>NW_025814823.1:179607452-184407452 GCF_022079265.1 Lynx rufus
ATCTCTCTGGGGTGAGTAACCTTTTAAATGTTGGAAGAGTAACAATTCCATAGGCCAATGTGCATTTACAATTTGTAAGAAAACTCATAGGAATACAGTGTACCTTTTGACTGCATTTGAATATAGCAAGGCCCAAATCTCTATGAACAAAATAGGTATGTCTTATGAATTACATCGGCATGTAATTATTATTATTATATATGACTGAAGGCAGGGAGTTACAAAAGGGTCTTGGTGACTGTTATCCTCCTACCAATAAAACTCCTGCCAAAGGGATTATTAATAAGCGTCCTATAAACAGAGGCAGAGTTAAGTTCTTGAAAACAGCATATCTTTCACAGGATTTAAATCTCCCAGTCAAAGGGAAAAATAGGTTAAAAAAACTAACATCTTGTCTATTCTTAAATATGATGGGAAGGTCTGATTTCATTCCAACTGCCACAAAAATAAGCAGTGCTACTCTCAGTCTAAGAAATAGATATACGTATGTACATTTCAAAGAGTGGTTTCCAAACTTTGTTCTACATTAGAAACACCTAATATAGAACATTAATGAGGAGCTTTTACAACTCCTGATGCTCAGGCTGTACCCAACACTAATTAAATTGGAATGTCTGGGGGTGGGTGCCAGGCATCAGTAAGTTTTAAAGATCCCTGGGAGAATGCAACGTGCAGCAAAGTTTGGGAACCCAGGTTAACACAGGCATGCACTCGCTCCTGCACTCCAGCTTTTCTTTACTGCCTCTTTAGCTCAATGGTTCTCAACCTGACTGCCCATTAGAATCACAGAAAATGTTTTTAAAAAATCCCATTCTTATTCATTTGGTATAAGAATCAGAAATGTTTGGCTCTTTCACAGGTGACTCTAATGTACAACCATGGTGGAATCACTGGGCTAGCTGATTATATAAAGAGGTAGGATAAGGTGGGTCCTTTAGTCTTTTTCTGGCAGTTAAGAGCTTTCTACATTTTTAAATTATTGTTCACGTGCTTTGTTGAATGAATTTTTTCTTCAGTTCACTAGACTGTAAAGTCCAACCATTTTCCTGAATCCATTGGTGGTAGGATTGTCCAATAAAATACAGGACAGCCAGTTAAATTTGATTTCAGCCACACAATGAATAATTTTTAGTACAGGTATGCTCATGCAATATTTGCGATATATAATAAACAAAACATTATTTATCAGAAAGTCAAGTTTAACTGGTGTCCTGTGTTTTTATTTGCTACTTCTGATCATGTTAAGTAGTGGGAGAACATGGCTCATGCTTGGGAAAATCAGCAGCTGAATTTAGTGAGAATTTCATCCTTATAATCTTCAGGGTTTATGGTCTCTTTTAGCTCTTACCCTTCTAGCTGTAGAGGTGGTAGATAAAAAGGCAGGAGCAGTTTGGGAATTAAAAGCTGCTTAAAATCCTGCAGTGAGCCAAGTATTTACCCACAATTCCTTTTGCTTAGGGTATCATCGAGTGACTAACAGGGGGGCAAGCATAAGCACTATGCAAGAAAATAGAACATGGAAAGGGGTAAAGATCTGAGTCTTCAGTATAAGCTTTAGTTTCAGGAACCCAAGTTCTTCACGTGCTCTCAAGACGATTGCCATTTTGAGCCTTTTGTATGACTTTTAAATGGTTCAGAATTGCTTCTTTAAAAAGTATTTCTTCTAATCTACCTGAATATCAGATGCTTGCTGCTTCAGCTGGTGTTGAGATAGTTTCAGGTGAAACTGTTCTCAGAGCATAGCTTACTGAGTCTGAACTAATGGAAACTTTAGATTGTCCCCTGCAATCTTGTAAGAACTCCGTCATCTCAAGCGGCTTCCCAAATGGTCTGGATGCCTTTCAGCCCCATCCTCTAAGGACTGTGCACCATAAGCTGATTACTGAAATTTCCTTCCTCCCCACCATCCCAAATAGGCCTTGAATTGTAAATAAAAGCCGTGGGTAGGTATATTCCTTGGCCGATAGCAGGCTTTATACAAAGGGAAAAGGAGCAAGATTTCACGATAATTCCCAGAAAGCAGGTGTTGTAATAATGATTTTAGCAAATCGGAGCCTGACATTTTGATGAACAGCTCTTGAGCACCCCTCATAATTTCCTCTATTGGAGAGATAGGCAAACAGGTAATATGTCAAATCCCCATTTTCTGGTCCAAGTTTACTAATAGAAGGAGGTGAAACAGGTGAAGCACATTAACTTTTAACCTGTTAACATTGATTTTTTTCACTAAGCGTTAGATGTTTAAAAGGGAAATGCACGCTGGCAGAAAGGAGACAAGACAGAGGGTGATAGGAAGGAGCTGAAAGCTGGCCTGCATCATGGAACATATTTGCAAGCCAGCTGGGCCCATGTGCAGATGTTTTTATAGGAATAAGAAGGAGGGGCAAGTGTTCTAATATTCAGTGCATTAATGAAGTAGTGGAATTTCTCTTTCTGTGATGCTGCTCCTTTCTGTGGCTGGAGGTGAGGTTAGAGGATCAGAGGCTTTGAGATAAAATTATTATTCAAACTGAGTTCAAGGAAATTGCTTACAGTGATAGTAATGCTTTTTTCCAAGTTCACTTAAAACGGGTTAATTTTTTAGTATGCTGACTCTGAAAACCAAAGAGCCACGTGTAAATTTGCCTATGGATAAAACAATCAAATCATCATCATATACTTTTTTCATAGGTGGGCAGACATGTACCTAGTTGGAGAAAATAGTTTTAAAATTGATCTTCTTGAGTCTAAATGTTGAGCATGTTTTAGGGCAATAGAAGTTAAGTCCTCCCTTACCCAAATGGTTAGCTTGGTCTTCCACTTTTTGCCTGAATGCTTCAGTACCATGTCTATGCAGCATGCATTCCAGAAAATGGAGGAAGTCAACTTTTCTATGTTAGTTGGAGGTTTACAAATTGATGGCCCACTGTTTGGCGCACATAGTGCAGGAAAAGGGGGGGGAACACCTTTGAGCCAAAATTAGGAACGAGAGAATTTACACACACACACACACACACACACACACACACACACGCTCACGCACATAGAAATTTGGATTGCCGGCTTCTCTTGAAAATTCAGATTTGGTTATGCTGTGCCCACATTCTCATGGCAACACCTTTGTATTTTTCTGGACACATGTTTTCCAGTTTACTGTAGTGCCTGTCACTGAATCATTGGTTTTATTTATTCAGTGAAATAGGTGAGATATAAGGAGACATTTATTGTACCTTTATTTATGGTTCCTATATATATTTGAATTTATCATCTATGATATGAGGCTAGACTAGATTATATTATTTGCTCCAATGTCTTTCAAGTTGATTCTGTGATTCTTATATAAATGGTTTTTAATATTGTTGGAGATTATCTGATACTTTGCTTGAGCAAAGAACTTGACTGTATTGTAGCTCTAAAAGTCACTTCTGTCCTATGTCAATTTAGTCTGTTTAAAGTGTGAATGAATTTATGACTAACAGAATAACTCTTAAGTTAATTTTCTTCTTTGGCTGTGTTTTCATTGATGGGAATTAAAGAGATCATCTGGATAAGCTTATTTATAAATGGACAACAGAACTAAATAATTTGGATGTTCAGAAGTGATTGCCTGTGAAGGTAAAATCTGGCAATGAGATGTTCAACTGCTGACTCCACCTAGTATCAGACAACTTAACACAAGGAAGTACCTTAGGGATAAAATCCACCCCCTTTGTTTGACAGATGAAACTGAATTTAAGAGAAGTAAAGCCATTTATTCTTAATCACGCTATAGGTTTGTGTCAAAGCTGGGCCTAAATCCATCTCTTTTGACTTTAACCAAAGCCAGTGTTATTTCTTTTATGCTTAATTGCCTCTAATTATATAGATACAGTTTCGGGTTTCTCAGTTTTCATTGTTATTCTAATAAGCATTATTTACAATAAAAATTATTACAACTTTGTCATACCTATGCACTTTATAGTTATCAAAATTATTTATGATGAAATTATAAATCATTTCATAGGTACTTTACTTGAAAATATGAAAATGACCCTTAATAATAAAAAGTTTATAATTCATAGTTTAATTTTAAAAGACTTCCAAACAATAGGAAATGCTAACAATATTTGTCTTTGCATAATTTTAGATAGCTTCCCTACTTCTTTCCTGTTATTTTCTGTTTGTCCAAATTTTCCATAATGAATCTATATCATTTTTATAATTGTTAGAATTTTAAAACAGTTATATAAAAGAAACAAAGGCACATACAGCTTAATAAAGACATGAAACACTTATATGAAAGTAAAATGTTCTCACACCTCATTCAGTCCTATGAATGGGATGTAAAGACCATTTCCTGTGACTCAAACATGCACACACAAAGAGAAAGGATTTGACACTTTCCCACAGTGAAAGAAAAATGTCTGGTGGCCATGATTGCAAGGGGCATGTGCTGAGGGCTGTGACCTAGAGTGCATTCCAGGCTGAGTAACGCTGACTTTAAAATTGAAAATCCAGCAGTTCCAACCCTCTGAATCATGATCCTTTACAGTATCTGGCTAATTGACTTAGCCCAATCTTCTAGCATGGACTTGTCAAAAAAAAAAATTTTTTTTTTGAAATTCTGAAAGCTAAGGAAAATTCAGATTTTGATTTACTTTTGTCTAGTGTTAGGAAATGTAAAGGAAATTTGCACCCAACATCTAAAGGCTACTGCAACAGCTGCATGGTTACCAGGGGAAGAATTTACTTGGATGGAGAGAGAAAATACTTCTTTATAAGTAACCTGTTTTTATGACTCCTGTTTCTGGGAAACCTGATATATACAATGCACCTCTGAGTATTAGAGGTCAAGTTCTGACTGTGTTTTTATTAAATATTTGACTGTTTTATGTTTTATTGTAATCACTAAGTTTGAGATCTGGGTGATTAAAGAGCTTGTCTGTAAGGAACTTGCCACTGTCTCTCTTCTCCCTGTCTCTCTCTCTCTCTCTCTCTCTCTATATATATATATATATATATATATATATATATCCTTCTCCCTCCTCTTTCCTTCTACCTCTCTCTATATATTTTGAAAATACTAAGTTTAAAAATAAGGATCAGTCTACTTTCTCACGCTTTTTAACTTTGATTTCTTAAGAAGATGAAGCATCAGAGAATATTGCATAGCTCGGTGTTGATTGAACAATTACTGGCCTCAGTCCTTTAATGTCCTTTCTGCAAAGGCAGGATGCTTGAGAGAATAGTATTGACAAATACATCCAGTGTTTTTTGTCTGCTAGAAAAGCATCATTTTACTTACTTTCCCTTTATCATGAGAAGGGACACACACCCATCTTACAAGACGATATTTTAGGACTCCAGATAACCTATTTTAATTATGAATCTCAATAAAATAGTGCATCAAGTTTTTCTATCAGCAGTTAGCTCTTAGCAGGACTGTTCCCTTTTTAAATTTTTATTATGTTTTCAGATAAATCATAACCTCTTTTAATATCTAAGTCAGCACTAACACATACACACACACACATACACACACACACACACGCACACACTTACCTCTAATCTGCTAGCTGTATCTATAAACCTTCCTAATATAGTTGGGATGTAGAACTGCTTCTGCTTCTGCTTCTAGAGTTGGACAAAAGAGCCCTTCGACAAGGCCTAGTGATACTTCACAAAACACAGGCATGAAATTTCCTCCCTCCTGTTTTCCCCACTAAGTATAATTTACCAAAGTAAATTTCATATTTTCTTTCTCAGAGTCAGAGTGATGAGCTCTGGCTGGGAATGCTGAGACTCTGACACACAGCCAGGAGGGTACTTAGAATCTAAGTGACAAAAGAGTACTTCAGTTTAGAAGGAAGAGTAATTGAAAAATCTCAGGCTGTTCCATGCAGTTCTTCTTAAGTGATTCCTGGAAACAAACTTTTATAGTCAAACTCCCTCTCACTCATGAGTCTTCTTGCTTCTAACCCTACAATGACATAGGTATAAAATAAAACACATTTACAGTTGCAGATGTGAGTAAAGAAAATTCCAAAGAGCAACCTTAACACAAGTTTTGGCTTCTTTTAAAAGTCTTTTAAAATAACCTTTCAAAAAGTTGTAGGTTTAAAATGCTACTTAGGTTGGAGAATAAGTAAAGTTTTTGTATTGCCTTATACTTTATGAAACACTTACAGGTAGATTACATTACTTAGCAGAAAAAAATAAAAGAGTCTCCCCAGTAGAAAATGGGTTGTGCAATTTAGTCAGATCCCTGCGTGAGTGTGAGGTATTAATATTCAGCACAATGTGCAAACTTGGGAGGGAGAAACTTGGACAGGCAGTGGAATAAATGTGACTGGGGAAGCACCTAGTTCTGAAAGCTTCAGCTGGTGGAATGGGTAAGTCCTGCCACCAGAGACAGACAAATGTTGGTTCTAATCTCTACTTTACTTCTTTATAGAGAGTGGCCTAAGAGTGGAGGTTTGGGTGACATTTCTTGGATCCAAATCCTGCATTCATAACTTATTCTGTGACCTTGTTATCCTCATGGTGTTTCTGTTTTCTCATCACAGAATAGAGACAATAATACCAACTAGTACATAGTGCTGTGAGGATTGAATGAGATCTGATATGCATTATGATTGGAAAGGTGCTGGCACATAGTTCATCTGTAATAAATAACAGTGAGCCACTGTTAGTTAATGTGTAACCTTAATAAAGGCCAGTCACGTGACTGCTCCCTATCTCAATGTCCTCATATAATAAAAGGGGAGAGGAGAATTATTGTAAGGATTAACTGAGAGCATGTTAATTTAATTTTAACCTTTTTATTAAAAATATTGCAAACAGACACAAAAGTAGAGACTAATGTGACCTTGGTTCCTGGTTCTGCATGTAAGGAACTTGGAAGTTGCCTCTCGTTCTAACAAGTAAAAGCCAAACAAACTTAAAAAATAATAACTCTTCTAGGATATGTAAAAGTGGGGAAGATGCAGGACATACCACTGCCCTCAAGATTGGAGGGTCAGAGAGATGAATACAGGGAGGCATGACTTCCTGGAACAGAGACTTATAAGCAGGTACCAGTGGGGGAACAAGTGCCAGGTAGGAAAACCCAAATCATAATTGACGAATTGCTGGAGGCTCAATGCAGACAAGTCTCAGAGTTAAAAACAACAGGGAGGGGGCACCTGGGTGGTTCAGTCAGTTAAGCATCCGACTTTGGCTCAGGTCACGATCTCGCGGTTTGTGGGTTCAAGCCCCGTGTCCGGCTCTGTACTGACAGCTCTTACGGCTCAGAACCTGGAGCCTGCTTTGGATTCTGTGTCTCCCCACCACCTCTGCCCTTCCTCTTCTCTCTCTCTCTCTCTCTCTCTCTCTCTCTCTCTCTCTCTCTGAAAAAAAGAAAAACACAACAGGGAGATGCAGGCATAAGGGGACTCCCCCCCACACAACAATATTGTGAGATTTACCAGATTCCCATGGTAAATATGGGAGAAAAATCCCATCATGCTTCCAGCAAAAGGAGGGGAAAATAAACCAGTTTGAAATATGCTGGAGCACTCTCTTCTTAACAAGACCTGCCATCAGGAGCAGCTAGTTAACCAGAGCCTAACCTGGCAAGCTATCATCAGAGCCTAACTGACCTAGGGAAGGGAAATACCCAATTTCAGCTGGCTCCAGCCACCTTGTGCCACCTAACAGGGGAGAAAAGAAACTGAGAAAGACTTGTGAAGTTCACAGTCCTGACATAGGCTCACTAAAAGACTGAAACCTGATCATAGGACTATAGAGTATCTCTCCCCAGCCACTACCACATTATGAAAGACCTATTTACAACAATACCTTTACCCCAAAACATCATATCTGGCTATCAAGAAAAAAATTACATGGCATACCAAAAGTAAAAAGCAAACAAACAAACAAAAAATATCACACAGTTTAAAGAGATAGAGCAAGCATCAGAACCAGACATGGCAGGATGTTACAATTATCAGACTGAGAATTTAAAACAGCAATGATTAATATGCTAAGGGCTCTCTTGGATAAAAGAGACAGCATGCAAGAACAGATGGGCAATGTAAGCAGAACGATGGAAATCCAAAGAAAAAAATCAAAAAGAAATGCTAGGGAGACTAATGTAAATAATTGCATTTGCCCATCATCAAGTTTTAACAATGACCTCTTTTTGCTATTTCTGTTTCAATTACTACCCCATCAATTTTTTTCTGAGACTTTTTGAGAAAATTTCAGACATTATTTAACCATAAATTCTTCACCATGCAGATGTAGTAGATTGTTTGCAGAATGGACGCAATGATTCTTCTGTGTATAATGTGAATTGCGATATGACTTGGTGTCTCCTCCAGTTAGGAAGTGGAGTCTGTTTCCAGTCTTGGGATGTGCCTTGACTAATGAATGTGAAAAACGTGATATTGTAGGATTCCAAACCTCCAAAAATTGCCCACCTGAGCCCAATCCAAGTTGCCGACCTTACAGAATCATGAGTAAATAACACTACTAAGTCTGGGGTGGTTTACTGTGCAGCAATAGATACCTAACACAGTGATGTGTTTTTAAAAGTGCCTAACATAGGTCTTCAACCATAAAAAACATTATTTTGCCATCCTGTCCAGGAGACTGAACTCACAAGGTTTGAGACGTTTTGTAACTCTGAGAGAGATTGTCAGCATGCTAGGATTAGTGTGGCATTAATTCCATGGCATTAATGCTAACTAAGATAATCTTTCGTGGCTGAATTAGATATTTCTTTTTTTTTTAATATATGAAATTTATTGTCAAATTGGTTTCCATACAACACCCAGTGCTCATCCCAAAAGGTGCCCTCCTCAATACCCATCACCCACCCTCCCCTCCCTCCCACCCCCCATCAACCCTCAGTTTGTTCTCATCCGGATGGCCAACAGGCACATGCAAAGATGAATTAGATATTTCAACTTAAGGTACAGAATGCTGATCCTTGACCCAAGCTTTATTGGGTCACCGTCTCCTTTGAGAATCTGATGAAGTCTATAGAAATTCTTCCTGGAAAAGAATTCCCATGTACACAGATCACCTTGCATGTGCATCCACATTTGTATGTGCCCACATGCACGTGAAAGGTTACTTACATTGTAGGGACTCATGAGCCAGTCACCTTAGGTGAACGCTGAATCCCCCTGGCTGCATTATCAGTGCTAATGGCCGAAGAACCGGTTTATGACTATTTCCTAGGCATTTGTTTCCATTGCGATTGCTGTTACAGCTACTAGTGAATGAGGGGGAACTGTTGGTAAGGGTCTGGCTGGATTTCAGATTTAGAGTCTAAAAGCTTCTTCATCAATTCTTGGTTTAAACAGATCTGTTTTAAGGCCCTTCAAAGCTTTTAGCTCATTTGTCCCACTCCTACCCAGACCTTGCTTTTTAGACCAAGCTCTGGATGACAGAATGCTCAGGAAGTTGGCAGCTGCCCACAGAACCACAGCAGCTGCATTTTACCATGCTGCTAGCACTGTCCAGTGTGCTGGATGCTTCCACGTGACTTTGCTGTCCATTTCATGAAGATTGTAATTGGTTATTTATTAGGATTGTGCAAACTATAAATATTTGTTCATATTTTACACTGTTTAATTGTTGTCAACACTAGTGTGTTCAAGATCTTATTGATGGAGATGGCCAGCTCTTCGGCCATTGAGTCCATCTCTTGCTAATACTCCATAGTGTCCAGTATTCTCCAGCAATAGGTAGAGCTGGATGGAAACAAGGACATGCTGAAGACTAGAGAGCCATCCCCAAACTCAGGTGCACTGAGAAGTTGGAATGCCTGTAATTCAAAATTAAAGTAACTTGATTGTTTTTAAGAAATATAAATCAAAAGTGTTATTAATAAACATAAAGTAGTACCCACCCCATATCACTTATTACTCTCTTTCCTCTTTGCTTTATTCTTTGTAACAACACTTACCACCTTGCATAATAATACACATTTATTTGGTTATTGTTTGCCTTCCTTTATTTTAATGTAAGCTTTATTAGAACGTGGACTTTATATTGCCAGCACAGTGACTGGCACATAGTAGGTTCTCAGTAATTATTTTAATTTTCTTTTGAATAAATTAATTTAAAATTGATTCAACAATTCTATACATTACTTGGTGCTTATCACAGTAAGTGTACTCTTAATCCTGTCCACCTATTTTACCTATCCCCCTACCTCCTCTCCTCTGACAACTACCAGTGTGTTCTTTATATTTAAGAGTCTAGGTTTTTTTGTTTGACTCTTTTTTCTTTGTTTTGTTTTTTAAATTCCACATATAGTGAAATCATATGGTATTTGTATTTCTCTCACTGACTTATTTATTTCACTTTGCATTATGCTCTCTAGATCCATCCATGTTGTTGCAACTGGCACGATTCCATTATTTTTTATGGCTGAGGAATATTCCATTGTATATATACCACATCTTTTTTTTTTTTTTTTTTGAATCAAGCTTCTGGTATTTATTGTCTGTATCAGGGAGGGACCATTTCTTTTCTTTTTTTTTTAATTTTATTTTTTTTAATTTACATCCAAATTAGTTAGCATATAGTGCAACAGTGGTTTCAGGAGTAAATTCCTTAATGCCCCTTACCCATTTAGCCCATCCCCCTTCCATAACCCCTCCAGTAATCCTCTGTTTGTTCTCCATATTTAAGAGTCTCTTATATTTTGTCCCCCTCCCTGTTTTGATATTATTTTTGTTTCCCTTCCCTTATGTTCATCTGTTTTGTCTCTTAAAGTCCTTGTATGAGTGAAGTCATATGATATTTGTCTTTCTCTGACTAATTTCGCTTAGTATAATACCCTCCACGTAGTTGCAAATGGCAAGATTTCCATCTTTTTCATTGCCGAGTAATACTCCATTGTATGTATGTGTGTGTGTGTATGTGTGTGTATATATATATATATATATATATATATATATCACATCTTCTTTATCCGTTCTTCAACTGATGGACATTTGGGCTCTTTCCATGCTTTGGCTATTGTTGATAGTGCTCCTATAAACATTGGGGTGCATATATCCCTTCGAAACAGCACACCTGTATGCCTTGGATAAATACCTAGTAGTGCAATTGCTGAGTCATAGGGTAGTTCTATTTTTAATTTTTTGAGGAACCTCCATACTGTTTTCCAGAGTGGCTACACCAGCTTGCATTCCCACCAGCAATACAAAAGAGATCCTCTTTCTTCGCATCCTTGCCAACATCTATTTGTTGCCTGAGTTGTTAATGTTAGCCATTCTGACAGGTGTGAGGTGGTGTCTCATTGTGGTTTTGATTTGTATTTCCCTGATGATGAGTGATGTTGAGCATTTTTTCATGTGTCAGTTGGCCATCTGGATGTTTTCTTTGGAGAAGTGTCTATTCATGTCTTTTGCCCATTTCTTCACTGGATTATTTGCTTTTTGGGTGTTGAGTTTGATAAGTTCTTTATAGATTTTGGATACTAACCCTTTAATTTGATATGTTGTTTGCAAATATCTTCTCCATTCTGTCAGTTGCCTTTTAGTTTTGCTGATTGTTTCCTTTGCTGTGAAGAAGCTTTTTATTTTGATGAGGTCCCAGTAGTTCATTTTTGCTTTTGTTTCCCTTGCCTCTGGAGACATGTTGAGTAAGAAGTTGCTGCGGCCAAGATCAAAGAGGTTTTTGCCTGCTTTCTCCTTGAGGATTTTGATGGCTTCCTGTCTTACATTTAGGTCTTTCATCCATTTTGAGTTTATTTTTGTGTATGGTGTAAGAAAGTGGTCCAGGTTCATTCTTCTGCATGTCACTGTCCAGTTTTCTCAGCACCACTTGCTGAAGAGACTGTATTCCATTGGATATTCTTTCCTGCCTTGTCAGAGATTAGTTGGCCATACGTTTGTGAGTCCATTCCTGGGTTCTCTAGTCTGTTCCATTGAACTGAGTGTCTGTTCTTGTGCCAGTCCCATACTGTCTTGAAGCTTTGTAGTATAGCTTGAAGTCCAAGATTGTGATGCCTCCTGCTTTGGTTTTCTTTTTCAAGATTGCTTTGGCTAATTCAGGGTCTTTTCTGGTTCCATACACATTTTAGGATTATTTGTTCTAGCTCTGTGAAGAATGCTGGTGTTATTTTGATAGGGATTGCGTTGAATATGTAGAATTCTTTGGCTAATATCAACATTTTAACAATATTTGTTCTTCCTATCCAGGAGCATGGAATCTTTTCCATTTTTTTGTGTCTTCTTCAATTTATTTCATAAGCTTTCTATAGTTTTCAGTGTATAGATTTTTCACCTCTTTGGTTAGATTTATTCCCAGCTATTTTATGGTTTTTGGTGCAATTGTAAATGGGATTGATTCCTTGATTTCTCTTTCTGTTGCTTCATTGTTGGTGAATAGGAATGCAACCGATTTCTGTACATTGATTTTATATCCTGCAACTTAGCTGAATTCCTGAATCAGTTCTAGCAGTTTTTTGGTGGAATCTTTTGGGTTTTCCACATAGAGTATCATGTCATCTGTGAAGAGTGAGAGTTTAACCTCCTCCTGGCCGATTTGGATGCCTTTTATTTCTTTGCGTTGTCTGATTGCAGAGGCTAAGACTTCTAATACTATGCTGAATAACAATGGTGAGAGTAGACATCCCTGTCTTGTTCCTAACCTTAGGGGGAAAGCTCTCAGTTTTTCCCCATTGAGTATGATATTAGCATTGGGTTGTTCATATATGGCTTTTATGATCTCGAGGTATGATCCTTCTATCCCTACTTTCTTGAGGGTTTTTATCAAGAAAGGATACTGTATTTTGTCAAATGCTTTCTCTGCATCTATTGAGAGAATCACATGGTTCTTGTCCTTTCTTTTATTGATGTGATGAATCATGTTAATTGTTTTGCCGATATTGAACCAGCCCTGCCTCCCAGGTATAAATCCCACTTGGTCGTGGTGAATAATTTTTTTAATGTATTATTGGATCCGGTTGGCTAATATCTTATTGAGGATTTTTGCATCCATGTTCATCAGGGAAATTGGTCTATAGTTCTCCTTTTTAGTGGGGTCTCTGTCTGGTTTTGGAATCAAGGTAATGCTGGTGTCATAGAGTTGGGGAGTTTTCCTTCCATTTCTATTTTTTGGAACAGCTTCAAGAGACGAGGTGCTAACTCTTCCTTAAATATTTGGTAGAATTCCCCTGGAAAGCCATCTGGCCCTGGACTCTTGCTTTTTTGGGAGATTTTTGATTAGTAATTCGATTTCTTTACTCGTTATGGGTCTGTTCAAATTTTCTATTCCTGTTTCAGTTTTGGTAGTGGATATGTTTCTAGGAATTTGTCCATTTCTTCCAGATTGCCCATTTTATTGGCATATAATTGCTTATAATATTCTCTTATTATTGTTTTTATTTCTGCTGCGTTGGTTGTGATCTCTCCTCTTTCATACCTGATTTTATTTATTTGAGTCCTTTCCTTTTTCTTCTTGATCAAACTAGCTAGTGGTTTATCAATTTTGTTAATTCTTTCAGAGAACCAGCTTCTGGTTTCATTGATCTGTTCTACTGGTTTTTTTGGTTTCGATAGCATTAATTTCTGCTCTAATCTTTATTATTTCCTGTCTTCTGCTGGTTTTGGGTTTTATTTGATGTTCTTTTCCAGCTCTTTAAGGCATAAGTTTAGGTTGTGTATCTGAGATCTTTCTTCCTTCTTTAGGAAGGCCTGGATTGCTATATACTTTCCTCTTATGACTGCCTTTGCTGCATCCCAGAGGTTTTGGGTTGTGATGTTATCATTTTCATTGGCTTCCATATGCTTTTTAATTTCTTCTTTAACTTCTTGGCTGGCCCATTCATTCTTTGTAGGATGTTCTTTAGTCTCAAAGTATTTGTTACCTTTCCAAATTTTTTATTGTGGTTGATTTTGAGTTTCCTAACATTGTGGTCTGAAAATATGCATGGTATGATCTTGATATTTTTGTACTTGCTGAGGGCTGATTTGTGTCCCAGTATGTGGTCTATTCTGGAGAACGTTCCATGTGCACTGGAGAAGAATGTATATTCTGCTGCTTTAGGATGAAGTGTTCTAAATATATCTATTAAATACATCTGGTCTAGTGTGTCATTCAAAGCCATTGTTTCCTTGTTGATTTTTTGATGAGATGATCTGTCCATTGCTGTGAGTGGGGTGTTGAAGTCTCTATTATGGTATTACTATGAAAGAGTTTCTTTATGTTTGTGATTAATTGGTTTATATATTTGGGTTTTTCCACATTTGGCACATAAATGTTTGCAATTGTTAGGTCTTCTTGGTGGATAGACCCCTTAATTATGATATAATGCCCTTCTTCATCTCTTGATACAGTCTTTGTTTTAAAGTCTAGATTGTCTGATATAAGTATGGTTACTCTGGCTTTCTTTTGTTGACTATTAGCATGATAGATGGTTCTCCATCCCCTTACTTTCAATCTAAAGGTGTCTTTAGGTCTAAAGTGGGTCTCTTGTAAACAGCATATAGGTGGATCTTGTTTTC
This sequence comes from Lynx rufus, assembly GCF_022079265.1. Classification (NCBI taxonomy): domain Eukaryota; kingdom Metazoa; phylum Chordata; class Mammalia; order Carnivora; family Felidae; genus Lynx; species Lynx rufus. Next base: position 179,621,924 of record NW_025814823.1, read on the forward strand.
TTATCCATTCTGTTACTCTGTGTCTTTTTATTGGAGCATTGAATCCATTGACGATTAGAGTGAGTACTGAAAGATACAAATTTATTGCCATTATGTTGCTTGTAGAGTTGGAGTTTCTGGTGGTGTTCTCTGGTCCTTTCTAATCTTTGTTGCTTTTGGTATTTATGTATGTATGTATGTATGTATGTCTTTTTTCCCCTCAGAGTCCCCCTTAAAATTTCTTTCAGGACTGGTTTAGTGGTCACCAACTCCTTTAATTTGTGTTTGTCTGGGAAACTTTTTATCTCTCCTTCTATTTTGAATGACAGCCTTGCTGGATAAAGAATTCTTGGCTGCATATTTTTCTGATTCAGCACATTGAATATATCCTTCCACTCCTTTCTGGCCTGCCAAGTTTCTGTGGATAGGTCTGCTGCAAACCTGATCTGTCTTACCTTGTAGGTTAAGGACTTTTCTTCCTCTTGATGCTTTCATGATTCTCTCCTTGCCTTAGTATTTTGTGAATTTGACTATGATATGCCTTGTTGATGGTCAGTTCTTGTTGAATCTAATGGGAGTCTGTGCTTCCTGAATTTTGATATCTGTGTCTTTCCCCAGGTTAGGAAAGTTTTCTGCTATGATTTGTTCACATAACCCTTCTACCTCTATTTCTTTCTCTTCCTCTTCTAGGACCCCCTATGATTCTGATGTTTTTCCTTTTTAATGAATCACTGATTTCTCTAATTCTTAAATCATGCTCTTTTGTCTTATTCTCCCTCTATTTGTCTGCTTTCTTATTCTCCATAAGTTTGTCCTCTATATCGCTGATTCTCTGTTCTGCCTCATTCATCCTTGCTGCCGCAGCATCCATTCAAGATTGCAGCTCAGTTATAGCATTTTTTATTTCATCCTGACTAGCTTTTCTTCTTTTATCTCCACAGAAAGGGATTCTAATCTATTTTCGACTCCATCCAGTATTCTTATTATCATGATTCTAAGTTCTGGTTCATACATCTTGCTTGTATCTGTGTTGGTTAAGTCCCTGGCTGTCATTTCTTCCTGCTCCTTCTTTTGGGGTGAATTCCTTCGTTTTGTCATTTTGAAGGGTGAAAAGGAATTAATGAGATAGAAAAAATTAAAATTAAAAAAAAAATAAAATTAGGGATGCCTGGGTGGCTCGATTGGGTGTCTGACTTCAGCTCAGGTCACGATCTCACAGCTCATGGGTTTGAGCCCCATGTCGGGCTCTGTGCTGACAGCTCAGAGCCTGGAGCCTGCTTCGGATTCTGTGTCTCCCTCTCTCTCTCCACACCTCCTCCACTCATGCTCTGTCTCTCTCTGTCTCAAAAATAAATAAACATTAATTTTTTTGTAAAAATTAAAATTAAAAAAATAGTAAAATTAAAAAATTAAAAACACACATACACAAAATCGAATAAATGATGCTAGATCCTAGGTGTGTTTTGGTCTGGGTGTTGAAAGTGGCTTGATAGATTAGAGAAAAGAGGGGAAAAAAGAAAAAAAAAAGAAATGACTTGAAAATTTGAAAAAATGAATACACTGAAGTAGACTAAAATGAAATGATGGAAGTTAAATAGAATTTGAAAAAAAATACACAACAGTAAAAAATATAGTGGAATAAAATTAAAGAAAAATATTTTTAATAAAAATGAATTTTTTCTTTCTGTATTCAAGAAAAACAAAAGTAATGAAAAGGAGAAAAAGAAAGAAAAAATAAGAGAAAGAAAATTGAACAGTTGGGCTGGCAAACAGTGAAATACGACTGAAATTGCTTCGTTTTCCCCTAGAAGTCAAACTATGAAACTCTTTATAGTCCATAAACTAAGCAGGTGGTGAGACTTGGGTTCTTGAAGAGCGACGATGGCCCAGTTGGGTGGGGCTTAGTGTAATGGCTCTGTTCTCCACTAAATGGCGCTGCTAGCCTACTGGGGCGGATTGTTGTGGCGCTTATATGTGCATATGCACATGTATGGGAGTGGTGAAAATGGCGTTGCCCAGCTACCCAGTCTCTAGTATCGGAACTCTTTTCTCCCTGATCAGCAATCCTCACCGGTCCTTCATATTCAGCTTCTGTCCACTCCCCACTTCCACACTATCTGTAACCAAGCTCCAGGCAGCACCTACCTCCTGAGTTTTGTCTCAGATGCAGCTGCCTTCCCCAGTCCCCCACTTCTGAGGGAGTTCGGCGTTGACCCGCTCCACGCCTCTGTGGAGGGTCTCACCGCGCAATGGCTGGGTGCTGGCTGCCCCCAGGAATGCTTGCAGGACCGTGCTCCTCTGATGCCCACAGACTACAGCCAGGTGCCAGCCTGCCCCAGAAAAAGTTTGCCAGACAGTGTAGCAGCAGCATCTCAGGGATTATGGAAAATCACAACACACATCTGGAACCAGGCTTAACCCCCAATGACCTTGTTCCAGCACCAGCGAATGTGACTGTTCTCTGGGGTCTGCTGGGCCCCAGTGGCCTCACAGCGTCTACCAAATAGCCTTTCAGCAGTGGAACCATTTCTCCCTGTGTGACCCAAGAACCTCCTGGACCCCATTCTGCTTCTGGGGATTCACCCTTCCCACCAGAGCCCCGCCAGCTATCGAGCTGCGGGGTTTCAGACTTTGTGCTCCCCGTTTACAGTCTTAATGGAATTTAAACCCTCTCCTTTCTCCTTTCTCCCTTTTTAGTTCAGTCCCTGCGGCTGTTTCCAATTTTCCACTTTCTCTTCAGCTGCTTTTGGGGAAGGGTGCTTTTCCTGTATTCTCCCCCCACCCCCATCTCTGTCCCCTCTCTGCATGCAAAAGCGGCTCCCTCCATGGCTTCTCTGTCCCCATGTTCACCTCTCCATGCCACGTACCTGCTGAATTCTGTGGTTCAGGGTATGCAGATTGTTGTGTTAATCCTCAGATCAGTTTTTTAGGTGTGCAGGATGGTTTAGTGTTGGTCTGGTTGTATTTCATGGACAGAGACACACAGAAGACTTCCATGCTGTTCCACCATCTTGGTTCCTTCCCTATACCCACATCTTTTTTGTCCATTCATCTGTTGATGGACACTTGGGTTGTGTCCATATTTTGGCTTTTGTAAATAATGCCTCAATAAATATAGTGGGGCATATGTCTCTTCCAATTAGTGTTTTCATTTTCTTTGGGTGAATATGCAGTAGTGGAGTTACTCGATCATAGGGTAGTTCTATTTTTAATTTTTTGAGGAACCTCCATACTATCTTCTACAGTGGCTGCACCAGTTTCCATTCCCACAAGCAGTTCCTTTTTCTCCACATCCTTGCCAACATTTGTTTCTTGTGTTTTTTATTTGTTTTCTATAGGTTTTCCTGAGATATACATCTCAGAAAGGCTGAAAGTTTCTCCTGATTGTATTTTTTTTTCCAACTGAGAAAAATTTGGTAGCATTCTTAATAATGCAAAAAAAAAAAAAAGTTTGAAAAATGGGTGGACTCACTCTTGCCTCTGGTCTTAATTTAAAGAGTACATAGGCCAACTAATAACTATAATAAAATAATCTGTTAAGCCTCAAAGGATATAATTAATTCATTTTAAAAGAGGAATATGAATAACTTAAGATATTTGTGAATCTTTAAACTTTTTTACTGATGAAAGAAATTCAGATGAAAAGAGTAATGAGATTTTTCACTGACTTGTTTGGCAAAAATTAGTGTCTGGTGTGGGAAATGTGGAAAAATAGCCAGGCTTTTATGCAAAAAGAAGCACTCCTGCATGACCTGGAATAAATTTTCTAAGGGGAAGCTTGGAAGTAAGTGTCAATTCTAGGTGTGGATATCCTTTGGCCCAGCAATTATATTTGAGGGAATGTATCCATAGGAAATTATTGGACATGTGTTCAAAGATATATTTTCAAGGATATTAATGGATGGACCATTTATAAAATAAAATACTTTCTTTTTTAATTTTTTTTTCAACGTTTATTTATTTTTTTTGGGACAGAGAGAGACAGAGCATGAACGGGGGAGGGGCAGAGAGAGAGAGGGAGACACAGAATCGGAAACAGGCTCCAGGCTCTGAGCCATCAGCCCAGAGCCTGACGCGGGGCTCGAACTCACGGACCGCGAGATCGTGACCTGGCCGAAGTCAGACGCTTAACCGACTGCGCCACCCAGGCGCCCCTAAAATAAAATATTTTAAAACAGTACTAATATCTACTAGCCAAGATTAATGAAATTAGTTGACATATATCCATAAAATAAAAATAGCTGACATTTATTGAGCACTTACTATTTGCTTGCCACTGTACTAGTTCATTATAGGGATTAACTCATTTAATTTTCACAAACATTCTCTGTGTAGATAGTATTATTATCTCATTTTAAAGATGAGGAAAGTGAGACACAAGGAGGTCGAGTAACTTACCCAAGTTTGTGCAGCTGCCAAGTGGCAGAGTAGGGGTGACACCCAGGCAGTCTGGTGTGAGTCTGCACATGTGGAATATAACACAACCAGTTTATGGAAAGGGGCATGGGTGTCTTTAGTAGAGGAAAGTAGATTTCAGAAGAATCTAGCATGATTATTGGAAGAATAGAGTGGAGGAAGGAAGAAGATATGTGGAATGCTTAGAAAAAATTGGGAAGAGTTTATGCCAAGATATATCAGGGATTACTTGTAGGTGACTCCCACTTTCTTCTTTATAATTCCTTATAATCTGAGATTCTGTACAGTAAGCTTGTATTTTTTTTTAACAATTAAAAAGTTGTTTTTTAAAAATCAGCAAACTTTTGGGGCACCTGGTGGCTCAGTCGGTTAAGCGTCCAACTCTTGATTTCAGCTCAGGTCATGGTCTCAAGGTTTGTGAGATCGAGCCCCACATCAGGCTTTGCACTGACAATGCGGAACCTGCTTGGGATTCTCATTCTCCATCTCTCTGTCTCTCTGCCCCTCCCCCCACTCTCAAAATAAATAAATAAACATTAAAAATAAAAAAATAAAAATCAGCCAAGTTTTAGACTTAATTTGTTTTGAGACATTCCTTTTTGACTCAAATGGTATTGGTTTTCTCGTCTAATGTTTCCTACAAGCCAGTACCTTCCTAAATTTCAATTATTCAATAGTTTAATGTTGGCTATACATCTGTATTTTAATAAAACCCTATGTAACTATCCTATGAGTTGTAATTAAGGAGATTGTACGGATATGAAGATATAATACTGAAATGATTATAATTGACACAGTTACTTGGCTGACCAAATAACCATTGATGGGATCTCCACTTTGCAGATTGGAGAAGCTGGATACTCACTTTCATAGCCACCCTTGGACCTAGAGTTGGCCATGGGACAGAAGAGACCAAAGGGGCTGGTGGCTTCATAAGCCCCTACAAAATGTTTTCTTTTCCTTGTAGGAAGAGCAAACCTAACTGGCACTGCTTTCTTCTTCAAGCTTTTAGCCTGTTGTGAGGGCATGATTTTTGCAGTTGTAGTAGCCACTTTTTGAACTTCAGGTTACATGTGAGGGCCAAATCAAAAGATATTCTGACCCTAACATGTGGCAGTATTGAACCTAAGACAGCTGAAGCTTATCTCCAGACTTCTTGTTCTGTGGGAAAAATAAAACCTTATTTGTTTAAGCCACGATGAACTCTTTCATAACTTGAAGGCAAGCATATTCCCAATGGATAGTCTATTCAAAATGCTCAGGTGTTATTTTATATTGCATTTAAGAACGTTATAAGGGCACCCGTGTGACTTAGTAAAACATCCAACCCTTGATTTTGGCTCAGGTCATGATCTCACAGTTTGTGACACTGAGCCCTGCAGTTGGACTCTGTGCTGACAGCATGGAGCCTGCTTGGGATTCTCTCTCTCCCTCTCTCTCTCTCTGCCCCTCCCCCTCTTAAAATAAACATTTAAAAAATGTTTCATATCTTACCTTGTGAAGAAATGTTGTTTGAATCATTTTCATAGAGTACTAAAGGACTGTATGAAAATTAGAACTAAAATTAAAACTTATTTAGAAATAAAGTTCATCTGGTTAAATTTCTTCTTTTTTATATACAAAAAAAAAGTATTTAAGGAGGGTAAATTATTAGCACAAGTTTATATGACTAGTTGTTCTTTTCTTTTATAAACATTTTTAGAACTTTGTATGGTGACACCTTCAGGTGGCTATTTCTGTTTACTATAAGTCATAAGTCACAAGGTATATGAAGTGCAAGATGATAAACTATGAGCATCCTACCACATTTCAGTAGATAGACTGCCTGACAAGAAATACGTCTTCTCCTTACCCTGAGCATGGGAACTGCTGGCTGAATAATTCACAGAAGATATGAATGAAGAATGCTTGCCTGGGTGTATTGGTGGGTGTTCTTCATCATAAGCACTTCAAGAGTCATTTTGTTGGATGATTTTGGTCACTGATAGAGGCTGAGATGTGCAAGCTTATGGCAGCCGGCACAGCAATGAACTCATTTTTTTCTCAAAGGCCAGCTCAGCCTCTGCTAGAATGTCTTTTTGGGATTTCTGTATCACTCACAGCTAATGAGTCTGGACTTGCCACTTACATTTCCAAAGTGGATTCCAGTGGTATAATATCATTTTAGAATGAAGCTTATAAAGGAAGAAGGTTGACACTGAGAGTATACTATAGAGCCCCATCCACAAGATATTTATTATAAAACTGCATTTGAATGTGTACCAATAAGGTCTTTTTCTCATGGCCAAGCTATAAAATAGCCCCACAAAATCAGAAGACACAGCTGTATCCTAAACACTTGTAAGCTCTCAGCTCCAAAATCACCTCCAAGAGAACATTCCCTAATTCTTCAGTCTGAGGCAGCCTTACAGCTACTCCAAGATATAACTCCACCTTAGTTTCTTCTAGGCTCTTATTATCATCTGACCATTATGTTATGAATTCTTTTCCTTGTTCTCTGTATCTCTCCCCACACTAGCATGTTATATCAGAAGCAGCAGGACCCGCTCAGTCTTGTTCACTGTGGCATCCTCAGTGAAGATGCAAGGCCAAAGAGCAGGAGTTCAATAAATTATTGTTGAGAGAAGGAGAGAGTGACTGTGATGCTGTAGCTACTTTGGCTATTTAGTGAAGTTAATAAATTTTCTTTTAAGGGTGAGATGGAAGATGAATTCTCTCTTTTTAGTTTTGGTGAGGGTATTGATTTGTATGTTAGCCAAGTACTTGTGTATCTTAGCCTGAAGAGTTACGGTATAAATAAGTAGAAATATACAGGAGCAGTTGCAACTAGCATATGTCTTAGTCATGATAAAATTCGTGTGTGTGTGTGTGTGTGTGTGTGTGTGTGTGTGTGTGTGTGTGTCTGTGTGTCTGTGTCTGTGTATGCATGTAGGTTGGTTAGCTTTATATAACTTGCTTTAGCCTGAGTGGCCAAGGGTCTGGGTTACTGGGGAAAAGATATATTTTTTAGATTGTGCCAGAATTATACAGATATTTTCACATTTCACTGCATAATATGTTAAACAGATATTTTCACAATCTTCAACTGATCCTATTCTCTAAGTATACATACACGTTGGTTCCCCAGTATAGAACCCAATATAAAAAGCATGAAAACCAGGCCAACATTAGCCTCACTTAGGAAACCTGCAGGGAGTTTGATGGAAAGGAAACCTGGGCGTCTGCAAGAGGTTGACACTGGGCCCAAGAGAGAAGAGCCCATAGAGAATCATGTAGCACTCCACCTACTCTTGGGATGGAAAGTCATGTAGGATGTGATATAGCAAAAACATTATTCAGCTCTAAAGAGCAGCTAAATCTGCCAGCAAACTGAATTTTCAGAGCAAGATAAAACATTAATTACAGATGACAAGATTAGCGTTTGCTTTTTCTGCAAATTCCACGGGGTCTCTAAGCAACTTGATCTTTGAATTCCCAAGGTACTAAAAAATCCACACAGAAGAGTTTGTTGTCTTAATGTTGCAAGAATCCTTGAGCAATTTACTTGAGCACTGCCAAGTAAAAATCTAGCTTAATGACACAGACTATAAGGAATATTTTTGAGCTTCTTTTAGAGGATTGACATTTAAAACACAGTTTAAGCTGATAATTTTAAGTATAAATTCTTCCAAAATTCTGTGAGTACTCAAGGTGACTTGCTGGAGCTTAAAGAAACAACTGTGTAATCATCAACATTGGATTTTCATTTTAGAAAGCCTTTCCACACACTACTTTTTAAAAGTATTTGTCACTTTGAAAGTGTTTGTAATTTTAACAGAGAAGCACTTCCCAAAAGAGAAGTTTGGCTGCTGGAAGGCAAAAAGCTGAGGCCTCATATTTGATATTCATAAATGTGAAGTCACCTTTCCTCTCTTCTTGGCCCAGTCCATTAATACTGATCTCAGAGAATCCTAGGGAACACAATACAGATTAAATTACCAATGTTCAAGGTTTGGAATAAGTTACCAATGTCCAAGCAATATCTGTTAGAGAGAAAATGTTGCTGTTTTGGGTATAGACTCTCAGACAACAAGACAAACACAAGTGTACAAGAAATAGAATACTTTTTTTTTTAGCATGGACCCTCATCTTAATGTCAATTCCCCATTCTGTTGAATGGCATAAAACATAAAGTTAGTCACCTGTGGGTACATTCAGTCTTTTCAGGTTTAAACTTCATAAGTTGAGAGTTTCTTTTTCTCCATCGTTCTTCTTGGAGTAGCAGGTAGCATTGTGACAATTTACAAATCCCTCTGAAGTACCTGGAATGATGCAGAGTTTATTCTGCCTTGGCAATATGGTTGGCTATCTTAAGGTCACTAGGCCTTCAACAATCCATGCAGCCCTCTTTTCCTTATTCTTCCAGGCAAGACCACTGCCTCCCATAAATCTGGCTGGGAACTACAGTACAAGTCTCCTCTATTTTATCTGAACATTATATCATTTCCCCTTTTGCAACAAACACTAGCCCCTTCGCTGAGAGCCCTCCCCCCCCCCGTCAGCATCTCACTATTTCGCTTTCTTTTCTGATTTTTTTTCTCCCATCTCAAAAAGTGTGTTAATTCTGAAAAACAAAAACTCAACTTTTAGAAAAGTTGTAAGACTAATATAATTAATGACTGTATACCTTTTATGTAGGTACACCAGTTAAGATTTTGTATCATTTGCTTTATCTCTTTCTGTCTACACACAGGGATACACACACACACACTTTTTATTCTCCTGAATCAATAGAGAGTTGCTTACATCATGCCATTTCACCCTGAAATACTTAATCATGCATCTCCCAAGATTAAGGCCTTCTTCTACCTTATCACATTTGGGAATTTAATATTGACACAATGCCTTAACTAGTATTACTAATGTAGCTCTATTTCTAAAAGTTTCCAGTCATCTCAGCAAGGTCCTTTATACATTTTTCCTTTATAATAATAATATTTGTATAATGATCTGTGATCCAGTTTGGGCCCACTAACTGCATTTAGTTATCAGGGGTCTTACTCTTAACTGAGATTATCAGCTCAGAGAATTAGTACATGGAGGGAGAAGGGTTGGGAGTGGAGAAGGAAAAACTCACTTTGTTCTTTAAGCCAGGCCCGTGGTTTTTAAAGCTCAGAAACCAAGAGATCACTTCTTTTGTCACTATTTACATCCTTGCTCTTAGCTGCCTACCCTGTAGGCAATGAGGGCCAGTAAAGGAAAACTAGAGGCAGGAAAACCATGCCAGTTAATATTACACTTCAAATTATTACCCTGACCCAATGTTATTACAGAAAAATGGATTTGTGCCTCCCATTAAGGTGGATTTTTCTCCTTGGGGATTTTTTAATAGTCCACAGTGTCATTTTGTTCCGCCTTATAGAACTCAGTCTCTGGAGGACGATGTTCTTCCTTCTCACCTTACTTTCTCTTTTCTGATTCCCTTCTTAGTGTCATATTGTTGCAATTGATACCAGAGAACAAATACTTATAGTTGCCTTCTTGGAGGGAAATTTTGGCCACTGACTAAATTTAGAAGGACAGTCATGTGGATCAGGTATGAAATCAGTAATGTTATAGATGAAAATTTGCAGGACCCTGATAATGAAGTAAATTGCTTTCACATAGGCCTCCTATAGCTAAAAGCATCAGTAGCAGCCTCAAGTTAAGTGTAGTAAGTTAAGAGTGTCTTTGCTTTCTGATAGTCTCTGAAACTGTCATTTGGACGATGAGCTCAGTTTATTAATTAGAGCTGATAACTTGTGAACTCTAAATCAGTTGTAGGTTTTCAACATGACAACCTTCTGCTTTTGAGAGGCTTATATTATAAAGCCAACAACTTTATGACAATGAACCAAGGGCCTTTTGTGCTGTTCTAGGCAGTATTTTACTTGACATCAGGAAGATGTTGTATAAATACTCACTGATTGAAACACAGAAGAGTAATTATTCTTATTCAAATGATAACATAAACAATTGAGCTCAGATTCCAGGATTTACTCAACTAACCCTCAGAACATGCTTTGCTGCTACTAAGATGTGCAGGGGGTAAGAAAAGAAACCAACCAAAAAAGAAAAAAAAAGAACTACTTTTATATTTTATATTTGAAAGACAAGTCATAGACTGCAAAAAAAATATTCACTATGCACTTACATGATAAAGCAGTTGTGTGAGAATATAAAAAGAACTCTTACAGTTCAATAATATGAAGGCAAACAACCCAGTTAAAAATGGGCAAAAGATAAAAACAGATACTTGGGTTGAAACGCAGGCCAAAAGGTGCTCAATAGCATTATTCATCACGGGAATGTGAATTATAATGAGATACTACCTCATACCCACTAGAATGGATAAAGTTAAAAATACTACCTAATACTAAGTATTAGCAACCCAAATGTCTGTCAAGATGTGAATATGTTATGCGTGAACAATGGGATACTCCTCAGAGAAATTATAAAAGGGAATGAGGCAACAGCCTGGATAAATCTCGAAATGATTATATGGAGTAAAAAAAATCCAGGCCAAAAAGAGTACATATTACTCTTAATTCCTGTCATATGAAATTCTAGAAAATGCAAAATAATTAGAGGCAGAAAGCATACAGGTGGGTGTCTGAAGATGGGATGGGAGAGGGTGTCTGAGGGGGGATGGACTACACAGGGGCATGGAGAAACAGTATCTTGATTGTAGTGATGGTTTCATAGGTGTATGGATAGGTTAAAAACTCATCAAATTGTACACATTAAATATGTGCAGTTTATTGTATATCAATTATACCTCCATAAAGCTGTTTTATATAAAAAAAGAAAGCATAGATTGGGAGGGAATATTTATAATATGTAAACCTAAAGAAGGGACTAATATCTAGAATATTAAAAATTAAATTCCACAGCCCAATAAAGAAAAAATATAACCCAATAGGAAAATGGGCAAATATCTCTAATGGGATATATATCTGACCATGGTAGCATGAAAGTAAGACAAGAGGAGGAAGGTAAATAGACTTAGAGTGTTCTAACGTCCTTGAATTTCTTGGGAATTGGCAAAAGTACTTACTTATATTAGATTTAAATATGTTAAGGATAAATATGTCATTTCTAGGAGAACCACGATAAGATAATATAAAAATACATGACTAACAAGGTGATAGAGAAGGGAAATGTAATAATAAAAAAAACTTTGTTAATGCTTTCCATTCCAAGAGCTCTGAGCTTAAATTTTTCATATCCCTCTTTAACCCTGGTTCAGTGTTCAAAATAGGACAAATTTGTAAATTCTTCAGGTTTTTGTTTCTTTTTTCCTGATTTGGGGTAAGAGTTGTGTGTGTGTGTGTGTGTGTGTGTGTGTGTATATAATTTTATTTTATTTTTTTGCTGCTGCTAGTTTTTACTGTTATTGCTATCATTATTATTACTATGACTAATTATTTGCCCTATGCCAGAGGGAAAGTAATGAAAGATAATTTAATCTTCTACTTACCTAAAACCCAGATAAAATACTTAGCTGAGAAGGAGTCTGAAACTCATAGTTTAAATGCATAATTCATGTCTCCTATAGTTTTGTCTTCACTGTCACAGTGTCCTATGCAAGCAGATAATTGAAAGTTGTGATATTTTGCTTTCAAATGTGTCTCAGGGACAACAATAGAGTCCCATCACATTTATATATATAAGCTACCTAATGCAGGCATCAGCCCTTTAGCCCCTACACTCAGAAGTTTTCTTAGTCCTTTTCCCACTGAGTCATGACTGCGGAATTGCCAGAGTGTCAGATGAGAGATTTTAAGTTTGTGGACTAATCTACAGGAGCTCTATAATAAATTATTACTGTTTATGAAGTTAGTATTTACATATATTTATTCACATATTTATGTTGCTCTTCATTACTTCCCAGATATCTGTGCTTCAATCTAGGATCATTTTTCCTTCCCCATCCTTTACTGTTTGTTTATATAAAAATGTCTATTTTTCCTTCATTTTTAATAATATTTTTTGTTGGACATTGAATTAAAAATTGACAGGATTTTTTCCCAAGTGTTTTCCTGATCTGCTTCCATTGTCTTCTGACTTCCATTGTTTACGTTGAGAAGTCAGTATCAGTGTTTTTTGTCTTCTTTGTTAATAATGCATCATTTTTCATTGCCTACTTTTCTCCCCTTTTTATTTTGAAAAAATTCAGAGCTATAGAAAATTTGAAAGAATAGTACAATGAAATCTATATATACTTTACCAATATATACCAATTTTAAATATTTTTCCACATTTGTCTTCTTTTTCACTCTCTCTGTCTGCCATACACATACATACGTATGTCCTCACTATCCTCACTCAGAATACCTCCCAATATCTGTCCTCATTCAGAAATTCATTGCTCTTAGCAGTAGAATCTATCTTTCCTAATTCATCTGACCAACAATACTGTCCACTGTTTTTGATTGAGACAGTCTCTAAACATCTAGCCAAACAATATAAATATTTTAAAAAACGCAAGCATATTAGTTTTCTATCACTGCATAAGAAATTACCATAAACTTAGCAGCTTAAAACAACATATATTTATTATCTCACAGTTTCTATGGGACAGGAGTCCTAATATGGGTTATCCAGGTCCTCTGCCAAGGATCTCATGAGCCTGAAATTACAGTGTTATAGCTGGCACTGTGATCTCATTGAGACTCAGGGTCTTTTTTCCAGCTTACTAGTTGGTAGGATTCAGTTCCTTGTGATTATAGGACTGAAGTCCTCAATTTCTTCCTTGCTAGAAAGAGGGACAACTCTCAGCTCCTAGAGGCTACCCTCAGGTCTTTGCCACATGTTCCTCTCCATAGGCATTTTATACATACTGCTTCTTCAAGGTCAGCAGGAGAATCTCACTCTTGTCTTCTATGACAGAGTCTCATGTACAGGAGTGATTATCCCATCATAGTTACAGTCCCTACCCACACTCACAAGGAGAGAATTACACAGCACAAGTACACCAGCAGGCAGGAATATTGGGGGCCATCTTAGAATTCTGCCTACTGCAGCAAGATTTAATGACACTGATGACAGTGATGTTTGGAGAACTGCTTGATTCCTACACAAATCATAGATAAATGAGTAAGATCAATTAACAAGTGAAAACAAAACAGATGAAATTGATAGCATTTCCAAAGAGAATGATTGGTTATCAAGGAATTAAGAGATACTCCTGGAAAAATTGCTAAATGTCATAGAAATTTTTATAAAAATATGCTTACATAGTAAGTATTGAAACTATGGGTATTGTTTTAGGTTTCTAAAACATTTGTTAGAGAAATTTTGTCTCTCTAAACTATCAAAATGTGATTCATTTTTTTGTCCTAATAATTAGAAGATAGTTATGATAATTTAAATTTTATAAATTATAAAAACAAAACTGGAAGTAAATTCATTAGAAAGTGGTGTTTTTTTTTCATTTTATGAGATAAATCCAGAATCACTTTTCTCTCCCCATTTGATACTGAATTTTTAGTCTCTATTTAATTTATCTATCTATCTATCTATCTATGTTTATTTTTTTATTTTTGAGAGAGAAAGAACACAAATGAGACAGGGACAGAGTGAGAGGGAGACACAGAATCTGAAGCAGGATCCAAGCTCTGAGCTGTGAGCAGAGAGCCTGAAGCAGGGCTCGAACTCGTGAACTGTGAGATCATGACCTGAGCTGAACTCAGATGCTCAACCAATTGAGCCATCCTGGTGTCCCTTGGTCTCCATTTTAAATTGATTTACTTTATGTGGCTTTATCTGGGATCAACTTCCCTGGTGTATTGAATCCCTGCACTTGAAAAATGCATCATGTTTGGGGGGACTATCTGGCTTGGTATATGAAATACAAGAACTATTGTCAGCTAGTAGTATTGCCATGCAGTGAAATAGACTAAATTATCAATATCTACAGTGGTTAGCTCAACTTGTTGGAGTACATATGAAATTATTTATTGAACCATGGTCTTAGTTTTTCACAGTTATGGTATTCAAAATTATTTACAAATAAGAAGGCATGGCCACTGACCAATCAGATTGAATGTCTTCCATAAACAAATGATAAGGCCATACTAGGGCATTTCAGGCAGATAGGCAAATACCACTCTGTTTTGTATATTTCATTTCATTATTGGCGAGTATCATATTGCATTCCTAAGCCTAGATAATTTTACAAATGATTATACAGATATGACACTAGGAAAAGGAAGAGACTGAATTCCCTGTCCAACCATTTGAGAGTCCAAAGCTTGCTACTCAAGCATTTAAAGAGACCAATGAAATCTCCCCTCACAACTCCCAAACCGCAGAAATAATCTTTTTTGTAAGGATGACATTGCAGAAGGGAAAAGTGAATAGCTACAAAGAGGGTGGGGCTTTTGTTCAGTGTGAATTCTGGGACACTGCACCTGGGTATGTCAGACTTAAACTCCAGATGTTAAAAATCAAATAAGTTATTATTTTTTTCTTTAAAGTAGGGGTGGAGAGAGAATGAAGTCTATACTGTATAGTTCGGGACATTGGCTTTGTGTGATACTGTCTGCTAAGAAGCACATCCTTTGACTGGAGGGTGGTTTTTTTTTCTGTTTATTTTTTTTATTTTTTAATATAATTTATTGTCAAGTTGGTTAACATACAATGTATACAGTGTGCCCTTGATTTTAGGGGTAGATTCCTGTGATTCATCACTTATATACAAAACCCAGTGCTCATTCCAGCAAGTGCCCTCCTCAATGCCCATCACCCATTTTCCCCTTCCCCCTGCACCTCCATCAACCCTCAGGTTTTTCTCTGTATTTAAGAGTCTCTTATGATTTGCCTCCCTCCCTCTCTGTTTCTATTATTTTTTCCCTTCCCTTTCCCATGGTCGTCTGTTAAATTTCTCAAATTCCACATATGAGTGAAAAATTATATCTTTCCTTCTCTGACTGACTTATTTCACTTAGCATAATACCCTCCAGTTCCATCCATGTTGCTGCAAATGGCAGGATTTCATTCTCTCATTGCCAAGTAGTATTCTGTTGTATATATAAACCACATCTTCTTTATCCATTCATCAGTTGATGGACATTTAGGCTCTTTTCATAATTTGGCTATTGTTGAACATTGGGGTACATGTGCCCTATGCATAAGTGCTCCTGTATCCTTTGGATAAATTTCCAGTAGTGCTATTGCTGAGTCATAGGGTAGTTCTATTTTTGATTTTTTGAGGAACCTCCACACTGTTTTCCAGAGTGTCTGTACCAGTTTGCATTCCCACCAACAGTGCAAGAGGATTCCCATTTCTCCACATCCTTGCCAGCATCTGTGGTTTTCTGAGTTGTTAATTTTAGCCACTCTGACTGGTGTGAGGTATCTCAATGTGGTTTTGATTTGTATTTCCCTAATGATGAGTAATGTTGAGCATCTTTTCATGTGTCTGTTGACCATCTGGATGTCTTCTTTGAAAAAGTGTCTATTCATGTCTTCTGCCCATTTCTTCACTGGATTATTTGTTTTTCAGGTGTTGAGTTTGGTAAGTGCTGTATAGATTTTAGATAGTAACCTTTTATCTGATATGTCATTTGCAAATATATTTTCCCATTCCATTGATTGCCTTTTAGTTTTGTTGATTGTTTCCTTTGCAGTGCAGAAGACTTTTACCTTCATGAGGTCCCAAATAGTAAATTTTGCTTTTATTTCCCTTGCCTTTGGAGATGTGTCGAGCAAGAAATTGCTGCAGCTGAGGTCAAAGAGGTTGTTGTCTATCTTCTCTAGGGTTTTTATGGTTTCCCATCTCACATTTAGGTCTTTTATCCATTTTGTTTTTGTGTATGGTGTCAGAAAGTGGTCCAGTTTCATTCTTTTGCATGTTGCTGTCCAGTTCTCCCAGCACCATTTGCTAAAGAGACTGTCTTTTTTCCATTGGATACTCTTTCCTGCTTTGTCAAAGATTAATTGGCCATACATTTGTGGGTCCAATTCTGGAGTCTCTATTCCATTGGTCTATGTGTCTGTTTTTGTGTGAATACAATATTGTCTTGATGATTACAGCTTTGTAGTAGAGGCTAAAGTCTGGGATTGTGATGCCTCCTGCTTTGGTTTTCTTTTTCAACATTACTTTGGCTATTCGGGGTCTTTTGTGGTTCCATACAAATTTTGAATTGTTTGTTCTAGCTTCAAGAAGAATGCTGGTGCAATTTTGACTGGGATTGCATTGAATGTGTAGATTGCTTTGGGTAGTATTAACATTTTAACAATATTTGTTCTTCCAATCCATAAGCATGGAATGTTTCTCCATTTCTTTGCGTCTTCTTCAATTTCCTTCATAAGGTTTCTATAGTTTTCAGGATACAGATCTTTTACATCTTTGGTTAGGATTATTCCTAGGTATCTTATGGTTCTTGGTGCAATTGTAAATGGAATTGATTTCTTTATTTCTATTTCTGTTGCTTCATTATTGGTGTATAAAAGTGCAACTGTATTATGTACATTAATTTGGTATCCTGTGACTTTGCTGAATTCATGTATCAGTTCTAGCAGCTTTTTGGTAGATTCTTTCAGATTTTCCATGTAGAGTATCATGTTATCTGCAAAAAGTGAAAGTTTGACTTCTTCTTTGCCAATTTGGATGACTTTTATTTCACTTTGTCTTCTGATTGCTGATGCTAGGACTTCCAACACCATGTTGAACAATGGTGGTGAGAGTGGACATCCCTGTTGTGTTCCTGATTTCATGGAAACATCTGGTCTCAGTTGAGGTCCATCTGGTCTCAGTTTCTCCCCATTGAGGATGATCCTGGCTGAGGGCTTTTCATATATGGCTTTTATGATGTTAAGATATGTTCCTTCTATCCTGACTTTTTTGAGGGTTTTTATTAAGAAAGGATGCTGTGTTTTGTCGAATGCTTTTTCTGCATCTATTGACAGAATCATATGGTTCTTATCCTTTCTTTTATTAATGTGATGTATCACATTGAATGATTTGCAAATATTGAACCAGCCCTGCAGCCCAGGAATGAATCCCAATTAATCATGGTGAATAATTCTTTTTATATGCTTTTGAATTTGATTTGCTAGTATCTTGTTGAGAATTTTTGCATCCATGTTCATCAGAAATATTGGCCTATAATTCTCCTTTTTTTATGGGGTCACTGTCTGGCTTGGGAATCAAGGTAATGCTCACTTCATAGAATGAGTCTAGAAGCTTTCTTTCCATTTATATTTTTTGGAACAGCTTGAGAAGGATAGGTATTAGCTCTTCTCTAAATGTTCAGTAGAATTCCCCTGGGAAGCCATTTGGCCCAAGACTCTTATTCGTTGGGAGATTTTTGATAACTGATTAAATTTCTTTGCTGGTTATGGGTCTGTTCAAATTTTCTATTTCTTCCCATTTGAGTTTTGGTAGTGTGTGGGTGTCTAGGAATTTGTCATTTCTTTGAGGTTGTCCAGTTTGTTGGCATATAATTTTCTGTAGTATTCTCTGATAATTGTTTGTATTTCTGTGGTGTTGGTTGTGATATGTCCTATTTCATTTGTGATTTTATCTATTTGGGTCCTCTCTCATTTCTTTTTGAGAAGTCTGGCTAGGGGTTTATCAACTTTGTTTATTTTTTCAAAACCAGCTCTTTGTTTCATTGATCTGTTTTATTGGTGGGTTTTTTTTTTTTTTGGATTCTATATTGTTTATTTCTGCTCTAATCTTTTTTTTTAATAATTTATATCCAAATTAGTTAGCATATAGTACAACAATGATTTCAGGAGTAGATTCCTTAGTGCCCCTTACCCATTTAGCACATCCCCCCTTCCACAACCCCTTCAGTAACCTTCAGTTTGTTCTCCATATTTATGAGTCTCTTATATTTTATCCCCCTCCCTGTTTTTATATTATTTTTGTTTCCCTTCCCTTATGTGCATCTGTTTTGTCTCTTAAAGTCCTCATATGAGTGAAGCCATATGATATTTGTCTTTCTCTGACTGACTAATTTCACTTAGCATAATACCCTCCAGTTCCATCCACGTAGTTGCAAATGGCAAGATTTCATTCTTTTTGATTGCCAAGTAATACTCCATTGTGTATATATATATACCACATCTTCTTTATCCATTTATCCATCGATCTACATTTGGGCTCTTTCCATACTTTGGCTATTGTTGATAGTGCTGCTATAAACATTGGGGTGCATGTGTCCCTTCAAAACAGCACACCTATATCCCTTGGATAAATACCTAGTAGTGCAATTGCTGGGTCGTAGGGTAGTTCTAATTTTAGTTTTTTGAGGAACCTCCATACTGTTTTCCAGAGTGGCTGCAGCAGCTTGCATTCCCATGCTCTAATCTTTATTATTTTTCTTCCTCTGCTGGCCTTAGGGTTTCTTTGCTCTTCTGCTCCTAGTTCCTTTAGATGTGCTGTTATATTTTGTATTTTTCTTGTTTCTTGAAATAGGCCTTGATTGCAATGTATATTCCTCTTAGGACTGCCTTTGCTGCATCCTAAAGTTTTGGATTGTCATGCTTTCATTTTCATTTGCTTCCATATTTTTTTTTTATTTCTTCTTTAATTGCCTGGTTGACCCATTCATTCTTTACCAGGATGTTCTTTTGATCTCCATGCATTTGGAGGTTTTCCAAACTTTTTCCTGTAGTTGATTTCAAGTTTCATAACATTGTGGTTTGTAAATATACATTATATGGTCTCAATTCTTTTATATTTATTAAGGGCTGTTTTGTGAGCCAGTATATGATCTGTCTTGGAGAATGTTCCATGTGCACTCGAGAAGAATATGTATTCTGCTGCTTTTGGATGAATATATCTGCCAAGTCCATCTGGTCCAGTGTATCATTCAGGGCCATTGTTTCTTTATTGATTTCTGTCTAGATGATCTGTCCCCTGCTGTAAGTGCAGTATTAAAGTTACCTGCAATTATGATATTCTTATCAACAAAATTGCTTATGTTTGTGAATGATGTATATATTTGGGTGTTCCCAATTGAGTGCATAAACATTTATAATTGCTAGCTCTTCTTGATGGATAGACCCCATAATTATGATATAATGCCCATCTTCATCTCTTGTTACAGTTAGTTTAAAATCTATTTTGTCTGATATAACTATGGATACTCCAGCTTTCTTTTGATTTCCAGTAGCATGATAGATGGTTGTTCATCCCGTCACTTTCAATCTGAAGGTGTCCTCAGGTCTAAAATGGGTCTGTTGTGGACAGCATAGATGGATCTTATTTTTTATCCATTCTGATACCTTGTGTCTTTTGATTGAAGCATTTAGTCCGTTGGCATTCAGCATTATTATTGTAAGATATAGATTTAGTGTCATTGTGTTATCTCTAGGTTTCATGCTTGTGGTGATGTCTCTGGACGTTTGTAGTCTTTGCAACATTCCACTCACACAGTCCCCCTTAGGATCTCTTGCAGGGCTGGTTTAATGGCCATGGACTCCTTCAGTTTTGTTTATCTGGGAAAGACTTTATCTCTCCTTGTATTACGAATGACAGATTTGCTGGATAAAGGATTCTTGGCTGCCTATTTTTCCCATTCAGCACATTGAATATTTCCTGCCACTCCCTTCTGGCCTGCCAAGTTTCAGTGGACAGGTCTACTACTACCTTTAAAAATACAGACACTTCAAAAATTTGCCTGTCATCCTTGAGCAGGGGCCATGCTAATTTTCTCTGTATTGTGCCAGTTTTAGTAAATTTGCTGCCGAAGCAAGCCCTGGAATGTTTTCAATGTAATATTAGACCAGGGCCATATCTAAGGATTGTGTGAGTCATGGCCCTAAAAATCAGTGCCTTCTTCAGTTTTTTGGTACTAGCTATCTTGCTTGCCATGTCTTAGTCCTGTGCTTGTGTTAGACCTATGACCATAGACTGAGAAGTCCTGTTTCCCTTTTCCTTAGAAACTCAGAATGTTAAAACACCGTAGACATTCACTTGTTCAGAATTGTTTTCACTATTCTTATTGCATCTTTACTTGGTCGTCTTCTTACTTTATTTTCTGAAGTATATACAGTTGACCCTTGAACAATGCAGGGGTTAGGGATGCTGACCCCTACAGAGTTGAAAATCCATATATAACCTCGACCCCCCCAAAACTTAACTACCAATAGCCTACTGTTGACCAGAAGCCTTACCAATGACATAAACAGTCGATTAACATATATTTTGTATGTTATATTTATTATATATGGTATTCTTACAATAAAGTAAGCTAGAAAAAAGAAAACATTATTAAAAAAGTCATAAGGTAGAGAAAATAAATTTACGGTACTCTATTTATTGATACTTTAAATTTACAAGATGGATTGTCTGTCAGTATCTATTTTAATATTGTCTTGTATGATACAAAACACTATAGATGTTCTGTGTATTAGTAACCCTGGACATCAAAACTGGAAAAGCAATGTGAAAAATGTTTATTTATAGGTATGGTAATTCATGCATTGATAATAAAGAAGCAGCAATATGATTGCTTTATGGTAGCCTAGTGTAATCAATATAATCACTTAAGGGTAGCCTAATCTACATACCAATGAATGGTTATAAAAATTCTATTGCATAGAGTATTATAGTCATATTCATAATACTGTATTGGAAACATTGCTAACATTTTCTAACAACACACTTACCTGTAATGATACACAGTTTCTCTAATTAGGGAGAGAGAGAGAGCAGGCATACTGTATAGTAATATAATTATTGGAAAGAAAAGTTATAAAACAGTAAGAAAACAAAAATCATTAATCTTATATTAAATGTCACTCACCTTACGCCTATGTAAGGATAGACTATGCATTTCCATACAAGTCTTGCACACAATGTTTTACATGATACTTAGGCAGTGATGATGACACAAAACGTCTCTTACAGTTCTTGCCATACAGTTGTTAGTTTTTCACATGAAGACACACACAGGGATACACAACAGGTACATTTATTAACTGCATGGTGTGATGATTACCTACTATTCACTAAATGAAAGTGGATCATCATAAAGGTCTTCATCCTTGTCATTTTTGTAAGGGTTAAATTGTACTGTAGGGCTAACGCTTAGCTTGAAAGATAACTTTGTTCTGACACTGAAGGTCAAAAGATAACAACCTTGCTTTTACTCTTGTAAATCATACTTCATACTCTTGTGAATCAGGCTTTACCAATGAAGAAAACAAAAGCTCAAAAAAGAGCATCAGAGACAAGGTCAAGGAGATCCACTGGTTGCAACTTAGCGGCAGAAAGTCTAAAATAATCACCTCATTCGATAACTGTTTCTGACTCATCTGGCAACTATTTCTAACTCATCTAGAAACTGTTTCTCTGTTCTGTTCCCAGATAATGATAAAACGATGTGATCGGCTTTAAAAACTCTGTACCCCGGCTGTTCAGAGCCACACTCTTATTAGGAGTGTTGGTCCCGATCGGTCAGCCACACTCTTATTAGGAGTGTTGGTCCTGATCGGTCAGCCACACTCTTATCAAGAGTGTTGGTCCCAATCGGTCGGCCTTGCCTCTTAGCGTCACCGGCAATGAGTGAGCGGAGGTCCAGGTTCGAACCTGCAATAAACGACCCTTGCCGCTTGGCTTTGACTTACGACTCTGGTGGTCTTTTGTGGGAGGTTTCGGAACTTCGGGCATTACAATTTTCACATCGAATAGGCTGAGGGGACAGAGGAAGAGGAGGGGTTGGTCTTGCTGTGTCTGTGGTGGCAGAGGTGGAAAAGGTGGAAGAAGTGCAAGGGAAGGCAGAAGCAGAAGGCACACTGGCTATAACTTTACAGAAATACATTGTAATTTCTGACTTTTTGCTTTATCATTTCTCTAAAAATATTTCTATATAGTGCCAATTCTTCCACCATTTGCTTTAGTTTCAGTGCCTGTTTCATAGAAAGGTCTATGTTGTAAAAGAAGTCAAAAGCAGTCTTAAATAATCAGAATCCTTCTGCCAGATTGTCTAATGTCAATTTGTTTTCTGGCACTGCTTCTGCTTCTTTTCCTCATTGTCTGGCACTGGTTTAGAAGCACTCATCTCCATCAAATTGTCTTCTGTTCATTCCTTTGGTGTGGTGTCTGTTAGCTCTTGAATTTCTCCAAGATCCATGTCTTGAAACCCTTCACCTCCCACCTTTTTTGTCATATCCACAATCTCTTTCATGATTTCCTTGATTGACTCTGTTGTGAATGCTGTGAAGTCATGCACAACATCTGGACACAGTATTCTCTAGCAGGAATTTATTGTTTCAGGCTTTAATGGCTTTCACAGCTTTTTATGTAACAAGGATAGCATCTCTAATGGTGTAATCCTTCCAGATTTTCATGATATTCTCTCTATCGGGGTTCTCTTCCATAGTTTGACATTTCTTTCCATGAGGTACCATGTGTAAACAGCTTTAAAGGTCCTTATGATAACCTGATCTATAGGCTGAATTAGAGAATTTGTGTTTGGGGGCAAATAGAACACTTAATTGCTTTCAATGTTGAAGCCATGGAGTTCTGAGTGGCCAGGAACACTGTCCAATATAAAAAGAACTTAAAAAGCAGTCCCTTACTGGCAAAGTACTTCCTGACTTCAGGGAAAAAGCATTCATAGAACCAATCCAGAAAAAAAGGGTTCTCATCGTCCAGGCCTTCTTGTTGTACGATCAAAGACTAGCAGCTTGTGTTTATCTTTTCCCTTCAAGTCTTGGGGGTTAACCACTTTATAGATAAAGGTAGATAAGGATAGTCCTGATCATAAAACCAACTGAATTTGCACAAAACAGTAGAATTAATTTATCCCTTCTTACATTAGATAATGGTGCTCACTTCTTTCCCTTAGTATTAAATTTCCTTTGTGGCATTTTGTCCAGAATAGGACACCTTTATCTGCATTAAAAACCTGATGCACGTGTCCTTTTTCCTCAATGATTTTCTCATGGCATTTCATCTGGGAATTCATCTGCTGACTCTCGATTGGCAGAAGGTGCTTCTTTTGTTATGTTGACATTTTTTAAGCCAAACCTCTTTGTAAAATTATCAAACCATCCTTTGTTGACATCATATTCTCCAACTTCAGACCCTTTACTTTTTTTTTTTTTTGCTTACAGTTGTCATATAATGATTTTGCTACTTCTCAAATCATATCAGAGTCTGTAGGTATGTCTTTCTTATAATAATCCTGCACTCATGTAAAAGTTGCATTTTCAATACAAGATAAAAAAGGTATTTCACAAAAAGTGCAAGGTTTTTGCACCTGCACGTGTGGCCACAGTGACAGCTTTACACATTTCCTTTTCTTTTTTTACTATGTCCTTACACTGGATTCATTTATCTTGAAATGGCAGGCAACCACAGCTACAGACCTCAATCTATGCTACATATCAAGCAATTCATCTTTTTCTTGTAATGTCATGACTTTTCTCTACTTCTTGAGAGCACTTCCAGCATCACTAATGGCACTTCATATGGGTCCCGTGGTGTTATTCAAAGCTTATGGTATTGCAGTCAACACGGTGAAAAATATGCAAGACCTATGAGAAATCACTTTTTACTGCAGTACACAATTTACCAGAGAGATGAACTGCTCGCCCAGAGATGATTAGCATCATATAGCATTTTAAGCCGATAATCCTAGCACTTGAGCTCACCACTATGAAATTATTACAGTTTTGTAGTGTGTGCTACAATTAATTTTATGCAGTTATGATTTAGTACTGCATCTTTACGTTTGTTTACATTTCTCTGGATTGCAAGTGGTTCCATGTACAATCTGTAAGTGTGTGTGTAAGTTTTGATAAATTTTAACTTTTGGTAATAGATTTGTATATACATTTTATGGTAGCAAGTGATAAAATAGATTAGCACCTACATATAATTTATGTATTCATGACAAGCCTAACTTTTTCATAATTTTTCAATTATTTCTAGAGCACACGATTCATCTTCAAGTTGTTTCAAATTGTCACAAATATAAAAAAAATGTCCAATATATTTATTGAAAAAGTCCACATGTAAGTAGGCCTGTGCGGTTCAAACCTGTGTTGTTCTGGGGTCAACTGTATTTTTAAAAGTATTTAACTAAAACAGAAATCTATGTTTGTAAAAAAGCTCAAATGCAAAAATATAAAGAGGAAGAAAGTGATCTTCTCTCAGTTCCTCTCTCCATTCAGTCCAGTTCATTTTCTAGAGATAATTGTTGCTGTTGACTCGTTCTTCCACACTTTCTTCTCCATTTATATGCATACATATGTATTTTGCCTATATACACTTAAATGATTAATAGAATCATCCTTTATTTATTGTTTTGCAACCTTTTTTCATCTCACGGTATATTTTGCAGAGTTTTCTATGGCAGGAGCTACAGCTAAATTCTGTTTTTAAATGCTGCATAATTGTGTGTTCAAAATAAGAAACATGCTAACATACTAAGTACCTGCTATGTGCCAGATAATATTCTGGCTGTTTAGAATGGTATCACATTTATTTCTCACAATAGCCCTATAAACAAGGAAATCTTGTCTTCTTTTCTTACCACTGGGGAATACTGAGTCACTGAAAAGTTAAGCAATTTGGCCAAGGTCACATTGCTGGTAAACAGTGGAGCTGAGATATGAACCCAAGCATTTTGGTGCTGAAGACTTTATTCCATTACACTCTGCTCCTAGTATAAATATATCAAATTTTGTTTAGCACTCCCCTATTCCTGGGCATTTATATTTTTCCAATTTTAGAATATTGTAAGTGATGTTGAGTTGAAAAAATCCTTATTTATATGTCTTTGTGTGCATGTACAAATATTTCTTTAGGATAGAGCCTTAAAAAATGTACTCTCTGGGTAAAAAGCCATGCACACATTAAAGTGTGATAGTTTAGATAAAAGGAGGCCCATTGCATTTGGTTAATTATTGGTCATGACCAAGATCAAATTCAGGGCAAGTTATGACAGGTACATCTATGACAGGAGTTGAGAAATGTCTGGGTTCTCAAGCCTGGTTTATCCTTTTATACTGTGATTTCATCCTTTGATTCATGGACCCTCCAAAACTCCTGCAATCTGTCTCTCAGGAGAAATTGCCTAGTCCACATGTTGCTCTGCCCCAAATTATTGTTTATTTCATTTGCATTTGGCTTGTCTCATAATGATGCAATTAGCATGCAGAGGAGGTCTAATTGCCCAGGGGATTGTGAGTGGGGACCAGAGTTCCATTTCATTGGGACCTCCTCAGGTCTTTTTGGTTGGGTGGACTCTAACAGTGCTCTTGGTTATGCTTATTCTTGTGGTCACAGGAATATAAACATCTTTTCTGCATTTCTTTGTTTATAAAAGGTCTCATCAGCCTATTCTTTTTCTTTAAGTTTTCTAATTTAACTCTTTACTTCTACTTATCTTGCTACCTTTCTCTTCTCCACTATAACATATTCACTTTCTGAACAATTTGGAACACACAACATAGATATCGTTGCACACTTATGTTAAGTGTCTTATTTAGATGGGTGCCTTAACTGAGTCTAGAAACTGGAATTTCCAAATGGTCAAATATCTTTGCCTTGATTTACTGAAAATGCAAACAAGGGTTCACATTTGAGTGCCCTGACCATAGAGTAAGCAGATGATATGATACAGAGAGTATGAAATCATATTTAACATAAACCTTTATTTTCTGGGAACTACATGAGCGTTCCCCACTTGAGTAAGCAAAAAAGGACATTTTTATAAGGGTCTGATTCTGTGAAAATTTTTAGAGAAGGCAGAATTTTAGAGATGACAGAATTTTTAGAGAATACAGAGAAGGCTGTGCTTGGTGGTGGAATGGTATTTGCTTTTCTGACAAATATTCTCTTTCTGCTTATACTTTAAAATAATCTATGTTCCACCAGGACTTTAATAAATATTTGTTATTGTATTTTGTTTCTTGTATCTTGGGTAAACTGATGGTAGAAAACCTAAATCAGGTGTTTAAGAGAAGTTCAGTTATAACCTCCCTTCATTCTTATATATACCATACAACTCCCTTTGTCAAATACATTTTTTTTTTAAATTTGAAGTCTCCATTGCCTGGTTAAGTAATGGTATTTCTCACCTCTGTGAAGATAAAAATTAATATGAAAGTCTTATCACTGAATTAAAGTCAATTCCTGAAAGATGACTTCAGTCTCCTTCCAGATTCTTTTGAGTCTCTTGCTTGAAATCCTTCCCCACCCATTCTAACTCCCCAGCCTGGGGGGCCAGAAGGACAGGTCTTTTCCACTGAGAGTATGCCAGTAAGCTGCACAGTAAATTGAGCCACAGTCAGAAGCAAACTATCAGTGGAGATAGAACTAAACAGAATCAAGTGGTCTCCTGAAAATACTGTCTTTTGCTAACACCAGTTACACTGTGTAACACCTTTACATAGAGTAAGCCTCAAAAGCATTTTGAGTTCTGGAGCATTTCCCAGATTTACTCCATCTTGTTTGGTCTCCTTTTTTGAAAGGAGAATGCCCAAAGTTAAGACACAGAGGCAGACTTGCTATGGACAATAAACTAGAGGGAGTAAGTGAATGTTCTTGCATTTGTTGATTAGATTTGAGGCACATTGTCTGTTTCTTATTAAAATCTAATGTCCTAGAGAAAAGCATTTTTGGAAAAACCGCACTAGAGGAAATACTAATCAAGAACTTTCTATCTTCATTGAAATATCTACCATATTCTCTCTTGGCCAACCAGCCATTGTTAGGCCAGATTAATTGAAAAAGGCTAGATGCACATCACCTACTTAAGTTTCAGACATTGCCCTTTACTCTGATAATTAGGATATTATCATTGAGGCTGGACTTCAAAACGATTTCCATTTGATTGCTGAGAGCTCCTGTTTTCCACAAGAATGAGAAAGTGTCCTGGTAAAAGGTAAGATTACCATTATCATCATCCTCATTGTCATCACGACCATGCATTCTCAACTGAGGAAAGAACATTTTGAGGTTGTAGGTATTTATGAATTTTCATAGCTCTGCCTTGAAGTTTCCATATATATATTTTTAAAAAGAGATGGACATTTGTGTAGAAACGGCTAACTCTACTCATCCTTTTGATGTGATAGGCAAGCACTTTGTAGGAACTGCTTCCTTTCAGACTCCATTGTTAGAAAAATATCATATCCTACTTTTTTGTGGGATATGGTTACATGGAAAGAAGCCACAAGTCTCTTACCGTACATTGAAATCATGAGCTATACTAATCGTATTCATGACTCACTATTAGTATCCTGCTCCCAAATCAAGCTGAATAAAAGAGGTGTCTGAATAATTCTAACTACAGCTACCACTGAGATTTCCTTTTAACTCACTTCTGTATATTTATGAATTAATACATGTTTTTGCTGGGTTGCCTCTGGAAAATATTATTAAATAGAGAAGGAGCTTGTCTGGGCTGAATTCCTTCAGCCTGAATTCCCTGAACCCTTTGAATATGAAAACATATTCTAGTCCTTGTAAATCCTGAGTTGGTAGTATTTTTCAGCCTAAGATCCATGTAAACAAAGATGAGAAGATTTCTATTCCTAGTTCGTTTAAGTGTGAGATTTTATGATGAAGTTATTTGTTCCTTTGACTATTCTATTAAAAGAAAGAGGAGAATTCCAAACACATAAAGAGTTTCTATGTTTTTTTTTTCTTGAGGTATTGTCTATACTAGAATGAGATTGACTTCCCAAACCACACATAAAAATCACCTTCAACTTCCTGCATTGTGTCATTGAGAATGAAGCACCATCCTAAACTTGAGGTTCTTTGGTTGCTGCCCTGACTTTTTGCTGATCTCAGGCTCCCTAGCCTCAGCTTCTGGCTCAGACTTCTCCTTGAGAAGCCTGGTCCCCTGAGACCATGTTTAAAGAGCCTACCCAATTCTAGATGTTGCCTCTATCTGGAACCTTGTGCCAGACTAGACAACTTTAGGTATTAGTTCAAACCTGGATCTAGGCTGAGTTTTCCATACTCTGTTTTGATCCTGAATACTGAACTTCTGGTCTTGGGAGTCAGGTCTAGAACTGGTTAATGGCTAATACTCCCAGCCCTACCTAACCCCAGTTTCTTTCTCTGCCCATCAGTTTGTGTCTTTGGCAGACATCACCAAAATTATGACAGGCATAAACTCAATAGTAGAAAAAATGCAAATGAACTTGGATATGAGATTTCAAACGGTTAATAGGCAAATGCACTTAAGCAATCTCTCAAAATAAAGCTAACAGTTTTAAGTTTCATCTTTTTTTTAAATTTTTTTTTTCAACGTTTATTTATTTTTGGGACAGAGAGAGACAGAGCATGAACGGGGGAGGGGCAGAGAGAGAGGGAGACACAGAATCGGAAACAGGCTCCAGGCTCTGAGCCATCAGCCCAGAGCCCGACGCGGGGCTCGAACTCACGGACCGCGAGATCGTGACCTGGCTGAAGTCGGACGCTTAACCGACTGCGCCACCCAGGCGCCCCAAGTTTCATCTTTTGTTTAGGGTTTTATATATTATGCCCCTTCCCATTTATATTAATAATTGAGAGCTGATTAGATTTCTAGAGGCATTACAATAAGTGATTAAGTTATAAGCCACTGGATGTCACTCTTAAGCTATACAAGTACGGCTGCAGTAGAGATTTTTGATAGCAAATTGGAAGTGGATAGTTAGGAGATAGAGCCAGGGATAGAAACCATTTGAACTGTTTGGGTAGGTACATTTACAATGTCAGTGAACTATGGCAGAGTTTGCCCTTAGGTTCTTATATATTTTCTTTAGTTTTGTTTCTCAATGGCAGTTAAACTGGGTTAATAATCAGAGAAAATTCCCTCAGCACCAAAAAGCCAAAAAGACACTCATTTATCCATTCAATATGTACATTAATCACATGCTATAAGCAGGATATTGGGCTAATGAACTATGGGATTCCAAGAAAAAGTGAATTGGCATCATGAATACATTTAACTTACAGGGATTCAACTATGGTAAAAGAAAATGAAGGAAAATTCTGCTTTTTATTCCACTCAGTGAGTTTATGCCTGATAGTAATTTTACCTACTCTGTTTCAGCCTCAAGCTCAGGCTTTTTACACTCCACTCGATGACACTGGAGCTGGGACCATGCAAACTACATTTCCCAGGCTTCTTTGCTGGCTAGCTTCTGGTTAGGTTATACTGCCTGGAGGCATGATAGGACAGCAGAAGGAGTATTTCTGTTTTTGGTTCTAGCTAGCTTCCTTCCAGCAGTAGCACTCAAGTAGGGCTCCAGACTTCAACTTATTCCAGCATTTCTAGCACCAGTTCTCTTGTGGCCCCTGCAGAGCACCAGTAGCAACTGTGCCACTCTTCCTTTTAGAGCTGTCTATCAGAGTCCACATAGCAATCACATGATGTCCCCCTCAGAGGTCCTAGAACCAGCTGAGCTGTGACACCTTGGGGGTCTGACCATCTGCTCTGTAGAGACACTTCCCCCAAGATCCCAAGTTTTGCTAATAGTATTTATTCTCTTTCACTCTCCCAGCCCAAAGAATGGTAGCTGTTTCCTGAGCTACTAATACCAGGGTGGCCTTAGCAACTGGTTTTGCTCTTTCAGCTTTCTAAATGCTGTATAACTGACCCCCTGTATTAAATCACCTTGTGAAACATCGTGTATGGTTTCTGTTTACTTAATGGGATTCTGACTACATTGAGCAAGAGATGAGAGACATGAATGTTCTCTGTCCTCATTCAGTATCGGATCCTTGTGTGTTTCTTATGGTTGAGACATCTTATAACACTGAATGAGATTCTAGTGTTTATATTTTAGTTATATTTTTTCAAATACTATGGGACTTAATCACAAGTCTACTAAAAACATTAGAATGTAAGGCATCATCCAAATAAAGGATGTAATGATACACTAGCCTGTTCCAACACAAAAGGAAACCTGATGTTGAACTTAACAAAACATGGCTTCAAAGTTGTCCCTTCTAAGAGCTTCCATGGGTTTGATCATATAAGATTTTTGCCTTTCAAGTTGATTTTAGAAACTCAACTTCTCATAGTACACATCTCCATAGTACAATCTTACAAAGTTGAATAGGACAATAGTTCTTGTCTTCAGGAGCTTTCAATCTGGTAGAAGAAATAAACAGGAAGAAAATACATGGCAACGTTTGATAGAAACAGCATTATAAGGATAGACCCAGTTGTCACATTAGTGGTCAGACTTCATGAAATAGGTTGGAGAGTGGAAGGAAAACAGGGAACATGATGCATAAATTCTGCTAGAAATTTTAGTCACTCCCTTGCTTAGAACAAGAAGTTATTATTATTATTATTAACATTATTATTATTAATTATCCCGTTTAGAACAAGAAATTATTACTTAATATTATTTCAATTTTAAAGACCTATTTGGAAGAAGATGCTTGCCTAGTCATGGATTTTGCTTAGTGTATAAATTTCTTTTTATATATTTCAGTGCCATTTTATTTTATTTTTTTTTCAGTGACAGTGGAGAACATTTTATTCCTTCCTCAATGTCTCTCAATAATAAACTCTTTATAGGTTTACTAGACCAGTGTCATTTCTTCATTTTATATTGTCAGAGTTTCTTTTTCAATTTGTCTCATTTCCCCCCTAGAAAACACATGATTATATTTACTAGCTCTAATTTTTTTTTTTAATTTTTTTTCAACGTTTATTTATTTTTGGGACAGAGAGAGACAGAGCATGAACGGGGGAGGGGCAGAGAGAGAGGGAGACACAGAATCGGAAACAGGCTCCAGGCTCTGAGCCATCAGCCCAGAGCCCGACGCGGGGCTCGAACTCACGGACCGCGAGATCGTGACCTGGCTGAAGTCGGACGCTTAACCGACTGCGCCACCCAGGCGCCCCAACTAGCTCTAATTTTTATCAGCCTCCATCGTTCTTTATGTCTCACTTCTGTAGATGATGAAGTAATCATTGTTCTTTCAGCACAGAACTCCAGGTTTAGAAAGACAAGGAAAGAAATCTTCCATTTCTAGTGCTGGGACCATCACTCCATGGGCACTTTTGAACTTCAGCCTGTGCCATCCTCATACCAGGTCATTTATCTTTGAAGGTGGTGACATACTAGGGTGAGAGATGACCTAATGATGAGGGATGCCTTCAGAAGTGATCATTTGAGGAAGTGGTTTCTGAAGAATAAGGAGGGCATGTGGGAGGGGGGTTAGCAGTTAATTTTTTTCTTAACTTCTAATCTTAACTGTTAAATCTTTCAGGACTCAACACTCTTTCAAAATATATTTGCCTATAATTCTTCAGGGATTCCTTTAAAGGAGAAGAGTAAGAGGGAAAGATAGAGGTTCAAAGCTGAAGAGAAAATTTTTGTCGCTTAAATAGTGTTTGTCTTGCCAAATGACTTAGTTTGAGGGGTTTTCTTCTTGTTTTGAACACTGATGAGAGTGTAGAAAAATGTTTTTTTCCTGAAAATGCCCCTCCTATTACTTCAGAGCACACTCTGTGCATAATTCTGTACATTTATCTCTTTTTATTATGGCAGCTCATTCTAGATGAATGTGACAGCCTGAGAGGCACTAATACAATGGAAGTAATAAACTTATTTAAAATAGGGTGTGCTCTACCCTAAAACAAAATATCTATGTAACTATAGCTTGCTGAGTAAAACTTTTTACAAATGAAGGATCTAATGAGATACTGGTATGTTTTGAATATTGATCCATGTGATTGTTAGAAGAACTTGGCTGCCTTACAGCATTACGTTATGGACACACTTCAGTGTGGGGTAATACAATTCATGTACACCTTAATGGGAACCTCCTGGCTCTGACTCACAGCAAGAAAGGAAGCCAAACACTCCAGTCTGTAGTACTTGTTCTGTTCAAGTTCCTGGATTTAAATCTGGAGTCATATTTACTTTACATTTATTTTCTAAAGTGAATGATATCATGGTGGCCAGGATTCCAGGTATGGGACACTAATAGTTAGGAGATGCTTCATCTTTCAAAAAACAAATGTCAAAGATTTTCATAAGATAAGCCAAAAGAGACTATTTTAAAACAGAAAAGATGTAGCAAGAGCCCATAGAGAAAAAGCCAATGGAGGAATTCAATTCTATTTAGAAGTCATCTAACTAGGATATGTGAAGAAGAATGTTAGTTTCTAAAACAGGAAAAAAATAATTAGGTGCCTGTAGCACCTGACCATAAGAGTGTATAAAGGAATTTAAAACTTGCAGCCAATTAATTAAATAACAGTGTCAAACCAGCATTGGGTATCATTTGAGCTAGTCTGGTTGATTGCCTAGTCATTTTGCTATTTCATAAAATAAAACTGGGAATAAGTTTAATGTTAGATCTGTGTAATGTGATTAAATTGCTTTGGGACAACTAAATTAATGTGTTTTACTCTCTCCACAACTGATTGTGTTAAAGGTAACTTGATCCACAGTGATGCAGCAAAATTTTTGTTTTTGAGATAGGCCTCCATGGCTGGTTCAACTATGGTTATTTTAGTTGTGAAAACACAGTCTCAATCTCCGTGACCCAAGCCATACAGGTGGTTAGGGCAATTCTCCAAGTATTCTAATTCAGAGAAAACATTGGCTCTTCTGGAAATTACCTGGGTCATTTGACATATGTTTTGCTTGAACTTATTCAAGAATTTTTCCAATCCTTTACTTTGCTTTTGCCAAAGAGACACAACCCTATCTTGTCTGGACATAGAATATAAGCTAGAGATGGAGAATTTTCCTTGCTATAGGGCTTCAATAGGATTTTTCTGACTTGGCAGGTGCAGTCTCATCTAAAATTAGGAAAAAGGTTGTTTGTCTACGTCACTGTGGCACTGGAAGTATCTAGAGTGAAATGATAGAGATCTGTAGCTGTTCAAGATCAGGAACTATAAGGCCACAATACTTAGCTTTGCAATCAGACTTACAAATAATAGGATATTCCACACCAGTGGTTTTCAAAAGTTATTACTAACAATTCTATCTAATAATCAGTATTCCATTATCTTAGTTAGAAAAAGCCAGTATTCTAAAGAAGGAGATTTATGTGATTATAGTAGGAAATACAAACTTACATGTTGGGACAAAATGACAAAATTAAATACCTAAATATACGTAATATGGAGTGCTGAAGACTATGACAAATTGGAACATTCATGCCCCATCGAAAGGTGGCTGCCATTCATTACTCAGATCAGCCAGTGGATAGTAGGTGCAAATATGGAGCCAGTCTTGCCAGTCCTTCCATTTTTTAATAAAAGTCATAAACCTTGATCTTTATATGAAATTTCCCAATATTTAGATGGTGGCAACCTCTTGGGGTTTGTGGAAGCCAATTTATAACACCCTCTCCCTTCTTCTCTTGAGTTCATTAGCAGTTGAGAAATGACACAGGAGTAAGACAGATGGAAATCAAGATGTCAGCATTATTACTGATAAAGCTGATTGAAGAACAAGGCTGATATCTGTAGCCAAATGTATTTTCTAATTACCTCTTTCCTCAGAAGAAACCTTAGGTATGCAGAACTGAGGGCTCATAGTGTTCTCAGATTGTTAATAGAATAACTTTACCCAATTAAGAAATGAGGAGTAATGAATGTCAGATATAGCCTCCTGTATCTCTTCCATCAGGGGGAGAGATCAGAAGGTTCCTAGAAAGGAAGTCCCCCAACACACACTATCACATACACATGAAAATATTAGGTATAAGGCCAGGGGAATTGTAGAAGTTTCACCATAGTGAGAACTAGTTCATTTTTAAAAATGCTGTGCAAGGCAAATACAACTGGACTCAGCCCACGGATAACCAAGTATAACCTCTGGTTTATACTTATACCATTTTTTGGTCAGTTAATGGCAATTTTATGACTAAAAAAATTCAGTAATATTATAAGCATAAGTACTAAAAGTAATATTTACTTTTATGAGAAATTCAATATATTAGGATACTTTTTGATAATTTTATACAATAATTGTTGTGTCTTTTTTTCATTGGCTAAGTTTTCCCAACAATGTATGTCTGGATATAGATTTTAGTTGATGTCCGACTCTATACTCTTTACTTATTTATCTGACCCCATAAAGCCAGTGTTCAAAGTTCAAGGCCCCAGTTATGATTTCACATTTCTCTCCCACTTACACTTTAGTTTCATATCTGCTAAGGCTCACCTTCTAATTTTGTCCTTGCCTCACCCTTCTTTTTAAACATTTAAAGTTGTTTTCTTGGTGACTGTTTTAACTGCTCCGTGATTCTGGTTTCTCCTCCCCCATCCATTTCTAGCCATGCTCCCTTGAGGTGCTTTGAGTAAACACTCTACTAGATTCAACAACAGAGACCCCCAAACACTGCATGGTTCTCCTCTTACACTTGCTCCAGACACTTCAACAGGAAATGGCATTCATAGGTTTTCCATTCTTGGTGGTTCTGGAAATGTTTATTAAATCATTTTGCAATGAGTGAACCATTGGCCAGGGCAATGATATTTGTCATAACAGGATCAGTTCTGTTGTAATGGCCTGGCATTTTAAATGGGTTTCTTATTCAACAGAGTGAGAAAACAAAGTCGTCTTCAATGGAAATATCTTGATATTTCCTCCCTAATGTGACTGAATCTCAAAAAGTGATTTTAAAATCTAGCTTCTATTTTTTATAAAACCCCTCTCTTAAAATCATAATTGACTAAAAATGTCTTTTTAATTTCATTGTAGAAGTGGTCTGGGGCATTTTTGATGTGTAGCCCTAATTCACTGTTTGTTTTTTGGTGTGTTTTTGATTATTCAAGAGCTGTTTTTTAGGAAAATGACACCCACATTTAAAATGAGGACTCTTTCTTGCATATTAACCCTGGAATTTTCCCATTGGGAGCTTTCTTCTACTAATATTCAAGGGAGGTCTGTCTGGTCAGAGTGCTTTGAAGGAGGCACTAAACTGGATGCTGGAATCCATGCCTGGTATTGTCCTATTTTGTTCTAAGATGGCCCTGTAAGTGAGATTTACCATCTGTGTGGGGGTACAGGGGGAAAAAAAAACTCAGCCCTGTCTTCTCAGCCTTCTAAGCTATGGGCCTTGAACTTCTGCTGTTGCTTCCAGTATGGAAGTTATTCTCAACTCAGGCAGGCAGAAGGCCGGAAGACTTGGGTCGACCAGCCATGAGCTATGCAATGAGTTGGCTAGAAGTCATAGGTTCCAACTAGGATGAACCCTAGGCATATGGCATCCACCAAAACTCAGTAACCAAATGGCTGCCATTTACTGAGTATCTATCATGGTTCTGGAGCATACTAAGTGTTTTTCATATATTATCTCTTCTAATTTAATCCTTACAACATCCATGAGATAGGGATCCTCATATGTGAAGAAACTCAGGCTCAGAATAGTTAAAGACATACACAAGGTCACATATCTAGTTAATAGCAGAGTTAGAATTTCACCCACTGCCTGTCAAACCTTGTCCATTGCCCACCCCCACTCCCCACCTACAATGTTTTTTTGTTTTGTTTTGTTTTGTTTTTGTTTTGTTTTGTTTTTGTTTTATTTTGTTTTGTTTTGCCTAGACATCCTGTTAAGCATTCCAGGTCTCCTTTTGGCTGAGAACTGCAGCATTTGCCTTGCTTTTAGTAAACTGCCCAGGTAGATTTAGAGCTGCCATCTATGGGGTGGCTCTGACTATATCTTTTATGCTGAACTCTCTGTTAGAGATGGTCTGTCTTGACTTTCTTCCCTTCACATCCAACAGAAAGAGGGACCTCAAAACACCTGTCATTATGCCCATGACTGAAAAGATTAATGTTCAAGGCCATTCTCTTAACATAAAATTATTCCATGGACTCCAGTTATATTATAGATTTAAGCTATATCCTTACTTGAGGCTCTTACTTTTCACCTTAAGGCTACCTTTTGATCTTTACACCATATGTTGAACCTGATCTCTCAGGCAGACAGTTTTATAGCTGATGAGTATTGAATAGTATCTTTTGGAGAGGTCCTAGCAATGGAATATAGTAGTTATGCACATAAGCTCTGGGATCTGATTGCCCTGGTTAGTATTTGAGCACTACTTTACTACTAAGTCATCTTGGGTGAGTTTCTTGATCTCTTTATGTTATGCTTTCCTCATATAAAAAGAGGAAAATATAAGAACACCTACATAATGGATTTGTTGTTAGGATCAAATAACTTAAAACATATAATGAAGCTACAACAGTGTCTGGCCCACAGTAAGTACTCAAAAATCTTAAATCTAAGTTATATTGATAGTGTAAGAGTTTGTAGAATTGTCTTTATCCTTTATTTTATCCTGGGTAATTTTTACAAAATGTGCATATGTATATAATTTATGGAGATTTTTAGTTTACAAAAGAGAAAAATTCAACCAAACTGGTTTTTAGATGAAAAAGAAGTTATTGACTCTTAAAGATCAAGCAGTTCACAGACAAACCAGCTTCCGATATGGCTTGATCCAGGGACCAAAGGTGAGGACTCCAGAATTCAGTATGTCCCTCTACATTTCTCAGCTATGTTGCCTTGGTGTTATTTCCATTCTTGGTAGCTCTTTTCTTGTGTTTGAAAGTTGACTGTCATCAACCTTTGGAGCTGCATGCTTCTATGTTGAAATCCAGTGAGAAAGAGTGAGCATCTTTATCCTAGCATTTCCAGAAAACATTCTAGGGTCTACTCTCATTGGACTAAGTCAGTCTATGTGCTCATCTTTGATTTGATATCTGATGCCATTTTGGCCAGATCTGGATCATTCACCCCATTTTTGAATTAAGGGTAGAGTTGACTCCACTGGAAGCACATGGACTGAATGTGGGGGGAATTGGGGAATAGCTACCAGAACAAAGATTAAAAAAAATATTCCAGACAGCAAAATAATAGATGCTCACAGCATGAATGCTTTTAAATAGATTTGGAGTACTTTGTACCTATGGGGACTCTAGTACATATTACTCAGTTCACTGAGTGTCCAAATACATTATGTTTGATGACTAATTATTTCTAGCATTATATAAAAGATAGCACTAATGTAATAGAGATAGTGGGTCTCCTAAAAGAACCAAGTAGACATATGGTAACATGTACAATGCTGAGGTATGAAAGATGTTCACATTTTGGTTTCTAAGAATGGAGAAGAACTCTTAAACTATTCCTTTATTTATTATAATCTCTACCCTCCACCTGCAAAAGGGGGAGTTATGGCTACCGTTGGCCACATTAGGTAAAGTCCCTGTACACAGATCATTAGGAAGTTTTTCTCCTCTCCTCTGGGGTGGTATACTGGCTTAGTCCTGCTACATTGGAAGAAGGCCTAGCCATCTCTCTGGGTGCTTATTTTCTACTAGAGCCTAAGAATGCCAAGTTAAGCTTTGGGTACTGAAAAATTTGCAGAGATAAGCATTAAAACTGGTTAGGCTTGGGGCACCTGGGTGGCTTAGTTGGTTAAGCATCCCGACTTCGGCTCAGGTCATGATCTTGTGGTCTGTGAGTTTGAGCCCCATATTGGGCTCTGTGCTGATAGCTCAGAGCCTGGAGCCAGCTTCAGATTCTTTGTCTCTCTCTGCCCCTCTCTCGCTTGCACTTCTGTTTCTTTCTCTCTCTTTCTCTCAAAAGTAAATAAACATTAAAAATAAACAAAATTTAAAAATCTGGTTAGGCTTTGTTGAGACAGAAAAGCCTTTCTACTGACTTGTACTCCATTCAGAGCTGCTTCATTTTGTTATATAGGAGCTCTCTCTAGATTCATTCCTGGCTTCCTTGAATTCTGCTTTGGCATTTGGGGTCAAAGCCCCAGTACTTTATCTTCTTTGTTTAATAGATCCCTTGTAGTCTTTAAAAAATAAGTAGTGGTATACTCAAGGCAAGAATTCAGGTAGTACTAGAGCCTCTGGTTAAAATACCATCATAATATCTTTATACCACCACATCATTGCACCTAATTATACATTCCAAACACAACTTTTGAGATCATTTAGATGTAATATTATTGTCTTTAAACTCCAGAATTAAAGGCCCAAGGAACGAATAAAAGGGAAATCAAAGGCACATTATATTGCTCATACACTTGAAGAATATAGATCAGTAGTCTGAGCTGGGCTGTCAAAACTTCTTGTTAAGAACAAAGGAATCTGTCTCAGAAAACCAAACTTGAGTAAAACCACTTAATGGAACAAACTGTTTACTAATACGATTTTCATGGGAGGAATCTGGCCCTAGCTCAAAATTTTATTTAGTACAAACTAATCTACTAAGGGGATTTGTTTTCTTAACCCAAAGCCTGAAAATCATTTTTGTGAAGCTCACCACTGTATATAGTGTGACTGTTGTGCATTTTCCTCATTAGGAGAAAGAGTGGAAAATATCAAATCTTGTCAAATGAAGCAAAGGAAAGAAATTAGACTTTCATTTGTAGGAGAGAAAATAACACCCCAGGGATTGAAATGCCTGCTCTGTATTACTAGGCAGTCTCTAATTGAGCCCTCCTTCAAAAATCCAACTTCACAACTTATGTCTTAGAAATTCCCTTTAATTTAAAGTACTCAACAGTTTAGCATCTGAGAATGTCCCCTTCTGAGCTGTAAGGACTAATGATCAAAAGGAAACCTGTGAGGTATAAAGATAGTTAACTTCTCTCATGTGAGTTCAGTGATTTAGAAGAGATTGATATGCCAGGTTTTTTTTTTTTTTTTTAATGACCTTTCCCGCATGTGGCCTCTCTGATTCCCATAATAACACTTTGTTTATACAGATAATTTTCTCTCCAGCAGGAGCTCTTACATGCTTTAATAACCCTTTCTCATAAATCAACTCAGTGCCCTGTAAAGTTTGATGAGGTACAGGGGCTAGGAAGGGTTTCCCTCAAGTCTGTCAACTGGGGCTCTGATTGCTCTATTGCCCACTCCTGGACTTCCAAGTGGGCTGATGTTGGTGTAGGGACCTAGAGGAAGGGTTTAACTGGACAGGACAGTCATGCCACAGTGGCCCAGGGGTGAGTGCAAGCTCTATGATAAACAGAGTGTCTGAGAAGGTCCTGTGTGAAGAAGCCAAAATCTGAATTTGGGTTCATATTGAGGAAACCTTGGATCAGAGATTCTCGGGTTGGGTGTTGGTTATCTCTTAGGAATGCCATAATTTTTACTGACCCAAGCCTTCATTTAAAAAATAAAATATCTTCACCAGATGATTCAGGTGGATTAGATAGTGTTCTTTTGGTAACATAAGAAAGAAACAGAGCTCAAATTAGCATAGTCACAAAAAAAAAATAGTGAATGATGTTATTGGGACACCCAAAGAAGGGCTTCAGGTACAGTCTGATCCAGAGAGCTTTTTCTTTTTCTCATTTCTTGGCTTTGGTGTTCTCAGCCAGGCTTTTTACACATAATGAGAAAAAAGGCAATTAGCAGCCTCCTTTTCTGAGATCTTAATAACTTAGGATCCAAAGGAAGAGAGAGACCTTTTTTTCTCTTGGCATGCCTGTATCAAGCTTCAAGGAATACAGTGACACTGTAATTGATAATACCAGCAGAACTACATGGACTCCATGTGAATGAATTTCCCCAAGGCGTCAGACAAAGGAGATGCAAAAATCTGCTAGACTGACCCATCTCTGTCAGCTCTATACTTCTCTTTCCTGTAACCTGCTCTGCCCTGTGGCAACCCTCCACACACACATATGCAGGTGTGCATATACAACACACACATACACAGCAAGTATTTTTGCAGTCCTGGCTAAAATATTCTGAAAGGATAGCTCATATGATAAAAATAAAAAAATAAATAAATGTGGCATAAGCAACAAATTACAGTTCTTAGGGGTCTCATTGTAGTACCACAAGAAATTCTCTAGTACCACTTACCATGTCTGTTTTATTTCACAGATGCTATTTTATGTGTTAGGCACTATTCTAAGTATTTTATAAATATTAACTTATTTAATCCTTATAACACCTGGAAATTGAGGCACAGAGTGGCTAAAGCATGTGTACACAGGTAGTGGGAGTCAGAGCTAGGATTTGAATCCGGGTAGGCTAGAAAAAGTTCCTTTAAAAAGAACTTAAATGTATTAAATGCACTATCTCCTGCTCATTAGCCCTTGTCCTATTAAAACCACTTCATTAATGGCTGCTATGTCCTTTGTTTGAACTGCACTTCAGAGTTACCAGAAGGTACATGTCATATGCTGTCCACTCCTCTCACCTAGTACATACGGTAGGATTGGCATTGCTTGTGACCCAGACAGACCACAGAGATACTATGCAAAGAATCTAACACACAGCAGACTCTCAGTATGAATTCATTTATTCTACTGTACCTAGTTTTGTTTTAGCTAACCTTTCTTGGCTGTTTTATTTATTTATTTTTCTTTTAGTAATTTCAGTCTTTAAAAATACGGAGATCATTGTATCCTATTTGGAAGAGCCAACACCTTGAGCTTTGAGCAGAGTCAGGAATAGCTTTATATTCTCATAGAAATGTAAATGCCTTTCTTCCCTGTATCCATTAGATCATGGAGTACTTATTCAGGTAGATAATCCAGCAACTGATATCTCACTCCAGCCCTGAGAGCCTCCCAGACTATAATCCTATGATAAAGGAACTAAACCATTTGTACTGGGTTGAATAATATCACCCCAGCCCCCCACCCCCCCACTGCCAAATTCATGACTATCTGGAATCAGAACGTGACCTTATTTGGAAATAGGGTCTTTGTAGATACAATTAGTTAAGAAGAGGTCATACTAGATTAGAGGGGGCCCTATTTGGTTTAGGCCTTATAAGAAGGCCACGTGAAGATACAGACGCAGAGAGGGAGGAGGGCTATGGGAAAACAGAGGGAGTGATACAGCTACAACCAAGGAATGCCAAGAATCTCTGGCAACCACCAGAAACTAAAAGAGGCAAGGAAGGATTCCTTTCTAGAATCCTTGGAGAGGGTGTGACCCTCCTGATGCCTTGATTTCAGACTTCTAACCTGTACACACTGTGACAGGATAAGTTTCTGTTGTTTGAAGCTACCCAGTTTGTAGTAATTTGGTATAGCAGCCCCAGGAAGCTAATGCACGCTTTGTGCTAATTATTTTCTCAAAGTTTCAAGTACTCCTTCCTAGACTCTGCTCTGTGATGCTGGGACTGGTACTCTGAAACCAGGTTTATGCTTTGCCAGAAGCTTCCTGTTAAGATCTGCCAATGTGGGCCCTAGATGGAAACTTCAGAATTGGGGAGAGTTATGGGGTAAGGTTTTTCCTGTTTGGTCCTCTTCTGATCTGTGTTAGTACCATAATGCTTCTTCACCCTAGTGTGGACAGTTGATTCCAGTAGCAGCAGTTTTCTCCGTCCTGTCCTCTCAAAACTAGCCTCATTGACCTCCCCACCCAAGAAATCAGTATCAGTATTCTGACTTCCCCACAGTAATCATGGGGGTTCCAGGTTCTAGGAGATCCTCCTCTAAGCTTCTACATTGTGATAATCCAACCTCCTATCTTTCCTTGTTCCCGCAGCCCTACGGGTAGCAGATGCAGTTAGTATCTGTGTCATATTTAACTCTTCTCTTTTTGCTCTTTCAGTTCTTAGTACCTAGCTAACAAGTCTTTATATTTCACTCTTAAAATCACCAATGTGGTTTCTGTTTCCTAACTGGACTCTGACTGATGCAGCCTATAGTCCTTGGCTTAATCCTCCCTGTTTGTTCAAATTAGCTATGGGGAGGCAGACCAATCAGGAGGGTTGGAAGCAGTAACACTAAGACCTGACTATAATGCCTTAACCCAAAGTATTTCTTTTTTTTTTTTTTTCAATTAGGACTTTTTTTTAAAATGTTTTCTTAATGTTTATTTATTTTTGAAGGACAGAGAGAGATAAAGCATGAGTGGTGGGGGGGAGGAGCAGAGAGAGAGGGAGACACAAAATCTGAAGCAGGCTCCAGGCTCTGATCTGTCAGCACAGAGCCCAACGTGGGGTTCAAACCCACAGACTGTGAGATCATGACCTGAGCTGAAGTTGGACGCCTAACTGACTGAGCCAGCCAGGTACTCCAAGACTTTATTTTTTTAGAGCAGTTTTAGGTTCACAGTAAAACTGAAGGGAAGGTACAGAGAGTTCCCATACACCTCCTGTTGCCTCTTACACAGCCTCCCCCATTACCAACTTCCCACACCAGAGCAGGACATTTGTTACAAGTGATGAAACTGCATTGACACATGGTAATCACACAGGATCCATAGTTTACCTGAGGGTTCACTCTTGGTTTTGGACATTCTGTGGGTATGGACAAACGTATAATGACATATATCCAGCACTAAAATATCATACATAGTATTTTCACTGCCCTACAAATCCTCTGTGCTCTGCCATTTATTCTATTCCCTGCCCACCGCGATCCACAACCACTGATCTTTTTACTGTTCCCATAGTTTTACCTTTTCCAGAATGTCATATGGTCGGAATCACAGAGTGGCCTTTTCACATTGGCTTCTTTCATGTAGTTATATGCATTTAAAATTCCCCCATGTCTTTTTATGGATTGATAGCTCATATCTTTTTGGTGCTTAGTAATACCCCATTGCCTGGATGTACTGCTGTTTATCCACTCACCTACTGAAGGACATCTTGGTTACTTTCAAGGTTTATCAATTATGAATAAGTATGCTATAAACATCTTTGTCCAGGTTTTTGTGTAGACGTATGTTTTCAACTCCTTTGGTTAAATACAAAGGAGCACCTAAGTCATTTTTTATGAGGATATCCAGAAGCCGGCTCTCCCTATTGGTTAATTCAGTGACTCAAGGCTATGGTATCATGACTGGCACAAAAGCTTTTTTCCTTTTTTGCCTCTACCACTTTGGTGAGTTGGTAATAACCAGCTGTCATGGCTGTGGGATGGCTGCAAAAGTTCTAGATGTCACATGGAGAAGTGAGGACATGTAGTGAGGAAAAGTGGCATGCTTCCTCCTGCATACCTTTTTAAAAAATGTTTATTTATTTACTTTGAAAGAGACAGGCAGGGGGAAGGGGCAGAGAGAGAGAGGGAGAGAGAGAATCCCAAGCAGGCTCCACTCTGTCAGCACAGAGCCCGATGCAGGGCTTGATCCCATGAACCATGAGGTCATGCATAACCTGAGCCGAAATCCAGAGCCAGAAGCTTAACCGACTAAGCCACCCAGGCACCCCCTGCATACCTTCTTTAAAAATGTTTATTCATTGGGGCGCCTGGGTGGCGCAGTCGGTTAAGCGTCCGACTTCAGCTCAGGTCACGATCTCGCGGTCCGTGAGTTCGAGCCCCGCGTCGGGCTCTGGGCTGATGGCTCGGAGCCTGGAGCCTGTTTCCGATTCTGTGTCTCCCTCTCTCTCTGCCCCTCCCCCGTTCATGCTCTGTCTCTCTCTGTCCCAAAAATGAATAAACGTTGAAAAAAAAAATTAAAAAAAAATGTTTATTCATTTATTTTTAAAGGGAGAGAGTGTGTGTACACATGAGCATGGGAGAGGCAGAGAGATAGGGAGAGAGAGAATCCCAAGCAGGTTCTGCACTATCAGCACAGACCTTCTGCATACATTTTATTAGGGAGTAAAATGTTTATAGAAGCCCCTAACAAATCCCCCTCAGGGCTTATTGACCAGAATTGGAACACACATCTGTACTGTATCTAGGATAGGTGTCAAAAGTGAGCATTTGGTATTTGTAGCCATGTATATGAATGAGGGGTAGTCACTTCCATCTTCCTTCACCCGACAAAATATCTCTAAAATGAGCCTCGTTTTCCTTGTCTATTAAGTAGGGATAATAATAACTATCCATACAGGGGTTTTACAGGAACTAAATGAGGTAGGGGCTAAAATGTTTCCACCATAACATGTGCATTT
Organism: Lynx rufus; assembly: GCF_022079265.1. Lineage (NCBI taxonomy): Eukaryota > Metazoa > Chordata > Mammalia > Carnivora > Felidae > Lynx > Lynx rufus. The sequence continues at coordinate 179,666,142 of NW_025814823.1, forward strand.
AGTGCACATTCTATAGAAACAGACTTGCCCTCCTATTACCTAACTTTTGTCCCAGGGGTACCCTATACAGTCAGGAAGCTGCTCTTGGTTGACTGAGGTATATCTGGGAAGTCAGAGTTCAAAACTCCTGCTGTAGCTCATGGGTGTTCCATTTACATGGCCCTTCCCCCCCCTTTTTTTTTGAGTGCTGTCACCTGTGGTATATTATTAGTCACAAAAACTGTGTGAGGAAGCCATCATCACCCTCAAATGTAGGGTTGAAGCACTGAGAAGGAAAGAGTCTCTGATGAGTTTATCAGTATGACTTTTAAGTCCAGAGTTGTGGGGACCATTCTTCCTTTGAGGATTAATCTACATGTCCACAGAGATTTTACCACAAATAACATAGATCCCCATTCTATGGTAATGGAGTTTTCGGCTCAAGTCTGAACCAGTAAATTTTTCTTAAGGCTTCCTGGGAGAAACATGTCTGCACATAGTTGCAAATGTATTCATCTGTAGCCTAAGGCATTGCATTTCTATCTCTGCATTTTTATTTTGACTTCTACTCTCCCCAGCCTTGTTCATCCACACAAAGGACCTCTTTGAATCCTTTCTGCTTGTGCTTAATTCACTAGCATATTAGAAGCATCAAGGGGAAAAAAAAGGAGGCTGTTGGATCTGGGACAATGCATTCTGAGTAATGGAGAATGTGCTGTGTTATGGCCCAGGGCAGCCCCCAAGACAGAAAGCTCCTCAGCTTGTTTCTAGGACCATTTGGGCATCTTCATGCTATAGTCTTGTGGATGTTGGGAGAATTTCTCCTCCGAACAATCAGGAACACTCAACCTTTTCTCCATTTTGCCCTGTTTGTGTTACATAGTATCCCTCCTGACATGGACTATTAAGTATACAATCTTCTTTACCATAGTGTATCAGGAAGCAAAGAATATTCAGATTGGTTAAGTAAGAGGTAAATTATCAATCGCCTTGACTTCAAACCATCTCTCTGAATCTTGAATTTTGCAAGAGTTCTATAAGGCACTAGTTTCCTCTCCTTACCTTTACTGTGATGGCGGAGACTTCTGTTCTGAGAAACACTGTTTTTCCTTTTTAGCCAGGCAGACAGTGTTACAATGGAGTGGTTCTTAAACCACAGTAAAGGTATTAGGTTCTGCCACTTAACATCCTGAAGAACTGTTTAAATCCATTGTGTGTGTGTGTGTGTGTGTGTGTGTGTGTGTGCGTGCACATGCACACGTGTGCATGTGTGATTGCACAGATGTATGATGAGTTGGAGGGTAGGCAGTAAATGTCACATTTTTCCTTAGGACAATCGGAATTTCTCATTCCCTTACAAATCCTCCACAACAAAAGAGCTGAAATACTCTCTTGCAATTTTTCATGGGGTGGGGTGCTTAAAAACCTGTTACTAAGTCTCTGGCTATACTTGGAAGGGGACAGAGAGGACAGGAGGTGAAGGGCCCAGGTTTGTGAGAAGCTTCCCTTCAGTCAGCAGGAAGCTGACTCGTCTACTCTGTGGAACTTGGAGCCCTGCCTGCTCCCTATAGTAGCTGTATGCAGTGTTACCAGGAAGGAAGCTATTGACAAATGGAGATCAAACTGGCCTTATGGGTGGTAATTCTTATTTTTGTATGTATTCTTGCATGGTGGGTTATCTGGTGAGCTGTCACACCTCCATTTAATTTAATGAAAATGCAAACAATGTTATGTGAAAGGCAAATCAAAAGCCTTTCAAAGTATTTTGAGGAATGATGGAGACAGAACAACAAATAAAAACAAAGTATTTCCTTTTCAGAGAACTGCATACGGAAACTTCTGGAGAAGCAAGAAACAGCCTGACTAGGAACAAAGATTTTCCTCAGGCGTGGATTCTTTTCCCGTCCCTGAAACTTACCCAGGGATCATGCACAGGTCACTTAACCTCTGACACTTCACAGGGTTAGCTGTTCTTTTTTTGGAATTACAGGATTAAATGCAGGTACATCTTGCGGTGACTGCAGGGGCAGCCTGGCATTGGGGAAGGGTGAGAGCCAGGTGTTCACTAACAACCGAGTTTTATATTTTGTTTTGTAAGTTGGAAAATCTTTTCTACTTCAACACATGATATATTTGTACATGTAAATCTGTGATGTGCATCTCAACATGGGGTGCATGTTACTCCAAAGAAGCAGCATATTTTGAAATTCTGGGCTTATGTGGCTTATTTTTAAAGAATATGAAATGAATTATTCTTTTTTTATATAAAAATAATTTAGGGGAAAAGGTCAAACCTCAAACTTCTCTGTTTTCCTTCCAAAAAAAAAAAAAAGACCCTTCAAAGTTGAATATGAAGTCAAAATTTCTATACTTCTAAATAGGTAACAAGTGCCAAAAAATTAATCGAATAGGTTTTCAGACTCAAAAAACATGGTTCTCTGCACAGGAGACAAACTGATGCTCAGTAGATGGAGGAGGGGTAGGTGTAGTGATCAAGGGATTGATATCTATAAGGTTTTCACTTATCCTCAACCTACCTCTGCTATCACCATTCTCACCCCCTGAAACCTGTGACAAATGAATTTTGCTACTAAATTATGACTTTAACTTTGTTGATTTCTAAGAGTTAAAAATTAGCATTTTTTAAATATTTAGCCTAAATGTATGATGCAATCATAAAAACCATGTTTTAGCCTAGCACTAATCTAAGTTGTTTTACTACTAATAAGACAGATAAAACTGCATTTTCATGTCTTATCCTATAGCAAATAATCTGTTGCCTAGTTCAAAAATAGTTTATTCAGAGAAGGTGTATAGGATTGATCCCCATGATAAAAAATACTTGATTTTCAGTATTTGCTATTATGACCAATGCTGCTATGGACATTCTTACATGTGCCTTCTGGCGCAGGGATACAGCAGTTTGGTGTATCAGCCCAAGAGAGGAATCGATGGGAAATAGTAAGTGCAATTGTTTAGTCTTACGAAATAGTGTCCAGTTGTTTTCTAAAGTGTTTACACTAATTTACACTACTACAAGCAGTTGAGGTGGGTCCATGTCCTCAGTGATTCTTCATATTCTCAGACCAGTCAATCTGTGCTAACATCCATCTACATATTGATGCAATAATACAGTGAAAAAAGTCAAAAAGATGACATAAGGTATACTGTTCTTATAAAGTTCATTAAAAAGACAAAATGAAACTGTATTATTTAGGAACACATCCATGAAAGAGTTTTTAGAAAGAATCAGTCTAAAACTCAATAATGGTTACTTTGGGGAGTGAAGAGAAGGACAGGGACAGGATTGGACAGGAGCACACAGATATTGGTAATGTTCTAGCTTTGCTATTCTGCTTCATAACTTACAATACTTTATGTATATTCCTTTGTGTATAAAAACTATTTTATAATACTTTGAGAATAAAAAGAAATTTCCCTCCAGCTGGAGGTGGGATACTGAAAATGGCCCAGTGATGTAACAGTGCAACCAAGAAAGGGTGCAGACACAGGGAATGAAGGATCAGAGCAATAGCATGAAAGGGTGAGTGAGGCAGCTTATGTTGGACATTAGCCCTTTTGAATTTGAGTCTTGACTCTGCCACTTACCAAGAGTGTGGTTTTGGGGAAGTAATTGAACCACTCAGGCCTGCATTCACCCTCTCTGTAAAATGGGGCCAGTGAAGAATTCAAATTTCCTAGGGTGGTTGTGAGGACTAAATGACAAAATGCAAATAAAGCCCTTATTCTAGAGCTGATACCTTTCAATATTTTAGTATTTGTTTTACAAGAACTCTTGTTGGAGCTTGGAAGTTTAGAGAAAAGCATGGGTAATTTGCATTTAGATCTGAGGTACCTTTGGGAGGGAAGCCTTTGAAACTTTTCCTCCCAGACACCCAAAAGAATCACAATCCATCTGGATGTGGATGACGGAGTGAAGTTGGTGTTTGTCAAGTCCATGGGGCAGGATTATACTCAGAAATCACATCATTTTTGTGGTAGAATGAGATGGTGCCTGTGGGCTGGTGGTTAAAAGGGTCTGCAGAGTTGCAGGCACACTAAAACTTGTCCCAATTTATGCATCTAGGTGTCAAGCCACAGTCCTAGAACAAAAATGGTGGCCATGAATCTAAGCAGACCAGAATTAGACCACCACTATCACCTTGTATCATTAATTTGCAATAGCTGCCACATTAGCGAAGTTACCAGGACACTCAGCCCCAGTCATATTTCTTTGTATTGCTGGAATTTCCTTGAATGTTGAGTTGGGCTCTGGCTTTGGTGCATACAGCAGCAGTAAGTAGGGCATGGAGACATTCCAAGCTTATAACCCTGTTGGGGTATGTATTTCCAGAAAGGCTAGGATTCCAACCAGTCTTCCAGCTCCAACTGAGGCATCTTTGGCAAACAGGTATCTTTTGGGCAGTGACAGGGAGACGTCAGCCTCAATGTGAGTTTGCAGGTGAGAGCAAGCAGGTCTGTATCTTGGAGCATGATGAGTAAGCACCACTGGGTTTGTACTTTCTGGACTTTGCAAAGTCAGGGGGAAACCTGCGTGAGGAAAGACAGGGTTTCTCCTCTGAGACTGGACATGAGAGGTCTGAGTGTTTGCTATACTTTGGCCCACAACTGGTTGGTGAGCTATCATTATTCAGAACCCAACCTGTAAAACCAGACATTCCAATGAAAATATTTTCATATTGGTTACAATAAAATGACATCTGCAAAATGTGCAGGCTGCCATCAGCTGAAAACAAGGCCTGCCTTATGCTCTGTCAGCAGGGAACATATTTGTGTCCTCATCTTGCTTAGATCTTGTGAGATGGAAGAGAAACTCTTTTTGCATGTACACTGGATAACCCAGGACCTAAAGTGATAGTTTAAATTTTTTTTAATGTTGTTATTTTTGAGAGAGAGACAGAGACAGAGACAGACAGAGCATGAGCGATGGAGGGGCAGAGAGAGAGGGAGACAGAATTTGAAGCAGGCTCAAGGCTTTGAGCTGTCAAAATGCGAGGCTCAAACTCACGAACTGTGAGATCATGGCCTGAGGCTAAGTCAGATGCTTAACTGACTGAGCCACCCAGGTGCCCCTAAAGTGATAGTTTTAAGTCTTCTCAATTGCATTTAGAAGGGTTTTTTTAAAATTATGTTTGTATAATTTTTTAATCAGATAATATAATAAGCACTCTTATTCCTACAATATAATATTAATAATTCCAACATTTGTTCTACTTGCTAATTTTTTTTTAAAAAGGAACAAACCATTATAAATAGATCAAATTGAAGTTCTCTTTGCTTACGCATTCTGTCCCACTGTTCTCTTGCTCTTCTGAACTGTTCAGAGGCAACTGATAATACAAATTAGGAGCATCCTTCCCCTGGATTTTTAAAAGTATATTTCTTTATTTTGAGAGAGAGAGAGAGAGAGAGAGAGAGAGAGCGTGCATGTACTCACAGGGGAGGGGCAGAGAGAGGGAAAGAGAGAACCCCAAGCAGGCCAAGCTGTCAGTGCAGAGCCCAACATGGAGCTTGATCTCACAAACTGTGAGATCATGACCTAAGCTGAGATCAAGAGTCAGACGCTTTATATATATATATATACACACACACACACACACACACACATACACACACACATATATATGTATACATATATATATATGTGTGTGTGTGTATATATATATATATATATATATATATACATTTTTTAGGTTTGGTTCTTTGTTTTTTAAATCAATGTAAATTGCATCATCTGTACACATTTTTATGAAACTTCCTTTCACTATTTTTTTTTTTGAGATCTATCTACTTTTGATGCATTACCATTGTGGCATAATATGAATTACATAATACAAATATTCCATAATACAAATATATAATGTTTTATTTATTTTTTTTTACCTGTGGATATTTAGATTTTTTAAAATATTCACAATTTTAAGTAGGCTATAATGAAAAACCTCTTAAAGGATGTTCTTAACATGTTGTACCAGCTAGACTTGTCTGCTTTACAGGAAACATGGGTTATTGTAACATCAACATTAACATCAAGGGCAACCAACTGCTTCTGTGATCACACCGTGGCCAGCTCGTTTTGTTTTGTAAGAGGCAATTGTTAAAATTTTATGAATTTTGTGAGGCAGTTAAGAACAGCCATTATTAAAAATGCAATCTGTACTTTTACAATGTAATAAAATTATATTTTAAAGGTAATAAGTACTCAAAACTCAACACTTTCTAATTATTTTACTAGACCTTGTGATTATGCTCTTGAAATTATATCTATCATTTCCATGTGGTGGAAATACTGTATAATGGTGTGTGACTCTACATTTCCTCTCAACTCTGTGCTGTATTGTTAGCTTGAAATCAGCCATAGAGGGAAGATTTACACTATAGAAATCAGCAGTGCTACCAAATCAAGGCTTGATTGATTGTTTTGTTGATTATGTAGACCAAGAGTTGGCCAGTTTTTTCCATAAGATCCACCAAGTAAATATTTTAGGCTTTGCTGAGCACATTCAGTTGCTTTCCTACCCCCTTCTTCCTCCCCCCACCACTCTTCCTCCTTCTTTATAATCCTTTTTAAAAACATTTTTTATTTATTTATTTTGAGAGAGAGGGAGAAAGTGCAAGTAGGGGAGGGTCAGAGAAAGATGGGGGGAGAGAGAGAATCCCAAACAGGCTTCATACTATCAGTGCAGAACGCAATATGGGGCTTAAACTCATGAATTGTGAGATCATGACTTGAGCTGAAGTTGGATGCTCAACTAACTGAGCCACCTGGGTGCCCCTATAATTCTTTTAAAATGGGTCAAAAACAGTCAGCTAATGAGATTTACAAAAACAGGAGCCAGTGGTCTGTAGTTGGCTAGCCCCTGGTCTAAACGTAAGAAAGTGTTAGGGAAAATGTTACTGCAGATTAACTTAAGAGTGCATTGTATACATAGTATTCACATTTGTGAATAGTGGAAAAAAATTAAGGAAATGTTCTTCCAATGTTTGAAAACTGTTATATGATTCAACAACAACAACAACAAAGTTATTCACATCCTTCACAAATGAATGAAATTTTGACATATGTTCTCATTATTTATCTCATTTTCACCTTACTCATTAACACAAGTGAAATATCAACCAACATTCATCAGAAATACACCTGGAAATCTTGTTGTTAAACATTCATCAATATGTCTGGATCACACTCATTCAATTTATGAGGAAAAGAAGCACTGGTTCCTCTGATTGAGATGCCTTATTAACACCACACCCACACCCTGCCCCCTCCCACACCCCACACCTCCTCACACACACACACAAACACACACCACCCCTCCTCATACACACACCTCCATACTCCCTACACACACCCATACACCCACACCCCATACCCCTCACACACTCCCACACACACATCCACATGCACCCCACACCCCTCCTACGTGTGCACACCCCCCCTACAAATGCACACACACTCACACCCATCCCCATACGCACCACACACACAAACACACACACTACCCCTCCTCACACACATGCACACACAACACACCCCACACTCCCTACACACACCCATACACCCATACCCCTCACACACTCATACACCCACACCCCACACCCCCTACATGTACACACACCCCTAAATGCGCACACACACACCACACCACTCATACAGTTGGCACATCTTCTGTCTTATGTATGATCTTCTAGTTTTTTTCTTTTTTTTTTTAATTTTTTTTTTAACGTTTATTTATTTTGGGGACAGAGAGAGACAGAGCATGAATGGGGGAGGGGCAGAGAGAGAGGGAGACACAGAATCGGAAGCAGGATCCAGGCTCTGAGCCATCAGCCCAGAGCCCGACGCGGGGCTCGAACTCACGGTCTGTGAGATCGTGACCTGAGCTGAAGTCGGACGCTTAACCGACTGAGCCACCCAGGCGCCCCTCTAGTTTTTTTCTTTTAAATTTTTTTTTTTATTTTTTCAACGTTTATTTATTTTTGGGACAGAGAGAGACAGAGCATGAATGGGGGAGGGGCAGAGAGAGAGGGAGACACAGAACCGGAAACAGGCTCCAGGCTCTGAGCCATCAGCCCAGAGCCTGACGCGGGGCTCGAACTCACGGACCGCGAGATCGTGACCTGGCTGAAGTCGGACGCCCAACCGACTGCGCCACCCAGGCGCCCCTCTAGTTTTTTTCTTAAAGCAATTTAAATTGCTACTAATATTAATATTATGAACATCATCATCATCATCATCCTTCCACAGTCTGACACCCTACCAGGTGCTGATCTACTCAAGTGCAGGGACTGACTGTGTTGCAGTTATTCTCTCTAAGCCTCAGTATTCTCATTCAAAAAATAAGCTTAATAGTAGTAACCACCTAATAGGAAGTCTCTATGGGGATTAAATGAGATAATATATATGAAGTGCTTTTGATGCTACCTGGCATATTGTAAATACTCGGTAACTATTAGCTATTATAACCATTATAAATGTTAGTGGTATTTGTATTATTCTCAGCAACCTCAATATCAGGGTAGCTTCAAATCCCAGAATAATTCCTGGCCAATTGCATGTACACTGAAAGTGTTAAATTCATGAATGTGACCTCTTCTTAGCATATAGGATGTACCAATAAAAAAAAATGAACTATGTTCTCCTTCTAATGTCTCTAGGACAAAATGCTAGATAATGTGGTAATACTAATGTGTGTAAGACATAAACGCAATGACAGTTAATTGGGGAGACTAACCACCCTAAACTGTAGAAGGAAAGTCCAGTGGAATGGAACAGGCTCTAAGCCCCAGATGCGTAAGAGGTCAGGGAAGCTACGTCACTTTCTGTGATGATCAGGGAAGACTTATGCGTGAGATGGGTCATGGGCTGAGCTGTTTCAGAGGGGCAGAATTTCCTTTGTCACGGCCACCTAATGACACAAATTAATGTAGATCCTTAAAAAATAACATATCTATTTCTCTCTCTCATTTTTTTTTCAAATCGTTTTCTTCACTCTATAAAATGTCCTCAGTCTCTCTAACTTATGTATTTTGAAAATTATCTCACATCTTAAACCATAAAAGCTAACCCTGACATACAAACAGCACAAAGTACATCCTTGCAGATGCTGGCAGCCTCCATATCTAAGAGCATTTGCAAATTCCTAACAACCATAAATAAGACTCCCACATCCCATAAAGTGCTGCAGCAAATCACTCTGGGAATATTCCACTTTCATGTTAATATTCTCAATATCTGATGGGGACATCTTGCAAGAGGGCCTGACATCCATCTTAATGGTGCTTATCCATAAAGCTGTCTTATGGTGAGCCAGGCTTTCTCTGAAATGACCTCACCCATTCCCCCAGGACTTTCCTCTCTATGTTTGTTGTGATGTTTCTGATATACAGGGTGTCCTAGGGCTCTCATCACAAGTTTAGGAAGAGTCTGAGGAGGAAGCCTAATGCCAGAAGAGTGGTGTTGGAACATTTTGTTGGCCTGCCAAAAAGGCCTGCATGTTCTATCAGCTGGGTTTCTAGCATTGCAGAGTAGAGCTGGTAACATGAAATATCTTTCTCTTTACCTACTGGGTTTTGCGAGGGGGAAATAAAACTCAGTCTTCATCCCCTTTGAGTTCTAAGCCTTTTAAGAAATAGACACCCAAGTTAGATGGACCTCACAATATCCATAACATAATTGGCAAAGCTGGTAGAAGAATGTGACTTCGGAGGGCCTAGTGGGCATCCTGTTCTTTACCTCCAAGTCTAGACCTTAGGAGGAACATGGAGAAAGTGTTTCTGCATAGCACTCTCCTCCAGCCTGCCACGCAGACAGACATGGCCAACCTCATACCCTCGTGACACCAGAGGCCTGAAAGAGAGACACAGAGATTGGGCTCCAGGCAAACATTGGCTTAAAATCATTACCCTGCCCATAAGACTTGCAGACAGTGAATGCCAGAGTCTAATCACCTCACCAAGAAGATAAATCACTCTTTGTCATGGAGAAGGACCAGAAACAGGTAGAGTGGGGGGGGCCGCAGTCTCCCACTCCTTCCCCACCCCTAAGGCTTCTGAGAAAGGGACATTCTTATTTGGGAGGCAAGATTCTGAACAGAGGAAAAATGCTCCATTTTATGACACACCCAGAGGAATACCTCACTCCCAAATAAACTGCTGACCAATCACTATGCATCTCCATGTTGTGACCAGTTGTTGGTGGCCTAGGGGAAAGGCCCTGTCTCTGCTCCCCTCCCCTCCCCCCCCTCCCTGCCTTCACTCCCCTTTCCTCCCCTTTCCTCCATTCTCCCCTTTTTTTTCTCTCCTGTTTCCTTCCTTTGTTTTGTTTTATTTTCTTCCCCTTTTCTTTATATTTTCCTTTCAACAAATATTTATTGAGTGCATAGTGTATGCTGGTGATAGAGTGGTGACCAAGACCAATGCAACACTTACTTTCAAGGAGCTTAAATTCAAGTGGGAAAGACTATTAAAAAAAATAAGCACGTAAGCAAATAGAAATTGTAAGTCATGTAAATGATATGAGGGAATCAAAGTAATATCTGAGATAGAAAATAATGGGAGGCATTTAGGCATTTATTTAGAGAGCTAAGTAAGGTCTCTATGGAAAGTCTCTTTGGAGAGGTGTGTTTTGGCTGATCGGGAGGGTAAGAAGTCAGGTGTGAGAAGGGAGTAGAGGGAAAGGGAGAATAGGGCAGGGAAGAGCTTTTCCTAGGCTTCTTATAGGATTGGGCCTTTCTAGAGGTCAGAGAAAGCAACCTCTACTACCAGATAGGAGCTGACCTGTTGGTTTTCTGTCTGTATGCAATGCTGGTAAGTTGGTAGTGGCTTCCTGGAATGTTGTGTTGAAAAGGATTTTTAGGTCATTAAGGGCCCAGTAGTAAAGAGGTCCATGGAAAATTGGTTGTGCCTGCTGTGAAAGCCCCCTGGGTCAAAATTGTCCCTCCTGTTCTAGAGGATTTGTCCAGTGGTCTGATGTCTTGGAGGTGAGCTGGGAAAACTGTGAGGATGATGTACTTACCACTATTACCCTTAAAATCAACTTATTCCACTCCAAGCCTTTCATTGAAGGAGGTTTAATAACTCATTCAGAAAACATTTAGTGAATGAACTGCAGAATTGAAGGTATCTGACCCCACCTTAGTTTATCTCTTCAAAATTATTCCATAGCTCTATGTGTCACTTGCAGCAGTTGAGCAAATTCCTAAAGAGAAGAAAAGTGAAGAGTATATCCCTCCCCATCCTGCTTTCCCATTTTAAAATCTTTTTGTGACCCTACCATACAGAAAGTTAGGTGGACTATTTCTGTAAGACTGGTGAGATGCTTTAGAGCAATTGGAAATGTAAGGACTACCCCCTAAATGGGATTTGCCTCATTCAATAAAAACCTATAAAACCCCATATCACATGGAATATGTACAAACCTGCACATTTATGAGCCATTTGGATTTGTGTTTCTCAAAAGGTGGTTATTCATACCAGTGGTGGTACATGAGATAATGTTATGTGGTATTTTTATTTTTAATGCTTATTATTTTAATATTAATTAACATTAAAATTACATTAATTTTAATTAACATTAATAAAAAGTATTTGAAATAAAAATTAACATTAATATTAAAATGAATTAATATATTAATTAATATTTTTAATACTTTGTGTTTTAATGTTAATGTTAATATATATTAGAAAAGGATTAGATTATTATTTATATGAGAGAAAATCACCTTTTACAGTAAATCTATGTTAGTACAACAAAGTGATTTTTAAGTAGTAAATAATCATATACAGGGTATATGAATGTAGCAGATATATGATGATAATATATACACACATGGCTAAAGTTTGGGAAACACTGATTTTGAGTTTTGTATGGGTTCAGTTGTTCCCCCCAAAATTAGTATGTTGAAGTCCTAACCCCTGGTACCTTAGAATATGACCTTATTTAGAGGTAGGTTCTTTTACTAAGTGTGAGCCCTAATCCAGTATGGCTAGCATCCTTATAAAATGGGGAATTTGGGACACAAATACAGGCATGCATAGAGGGAAGACAATGTGAAAGGATATATAGAGAAGAAAGCTATCTATAAACCAAGCAAAAAGGCCTAGAACAGATTCTTCCCTCACAGCCCTCAGAAAGAATGAACCCTACCCCGCTAACAACTTGATTTTAAACTGCTAGCCTCCAGAACTATGAGGCAATAAATATCTATTGTTTAAACCATCTTGTTTATTTCATTTCAGTAGCCCTAGCAAACTATTACAGAATTTATTTTCATATGATTGAGACCAATTGCCTCCTGGATGATTGTTGAAATCTCAGAAGTGTGGACTTCCAAAGGATGGGAACTTCCAAAATGCCTGTAATGCCCACCAGCAGGTGCAGAAGATGGCTTAGTAAATCCCATTTTCACAGACGATCAATACTCTGTTAAATGTGGAGAAAGGGGGAATATATTTCTCAATATCTATATCTTCTAGTAGAAACACTGGCCTTCGAGTCCAAAAACCTGAGCTCAAGTTCTTAATATGCCACAGACTGGTTTTGTTTTTTTTGGTTTTTTTTTTGGAACAAGTTTCTTCATTTATGAACACTCCCTAATGGAGTTCTACAGTTCCCATTAAGTTCTATTTTCTCACTTTAAGAACCCATGTTTAGAAAGTATATGTCTCTAAGCTTCCAAAATGTCAGTCATCTCCACAGCTGGAGAGAGGGAGAGTCAGGGCAGGGCTCATGGGAGATATGAAGAGGTTTGACTAGCTGTCTAGACAGACAATCTCAATGTTTAAACTTGACTGAACGTCTGTTAATCATCTAAGATGCTCCTGATGCTACATCAGCCTGGTCACCTGGCCACCAAAGATGTTGTTTGATTGTGGCAACTCAGGGGCTACAAGATAATGAACTAATGAATGGGAAAAAAGTCTATCTAGTCTACACAGAATCCAGATCCTAAGTGATACTAGGAACTCAGGCTACTAGCTTTGGTCTACCATGAATGGAATTCAGTTTTCCTCATAATTGGCAGGATTCCAGGACCCAAAAACCCTCATTTCCAACTGTTTAGTCTGCCTATAAGAAAGTGTATAAATTTTATTCTCAAAAAACAAGTTAATCTGAATTGGACAAAGCATCTCTTTCTTTAGTCTTTACTCCAACAGAGGTCCCTTTCTCTCTAGCTACTACCAAACAAGTGAGGGAAGGGCACTTATTCTGACATTGGAGATTGTCTCCTACCATGTGGTTGTTCTCTCTCTTTTGAATTTTGGGGAACTTGGAATGAAAATTCAAAAAGAATTTAAAAATCTAATCAAATGAAATCAAGTTAATCAAATCATATCAATCCAATCAGGGCATGCTACTGTCTTGCTGAATCTGTCTGAAGGAGCAAGAATCAGACCAAGACTCCAGCCAGGTTGTTGGTAGTTATTTAGTTCCCATCTTTCCATACAGTGATAGTTGCTGACACTGCAGGAGAAAATGGAACCTTTAGATGGGAAAGACATACGCTCACCCTCAAAAATGTATTTATCTGGCTCCAAATGAGAGAATCTCTCTTTCTAGGGAGAACGAAGAGGGTACAAATGTTTCTTCAGTCTCTTCTCCAGTATCACAAATGTCAATAATGGCAATAAATATTTTATGAGACACTGTTAGGCAGTGATCAACCAATAGCAAATGTAGCACTGGTCCTTTCCGAATCTATGTGTTAGGAGGGAAGCCCATCGTTTTTCAGACCACTGGCTATACTAGTACTTTACATGGGATTTTCTCATTAAATATTCCAACAACCCTACTGGGGGGCTATTATGATACCTGTTCTATAGTTAGGAAAGTTGAGAGTGTGCATAGTTTATCTTTGCCTATGGTCATGTATCCTAAAGGTGGTGATGGTGGCATTTGATTCCAGGCACTCTGGGGTGGAAGACAGTACACCTATTCAGCCTTCTCCCCAACTTCCCAATGTGGTCCTGTAAACAGAGTTATGTGACTTACCTCTATCCTGTTTACATGTGTGATGGTGCCCCAGGAACCAGGACACATCTCTGGCTAGGCTTTGGCTTACTCACCAATATCTCACTTTCCCCTTAGATCCTGGAGTCTAGAATTCAGCATTTTTATTTTAACTCAGCTCTGTCTCTCAGAAAGCACAGTTGCAGAATGTTATTTCGGTTCTTCAGTGTAGTTTTTTTTTCCCCTCTGTCTTCTGACCCCTTTCTCATTCTCGTTCTCTCATAATTATAATAACAGTTTGAGAAGGAGGTTATACTTGATTTTGGACTAGTAAGTATTTCTTCCAGATTTTGGTTCTGTATTTAAGGTTTGAGGATGCTAATTATCCATTCATTTTGTTGTTGCTTTTTGTGTTTTTGTTTTGTTTTGTTTTGTTTTGTTTTACCAGTGGCAGACAGATATAATGAGATTGGGGAAGACCAAATTCTAGGATCAGTTTTGTGAATTCCAGATTTGGGGCTGCTGGCACTCTGTGCTGAAATATACAGATTGACCTTGAAATAATAATGGTTCTTCCCACTACTTCCTCTTCCCTATGCCCCAGATGTAAACTTTGGTACCCTCTCTGGGGTCTGCATGACTGACATTTAGCTAGCCAGTTACCTAAAGGCTGTACCTGGTAACTGGCAGGATAGAGAGCTGAGGAGGGGACTGAGTCTCCAAGTCTTCTCTTGGAGGCAGATCCACAGCCTGACCTAGCATGCTTTCTGCCTAACAGCAGGAGCACAAAGTACAATTTGGCCCCCTTGCTGGCAGGTGGGATGAAGTGAGAGTGGACAGAGCCTGTTTCCCACTTCTGTGGCAGAGTATCTCCATGCACTAGAGCCAGGACATGGCCTTCCAAATTTACTGGGCAGGAAGGGAGTGATCATATTAGTGGGTAGAGAGAAGAGTAGAAGTGTTGGTGAAAGCACCCCCTTTTCTGAAAGACTAAAAGTAAGAAGAATAAGCACTTCATTTAATACTCAGACATCTGACACATGATTTCTCCCATTTAGCAGACTGTAGAATTCTTTCTCTGTGGAAGAAAGAGCCAGGGAAACACTTAGTGCTGGAAGAGGCAAGCTCGTTCGTGTTGCAGATGAGAAAACTGAGAACCTCGGCGACTCGCCCAAGGATACACATGTGCTTAGGAACTGGACCAAGGAACCCAGAAGTCCTGACTCCCCTCCCTGTGTTCCTCTGTTCATTGACTCACGCTGGAACTTGGAGGCTTCTCCCTGAGAACATCCACAACACCCACAAACGATTTTCAGCTTGCTCTCAAAAGCTTCATATGATATCTAAATTCTCTTTGTTCAAGAGCTTTAATCAAGAGGCCTTAGGCAATACATGGCTCATCCCAGTCCCAATCCAATTGTCTCTGTCTGTTGACTGTCACCCTCTTCCTTGCAGTCTTTTGTTCTACACCAGGAACCCTAAGGGCAAGCTTGGAAATCAAAGAGCCCTTCTAGTAGGTGCCCTGTCAGTCTGGACCAGACAGGAACAGGAAAAGGTGTTTAGTGACCCATCTTCTGTATCTTCTCCTTCTTGAGAAATTTTTAATTTGAATTTCTGTTTATTATACAAGTAATATCTTGAGAGCTATGAATAGAAGATGGCATTTTCATCTAACCAGAGAAGGACATGAGTAGAATACAAGCTTTGAAATCAAGAAGGACTGGATGCAAATTCTAGCTCTGCCACTCTATTGATTTATGACACGAAACATACTTAACCACTAGAATTGCAGTTTCTTCATCTATAAGTGCGAATAATAAAAGCTGTGTGTGTGTGTGTGTGTGTGTGTGTGTGTGTGTGTGTGTGTGTGTGTGTTAAAATAATAATGTTTAGGGGCGCCTGGGTGGCGCAGTCGGTTAAGCGTCCGACTTCAGCCAGGTCACGATCTCGCGGTCCGGGAGTTCGAGCCCCGCGTCGGGCTCTGGGCTGATGGCTCAGAGCCTGGAGCCTGTTTCCGATTCTGTGTCTCCCTCTCTCTCTGCCCCTCCCCCGTTCATGCTCTGTCTCTCTCTGTCCCAAAAATAAATAAACATTGAAAAAAAATTAAAAAAAAAATAATAATGTTTATAAGGTCCTGGACATGTACATTTAATAAGTTTTAGTTCTCTCCCACTCTCCTTCTTTACTATAACTGTTTGTAATTTTGCTGTACTTCTTTAAGTTCTTGTCCAAATGCAGATATACTTTCACTTCCTGTAGATGTAATTTTGCTTCTTAAGATTTTCACCTAATGTTACATCATCATTTGTTTTCCTCTATTACTCTTAAGTTTGGATTAGATGAAATTGCTCATATTCATCTGTTTTGAGCCAGATAGAAGATTTTATATATTTCCACCTACTACAGACTTTTCAGAATCATCATTGTAAAGGAATGAATAATATTTTATTGAGTTGATATATCATGATTTGTATAAGAACTCCCCATTGTTGACTCCCCATTTTTGGTTATTTCTCATTTTCCCCATTAAAAAAATAGTTCTAAGTAAAAATCTTCACATAGATTTTTTTTTCCTTCTTTGAATTATTTTCTTGGGATAAATCCAGAAGTAGCTCCAGTTTTTATTTTAAGGCCCAATATTTTGCCCATGTTTTGCCCATATTTGTCACTTCCAAAATCTGTTCCCAAAGTCTGTCTAAGGAGTTAAATCTTTGACAAGAACCACTCAGAAAACAATGGGAATTCTAAAAATCAGCACCTGGTATGTGTCAGGGCTGAGGCAGAGGGGCAAACAACAAAGATACAGTGGGAATTCTTCTCTGGAAGCCTGGTCAATCTCAGATAGAAAAAAAAAGATATTTCATTCATTTTGAACTGTCAGGAAAGTCAGGGGGGAAATGCACAAAAAGGAGAATCTTGGAAGCCACTTTAATGTTCATCAGTAGGAGAATAAAAAAATAAAATGTAATATAGTTCTCTGATGGACAATTATAAGCAGTTAAAAATGAACTAAATCAATATATAGCAATATGGAAAAATTCTCAAAAATAGTTAATGAAGAAAAGTTAAAGTACAATATAGTATACACTTATATCAACTTAAAAACCACATGTTATAACATTTTGTATTCTCATGGATACTAACATATTCATTTAGAAATAAAAAAAATAAACTGGAAAGATGCACATCAAAATCATGATCCCCTTTACTTTTGGAAAGGAAAACAGAGGTGATTTGAATTATACCTATATTTTTTATTAAAAACACAGAAGAGGGGCGCCTGGGTGGCGCAGTCGGTTAAGCGTCTGACTTCAGCCAGGTCACGATCTCGTGGTCCATGAGTTCGAGCCCCGCGTCAGGCTCTGGGCTGATGGCTCAGAGCCTGGAGCCTGTTTCCGATTCTGTGTCTCCCTCTCTCTCTGCCTCTCCCCCGTTCATGCTCTGTCTCTCTCTGTCCCAAAAATAAATAAACGTTGAAAAAAAAATTTAAAAAAAAAAAAACACAGAAGAAAATATGGCAAAAAGTGAATGAGAGTGAATTCTAGGAAGAGGACATCTAAATGCTTGTTTTATTATGTTTGGTATTTGTCTGTATTTGTTAAATTTCTCAAATCATCGTTATCATCATCATCAATAACAAAAGATCTAAAGATGAGAAGTGGCAGAATTGTTGGAGAGACCACCCAAGTGGAACCTGTATCTCTTCAAGGTGGTCATGAATCAGCATATTAGTTACTCTTGTTAAGTTACTCTTTGTTACTCTTTAAGTTAGTTTTCCTGTCCTTGCATTAAAACAGCTCTACCCTATTGTCTGCTCTGTGACACTTTCAAGTGTTTGGTCAGCTGGTGTTTCTGGGAAGCACTGAAACCCCAAGGCTACTTCTCTAGTCTTATCTCAGATGGATCCCACAAAGACTGAATCTTCACTTGAGATTCTAGGAATCACCTGACTGAACAACTACTTATCTGATTTGAGAGATTTGAATACTGACCAATTGCTAGTTCAGCTAATAAGTAGTTTTTGATAATTTGTTTCTGATAAATGAAACAAGAAACTGCAAAGAAGGAAGGACTTGTGATGAATTAAATTTTTGATCTACAATGAACATGTTTTAAGTCAGGTCAGGCAGGTAAAACATCATAGCCAGAGAACAGGTGGAGCTAGCTGAGTGCCAAGAAGGCCGAGCTAGCCGAGAAGGCCAAGAGATCATATTGTCATGTTACCCAACTGTAGCAGATAGTGTGGTATACCACCAGATTCTGCCCAAGGCACTTACTCTACCAGTTGCTAGTACTGTTGACTCCTGACAGCTTACAGCTGCATCCCTTTCCAGGAACTGCCAAAACCGGTTGCCTTGCCTAATGTTATTCTTTATCCTTAGGAATAAACTACATCCAAGGAATGGTCTTAGTGAACATGCAAATACCTGGCTCTTTTGCTTCAATTGGGACAATTTAAGGGGCATTTCAGCACCAGAGCTCCCTACAACATTGACTGAAGACTATTGTTAAGTATAGCACAGTTCAGCCTCTTACTTCTTCCTCTACCCAATCTTCATCCTTACCTCTTGCCCCTCATGCCCCAGAGGTGTCGTTGATCTAAGAGCAACGACTTCCTGAATTAAAATCTCAGAATCTGGAACAATAGCAAAAGTAAAATTGACAACAAAATAATGATAAAAACCCTTAGAGTTCTCATGGTCTATCTTACAGGGAGCCTGATCTATAACCTATGGACCTTGAAATCCAAATTTTTCTTATGCCTGGGTTGTTTGGGTTGTTTAAATTAGTTTTATAAATTGATATTCCTTGTTCCTGTCATCCCTTATAATTAATTAATCAACTACTCTGCTTGCAAGAAGAAGAATCAGATACAACCCCTGGTCTTGAGGAATTTGTAATTCAGATTAAAAACTAAGACATAATTTTAAAAAATAGTCAAACTCCCACCAAATGAAATAACAATACAAAAATCTCGCTAAGAAATACTACAAATTTACTTGCTTGGTGAGTGGAACAGATGTCTTCTCTCTCAAAAGAGAGAGAATGTTGTGAGTTAGAGAAGTTAGGAAAGAGATTGGAAAGTTAGCAAACAATAAAAGAATTAGAAAATTGGAAAAGAGCAAGGAAGTTCACAAATATATTGTCCACAGATACAATGATGAATTAGATGGTTAAGAGGAGAGTGGAGGTAATTCTGTATTAGAGTTTGGACTGATTGAAGCAGGAACGAAAAGCCTAGCTGGAAGAACTGTGAGAAAAAGGAGGACAAAGGTATTCTGGGACATAACTGAATGCAGTTCATTGTCAGATTGCGAAGAGCATCACATATTGGGCTAAGGAGCTTGGTTTTACCCTGAAGATAGTGGGATGGGCTTAAGGATGGGGAAGACACTGAAGGCTTAGGAACAGGGGAGAGACAAGAGATCAGCAGGGTTGAAAGAAAGCTGAACTGGTGGAAGGTGTATAAGATCCACTGAAAGGATGAGCCCAGAGGCAGCCTGAGACTTGTGCAGAGGTCTACTTTTAAGCTGTAGGTCAGAAAATAAGGGTGATGTCAAGCCTGCTTCCTGGGCTGATCACTGAAAACTAGTCCAGATGTTCAGTGCAGCCTGTGTCACGATAGTCCCCGTCTCCCTGCTTTTGATGCTTTTCCCTCAATAACCTCCTATCTGTCTTCTCATCTACATCCTACTTGTTCAGTGCAGCCCAGGACAGACCATGCCTCCTTCATAGAGTCTTCTCTGTCCCCTTCAGTCCACAGTGATCTCTCTCTTCTTTGAACTCCTACAGTCCTTGAAGCCAAACTATTTAACTGTTCTGAGTTTAATCTAAGTCAGCACTGTCTTATAAGTTATTGTTGAAGCGCATCATTATGTCTAGACAAGAGCTAGGAACCCAGTTATACACCACTGTGTTGTCTGGTTTCTTAATTCTCTTCAAAAAATTTAAAGATACGTGTTTTTTTTTTTAATTGATATGTAACCTGATATTTGTTTCAGGTATATAACATGATGATTAACATTTGTTAATGATCACCACAATAAGTGTAGTTAACTTCTATCACCTTACATAGTTGCAAAACATTTTTTTTCTTATAGTGAGAACTTTTAAGATCTGTGTTCTAGCAACTTTCAAATAGGCAATTCAGTATTATTACCACATAGTCACTATGTGGTACACTCCATCCCCATGACTTATTTATTTTATAACTAGAAGTCTGTACCTTTCGACTCTCTTCACCCATTTCTCCTACCCTCCATTCCCCACCTCTGGAAATCTCCAATCTGTTCTCTGTATCTATGAGCTTGGATTTTTTTTTTTTTGTATTGGTTTTGTTTTCATTTATTTATATTCCACATATAAGTGAGCTCATATGACATTTGTCTTTCTCTTTTTGATTTCTTAATTCTTAATTAGTTGATGGCTTTCTCTTCTTTACCCTTATTTATAAAAACATTCTTTTCACCTATCTTTTCCTCTTCTGACTTTAAAACATTAAACCCTCATTGTGTGTCAAACCCTGACTTTTCATCTGTAGCTCTCTAACTCTCACAACAATCCTGAGAGGTAAGTCTTATCATTATCCCCATTTTACAGATATGGACATGAGGCACAAGAGGTTAAATAACTTGCTCATATTTATACAGCTAGTGAGTAGTAGAGTCGGGGTTCTAAAGTAGGCAGCCTGATTCTACTACCTACCCATTTAATCCCTACCCTATTCAACAAGGGACTCAAAAAAGGGTTGATGGATGCGGGAGGGAATGAGAAATGGATCGTGTATGACATGTCCAAGTCTTCTTGCACAGTAAGAGATTAGCTTCTCAAAGAAGGCATTCTCTGAACGTTTGTAAGGGAAGAAACATTGCTACCAATCCCAGGTATTCCCATAGTGCATTTAGTGTGTGTATATAGGCTACTGCTGATGGGACCTCTGAGGTCTCATTCAATTCTTAAAGATTAAGAGACTATAAAACTCTCAGGAAAGGTATTGAAACCAGGAATTTCTACAAAGCATGTTTGGTTGACTTAGATGTGTATTTAAAATTAAGGTGCTGGGGCGCCTGGGTGGCGCAGTCGGTTAAGCGTCCGACTTCAGCCAGGTCACGATCTCGCGGTCCGTGAGTTCGAGCCCCGCGTCAGACTCTGGGCTGATGGCTCAGAGCCTGGAGCCTCTTTCCGATTCTGTGTCTCCCTCTCTCTCTGCCCCTCGCCCGTTCATGCTCTGTCTCTCTCTGTCCCAAAAATAAATAAATGTTGAAAAAAAAAATTTAAAATTAAGGTGCTAAACAAGTCACAAACCCTTTAAAGTATATTGTTCATCTTAATCTGTAGCTTCAAATGCTCATAAACCTCTCCAGATATTAGATAGGCCTGTAGGGTTTGGGATTCCTTTGGGGCTCAGTTAACTTAAAAAGACCAAGGCACAAGCACAGCCAGGGGTGTTTATCATTAAGGCTCATCATTGTTTCCCACTTTCCTCTTCCTTTATCAAAAGTCAAAGGCAATGTGAAAGATATGTGGCTATCAGAGGGTTATCGCTTGTTGCCAAGTGAAAAAACACAGCTGAGTTGGATTTAGCTTGATGGCCCCTCTGTTGAAATTCAGGATCTCTTATCTTTGCTTCCACTTCTCCTGTCTAGACACTTGACAATGATTTGCAGGAAATTGAGGCACTTACCCTGCTGAGAAGTCAGCGCTAAAACATTTCTGAATATAATGTGTGTGTGTGTGTGTGTGTGTGTGTGTGTGTGTGTGTGTGTGTGTGTGTGTGTGTGTGATGCAAGTTAACGATAATTCAAAAGGAAAACAGTGATGTTTTTTTTTTTTTTCTGGGTATAGGATTAGCAGACCTTCACTCAGGCAGAGAAATGTGACTTTCCATACTCTAGTTTTTCTAGGCTGGTAAGTTTGTCCATTTATTTAGGGCACAAAGCACTGGTCTGTCTCATAGGACAAAAGAAAATTAGAAGATCTAAGATTCTTATTTGCAACTACTTTTTCTTTATTTACTTTCTATTTTATTTTTCTTACAAAAACAGGAAAATAATTTTATTTTCTCCACAGCTGGTATCAGAACTTCTTACAATGAAATTTGGCTTTTGTTGAGAAAATGCACTCATAAATTCACTTTGGGGTTTTCAGGGCCTAGGTGTTATCATCTGGCATCCAGGTTTTGAGAAGAAAGAGGTTTTGCTGCTGGATGGATTGGAGAAGAAATTTGGGATTTGGCTTTCCTGTGAGCATCTAGAGGGGGTAAGCCTTTAGGGTGAATGTTGTTGGAAAAAGAAAAGAGAGACTTCCAAAGTTGTCAATTCTAAGGAAAATATTTGAGGGAGTATGAAAACGTCTAAAGGCCAGTTTTAAGATTTTCTCTGTAGGATAATTAGTATAAACTACTCCCACCTCACCTCTCATTTCTCTTATGAAATCTAATTTTTTTGGAGGAAGAGAAGGTAAATTATGTGTTCATGTTGATGACCAAAATGCTTTCATGGATTCAATAGCCAGAGTTTAGGGAGAAAACAATTGTCTGGGTCACATTTTAGGGTTATCTAAATGATTAATTTTTGCACAGTGGACCCAGTTGGCTGCAGATTTGATCTGATTTAGTCAAGATGCTAACTCTTCAATAGGCAGTGTTCAACCACATTATCTTTCATTCTGCAATACATTCAGGAGAAAGGAAATGAGGAAGAACCAGCCATTTGTAGAAGGCCAACCTTTCCTGTAGGAAGCATTTCAGAATGCAATGGAAATTTATTTTCTCACAGTTCTGGAAGCTAGTCTGAGATCATGGTATCAGCAAGGTTGATTTCATTGTGAGGTTTCTCTCCTTGGCTTGTAGATGGATGTCTTCTCCCTTTTGTTCACATGGGCTTTCCTCAGTCTGTGCGTCTGTGTCCTAATCCTCTCTTAGAATACCAATCCTGTTAGGTTAAGGCCTACTCATATGACCTCATTTTACCTTAATTACCTCTTTAAAGGCTTATTTCCAGATACAGTCGCATTCTGAGGTATTGGGGGTTAGGACTTGAACATATACACTTTTGAGGGGATACAATTCAGTCCATAACAGAAATCGGGGAAATTTCTTCACATATGCACACATAACACACACACCCTACATCTGAAGACACACATGTTTTTAGCTGCTACACAATAACACACATGCATTTTAGCAAAGTTTGAAGGATTTCTGCCATGGCTGGAGGCATGTAGTGGGGGATATGCAGTAAATTCTACTGAATACAGCATGATGTAGCCCACCAGGAATGTTTTCTGTTTTGCAGCACTCTTTACAATCACACTGGGGCTTTTTTTCCCCATGTCTGTAAACTCCAAATGGTATTACTTTAAACCGTGCTATACTTGTGAAACTCAGACCTTAGCTCTGTCTTCTGCAAGAGCCAATGCTGTTTTGTTTGTTTGTCTCAGCTCTGTTCCTAGCTTTCTTCAGTATTTCTACAATTGATCTAACAGAACACGTCCAGTATCTACCAAGGGAATTAGCAATTCCTTTAAATATCTCCAGCCTGCCCACCTTGCTTTTTTGAGAAACCTATCAACCTTGCTTGAATGTGTCTATGGGTGTTCCTTTTATAGCTGGAGATGGAGAAGCTAGCTATAGCATCAGAGCCCAGCTTTTGTTCTGGTGTTTGTGGCCATGTTCTTGAAGAAATGGGGGGCCTCCATTCTGGAGAAGCTTGTGTGAATCATGATTTGCTTAAGATAATTGTAATAATTTTCATTCCTCTTGCTAGTGATTAGTTTGAGCATGGAACCTTAGAGAAAGTCTGCTCAGTGGCTTTTTGGAAGAGGTACATGTTAGACAGTGACAATACCCATTCCATTTATTACTGATTGTGCTTTTATCTGCTTTAATATTTGGCTTTTTGCAGCTATCTTATGTCCATGAAGACTCTCTATCTCAGTAAAACAATATCCATCTCATAGGAGTTTTGAGAGGACCAGCTATGTCAAAATGCTTGTAAAACATTTAGAACTACTTAAAACTTACAGGCATTCAACATATGAAAGGACCATTTTGAAGGCATGCTGAAGATGGCAAGGGACCAACCCTAATGATACTGCTGAGACGCTGAAGTAACTAACTGCAACTCTGAGTTAGCTACCACTGGGCATCTTATTTTGTGAGATAATACATACCCTCTTTATTGCTGAAGATACTTTTAGTTAGGATTTATGTTACTTGCAACAAAAATAATCCTTACTGATACATATCAGTAGATCCTTCTGAGTGAAAGCCTGGTTAACATCACCAGGTGGTTCCATTGTTTCCAGTGCTACTAAATGTGCTTGGGAAATTAGTCATTTGTTAAAGAGTTAACTATGCTTCATAGTCAAGAGCAGTATTTTTCATCTTCCAAGTAATTCGTGCCAGGTACTCTGGGATTTCAAAAGCAATAGACCTTGTATTCCTTGGAGTAATACTATAGAAAACAGCCTGGATTTTGTAGTCTCTAAAAGTTGGGTTTAAGTACCTAATGTGCCACTTACTGGTTCTATGACCCTGGAAAATTTGCTTAATCTGTATGTGTCTGAGTTTCTTTATCTGTAGGATGGAAACAAATAATCTTCATGTCCCATAGTTACTGAAGTGATTTTTAAAAATTATACATGTAGTAATAATACTGAGTTTTTTCTGTGTGGCCCCAGTCACTGTGCTAA
Organism: Lynx rufus; assembly: GCF_022079265.1. Classification (NCBI taxonomy): domain Eukaryota; kingdom Metazoa; phylum Chordata; class Mammalia; order Carnivora; family Felidae; genus Lynx; species Lynx rufus. The sequence continues at coordinate 179,690,788 of NW_025814823.1, forward strand.
AACACAGACATGTTATTCTCCCATCCGTGAATCTGCCTAAAACTGTATTAAAGAATTCATCAAAGCAGAGTCCCATTTTATTCACAGATTTTAAACTGTCCTGGATGAAGATCTTGACATTAGGGCTCTTGAGAATTGGAGTGATACTAGTTATAGATGAGCCTCTTCATAGTTATTGCCATTTGTGAAACATTTGGAAATGGGCATTGGTTTTCAGGGATGTGCCATGAGAAATGATGACATTCCGCCCCCCCCTCCCGCTTGACTCAAAACCTTAAAATCATCTTGTTTCATTTTTATCAGAAATGCACTTATTTAATTTCAGTGTCCTCAAGACTATTCCCAACCAAAAAGCAGTGGATCAGAACAATTCGCATTGAATAGAGCCTTTAAGAGGCCAAAGAACTGCTTGCCAAACACAAATGACCTGAGAAAAACATGTGCCAAGGCAGGCTTGCTGTCAGATACCCAAGAAACTCGTGTGTTCCTTTCTGCACTTACTTTCAGTGTCCTCAAGACTATTCCCAACCAAAAAGCAGTGGATCAGAACAATTCACATTGAACAGAGCCTTTAAGAAGCCAAAGAACTGCTTGCCAAATACTAATGACCTGAGAAAAACATGTACCAAGGCAGGCTTGCTGTCAGATACCCGAGTAACTGATGTGTTCCGAGTTCAGGTTCCATGATGGAGGTGTGTTGATCAATATTCCTTAAGATACCTATAAAAAGAATCTTAATGTCATGTTCTTCCCTTTAAACAAAGAACAGCATGTGTCTTTTATATTCTCATGATGATGTTTACTTTTTATGTCTTAATTACCAGAAATCCCAGAGGTAAAATTTTGTGTTTAATAGTGATAAATAGCTTTAGGTAAGCGTTCTGGTGGAATTAAATTTCCCTTCTCCACCATTACATGGTTCTTGATCCAATGTCCTTAAAATGGTCCCATATATGGTGAGTCACCTCAACTCTTCTTCTAGGAAGTAGTTATTATCCATTCATTGATTTATTCACACCAGCATGAACAGATACTTTTGGGTTAACTGTGCTATTTGCAGAGAAATCAGAGGTGAATTAGAACCTCTGCCTTCATCCCCATGATTCTCATAACCCATTGGGAATGATAGACATTAAATAACTTTTTAAGTATTTTTTAATTACTAAAAATTAGAAACACAGGTTCCAATGAGAATGTGAAATAGACATTGTGGGAATACATGGTCATCATATGCATATTCTATAAAAAGGCTTCCTTGCACTCCATGAATCTGAGTTGCAGCTATCAAGATCTTTAGCTGATATGTATAGACAGAGACTGAAGGGGATGTTTTACACATAAAGAAGTGGGTCCTCATTATTATTTGTCATTTAAAAAATTCATCCACGAGACACCTGGTTGGCTCAGTCAGTGGAGCACGCAATTCTTGATCTCAGGATTGTGAGTTTGAGCCCCATACTGAGTAGAGAGATTACTTAAAAATTAAATCTTTATTAAAAAAAGTCATCCATATTTAGCTCATAATTATCCCATCAACAAATATAATCTTCAAATTCCCCAAGCTATAACATACTGTAAAAAATTTACTTGGCATACATTTTCTCAACATGTGGGTTCTGTTGTCATTATCACTTTTTTCTCCATCTCTGCTGACAACAGAATGAATTGCAAGTTCCAAGAGGAGCGTTCTACATCTTTCTACATTGTTTTGCAGCATATAGTGCACCCAATCTACAAGCCCGTTTTAAATAGGAATTTTGGTTATTTTATTTTGAGATATTTGTCTTGTCCATTTAGTCTTTGGGAATTTTGTAGGCAGAATTCAGAGCCAAGTGTGTATATTGAAAGTTGTATAGGGGAAATTGTTCAAGAATTTAGAAATGTAAAATCTCAGAGTTGGAAGGACTGAAGACATCATCAAGGCTTACCACCTCATTCTTGATGGAGAAACTATGACCAGATAGTAGTATATGTAAGTGCTATATCTCACAGGGTACTGCTTATATATCTTATTCTTGTTAGACTCCAATTTCATCATCACTTGTGATATTTTTTACTATAATTTCTGAACTGGCAAAGGGGCAGCTTGGAGTGGGGAAATGGAGTAAAGAGCAAAGGCATCCAAATAACATTAGGCCATCTAAGAAAGTCACATTTGATGGCTACATTTAACTTCTTTTCAGAACAATTTCTTGCTGTTTATCCATATATAAAGCAGCATCCAATAGAGTACAAATGTAGAAACTGGAAATTTGTGCCGGGAAGTACATATCTAGGAAAAGCCCAAGAAATCACTTTATTCATGTTTTGGTTTCATCCGGATACACATGGTTAGAACACAATTTATGTGGAAAAAATAAAACATGACATTGTTCATTTTGAGGAAGGATGTGCCCTGCAAATCCAAGGCAGTGAACTGATTTTTTTTTTTTCAAACAAAACCTATTTAGTCTGACTGAGGAACCTGCTGTTTCTACCTTTTGCAAAATCGCTGTTTAAATGTAACCTAATGGTAAATTTCATTGTTTTGCATCAAGAATTTCTGTTGCCTTTTGTCTGACAGGAAGTCAAGGTCATGAAGTGTTTACACCTTCCAGAATCTACTCTGAAATAACATAAGCTTCTGAGGTGTAATGGCTTTCTAAGGTGTCCTTCTAGGTACCTCCGCCATTTTTTAGTTGAAAGGAAAAAATAGGGTACCACGATATGAAATTTACTCCTCTTGCTTTGTTGTGATGGATGCTTTGGGGTAGTGTTTTTCAGTGCTGGCTGAACATTTAAATAATACAGTAACCTTAAAAATAATGCAAGTTCACAGACATTCTTAATTAATCAGGAGTGAGGTAGGATCAGAATTACAAAGGACATGTGCTTTATGCACCTTGTTAGCTTTCCTTCATCTCTTCCATCTTTCTAAAGGATCTTCTTGCCTCTCTGATCATTTTCACTGTTTCTCCTTTGCTAGACCCTTGCTTAACCACCACCCCCCCACCCCACCCCCACCCCCACATGCAGACACACTACTCCTTAACTCCCACCTCTCAAACTCCAAGCAGCAAGAATCTCAAGAACCAAATGTTGATGTTAGCTGCTAAAAGTCATCTCTCTTTTTATGTAGATTTGGATAAAATGCTATACCCCATGACATAGAATTTGATTTCCTGAGAGTAGCCATGGGCTAAATGATGCCCAGGAAGCAGCTTGCTGTGAGGTGAACCTTGAGTAATGAGAAATAGAGAGGGAATTGGCAGATAAACCTCTTCCCTCTTTCTCTCTTCTGTGGACTGTTCAGATGTGTCACTGTTCCTTGCATTTCTGGAGAGGTCCTGATGAGTGCTGGCCATCAAATTAAAACTACATAACATTACTTTGCATCTTTCTTTGCCCATTTCCCTTATCTCTTCACCTTCTTTGTCCTGGGCTTACACCACCCAAATAAAGTGTCAAGCATTTTAATCTTTGCCTCAGGCTCTGCTTCCTACAGAACTTGAATTCACACCATTTTTTTTTTTCTATTCCCCAAGTGATTCTACCTTATAGCCAGAGTTGAAAAGCACTCCCTCTGAGAAAGACCTAAACTCCCATCTCTTCAAGAATATCACATGGGAATGAGGTTTTTCTTAATGTTGTTTCTTTTATTAATTTTTCAAAACAAGCATAGAATTAAATTTAAAACTGTCTCTTTACATTCCTATTTTTCACTATTCCCTATTCATTCACTTTCTCAGAGTTCCAACATTAACTACTGTCAATGGTTTGATGTGCTGCCGTATAGAAATGTGCTTTATAAACAGAGTTCCAAGGTTCTTTTATTTTTTTCATGAACTTGATTATCTATCCATATTGTCTTATAATAGTTTTTGTCATTTAACAGTATCTCTCAAAGATTATTATAATACCAAAGACTTCTTTATCTTTTGAGTTGTGGTATAATATTTTATTTTGTTTTATTTTATTTTATTTTATTTTATTTTATTTTATTTTATTTTATTTTATTTTATTTTATTATTTAAATGTTTACTTATTTTTGAGAGGGAGGGAGGGAGGGGCGGAGAGAGAGAGAGAGATATTGAGTGAGCATAGCAGAGAATCCCAAGAAGGTTCTATGACCAGTGCGAAGCCTGACTTGGGACTCTATCCCATGAACCATGAAATCATGACCTGAGCTGAAATCAAGAGTCAGACGCTTAAACAACTGATATACCCAGGCACACCTGTGGTATAGTATTTTATAATGTGGGTATATGGAATAACTTTTTCTTACCCTTATTACCAGAGATTTAGGGGCACCTGGGTGGCTCAATCAATTCAGCATCTAACGCTTGATTCCAGCTCAGGTCACGATCTCATGGTTGGTGAGATCAAACCTCACATTAGGCTCCATGCTGACAGCATGGAGCCTGCTTGGGAATCTCTCCCTCTCTCTCTGCCCCTTCTCACCTTGTGTTCATTCTCTCTCTCTCTCTCTCTCTCTCTCTCAAAATATATGAATGAACTTAAAGATATAAAAAAAAACAGATTTAGATTGCTTCTAACTTTTTGATATTAAAAACAGTGCTGAGTTGATCATCCCCTGGTGTGTATCTTTGTGCACACGTGAATGTAGTTCTCAAGGATAGATAGTTAGGATGGGAATTGTTGAGTTGAACAGCATAGTCACAGTAAATTTTGATATATTATCCCCAAGTGCCCTTTTAAAATGGTGTCTCAATGTATACTTCCACCAAGAGTATAAGAGAACTACCATTTCTTCACACCTTTGCTAACACTGGATATTTTCAGTTAAAAAAAATTGTCAATTGGCATGAATAATGATATCCCATCATTGTTTTAATTTATTAAACATCATATTTTAATCTTTATTTTAAGTCTCTTTTGGCCTTGCATCTCCAGTATGGAAATTTTTATTAAACTTTATTAGAACAGGATGTGAGTATAGTGTGGTTGCTGAGAAGTTGGACTGTTCTTTATAACAATAGTCTTTAAGGCAGGTCTAATTACTTCATACTCTCTATAACACTGCGTTTGGGAATTTAGAGAGCTGACCCATCCCAGCCCCATCTCTGAGAGGAATCAGACCTATGCACCAGAAGATGTTTGAAAAGCCTTCTAATAATTGACTTGCTGGAAGAAGCCTTCACTCCTGCCTGGCCTGCTCTCCAAATCCCCTGTTGACTCTAGCTCTAAACAGCCAGTTTGAACAGAGGCAGAGCATGCTGAGAACTTTCTCCAAAGACAAACCAACATGCTCTGCCAGGGAGTCTGCGTCAGAGAAGCTGGGCCAATATTTCTTTGAGAAACAAGCTTTAGGCAAAGCTGATGTTGACTTGCCAATGTGAAACATCCCAGGTCCTCAATATAATTGAAGCATGGTCGTTGTATAGATAGGGAAACTGTGGTAAAAATGAGCCTTATGATCAGATATGGACTGTAGACACCAAGCCAGCCTTGCATCTCTAGTCCTTATATAGTCATTATTTTTATGTATTAACTTTCCCTGGATGGGGGTGGGGGGGAAGACATGCTCCTATCCTTAGGATGCACGTAGTCTGATGAAGAGACATGGTCTTTGCTCCTAAGCTCTCCCAAACTTACTGAGAAAATAGGTAGTGTTATGTCTAGTTAGAATTTATAATATAATTGGTGAAATGAAACATCTTCACATAAAATGACTCAAGAACACTTCAAAAAGCAATGCATAATGAATTTAGTGTAAGCACATTCAGAACAGAAGGGAGCAATAGGAGTGGTTAATTTGGACACAGTTCTAAGAGGCAATGTTTAGCATTTAGGAGCCCAGAAATTTGGCTCCCTTCCATTCTTTCCACTTAATTTTCCATCCTTTGCTTATCCCCAGGTATATACTTCACAGTGGCCTGAAATGGAAAGCCAGTCAGTGCCCCAGACTGGCTCTGCTTCTCAATCCATCCTTCAGAGAGAAAGACCAGGTCCTGTTCAGTGTAATAGCTTTTAGCTTAGACTGTTTGACTCCCCTGTCTCTGAAGATCTCCTTATATGTGGAATTCAATTTAATTGAACATACTTATTGAGAAGATATCTACTGTTAGGAACTGTGCTAAGTGTCGGAAAAACAGCAATGATGAAAACATAATCTCTACTAACAATTTAAGGAGAGAGAAATACAAACAACTAGCTGTAAATAGTGTGATGAATACGACAGGGAGATTTACATAAGTGTTTGTGGGAACATATAGAAGGGGCTGTTTATTTTGTATATGTTGAGTTCAAGCAGCTTGTGGGACATCTAGCAAAAGATGACCAGTAAATTGTTGGCTAGATAGATCTAGAATTTACAAGTATGGACTCAGATTATGGTGGAAATTTAGGATGAATTTAGGATTCATTAACACATGGGTTTACTTGAAACTTTGGGACGAGATACCCCAGAGAGAGTGATGAAGGTGAAGAACAAATGGATGGAAGAACACCGTGTTTTAAAGAGTGAACAGAACTAAAGCCCATGAAAAACTGAGGAAACACGGTCTCATCAAAGTGTTATAACCAGGGACTTCCACATTCACTTAATATAGAGCAAACGTGGTCAGATTCATTCTCCCACCTGAAAAAAAAAAAAAAACCACCACCACCAACAACAACAAAACAGAAATATTATACAACAAGAATTTTCAAAATACTGGACATTGAGTAACAAAGGATAGTGATTCATGTGAGATTAGGAAAACATGAGGTAAGCCCTAAAATTGCCCCAGCTTACTGCCTTGAGAGAGTTTCCAGGCCACAGCACAGAGGGAACCCTGATATTGCCTGGTGGACTCCATGAGTTGAAGAGAGAGAGAGAGAGTAGAGACTCTGGGGAGACCAAGACAGCTAGGGTTCACAGGATAGGATACAGGAGGGAGAGAACTGCACAGAAAGAGAACTTCAGAGATCTGAGGATGGTGTTTCTCTAATATTCAGATGAGTACTAGTGCATGCATATGAGGAAACTATTCAAAACCAAGGAAACAATCACCTGAGATTGATAAAGAGATAATCTAGGGCTCCTATATACAAGACCAGGGTTAGTGTTTGTTTTTACTAGCTAGATCCTTAATTACATGTAAGGGAAAGTACTCAAATGGATTTTCCTTTAGTAGTATAGTAAAATTAGCCCTAGAGTAAATTCGCCTAACAAAACTTATAACCAAGACCAAAAGGACCAAACTCTCTCCAAGTAATATAAGTAATAGGAATATAAAAATAACCAACAGCCAACAATGTAAAATTCACAATGTCTTGTATTCAACCAAAATTACAGTTAATTGAAACTGCTCCAAAAATAAAACGGATAAAGTGAGCATTGCATAATGCATAGAATTGTTGCATCACCATGCTGTATACCTGTAACTAACATAGTATGTCAACTATACTTCACTTAAAAACATAACTTAAAAATAAATAAAATAAATGATAATAATAGTAGACAAAGATATTAAACATTGTTATAATTGTATCCTCTATATTCACAAAACTAGGGGTATGAATATATTAGAGTCATGGAAGATAGAAAAAAGAGCCAACTCAAACTTTTAGAGATGAAACTACAAAGTCTAGGATAAAAATACCCTGGAGGGGATAAATATCCAATTACACATTGCAGAAGAAAATACTGATGCACTTGAATACATAGCAATAGAAATGATCCAAAATGAAACACACCAAAAAAACAAAACAACCCACAAACAAAACAAACAAACTACATCATGGCACATAATAATGAAATTGTTCAAAAATAGTGATAAAATACTAAAAACGGCTAAAGGAAAGAAAAGCACACTATATACAGAGAAACGAAGACGTGGATGATAGCAGATTTCTTATTAGAAACAATTTAAGCAGGAAGACGGTGGAACATCTCTAAGTACTGAAAGAAAAACTAAAGTCATAATTATGTACCCAGTGAAAATAACTTTCAAACTAAAGATGAAATAAAGACATTTTCAGACATGTAAAAACTGAAGGAATTCATGATCAGAATTACTGCACTACAAGAAATGTTAAAGACATGTTAAAGAAAATCCTTTGGACAGAATTAATTAAAATGTAACAGATAAAAATTTCTACACAAAGGCATGAAGAGCCCTAGATGTGGTAATTATATGTACATGAATATAATTTTTTTCATATTAAGTAATGGTCTCTAAGAGAAAATTGTTTAGACAATGACTACCAATATATTCGGGGATTAATTACATAGGTATAGGTATAGGCATAGATATAGGTATAGGTATAGGTAAAATGTATGACAAAAATAGCAAAAGGCCTGAAAGGACAGAAATGTAGTGTTTATTATAAGGTTTTATGTATGAAGTATTATACTATCACTTGAAGCTAGATTTTAATGTTATAGCTGTATATTAAAAACATTTTTAAAAACGTTTATTTTTATTTTTGAGAGAGAGAGAGAGAGAGAGAGAGAGAGCGCGCACAAGCTGGGGAGGGGCAGAGAGAGAGGAAGAAACAGAATCTGAAGCAGGCTGCAAGCTCTGAGCTGTCAGCAGAGCCTGGCATGGAGCTCAAACTCACAAATCACGAGATTATGACCTGAGCTGAAGTTGGATACTTAACCGACTGAGCCACCCAGGTGCTCCTGTATATTACAACCTTAAAGCAACCGATAAAATAAGAAAAGAGTTATGACTAATAAGCCAATAAAGATAAAATGAAATACTAAAAAATACTTAATGCAAAATAACTCAGAAAAAGAGGGAAAGAAGAACAAAGAACAAAGGAGACCTATAAAACAACTAGCAAGATGATAGACTAACCAATCAATAATCACATTAAATGTAAATTTTTTAAACACCCTAATTAAAAGTCTGGGACTTTCAGATTCAGTAAAAAACAACTTGGTGTTGTCTACAATAAACATATTATATAAAGACAAAAAAATAGATTAGTGGTAAAAAGATGGGAAAGATATCCTGTGCCAACACTATTCAAAAGGAAGCCTAAGTTGCCGTATTAATCTCAGACAAAGTGTCATTCGGAGCAAATAATTTGACCAAAGATTAAAAGGTCATTTCACAATGATAAAGGGTTCAATTTGTTGAGAGAATATAACATCCTAAATGTATATGCTCCTAATAACAGAGCTTTAAAATACATGAGGCAAACCCAAAAGAACTATAAAAAGAAATAGAAAATCATCCCATTATACTCAGAGAAATAACTCCTTCTCAGTATTGTAGAACAAGCAAACAGAAAGTCAGCAAGTATGTAGTAGACTTGAACAATCCTAGCAACCAACTTGTTCTTTGCTGTTGTTGTTGTTGTTGTTAAATATAAAATTTATTGTCAAATTGGTTTCCATACAACACCCAGTGCTCATCCCAACAGGTGCCCTCCTCAGTGCCCATCACCCACTTTCCCCTCCCTCCCACCCCCCCATCAACTCTCAGTTTATTCTCAGTCTTTAAGCGTCTCTTATGGTTTGTCTCCCTCCCTCTCTAACTTTTTTCCCCCTTCCCCATGGTCTTCTGTTAAGTTTCTCAGGATCCACATAAGAGTGAAAACATATGGTATCTATCTTTCTCTCTATGACTTATTTCGCTTAGCATAACACTCTCCACTTCCATTCACGTTGCTACAAAAGGCCATATTTCATTCTTTCTCATTGCCAAGTAGTATTCCATTGTATATATAAACCACAACTTCTTTATCCATTCATCGGTTGAGGGACATTTAGGCTCTTTCCATAATTTGGCTATTGTTGAAAGTGCTGCTATAAACATTGGGGTACAAGTGCCCCTATGCATCAGCACTCCTGTATCCCTTGGGTAAATTCCTAGCAGTGCTATTGCTGAGTCATAGGGTAGGTCTATTTTTAATTTTTTAAGGAACCTCCACACTGTTTTCCAGAGCGGCTGCACCAGTTTGCATTCCCACCAACAGTGCCAGAGGGTTCCCGTTTCTCCACATCCTCTCCAGCATCTGGAGAGGATATCTCCAGCATAAAATGATTTGTTCATTTTAGCCACTCTGACTGGCGTGTGGTGATATCTGAGTGTGGTTTTGATTTGTATTTCCCTGATGAGGAGTGACGTTGAGCATCTTTTCATGTGCCTGTTGGCCATCTGGATGTCTTCTTTAGAGAAGTGTCTATTCATGTCTTCTGCCCATTTCTTCACTGGATTATTTGTTTTTCGGGTGTGGAGTTTGGTGAACTCTTTATAGATTTTGGATACTATTTTGTCCGATATGTCGTTTGTAAATATCTTTTCCCATTCCGTTGGTTGCCTTTTAGTTTTGTTGATTGTCTCCTTTGTAGTGCAGAAGCTTTTTATCTTCATAAGGTCCTAATAGTTCATTTTTGCTTTTAATTCCCTTGCCTTTGGAGATGTGTCAGGTAAAAAATTGCTGTGGCTGAGGTCAGAGAGGTTTTTTCCTGCTTTCTCCTCTAGGGTTTTGATGGTTTCCTGTCTCACATTCAGGTCCTTTATCCATTTTGAGTTTATTTTTGTGAATGGTGTGAGAAAGTGGTCTAGTTTCAATCTTCTGCATGTTGCTGTCCAGTTCTCCCAGCACCATTTGTTAAAGAGACTGTCTTTTTTCCATTGGATATTCTTTCCTGCTTTGTCAAATATTATTTGGCCATACTTTTGTGGGTCCAGTTCTGGGGTCTCTGTTCTATTCCATTGGTCTATGTGTCTGTTTTGTGCAAATACCATACTGTCTTGATGATTACAGGTTTGTAGTAGAGGCTAAAGTCTGGGATTGTGATGCCTCCTGCTTTGGACTTCTTCAATATTACTTTGGCTATTTGGGGTCTTTTGTGGTTCCACACAAATTTTAAGATTGCTTGTTCTAGCTTCGAGAGGAATGCTGGTGCAATTTTGATTGGGATTGCATTGAATGTGTAGATAGCTTTGGGTAGTATTGACATTTTAACAATATTTATTCTTCCAATCCATGAGCATGGAATGTTTTTCCATTTCTTTATATCTTCTTCAGTTTCCTTCATAAGCTTTCTATAGTTTTCAGCATACAGATCTTTTACATCTTTGGTTAGGTTTATTCCTAGGTATCTTATGGTTCTGGGTGCAATTGTAAATGGAATTGATTTCTTTATTTCTATTTCTGTTGCTTCATTATTGGTGTATAAAAGTGCAACTGATTTATGTACATTAATTTTGTATCCTGTGACTTTGCTGAATTCATGTATCAGTTCTAGCAGACTTTTTGTGGAGTCTGTTGGGTTTTCCATGTATAGTATCATGTCATCTGCAAAAAGTGAAAGATTGACTTCATCTTTGCCAGTTTTGATGCCTTTGATTTCCTTTTGTCGTCTGATTGCTGATGCTAGAACTTCTAACACTATGCTAAACAACAGCAGTGAGAGTAGGCATCCCTGTTGTGTTCCTGACCTCAGGGGGAAGTTCTCAGTTTTTCCCCATTAAGGATGATATTAGCTGTGGGATTTTCATAAGTGGCTTTTATGATGTTTAAGTATGTTCCTTCTATCCCAACTTTCTCCAGGGTTTTTATTAAGAAAGGATGCTGAATTTTGTCAAATGCTTTTTCTGCGATTGACAGGATCATATGGTTCTTATCTTTTATTAATATCATGTATCACACTGATTGATTTGCGAATATTGAGCCAGTCCTGCAGCCCAGGAATGAATCCCACTTGATCACGGTGAATAATTCTTTTTATATGCTGTTGAATTCAATTTGCTAGTATCTTGTTTAGAATTTTTGCATCCCTATTCATCAGGGATATTGGCCTGTAGTTCTCTGTTTTTGCTGGGTCTCTGTCTGGTTTGGGAATCAAAGTAATGCTGGCTTCATAGAATGAGTCTGGAAGTTTTCCTTCCCTTTCTATTTTTTGGAACAGCTTGAGAAGGATAGGTATTATTTCTGCTTTAAATGTCTGGTAGAACTCCCCTGGGAAGCCATCTGGTCCTGGACTCTTATTTGTTGGGATATTTTTTATAACTGATTCAATTTCTACACTGATTATGGTCTTTCAAATTTTCTGTTTCTTCCTGTTTGAGTTTTGGAAGTGTGTGGGTGCTTAGGAATTTGTCCATTTCTTCCAGGTTGTCCAGTTTGTTGGCATATAATTTTTCATAGTATTCCTGATAATTGCTTGTATTTCTGAGGGATTGCTTGTAATAATTCCATTTTCATTCATGATTTTATCTATTTGGGTCATCTCCCTTTTCTTTTTGAGAAGCCTGGCTAGAGGTTTATCAATTTTGTTTATTTTTTCAAAAAACCAACTCTTGGTTTCATTGATCTCCTCTATAGTTTTGCTTTTTTGTTTGTTTGTTTTTTTTGGTTCTGTATTGTTTATTTCTGCTCTGATCTTTATTATTTCTCTTCTTCTGCTGGGTTTCAGGTGCCTTTGCTGTTCTGCTTCTATTTCCTTTAGGTGTGCTGGTAGATTTTGTATTGGGGATTTTTCTTCTTTCTTGAGATAGGCCTGGATTGCAATGTATTTTCCTCTCAGGACTGCCTTCACTGCATCCCAAAGCATTTAAATTGTTGTATTTTCATTTTCATTTGTTTCAATATATTTTTTAATTTCTTCTCTAATTGCCTGGTTTACCCATTCATTCTTTAGTCAGGTGTTCTTTAACCTGCATGCTTTTGGAGGTTTTCCAGACTTTTTCCTGTGGTTGATTTCAAGTTTCATAGCATTGTGGTCTGAAAGTGTGTATGGTATGATCTCAGTTCTTTTACACTTATTAAGGGATGTTTTGTGACCCAGTATGTGATCTATCTTGGAGAATGTTCCATGTGCACTCGAGAAGAAAGTATATTCTGTTGCTTTGGGATGCAGAGTTCTAAATATATCTGTCAAGTCCGTCTGATCCAATGTATCCTTCATGGCCTTTGTTTCTTTATTGATTCTGTGTCTAGATGATCTATCCATTGTTGTAAGTGTGGTATTAAAGTCTCCTGAAATTACCATATTCTTATCAATAAGGTTGCTTATGTTTGTGATTGTTTTATATATTTGGGAGCTCCCATATTTGGCACATAGACATTTATTTTTCAACTTTTTTTTTTTTTTTTTTTTTTTTTTGGGACAGAGAGAGACAGAGCATGAACGGGGGAGGGGCAGAGAGAGAGGGAGACACAGAATCGGAAACAGGCTCCAGGCTCCGAGCCATCAGCCCAGAGCCTGACGCGGGGCTCCAACTCACGGACCGCGAGATCGTGACCTGGCTGAAGTCGGACGCTTAACCGACTGCGCCACCCAGGCGCCCCGGCACATAGACATTTATAATTGTTAGCTCTTCCTGATGGATATACCCTGTAATTTTTATATAATACCCTTCTTTATCTCTTGTTACAGGCTTTAATTTAAAGTCTAGTTTGTCTGATATAACTATGGCTACTCCAGCCTTCTTTTGACTTCTAGTTGCATGGTAGATAGTACTCCATCCCTCACTTTCAATCTGAAGGTGTCCTCAGGTCTAAAATGAGTCTCTTGTAGACAGCAAATATATGGGTCTCATTTGTTTATCCATTCTGATACCCTATGTCTTTTGGTTGGAGCATTTAGTCCATTTACATTCAATGTTTTTGTTGAAATATATGGGTTTAGAGTCATTGTGATGTCTGTAGGTTTCATGCTTATAGTGATGTCTCTGGTACTTTGTGGTCCTTACAACATTTCACTCACAGAGTCCCCCTGAGGATCTCTTGTAGGGCTGGTTTAGTGGTGATTAATTCCTTCAGTTTTTGTTTTTTTTGGGAAAACCTTTATCTCTCCTTCTATTCTGAATGACAGACTTGCTGGCTAAAGGATTCTTGGCTGCATATTTTTTCTCAACCAACTTGTTCTAACTGACATTTAGAGAACACTTGATTCAACAACAGCAAAATGCACATTCCTTTAAAATGCACACAGAATATGTATCAAGATAGACCATATTCTAGGCCATGAAACAAGTTGAAATAAATTGTAAAGGACTCAAGTCATAACAGTATATTCTCTGATCACAGTGAAATTGAATTAGAAATCAGCCACAGAGAGAAATAGAAAACCCCCAAATAATTAGAAACTAACTCTTCTAAATAACCTATGAGACAAAGAATAAATAAAAAAGAAATTAGAAAGTTATTTTGAACTGAATGAAAATGAAAACATAGCATATCAGCATTTGTGGGATGTTACTAAGGTAGTAATGAGAAAACGTACAGCAACAAATGACTGTATTAGAAAATGAAAAAAAAAGGTGTCAATCAATGCATTCAGCTTCTTCCGTAACAAACAAAAAGGAAGAACAAATTAAATCCAAACTAAGGATAGAAAGGCACTAATAAAGATTAAAGCAGAAATCAATGAAATATAAAACAAAAAATAATGGAGAAAATCAATCAAATAAAAGTTGATTCTTTGATATCATTGAATTCGATAAGGTGTAGCCAAACTGCTGAGTTAAGAAGAGCACAAAAATTACCAATATCAGGAACCATTGAGGTAACATCACTACAGAATCTATAGATATTAAAAGAATAATAGATGGATATCATGAACAACTTTATGCCTATTAACTGAACAACTTAGATAAATTGGACAAATGTCCTTGAAAGACATAAACTACCAAAGCTCATTCAAGAAGAAGTAGATGACCTGAATTGCCTATTTAAGAAAGTGAATTTGTAATTAAAAATTTTCCCATAAAGAAGCTATTCAGACATGGTTGGCTTCACTGGTGAATTCTACCTAACAATTCAGGAAGAAATAACACCAATTCTACAAAAACTCTTCTAAGAAAGAAAAGAGAGGGAAATACTTTCCTACTCGTTATTTGGTACCAATATTATCCTGATTCCAAAGTATGACAAAGACATTATAAAAAAAGAAAACTACAACTTGATAAATATTTTATCAACATAAAAACTTCTGCTTTTTGAAAGACACTGCTAAGAGAATGAAAAGACAATGCACAACTAGTAGAAAATATTTGCAAAACATATCTTGGTAAACTACTTGCATTCAGAATATATAGACAACCTTATAACTCCATAGTAATAAAATATCAATGCAATTTAAAAATACGTGTACATTTGAAATGGCATTTTATCAAAGAAGATATCCAAATGACGAGCACACACACAAAAATAATATTAGTCGCTGAAGAGATACAAATTAAACACAAAATTATATACCACTAAATACTTATTAGAATTTCTGAAATTAACGACTAACCCTTATCAAGTGTTGGTGAAGGTGTGGAGGAACAGGAACTGTCATATACTCCTGTTGGGAATGTGGAATGATACAATCGCTTAAGAAAAAAAGTTTGGCATGTTCTTAAAAAATTAAACATGCACATAGCATATTATCCAACCATTCTGTTCCTAGGTTTTTACTCAAGATAACAGAAAACATATGTCCATATCAAGTCCTGTACATGAATATTTACAGTAGCTTTGTTTGTAAGAGCTCAAAACTGGAAATAACCCAAAAGTCTATCAACAGGTGAATGGATAAACAAATTGTGGTATATATTTACAAAGGAATACTACTTAGCAATAAAGGGGAATAAACTATTGATGCTGGAAACAATCTAGATATATTTCAGAATAATTATGCTGAGCAAAAGAAGCCAGACCAAAACCAAAATACCTTGTATATTTCCTTTTACAAAAAACTCCCAGTGCTTGCTGGGAATGAGGGGTCAGAGCCTGAGAAGGCAGGATTACTGTGGGGCATAAGGAAATATGTGGGGGTGATAGATACACTTATGCTCTTTTGATTGTGATGAGAGTATCATGGGTAAAGCTTACATACATCAAAACTTATCAAACTATAAATGTGTAGTTTATTAATTATGTATAGTTTATTGTACATCAATTAAATCTTAATAATTCAGTTTTTAAAAATCCTATAATCATTTTTCCATATTGCCACATATGGAATTGATTTTCTTGGTGGAATGTTAAACAAAAAACTTTTCAGGGGCCTTACACTGTTTCAATGCCATCATAAACCCAAACAACCTAAGTCATCTTTACCATGATAACTGAGATGCCTTTAAGAAGTAGCAAAGCCAATATACCAACTTAGATAAGGTTTAAAATATCCAGCTTAATTTGTAATCTTCTACAGATCTTCCACATGGGTGTGCTTCCTTTATATGTGTGATATAAATAACTTGAGATGATTTAAAATAGTAGACAGGAGATGGCCACTATGAAGAGATTCCTATCTTTGCCATTAACTAGCTCTGTATCTTCAGGCAAATCACTTGCCCTCTCTGTTCCTTTATGCAGTTTTAAGGTAAAGTTGGACTAGATGGTCTCTAACTTCTTTCAGGCTCCAAGATTAGTTTATTTTTAACCTACTGTACCATCACACAGAGGTTTTTAACACTTTTTCCAAAATATGGAGGACTAATTTCCCAGTTACCCTTTGATAACATGATTCCACATTCAGGTAGATTTATTGCTATTATAGCCACCTCCTAGAGTATTGCAGTGCATTGCAGTGTACTTTGGCATGTTAAGTGCCCTGGTATAAGTTTGTTTTTACTCTGTCTTTCCAAATTTTGACCACAGCATCATATGTTTCACTAAACACCTAATAAATACCTCATGATTTGGGGATGGTGATGTTACAGATTGTTTTCTAGAGAGCAGGGATTAACTGGGGGAGGATGCCCTTGGATGGCTGGTGTGCCAACACTCTGGAACCAGGAAATGGGGAAGTTGAAAGGGATGTGCATGAAAGTGACCAAGATGTGGAAAGAGACATCTGGAAGATGATGAAAATGAGTAGACATTTTGGAGTGGGTTCTGGGGAAAGGAGGGGCAAGTGACTTCCTTTGGGATATGTATTCCAAGACCCTCTAAGTTGCCTTCATTCTCTCTCCACCCTCCCCAGCTCCATGCAGAGTCACTGCAAAGTACTTTTCTGTGTATCCATCAGTCTGCATATTTTGCTTGGCTTTGATTCTCTCTAATTAAATTTTTAGCAGATGGAAGTCTATTGACTTGGGTCAATATTTCCCATTGTGTGTGGAAGAGGGAGGTTTGGTGGAGGTGGGATTCGGTAGGACCAAAGTTCCTCTGAGGCTGAAGCTCCCCATCCAGGGCCCAGTACTTCTGATATTTGAGGGTATTCAGATCACACATCAGAGTAAAAGTAATCATTTTCACCAATGAAACTAGCTTTGTTGCTTTTATTCCATACATAGACATAAATACTCAAAAAGATAAAACTCTATGTAGAATTTTGAGGGAAAAGGTAAAGAACTGAATTTTACTGCTTGTGATAACCACTATCATTCGATGACCATCTTCCATTTGTCATAATATACACACACACACGTGTGTGTGTTTGTGTGTATGCATCCACATTTTGCATGAATGGGATCATAATTTGTGGTAGGCAAGTTCTCACAGATGTTCATGTCCTGATCCCCAGGACCTATGACTATGTTACATTAAGTGGCCAAGGCAATGAAGGTAGGTAGCAGGTGGAATTAAGGTTGCTAATCAGCTGACCTTAAAGTAGAGAAATTATGCTGGATTATTCTGATGGCCCAATAAGGTCATAAGGATTTTCAACATGAACGTCAGAGACAGAAAAGTTACTGTCAAAGTGATATGATGTAAGAAACATTAGACCAGTCATTGCTGCCTTTGAAGATAGAAAAAGGAGCTTCCAGCCAAGGAATGTGGGTGGCTTCTCGAAACTGTAAAAGCATTTTAAACTAATACATGATGTAAATACTGTTATTATGAAGAACACTTTCCCCCGGTCTTTCTGTCTCCTTTCTTGGTTTCTGCCTCTCCACCCCACATAAACAATTTTAATGACCTGTTATGTACCCTTTCATGCATTTTCATGCTTATACGTACATACACAGATACATAACTTAGAAATTATTTTATAAAAATAGACAAACACTTCCCATTTGGATCATATTTGAACATTTTAGATTGATTTTACAACTAAATATGGCTGCACTGACACAATTGATGCAGGAGTCAACCTCCCTTACGAGGATTTTCTTGGTTTCTGAATGGAGCACAAGGATATGACTGAACCATAGAAGGCAAAAAAAAAAAAAAAAAGTGATGTAAAGGGTCTGAACTGTTGGGGACAGTGCTTGAGCTGTTAGATTGAGCATGGCTGTCTATTTGTGAGAGCCACTTCTGGACTTTTTAGCTGCATAGGTCAATAAATTTCCTTTACTTTTTTTTAGCCATTTTGAACCGTTTTTTTTTTTCCAAGTAACTTAACAACACATGGTCCTGAGATATAAACTCCAAAAGTCTGTTCATCTTTGGCTACTATACTATTACAAGCTTTGGGTGACTAGATGGCTTATCAGCTCCTTTCCCTACCCCACCACATTTCAAACCTTGGCAATTATTTTAGTCAAAAGACCAAAACAGCCTGGCTTATACTATATATATATATATATATATATATATATATATATATATATATACACACACACACACACATATGTATATATATATATATATATGTATATATATATGTATATATACACACACACGCACACATATGTATATATATATGTGTGCGTGTGTGTGTGTGTGTGTGTGTATACACACACACACACCAGGAAGTAGAGAACCAGGAAATGCTACAGAAGTTGTTATCTTATTATCTTTCCATTTTCTCTGAGAAGCTCTCTTCGGTGGTCTGGAACTATGCCAGGAAGTGCTTAGCTCGTATCCTTAAAGTATGCCAACCAAATAAGAAATCTTTGGTTTCTTCAGTTTAGAAAATTCAGAGAAAGTTTTCTGATCGGCTGGCTTGGATCATGTGCACAGGTGATGAGAAGCTATGATTGGTCATCCTGGGCACCAGTCTACCTCAGTGGCCCTGGTTGGGGCCAAGGTCTGTTACCAGTGAAAGAGTCATAGCATAGACATTTCCACAGTATTATTGCAAATACATTACAGGCAAACTTGACAGTCAATAGAGACTGAATCAAAGAAAGGTAAGTCAGAGAACTCTCAGATTTTGAATGTGTCCCTCTTGGGTGTATAGGGTTTCTTGGTAAAATATGAGTAAAATTTAGGACAAAGTGGAATAGTTATGATGTATCACTAAGTGAGGAAAAAGAAGACTCAGAGAAGTGACATGGAATGTATGATCTGTTCCATATGTTTAACTTTTAAGGCAGGTTGAGGCCAGAGGCTAATACTGAAGGCCCCTAATGCCCAATGAGATAGTCCCTGATAGGCCGGTAATTTTCAGAGGTCATAGGCCCACCTCTAGGCAGAAACACCTTTCAGATGCTCATGTTCCTAGAGTTCTCCTGTGAGGAGGATTCTGGCCATCATCTTTTCTGTCCCTCCCTTCTAGACAAGTCCTAGTCCTCTCCCTGGCATAGGACTAGATGACATTTTGAGTCAAGCTGTCTCTTGGAAACTGAAACCATTATGAGAGGCTGGGTTGGTATGGTGGGACAACTGGCATTCAGCTGAGTGGGAGGATGAGAAACAAACAGCTTGCCAGATGCTGAAGAAAGTGTTTGCAAAGTATATGAAAGAGCGATGGAAGAAAAATTGTGGAAATTGTGTGTGTGTGTGTGTGTGTGTGTGTGTGTGTGTGTGTGTACAAATGTCATTCTCCCATCCAAGGCTAGAGAAGAGACAAATGGCATGAGAGCCCCAAACTTCCCACGGATTGTGTAGGACCCTTGTGTGACCTAGAAGGTGGAGTGGATGGTTTCTTTCTCCCCGAGGCCTCCATCACACCATTTAAAGCCTGTCAGTGCTTGCATTACCTCTGTGTCTATGGAGGACTCATTGCCTTTCACCCATTTGTACACTTTAGGTGGGTAATTTAAGCTGCTTTGTGGGTTGATCCCAGTGATTTGCCCATCCAAGGTTCTCTTCAGCTACTATCCCTTATGATGATGAAATAGGCACTGTTTATTGATCTCCTATTATGTGCATGGACTGTGGAGTCAGACACCTTGACTTCAAATACTGACCCTTCTAAGCTGTTAATTTGGATGTATCACTTAAATGCTATCAGCTTCAAATTTCTCACCTGGAGAATGTGACTAAAAAATAGTACCCAGTTGCACAGAGATGTTTGGGGCAGTGAGATAATAAAAAAGGTGTAGAGCGGTAAATGCTCAACAAATGTTAGCTATTGATATTAATCTTCATATCCTTCTTAAGAAGGGGGTATATTATCTGCATTTTATAAATGAGGAAACTGAATGTCAGAGAATAAATTAATAACTGGCTGCAGATCACACAGATTCTGAGAGATGGAACCAGAATTCATACTCTTCCTTCCAAATGGAAAAGCTATACCTTGTGAAAGGGGCACCTCCTTACAAAGTTCATGAGCATGTAGGAAAGCAAATTCCTTCCTTTTTTTTTTTTAATTTTTTAACGTTTATTCGTTTTTTGATATAGAGAGACAGAGTGTGAACAGGGGAGGGGCAGAGAGAGAGGAAGACGCAGAATCTGAAGCAGGCTCCAGGCTCTGAACTGACAGCATGGAGCCCGACGTGGGGCTAGAACTCACGGACCGTGAGATCATGACCTGAGCTGAAGTTGGATGCTCAACCGACTGAGGCACCCAGGTGCCCCGAGCAAATTCCTTCTTGTAAGACTGAGCAGTTTATGTAATGTCTCAGAACCTGTTTCTTCATTTATATGAAGTGGGTAATGGTATGCTTGCGTAATAGTTGTTATGATGGGTAAATGAGATAATGTCATAGAAGTAGTAAATATTCATTTCTTTTCAGCCTCCTTTCTTTTTATTGTAAGCAGAATGAAATATGATGGAAAAGGTATATTTCCTACCTAAGAAAATATTCTCAAGTGATAAATTCTTTTTGGTTTATTTCATGTTGTAGATCATCTGCATTCCTGCTCTCCTCATGATGATGGAGAATTAGCTGATAATGACTCAGCATCTTCTTACTCAAAGTGTCTCTTTTCTTTGGAAAGACGTGAGATTTATGTGTGGCAGTAGATGTACAGGGCAGTGACAAGTATTGGACAGGCATTCAGAACATTGGCTCCCCAGCCTGGCTCTGCTCTCACGCACCATGTATGTGACCTTGTCAATCACTGAATGTCATTGGGACCCCATTTCTTCATTTTAAAATATAGGCAATGGTATGTTGTCTGATGTCCTCACATGATTATTGTGAAGGACACATCAAAGAGTGAAAACAAAATAAATTCAATGAGTGACATGCTGTAAAAATGTAGGGATTTTAATTGATGTCATACCCAACTTGATCACTCTTCTTGGGAACTTCTGACAGTGCCTGCTTGTTAGTAACAAGGCACTGTGGAGGGCTGGACTTGGCATCTACATGCCACAGTTCAAATTCTACCTTCAGAACCTTAGCAAGTCACGTCTCTTCTCTGGACTTACGTCTTATTTTCTGTGAAACTAGAATTAGCACTTCTGCCTTGAAAACCAAAATATTTGTCATGGAGATCAGATGAGATCACATATATGAAAGAGTTTTACAATCTGCGTGACATCATGGAAACTGTATAGAACCCAAATGGAATCATTCTAGGAATTTCTATTATGTGAAAAGAAGGCTTCTGGATTTTATTCTCACCCTGAGAACTTTACAGATCCTACCCCATTCCATATTCTCTCAGGCTTTCCATCTTTTTCTTCCCCAGCTCAGAGATGGTACATCTTCCCACTAGCTTTGTTTGTCTTGAGTGGTGGCCAAAGGCAAGTTGCTGGTAACATCCAAACTGGCCTGGTGTCTGGTGTTCTCAGACTATCAGATGCTCAGCCAGGGACAGCTAGGGGTGAACAAAGCAATTTAGGGGAGGAAAACTTTTCCTTTCTTTCCTTCCTTGGCTGGCCTAATAATTAAATTGAGATAAGACAGATTAACAGAAGGAAAAATAATTTAATTTTGTCTATACAGGAGCTCATAAAAAATATCAGACTCAAAGAAGTGACCAAAGCAAGCAGCTTTCATATCTTTAGACAAATAAACAATGAAATTGTGAAGATGGACAAGACCTAAGAAGTCTAGGCCTGAGATAGTTAGTGAAGAAGTAACAAGGTTTAAAACTTTCTTGGCTCTGAATTCCATCTCTGTGATAACGATGCCTCTTTAACTCCTGGTACAGGGAGGGTAACTTTCATATGGGAGATTCATTTCCTGTTTTCAGGGGGGACAAAGGAGGGCCAGAATGTCCTTTTTGCACTGGCTCTTTCTTAAGTAACTTTAATTTCTAAATTATCAATATGCCAAAATGACATCTTTTGGGGCAGCTTGCCCTCAACTCATCAACAAGGAAGGGTTTGGATAATAGCAACCCCATTACAGGCTGCAGAATAGAAATTTCTGCCATGGGGGTGATGCTCAAAATATTTAATGACCTATAGGACAGAAATATTGGGCAATGCCACCCTGGTAATGGATCAGGTTTGGAGAGACCCCTGCAGTGTTAGGAGACACCCATTTGTTGCTGGGTAGTGTGGAAGTGTGGATCATAGGGGGTGGACCAAGCACCTGGTATGATAGTAGAACATTCAGGGGGTTGGAAGCAATTGACATTTACTAACCAGTTTGTAAGTCAGCATTTTTAGTGTGTAACTATTTTTCAGTACTGCCTTAGCTGAGACTACCAGATGAGTATCAGATTTGCTTTTTACCCAGACATAACAAACATGAACCTTATCTTTAGTATCTTCAAAGACTAGGACAATATGCTTGAAGCTGCTTCTTCCTCCTCCTTTACCTTCACCCCTCTCTCCTCCTTCATCATCTCCACCTCCCCTTCTACTTCTGCCTTTTTCCTCCTCCTCCTTGTTACTTTCAACACAGTATGAAAGAAAAACACAAACATATGAAAAAAAAAAAAAGGTGGATGCACTCCTATACATTTGGAGCCCTGGTCAGAGTTTGGCCCTGTCCCTTCTAAGTCATTCATTAAAACAATTTCATTCTCTCTTTAGTCTTAAAAAAAAAAACATTTATAATTCAGCCATGGGGTTAAGTAAACACTTGATTCAAACAGGAACAAGATTCTTCCTTTTCTCCCCCAGCCTTCCACTTAAGGCAAGACTTGAAGGTTCTCTTTATAGACAGGGAACCAGAAAGAATAATGGAAAACACAAAACGATGATTAATTAGGCCAGGATGCAATAAGAACATATATGGAGAAAATGCAAATATATTAACATGAAAAGGTTGAATTTAAAACTGTCTTTGTAACACAAGAAGTGATGTTTGTTGTTGTTGTTCCCAAGATGAGAGGATCTGAGATCTAAAAGGTCACCTAAAGAAGTTCTGGGGAGTATGGCAGCTTTACTGGGACACTGTGTTTGAATTCATGCTCTACCACTTACTAGCTATGTGAACTTGGGAAAATAACTTAATCTCTGTTCCTCAGTTTTCTCATCTGTAAAATGTGAAAAAAGGAATTGTTAGTAACTCAGAGTTGATGTGGGATTAAATGAGATCATTCACTAGCATTCTTAGAGCATTGACTGACATGTAGCAATTGCCGAATAAATGTTTATATTAATTGAGCTTCTCCAGGGAACAGAACAAATAGGATATCTATCTCCATATATCAATATCTATCTCTCTACATATGTATACATATGTGTGTGTGTGTGTGTGTGGAGAGAGAGAGAGAGAGAGAGAGAGAGAGAGAGAGGAGGGAGAGAGGGAGAGAGGGAGGGAAAGACAGAGAAAGGCAAAGAGAGTGACAGAAAAATATTATGAAGAATTGTCTCACACAATTACAGAGGTTAAGAAGTCCCACAGTCTGCCTTCTGCAGGCTGGAGACCCAGAAAGTCAGTGGTGTAATTCCAGTCTGAGTCTGAAGCCATAAGAATCAGGGGAGCTAAAGGTGTAAATCCCATTCCAAGGACAGGGGCAAAATGATGGCCCAGCTCAATTAGTGAGGCAGGGAGAAAAAAATGGGCAAATTTCTCCTTCCTCCACTTTTTGTGCCATTCAGGCCCTCAAGAGATTAGATGATGCCTACCCACAATGGAGAAGCCAAAATACTTTACTGAATTCATGGATTCAAATGCTGATGTCATCCAGAAACACCCTTACAGATACACCCAGAAGCAATGTATCTAGGTACCCCATGGCACATCAAGTTAACTTAAAATTTACTATCACAATGTTCACTATGTGTTCCAAATCCTTACTATGGTAGAGACAATGCTATGTGTTCATCAAAACCGTGTTTTCTTTTCCTCTTAGTCACATGGCTCGACTTTCCTTATAGTTTTGTTCAGACGTATAACTGAATTCTGCCAGAAGTGATAGTAGAAGTCATGTGACACCTCCAGGTCAAGATAGTTAAGAGATGGGTAGTTTGTCCATGCCCTTCTCAGCACTTGAGAACCTGAGGTAACAATGTGAAGGCATCGTGGTCTCTGAATGACTGTGAGGAGCAGATCACCTCTCTACCACCATTCTCTTTTGAACTGTGACACCAATAATAAATAAAATTTTATTGTGTTTTCCGCTGAGATTTGTGCAGGAGGGGGATGTTTGGTATACCAGTTAGTATACCCTGACAATACAAAGTGAGTCACTTCACTTAAAAGTTATGTAGGGAATGATTAAGACTCTGTTCTTCCTTCTTGTTTCCTAAGGAATGGGCAAGGATTTAAGAAAATATCGTCCTCAATCTAATGGGCATTGGCTGTAGTTCAGCTCTGGCTCTTCCTGGATAGCATGACATCATGGAAAACACATAGGACTTGGAATCAGATATCTTGGGTTTAAATCTTGGCTCTGTCAGTCTCCAATTATGTGACCTAGGTTAAACTTCTTAACCTCTCTCAATATGTTTCCTTATCTTAAAAATTAGGATAACACAAAATTTAAAATTCACTGCTCTTGACCCAGAAATCATACTTTTAGGAATCAGTGTCATGGAAGAATTCCTACATGTGTCCAACAATGTATGTATGAAGAGACCTGTTGTACTGATGTATGTAATAACTTTAGGTCCATCAATTAGGGAAAGCTACATAAGTCATGATGTATCTTTATCATACAGATACCTAAAACTTTTTAAAAAGCAATGAGATAGCATTGTATATGCTGGATATAGAATACCTATCCACAACATATTATTAAATGCAAAAGCAAATGCATGATACAAAATTATCTGATCTCATTTATGTTCTTTAAATGGGTGTATACACACGCACACACACACACACACACGTATGTATGAATATACACACACATAGAAAAAGCTCTTGAAAGATGTAGAACATCAGTGGTACATCTATGAAGTATAGTATTCCAGTAGGTACTTTTGAGATATTATGTTAGGTACTTTTGAAATGGGATGAATAAATGAGTTAGATAAGGAAATAAAGGGGAACCTTCATTTTTACTCTAAGACTTCTAAATTTAAGAAAAATTCATGAAGAAACTGTAAGTCTTTTATAATAGTAAAAACTAAAAAAAGTAAAAGGTGATAGAAAGGTAAATAACCTCACAGAGTTTTTGCAAAGTTAAATTTACTTAATATAAACGGAAGTTTGGGGCACATAATGTCCTTAAGAAAAACAACTTATTTTTTAGTTTTTTTACTCTTCTTGGGGATCCAAACCTATAGTGGTTTGAATTTTAAACACTTTATTATATTACTTATGGATGTATCTCAAGTGGATGTGTTGTTCATTTTACTCTGTTCTCTTTAATTCCACTGTTGTGTGTCCTTTTTTTTTTTTAAAGGAGGCTTTTCTTATGCCATGTGACCCTGATTTCCTGCTGCCACTGTAGTCTTGACTGTCCCACTTTATGTTCCCTTAAGTACTTTCTTCTAAAGAGGCAACATCTCACTTACCAAGCATGACCTGAGAATCCTTGAAAAATCAACTGCAGTCTTCTTTCAACCAGGGCTAACTCCTCTGGTCATTTTATTAACAGATTGTTGAGGCCAAAATGACTATGATGGGAAACCAGCAGAAGGGTTTCAGAGCACTGGAGATCTTGGCCCTTGAGATTCTTGAGATTCAGAGTACTAACTCTCTACTTTCTTATAAATTCAGTGGGTTGGGAATTCAGATAGGGCAGAAAAGGGACAGTTTGCTCTGCTCCAGGATGTATGGGTCTCAACTGGAAGACTTGTAGGGTGGAGGCTGGAATCAATCATCTGAAGGTTTATTTACTCACATTTTTAGTGGTTGGTACTGGTTGTTGGCTTATGGCCTCAGTTACTCTCCTTGTGGGCCTCGTGAGACAGTCTCCTCACATGGGCTTGATTGGGCTTCCTCATAGCATGGTGACTGGGTTCCAAGCTCAAACATCTTGAGAAAGATAGCCTTTTATAATTTAGCCTTAGAAGTCACACAGTATCATTTCTACTGCACTGTGTTCATCAAATTAGTTACAAAGTCTTCCCCAGTTTCAAGAGAAGGGAAAATAGATTCTATAAGCTTCTGGAAGAGCATGTGGAACCAGAAATATTGCTGTGGCCATTTTTGGAAATTATGACTTTTCATAGTTTATAAGCTCTAAAGTTCCTGAGATGGGAAAGATCATCATATACTTGCAGCTTTGGGGATTACAGCTAAATGAAGTTATTCTGGGGGCTCTTGGGTTGATGATTTGAGCTTATAAATTATGCTGAAGGCTGAGTATGGCCTTGTTCTTTTAGAGTTTCTCCAGTTATTTGTTTGTTTGTAGCTTTTCTGGTTAGAAAGTGAAGACCTACAGCAGCAAATACTTTTACATGTTTATTGCCTTGCTCCAGGCCACAAACCTTCCACAGTAAATGCTGCCCTTTAAATAAGTTAAAGGATTCAACTGACCATATCTTCTGCCTTTTTGTTGAAAGTGTATTTAATTGCTACCCCTCAAATCCCAACATTTGGATACCAAGGTCCTACAAAGTTGAGGATAGGGAAGGAGTCCAGACTAGGAATCTGAATTAGGGATCAAGTTAGAAAAGCAGTTATTTTTCTTGCAGGACAGCTGCGTGTAAGGAGCATTCATCTCTGTCCATTTGCATGCTCGGTTCTTTACTCAGAAACATCCCACATAAATATTTTAATGTGGTGATGGTGATAACACATTGTTTTTTTTTCTGCCATTAGAGTAAAGTATTCTGTCACAGTGGCCAGTTAATGTAGGTTACTGTCTTTGGTCCTCAAGCTACTAAGGATTGAGAAGTAAAATTAATTTATAATGGGTTTAAATTAAATACTTCACTCTTTTTTTTTATTCTTAAATCAACTGCCTCTGGTCTCACTCCATCTGCAGAGAAGTCAGGAAATTTGAATGTAGTCACGATTGTGGTGGTGGTGGCAGATCATGGGGGTGAGTTGGGGTGGGGATGATGCTCTCCCTTTCTTGAGGTTGTACATCTTGTCTAGAATACCATGGTTGTAGCTTCCCATCTTCAATCCATTGTTATTGCCATTGATATTCTTATCATTCAAGCTAAAGAATCAGCAGCAACCCAAAGGAAGTTCTTCCTAAGACAAGGACAGGAATAGAAGATGGTGAGTGAAAACCCAAGAGGTCTCCTAAGGCCTTAGCTCAGAGTTTTGCAGTCAGTTCTGCTCCATTCTATTTTTCGAGCAACTTTCATTGCCAGGCCCATGTCAAGGGCAGTAAAGTACACTTCTTCCACAGTGAAGCCATGTTATGGGTATGGATGTAGAAAAGGGTAAATAATGGAGGCCAACATGTCAGTTGATCACAGTTTCCTTTCTTCACTTTTTCCTGCTTATAATTTATTTGTTGAAGAAACCAAATAATTTGTCCTGTGGAATTTCCCACATCCTGTATTTTTCTGATTGCATATCCATAGTATCATTTAACATGCTTCTCAGTTTTTTGCATTTCTGTAACTTGGTAGTTAGATATAGCAGCTTCATCTGACATGAATTTTTACAAGGATCTTTTATAGGTAGTGATGTGTCCTTTTATCAGGAAGAACACAGTGTCTCTTTTTGTGTTAGTTGCTATCATTGATCTTTACCTAAATCCATTAGTTAGTTGGGGGTTTGCAAAAGAATAATAGCATTTTTCCTTCATTTATTATTGGGAACCCTTCTATAAAGAAAAAACTTTTCTTCATCAACCCTTATCTGAGGTACAGGTCCTACAGGAAATCAGGCCAACTGCTTAATTCTTTCCTTTACCAGTTTCTGAATAATGTGGTCCTGCAGCAAGCTCCAGAGAAGACACTGAGTATTGTTTTTAGTATCTTATGAACTCATGGATTTTAATACATTTGAATTTTTGGGGGGCACCTGGGTGGCTCAGTCAGTTGAGCATCTGACTTCAGCTCAGGCCATGATCTTGCAGTTTGTGAGTTCAAGCCCCACATCAGGCTCACTGCTGTCAGCCTGTCAGTGTAGAGCCCGCTTCAGATCCTCTGTCCCCCTCTCTCTGTGCCCTTCCCCTGCTTATGCTCTTTCTCTCAAAAAAATAAATAAAACATTAAAAAATATATGTGTTTGAAGTTTTTTCCTTCCTTGGTATATTATTCATGTCAGTGCTTGACTTGCCTTGTTTTAGTCAATGGAAGCCATTTTGAGCTAATTCTTGACCTTCTGACTTGACTACCATTGTCTTTGATGGTGTCCCTGCTTTCAGGTGTGATAAGACATTCCAGGGTCATCTTGTACATTCTCTGCCTATGTTTTTGTTGTTGTTGTTCTCAATGTTCCAAGGTAACTCAGCTATATTTGGGTGCTAAATTGAAGAAAGATACCAGACTTTTTTGGAATAGTGCTTCAGCTAATATATTTAGAGGTAGGCAAGAAGATTCAATGAGGAAATGGGGATTGATAATGGATAGGACTGTATTTGTTGACTGAGCCACTGAGAGGAAAGTGGCAGATCCATACTAAGAGCAGTTTTGTGGTTTCAGGACTCCGAAATTCCTATTTACCTCTTTGTAGGTCTGATTACCCACAGATTCATGACCCACTGTTCTCTGGGAGCTTTTGATCAAGACAAGAAATTTGTGTATCAGCAATTAATGAGCATAATGGCTTCATCTCAAGGCAATGCCATCTCTGGACAATAAAACATAGCCTTTAGGCCCTGAGGCACAGCCTCATTTTGAAGCTGTCTGCCTACTTGTTCAGATAACCATTTACAGACCAGCCCCTGAGTCTTGGGTTTTGAACAGCTGGTAGTAATTTTCTTGCACTAAATGACTGCTAATTATCCTATGCACCACACTTAATTTATGTGTTGTTGGCTGAGTTGTGAGTTCACCTACTCATTATAATTACTTCTTGCCTTCATCCTTTAAAAAAAATTTTTTTTAACATTCATTTTTGAGAGACAGAGTGTGAATTGGGGAGAGGTGGGGAGAGAGGGAGACACAGAATTTGAAGCAGGCTCTAGACTCTGGGCTGTCAGCACAGAACCCAACGTGGGGCTCGAACTCATGGACCACAAGATCATGACCTGAGCTGAAGTCGGATGCTTAACTGACTTAGCCACCCAGGTGCCCCTACTGCCCCCTTCTCTCTTATTCCACCTTTCATTTCCAGCACCACAATGCAGGGAGTTAGAAACAACTGAACAAAGGTTTCATAGCACTAGCCAGTCTTAGTGGATCAGCAGATGAACTCTGGTCTCTGCAACAGGCCACTTGATGATGAGAAAATGAAAGCTCCAAGGAGAAACTGTCATTTCAGCATCATGGTGACCTAGAAAGCATCATAACCAAGAAGCTGACAGTCTGAGATCTAGTGCCAGGTACTCTGTTGTTAGGCTGTGTTACTTTGATTGTGTCATTTAATATTTCACTCTGTTTTTTCACCTCTAGAATAAGGATGGTATCTCTTGCCCTGTCCATTTCACAGGCTAAAGTGGGATAACGTATATAATTTGGATTTATACATTATAAAGTCCTAGTAAGTATTAATGTTGACAATTCATGTTTTATGAAATATTACTATCTCTTCACAGCAAATAGTAAAGGGGAGAAACTCTTCCAGGCATGTGAATATTAATATATCATTTCAAAAGTCTTTTTCCATGAAGACATGTCTAAAGACATTGGCTTACTGAGTCCTCATAACAAGTGATGCAATGGATTAGAGAGGTGGAATTATCCCTGTTCCAAGCTGAATTGTGTCTCCCAAAAAGATATGTTGAAATCCTAGCCCCCAGGACCTCAGAATGCAAACTTATTTAGAAATAGTGTATTGCAGAGGTGCCTGGGTGGCTCAGTCGGTTGAGCGTCCAACTTTGGCTCAGGTCATGGTCTCACAGTTGGTGAGTTCAAGCCCCGCGTTGGGCTCTGTGCTAACAAACAGCTCAGAGCCTGGAGCCTGTTTCAGATTTAATGTCTCAGTCTTTCTCTCTCTGCCCCTCCCCTGTTCATGTTCTGTCTCTCTAAAATAAATAAATGTTAAAAAAAAAGTTAAAGAAAAAAAGGAAATAGTGTATTGCAGGGGTGCCTTGGTGGCTCAGTCAGTTAAGTGTCCAACTCTTGATTTTGGCTCAGGTCATGATCTTATGGTTCATGAGTTTGAACCCCTCATCAGGCTCTGCGTTGACATCATGGAGCCTGCTTGGGATTCTGTCTCCCTCTCTCCCTGCCTCTCCCCTGCTTACTCTCTATCTCTCAAGATAAATAAAAATAATCTTTAAAAAATTATTTAAAAAAAGAAAGAAATAGCGTGTTGCAGATGTAGTTAAGGAATAGGTGGACCCCTAACCCAGTAGGACTGGTGTACCAATAAGAAGAGGAGAAACAAACACACAGAGAGAACACCATGTGACAACAGAGGCAGAGGTTGCAGTGATGGAGCTCTAAGCCAAGGAGTGCCAAGGATTGACAGCCACCACCATAAAAGGAAGAGGTAAGGAAGGATTCTTCCCTACAGATTTCAGAGGATTGATACCCTGACATTGGATCTATACTCCACAAAGGTGACAAAATAAATTTCTGTCACTTTAAACCACCTAGTTTGTGGTACTTTGTTATGAAAGTCTTAGGAAACTAATACAATCCCCATTTTCTGACCAGTATTTTGAAGTTTAGAGAGTTCAATCAGGAAGTATTTGTCAAGAGTCTGCAGTGTGTCAGGTACTCTTCCAGTCCCTATGCATACAGCTCTAAATAAAACAAAATTAAAATCATGCTCTAGGGTATACAGCTTGTTAAAGACAAATAATATGATGACACCCAAGTGCCAGGACTTCCAGATCAGCATTTCTGTTTTGGTTTATTTTCATTATATCCTCCAAAGTAAGGGTTGACTTTAATATTGGCAATGCTGGGGCACCTGGGTGGCTCAGTCAGTTAGGCATCCGACTTCAGCCAAAGTCATGATTTCACACTTCATGAGTTTGAGCCCCATGTCAGGCTCTGTGCTGAGAGCTCAAGAGCCTGGAGCCTGCTCCAGATTCTGTGTCTCCCTTTCTCCCCCATCCCTGCTCATGCTCTGTCTCTCTCTGTCTCTCAAAAATGAATAAACATTGAAAAAAAATTTTTTTTAATTGGCAATTCTTATGCTGCTTGTGAATGTGCCTGGATTATTTTGCTATTCTCTAGGGAGCTCAATAACCTGTTTCCTTACTGGCGAACTTCTATTCTCCTTTAGACACAATACATGCATTATCACAATCCTCTCTAGCCCTGGGGATGGGCACCCTTCTTTTTTTCCTTGACTCTGAATTCAGGATCAGATAATCTGATGCAAGAACAACTTTGTGATGGGGCATTTCTGAACAAAGAGAAAAAGGGGAATTCCAAATTGCCACATTTCTAGTTATGTGAGTAGGTATTTAAAACACTATGAAGGTCTAAGAGTCACTGGTCAAGGGACTTTTTAAAAAAAAGTCCTTCTGGAGCACCTGAACTCATTCTTCCAGGTATGAGGAAGTATAGCAGATGGTAGAGTATGGCCTGACAATAGCCTCCTGATGGAGAGAACAAACGTTGGCTTTTGAGCTCCCTGGTGAAGGTGCTAATGGACTTGGTTATTTCATCACTTAAGAGTAAGAAAAGGTAAAATAAGTGTGTACAGGAACCTTACTTCGTAAATAAAACCAACCATGGCAATAGCCTTGAAAGACTTAATTCAAGACCTCCTTTCCTTCCCACCTTGACATTTTAATGGGGTCGGCAGCTTGAGCTTCATTGTAATGGAAACCAGAAGACAATCTCCAAAAGTGAAAGGCTACAACAGAGGCCCAGCAGCCTTTGTGTCTAAATGTATCAACTCTGTCCTCAGCAAATGGCAATGTTGCCTGACAGGCAATTACTGCTGTTCCTAATTGCTTCCATCAAACCCGGCTGTTTGAAATACCTAGAGCCCCATACCACCTCGTGTCTCAGCCAACAGTTTTCTTGGCTTTGGTTAATGCTTTATTTTTGGCATGCTGGTTTTTGTCTGGCCATCAAGTCCATTCTGACCCATTAAACTTTCCAAAGACCTTCTCTGATCAAAGCTAGAAGACAATCTAATTAGGTTGTTTTAAGTGGAAGACTGGCAAGGCAAAGTGTCTCCTGTTTGGCTTGTCGGTACATGGGGAGAAGATGAAAGCTCTACTTAGGACTCTGCCTGCAGATATAGAGTTCATGGTAGAGCTGCCTGATAGTGGCATTTTCTTGAATGCCTATAGAAATGGGTTTTGTGTGGGGAACTCTGAGTACCATGAGAAAGGGTGAATGGGTTTACATGTTAAAGTACATAAGTTTTGGGGCACCTGGGTGGCTTAGTCGGTTAAGCATCCGACTTCGGCTCAGGTCATGATCTCTCAGTTCATGGGTTCAAGCCCTGCATCAGGCTCTGTGCTGACAGCCCAGAGCCTGGAGCCTGCTTCAGATTCTGTGTCTCCCTCTCTCTCTGCCCCTCCATCTCTCATGCTCTCTTTCTCTCTCAAAAGTAAACATTAAAAAAATAATAAAGTACATAAGTTTCATTAGTGTGATATAGGAAGCATGATTTTTTTCTTAACCCAAAATGTTTCCAAGGTGATTAAATTAGAACTTTTGATATTTTTCTCTACCAGTAGTATCCCCAACTCAGGAAAGGCCACAACCACACAGATAATTATGAGTCATCTTTGGTGTTTCCATGGCCCTCATCCCCTATTACTTTGAGTTCATTCTCTATCTCCACTCTTATATTGTTTTTCAGTTCCCACCATCTTGCACCTGGACTAGGAAATAGCTTTTTAATGATTCTTGCTGATTCCTGTCTTGACTTTCTCTAATTCATTCTCCACAAGGCACTAGGGATGCATTTTTTAAAAATGTACATCCAGGGGCACCTGTGTGGCTCAGTTGGTCAAGTGGCTGACCACTGATTTTGACTCAGGTCATGAACTCACTGTTCATGAGTTTGAGTCCCACATTGGGCTCTGTGCTGACAGCACAGGGCCTGCTTGGGATTCTCTGCCTCTCTCTCCTTCTCTCTCTCTCAAAAATAAATAAACATTTTTTTTAAAAATGTACATCCAACAAAAGGCTACTTACTGTATGATTTCCTGTATATGACATTATAGAAAAGGCAAAACTAGAAAGAAAGAGAGGAAGAAAGAAAGAAAGAAAGAAAGAAAGAAAGAAAGAAAGAAAAGAAAAAGAAAGAAAGAAAAACAGTATTTTCCAATGTCTAGGCAGGGGATTAACTCTGCAAAGGGGAAAAGGGAAACTTTTTGGGGGGTGATAGAAATGTTCTATATCTTGATTGTGACATTGGTTATATGAGTATAGGCATTGCCAAAACTCATCAATCTATGTACTTCAAAAGGTCGATTTCATTGTATGTGAGTAAGTCACAATAAACCTGACTTAAAAAAAAATGTCAAAAAGTGTAAAAATCTCCAGTCTTAGGGCTTGTCTTTATTTGGCTGATGCAAAGATCTGCTGTCTTTGAACAACCCTATCCCTAGGAAATTTGTCAAAAACAGTGACAGGGCGCCTGGGTGGCTCAGTTGTTTAAG
Organism: Lynx rufus; assembly: GCF_022079265.1. Classification (NCBI taxonomy): domain Eukaryota; kingdom Metazoa; phylum Chordata; class Mammalia; order Carnivora; family Felidae; genus Lynx; species Lynx rufus. The sequence continues at coordinate 179,724,685 of NW_025814823.1, forward strand.
TGTCCAATTTCGGCTCAGGTTACGATCTCGTGGTTTGTGAGTCCCAGGCCCACATTGGGCTGTCTGCTGTAAGCACAGAGTCCATTTCAGATCCTGATCCTATGTCTCCCTCTCTCTCTGCCCCTTCCCCACTCTCTGTCTCTCTGTCACTATTTCTCTCTCTCTCAGTCTCTCTCTCTCTCTCAATAATAAATAAACATTAAAAAAATCAGTGGCAATTGTTTAACGTGAGAGTTGCCTGTGGTGGAAATATCCGTTGAGGCTAACAAGAAACTTTCAGACAAAAAACTTATCAATCTATAAGGAATAAAATGTAAAAATTATAAACATATACACCTAACATGGTTAGGAGCTGAAAATACATGAAGCAAAAAATTGGGGAATGAGATGTCCATGAAGGAATTTGAAAACCTGAGACATATTCCTGGGAATCTAGAAGCCCTGCATATATGCAGGGCAGTGCACATACCCAGAAAAGACATTAGAAGACCTGAATCACACCTCTGAGGAGATGTTAATCACACCTCTGGCTGATCTTGAGGACATGTACAATCAGAGAGTGAAAATTAAGGCAGAATTTTCAGCTGCCTGTTGGAGTGTTGAAATCATGCCCCCAATAAACACAGAAAACCTCTTGATAAAGGCTGAGAAATACATTGACTCAAGACATTTAAGTAAATATCTGTCAAATCATTAGTTGTACACTAAGTTAACCAAGCAGAGACTTCAGCAGCTCTACACAATAAAGAATAAAGACTTTATAGAACTAGTCCTGGAAAGCTACTAAACAAATAGCAATAATGACAAACTCTGGAAGGGGGATGGATCTGATTTTTAGAGTTGTTAGATGTATTATTGAAATTGTTCCTTTTTCAACAAAAGAAATGATGAATGCAAAGAAATGGAAAGTACAGCCCAAAAACAAGGAAAAAAGAAGTTAATACAAACTTCCATGAGGAATCCCAGACATTGGGCTAACTGGTTAAATACTTTAAATCAGCTACTATGAATAAGTTCAAAGAAATAAAGGAAACCACGTAAAAATAAAGTGTGAAAATGATATTTTCTAAATGGAGAATATCAATAAGAGATATAAATTATTTTTAAAAATAAATATTCTGGAGTTGAAAGATACAATAACAAATGAAAAATCCACTAGAGGAGCTTAAGAGCACATTTGAGCTAGGAGAAGAAAGAATCATCAAAACTGAAGATCGATCATTTGTGACATTAACTAGTTTGAGGAACAGAAAGGAAAAAGAATGAAGAAAAAAGAACAGAGCCTCAGAAACATATGGGAAATATCAAGCCTACAAACATACACAAAATGGAATCCTAGAAGGAGAGGAGAAGGAGAAAGGGAAGAAATAGTATCTGAAGCAACAGTTGCCAAAAATTTTTCAAATTTGGTGAAAACCATGAATCTACATATTCAAGATGCTCAATGAATCCAAGTAGAAAAAACTCAGGGATATGTACCTAACTATATAATAACCAAACTATTGAAAGACAAAGAGAAAATCTTGAAAGAAGTAATAGAAAAAGAACTCACCATGTACAAATGATCTTCAATAATAATTAATACTGATTTCTGTTCAGAACCTCCTATGGAGGCCAGAAAGCAGTGGGATGACATATTCAAAGTGTCAAAAGAAAAGACTGTGAACTAGGAATTCTATAACCAGAAAATTATCCTTCAATAATGAAGAGAAGTTAGATAATTTTCAGGTAATAAAAACAGAGAATTTGTTATTAGCAGATATGACCTACAAGAAATGCTAAAAGGTGTCCTTCAGGCTGAAATAAAAGGACACTAGAGAGTTACTTGAATTCACACAAAGATATAAAGTTTGTAATGTATATCAAAGCTAATACATGTATAAATGTGTAATTTTTATGACCATAAAATCATGAATAAAGGGAAAGAAATGAAGCTTGATTGGAGGAATTTTTTTGTATGGTATTGAAAATAAGTCAGTATTACTCTAATTTGTTTTAGGTTAAGATGCTACAGCAACCACTAAGACTAACTTAAATAAATAAATAAATAAATAAATAAATAAATAAATAAAATGATACTATATATTATATATAATAATAAATACATAACATCATGTTTACATATGACAATGAAATTAAAATGATATGTGAGTAAATATGTATTTAACACAAAAGAAGGCAATAATGGAGGACTAGAGGAACAAAAAGAACATAAAACATATAGTAAACAAAGAGCAAAATGGCAAATGTAAATCCTAGCTTATCAATAATTATATTAACTGTAAATGGACTAAACACTAATTAAGAGGCAGAGATTGACAAAATGGATTTTTTTAAAATACAACTGTATACTATCTAAAAGAGACACATTTAAACATAAAATACATACAAAATAATAAAAAAAATGAAAAGAGATAGCATGCAAATGATAACCAAAGAGAACTGAGGGAAAGGATTATATTAAAACAAGATAAAATAGACTTTAAGACAAAAAGTATCACTAGGGACAAGGAGGATTTTGTAATGGTATAAGTGTCAATCCATAAGGGAGAAAATGTAAAAATTATAAACATATACACCTAACAATGGAGCTGAAAATACATGAAAACAGACAATTATAAAGAGAAAAAGATAATTCAACAATAAGAGTTGGAGATTTCAATATCTACATTAATAGATAGAACAACTATATAGAAAATCAAATAGATATACAAAAATTGAACAACACTATAAAGCAACTAGATCTAACAGATATCTATAGAACACTGCCCAACAAGAGCAGAATAGATCATCTTCTTAAGCACAGGGTAGAACATATTTTAGGCCATAAAAGAAGTAAAAAATTTTTAAAAGGATTGAAAACATACAAATTATGTTCTCTGACCACAATGGAATGAAATTAGAAATCATTAACAAAAGTAGATTTGAGGATTTCACAAATATGTGGAAATTATACACTGTGCTCCTAAATAACCAGTGGATCAGAGAATAAGTCACAAGGAATATTAGAAAATTATTTGAGATGAATGAAATAAAAACACAGAATACCAAAACTATGGTATGTAGTAAAAAGCAGTACTTAGAGGAAAATTTTACCTTTAACTTTTTATATTAAAGAAGATCTTAAATCAAGAGCCTAAACTGCCACTTTAAGAAACTAGAAGAAAGAAGAGCAAACTAAAACCAAAGCTATGAGAAGGAAAACTATAATTAAGATGAGAGTTGAAGTTAATAATTAGAAAAACAATAAAGAAAATTCATAAAGCCGAAAATTGGTTCTTTCAAAAGATCAATAAAATTGACAGACTTTTAGCCAAACTGATCAAGGAAAAAAAAAAAGGACTCAAATTATTTAATTCAGGAAAGAAAATAGGAGACACCACTACTGAACTTACAGATATAAAAAAGTAGTATAAGAGAATAGTGTGAACAATTGTATGAAATGAAATAAAAAAAATCATAGAAAGACACAAACTACTAAAACTGACTTAAAAAGAAATAGACAATTTGAATAGGCCTACAGTAAGTAAGTGGAATGGATTACTAATCAAATGTGGTTTTTTTTCCACAAAGAAAAGCTCAGGCATGGATGATTTTGCTATTGAATTCTACCATATGTCTAAAAAGAATACTAATCATTTGCAAATTCTCCCAAAAAGGAGAAGAAGCAGGAACACTTTCTTATGTATTCTATGAAGCCAGTATTATTCTGATACCAAAACCAGACAAAGACATTACAAGAAAACCACAGAGTAATATCCCTTATGAATATGAATGCAAAAACTGCTCAACAACATACCATCAAACTGAATCCAGCAACATATTTAAACTATTATACACTATGACCAAGTGTGATTTATCTTAAGAATGAAAATTTGGCTTAATATATAAAAAGAAATTAATGCAATATATCATATTAACAGAATAAATAACAGAAATGTAACAATACCTTTGACTCAGAAAAGGCATTGACAAAATAGTACAATGATAAAAATACCTAACAAAGTAGTAATTGAAGGCAACTTCCTCAGCCTGATAAAGGACTTCTATAAAATACACATTTCTAACATCATATTTAATGATGAAAGACTTAAAACCTTATCCCTAGGGTCAGGCATAACAGAAAGATGGTCTACTCTTTCCACTTACATTCAGCACTGTTTTAGAGATTCTAGTCTGGGCAATTAAGAAACACACACACGCACACACACACACACACACACGCACACATCCTTATGCTATTGGAATTAAGAAAAGAGTTCAGCAAGATTACAGGTATAAGATCAATGTATAAAAATCAGCTGTATTTCTGTAAACTACTAATGAACAATCTAAAATGAAATTTAAAAATCCCATTTGCAGTGCCTCAGAGTAAAGTACATTAAGCGTCATCTTAACAAAAGAAGTACAAGATATGCACACTGAAAAATACAAAACATTTTTGAAAGAAATCAAAGAAGACATAAATAAATGAAAAATCATGCTGTATTCATGGTTTATAAGACTTAAGATGGCAATACTTTCCAAATTGATCTACAGATTCAACACTATCTCTATCAAAATTCCAGTTGGCTTCTTTTCAAATATTGACATGCTAAATCTAAAATTCTTGTGCAAGTGCAAGAGAACAACAATATTCAAAAGAACCCTAAAAGAGAAGAACAAAATTGGAGGACTCACACTTCTCAATTTCAAAACTTACCACAAATCTACAGTAATCTAGACTGTGGAGTACTATCATAGGATAGACATATAGATAAGGGAAGGGAATTGCAAATCCATAAATATACTCTCATGTATATTATCAAATGATTTTTGACAAGGGTGCTAAGATCATTCAATTGGAAAAGAATAATATTTTTGACAAATAGTATTGGGGCATTCAAAAGATGAAGTGGGACTCCTTTCTCATACCACACACAAAAGTTAATTCAAATGGAACATAGACCTAAATGTAAGAGCCAAATCTATCAAACTCTTAAAAACAGAAAATATAAGAGTAAATCTTTTTGACCTTGGGTTAGACAAAGCCTTATTAGCTATAGTAACAAAAGCACAAGGAACAAAATTAAAAAATAGGTAAACTGGACTTCATCAAAAATAAAGCCTTTGTGCTTCAAAAGACATCATCAAGAAAACTAAAAGACAACCCCCAGAATGGGAGAAAATATTTGCAAATAATATATCTGATAGAGGATTGTATCTAGAAAATATAAAGAATTCTTCAAAATGAAAAATAAAAAGTCACCCAATTAAAAATGGGCAAATTATTTGAAGATTTCTTCAAAGAGCATGTAAAAATGCCAATAAACACATAGAAGATGCTCAACATCATTAGTCATTATGGACATGTAAATCAAAATCACAATGAGATACCACTCCATACCCACTAAGATGGCTAAAATTAAAAATTAAACAAGGCAGATAATAACAAGTGTTGGTGAGGATGTGGAGAAATTGGATCATCATATATTGCCAATGGGATTGTAAAATGGTATAGCCATTTTGGAAAATGCTTTGGCAATTCCTTGAAAAGTTAAACATAGAGTCACTGATATTACTCAATAATTCCACTTTTAGTCATATGCCCAAGATAAATCTAAAAAAATTTCCACACAAACTTTTGTACAAATGTTTATAATAGCATGTTTCTACAGCCAAAAAGTAGAAACAACTGGAATGTTCATCAACAGATGAATGGGTAAATAAAAAATTCTATCCATACAATGCAATATTATCCAACCATAGAAGGAATGTACTGATACATGCTGCAAAATGGATAAACTCTGAAAACTATGCTAAGTGAAAGAAACCAGACACAAAAGGCCACACATCAGATGATTCCATTTATAGGAAATATCCAAAATAGGCAAATCCACAGAGAAAGTGATCAGTAGTTGCCAGGGTCTGGGAGTAGGAGAGAATGGGGAGTGACTACTAATTGGTATGGAGTTTCTTTCTAAAATAATTAAAATGTTCTAAAATTAGGTAATGGTAATGGTTGTACAACTCTGTGAACATACTAAGACTACTAAATTGTACACTTTATTTATTTTTTTTTTTTTCCAACGTTTATTTATTTTTGGGACAGAGAGAGACAGAGCATGAACGGGGGAGGGGCAGAGAGAGAGGGAGACACAGAATCGGAAACAGGCTCCAGGCTCTGAGCCATCAGCCCAGAGCCCGACGCGGGGCTCGAACTCACGGACCGCGAGATCGTGACCTGGCTGAAGTCGGACGCCTAACCGACTGCGCCACCCAGGCGCCCCTTGTACACTTTAAAAAGGATGGATTTTGTGGTATATGTATTATAGTTTAATAAGGCTATTATTTTTTAATATAAATTAATATTATTCTGAATACATCTTTTAAGCTGTTCAATAGCTCTCTTCATTCTTAGGATAAAGTCCAAAGTTTGGCCATGGTCTACACTGTCTTGCCCACACTTATGAACTGTCTTGTTCCACGTGTTTCTTTCTGAGTATATGCTAGTCACCCTGACCTATAATCTGTTCTTTGAATACATGTAGTTTCTACTGCAGTCCTGGTTTTTGCTCTTCCTTCTGCCTGGAATGTCCTTTCCTGCTTTGCCCCTGGCTTTCTCCATTTTGTTTTTTCTCTATATAAAGTAATTGCTTTTCCTTCCATACATTTTATCACATCATATTTAAAATTTTTCCTTATACACTTATAATCCCCAATCTTGTTTATATATGTATTTATTTGTGTATTTGCTTATTGACACTCTAGCCTCATCCCTCTACCACAGGATATAGCTTCCTTGGGGAGGACCATCTCTGTCTTGTTCTTCACTGTATATCTCATTTTGAGAAAAATGTTTGTCCAATAGTTAATGCTCAATGTATGTTCCTTGAACAAATAAATAAATTCTCAAGTATAATGAGTGACAGATTTGACTCCAGACTTCTCAAAAACAGTACATTTTACACAAGGGCCTTCTCATAAACAAACTTTAGAAATGGTTCCTGAGGAGCCAGATGAGTGGTCATGTTTTTCCTCTTAATGGCATCAGGAAACCTAGAAGTTCTTGCCTCTTGCCCTTATTTGACATTTCATTCACTGAGCCCCACATTCAGGTATTCTTTCAGGTGGTAGGAATGCAAAGATGTGGAGCCTGCTCTTGAGGAGCTCACATTCTAGGGAGGGAAACATACCTGAACAATTATGAAATAATGCAATAAATGCTAATAGAGAGCCACAGGACACTAGGGAAGTACAAACTTGAAGCTGTAAATTCTTGGTTGTAGGAATATGGCTTTAGGGAAGACTTCACTGAAGAGGTTAAATTTGTAACCAGTGATTCTCAAATTGGGGGTGGGTGTGGTAGGAGAAGTGGTTTTGCCCTGCAGGGCACATTTGGCAAGGTCTACAGACACTTTTTTTTTTTTTTTTTTTTTTTTTTTTGGCCACAGTTGAAGGCAGAAGAGGTGCTACTACTGGAATCTAGTAGGTAGAGACTGGGATATTGCTAAACCTCCTACAATGCACAGAACAGCTCCCACAAAAAAGAATTATATATATGGTCCAAAATACCAATAGTGCTGAGGCTGAGAAACTCTGATTAAGACATTAATTATTAATCGTTGCTTAAGCTGTTATGTGAGAGGCTGCTAGGTAATTTTAGACTGGATGGGTCAGGCTGATAACACTGATCAATCTTAACTGAAACAAAGAGAGATAACTAGTTGTTCTATGTCCCCTCATGTAGTAGGGTATGAAATATTCTCACCAAAGCATCAACTCTCAACCTGACCAAGCCTCTAGTACAGCACTGGCTATGTGAAATATGTGAGCCACATCTGTAATTCCAAATTTTCTAATAACCATGTTAAAAAAATTAAAAAAGTAGATAAAAATTAATTTTAATGATACAGTTGACCCTTGAATAACACAAGTTTGAACTGTGTGGGCCAATTTACACAGATTTTTACAGTATAGTACTCTAAATATATCTTCTCTTCCTCATGATTTTCTTAATAACATTTTCTTTTCTCTAGCTTACTTTATAAAAATATGATACAGAATACATATAACTAGAAAATATGTGTTAGTCAATGGTTTGTGTTTTCGGTAAGGCTTCTGGTCAACATTAGGCTATTGATAGCCAAGTTTGGAGCAAGCCAAAAGTTATACATGAATTTTTGACCATTAGTGGGTCAGCTCACCTACTCCCTGTGTTATTCAAGAATCAACTGCATATTTTGTTAAACCCAATATAAACAAAGTGCTATTATTTAAACATTTAGTCATAAACATTATTAATGAGATATTTGACTTTTCTGCACCAAGTCTGGTATGTATTTTTTATTAAGAGAACATCTCCATTCAGACTAGCCACATTTCAAGTGCTTAAAAAGCAGCAGCTAGTGGCTGCTGTTTTGGATAGAACAGCTCTAGAATTAAACACTAATTTGTAAGACAATTAGAGAACAGAGGCATATGTTACACACACTCCAAGGATGTAATCAGAAAAGATCTGGAATGTGGGAAACATTTTAGGACAATGATCTGTTTTCTTTCAAAAATGAAAAAAAGGAGGGGGAGGGAGGTGTTATCAATTTTAAATGACTTACGAAATATACCTGTCAAATAGACTGTGTGGATTTTGTATGGATCCTAATTTGAACAAAATGACTGTAAAAAATTACATTTTGAACACTAGCTATTTTATTATTTTAAATAGTTATTAATTTTATTAGGTGTGAAACTGGTATCATGATTACAGTCAAAATCAAACTCCTCTTAAAGACACATACTGAAATATTTACAGATGAAATGAAGCAATGTCTGTGACTTGCCTCATGATAATCCACTGGGAAGGGAGAAATGGGTGTGAGTATAGAGGAAACAAGGTTGGCCATGAGCTGGTAATGCTTGAAAGTAGGTGATGGGTATGTGGGTATTATACTGTCCTCTTTACTTATGTAAATATTTTAAAAAATTAAGATTCAGGAAATATTTTAATAAAAATTTTTTTATGTACATCATTTTAACAAATATTGCCTATGGATATGGTTTGTTGCCCTGGTCCATGGTGTGCACATGCCTCTGACACTTGATGGTGGCTTTCCAGAAGGGATCTCTGTCTTCTCTTCTCCCTTATTCCCCTACAGAAGCCACTTATAGACAGTATTTTCAAAGAGAATTGAAAAGAATCAATGGTTGTACTATTTATTTTCACTTGGGAATCCTAAGCTTTAAAAAAAAAAAGGGCATTCTGGAGATTCTGCATATTCTATCATTGAGATCAGAGCAGCAATTGAAAGTTGGCATAAAAGTTTATGTCAGGAACAAAAATAAAAGAGAAACAGAAAGAGAATTGCTTATATTGCTAACCTTCTGAGACAGCGTGCCCCTATTCAACTTAGGAAGTGGGTTTTTTTCCCTAAAAAAAATTTACCCATAGGGTATGATTTTAGGTGGTATAAAAATTGGAACTTTTAAACCTTAATATTATATTTAGTTTATGTGTAGGAAAACAAAAACTAGCTAGCATACCAAACTCACAATTATATGGATGATATCAATTACAACAGGTAGAAAGAAGCATGAAATAATAGATAAGTTTAAGTGAAAACATGAAATAAAAATAGTAGCTGGGACACATATATGGCATAAACTCTGAAAGTGATTCACAAATAGGTGAATTTTGGGAAATGCTCAATATAGAGATTTTCTTCTGCTAACCTGGATCATAGGGGATGAAATTTATTGAAAAGCCCATGGAGAAAAAAATAATACAAAACAACTCAGGCTGAGACATCATTTTAATCGAGTGATTTTCATTATGAGAGTGACATATTCCTGGATTAATCTCTTTGTGTTGTGCCAAGACATATTTTTCTATATCTTGTGCCTCCCAGAAACGCAAATCTGGTGGGAAATATAATGAGAGAAAGGATAGTGGCTTTTGTTTTAGGGGCAACATGTGCTAGGTAAAAAAGTTCTGAGTAGGAGTGGAGACCTGTGCTTACGCATGCTGTATCAGATATTAAGTCAACTAGTTTCTTAATTGTTGCCTCCTTATTATCCAAGGGCCCTGTGTGACCTGGTCCCTGCTCTTCTCTAACTTCACCCTGTACACTACAGTTTCATGTCCAGCTTTCTGTTCTCCAGCATGGGAGTCTTATCCTATCTCAAAGCCTTTGCACTTGCTCTTTCCTCTTTGCCTTCCCAAAGATCTTTGCTTGACTAGTTTTTTATTACTTCGTCTCAGGTCCAATACTGTTGCTTCCTCTCAGGGTCTTTCTATTGAAAGAACCACTTCTTTATCACATTATCTCGGGTTGTTTTTTTTTTTTTTGTCTTCTTCATAGAAACTAACAGGCCCTGAAATTATGCTATTTGTTTACTTGCTCCATAAAAGAGGAGCCTTGCCTGCTTTGTTCCCAGTATGTCTCCATCATGTTGAATGGTGTCTGGCATGTAGAAGGAGCTTGGCAAATATTTGTTGAATGAATACATGTATTAGATAAGCTGGGGTTTGGACTAGATCATCTCTGAGGGTCTCCTTCCAGCTATGAAGTACTATGATTTTCAAAATCCATCACCAAAAGCATTCATCTTTCCAACAGAGAGGTTTTCTCCACAAATTGGCCAAGATAGGATTTCCCAAGGCTTAAGTGAAATGGTGGGTAAGCAAGCCGAGTGAAACAGATGCCTCCGGGTGCCGACATATCTTTCTCTGAGTTTAGCAACAGAGCAAAGAGCAATCATCATAATCAGTAAAGAGGTGGATGAGAGAGTAAGTAAGTCCTCTGCCAAATTGCCTTTGTGGATGTCAGAGCCAGCTTCTCTGAAAACAGCCCTTTATTTAAAACATTACTCCAAGTGGAGCTAGCCCCCAACCCCACCCCTTCCCTCTTACTTGGGCCCTCCAACTTGTCACATATGTGTTCAATTGCTTTCTTAACATCAGTTTGGGTAACCCTGATGTGAGGGAGATGTGAGAGTCAGCCATTAGGTCTGTGAAGCCCTGATGAAAGCAACTTTAACACATAACCATTTGCTTTGGCAGGAGCTCAGGCCAAGAGCAAAAGTCCTCTTGATGTGTCAAATTATAGATAAACACAAGTTTCAAAAACATTTGTGATATAACTGCAAATAAATGCTGGTAACTGGCAGGGTGCTCCGTTTACAAATAGTTTCTGTCAACCAAACAGTAAGAAGATAAACTTGAACACGACTGACTTCCCAAACATTTGAAAACACTTTAATAGCAAGACTCTGAGGCTGCAAGTATAAAACAGAATAATAATTAAGGCTTAAAATACCATCCAGCCAACAGAAAAACTGCACAGGGCTGTGCCTTGGGTTCTGGGGTTTATCATGATGACTTAGTGTCTGATTCCTTGAACCCCTCCCATTTTTTGAAGACCCTCTGAGATGTCCACGTCCCTGCTTTTGGTTTGGGTTGTCCTATCTTCTTCACGTCCCCAGTCTGAGAAGCATAACCCCTGAGAACTGACTGGAAGAGTTCGTACTTAAGAATAGATGGTGCATTTCTTCCCTAGGTGGGGAGTTTTAGGCCTTAATAAAGTAGTTTCATTTTGAAGATTGTTTCTGAAGAGGAAAAGTCAGGAGGGACACTTGCCCTGTCTGTGAAGCTCTTTGGTGATGGTTTTAGTGGTAGGAGGAGAAATGGGGGTATACTTCCTTCTGCTCATTGGCCACCATGAGCTTTTATCCATGAGCTGAGAAATAGGTATTGAGTTCTTCTGATGTGTCAAACACTGTGCTAAACACCAGAATACACTGGCAAGAAAAACTTGGGTGCTGGAGTCTGATCTCTATGATACAGTAAAGCTCTGAAAAGGGAAGCCATAGGTTTAAGTTCAGGTCTGCATTAACACTAAATCTGCCGTCTTAGTGCTATATCAGGAGTTTCAGATTCAGTGCTTGATCAGGTAGCAAAAGAATGAAGCACTCAGGGTGGGCACCATGTCCATTCTGGAAATGTCATGCCCCACGCACAGTAGTTGGTGAGCCCCACCTCTGGTTAACTCTCTTTGTGCTGGAAGACAGCACAGGTTCCCCTATTTTCAAGACAAGCAGGAAATCTTGACCTTTAAAATGCAAAATTTCCAGGGGTGCCTGCGTGGCTCAGTCGGTTAAGTGTCCAACTTCGGCTCAGATCATGATCTCATGGTTTGTGGGTTTGAGCCCCGCGTCCAGCTCTGTGCTAACAGCTCAGAACCTGGAGCCTGCTTCGGATTCTGTGTCCACCTCTCTCTCTCTGCTCGTGTTCTGTCTCTTTCTCTCTCTCTCAAAAGTAAATATTGAAAAAAAAATTTAAATGCAAAATTCCCTCATGTTAAATATTGATGATTTTGTTTTTAAAAACACTGATCAGGGCAAAACTAAACAAAATCTAGGGTATGTGTCTTCTCAATTTGTTCATAAATAAGAGAAAAGTCCTATATCTATGGAGTCTGATGGTCTGTGTGGTGATTTACAACCTGTAGTTGGGGAAGAGAGAGGCTGGTGGCAGGGCACTGCCCCCCCACCTAATTTCAGTCAGTGAAGTGCTGTTTCCACCTGTGTTCCCAGTTGTCATTTGGGTCTTCTTTGCCACCTGAGATCCAAGTTGTATTGCCTAAAATCCATCAATTTCAAAGTTCAGTACCCTGCCCAAAATTCTGAGAAGTCCTGGAAGTGGGGTGTATATTTTCATGGCTTCCTCTATCTCCCAGGCTACCACACCACCCCTTGAAGTGGCACTGTGCCCAAACATGGCACTTGGCCATTTCTTTGCATTCCATAAGTAAGTATCTCAGGCACCCAAGTGTTTGTAGACTTTACAACATACATTTTTGGTAGAGGTAGGGGCAAAGTTAGGGAAAGCAGAAGTTTTATTTTGCAGCAAGCCAAATTAACTTCATGTCAAATAGCAGACTTGAGTGTTTTTAAGATGCCGTTTCGTCCGCTCCCTTCCTGCTTCATGTTTGCTACTTGTAGGATCTGGTTAAGTTGTTTAGCCTTTCTGTTCTTCAGAGTAACTTTTAAAATGAGAACTATAATAATATCTACTCACAAGATTGGTATGGGCATGAAATGAGTTAATATAAGAAAACTGATTAGAACAAGGCCAGATGTGTGTGTGTGTGTGAGAGAGAGAGAGAGAGGGAGGGAGGTGGATGGATGGAAAGATGATAGATAGATAGATAGATAGATAGATAGATAGATAGATAGATAATATCTCTATTATATTACATTCTATTCAATTCTATATATAAAATAAGGTTATTATTATTTTAATTTCTAGTTCCTTTCACTCCTCCATTCTTTTCTCTCCTCACTGACCTCTCCTTTTCCCATTCAGGAATAACAGCTAAAAATTTGGCTATGACCCTTCTCTATTTTCACCCAGAATAGTTTGTCTTCTTTCTCCTCTGAGGTCTTGGCTCTTGCTGATGTCATATCCCAAGTATGTTTATCAAGGTATTTTCCAAATAATGATAGTTTCCTCCCTAAGAAGGATTAAGATGTCAAACGTCAAGATAATAGTTTTTCAACTTGTTATATTTATTATATACACAAAGGGTTCCATATTTTAAAAATAAATATTACAAACACTGGCTAGGTCTTCAGGGTGTTTTCAGTTTCTAAAATTATGTGATTCCATAGAAATAAAGTTTTCTGGTGGAGTGGGATGCCTCAGTACATGACTCCTCATGATGGATCAGGGAAGGCTGGAGCACCCAGCCTGGCAAGATCTCCTCCAGGCACATACCTAGGAGCTTGGAGATACTGTTGGCCCTTGCCTAGGAGTCGAGAATGCTGCAGTGCCAGAAGGTCGGAACCCCATCCGATATTCATATAATATGCTTTTCCTCTCACAAAAAAAAATCCATCCCATTACTTTTAGAGTATTTCTAACCTCTTTAATCTACCCAACCTTCAGATGATCAGTCACACAGATGATATATATGGAGACAGTCTTCTCTCAGTGAAGGCAAAGAATTACAGATTTTATCAATCTCACTTTTATGTATTGATATTGGCTTGTAGCTAGAATTAGCAAACACAAAATCTCCAAAGATCCATTCATTTCTCATTCTCTAATAAAGCTAATAATCATATATGTATATAATTTTAATTTATAAATTACATATATATGTATGCTTTATAAATTATATGAAGCATTTTTGCATTTATTACAATACCTATAAGAAAATAACAACACCAAAAACAAAACCCTCCAAGATTGATCTCAGTTTCTAATCTGCATGTGAGTCCTTCTTTTCTTGCTACTATGGCTCAGATAAGAGGATGGCAGTCTGATTTTTAAGCCACTAGTTGCTATCCTTGGCATTTGTCAGGTTGAGAAGTTGATTTTGGAAGCACTATAACAGAGATGTTCTATTGTAGGTTCAGGAAAGAGATATTAACAAAGTTAAAGAAACAGGAAAGGTGTGTTCTGTAATCTCTTTCTCACGGGTGTGTCATGGCAATTGTAGAGCAGACTTGGCTTTGAGTTTTAGCTCTGACACTAATGTTGTGGTCTTGGGAAAATGTAAAATTAACCTGTCTCAGTTTATATTCTTCATCTCTAAAATAGGAATGATAATATCTGTCTCAGGAGTCTATGTGATAACACACATAGCAGCGGTTGCTTTTCCTTTGTGAAACACGTTCTTCTCCTGGTGGCCTCCATCACCATCGCTCTAACATTTTATTCCTACCTTTCTGGCTCCTCCTTCTCAGTCTCCTTTTCTTTCCTCTAGGCTAGCTTGAGTTGAATGAAGCTCTTCAACATTTGTTTCTAAAAACAATTCTCCCTTGATACTCTTATCCTGGATGATTTCACACATACTATATTTATTTTTATTCCACTAGAAAAGATAGCAAGATGGTTTCTCATTACTTCATGGAGCAGAACAAGAGGAAGGGGATATATAGTAATATATTGGCATTCCAGGTGGTTTTCAGGTTTGGATTTTTCCAGAAGATACCGCCCGAGGTACAGTAGAGCCTCCCAGGGGAGCAGCTGGAGTGGGCTGGAATGGGGTCATGCTCAGCTGCCCAACAATGCCAACACCCTATATTCATAACAGAAGTATCCTGAAAACATGGAATATTCATGAGACACTAGTAGTGGGTCCCAAAAATCATTTGGGGGAATTCTGAAGCCTTGCTGCCATGCAGGGGATGGTGGAGGGCACTGAGGTACAAATGTGGTTATACATGGCAACATGGCCATATTTGTATCCACAGGCTAGTAAGAACATCAAGAACACCTGTTGCAGATGTAGAATGCCTAACCTACAGTGGGTTCCTAATACATTTTAAATACATTTTAAATTATCTCTCTCCCATTTATTTGGATGCAAGAGGCCATAAGTCTTGTTTAGAACTAGTCATTTTTGCTCTAATAATTGGATTTTAGATTAAAGATTTCATGGAATTTTATAGTCAAAAGGGACCTTAAAAGGCCAGGTGATCCACTTCTTCCAGTGTGATTAAATAAGCTTGAAGATTCTTTCAGTATAAAATAAACCATTTAAGGAAAATGAAAACTGGGAATATCCGAAGGACTCAAAAGGAGTTGATGTCTTTAGGCACCTGATTTGGGCTAATTCTAACACTTGGGCTAATATATTTTTGGCACAAGCTTCCTGGCAGTGAAGGCAAAGTGGAAACATCTTGGGTTATTTAGTTTTGGTTTTCTGACGATGGAAAGCATACACATTTTTCTTTAGAGACAAACTTTTTCCTGGAACCAAACTTAGGCATTTATCACATGAGTCACTGTGGGACAGAATGGACAATATCTCCCTCCATAGCTTCTTATATAATGTGCAGTTTTTCATCTGGATGGTCTCATCTTGACCATTTATGAAATCAAACATTCTAGTCACTGGGAATCCCCTTTCTAATACGCTGAGAGAGCCTGAAATAAACCAAAAAAGGAATCACTTGTGCTGACCTCCTCACCACTATGGAGAAAACCTATGGAGAAAAACTTTGGAAGCAGTTCTGTTTACAAATAAACTAAAGGCAGTCATATTTTTCATCATCACCATAACTACCTTTTATCAAGCACAAGTGCATTTCATAAATATAAGCAAGTTAACTAAAGCTAATTAGGATTGAATAACTCTTCCAAACTCACATAGCTCATCCTGGTTTCTAACTACATTTGATTGGTGGTGTTTTCTTGAAGCATTGTGTTGAGGAGAATTCTGAGGTCACATTGTATAATAACGGGAAAGAGAGGGGCACCTGAGTGCCTCAGTTGGTTACTCATCCCATTCTTGATTTCAGCTCAGGTCATGATCTCATGGTTCTTGATATTGAGCCCTGCGTTGGGCTCTGCACTGACAGTGGAGAGCCTGCTTGGGATTCTCTCTCTCCCTCTCTCTCTTCTCCTCCCTCACTCACACACACTCTCTTTCAAAATTACTAAATAAACTAAAAAAAGAGGTTAGAGTGGGAGAGAGCCAAAGCATAAGAGACTGTTAAAAACTGAGAACAAACTGAGGGTTGATGGGGGGTGGGAGGGAGGGGAGGGTGGGTGATGGGTATTGAGGAGGGCACCTTTTGGGATGAGCACTGGGTGTTGTATGGAAACCAATTTGACAATAAATTTCATATATTGAAAATAAATAAATAAATAAATAAATAAATAAATAAATAAATAAATAAATAAAATAAAAAACAAAATTACTAAATAAACTAAAACAAATGAACAAACAAACAAAAAAGCAATGGGAAAGAGAGCCTTGACCAATTCATGATGTTTGCGTGTGAGAAGGTAGTGAGACATGCTGGCTATGCATTTGCCATCATTGTGTGATTACATTTCCCACTAGCAAAGCAAATTTCACATGGTAGTAATTAGCAGATAAATGTGTTACCTATAATTACTCTAAATTTGTCGGCGGAAATATCACAAGATGTATGTTACTTCACTGCTTTTCATTACATACCACTGGGAACCTCAGTATGTCCAGAAGCTGATATAAACTCATAGGAACCAAACCAAATGAAAATTCCAACCTCATCACCTCCCACCAAAAAACACCCAAACCCACACTGCAAATAAGAATTATTTATGTGAATTAAACATATCTACATAATCCAGTTTACAAATGTATTAACTGTTTTTTTAATCTTATCCCATAGCTAGGGAATTGTATGCATGTATGTATGTATGTGTGTATCAGATTTTATTTATTTATTTATTTATTTATTTATTTATTTATTTATTCATTCATTCATTCATTCATTCATTCAACTAACTAACTGAAAGAACCCATTAAGAGTTGCAAACTTTACAGGTTCTGTGTGACACTTTGAATGATTCAGCAATTGCAGCCTACATGCAGCAGTTGAAATGTGTGTCTAGGGGCGCCTGGGTGGCGAAGTCGGTTAAGCGTCCGACTTCGGCCAGGTCACGATCTCGCGGTCCGTGAGTTCGAGCCCCGCGTCAGGCTCTGGGCGGATGGCTCGGAGCCTGGAGCCTGTTTCCGATTCTGTGTCTCCCTGTCTCTCTGCCCCTCCCCCGTTCATGCTCTGTCTCTCTCTGTCCCAAAAATAAAAATAAAAATGTTGAAAAAAAAAAAAAGAAATGTGTGTCTATATCCTGAAGGGTTGTGGTCCCTCAAAATGGAACACTTATTCCAAGTTTGCTTGAGGCAACTGATTGTTCTGAGTAGGCAGCTGCTGCTTTTGCCTGCCTAACCTCTCTACATTTGGTAACAGACCATCCATCTCTTCCTTCATCCTCAGGGCATGAAGTTCTGGTAGAACTGACTCTACTTCCTCACCCTGGCATCATGTTCCCCTGACCAATGAATGATGCAAGGAGGTACATGCTATGAAGTCAGACAAGGTAAGCCCTACCTGTGACTTTGGCTGGAGCTACAAGATAAATGCCCTCACTATCTTTGGGTTGCTAGGCTGGTAGAATACACACCCAATAGCTGCAGGTGGACATAGTCCCTGAAAATAAATCTAGCTCCAAAGCAAGTATCGGTGAATGGAGAAAGAGGGATTCAAGGCTTTGAGTATATACACAGAGTTGTGCATCCATAACCGCGATCAATTTTAGAGCATTTTTATTACCTAGAAAAGAGCACACTCCTGTTAGCCATCATCCTCAAACCCTCCAAGTACTACCTCCAGTCTAGGCAACCACTAATGTACTTTTTCTCTCCAGATTTGCCTGTTCTAGACATTGCTTATAAATGGAATAATAAAATATGTGGTCCTTAGTTCCCTTTTTAAAAATTTTTCATAGTTCCTTTTACTTCTTCTTACAGTCCTTATTAAAACTAAAATTTTAAAACATGTGTTATCATTTGTTTAATGTTTGTCTCTTCCATTATACCATACATTTCCATCAGAGCACAGACTCCATGTGTTTAATTCATATTGTACTCCCAATACCAGTGCCTACCCCAATACCTGTGCACTGCAGAGTAGACACTTAATAATATTTACTCAATAAATGGATGAATGGATAATAAATGGATGGCTGAATGAATAAATCAGATATCCGCCCTGCTGTCACCACCAAGATTGATCCAGAAATACCAGTCTACTTAGTACAGTGAAAGAGGTTGATCTGGTTAACTTCAAAACCAGTTCCTCATGTTGGGCAGAAAGAGAAATAAATATCTATTTAACAAGACAGAGTGTGGTTACATATACAGATGTGTAATATTTGTAAATGAGAAGTGAATTGTTTGTGTATAGGGGTAGAGAAGCGAGAGACTCAGTAAGCTGGAGCTGAGTTAAAGTAAATTATTTACTGCACTAAGCCACAATATGGCCACAGCCAACTGGTCACAACTGCTGTTCCTTTTTCTTAAAGGCCTCAGTCTCTGTAAATATACTCTGAGTAATAGGAAAGAAAGCATTCTGTTGCTCAGAATTTGCTCATGGCATCCTCAATTGTTTAAGACCTTATTCCGTGAGTATTTAAGTCTGGTTGTTTTCTTCCTGTGCCTGTAACCACACAGGGAGAGAATGGGATGGGAGAGAAGTCAGAGATGCCTGCTCTGTTCCTTGGACAAGCAGATCTTAGAGTGGGAAGCACACTCCCTTCTTAGATGGCTTCTACACTCTGAGGCTTGGCAAAGCAGTTGCTGAAAACATTGAACAAAATAAACTACAGAATAGAGAAGGAATGCAGAAAAAGTCATGAAAAACAAATTGGTGATTCATAGAGATTGCAGTCTAATGGCTACAAGATTTTCCCGTCTTTGATTTAGAATTTTTCAAGAAATCAGTTGTAGTAGAGTCTCCCTTGATGGTTGGATACAAGAGGGGATTTTCTAGAAATAATGAGTTTTTGTTTAGGGTATTTAGTTTATTTTTAATAAAGCAAATATTGTTTTTATTCCCTTCTCCACAAGAAATAAAATCTCTAAGTAATCCCAGATCCTGCATGCCAGCAGCATAAAGAATACACACACACAGATCATTTCAGAGATGGGATCATTTATTTGTGTGTGAGTTGTGAGCACTTCAACAATTATATAAAGAGTTATAAGTGGCAGATGTGGCAGGTGTGTGTGTGGGGGGGGTGCACACACGCACATGAGCGCCCATGTGTTTTGCCCCTTCTCTTATGTTGAGCAAATCCTTGATTAGAAATGTAGTGAGATTGATTTCTTGAATTATGATCTCTATTATGATGGTCCACAAGGTTATAATTGATATTTTAAAAAAGATTTAAGATTCAAATAAATAAGTAACCAGGATAAATTTTGATATTTAATAGTGGGATATTTAATAATATATTTTTTGGAGTATGTACTCCAAAGGTTAAGTGCCCAGCCTAGCTTTGCCCAGTGAAGGGTTATTCACATGCTTACCTGGTGTAATAAATAGGAGGAGCCCTGTAGAGTTTTCTTCCTTGACCTTGCCCCCAACCAAATATCTCACACTTTTCTGTAGCTCTTGCTGTTAAATTCATCATTCGTTCCTCATTTCTTTCAGATAATTCAGAACCTTATAAATTCTTCTAATGGTAAAAATCACCTGGGACGCTTGTTAAAATCACAGATTCCAGGTCCCACCCATGGAAACAGAGTTTTCAGACAAATCTCTCTTTTTAGTAAGTATCCTAGGTTAATAATAGTTTTCCAGTTTCATTTTAGGATAATAAAGTACTTTCATGAAACCCTTTCATGAGATTATCATCATGAATTTGTGACAAAAAATATTATTCCTGTTTTACGTAAAAGGAAACTAAACTTTTAAAAGGTAAAGTACCCTGATTAAGGTGATTCAGGGCTGGAACTTGGCTCCAGGCCGTGTGGCTTCTAGTCCAGGCTTTCCCCACCAAGCCCCACTGCCTTTCAGGGGCTTATGATAATGATGGTGATGTTGGTATCCAGCAAGTCTTGTCTGAGCAAAGAAAGGAGAGGAGGGAATTATGACAGAGGCTCTGAGAGCACCTGAAGAGCCTTGAAGGAAGAGAAATCCTTTAATAGTTGAAAATGAGAGAAGAGAGTAGATGAACAGTCATGGAAATGTGAATGTCAATCTATTGTTGGTTAATGAGATGGTGTTGAAAATAGTGGGACCCTAAGAGTTTTGTAAAGTCTCCTCTACAGAACACTTCTTCCTCAAGATACTCCATGAAACGGGGGTTCTTGATTCAAATAAATTTGGAAAATGTAGTGAACTTTACTCTAGCGAATAGATTCGCAAAGTACATTAATGTATTAAAGGTCTGAGAAGTCCAGCAGGAAAACAAAAATTAAAACTTTAAGCCTGCAATATCACAAACTTATTTGACATTGGAACCCTTTCCCCTTCTTTCTATAAAATATACATAAACATCTGACTGAGCCCACTTTGGGAAATGCTGGCCTAAGGCATAGATTTGGAGTTGGGAATATATAACTGGGGGTAATTGTAGTATTAACACCCCCAGAGATTGTTGTTGTTGTTTTTCTAGTGTGTGTTTTCTCATTCTGGAGAGAGACAGTACCACACATAAAATAAGTAACAGAATATTTATTGCTCTGAAGTTTGTTGATACTTTCTTTTTGCTAACACAAAGCAAATGTATGGCAAGAGAATCAATCAGGAGCTGAGCTAAGCTTTGTGATGGAAAAACATGGTCTCTTTGGACCCCCTGACTCTCTCCAGGCATCTGGATTGGAAGCCCGGTTTATCTTCCTTTCTGCCCTCACCAATTTGCCTCTTTGGGAATGAGAGAGTCTAATCATACCTCCTCATGGACATGCTTCCTGCACTTTGTGTTTAACTGTATTGATTCAGAGGAATTCTGCATTCCAGAAGCCTCTTGGGCTCCAGAACTGCCTAAGCAAGATCCGGGTGGCCTCTGGTCAGAGAGAATAGCAGCAGGAGCATAACTACTCAGGCTTGCCAGCTGCATCAGTCTTCCCAATATGAACACCACTCTGGCAAGAATGGAAATGCTATTGACTTGTGGTTGTAAGTTCCATATGTCAGAGCCCGATGGCACCCAGAGATGCCTTCTTAGCTTAAATGGGTAGTCAGGTAGAGATGGGCATGGTGTGCAACAGTTCAGATAATTGGGATGGGACTCACAAAAAGAGTGGAGGGTTAGGGAAGAAAGATCTTCCTTCTTCATTTTTTTAAAAACTTAGCCTTTATACAGGGAGAGAACCTATTTCATTTGCTTGTGTTTATATGCTTTGGAGATGATTGATTTCTCAAAACTGTGAACTCTACTGTTATTATTCAAGTGGGCCCTGACCTTGACCTGTCATAGGTCTGACACAGCAAAAATGGCAGTGGGAAGAGGGTAGAGTGAAGAAGTTTTGTTTAGAAGGATAGTGTTTATATGCATAGAATTTTATGCATTCTCAAGTGATGGTTGATTACCATCTCAATGTCCCAGTTTGTTGATGAATGTTTAATGACCAGTTCTCCAAAAAATAATAAAATGTGTGTATATGGGTATATATGTATACACACACACATACATTACTGATAAAAAGGATGTGTAGCATAAAATTTGTAAATAATAATAAAATATACAATATTCTTTATTGTAAATTTCATAAAGCCAATTGATTCTCACAGGATTATTCTATACCTTTCATCAAACTCTTTTATCCATAGCCAACTGCAACTGACAAGTACATTTCCAACGTGAATGTTTGTTGATATTTTTATCTATGTTAACACATAAGATAAAATTGCAACAATGAAGATATATGTCTAAGATTGCCAGATTTGACAAATAAAAATACAGAAGGCTCAGTTAAATTTAAGTTTCAGATAAGCAAAAAATAAAATTTTAGTGTAAGTATGTTCTGAACAATAGTTGAGACATACTTAGGCTACAAATATTTTTGTCAGTTTAAATTTAAATTTGACTAGGCTGCCTGGCTGGCTTAGATGGAAAAGCATGCAACTCTTGACCTCAGGGTTGTGAGTCTGAGCCCCATGTTGGGTATAGGGATTACTAAAATAAATAAATTAACTTAACTAGACATCCTGTATTTTACCTAGCATTAAAGAACTTCACTGGTTCTTCAATAACACAAGTGACTTCTTTACTGAATCACAAACTAGGTTCTGAATACTAGAAAACTGTTGCCTCAATTTTTTATGCTACTCATCATGTAATGACTGAAAGGTAATACAGTTTTACTTTTATCATCATTAATGACATTTTTGTCATCACTCTCTTCAGTAGAAAATCAACAAAACAATAGGCCAAACACTGATTTGTAGTGTTAGCCAATTTCCTTAATGTCCAAACTCCCACCATAGCCAGTTTCAACCAACCAACTTGACATCACTGGGTGAGGACTGGAAAGAGATTCACAGGAACACACACTATGGCATTTCCATCATACTAGTACAATAGACACAACCTCAGAAACATAGGTAAGGCAACACATTAAAATAGTTAGGAAGGGATGAGTTTTTAGTATTTATTACCTTTGTTTTCTAATGTAATTTATGTAGTGGTAAGTTATTAAAGCTTTGTTTAAACTGGCCCACAGAAGTCTTCACAGTATAACAATTGGCTCTCAAACAAGCTGGTAAAACCACTGCAGTGTACTAAACCTGTCCAAATCACCCTATACCCAGCCTGTTTTATTAATTAACAAGACCTGCTTGGTTCCTAGAGATGTTTGAGTTTGTGACCTTTGTTAAGTTGTTGAGATTTTAAAGACAAAAAAAAAAAAAGATACATCCCTTCTCTAGGGAACTTTTAACTGTTCAAGGGAGGACTTAACATTTATTGAGCATCTTCTCTATTTCAGGCACTGCTCTCTACCACAAATTTAAGATTACAACCTTATAAGATACGATGCTATATAAAAGCTAGAAAGGTAGACGGGGCATGCACTCTAGACATAAAAATGTCACTAACATTGTAAGGTAGAAAGTTAAAAGATGAAGTCAATTTGCATTTTCACCAACAGTACATAAGTATTCCTTTTTCCCACATCCTTGCCGACACCTGTTGTTTCTTCTGTTGTTGATTTTAGCCATTCTGACAGGAATAAGGTGATATCTTATTGTAGTTTTGACTTGTGTTTCCCTGCTGATAAGTGATGATGAGTATCTTTTCATGGACCTGTTGGCCATCTGGATGTCTTCTTTGGAGAAATGTCTGTTCATGTCTTCTGCCCATTTTTTAATTGGATTATTTGGTTTTTGGGTGTTGAGTTGTATAAGTTCTTTATATATTGGATACTTTGGATATATTGGATACTTTATATATTGGATACTTTATATATTGGATAACTTTGGATACTAACCCTTTATCAGATATATCATTTGCAAATATCTTCTCCCATTCTGTAGGTTGCCTTTTAGTTTTGTTGATTGTTTCCTTTGCTGTGAGAGGCTTTTTTATTTTGATGTAGTCCCAATAGTTTATTTTTGCTTTTGTTTCCCTTGCCTCAGAAGACATACCTAGAAAGAAGTTGCTATGGCTGATGTCAAAGAAGTTACTCTGTTTCCTCTTCCAGTCTTTTTATGGTTTCAGGTCTCACATTGAGAATTTTTAATTTATTTTTGTCTATGGTGTAAGAAAGTGGTCCAGTTTCTTTCTCTTGCATGTTGCTGTCCAGTTTTCCCAATGCCATTTGTTGAAGAGACATTCTTTTTCCCATTGGATATTCCTTACTGCTTTGTTGAAGATTAATTGACCATATAATTGTGGATTTATTTCTGGATTTTCTATTCTGCTCCATTGATCTATGTGTCTGTTTTTGTGCCAGTACCGTACTGTTTTGATCACTACAACTTTGTAATATAATTTGAAATCCAGAATTGTGATGCCTCAAGCTTTACTTTTCTTTTTCAAGATTGCTTTGGATATTCAGGGTCTTTATGGTTCTATACAAATTTTGGCATTCCTTGTCCTAGTTCAGTGAAAACTGTTGCTGGTATTTTGATAAGGATTGCATTAACTGTGTAGATTGTTTTGGGTAGTATAGATATTTTAATAATGTTTGTTCTTCTGATTTATGAGCATAGAATGTATTTCCATTTCTTTAAGTTTTTATTCAAATTCCAGTTAGTTAACATAAGGTGTAGTGTTAGTTTCAGGTATACAATATAGTGATTCAACACTTCCATACATCACCCTGGGCTCATCACAGCAGATGTACTCTTTAATCCCCATCACCTGTTTAACCCATCCCCAACTCATCTCTCTTCTGGTAACTGTCAGTTTGTTCTCTATAGTTAAGAGTCTCTTTCTTGGTTTGCCTCTCTCTCATTTTTTTCTTTGCTCATTTGTTTTGTTTCTTAAATTCCACACATGAGTGAAATTATATGGTATTTGTCTTTCTCTGACTGACTTACTTTGCTTAGCATAATACTCTCTAGCTTTATCCATGTTGTTGCAAATGGCAAGATTTCATTCCTTTTTATGGCTGAATAATATTCCATACGTACATACATACATACATATATATATACACACACAATTGTATATTATATATATACCTCCATGATGTTTTGTCTTTTGATTTCTTTGTGTCATCTTCCATTTCTTTCATCAGTGTTTTAGTTTTCAGAGTATAAGTCTTTCACCTCTTTGGTTAGGTTTATTCTTAGGTATCTTATTATTTTGGATGCAATTATAAATGGGATTGTTTTCTTAATTTCTCTTTCTTCTGCTTCATTATTGGTGGGAATGCAAACTGGTACAGAGATGGTGAACAACAGTACAGAGGTTCTTCAAAAAGTTAAAAATAGAACCTACCCTGTGATCCAGTAGTCACACTACTAGGTATTTACCCAAAGAATTCAAGAACATTAATTCAAAGGGATACATGCACCCCTGTGTTTATAGATACACCATTTACAATAACCGCAATATGGAAACAGCCCAAGTGTCCATCAATTGATGAATAGATAAAGAAGTTGTGGTACATATATAATGGAATATCACTCAGCCATAAAGAATGAAATCTTGCCATTTGCAACAACATGGATGGAGCTAGAGAGTATTATGCTAAGAAAAATAAGTCAGTCAGAGAAAGACAAATGCCATATAATTTCAGTCATGTGTGGAATTTAAGAAACAAAACAAACAAGCAAAGGAGAAAAAAAAATAAGAGCAAAATCAAGAAACAGACCCTCAATTATAGAGAACTGATGGTTACCAGAGGGGAGGAGGGGGGTTGGGGGCTGGGTGAAATAGGTGATGGGAATTAAGGGAGCACATTGATGAGCCCAGAGTGATGTATGAAAGTGTTAAATCACTACATTGTACTCCTGATACTAAGATAACGCTGTATGTTAAATAATTGGAACTAAAAACTTAAAAAAATAATAGAGGCATACTTTTAAAAAACTGATGAAATCAAAATTCCTAGCATAGTTATAATATCATTGATTATCTATACTCATAATTAAGGATTGGAAGGGATTTGTGTAATTGTTCCTTTAGGACAATGGTCTTAAGGAGTGATGCATTTTCTTGTATATTTTTCTTTGAAGTTTTGTGAAGAGTTTTTGGACAATAAGTACTAAAGTCTTCAATTCAGACAACAAAGACATTAAAGTAATTTAAGGGGCATTTCTCTGTGCTGGGACAGCTTTGAGGGAGCACATGGAGTATAAGTTAGGCCTTAAAGAATGGGAAGGATTTAGAGAAGTACAGAACGCATTCCAAGCAGGACAAATGGCATAAGGGTTAGAGACAGGTATTTCAAAGGAACAATAAATAAAATAGTCTGTCTGGAAAAGGTTCAGATGTATTCATGTATGTGTCAGCTGTATAAAACCAGGCCCTAGAAAGTCTGCTTTTGGCATGAAATCAAATTCAAATAAGTAATAGTTGGAAAAATTGAAACTAATTTGAAGCTTTACTACAGCTGTTTAAGGAAACACTAAGGCTCTGCTCCTCCTCACCAATCTTTCTCTCCTCTTAGGTTCTCATTTCTTCTGGCAAATTATTCTCTCCCTGTTTCAGCCCTTCTCTACTTCATTAATTACCTCAGTCTTCCCATTAAGTTTCAGGACAGAGTCGAGTGGCAACCAGAATTTTCCTTAGTAGGCTCAGGAGAGAAATGGGCTGGATACTAATGCAGATATCTTTTGTTTGGTACACCTGGTAATAATAGTCACACCCACACATAACAGTTCTGTCAATAAGCAGTTTCTCTACACTTCCTTTCCTTTCCAACTCTGTAATATTAAATTATGTTCATTTCTTCATTTTTTGGTGTGTTCACCCTTGCATTAGGTCTTGTACTTGCTACCAACCTGCATATAATATGCAATTCCTCTATC
This sequence comes from Lynx rufus, assembly GCF_022079265.1. NCBI lineage: Eukaryota > Metazoa > Chordata > Mammalia > Carnivora > Felidae > Lynx > Lynx rufus. Next base: position 179,751,430 of record NW_025814823.1, read on the forward strand.
TTTTACCTACCCAATTAGTGGTAATCCTGAAGGATTAATTTTAGAAGTGACTTCACCCAGAAGTCTTCCCTGATCACATGAGCTGGATTAGTTGCCTCTCCCCTTTAAACCCATAGTACCAGATACTACCTCCTAGTACCTTACCTGGTACCTGGTACCTGGTACTCCTGGTACTTTAGCACTTATTACATTATCTTATCATTGCCTATTTTACCTGTTCTGTCTCTACTGGACTGTGGAAGATTTGAGGACAAGCCCTAAGTCTTATTTGGGGGATGTGTGTTTGTAATTATATATATTTATATTTATATAGGCATATATAACAATATATTTATGTTTATGCATGTAGCATACATTTCTGATGCATTTATATACATATATATTTATTTTTTAGTGTTCCTTTTATATTTTTGGATAAATTAATGCATTTATAAGCAACTTCTATGTAGCAGGCACTATATTAAGCAATTTGCAGATATCTCTTTTCCTGCTCTGACCAACCGTATAAAGTAGAACTTACCCTTTATTATCAGAAGAGAAATCTGTGGTGCTGGGGTTAGTTAAGCCTCAGTTGGTTAAGCCTCTGACTCTGACTCTTCATTTTGGCTCAGGTCATGATCTTGAGGCTTGTGAGATCGAGCCCTGTGTCAGATTCTGCACTGACAATGTGGAGCCTGCTTGGGATTCTCTTTCTCTCCCTCTTTTTCTGTCCCTCCCCGACTTGTGCTCACACTCTCTCTCTCTGAAAATAAATAAATAAACATTTTTAAGAACACAAAATACAAAAGAGAAATCTAGGGCTCAAAGAGATGTGGTGCTTGCCCAAGGTCACACAACCAGGAAATGGCAACAACAAAATTGAACCCCAGACTGTGATTGGTTCATGTGCATGCCTCAGCATAAGGCTTAAAAAGTCCATTATGAGACTGCCTTCAGTGGGGTGGAGAGAGAAGATGTGTTATCAGATCAGAAGGTAGGCTCTGCCTGGGACTGTCAGCCAGGCCTTTGGTTGGCCGTAGGAAGAAGAGCTTGTGCCAGCTAGCTGTTGCTGATTCAATCAAATGCTGCAAAAAGATGGGTGGAGAATGGATGCAACCACACATTCATCACCTGTGGTTAAGGGACTCTTGTTTATTGATTTTTTCACTTCCCTTATGATGAGACATTTAAATATAAACAGCACTTTTTTCAATAATGATCTCCTGTCCTCCCTCAAAGGACTGTGAATGAGTCTGTATAGTGGGTCTCTGAAGTGACAAGCATATATTCTCTTTTAAAAGTTATAACAATTGTATAAAATAGTATGAGCTTCATACAGTGGCTGTTACTAAGAACCACATACTTAGTGGCTAAAACAACACAAATTAAGTTCTGTAGGTCAGAAGTGCAACATGTGTGTCACTGGGCTAAAATCAAGGTGTCAACAGAGATGCATTCTTTTTTAGAAGTTCTAGGGGAGAATCTGTTCCCTTGTCTTTTCTAGTTTTTTTATTTTTATTTATTTATTTATTTATTTATTTATTTATTTATTTATTTATTTTTTAACGTTTATTTATTTTTGAGACAGAGAGAGACAGAGCATGAACAGGGGAGGAGCAGAGAGAGAAGGAGACACAGAATCTGAAACAGGCTCCAGGCTCCGAGCTGTCAGCACAGAGCCCGACGCGGAGCCCGACGCGGGGCTCGAACTCACGGACCGTGAGATCATGACCTGAGCCGAAGTCGGACGCTTAACCGACCGAGCCACCCAGGCGCCCCATCTTTTCTAGTTTTTAGAGATGACGTGCGTTCCTTGGCGTGTGACCCATTCCTCCATCTTCAAAGCCAGCAACATTAGGCCAAATTCTTCTCATGCCGCTATCTCTCTGGCACACTTCCATTGCCACACTGCATCCAACAACAACCAGGAAAGATGCTCCACCTTTAAGGATTCATATGATTAGATTCCTACCCACCCCCACCCCCCCGGGATAAGGCAGGATAATCTCTGCATCTCAAGGTCCTTATTCTTAATGACATTTGCAAAGTTTCTTTTGCCACATAGGGTAACATATGCCACAGGTTCTGGGGATTAGGATATGGACATATTGGGGGAGGGGGCTATTTTTCTGTTTGCCACAATGTAACCCATTCTGCAAATGAGGAAACTAAGACTCAGAGAGGTGAAGTGACTTTTCCACAGTCCCAGATCTAGTTAAGTGACAGATTTGAGGTTCAGACTTGCGTCTTTGTGACTCAAAAGTGCTCACTCTTTCTGGAACAGCAAGCTGCCTCTTCTAACCTTTCTGTAGAGGTCATAGAACTGGGTGTCAGTCTTGAAGAGGTGGCAATTTATAGAATGTAATGAATGGATGTCTTTCTAATTGGGAGCAGGGAAGCATCCTTGAATAATGAGAAAACAGAGACCCCTTACTGATCAAAAGGATAATGTTGCATTTTATCTCAGGGGTCTTTTTACGGTTTCCTAGCACAAGTTACACTGGGGGTGAGCACTACCACATATTAGCTGTCAGACCATGGCACATTTATTAGTCAGCTTGGGCTGCCATAGCAAGATACCACAGACTGGGTGGCTTAAACAGAATTAGTTTTCTCAAAGTTCTTGAGGCTAGAATTCTAAGACCAAGGTATTGTCAGGGTTGATTTTTTGTGAGGCCTCTCTTCTTGGCTTATAGATGGCCAACTTCTTGCTCCATCCTCACAGGGCCTTCCTCAGTGTGTGCAGAGAGAGAGAGTGCTCTGGTGTCTCTTCCTCTTCTTACAAGGACACAAGTCCTGTAAGAATCGGTCTCTACCCATATGCCCCCATTTAACCTTATTACCTCCTTAATGCCCATATTTCCAAATACAGGGGGTTCAACTGATACAGATTTTGAGAGGACACAATTCAGTCATAATGCATTCAAGAGATAGTCAGTAAATATTGGCTGAATAAAAGACGAATTAATTAATAAATTTATTGAGCAAATATTACATACCAGATATTTATGAGGACTCAACATTTGTTGTTCTTTCAATCCTTAGAAAAATGTATGGTATAAGGCTTATTATCCATACTTCTCTAGGCGTTGATACATTGAGCTGTAATCCAAAGTAGTCTCATAATTTCCTTTCATATTTAAGAATCTGTGATCCTCTTAATTGCCTTCTGTGTCCTGTTCAGGGCCCTGTTTTCCAGACCAAAGATCATGATTTTTAAGAGCCTTGGCTTCTTTTAGACAAGATTTACAAGTTATTTTCCCTTGATCTTGTATGTAGATCAGCCTTCCACAGGAGGTATAATAATGCGAGTCAACATTTTCATTGACCTGGAGGTCAATAGAGCACATTACCTGGAGTGCATTACCTAAAGAGGTTATGATGGAGGAGGCCTATGTAAGCAGAGAAGTGTGCCACATATACCCCTGCAGAGCACCAGCCTACTCAAGTGCTTGCTTTGCATTGACTCAGACCAACCTATTGAACATCTGTTATATCCCAGGTGCCAGGATTATAGAAATTACTCTACCCTAATGTGTTTCTAGTCTAGCCAGATAGACATACAGGTAAATCAGCGAGTGCAATCTAATACGCTATAGAATGAAGAGCTAGGGCTATAAAAGTATAGAATAGGGGCATCTAAACAAGTCTGGAAGGGTTGGGAAAGGCTTCCTGGGAAAGGTGATGCTTGAACTGAGTATACAAGGATGACAAATATGTAGCCAAAGGAAGAAAGTGGAGGGGGGAAGAAAGGGTGATTGAATTATAACTGTCATTCCTGTGTGTGCACAGCAAGAAAGAGGGCAGTATGTATCCAGGTACTTCAAAATGAATGTAACTCTTCATCTGTTAATTCCACTTCTATGAATTTACCCTGCAGAAGTTACTAGACATGCATGTAAAGATTTATGTGTATAGATGTTCTTTTCTATATGATTTATAATAACAAAAATAGAAATAGCCTAAATGTTTATAGTGAATTGGATAAATGAACCCATATGATAGAATATAATGTAGCTATTAAAAGCCATATTTAATAAGAGGAAAGTGCTCAAGCTGTAGTAAGTAGGGAAAAAGTAGTTTGAAATATGATCTCAATATTGTGTTAAAATTGGATGTAAAGTAGGACAAATGCATATTAGTTATATAAGTTCTGCATGAAAAAAATATTGGAATGAAATACATCAAAATGGTCAGTGGATAGTAGAAATATTGATTTAAATTTTTTCTCTTTTTGCTCTTTTAGATTTTCTACAGAATAATTCATTATAACTATAATTTTAATGTAAATTTAACCCCTCAAAACGGTAAAGTGTTATTTGCCACTCACGCGTCCCTTCACATCCTGCCAGTGCTATATATCCCACTCATGCTGGGGCCCCAATCTCTATGTCACCATCTCTACCTGGTTTTGTGCACTTGTCTGCAAGAGAGACCAGAAACACAATTTAGAAATGGTACTTCTATTCCAGTGCCCACAGCTTTCTTTTTTCCATGTCCCTTTCCACCTCTTCTTGATCTCTTTTCCCCAGAAGTGTCCCATTCTGCCCACGTGACTTTCTTGATCAACCCTACTTTTAGGGAATAAAATAGAGCTTTAAGGATAGCTAAATATCCCTAGATATTATTGTAACCTCCATTTTACTGATGGGTGCACCAAGGCCTGAGGGAAATTCAAGAACAGGCCCAAATTCACCTGATTACTAAGTGCTGGAACATGGATTTGAGTGCAGGAAGTCCCTGTGCACACTACAGACTCCTGAAGAGATGTTGATACGTAACCAGAAGCAGAACCTTTCCCAATAAGGTGTGTATTTTAGTAGAAGACAAAATTTTCAACTGACTTAGACCAGTGCAATGGGACTGAGACAGAGAAGTTAATATTAGGGAGTGCTGGGTCTCCCATTCCGATGAGATTCTCAGGGTCTGCTGTAGACCTGTTGACATGTGGATCTTTATGTTCCTATTTCTTTGAAGCTCACTTCTGGGCAAAACGCCCACGGAATAATAAGAATTAGGCTCCTGCATGTAGCTGAGAGGGTGTGCCTGTAGAAAGGGCACATAGAACTGTGTTCCGTGATTCTGCAATTTCATGAGCCTCCCTGTTATTATTTTTCCTCATGTCATGGAGGGGAAAACCCAATCTGTAAATAATGATATGAAGAAAAAGAAGAAGAAGAAAAGCTAGCTTGCAAAAGAGCCTAGCCAGAGCTTTTAGCAGGTTGAGCACCTTGGATGGATCAGTTCCTGTGTGAGCAATCCTGAAGAGGTCCCTCAGTGGGACAAACCCTTTCTATTAAGGTCAGCATGGGCATCAGAGGCAGAGGCCTAGGCCTGAAGGCAAAGTTAGCACCCAGCTTTGTATAAGCTGAGGTTTCAGGGAGCTCTTGCTCATTGGCATTCACCAACTCTACCGAGTCCAAGGTGACCTTTTATATTTATGCCATGTGTTCTATCCGGTCAGAGTGCGTGGTGGTTTATGCAGCCCTCTAAGAGAACTTTTTGGACTGCCTGAAAAGGAAATCAATTGTTAGAGGGCTAGGCTTCTGGCCAGGAGATGTCTTTTCAGCTTTAATGTAGGTAGCCTGAAGCTGAGATAATGGCTGCAGTAATATTAATAATACCCAGTTCAGTTTCACATACATTGACTCAGGGGCAAAAGAAGCATTTTAAAGCTTACATTGAGGTGCTTGGCCTATTGTTTTTGTCACAGGAAGGCATTGCTTTATCAGTCATTTTGATTTCCTCTCCATGTTTGCGTTGTACCTTCAGTCAACAGGATAAGATGAGTATGACCCTAAAGGCCTGTCCCCACTCCACCCTGTTTCTGATACAAGGCATGAGTCACCCACTACAGAATCAAGATATAAAGGCCATAAGCCCATGCTATCAATTTCCAAAATATGAAACAGAAGGAGCATTCTAATGGATACCTGCAAAATAGTTGCCCCACCTTTTGACTAGAAAAAAGTCATTGGGTTGAGAAAAAAGGAAGGAGACTCAACAATGTAAGACTGATAAACACAGCAGACTCCATTTATCAGAAGGAGCCAGGTGGCAGCTAAAATAGCACCCATTTCTCTTTGTCACAATCAGTGAGGATGACCAACCATTGGCTGGATGGTCCCCAATAACCAGGAAATGATTTTCTGGGCTTAAGACCCCCATACAACCACCCCATGCAGACAGCCCTCATTTAATGGCCCAGGATTCTCAGCATCCTTGAATGGACTCTGCACTCCTAGAGGCCATGTCTTAGCATGAGAGGGAAGCTCCTGTCTCATGCTGGTGGGACTAGATAGAACTAGACCTGGAATTCTTATGATGCCAGAGGCAGAGGTGGAAATCACAGACACAGTTTTATGTGCGTGCGTGTATGTGTGTGTGTGTGTGTGTGTGTGTGTGTGTGTGTGTGCATGTGCCGTGCGCTCTGTTATCCTCCCTGTCTCAGCAGTGATGAATAGTTGGAAAGAGTCCCAAACAGGGCATAGAAACCTCACTTTTGGTACTTACTCAAAAGGACTAGCCTATGCATTGGAGTAAGTCCTTCCAGTTTCCTCTCTGCATATTGGCTACCTTAAGCAAAAATATCAGGCCAAGTGATTTCCATCAGCTCTGCAGTTAAATCATCTGCTCTCCTTTTTCCTAACATATGCCCTTGGGCAAACTGACCTTCACCTCTATAACCTCAGTTCCTCATATATGCATTGGGGATTGAAATACTTATTCAGAAAACAAAATAAGACATACATAAGACAGTTGTTGTCAACTCTGGTGCATGTTGGAATCCTCTGCAGAGCTTTAAAATTACTGATACTTTGGTCCCACCTCCAAAAATATAATTTAGTTGGTGTGCAGTACAGCTTCCAGGTGATTCCAATGTGAAGCCAAAGCCGAGAACACATAATATAAAAAGAATAACACATTTTCTGGCCCCCGAATACACATTTGATGTTGGAAATTCTTCGATAATGCCCCCCAGGAAGGTTCCTGATACTTCAGGCTTGGTGAAGAAATCTACGGCCATTAATGTGGCCACTAAAATCATGGCAAATGCAGCCAAATGTGTCCACGGCAGAAGGGTTCAGATGCAATACTATGTGTTTAAATCCTGTTTTTAAAAAATAAGTAATACTTGTTCTCAATGTAGAAAACTTGGAAGCCACAGAAAATTATGAAGAATTCCATCACTGAGGGCCAACCACCATTAATAATTTGATGTATCTTCTAGGTTTTCCCCACCATAGCTAAACTGAACAATTAATTTAATCAATAGGTATTTACTAGTGCTTATTATGTATCTACAATATACCAGCACTTTTTGGGCTGCTAAACTAATTTATCACAGTGAACAAGACAAACTAGAATATAATTTTGCATTCTACTTTTTTCACTTGACATTTTAGTTCAAGTGTGTTTTACCACCTTATTAAATATTCTTTATAAATCCATAGTTGTTAAGGACTAGATCATAATCCATTTCATGATCATACTACAATATAGCCACTGTTGGACATTTAAATTATTTCTTATAACTGCTCAGATCTTGGAAATAAATTTTAAAGCATTTCATTGGAGAAATTTTAAAATATTATTCCTACATCTTAGCTGACTATCTTTTACCTTTTGAACTAGGGGTAGAACTCAGCCACTTTTCGTGAAGCTTGTTTCCCCTGATATCCACATGGCTCCCTCCCTTGTTGCCTTCAGATCTTCACTCGAGCTTCACCTGTGGAGTAAGGTCTCCCTCTGGGTGTCCCTACCCACATCCTGCTTTATTTAACTCCATAGAACTTGTGTCATACTGTCTATTTTGCTTTTTGAATTTTGTTTATTATTTGTGTGTGTCTGCCTGAACATAAACTCCACAAGAGTAGAGATGGTTCTTCAGTTCTGTTCACTACTATATCCTTGGTGCCTAGATAGGGGATTTGCTGTGTGAATCAGAACATTTGTCACAGACCATGCCCAGCAAGGATGGGAAGGATGGAACATATGCTGTTGGAGGTACTGAGAGAAGGCTTGTGTGGCAGAAACCCGGAGAACAATAGAGCCCAGTTTCAGAATAATGGTTGAGAGTAAACTCTCTTCTACATTTGACTGTTCTCTTACCAAACTTGTACTGGGACCTAGCATTAGAAATGCCTTGCTCTGGGAAGCTGAGAGTAAGTTTCCTGCATCAGCATTAGAGCCTTTCTTTCTTCAGAAAAGTTGACCCTGAGATTGTTTACAGTGATTGGTCCAGCTCAGTATCCATGGATAGAAGTAATTCCCAAGAATTAAATGGCCCTAAGCAGCCACAAAGGCCTGGGCTTAAGATGTCAACTGTTGGTAGGAAGTGTTCAATATCAGCCAAATCAAGACCTTTGTCTTTTTGGCACATGGGTCCCTGGCAAGGGTGCCAGATGCCTGTAGCCCAGGTGAAAGGATGGCTCCTGTTCCCTGTGCCTGAGTCCAGCCTCCTTGGGGAACCCTTTGTTATTTATGCGCAGAATGGCAGACAGATCAATGAAATCATTCTTAATCCCTAAACCTTGTTAAGCCATAACAATGACCCAGCCTAGGACTGAGGCATTTAGTGAAATGTTCTAAAGACAGCAAAAGGGCAGGGAAGGTGACCGGTAGTTATGTTGTGTCTGCCAGAGCCAGGATCTGATTTATTTATTTGTTTATTATTTGCTTATATACTATAACTCAAGATAAAGCACACACAATTTTTTAAAAATCAAATAAGGTAAAGGATTAAGAGTTGAAATTTTCCTTTCCCCACAGCTCTCTGCTCTCCTAGCTTTCCCCACCCAAAGGAAACCACTTTTACAATTTTTTATACAATCTTTTCAGAAATGTGTGCTTGTGTGTGCATGTTTATGCAAATGGAAGTATACTATATGTTTTATGCACCTTGCTTTTTTTCCTTAATGTAGCGTAACAAATGTACCATAGCAGATGAAATAGATCTTAATTTTTAAGTGTTTTATCATAATCTATTATTTAACTGAACTATAATTCATTTAACCAACTTCCTATTGATGGAGTTTAGATGTTTTCAATTTCTGCAGTTATAAAAATTGCTGTAATGAATAACCTTACATATGTTTTTAATAATATTTTTTCCTGATTATGAAAAAAAATACTTATCTGTATAGATAAATAAATACAGATAAACAAAGAAAATAACATTTATCTAGAGATCACCATCATTAATACTTATCCTTTGCCTTTCTTCTTAGTACTTTGTTTTCATGTTAATTTGTATAGTATAATATTCTATTCTTCACTTAACTTTTATTTGTTGTGAGCATTTTCCCATGTCACTAAACACTCTTCAAAAACAACATTTTAGAACACTACAGACTTTTCCACAATATGGCTATATTTTGATTTATTTGACTATTGTCCTGCTATTGGACATTCTAGTTGTTTTTGTTTGTTTGTTTGTTTGTTTGTTTGTATATGTAGCACTTCAACACACACATTTATTCATAATCTTTGCCTGGGTTTCTACTTCTACTAAGGGAAGGTTACTTGAAGAGGAGAATGAACTTCCCTTTAGACCCTTAGCACACATTTTCAATTTGCTTTCTAGATAATCTGTGTCAATTTACACTGCTATCAAGGTGCCAGTGAATGTCCATCTCACCTACCTCTTGCTAATGTTGTATGGTAGTCACTAGGCCTGCTCGCAAATATTTTCCTTCTCCTCCTTCCAGGCATGTCAAAGGGCACTTCCCTGCTGCCTTAAAGTTAGAAGTGACTGTAGCTTGGTTTGGTCACTGAAATGCAAGTGGAATTGACATGTGTCATTTCTAGGTGGAAGTTTATGAGGCGGTGTGAAAATCACTGTTTTTCCCCCTGTCACAGCAACCAGAGACATTCTGGATGGTGAAGGCACTATCTGCCTAAGTTTCTGAAGGAGGAGATGTGGTGCAAAATTCCCAGCCAACCGTCATTAGATACTTTGCATGAATGAGAAATAAACCTTTGTTTGTTTGTTTTTTTGTTAATATAATTTATTGACAAATTGGTTCCCACACAACACCCAGTGGTCATCCCAACAAGTGCCCTCCTCAATGCCCATCACCCACTTTCCCCTCTCCCTCACCCCCATCAACCCTCAGTTTGTTCTCAGTATCCAAGTGAGTATGGTTTGCCTCCCTCCCTCTCTGTAACTTTTTTTTCCTCCATTCCTCTCCCCTATGGTCTTCTGTTAAGTTTCTCAAGATCCACCTATGAGTGAAAACATATGCTATCTGTCTTTCTCTGACTGACATCACTTAGCATAATATGTTCCTAAACCTTTGTTTTTAAAAGGCACTAAAACTTAGTTTTTTTTTTTTTAATGGGGTTTATCATGAGAATTAAGCCTTCATGCCCTAAGGATCTGTTGTTTATGAAGAATTATCTTTTCTCCTATTTATCTAAATGGTACTAGTTATGCATTTTCCCCAAACCTTGTATATGCCTCTATAAATAGAACAATTAAATTCCTTCAGTTAATATCTTTAAATGTACATCTTTTTCCTGCCAGGACCTCAACAGTTCTAACAATTAACATTTACTGTGCTCTCACTATGTACCAGGTGTGGGTTGCTCAATGCAATGTTTCTATGATTTTATTCCTGTTTTACATAGAGTGAGATTAAAATTTAGGAGCTTAACTAATCTGCTTTTAAAAAGTAACCTTATTACACATTAGTGGTCAATGGTGAAGCTAGTTTGAAACCATATCTTTGGTTGGTTTAAATCCTATCTGACTCCAGGATTTATAGTTGATTAACTCTGCTTCTCCATTCCCAACCGTCTCCACTGGACATCAAGAGCAGGAATCCTAAGTAGATCTTTTTCAGATAGGACCTAGCCATCAGATAAATTTAGTTTTATTTTTTCTGGGTTTTAAAAATTGGAAATTCTCATAGAAATCTCTGTTTCTGGCTTCTACTGATAAACCAGGTCTGAAAGCAATGAACCTGAATTGTGTGGAAACAATTGTCTGGATCCAAATAGCAGCTTCCTCCTTTAGACGGAGTATGAGATCTGCTGTCTCTAGAGTCCCCACCACTCTCTTTAATCTTATAACTAAATCACTGTGTTCATGGCTGCTACCCATTCAGCCTCTAGAGTCATTGGGTTTGTGAATCCTGACCTTGAATCTCATTATGATATTACGCAAAGAATGCCTCACTAGAAAGTAAGCTCCCGAAGGCAGGAATTGTCTGTTTTCCAACTGTATCTCCAGGACTTGGAATAGTGCCTAGAGGATTCTAGACTTGCAATAAATATTTGTGAATAAATGAATGGTGTCTTTGTGTGGACCAGGTGTTTTGAGGGTGGAGCTGCAATCCAGTAGGAGGCCGTCAGTAGCAGCAGTAGTCAAGAAAATTCCTCTGATTAAGAAATATGTGCAGAGCCATCTCATATTAAATCTCTTTCTTTGTCTGACTTCATACCATGGAGGTTCCAGCTCTTCTGCTGGCTGAACTTGAGTTTGGACACAGATGCGCTAAATGTTACAGACTCCACTTCCCTTACCTTCCCTTTTCTGCCCACTGGACTATTCTACTCTGTCATCCTGAGGCCCCTGCAAGTATAAAATTGTAACATGTCTGAATTACAGGCAATTTTCATTATCTTCCAAGAGCTCTTTTTCCCCATCCTCCTATGTGAGATTCTACCATCCAAGAAAACTGCTTTGCGTTCAGAACTCAAGATGCATTGGGTGGGTTCTTGCAAAGAAAAGATATTTGAACCTAGATGAAAAGTGTTAAGAATAACTAGGCTTGAAATCACTGGGCTGCTGCATTAGTGGAGATAGGACTTTTTTGGATCCAGAGGCAGGGACAGAGGAGATCTTTGGAGACTTTCTCTTCCTCTACTTAGATCCATGCGGAGCCCAGAAGAAGTGAATTTCATCCTCCTGGCTCTATTGTGACTCCATCAGAGGGGATTCAGGCACACTGGGACAGTGGATCCTCTATGTCACCTCTATAGTGTGACCCACACAAAGCATTTACCTTGACTTGAAGTGGCAGCACTCATTCCTCAGCATGCGCTTGTGGAAATAAGTTTTCTCTGCATGTGCTGGCAGAAGTAAGTTTTGCTGCAATATAGTAGCAACTTTCTGTCAATAATGCGGAGCCTTGCTTGGGAAGAAGTGAACCGCAGTCACTGGAGCTTCTCAGGGGAATAGCAACCCTCCATAAGCATGTGCTATATGCTTGACAGAGAGCTAGCTGCATATCTGTTATCTCTTTCAATCCTTATCCTATTTCATAAATAGAGAAGCAGAGGCTCAGAGAGTTTCAATGACTTGCCCAATGTCACATAAACAGTAAGTAGAAGAGTGTCAGAATTTAATCCCAGAACTCCAAAAATGCTTGCTCTTGGTGTCTGTATTTGCCATAGAAAAGAAGAAAGGGCCATCTCGGAAGAGATGCAATTTGCATGTGTAAGACAAATATATGAAAGGATGGGATATTGAAGCAAGTGGAGACTAGATTGCAAATTGCACCAAGGGTACCTGTCGTGGGGAGAGGGGCCAGATTTCTTTTTTAAACAACTTTTATAATACTTTTAGAAATATGAGAACCAAATACATAAGCTTTTCTTCTTGGGTATTGCACTAAAAGAAGCTGAAAGATTTTTAAGATCCAGACAGTGAATAAGGAGCCCATGTTCACTTAACATTTTCACCACTTAATCCTTAAATCTTCCCTCACCCGCCCACACTCTTGCAGCTAGGGCCAAAGAGGCCTTGGCTTCTCTTACCCAGAAACTGGAGCTGCTTCTGTGGTGAGCCACAGCTCCCTGGGGCCTGGCCTCTGATGAGGGTTAGTGACGTCATCTTCAGCAGGAGTTTCAGATGGAGAAGTCCCCAAGGACCTTACAATCAATATGTCTCCTGCCCCCGTCGCCTTCCCAGACAGAAAATATGTTCATTCCGTAAGTTTTATATGTTGCTGTAATATCTCAGCTTGCCACCAAGCTTGACATCCCTTCTTACTCTCAGCTACACCCTAGCCCCACCCTATTTCATTACAGCCGAGCTCAAGTATGGTGAACTTCAGAGCATTTCAGCAATAAAAATACCCGAAGTTGGAACATACTCCCTTTGTCCTGTGTGGCTTCTTCAGTGACCAGGGAGGGGAGATGGGGCTCCAGAGTAAATCCTCCCTCCTCACCTCTTTTTAAGGACGGCAGATGCTCTTTTATCTGTTTGAGATTTTGAGCTTCTGCATATAATTAGTTTTGAACTGAGACTGAAAGAATTCAAAACCTACCTCCTTACAGAACATCTCTGCAGAGGTGGTAGGGGTTCTTGGGAAGCTGTCTGATTCTACCATATTTCTCAATCTTCCTTTCCCTCCTGTTTTTCCTTTTCTGGACAAAGCTGTATGGGACCCATCTGGCAGGGCAAATGGGAGCCATAATGTGAGCTCATGGAAGGAGCATGAATAACTGTCACTTCCTGGCCCCACTTGCATTACTGAAAAGGTGGATGGAGGAGAATTATCATGCATCTCATTAAATCAATATTTTATTTCCTCCCTGCCCCCAGCTACTTTCCCAGCTTTGATCTTTTTGCCTCTAGAGCAAAGCTGGACAGGTGACTTTCACAATGCAAATTAGGATCACTGGGCTCTGTGCCCAGTCTTTGATCTCCTACCTAAGGAGAAGGCTGGTAGGGAATGTCATGTGCCCTGGTCCTTTCTCACCCACTATAACCTTGGGTTAAGGTGGAGCCTGTGGAAGGACTTTCCTTTCATCACGTAGAAGAGTAATGTGGCTCATGGCAGCAGTCATTAAACTATCTGAGTTATGATAATCTACACCATACGAGGCACTGGGGGGGCTAGAGAGGAAAGGGCATCTTGTTGAAAAGATTTTATCTATTTACTTATTTTTACTCAAATACAGGTTAAGAAGCTGAGTTTAGAGCAAGCCAAGGGCATTGGGAAATAATAGATTTCCCCACCTGTCTTATATTGAGGGTTGCTTTATTGAGTCTGATAAAAGCTATATACCCTCCCCCATTTCCCAAATGTTTGTACTTCTGGTGGTCCATTTTATACTATCTGCCTTGGTGCTTAGCCATGAGTCTGGGGTAGAAGAAGGGCAGGACATAGAGGGAGTGGGAGGTCTGGAACCACCTTTCCCTAAGGGAAGTGCATGTTGATCAAGAAAGGGAGATAAAAGCAACTCCTAACCTTTTCAGTTCTGGGGCTTGTGGGGAGAAGCAGAGAGATGGAGGAGAGTGAAGGAGAGAGGTACGAATGTTGCCAACTCTTGATAACTAGGAATTTGGTGATGAATGCTTGGGAGGTGGGGGATTTGATACCATCCTACTTCCCATTTCAGACTCTGAGTGCATCCACTTGCCTTCATTAATTTAGGTTCATGAACAAAAACTCCTACATTGTGTTTATATTTCTAATTACATTACAGAGTTGTGAAGACCCTATTATTTCAAGTATTTATCCATGGACTAGCTTCTGGAAATCCCTGTCCTCCACTATTACCAGGTATTTACTTCAGTCTCTTTCTAGTTGTAGTTTGTTTGATTGATTGATTAGATTTTTAAAGAAAAGAGATCTTAAGCTTCTTCAAATAAGTGGTATCTTGAAGATAGATGTGGCTCTGCTAAGGGCTAGAAGTCTTGGACACCACAGAAGTCCTGGGAACTGACACTTCTCTTGGAAACTACTTCTCTGTGTCCATCTTCATCCTTTTCTGTGGAACTGCTCTGGTTATCTATTGCTGCCCAATCCACTCTGAAACTTAGTGACTTAAAATAACAATAATCATTATCTTTCCTGGTTCTGTGAGCTGACTACACTCTACAGTTTTGACCTGAGTTATTTTGTGGTTGCAGTCAGATGGCAGCTGGAAATAGAATGATCTAAAGGCTCAACTGGGCTAGACTTCCAAAATGTCTCTCTCACATGGTCTGCACTTGATTCTGGCTGCTGCTGCTGGCAGTTCAGCTGAGGCTGTTGACTGGAAGAACTACATGTGGCCTCCCTATGTGGCTTGGATTTCTCTTTGCATGGCATCTGGGTTTTCTAAGAGAGACCATCCCAAGACCCAGCATTCCAAGAGATGTAGGTGGAAGCTGCAAGGCTTCTTGTGGTCTATCCTTGGAAACCACATTCTATCACTTTCACCATGTGTGACAGGTTGCAGGGTCATGCCAAATTCAAGGGGAAAAAGACTACAACAGAACATGAATATCAAGTTGGTATTGGGGTTGACTGGGAAGGCCATTTTTGAAGACCAGTTACCATAGGACCATTTGCTTACCCATAGTTTCTGCTCCCTCATAACTTTGGTTTGCATGTAATCCCTCCCAACTGCTGCTCTGCTTTTCTAGACTTTTTTCAAGACATTCTTTCAAGTTCCTATCCCCGCTCTCACTGGTTTAATCACCTAGTTCACAAATTCCAATTTTTTTTTATAGTGGTTTTGTATTATGCTTTATTGGTCCCAACACATTTTTGTATATATGTTTTTTATTATTAAAGTATAGTTGACATACAATGTTATGTAAGTTTCAGGTGTACAACATAGTGATTTGACAATTCCAAACATTACTCAGTGTTTACTGCAATAAGTGTAGTCACCATCTGTCACCATACATTATTATAATATTATTGATTATATTCCCTAGGCTGTACATTTCATTCCCATGACTTATTTATTTTGTAATTGGAAGTTTGTACCTCTTCATCCCTTCATCACCTATTTCTCCCATCCCACTACATCCCATATCCCACACATACATTTATCACATCTTTTATATCCATTCATCTGTTAGTGGACACTTAGGTTCCTTCCATACCTTGGCTAATATAAATAACGCTGCAGTGGGGTGCCCAGGTTTTGCTCAGTTGGTTGAGCATCCAACTTTGGCTGAGGTCATGATCTCATGGTTCATAGGTTTGAGCCCCACGTTGGGCTCTGTGCTGACAGCTTGGAGCCTGGAGCTTGCTTCAGATTCTGTGTCTCCCTATGTTTCTGCCTCTCCTCCTCCTCCTCCTCCTCCTCCTCCCCGCTCCTTTCCTCCTCCTCCTTCTTCTTCTTTTTCTTCTTCTTCTTCTTCTTCTTCTTCTTCTTCTTCTTCTTCTTCTCTCTCTCTCTCTCTCTCAAAAATAAACATTAAATAATGCTGCTGTAAACATAAGTTTGCATATATCTTTTTGAATTTTTTTCATTTTCTTTGTGTAAATACGCAGTAGTGGAGTTACTGAATCATATGGTATTTCTATTTTTAGTTTTTTGAGGACCCTCCATACTGTTTTCCACAGTAATTTTACAAATTTACGTTCTCACCAACAGTGCATGAGGTTTTCCTTTTCTCCATATCCTCACCAACACTTGTTATTTCTTTTTTTTTTTTTAACGTTTATTTATTTTTGAGACAGAGAGAGACAGAGCATGAACGGGGGAGGGGCAGAGAGAGAGGGAGACACAGAATCGGAAGCAGGCTCCAGGCTCTGAGCCATCAGCCCAGAGCCCGACGCGGGGCTCGAACTCATGGGCCGCGAGATCGTGACCTGGCTGAAGTCGGACGCTTAACCGACTGCGCCACCCAGGCGCCCCAACACTTGTTATTTCTTGTCTTTTTGATTCTAGCCACTGTGACTGGTGTGGGGTGTTATCTCATTGTTGTTTTTATTTTCATTTCCCTGATGATTTGTGATACTGACAAATTCCAAGTTCTTGATGGAGCACTCTGTCCGAAGTTTCTCTGGACAGCCAATGGATTTCTTGTTTAATTCCTGTCCTATCAGTTGTAGCCAGCTTTGTGTGGGGCCCAGTGGTGTTAACATAGCAACCTGGGTTTGCCTTCTCATTAGGGTTATGGGTAGGACAATCACTCTAGAAGACACATCTCATACAAATTGTTTTTGCTTTTCGCTTGCTCATAGGATTTGATAATTAGCTTTTAATAACTCTAAAGGGACCAAGAGTCCAGAGAGGTCACTTCCAGAGCCTCTGTCTTATGTCTGACATACAGTTTGCAGCTCTTGAATTCTGCCACATAAATCTATTATGATGGCCTCTATAAATCATAACATTTAACTTTGGCCTTTGTTGTGTCTTAGTTCTTGAATAGAAGATGTGGTCATGAATTCTAGACCCCTCCTTTTACAGATGAGGAAATAGTGACTTCAGAAGCATATTGATTACAAATTCCCTAAGTACATAAAGGCAGAGACAGATCAAACTCATTTCCCAAGACTCCAAATCTAGCATTCCCAGTGTACCCTGATGCCTCCCTGGGAGGAACAAGCAACTAAGGGACCAGCAAAAGTAAATACACAGAGCAAAAAATGATAGCAGGTGGGCCTATGTTTATGCCACCTAACCCCATTCAGACAGAAAACACTACTCACTTTCCTCACAACCAGGTTTCTACTCTGTGGTTGGACCCTCACTCTTAAGTTGGTATGCAAGTTTTGCTTAGCTCAATTCTCTACCCATCCTGGTGACCAGCATTGGCTCTGAATCTCCCATATTTACCCATGCTTCTCAAAGAGAAAGAAGTCAGCATCTTGGCACATCTCTTTAAAGCCATTTTCACGTGCTGCTGTAGGCTCTCTGGGGATTTCAATAATATTCTGGGCTCAGTGACTTCAGCCTATATAAACTCATGGAGTATTTACTTATATGGGATTTTTCAACCCCACTTTCCACTCTGGGCTGAAGAATTAGGCAAAATGCCTTGAATTTATCCTGGGAATCATAAAATGGATTCTGCAGAGCGGTATTGGTTAAAAAATAGTTCTCCATATGGAACATAGAAGAGTGCTGGAGAACAACCTTCCTTGAAGATTTTAAGATAAAAACAACAATGTTTATGGTTTAGGAATGAATTGGGTGACAGGAGGAGCAAGATTTGTCAAGGTTCTTTCCAGGTACAGCTCTTAGGAAATAGTGTTTTTCTTAAATATAGTTAGAAGAAGATACTACAGTTCCCAATTTGATGTATTTTTAAGTCCTTGAGGCAGAGCTGTGGCTTTAGAGTCAATCAGCTTTAAGGTCTACTTGGACAAAATTGTGAATTCAACTGATCTACTATTTTACCATTCCTTTAGGCACGTTTTCACTCCCATCATGGAAATCCTTTTCTCCCCCTTCCAGAGGAATTCCATTCCTTTAATCTATTATCAAAACCTGCTAAATTTCAAGCATAAGATCATCATCTAATATATTAATTAATTTAAGAGAGGGACTTCTCTGGTATTTCTAAAACTATGAAGGCAGAAAGACTCTTCCACTTTGTTGATGTGTTGACGCTGGACCTCTCTGCCTGGTATGGTATCATGGAAATAGCCAGACAGACCTTGAGTGAATTTGAACAGTTATCAGTTCTTAAGCCTCACTTTTCTCCTTTGTAAAACAATAGCTGTTAGGGTGAACTCTGTGAAATTGTCAGTTTAGTGTCTCAACCTGATATTTCTCATGGTTGTCATGAGTTTTAAATGAGATAATGTATGCCAAGTGTGTAGCACATGGCTGGTCACATGTCAGATGCTCCTCTGGTGTTAGTTCATTCCCCTTGCTTATTCAGTCTGTTCCAAAGCCATGACAATGGTATTACTCTTTCTTTCTAAAAATGAAAAACAGGTCCCACCACTTCTCTATGTAAAGTCCTTTTATCTTTCACTTCTGTTTGTGGTTCACATGTTGAAACTTTGCTCATCTAAATAACAGAGAGCTACTGAAGTGGTAGGATTTCCTTATATCCAAAATTTTCTTATAAAAACTGATAATGGCCTCTTCCCCTCCCTTTCCCTTGCTTCCCCCCCCCCTTGAAAATATGCTTTGACCCAGAAACTGGTTATTTACAATACGTATGCTCCAGAAATCCCTTGTAATGAACCATACAAATCTATTTGTCCTGCTGCTACTATAATTGCCTATATCTTATTATAACTTAATATGTAACAGATTTTTTTGGCGAGGCCAGAAGCAACTGAGCATTCACTGAAAATGCAGACGCTGAAGGTTGTTGAGGAGCCAGTGAACCCACTAATTGGATAAAGGGGGGATGGTGTGGAAATTTAATTAAACTGGCATTTGCTCTAGCTGCTGAAAATATTAATCAGAAAATGAATTTCACAAAAAAAGTAAAAGGTGGGGGTGGGGAGCAAAATGAAAAATGCCATAGGTGCCAGGCTTCCTAGCATTGATGAGAAAGTGATTCTTTTTTTCCACAAGGCGTGGGTCATCTGTCCAGTGAGCTCTGCCTACAGCTTATTTGGGCAGAGATCACAAAGAAAGGCGCTTGGAAAGCTGTGAGTTGGGAGGAGGAGTGTGAGATTCTTGATTTGGGGACCAGATGCATCTCTTGGCAATCCTTGATACAAACATAAAGATAAAATATGTGTCTGGAAAAAAAAGAAAAGAAAAAGAAAGAAGAAAAAAGACAATTTCCCCTTTTCTTCTAAAGAAACACTCCTCCCAACATGAGATGAGCTGAACATCTGCATCCATTCAAGCAATAATGCTTAAACAATTGTCAAATTTGAGAGGGGTGGATGAGGATTTTGAACAAGGCATTTAAATACATTCCATAACCCAGGAGCCATTGGGAAGACATTGCCCTCCCTAGGCTTGCAAACAAGAGTGGTGGAGGGCAAACACAGATGGGGACTCTTGTGTTTGGTTTAAGAGCTGCTCTCATAGGTTTGTTTAAGTGCTTTGAGTGGCCTGGACAGTTGTTCCCCTAGAGACACTTGCCCCATCTCCACTGGGGACAGCTGGGCCCTACAGGAAATTCTGGGTTAGCTAGAGAAGCAGAGGAAGATAATTCTTCACTCAGAAGGCCAAAGACCCCAGAGCTTTCTCCTCAGACTTGGCCATTTGGACTTCAGCTTCTAGAAGAGACTTTGTGGGCAATGGATGCTTCAGCTCAAGATTTAACCTTGCTCCAAGAAAACCTATTATATGAAAATGAGAATGTACAAAAGCACAATGTTCTTGCTACTTTGTCATAGTTGCTTTAAACATTTTTTTTAATCAATTGGGAAAACTATGATGACCAATGCTGATCTGGGACAGAATGTGTGGCCATACTTTTACATAAATTTTTGACTATTCTTGTGAGTGGCAAAGGCCCTGAGAACCACAGCCCTCAAATGAGCAACTGCTTGAATGGGGCATATTTTTCTATAGCCTCTGATGTGCAGATCCTCTGTCACCTCCCCTGCCCTTTCTTTGGCCATGTAGCAAGACAGCAGAGCCAAAAACAAGGAGGAGAGGAGATATTTTTCCTTGGCTTCTTTCACTTTACCCACAATAGGCTCTGTATTAGTTTTCCTAGGGCTGCTGTAACAAAATACCACAAACTGGGTAGTTTAAAATAACAGAAATTTATTGTCTCACAGTTCTGGAGGCCAAAAGTCCAACATTAAGGTGTTGACAGGGCCAACCTCCCTCTGAAGCTCCTGAGGGGAAATCCTTCCTTGCCTCTTCCTAGCCTCTGCTGGTTCCTGGCATTTCTTGGTTTGCCTCCATCTTCACATGGCCATCTTCCTTCTGTGTGTGTCTCTGTATCTGTGATGCTCTCCTTCTTCTCATAAAGATACCAATCCCTGGACTAGGGCCCACTGTAAGCCATTATGACCTCATCATAACTTGATTGCATCTACAGAACTATTTCCAAAAAAAAAAATCATATTCTCAGGTTCTAGGAGTTGAGACTTCAGCATATTTCTTTGGGTGATACAATTCAATCTACCACAGTCTTTACTGAAAGAAATGGTATTAGTTATATTGTTTCCATTTGTGTGCACATGCTTAAGTCAACCTGGATTTTAAATAAAGTCCATGATAAATTTTTTAAAAAATGAATGTTTGAACTTTAATTTGTGTTCTCCTGGTGAATGTACATTTCTAACTTGACCAAACTTGTACCAAAAATAACATGCAAAATAACACCACAAATTTAGAACATATCCTGAAATTCTTCAATATTTAAAAGGTGTTTAAAGAATCATTGTATTGTACTATATACTCCAATCTAACATAACACTGTATGTTAATTATATTTGAATAAAAAAATAAAATAAAAAATAAATACATAAATAAAATTTGATGTAAAAAATCTATTTGAAAATCAGTACATCACTGCCAACTGTTGTTAATTCTTTGCTAGTTTATGGCCTTTTTGCATTTTGGTGTTCAAATGTCCCTCCTGTAATAAGTAATGGTGATTCTAAATGGTATTCATTTAAAAATTTTTTATAATGTCATTACTTGGTAAACTAAAGTGTTGACAGTCTTGTCAATTCCTAAAATACTTTGGGCCATTTTGTCTTAAATTTATATTTATTTACTTTTTAAATTTTGTAAATTTTTTTTTAATTCCAGTATAATTTATATACAGTATTATATTATTTCCAGGTGTACAATATCAACAATTCTGTACATTTCTCAGTGCTCATCATATTAAATGTACTCAATCTCCTTCATTTATTTCACCCATCCTCCACCCACCTCTTCTCTAGGCAACCACCAGTTTGTTTTCTACATATAAGGGTCTGTTTTTTTTTTTCTTGTATCTTTTTTTCTTTGCTTGTTTTGTTCCTTAAATCCCACATATGAGTGAAATCGTATGATATTTTTCTTTATCTGACTGACCTATTTCACTTAGCATTATACATTCTAGATCCATCCCTTTTGTTGCAAATGGCAAGATACAATTCTTTTTCATGGCTGAATAATATTCCATTACATATATACCACATCTTCCTTATCCATTCATATATTGATAGACCTTTGGGTTGCTTCCATATCTTAGCTATTGTAATGCTGCTCTAAATACAGGGATGAATATATATTTTCAAACTAATGCTTTTGTTTTCTTTGGGGGAGATAGTAGTGGAGTAGTAGAGTCATATGGTAATTCTGTTTTTAACTTTGGTCCATTTTACAACCCAGTAAAATCCCAAAGTATGGGAATCGCTGTAATAGGAGATTTCTATTTTCATTTTTATGTTTAAATTGTTCTTTATTAAAGTAATCTCTTAAATAGAGGCCATCACTAGTTCCTTAAAGCTTGGATTTTTGTTGTTGTTGTTGTTGTTGTTGTTGTTGTTGTCATCCAAAAATTGTCTAGGGATGGGATGGGGTGGGAATTTAGAGATAAACCCAAGACTGACATATTGAACCAGAAATTGAGGATTGTTAAAATGTAATTGACAATACATATGGAAAGTTAATTCTGGTTTACAAAAATTCTGCATATTCCTGGCTTTTCAGAGACTCATCTTCTGTATCAAATGTAGTGTGTCATTTTAAAATTGTGATGCTGATGCCTAAATGTGTGGCAATGATTCAGTATGTCTATAAAAACTAAAATGCCACAAGCCTCCATGTAAGTGGTCTGAACATCTCTTACAATTAGTCATGAGATTGGAAGGCCCAGCATGGTTATAGTCTTGAATGGTCCAACAAATAAGTAGGTCACAGGTAGGATAGCTGAACTAATCATATAAAATAGGTCTCTAGATTTTTTTTAATGTGAAAACTAATTCAGATGTACACACTTCAGCAGGAACAGCTTCTCATCATGAGAAGGAGGTTAGGCAAACATTAGACCTGATTATTAGACAAGATTGACTCTGGATATCATCACTTAACCTTATCAGAGATCTTTAGAGCTCTCAAGAGAGGTTGATTAATTATTGACAGGCAGGATATGAAGAAATCCTGCTGATTGTGGTTACCTAGTGACAGAAATAAAAGCTAAGGAATGACTTAACAAAGTCTGTCATATGACCTAAAGAAATAAAATGGATTCCAAGTGCAATGAGGGTGGGGGAGAGATAGGACAACTGGAAGAACTTCCTACCAGGACCTTGAGGAGTTTTCAAGTTTAATTGTGATGTTATTTTCCCAGATATCTTTTAGGTTTAAATGAAGTGACACATCTGGGATGGGTAGACATTTTCTCCTATGTGGGCAGGGGAGTATCTCTGAGCTGTATACCACTGTAATGATAGGGCTGGGAATTCTTTTTTCTGTCTTTTTCCATGGTCCTGTGAATACAGGAAATGATGACTTGGCTGTCTCCATCAGGGCTCTCTCTCAAGCTATGTTCATTAACTGAGTAAGTGCATTTAATGTGTAGACACATCATCCCTCACCTATACACAACCCAGGGTCAGTTTTAACTTAAGTGAATGATCTTTTCAAGATTAGGTCATTCATAAATGGCATAGGTTTGTTTGGGACAGCCTAAATTGAGAAAAGTCCTTTGTATAGGGAAGTTGATTTTCTGTCCTTTCCCTCCACAATTCTACCTAAGTCTGGAAGGGAGAACACTGCATCCTTCTTCCCATCTCCACTTATATATTCTATCCTTCCCAAAGAAGTGCTAGTAATTCGATTGATAGAATAAAGAGCATTCACTGGGCCACCTGATGCTAGTGGGTGAGTTAGCAACATCAGGCCCCAGGTATAGTCTTCCTTCTCTTTCTGCCTCCTTATGCTACTCACAGAGGCCTTGCTCTTTTTGGACAGGCTGGTCATCCCTGGCCATACAGATTGTGGTGTTAATAAATTATGGATCTTCTCTGCAGACCTAGCTATATCTATTAAAGGAGTAAGTAGACAAAGCCACATTTTCTAGCATCATTCACCAGCTATGTTCCAAATTGTGGGAAAGAAAAGGAATGGAAGGTAAGAAGGAAGTGACTTGGTGGTACTTTTCTACATTTCACCCACAGGTTTGCAGTTAGTTTCTTTGTAAATAAACCTTATTAAATGAGTGTGCCCCTGGGGTCCTAACTGATAGAATAACCCTTGTATAAATCTCAGTGTTAGAAGATTGATTTTTGTATATTATATCACTAATTACTTTTCAAAGGAGATCTATCTTCAAATTTGACTTTTCTTACATTAGTAGCTTCAGAATTCCTCACCTTTCTCTAACTATTACCTTTGGATTACTGAATGGTAGACGTGCTATGTTGTTTTAGAGAAGTCAGTTTTCAGTGCCCCACCCCCTGACACACGACTTTGGAACCTCTTGGGGAAATAGATATAGAAGGCAGAGAGGAATCAAGATTGTACTTTTATTGCCTATTGAGAATAGACTTCTCCCTGGGTGCGGTGGCACATGCCTGTAGTCCCAGCTACTTGGGAGGCTGCGGCAAAAGGATAGCTTGAGCCCAGGAGTTCTGCGCTGCAGTGCGCTATGCCAATCGGGTGTCCACAGTAAGCTTGGCATCAATATGATGACCTCCCCGGAGAATGGACTTCTCCCTTTCCACCTGAAATTAATTATATGCCCACCCATATGTATGGAGGAGAAGCCCTGCTCAGGTGAGTTTACATTCCATGGGACTGTAGGAAAGCAAGGAACACTCATGTTCTGTGGGCAGGTCCCAGGGAGCCAAACCAGAAGGGGATGAGTCTCTGCAAGTTTTGCTCTGTTTTCTATTTCATGAGTCAGACCATTCCTTCCTCATTGGCAAGGGGCAGAGAGGGACTTAAAAGGAGAAGAACCTGTTGTCTTTCAAGTATTTTGGAAAAATGAGGAGTTTCTATTTTATGGAACAAGGTAAGAATACTGGGAGCATTATACAAAAATAGTCATCTGTGGGTGGGAGGATGGGCTAAATGGGTGATGAGCATTAAGGAGGGTACTTGTTGGGATGAGCACTGGTTATTATATGTAAGTGATTCATCACTACTCCTGAAATCAATGCTATACTATATGTTAACTAACTTGAATTAAAAAAAAAAAAGAAAGAAAGAAAGAAGAAGAAAGTCTTCTAAAATCAAAACCTCCATCTGGGTTGACCATAGGTGGCAATGGTGTGACTTTCCTGATGTTTTAAAATGAAAGTTTCCTCCCCAGTCTGGTCCCCATATGATGGGGGAGAGAAGGGGAATGTATCATGCCCTGGGTTGCTATCATACTTCTATTCCTCAGGCACTTTTTGAATAAATTTAGTATTATTTTTCAGTAAGAATGAATGAATGAGATGCTCTTTAATTCAACAAACTTCGTTGAGTGTCTGTCATATGCTAGGTTCTATACTAGATGGTGATACCCTATACTGAAGATGTTCACGATCAATGGGAAAAATTGGTGTGTAAATATAAGGTGACCATAACAAATGATAAGAATAATGGTAGCTCATACTTATTGAGTGTTGAATGTGCCAGATATTGATGTAAGCACTTTACATGTACTATATAATTTAATCCTCATACAAGCCTACAAGGTGCATAGTTTTATCATCTCTATTTCACAGATGAGGAACCTGAAGCACAGACTTATTAAGTAACTTGTCCATGGTAACAGTAAATGGCAGAGTTGGGATTTGAACTCAAGCAGTTTGACTAATGTCCTGAGCTGCTGATTCATATAAACCTGCTATGTTTGCTATGGGTAACTCTGGGTGTGCAGAGGAAGGGTCCCTAACCAGGACCACGGAGGTTCAAGAGATTCTCTCAGGGGACCTCTGGGGTCACAACTTGTTTCTACAACCTTTGGGGGCAGCGGGAGCTTACCATGGAGAGGAGAGCTTCTGTTCATCCTAATGCAAGGTCCAGGGGAGTCAGAGTCTCCTCTGAGATCCACTTGGCTTTGTCTTCACATCTTTCCCTTCTAGAGATGGACCCAGGGACTGAACCAGAAGAACCAAGCTCCCCTTCCTTCAAAACATCCCCAGGGGTTAAGCCAATGTGTCTCTATTAGGAATCCAGAAATGGATCCTCTCTTTTTGCCATCCTTTGTTACAAAGAACAGAGTTTCTTGAGCAAATCTGGCTGCTTCCTGCCTAATGACAAACTTGTGAGCATCTCTCTGCTGTAGTCAAATGTGACCATTGTGTGATTAAATCAGCTTATGCCATTGTAAGATCTTGGACATGCAGAGCACTCTGGAGAGTGTCTTATTGTTCCAAGACTTATTGCTTTGGAGACGGATTGGGAATCCTATGAGGAATTCCATTCAAATTCCCCCATGGACTGCAGAGTAAATGCTCTCTGTGCCGACACCCACAAAGTGACAGATGTGGTTAGCAACTGTGTAAAGTCTCTGTTTGCTCCCAACTCAGCTTCCTGGAATCCCTGCAGGCCAAGGCTGTTGATTATCTCCAGGACACACTTTCTGTTCTCACACTTTCCCTTAACACTGAGGTGAAGAGAGTAGGATTTGGAGTCTAGGAGCCAGGGCTTGAGCCCCTTTCCTCCACCTATATTGACTGTTGGACCTTGTAAAACAACCCCATATGATTGGTGGGAGTGTCAGTGAGCATGGCAGGCTGTGTTCAGTATGTTGTCAGCTTCCAGTAAGCGATGGCTAGTATTATTACTGTTACTGTTTTAGCTATTAAGTATTAAAAAATAAGTGTACATAAATATCCTAAACCGAAGACACACCTTATCCTCTAGAATTCTCGGAAGCCTACCTTTCCCAGTCTCATTTTTTCATGGCTGTCATCATGGGACAGGTCGTCAAGGACCAGGCTACCTGGGGCCCAGGTAGAAATTGATGTTCTTGATGCCAGCTCTATATCCCAAACATACTTCTTTTTATCTAGGAGCTTACCAAAATCATTCTTGGAGTTATTTTTAGTTGTATACAAAAGCTAAAGAAGATTCCTGTCTGATTTGTAAAGTAGCATTTCAGCTGCCACTGATCTGATCCTATGAGGTCTAGTTTTCTAGGACTGCATGAACCTATCTTTGCTTGCTCTATCCATGCCCAGTATGATTTTACACACCTGTATTTGGTTCTTTCCTCTAAGGAAGAATTTCTTCACAAGTACTGATGCCCATTTAAAGCATTCACGAGACGCCTGGGTGGCTCAGTTGATTAAGTGTCCAACATGAGCTCAGGTCATGATCTCACGGTTCTTGAGTTTGAGCCCTGTGTTGGGCTCTGTGCTGACAGCTCACAGCCTGGAGCCTGCTTTGGATTCTGTGTCTCCCTCTCTCTCTCTGCCCCTCCCCTGATTGCGTTCTGTCTCTCAAAAATAAATCAACATTAAAAAATTTTAAAGAGCCATTCACACATCTCTCTCTTCTAATATCTTTGGTGTCCTATAAGAGGCAGAAAGATTCTACAATTTTGGATTATCTTTCTTATGAATTTTAACTCCATTCTTGACTGGGCTGCCTACATCCCAAAGGACAGGATAATTTAGTGGCCAAACATATACTTCACTATGTAGTTTCCTTCAAGTACCAGCAATATGAATTCTCTAATCACACATCCTTATCTGTAAATAGGGATGATAATAATAATTTCTACTTTGTAAGGCTTTTATAGGATTTAAATGAAACAAAGACCTTGGTACAGCACCTCACTCACAGTAATCCTCAATAAATGGAATATTAGGATTAGCAATGCAAATTGGAATTGGGATTAGTATTAGGATTAATATTAGTACTCCATGTCTTCACATATTCTATGCCTCTGTCTGGTTGGCCCTTCCCCTGTGTTCTTTGTAGATACCAAATCATCCTTCAAAATCTAATTTATTTTTTTTTCCTTTTC
This sequence comes from Lynx rufus, assembly GCF_022079265.1. Classification (NCBI taxonomy): domain Eukaryota; kingdom Metazoa; phylum Chordata; class Mammalia; order Carnivora; family Felidae; genus Lynx; species Lynx rufus. The sequence goes on from NW_025814823.1 coordinate 179,778,932, forward strand.
AGAATCTTTAATATTAATTAATATTAATTATTTTTAATGTGAAATTTATTGTCAGATTGGTTTCCATACAACACGCAGTGCTCATCCCAACAGGTGCCCTCCTCAATGCCCATCACCCACCCTGCCCTCCCTCCCACCCCCCATCAACCCTCAGTTTATTCTCAGTTTTTAAGAGTCTCTTATGGTTTGGCTCTCTCCCTCTCTAACTTTTTTTTTCCTTCCCCTCCCCCATGATCTTCTGTTAAGTTTCTCAGGATCCACATAAGAGTGAAAACATATGGTATCTGTCTTTCTCTGTATGACTTATCTCACTTAGCATAACACTCTCCAGTTCCATCCCAAATCCAATTTAGATGCTGTCTCTTCTAGGAACTTCCTTACTCTCCCAGGTAGAATTTATCCATTCCCTAGTACCTTTTAATCTTCCTCCATTGTAATACTGATGTCTCAAGATGGCATTCATGTATTAATGTGGACTTTCTCCAGCTAGTCTGCTTCCTGAGAGAGGGCACCGAGTCTAGGTCATGTCAGCACGACCCGTCAGAAAATCTGTTAGAACTGTTCTTTCTTAAGTGATTTATAATTTGAAAAGAACTGTAGAGGCTGTTCAGGAGATAAACAGACCCAGAAGTGCCCAGAGATCTAATGACTATAAGAAAATCAAGATGGAACCCTCCAACCCAGCTGCATTGTGCAACTTCCAGATAGTGTTTCTTTTCACAGGAGCTAGGCCAACTGTACCAGTGTTGGGACCCAACAAGGAAGTTTCCAAAAGTTACACCAAGTCTCTGCCTGCCCTGAGAGACAGGACCTAGTGAGTGACTGCCTTGTCATGCTGTTAGATGCAGTGAAGACACCAACCAGGGCACATGATGGAGTGTGGAATGGAGGCACATCACTCTTAAGTTGTTGGCATTGCTTTATTTATTTGCTTTGTAGGAAGGCGAGTTGTGTGCTTCATGGCAGTCTCACTCCTCTTTTATTCATGAAGGGCTTCTTTCTTCTTGGTATTTATTGCTGTGAGTCACTTCTCTGTGTGCCAGATGGAAGATGCAGAAGGCTCAGGCTCCTGTGAAGAAACATGAAGTTTGGTGGGGGGGGGGGGGGGAGGAAGGCGGGGTTTCAGGCTGAGAGTGGGGGATGGAAAGAGAGCTGGGATGGGGACATGCAGATTTGTTTTTAGATGGAATCATGTTCCCAGTCTCCTCCCTCTAATCCCACAGAATTTGATCAATTCTCTAGAGATGGTTATTTGCATGTGTTTTTTTTCTTGCTCTTTGAGCCCATCTGCACATTGCAGAAAAATTTAATCCTTATGGGCTCATTCATTAAACTCATTAAGCTGTTGTTTAATGAGAACAAATTTTGTGACTGTGAATCCTTCAAAGTTGACTTCTAGCAGCTATGATTTCCTGTCTGTGAAGAACTTGGGCACTCAGGTCTGAAATGGTTGTTCCTCAGGCATCTTGTTCCAGAAATTAGACCTCTCTATTCCAGAGAGGGCTGGAGAGGCTGTGTCTCCTGATTACCAGGTACAGCACTGGCACCATATCTGGCCTTCTAGGTCAGGATGACCACATATATCTAGACCTGAAAGATTTTAGAATCTAAAAAGCCAGGGTCTTTTGGATTTATGACAAGTTACATAACTTCTGTGAAGCTTGCTGCACTAATTGGGCTGAACATGATTTCCTCCTTGGTTTGATTCTCTTTCTACCTTTATCTTCAATTTTAGTATATGTGCTGCCGAAGCAAACACTCTACCTTTATCTTCAAATTTAGTAGAAATACAAAAGTATTTCCAAAGTGTACCAAATTATAATTCTATCAGTGTATGAGAATCCCATTACTTTCCATCCTTACCAACACTCGATATTATCCATCCTTTGAAGTTTCAGCCATTAGACTAGGTGTGTGATAATATTTTATTTTGGTTTTAATTTTCCTTTTCTTGATTATTGATAGATTTTGTACCTTTATTTATGCTTATGAATTATTGGATTTTCTCCCTTCTGAAGGACCTGTTAGAGTCTTTCTCCATTTTCCTTTTATTAAAACTTTTCTTTCTTTGCCTGTTTTTCTGCTGGATTGTCCATAATAATTTTATCAACTTATAAGAATTCTTTATATCTTCTGAATATGAGCCCCTTTGGGGTTATATGTTTTGCTACTATCTATTCACACTCTGTGGTATGCCTTTTTATTTGCTTACTAATACATTTTGGAGATATGAAGATCTTAATTTGAATGTGGTCAAATTGATCAATGTCATGCTTTCTACATCATAGTTAGGAAGTTTTGTCTCAAACTAAAGTCATAAAGATAGTCTTCTCTATTATAATCTAAAATGTTATTGTTTCCTTCTCATATTTAAGTCTGTAATCCACCTAGAATTGTTTTCTTTTTTTTGTTGTTGTTTATGGTGTTAAGATAGTAGTCAAATTTATTTTTTTCCCATGTGCATACATAATTATCCCAGCACTGTTTATTAAAAAGACCATCCTTACCTTACTTCCCTATAGTGACATTTTAGGATAAATCAAATGTCCCTTTATTGTGTAGATGTGCTTCTATTGTGCATTATTGATGTATTTGTCTAAACTAATACTAATAAAATATTGTTTTAATTATCATAACTTTATAATAAGTCTTGATATCTAGTACAGCAAGTCTCCCCACCTTGTTTTCTCTATTTAAATCATCTTTGCTATTCTTATATGTTGACATTTATATTTTGAAATTATATTGCAAAATTCCACAGAAAAAAATTGGGGATTGATTTGAAAGCAGAATCAATCTGGAGAGTATTGAATACTTTGCAATAATGAGTCTTCTACTTTACAATCAAGATATATCTGTCTGTTTAGGACTTTTAAAATTTTATCATTATATTCTATTATACTCTAGTAGGAAGTTTTTCACAGATTTTGTTAGATTAATTCCTAGGAATCTGATATTTTGAATCTATTATGAATGGTTTCTGTTCATAAAATTTATTTTCAAACTGCCACTTGAATTTAGAAATGCAGTTGATTTTTGTATCACCTTTGTTAATTTTACTTTGCTTAGTCATTTCATTCAGATTATTTCCCATATTGAACATTTTAATTGCTCCTTGTTCCTTCCTGCACCTCACTTTCCTTCTGTCTTAAGAGCACCCTTTAGTATTTAGTATTTCCTATAGTGCAGATCCACTGGCAGCGAATTCTATCACTTTTCATGGTCTGAAAATGACTGTATTTAATCTTTTTTTTTTCCAGTTTGTTTGAATTGGAATTCTAATAAAATTTATATACATGGTAACTTCTTAATAATATTTTAAATTATTTTCACCTATAGTTTCTCTTCATGTCTTCTTTTTTATTGCATTTTAATTTTTGAAGCTATCGTGATTTGTCCTGTAGAATTTCTCCATAAACTTAGTTTTGCTGATAGCATCCCTGGAGGTTGCTTAACATGTCCCTCTCTGCCTCTCTTTCTCACAACTTAGTAGTTAATGGATTTATTGCATGCATATTCATTTGGCAAGACTATTCAGATATGCTATTGAATCCTTTCATCAGGAGGCACATGATACTGATTGCTTTTTTTTTTTTTCCTGATGAGAGCGGTTATCCATCAAGTGTAATTATATTATGTCAATAACTCTCACATTATGTTAGAAAACTCACTTTGGTTGTCTGAAGCCTTTCATCTAATACTTTCTTCCACACGTGCTAATGAGAATAATAGTCCTAATGTTCATGGTTTGTTTGGGCCTTTATTCTTAAAATACAGTGTGAATGACTAAATGATCAGCCCACATTTCCCTACATAGGAATTTTAAACATGTTACATCATTGTCCTCTGGCATAATGTATAGCTATTAAAAAATCAGATAACTATAGGATTTTTTTTCTTATAAGCGACTTGGTAATTTCGTCTGTATAGCCAAAAGATTTTTTTTCCATTTCTATAAAGTTCTACTGTTTTTTTTCTAGAATGTGTTTGGTGTTCGTTGTTCTGGTTTGATTTTCCCAGCCAAGAGATGACTCGTTTCAATATGTACTTTCATGTCATTTCTTTTCAAATCCCACAAATTTTTCTTTTATTGTAATTCAATATTTTCTCCATTGCTTTATTTTTTAGAGACTTCAACTATGCATTCAGAGATCTTTGCCTACCTTCTTTATCTTGTATTGTCTCTCAGTTAATTTCAGTCTCTTCATTTCAGTTTTTTATGCTTTCCATTTCACTTTCCAAGTCATAATTTATTTTGTTTATTCCTATGCTACTTCTAGTTTAATCTTCATTTCTGAAATACATTTGTTTTCCTTTTCTTTCTCTTTCTTTCCTGAATTCCATCACTTCATTTCTAAGTTTTTAAATTTCTGATGTATATTATCTTTTTATATCTTTGTCAATTTTCTTGATCTCTCTTAGCTTGGTTTGATATATAACTTTGCAATCTTTAGGTGTGGGTTAAAATCTTTATCTTTATTTCTGGTGTAGTTTCCATGTCTGTGGGATGTTATTATGCTCCTCATTTTCTTTTTTCTCATCATATCTTCCAATGGGTAATGCACAAAGTTCTTTTCAGTTTCTTTTTTTTTTTTTACACATAAAGTTAGTGTTATTGGACTTCCAGAAATGAGGGTGAATAGTTTTTCTAGCTTTGCTACTCAAGAATTTGTCCTTCTATTATTTTTGTAAAGTGTTTAAAAATATGGCATCATATTTTATGAGACCTCCTGGCATTTTCCCCCTTCTCCACTTTTATCTGGCTCTTTTCTTTTCTTTGCCCCTATTGACCCTGCCTTACTCAATTTTTAACTCTTTTTCTAGCCCTTTTCCTACAGTGGAGGGTTTTATACTGAAAGGAAACTTGAGTGGTTAGTTTTGAGAATTGGTAAGGCCCTGGCTGCTTCAGCCATTCACACCTTCCTACAGATCCCTTGCCCTCAATTGTAAACTGCAATGTAAAAAAAAAATCCCTCCCAGTTTTGGCTCCTCAGTCTCAGTTTGGACTCTTAATGCTTTTCAGAGAATAACTGTCAAGGATTTTATAGTTCTTATTTCAGGACAGTAAATGCTCTGTTGCTTCCCTCTGCTGCCATTCATATACATGCTGACAGTATTAATGTCCAGTAGCTGCTGTCCAATGATTCACCTAAATCATGTATGTTTGGATAGGTGGAGATACCTTAATCTCTATTTCTCTTATAGATATTATTCTTGGTCTCTTAGTTTTTCAATCTTAGTTGCTCTGAATATTTTTATGGGGTGATTCAGAGAGACTAAAAAACAACCATCTCTCATCTTTATTATTGAAGAATATTTTTTTGCTGTCAATTGTTTTCTTAAAGCAAATAAAATGCTGTCATTCCACTCTCTGCTGGCTTTCCCTGCTGATGTGGAAAGTCAGCTGTCACTCTCATTGTTACTCCTTTGAAGGTTATCTGCATTTTCCTTTAGCTACTTTAAAGAATATTTTCTTTAAAAAAATTCTATATGATATTTTTACGTGTAGGTATATTTTTATGTTATGCTTGTTATTTATTAGGTTACCTCAAATCGGTAGATCAGTACTTTCATCAATGTTGGGCCATTCCCAGTCATCATCCCTTCTTCCATCTTCTCTTTTCTCCTTCTGGTTCTCCAGTTACAGGTATGTTAGACCTCCTCATTGTATCCTTTGGGATCCTGCTTACTCTACTCTGTTTTTATATACATTTTTCTCCCTGTGATACTTCCTGAATAATTTCTTCTGACCTCTCTTCTAGTCTTATTTTCTTTAGATCTATTTAATAAACTACTGAATCCAACCAGTGTGTTCCTTTTTTAATTCTAGAATTTCTAGTTATTTTCTAAATCTGCAAAGCTAGATTTAATAATTTCTAGTTCTTTGCTGAATATACTAAGTTCAACTTTTATATAGGTGAGAATAGTAAGCTAATTCTTTTCATAACTTATGCCTAGAATTTCCACTATTTGGAGCATTTATCTATTTAAGTTTTTTTACTAGTTTCCTTTTATGTTGTCTGGTCTCCTATTAGTCTGGTTATCATTGTATACTGGCTATTGTGTATGAAAATTAATTTTTGAAAATAATTTTATGGCTATTCTGTTCCTATCTTTGTCAAGACAGGGTTCTCATTTGCTTTTTGTGGATACCTGGGGTCACTAGCATCATAGGATCATCTGAATCCAATTTCAGGGCTTGAAATTTTTCTTGGCCATCCAGGTGAATTAAAATTATTTCATATATATTTCATATATATAGTATATATATATACATATATAGTATTAGTATATTAGTGTATATACTATTAGTAATTAGTATTAGTAATTAAGTAATTAGTATATATACTATTAGTAATTAGTATATATATGATATATATAAAATATATATTAGTAATATTAGTAAATGTCCTCTGGGATAAAGTGGAACCAAATGTAGTCTCCCTTTTCCTGATGTTTGTTTTACTCCATATCTTTGCTTAGTAATTCCACTCTCTAACTTGATTCCTCTTTAATGCTTTTAGAGGAAGATGGTTTACATATTTCTTCTAAAATTTTTAAAATTGCCTTCAGCAAGAATATCAGCTTGAGCTACCTAATCCACCAATACTCAAGACTTTATTTTTTCAAGTGTATAAAGAGTTCATAAATACTGATATTATGGTATGGCTGTGAGGCCCAAATGATACATTGATAAAATATTAAGCAAACTGTTTCACACATAATGAACTGTCTTTTTAAAATAGCTATTATTGTCCTTCTGTCATTGGCAAGGACAATGTCTTACTAATTGTTACACCTATGCAACAACTATTAACTCTCTCTGGCAGGAGGGAAAATAGTCATATAATTGGCAAATTATTGAGAATTTCAAAGTATGTGAATGGAAAGAATATTTTTCCAGTCCAAGATTAACCTTGTAGCTAAGATAATCAGAAATGGATGGGCAGAAATCATTAAAGAATAGTTACAATACATTCTTGCTTCTTAAACATTTCAACCAATTATCCATTGATTATGGAAGGTACATGGGTTAGTATTTTTTGTCTTGTTTGCATTTTATTCACTATCTTGCTGGAAAATAAACTCCTTTGGCCTTTCTGGTCTTCATCTACTTAACACTCTGTAAGATTACATGGTAGGTAGGAGAGACAAGAAAATGCATTAATTTCTTAAAATATGGAACGAACAAAAGGTCATGAAGCCTATAGAGTAATTTAGTTTCCTCCTGTGATGTATTTCTGCTGAAAATTCTTCATTGGCAGGAGTGACTGCAGAGTTTAGTGACACTTGAAATGAGATGATATCAGTTTGGAGATTCAGATGCGTCTCCTTCCTTATCCAAGGGCTCTAACGGCTTTTGGTTTCTCGGTCAGGAGAAATAAAAGGACACTGAACTCTCTTGCCCCATTTATCTGAGTCTAAGGCTTTCTTAAAGTAGCAATCCTGTGTTCCACTCAGACCCATTACTGAAAGCTATGAAATAATGACAGTAATACAGCTATTACTGAATCACTGAATTACTAAGCACTTTAAATGGTTTTCTGTTTGTATATTTTTAAAGTTTATTTATTTATTTATTTTGAGAGAGAGAGAGAGAGAGCAGGGGAGGGGCAGAGAGAGAATCCCAAGCAGGCTCTGTGCTGTCAGTGCAGAGGGCTCAATCTAACACAGGTCTCAATCTCACAAACCGAGCGATCATGACCTGAGCCAAAAATCACAAGTCAGACACTTAACTGATTGAGCCACTCAGGCAACCCCCTTCCTTTTTTTTAAAGTTAGCACTTTACATGTTTTAGCTTGCTATACTCATCACAAGAACTCTAAGCATTGAATGTTATTATTATATCCATGAAGAAATGGAAGCAAATAAAGTGTGATCATCCAAAGTCACATATTGAATAACTTCTTGTTAACCTTTCTGACTTTATAGTTTACATCTCCAAAATGGTAAATAGTAATTAGTGTTTATAGGATGATTGGATAAGGTAATTATGTAATATACCTGGCTTGTGGTAGGTACTCAGTATTGTTAGTTGCCTACATAGACAGAGACATGTCATAGAATTATAGACTTCACTGAACTACTTTTCCCTTGGGTGGGTTATTTGTATCATTATAGTATCTCAGTGCCTAACACAGTGCCAGGTACATTATTTGTACCCAATAAGTATTTGTTAAAATGTAAGCACACAAATGTTAGAGTTAAAGGACGTGAGAAGACATCAAATCCAATCTGACTCATTAAAGGAATCCTTTTTTAGGGAACCTCCAAAGAGAAAAGGCAACTAATTCACCATTTTTATAAGCCAATCACTCGATTGTTGAAAAATTCTTATTCTTAGAAAATTCTCTCTCTCTCTTTTTTTTTTTTTTATGTTAAGGCGAATGATCTATAAACGTAGGGCATTAGCTCTGGTTCTCCCCTCCAGCAGTGCATGGAATAAATTTGCTTGTTTGTTTTAAATTTTATTTTATTTTGCCTGAGATACTGCACTACAGTTCATAGATCCACTCGGTATCTTCCATTCCAGGCCAGATATGTCCAATAACTTCCATCACTCCTCATATAAACCAGATGTCAAGTCAGGACAGTCTTTCCTTTGAGATTTAAATAAAATTGGCTAGAACCTTATATCCCACATCCTGTGGGAAATCCAGGGCCCAACCCAAGGTTTCTGTGAATTCCTGGGAATTTATATTCTTAAGGTAATCTCTGGCTTTGAGTTTCTAGTTCCATAGAACTGTCTTACTCATTTCTTTGTCTTGGATTTTCTCAACTCTCTACCCAATCATGATCTTGACATAAGCTCATCCTCTTGAACCCTTAAAACCACACACGTGTCATACTTGGGTGCATGAGAGAATTTACTGATAGTGATGATAGAGGCAATTTCCACTGTTAAACACGATTTGATGATATAATTCTTTAAATCTCTTATTCATTATGCCAGTGGAAATTTATTATTTGCCCCCTTTTTCCTTGGATTATGTCTTTTAGCATATTGCCCTCATTCCCCTCTCTTCATTCTCTCCCCATTTCCTACTCTTTTTTTTTCTAACAATATTCAAATTTCTGTTTATTACTTATGCAGTGCTCTCTCCTTTCAAGGTATGCCCATGGAGTCTTCCATACGAAAGCTATTTATCAAAATATTTTCCTAAACAACAAGAGTATCTTCCTAAAAGGGCTCCTGCTTAATAACCCTTCTTCTGTCTCCTAGATGTGCTCATTAAACAAGCTTTGCTTGTTAATATCTCTCCTGGAATAGAGCTCCCAGATGGGACACAAGAGGTCTGAGAAAATACCTTCAATAATGTAAAAACTGCACCTGATAGAGTTCCAGAATTGTGCCTAGATAGGGCCTACATGTAATATAAATGCCAGACATGAATAACATGGTGTCTGTTATTTCTTCTCCCTCAAGGTATTTCAGCCAGCTAGAGATTTAATTTACATATGCATGCACCAGTAGAATCCTTAGTTGTTACTCCAGCAAATATTCTGCACTACGAATGGGATGCAGACAGGACACCCTAGGCACATGATTCCCATTCTGAGTGATGGACATGTTTTCTTATCTCTATGTATCTGGGGAAAGTTATATTAATGTCACATGCATACTTTTAAATCTACATTTGATTGCTTCTGGATGTCAAGATGTGACTTGGACTTTTTAAAGCATAAGAAAGCAATCAGAGAGATCCAGAATGATAAATAACAACTTGGGAAAGCCCCAATTTTGGTCCACCAGTTATCATGTCTGTAGACAGTTTTGGAGTTCCCTAGAATGCTAAGTTGAAGTTGCATTCATAAGTGGTGGTTTGAAGGACAGAGGAACTTGGGATTCTTTCAGGTACAGTTGTGTGTATTTCCTAAGTACCTACTTTGGGCCAGGTGCTGTGCTAAATGCATTATATCTATTATCTCATTTTTTCCTCACTAAAACCCTAGACTATACGTAACTTTATTCTCCCCATTTTATAGATGAGGAGACTAAGGTTTAGAGAGGTAAAATAGTGTGCTCAAGGGGACACAGCTAAGGAGCAGGAGAGTGAGCTGTGGACTCAGCCTAGCTTGGCTCTCTGCACTGTTCTCCCACCCCTCCTACCCTGAGAGGTGGGAGAACAGAGATCAGGTAGAACATTTCTCTTTTTAGTTTTAATTTTTATGCAGGATGTCTCAACAGCCTCCTTTTGGGTCTTTTACATACCATTATTGGCACATCTAAACCAGGTGGCTAGTCGATTTTTTAAAAGGAGCCTGGAAGAGGAATTGCTTTTTTGTCTTTCCCTTGTGGGAGACAGAGCTGCACAAGAAGTAATGGGAGAGTTCACTGAATTTTAAAGAGGAGAGAGGCATTGGCTCAGAGGGGCCATGAAGAGGTTACCAGGGAGATGCAGGGGTGACAGCTATCAGAGATGAACTGGCCCCATCTTGGTCTCTGTGGAAATGTCAGTCCCTTTCTGAGAGGATTATTTTGCATCTTTATTAAAGTGTCTCAGGAGATGAACCTTATTAAACAGAACCAATGGGTTGAAAGCATGTAATTAAGCTAAACCATTTTTGTTCTTAATGCCTTAAATACCTGTTTGTGTGGGGGACTGAACATCAAATAGCTTCCTCAGGCAAAAGACAGTGGAAACCATAGAGTTACAGTAATAAGAATTCTCTGGACAATTAAGAGTCCTCAAAAAAAAAAAAGAGGCCTCATATTTCTTCAAGGGCTGAGCTCACTTTCTAAAACTTACACAGAAAACACATACATGCTCACAGTCTGAAATATCAGAATCAGAGACAGTTCTTGGAACATCACCTACCTCATTGATTTGCTTATTGAATCATACAGTATTTACTAAGGGCCTAATGTGTATCAGGCACGAGGAACCCAGGAGTGAATAAGGCATATTCCTGGTCTCAAGGAATGTATACTCTAGTAAACAACAAAGCAGCCTTCTTTTAGTATTCTTTAGGAATCCATTCTATGTTTGTTTCCTTTTCTTCTACTTTCACTTTATATTCTCACCTAGGTGATCTTAGCCATTCTCAAAAAATCACACCACTTTTATGAAAATGATTCTCCAATATATATTACCTGTCCACTCTTCTCTTTGGAACTTCACATCTATATACTTAACCATCTATATGTTTTTTCAACTTAAATGACTCATATGAATCTTAAAGTTCACATGACCAAAACACAACTTTCAGTTGTCCTCCAAAATCCTTCTCCAACTGTCCTCCGTCTTGATAAATGGGCCCATAATCCACCTTGGGCTTCAAATCAGAAACCTGGGAGACACACTGAACTTTCTCTCCTCTCTTACCCTCCAGTCCAATGGATACACAAGCCTTCTTCCTGCTCCTTTCACAGCTTATCTCATTAGATTATGTCTCCTCATCCCTCTTACCACTTCATTACTCTAAACCTCTAGTACCTTTCACCAGAGCTACTACAATAGCTTCCTAACCAGTTTCCTTGCTTCTGTTCTTATCCATCTCCAACCTGATCTTCACACAGCAGCCAGAGTGGCCTTCTCAAAGTATAAATTGGACTATCCCTATTCTGCATAAATTAGCATAATGTTCACAATAATTACAATGTTCTACAAGGCCTCTCAGATATGGCTCTACCTACCCCAAAACCCTTCTTAGAAATCTCAGCCCTCACAGGCCTAGTTTGGCTTGATAGTGGGTTGCAGTGGGGGAGTATATGTGAGAGATTCTAAAGTCCTTATTATAATAGCTACCATATGCCCAACTTTGTACTAAATGGTTTACTTATAGAATTTGCAATCTCAAATCTCACTCCCCTGCAAGGAAGCGTTAATATACCCATTCTACAGATGAATAAATATAGATGTGATATCATTCAGCTAGTGATTGGAAGAACTTGGACTCAACCCTAGGCCTCTCTCACTTCAAAGTGGACCCTACATCTAATTTATCTCTGCTGTGCTGCTTAATGCTGCCTCAAATTGTACAGTATCAGTAACTCTTTGAAATAAAATTAGAACCCAGAACTCCAAAGCCTGTGCTGTTTTGATGCTACTGGGATAACTCTTCCTCTTCTACTAAGAAACTTTCCATGGAGACCAGGAAGCCACTAGAATCGTGCTGGCTGTGCAGAAGAGATTTTAAATGTCCCTAGCAGTTATAGTCAACCTTAGCATCATAAGCTCGTGGAGAACTTTCATAAAATAATGATATGCAGGCTGCCTCTTCAGGGAGTCTGATTGAATTGGACTCTGATAGAATGTGGGCTCTGGGTATATTTTTAAAATGTGTTCTAAGTGATTCTAACTTGTATTCAGGATTGAGAAGCTATTCTAACTTGGTTGGAAGGTGCCTGGTTCAAGTTGAGATGATCGTCATAGGCTGTTTCTCCCATTTTAAGCCCACTGGATAGTTCAGGTGAGCAGGCAGCTTCAGCACCTGACTGACTAGAGTCTGATGGAGAGCCCACATCACTTCCTGGATAGTACTCTTGGACAAGGAACACTTTGAGAGGCAAATATGATAAAGGGGGTTTCTAGAGCCTATTTGGTTACGTGGGATCATTTGAACACTAGTTTCAGATCTCCTCCAAAAATTCATTTCATGCTGAGCAGCTTCTGAGGAAATGAAATCAATGTCTCTCTTCCTGCCATCCTCCTGCTATTTCTTTTCAAGTAGATGAATGATTCCTAAAGGTTGAGGCTCCATTCATCCCTCGGGGTAACTTTGAAAGCTTTGTTAAGATCTGCAGGGAGTTTGGGAGAAGGATGAGGAATTAAGGACAAGGCTTAGGTAGAAGGAGACATTAGTAAGCTCTCTCACTTTCCTATTCCACTGAACTGCCCTCATGGAGATTTAAGATGATCCCTCAGCAGGTTAAACTGGGAGTTTAAATATACTACTTTTCACCCTAAGGAGGAAGACGCATCATATTGTTTCCAGTCTGCAAATCTTACCTTGTAGTGTGAAGATTACCTCGACAATGGGTACCTTCCTCTTTTTTATCATCATCACATCATTGCTGAGTACTATGAACAGAATCAAAATAATTGAAGTCTCACTTTACTCCCTTTATAATGGTAGAGCTGTATGACTAGAAGCCTGAACTCTGGAGCTTGATTCTTTAGCAGATTAGATTCTTTAGATTCGGAGAATGTACTCTTTACTAATGGATTACTTTAGGCAAATTACTTTGCCTAGTTCCTCTATCTATAAAATGGGCAGTCTAATTTATTTGGATTAAAATAATCAATACGTGTGGAGTACTTATAATTGTTCCTGGCACTTAGTAAATACTACATAAATATTTATTTTAAAATATCATAAAATAAAGCTCACAACCACACAGATTAACTGCTAGCTTGTTAAACTCGCATGAGGAATCTAGGAGAATGTTCAGTCTGAGTTTGGTGGTATTCCCTATCTTATATCTATTTTATTATGAGGTAGAGAGTAGAGAATACTTCTCTATGTTATTCTTGTCATCTTTCAGCTCATAAAAAAAGCCTGGGTTATTAGCTGTGGCCTTCTAAGATGCTCTATGCACCATTGCTAATGTCAGTAGAGACACCTACCATCCCTTCTTGGGTACTATTTCATCTGTCTGCTCCTACGCTTTCTTAATCCTTTCAATTCCTTTGTTTCCCCCAAACTCCACTCTTTAGATTCTGCCTAATCATCTGCTCAGGCTGGAATAATATATCATTTGTATATGTCCCTTGCTTCCAACACTGCTTAAAAGTTGGAGGTTAGATCTTGACAATAGAGGTAGGAAGACAAGAAGATGCCCTCACCGTGGTTTGGTCACAGAATGAGTCTCTCCATGACAATCAGACCTTTCATTCTATCAATATTACATGCTTGCTGGTGTATTTTTTTTTTTTATTCAGCAACATGCTAAATTTTTTTCTCTGCCATTTATTTTCTTGGATTGTTATGTGTCAGCTTCCATGGCAAATCTATCCATCTCACTGTGAAATAATAAATAATAGCTGCCATTTGTTGAACACCTACATGTACCGCACACAAACTATATTGACACTGTGTATGCCAAGATGCCTCAAAAGTAGGCAAGTGTTATTATTCTAAGTTAGAGTCAAAGAAATCAAGGATATAGGGACTCCTTCATCTACATAATGCTGCTTTTCAAGAGCTTAAAAAGGTGAGTCACTTTAAGCACCACAGGCACTAAAATATTTAAAGACTGCTTTAACCACATTTTAACATTTATTCTTTGAAACATCACAAGGAAGCATTCATTATCTTTCCCATTTTTTAAATAAGAAAACCAAATTTGGGAGGATTTAAAGGGCATCACAGCTAGTACAAAATTGGACCAAAAGCCAGGTCTCCTGACATGAAATCCGCATGCTGACCACTGCACCAGTTGTTGTCATTTCTTTGTGGCTTTTCTTAGTACAAGATTGGAGCCTGGCATGCTGTAGATTATCATCATATATTTTTTGAATAGATGAATGAAAAAGTAAAGCCTGTCTTTAGTCCCTTCTTCACCTCTTTTCCACGTACCCCCTAGATGGCTAATCTTAGTTAATACTTAGGAATTTCCAACCCTGTGGCTCTCAGGTAGCTTCCTGTTCCCTATGCCCATTAGGAACTTAGCCATTTTTGGGATGCCTGGGTGGCTCAGTCGGTTAAGCATCTGACTTCAGCTCAGGTCATGAACTCGAAGTTCATGGTTTTAAGCCCCACATTGGACTCTGTGCTGACAGCTCAAAGCCTGAAGACTGCTTTGGATTCTGTGTCTCTCTATCTGTGCTTCCCCCACTCATATTCTCTCTCTCTCTCTCTCTCTCTCTCTCTCTCTCTCTCTCTCTCTAAATAAACATTTAAAAAGTTTAAATAAAGAACTTAGCCATTTTTAAATCTCATTCTTTCTAGTTTATAAGAACATAAACTATAAGACCAGTTAACATTGAGTGTGCACTATGCATTAGGTACTTACTTATATCATATCCTTAAAGCAAATTTAAAGGATTTTGGATTATTATTTCCATTTACAGATGAAAAGACTTAAAAATTACATGAGTTAGCTAAAAAGTGTGGAACCTCGTATTCTATCCCAGATTTATCTGACTCCTGAAGTTGAAGGCCATACTTATTGAACTCTCCTGCCTCCACACAAACCTGACAGTGACTGACAAGAGTTTATTTTTTCGCTCATCCTTCCCAGATGACACTTGCATTTTAATAAGGTCTTTCAACACTTTATCCCAAAAGTTCTCAAAGTGCACTCCATGGGCCTCTGGGGTCCTTAAGAACCTTTCAGGAGGTCTACAAAATCACAACTATTTTCATAATAATACTAAGATGTTATCGGGCATTCTCACAGAGTTAACATTTGCACTGATGGTACAGAAGCAACTGTGGACATAACTGATGCCACTTTAGAGCAAATCAAGGCAGGATACTCAAGTATCATTGCATTCTTCAACACCACACACTCGTGGGAAAGACAAAAAGGCGGTTTTCTTAAGAATATTTGTGATGAAGCTGTATTAGTACTTTTATTAAAATCCCAACCCTTGAGTATACATATTTTTAATATTTCCTGTGACAAAATGGGAAGCATACATAAAACAGTTTTGAGACATACCAAATTCTCAAGAAAAAGCACTTGTGAGATTTTTTGAGCTGTGAATTAAACCAGTCACTTTTTGCCATGG
Source organism: Lynx rufus (assembly GCF_022079265.1). Classification (NCBI taxonomy): domain Eukaryota; kingdom Metazoa; phylum Chordata; class Mammalia; order Carnivora; family Felidae; genus Lynx; species Lynx rufus. The sequence continues at coordinate 179,794,613 of NW_025814823.1, forward strand.
AACACCATCTTTTTTTTTTTGAAAAACTGACTGACAGACAAATTGGTTATTCAGACTTGAGTATCTGGCAGACGTTTTCTCAAAAATGAACAAAGTGAGTCTGCCACTTCAAGGAAAATAACTGACAATATCTGATTTCAATGATAAAATTTGAGCTTTCAAGTGAAAATTAGAATTAAAAAAATTTTTACCTGCTGCTATGAGCTTGACAAGTTTCCAATACTTAAAAGATTTTTTCTGATAAGATCAGTGGTGTTATTAAGAGATGTGAGATTTTTTTATATTGTATAATGAAATGTACCAACATTTAGCAGATCTGCATACCTCAGTGAATCAATATTTCCCAAATGATTAATGAATAATATTACAAAACCATGCATTGGTAAAAGATCTATTCAAAGTGCAGGACAAATCAATAGATTTTAATGTAATAGAGTATGAAAAGTTCATTGATATGGGGTCAGATTCCATACTACAACTAACCTGTTTTGGTGTGATAAAAAAAAAATAAAATCACCACAGTTATCTAAAAAGGCTATTGCAATACTCCTCCCTTGCCTAATTACATACTGTGTGAAGTGGGATTCTCTTCATAACCTTCATCCCAAATAACATATCACAACAGATTGAAAGCAGAAGCAGATCTTAGAATCCAGCTGCCTTCTATTAAGCCAGACATTAAAGAGATTTTCAAAAATGTAAAACAGCAACAGTCTTCTCAACCAAATATTTTTGTTTTGTAAAATATATTTATTTTTCAGAAAAATATTGTGTTAACTTAGGATAGTGTATTGTTATTTTAAAAAGAATTCATGAAGTTTAAAATTTTTCTCAGTTTTAATTTCCAATGTGATAAATATTGAGAGGTCTAAATCACATAAACAAAAGCTCTTTGGGAGCCTATATTATTCTTTTTTTAAACTTTTTAAAAAATTTATTTATTTATTTTGAGAGACAGAGATAGCAGGGGGAGGGCCAGAGAGAGGAAGAGAGAGAGAATCCCAAGCAGGCTCTGCACTGGCAGCGCAAACCCCGCTCAGGGCTCGAACTAACAAACTGTGAGATCATGACCTGAGCCTAAATCAAGACTTGGGACACTTAACCGACCGAGCCACCCATACGCCCGTATTATTTTTAAGAGTATAAATGAGATTGAGATCAAAATGTTTGGGAACCATTGCTTTAACCCAAGGAAGTGATGATTAGGTATTTCTGACCAACCAGCGGGGTGGGCATTGAGCAGAAGGACTTGTTCTCTCTAAAAACCAAATGTACAATCTATGCATGTTCCTCTGAGAAAATTTGCTTCCAGGGAACCCCCAGTCAAGATTTGGGTTACATTACCATTTCACAGTGCCAGTTAAATCTGTGCTCAGGCAAAAGCTCAGCGTGGCATGCAAATTCAGATCTTTTCATGGATCATGACCTTCAAACTATAGGAGTGAGTGAGGGAGGGAGTTTCTATGTAGTACCACTGGGAGGGTATCTTTCACCCCCAGTGTGAATCTTAGTCTGAGAACATTTCTTGGCGGGTCCTGAGAGTCTGTGTCTAATTAATCACCTTTTCAGACACTCAAGTGGATAGCCTTTGGGGCAGGAAGGGAGAAGCCTGGGAGGCAGAGCAGAATAAACATCTTAATCCAAATCGAGACCGAGGCCAGCTGTCCAGGCTGTTCTTGTGGCCACAGCTTGCAGGGCTACTGCCCACGGCTGCCTCTACTTTATTCTGCTTCCCCTTGAAAGTGCCTACTTCCTTCTCCTTCCCACGCAAGCAGCCAGTCCAGTGCATGAATTTGTGGGTTGGACTCTAATTGCTAGCTGTGCTGGGAAGCCCGCCTCCCTCTAATTCAGCCTTGACACAAATAGCTAGAAAGTTCACTTGCAAAGCCACAACTCCCACAGCAGTGCACTGAGGGGTTCCCTTCTAGAGAGAGGACTTCTATTCCATGCAAATCAACAGATACTTACCAAGCACCTATTTGGTACTTAGCACGTCCTGTGAAGAATGAATCCAAAAAACGTATTTGACAAAATCATAGTAGCTTGGAGTTCCCAGTCTTCTCATCACAGTTCTACCCTCACACAGTGCCCACCAGCTTCCACTTGGACTACTTCAGTGATGAAGACCTGGCCACCTCTTGTAGCATTTTTAGAGAGCTATAGTTGGTAGATAATTCTTTCTGCTGCTCTGGGAGAGCCAGCATAGCACAGTGGTTAAGCCACATAGACCTGGGTCTTAATCCTATCTCAGTCATTTATGATCTTGAGCAAGTTTGCTTTATCTATCTATGCCTCAGTGTCCTTATCTGTAAAAGGGAATAGTAATACCCATCACAAGCCATTGTGGTATTAAAATAAAGTATGCTTGTAAAATGTATTGCCCAGGTCCTGGTACAACTTAAGTGTTTATTAAGCCAGTTCCACCATTTAATTACCTTTGACCTTTAGCAAATTTGGTAATTCAGGTTTTTTTTGTAACTGAAATTGTACCTACATCATAGGGTTGTCAGGATTCATCCCTGATTAAGAACTTAATAGTTTTAGGACCTTGGGCAAGTAATTTTAACTTTTTCAGCTTGGATTTTTTAAAAATCTGTAAATAGAGGTAGCAGTGCTTGTTACTTAAAGGGATTTGTGAGAAATAAAGTATATAAGGTACATATTAGCTTTGTGCTTGGTAAACAGTAGGTTTCATTGTCATTCACTTCCATCACTTTGCCCTGAGAGATGTCTCCCTTGCATGGTCTGTGGTCCACTATTTGGATCTACACAGACTAAGTCAAATCTTTCTTCTAGTTGGACCTTTCATTATGTTTCCCACATGTTTTCTTTCCTCTGGTATAGACTTCCCCAGTATCTCCAAAGCATTTCTTGCATAAGATTTTGAGCTTTTCACTATCCTGGGAATGTTTCCCAGATGGCCTTTGGTTTGTCAAGGTTCTTTTCAAAATATGTTTAGATTTTTTTTAACGTTTATTTTTTTCTGAGAGATAGAGAGGATAGAGCATGAGCGGGGGAGGGGCAGAGAGAGAGGGAGACACAGAATCTGAAGCAGGATCCAGCCTCTGAGCTGTCAGCACACAGCCTGATGCGGGGCTCGAACTCACGACCATGAGATCATGACCTGAGCTGAAGTTGGTTGCCCAACCAACTGAGCCACCCAGGCACTCCTGATGTTTAGATTTAAATGTGAAATTCCAGGTGAAGATTGATCAGCCCAGAACACTTTGAGACCATCATCTTCATTGTGTATGATGCTGAATTTTTTTTTTGAATGGAGCCAAGTTTAAGTGAAAGATATGCCAAATTATTGATTCATATTGAGCTTGTAATCAACTTAAATCATAGAATTGTTTTCATATTTTCTGCTGTTAAACCATGTATCCCCAATTCTCTACTCGTGACGTATAATAAGAAAAAATTGGAATACTTCACAAATTTATGTGTCATGATTGCACAGGGGCCACATTAACCTTCTCTGTATCATTCCAATATCAGCATATGTGCTGTTGAAGTGAGCATGTTTAATTTTTTAAATCATAAATATGGGTTTTTTTTTTCTTGAACTCTGGTAAAATTGGTTTCAATATTTTGACTCACTATTCTACACTTGATCTTAGCCAAAAGGCCGAGAAGCGATTGACTCACTATTCTTATCTATTTATTTTAAAATGAGTTTGGATTTTGATGTCCAGCATATTGCCCACTTGTTGCACTCTCTGTTTGCATATTTAATCAGAATTCCCTTTATTTAAGTTAATTAAACTGTTGAAGAAGATAGGCCACTCCGGAGCTCTATGGGGTGAAAGAGTGTACCCCATCCCCAACCAGGTGAATTTTGATCAACATTATGGAGGTCTGGTCAATTAAATGCTATAAACTCTCCATACTGTAATATCATCCAGTTCTTAGTTCTTTATCATTTCATATAATCCGTGCTTAAGAAATGAAGAAATGAAGTTATCTCCCTCCTCCATGGCATAGGGGAAAGCATATAGCCAAGAACAGGATTCATATCTTTGTTCTTTAACATACTTGTTGGGTGTCATATGAAAAATCACTTAAATTTACCCTGGATGTTCTCATATGCAAAAAAAGATAACATTATTACATTTTTCACTGCTTACTGAGAAAATTAAGAATGGTAATAATTAGAATAAGTTCTGCATGAAATGAAGATATTGTTTATTTCAGTAACTGGATCGGGAAACAGATCATCTTTTATTATTGTATATGTTTTAAACATGCAGATGAAGAAAAAAGGCTCAGAGAAGAAAGGTGTCACCAATATTCAAACTCATATCTGTTTTGCTTAAAAATATATTATCTTTCCATAATGCTATGGTACTTCACTGAGAATTACCTGTTTAAAGTGCTTTGTATTATAAAGTCCCAGATTAATATGAATTGTTGTTATAATTTAGTTTACCAGTTAGAAAAGACAGTTAGGTTCATTTAGCATAATTTATCCTTTGTGAATGCAAGTAGCCTCTTGATGATTACAGATTCACCTTTTGTATACCCACAAATCACCTTTCAATAATTATTGTTGCTAGTTTTTTTTACTTTAGACACAATAGGTTTATAAATTCTAGAATCATCCCTTCTTTCTCAGAAAAAATCTGACTATTTATCCTTCTCCAGGTTTCTGGTACTTCTGACATTGAGAAATATGCTATGTTATTGTATGTGCGTGCGTGCGTGTGTGCGTGTGTGTGTGTGTATGTATGTGTGTGTGTTTTCTACAAACTGCTTACATGTAACTGTGGAGTTACACAAAACGTAGTCAGGTATTAAAATGAATAACAGAAGGGCTCTGGGGTGGCTCAGTCGGTTAAGCATCAGACTCTTGATTTCGGCTCAGGTCCTGATCTCATGGTTCAGTTCATTAGATCAAGCCCTGTACAAGGCTCAGTTGTGGACAGTGTGGAGCCTGCTTCAGATTCTCTCTCTCTGCCCCTCCCCTGCTTGCACATGTGCACTCTGTCTCCCAAACTAAAACTAAAACTAAAACTAAAACTAAAACTAAAACTAAACTAAACTGAATAACAGAAATAGAGAATTATCCTAGATGATCAAGAAAGTGAACAGTGTGAATTGCAGGTATCAGCAAAGACCTCATAGTAACGACTGTAATTCTAGACTCCAAAAGATCAGTCCTTCATTTTTTAATTTTCCCTGATCAAGCAAGGAAGCATTGATTGTGTTCCTTGGAGATTTCAAGAATCTGTTTATACTTTCCTGTGCTTTTTGGGCTCCTTCTGTCTGCATTGGTACCCAGAAGCAGTGCTGACTGTCAGAGCTGTCTGGTTCACTCCTCTCAGCCTGTGGTCCATGAACTGAGATACACTGAGCTGAGGGAACCATCAGAAGAGTCTGGGGGAAAACTTGTGTTGACTGAAAGGCAGGGGGTAGTTATTGCCCACAATGTCTGAGAAGATGGAGCTGCAACAAGCCCAGGCACTTTTGCCCAAAATCTGTAGGTTTGTAATTTATTTATATTATAAACATGTATCTAACACTTACTCTATACTGGGCACTGGGCTAAATGTTGGAGATAAAAAATCAAGCCAAATGTGTCTTCTAGGAAGTTTCTCACAGACGATGAAAATTGAACTTCTTAGTTGAGTTTTGAAGAGAAACTAGCTATTAGTTGGATGAAAATGTTAACAGAGGTAAGGTATACCAGAGAGTGAAAACAGGTCAGGGGAAGCAAGTAGAAAAGCATGAAATAACGTGTCAAATCTGGGAAACTGAAAATGCTTCTGGATGACTAGACAATACATTGACTGCGAAGAAGTGATGGGGGCAAAGTTGGAGGAGTGGTCAGGAGCCAGATGATGAAGAATTTTTGTTGCTAAATCTTATCCTAAAAGCTGTGGTGGCCTATTGAAGGAATTTAATCAGCATAATGAAATGATTAAAGCTATGCTTTTGGAAGATGTCTTTTATGAGATATGTAGAGAGTAAATGGGAAAAGAACCATTTTGAAACCCAGAAAGTCTAGTTAGGAGACTATGGGAGTAATCAGATTAGAAACTATGGCTACTGACTAGAGCAGTGGCCATTAGTAGGAGTCAAGCAGAAGGAACAAATGCAAATGATATTAAAGGATGTATAATTTGCATCCTTGGTGTTAAGAGGGACGACATGGGAAGAAAGGGATAATAATACAGTGAAGAGTCTGGGTTAATTCTCACATTTCCTATATGGCTCAATGCATTGATTATGATTCCTTTCATTGAGATAGGGTATGAAGCAGGAGGATCAAGTTTTGGGCGGTCAGATGATGAATTCAGTCTTTGACATGTTAAGATTTGGGTCTACAGGATTTCTAAGGAGATATTTCAGTTGGAAGTTTTATATAAGAATCTGAAGCTCATTTAAAAAAAAAGGGAGGAGAAAGAAATTCATCAATATATAAAAATGGTGGTTTGAAGCCATGGATTGACATGGAAGGAGGAGATACCAATAACCATTATTTTGGAAGATCTGTCCAAACATACTTCTTGCCATTTGCAATGATGTGGATGGAGCTAGAGTGAATTATGCTAAGCAAAATAAGTCAGTCAGAGAAAGATACATACCACATGATTTCACTCATATGTGGAATTTAAGAAACAAAACATATGGAAAAGGAAGGGGAAGAGAAAGGGAAATAAGTGATGAGAGGCTCTTAAAGGTAGAGAACAAACTGAGGGTTGATGGAGGGAGGTGAGTGGGGGATGGGCCAGATATATGATGGATATTAAGGAGGGCACTTATTACAATGAGCACTGGGTGTTGTATGTAATTGATGAATCACTGAATTCTACTCCTGAAACCAATATTGCACTCTATATTAACTAGCTAGAATTTAAATACAATTTTGGAAAAAAAAAAACCATACACTTCTTCTCTAAGAACTCTCCCTCACCTGATCCACAGGTGGACATATTTGAACTGTGTGACTTTGCCATACTGTCCTAATAGTCATAACTAGTGGGTCCAAACTGGACTAATCAGAATATATCATCTAGGGGATCTGACATTGAAACATCCTTGCACAATATCTCTGCATGTTGTTTGGCTGGGGAAATGTAAATGCAGGAAGTATGGGGCAACCATATTTGGCTATGAAAAAGCTAAACAAGTTGAGAGGAATGGAGGCAAGCCTGGGGAGGTAAGAGAGAGAAGTTCCCTATTGCCTAATGGTTTTTGAGACTCTGAAAACTCTTCAAGAAGCCTTGGTTCCTGGAAATACCCCAAAAATTCTTCTAATAAATTCCAGTCCACCCCCTCAAACACCCTTTAATCTTGTATGGAATGAACATGTTCCTTACGAACAGAGGGAGAATTAGACTATAACTACTTTGAAAGCCTTAATGAAAGTATGAATCTAGGCAGTAAATAGTGATAGCTGCTAACAAAACAAAAACTAAACAATCAAATATTATGTGTCTCCTAGGTAAAATTGGACAGCATTACTTATGGTGAATCACTGCTAGAAAATCAACCTTGGGTCTGATCAAGTCTCTAAATCTAACTAACAGTTTACAGGAAATATAGGGTTAGAGGAGCATGTTAAACTCTACCATGGGGATAAAACTGGTAAAACCTAGACAGTGGCAAGCATTACTAAATTATCTTACTTTTTTCATGCAAAAAAAGAGGTGGGAAGAGGTGGAAAGGTGATCCAAAAAGTTAAATGAGAGTTAAGGGACACATGAATCAATTTTAATATATAGACCTGATTTTGATCTTGAGTCAGATTTTTTAACTAAAGAAATTTTTTCACTGGACATTTTATGGTATTAAGGAATTATTTTAATCATGATGATATTATGACTATTTTTAAATAGTCTTACACCCTTTGAGATACATACACAAATAGTAACAGATGAAAAATATATTTATTTGGATTTCCCTCAAAATTATTAGAATGTGGCAGAGCTAAGCAAGGAGTATAGATGAATCAAATTGGTCCTGGAGTAGATAATAATTGACACTGAGGGTTCACTATATTATTCTCTCTACTTTTTATGTGTTTGAAATTTATAACAACATAACAAAAATTTGGTTGCTTTTTTAATAATAGCTTGACATACCCAGGAATTGACATCTGAATATCAATGTAATATACACTATCAATAAAGGATAAAACCGACATGATCCTTTCAATAGATGAGAAAAAGCATTTGACAAAATCAACACCCCTTCATAAACACACACACACACACACACACACACACACACACACACAAACTTACCAAACTAGAAATATAAAGGAACTTTCTCAACTTAATAAAGGTTGTCTACAAAAAAAAAAACCCAATAAATACGATACTTCATTGTGAAAGACTCAATGCTTTCACTCTAAGATCAAGAACAAGACCAGGATGCCTGCTTTTGCTGTTTATTTAACATTCTGCTAGAAGTTCTAACCAGCACAATTAGACAAGAAAATTAAATAGACATTTAATTTAAATTTTAAAATAAGAAATATTTAAGTTTAAAAAGACATTTAAGTTTTAAAGGAAGAAATAGAACAATCTCTATTCATAGATGATATGACCTTCTATGCAGGAAATCCTAAAGAATCCACTAAAAAACTATTAGAATAATAAATAAGTTCACTAAAGGTTCAAGACATAAGATCAATATACAAAAATCAATTGCATTTCTATACATTAGCAATGAACAATCTGAAAATGAAATTAAGAAAACAATTGTATTTATATTAGTATCAAACAGAATAATAGAGGGGTGCCTGGGTGGCTCAGTCAGTTAAGTGTCTGACTTCAGCTCAGGTCATGATCTCACAGTTTGTGAGTTTGAGCCCCACATCAGGCTCTCAGATGTCAGCACAGAGCCACTTTGGATCCTCTGTCTTCTTCTCTGTGCCCCTCTCCTGTTTGCTCACGTTCTCTTTCTCTCAAAAATAAACACTTAAAAAAGAATAAATGGAATCCAAAAAATAACACACTTAACAACTGATTTAACAAAATACTACAAAACTTATAATCTAGGGGCCCCTGGGTGGCTTAGTCAGCTAAGTGTCCAACTTTGGCTCAGATCGTGATCTCAGGGTCCATAGGTTTGAGCTCCGCATTGGGCTCTGTGCTGAGCCTGGAGCCTGTTTCCGATTCTGTGTCTCCCTCTGTTTCTGCCCCTCCCTCCCTCATGCTCTGTCTCTCTCTCTCTCTTAAAAAATAAATAAACATTAAAAATTTTTAAATAAAAATAAAAAACTTACAATCTGAAAACCATAAAACATTGATGAAAGAAACTAAAGAACTAAATAAATGGAAAGAAATGTCATGTTCATGAATCAGAGGCTTAATATTGTTACGGTAACAGTATGTCCCCAAATGATTGACAGATTCAATGTAATTACTATTCAGATCCCAGTTTGCATCTTTTCAGAAATTAACAAGCTTCATATAGAAGTACAAGGGAATAAGCATGGCCAAAACAGTTTTGAAAAAGAACAATGTTGGAGGACTCATGCTTTCTGATTTAAAAATTTTGTACAATGCTAAGCAAAATAAGTCAGTCAGAAAAAGATAAATATCATATGATTTCATTCATGTGGAATTTAAGAAAGAAAACACATGGGGCGCCTGGGTGGCGCAGTTGGTTAAGCGTCCGACTTCAGCCAGGTCACGATCTCACGGTCCGTGAGTTCGAGCCCCGCGTCGGGCTCTGGGCTGATGGCTCAGAGCCTGGAGCCTGTTTCGGATTCTGTGTCTCCCTCTCTCTCTGCCCCTCCCCCGTTCATGCTCTGTCTCTCTCTGTCCCAAAAATAAATAAACGTTGAAAAAAAAAATTAAAAAAAAAAAAGAAAGAAAACACATGAATATAGGGGAAGGGAAAGAAAAGTAAGATAAAAACAGAGAGGGAGGCAAACCATAAGAGATTCTTAAATACAGAGAACAAACTGAGAGTTGCTGGAAGGGTGTTGGGTGGGGGGGATGGGCTAAATGGGTGATGGGCATTAAGGAGAGCACTTGTTGGGATGAGGAAGCACTGGGTGTTATATGTAAGTGATGGATCACTAAATTCTTCCTGAAATCATTATTACAGTATATGTTAACTAACTTGGAATTAAATACAATTTAAAAATTAAAAAAAACCAGTACATATCTATGCTAATCAAAACAATGTCATACTGGCATAATGATAGACATATAACTCAATGGAATAGAATTGAAAGTCCTGAAATAAGACTCTCACTTTCAAGAATGGAAAGTTCTCTTTCTACTAAACAGTGAAGACTATTAAGAACAGAGTGGTTGCTTTTTACCAGGGGAGAGGGAAATGTAGGCCATTTGACCCTACTTAATTTTGATGGCTTTAATATATAGGTCATTAGAAAAAACTTAAAGTCTTGTGCATATGTAAAACAGTTCATAAAAATCAGAAGACACAGAAAAAAAGGAGAGAAGACACTAATTACAACTACAATGGTGATGCCAATTACAGCCAACATTTATATAACATTTACTAAATGCCACTCCTTTTTCCAAATATTTTAAATTTATTGTCATTTAATACTCACAAAAATCATAACTACCATTATTATTCTCATTATGTAGATGAGAAAACTGAAGCACTAAGAGTTTGTATAACTTACCCACAATCAGAGAGTTGGAAGTGTTAAGACAGGGGTACTCAACACTGACTGCACATAAGAATCATGTCAGGAGCTTGTAAAACACTTAATGATCTACCCATACCTCAGACCAATTAATTCAGACCCTGGTGGGTTTTTAAATCTCCCAGATGATTTCAATGTGCAGCCAAGGCTAAGAACCACTGTATTAAGGCCCAGTTCTTACCCAATGACCAGAGTAAGAGGCCGACTCACCTAACATTACAGCATCCTCTGGGTTTAAAGACTGAGTTTTCAGAAGGTAGTTCCTAGAGCATTGCGTGAACATTGAAATGCAAGTGAATTGAAAATTATCATGTCTCCAACAAGACCTTGGATCTGTGTTTTAACTGTCCTACAAGGTAATTCTGATGCTTATTCAAGTTTGGGAACCAGTAATATAAGGATTAGGACAAGTTTCTCCTCCTGTCTTATATCATGGCCTAGGAGACCAAAAATCTGAATTTAATGCAGAGTTTTGTTTGTAGATGTTTATCCACCAGCAAGTGTTTTGACCATGAAGTCCTCAGATTTCTTCAGTTGTGAAGAGAAAGACAAAATGTCTTTCTTTTTAAAATTTTTTTTAATGTTCTTATTTTATTTTTGAGAGAGACAGAGTGCTAGCGGGGGGAGAGAGGGAGACAGAATCTGAAGCAGGCTCCAGGCTCTGAGCTGTCTGCACAGAGCCTGACATGGGGCTTGAACTCACTGACTGTGAGATCATGACCTGAGCCAAAGTCGGACACTTAACTGACTGAGCCACCCAGGCTCCCCTGAAGGACGAGATTTCTAAGATATTCTCTGAGGTTAAAAGTCTGCATTCAGATAATTCTTCCATAGGTTTCAGAACTGATTCAAGTTCCCTGGTGGAAGGAGATTTTCCTAAACCATAAACAAATGCATAGCAAAGTGATTAAGAGCATGGCCTTCTGGCTCTATCTAGGTTTGAATACCATTTCTACTTCTTCCTATCTGATCTTAGAAAAGTTTTTAAATCTGTGAGCCTCAGTCTTTATTATAAAGTTGGATTCCTATTCATACTTAGGCTTGTATCAAGTGTTAAAAAAAAGTGCTTATAGAACACTTAACATCAACTCAGGCACACAGTGAGCTCTCAATAAATGAAAGCTATCTTTATATTTATAATTATTTTTTCATACTGGTTATTGCACAAAATTTGAATTTCAATATTGTCCCTATTTCCAGGCATACTTCAGAGGCAGGTATGAAATGAGAAAGCTTTGGAAATTAGAAGAGAAAGTGACTGTAGAGGACATGGGGCTATGAGCAGAGATTATATAACAAGAATGAAATCCTAGGATCATTTAGTCTTACAGCTGCCAGGGACCTTAACTGTCTTCTAGATCAACCTTCCAACCCTGTGGATCTGGGGAAAGAGGCCATGTTAGAGTACAGTCTTGACCTTGGAGGGGCATCAATTTATGAAGCCTTAATGGGTGGGGTCCTATTAATGGATGTGACTGGGATTGGGTTCCTCCGGAGGCTTTCAGCCTACAAATAGACTACTTTTAATTCAAAGTGAAAAGAAAAGCCAATGTAGGAGACAGAAGATTTTGTATTGAGGAAGACCCACATTGTCTTAACCATCAAACCAAAATTTAAGTGTCCTCTCAGCTCACCAGAATGGCTCCTTGGAAGTAATGCACCTTGCATACTGACAGGTGTTTCACCTATCAGAAAATTCTATATCAGACACCTACAAGATTTACCACCTGTGCTACAAAATTCCCAGTATCTTTCCAGTGCTAAATACTAATTTTACGCACACATGAGATGAAAGCCAATGAGAGGGGAGGATGCAGAATGGAATTACAGGGCTGAGGAGGGCACTGGAAGATATTCTTGGCTATGAGAAAGCAGAGTGGGGTGCTGATACCTGAGGCCAGAGGCATGAGAAGGAATTGTCAGGTGTGGAAAGCAGATGTGAGAGAGTGTTGAGGGCAAACTGTACTCTCTTAACAATCGTGTATTTTTAATCCCTGGTCTGTGATAGTCTGCTACTTTCTCAAAAGCAGAGGAGGGTGGAAAGTAAAAGACCCTGAATCACTGTAGCAATATAGGTCTTCTGGGAAACAGCCTCTAATAATTTTCTGGGGCTGCTTAAACAAAATTCAGAGGCTAGAAGTCCAAAACCAAGGTGTTAGCAGGGTTGGTACCTTCTAAGTTCTGTGAGGGAGAATTTGTTTCATGCCTCTCCTAGCTTCTGATGACCTCAGGCATTCCTTGGCTTACAGATGGTATTCTCCTTGGGACTTCACATTTCCTCCTTCTGTATATGTCTGTCTCTGTGTCCAAATTTCCCCTTTCATAAGGACACAGTCATATTGGATTATGGCCCACCCTAATGACCTTATATTAATTTGACCATCTGCAAAGACCCATGATTTCTAAATAAGGTCACATCCATAGTTACTAGGGGTTAGGACTTCAATACCGTTTGGACAGAAACACAGTTCAAACCATAACATAGCCCATGCTCTTCTCCCATCTTCTGGTTAACATGAGGCCTACAGAAACTTCCCTTGGTCACTAGATTTCTTGAGTCCAGTTTTCTATCTCTAATTCAGGGCTGCATGTCTTTCAGGCACATTCCCTATTGTCTTCCATGTGGAGAAGTGTAGGGGGTCCTGTACCTCCCTGAAAGGTACTCTGTCTAGCAGAGAAAAGCCTCAAAGTCCTCTCCCTATAGCTGTTGACAGGCAGCTGTTGCACAAAGAAAATGTAGATCTGGGAGGAACCTCAGTACTCATGTGGTCCATACTATAGAAAAGTGGAGTGGGACCCAAAAAGTCATTTTTGTTCAGGTGCATGGCAGAACCAGTTACAAACTCAGTTTCCTCATTTGAAGGGCAACACTCTTCCCATTCCACTTTTGACCAACTCAGTATTGTGTTAGGCACTGTAAGAGAGTCAAAGGAAGTATAATATGCCATTAGTTAAAGATGTGCATTATTTCATGTTTTTAAAATCTTTGGAATAGAGATGCTATTTATAATCAATGGCAAGTCTAATTGGCAGCATTTTCTCTTTATTAGTGGAATACAACAGTAAACACACATCTTATTTAGATATCTTAAATCCAATAAAATATAGTTTAAGAAATAATCCCAGCCTTCATGGTGTCTCCCCTCTAGTTAGGAAGATAATATTTTGTCATTTGATGTCATAATAAGCATTATTAAGACAGACTGTAACTTAGAAATTCACACTAACAGCTTTGGCTACAGAAAAAGAAAAAAATAATTGAAAATTCACAACTCATCATGTCCCTAACCACTCCCTTTTTAAAACCCTTCCAACAGCTTCTTCTTGCTCTTGGGATGAAGACTAAACTCCTTATGTGGACCATGAGATTTGGTATGTCCTGGCACTTGTTAAGTTTCTATCCTCATCTTGCACCACTCTTCTTCTTTCGCTCTCTCCACAGTGGTCCTCTGTTTTTCTTTTCTTTTCTTTTCTTTTCTTTTCTTTTCTTTTCTTTTCTTTTCTTTTCTTTTCTATTTATTTATTTATGTTTGTTTGTTTGTTTTAGTCCATCTTATTTCTATGCCTCCCCCCCCCCCCGGAATTTTCCCTTGCTGTTTCCTCTTCTTGGAGTGTCTTCCTTACATTCTTCAACCAGATAACTCTTTTTTTTTTATATATATATGAAATTTATTGACAAATTGGTTTCCATACAACACCCAATGCTCATCCCAAAAGGTGCCCTCCTCAATACCCATCACCCACCCGCCCCTCCCTCCCACCCCCCATCAACCCTCAGTTTGTTCTCAGTTTTTAACAGTCTCTTATGCTTTGGCTCTCTCCCACTCTAACCTCTTTTTTTTTTTTTTCCCTTCCCCTCCCCCATGGGTTCCTGTTAAGTTTCTCAGGATCCACATAAGAGTGAAACCATATGGTATCTGTCTTTCTCTGTATGGCTTATTTCACTTAGCATTACACTCTCCAGTTCCATCCACGTTGCTACAAAAGGCCATATTTCATTTTTTTCTCATTGCCACATAGTATTCCATTGTGTATATATACCACAATTTCTTTATCCATTCATCAGTTGATGGACATTTAGGCTCTTTCCATAATTTGGCTATTGTTGAGAGTGCTGCTATGAACATTGGGGTACAAGTGCCCCTATGCATCAGTACTCCTGTATCCCTTGGATAAACTCCTAGCAGTGCTATTGCTGGGTCATAGGGTAGGTCTATTTTTGATTTTCTGAGGAACCTCCACACTGCTTTCCAGAGCGGCTGCACCAATTTGCATTCCCACCAACAGTGCAAGAGGGTTCCCGTTTCTCCACATCCTCGCCAGCATCTATAGTCTCCTGATTTGTTCATTTTGGCCACTCTGACTGGCGTGAGGTGATACCTGAGTGTGGTTTTGATTTGTATTTCCCTGATAAGGAGCGACGCTGAACATCTTTTCATGTGCCTGTTGGCCATCTGGATGTCTTCTTTAGAGAAGTGTCTATTCATGTTTTCTGCCCATTTCTTCACTGGGTTATTTGTTTTTCGGGTGTGGAGTTTGGTGAGCTCTTTATAGATTTTAGATACTAGCCCTTTGTCCGATATGTCATTTGCAAATATCTTTTCCCATTCCGTTGGTTGCCTTTTAGTTTTGTTGGTTGTTTCCTTTGCTGTGCAGAAGCTTTTTATCTTCATAAGGTCCCAGTAATTCACTTTTGCTTTTAATTCCCTTGCCTTTGGGGATGTGTCGAGTAAGAGATTGCTACGGCTGAGGTCAGAGAGGTCTTTTCCTGCTTTCTCCTCTAAGGTTCTGATGGTTTCCTGTCTCACATTTAGGTCCTTTATCCATTTTGAGTTTATTTTTGTAAATGGTGTGAGAAAGTGGTCTAGTTTCAACCTTCTGCATGTTGCTGTCCAGTTCTCCCAGCACCATTTGTTAAAGAGGCTGTCTTTTTTCCATTGGATGTTCTTTCCTGCTTTGTCAAAGATGAGTTGGCCATACATTTGTGGGTCTAGTTCTGGGGTTTCTATTCTATTCCATTGGTCTGTGTGTCTGTTTTTGTGCCAATACCATGCTGTCTTGATGATGACAGCTTTGTAGTAGAGGCTGAAGTCTGGGATTGTGATGCCTCCTGCTTTGGTCTTCTTCTTCAAAATTCCTTTGGCTATTCGGGGCCTTTTGTGGTTCCATATGAATTTTAGGATTGCTTGTTCTAGTTTCGAGAAGAATGCTGGTGCAATTTTGATTGGGATTGCATTGAATGTGTAGATAGCTTTGGGTAGTATTGACATTTTGACAATATTTATTTTTCCAATCCATGAGCAGGGAATGTCTTTCCATTTCTTTAAATCTTCTTCAATTACCTTCATAAGCTTTCTATAGTTTTCAGCATACAGATCCTTTACATCTTTGGTTAGATTTATTCCTAGGTATTTTATGCTTCTTGGTGCAATTGTGAATGGGATCAGTTTCTTTATTTGTCTTTCTGTTGCTTCATTGTTAGTGTATAAGAATGCAACTGATTTCTGTACATTGATTTTGTATCCTGCAACTTTGCTGAATTCATGTATCAGTTCTAGCAGACTTTTGGTGGAGTCTATCGGATTTTCCATGTATAATATCATGTCATCTGCAAAAAGCGAAAGCTTGACTTCATCCTTGCCAATTTTGATGCCTTTGATTTCCTTTTGTTGTCTGATTGCTGATGCTAGAACTTCCAGCACTATGTTAAACAACAGCGGTGAGAGTGGGCATCCCTGTCGTGTTCCTGATCTCAGGGAAAAAGCTCTCAGTTTTTCCCCAACCAGATAACTCTTAATCCTTCTTCCGATTTCTTTAAAAGAGTCACTTCTTTGGAAAAACTTTCTCTAATTTTCTGATTAAGTCAAATTGGTTCCTTATATGCTCTCAAAGCAATGTGTATCCTTTTCTTTGTAGCCCTTGCCATGAATACATATAGTTACATATTAATTTGATCATTTGAATAATACCAGTTTCTCCTATTAGACTTGAAGCTCCTGAAGACAGGATGGATTCCTGTCTGTTTTTCTCATTATTGTGTCCCAGGACCTAGCATAAACCCTGGTACATGGATGATGCAAATACATATGTATTGATGAATAAATGATGAATCTGTACATGTTCACAGAAGATGTCATGGTAGCTTTGTGATTTGACCCTCATCTTGCAAATGGTGGGCAGTGAGCATAGAGAATAATTACAGTCATTGGGTCACACTAACATGAAGTAAAATCTCAATTCTGTCTTCAATGGAATTATTGAGATCATTAAATTATCATATACAAAACACTTGTGCAGTATCTGGACTGCAGATAACACTTAATAAATCACAGCCTTTGTTGTTGTTACTACATGCTTATGTCTAAGAGGCTGTTTGGAGGTTGGGGTCATGCCCGATTTTTGTACATTTGTAGTACCTTCTGCCTGCCACGTGTCCATAAACATCCATAACTGAACACATGGCATTAAGGTTAAAGAAATGTTTCTGGGAGCAAGTATAGGAATGATTGAATTTGCTTTGTGTCTAGGTCCATGTCTAAATAATAACTGTAAAAGTTGCCTTTATGTTTTTCAAGAAATCATTTATGAATGGTAGGAAATCCTTCTGAATGGTAGGGAGCTATCTAATCTTTCTCAGTGCAAATGTTCCTCATGCAGCATCTGTGATTCAGCAGCATTTTCAGGTTTGGCACCAGTACATGGTTTTAAAGGGGAATAGAATCCCTAAATCAAATCATGGGGCAGGGGCTTATTAATGCCCCTGGCTTATGAATTCCCACTGTGGCACCCAGGGCTGTTCACAAGCTCCTGGCTCCTAGCTACTTCATCTGGCTGTCATTTTTGGCTGCAAGCCTCATAATATAGAAAGTATGTCACAATGTGTTTAAGAATAAATTTATTTTCTCTCATTAGGCCTAGATTTTGAGGAGTCCTTTAAATCCATTAATATTGGCATTTTTCAGCAGAGAAACATTTCATCTGTTTTTACCTTTGATCATTGATTTTAGTTCCATTTTATAACACTATTTGTCTGTGTATTGGTTCTCTATTCTCTTATCTCTAATTCTCTCTAAATGTCTTTATAGTTTTGGGGTGGGTGTGTGCGTGTGTGTGTGTGTGTGAATTAACATTACTTTGAGATCATTGTAGATTCACATACAGGTGTAAGAAATAATATATAAAGATCCCATATACCCTTCGTTCAGTTTTCTTCCAGGGTAATATCTTTCAAAAATATAATAAAGCATCACAGACAGGATATTGACATTTCTACAACCTACCAATCTTATTCACATTTCCCCAGTTTTACTTGTACTCATCCGTGTGTGTGTGTATGTGTGTGTGTGTGTGTGTGTGTGTGTGCATACTTAGTTATGTGTAATGTTGTTACATGTGTTGGCCCATTTTCCACCTCCATAGTCAAGACACAGAATAGTTCCATCACCACAAATATCCCTGACATTGCCTTGTTATAATGACACTCAACTCCTTCTTGACTGACTCCTCACTTTGTTCTTTTTTTCTACATGACTTTTATATTAGTCTACCATATTACTGATTGGATTTTCTGCAATATCAATCCTGCTCTTCACTGCTTCCAGTATAAATCGTAATTATACAGACATACTCTTTTTCCTCATAGTCCTTTTTAAAAAATCTTATTCATATCCCCTGCTTTGTTATTCCCTTTTCCCTTTGTAGCTATTTTCACATGAGCATAAAATTGGGCAGGATCCTGGGGAGTCATCTAATCCAGGGAAGCAAATTCTTGGAAAATATGCTGACATATACTTCTGTACTTCATATACTGCAGGCTTATGGCTTGCAGTTCTCCAAGGCAAATACAACTAATCAATTGGATATGGCATACAAAAGCAAATCTGTTTGCCATTCATGGTCTTTTCCAATCTTTCATTTCACAAATGAAGAAACTAAGGACAAATATAAGAGAGTCTGTAACAAAGTATACAGATAAGATTGGGAAACAGATCCATATCTGAAAATGATGAAATGGAAAACCAATGCCATTTGCATTCTTATAGTTCCAAGTCTTTGCTTGGCCTCAGGGATGTTTTGCATCTAGGCTGGATGTATGGTACTTCTGGATGACAAAGAACTCTCAGGAAGGATCTGCTGATAAAGCTATTTTTCAAAAGTGTTCTGTGCCTGAAGAATTTCCTGCCTAAATAAGGCAAAAGAACGAAGGACTGTGGATCCCACCTCCAGTTATATGTATGTTATTTGAGACTTTTCTCCCCACCTTTCTCTTCAGCCAGTTAAAGAGCTTTAAAAGCAAGTGAGATTCAACCTGGCTTATGTAACTAACAATGTAAAATAGCACTGATAAGAATGGATAATGAAGGGTAATTTTCAATCTTGAACACAAAGGATGTGGTCATATAATATAGACCTCACTTCAGAAGAGAGGCAGTATTATTTAGTGGTTAGGGCCATACACACTGGGTCCAGCTTCTGAGATTTGAAGCCAATCTCCAGCACCTATTAGCTGGTGACTTTGAGCAAGTTACTTAACTTTTTTTTGCTTCAGCTTCTTCATCTGTAAAATGGGGATTATAATATCAGTACCTACTTTACGGCAATGTTGTGAAGATTAAATAAATCAACATATACAAAGCACTTGGAAGGGTTCCTGACATATAGTAAGTGATATATTCGTGTTTACAATGGTTATTTTCACCACATCTAGACATAATGTATGTATCTTATGAAGTATATATTGCTTTTCCCATAAAGGAAATAAAACTGAGGAAGTTACATAATAAATAAGTACCAATTTTGAATAGAGAAAAGAAAACTAATATTTCTAATTTGGGGAAGTCATGGATGCTTCTTAGAAGAATAGGCAGATGAGGGGCACGTGGGTGGTTCAGTCAGTTAAATGTCCATCACAGTTTGAGGTTTGAGTAGGTTTGAGTCCTGAGTCGGGCTTTGTGCTGACAGCTCAGAGCCTGGAGCCTGCTTCAGATTCTGTGTCTCCCTCTCTCTCTGCCCTTCCCCCGCTCATGCTCTGTCTCAAAAATAAATAAACATTAAAAAAAAAAAAGAATAGCCAGATGACTACATATGGGAGGAAGGAGACTATTAAAACAGGAATAGATGGAGAAAAGAAGAAAACATGTCATATCCTGGTGTCAGGTCTCCTGGGGGAGGGTACCAGATGCATAAGACCTAGAGCAGCAATGTCATTTCATTCCTTACCTATTTATTTGGCAATAGTTAAATATATACCATGATGCAATTATGATGAGGAACAAAAGACAATAAAGAAACTAAACCCCAGCCTCAAATATAAGTAACGTGTTCTTCCAGGAGAGAAGATGTAGAGGGTAGAGATTGGTCATTTTCATGCCCTTTTATTATATTACTTTCTAATAAATTTTTCAGCACTGAGTAGGTGAAATTTTCCAGAGAGATAATACTTTGAGGTCCTTTCCTATTACTGAAAATATCATCAGAGTTTGTCCTCTTGATGATGGCTTCAGAATAGGGGTTGCAAACTCAAATCCTACAGGGGCCATAAGGGACAATGAACCAATGAAGCATTCTGAGTATAAGTGTAGGAGCACGAGAATGTAAAACTTGGGGTGTAGACCATGGAAACTTTGGGAGCACACAGACTATATAAAGGGCATCCATTTTGGAGTAGGTTATTGCCAGGTCTTTTAAATTTTTGAGAGAATTCAGAAATACAGAATTTAACATGAAAGCTCTTTTTTTTATTTAAAATTTTTTTAATGTTCATTTATTTTTGAGGAAGAGAGAGAAACAGAGTGTGAGTGGGGGAGGGACAGAGAGAGAGGGAGACACAGAATCCAAAGCAGGCTTCAGGCTCTGAGCTGTCAGCGCAGAGCCCGACGTGGGGCTTGAACTCATGGACCTTGAAATCATGACCTGAACCAAAGTCGGACGCTTAACTGACTGAGCCACCCAGGTGCCCCAAAAGCTCTTTATTTTTAAATACTGCATCAAATACTGTAAACAAAATAGGTGTGCCAAACAAAGTGTGTTTGGATATCATTTTTTAGCCTTTGGCAACCAGCTGGAATTTAAACAAGCGATGACATATAGTGGGTGCTGTTGTCTTTCCAGCTGTCTGAGAAAACCCAGAGTTCCTGCTCCAAAGCCCCCCCCCCCAGATACCCTCTACTCTATCCTCTCACACCCACTGGCTCTCCAGACAATAAGCTGGACAACTGAAACCAAGAGTCTTTCTGCCAAGGTATTGCTGCTGAGATTTTCAAGTTTCAAGTCCCTGGTTTAGAGTGAGTCATCTCAGATTCAATTAATGGAGAATTCCTCTGGGTTTGTCACCATTGGCAGAGGGGGAAATGACTCAGACAGAGGAGTATGCAGTGCCTAATGGGTCCAGCATGTGAGGGCTTTTGAGATTGCTGGGTATGGTGCTCATGGTGCCCAAAGGGAGCACAGAGGAGGGCTAGAGGTTACAACATGCTCTCAGCTAAATTCACTGCTGGCTCTTTTGGACTAAAAAGAATTTGAGATATTTGCATCTGACCTCAAACATAAAGTAGGTCCAGCATCTCAAGGAGATGTATTATTACAAGCTCTCTGTTTCCTTCCCCAGCCTTATTTCCTTCTGCCTGCCCAAACTGTGCACTTTGCATCCTGGTATCACCAAACTACTTACAGTTCTCCCAACCTCCTTTCTTGCTTTTATACCTTTGTAAATTCCATTTTGCCTTCCTGGAATACCTTTGGCCTTATATTTATATTTTGCCTTTATTCCACAGTGCCTTGTGCATGGGCAAAAGTTTATAAAACTGTATTGTATTGAATACAGTCACTACACAGCCCTTAAGTGACCACAGTGTGACCTGTCTCAATCCTGTGGGTCAGACCTAAAGCATCATTGACTCAGGCTCTGCCATCTAAGCCCTTCTGAGTTATCTGCGGGCATAATTGGGGTGATTAGAGCACAGAAAGTAGGAATGCACAGATAACTGAGAAGCCAGTAGTTTCACCTTACTGCTATCATTCACTCACATTTAGGAAACATTCATTGAAAAAATACTTTGTCAGGCATTGTTCTAAGCACTGGGGATACAGCAGTCAGCAAGAGGAATCTGCTTTTCTAAAGTTTCTATTATATGTGGCAGGGGAGAAGTGAATCAGTAAATATAAACACTAGAATACCAGGTAACATTAAATTCAATGAAGAAAATCACACAGAATAATCTGATACAGCTAGAATAGTTGGGGTAGGATTTTCAGATAGAGTAGCAGTGTTGGTCTTTCTAGGAAAGCATTTTTTTGTGTGTGTGCTGAGACATACATGATTAGGACTCATGGTAAGACACAAGGGAAGAAAGTGCATTCCCATAGAGGAAAGAATGACTGGAAATGTTCAGAGCTTGGAATGAACTTGGTGTGTTCCAAAAAGAAAAGGGCAAGAATGGCTGGAACAGCGTTAGAGAGGGCAAGAAATAGATTCTGAAAAGTAGTCAGGTGCCAGAGAATGAAGGGCCCTGTGAGACCACAATAAGGAATCTGAACTATTGTGAGTGTGATAGCAAACCAGTAGAGGGTTTTATGCAACTTCCTGTATGTTATGACTTTCCTTCAGTTGGTATGGATTGCTGCATGACAAGAGGAGAAACAGTAAAATAACTGAGACTGAGATTGAGGACTGGATGCCCCTTTACTTATGGACCCAATTTCAGACCAAAAGGCCTTTATTAGTCGTATTGAGAAAAATGCCTTGGCAGTGATATTAGGAACTTGTAGACTCCATGAGGTGCAGTATTATTGAAATGATTGGACATGGACTGTGTCCTTTCTTATGCATACAAATATCTTTGTGGGCCTATATTCCTCCTTTGCATATATAATCTAGTAGTATACTGTTTCTTAAACCTTAACATATGTATGAAACACCTACAGATCATGTTAAATTGCAGGTTTTGATTTGATAGACTTGGGGTGCTGCATTCCCCCTTTTTTTTAGCTGCCTGGTGAATAAGTTTATTATTGTCTTTATCTGAAAAATCTTCATAGAAAATTGTGGTTTGGTTTATTAGCTCTCAGCAGCCTGCTCCTAAGCTCTAAGGAATCTTGCCTTCTGAACTACCTAATCTTTCTTCTGGACAAGAGACATTTGGGGGGACGGTTTCACCTCTTCTTAACTTATTTCTTAGGCTTCTTCTTATAAACTGGATTCTCTCATATAGCAGTGTGAGCTTTCTTAAACACCCCCATCATGTCTGGAGTTATGTTGTTCCTTATGTAATGAGAGAATTGTTTCTTGTAAAAATCTTCATCTTTTCCCACTAGGTAATGCATATAATCTGCAACTTTCTGACCCAGGATGTTCTTCCAGTATACTTCTACATTGAATTCCTTGCTTTCTGAACTATACCAGGGAATTGTTTGAACTGTGAAGGATAGACAAGCCTCCATCCACAGCTCCCTTAGAGGGCCCCATAAACTTTATTTCTAGTAGTAGTTCTGGCAAGCCCTGTATCCAAATAGCAGCTGAAGGTACCAGGTTGACCATCAGTGCTTTCCACATTGTATTCATCTCTAGTCACCTCCATTTGGCCTTCATAGGTCTTGTCCATACCAAATGAGTTAAGAAGACTGCAGGCCAGCAGCAGGCTGGTACAATATGATGCAACATAATTTGTCAGGCCAACCTTCACACTTTGGGAGCTCAAGAGCAAAGCTACACAAACTATCATATCTCCTTCTCTACAGGCATAAGCAATCTGACAAATGATATGCATGAACTATCATCCTCTATTTAGATGTGTTGTACTTATTTTTATCCTGAATTACCAAGTGTTTCCAAGCATAGTAATCATTTTACCCTCTCATCTGTTTCTAAATTTCATTTGGTATCTCTTGAAATAAGCCTTATTCTTGACACTTTTAACAAACCCCATCCTGTGGAACAAAGGCCAGTCAGTGTCTATGGCTCACCACAGACCAACTGGGGTGCTGCATTTCTAATAATCTCCCAGGTGGTGCTGAGGTATCATGTAGTCAGATTATGCAGTCTGAGGACTACATTTTGAGAAGCCCCTTTGACCAGGATGCAATCAGAGTCCTTCACCTGTTTTCAGTTTACCTGTTCAGATTCAATCTCCTTGGTTCCAGGGTTGGAGTGACCTTGTATAAAAGGAGATAGAAGATGAAAAGTGATGTTGAAATCATACCTAGGCCCATGGGATCCTGAATTAAGTAGCGAGGCCAGATGGACTATGTCAATTCAAAGTCCTATCCATTTTAAGTGGTCATTCCAGATGCCCTCCTAAGGCACCAGGGCCATTTGTTACAGAATCTCCTAGAAGACAGAAGGCAATTTGAAACAAACCTGAGCCCTGAGCCCTGAGCCCTGAGCACCCAGGACTGGCGAGCGGGCCAGCTGACCATAATCTAATGGCACCCCATTTCTGTTTCCTAGAAACACCAGGCTCCCCTAGCCTGTTCCTTCAAGGAAAGCTCTTTGTATTGCTTCAAAGTCTTGCACAGGATATTAGCCACTTCCTTCTCTATAATTCATCCTTCCACTTTGCCATCTGGAATATTTCTCTTTTACAAGTGCCTAAGTTGTTACAGTTTGAGGCAGTTGAATCTTAAATTTGGTAATTTATTGTTTTTAATGCTTTCTTCCCCAAATTCAGATTTTGTGGTTTGAAACAGACTCCAGCCAGGATTTCTGCTTCCTAGCTAGACATCTGGTGGTCTGCCCTTTCCAGGTCTTCTCTGGGTTTATTTTTCAGCTTCCCACTAGTGACTATCAAGGGTTTCTTCAGTTCACTCCTCCCATTGCATCCATTAGTTTCTTTCATCTCATCACTGCCCTGAATGCCTAGGACAGACCCCTTATGGTGGGAGCTAAGATAGAGTTACTGGGGACCAGTAGGCTATAATTTCAATTGCAACACAAAGCTCTTGCTGTGCCTGAAATATCTTCCTACTGATACTTGAAATCCTACCTTTAAAAACCATTGGGGTTATGGGTCATATAAATAATAGGTAGAAATAAGTACAAGGTAAACAGCGAGATTTGAGAGGAAAGAGACCTCACAATTGTTGAATATTTACTGTGTGTCAAACTCTGAACTGGGATAGAATAGGTAAAATCACCCTTACTCTGCAGATGAAGAAACCAAGTCTCCAAATAATTGTCCCAAGGAATTCTGATTACAGAGTGGTGGGGTCAAGACTTGAACAAGATCTAACTCAAAGCCCATGTGTTTGTCATCAGGTTAGTATTGAAGAATTACATGAGGGACAGGACACAAGGCAGAGGATGTAAACCAGATTCTGGGAGGTATTTAAGGGTGGGATAATTGAGTACAATCAAGCCAGGAGGCAGAATGGGCACAGAATTTCCAGAACAAGGTACCAGCTACTAGATATAAACTTCATATTGAACTAACCTTGGCATTACTTCAAGATTTTTTGAGCTTCCTATTTATGGCAAGAACTGTACTTCCAGTTTGGTTAGCTTGAAGCTTGTAAGTAAAAGTGAATGGCAGTAATCTGCTTTATGGAAATTCTGAGTAGGAGTAGGACAAGATTAGTTGATCCCTGGAACTTTTTCCACGATTCTCTTTGAAGAGGTGCTTTTAGGTAACAATACCCTGGTGGTTCTCATCCCGTGGAAGTTTTAGCCCAATACTTGGGCCCCATCCAAGACCAACTGTTGGGTTTCTAGCTGTAGGACCCTGACATCTTTGCTCTCTGAAGATATCCAGGACTGATGAGAAGCCAGAGCTAAAACCACAGCCTCAGGATAAATGAGCTTACTATTTTTCCTTGCTCTGAAAAGGACAAATCTGAAACACAGGACAATTCTAGGAGGCAGAGGAAAATAGGGAAAGTTTTTTGGTGCTGAAAGCTAGAAAACTGAATTTTTGTCATTCGGAAGGAGAAAAAGACAAATTTTGACCATTTTACAATTTTGCCAAAAGACCAACCACCCAGAAATTCCCTTCATCTCATGTTTTGATGAGTCCAACTTCCAATGTTTAACCTTCGTGGAGTCAAGAGTCACCCACCGGAAAAGCTCAATTTTAAAACTCCTTATACTACATACAGGGTCCCCTATTTGTCTAAAGTACTTGCAACTAGGAAAAGCCTGCTTCATTGATTTTAGATCCAGAAAATCTAAGAGACACAGTGGTTATTTGTCCTGACCAAGGTTGCTTACTAAGTCATCAGGGAGCCA
Organism: Lynx rufus; assembly: GCF_022079265.1. Classification (NCBI taxonomy): domain Eukaryota; kingdom Metazoa; phylum Chordata; class Mammalia; order Carnivora; family Felidae; genus Lynx; species Lynx rufus. The sequence continues at coordinate 179,820,469 of NW_025814823.1, forward strand.
GAGCTAGATCTGTGCCCTCCTAGAGCTGTCTTCTTTAAGTGCGGCCGCATTTAAGACGTTACTGGAGGGGTTCCTGGGTGGCTCAGTCAGTTAAGTGTCCAACTCTTGATTTCAGATCAGGTTATGATCTCACGGTCATGAGATCTAGCCTTGCGTTGGACTCGGTGCTGGGCATGGAGCCTGCTTGAAATTCTTTCTCTCCCTCTGCTCGCTCTCTCTCTCTCTCTCTCTCTCTCTCTCAAAAACAATACAAAAGTGCTCCTGGAATGTGATGAGGAATACAATCATCCCTACAAGATTAATAGGGGATGCTGAGAGAAATAGTCTGTGTGCCCAGCTTAATACAGCCTCGTAACAGTGCCCTAAGGATCCATGGGGCACCATGGTTACAGTTACAAGTTTTTAGCAAGTCTCTGTCTTTTTGGAATTGCTACAAGACCCCAAGATGAACTATGTTCCACGAAATCAGAAATGAGCTGTAGAAGATGATGGAAACTTCAGAGCAAGATGATCCCAGCTAGCATTTATTCTTTCTTGATTTGTCCTCCGTCTATTTCCTGGGATTTATTACAATCCAGAAGAAAATAAATGAACTAGATTCATGATATGTAAATGAGCTTTTTGCCTAAGAAAAGGTATGGCCAAGAGAGAAAACATAAAAATCCCAAAGAGTTGAAGTAGACTTTTATTTTTTTTTTAATTTTTTTTTTAAACTTTATTCATTGTTGAGAGACAGAGAGAGAGCATGAGCGGGGAAAGGGCAGAGGGAGGAAGACACAGAATCTGAAGCAGGCTCCAGGCTCTGAGCTGTCAGCACAGAGCCTGACATGGGGCTTGAACTCACAAATTGTGAGATCATGACCTGAGCCGAAGTCGGATGCTCAACTGACTGAGCCACCCAGGCGCCCCGAAGTAGACTTTTATAGATCATCTAGGTCAGTGTATCCGTCAGGATTGGGAAAGAAATGAAAATGTCTTCCCCATCTCACATGAGTTCATCTTATTGGTAGAGTGTAATCCAAATGCAAAACTCACGCTTCAGGAGGTCTGAGAAGTACAGTTTTTGTCCCTAACCACTCTAAATAGAAGGATGGTAAAAAGAAGGTTTAGAGAATCAATCCAACTATTGGGCAAAAACAGCAGTTCAACCAATAAACCATAGAATAGTGAGATGTAGCTACATGTTATTTTTTAAAAAAGAGATTTTGTTCTCAAATGAATTTGAGCCATGCTTGGCAAAACAAAGTTGAATATGGTTCTTTACTGAAATATGTCTCAGGATCTTCAATATCCACTTACACAGCCCCATTCTTCATATTTTGGAAAACATGAATTAGGTAAACACTTATCTAAGCCCATTTTGCAGATGAGAAAACTGGAGTCCAGAGAGATTAAATAAGTGCCTGAAATTGAATAGCCAGTTGTTGGCAAAGCCTGGACCAGAATCTATGCCTCTTAACAAGCTAGGAGTGTTCTTTCTGCTAGGAGAGAATGAGGAGGAGGTAAGGGTGGCAGGCAGGCAAGAAAGAAGAAAGAGGAAACTGACAGGAAGGTGAGAAGAGCTAGAAATCTAGAGGAAGACTATGCATCTCTGTCTCCCCCAGTTACTGAGAGTAAAAAGTACAAACACTCTGCATGCGTCCTGACCCCAGATGCAGAATGAATTCATTAAAGAAGGTCAGAGCCCTGAACCCACATCTCATCCCTTCCCACATGTGCCTGGAATATGTTGATGCTTTGGCCTCGATTAGTAACAGGGAAAACTGGTTCTGTGGAACATGTCATCTTTATAAATAGAACCAGAGGCCAGTGGTTTCTAAACAGTCAGGAGACACTCTGTCTTCTGGTGTCAGCTATTTATTTGTATTTCCGTTTCATAAAATGCACCTTCTCTGGTTCTAGGCTTTGCCCCATTAGACGTCTGCTCTCCTGCCCCAGATGTGCTACACAGATTCCTGGCCTCTTGACTCAAACCCCCGGGAACGGGGCCAGTGGGCACTTTCTCCTCTGGTCCCTGCCAAGGTTGTCACTGTGGTCAGGATGTTTGCATTTGATAGTAATTCCTCCTTTAGATGGTGCACTTAGGGGAAAGAAGAAAAAGAAAAATATCTTTCTCAGCTGCTATGCCTCAGTGGCCACATCTCTTTCTTTCAACCAACGTGCACATTTGTTAATTCTTTTTAACAAAACTTTTGGTGGGTTAGTTCTTTCTGGTTTGTCACTCACAAGAAGTAGGTAGTAATTCTGAAATGATGAGCAATCTAGTTATGTTATAGTGCAGTCTCTTCCCCACTCATGTCTTTCTTCCTTCCCTCCTTCCTTCCTCCTTCCCTCCCTCGCTCCCTCCCTTCCTCTTTCCCTTCCTCTGTCCATTTCTTCCTTCCTTCCTTCCTTCCTTCCTTCCTTCCTTCCTTCCTTCCTTCCTTCCTTCCTTCCTTCCTTCCTTTTTCTTCACACTATCTTCCTCAGGTAAATGGACACAAACCTATCCTCAATCAACAAGGCTAAAAAAGGATTTAGGGTTCTCCAGTGATACAGCATTTCCTTTTCGGATAGACTTAATTTTATATGAACCATTCTGGAAATGGGCAACTCAGTCCTCTGTGAAGCAACTTATACTGTGGATAGCTATTTATCTCCCTTAGCCAACACACGTTTTGCCACAAGTAATAGAAGAGCCAATTAAAACTGGCTTAAATCCCACCCCACGCATAGCCGCCAGAAAAGGTAATTTAAAGATCACCCAAAGAACAGTTAAGGAATAGACCTACTTCTTGTATTTTTGGATCCAGGAGCTAAAACAATGTTACCAATTTCTCTCTTTCTTCCTCTTAGTCCTGCTTCCTGTATGGAAATTCACCCTTAGAAGACTTCTCTTAACCAAGACACCCCCAGATGCCACAGACTGAGGAAGAGAGATTCTATCCTCTGACTGCTCAAACAGGTCCTGATATTTGTCTCACTGTACCAAGTTCAACCATGTCCAGTCTCCTGAACCAGTCACTGGCCAGGGCTGTTCATTATTTGATTGCCAAGGCTGGGGTCATGGGCCCACTTCTGGAGCCAGGGGTGAGGTGCTATTACCCAGAAGGAGGGCAATGCATGCTGATCAGGAGAAAATACTCTCAGTTACACTCAGTTTATTTATCATTTGTTCGTTCATTCATTCATTCATTCATTCATTCATTTTGCAGAACTGAATTGAGGACTTGTTTTGTGCTGGAAACTAGGGATAAAATCCTGGATAACTACTACTTATCTGTCATGATGCAGCTGAAGAATCATCAGTTTTATGAGGAATTCCTTCACTGACACCCTGTCCTGATGCTCCTTCTTTTCTCAGTAAATGCCTCCACTATAGCACACACCATTCAGAACTATATTAATGTCTCCTCATCTTTCTCTCTAGTTTACATGAGCTTCTGAAGGATAAGCATTGTATCTTATTTATCTTGGACTCCCCAGGTACCAACAGTAGGCACAAAGCACTCAAAAAACCTTTGTTGAGTAAATATATGAGTGTTGGGTTATTTATTTAATTATGAATTAATATATATGGCCCCAGTCCTTGGAGATTTTGAAAACTCTCAGGGGGAAAGAAATCCATACATAACTAACTAGAATACAGTGTGATCAGTGAGACAATAGCTATATGAACAAAGGGCTGGGAGGCACAATGGAATATGACATATAACAGAATTATTGAAAAGTTTTAAGGTATCCTTTCGTATTACAAATTTATTTTTTTATTATGAAATTTATTATTGTCAAATTGGTTTCCATACAACACCCAGTGCTCATCCCAACAGGTGCCCTCAATACCCATCACCTACCCACCCCTCCCTCCCACCCCCCATAAACCCTCAGTTCTCAGTTTTTAGGAGTTTCTTATGTTTTGGCTCCCTCCCTCTCTAACCATTTTTTTTCTTCCCCTCCCCTATGGTCTTCTGTTAAGTTTCTCAGGATCCACATAGGAGTTAAAACATATGGAGTCTGTCCTTCTCTGTATGACTTATTTCACTTAGCATCACACTCAAGTTCCATCCATGTTGCTACAAAAGGCCATATTTCATTCTTTCTCATTGCCACGTAGTATTCCATTGTGTATATAAACCACAATTTCTTTATTCATTCATCAGTTGATGGACATTTAGGCTCTTTCCATAATTTACTATTGTTGAGAGTGCTGCTATAAACATTGGGGTACAAGTGCCCCTATGCATCAGTACTCCTGTATCCCTTAGGTAAATTCCTAGCAGTGCTACTGCTGGGTCATAGGGTAGGTCTATTTTTAATTTTTTGAGGAATCTCCAAATTTTTTGACGAACTGTTTTCCAGAGCGGCTGCACCAGTTTGCATTCCCACCAACAGTGCAAGAAGGTTCCCATTTCTCCACATCCTCTCTAGCATCTATAGTCTCCTGTTTTGTTCATTTTAGCCACTCTGACTGGCGTGAGGTGATATCTGAGTGTGGTTTTGATTTGTATTTCCCTGATGAGGAGTGACGTTGAGCATCTTTTCATGTGCCTGTTGGCCATCTGGATGTCTTCTTTAGAGAAATGTCTATTCATGTCTTCTGCCCATTTCTTCACTGGATTATTTGTTTTTTGGGTGTGGAGTTTGGTGAGCTCTTTATAGATTTTGGATACTAGCCCTTTGTCCAGTATGTCATTTTCAAATATCTTTTCCCATTCCATTGGTTGCCTTTTAGTTTTGTTCATTGTTTCCTTTGCTGTGCAGAAGCTTTTTATCTTCATGAGGTCCCAATAGTTCATTTTTGCTTTTAATTCCCTTGCCTTTGGGGATATGTCAAGTAAGAAATTGCTGTGGCTGAAGTCAGAGAGGTTTTTCCCTGATGTCTCCTCCAGGGTTTTGATGGTTTCCTGTCTCACATTTAGGTCCTTTATCCATTTTGAGTTTGTTTTTGTGAATGGTGTAAGTGGTCTAGTCTCATCCTTCTGCATGTTGCTTTCCAGTTCTCCCAGCACCATTTGTTAATGAGACTGTCTTTTTTCCATTGGATATTCTTTCCTGCTTTGTCAAAGGTTAGTTGGCCATACTTTTGTGGGTCTAGTTCTGGGGTTTCTATTCTATTCCGTTGGTCTATGTGTCTGTTTTTGTGCCAATACCTTGCTGTCTTGATGATTACAGCTTTGTAGTAGAGGCTAAAGTCTGGGATTGTGATGCCTCCTGCTTTGGTCTTCTTCTTCAAAATTACTTTGGCTATTCGGGGCCTTTTGTGGTTCCATACAAATTTTAGGATTGCTTGTTCTAGCTTCAAGAAGAATGCTGGTGCAATTTTGATTGGGATTGCATTGAATGTGTAGATAGCTTTGGGTAGTATTGACATTTTAACAATATTTATTCTTCCAATCCATGAGCACAGAATGTTTTTCCATTTCTTTATATCTTCTTCAATTTCCTTCATAAGCTTTCTATAGTTTTCAGCATACAGATCTTTTACATCTTTGGTCAGGTTTATTCCTAGGTATTTTATGATTCTTGGTGCAATTCATATTACAAATTTAAATCTATCTCCCTATAATGTCTCCCTGCATTTTCTTAGTTCTTCATTCTTGAATAGCTCCAAATATGTCTACCTATTTTTCTAGCACCTGGGACAATTCCTGACAACACATAGACATTTAATCAATATTTCTAAAATAATTAATTGCATTTTTTCAGCTATGTAACAATATCAGTTGTGTAAAGGTAGATATCTTATCCTACTCTTGGATATTCTCTGATAATGGTTATATCATTGTAAGCAAAATTACTCTCTTGTTGATAATCCCCTGTGTTGGTATGTCTGCAACCAAAAGTCAACTTCAAAATTGGTTGTTTGAAACCTGAATTACATTTTCTTTTAGGTAAAATATGGTCAATGGTGCTTGCTCTCCAAGCTAGTACACACTAGCTAATTTGGTGGATATTGGTACTGGTCTAGATCTCAGGAGTCAGAAACCTCTAAATAGTCCAAACCTTCATTTGAAGTGTGAGTTGAGTTTTGAGCAGAACTGGGCCAAATCAGTCTTGGCCTCCCTTACCTGGTGGTATCCCTCTTCCTTCCTCTATTGTCCTATTCATCCATCGCCTTCTGCTACACTAAGGCTTCCATAGCTATGGTGGCCTTAAAAATGCACCACTTAGAATTCCTGCTGTGTCATGGGGACCATATTTAATAAATATCCCTAGATGCTGTACTCCAAATCCATGCCACCTGCTCTGAGGCTTTGCTTCCCTTGGGATACTCTCAGCCAATGACTGAGCACAAGGGGGGTACTAAGGCAGGCCCATACCTGTGAGATGCTAGATAAATTGGTACTAGAGCTCTCCATCAACCTAGCCAAAAATTTCCTAGCACTGTGCTGCAGTCTGAGACTGCTAACCCAGCACTCTGTCCTTCTTTCCCTCTTGCCTTCACAGGGTCAGCCCTGTTCTATGGTCTGACAGCTCTCCTTGTCTTCTCTGACTCCACCTCTGTTTCTCTCGCAGACATTTTCCAGTAGATTGCTTGCATGTCTAATTCCATCTTGGCTTCTGCTTCTTGCAGGATGAGGTGTAACAGATTTGTGACCTTGAGATTGCATACAGGAAGCATGCAGCAGGGAGACTTCTTCAGCCCCAACAACTGATGAGCATTTCCTTGCTTGGGGTACAGAAGAGAGTGGTTGGACAGTGCATCAAGGAAGTATTAATTTGAACAAGAGGGGTTGGATCTACCTAATGGAGCTGGAAAAGATCTGAGCCTCTTATACATGCAGTTAGCACCCAATCTTCCTCAAAACCCTAAGGTCAAACACGTGATCTGTTCTTCCTCATTTCCTGACTTATATTTCAGACTGTTTCTTGTTTTTACATTATTAAAGTTACTTTGAAGATTCACTTTGATCTGATTTAAATGGAAATAAATAGGAGTAGAAAGAAACAGTTTCCAGTGCAATTTTCTGCCCCTTCACCTCCAAACACTATGTGTGCATCCAGTCCATACTGAGACGTTGGGCATGTCAGATGAGTAACTTTGGTCCTTTTTACATGATTTTGTCTATTCTTTACATTTCTATTCAATATTTAATAGGAATGGGAAAATAATAAAAGTAAATGCTTTTTACATTCAAAATAAAGGTATATTTTCCATGTACATATTACATGTGATTTTCTGAACTAGACAATTTATTGAGAGGCATAGTAAACTCTTTAAATGTAGACATTCTAATAAATCATCCCCAGGAAAGAGCACATACAGCATCATGAATTTTTCAGTTTCAGAATTTAAGCAGGCTGGACTGTTACAGGGAACTCCCAGAAGGCCAGTCTCAAAGTTAGTAGTGAGACCTTATACACACCATGTAAATTTCATGTATTTGCCATAAAAAATATCAGCAGAGAGAGGCTGGCAGCAATAGGGAGTGTTTAATTGCAGCCAAATCCATTTATGTCTCATGAGTTTTGTCAGCAGTCATGTATGGAGACCTGAATTGACTGGCTCCCTACTCTAGTTTTATGCCAGTAGCATTTTGGTGGCCCCTATTGACTGGTGCTCTGGACAGCTGCCTAATGGCTCACCCATGAATCTGGCCTGTATCATCCTAATCCTGGGGTATAGAATGGACTCAGCCTGAAACACTGTCATTTCTATGAAATGCCCCCTGGAGAGCCTGGGTGCCATCTGGCCAGAGGAAGACTGGGGAGAGGGGAGCCTGCTGGAGCTAGATGAAGGGATTTGGTTTTGGTCATGTAGCTGGAAGGGGGAAGTATAGTTGTGGTAGAAAGTCACAGGTTTTTCTCACCATCTGAAAGGGAAAGTCTTCAGAGAAATAAGGGAGGTGGCAGTGCTTTTCAGTTTTGCCATTCTTACCACCTGCAAAACATTTGGCAAAGTACGGAGACTTTTTTTGTGGTTGTCATAAGTGGTGGATAAGTGCTACTGGCATCTAGTGGGTAGAGGCCAGAGATGCTGCTAAATATCCTATAATGTTTGGAACAGCCCCACAACAAAGAATTTTCTGGTCTAAAATGTAAGTAGTGCTGAGTTTGAGAAACCCTGCTAGACCCAGGATTAGCTCTAGTCCTGGGCTAGGATAGATTATGGGTGTTTTCTTTCCTTTCTAGGATAAAAGCTTTCCTACAAGGCCCACATCTCCCTTTGCTTCAACCTTGGCTTACCTTCTTCTCATCTGAGTCCTGCAGCATCTACAGTCCGTTCCACATCCTCACCCCATACTGGTGGAGAACATGCATGGCCAGAAGTTGGGAGGGAAGGGAAGGCAGAGAGCTTTGATCTAAGGTACTCCCCATCTTCACTGGCTTTCATTTGTACCCTGAGGCATTCACAGGAAGGAAAGGTTTTATAGACTAACAAGGAGACTGGGCTCAAGAATTAGTGGGGTCCGGATTTGTGCAGAGGAGGGAAAGATTCCAGGAAAGAGGCTCCTTATTAACAGTTATGTGGGAGAGGGAATGTGTGTGGTATGCTTATGTTCCATTTGTCTAAATGTTTCCATGAAGTCAGAAACATTACCCAATATTCTGACTATCCATAAATGCATAACAAATCACCCCTAAATTAGCAGCTTAAAGCAATTTGTTAGTATCTCTCACAGTTCTTGAGTTGGCCTGGCTCATCCAGGTGGTTCTTGCTTGGACATCTTACATGTGGTTATAATCAGATGGCAGTGGAAGGCTGTAGTCATCTGAAGGCTCGACTGCCCTGGATGTCCAAGACAGCTCACTTGTATGGGTTGCACTTACTGTTGGCTCTTGGCTTAGAAACTCAGCTGAAGTTGCACCTGGAACATCTCCATGTGGCTTCTCCATGTGGCTTGGGCTTCTTACAGCAGGGCATCTGGCTTCTAAGAGGGAGCATATGGAAAAGCAAGCTGCAAATCTTTTTGTGACCTAGCCTCAGAAATCCCAGATTTCAGATGGTTAAAATAAAGTCACTGAGGCCAGCTCAGATTAATGAAGAGGGAAATTAGACAACTTCTCTTGATGTGAAGAGTATCATGTACACACGCAGGGAGGGAAGGGATTGATTGTTGCCATCTTTGACTGTTTACCACCTCCTACTCTTTGATGCCTCAGACTCTCCTTCCCAACTCCAACACCCCAAACAAGAAGGCCTAGCATTATGCTGTGCCAAGTAGGTGAGAGCCAGTATGGAGTAGTGGTTAAGACCATAGATGTTTAGAGGCAGGGAGACCTGGGTTTGAGTATGGGATTTTCTACTTAACAGCTGTGGATCTTGGACAATTTGTCTAACCTGTTTGAGCCTCAGTTGGCTCATTTGTAAAAGGGTATTAATATATATGTACCTCCCTTCTTTGTACCTAGTTGGGGGTGAGAAGGGTGTTGGCCTCAATGGATTCCTTTGGCTTTCTGGCTTATATTTAGGTTCAGGCATTGAAAGATCCAGCAGGAGACTGGAGAACACAAGGCAGGAGAGTTTGAAATATTTAATCCCACTGGAATGCTGCAGTTCTGTCATTATCTGTGACATTTCATGACCACAGCTTCTGCAGGGCAGCTCACTTTCCTGGCTCCAGCTCTCACTATTCCTCCCCTTGCCTCTACAGGCCTAGAGGTAAAAACAGCTTCTCAGTGTTGCTTTTCTTGGGTGCCTCAACATCCCTCCTTAGTTCCTTTAACTCCCCCCATCCCCATGAAAAGAATTCCTTCTGTAAATTACCCCAACATTTAACCTCAAGTATGATTCAAGGAAACCAGCAGTTTCCTCCTGAGGCTGTAAGGGCTACATCCACCAATGACATCCTATTGGTCTCAGGGTGGAGCTCAAGCTCCTCTTCACAAGACACCCACAGCCCTACCAGATCTAGACCCTGCCTGCCTCTGCAGCCCCACTGTGCTGTTTGTCTCCTTCTTTGTATCTGGTACCTGACCCTAACTCAGTTCTTAAAATGCTCATTCCCACCTCTCAGCTTTTGGATGTGCCTTTATGTTTTCCTGGAAATCCTATCCTCATTATCCTTCTTCCCTTGCAGAGTTAACTCCACTTACCCTCAGCTCAAATGTTGCTTTCTTCCAAAAATCTCCATAAATCACTAGATTGTGCATTATATTAGTTCTTTAGATTTCCTTCATACTTGTATCACAATTGTTGCATTTGTTTGATCAGTTTGTCTCTCCTACTAGACTCTAAGAAGGAAGGGATTGAACTCACAGAAGCAGAAAATAGAGAAGTAGTTACCAGGGGCTGGGAAGTGGAGGAAATAGGGAGAGCTGGTAAAAGGGTAAAAATTTGAGCTATAAGATGAATAAGGTCTGAAGATCTAATGTATAATATGGTTGGTTACTTTGGTTGATAACATTATATCATATAATTGAAATTTGCTAAGAAATATGTGAGGTGTTGGATGTGTTAATTAACTCACTGGGGGGGGGAATCCTTTCACAATGTGTATGTTTATCAAATCATCACATTGTACACTTTAAATATCATACAATTTTATTTCTCAATTATACCTCAATAAAGCTGGGGGTGGGGCAGAGTTAAGGAGCGGGCACCGTGTCAATTTTGGCTTACTTTTATATCCTCAACATGTAACATGGTACCCTAGTACATTGCAGAAATTGTTAATCAATATGTATAATCCAAAATCCCAAATCTTATCACTGGAGGATAGAAAAAAATGATTTGGTGCTTCCAAGGTCATTTTAAGAAATTAGACACTGTGTTAAGGACTTGAGTCACCAGATTGCATATAAGTTAAATTGCCCCTCTGCACCTCCAATTCCTTTTGGATATTTTTAGAAACCATGTGTCCAAACAAAGCTCTGCAAGGAAAATTTATACCCCTACCACCACCACGTGTGTGGTATGCAGCAGAGCAGAAAAACAATCAGAAATGCACTTGATGAAGAAGAAAACAGCGGAATGTGAGTCCCTGGGCAAAGCATCTTGGAGAAGCCAGCCCAACAGCTGCTTGCATTAAAAATGATTGCTTTATATTTATGGCGGACAGGCAACAATAAGCAGTTTATAGCCTATAATCTAACACAAATGACTTGGGAAAATAGTCTTAATAGATAGTTTAGCTGAGTGTCCCAGGGCGTTAGGAAGCCCAGCAGGGAACACTCAGAATTGGCCTTTATTGATCTGACAAATCCTCCCCGACTGGCTGCATGTTAAACCATTTCTCTGCACAATTTTGTATTCTCCCACTTAAGGAAACTGCAGAAGACCTATCAAATGCCGGGGGCACAGACTCTCCTAGGTAGTCATCCCCAGACTATCTTCTGGCTTCTTAGAAACCAAACCCTCCTCCCTGGGCTGTATCAAACCAGGGAAAATGAAGCGTGACCTTGTAAAATATCAGTCCCTGGCTGTTTTCCCCCCTAATTGTGGGGATGTTATCATGGCAAAAGAAAAATATCATTTTCCGCACTCCATTCTGGAAAACGATATCCATCTGTGGGAACGCTGAGCAGGCATGACTGCTGTGGCCAGGCGTGGTATCAGACTGACAGGTTGAGTGAGAGTTTGGTTTCCATAAGGGGTCAGCAGAAAGAAAGGAAGTAGGTTCCAGGGGAATTCGAGTTCTCAGTGCCCTTTCTTCTGGCCGTCTAACCGTCTTCCCTTGGGCCTTCTTGCTGTTTCGGTGATCCCCATTTGAGCTCAGAACACCATCTTATATCATTGGATCCTATGTTGTACACACGTATTCCTAACTGGACTGCATCCTTCTTTTTTAGGCATGCCTCAGACCTCTTTGTCTCTCTTGGACCACATTAGGACAATCCTTTCTATTAGAAAGGACTAGAAAATAGTAGTTCCATCTACGAGAAAGAACTCAGCCTCCTACTTTTAACCACAGGTAATATTTTGTATTGCACCAATCCCCCCCCCCCCACCGTGTTAAACTGGTCTGACCTAAACTCCTGTTTCTGTGTCCCTTTAATGATTAAGAATTTAAGATCCAGTGCTAGGGAATTAGGCGCCAGCATTCCAGCTGTCTCATTCCAGTGGTGTGGTCTTTGGACAGTTATTTAACCTCTCAGAGCTTCAGTATTCTTATGTGTAAAATGTGGATAAAAATGATACCTATGTCACGGCGATGTTATAAAGACTGAGTGTGATGTGTGTTAATGTCGTTTGTACAGTGCATCCAAATAGTTAGCACTCAATCAATGTTAGATTCTTGCTGTAGTTTGAATGTTTATGTATCTTCAAAATTCAGTTGTTGAAATCCTAGTGGCCAGTGTGATGGTATTAGGAAGTAGGAGCTTTGGGAGGTGATAGGGTCCTAAGGGTAAAGCCCTCAAGAATGGGGTTAATGCTGTTATAAAAGAGACTCCACAGAGCTCTCTCACCCCTTCCAATGTGTGAGAACACAGGGAGAATGTGATATCTATGAACCAGGAAGAAGAGAGACCTCACAAGAGTGTGACCATGCAAGTGATTTGATCTTGGACTTCCCAGCCTCCAAAACTGTGGGAAATAAATTTTCTTTTTATAATCTGCCCATTCTGTGTTATTTCGTTATAGCAGCCAAATGGACTAAAACAATTCTTCTCTCCCTTTCCTTCTTTTTCTTCTTTTTTATGAGGGTAATCTCATCTTGGCCTAAAAATACTTACAGAATGTTTAAAAAAAAAAGTAGATATTTCTGCTGGAGATGATTGTCCTAATGAAGTCCAAGAAAAAGAGTTCTGAGACATGGATCTTTCCTTGAGGAGCTTGTAGTCCAGTTAGTGATAAATGTGTGCAATACAGGAAACAACAATATAAGACAGCGAGCTCTGAGTTCACAGCAAAAGATCAAATGCTTTGAGCACAGAAAGAATGAGCTCTGTGAGCATGAGAAATCTTACCAGAGAAGCAGTGTCTTCAAGTTCTCAGAAAAATTAACAGGAGGATAAATACTCTGGATAGAAAAATGACATCAATAAAAATCTTTAGGTAAGAAATAGAGTAGTAAGTTCAAAGGACAACAAATAGACCATATGACTGAATGGTCCTACATATGTTTGGCCAGTAGTGAAATATATGGCTAGAGAAAGCCTTTGCTCCATTAACCATAGCTCCCATGGGTGTTTTTACACATGAACTTGGGCTGTTCAACGTCATAGGATAAACATAGTATCTTTTTCTGCAGCTTCAACTTACTTAAAAATTAAATTTTAAATGCATCATGTTTTCATTAAAATAAATCCAGATATAATGTGGGGTAGACTAAAAAATTCACATACAAATTTAGGATAAATAATGAGAATTTATAAGTACTTTGTATTTTATTTTATTTATTTTATTTTATTTTATTTTATATGTTTATTATTTTTGAGAGAGAGACAGAGAGACAGAGAGCAAGCAGGGGAGAAGCATGAGCCACAGGGAGACACAGAATCCGAAGCAGGCTCCAGGCTCTGAGCTGTCAGCACAGAGCCAGATGCGGGGCTCAAACTCACAAGCTGTGAGATCATGACCTGAGCCGAAGTCAGATGCTCAACAGACGGAGCCACCCATGTGCCCCTATAAATGCTTTGCAATTTATTGTAAGTATCTTAGAGCTATGTCGCAGATCTTATGGAGACTCTTCATGAGAGTACTTGGTAGTCAAAGTTTGAGATTCACAACTAAACCAGTGGTAGACATTGCATAGGACAAAAAGGGGTATATTTTGGGTCAGAGGAAAAAAAAATGATGACATGTTAGATACCAAATCCTTTTTCCTAATTTTTATATAGAGAGAATGAGGTTTCAAAAGAAGGCAGTTTTTGCCTGGGGGTGCACAGGTAAGGCTCGCCAACCAAGAGATAGCTCATATGTGGGGTGACTGTAATATAATTTGTTTGCCTGCTTCTGAGATGCTCTCTCAAAATTAAACCTTACAAGTTGCAGTAGAAACCTTGTACAATGGTTTTGATAGCTGGTAAGTTTTCTATGTGAAATGTAAAGTTTCCTATTCAGGGATACTGACCTAGGTACCATTTACAGTCTGTGAAAGGCATGTAGGAAATCTTTCCCTGGCAGCATGTCATTTGTCGCTGAAATTGTAACATTTTAGATCTCCAGTCTTTTTAGCTTTCATTCTGATGGTGTCAGGTGAAGTGGCTTCTGGAGGTCTAGGGTGACCAGTGAACGCTGAATCCTACTGACAGTCAAGAGTCCTAAAGACATAAGTCAGTAAGGAAAATCAACCCAGCTTCAAGAGCAGTGTCTACATGGGTCCCAGAGGAACATGGAAATGTCACCTACTCCTATGGTGTCCACACCACACTGTAGCAAGATGGAAAAGCAGAAATGATACATTTTAGCAAATAGAGACTACAGAAATCTCAACCAAGTAAGGTTTTCTTCAGACTCTAAGGAAGTTTTACAAGCCACAAACTAGAAGAAAATACTTACAATTCACTTACAATTATATCCAGAAATTACAAAGCTTCTTCATAAATCAATAAAGGAAAGATTAACTCAAAATATAAAAATGGATAATTCACAGAAGAAACCTGAAAAACCATTATCATGGGACAAAAATCTCAACCTCATAGTAATCTTGTAACTATAAATTAAAACCATAATGAGAGAATATTTTATATCAGATGGAAAAAAAAGTAAAAGGTCTAAAAAAACCAAGTTTTGACTTGGATATTGAACTCAAGATTGGAACACCTAGGTAGCTCAGTCAGTTGAGCATCTGACTTTGGCTCAGGTCATGATCTCGCAGTTTGTGGGTTAGCCCAGCATCGGGCTCTCTGCTGACAGCTCAGAGCCTGGAACCTGCTTCAGATTCTGTGTCTCCCTCTTTCTCTGCCTCTCCCCCACCAGTGCTCTCTCTTTCTCTGTATCTCAAAAATGAATAAACATTTTGAAATGTTTTTAAAAAAAATAAAAGAAAGAGGGGTATCTGCGTGGCTCGGTCAGTTAAGCGTCTGACTTTGGCTCCTGCCATGATCTCATGGTTCATGGGTTCGAGCCCAGTGTTGGGCTCTGTGCTGACAGCTCAGGGCCTGGAGCCCGCTTCAGATTCTGTGTCTCACTTTCTCTCTCCCCCTCCCCCACTCGCACTCTGTCTCTTCTATATCTCAATAATAAACATTAAAATAAAAAGGAAAGTCAAGATCATATTCTCTATCAAAATGTTTATGGCTATAAATTAGCACAACCACTAAGGATAGTAATTTGTCAATACTTAATAAAGTTAAAGATTTCCAAATCCTATGATCCAATAATTGCAAAACAAGCATACAGCCCAAATAAACTTCCACAAATGTGTGCAAAGAATATTCATGCATCAGTAAGTTATAACAGTGAAGAACTAGAAACAACCTATACTTACAATAATAGAAAAATCATAAAATGTTGAGTTTTTAAATTTTTTTTTGGTAATGGAATACTACACAGCAATTAAAATGAATGAGCCTGATCTGTATTGATCAGCATATTTAAATCTTCAAAATATGTTTACTACAAGAAAACAAGTTGCAGTGAATAACCACAATATGATGCCATTGGTATAAACTTTAAACCGCAGATCAATAGTGTACAGTTGTTTTAAACAACAAAGTATAAATACATGAATGGGAAGGATATAAGCCATCTCCAAATATGAATCACCTCTGGGGAAGAGAGTTGGGAAGGGGTAAGAAAAGTTTTAACCGAATCCTCTATGACTCAGAGAGGTTAGAAATTTCCCATGAGAAATCATACCCTGGGCTTGGTGCTTGGACAAGTATGAGCCTAAATTTACACAACTTAGATGACATACAAATCTCCACCTGAGAAATTGTTTAGAAAAAAAAAAAAAAAGCAATATTGGACTGATGAATCCCTGAAAGCACATGATAGAAATACTTCCACAACTTGGGGTATCCAAGATTGACCTACCATACTTATGCACACATAAATCCCTACTGATAATCAGCTCACAAACAAAAATTAAAAAATACACAACCGGGGCGCCTGGGTGGCGCAGTCGGTTAAGCGTCCGACTTCAGCCAGGTCACCATCTCGCGGTCCGTGAGTTCGAGCCCCGCGTCAGGCTCTGGGCTGATGGCTCAGAGCCTGGAGCCTGTTTCCGATTCTGTGTCTCCCTCTCTCTCTGCCCCTTGCCCGTTCATGCTGTGTCTCTCTCTGTCCCAAAAATAAATAAACGTTGAAAAAAAAATTAAAAAAAAAAATACACAACCTAGAATGTAGTCCATCATGAGGGAGAGTCAGGAGACACCACTAACTGGAGAATGAGCCTTCCAAGAAGCTGATATTGTAGAACATTCCTAAAGAAACTAAATAATAATCAAGAAGTTCCAATCCCTATTGAAGTGGGCCTTCTCAATATCTGCCCAGTGCCATTTTAGAATGGCTATAGACCAAAGACTGCTCTGCATCTTCCTTTCTCCCATTTCTGAATGGATGTGTTCATTGAAATTATCCTGCTGGTATTCTACCACAGTGTTGGGGAGAGGAGCAGATATTTGTCTTTTTGGTGTATCAACCTTAAGGCAAAGAGGAACCATGTCCAGATCTGAGGGAGTTTGGATGAAAGGACTGGATAGACCTTTGGGTAGCTTCCCTTGGGGGAGGGGAGGGGAGGGCTTGAATGTGTTCTACAACTGGGAGGAAGAGGGAAAAAGAGTATTCAGTGATTTAAAAGTAGAAACACTTCCCCAACAATTTTCTGGCCACTTATGGTTTGTCAGGACCATGCGACTATTTCTAAGCAATGGATTGTAAGTGGAAGTGACATGGGTTACTTCCGGATTGAATCATAGAAGAGAAGGCATAAGATCTCCTGCCCTTCCTTTTCATTCCTCAATGACAATGGCAGCTCCACCTTGAGATAGTTTAGCCACTAGATGGAAACAGCTGGATTGCCAGATCACTGCTTAGAAGGAGCTGCAGACTTTCCATGAGAGAAAAATAAACTTTCATGTGTCAAGCTAAAACTCCTATTGCATGTGACTCTTATACACAAATGCACACACACACACACACACACACACACACACACACAGTGCTCATTGAAAAAAAGATCACATACAAAAAAGAAAACTACGCTGGGAGGCAATCCACTGTGAGGAGAACTGCAGATATAACAAAATGAGAATTAATGCCCTGAAAGTCTGAAATAATGGAACTATATGATAGAGACTATATTAAAAAGTACATTTTAAATATTTGAATTGCCATTTACAGAGATATAGGTACTATTGGAAAAAATTTTTAAACTATTTAAAGACAAAATCAACAGGCCTTAAAAAAATTTTTTTAAGTTTATTTTTGAGACAGAGAAAGACAGAGCATGAGTGAAGGAGGGTAGAGAGAGAGGGAGACCCAGAATCCAAAGCATCAACAGGCCTTTTAAAAAAGGAAAAGCATTACATTTGAAATTGAAAAGTCAGTAGAAGACACACACATATATGTTTACTCATTTTATGACAAAGATGAAACTGAAATGTAGTAGGAAGTGAGGTTTCTTTTAAATAATTTAATTTTTTCATCAATTGGATACCTATATGAGGAAACATTTTGATTTATACTTTGCATTATAAAAAATTACAGATGTGTTATACATATAAATATAAAAATAAAGTTTCTACATGACAACAGGAAATATTTTTAGGCAAAGATTTCTTAAGTAGAATAACCATAAAATACTAACAATAAAAGACAGTTGGACTGTGTTAGAAGTAAGAAATTGTTTGTCAAAACATACCACTATGAAAGTGAAAAGGCAAGACATAGGATGTGAGAAGATATTTATAGTACATACATCTGATAAAGGATTGCTATCCATAATATCAAAGGAACTCCCACAGATTAATAACAAAGACATAAACCCAATAGAAAAATGGGTGAAGGACTCAAAGAGGCATTTCAGAAAGAAAGCTTTCCAAAAGCCAGTTAGCACTGAAAAAGATATTCAGTATCATTGGTAACTAGGGAAGTACAAATTAAAACTTCAGTAAGTTACCAATCCAATATCATCGAAATGAATAAAATGAAAAAATAAGTATTGGCAAAGATATCAAACAACTGGAACTTTCCTCTACTGCTATAGAAGTGTAAATTGATAGAACCACTTCAGGAAACTATTACATAGTAAACTGAAACTGAAAATATGCATATTCTCTGTAGTAGACAGAATAATGGATCCCTGAAGATGTCCATGTCCTAATCTCCAGAACCTGTGTTAGATTACCTGGCAAAGAGGAATTAAGTTTGCAGATGGAATTAAGGTTGCAAATCACCTCATCTTAAAATAGAGAGATTAATGGGATGTTCCCAATGTAATCACAAGAGTCCTTAAAGATGGAAGAAGGTATGAGAAGAGAGAATGGGTAAAACAAGAAGTATTCACATCAAAGTTACTGGGAGGAAGGCAGACACAAGCCAGGGAAAGCTGGTGGCCTCTAGAAGCTGGAAAAGGTAAGGAAATGGATTATCTCCTAGAACCTCCAGGAAGAAAGGCCGCCCTTCTAAAACCTTGACCTTAGCCCAGTGAGATTCATGTTGGACTTATGATCTACAGAACTGTACATTATTAAATTTTTGTTTTAGGCCACTATGTTTATGACAGTTTGTCACAACATCAAAAGAAAATTGATGTATCCTATGGCTCAGTAATTCTACTCCTAGATATATACACAATGGGAATGCAGAGATACATATATTAAAAAAAAAAACATGTACAAGACTGTTCATACAGCCTTATTCATAGTTACCTCAAATGAGAAACTACCCATATTTACATAAATGTACAATGGATCATGTGTAATATCTTAATACAATGGAATACTAAACCACAATGAGAAAATTCGAATGCTACATACAATGGTATGATGGCTCTCACAAACATAAAGTTGAATAAAAGAAGTCAAGAGTTAAGGTTGAAAATTCCATTTATATTAAGCATAAGACTAGCAAAACTATTCTATTGTGTTATAATCAGAATTGTGGTTGCCTTGGCAGGGGTCTAGTGACTGAAAAAAGGGTGCAAAGGGGTTTTACTGGGCGCTGGCAACACTCAATTTCTTGATCTGGGTGGTGGTCTCACAGTGTGTTTGGTTTGTGGAAATTGGGCTGACATTTATGATTTATGCATATTTTGCATATATTTGTATGTATTCTTTATTTCAATAACTAGTTTAACTTTAAAAAGGCAAGGGATTGGTTAGAAAACATCAGACACAACCAAGGGGAAAATTGAAAATTGAGAAATATATCTGAAGAAATTCTCTAGAATGCAAGTAGATGATAAAAAGATGGAAAATGTAGAAAGGAATGTAGGAATGAGAAAGATCAAATTTATCTATAATAGATGCTACATAAGGAGAGAGTAGAGAGAATAGGAGAGGAAACATTCAAAGAGATAATGCTAAAAATTTTCCAGGCCTAATAAAAGATATAAGTCCTCAGATTTGAAAAGCAGGATAAATAAAAATGAAAATAAATACATACCTTGATATATTGTAGTTAAGCCAAGAAATACTGTTATCAACAACAATACAGGACAAAAGCAGTGCAATAATAATTTCAAAGTTCAGAGGCAGAAACAGAGCAGTCAGCCTAGATTTTTTTTTAAACCTAGGTGTATTAAATATAGTTTCCATAAGGCAAAATTCTCTTTTTAGTGTATGGTTCTATGAGATTTGACAAATGCATACAGTTATGCAATCTCTAATGTTATCAAGATATAGATGGTTCCATCACACACACAAAAATTCCCTCATGCCCCATGCTGATCAACCCCTTCTCCCATTCAGTCCATGGCAACCACTGATCTATTTTCTGTCCCTGTAATTTTCATTTTCCAGAATATCATATAAATTGAATCATACAGAAGTTAGTGAGAAAGACTGATTTCACTCAATATAATTCATTGGAGATTTATCTAAGGTGTTGTGTGTATTGATTCGTTTTTTATTGCTGCGTAGTATTCCATTGAATACATGTACTATAGTTTATTTACCTATTCACCAAGTAGAAAGGCATTTGTGTTGTTTCCAGACAATAAAGTTTGTGAATAAAATTACTATACATATATGCATACAAAGTTTTGTGTAAATATGTTTCCGTTTTGGGGGTTAAGTACCTCCAAATGCATATTCAACTATATGAAGAAACTGATGGTTTTCTAATGTGTCTGTACTGTTTTGCATTCCTACTAGCAATATATGAGAATTTTGCTTTCTCTAGACCCTCACTAGAACTTTGTAGTATCCATTTTTTCTTCTAATATGTGTGTAGTGATATTTCATTGCCATTTTAATTTGTATCCTTTCATGTGCTCATTTATCATTTATCACTGGTATACACTTTGGTTAAGTGTTCAAATCTTTGCCCAATTTAGTTGGTTGTTGGTTTTCTCTTTTGGTTGTTTTAACTGTGTTTTGAAGAATAGAAGTTTTTAATTTAAATGAAGACTAATTTGTGATTTTTTAAATACATGATGCTCTTGATGTGATGTCATATCTAAGAAATATTTGCCTAATCTAAGATCACAAAGAATTTTTCCTTGGTTTTCTTTCTAAGAATTTTATACTTTACCTTTAAGTTTATATCCACTTTAAAAAAAAATTTTTTTTTAAATGTTTATTTATCTTGAGACAGAGACAGAGCATGAATGGGGGAGGGTCAGAGAGAGAGGTAGACACAGAATCCGAAACAGGCTCCAGGCTCTGAGCTGTCAGCACAGAGCCCAATGCGGGGCTTGAACTCACAGACCGCGAGATAATGACCTGAGCTGAAGTCGGATGCTCAACCCACTGAGCCACCCAGGCGCCCCTAGATCCACTTTAAATTCATTGTTGTCAATGATACAAGGTATGGGTGGAGGGCTTTTGTTTTTTATTTTGTTTTCTTTCATGAGGATGTCCAATTATTCCATCAAAAATTGTTGAAAAGACCATCATTTTCTACTGAATTACCTTTGTGCCTTTGTTAAAATCTATTGTGTATATATGTATGGATCTTTTTCTTTTTTTTTTTTTAATTTTTTTTTCAACGTTTATTTATTTTTGGGACAGAGAGAGACAGAGCATGAACGGGGGAGGGGCAGAGAGAGAAGGAGACACAGAATCGGAAACAGGCTCCAGGCTCTGAGCCATCAGCCCAGAGCCTGACGCGGGGCTCGAACTCACAGACCGCGAGATCGTGACCTGGCTGAAGTCGGACGCTTAACCGACTGCGCCACCCAGGCGCCCCTGTATGGATCTTTTTCTGGACACTGTCTCTACTATCAACCTATATGTCTACTTTTTCACCAATACCACGCTGTCTTAAATACTATAGCTTGACACTGAGTTCTGAAATCAGGTGGTATAAGTCTCCAACTTTGTTCTTTTTCTAATTTTTTTGACTATCCTCGTTTTTTTTTTTGCCTTTACAAATAAATTTTAGATGCAATTTGTCAATTTCTACCAGAATGTTGGTTAAGATTATCTTAAATCTATATACAGATTTACATCTGTAGAATATTGTGTTTATCCATCTATAATTCTGATGTATTTATTTTAAGTCTTTAAAATCGTTTAAAATTGTTTCTTCAATATTTTGTAACTTTAGCATACAGGTCTTGTACAAATTTTATTAGATGTACATCTACTTATTTCATTATTTTTGGTAATATTATAAATTACACTGCTGTTTGAAATTCTAATTTTTCATTGCTATTTTTCTAATAGAAAAAAATTATTTTTGGATCCTCTATCCTATAACATGTTACTACTGGTAGATTTTTGGAGATTGAGATTTTCTATATAGCAATCATGTTATTGGTGAATGTAGACAGTTTTGTTTCTAATTTTTTAATGTAAAAGCTTTTTTTCTTGTTTCTGGAACTGGCTAGTACTCTAATATGATGTTGAATAGAATTCATGAGAATAGATATCTTCACTTTATTCTTGAGAAAGCATTCAGTCTTTTAGTAAAAATACATCTACAAAACTCTACAACTAACATCACACTATAACAAATGGCAAATACTAACAGTATAAACCAGCACCCCAACATCTATTGAGTGTACCATGTGTTATTGTACTAAGTTTTGCCTATATCATAGAATTCATCTTTTATAGCTGTCCAATGTAAGAGATAATGCCAGAATCCTTTTTCATAGATAAGGAAATGAAACTCTTATTTATTAAGTCATTTTTCTTAGGTCACACAGCCAGAAAATGGAAAGGCTGGGTCTCTAATCCAAGTCTGATTGATTCAAAGTCTGCACTATAAGGGACTAGCATGCTTTCTTTATTGAGTTCAAGGCTTTTCTCACTAAAGTTTAGTGTCTCATGGGTCTAAGATTGGAAAGGCAATCTCTCATTCCAGTCACCATAAGATATTTTATGGCTTACACCCCACCTCATGGACAACCATTCTCACATACCTATAGTTCAGAGATAAATGTTCAGTATAGTATAATATGTTCCTTCCTACATATGTGATGTAGCTACAAGGATCTACCTTCAGAATCATGAAGCCTAAACCCAGAATTAAAGATGGTAGGAGACTTCCTCAAGGCACATTTGGGAGGAGAGCAGAGGTCTCAAATGATCTTTTGACTTTTTTTATTTATTTAAATTTTAGTTAACACACAGAAATACAACATGCTTTTTAAAATTTTACTTCAATAAATGGTTTTCCCCAAGCATATGAATAACTTATATTAGCTAGCATGGGTTGAATGGAAAAGCTTGGAGTCAGAGAGACCCACCTCTTTAACCTACCATGTGAAATTAGGCAATTTGCTTATTAGTTTATTCATTCAGTGATACTATTTTGAATATCCACTACATTCCAGGCTCTGTTCTTAATCCTGGGTTATATCACTAAACAAAGTAGAGGGTCGTTCCCTCAGGAAGCTCATATTCTATCACAGGAGGTAGTCAATAAATAATAAACATGAAAAAATGAGTGACTTATACCGAAAAAAAAAAAAAGGTAAGTTCTTGGCAAAAAAAGGAAAAAAAAATAAGGCAGGGCAAGGAGGAGTCCCGAGAATAGGTAGGAGGGAATGGAAGTAGATGGCTATATTAAATAACATGGTCAGCATAGGACTCATTGAATAGTCATATATGAGCAAAGAAATGAAAGGGGAAAGGGTGAGACAAGGGGATATATACAGGAAGTTTGCTCTAGGCTAAGGGAAAATGTGGAGCAAAGCAAGATTTAACAGTGTCTGGCATATTCAACAAACAGGAAAGAAGTCAGTGGGGCTGGAGTGGAATGAACAAAGCAGGGAATAATAAGGAAGGAGGTCACGGATGTAATGGGGTATGTGTCCGACTATGTAGAATTTAAGACATTACAAGGACTTTGGCTTTGAGTGAATTGGGGTGTCCTTGAGGTATTGTGGACAGCAATGATAGAATCAGCCCAATTAAGGGACTATTGCAGTACCCAAAGAAAAATGTGATCATGGCTTGGAGAAGGGTCATGGAAGTGGTGAGAATTAGCCAGAATCTGAATGTATTTTGAAAATTAAACTGACAGGATTTTCTTATATATTAGATATGAGGCGAGAAAAGGAAAGGAATCAGGGATGATTATAAAGTTTTTGGACTGAGAGCCTGGAAGGATGAAGTTGCCATCCACTGAGATGGGGAAGGCAATAAACAGAAAGTTTGAGAGGAAAGACCAAAAATTCAGTTTTGAATTTGCTAAGTTTGAGATTTCCATTAAGCATCCAAGTAGAAATGTTGAATAGACAGTTGGATATTCAAATCTAGAATCTAGGATAAAGATATACATTTGAGAGCCATAAGTATAGAGATAGTGTTTAAAGTCTTGAAATCAGATAAGATCACTGAGGGAATTTGTAAAGAAAAAGAAGAGACGCAAGGACTGAGTTCTGAAGCCTGTGAACATGAATAGGTTGGGGAGAAGACAAAGCAGAGAACACTGAAGGAGATTATTCAGCAAGGAAGGAGGAAAAGCAGCTAAGTGTAATGAAAAAAAAATGTATTAAGAGAATGATTAACTCTGTGAAATAGATCAAAACGATGACTGAAGACTTAGAATTGACCATGGATTCAGAAACACATGGAGCTCATTGTTGACCTTGGCAAGGGGTTTTTAGTGGAGTGATGGAGGAGGAACACTGGTGGCAACTGGTGGCAATAGAAAACTTCCTTTCAAATTGGAGCAAAGTTGGTGATGGATGTTGAAGTGGGGTCAAAGAGAATTTTCTTTTTTAATGGGAGGCAAAACATGTTTTGTGCTGAGGGAAAGGACTGGTAGAAAAACTTAATTATATAGAAGGAAGAGGGGAGAATTGCTAGAATGATCATAGAAGAGAGGGGTTAGGATCTGGTGCACAGGTGGAGGGGCTTAGCTTTAGATGGGAACGTGGATGTTTCACACACAGGTGAGAAGGCAAAGAGAAATCTTTGGATGGGAATTGTAGCAGGTGGCTAGATGTGGTGGTGGGATCTATAGAAGTAGAAATTCTCTTGTGGTTGCTTCAGTTTTCTCAATGATGTAGGAAGCAAGTTCAGACACAGAGACTACGGAAGTGGAGAAGAAGGAAGTGAAAAGGGGAAAAACAGGACGGAGAAAAGGAGAGAGACTCTTTTGGTGGTTTGAGAACAGAGAGGATGTGAAAATCACATATATCTTTGAGCCTCAGTTATATTGGAGATAAGAATTCATGAATTGCACAATAGTATATCAAAAGCCAATGTTCAAAAACTTACAGTTATCATCATCAAATCTACTGTCTGTATCTGCTTCTTGCTCTCAGGCTGTCAGTTTGGAGAAGATGAATCATGTAGCACTTTTTTCTTTAGATGCTACCTAGAAAAGTATGAACTCCATTTGATATCTGAATTTTTTAAATCTAAGGAAATTGGAACAAAAAATTGCAGAGAGAGGAAAAAAGATAAATCACCCATAATTCTACCACTTCTCTAGTGTTATGCTTTTATTTATGTCAGTGTGTATTCCAATCTACTCCTAATTAGATATCACATATACATTACATATTGTTTCTTTAATATTATATATTAAACATTTTCTATAATGTTAATCTTCAAAGCCATTGCCTCACTGGTTGCATATTTTTCATGTGTACATTCATGTGAATGACTATATTTTATACAACAGTTCATTATTGGACACTTAAATTGCTTCAAATATGTTATTAAAATTTATTATTATGAATGTATTTGAGCATATTTAAGAATAATTGGTGAGTTTATAATAAAGGTACCTACCATTTAATCACTAATTATCTACTACCAATTATAGAGCAGTGTGCTAATGATTTTTCATACCTCTCATTTGATTATCTTAATGGCAGAAAAGTGATTTTATGTTGAAATACTTTAGCATATGTAAAAGTTGGAAATTAATATAAACAAACATTCTTTAACTGCCTCATCATCTTTACTAGATCTTAATATTTAGCTATATTTGGTTTATAATTTTCCAAAGAAATAAAATATCACAGGTAGAGTTGAAAATTCTTATTCCAGGAGGGAGGGAAGATGGCGCGTCCTGCTGATCACTTAGATTCCACCTACACCTGCCTAAATAACCCAGAAAACCGCCAGAGGATTAGCAGAACAGAGTCGCCGGAGCCAAGTGCAGACGAGAGGCCCACGGAAGAGGGTAGGAAGGGCGGCGAGGCGGTGCGCGCTCCACGGACTGGCGGGAGGGAGCTGGGGCGGAGGGGCGGCTCGCCGGCCAAGCAGAGTCCCTGAGTCTGGCTTGCAAAAGCGGAGGGGCCTGACGGACTGTGTTCCGACAGCAAGCGCGACTTAGCTTCTGGGAGGTCATAAGTTAACAGCTCTGCTCAGAAAGCGGGAAGGCTGGAGGACAAAGGGAGGGAGAGCTGCTGAGCCCCCGGACGACAGAGCTCAGTTTGGTGGGGAACAAAGGCGCTCGCCAGCGCCATCTCCCCCGCCCATCCCCCAGCCAAAATCCCAAAGGGAACCGGTTCCTGCCAGGGAAATTGCTCCCTCCGCGCAAACACCCAACTCTGTGCTTCTGCGGAGCCAAACCTCCGGCAGCGGATCTGACTCCCTCCCGCTGCCACAGGGCCCCTCCTGAAGTGGATCACCTAAGGAGAAGCGAGCTAAGCCTGCCCCCCTGCCGCCGTGCACCTTGCCTACCCACCCCAGCTAATACGCCAGATCCCCAGCATCACAAGCCTGGCAGTGTGCAAGTAGCCCAGACGGGCCACCCCACCCCACAGTGAATCCCGCCCCTAGGAGAGGGGAAGAGAAGGCACACACCAGTCTGACTGTGGCCCCAGCGGTGGGCTGGGGGCAGACATCAGGTCGGACTGCGGCCCCGCCCACCAACTCCAGTTATACACCACAGCACAGGGGAAGTGCCCTGCAGGCCCTCACCACACCAGGGACTATCCAAAATGACCAAGCGGAAGAATTCCCCTCAGAAGAATCTCCAGGAAATAACAACAGCTAATGAGCTGATCAAAAAGGATTTAAATAATATAACAGAAAGTGAATTTAGAATAATAGTCATAAAATTAATCGCTGGGCTGGAAAACAGCATACAGGACAGCAGAGAATCTCTTGCTACAGAGATCAAGGGACTAAGGAACAGTCACGAGGAGCTGAAAAACGCTTTAAAGGAAATGCAAAACAAAATGCAAACCACCACGGCTCGGATGGAAGAGGCAGAGGAGAGAATAGGTGAACTAGAAGATAAAGTTATGGAAAAAGAGGAAGCTGAGAAAAAGAGAGATAAAAAAATCCAGGAGTATGAGGGGAAAATTAGAGAACTAAGTGATACACTAAAAAGAAATAATATACGCATAATTGGTATCCCAGAGGAGGAAGAGAGAGGGAAAGGTGCTGAAGGGGTACTTGAAGAAATAATAGCTGAGAACTTCCCTGAACTGGGGAAGGAAAAAGGCATTGAAATCCAAGAGGCACAGAGAACTCCCTTCAGACGTAACTTGAATCGATTTTCTGCACGACATATCATAGTGAAACTGGCAAAATACAAGGATAAAGAGAAAATTCTGAAAGCAGCAAGGGGTAAACGTGCCCTCACATATAAAGGGAGACCTATAAGACTCGTGACTGATCTCTCTTTTGAAACTTGGCAGGCCAGAAAGAATTGGCACGAGATTTTCAGGGTGCTAGACAGCAAAAATATGCAGCCGAGAATCCTTTATCCAGCAAGTCTGTCATTTAGAATAGAAGGAGAGATAAAGGTCTTCCCAAACAAACAAAAACTGAAGGAATTTGTCACCACTAAACCACCCCTACAAGAGATCCTAAGGGGGACCCTGTGAGACAAAGTACCAGAGACATCACTACAAGCATAAAACATACAGACATCACAATGACTCTAAACCCGTATCTTTCTATAATAACACTGAATGTAAATGGATTAAATGCGCCAACCAAAAGACATAGGGTATCAGAATGGATAAAAACACAAGAACCATCTATTTGCTGTCTACAAGAGACTCATTTTAGACCTGAGGACACCTTTAGATTCAGAGTGAGGGGATGGAGAACTATTTATCATGCTACTGGAAGCCAGAAGAAAGCTGGAGTAGCCATACTTATATCAGACAAACTAGACTTTAAATTAAAGGCTATAACAAGAGATGAAGAAGGACATTATATAATAGTTACAGGGTCTATCCATCAGGAAGAGCTAACAATTATAAATGTCTATGCGCCGAATACCGGAGCCCCCAAATATATAAAACAATTACTCATAAACAGAAGCAACCTTATTGATAAGAATGTGGTAATTGCTGGGGACTTTAACACCCCACTTACAGAAATGGATAGATCATCTAGACACACGGTCAATAAAGAAACAAGGGCCCTGAATGAGACACTGGATCAGATGGACTTGACAGATATATTTAGAACTCTGCATCCCAAAGCAACAGAATATACTTTCTTCTCGAGTGCACATGGAACATTCTCCAAGATAGATCATATACTGGGTCACAAAACAGCCCTTCATAAGTTTACAAGAATTGAAATTATACCATGCATACTTTCAGACCACAATGCTATGAAGCTTGAAATCACCCACAGGAAAAAGTCTGGAAAACCTCCAAAAGCATGGAGGTTAAAGAACACCCTACTAACGAATGAGTGGGTCAACCAGGCAATTAGAGAAGAAATCAAAAAATATATGGAAACAAACGAAAATGAAAATACAACAATCCAAACGCTTTGGGACGCAGCGAAGGCAGTCCTGAGAGGAAAATACATTGCAATCCAGGCCTATCTCAAGAAACAAGAAAAATCCCAAATACAAAATCTAACAGCACACCTAAAGGAAATAGAAGCAGAACAGCAAAGGCAGCCTAAACCCAGCAGAAGAAGAGAAATACTAAAGATCAGAGCAGAAATAAACAATATAGAATCTAAAAAAACTGTAGAGCAGATCAACGAAACCAAGAGTTGGTTTTTTGAAAAAATAAACAAAATTGACAAACCGCTAGCCAGGCTTCTCAAAAAGAAAAGGGAGATGACCCAAAGAGATAAAATCATGAATGAAAATGGAATTATTACAACCAATCCCTCAGAGATACAAACAATTATCAGGGAATACTATGAAAAATTATATGCCAACAAATTGGACAACCTGGAAGAAATGGACAAATTCCTGAACACCCACAGTCTTCCAAAACTCAATCAGGAGGAAATAGAAAGCTTGAACAGACCCATAACCAGCGAAGAAATTGAATCGGTTATCAAAAATCTCCCAACAAATAAGAGTCCAGGACCAGATGGCTTCCCAGGGGAGTTCTACCAGACGTTTAAAGCAGAGATAATACCTATCCTTCTCAAGCTATTCCAAGAAATAGAAAGGGAAGGAAAACTTCCAGACTCATTCTATGAAGCCAGTATTACTTTGATTCCTAAACCAGACAGAGACCCAGTAAAAAAAGAGAACTACAGGCCAATATCCCTGATGAATATGGATGCAAAAATTCTCAATAAGATACTAGCAAATCGAATTCAACAGCATATAAAAAGAATTATTCACCATGATCAAGTGGGATTCATTCCTGGGATGCAGGGCTGGTTCAACATTCGCAAATCAATCAACGTGATACATCACATTAACAAAAAAAAAGAGAAGAACCATATGATCCTGTCAATCGATGCAGAAAAGGCCTTTGACAAAATCCAGCACCCTTTCTTAATAAAAACCCTTGAGAAAGTCGGGATAGAAGGAACATACTTAAAGATCATCAAAGCCATTTATGAAAAGCCCACAGCTAACATCATCCTCAACGGGGAAAAACTGAGAGCTTTTTCCCTGAGATCAGGAACACGACAGGGATGCCCACTCTCACCGCTGTTGTTTAACATAGTGCTGGAAGTTCTAGCATCAGCAATCAGACAACAAAAGGAAATCAAAGGCATCAAAATTGGCAAAGATGAAGTCAAGCTTTCGCTTTTTGCAGATGACATGATATTATACATGGAAAATCCGATAGACTCCACCAAAAGTCTGCTAGAACTGATACATGAATTCAGCAAAGTTGCAGGGTACAAAATCAATGTACAGAAATCAGTTGCATTCTTATACACTAACAATGAAGCAACAGAAAGACAAATAAAGAAACTGATCCCATTCACAATTGCACCAAGAAGCATAAAATACCTAGGAATAAATCTAACCAAAGATGTAAAGGATTTGTATGCTGAAAACTATAGAAAGCTTATGAAGGTAATTGAAGAAGATTTAAAGAAATGGAAAGACATTCCCTGCTCATGGATTGGAAAAATAAATATTGTCAAAATGTCAATACTACCCAAAGCTATCTACACATTCAATGCAATCCCAATCAAAATTGCACCAGCATTCTTCTCGAAATTAGAACAAGCAATCCTAAAATTCATATGGAACCACAAAAGGCCCCGAATAGCCAAAGGAATTTTGAAGAAGAAGACCAAAGCAGGAGGCATCACAATCCCAGACTTTAGCCTCTACTACAAAGCTGTCATCATCAAGACAGCATGGTATTGGCACAAAAACAGACACACAGACCAATGGAATAGAATAGAAACCCCAGAACTAGACCCACAAACGTATGGCCAACTCATCTTTGACAAAGCAGGAAAGAACATCCAATGGAAAAAAGACAGCCTCTTTAACAAATGGTGCTGGGAGAACTGGACAGCAACATGCAGAAGGTTGAAACTAGACCACTTTCTCACACCATTTACAAAAATAAACTCAAAATGGATAAAGGACCTAAATGTGAGACAGGAAACCATCAGAACCTTAGAGGAGAAAGCAGGAAAAGACCTCTCTGACCTCAGCCGTAGCAATCTCTTACTCGACACATCCCCAAAGGCAAGGGAATTAAAAGCAAAAGTGAATTACTGGGACCTTAGGAAGATAAAAAGCTTCTGCACAGCAAAGGAAACAACCAACAAAACTAAAAGGCAACCAACGGAATGGGAAAAGATATTTGCAAATGACATATCGCACAAAGGGCTAGTATCCAAAATCTATAAAGGGCTCACCAAACTCCACACCCGAAAGACAAATAACCCAGTGAAGAAATGGGCAGAAAACATGAATAGACACTTCTCTAAAGAAGACATCCAGATGGCCAACAGGCACATGAAAAGATGTTCAGCGTCACTCCTCATCAGGGAAATACAAATCAAAACCACAATCAGGTATCACCTCACGCCAGTCAGAGTGGCCAAAATGAACAAATCAGGAGACTATAGATGCTGAAGAGGATGTGGAGAAACGGGAACCCTCTTGCACTGTTGGTGCGAATGCAAATTGGTGCAGCCGCTCTGGAAAGCAGTGTGGAGGTTCCTCAGAAAATTAAAAATAGACCTACCCTATGACCCAGCAATAGCACTGCTAGGAATTTATCCAAGGGATACAGGAGTACTGATGCATAGGGGTACTTGTACCCCAATGTTCATAGCAGCACTGTCAACAATAGCCAAATTATGGAAAGAGCCTAAATGTCCATCAACTGATGAATGGATAAAGAAATTGTGGTTTATATACACAATGGAATACTACGTGGCAATGAGAAAAAATGAAATATGGCCTTTTGTAGCAACGTGGATGGAACTAGAGAGTGTGATGCTAAGTGAAATAAGCCATACAGAGAAAGACAGATACCATATGGTTTCAGTCTTATGTGGATCCTGAGAAACTTAACAGGAACCCATGGGGGAGGGGAAGGACAAAAAAAAAAAAAAAAAAGGACGTTAGAGTGGGAGAGAGCCAAAGCATAAGAGACTGTTAAAAAACTGAGAACAAACTGAGGGTTGATGGAGGGTGCGAGGGAGGGGAGGGTGGGTGATGGGTATTGAGGAGGGCACCTTTTGGGATGAGCACTGGGTGTTGTATGGAAACCAATTTGTCAATAAATTTCATATATATAAAAAAATAAATAAAATAAAAAAAAAGAAAATTCTTATTCCATTGCCCTCCCTTCTTCACCGTAAGTCACTACTATCCAGAATTTAGTGTTTACGTTTCTACTGATTTTCTAATGACTTCATTCATATAAATGTGTCAATAAAGAAAATTTAGTATTAAATTTGCTTGTGTTAAGCTTTATATATATGGCATAATTCTTCACATGTCATTTTTGAACTTCATTTTTTACTGAATTGTGTTGTATATTTATGTCAATACACAATCATTGATTCAAACAGCTGCATATTTTTCACTGTATATGTAATCACAATTTATTTAACCATTATTTTGGTAGCCATTTAGATTCTCCTAATAATTTACATTTGTGAGCAATGCTGTATTAGCATCTTTTTACACTAAGTGTGGAATTGTCAAATTCTTTAGGATGTATATCTAGATGTGAAATTAGCTACAGTGGTGTTTGGGAATACATATAGTTTAAAGTTTTTCCAGGATGTCTCGTGTGTGGCCTGGGTTGAGAACTGCTGCTCTAGGTTTTATCCTTCTCAGGTACAGTTAAATTATTGCCTGCCTTTTTGCATTATAAGTGTACAACTAGATGCATAAAATTTTGGCCACTGAAGGTGCTGCCTCAGTGTTCTGGGGCTGACAAATCTTAAGAGCAGCTGTAGCTTTCTGTGTATATGGTCTCTCAGAAGAGAGATTCCAAAGCAGACTGGTCGGTCACTAGATGATACCTTTGCAATTCATCTGCCACCTCTGTCTGTGCCTTCACCTGTAGAAGGGAAGAATCAATACACAAGCCAAACAAGCTCAGCTAAGACAGGGATGGAAAATGATTCTTCTCTACCATTGAAAAGCAGTTGATGGAAGCTTCCTCAGCAGAATAACGGGAATGATTGGAAAGCCACTTAGGAACTCTGTGGAAGGTTGCTGTGATTGATTAGTGATGTCTGCTATGGGTTGAATATAAGGAAGTGGTCATATGGGTCAAAATTACCAACTCGCCCCCACGATTTGCCTACCAGCAATCAAGGAAAAGCAGCTCTCTGGAGATTGGCTCTGTTATAATAAAAGAGGAGATCTAAAGGTTGTCAATGGCTTAAAAGGAAAGTTTTGCCAAGTTTTTTTTTTTTTTTTTTTTTTGGAAGTCTCATTTCTTTCTCTCTTTTCAAAAGTTTGGCCTAAATTTACCCCTGGGCCAACATATTCTTGCTGATAGGCAGGGTGAACTCTTGATCCTTCTCACCCAGGGAAGAATATAGGTTTTGGACAACAAATATAGGTGTTGGAGCCCAGATCTGCAAGTCACAGGCTGTGTGGCCCAGGAAATGCCACTGGGATGCTCTGTGCCTCAATTCCTGATTGTAAAATAGGGACATTACTTATGTCACATGTTGTTCTGAGGGGGAATTATAGGTGTTTAGTATTTTCCTGAGCCAAATTACCAATGAATGGTAATGATTGACATATTATTATAATTATTGTAATTGTTATATTTTTTATTAAAAAGCAAAATAATGATCATGGTGGTGCAGTTTGAAGATAGGTCTGGTATAGAAAATTTAGCTATGGGTAGGTTTAAGGAGACTGTCTCCAGTTACAATGAATGACTAGAAATTGGGCCCATACAATGGGATACACCAGGATGGTTGGGGGAGAAAATCTGTGAAGGCAGCAGACACAAAGGTCAAGCAACAAGAATTCCTGTTAGAGTTGTAATAGGACATAAACACAGGCTGAGTTCTGAGGCCAAATGAAGGAATACCCCCACCTCCAGAGTAAATGGAGGAAAACACAAAATGGATTCAATTACTCTGAGCATAATTATGTCAGCTATGAAGATGCATTTACATGTTGTACTGCTGTATGTCAGAACTCTGATACCTCCTAGGCCATGAGAAATAAATACAAACGTTTCTGAGAAATTCTTCCTTCAACCCAGTCAACATTCCAATGCAAACTAAGAAAAGAGGTCAGGGTGTGAATTCTAAAAGCAAAATATTCCCACTACAGTTTGGAGTCTAGCGTATCTGCTTGGACCCTGAAAAGATTGACTTTCACTTCCTCTTTTATTAAATATCATACTCATTTAAGTATTGCACAATTTACTAGTACATATGAAGCATAATGAAAGATGCTTGTCATAAGTATATTTTAATTTTATTTCAATGACACAAAATGGCAAATAGTAATCAGAGCATTGACTTAGAAATCAGAACCAGAATGATATTTCCATGGAAAAGGATCATTTAAAAAAATCATAACAGTGGCTACAAATGTATAAATGAAGAAATTGAGGCTTACATGTAATTTTGGGGGATCAGGTTTATTGAGATATTTATAGACAATAAAATATTCCCTTTTTAAGAGTGTAGTGCAGTGAGTTTTGACAAATGTGCATAGTCCTGTAACCCAAACCATTACTATATTAGACCCATTTCTATTACTGAGAAAAGTTTATTTGTGACTATTTGTAGTCAATTATCTTCCCTCACCTAGTAATCAGTGACCTGGTTTCTGATCTGTTTTTTGCCTTTTCAAAATATCATACAAATATAATCATAAACTATGTAAGTTTTGTACCTTCTTTCTCTGGCATAGTGCTTTTTTGAGAGTCACCTATTTTTTTTTTCGCCTGTATTGATGCTTTATTTTTTATTTCTAAATTATATTCTATTACATTAATGTACCACAAATTAGTTATCCATTTAGCAGTAGATGAGCATTTGAGTTGCTTCTGTTGTTTATCATACATAAAGTTTCCATAAACATTTACAGACAGATCTTTTGTAGATATAGGTTTTCAATTTTCTTGGTTAAAATATGAGGGGTGGGATTTCTGGGTCACATAGTAAGTGATGAATGCATTACTTTACTAGAAAGTGCCAAAGACCTTACCTTTCGCATTCCCATGAATAATGTGTATAAGGCTTCCAGATGTCCTATTCTCAATAGCACTTTTCAGTTTTAGCTATTCTTATGGGTATGTGGTGATATCTCAATATGATTTTAATTTTCATTTCCTCAGTAACTAATGATGTGTTTCTTTTCATGAGTTTGTCATCTATATGTGTTCTGTAGTAAAGCTTTTACCCAGTTTTTGCTTTCTTGTCTTACTGAATTTTGAGAGGTGCTTTATATATTCTGGACATGAACCCATTATGAGGTATATGTTGCTTATCTTTTTTATTTATGTCACCATATCTTTCAAAGAAGAGATTTTTTTAATTTTGATTAAGTTCAACTTATCATTTTCTTTCTGTTGTGGTCTGTGCTTTAAGTATATTATCTAAGAACTTTTTGCCTAATTCAAGCTCAAAAGGATTTTATCCTATGTCATCTTCTAGAAGTTTTTATACATTTAACACTGGCATTTAGATATAGACCATTTCAAGTTAATTTTGTATATAGTGCAGGAAAAGATCAAGGTTATTTCCTTATTTAGCATATAAATAGCCAATTGTTCCAGTACCCATTGCTGAAAAGATGATCTTTTGTCTGTTGAATTATCTTGGCACTTTGGTTGAAGATCAGTGACCATATATATATGTGGGTCTATTTCTGAACTCTTGATTCTATTCCCTTGATCTCTGTGTCTCTCTTTTATCTAATACCACACTGTCTTGATTATTATATCCTTATAGTAAATCTTCAGATCAGGTTATTTGAATCCTCCAACTTTATTCTTTGTATTCAAAATTACCTATTTAGCTATTTTAGTTCCTTTGTTTTTCTATATAAATTTTAGAATTAACCTATAAATTTCTACAGAAAAAATCATGCTGAGATTTTGATTGGGATTGCTTTGAATGAATAGATCAATTTGAAGAGAATTGATATCCTAACAATGTTGAATTTTCCAATCCATGAGCACAGGTATAGCTATCCATAGATAACTTCCTCTTGATTTCACTAATCAACATTTTGTCATTTCCAGCATTTAAATTCTGTACATATTTAGTTAGTTTTGCCTCTAAGTATTTCATGTTTTTTAATGCTATTATAAATGGTACTGTTTTTGTAATTTCAGTTTCCGGTTATTCTTTGCCAGTGTCTGATGAAACAATTGATTTTCATATATTGACCATATATCCTGCAACCTTACTAAACTCACTTATAAGCAGATTCTTTAGGATTTCTTATGTAGACAATCATGTTGTCATTTATATAAATGTAAGTTTATGCCTTCCTTTCACATCTGCATGCCTTTTTACATTTTTTGATATTACTGCATTGGCTAGGATCCCCAACATAGTGTTGAAAATGAGTGGTGAATCAGACATTCTTCCCTTGTTCCTAATTTTAGGAGGAACACATTCATTTTCATCTTAGCTAACTAGTTTTTTTCTAGATGCCCCTTATCAGGCTAAGGAAGTTTCCTCTTTCCTAATTTCTGAGAACTTTGTCATGAATACATGTGAAATTTTGTCAAATGCTTTTTCTCCATCTATCTAGATGATCATATGCTTTTTCTTTTTTATACTCTGTTAATGTAATAAGTGACACGGATTAATTTTCCAGCACTGAACCAACTTTTCATACTTGAGGTAAACTTCAGTTGGTCATAATGTATTATCTTATTAAATACCGAATTCCATTTTCTAGTATTTTGTTAAATTTTTAAATATTTATGATGGGCATTGGTATATAATTTTTATTTTTTATAATGTCTTTGTCTAGTTTTGGTATCATGGTAATTCTGACCTCATTAACAAGTTGGAAAGTGTTCTCTTCTATTTTCTTGATGACTTTGTGTAAAATTGGTCATTTTTGCCAGGGAGACTATAACCTGGTTTCTTTTTGTGGGAAGGTTTTCAAACTATGAATTCAAAGTTTAATAGATATAGGGTTGGTTTGGTTATTTCTTCTTGAGCTTTTGTAGTTTGTGTCTTTCAAGAAATTTGTCCATTCCATCTAAATTATCAAATGTTTGGCATAAAGCTTTTCATAATATTCTATTATTCTTCCTTTAATGTTAGTTGTCTTTGTAGAAATGTCTCCTGTTTCATTCCTGATATTAATCATTTATGTCTTCTCTTTTTTATGATTAATCTTTCTAGAGATTTCCAATTTTATTTGTCTTTTCAAAGCACAAATTTTGATTTCATTGGTTTTCTCCATTGCATCTCTGTTTCACTTTTAGTGATTTCTGCTCTTCATTATTCTTTCCTCCTCTTTACTTTGTGTTTGACATGCTCTTCTTCATCTAGTTTCTTAAAGTAGAAAATTAGGTTATTGATTTTCGTCCTTCCTTCTTATCTAATACCAAAACATTCCCTTCAGACACTGCTTTAGCTTCATTCCACAAATGTTCACATGTTGTATTTTCATTTTCATTAAATTAAAAATATTTTCTAATTTCTCTTGCGATTTCTTCTTTGACCATGGTTTATTTACAAGAGTGATGTTTAATTTTCAACATTTTAAATGATTTTTGTGTGTCTTTGATTTAAATTTTAGTTCTAATGTAGTCAGATAATTTTTTTTTATAATTTTAATCCTTTAAAAATTATTGAACCTTATTTTATAGTCTAGACTATGGTTTATCATAGTGAATGTTCCAAGTGGATTTGAAAATAATGTATATTCTGCTGTTGTTGGGTGGAGAGTTCTCTAAATGTCAATAAGTCTTATTTGGTTACTAGTGGTTTTTTTTTTTAATTTTTAAATGTCTTTAGTGATTTCTTGTCCACTTGTAGCAATTACTGAGATAAGAGTGTTGATAGCCACAGCATAATTATGGATTGGGCTATTCTTTTTTTTTTTTTTTTTTTAGGTCTACTAGGTTTTGTTTTTATGTGTTTTGAAGCTCTCTTGTTGGGTACATCCACATTTAGGATTGTTATGTTCTCTTGGTGAACTGACCCCTTTATCATTATAAAACATCTCCTCTTTATCTGGGGAAGCAATGTTTATTTAAATTCTACTTTGTCTAATAATAATATAGCTACTCTAGCTTTCTTTGACTAGTGTTTTCATGCTGCATTCTTTTCCATCCTGTTATTGTCACCATCTTTGAGTCTATTTATTTATTTATTTATTTACATTTATTTATTTTTGAGAGAGAGAGGGCACAAGTGGGGGAGGGGCAGAGATAGAAGGAGACACAGAATCCGAAGCAGGCTCCAGGCTCCAAGCTGTCAGCACAGCGGGGCTGTACCTGGCTTGAACACACGAACTGCAAGATCATGACCTGAGCCGAAGTCGGACGCTCAACTGACTGAGCCACCCAGGTGTCCCGAGTCTTTATATTTAAAGAGGATTTATTAGGGGCACCTGGGTGGCACAGTCGGTTAAGCGTCCGACTTCAGCCAGGTCACGATCTCGCGGTCCGGGAGTTCAAGCCCCGCATCGGGCTCTGGGCTGATGGCTCAGAGCCTGGAGCCTGTTTCCGTTTCTGTGTCTCCCTCTCTCTCTGCCCCTCCCCCGTTCATGCTCTGTCTCTCTCTGTCCCAAAAATAAATAAATGTTAAAGAGGATTTATTATAGATATCATTCAGTTGGGTCTTGCTTTGTTTAAACAAATCCCATAAGTCGCTGGCTTTAAACTGAATTGTTTAGACCATTTATATGTGATGAAATTACTACCACATGGGTTTAAGTCTACCATCTTGCTATTTGTTTAATATTTGTCCCCTCTGTTCTTTAATTTTTTTAATGTTTATTTATTTTTCAGAGAGAGAGAGAGAGAGAGCAAGTGAGCATGAGCAGGGGAGGAGTAGTGAGAGAGGGAGACGCAGAATCTGAAGCAGGCTCCAGGCTCTGAGCTGTCAGCACAGAGCCCGGTGCGGGGGCTGGAACCCACAAACTGTGAAGTTGGAAGCTTAACCAACTGAGCCATCCAGTCACCCCCTATCTGTTCTTTCTTGCCTTTTTTCCTATTTTCTTACTTTAGATATAGTAAGAATTTTTTATCATTTTATTTTATTTCTTCTGCCATTTTGCTATATGTTTTTGCTTTACTTTTTGATAGTTTCCCTAAAATATTGTTTACAACACATATTTCAAATTTTCATAGTTTGTCTTCTACTCTCTAATAATATTATACCATGTTCCCTATAGTGGAGTAATCTTACAAGAGTATACTTCGGCTACTTTCCTCCTGTCCTTTTTGCTATTATTTTCATATCCTTTATTTTTGCATATATTATAAACTCATTGATACATTGTTGTTATTTTACTTTAAACAATTGTCTTTTAGCAGATTTATTGAGGTATAATTTAAATACAATACATTTTTTAAGTTCAGTTGATTTTTTGAGTTTTAGTAAACTTATATAATTGAGTGACTATCACCAAAATCCAATCTTAGAACAATTCCATTGACCCCAAAAGTTCTCTTATACCTGTTAGCAGTTAATGTCCACTGCCCACCCTACCCCATCCCCAGTTCTAGGAAACCACTGATTTGCTTTCTATACCTATAGCTTTCCTTTTCTTCATATTTAATTAAATTGATTCACACAATATGTAGTCTTGTATCTGCCTTATTACAATTAACATTATGCTTCTGAGCTGCGTGAGCTGTATCCACATCATTGCATGTATCAGGAGTTTGTTTCTTTTTCAAACATATATTTATTTATTTTGAGAGAGAGAGAGAGAGAGAGAGAGAGAGAGATACAGCACTCACATATGGGTGAGAGGGAGAGAAAGAGAAAGGGGGAGAGAGAGAGAATCCCAAGCAGGCCCCATGCCAGCACAGAACCTGATAGGGCTCGATCCCACCACTGTTGAGATTATGACCTGAGCCAAAACCAAGGGTCAGATGCTTAACTGACTGAGATACCCAGCCCCAGCCACTTCACTCTTTTTATTTTTTTATTTATTTATTTATTTTTTTTAATTTTTTTTTTTTATAAATTTTTTTTTCAACGTTTATTTATTTTTGGGACAGAGAGAGACAGAGCATGAACGGGGGAGGGGCAGAGAGAGAGGGAGACACAGAATGGGAAACAGGCTCCAGGCTCTGAGCCATCAGCCCAGAGCCCGACGCGGGGCTTGAACTCACGGACCGCAAGATCGTGACCTGGCTGAAGTCGGACACTTAACCGACTGCGCCACCCAGGCGCCCCACTTCACTCTTTTTAATTGGGGAGTAATATTCCATCATATGGATGTATCATTTTTAGTTTTAGTTTTTATCCCATCATCAATGATAGACATATGGATGGTTTCCAGTTTTGAGCTATTATGAGTAATATTGCTATATAAGACTGTGTAGACATATATTTCCCTTTCTCTTTGGTAGGCATTTAGAAGCAAAATTACTAGGTCATATGATAAGTGTGTGTTTAACTTTTAAGAAACTGCCAAGCTACTATCCAAAGTTGTACCATTTTTATTCCTATTAGCACTGAATGGGGGCTCCAGTTTCTCTATGTCCTTTTTGAGGCTTAGTAATTCTAATCTTTTTAATGTTGGCCATTCTATTGGCTATATAGTGGTATCTCATTGAGATTTTAGTTTGCATTTCTCTTATGATTGATTTTGAGCATCTTTCCATGTGTCTACTTGTTATTTATATCTCTTCATCTATCTTCTTTGATGAAGTGTCTCTTCAAGTCTTTGGTTTATTTTTAATTTGGCTATTTGTCTTTTAATTATGGAGTTGTAACAGTTTTCTTTTTTTTTAAATAAATTTTGGGTGCAAGACATTTTGGTGAATTTTACCTGCTGCCAATACCATCCAGTGCATTACATGTTAAATATTCTATTTTGCATTTCTAGAAATTCCATTTGCTTCTTTTTATATCTTCCATTTTTGCCACTTCCTAAATATACAAATTATGTTTATAATAGCTGTTTTAATATCCTTGTCTATTAACTACATCATTACTACCATTTATGTGTCTGTACTGGTTTTCTTTTCTTCTTCTTTTTTTTTCTTTTTTCATAAGGCATATTTTCAGGCTTTTTTGCATTGCTGGTGATTTTTGACTGGATGGCAGTCATATGAAATTTACATTGTTTGGTGCTCTTGTATATCTTTAAACAGTGTGGGACTATGTTCTTGTCACAGTTAAGTTACAAAAAATCAGTTGGAGCCTTTTGCAACTTGTTTTTAAGCTTTTCTTAAGGTGGGTCCAAGATATCTTTAGCTCCACTGCAAAAGCAATACTCTTCTGAGGTTTCTATTCAATGCCTTATGTTATTATGAGGGTCTTTCACTGTGGCTGGTGGAAACACTAACTATTCCCAGTATTGTGTGAACTGTGGGATTGATTCAGCCTATTCCTGTCAGGTGGTTCTTTCCTCAGCCTCCTGTATTTTTCTCTCACAAATACTCAGTGAAAGACTCAAAGGAACATCTCAGTAGATTCTAGAATTCTCTTCTGTTCAGTACCCACCTCTTAGGTACACAGTGTTACAAGTCTAGACACAGTTGTCTTTCCAGTCTCTGTCTCCTCAACTTAGAATGCTGAGTTCGCATCCCTGGACTGCAGCCTAGAAATGATCTCTTGGAAGTAAGGTGGCATAATTGTACAACTTACCTCATTTGTTTCACATTTCAGGGAGCAGTCATATACCTCCTATTTTCCAACGTTTGAAAATCATCTTTTTTATATATATTTGTGTCCACTTTTCTACAGGCTTCAGGTAGAAAGGTGAACCTAGTTTTTGTTATTCCCTACAGCTAGAAGCAGAAGTCTCTATAGGAAGCTTTGGATCATAAGAATTACATGATCAGATGTATATTTCAATAGTGTGGGGCTGCTGAGTTAAAGGTTGGCTATAGAAGGTGGGGGGTAGTAGAGGCAAGGAGTTAGGAGATGACTGCTAGGATCCAGATGAGAAGTGACAGTCATTTGTTGTAATGGTAGACATGAAACAAAATGATTGAATTCTGGACTTGAAGAAAAAATATAGGAATTGCTGATTACTTGGATGTTGTGTATGAAAAGAACGGAGAAATTAAGGATGACTCTAAGACTTTTGGCTTAATTAATTAGAAAAATGGAGAGGTCTTTGAAAACAACAATTTCACTGTTGGGGAGAAATTCTGAAAGGGGTGTACTGAAGAAAGAATAAGAGAGGAATCAGACACAGTGAGGACAGACAGCTCTCTCAAGAAGTTCAATCAATTACATTCCATCTGTCAAGAGACCTACAATCTAGTTGGGCAGGAGTATTATTCGTAAATAGATAATTACATTAGTGTAAGGAGTATAGAATAGAGATTTCTACAGCCACAAATCGAATGAAAAAATCTCTAATATAAGGAGAGTATTAATGGAGGAAAGTATAAAATGCTTCACAGAGGTGGAGAGGCTTGAGCTGCATGGCAAAAGACCAGGACAGTTTCACCAGAGGAGGCGGGCCAGGGCATTGCATAAAGTGTGAAGAACATGAGGTAACTTGACAGATGGAAAACACCTCAACACTTTCAGGAAATTATTTTTAATGTTTATTTATTATTGAGAGACAGAGAGAGACAGAGCATGAGC
This sequence comes from Lynx rufus, assembly GCF_022079265.1. Lineage (NCBI taxonomy): Eukaryota > Metazoa > Chordata > Mammalia > Carnivora > Felidae > Lynx > Lynx rufus. The sequence goes on from NW_025814823.1 coordinate 179,862,253, forward strand.
ATGGGAGGAGCTGAGAGACGGGGAGACACAGAATCTGAAGCAGGCTGCAGGCTCCAAGCTGTCAGCACAGAGCCCGACACGGGGCTCGAACTCACAAACCACAAGATCATGACCTAAGCTGAAGTCGGACATTTAACCAACTGAGCCATCCAGGTGCCCCAACGCACTCAGGAAATTTTAATTCTCTATGGCTCAGCTTAAGGTGGGAAGAAGGATTTGTGAAAAAAAAAGAAGCAAGAGACAAAGGCAGAGACAAGGTTGATTGACAAAGACCCTTCTTTACCATGTACATACTTTAGACTACTTTGTAAGTAATGGAAATGCCTCTAAGTATCTGGAATGTGACTGGAGGTGGTGAGCAGTGAAGTAAGTGGGTTGAAGGGCCTGGGTGAGAGGCCTTTATGGCCAGAACAAATCCAAGGAGATGGAACATTTGGAGTAGGATCTCACAGTGTTTGAAGTTGAGGAGTCAACAGGTCTTGGTCTTGGTGAACTGATGGATAGTGTGAATTAGAGGATTAAAAGGGGAAAGTTAAAGATGATGTTTAGGTTTTTGACTTGGCCATCTGGGTAGATTGTGATACCATTAGCTAAACTTGGGAAATAAAGTATTTTACAGAAATTCACACTCCTCACCCAAGACTGAGTAATCACTCATTAAGGTGGTAGTTCCAAGAGTGGGTTAGAAGGTCCTTAACCTCCTACTCTAGTGGTTTTCATCAACTCCACCCCTTATCCCCTAGCCATATTGAAAACTTAAAAGCTGTGGGAAAAAAAATATGATGCTGCCTATACAAAATAGCTTTGCTACAAATCCCCTAATTAACATGCCTTTTGTCAGTCCCTTTATCTACAAATATCCCTGGAATTGCAATTGACTCTGCATCAGGTCAGATTAGTCCAAAACATTAGACTTCTCTTCATACACACAAATGATAGTATTATACCAAATGATAGTGGTATTACCACTCATGGTAGTACTTCACATAGACTAGGCTTAGTACAGTGGTGAAGAAGAAATAATTCTGACCTTCTCAGAAGGGGTCTCCCTCACGTTCTAGGATCCATCTACCATCTACAGAGCCCTTTCTTATGTTTCTCCAACTAGCCCACTCATACCAGGGCTTTTGCATGTGCCATTTTGTCTCTTGGAGTAGTGACCTATCCCACTCCATACCTTATTATTTAAAAAAAAAATTTTAATGTTTATTTATTATTGAGAGACAGAGCATGAGCATGGGAGGGGCAGAGAGGGAAGGAGACACAGAATCCGAAGCAGGCTCCAGGCTCCGAACTGTCAGCACAGAGCCCAATGCGGGGCTCAAACTCACAAACTGAGAGATCATGACCTGAGCCAAAGTCGGACGCTTAACTGACTGAACCACCCAGGTACCCTTCTCCATACCTTATTATATCATAGCCAGATTCTTCTTGTCTTTTGAATCTCCTTCTATGGCCATTTTTCTGAGACCTTTCCAGCCTCAATTAGTCTTTATCATATCACCCTGTTGATTCTCTTCCCAACACTTTATAATTTTTATTCATATATTTATTCTCTTGCTTAATTGATTGTTTTACATCTATTGCCCAAACAAGACTCCATGAGTAGCAATCATGTTTTACTTTGCCTTCACTATAATGTGACCTTCACCCAAAAAGTATACAGTAAACACATGTGGAATCAATAAATAATAAATAAAAGGCAGATAATTAGGGCTACTATTTAAAAGCATTTCATTAATTGACCAATAGGAAAAGGTATTTATTTTGGGAAGGGGAGAATTTCCTGTTGTTTCTGAAATTATAAAACATAGATAACAGCTTTCCCTAAGATTCGTCTTGTGTGATTTGGAGAAAATATAATTTCAAGATTGCATTGGTATATCATCCTGGGCAAGTAATGCCAATGACAATGATAAACAACCTCCAAATATTAGTTGGGGGGCTTAGGTTATTCTATTAAAGACTGTATGGCCATTGCCTTTTATGTGTTGATTCAAAGATTCCAGTGTCTTCCTTTCTGTGGCTCCACCATCCTCTTAGGACACTGTGATTCTTCAGTGGATCCCCTCTATTTGTCTAGCCAACAGGCAAAGACAGAAGACCTGCCTGATTATAGGGGTTTCAAAGGCCATGTCCGGGAGTGATATGCATCACTTCTGCATAAGCTCCATTGGTCAAAATGAAGCATATGGCCCCAACTTAACTGTAAAGGAGGCTGGGAAATATAGTCTTCCCGTGTTCCAAGAAAGAACTGTATCTGTGAGCATCAAGCTAGCCTCTGCCACAATAGGGGACTTCATTTGGTTGTTATCAAGATTAGAGAGTTAATATACATGAAACACTCAGAACAGTACCCAGCATATCAGGGGCATCAATGATGCCAGGTAAGTTGCAAGAGGAGTTTCTTTGAGTTGGCACTAATTACTGCTTGCTAAACAAGGGTGGTAGTCTAAAGTTTCTTTCAGTCCCAACAGCTGGCTGGAGAGTTTTGTGAGCCCCAGTGCCCAAGGAAGCCAGCCAAGAATGCAGATGCCACCGCCAAGTCTGTGTGGCACATCTTCATGCTTTGTTTAATTTGGTTCCCTGGGTGGGATGAGTTTTATGAGCAGGTGTTCTGGTTAATTAGGTGATTAATACTCCTCAAATTGGAGAGCCATTTCCCCAGTGACAATTCTTGATCTGCTCAAATATGAGACAAATCTTCATTGCACAGTTTGGACAGACCCATGATTGCACTCACCTGTCTGCTAGGCTTCTCAGGTCAGCACTCTGGCACTGAGGACTAGGAGCCTGACCTCACATCTGGCTGAGTCACTATCTTGATGCACCAGTTTGGAGAAATAAGAGCTCCCCAATTCATTTGCCGTTCTTTCAGACTAGGGCAAAGTCGATCTGGGGCACATTTATGGTTCCTTTCTGGGGATTCCAATCCATATAATCTCTGAAGATCAGAGTCATTGTCACTGCACAGAGCCCTCTAGCTTCTAAAGCAAGGTGGCCGACCCACATCTAAGGGGAAATCAGGCATCAAAGCTTTTACTCAAATTTTCTCTCAGACCAATAGAAATCTGCCCTAAATTCTCCTATATTCCACATTCCCAAATCCCTTTCCTCACACTCATATACCATTCTATTTCTGTCTCTTTGTCTTTGCTTTCCTCAAGATGAAGACCCTTTTCCTCCCATTGAGATCATCAATTCTATATATCCTTCCAAAGCCAAATGGCATTCCTCAGCACTTCCAATCCAGCTTGAAGTGATTTCTACCTTTTTAGAATTTTTGTAGCACTTACTATCTGACTCACATTAATTAGCATTTAATCATATACCATATCTTTTATCTTCTTTCATGTGTCTTAATCTTATCTTCCTAATTGGATTGTTGGCAGCTGTGGGCTGTGCCTTCTAGGCATATATAAAGTTCTCAGTAAATCGCTGTTAATTGCTAAATTAAGCTAGAATGCCTCTTATACTTCCAGAAAATGGGTCAAATACCAACTCGGCCACACAGCTGAAAATATGGCTACTAATTTTAGTTCCTCACATGCTCAAGCTTTACAACCACAGAGGGACTGAATCTCTTCCTTCCAGTTCCAGTTGGAAAAAATTCAGGGAAGACCCAGATTGGCTTATCTCAGTCATGTGCTCACCCCTAGAAAATCACTGTCTTGACGAGGCGAGATCTGTAAGAACAAGAAAGTTCTAAATTATAATCACATAGTTGGAGTGGAAGATCAAGTAAGAGTCGTCCACTACAGAGGGATCTGGATTTTGGAAGGTTCTATTCTATCTTCTTCTCCAGGATAAGTTATTTATTTTAAAATTATGTATTCATTCATCAAACATTTACCTAGTCAGAGTAGATCCTGCCCTTTGGAGAAGGTCAATAGTTTAACTGGCAGTAAACCTTTACTATTCTTTCTTTCTTAAGGGCGAGAAAAAGAATCATTTGCATAGAAAAAAAAAAAACCTTCCAGGTCCAGCTGATAGTACCTTTCCTTAATCCTGTGCTCCAGAAGTGACCTGAAATTCACATATGTGAATTCTTCCCTCTCCCAGGAAGATTTAATAGGAATCACAGTCTTAATCTCAAATTAGAGTTTTCACCCTCTTTCCCTCCCCCTCCCCATTCACATACTCCTCAGAGAGCTGCCTTGATGGCTCAGTGAGGTAGTGTTTCAGTTTCAGGGCCTCAGATAGGAAACAGACAACACAACCTGAAAGAGTCATTTGAAGAAGGGTTAGTAAAGGGACTATTTAGAAAAGTGAGGCAGGGTTAAGGAATCAATAAGAGATGAGGAGTCCCTAAGGTTTAGGAATAGTGGGAAGCCATTCCTATTCCTACCCTCTAAAGAGAAAAGAGGATGGGAATGGCAGCTGGAGGCCAGGGCTGGAGAACATGAACTATGACCTTCAGTAAAGGAAGGCAGCCGCTGCCAAACTGCTGTCCTTATGGAGGAAGCCCTGGTTTGTCCTCCAGATCTCTGGGCTAGTTCCCTACATTGGCAGGCCCAAGAGAATATGGGTGATACAGTCCATAGAGGTCAGCCTTCCGGTGAAGATAATAGGGTGTCAGTGGGCAGAGCGATCTGGAAAATTCACTGGAGAATGACTAGCACAAATGCTAAGTTTCAATGAGATAGGAGCAAACATATCAGAATGGAGGTGTGGGGCAGGGAATGTGTATAGTTAAAAAAAAAAACACTCAGAGATTCTAGAAGAATATAGTCTCATCATCCTCCCCCAAAAGGTCGAGTAACACTGATCAAAATAAGTAAAACTGCAGCGAAATGATGTCAAATAAGCTAGCTGATTGGGTGGATCATTCAAATATTTGTTAATTAGTCCTTCGTCAACCATCACAGAGGTATTTGTACCTCTAGGCATCAAGTATGCAAAAATGAATTAGATACTTCTGTATGTTTGAAATTTTTTATAATAAATGTTGCCTTAATGGATTACACAGGTTCACTGACTTTGAGAATCCAACAGATTGGACCAGCAAGGTTTCCTGGAGGAGTGGACAGCTCAGCTGACTCTGGGCTAGTCAGATAGGAAAGAGCCAGGAAGAATGCTCTGGAGGGATGTTGAGAGATGGGAGAGTGGGGGGAGATGAGGTATAGAGGTATAAATCAAAGTTCAGGATTGCATTGTCAGGTGTGCATTTTAGAAAAACCCCTTGATCATCACGGCTAAGGCTGAATTGGTGGAGGAAACCAGACAGAGACTTGGTGGGGTGGGGGGAGCGGTATGAGCATTGGCCATGCATGAAGCCAGGATCTGAACGATAGCAGGAGATCCAAAGATGAAGAGGGACAGATCAAGTGATAATCATGAGGAAGAATTAATGGGACTCAGGAACTGAAAGGCTGCGGTGTGAAGCAGAGGCAAGATGCTTCGGTGCTGTTTGGCTTCTCGTCATCCCCCTGTTTTTTCACCTAACAGCTTCCCAGTTTTTCTTCGAGAGCACAGCTGCTTACCTGCCCAACTGAGTATAGTTTCCATGGAACCGTTATCCACACATTCTTGTCTTCTTTGACTAAGAGGACGATTACATGACCTAAGCCAGGCCAGTCTTTCCCTCTTGGGAATTTGGATACCTTGGGCTTGGGCTTGATCCTAGATCCAGCCTTGATTTGTGTCTTTTTTAAAGCTTCCTTCTTTAGTTTCTTCCCCCTTAATTTTGTATGCTACCCAAAGACTTTCTTTAAAAGTATTACTTTTTTACTTCAATCAGTTATTTTCTATTGTTGCAACCAGAAAACCTCAACTAATTATAGTGGCCATGTAAATGGTGGTGCCTTTTCCTGAGAGACAGAAAAGAGGTAGAGGAGAAAATTTGAGGTGGGTTTCTTGGTGGGCAGTTTGCTTTTGAGAAGCCTCTAGAAAACCAAAGGGAAGAATCCAAAAGTTTGCCCCAGAGGCTTATGTGGAATCTGAAAATCACACCACAGAGTGTAAAAGCCATCTCTGGCAGTTAAACATAAAAAGTCCTATCCAACAAACTGACCTCCGAAGGACTTACTCATCTTACTCATGCTCCTCTGGGAAGAGTAATGCTTCCATGTAGAGGCTGACCTATTCTAAAGATGCCTCAGAATTAGTGGGGGAAAGTGGATAGAGCCTAATTCTAGGCACTGGGAGCCCTGGGTCTTGGCTCTGGTTCTTTCACTAATTAGCTTGATAAACTTGTACCAGTGCCCTTCCCTCTCTGAGACTCAGTTTGTGTGTTATTGAATACAGGGGCTGATTGATACTGGGTGGTCTCCAAAATATTCAAAAGAATTTTAAGTTTACATGTAAACTGGGAAACTGGGTTCCAAAAACCTTAAACCAGTTTCCTTACTACAGGACTTCTCAGGGTCATAAATATGCTCATCGGAGATGCAGATCTCCAAGAGAGGTGAAAGTGAGCATTTCTCACCCTGTTTTTGCCCAAGATCACCCCCCACCAACATTCCTGAAGAAACATGTAGAACTAGTAGTCGTCAGAACACACATGCAGAGATTTTGGATTAGGTGGTAGCTAAGATTGTTCCACTTACACTCCCTGATTCTGTATGGCTGGTGTCCTGTGTACCTCCTGTTTTCCCCACTTGTCCCTTCCTCCGGGATGATGGACTCCCAGGCTCTGTTCTAAAGTGTTCTCCCAAGGAAAAGCAAGCACACTTGAATGCCTATGAAGTCACTTAAAGATCTAGTCAGACTCATGAAATCCCCCATCAGCTTAAATGGAAAACACAGTCCCTGCCCCCCTCTTCGCCCCCGCCCATCATACTGTGCTCAGAGCTCAGACCTAGGCCCAGCCTAAAGGGATTGCAAAACATGCTCTAGCGTGGACTTGGGAAAACAAAGAAAACTCTACTCTTTTCTCCTCCAGACAGTCTGAGACGCTTTTGTGCCCTTGGGCTTTTGCCCAGTTCTCTCATCTGCCTCAGTCCTGGTACTAAATTGGTTCAAGGTTTGGAGGAAAGTTTCAGAGGAAAGGATGTTTAGAGTTCTTAGAAGCTGAAGTCACTCTATGGACCAGAGCATAGACCACCTATGGCCACCAGAGGGCGATGACAACAGCTTCGTGTAGAAAGCTGCTCCCAAGAATAACAGCAGTAAATTACACCTAATGTGTTTATGAATGATGGAGGGGCTGAAGTGTGTGCGACTATACATGTATGTGCAGTTGGATGCCTGCAGCTATGATTCTGAAAACATGCTAAATAGAATAAAATAAAAGCTGCACCTCTACTATATATTCACAGGATATGGCCAAGTCGTTGAAAATTTCCTTGAAGGAAAATGAGGTAGAAGGAATTAGAATAGCATTCATAATTGTAATTGTGGTATGCGTGATTGTGTGTGGTGTGAGAGTATGCATATACACGTGTGTATTTGAGTGTGAATGTGTAGATGGATGTGTGTGTGTGAGCCTGAGTGTAAGCATGCGTGTGCACAAGTGTGTGTGCACACGTGTGCACACGCATGTTCAGGGCTCATTTAGACTTTGCCAGTATGAGCAGACTTCAAGGAAGTCTGGGCAATGTTTCCTACAGTTCCTGCCCTCTCCCTCCAAACAAACAAACAAAATCATTCCTACAAGTATTTATGGAGCCTCTAACACACGCGCCCCTCCCCACCAGCATCTGGAAAAGCTCAGACCTGGCCAATTTAGAGCGCTATGGAAGAATGAAGGCTCTGGGGGCTGAAGGGATGCCTCACATGCGAATGACTGTTTTGCAAAAAACACTTTCTCTTCTTTGATGCTCGAAACATCCCAGTGAGGTGTGCCCAGACAGAGCTGTGGCCCCTTGCTTTGAGGAAACCAAGGCTCAGAGGTGATGTGATTGGCCCAGAGTCATCCAGTCAGGAAGCAGAAGCTGATTATGAACAGGCATTGTCAATCCAGGGGTCCAAGTCCCTGCCATCACTACTTTGAGCAGCACAGCTGGCACTGGGTCTAGGCAGAGCAGGACATGTCTCCGAGTAGGGGTTGACAGCAGCGACCTAAACAACACGGACAACCATTTTATGTGACACACGTGACTGTGAAGTGTGTTAGTATCAATACAATAGGTCCTTTAGGAAGAACTTGGGGATCTTTGCCAAGATGAGGTAGGATCTTTGCCAAGGTGAGGTAGCATCTTTGAGGATCTTTGTAGATGAGGTAAGGACGAAGCTCCTATCGGCTGTGATGTAAAATATGAGTGAATGTGAGTGCTGCGGTTTGGGGTACCTAGCAGCTGTGTGGCCTTGGGCAAGTCACTTGACTTCTCTGAGCTTTATTTCATCTATAAAACACGGTACTCAGATGCCCCCTTGCGGGACGCTGTTGGAATGGAAGGAAGGACTAGGAGCAGAGTGCCTAGCTCAGTGCCAGAATAAAGAAAAAGTGCCACCAGCGAGAACAATCCTTAGCTCCTTAAAAGTTAATGGATCTCAATTCTGGGGCCCTCCTGGCGAAGCCCCTTTCCTTCCCTCATCTCCTGCCTCCTCCCCTCCACGCTCTCAGTTGCTCCAGCAAAGTTCCCAACTTAGTCGACATGACGCGCGGCTCAGCCAATGGGAGGCGGAGCTGGCGGTTTTGGGGGGGCGGGAGGGGTGGGCCCCGCGTCTCCGGTGTCTGCCCTGCTCAGTGAATGGAGAGAGCGAGCGCCGGCCAGCTCACCCGGCTGCCCCGTGCCCCAGCCGCCGCCGCCGCGCTCCCGAGCTCAGACTCAAGCCGGACCTCCCCAGGCGCCGTGCCCCAGTGCGCTCGTCCTCAGGTCCCCGACCCGGCCCACGCACTGGGCTGCGGGCCACCGGGGCCAGGAGGCGCTCGGCACCTGGGCACTCCGAGCGATGCGCAGCGGGGCAGCGCCGGCCCCGCGGATGGAGCTGCTGCTGCTGCCGCCGCCGCCGCCGCCCGGCGCGCCCCGCTCCGCCCGCGCCCCGTGCGCCTGAGCGCCGAGCTCGCTCCTCCTCCGCGCCAACTCCGCCGCCGGCTCCCCAGGCCGCTCGGGCTCCGCGCGCGCTTCCCCAGGCTCCACGCGTCTTGCCCCGCCGAGGCAGCCTCCTCCAGGCGCGGGCCCCTGCACACCATGGCCACCGGGCGGACAGGGGCCGGCGCCGCCGTGCGCGCCCGCCTGGCGCTGGCCTTTGCGCTGGCGAGCGTCCTGAGCGGGCCCCCAGCCGCCGCCTGCCCCACCAAGTGTACCTGCTCCGCCGCCAGCGTGGACTGCCACGGGCTGGGCCTCCGGGCGGTTCCCCGGGGCATACCCCGCAACGCCGAGCGCCTGTGAGTACCTCCGCCCCGCCCAACCCGGGCCACCCACCTGGGTCCATAGTGGGGCCCCAGGCACCAGATCTTTCCTTTCCCTTTGGCCGCACTGGATGCAGTCTCTGCTGTCACCCTCTCCTGGGTCGGATCTTTCCTTCTCTGAGTTGGGGTCTCTGGCGTTGGGCACGTCTAGAGAGAGGTCTTGAAGCCCATCGGGATGGGCAAAGAGCAGTGCTTCTCTAGGGGTGAAGGCTCCAGACGTAGGGCCCGGTGACAGCTTCCAGCAGAACGCTGGCAGGAAGCGAAGGGAGTAGACAACACTGCAGCCAGCGAGGTCTTAGGGTGAGAGCATGGGGTCTGCGCTCATGAAAGAAGGGAGGCGAAGGAGAAAGCTGAAGGGTGATGGGGCGTCAGGGCACAGAGAGGGGAGAGGGCCGAGACTGTGACCAGCTTGGAGATCAGAATGGGCCACTTTCCGGCTGCCCTTGCGAGCGAAGTTGGGTGTGTGTGTGAAGGTCTAACTTCTGAGGAACCAAACGAATTCAGAGTGGGTGCTTGCAAAACCCGCCCTGCCTGGAGTGCAGTCTCAGAGATGCCAAGTTGCAGCCCGGGTGAATTTTTTATGGCTCGGTTATAAATGCCTCCCCAAACGGGCCGGAGAATGGAAATGCTGACAGCCCTTTAAATGAGACCGAGCGCTATAATCTTACAAACCGCACTCAGCCTCGGATCCAGGGTTTGGCAGCGAGAGGAGAGGCGTTTGGAGAGTGGGGTGGATTGACCCTCGTTTTAACCCCAATTGTGCAACCAAATATTTACTTTTCATATGTCAACGTTTTGGAAACATTTATCATTTTGATCCTCGGACCAAACTCAAAACTTGGACTCCGAGGGTGGGCTCTTCCCAGCCCGCAGTTGGGGAGTACGGAAGGAGGGAGAAATGGTGGAGGGGGTTGGAACCGGCCTGGGAACACAGCCCAGAAGTGGGTGAGGGTTTGCTCCAGTGTAATAGACTTCTCCACGTCTTGCTCTCCTTGTGTCTCCCTTCCCCACGTGTCTTAGGGGTAGGTGCGTGGGTATTCCGTTCTGCCTTCTTGACTTTAGGCTGGCAGAGAGAGAGTGGCATGAGACTAAGTGGATTGTCCTGGAGTGTGTTATTCCTGTTGATCACGTCCTGTCACCCCACTCTCTTCCTCAAACTCTATGTGTCCCTGGGCAGAATCTCAAAGGTACTACCTACCTTTTCCCTGGAGCTTTCCTGTGGCTCAAAACATCTTTTTTTCAAGTGCATTGATTATTCTGTGTGGTCATGAAATTCTAGAGGGTTGGAGCTGAACCTTCGTTAACACATGTAGAAAAGGTTCAGAAATGTGAAACAACTTGCCCAAGGTAATACAAGTTAATGGCAATAAAGGGGCCACGATCTAGGTTTCCACAGCTTAATTCAGACATTATAGTTTACCATACCAGTTACAATTTTGTTTTAGTGGTATTTTGGGGTAGCTAACACTGTGCTAGCCATCTTTGGAACAAGGGTCAGTGTGGGCCAAAGTCTGTAAACAGACAGTCTTGGGAGGGTTCTGGCTGGGCTTGGGTCTTCGAATAGGGTGCTCTTGCTACTGTTTCAGGTATACCCTGCAAACATTCAGTTTGCTTTGCCATTAGCTCTCCTGTTGGGAGTTTTGAGACTCCCTCTCCTCCATTGTAAAAAAACATGGTGCATAGTTGGGAAGCCAGGGGGAGTGAGCCCTTCTCCTGCTGTCATGGAGGAAGTCTTCAAAAGCTGCAAGCACAGCACAGCAGCCAATATGCCACCCACCTACCTTCCCCAAGAGACCCAGGCAGCTTGGGGCTGTCCATCTGCTCTACAACTGGAGAAACTGGGTGGAGACTAAGTCCTGGGCGTTCACATGGGGCCCTGCTGCAGTCACGGTCATTCGCAGACCTTGGCAGAGTGGGCTGTACTTTGGAATAGTCTCCGGTCACTGTTGCCTCTTCGGCTGGGGTGCATTGGGTGACGCGGCTACCCAGTCTAGCTCCTCATTCTGTTCTCCTTCCTCCCTGGGAGAGGGGGCAGCCTTTAGAAGAAAGCTGGGCAAGGAGTGCTGCGGGGCTAGGAGCAGCCGACCAACAGTCCTTCACCACCTCTCACCCTCTTTTGGTCAGCCCAGCTGTAACATTTGAATTCTGCAAACTCTCGGGTCCAGTGTGTGTGTGTGTGTGTGTGTGGGGGTGATGTTTGGCATTTCAAAGCTATGGAAAGGATTTCTTTAGGGAGGAATTTCTCATTCATCCCTCTCTTCATTCATTCAACAAACATTACTTGAACCCCTACTGCATTCCAGTAACTGTATATAAAATCATTGCATATACAGAAGAAAACTGGCAATTCAGCTTAAGGAATGTAAGCAAAGGACCGAGCAAAGGGAACTTCCTTTAGTGAGTCTTCTAAACTTTCCAGGACTCATTTCTTCATGGGGCATATGTTTTGTCAGCATCAGCATCATATGCTCGGGACCTTCCTAAAATCCAGTTTTCTGATCTCAAATGTTTCTGTTCTGTTTTATAACAAAGAAGAAGCATTTCTGCCTTCTGCATTCCTGCTACTTTACCTCCCAGAGAGGCTTTCCTGAGGAGTGTGTGTGGTTGGTTTTCTGGGGGTTTTTGTGTTCTGAGGCCTCATTTGCTCATGCTACCCCTTAAGGAAAATCTGCCGGGGGATAATGTGGTCACCATTTGGACTTTGCTTCAGGCCTGAAATGGGGTCTGTTATATTGTTCATAATTAAGCTGGTATCAGAGTTGGGGGGGGGGTCTGTGTTCCAGCTTCTTCTCCATAATGTCAGCACATTGCACAGAAAGAGAAACTCTATGTCGTTTATAAACTACCAACAATCTTTTTCCCTCAATGAGGAGGTGACACCCACAAGAAAGCTAAATAAACGCAGGGGAGAATTCAGTGTAATTTATTATCCGTGCAGCAAAGATAGAGGACAAGAGGAGAGGAAGTGAATGGTGATGCCTGAAACAAAACATTTACCATGGAGCACAGAGTAAACAGATGTCGCATTTACCCCTCTGAGTACAAAAGGAGCCCACAGATGTAATTCTTCTCCAACCACAATCTCAGCCTGGAAGAAGAGGAGACAGATGAAAATGAACTCTCACGAGGGGCCCCTTCTCTCTGTGCTGCCTAAAGGCAGGCAGAGGCCTACTTCTCACCCACAGCGAGGTGGTGGCCCAAACAGCAGAGTGGGGCAAGAGTGGACATCTTTGGTTTTTCACTTGGCTCCGGAACATGCTGGAGACTGCTGTATTTAAATAAACATTTCCTGTTTGCGAAGGAAAACGGGCGAAAGGCTGAAACGTGAGAATGTGGTAACTTAATTTTCTCCATCACTCCAGATGATGGCAAGCTTCGCCGGTGGTTGCGTCCAATAAAAACCAACACCGTGTCACAGGCTTTCCCTCACTTGACCACAGAGGTCTCCAGGTCAAGTGGGAGGCTTTCCAAGATGCTCTGTGGCCAGGCCCTGCATCCTGGTATTCCTAGCCTCAGGGCCAGCCCAGAGGACTAGGGGCAGTTTGGTGAATCCTGGGGCCTCTCTGAGCACAGTGGTCTCCTGGTGAACCTGTGGGTTGGACACGAGCAGTTAAGTGCACCTGCCTCCAGTGTACTGTGCAGCTGAACAGATTGCTCTACCTTTCGGGGCTTATTTTCCTGAAAGCAGAATTCTCGTGTAGTCCTAATAGTTTTCCTTGTATGGGCCTCTTCCCCTGTGCCTAGAACAGTGCCTGGCACATAGTAGTTTTTCAACCAGTATGTGTTGACTAAATGAATACATCTCAAAAATACAAGTTTTTCTTTAGTTCTTGCGCGTGAAAGATGGGCAATTAGAGCTTTGCATTTTTTATGTATGGCCAAGGGCAACTTACTAGTAACCTATTACATGAGTTATTAAGGGTTCCTGAAATTTAGCTTTCATGAACTAAAATTATTGCCTTACTAGAGTTAGCAAGGACTCCTAATGAGTGACACAACTCTGGAGTCTGGTTGCCAGGCATTGCTTAGCAACCTTGCAAAACTCCTACTGTGCACATGCCCCTGAGAAGAGCTAGAAATCCCGAACACTTACACTGTAGGCCTTTCTAATCAGGAACTCATCAGCATCATCCTGCGCTCTCTGTGGTTTTTGATTGCTGCTCTTCTTGTATTAATTGATGTATTTGTAGGATCATTATTAAGTTTTGCTTTTGCGGATCATCTGGGTCTTGTATATTTCTGCATTTTTTTGCATTTTAACAGTTATTTTGTTTCTCTCCGGTTCTGTTTGTTGTCACTGAGTTCGTCCTCCCCTGGAAAGTGAGAATGGTAGATCTGAGAGCCATGGAGTCTTTTCCACCGACTAAGTGGACTACATGGGCCGTGGCAAGGTTTCAGAACCCTGTGCCTATTAGTTCAGGGTGTCGGTTCTGGAGGCAGAAGGCTCTGGTTTGAATTCTGGCTCTGTTACATCTTTGCTGTTGCACCCTGGGTGGGTTACTCCACTTCTCTGGGCTGCAGTCTGTTTACTCCCTTTGTACTGTATTTCCACAGCTGTACTACAGGGATGACGATCACTGTGGCCCCCTGTGTGCATGTTGTGAATGTGGCCCGAGACAGATCACATCATACACTCAGCACAGTGCTTGGCACTTCGATTCTCCAGCTACCTCTCCTTACTTGGAAAGTATGCATAGTAAATGTTCCTCTTGGGGAATCAAATGAAATAATGGACAGGAAGTGCTTAACACAGTACCTAGCACTTAGGCCTCCATCAGCCATTAATGGTAGTGACCATGGCCATTATTTCTATGGCTTCATCTCAGGCCCCATCCAGTTGGAAAGCTTGAGATGCCCACTCTAAACGTACCCCATGGAGGCAAGGTCTTCACCAGCACGTAGGCTGTGCCCAGCACGCTCGTGCCTGGTCCCCCTCCCCCTTCCTCTCCAGTTAAGCCCAGGTTGGCCTCCGTTCCATAAAAAGGGGATTACAGTTGAAGTGGTTTATATCTTTTCCATGGGCGTGCTGCTTTGTGGTATATTTAAATAAGGAATGCATTTTATTTATTTATTTTGGGGGGTTAGATTTTCATGGGGAATTTTTGGCCCTGACTTTTTTTTTCAGTGCTCATTCCTTCTGTCTTTCCCTAAATACCTTTTACTGACTTCCCATGTCTGCCTCTGTTACTGCTTTTACTTGAAACAGCTGTATTTACTAGTATGCTCCACCCTCATTATGTAAGGTGGTTTTAACCCTTTTTAGAACTGTTGAAAAGGAAACAAAACAAAACAAGTCATGGGAGGCTTTCCCAGAAAGCTGTTGTGGACCATAACTAATTCCAGATAGGATAGATGCAAAGGGTGCCCTGCTATGGTGCATGGTGTTGAGTTTTCAAAGCTCTTCATTATTTGTCATTCTCCAGCCTTAAATTTAAATCAGTCTTGCCCAGGTAGGAAGAGCTCACAGTGGGAATCTTCTGCTTCTCCGTTCTGCAGACCTGGATTATGTTTTGTAAGTAGTGCTATTGCTGGTCTGCCAAAGGCTGTACTTTCTTCCCACTCACTGTGGTCTTCATAGTTCTGTCGCCAGCACTATATTTGATACGCCATTCTCTGGGAAAAATTCCTCAAGAGTGTGTGATTAAAAGTCCTCAATAGTGAGGGGAGAGGGAGGTGAGAAAAGTAAGGATCTTTAGGTAAAGGTAAAGACTTTAGAGCCAGATAGGGTCCGCTCCTGGTTTCTCCATTTACCAGCTGGGTGACCTCAGTTTTCTCATTTGTAGAATGGGAATAATAAAAATACCGCACCCCCCCTGCCTTCGTAGGGTGCTGTGAGTACTGAATTTACTAGCATAGACTGCCTAGATCATAGTGCAGCCTTTATAAGTGTGGCTGTTATTGTTATCATCATAATTCTTACCAACTATAGTCCTTCCAGAGCTCCAGATAAAGCCTGATTTGAAACAATACAGATTGTTAGGGTTGAAAGGGCTCCTCTAGTCCAAGTTCACAGGCAGCTTGCTCTTCCACCAGCGTAATTTTGGAGAGAGCGGCCATTCTCCTTTGCTTGGTTACATCTAGTGGTGAAGAACTCAGTTCTTTCTAAAGCAATTAATTCCATTTTAGAAAACAGTTTTAACCTGAAAATTTTCTTTGCCTGGGGGTTGAGCTTATCTCCCACTGACTGTTGTTACACAGAGCAAGTATAATCCTTCTTCCAAATGGTAGGATTTCAAAAATGTTATTGCCGTTGTGTTTCTCACTACCCACTTATCTAAGTCTTCTCCTCTCTTCCATACATTTTTATAATTACCTCAGCGGCTCTGTATGTGTTAGACTTTGAGACAGGCCCCCTCCCCATTCCCAGTTGTCTTCCTCTAAATACGTTTCACTGTTCTTTGCTCGTATTAGTTTGATTGAGTCCTTCCACTGCCTTGCTACCTTGACTTCTGTTGACATCCTAAAGGAACATTTTCAGTTTAGACAGGCACACCCCTAGGTTGGCTCATTTCTACCAGGCTATTCCCTGCCTCCCCCATGTCTTCCAGCCTTCCCTGCTGTTGATCCTATTTTCCCCATCCCAGATTTGTGCAGTTGGCTTTTTGGAGTCTAAGCGCAACACTTTGCATTATCCTAATTAAATTTTGGCAAATAGTTTAATTTCATCAGCTTTTCAGCAACATTTTCTATTTTGATTCTCCCATCTAGTGTGTTGTGACTCCTCCCCCCCACTCCCTCTGCAGTGAGGAGCTTGCCCTGTGGATCTTTATCCAGGTTGTCAATATAATCAGCACAGTCTTCTCTGCTCTCTTGAAGTCTTTCTATGGCCGGGATGTGGATCATGTAAATATATTGTCCGGTTCTTTCTGGCTGGGAAATTTTGAGGTCTTATTGGCCTGTAGCATCTTCTTTCCCTGGGGTTCTGTTGTTCATATTTTCTCTGGAATGATTTCCTATTAATGCTTAATTCCTATGTTTGTTGAGTATTTTCTAAACTATTGGTTTCTCATAGCACTTTCCATTGTGATTTTAGCTTCATCCTTGTTCTAGTAGTCTGATGCCAGAAGCCCTACCAGCATAGGATGTGGCGTGTGTATATATGTGTGTGTGTGTGTGTGTGTGTGTGTGTGTGTGTGTGTGATTCTCTCCTGTAAAGCATTGTAGCCTGAGAAATGGGGCTCTTCTGTCAGTGGCAGAGCTCAGCTGAGAAGCCTCACTCTTGTAAAGTGATTTCCTTTAGCATCTTGGGTGCCCATTGGCACAGAGCACATTTGCTTGAGTAGTGCTGAGAATGAATGTGTTGGAGGATGAAGCATAGAGGTGCACATGCTTTCCCCAAATTGCTAAACAATAATAATGATAATGACAATGACAATCACTGCCACCGCACCAGCTGCTGTTTATTGAGCCCCTCTTTGTGCCTGGCACAGCTCTCCCACTTTACACACTTGCTCTCACTTAATCTAACAGTCATGCAAAGCAGAAGCTCATCCTGTTCTCATTTTACAAATAAGGAAACTAAGAGAGGCAAAGTGACTTCCCCAGGTTGGAGCAGTAGAGTCAGAGCTCATTCACGCAGGCTGGTCTCAGCTCCGTGCCCCACCCGCTGATCATGCCAGTCTTCAGCAAGCCTTTGAAGTCGGCCCCCTTTCTTGTCTTCCAAACCCAATTCTCAAGTAAGAAGAAGGAAAGAAGGAGGGAAAAAGTGAGTCCCAGTTGAAACAGGGAGCACCTGTTTGAAGCAAGGCACCCCCGAGAGGAATGGCAGTGCTGTGTTCTGGACCGCTGGTGGTACGGCCGTCATGTCCAGTTTGGGGAAATAGGCAGCATTCAAATTGGAGCTTGAAGGATGAATAGTGTTCCCGGAGGTATTAATGGAAACATGGTAGAGATTTGCAGAAGTTCATCGTTACCTGGAACGAAAGAGAGCCTGCACCCATTTTAAAATGATAGGAGCAAAGGGGGGATCTGGGTGTCTCAGTCAGTTAAGCGTCCGACTTCAGCTCAGGTCATGATCTTGCAGTCTGTGGGTTCAAGCCCTGTGTTGGGCTCTGTGCTGACCGTCCAGAGCCTGGAGCTTGCTTCAGATTCTGTGTCTCCCTCTCTCTCTGCCCTTCCCCTGCGTTCTCTCTCTCTCTCTCTCTCTCTCTCTCTCTCATAAGTAAGTAAGTAAATAAATGAAGTTAAAATGATAGGAGCTATACTTGAGGAAGTTTCATCTAACAAGGGTGTTTAGAGATGGTCAGGTCTTAGGAAAAGTATCACCGTGGTTATGTGGCTAATTATTATTTTTATTTTGGATTTTAGGGGATAAACCCTCCAAGAAGGGTCCTGATGAGGCTTCTTGACCAGTATTCTTCCCCCACAAGGATCTGTTTAAATTTTTGTAGGGACTGCCTTTCTCTCCAGTTAGAGGTACCACTTGCCTTCTCTCGGCCATGATCTCTGGGATCCCCCACCCTGAGATCAGGTCCTGATAGAACAGGACAAGTATAAGATGCATCCTGGCTGGAGTGAAGATGACTTCACTCTTTACAACCTTATCACTGCTTGTGTGGCCTCAGACTCCTCTTGTCCGAAACACCGGTCTGGGTTCTCGACCCCTGATTCATTCTGCACTTTGGCAGTACTGTGAATTGTGGTTCCTGAAAGTCAGCCAGCACATTTAACCACCCACCTTGACTCCCTCTTGAGTTTTTCGGCCTCCCTAGTTCCTGTCTGCTACCTGGCATACCCACTCCTTGCTCCCCTGCACTCCAGAATTATTAGTGTATGCCTTGACTCTGGCTGTGGAGTTCATGGTCCTCTTCTGACCTGAGTTGTGTGTGGGCTTAACCATGGACCTGTGTATTTTCTGCATCTCTCCTTGAGCTTGAGCTGCTCCTGGTCCTTGCCTTGACCCTTCCAGCTTGGCTTCTTGCCTCCTCACCTTCCCCTGCCTTCCATGTAGCTCTCCATAGCCTTGGCGCTGAATTCAGACATTCATTCTCTAAGCCTCAGGTCCTGAGATTGCATTGCAGGAGCATCTTTGTGGCCTGGACCTTCCTTGGAGACTGGAGACTCGAGACTCCAACTTGTGCTTATGTCCTGGAAACAACCTCAGACTTCATCTTCATGGCCACCTGAAAAGCCTTTTATGATGTCTAGCATGAAATGTAGAGATGAAATATAGAGATGTTCCAGGGCTGGACTCTGTGAATGATAAATTGCTTGCAACATGCTCCCAAGTTATCTGCAACCCAAACAGAGGGTAGAGCATGTTTTTCTGTATTGAAAAGCCCAGCAATGGTGATTTCATTGAAGAGATGTCCTGTTCATAAATGTGTTGCAGAAGTTTCTGGACTATCTAGTACTTTGCTGATATTCTTTCTTCTCCGCATCTCTGCCCAGCCCTAGAATGTAGATAGAGAAGTGTTTTATATATGGGGTTTCTAACTGGTATTAATGTGAAACCAGTAGGGAGTCCAATTTGATATAACTTAAAATGAGTAAAAAGAGGGTGCCTGGGTACCTCGGTCGGTTAAGCACCTGACCCTGGATTTCAGATGTCAGTTTCATTGGTTCGAGCCCCGCGTTGGTCAGTGCAAAGCCTGCATGGGATTCTCTGTCTTTTTCTCTCTCTGCCCCCCCCAATTGCGTGTACATGAGCTCTCCCCGCCCCCCAGTAAATAAATATTTTAAAAAATGAGTAAAAAGACCCAGGCAGAATCCTGGTTTCCATCCCCCTCCCCTTTTTCTTTTAACTGTGGGACTTTGTAGGAGTATCTTTCTGAGTCTTAGGTGCCTCATCTGTAGCCTTTAGAATGGTAGGACTAACCTTCTCTCCTGGGGCTGATGCAAGGTTTATATGAGATCAGATGTCTGCAGATACCTCCTAAATTTAGTGCTCTGCGAATACCTTAATGAGTCCACCCACGATATCTGATTTTAACCACTAAATCCTGTATTTGAAAGATGATCAGTGTGAATTTTCAGAAGAGGAAATGCAGTGAGTTCCAAGTCACCCATGCCTTCACGCTCTTGTTGGGGGTTCCTTTTCACTTACTAAGGTGCATTGTTTACAAAAGCAAAGAAAGCGCCCCACTAGCCAAGTCAGCAGCCCAACCAGGTGGAGCTTAGAGGACTTTTTGTCTAATAGAGTAATGAATAAGTGGCAGTTTCCAAGAAAGTAGAACCCCATAAGGGGCTGTATGAAGGATGAAGTTATTTAAAGGAACTATTTATTGAGTGCCTACTATGTGCCAGGAATGGCGATGCATAAAGCAAGCAAAATGTCCTCATAACTAGGACAGCTCAAAATAATATGATGTAGTCTGGGCCATTGCTTCCCACAAAATGACTGACAAGGCAAAGGCCACCATGCTAGGTTCAGAGAGGAGATTCATAGGATGGCAGGGGAAATGAGGGAGGCGGGACACCAAGCCCTCAGGAACCACTGATGAAAGCGAGTCTCACTCATCCCTTTTAGTGGGTACAAATATGCAGAAAAACTCACACATCATAAAAAAAATAGTACAAGTGGAATTAAAAAAACTCATGGGGAAAATATTAATCTGAGAACAATTGTATCCGAGAAAGCATTCAAGTATGCCTCTGCAGCTAGCTGGCAAACAGCACAAGTTCTGCATTTTATTAGAGCCCTAACTCTGTGTAGAACACTGACCTTATTTGAGAAGCATTTCATAAACACTGACACACAGCACAGCAGCATTTGAGGCTATGAGGAGATACAGGGCCTCCTCTGGGCGGCCAGCTTCCCTTCCCGGACGCTTGCAGCTGTAACCAGACCACTGGACGTTGTTCCCCTGTGGTGTTAATTCACTTATTCTTCTCTCTCAGGTTTAACAAGCAGGTAGGAATTTTCTCAGGGGAAAATGAAAGAGGGGGCTTTGGACTGAAATGTGCTCTTTGGGCAAGTTTTCCTGGGAGTGCAGTGGGCCATGAGCAAGACTAAGCTTTGGAGGGAAGGGTCTGAGAACTTAGATTTGGCCCAGTTTCTTGTTGGAGAGCTCATCCTGTGCCTGGAAACCAGTGATGTGTATGTGTATAGGAGGGTGGTTCTCAAGCAGCTTTTACCTGGTCCTGTGGAATAGAAGACCCGTGGCTTGCAATAGCCCTAAGAAATGTGTGCACCGCCTTTCCTCCTACTACAAGTTGGCAGTTTTCTTTCCATCTGCTGCCAGCTTGAAAGTCCTGAATTTCTGCCATGGAACTCGGTTCTGTCCCTCCCCCTCTCATTTCCTTCCTTAGCTAAGAGATTTTTAGGCTTTTGAGGCATGTTTGGAGATCATCTGGTCTGCCCCTTCCCCACTGATCTGACCCACCTGGACAGAGAAGTGGCTCAGAAAAATCGTGGGAGGGGATGTCATCTTTGTGGTGGGAGCTTCCCTTCTGAGAAGCTTGCCTCCTTTCATTTCAGCCTTGCTCACAGCATTAGTCCTGAATAAAGATCTCTCAGCCTTAGGAGGCCTCTGCCAATCTGAGAAGCTAGGGAGAGAGAAGAGGGACCAAATCTAGTACAAAAATAAATAAGTAAATGAAAGGGATAATGTGGAGCTAGAGGGGAGAGGCACAAAATGGGTGACTTGGGATTGCCGTCCCAAAACCCTAAGCACCAGGTACAAGCAAGTACCTAAGCTTGTGTAGAGTCTAGAAAGGGAAGCCCTCAGATAGGAAAACTGCAAGGGAAGGGACGCGGGGAACCAGGACTGGAGTGGGAATCCAAAATGGGAAGGCCAACTACTTCATGGGAGTTTTTAATGAGTCTAGTGCCCCCCACCTTCTAATTACTTCTTACCACAAGATGGTAACCAGTCTGTTCTGTTTACTCTGTTTACTCATACATTTTAATACTTTCTGAAACATTTCCCATAAGCTTCCTCATGCCCTGTGTCCTCCTTGTATGTTCTAGAAATTTTGCAAAGACCTAAATCTCCTCTGCGTTCTTTCCCGACTGGAGCTGCATGCTGATTCAAGCCATATTCAGCCAGGAAGCTCTCTTGCCGTCTTTAAAACAAGAAACATCTTCTTCTGAGAAGACTGCACTACAGTTTTCTTTGTCTGTGTTGCTAACGAACAAAGAGGCCCCGTTGCAAAACAGCATTTCACGAGCAGAGCGGGGCTGATAGCACCTCTTGCCAAATGTGACTGTGTGTAGTTGTGTGTGGGGGGAAAACAGCTTTGTCAAGAGGAGAGCCGACGGAGGCAGCTCTGGGGAATTTTTAGCAACTGCAGCATGGTGTAGTGGAAAGAATGCTTGCATGGGAATTTGGAGACCTGGCTGTGCCTCTGACCCACCGTGGGACCTCGGACAAGTCACTTGACCTCTCTGGGCCTCAGTTTCCTGGTCTTTTAAGGGGATGAAGGGAGCAGGCTGGATGATCTCCAAGGATCCTTTCAGCCCCATGCATCCTCACTTCTGGGGGCTGGGATTTGAGGTTTAGACCTGAGCCAGCATCCATCCAACCCAAGGGACTTTCTAGAGGCAATAGAATGGCCAGGACAGCTGCTTCAGGGAGTGGCTGGTCCTTGATTAAGGCTCAAATAATTAGCTCAGCTCCACAGTTAGCCTTCTGAAATTAAGAAAGAAAAAGATGTTTAGGTTCAAAAATAGCAGTTGGGGTTCCTTAAAACCGATTGGCTTTGGGCTTTGTACACTTCATGCACAGACATAATTTCCCTTCCTCTATAGAAAGCTGTTTAAAGTATTGATACTGGAGTTAGTGTGACCCGGCTTAGATGCCATAGCTAGGTAGGTAAGCTTGGGCATGTTCTTTGATAGTAACCTGCTTCATTGGGTTGCTGGAAGGTTCAAATGAGGTAATACATTTCAAGCTTAGAGGGCAGTGTTTAACCTTAAATAACCACTCAGAAAGTCATTTTTCTGATTACCTATTTCTGCTTAACAAATCATCCCAAAACTTAGGGTTGGAAAGCAACACCATTTCATTGGTGGTTTCTCCATGCTTCTTTGAGTCAGGATTTGGGACATGGCTCAGAGGGATGGTTTGTCTCTACTTCCTGATGTCTGAGGCATCAGCTAAAGAATGTGAGAATGACTAGGGGAGATTTGAACCGCCGGGTGTTAGAATCATCTTCAGGCTGTTCTCTTACACATCTGGCAGACAGGCTGGGTTGACTTGAAGGAAGGTTGGCCTTAGGCTGGGATCGTTGACCAGAGTCCCTCCATGTGACTTCTCTGTGTGGCTTGGGCTTGTTTGCCACATGGTGGCCATGAAGTGTTCTAACTTCTTACATGGAGACTCAGAGCTTCAAGAACAATGTGCCAGTAAACAGTCCAGAGGTTGCATGACTTTTTAGGAACTAGCCTTAGAAGCAACAAAGTGCCCCTTCTGTTGTATTTTATTGTTCTAAGCAGCACAAGTTAGTTAGCTTGCATTCAAGTTAAGGACCACCTGTCAAAGAGAAGTCCCAAAGAATTTGTGGCCATGTTTTAAGACCTCTGTAGCCATACAATTATCATTGTTACTTTCTGTACTGTGTATATAATCTCTTAACTAGATAAGAAGCTTCTTGAAGGCAGAAGCTGTACATTTCTCTACAGAGGTTTAGTACAACACTTGTGAACGTAAAGCTAAGTGAACACATTTAAAAAAATCAAATTGACTTGGATAGGCAGGAGGTTTAGTGGAAAGACCCTGATCATTAAAGCCAAAGAGAGTTTGGTTAAAAAAATGAATTAAAAAAATGTGCCCTTTGGCAAATCACTTGTCTTTCTAGACTCAGTTTTCTCACTCCCCGCTCAAATGGAGACGTTATACCTATCTCAAGGATTGTTGTAAGAATTAGGGATAATATGTGCAAAATGGCCAACACATATTTGATGGTAATGAGCATTGTGAGGCGTTGTGGCACTGTGGCAAGCACATAGATGCTCAAGGTGACAGAGTGGTTTCAAATCCCATTGCTTTCTTTTCTTGGAGGGCAAAATGGGTATAATAGTATATTATGTCTAGGTTTATTGTAAGGAAGATTAATACATCATGTAAAGCTTCCAGCTCAGTCCCTAACACACAGCAGGGACTTAATACCTGTAAGGCCTATAAGAGTACCTGTTGAGTAGCCACAGTTAAAATTGCTGTTCTTTTGTTTGTACACTGATTCCTTTATGAATTTATGCATTGAACAATTATTTATTTAGTGCTCATATCTCATAATAGCTTCATTTCTTAAGTCCTTGCTTGGTAGGGCCTGTTAATGCCTAGATCTGGGGAGATACATTCATGGATGGAGAATTGGCCCTTCAGCAAGGAGCTCACAGGTGCAGGCCAGCTGCTTGGGACAGTATTCTATTTGAACACAGGTGCAATTGAGTTTTAAATTTTTTTTTTTTTCAACGTTTATTTATTTTTGGGACAGAGAGAGACAGAGCATGAACGGGGGAGGGGCAGAGAGAGAGGCAGACACAGAATCGGAAACAGGCTCCAGGCTCCGAGCCATCAGCCCAGAGCCCGACGCGGGGCTCGAACTCACGGACCGCGAGATCGCGACCTGGCTGAAGTCGGACGCCTAACCGACTGCGCCACCCAGGCGCCCCAAGTTTTAATTGTCCCTGTTGACTTTTGACCCGAGAGTGCCTCCTGGCTTCCTCCAGTTATAACCCTTTTTGCTCAGATATCCACATGTGTCCTTTCCTCTTTGAGCCTGTCTTATTTTTTTTAAGTTTATTTATTTTGAGAGAGAGAGAGAGAGAGAGAGAGAGAGAGAGAGCCAGAGCACATAAGTACATGCATGAGTTGGGGAGGGGCAGAGAGAGAGGGAGAGAGAGAATCCTAAGTAGGCTCCCCACAAGGGGCTCCATCACACAAACTGTGAGATTATGACCTGAGCCAAAATCAAGGGTCTGAGGTTTAACCGACTGAGCCACCCAGGCGCCCTCTTTGGGTCCGTGTTCTTTACTATTGTGTAACTACAGGCAACATGTGAGCTCTTTGTGTCTGTTTTTGTTGTTGTCTTTTTAAAAAGCATTGTTTTCCTAGCTCAGATGTGTCAAACTATACCAGTCTGGTCTGTGTGGTGCCAAGAAGGACACTCAGTCATTTCTCCAGGTGGTTCCTAGGACCTGAGGCTCTATTAGGAACCATTGACTAGGAGCTCCTCCCTTTCTTCCTGAAGATCCCTCCCCAAAGCCCTAGCCTTAGCCTTTTTTAAAAAACGAGTCTAGAGAATCTGATAAATTGTCTTTGTCTTTAGAAAAATACACAGACACAATATGAACACAATGTATTTTGCAGACGATTTTGAGGTTATTCATGGCCACCTCACCAAGTGGCATATTTCTTCGGAATGATTCTGTTTCAGTGATTTTGATTACACGATCTTCTGGCCTTTTGCTGAGTTCTACTTGAGGATCATAGTGTACCTGTGAGACTTAGGTCTCACTTTTCCAAGTCCTGCATCCGTCCATTGCGGTAGACATGTGATGTGTTTGGCTGCCAAGAACTCGGCTTTCCTTCCTAGCCAAGTAGCATCTTCTACGCCCACAGGATACAGTTGACTGGGTTTGTCACCAGGGGCCTTGCCCTCCCCTAGTCAGGGGATGAGCTCATGCCCCAAGTCAAGTCCTTTGGGTGCTTCCTGCCTGGAAATAGAATCTTGACCAAAGGGATGAAGAGATTGGACATGATGGCTTGCCATTTCATCTAAGCGCTTCTGCAAAATGGCCAGACATGCCTGCTTTTCTTTTCCCCAGACCTGTTCTTCAGATTCCCATTGAATCCAGAAGTTCCTGATAGCCTTCTAGTGAATTGCCTTTTGCTCAAGCTTATAAACTTGCCACCAGATAACACTGAGAAAGCAACAGACAACAAACTTGTGGAGGAGAAAGTGGCATAATGAGAAAGATTATGACTGGCGTTTGGAGAAAGGCAGACCCAGGTCTGAATCACAGTTTTACCATTCACCAGCTGGGTACCCTGAGGCAAGTTCATTCTTCTCTTAGGATGTCAATGTCATTGCAAAACAGGGATAATGAGTCCTGAAACCTTGATTCTCAAACTTGGCTGTGCATGGAAATCACCTGGGGAGATTTTAAAATTACTGGTGCCTGGGTCCCATCCCCAGAGATTCTCTTGAATGATTTTGGGGTGCTTTCCTGGGTGTTGTGATTTTATAATGCTCCCAGGTATTTCTGATGTGCAGCAGCGTTGGAGAAAATTGACCTAAAGAAATTCTTCAAATTAAGAGGAGATTAAATGATAATAAGCACAGTGGAGGGATGGATAAAAGTCATTCTCCTTTCCTTTCCTTTCTTAAGGTGAGCCAGAATCGCTTGCCTTTGCTTCTAGTACGGTTTTCTTTGTTTGGAACAGTCATCGCCATGCATGACAAGCACGGTGCAATATAACCCTGCTTATTTATACCATTTGAGGTGAAGGCCAATCGTAGATGTAGCCAGAATTATAGAATATACAAAAATGTGACTACTGCACATCTGGGGAATAACTAGGACGAGTTCAACAGTGTTTTGTGAGAGCGTTCTATGGAGTAACTGCTTTAATGAGAGATGAAATTGATTTATAATTACCATGGCAACAGCAAAATAGAGTGATGTCTCCCCAAGGGACCTGGACCAGGACCCATGAGGATTCTCTCCCATGTCTTCCCTGTAACTTGCTGAGTGGCCTTGGCTCAGACAGTTCATCACTCAAGTCCTCGGTTTCCTGAGAGCACATTTTCTGATGGGTGCAACTTCAACAGAATTTTTTAGGAAATCTGTTGATGTGACTGTTGTTAAGACACTGATGAAAAGATTCTATAGGAAGCAGAGTGAAAGCAGGGCCTTGAGCCTCTCAGAAAAGATAATTATAGATATCGGTTCTCCTATCTCCCCTCTTCCCCTACCCCACAGCCTCTCCCACATCTTACCATGTAGGGACCTGTCCAAACCTCTATCTTTATGAAGGGCTTTCTATAGAGAGGGTACCAGGGGAAACTCCTATCTTACTTAGCCCAGGGCTTCTCTACCTAGGAACTATTGACATTTGGGGATGGATTTTTTTTTTGGTTGTGGAGAGCTGTCCTGTTCATTTTAAGATATTTAGCAGCATCCCTGACCTCTACCCACAGATTCTAGTATAAGCAAGCCCCTCTCCTGTCTGACATCCAAAAGATGTCGCCAGACACTGCCAAGTCTTCACTTCCAGTCTCAGCGAAATGGGTTTAAGTAAACAGAGCAGCATAAATGTTGTGGGTGCACAGTGGTTAACCTCCTTAGTGCCCTCAAATCCCAGGGAGCCAGACAGCTATCAGGAATCCCTACATCCATTGTTACAGATGGGGGTTCTGAGTTCCAGAAAAGTTAATAGTAATCATAATAACCACCGGCTACCATTTATTGAGTGTTTATTATGTGTTATGTGCATGGCTAAGTGCTTTATATATTATATTGTCTCAATTAATAGTTACATTGACAGAGCTTGCAAGCCAGTGGCCAGTAGGCCAAATTCAGCCTTCCAGTGTGTTGTACTTGGCTCACATGGTATTGGCTCATAGAGTTGTTATTTTTCTTTTGAATGTCGGTTTCTTGCCAACATTTTAAGATTGAGTGAATTCATATAAAAATCTACCTCCAGCTTCTTTTTAAGAAGTTGGTAAATTTGGGGGTACCTGGGTGGTTCAGTCACTTAAGTGTCTAACTCTCGATTTTGGCTCTGGTCATGACCTCATGGTTCGTGGGTTTGTGCCCCACGTTGGGCTCTACGCTAAAAGTACAGAGCCTACTTGGGATTCTCTCTCTCTTTCTCTCTCTGTGCCCCTCCCCCACACGCAGTATGCTCTCTCACTCTCTCAATACATAAGTTTTCAAGGTAAATTTGGCAGTTGGGGGTCAGATTGGCTCAGTGGTAGTAATTGTCTGGTTTTTAGATGAGGCATGTCTCCTTTGCACTGCAGTCCCCACCACTCCTGGCTGGGACTCCAACTGTGTGTCAGATGCCATTTGGCATCATGTTATTTTTCTTTTGCTTCCCTCGTTGATGTCACGTGCCTGGCTCCTCTAGGTTGTTGTATTTGTGGCTCCTTCCTTATACCTACCCTGTGTTGCATATATTACTGTTCCAATTTTAAAGTTTATTTATTTATTTTGAGAGAGGGAGAGAGAATCCCAAGCAGGCCCTGTGTTATCAGCGCAGAACTGGATGTGGGGCACAAACCCATGAAATGTGAGCTCATGACCTGAGCCAAAATCGAGAGTTGGACCCTGAACCGACTGAGTCACCTGGGAGCCTCAGTTCCCATTTTAAAGATGGGAAAACAGAGGCTCAGCCAAAGGAAAGCTCTTGTCCAAATTCACACAACAAGTAAGCTGGGAGAGAAACCCGAGCCCCCGACCTTGCCAGCAAGCATACCTCTTCCCGACATCACAGAGTAGCTGCTGGGAGAGCCTCCCTGCATCCCAGAATGCCCCAGCCAGATCTTCGGCAGCTTAGGGTTTCCTTGGAGAACCAAATCTCATTGCCCTTTTGCTCACCAGGAAACCACATGTCACCAGCATAGGAAGAGTGTCTTCTGAGTGTAGCTCCCAAGCTGCGTTTCCCCTATGTCTGTGCCACTCTTTGGTCTGTGTCCAAGGGCTGCTCACACACTCCCACGTAGCTGAGGGGCCAGCTGGTGTGTGTGCTTCTGCCTAAGATGAGGCTGCTTGCCTGTGGGGAGGCTGTGATTGCTTTAGGAAATTAAGTGGGAGTGATTAATTAGGAAATGTACTGAGGACTCTGGAAAGAAATAGCTGAAAAAGAAAAAAAAAATTGGAACTCTAAATATGGAATGCTTCTGGCCACATGGCTAAGGATGCTGTGTTCAGTGGAACTGAAGGCATTTGATTCTGTTATTTCTGCTGCTGCTGCTTTGATATACCCCCCTTGCATAAGGATGCTGGAAGGAACCACAGAATCAGCTGGCTCAACCTCTTCTTTCACCAAATGGCAGTGAGAGCTCAGAGAGGCCACCAGGGGAAGCTGGCAGCTTCGAAGGAACAGCAAGGCTTGAGACTCAGAAAGACCTGATGTATAATCCCGGGCAAATCTCTGAGTCTCGGGCTTCTTACTGTGAAACCAAGGTAGCACTGGCCATTGCCAAGAGTTGTTGCAAAGAATTAGTGAACAAAAGCATGAGCACTGACTGCTTCTAAGTAACATGTGCCAGGCACTGTTCCAGCATGTTGCTGTGTTTTCTTGCTCTACGACAGTCCTATGAGGGGGGTACTATTATTAGCTCAATTTATAGATGAAGAACAAAGGCACTGAGAGGATACATTATTTACTCAGCGTCCACAGCTGGTCAGCAGCAGAGCCAGGTTTCCTATGCAGTCTAAGAATCCACCTTCTCAACCACTAAGCATTCAGCCTCCTTTACATATTGTATAATGTGTAGGTGACATTATATAATCAATAAAACAGGGAATTTATGTATGATACAATTTATTGTGTATAAGATAACATATAAGTAATTAATACATAATGTGTTATATTAGGTGGAAACCTATGAGATTGCCTCTTTTGTTAGCAGGAAATGTTGAATAGTAGTAATTTCATAGAGTTCATCCTAATATATGATACGTAAGTCACAGAAATTTTTCCTTCTCTCACCTTCAGTGAATTCCCAACTTTGAACCTTCGTTTCTTCCTCCATAAAGTGGGGCCAGCATCCGTAACACATGGTATTGCTATACCGTATCAGTCAGACCATGTGTGGAGAGTACCTAGCACAATGCCCAGAAAATAGGATCCATTATTTTTTGTTTGTTTGTTTGTTTTGTTTGTTTCCAGTCACAGCCATGGCTCCCCACACACCTGCAGAGTCCTGATATGTAATAGTCCTTTCGCCCCCAGTGGTTTGGCTTTTGGTTTGAGGGTCTCCATGTCCAAGAAAACTTGTAAGTTATAGGTAAAGTATTGGGCCCAGGGACTGTTTTTCATTCCATGGACTTTGATATTTTCAATATGCTTCAGTCTAATATAAAGCTTCCTGTCAGGCCAAACTGAATGTGTTGCCTTCCACTCACTTAAGAATTATGGTGCTGCCTGCATGAAATACCACCCCGCCTAGGCTCATTCCTTCTCTGTTTCCCCTTGGGTCCTTGTGGTAAAGCCCCTTGCTATACTTACTGAATTTTTGTTAGTGAGCCTTGTCTTTGGAAACTCTACCCAACTGGAGTCCTCTCTGTGGGTTTTAATGAAAGTTCTCTCTGATCCTTTGGGGTATGGGCTTTGTATCCTTGCAGGAGAACCATATGGTGATGGCACCACTCTGTTTACCAAAATGAGAAATGAGACTGAGTCCTCGTCTCAAATCCTGGCTGTGACTCTGGATGGGTATTCTGAGTCCTTCCAGTCAGCCTGGAAGATCATTAGGAGACTAAGTGATGAGTCTGCCCTCATCCCAGAGCTCTTCTGCTTTCCCAGGGGTCTTGGAGACTAGAGGAAGTAGCTGAAGCAGGGTGTGGAAGGAGGGTTGGGTCTGTGCAGTAACCCTAGAGTAACAATAAGAGCTTACTTTCATGGGGACATTACATTGTGTCAGGCACTGTACTAAATGTTTCTTATTGTTTCATTTAATCCTCACAAGACTAGGATTAGGGCCTGACTGAGGCACAGAAGGGATGAATAGTTTGTCCATGGTCATACATGTGACAAACAGTAGAGCTGAAATTCAGGCCCATCTGTTTGACCCGTAACTTTGGTTTCTTAGCCACCATGCTCTATAGCTTATAGTCTTCTTTACTTTTGAGGAACTACCAAGTGGGCTTCCTTGATTCCAAAGCAGTAAGTTTTACTGATTCCTAAGTGTGAAAGCAAAAGCAGAAAGACGGTGCAGATGGTCCGTGAATTAAAGCCCTGAGCTACTTGTCATCTCAGTTGCTGCTTGGGTCTCTTGTGGGGCTGTGCTTCCTTGTGCAAGTTTCGAATCCTGTAAACAGGAGACTCAGGGAAGAGTTGTATAGGACATCAGGTACCAACATACTATCCATTCATTCATTTGGCAAAGCTGTACTCAGTGCACCCATATTCACCTGTGATGCTCTGATGACCAAGCCATTTCTTATCTCCTCAATTTGCTCTTCCGAAAAACAACCACACATCACACCTACTACAATGGCTGTAGTCAAAACAACAAAACAAAGACCAAAAACCCAGCAAGTAACAAGTGTTGGTGAGAACGTGGAGAAATTAAAATACAATGTAAAATCGTTTCTGTGAAAAGCATAAAAATAAAACGGTTTCTGTGAAAAGCAGTATGGCGGTTCCTCAGAAAGTTAAACATAGAATTACCATATGATCCTGCAGCTCCACTACCAAGGTTACACTCCAAAGAATCGAAAGCGAGGACTCTAACAGATACTTATGCCACTATTCACTGTGGCAGTATTCACTAGCCAAAAGGTAGGAACAATCCAGGTGTCCATCAACAGATGAATGAATAAGCAAAATGCGGTGTATGCACACAATAGAATATTATTCAGCCTTAACAAGGAATGGAGTTCTGACACACAACAAGGATGAGCCTGGAAAACATTATGTTAAGCAAACAAAATAAGCTAGACACAGAAGGACCAATGTTGCATGATGTCACTTAAATGACATATAGAATAGGCGAATTCATGGAGATAGAATGTGGATTACAGGTTATCAGGGGCTGGGGGTAGGGTGGGGAATAGGAAGTCAATGCTTAATAGGTATAGAGTTTCTGTTTGGGGTGATGAAAAGATTTGGAAATAGATAGTGACTGCGGTTATGTAATATTGGGAATGTTCTTAATGCTACTGAGCTATGTACTTAAAAATAGTTACAGTTGTAAATTTTATGTTACATATATTTTACCAAAAGATGATAAAAAAATAATCTCATCACAAGAGAAGCAAAAAGTCTTCTCTGTAAAGGAGCAAAATTTTACAGACATCTCTTTCTTATTCATCTCAGCACCCAGGCCTTACACCTAGCACAGGGCCTGGTATATAGTGCATGCATATTCCTTTTTTTGCTGAACCAAACTGGGAACAGACTAATTCCATTTGTAGTTGAAAATGGCAGTGAGGCTGTTGAGTGTAAATTTTACTACCATGGCAACTGTGGAGCACAAAGACAATAAATATGAAAATGCAGTAATATTTTTGGCAGGTGGGGTCAGCCGGAGGTAACATGGCCCATTGCAGGTAAATATAAGATTTAAGATTTAAGATTTAAATATAAGAGGGAGAGCGAAGTGTTAGTGATTGTTACAAAAACTCAGAAAGCACCCAAGCAGTGTCCTCTTTGTTCTGGTTGGGAGCATTCAGACAGCTTTCTGGGCCAATGGAACCAAAATGGATAAAAGGTTGGAATCCATGTTGGTATTAGACTCCAGGAATATTTGTTCGAAGCTCTCAAGGGCAGACGAGAGGCCAACCATACTTCTCTCCATTTATTCATGACATAGTTCAAATCCTCAGGAAGAGGCGTTGTGGGTCTACACATCTCCTCGGCTGTTGGCAGAATGCTATCCGCTATCTAAGGGGAAGAAGACAGACCACAATTTGGCATTTAAGGAAATAGACTGGGAAGAGATGAGAGGGATTCATCTTGCTGCGTTGTCTCATGGGCCAAAAGCTTCGTTTCGAAGAAAATGGTTTCTAAAAGCTGGTGTGAGTTTTGTGTTACATTTAGTTGTGCTCCTTCTGTGAACAGAGGCTTAGATAACCATTTTGGGTGGGAAAGAAAGTCATTTCTTCTCCTCCCCTCCAACACCCTTTCCCTCTTGACTGATACACACATTTAATCATTATTAGCAAGTGGGGGTCTTAGAATCCAAGAGCCTGATCTCCTGCAGTGTCCACCATCCTGCTGTCAGCCCACCTGTGACTTCCTTTCAGACTCAGAGTTGGGAGCTGTATTCCCTTCTTATGTTTTGTGTGACACAGTGTCACCATGAAAGAGTCTGGCCCTCTGACACTACTGGGGGGGGTAAACCCCATTTGGAAAGATTCTTAGGCAGCCTGTGGAGGAAGTCTGGAGCTGATTTTATGATAGTAGAAAGACCATGGGGTTTGGAATTAGGGCTGCATTTGAATCCAGGTTTTGACACTCGATAGTTGTAAAACTGTGATGAGTCACTAAACTTCAGTTTCCTCATCTGTAAAATGGGCACAGTGGTAGTTAGGTCTCAGGGTTCACTGTATAGCCCCTATTCATGAGAAGTACCTGCATACAACCTGCAAGTAAGCATCTGTCCAGTAGTTGGCAGCTACTGCTGGTGTGAAGAAACCCAGCAGATATTTTGTGTTGTTTGGATCTGGCAGTCAAGCATAGTGATGCTGGTCTGCTGGAAAAATCCCAGCCAGTCGTAATTTGGTAGAGGTCAGGGTAGCATCCAGCTGCATGCTGTGATACAAAGAGCTAACATTTAGAGATTACTCGCTATATTTAAAGCACCAAGCTGATTGCTTTATGCAAGTTATCGTGTTCAATTCTCACAACTCTGTATGTTGGTCCTATTATTATACCCATTTTTCAGAAGACAAAACTGAGGCTTAAGTGACTCATCT
Source organism: Lynx rufus (assembly GCF_022079265.1). Lineage (NCBI taxonomy): Eukaryota > Metazoa > Chordata > Mammalia > Carnivora > Felidae > Lynx > Lynx rufus. The sequence continues at coordinate 179,895,087 of NW_025814823.1, forward strand.
GAGACCACCCAACTAGTAAGCACTTGAGCCCAGATAGTTTGACTCCAGAGCCCCAGTGCATAAGCAACACATGGCTGCGATGGCAGGAAAACCTTCCTTGAGATTGCTTAGCAAGCTGAGCCAGGAAGATGCCAGTCTCAAGATCTGTCATGTGTTATGACCACTCAGTCTTAGAAGCCTGTGTCTCATCTTGAAAATCTCCCCATTTGCCCAAGAATGAAGTCCCCATTCTTTGTTGCCTTTCCAGGCTTGCCAAATCCAGTCCCCATCAATCATGCATTAATTAATTAGTTCATTCTTTCATTCACTCTGTCAACATTCATTTGCTCAACAGCTCCTTTGGACCATGACTATTAGTGCTGGAGATCACTTATGGAGTACTTACTAGACCCCAGGCACTGTTGTGGTGACTTTTACACATTACCCAGGTACTCATAATACAACTCTACATGGTAGACCTCATTACCACTTACTGCTTATTACTACTTTACAGTTGACAAAATAGAGGCCATAAGGAGGCTAAAGTAGTTGCTTAAGGTTCCAAGAAGTATGTCAGAGGCAGGAGTCAAATCCTTTCATCAACCCTTGATCCGAGGAACTGTCTTCCCTTTCTCAATGCCTGTAGCATTAACTAGTTCTTTAAACTATTGGTTCCTAAACTTGAGGAGGCATCAGAATCACCTGGGCTTGTTTAAAAATAATTTTTTTAACATATATTTATTTTTGAGAGAGAGAGAAAGAGAGAGAGGGAGAGAGAGAAACAGAGCATGAGTGAGGGAGGGGCAGAGAGAGGGAGAAACAGAACTTGAAGCAGGCTCCAGGCTCTGAGCTGTGAGCACAGAGCCCGATACGGGGCTCGAACTCATGAACCGCGACATCATGACCTGAGCCAAAGTCAGACGCTCAACCGACTGAGCCACTCAGGTATCCCATGGGCTTGTTTAAACACAGACTGATGGGCCTCACCTCCAGAAGTTCTGACCTGGGAGGTTGGAATGAGGCTGAAGAATGTGCATTTTGAATAATAGGTTCCCAGGTGATGCTGATGCTCCTGGCTGGGTGACCCCACTTTGGGAACCACTGTTCTAATCCAAGCTCTTTGAGGACAAGGATCCTATCTTTGTTGTTCTCCTTGCATTACAGTACCTGGCACAAAGTAGATGCTTGATGTGTCTTTGTCATTTTGAATTGTTTGATCACATATTCATTTCTCCTTCATGTACCATGTTTTTATTTCTCCATGTGCAAATAGGCTTTGCCATGTAGGATTTAAACTCCTGGGGGTCAGAAATTCCACCTTCTTAAAAAAAAAAAAAAGGAATTTCACCTGATATTTCGTAGCATCTTTTACAGAGCCAGCCTCGCACACACTGGGTGTTAGGTAAATGTCAGCTGGTCGGTTGGTTGATTCAGAGACCAGCCTCGCTAAGACCGAATTTACAAGCCACTTGAACTCTGCACATATAGCTCTTGAGACAATCTCTAGATACCTAGAAGAGGTCCCAGTATATAGTTGGTGCTCAGTAGTGCCTGTTGAATGAATATCCTCAATCTCTGTGGCTTTGTGGCCAAAAACCTCAGGTTTCCCTCATATCTTGAGCGCAGTTCCAGCTTGGGAGCTCAGCCTCAAAGTGTAGTTTGGAGGATGGAATTTTCCAGGGTTTTTGGTTTACCCAGGGCAATGATTCTTAACATTAACTACACATTGGAATCACCTGGGGGGCTTTAAAATAATATTGATGACTGATACCTACCCCTGGAGATTCTGATTTCATTGTTCTCAGTGTGGCCTGGGCAGCAAGTTTTGTATAGATCCCTTGGTGATTCTACTGTGCATCCAAGAATGGGAACCCTGATCTAGAGCACTTGGTGGCATAAATTTCTCTTGAGCATTTGTAGAAGGTTGTGCATGTATGTGAATATGAGTGCACATGTGTGTAGAGAAGTGCAGGGCTATGCGCTCCTGGAGTGGCACAGAGTGATCCTCTCTGATGCTAGAATAAGGGTGCAGGAACTAGAAGTCAAGCCTTGGGTAAAACCCTGGCAAAGCCAGAGGGTACTTGAGAGTGCTGAGCAGGCCTGCCTCTGTCTCCCATGGCTGCCTTTAGCTGACTGTTGGTTGCCACATTCCGTGGCCAAGGAGGCTCTGTTTCAAGGCTGAATGCAGGTGGTGTGGCTTTTGCAAGGCCCTTTTGTTCACTCTCAAATCAGAAGGGGCCGTCCTCCCAGGGGCTGAGGTGTGGGGCTTAGTATTTGGCATCACGCACATCAGTGCTGAGCTTATTCTTGGGTTTCTCAGTGGAAATGCACACGGCTACTTGAGACCCAGGAGCTGGCTGAGAGCAATGGGAAAGGTCATGCCTGGGCCCCCACCCTAACAGGTTGCTTGACTCAGCATAATCCTGGTGTAATTAAGCATGACAAGAAGAAAAGGGGGAAAGGGCTAGTGGTTACCAGTGTGCACTCAGCCCAGGCCCCCAGGGAGTAGGGTATTCAGAAGTGCCAGCTGTTCTCAATTTTATTGGAGCCAAGACTTGGCTCACCTACAGCCATCTCCACCAGTTTGTCCCTGGGCATTTGGGGTGTGGTTCAGTGGACCTGTAGCATCAAGTATCCCAGAGAGATGGTTGGGTGAGTAATTCTTCCCTTCTCTTCTCTCTTGTCATATCCTCTCAGAAGCTGTGTGTGAGAGACACAATCACGTTAGTACATACAAATCACCCACTGTTGTCTGAGTGGTTGTATTAGGTAAGGCAGGCACTGTGCTGGGCCCTGGAGCAAGGACTGGTTCCTGAGACTTGGTTACACTAGTGGGAAAGCATTTAGTCAGGATAAAGTCTGGAATCAAATCCAATCATGTACTTGAGCCAGATAGATAATATAAGTGGGTGAATTGGGCTGCCTGTGAAGACATAGAGAATGATGGGGGCTCATAAGGGCATAAGTGAATGGGGGACCACACGCTCAGCAAAAACTCATTATTTAAAAACCCTTGTTTGCCAAGCAAACAAGACAGGGTCTGTACAGTGGGAATCAATGATGGGGAGCCAATGTGACACCCACTTCTAGCCACTTAGGGTGGGGAGTACTCAGCCAAAAGATTGCAGGCTCCCTCATGTCTATGTGCAGGTCTAGAAACCTAAATTCCAGGATGGACTCATGATCCTGGAAGTGTTGTCTTTTGGGGCCAACTGCACCCACAGTTGCTGCTTAGGGAGTCCACATTGAGCATCTGTGAAAGTTTCCAGAATGCCACTGGCCAAATCAGGAATTGACCAGGAATCAGGAATCAGGAATTGGTCTGGTGGAGGTATCTAATGAGACTGTAAACATGATAGGGGAGAAATTGCAATGACTCTGCCCTCACTCTCCCTTTCTGTTCCCTTAGGAACATGAGAAGCAAAGGACAGAGGAAGGAACAGAGAGGGATCCTGAGCACACTTATCCATATTTCCATCAACTTAGACTTTGGAGAGCTTGGTAGATTTCTGTCCTGCTCCCACCCAGTTTCCTTCTGGTCTCCTTCTTCCTCACATGCCTACCTTACCCAGCACTGTGTTCATTTATCCATCACTGGACTATGGACCCATATCTCCCAGGGGGAAGCCCCAGAGGCTTTTCCTGTGGTCTCAGTTTCCTGAGCTCTACTCTGCAGTACTAGGGTCAATGGCAAGGTTTCTGTGGATCACGAGGCCTTCAAAGGTCAGAGCCTCAAAGGTCCTTCCAGCAAGAGGCTTGTGAAGAAACAAGTCACTTGTGCTTATGGAATTTGAATGGCAAGTCCCTTTCTCTGGGGTTTGAAGCACTACATAGCTTCTAGTGCTTGCTCGCTTCTGACATGGTGCTATTTTTAGCATTGTTCTCCAGATATATGGGACTCTCCCACTGTTGTTCTCTTTTTATTTGTTCATCCATGTGCTTGTATTTTCCACAGTGAGTGTGCTGCAGTGAAATGGTTTCTGCAAAGCCCCTTGCCTCCTTCCTAAAACAATTTACCCCTTTGCAGTGCCCCACACACCAACACCATGGCCCCAAGCCACGTCAGAGTGAACAAACCACAGACTGAAATTGCAACCATTCAGGAAAGAGGAGTCTTTAATTTGGGCTTAAAATAGCCCACAGCCTGAGAGTTTGGGGGACCAGGAGCAAGGTGTAATCGTAGGAGTGGGCATTGGAGACCCACCCCGGAATGACTGGGCAGAGACTGTGGGCAGAGCGAAAGACAGGCATAGAAGTTGGGGGTCTGGGCTGGAGTCCCCCACAGTTCATTTAATACTGTCTTCTTGAGTCTCTTTTCATAATGGAAAAGTGAATGACATGGCAATAAAAATACATGGCAACCACCCACTCCATTTGGAATGGTGTGTCTGCTCCCCTCTTTCCTCAAAACTCTGTGCAGGCATCATTATAATATTAGCTGTAATCAGAGCCACCATATTGCTGAACTCCTGGGTAACTATGCACATTATGTCCTTCAGGGGTGCCATTCTCACTGTATTCTCTTGAACAGCATCTCCTGAAGTTGTGCAAGCAGCAGGAGTGGTGATAATAAGAGTAAAGGGATGTTGAGCGTTTATGGGCTGGGCATTGTCCTGTCCTCTTGATATGCATACACTAGATTAATTCTCAACCCATGAAGAGGACATTGTGATTGTCTCCATTTTACAGATAGAGAAATGGAGGCACAGAGAATTTAAATAACTCCCTGCATCATGATGCTAAGTCAGCCATGGTGCAGAATAAGCTTCAGTCCAACCCTGGTGCCCATACTTAAGCATTATGCATCACCCTCCATGTTAATATTGTGGTTTTTATTCTTCTGGTTATTGTGAATGCTGCCTGTCTTAGCTCAGGATGCTATAACAAAATGCCATAGACAGGATGGCTTAAACAACAGACCTTTATTTCCTGTAGTTGTGGAGGCTGAAAATCTGAAATCGGGGTACAAACACGATTGAGTTCTGGTGAAAGCTGTCTTCCTGGCTTGGGTATGGCTGCCTTCTCTCTTCCTCACATGTGGAAGAGAGTGGTCTGATGTCTCTTCCTCTTCTTATAAGGGCACTCACCTCCTCATGGGGCTCTACTCTCACGACCTCATCTAAACATAATTACCTTTCAAGGCACCCCCTCCGAACATCATCACACTGGGGATTAGGACTTTAACAGAAGAATTTGGGGGAGACACATTCAGTTATAACACTGATATTTCCTTGTTTTCAAACCTACCAGACTTTGTAAGCTCCTAGATCAGGGGTCAGCAAAAATTCTCTGTAAAGTACATATTTAGGCCGTTGGTACCAGTCTCAATAGCAGCTACTCAACTCTGCCCGTGTAGCACGAAAGCAGCCACAGACAGTCTATAAACAGATGAGTGTGGCTGTGTTCCAGAAAAACTGTATTTATGGGTACTGAAATTTGAATTTCATATATTTTTATGTGTCGTGAAATATTATTCTTCTTTTGATTTTTCAACCATTTAAAAATATAGAAGCCATTCTTAGTTCATGGGCCATACAAAAACAGGCAGTGGGCTTGATTTGGCCTGTGGGCCATAGCTTGCTGACCTCCATCCCAGAGTACAGGGATTTGGAAGGTTATGTATTTATTTTAATCCATGGCTTCCCAGGATCTCTGTTGATCCTGACCCTCAGTTTCCACCCATAAATGCTGATTGAACGAATTACTGCATAGTAGGCTCTCTGAGGTATACTAGATGATTCTGGGATACTGATTTTCGGAAAATGAGTAAAAAGTTCCCTTTACTCAAAGCAAGGGATGGAAATCCAGTCTTTGTCACAATTGCTAGAAGACGGCAGGAGCCTCCCTTCAGGGATTTTTGTAGAACAGCGAAAAGAGAATTTTTTTTCTGCATGAAGTGTAGAGATTTATTCTTCGCAAATAGACCCACAGAATGTGATTCGTAATAGGAAACAGATTTTCCCCTGAAGATAAATGGAATGTCCCCCACCTCCCAAACTGAGAAGAGAATTGTTTCCTCTTTACAAAGGAAACAAATTGGATTCTCAAAGGAATCATCAGAGAAGTTTTAAAAATTGTCATAATAAGCAAGATATGGTTTCATGAATGATGAAAGGGATATTTGCCTCTTTGGGTCTGGACATGCAGGACTGGTTGGAGAATCAGATGAGCCCTTCTCTCTCCCAACCTAGCTCTTGTCCTTAGGCATTTTATTGGTGCCAGATGCAGGAAAGTGGCTCCCACCTGACTGGGGTTGGTGGGTCCATCGCTGCCCCGCTGGTGTACTATAAAGGTATCCTCTTCCTTTCTAGCTCTTCTTCTTTAGCACGCTATTAAAGAAGGTCCTTATTCCTCAGCCAAGCTTCCTGTTAGGTACATTCATTTTGGTCCATGGGAGAAGGCATTACAAATGGGAGACTTGCCTGAGCAAAGGCATGGTACTTGAGATGAGCCTGGTGTGTATGTGGGGTATGTGGGGGGGGGGGCAGTGGGTGGTGTGGGGAACCTGCCTAGATAGATGAGCTCTTTGGGCTACATTTCAAGGCAGCCAGGGCACAAGGCTGAGGCCTCTGGTCTTGCTGAGAGCAGAGAAGCACAATGATGCTTTTGGTTATGGATGCCAAGAGTTGGTACACAAGTAAGAGTGGCTGGGTGAGGGAGGATCTAGTCATTTGATCCAAAAGCCTTAATTTTCCCATTCTTTGCTGGATCCTGGAGATGTACAGGAGACTCCCACACAACTCTTGCCCTCTGGTTGTTCATGGTAAAGTAGACAGATATAATTCTTTCAATTCCTTCAATTCCTTGTGATGTAGGAGAGCAGAGAGCAGGGAGCCCTGACAATCTAGCCTGCCCTCCAAAATCATTACTTTGTGGATAATACTTAGATGTGCGAACTGGGGGATGTTGCATAACCTCTAGGGAGCTCAGTTTTCTGTAAAACAGGGCCAATAATAGTACCCACCTCTTAGAATTTCTGTGGGAACTCAAAGGAGATGAACAGTACCTGACACATAGTGATAAATCAACACATGCCAAACTATTATTATTATTATTGTTTATTATTATTATTATTATGCTTTCCAGCAGTTATAATTTCCAACATTTGTACAACTCTTTTAATTTATCAGGCCCTTTATCTTGAATATTTTATCATCTTTAAAGCCTGCTAAGGTTCAGTAGGTGCTATTAACCCCATCCTCACATGAGCAGAGTGGCTTGCCCCAACCACACAGTTATACTGTGTCATGATCCCCGATGGTACAGCTTCAGCTCTGTGCCATTCTGCTTTCTTGCAGGGGTACGGGGCCATGTCAGCCTGATGGGTGATTCCAGATAGGTGAGAAGTATTCTCTGCTCTCAAGGAGCTTATAGTCTAGTTGAGATTTGAAGAGCCTTGTTCTAGGAAGTAGAGAGTCCACATACAAGTAGAAGCCACTTTTGCTGTCTCCAGCAAGAGAAAGCAGGCCAGAAATGGACTGGCCAAGAGTCCTCTAATGGAACCATCAGATGACACCCAGAATCTTCTTGTGCTGAACCTGCAAAGACCTGTCTCTGATTTCCTGCATGTCACTCGGCAAATTCCCTCCATGTGTGAAATGAGCAATGGAGCCAACTCTCTGGTAGATGGTGTTAGCTCCAAGTTGCATCACATTCCACCCCCTCCTCCTTCGCAACAGACCTTAACATTATTCTGTGATTACTTCGCATCATCCTTCCCAAATGTGCATCAAATTAAAGAGTTATTAGGGCATGGCAGGACATGTTTATGGGGAAGAATTTCCTTTAAAGTCACAGCTCAGCCTGAACTCACTTTATTAGTGTTTATACAAAGTATGTAGTCTGTTCCAATGCAATCCATGTTTATATTCCTGTAGCAATCATTGCATTCCTGGGGCTGCTCCTTCCTGTTTTCTTAAAGTGATTACTGCACCTATATTAAAAGTTAATAGTGTGTGTGCTCTATGGCTGTTGGGTTTGGAGATGTGCATCATTTGGAGAATGACACTTAACCATGACATGTCCTACAAATGGTATAAGCTTTGAAGTGTTTGCTGCCCAAGTGGACAAGAAGGGACATTCCTTAAGAACAAGGACATTGTGAACAGTCAGGCCCCTTGGGAGTACTTCCTTTGTCACTCACCTCTGTTGTGGGTTTTTGTGACTGTAGCTAGGATGACCACTTGTGCTGAATTGCTTAGAACAGTCCTAATTTCTGCCTCTTTGCCTGAAATAATCATTAATGGCACCTCCTTTGATTCACAAAAGCATTCAAGTTTGGATGAGAAATTATATCATCACTCTAGTTCTAACTGGTGATCAGATTTACTGGTACAAATGAAATACTGATACTGAATTTGGATCTCAAGTCATTGTCAATGAAAGACAAATGTAACTCAGTTAAAAATGTTGATAAAGAGCTAGGTTCAGATCACTCAGCCATTCAACAAATGTTTATTTGTGCTTTTTATATGTCAGACATTGTGCAGGACCCTGGGGATTCAAACATAAGTAAGATACAGCCCCAACTCCCAAAAAGTTGTTTACTGGTTTAGCTAAAATTGTGGGTATGTTAAGGAAACTCTCTGATCAGACCATTTCATTTTGCCTTTCACCCCTCAGGACTCTATTTTTTGCAAGTTGATTGATTGCTAAGTTCTCAGGCACTGACCTCTAACTGTCTGAATGTAAATGCCCTTGGTGTACTTACCAGCTTGGGATCATAGATAAGGGTCATAATCTCCCTGTGCCTCCATTTCTTCATTCATAAAATGGAACTAATAATAGCACCAGCCTTGCAGGCTGGTTGTAAGGATTACAAGAGGCACTGAATGTGAAGTACTTAGAATAGTGCTTAGCACATGGTCAACACCCAGCACACATTGGCTCTTGCATAATAATTACTCCACAAATATTTATTTAGACTCTAATGTGGGCTGGCTGCAGCTTTCCTACCTCTGTTGACTAGAACTTAGGTGGCCTTCTTAAAAACATAATTTAAGGTAATGTGTGTTAATGGAGTCCAAAGCCTGTGAGAATTTTCATGGGTGAGAATTCAGGGTCAGTGAGATTCTGACCCTGGGGATCAACCAGTTTATTTTCCTCCTTTCAAAGGTTGGGGGCAGGTAGCTTTTCCAAAATCATGCTATGGGTTAGAAACAGAGCACAGAGAAAAATCATGGATACTTAGCTTCTTAGGCCTTTCTTTCCCACTCTGCCAAACTCCCATGTGTATCAGTTAGTACGGATAAGACTATGCTGCAGAAACAAATCCAGATTAGCAGTGGCAAAACACATCCTATCTACAGGATGTATTACTTTCTTATATCAGAGTCTAGTGTAGTTGGTCTTGGTAGTGGGCTGTGATCATCTTGTCACTCAGGAACCCAGGTTCCTTCCATCACAGGACACTATCATTTTTGAGACATGGCCTACACATGTCAAAGAAGACAAGAGAAGGGAAGAGAGTATAATGTGAAGGATGTTTTATAGCCTTGCCTGGAAATGGCTTGTATCACTTTCATCCACATTTCTTCAATCAGAAATCAGTCACGTGGTCCCACCTAGATATAAGGGGTGCCCAGAAATTTAATCTTGCTGTTTACCTAGGAGGAAAATAGAATCGTTTGGTGAACACATAGCATTGTTCCTGCCATATCATGTGCCTTACATTTCTTGCCACATTTTCAAAGGCTGATCCCAATCTCTTCTGAGATTTCTGTTTCATAATTTCCAGCGATTTGTGGAGCCTTTCATTTTTTTCAGATGCCCTCCTCTATAGGGTAGAGAGGGGTTTTAAGAATGGGCCTTCTGGGAAGAATTTGGAAGGTTTGAGATTTCTGGACATGTAGTCATTACCTGGAGGTTACTGCTCAGAAAGAAAGAAATTGTCATATGTCATTGTAGGAAGAATTGGGGAAGGATTTATTCTTTTTTTGTTTGTTTGTTTCTGAGAGTCAGGACTGGGATGCCCTGGGGTGTGTCATGAAGGGAGAGATAATCCCTCTGGATGTTTTATTGAAGGGTGTGCTTGAGTGGACTAGGAAGATCTGGGAAGAGAGCTGTGGATTGGAGTATGTGCGCCTTTGAGTTTAGTTCAGCACTGAGGTCTCACTAACCTATTCTCCATCTTCCTGTGCTCATGTTTTGTATGAATAATAATCAACAAATTAATGACAGTGTTTACATATTGGGTATTTACTAGATGACCGGTCCTGTGCTAAATCACTTTCTCATCTCATTTAATCCTCACAACACCCTAGGAAATAGGTACTGTTATTATACCCATTTTACAGACGAGAAAACAGAAACTTAGGGATGAGTTTGCCTAAAATCATTACCACTGTCTGGCAAAATTTGAGCCCAGGCTGTCTGATTCTAGTGCCTGCTTCCTTAAGCATTATGTTCTGGAGCAGGGAGAAGGATCTCAAACTGCAGTGCCTGTAAGGGCCAAGCAGGTGGCATAAGTGAGGAAGCAGATGAATGAGAGTCCATACCTTATCCAAAATGGGCACTTGCCTCTTAGCTACAGTTTCCGGTGGCCATGAGAGCCCAGTGGGTCAGATCACCTGATTTTTTGGGGACAATCTAGAATTCCAGATTTGTATGTGAAATGCTTCCAAATTGGCAATTAATTAATAAATGTTAAAAGTATATCAAGGGCCAGACTAAACATGTCTGCAGGCCAGAATTGGCCCATGGGCTACCAGTTTACAAGTTCTACTCCACTGCCTCCAGCAAAGAGCTAGATATGCCCCCTGTATGCCCTTTCCTGCTGGAGCATGAAGCTGAACAGAGCAAGACAGGGGCCAGCAGGGAGCCCTCCTGCTGCAGGGAGAGGAAGAGCAGAGACCCATGCTTGCCCGTCCTCCTTGTAGGGCCCTCACCACCCCCACATCCAACCATCCAGGTTGCCCCTCTGTCTGGCTCCTCTCCTCCCTGCAGGTAGCTGTCTGTATAGCACTGGCTGCAAACTTCTGCAGGTGTAAAATTATATATGCGAGAGTGTTGCCAAGTCAGAAATTCAGCCCAGGGAGGCTTAGTTCCCAAACAACTGAGGTAGTGTGAAGCCAGTTTTTTAAATCAAATTCAGTCATTTCTCTCCCGAATGCGTGTATGTGTTTTTAAACTTGTATGTAGTTATGTAACTGATGAGGATGAAGTGAAAAAGTCAGAAAATAATTCAGTAATGTCTCTGTTGTACAGGTTGGGGGGGGGGGCGGGTAGCATGAAGGGGAAGCTCTGTCTGTGAGGGTGATCCACAGTGAAATGTGGCCACGTATGACCTAGTGGGGTGGTGATTTGATGGTTCTTGAACACATACTGTTTCCTCTCCTCTATCATGAAAGATGAATGGATGGCTGGGGAGAGAAAGCAAAGAAAGAAAGACACCTATAAGCATAGGGCCATCTGAGCAGATTCTAAGAACTGCCCTTGGGCTTATCAAAGTACATCTTCCTTTGGCCAGATTTCCAGGTCTTAGATGGCTTTAGCTCTGCTGGTCACTTTAGCCATGAGAAAAGTCCTATTTCAGCCAGGCCACTTTTTCCAACATTTTGCGGGGGAGAGAGGGAAGGGTGCGTGAGTAATACATATTTATTGCAGAAAACATTGGCAGTCCTAAGAAGCAAAATGTAAAATATTTAAGAAAAAAACAACAAAACTCTTCACCCCAGCATCCAGAGAACACTAGTGTACATTTCTCTGAGTGTCTCCAAGGGACCTCACTTCATCCAAGGTGTCTGGGAGGAAGTGAGGGGAGTGTGATATGTGGTTTTGGCTCCCACAGAGCATCACAGTCCTTTGGGAGACGAGACAAACACACAGGAAACAGGCAGCACACACGAGGTGGAAGGAAATGTGATGAAAGGCCAAAATGGATTGTGCAGAGGCTAAATGATGCAGAAGTTCAGAAGTTCAGAGAAGGGAGAGATCAGTGTGGGATGGAGAGGCTGGGAAAGCTGCAGAGAAGAGGCTTGGGGGGGGCCTTGTAAAGCCTGAAGAGAAGCCATATGTTTCCCGAGGTGGCCAAACCAAAGTACCACAAACTGAGTGGCTTAAATCAACAGAAACACATTCTGTCACACTTCTGGGGGCTAAGAGTCCAAAATCAAGGAATCGGTATGGCCGTGCTCACTCTGAAGTGTATGGCGGGGGGATCCTTCCTTGCCTCTTCTAGCTTCTGGTCCTTGGTGGTCCTTGGCATCCACTGACCTGCGGCTGCCTCACTCCAGCTCCTGTGTCTGGTGTTTGTGCCTGTCCTCCCTGTGTTTGTCCTGTTGTCTTGTGAAGACTCTAGGCATATTGGATTGGGGCCACCCTAATGGCTTCATCTGAAACTAATTCCATCTGCAAAGACCCTATTTCCAGATAAGGTCACATTTACAGGTATTGGTAGTTAGGACTTCAACATATCTTTTGAGTAGACATAGTGGTAGGATTTGGAGGGAGAAAGGATGTTGAGGGCTTTCGAGGCCAGCAGATAGCGGGGACGTATGTGTTGATAGAGTGCCTCACAGAGTCCCAGATCTGTAAGATGCTCAGTAAAGGTTTGTGGACTGAAAGAAGAAAGAATTAAGTGTGACAGGCTGAGGATAGCCATGATGCCCACCTGGCTGCAGTGCTGCTGCACTGTGAGAGACGTTGGCATCTTGGGGACACAAATCTGGTTGTGGGGGCAGGTTTAATGTCAGGGGAAAGAGCTGAGGGCTGTTAAACCAGTTGCTTCCCTGCTTGACCTCTTCTGTGGTTCTGAGTGCTGAAAGCATGCAGGCTGCCCCATGGATGCTCCAAAGCCTGGGTGCCCCCTGCATCTGTGACCCCATTTGGTATCTGCTCCAGTCACTCCCATTCTGCTCCCGTCACCTGACCTTTCTGTTGCTTAGGCCTTCCAAATGCTTGCTCTACTCAGGGCTGTTGTGATTCTGTTCCTGTATTTGGAAATATCTCCCTTCAGCCTCTCCCTTCGCCCGGCTCCTCCTTTCCCTTCAGGTCTCAGACCAAATGTCTCTACCAAAGAGAGGCCCCTCCCACCACCCTTGCTAGAGCCTCCACTTCCTCTCATGCTTACTTTCATTCTCTTAGCCTCACCCTGAAATGATTTTCGGATATTTATTTTTTCTTTTTTTGTAATCTGTAGTTCTGTGGTTTATTCGTGGTTGCCTGTGGCCCCCTGTGTTAGTTTTCTGTTGCTGTGTAACAGTCTTACCACAAACTTGGTGGCTTGAAACAACTCCTGTTTATCACCTTACAGTTCACCAGAGGCTTCTGCTTCAAGATCTCACAAAGCTGTTAGTTGGGGAATGTGGTCTCATCTGAAGGCTGAACTGGGATGAAACCACTTCTAAGCTCTTTATGTTGTTAGCAGAATTGCAATCTGTTAGATTGAAGACTTCAGACTCTTGGTGGTTGTCCTCAGTTCCTCCTTGGTTCTTTTGTGGGGGGCTTCCCTTAGTTCCTTGTCATATGGGCCTCCCTAATATGGCCACTTGCTGATCACAGGTAATAAGAGTAAAGGTCCCCTAGCAAGATGGGCATTATACTTGTATGTAATATAATCACAGAAGTGACATCCTGTCACTTTGCCGTGTTATATTGGTGAGAAGCAAATAAGTAGGTCCTGCTTTGCTCAAGGAGAAGGGATTACATAAGGGTGCTAATACTAGGAGACAGGGATCATGTAACCCACCCTATAGTCTATCTGCCATGATTACTAAGAGAATAAAGTTCCCAGAAGGGAACTATTTTTGTTGTTGTTCAACACACTATCCCTAGTCATAAGTACAGTACCAGGTCCAAAGTAGGTGTGTAATAAAGGCCTATTGTAGGAATAAAAGAAGGATAAAGGGAAGGACAGAAAGAGGGATCGAGGGAGGGAGGAAGGAAGGAAGGAACAAATGGAGGGAAGAAAGAAGGAAAGATGGAGAGAAGGAATGTCCTGCTTTCTCCTGTAACATGCTTTAACAGCCCAACAAATCTGCTTGCAGTTATCCTCAGGTAATGCCTCTAGGCTTTTATACGTGCTCTTTCTTTTACCTAGAATCCTTTTCCTCCCTCTCACATAGTCCTATGCCAGCCAACCTGGCCATGGCCAACTCATCCTTGAAGTCTCGATTAAAACATTACCTTTTCCTGGAAGCTCTTCCTGACCCTTAAAACATGATTTTTCTATACTCTCCCATAAGCTTTTGTTTATACCTCTGGCACAGTATAGAACAGGAGTCTGTAAACTGTAGCTTCCAGACCAAACCTGGCCTTCAGCCTGTTTTGTAAATAAAGTTTTACTGGAGCACAGCCATACCCATTAGTTTGTGTATTGTCTATGGCTGCTTTCATGCTACACAACTGAGTTGAATAGTTGTGATAATAAATATGGCTGGAAAAACCTAAATTATTTACTATCTGGCCCTTTACAGACAGAGTTAATCAGCACTTAGTGTAGACTATTTAGCACAGCCTGTGGTAATTGATCCTTTCTATTTTTCCTACTAAACTCTGAGTTGCTTAAGGTCAGAGACCATACCAGTCTGGTTTACACTTGCATCTCAACATTTAGTATAGTAGCTGAAACTTAAGGCTTAAGACAGTTTATTGAATGAATGAATGAATGATGTATCATATCAGTCAGAAAAAGAAAACCAGTAGAAAAACTCAAATTAGAATTATTCCAGAAAGGTTGATTTATAAAGGGACTATTTCAGAAACTGGGTGTGGCTCAGGGAACCAGGACTAGAAACAGTAGAGCTGTTACCGCCCCTGAGCCAGAAGAGATGAGAGGAGGCAAAATGTTCTGGAACCAGGAAGAGGTCAGTCATGAAGAGGAACCGTGACCTTTGGTGGAGACAGTAGCTAACCTGGATGACCTCTCAGGGAGGGAAGCAGGAGAATAAATACACTGTCCTCACTCTGTTCCCTTCCTCTATCTGCTGCTCAACTCAAAGCGAAATAAGACACAAGAGCCAGCCCTGTAATGTGGTCCAATCAGGTTAGTTTCCCAGGGTAGAGAGCGAATAATTGAAACTGAGGTCAGAGCCCCTCCACTAAGTTATTCTGGTTTGGTTGGAACCTGTTCTTTGCTAGTGGTAAACAAGGGGTCAGGCTGGACCACAAGACGTTTTAATTCTGCCCCCTCTTACCACTTTCCTAATCCCCAGATTCAGCTTTGGGATCTGGAATGTGAATGCATCACACTGTCTGAAGGCTTGTTCAGAAGCTTGTTTTCCTTGTCCTCAGACCCTCCACTTCTCTGTGATTCCTATCATGGCCCTTGCTGTCACCACCCCATCACAATGCACTTGCTTCCCATCTGCTCCAGGTCTTCTGAGCTCCTGTTCTCACAGCAGTCTCAAATCTTTGATTGTTCACTCTCCATGGAATCTAAACCACATCTCTTAACATCTAAATTTTGCATACTCTTACATTGTTCTCTAAGTAGCTTGCAAGTCTCAGTTCATCTCCTCAACTAGACTCCAAGCTGAGGGCAAGGTCTAAGCCATATTTTTTAAGGCCACTTGGTTCTGGGCCCCCAAAACACAAGAGTTATAGATCTCAAAATTATTAAGACTTTATACGTTATGTTGTCCAGTTTCCTACCCATCACAAGTACATCATGTCTGGCATGAGTTAACTACTAATCTCTGCTTATATACTCCTGTAAGAGGGAATTAATTCATTGTGAGGTAACCCTTCCAAGTTCACCTTATACTGAGATCTTCTTTCCTGAAACCCAGAAAGCAGCACTCTGTAGATACTTGTTGTGCAGGGGCAGATGGTCTTATCTGAACTGATGGTATGTTCTCTAACTCTGTACATTGTACCATCACACAGAAACATCTTTTTTTGACACCAGTCCTAACTTCTACCTCTGCATCCTCTTTCAACAAGTTGTTGGCTGTGAGCGAAAAATTAACCACCCCAAATGCTATTTAGAAAGTGTTTCCTCAAACAGTTTATCTCTTGAGCCTTCTGATAGTCCTATAGAGCTGTGTTCTTGGTCATATTTTATAAAAGTCTCAACAACAATACCAACAACTGGGGTTCAACAGATTTAAGTGATGTTCCCAAAGTCACACAGTTAAGAAGGAAGAGGGGACTCAAATCTACATCTTCTGGGTTTGGTGTTGAAGCCCTTTTCTCCACACTATGCTATTTTACTGGAGGTTGTTTTTACTGCTTCCTCTTCCCAGATGTGCCATGGCAAAAAGAATGTTTTGCTGGAATGCCGCAGAATGAATCAAAAGAAGGATGTGAATATACATATGCCAAGTTAGGGACAGTAGTCTGCCCTAGAACATTTTTGTTTCATTTTTTCCAGTGTTGTTCTGAATTCCTTGCCCTCCCTACCCCACCCAAGGTGTCAAGCAGATGTGAAAATACCACAAAGCTGCGACTCATAGCATTGGTTTATGATTCACTGATTGGGATGGGGGAAAATAATGCTGGAGATTACCATGGTGATGCCTGTTTATGGAGGCAATATGGTAGATGATGAGCATCATGGCAGAAACCAGACATGGGCAAAAACAGCAAGATAGCACTCCCCCCTGGAGTTTGCAGAGGGGCTCAGCACTCCCACTGGCCCAGACCTCACTGGAAGACAGAAGAGGAAATGGGCCCTGTTGGCTGGAGAGGGAAGCAGCCAAACCACCAGGAGTGCCCTTTGCTTTCTTCAAGATGGGATGGGAAATTCTACTCTGTACTGCTCTGTTCTATTTATTTATTCATTTATTCATTCATTCATTTTTCTTCCTGCCAGAAGTTCACCTGATGCAGTAGAAAATGCTTAGACTCTAGATGTAGATGGACAGCATGATGTGATTAAAGCAAAACAAAACAAAACAAAAACACAAAAAACACTTGTCTTCTGCATTCAGAGAGCCCAAATTCACATCCTAGCCTTTGCCCCTTACTGGTTGTGTGACTTCATGGGAAGTTGCTTTGTTGGTAAAATCTAAGCTAGACTGGTGATGGAAGAGAGGATGCTTCAGCTTCCTCATGTGAAAAATGGGGTAATAATAGTACCTACCACATATGATTGCTGTCTGGGATAAGAGAGAATGAACATACAGTTCTTAGCACAGTGTCTGGTGCAGAGTTTGGGCCCCAAAACATCAGCTTTTGTTAATTCGTATCTTCAGTATTTTTATCTTGAAGGAAGATCATAACACTTATGTTTCAGAAACTGTTGCAAAGAAAAAGGAAAAAAAAAGATGGAAAGTTCCTGACTCAAAGATACTGCATTTGTCCATGTAGACTGCTATAACAAATAGGCCCCAAATTTCAGAGGCTTAAGAATTATTTATTGAATGTGTATTATGAATGTGAATTATTATTTATTGAATGAGTTTTATGTGGGTAAATGGAGAGACAGGGGAGGGAGGGTCTCTATTCTGTGAAGTCATTCAGGGACTCAGGTTCTTTCTGTCTGCCAGTCTTGGAGTCCTCCACTGGATTTACTGAATTCAGCCCAAGATGAAGGAAGAGAAAGAGCATGGAGGACTGAGCAAGAAGTGTTATGGGTCAGGCCTGAAGGCAGCACATATTGCCTCTGCCCACGTAATAGTGAGAACTCAGTCACATGGTTGCACCTACCTGCCAGAGAAGCTGACAAATGTACACTATCTGTGTGTACCAGACAGGGAAAATGGTTCGGTGGACAGCTTGCCAGGCTCTGTTCAATGAATGGTACCCACTATTGTGATTACTAATAATACACCAGGGTGATTCTCATAGTGTCCTAAGGCCCACTTGGTGGGATGGACAACCTTAATTACAGTCTTTACTCCTGAGAACCAGAGAGGAGGGCCAATTCTCACTTCATTCCTAGGATGACAGGGTATCTTTGTCCCCTTGTGATCCATCCTTGACCATATGACAGGACTGAGGATCTCAAGAGTGGCAGTCAGGGGCAGAAAGGACATGCCTTTGAGAGTTATCTGAAGGGCATTCCATTGTTAATGGTAAATTAAATATTCAGAAAATGTCTTTCTCTTCCTTTCTCTTCCATATCTGTATTGTGCCAAATGACTCATTTCAGAACTTAATGGCTTAAGACACAGGACTCACTTTAGTATTCTTCCTCATAGTGTCTGTGGGCAGGAATTCAAGAGTACTTCAGCTAGGTGATCTGGCTCAGGATTTCTCATAAGTCCTACCCAGATGGTGGCTGGAGCTAAAATCTCAAAGGTGTTTGCACTTACGTGCCTGACCTCCAGGCTGGAAAGAATCAAACAGCCAGGGTGGAACCACAAAGGGCTCCTTCAGCACCTCTCTGTCTCTCTCTGTATTCTCTTTCTGGTCTTCTTACGTGGCCTTAACCAGTGGCGACTCTAGGTCTTCTGGTCTTCCAACGTGACAGCTGAGGACTCTCATGCAAGTGCTCTGAAAGAGAGCCAGGCAGTCACTTCTTACCTCTTTTAAGCCAGCCTCAGAAATTCCACATCATTCCTACCCCAGGCTTGTCTAAGCAGTCATGAGGCCCGCTCAGGTTCAAGGGAGAGGGACACAGACTGTACATGTCCATGGCAGGTTTGTCAAAGAAACAACTTGCAGACATGTTTTCCTGCCACCCCACGTCCCTACCCCTCATCTAGAACCATAGTGGCTTCCCGTCTCATGAGCAGGCTTGCAGCTGGTTTGGAACTTGTGCTAGGTAGGCTAAGATACACTAATTCCCTCAAGGGCCAAAGCTGAAGGCTAAGAAATCTGGCTGAAGTTCCAGAGCAGCCTGGACTGGGATGGGGGGGCTGGGGGAGCGATGGGCACATGAGGTACTGCAGCCTCTTCTCAGTGTCCATTTAATGAATTCTTATGTTCAGCCAAGCATGCTGGCAGTCTAGTTTGTGTTTCTTGCCATTCGAAGGTTGCAAGTAGGAGGGGCTGACATAGAGCATGGAGGCTCAGCGAAGTTAAGTAAAATACTGAAACTCACCCAGCTGGGAGTGGGGGGATGGGGAAGAGATTTGAACCCTGACCTGTGCCACCTCAAAGCCCATGAACGTGTTCCCTGACCTCCTCCCTGGCAGTCAGGCAGTGCATCAGTTGGTGGGGCTGGGAAAGATATGGAAATAGGTGTCATAGAAATGTGAGAGAGAGGCAGCGTGAGGGGCCTGCTGGTAGTGCCATCCTACCACTTATTGGTCACAAAATGCACCCCTCTTTCATCTGTAGGAAGATAGTCTCTTGGGGATCCCAGGATTCATCTGTAGGCACAGAGTTTGAGGTGCTGCAGGCAGCAGCTCTTGGTGCACTGAAATTTCAGAGTGGAAGTGGGGGGTGCAGGTAAGAGGGATGCAGTTCAACTAATTACAGTAGCAGTAGCTGCCACGATGGAGTCTTTAACAAGTGCCAGATAAGCACTGGGATAAGCAGTGCGTACGTATCATCTCATTTGACCTTCCTAAAAGCTCTGGAGATTGAGGTGATTACCCTCATTCTGTGGATGGAATAGCTGAGCCTGAGAGATGAAGTGAACTACCGGTAGGTCACTCACTAGGTGGCAGGGCAGGGAGTCAAACTCAGGGCTGCTTGCTTCTGAAGCTCCACCTCCCAAACATGGACTATGTGCCTGGGGCAACCCTATGACCCGTCCCCCCTGAAATCCTCAATGTTTCAGCAGAGCACACTATGTGCCCCTTCACATAATAAATATTAATTGAAAATATTGGTGCGATAGCCACCAGCACAAGCTGCTAAAATATCATGCTGTGTCCTGGTAATTAAACCCTGAGATGCATTGTCATATCTGCAATTTTCAGTGTCCCCAAACATCAGTCCCAACTGAGACCGGAGGTGAGAAGAATACTCAGAGTGAGGATAAGCATGAGATTCCTGTCTATGTGCTCGTTTCTAACCCTCACACGAGCAACTTTCTTCATTTTCCTGTGTAATTCTTGCTCTTCCTTTTACCAGCACTCCACTACATCTGAAAAGACTATATACTGCCTCACTCCATCACAGGCTGGCTAAGAAACAACTTGGTTGCTATTTTTGTTAGTGGAAAACTGGATGAGGAAGGGAGGTGTTTCCCAGGTGAGGTTACCCAAGGACTCACTTGATTTTTATTTTTGATATTATTTTCAATACCAGGAGAATAATCCCTCCTCATACCAAGTATGAGAATCTGAAGATTGTGTCTCCATTCCCTTTATGCAGCTGTAGAGCTCCCAAGTCCCTCTGAGGCATGACTGATGGATGGCAGCTTTAGGACCTGGATAGGTAAACCAAAGAAATAGTGAGCGTGTGGGTGGGGATCTGTCATGGGGAAAATGGCCTCTTAGTTCCTGAATGTTCAGGAAGGAGCAAAGTCATTTTACAAATACCTTGTTGAGGGGTGCCTGGGTGGTTCCGTCAGTCAGGTGTCTGACTTTGGCTCAGTTCATGATCTCACGGTCATGAGTTTGAGCCCCACATTGGGCTCTGTGCTTACAGCTCAGAGCCTGGAGCCTGCTTTGGATTCTATGTCTCCCTCAGTCTCTGCCCCTCCCCCACTCACGCTCTGTCTCCATCTCTTTCTCTTTCAAAAGTAAATAAAATATTTTTTAAAAATCTTAAAAACAAAACAAAACAAAACAAATACCTTGTTGAAACTACAGTGTGGCCAAAACCTGAAAAGTTTCTCAAAAAGGCATAGTAGATAGGAATTAATCACTCAGTATCTATTATTAAGAATTGTAACATATTATTCCTGGTCTTACTCGTTTATTTATTTTTGCATCTAGTCTTCTTAGATAATTTTAGTAAACATAGAATATATATATAACATATATATATATATGTTATATATATATATATATATATAACTTGTTCATACGTTCATTTTTGACTTTGGTTTTCTCTAACCCTGGTGTCCTAATACCCATGGTACCCTTTTTCACCAACACAAATATCACCATGATGCTTTCAGTTCTTCCGTGGCAAATTCTTCTCTTTGGGACCATTTTTGCAGGAGCAATCCATGTAGCTGTCTTTACCTAATGTATGAGATTAGTAAAATTACCTCCACTCTCTGCCAGGCACATACTTTCTATATTGGGGTATGGAGTTAAATGAGATATTATCTTTGTCCTCAGGGACTTTACAAACTAGCTGGAAAATAAATAAATACCTAGGTAGGTACCAAAGTCAGTCGAGATTCTTTTGTTTTCAAGTCGTAGAAAATTCAACTCAAACTGTTTAAAGATAATAGGGATATGGGATAGACGGACTCGTGTGATTTTGAAATACAGAAGTATTTGGCTTCAGCATGGGTAGGTCCAGATACTCATAAGATAGCACCAGGAATCAGTCTCTCTTTATCTTTTGACTCTGGAAAACTCTCTCTTCATAGTGGCAAGTTGGCTTTTGGCAGTGCTGAACAGCTTGGAAACCTAGTGGGGAGAGAGCTGTTAGAAATTTGAGTCATGTACGCATTCCTGAAACAATTCCTGTGGTCAGAGGGAGTGAAGATGCTTATAAGCCTAGCCTGGAGCTGGGAAGAGGGGCAAGCCTCACTTATGTGACATGATCTGAGAGTTGGGGGAGGGGACTTCCAAAGAAAAGTTGTTACCCAAAGAAGGGGCAACAGAAGCCAGGAAGCTAAATATAACAGGGCTCTACTACATATATAATGGATGGCTTATTCCATACAGTATCCTTAAGTTGGTTGGGCATGCTCAGGGGATGACATTAATCATTGGAATTACCTTTTCCTTGACAAGCAGCATTCCTTCAAGACTGTCTGGGTTGAATAGACCATAAACGTAACCTGCAAAAATCTGACCTAGATCTGATCTCCATTGCAGTGACCTGGACAGAAATAATATTACCAGGATTACCAAGATGGACTTCGCTGGACTCAAGAACCTCCGGGTCTTGTAAGTAACGCATGGCTCTCCAGTGCATTTCATTTTCAACTCTTAGGCCTTGTGAAAATGTTCTGCTGCCCTGACATCACACCCGTATGCACTAGGTGACAGGACTTACCATTCTGCAGCAGAAAGCACTTCATTAGTGTACCCAGGTTTTCACAGGTATCTCATTCTGTGTCTCCATGCTGCTGGCTGGGCTAGACCGATGGAAGAAGTCAATTCCAGTGACAGGGAAAACAGAGGGCTATTCACAAATAAATCAAAAGGCCCAGCTTGTAGGATGACAGCAATGTCAGGTTGACTGACCATGCTACTCTTCCATAGAGATTATAATTTCTTCTCCAGCCTGTGCATTAAAAGAGCAATCAGAACAAAAGTTATTTATGTTGTTGCCTAATGGAGAGGAGGAGAGGAGGGAGGGGGAGAGTCAGACAGGGTCAGAGCCCTTGTTATACACCCACAGCTGTATAGACAGGTAGCAAAATTTGGGACGGGTATTGGTGCAAAAGGGGAGCAAGGGATATCAGGTTTCCTTGCTAAATATTGAACACTTTAACCCGTCCCTAAATCTGTCAGTGGTAAGAATGTGCCTAAAGGCTTGTCTATTGGCAAGTCTCAGACATTTAGAGGTATAGGAGAGGAGCAATTGGAGCCTCTTTCCTACTTTATTCAGAGGTTGATTTTGACCCATGAGTGTGGCTCCAGACCTGGAGCACCATTTGGGCCATCTGGCCACTGCCTTGGTGTTTGTTTTGTTATGGAATTGTGGATGGCAAATGTCTACTAGAAGCAGCGGCTAAAGTCTTGGTATCTGAAGCCACCTCCTTTTTACCAATAACCCTTTGTAATACAATGAATTTTGTGGTAGGGACAGGAAGCACCAGGTTCTGGTCCTGCATCAGAATTAACTGCCCATGGGATCTTAGGTGAATCACTGTACCTCTGTGGGCTTCAGTTTTCTTGTGTGTAAGATGAGGAATGGCTAGTATACTAGTTTGCTAAGGCTGCTGTAACAAAGTACCACACACTGGGTGGCTTAAACAACAAAACTTATCATCTCACAGTTTCTGAGGCCTGAAATCCAAAACCAAGGTGTCAGCGGGTTTGGTTTCCTTTTGAGGGCTGAGAGAGGGTGGGGATCTGATCTAGGCCCCCCTTCTAGCTTCTGGTGGCCTTGGGAATCCCTGGTTTCTAGATAATTGTCTTCTTGCTGAGTCTCTCACGTTTTCTTCCTTCTATGCAGGTCTCTGGTTTACATTTTCTGTTTTTATAAGGACACCAGTCAGATTAGAGCCCGCTCTAATAACCACATTTCAACTGAATTACCTCAGTGAGGACCTTATCTCCAAATAAGGTCACATTATGATAGCCTGGAGGTTAGGACATCAACATATGAGTTTGGGGGGCATAAGTTCTTCTAACTCTTATAATTGTGCATTTAATGCTTTATGGTTTTAACATTTTCATGTAGTCTATTTATTCTCACTGCAACCTGTGGAATATTACTTGTGCTACGTTGTTTTCCTGATTGAGAAGTAGATAGTACTGGGGTGCCTGGGTGGCTCAGTCGGTTGAGCGTCCAACTTCCACTCAGGTCATGATCTCACGGTCGTTGAGTTTGAGCCCCATGTTGTGCTCTGAGCTGATAGCCCAGAGCCTGGAGCCTGTTTCAGATTCTGTCTCCCTCTCTCTGTGCCCCTGCCCCCATTCATGCTCTGTCTCTCTCTCTGTCTCAAAAATAAACATTAAAACAATTTTTTTTTAACTTAAAAAAAATTTAGAAAAGAGAAGTAGATAGTAGTAATGATGGTGATGACAACCAATGTATATATGGTACCTTTCACAGACCAAGCTCTGTGTTATGTGGTTATTAACTCCTCTCTGCCCAGGAGAAGTAAGGGGCATAGTTGGTTTAGTTGTCCCAGCTTCACATGGCAGGTAACCATGTGGAAGAGAAATCAGAACCCTGAACATGTTCTTACTGACCTCTGTGCAGAGCTGCTGTCCATTTACATTATAGAAATTTTAGAAAACCAAGAAGAAACAGCCTACCCATTTTGTAAATGCAGCCCTGATGTGCGAGTAAGTTGCTTATGTGAGTTTCCCTGAACACCAGTGTGTGGGGGCACTAGGATCTGAATGTCAGGCCTCCAGATAACAGATGTTTTCCCCTTGATGTGTTCTCCAGTCTGTGACATGTTCACGCTCCTCTCACCATCCTCTGGGTGGGAGTGGTGGGGGATGGGGAGAGAAGGTGGAGGGCAGAAGGGGGAGACTCCACCCTCTGCCCAGTCTTTCTTTTGTCCTGAGGAGTCACGTGTCTGTGAGATGACCAGCAGCTCTCACAAGATGTATGTGGGTCAGAACTGAGACTGGGACAGGTTGAGGGAATTCTATGGCTCAGTTTCAGGGTAATTTTATTGAAGAAATAGAGGCAGTAAACTCCTGATTCCAGGTCATTTGACAGCTTAAAGAACAAACATGTAACTTCTCTGTTTCCATTTCCGCCCCCTGTATCTGTAAGAGATTTCCTTTTACATAAGTCAGAAATTTTGCCTAATGTTTCATTTTCTAACCAAGTTAGCAAAGAAAACCCTTTGATTTTGTTACCATTACATCAGAAGACTAATAAAAATTCCGATTTCCATATCTGCTCTCTACAAATAAGAAAGTTTAAAATAATCACAAAAGATCGTATTAATATCCTCGGGATGGTCTACAGCATTTCTTTGACTCCAGTTTATCTTTTGTTTAATTGGCACATTCTTCTTATTTTGATAACCAATGCCAAAACACTGCCCCTCCCCTGCTTTATAGACACTGTTAATATACTGTGTTTCATTACTTTCCTTATCAACTCAAAGACAATTCCATTCAAGTGGCCCTTTATTACTGTGAAAGAATCTGCTAGGTGGGATAGCTGAAATGCTTTCTAACACCAGTAAAATACCCAGACATTTAAACCATCTTTTCCCTCATTCTATTCTTTTCAGCTGAGTAACCTAGACAACTATCTTTTTTGAAAAGCTTTCATCACACCTTAGCACATTCCCTATATCTGTTTCTTATTTACAATTTATAGTGAAGCCAGAAAAGACTCAATAGTCCTGAATAATTTGAGTTTGCCACCTATTTCCATGCAGAACTGTTAATACAGTGCAGGTGAATGGGCAAAAGCAGATAAAATGGAGATTAGGGAACTTTGGTCTCATCGAAAGGCAATTTTCCCCAAATAAAGTACATTCAAAAAGATATAAGAATTGCCCATAACAATCCTTTGTCCCAGAGAGTGGGAGTGAGGAAGGATCTCTTCTGGTGGTATCAATTATATTCCCTTTCTTAGTAGTCTGTTGCAAGAACTCTGCTATGCCCACAATGTGGGAACCAGCTTTATCCCAAATGGAGTTAATAAAAGAGTTAAAATCCACCCAGCCATCATCACAAGGGGCGATTTCCGATTCTGATCCAGTGTTAAAACTAAAAAAATAACAGTGCCAAAAGAGCTGAAAATGAACACAGTCTGTGTGTCTGTAACTCAGAACAGACTCAAACCATGGGCAGCCTTCTGGTCTTCCAGCCTTTCCTGGATCCCTGACCTCCTGCATCTGGTCAGTAAAATGAGAGTGATATCAGTGGCATTAGCACATTCTCCTGAACTGCATCCCAGCCTAGAATTCTGGATGGAAGGTTCACAATGTCTGCATTCACTGATTCACTGATTCATCAAATGTTAATTATTCATTGAGCCTCTAAAAGTCAGGTACTAGGCTGGACTCTGATAGACCTAGGAATTAGATCTAGAAAGGAACCCTAGCTACCTTACCAGTCAGGATGCCAGCAGGAAAAAGATGGCACTCAGAGCTAAATAAAGAATTATTTACCAAAGTGTGGGCAAAGTTAAGAAAAACCAAGGAGACATGGTGCAGTTTCCTGGGTATAGTGACAACAAAGAGCCCCAGCAGCCCTCTGGGCCTCAAGGAGCAGTGGGAGGAAGTAGTTATCTAAGCCTACAAAGGTAGGAGCTACCTGATAATTGGACCTATGGTCTTAGGTAGAGGGGCACAATCAACCTGAAATGACTTGGCAGGGAAGGAGGTGGCAATAAATCCCTCAGTCTCGCTTCTGTCCTGCTCTCTCATCTCTTGCTGGTGACTTCCGTTGGCTAAACCCAACTGGAAGCCAAAGTCAGAGAAGCTTCTTGAAGTGATAAAAGTTAGCTTCCCAGAGCCTGAGCAAAGTGGAGAAGGGGAAGATATCTAACAAAGATATATTTGCATTTTTTTTACCCCCCCTTTCTGAAAGAAGCAGAACTAAAAGATTCATCATAGGAGGTTGGAGTTAAACTCCTTCAGAAACCCAGTGAGAATATGACACTCAGTCCCCATCGTGTTGCTCCTTGTTATTATTGGGAAGTAATCACAACAAGCTCTGTGATGGATTGATTGATAGTAAAAACCCAGCTAAACAAACCCCCAGCCACTAATATTGAACTAGCTCCCTGGTTAGCAAGATGTGCTAGTGTGAGTCTGTTAGCATTCCAAGGCACTCCTTGCCATATGGCAAAATGGAGAGGGAGAGAAGGGAAGAAAAAGAACATGTATTAAGCCTCTAATTGTACTCCAGATCCTGGGCTAGATAATTTATACACTCAGTTCCATTTTTATTCAGACAAGGACTTATGTGATGTTTTATTTATTTATTTATTTATTTATTTATTTATTTATTTATTTATTTATTTTAATTTTACAAATGAAACAGAGTCCCTGAGAGGTTGACTAGAGAGCCCAATGTCACACCATCAGCCGGTAAGAAAGCAGGAAAGGGATTTTACACCAGATTTGGCAAGCACACCAGACTGGGAGTTAGGGAGTCTACCCAATATACAAATAATTTTTCCTTGGGTGAGTCTCTTAGCCTCCCTGCTCCATGGTATCCATATCTGTTAAGTAAGGAGGGCCAGTCTCCAGAGGCAGAGTGACATGAATGTACAGACTGGAGTAGGTGAGGACGGTGGAAGACTGAGGAGCCTGTGTGCCTTGCCTGACCCCATACTCAGTTCCCGCCAATTGTTGGTATTTGGAAATGCAGGAGCTGATTTTTCAAAAGGAGTTTCTTTTGTGATGTGATGTGATGTGATGTGATGTGATAGTGATTTTTAATTATTTGTAAAAAAAAAAAAAAACAAAACTCACAAAAATGTAGAATGTCATTGAACCCAAACAAAATACCCTTATCATTCTGATAGTCTCAGTCAGACACCTCATACATCCTAGACTAGACTTTTCCTTGATATAAAATCAATATGTTATGCAGCCCAAAGTCCTCTTTAGCTTTTCATTTGTCAAAAGCCTTTATTAGGTGGCTGCTGTGCTAGGCAACTGTGTTAGGGCTAGGAATATGATGACGAGCAGAAGTTCTCACCTTCTTGGGCCGCCTGGGTGGCTCAGTTGGTTAAGCATGCGACTTCGGCTCAGGTCATGATCTCACAGTCTGTGGGTTCGAGCCCTGTGTTGGGCTCTGTGCTTACAGCCCAGAGCCTGGAGCCTGCTTCGGATTCTGTGTCTCCCTTTCTCTCTGCCCCTCCCCTGCTCACGCTCTGTCTCTCTCTCAAAAATATTAAAAAAAAAAAAAAAAAGTTCTCACGTTCTTAGTCCTTACGCATAGTGGGAAAGATGGACTTGAAAATAAATGCACAGAGCCTGGAGCCTGTTTCAGATTCTGTGTCTCCCTCTCTCTCTGCCCCTCCCCCATTCATGCTCTGTCTCTCTCTGTCCCAAAAATAAATAAACGTTGAAAAAAAAAATTTAAAAAGAAAATAAATGCAAAGACCCAAGTGTTAAGCCCAAGAAGTATAGGGGTTATAAAATGCCTTGGAGGTGGTGGGCTAGCATAGATGCAGTTGTTTTGAAATGAAGGCCAAACCTTCCCTAAAGTTTCCTTCTGTCCTTCTGATTTTCCTTCAGGTGCTTCAGGGCACCCCTCCTCCTGCCTAATCCAGAGGAACCCTAGACTCTACCTTCCAAACAAACATCCTCCAATCACAGATGCATCCTCCTAAGTCTCATTCAGTGACCAGGGTTAGTCCTAGATGGAAACTGTGCAGCCTCCGTATTTCCCTTCCCTACTGTTCAGCTAATCCATTTAAGGCTGCCATTTTTTTTTAATTAGGAAAACAAATGTTTCATTGTATACTCAATTCTTAGGATATGGCGTATGCAGGAATCAACCTCACTTAATTAGTGGAGGACTTTGGAGGTCAGCAGAGTTTGTGGCTGGACTAGCTTTTATGACTATCACCCAGATGTTGGGAACAGCCAGGCCCTGAGCAAGCAGAGTTCCTGGCATGGGCAGTTGTCCAACAATAGGGTCACCCTTCCTGCTAGGTGACCCAGAGACAGTGCACAGAGAAGGCCCTTTTTAATGAAGTATTTTTGAATCCTTAGAGGAGGGAGCTCCAAGGGAAGAGATGCTGAATATATGTGTGGTTTTCATAAGAAGCTGCTTTTACCTCTTCCTTTTCTGTGCAACATCCTGCAGTGCTTGGGGGGACATTTGCTGAGAACATTCTTAAAATAGAGGCATGGAAACCAATCTGTCAGGTAGAAGTGTGCAGGCGGCGAAACCCTGGTTACCGTGACACCAAGCTGGCATGTGAATTATCTTGTCCCACCAGACTGATCCCAGTTGGGGGGCGGGGGGCAGGGCAGAGTGTTGTGGGAGGGGCTGAGTGACCATGCCCGCTGGGCCTGATGCCTAGCATGGAGACCCCTTAGACCGCTTGTCCTTGACCGCTGCTGTCTCTGTGGTTCTAGGCATCTGGAAGACAACCAGGTCAGCGTCATCGAGAGAGGCGCCTTCCAGGATCTGAAGCAGCTGGAGCGATTGTAAGTATAATACAACCTCCTTTCTTGAAAAGTCTTTTTTTTTTTTTTTTTGTAAATTGACTTCATTGCGACCTTGCCAAAAAAAAGTCTCCAATGTTTAATAAAATGTTTGCTGTTTTATTTAAAGCACATCAGATGCACATTAAAGAGACATGGAGATCCTTTTAAACTCTTTTGCTTTATTTTATTTTTTTAAAGTCTTTCTCTTCAAAAGATGCTAGATTTGGCATCTGGGCTTTGTTTTCCTTCTTCCCAGGCTTGAGCCGTTGCTATTGGTATCTGTACATGGGGGTCCTTCTGGCCCAAGCCTCAGCCTTCCCTTTTGCAGAGGAAGGAAGCCAGAAGCCGGTTATCCCTGCCATGGAGGCCAGTGTCAGATACGCTCTATTCCCCTGCATGGGTAGCAGGCTCCCTCGTCAGGCCCTCTCCTCCCCGAACCCCCTCTGCCCCTCACGGGAGAAGGATGGGAGAGTGGGCAGTCCCGCTGGTGTGCCTGTATCTCCTCTGAGCATCAGCCTGTGTCAGGGAGCCCACATGTTTCCAGGAGAGAATGTGGTGCCAGGGTTTAAAAATAGGCTGCTGTTCTGACTATCAGAGGGAGAGATGAAGAGGGGTGGGGATAGAGATGGATGGAGCCTCCATTTGTTTTGGTGATTAATGCCTTTGCAGAAAACTCTTGGGTCACTTTGATGGGGTGCTGCTCAGATGGTTAAGTGGGCAGCTTCACCTTTCCTCAGTTAATCACATCTGGCAGCTCATAACATCTGGAGATTTGCTTCCTGCGCTCTAAGTGGGGATTGTCCCCAGGAGCACTTAGTCATGCTGGTGGGCGGCTCTCTTCCCCGTTTCCCTCCACATCCTGGTTGGCCTGACATTTCAGCCTCTTTCTCCTGCAGTTGGGAATAGGGCTGCAACAGCTCCCTGCTCCATCATCCTCCCTAGAAGGATCCTGTTCGATTTACCTGTTGCCAAATCTCGTCTACAGAGATGGGGTTGGGTGAGGTGGAGGGCCTGCCACCACCATGTTAGCTTTGTGATCCGCCATCTTTTCCCTTGGAGTCATTGCATCTGGGGCAACACAGGTATTATCCAGCAAAACCCTTTACTGCTCCTCTTTTGTGTGAACCGTCCCATTTATTGCTCTCCTTGTAGGTCATAGGTCAGCACATGTTCTGTTGTTGGTTTAAAAATGTGAGGCACCTGGGTGGCTCAGTCGGTTAAGTGTCCAACTTTGGTTCAGGTCATGATCTTTTGGTTCATGAGTTTGAGCCCCGTGTCAGACTCTGTGCTGACGGCTCAGAGCCCAGAGCCTGTTCGGATTCTGTGTCTCCCTCTCTCTCTCTGCCCTTCCCCTGCTCATGCTCTGTCTTTGTCTCTCTCAAAAATAAATAAACATTTAAAAAATGTGACATTTATTTCTTATAAAGGAAAAGAGTTCTAAAAATAATGAATGCTGCCTCTGTTTACATTTATATTTTTAAGTTTCTTACACTTTAAATTCTTCTCCTTATTTAGACCAATGGAAAAATAAAAGTATTTATTGAACCTGGTTCCTTTGTATGAGATATTAAACATTTCTATGGAAGAGTAAAATATATAATCCCTTGTGTTTTATGTTAATGTTTATTGATTTTGAGAGGGCGGGGGGAACATGAGTGGGGGAGGGACAGAGAGGAGGAGAGAGAGAATCCTAAGCAGGCTCTGCATTGCCAGCAAAGAGCCCGATGTGGGGCTCAAACTCATGAACTGTAAGATCATGACCTGAGCCAAAATCAAGAGTCGCACATTGAGCCGACTGAGCCATCCGGGCGCCCCTGTACAGTCCTTTGTGAAAAGGCCACCTCTTGCTTAGTCTTCTGATTAGAAGGGTAAGCAAACTCCTAATTTATTCATTTCATGATTGTTGGGAGGGAACTAATTGAGTGCCTTAGACATGCTGGGAACTATGCTGATGTTTTATGTGCTATCTGTTATTTTATCCCCATAAAATTCCTGTGAGGTGTTACTACCCTCATTTGCAGATGAAGAAACAAAGGCTCAGGGAGGTGAAGCCAAAGAAATGTCAAGGGTGGGGGGCAGACAAAATTCAAAGCCACATCTGTCTGACATCAAAGTCCCACACCCTTTCATACTTCTGTGCTCGGACATTAGATGAAGTGTGATCTTTAGCAGTGGCCCTGCAAATGGCCTCTCACATACGCACTTAACTCCAGGGAATATCAGTGAAATATGCTGGCAAAAGGCACTTTTCTTTGGCATGGTGAACACAGCTGAAATACTGTGCATGTCTGGGGGACTGAGGGGATTACAATTGCAGGGTAAACCTGGCTGTTTCTCTACTTTGGTGTATTAAGAAGCTAATGCTAGCTGCTGTACTAGATAAACCCTCAAATCTCACAGCTTAACACAGTGGAAGTTTACCTCTTATTCATATCAAACCCAGTCAGGGTGTTCTTGGTTTCTTGGCCTCTCCCCTTCAAGGGGAGAGTTGGGGACACAGACTCCTTTTACTCTTCAGCTCCGCTATCATTAAACCTTGGCTTCCAAGGTACCAAATGTGTGTCTGAATCAAGCCACTGGAAAACAGCATGAAGGGTTGCACGTGGAAGGTTTTCATGGGTAAGACCTAGAAAGAGTATATATCACTTTCACCATTATATACCTTGGATTAGAAATTGTTCACGTGGCCACAATAATCTGCAGGAGAGGCTAGGAAAGGTAATCAAGCTATATGCCCAGGAAATAGAGGAAATGGGGTTAGTGAAAAGGTAACCAGTCTCTGACTTATAGTGCAAGTGATCTAAAGAAATGGTTGGGCAAGAAAGAGAATGGAAGTAGAGGTAGCTGGCTCAGTGTGCACAGTTAGATGGGCCCCTTTAGTTAGGGTTTCCCGGTGTCAGTGAGGGGGAGGGTGTATGTGACATTATCCTGATGTGTTATTCTGGTGTTGGTTTTCCAGTCTGCTCCCAGACAGATGAGAGCTATAGAATGGGAAAATGTAACATATTTGTTGTTAACAGCTAAAGAAGTAGATGGCTGATTGTGCTGTCTGTAGCTCTCACTCCTGGCTTCCCTTACCTGTGTCTCCATATTTTGTGGTAGATTCATCTTTGTCATACTTTGAAATACAGCCTAGAAATGTTATGGGTTTTGATAATTCATTTCTGAAGTACTGATTTTCATTATGAATGGTCTTTATTGGTTCGATCTCTTGAGCGTTAATGAGGAAGGAGAGAGAATTTTGTCCCTCACGTCTCAAATCTGAGTTCTTCATTCTTCCATGAAAGGCCTCTGCTGTAGACTGAGTAAGGTGCTTCTCTTCACATACAGCAATGATTGTCCTTATGACAGCACTGATCATACCATGTGTTAATTCTCTATTTGCCTGATTGTTCCTCCCCAAAACCATAAATGTGTTGAAGTCAGAAATCCTGTTTCATTAGGTCTTAATCTCAGAGCTTTGCACAAGACATGATGGTTAGTGCTTGTGGAATACTTATCAAATACTTGGGTTTTTGTTCCTTACCAGTGGTTCTGAACTGGGACCAATCCCCCCCACCCCCCATCCCCACCCAGAGAATACTTGGCAATGTCTGGAGACATTTTTGGTGGTCACGACTGGAGGATGCTACTGGTGTAAAATGGGTGGAGGTCAGGAATGCTGCTAAACATCCTACAATGCACAGGACAGTTCCCACAACAGAAAATTATCTGATCTAAAATATTAACAGTGCTGAGGGTGAGAAACTGTGCTCTTTATTTACTATGTGTCAGATAGCATCACAGACACTTGACGTATGCCATCTCATTTAATCTATACAATATTATGAGGTTAGAATGACTGTATCCCTGACATGACAATATAAAATTCAGAGCATTGCCTTTAAAGTTGTATTGTTAAATATGTCTTCCCTACATCTAATTTAGCTACATCTCACTTTTGGTTTCCCAAAAGAGGATAGGGTAGAGGACCGAGTTAAATGAAACCCAGAAACATAAACAAATCCCGTAGGTGGGACATTCTACAAGACAACTGCCTTGGTCTCTTCAAAAATCAATGTCATGAAAGACATGGGAGTTGGCAGTTGCAGATTAAAAGAAGCTTAAGATATAAACAGTAGCAAAAAGTTGGAAGGGTCAATAGAGTATAAGTGTTCTAAGATCTTTGAATTAACCAGGAAGTGATAATAGCACTAATGTTTATTGCCTTATCAAATCAAGGATGCATGTTGCAATCTGTAGGATAGCCTCTAGAAAGAATGGTTTAAAAAATATAATAGCCTAGTAGAGGAAGAAAGGACATAGAATGACACAAAGAGAAATACGATTCATTCAAATCAGGGGTAAAAGGAAAGAGAAAGGAACATAGGACAAATAAGACAAAGAGAAAACAAATAGAGGATGATCTTAAACACAGAAATATCACAATTATTTTGTATGTAAACAGGTTACTCCTCCATTTGAAAGGCAGAGTAGATAAAATAACAAACAATAATTATATGCTTTATACAAAGACAAACATTAAGCATGAAGATAGAGACAAATTGAGAGTAAAAGGCTGGAAAAGATACCATGAAAATATGAACCAAAAGAAGGTTGGTGTGATTCTGTTAATACTACATAAAATAGACTTTTAAAAAAGTAACACTGTTGGAGATGAAGAAGGCTATTTCATAATGATAAAGGAGTAAATACACCAGAAAAATAGAGAGAATCTGTATTTGTATGTGTCTAAAAACATAGCCTAAAAATACACAAAGCAAATATTGACATAATTAAAAGGATAGATAAGTTTATATTCATAGTTAAGATACTGTTATTGTAATTAGTGGGATAAACAGATACAGTTATTAGTAACAACATGGATTATTATGATATTAGTAACAATATGAAGTATTATTC
The DNA here is from genome assembly GCF_022079265.1 of Lynx rufus. Classification (NCBI taxonomy): domain Eukaryota; kingdom Metazoa; phylum Chordata; class Mammalia; order Carnivora; family Felidae; genus Lynx; species Lynx rufus. The sequence continues at coordinate 179,928,697 of NW_025814823.1, forward strand.
ATAACAATGTGGAATAATATGACAAACTTTGCAGATCTGACCCAAATCATATGTAGAGAACACTGCAACCAAAAAATGTAGAATAAACATTTTTTTTCAGGTGCATATGAAACTTTTATCAAGCACTGGTGTACAATCAGGTCTCAACAAATATCAAAGTGTTGAAATCATATGGAATATTTTCTCTGACTACAGCAGCAGAAATATTTAAGAAGTCAATAAGAAAACAATAACTGAAAAGTTCAATATATTTGGAAATTGAGTCCTATACTTCTAAATAAAATCTTAAACTATCACATGGAAACTGGAAGATATATTTTCTGAATGTTAATAAACACACTGTATATCACACAATGGATTATAGCCAAAGCCATGCTCAGAAGATAGTGTATAGTCTTTAAGCTATATTATTCAAGTTATGATATATGCTATCATATACTTAAAATGAAGTAAGGATAAAATCTTGATGAAAGAACCCATCTTAAGAAGCTAGAGAAAGAACAAAACAATAGAAGAAAGGAAGTCAGTAAAAGCAGAAGTATATGAAATATAAATATATATATATATATATTTTTTTTTAACTCTGAAAAGCCAAACTTTCATTCTTACAACAATAAAATTATAAAAACTAACAAGACTGATCATAAAACAAAAAAGAGGGGCACCTGGGTGTCTCAGTTGGTTAAACATCCAACTCTTGAGTTTGGCTCAGGTCATTATCCCAGGGTCATGGGATCAAGTGCTGCGTAGGGCTCCATGCTGAGCATGGAGTCTGCTTAAGATTCCCTCTCTCTCCTCTGCCCCTACCCCCAGCTCTCTCTCTTTCTCTCTCTCTCTCTCAAAACAAAAATAAAACAGAACAAAGGAATACAAAAAGGAAGAAGTAGTCTTTCCAATTGCCAGTATGAAAGATAAAAAGGAGGACATTTGTATGAATTTTATAGATTAAAATGATAAAAGAGTAGTTTTTTTAAAGTTAATTTATTTTGGGAGAGAGAGAGAGCATGTAAGCAGGGGAGGGGCAGAGAGAGAGGGAGAGAGAGAACCCCAAGCAGGCTCTATGCTCAGCAGGAGCCCAGCACAGGACTAGATCCCACAACCCTGGGATCATGACCTGAGCCAAGGTCAAAAGCTGGATGATCAGTCAACTGAGCCACCCAGATGCCCCAAGAAGAAATTTTGAACAACTTTAGTTCAATGATTTTAAAGATTAAGTGAAATTAAAAACTGAAGCAAGAAGGGATATAAAGTCTATATAGTCCTATATTAAAGAAATTAAATCTTCAACTGAAACACCCCACCCAAATCCATCTACACTCAGATGGCTTAACTAGTGAATTCTACCAAAGTTTTAAGGAATAAATAATATCAACATAAACTTATTGTATAAAAAGAATGGACATTTGTCATTTGGACAGTATAATTTTTATGGCAAAATCCAGCAAAAACATTTCAGGAAAAAATATAAATCAACATATTTTATTAATATTTATATGAATTTCCTAACAGCATATTAGCAAAGAGAATTTAGTGGTACATGAAAAAGATATATTAACAACCAAGCTTGAATTATTCAAGGAATACAAGGGTGGTTTAATATTTAAAGATCCCTCTCCTATATAAAAAAATGCGAAACAACTAGATAGCAAAGCCAAAGACACACACAACATCTACAATAAAACTAGTTTACAAAGTATCTTAGTAAACTCTTGCACCCCTGATAAAAGTAGACAGGGAAAAACAATCGATGTTTACAAAACCATTGTGTTATCTCATCTGTGTGGGACAAAGCAGAGGCAAGCCAATTGAAATTCTTATGACTCTGGGAGCAGGAGATCACTTAAATGACTAATATGTAGTCATTGGAAAACACAGTGGCCAGCCTGAAAAAGGCTGCCAAAAATGGAGGGGAGCTGGATTAGATGCACTTCATGGTAAGTACAGAGGAACCATGATGTGGTAATGACTTATATAGTAGTTGGAGTATTCTGGGCCCTATAAATTCTTTAACAAAAACAGGGCTCTTTTTCAAAGAAAGGCCTAGCATTAATAAGTAATTAATAAGTAACCTGAGAGTAGTTGATCAGAACAGGAACAATAGTAGAAATGAAAAGAGAACTTCTTCGTGAAAGTGTTAGAAATCACCAGAAGAGTTAGATCTCAGAAAATACAAGGCCGTGGTTTTCATTATTTTGTGCAAAAAAAAATAAAATAAATAAAATAAAAAAAAAGCAAAGCAAGAATGAACTCTACACTCTTGAAGCTAAAAAAGCTATCAATTCCCACCCCTTCCTCATAAAACTACAGGAATTTCTTTCATTTAAGAAATAACCAAAAAGATTATGGTTGAAGCTCATACAAAGTGCTTTTTCATAAGAAAAATTAAAAAAGTAAGAAGTATAATAACCTTTCTAGAAACAATGAAAACATGCAAGAAAGTGGTACCCACAAAACAGATGAAAACTATAATAGAATAGTTCAAAACCAGCTACACAAATTTAAGGTCTTACAAACTATAAAAATACAACATAAATTTGAATTAAAAAAAACTCAGAATTTAGATGATTAGAGAAAAATAGGATTTGAAAGGAAGGATAAAGAACGCAGGGAATGATTTTGAAATAAAAGAACTAATTTAAAAATAAATGCTGTCAACTCTGAAGAAGAAGAATGAACTTGGAGAATCACACTATCCATTTTCAAGACCTACTGTAAATCTATAGTAATCAAGACAGCATGGTATTGATGAAGTAATAGACATATGAATTAGCAGAACAGAATTAAAAAAAAACAGAAATAGACTCATTCAAATATAGTCAACTGGCTTTTAACAAAAGTGCAAAGACAATTCAATGGAGAAATAGTCTTTTCAACAAATGATACTGGGACAATTAGATGTTCATATGTAGATAATTGAACCTAGATATAAACCTTATATCTTACACAGAATTCAATTCAAAGTGGATCATAGACCTGAATGTAAAATATAAAACTACTAGACTTCTAGGAGAGACAAGAGAAAAAATGTACATGACGTTGGGTTTAGGGATATGTTTCTTGACATAACAACAAAAGCATGATCTATAAAAGAAGAAAAAAACTTGATCAATTGAACTTTATTAAAATTAAAAACTTATGTTCCACAAAGAACACTGTTAGGAGAATGAAAAGACCAGTCACAGACGGGGAAAAAATTTTTGCAAAATGCATACCTGACTTGCATACAATATATACAAAGAACTTTCAAAAATTTAACAATAAGAAAACACTTCTAACCCCCCAAAGAGAAAGAAATGGGCAAAAGATTTGAACAAGTACTGCATCAAATATATGCAGATGGCAAGTAAGCATATGTAAAATTCTTGATACCACTTTTTTAGGGTAATGCAAATTAAACAACAATGAAATATCACTCCCCCCCCTTAATTATAATGGCTAAAATACTAAAACCTGGTAATACTAATTGGTGGTGAGAAGGTAGGTACTAGGGTACTCTCATTTATTGCTTGTGGGAACGCAAAATACTATAGCCACTATGGAAGACAATTTAGCAGTTTCTTACAAAGCTAAATATAGTCATATCTTACAGTTCAGTTCAGTGTTTAGGGGTGCAGAGAAGAGGGGATGGAGGGTTGAATAGGTGAAACCATGGGAAAGGAGGGGCTTAGGGTGGTGAAATTATGCAGTATGATACTAAAATAGTGAATATATGACATTTGCATTGATGAAAGCCCATGGAATTTTATAGCATAGAGAGTGAACCTTAATGTATGAACATTTCTAAAAATCATTTAGAAAATTGGAGGATCCCAACATGGAATACAGACTGTGATGATGAATGTATGAATCAACCTCTTAAAGGTAATGGGGAAAGTTGCTGACCTAAATGGATTTGAAAATAAGCAGAGGGAACCACACACATGAACTGTACTGTGGTTGATAAAATTTCCCACAGGAGTATGGGTTACTCTGAAATCACTGTACCTGTGTATTGGAATTGAACAATGGATGGTGGATGGTAGAGACAGGTTTCTCATTGCTGAAATGCATGGTTACAGACAAGCAATGAAGAAAACTATAATGATCTTTGTGGCAATGGATAAGAGTTGGAGACATCAGTATGAACAAATGTTTAGTCTGATAAAGATATGTTCACTTAATATAGATGGATATATTTAGAAATATATAGATATAAAAAAGAAATATATTGATATGTAAATATACATAGGCTTGTACACAAGCAGATGTGTCCTTGTTCTCTTAGCAGGAGAGCCTAGAGGCAGTGACACCACAGCAGCAGTGAGCATACCTACTGTCCTGATCTTGGTTTCTAATACCATTGTCCAATGAAAGGGAGCTAAGACTCTTGGAGAAATGGGTTGATTCTAGGACTTGGTATGAGATAGGTTGTACCAGAAAGGAAGTGCTCAAAACAAAACAAGACAAAACCCACAATTAGGGGATATATGAAAAGAACATAGAAGCAAACCAAAAGAGCTAATTGCCAAAGCTGAAACCATTTCAGCAGCAAAGAAGCAAATCAGCATTGGGTTATAACCAAAGTATAAAATATTCATGAGTCCATACTGAAACATAAGTAAATGATTGAATAAATAAATGAATGGGGAGAGGAGAAATCTCCCATTCAGGAGAATTCTAAATGATTTGTGTATATTTTCTGTTCTTAAGGAGGAGGAGCATAACTCTCCACTCCTTAAATGGAGGCTTTGCACAGTGACTTCCTTCAAAAGAGTACTGTATGAAAAAGAGCAGAGCATAGTAATTTCACAGTGGAGAAATGTGACACACGCTACTATCTCAGCCAGATGATCAAGGCCAATGTCCAAAGTAGTAAGTCATGTTGATAGTATGTACCTTTGATATGATGTAATGAAAATAGCAGTTTACATCTGTGATCTCCAGCTCAAAAACCCCTACCTACATTCTAATGAGAAAAACATCAGAAAAATTCCAGTTGAGGGACATTCTTAAAAACATCTCAACAGTCCTCAGAACTGTCAAAGTCATCAAAAACAAGAAAAGTCAGTGAAGCTGTCAGAGCTAAAAGGAACATAAGGAGATGTGATGACTAACTATAATGTGACATCCTTGATAGTATCCGAAAAAAGGGAAAAAAAACCATACAGGTAAAAACTAAGGGAATCGAAATAAAGTATTGACTTTAGTTCATAATAATGTATCAATATTGGCTCATTAATTGTGGCAAAGGTACTAATGTAAGACATTAATGATAGAGGAAACTGGGCAGGGGATATATGAGATTGCTCTGTGCTATCTTCCCAACTTTATGTACATATGAATCTATTCTATAAAAAGGTTATTTTTTTTAAGTTGACTGTGCCAATCCCTACTTGAACAACAGATTCATAAGCAAAATAAATGTGGTTATTGTTTTACACCAAAAATATATACATACATATTAATCTAGATACAATTCAAGGGCATGTAAATGTAATGGATGATGTCTTAAGAGAAATGAAAAATGGAAAGGAGTAGTTTTTTCAATCAATAAGAAGTTAATACAGAGGTTAAGAGGATTAAATACAAAGCGATAGATACAGAAGTCAAAGTCTTTCTATCACATTTATAATACAAATTTCTGAGGAAGAAAACTAAAGCAATTACTCTGAAAAACTCTTTGGCAGTATCAGCTAGAGCTGAACATACACATACCCCGTGACCCAGCAATTCCATTCTTGGCTATACATCCCATAAAAAGATATACACAAGAATGTTCATAGGAGCACTATCCATAATAGCCCCAAATTGGAAACAGGCCAAACGATCATCACCATGAGAAAAGATAGATTGTGGTGTATTCATATAATGGAATAGACTGATGGAAAATGAAAAGTTACACCAACACAAAACGACTGCAATATGTAACAACACGACAAATCTCAGAAACAGAATGAGTGACAAAAGCCAGACATAAAAGAATATATATTACCTGATTCCATTTATATAATCTTCAAAATAGGCAAAACTAATTTATGGTATTAAAAGTCAAGGTAGTGTTTATCATTGGAGGGCTATAAATGGAAGAGAGCATTCGAGGGTTTCTGGGGTGTGTCATCATCTGTTTCTAGATCTGAGTAGAGGTTTTGTGGATCTGTTCCACTAGGTGAAAGTGCTTCTAGCCACAAAATTTACATTTGTTTATTTTTCTATGTATATCTTTTACTTCAAAACAATTATTTTAAAAGGAGACTTTAGAGACAAATATAACAACCAAATTCAGTGCCTTGCTCTTAATTGAAGCCTGGTTTGAAGAAACGAATATATAAAATAAAATTTTGAGACAAATGGAGAAATCTGAACATGGATTAGATATCACGAACACAATGTCAGGGAATCGTTTATTAATTTTGCTAAATGTGATAATGGTACTCTAGTTATCTGGGAAAGCCTCTTAAGGTTTTGAGATGCATGCAGAAATCAAACATCCTGATTTCCATAATTTGCCTTACATGGTTCAGAGTAAAACAAATACAGCAAAAGGAAAATAATTGTGGAATCTAATTGGTGGGCATATTTTTGCTTTACACTCGAACATTTTTAATTTTTTTGTAAATTTTTTAAAGTTTATTTATTTTGAGCGAGAGAGAGAGAGCACACACGCTGGGGAGGGGCAGAGAGGAGAGACAGAATCCCAAGTAGTCTCCATGCTGTCAGCGCAGAGCCTGATGTGGGGCTCAAACTCACAAACTGTGAGATCATGACTGGATCCGAGATCAAGAGTCGGACACTTAACCGACTGCGCCACCCAGGCGCGTTTTTTATTAAAATTTAAATCTTTTTTAATTATCATGTACTTTTCATGGAGAAAAAACCCTGAAGCTCTAAAATTAAGGTAACTTGCCACGCTGAGATTTAAATCCAGGACTATTCTGAATTTAGGTGCTAGGAAAAGAAAACATAACTGTCAGGAATTTGGAGGAGATTATGATGTTGTATTATCCAGTTTCCTCATTTTACAGACAAGGAAACAGGCTAGAGAGGAATTTGACTTCTATGAAATGTTAATGCAGCATGCAGTATTTGAGGGGTTGAGTTGCCTTGGTGTTAGCTCAGTTTTTCCAAAGAGCAGAACACAATGGTGTTCTTAGCCCTAAGCCAGAGTTCCCATTTACTCTTTAATTAGATGTGAAGTCAATAATTAGATTATATATTTAAATGCATATGTGTGGCAAATATATATTTTTAAATTATTGCAAGATTTATTTTGTTTCTGGTAGGATAGAAGTCTGCTTGTCCCACCAGAACTAAGATTGTGTTATGTTCCTTGAGCCAATCATTTAGAGGCCAGACATTCAAACAGCCCATGAATGTGGCTTTTTCTTCCTTTGGCCTCATTTGTATCAACATCAAACACTGACCATTGTTACTAACTCAGAATTATGGACAGGGTTTTCTTTGTGCAATTTTATCGCCTGCGGTGTCTACACTTAAATTACTCTACGTCCATGAAAAAAACCCAGTGCCTGTGTGGGTGTATAAGCTGCCAACACCAGAAACACCACTGTTGACAGATTTTTGATTGGTTTATGTTTTTATTCCCTTAAGAAAAAAAAACTTCTATCTTGGAATATATTCTCCATTGGTTCCTTAAGAATTGCAAAACAGTGTGAAGGGTATGCCTTAAGACTAGGGAAATGTTAGGGGAAAAATAAAAACTGGAGACTGTGTTCACCATCATGCCTGGAGGCCTGCGATCATAGACCAGCCTGCTTGATTCTCTCCCACCAAGCCCTTTCCTCTCTGGTTGCATTGAAGGACCAAGACAGATGAGGAGGAGGTTGTTGGAAGACTCAAACCTAAAATCTTCAACTATACCTTATAACCATAACCATAACCATAACCATAACCATAACCATAACCATAACTTCGTATAATGGGCGTTGGGGCCATCTCCCTAGAGAACAAGACTCAGGATTATAAGCTTAGTGATGGCAGGAAATTTAAGTGAATATGTAGGAAGTGTAGCAAAGTAGTAAGGAATGTGGGCTCTGACATCGTGGCCCACACTTACATGCTGTTTGACCTTGGACAAATTAATGAGCCTCTCCTAGCCTCAGTTGCCTTATCTATAAAACATCTGTATATCTACCTCATAGGGTTGCTGGTAAAACTAAATAGCATACATGAGAGGAATTTAGAACAGGGTCTGGTTCGTAGTAAATGCTTGTAAGCATTTCACTGCAGTCTCTGGGGGGAAAAAAAAGACTGATTATGTGTTCCTGGAGATTCCTTAAGACCGGCATTTTCAGACTTTTTTCCAGCGACTTCCTCTCCCACTCCACCCTACAGCAGCTCACCCATCTGCAGACAATTCCAGGTTAACAAACATCTGTTAAGCATCTGCTATGGCACCAGGTACTATGTCAGTTCAAGAGTTTTTGAGAAGAATACAGTGGAACCCATGCCATCAAGTTGCTTACAGTCTATTTAGGAAGGCAAACGTGTAATCACAAACCTTTCAACACGGCAAATAGTGAACCCTCAAGAGTACAGAGGAATGGCCATCTCTACCAGTGAGGCCAGGGAAAACTTTACCCAGGAGGCATCGCTTGAACGGAGTCTTGACTATCAAGGAGTACAACTCGTGACCACCACATCAGCAAAGGATTATATGATCTGGGGTCATTTGGAATAGAAACAAGAATAGCAAGGGCCAGTCTCTAAAAGTTTCCACAGGCCCTTAGATCTGCCAATTTTGATACAGTGAGTGTGTGATAGATATTTAGTCTAGTGATTTAAAGATTAAGAATGTGGACTCAAAGTTAGGGTAGACCTGGATTTGAACTGGGGTAAGTCTTTCCATTTCCCTTACTAGCCATGTGTCCTCAGGCAAGTTTCTCAATAGTTCCAAGCTCCATCTGTTAAATGGGGATAATCATTGTTGAGTAGCATTGCCTTTTAAATAGAAACCCATTTCTAAAGTTGGCATGAAAGATTAAAAATGGAAAATATTCAAAATTCTTGACAGTTCTGTCTCCCATGAACAAGACATGTAGGGACTGTTTTATACTGAAAAGCACTATTGACCACTGGAATCCCCATCAGCAAAACGTTCAGGGTGAGTGGCACAGGAGGACTGAGATTGAGGGAGGGGCAGATTCTTGTCTCTCATCCGAGTCATTTGGGGGCACAGGTTCATTGAGAAGAATGTTGGTAGGACCTGCTGTACCTTGTATTTCTTATTGTCTTTTAATCTTTGCTGAGTGCCTGTACTTGGGTTCACCCATAAATTACAGGCACATGTATTGTGATTCCACTAGACCACTTCATAAGGCGCTCACGAGATGACCCATGTGAAGGGCTTCATTCACACAGCGATTGGCACAATTGTCACTCAGTGTATTGAGTCATCCTTGCAGATCCTCCTCTTCTTCTTCATCGTCCATCATGGGCTAAGAGTGATGGATAAATAAAAAGAGCAGTTTATTTGACCAAATGAGCCAAATAACTATATTTTTATGCATTGCTTTGTTTCCAGCTCTTAGGCCAAAGACCCCGTGCTAAATATGTGCCAACTTGGCTTCTTGTTCTTATTTTCCCATTAAAAATCATCAAAGCATGTTTTCTCATATGGAAAATGAGCTTAATAGTATTTTCTGTCTGATAAGAGTAAGGCTGTTGTCAGAAAATATGTATCTGCTAAAGTACTCTAAAAAGGCAGACAAAACAAAGCAAATTGTCATGATTATTTCTATCATCATGTGGGGGCACAGCAACATAGCCGGGTTAGATTGTACCCACTTCTTCCCCTGAATGCCTTGAAGATCAAAAGAATTAATACTTTTTGGTTCATTTGTTTTATTCTCTTTCTTTATATTATACTATTTTGTGGGAAGTAGAGATCTATCTGAAAGATTGGTCTTCTCATTTCAAAGTATAACAAGTAGAGTGCTCTAAGTCTGGGAATATGTCAGCAAAAGTTTCAATCTCAAAATGCTTGTGTCTCTCTCGCTCTGTCTCTCTGGGGTGAGTGTGTGTGTGTGTGTGTGTGTGTGTGTGTGTGTGTGTGTGTGTGTTTTGGGCTTCTCCAAGACGTGGAGGTTTGGAATGAAAATGGTAATTGACCTTTAACAAGAGAGCTGAGAGCACTGCTTCTGTGTGTTATATGACTGTGAGCTGGATTTTAAATGTTTGATTAAGTTATTAGAGTGTTTTGCTTTGGCATAAAGTACTGTAAATTTACGATTGCTGGCCAAAGCGGTTAGTCAGTGGAGAAGAATAAATTGTTTTGAGAGGTGCTTCAAAACCTGGATTTTATTCTCTTGGAAAGACAGGGTTTTAAATAAATCATGTAATACAAATGAGAATTTCCATAATTGAGGTTCAAACCAGGAAGATCCCTAGGAGCTTTGGAGTAGTAAAATGAAAAACAATATTCCAGGATGCTTTCTTTCTTTTTTCTTTTCTCTTTAAATTTGTGTTTTGAAGGGTGCCTGGGTGGCTCAGTCAGTTAAGGATTTGACTCTTGGTTTCAGCTCAGGTCATGATCTCATGGTTCGTGAGTTTGAGCCCTGTGTCTGGCTTTGTGCTGACAGTGTGGAGCCTGCTTGGATTCTCTCTCTCTCCTCTCTGTCTCTGCCCCTCCTGCTCATTCTCTCCCTCTCCCCCCTCCTCTCTCTCTCTCTCTCTTGCTCTCTCCCTCTCTTTAAAAAATAAAGAAACACACTTTAAAAATAAAACTTACATTTTGAGTGTGCTAACTTTGTTTTTAGGGATCCAGAGACCAAAAAACACAAAACAAACACACATTAAATATATGTTGTCACACAATTTTTGTCTGAGATGTGAATGCTGTAGAGAGACTTAAAAAAAAAAGTTTCCAGGACACCTTTGCTTATAGTGATTCACACAGTTAGAGGCCCCTGTCATCTGCACCCATGTCATTACCTGGAGAATTTCTGTCTGGCAGTCCTCACTCCCTGTCACCCAGTAATTTCATTCTCTGACAGCTTTCATGTTTTCAGAGCATGTTCTCTTCCGTCAGTTAGGAAATCTATCTTAAATGGCAACTCCCCTCTCTTGGGGGCCTTTTTTGGCTTGTGGCCTCAGACCTTCTCCCAGGATCCTTCCACCTGTTTCCTCAAAGTCCCCAGCCTTCCCTCAGCACAGCTAAGCTTCTCCCAGGAGCACCAAAGTAAATAAAACATGATTAAATGTATGTGATTGGTTTTTGTACTGCTTTATGTATTTGATATAGGTATACACTAGAGAACTTTGTACCATACAGTGTATAAATATACCATATATAATTGATTAAGTAGGGCAATTGTGGCCATTTCTAGAACAGTATGCCATCAACCCTCTGTTTGGAACCTGGGCATGTATTCTGATATTTGTTTTTATGGGGTCATGTGAAATAAAGTTAGGGCTGCAGCCCTTTGTACAAGATTGTAGAGCGCTACCCAAATTGTACTGCTAAAACACTGATTTTCATAGGAGATTAGCTCAGTGATTAAGAGCACAGGCTGTGTCCTCAGGCTACCTCCCTGGGAATCTCAGGTTCTCCGCTGGCCAGCGGCACAGCCTTAGGCAAGTACCTTAATCTCTCATCTGTACAAAGGGGTAATAGAATTACCTACCCCAGAGTTGTTGAGAGAATTGAATGAAATAATGCATGTTTTGGGTCTAGCAAAGCACCTGACACAAAACAAAGTAAGTGGTGAATACATATTAACTATTAATTACAACATCATCATGATCAGATTTAAGTGGTGTTTAGCATATAAAAAAAAATCTCTCCTCAAAATGGAAAAAAATGTAAATGTGGGGATGGTCTGTTCAGCTGTTCCCTCACTCATGAATGCTCAAGTATATGCTAATGCCCACCCTGGGTTGGACACCCCAATCATCTGTACCCGGCAACACTCATCTCCTCAGTGGCCTCCATGCCTCCCATTCACCCATGATCTTGTAGACCTGCTATTGCCTGGGAGCCATCCTTTTCCCAGCTGGTCCCCACTTCCTGTAGGGTGAGGGCTATTTTGACAGGACTGAAGGATGGAGAGTCCACAGATGTGGAAAGTTCAGTAAAGTCACTGGCACTCCTCCAGCCTTAGCATCTATCTCACTGAAGCATCCCCTGGGCTCAGAATGTTAAAATAACTCTTCCAACATCCACATTGTAAGATATCAGAGAGATTCCAGGCCTGGATCTTAGCAAAATTGAAGATGATCTTGAGTCTTTGAGCATCCTGAGACCCACCATTGCTACCTTTAGAGTTTGTGACAGAGTGAGAAAAGGGACTGAGGGTAACAGATGTGTTTGTGATTTTGGCCTTTACCTTGCCCTTAGAATAGTGAATAAGTACTGGCATTTATTAAGCACCTTCTTAGTCAGACACAGTGCATGGTTCTGTACAAATACTGCCTCACTGCATTCTCTGAGCTATCTTCCAAGGCAGAGGTTATTGTCAGCATTTTACAGATGAGGTCACTGAGTCTCCGGGAAGTTAAATCACTTGTTTTCAGCCCCACAAAGCGGAGACCGGAGGCTGCAACCTAAGTTTAGACCAAAGCCAAGTGCTTTGGTCTCTATGGGTCTTTGGTTTTGTGTTAGGCACCAAGTAGGTGGGAAGTGGTTATAAGGCCACTTTCTTTCCACCCCAGGAGTGGGGAAGGAGCAGGGAGAAGACAGGGGCTGAGGAGGAGTCCATCCTGTCTCCCAAATGCATGTCTAGAAAGAGGTTGTCCCCCACAGAGGCACAAACATTCAGCCCCACTCTCTAGTCCTCCTTCTACCCCTTAAGAGTTCTCAGATTTACCTAGCTCTATACCTCTGGAGTTCCCATTGCTCAATGATGAGTGGTTAGCAGACATGAGGGTGGGGATTTCACATCCACGTTGATATTCCTAGGGGGGTGGCAGGGCCTGGAGGAGGATTGCAGAGTGACAGGGAGATGGTGGGGACTGTCTCCAACAATGGCCTCTCGTTTCTCCTCTCATCTTCATCCCTACCACTGCTGAACTCACCCATGTCATCATCAGCTCTTATTTGAAGGACCACAGTTCTCCTCTCTTACCTGTCTGCTTCCATTCTGGCTGCAGAGAAAGTGTCCTTCACTCTAGAGTAAGCCAGAGTGAGTTTCTCAAATACATGTAGTGCTTAAAATTTTTCGCAGTCTTCCTTTGGCTCTTAAAATCCACTTCAGTCCCTTGTCCCATCTTCCTTCGCCCCCTCCTCAGCTAGGAACCACCAGTCATCCTTTGGCTCTTAGCAACAGGGTCCCTTCCTCAGGTCCCTTCCCTTTCTGTGCCCCTCCAGCCTGCTCAGTTCTTCTCTCACACATTCTTACAGGACCCTGACCTTTTGTTCATCTCAGTCTGTATTTAAACGTTCCTTAGTGATGCTCAATTGATGTTTGTCTCCCTCACGAGACTGTAAGCCCTCTGAGACAAATGTGTCAGTGCTCAGCACAGCAATGCTAGCACCTGACATTCAGGTGTGCCTAGCCACACCCTGAATTTGTTAACATTTGTCATGTGTGTGAGTAACATCACTGGTGAGTCCGTGCTTTGGAAACCCAGGAAGAACACGAATACAGATGTAGCCACACTATGGTTACCCCTCACCGCTTCCCTTCCATTTCCAGTTAGAGAGGCTCTGCTGGGCTCTCCTCCACCCCACCTATAATGAGAACTACCAGCAGAACTTCCTTTGGGGTACCTTCTTGTTATACTCATTATTTTGTGAAGCCCTACACTGATCCCAGGGAGGAACCCATTTGTGGAACACCTCTACCTTCACCTCTCCTGTGGTGGTGAGAGAAGACCTGGCACATAGTAGGTATTCTGGGAACATTTGGTAAATGCTCAGTAGCATATTACTTTGACCATTCTGCATAGCAAATATTTTTTATTGAAATAGGTATGTATGTAAAAGAAAATGTATACATTTTGAATGTTATGTAATTACTTGTTGGAATCTACATTTTATTTAAAAACTGGGTGATCCATTTGGGGCCTGGTCAAGTAATTATAGTATGTCAGTAAGTTGAGCAATGTCGTATCATAGTAATTTTCTCTATACCATCTAATTTCTGTAGTGATCTCCTGTTATGGATCTGGCATTCATTCATTATTTAATCCTTACCGTAATGTTAGGGAGTACTTACTATTAGCCTCCCATTTGCCAGTAAGGAAACAGAGAGGGTCCAGAGAGGTTAAATAATTTGGCCAAAGTCTCAGTGCTGTGAGAAATGGGGGCAAGATTTGAAAGCAGCTCTCCCTGCCTCCAGAGCAGATGACATTGCCATTGTCCCATCCTGTGCATCTCCTTAAGATCTAAGTAGTAAGGACAAGATGTGGTTACAAATCAAAAGCCTGCTTGTTTTGTGTGCCTTGTAAATAGACTCTGAAGGGGCTTCCTCCACCAAAGGTGGAGGACTCCTCTCTCAGCCCTTCCCATTCCCTGCAGCCTCCTCCCTTCCCTCCGAGATATCTCTGCAGATGGTCTGGGAGACATGCGCAGGCCTTGCTACAGAATCAGATCTCTGAGTCAGCCCTTGAAAAAAAGAAATCTCTTTGCTGGTTTTATTTTTCTTGGTTGATTTATTTGACAAGGACCCATTTTGTACATCATTTTGGAATTTCAAAATCTTTTTTTATCTCCAAAGGTCTGTCTTAAAAAGCTGAAGAAATAAAAGAGAAGCTATGTATGCTATTCCCTGTGTGATGCTTTCTAAACCAAGGCTCTGCCTTTTTATTTTGTGACCCTGAGAGCACACAGGTTGCAGGATAGGGGCTGAGAAGAGCTAAATCCCAGCAGGTAGGAGTCCGATTTTCACTAATCCCTAAAGACACATCTCTGTCACTGTTGTTTGACTTGTCAGGACACCTACGTTGCTAAACCCCACAGAGGAAGAGCAAGCACATGAATTATTCACTTTCTGACAGAGCTTCTCTGGTGAGATTAGGTGTTGCAACCAGCCAGCAAAAGGAAATGTTCCCAGCTCTGGCTGGCTGCAGATACAATCACTGTTGATCTTTACCTGGAGGTCCATGAAGCCCCACTCTGAGGCCTTCAGTAGAGATTCTAGCCTGGTGTTCCTGGGGTCACAGTTTCAGCAGCAAGTCATTTCCAGAGGAATCCTTTATCCTGGCACATGGCATGTCAGATGCAACCAAAAGAGGCACCAAGCTTCCCTGGAACTTTCTCCACTTTCACATGTGTTTCAGCTGAGGGAAAAGCACCAGGGGCGGGGGGCTAGGGGGAGGTTGGGAGAGCCTCTGACTGAATTTATAGTTGCATTTAATAACCCGTGCAACTCAATTTATTAGGTCACAATGCCCCTTTGAACTGTGGCATGAAATTTTGCATGCATAGTCTGGTTTCTCCAGTGAGAAGCAGACCTTCCCCATTCAGTTTTGTGTCCTTGTTGAATGAAATGTCCATGCCTTGACCATTTTGGTTAAGAACAAGCTTTGATCAAGCGTGGGCTGGGGCATTTCACCATGGCCCTTGATGCTTATGTCTGCTGACAGTGGCTAAAGCACTGTACCCACCCATGTGGATTACCATCCGTGTACCAACTCTGCATGAAAGGTCTGCATCTGCAGACATTCTTCCTCCTAAAGACGCTTAAAGCAGAGTTCTGTGTCTTTTTTTGCAAGCTCTGCTTTCTGTTTTGCTAAGAATAAGTTATGGCATAACTTTGTCTGTTTCCTTAGACCCTTCTAATTGAACCAAGAAGTTCAGGGCGATGATGTTTTTTGAGCAGTTTCCAAATCTCAAGGCATGGAAATCAGGGAAATAATTCGCTTAGATCGTGGAATATCTTTTTTTTTTTTTTTTTTTTTTTTTACCACAATCCTGAGAAGTAGAGTTTGGTTAAATGGCACCTGAGATCAATTCAAATGAGCGAATTTATATTGAGCACTTACTGTGTGAAAAATCCCTTGCTAGTGATGATGGGAGATAGAGTTCAAGACAAAATGGAGTCTATTGACTTCTGAGTCATGATTTGCCTTGTAAGAGTGCCAAGGTGTAAGAGACATAACATTTTCATTTTTATGATTTTTTTGTGATGTGTATTAGATAAATAGCTCTTCAAATGCATGGCCCTGTGGGTGATTTCACTATGAATGAGAGTAAAGCAGGCATTTAAGGAAAATAAAAAAGGTGAGTTAACTTAGGAATACATTAAGTAATAATATAGATGATACCTAGAAGTGATAACAAGGTAGTTGGTGATTTATTAGAATATCAAAAGCCACTATCCTAGATGTACTGAAACACACATCTCCAAGGAAGCAAGTCAGTTTATTATTCAGGAAGGTAAGCCAAGGGCCTTTGAGATTTGACGATACCTGGTCATTAGCTTGCATGGCTCACTGCACAGCCAAGCCATGATGGATGTTAATGAAATTGCTCACACATGTCCTTGTGTACTTCCCATCATCCACACAGCAGTAACATTGAGATGTAGACCACTTCCTGCCATCTTGACTATCCTGATGTGGAGGAGACACGGTAGAGAGAAATGAGGTTCCCATTAAGCTTTGCACATCCCATTCCAAGCATTTGCATTGGAAGGGAGATGCTGGAGACATGATGAAAGGCGGATACAGCACCACAAGCTAGATGGCCCAAGGTCAGAGGAGAGACAGAGGTAAAAGGATGTCTTGAGGCATGGGGACTGCTGGTCTGATGTGCCACAGCTAGTGACATCCCATCCCCTGCAACAGAAGCAATGTATAAACCCCACCACACACCCCTCTGAGGAGCCTTAAACCCATTCAGATGTGTAATACTGTTGAGTGCAGTGAATAGACTAATATCGTCTTGGCATCTCTGCAGTGACTAATTTGTGGGCTCTCTGATTTTGTTCTGAGTTAAGTGGTCTTTATGTTCCAATTCTGGCAGCACTGAACAGTGATATATTGTGTCCACGATTCCGCCTGGTTTATTGGCGCTCACATAATGACAGCCTGTTGAATGGGAAGAAGTAGTGCGTAAACAAAACAGCCTGAGCTGGAGGGGCAGCACTAATTTTCTGAGCCATGTTTGTTCTGAGTTAGGCGTGAGATTTTCTTCTATCTGTGTAAGTTGGGATTTTGAAACTTGATATGCATATAACTTCACATTTACACTTGGAGTTCCAAAAGAGCTTCAGTTTGATTACATGGGGAAATCAAAAACTAGCATAAAGCCATCTTTGCCTGATAGAAAAAGTGAATTCTGGAGTACTGACTCCTCACAGTGCCTGGGAGAATCCCTCTAGGTTGGGGATCTCAGGAGTAAACACAAGACACCCCACACTAAGGAAAACCCTGAGGGCCTATCATGGGCAGAGTCCTTTGTCCTAAGAAGACAGATCAGTTGATTAATACAAAGAGTGGGAGCTGGAAGTAGAGGCCATGTGCAGGGTCACACACGGGAAGGGTCTGGTACAAAAGAGGAGCCACTGTTGGTGTGAGGATTGAGGTGGATGCTGTATGTTTGTCTTGAAGTGTGTTTTTCATTGTTGACATGTGTCTAGTGTGCTTTGTCAGAAAGGAGTTGGTTTGAAGAACCAGTTTAGAGTGGACACATGAAATGATTGTATTTCTCACTAATTCCATATACTTTTTATTGTTATTATTGACTGGTTTTGAAATTGAAATTAGCAGATACTACGTATTCATGGTACAAACTATTAAGGACTAAAAGTGTATAAAAGAAAGTGTCCCTGCTTTACCTGATACCTGGTTCCCCTTCCCAAATGTAGCCGTTGTCTTGTTTTTTGTTTTTGTTTTGTATATTTCCAGAAATTATTCTTATACAGGGTCATCTGGGTGGCTCAGCTGGGTAGGCTTCTGACTTTGACTCAGGTCATGATCTCACAGTTCATGAGTTCGAACCCTGTGTCAGGCTCTGTGCTGACAGCTCAGAGCCTGGAGCCTGCTTCAGATTCTGTGTGTGTGTGTCCTCTCTCTCTGCCCCTCCCTTGCCCACACTCTGTCTCATTCTCTCTCTCAAAAAAAAAAAAAAAAACATTTAAAAAATGAAAAAAATTATTCTTATAGATACTTAAGCGTGTGTGTGTACATATGTATTTATGTATATGTGTGTGATTTTCTACACCAATCAGAACTCTATCCATAGATAGAGAAGATAATCATTTACTCGGTGTGGTTGAAGGAAGCCAGAAGGTCCCATAGCCAAAAAAACATATGCCCAGGGCCTACCATGGATCCAAGGTTGTTGTTGTTTTTTAATTTTTTTTAATGTTTATTTTTGAGAGACAGAGACAGAGCATGAGTGGCAGATGGGGAGCGGGAGAGGGGAAGACACAGAACTCATAGCAGACTCCAGGCTCTATGCTGATAGCCTGAGGCAGGACTCAAACCCATAAACTGTGAGATTATGACCCGAGCCGAAGTCTGATGCTTAACTGGCTGAGCCACCCAGGCTCCCCTGTTTTTTTTTTTTTTTCAACTATTTGAAAATTATTCTTTAGATTTTAAAAAATTATTAAGACTATTTTTTTAGAGCAGTTTTAGGTTCACAATAAAATTGAGGGGAAGGTACAGAGATTTGCCATATGCCTCCTTCCCCTGTATGTGCATAGCCTCCCCCATTGTCAACGTCACCCACCAGAATGGGAGAATTGAGACAATTGAACCTACCTTGACACATCAAAATCACTCAAGAAAACACAGTTTTTATTACTATTCATTCTGGGTTGTACGGTCTCTGGGCTTGGATTTAAATTTTTTTTTCTTTTAATTCCAAATTAAGACTTCTCTTGCAGTTGACTAGGATTCATCTGCCCGTTTGTGAATGAAGAGGGCCTGTTTGCAAGTGGGTTGATTTTAGTATCTTTTCTCTGCCTGTGGGGGCCACATGGGGGCACTTGGCCCACTGGGCACTGTGGTGTGCAGAGCAGCATGGGGTCCCAAGGACTGGCAGGGGCTGAATGGGAAAGCCATGAGTGCAGCAGGACCAGAGGCGGGGAGTGAGGCTGTGTCTCACTGTCACAGAGGAGGAGGGGAGCCAGGAGACACTACTGGAGAATTGGGGGCTGGGACAAGAGCCCCATACTCACTCGCATTGGCCACCTGGTGCGTGGTGTGTAGGCGGTGAAGAGACAGCACGGAGGAGAAATCACAGCCTCCATGCTCGCATCTGCATCTGTCTCTGCACACACACAGAGACATTGAGTCTCTGCAACCAGAGACTTCTTGACAACTCGGGGTCTCAAAAGACTTCTGAGAGCAGCAGGGAAAGAGCCACTCAATGAATGCTCACCTATAATCATGTGCCTTTGTTGACAGATGCCTGTCTTTGTACTTAGTGTGATAAACTGCTTCTGTGATTTCATCTTTTGAATTTCCATGTTGCTATTCCTTGGGATAGGAATAGGCATCCCAGAAAGTGTCACCACTTGCTTGTAGCTGAGGCTGAGTAAGATGAGAAGCCCTCCCTCAGGCGGGGTGTGGAATCCATCCCTCCCAAGATGGGGCGAGCTCCTTGTTGCATGCCTCAGTCAGCCCACCCTTGCCTTTTGTGGGCAACACAGGATGTCCCGGCCACACAGGATGGACAGATGGCAGGAGAGCAATGGTCTGTTAAGGCACAGATGAGGTGCAAGGGGCATTGGGCACCCTGCCAAAATCCTAGTTCTGCCACTTACTAGTGGGGTGATGAATCATATAATAAGTAACTTAAGTTCTCCAAGCCTTGGTTTTATCATCTGTAAAATGATATAAGATAAATAACGGTCTGGACCTTATAGGGTTGTTGAGAGGATTCAATTAGTTGAAACCTACAAAACCCTTAGAACACTGCCTGTGAGCACTCAAAAGAGGTTAGGTGTTGCTGCTATTATTCTGGAAGCTTGTTCTGCTTCCTTTGTCAGTTGATAGCACTGTCTGTAACAAAGGTGGGTCAGTCCAATCCTATGGCCTTTCTCTTCCTTTTGGCTATAAACCACTGCTGGGCTGGGCCTGAGGTTGACCCAATTCATATCTGCATCGGTCCTCTGCGAATGTGTCCTCTGGAGGCCCGGGTGTGTTAGCTGATCTAATCAGGGGAGGGATTCAGGGCCCATTCCAATGTTTAAGTTGGCACTCAGCCTAATCTTGTCTGTCTTGAACTGTAAGTCCAAGAAGATGGGCCAGATCTGGTTCAAGTACTCTGCAGGGTGGAGCCTTTCAAACATTTGGAGTGATAAATAAATGTATCTGGGGAGGGTGGCTGGGTTGGTGGTAGCTTAATCATAGTTTTACTGTTTCACTCCTTTGAGACCATCTTGTTACCTGAAGAGAGTGGTCAGTTGGACCATCATTCTGCCCCCTGTCTTGGACACTGGGTTTTTAATAACCATTGCTGGCATTAATTGGGCATTTACCAGTTATAAGCTTGTGTTAACCACTTCCATATGCATGGTTTGGGGCAAGCCTCAGAACTACCCGATGAGTCAGCTTGATTGTTTTTTCCTCTGCCTAGATGAAAAAAATGGAAGCTTGGAGATGTTAAATCACTTGCCTAGGTCACAGATGTTGTAAGTGCAGAACCAAAATTGATGCAGCCTGTCTATAGAGCTCTAAACTCTCAGACCTTAATGTTCACACAAGTCACCTGGAGATATGGCTAACAGGCACAGTTGGTTTAGCAGATCCCAGGCATGACCTAAGAAACTGCATTTCTTGCAGGCTGACCTGTTGGTCCCTAGACCATGCTTTGAGTGACATGGCACCAAACCAGGAAGTCACATAGCCTTGACCTGACATGTTATCTTTTTGGCTGGGTCTAAGGGTTGACCTCACACACAGTTCCCTGAAAGCTATCAGCTCACCTCCTCATGGTGAAGATGATGTCATACAGGGCTCTCCACAAGTGACGCAATAAACAATACACTCTTAGAATCTTTGGCAAAGGTACTTGTTGAGACCATTGCTCTGCCCTTAAAAGGTCTAAGAATGCATCCTACTTGACTGACTGAGGGCCTTCTGTGCCCCTGAATGTTTCTTTTTTTCTAGTCTCAGCTGGGTTTCTGGATTTGAGACCTAGGGGAGGCTACCATGACCTTAATTTTTTACCCAGACCTCTTTCTCTTGTGCTCCCCGCGTCTCTGATCATCGTCTCATTCACCCTTTCATTCCCCCCAGGCTCAAATATTTTCAGGAGTTTGAATCCTTCCTTAACCCCAGCCTTCCTTCAGTTGTCAAATCTCAAACTAATTCAGCCCGCAGAATATCTCTGACATCTCTGCCTTCCAAAACGTAGAGAAAGGGACAAGGCCCTGATCACCTCCTGATAAAAGAAGCGGGTATTTATTAGATAGCCAGTATGTGCATTATCTACTTCACTGAGCTCTATCACTATCCAGCAAAGGCATTATCAATTATTGCCATTGGTCTGATGATATACACAAGAGTTAAGATACCCGGTCACTCCAGGTCACCCAGAAAGTAAGTTTTGGCTCCAGGACTGAACCCTGAGCATCCAACCCAACCCTCTCACTCCTAACCCTATGCAATACTGTCTCTATCCTTTCTGTCCATCTCCACTACAGCTAGAGGCACCACGATCAAACACATTTGGTCACTTGTTCATTCACCAGCTACCTATTAAGCCTCCAGTATGTTCCAGCACTATGTGAGGTGCTGGTGATTACAATTGCTAGTGATACAGGTATACTCCCTACCTGTGTGGAGTTTCATGTCAGTAATCACATTATTGCTACTTGCTAGCCATGTGACTTTTATTGGGTAATTCAACTCATATGAATCTGTATGGCCCATATGAACCTCCATTTTCTCATCTGTAAATGGGAATTGTTACAGTACCTACCCCACTGGGATGCTGCAGATATCAAACAAGGTCATGTATGTAGCAGTTAACACTGGCATATAGTAGATGGACAATATCTTACCTGAAATTGCATGTGAATGAAATCTTATGTTCCTCGGCATGCCATTCCAAAACTTTCATTCCAAGCACCCATGTATCACCCAAGATAAAGCATTGTTCTTTCCCAGGTATGGCACACTTTTTCCTGATTCCATGATCCTACTCAAATGCTACTTTCCTTTGTTGTGATGGTATCTTACCTCTTCTCCACTCTCAAACTCCCACCTACTCTTCAAAGCCCAACACAAATGTCACCTCCTCCACTAAGCCTTCAATCTCACCTGTGTAAGAACAGCTCTCTGTCCTGTGATTCTCTTGTACTCTGTCTCCCATGTAGTATGGAATCATGCTTCCTTGTGTTCTAGTTTTTGAGTCTGCCTCCCTGGCTTTTCACTCATTAGCAAATATTTCACGCACATTCACTGCATGGTAGGCACTGTGCTACCTGTGGAGGTATATAATGGAGCTAATAACTGTCATGCACAGCGTGTACAGTCTAGCACAGCACTGTCCAATAGAATGTTCTGCAGTCGTAGAAGTGTTCTGTCTCTGCATTGTCCAATATGATAGCCATTAGCCGCATGTGGCTATTGAGCATTTAAAATGTGACTAATGTAGCTGAGGGACTGAATTTATTTATTTTGAGAGAGCGAGAGAGAGCGAGCGAGCACAAGCAGGAGAGGGGCAGAGAGAGAGGAAGAGAGAATCCCAAGCAGGCTTCACTCAGCATAGAGCCCACTGCAGGGCTCAATCTCATGACGGTGAGCTCACAACCTGAGCCAATATCAAGAGTTGGTCTAGGGGCGCCTGGGTGGCCCAGTCGGTTAAGCGTCCGACTTCAGCCAGGTCACAATCTCGCGGTCCGTGAGTTCGAGCCCCGCGTCGGGCTCTGGGCTGATGGCTCAGAGCCTGGAGCCTGTTTCCGATTCTGTGTCTCCCTCTCTCTCTGCCCCTCCCCCGTTCATGCTCTGTCTCTCTCTGTCCCAAAAATAAATAAATGTTGAAAAAAAATTAAAAAAAAAAAAAGAGTTGGTCTCAGTATTTAAGAATCTCTCATGGTTTGCCTCCCTCCCTCTTCCCCTCCCCCTGGGTGTTGTATGGAAACCAATTTGACAATAAATTATATTTAATATAAAAAAAAGAGTTGGTCTCTTAAGTGACATCCATCCAGGTGGCCTTTAATTAAATTTTTAAGTGTATTTATTTGGGGGGGGGCAGAAAGAAAGGGAGGGAGAGAATCCCAAGCAGGCTCCGCACTGTCCACATGGAGCTGGTGTGGGGCCCGATTCCATGAACTGTGAGATCATGACCTGAGCTGAAATCAAGAGTCAGATGCTTAACAGATTGAGGCACCCAGGTGCCCCAATTAATTTTAATTAAACTAGTCACATGGCTAGTGGACACCGTATTGGACAATGCAGGTAGTGGGAAAAAGCTGTTAAATAATCACACACACACACACACACACACACACACACACACACAAAACAATGGAAGATTACAGTTGTACTAAGTACTCTGCAGAAGGAATGCATGGTTGCACAAAGGCATACTAGGACATCTGACTTAGTATGGGCGGGGTGGTAGTCAGGGAAAGTAATGATTTCCTGAGGTAGTAATGATTGAGCAAAGATCTGAAGCTTCTCAAAAGAAGGTTAGGAAGCATGAAGGGCATGCATGCAGATAAGCAAGCAGTATGTACAAATGGTCTGTGGTGGAAAAGAACATGTCCTATGAGATGATTTCTGAGAGTCCAAGAGCAAACACCATCTCCCTCCTTTCCTCTTATTTGAAATCTCCAAAGCACTTAGCACCATGCTTTGCACACAGTAGGCATGGAATTAAATTTCAAATTTGGATGTGTGAAGCCAGGGCCTCACTAACTATGCAGCCTCACCCATTTCCTCCTCAGAAATGCCCCAGCTGGAGAGCCAGGAAACAGGAGCCTCCTAATCCATCTCTGCTGTGGTGGCTCCAATCACTAAGGAATCTTGGTTTTTGTCTCAGAGAACTTTCTTTACTATATATATGGCTGGCAGCCTGCAACCTCCCACCTCTTAGTATTGTGGGAAATTACTCCAGGTGTTGTTTGGAGGAGATGTGGCCATAGGCAGGGGCTGGAATCACAAGGGAACCTGTATTTTGTACCATTTGTTCATTATTGGACAAACATGTGTGAGTACTTACTACAAGCAGATGCTCTGCTAGGTGTTGAGGATGTGGTCAAGAGCAAAAGCAATAGTGTCCTTGACCTCACAGAGCTTGTATTGTGGCAAAGAACCTCAGGAATCCCAGCCTGTAGCAGCCAGGGCTACTAGCTCTTGGTGGAACCCACAGAGTGTTTGTGGTATTCTTTCATGTTCTCCTGGGTCAATGCACAACTCAAACATGCTCTCCAAACCCAGTCATCCTACACTGGGGTCCCAAAAGCCTTGGACACAGAGTTGAACCTTCAGATTGCCCAGTAATTGAGCTGTAGACTTCTGAGACCTGTACATAATTTGCTATATATTCTCCCCAGGAACTCTGCCTTGCCTACAATTTGGGAGTGTGTGAACTCTACAAAGTCATCATCTTCTAATAAGAAGAAACAAATAACTCCTTGTTTACACCCCAGCTTGCAGTCCCCACACCAACTTCTTATTCACACCCTTGGCTCACAAAAGAGCTTAAACAAAGTTTAGTTCCCCAAGGCTGGGGGAAGGGTGGAAAGTCTAATTTTTTTTTTAACCTACTCAAGGTCTTGTCCAAACGAGTTGTCACCAAAAAATGAAAGCCAGATGTTATTTTAGTGAGAAATAAATATGTGGCCAAGCTGCAGATTGAACCTGAGGTCCCCCTGGATAGTTTCCACGTGTGTCGGTAGCTGGACTCCCAGGTATCGGCAGCCCACATTCTTTCTCTTGTCTTTTAGCTGAGGCGCAGCTCGCACAGATGGCTAATGAGCAATTAACATCTCAGCCTCACATCCTGCCATGGTGATACCCATCGGTTCATAAGTTAGATTCAAACCAGTGCCGTGAGTTGCCAGGGGCTGCTGAGTTCAGGGTGAGAGGCAGAGACCCATGTCTGGAAAAGGGGGGAGAGGACAAATTCAGGCTGAAAGTGCCGCCTCTAGCTTCTCAATGAGGGATCTGCTTTTGTTGGGAGCCCTTAAATCCTCGCAGGGAACATACTTCTGATAAACATCGAGGAATTACAGATGAAATCAGGGCCTCGGAGCAAAGAGAGGCCCTTTGGGGTTTAACATTACAGCGTGTTCTTCCTCAAGTCTGATTCAGTGGTGAGCTTTTCAGCCAAAGGAAGTGTTTTTGGTAATTGGCCGAATCTCCGTAGGAAGACCGCTGAGCTTGCTACTGCTTCTATCAGAGCAGTTTTCATCTCTTGGATTTTTCTCACACTTTTCAAGTTCTAGATGCAGTCGTTTGTGCCCTGGACTTTGAAATAGGTCATGCTGGTATTAGAACTTCCTTGGAGGACAGAATCGAGACGAGAGAGGGGAAAAGTGAGAGAATGGAGCTCAAAGGGTCAGTAGGGCCCAGAGTAGTGCCAAACCCCTGGGGATAAGGCCAGCAGTATCAGACCCAGAGATTGTGGGTGAGGCATTTAGAGGGTTAGGCAGGCAGGCGATCCAAATTAGGAATGTGTGACCTCAGACTGGGTGCATGGCACATAGGCACAGCAGGCCAGGGGGAGGCAAGGCTTCAGGCCCACCACAAAGACAGTGGGGGAGGAAGCCCAATGAAGGTCTGGATCACTGGCACTGAGCAAGGGTCTCTAGAGAAGGAGGGCTCTGCTGAAAGCAAGGCAGACCTCTAGCTTTGAGGAACCTCTCTGAGGTTTCTTCCTGTGTAAACTGAAGACAAAATCGTCCATAGCTCATAGGGTTATTTTGAGGATGTAATAGATTCATCGTTGTCAAGTGTTTAAAAGGGTGACACTCAACAAATATTATTTCATGACAGAGTTTCAAACATGAGGGAATAAGAAAAGGGACAGTTCCTAAAATACAAGTTTAATTCTAGGAAAGATATTTTTCAAACTAGGTCAGCTTGGCCTTTAAAACAGCATTCATTGGGGCACCTGGGTGGCTCAGTGGGTTAAGTGTCTGACTCTTGGTTTTGGCTCAAGTCATGATCTCATGGTTCATGAGTCTGAGCCCATCATTGGGCTCCATGCTGACAGTGTGGAGCCTGCTTGGGATTCTGTCTGTCTGTCTCTCTCCCTGCCCCTCCCTTGCTCATGATCTCCCTCCCTCTCTCTCTCTCTCTCTCTCTCAAAATAATAAATAAAATTTAAATTAAAAAAATAATAAAATGTATCATTCATTTACTCATATATCCTTCATTCAATCTTTCCTTCTTTATTCAAGAAATCTTTATGGAGCCCCTTGGGTGTATAAGGAATTCTTCTAGTCCTAGGGATACAGTGTCAGTCTAGAACAGAGTTTGGCAAAGTATAGCCTTCAGGCCAAATCCAGCCCACTGCCTGTTTTTGTAAATAAAGTTTTACTGGAACACAGCCATGCCCATTCATGGATGTGTTGTTGATGGCTGCTTTTATGCTACATTGGCAGAATTGAGTGGCTGTGACAGGTAGTGTAAAGCCTGGAAAGCCTAAGGTAATTGCTACCTGGCTCTTTACAGAAAACATTTACAGACCTTGGTGTCGAGAGATCTTTTAGTACAGCACTCACTCTCCAATGAAAGAAGCCAGTCAATGGGAAGTTTCAGTATAGTGAAATAATTTCAGAGGACTGTAGGAGTAGAGGAGGGTCAGATAGGCTTCCTAGAAGAGATACCTTCTCAGTTGAGATCCGGAGGCTGAATTGGAATTACTGAAGTAGAGGAGAAAGGAAAAGAATTCCAGATAGAGGGAATCTATCTGCAGAAGCCCAGAGATGAGGGAGAGCAGGGTATGTTCAGGAGCTAAATGAAATTCATCACAGCTGGAGTGAGAAGGGACAGATGACACCAAGCTTCCCAGGTAGGATGAAGATATTTTAATATTTTTGGAGAGCAGTGAGGAGCTATTGAGGAATGTTCAGCACGGGAACAATATAATCAGTCTCATAAGGAGATAAATTCACCTGGAATATGTAGAATCACTTTAAGAGTTGGGTGGGGCGCCTGGGTGGCTCAGTCGGTTGAGTGTCCGACTTCAGCTCAGATCATGATCTCACGGTTTATGAGTTCGAGCCCTGCATTGGGCTCTGTGCTGACAGTTTGGAGCCTGGAGCCTGCTTGGATTCTGTGTCTACCTCTCTGTCTGCCCCTCCCCCATTCACATTCTGTTTCTCTCTCAAAAACAAACACTTAAAAAAATGTGAAAAAAGAGAGTTGGGTGAGAGGGTGAGGAACAAGAATAGAGGCAAGAAGTCTGGCAGGGGGAGCCCTTGGTAGCCTGAAGTATGAAAGAGGCAGTGGAAGTATGAGAAAAGCATGGTTTGAAGACATGCTTAAGAGGCAAAGCTCACAGCACATAGTGATTTGTGGCACATGGGGAGTGTCAAGTGAAAAGGAGTGAAGTACGAGAAAGGATCACTCCCTCAGATGGGGATCATGTGGGCAAGAGCAAGTTTGGGGTCGAGGGAGATGACAATATACACATTGGACATGCCTATGGGATGCCCATGAGAAGTCAAGTTGGATTCTTTTCAGAGCAGGCCATATCATTTATTGTACTGCTTGAGACTGGAGATGAAGATGTTAGCTCTTTGCATATCTGAAGGAAGTGTTTTCTAGGAAGAGGACAGTGAGGGGATGTCCCGAGGATGGGAAAACCCTGATGTGTCCCAGGAGAGGCAGGGAGGCTCTGTAGCTAGAGCAGCATGAGAATGTGGGAGAGTGGAAGGAGCTGAAGTTTGAGAGGTAAAGGGGGAGGGAGGTAGACAGATCATGTGGACACATGTGACCCATTGCAAGACCATCGACTTTCACTGAGTTAGATGGGAGCCACTAGAGGATTCTGAACAAAGGAATGACTTGATTAATGTGTATTTTGAAAGGATCTTTCTAGCTGCTAGAGGTGAATAGGATGTAGGTGGGCAATGGTAGAAGCAGGGGGACCAGTCGGGAGACTACTGCAAATCTGAAGGCAACTCCTCCTCCTCCTCCCCCTCCTCCTCCATATTAGTCAATTTCCCTTTTTATCCAAACAACCTCAGAATCTCAGTGTCTTATAAAAATAAATGTCTATTTTCCTCGCTTATGGGTCATAAGTTGGCTGAGTTTAGCTGATATCAGCTGACTTCAGCTAGGCTCAGCAGGGCTTGGGTTCAGGCTGTAGACTAGGTTTAGTATCCGTCATGTGATTTCTTATTCTCCTCTGGCTCATGACTACCAGAGGCCTACTTTTCTCAAGGCACGTGGAAGAAGAGATGAGATCCAGCCAAGTTACAGAAGCGCATTTAAAGCCTCTGCTCACATCACACCCGCCAACCTTCTATTCGCCAAATCAAGGTACATGTCTAAGTCTGGCACCAGCAGTGCAAGGAGATATACACTGCCCCCTTTCATGGGAAACACTGCAAGGACACATGGTCCAAGTCTTAGGTATATGATTCTATAGCAGAGAAGGAGGGAAGAATTAGAACAGTAAACCCATCTACCATGTTCTCTCTGTATTCCAATTACCCTCATCTTGTGTCATCACGTTTTGCCTTGTCATCTTCCTGTTTGTCAGCCAGTTTTCACTCTGGTCATGTTTGACTTACACAATGATCACCTTCATTTTCTCCCCCATCAGCTCTTGCTTCTCCCCGATAAAACATCCTGCATGCCCTGCCTGAGTCTTCTTCCTACAGTGTTCCTTTCTTCACGTCAAGCCTGGTCAAGAAACTTGAGTGACCATTTAGCAACACAAATTTCCCCCAATGCGAGTCATTTCTGTACGTCCTTCATGGTTTTGGTCAACCTGTGTAACACCTGAACTGTTATTAGTTAATATTTTCTTTCACTTGACTTTAAGTCAACTTACTTTTTCCCCTCTTTGCTTCATCTTTTTAAAACAAATTTTTAATTTTTATTTATTTTTGAGAGAAATACAGACAGAGCATGAGCGAGGGTGGGGAACAGAGAGGGAGAAACAGAACTTGAAGCAGGCTCCAGGCTCTGAGCTGTCAGCACAGGGCCTGACATGGGGCTCGAACTCAGAAACCACGAGATCATGACCAGAGCTAAAGTTGGACACTTAACGGACTGAGCCACCCAGGCACCCCTTCCTTAGCTTCATTTTAAGTAATAACTACCATAAGAGAGTTGCACATTATTCTAAAAACATAAAAATCTGTGCTGATTAAAATAAACATACTCATTTACTGTCTGAAATCACTTAGAAGTCTGATGACTGCATCTTGGGGACCCACAGGCCTCTCACCAGCCCTAGGGCCTCATCCCCATCCATCTACTCTTCTGTCTCATCCCTGTGTATTTCTACTGCTGGGACCATGATGGTTGCCTGTCTCTGCACCTGTTGTGGAAAAGCATTTGCCCCTAGCTTTGCTCATACTGCCCTCTGAGTTTGGAAGACCCTCCCTCCCCCTTTCTCTCTATCTGTCCTTGAAGACTTGCCCCATCCACAAGTCCCTAGTCCCTGGTTGGCTCTCTCTCCCCACTTCCCTTCCAGTCTGTGCCCATCACCCAGGGTTCCAGCTCAAGCTTCTCTCATTGCTTCATGTGTGTTTGTCTTACCAGCTCAGCTCACAAGTGCGCCTTGCCTCACATTACTATATCTGCCAAGTCTTAGTCCACCCACCCACAGGAGATCCTCATCCTTCACTCTTGCACGTTGAAACAGATGCTGGTTCTATAGTGTCCTATCACAGGTCTTTTGACCAGGTACTCTCTCTGGCCTTTTTCTGTTTTTCATTCCTTTCCTCCTTCTCTTTCCAGATGCTAATCAAATATTGCCTCCTCCAGGAAGCTGTAAAGACTTCTCCCACAGCTTCCTAGATTTCCTTCTCCATCAGCATACAGCACATTTGCCTGTGGTCATCAGTGAACTTATCTTCCTTCCCTACTAGACTGACTGTAAGCTCTTTAAGGAGAGGATCTCGCTGGATTTTGTGTGCCAGAGCATGACATAGAATAGGCATTAAGAAGATGTGATGATATAGGTATAGATATAGATCTATAGAAATACAGTTACAGTTACATTTACATATACATATAGACACAATGGAATATTATTCAGCCGTAAAAGGAATGAAATCTTGCCATTTGCAAGATTTGGATGAATCTAAAGGGAACAATGCTAAGTGAAATAAATCAGAGAAAGACAAATTCTATATGATTCCACTCATGTGGGATTTAAGGAACCAAACAAAGGGAAAAAAAAAGAGACAAAAAAAACCCAGCCTCTTAAATATAGAGAATAAACTGGCTGTTGCCAGAGGGGAGGTGGGGGAATGAATGAAATAGGTAAAGGGGGATTGAGTCCAATTATTTTTGGAACACTGAAAAATGAATAGAGTTGTTGAATCACTATATTGTACACCTGTAGCTAACACTGTGTGTTAATTATACTTGAGTTGAAAAAAGGGAAGCATCCAAGAAATGAGTAAAAATAAAAAGGAATAGGCACTGAGTAAACATTAAATTTCTCAATTTATGAATTAAGTCACTTGAACTCGGCTGTTTCAGCAGGACTCTATGTTCATTAAGGCAGAGATCTTGCCTTCTCTCTTTTTTCCTTCCCTATATTGCTTGTCCCAGGTAGGCCCATGGTAGGTGCTTGTTAAATTTTCAATAAGGGGAGTTTCATAGGAAATGCAGGAAGTGGCTAAGATGGGCAATGAAAATTGATGCCAATTAAGATAGTTCAGCAATTCTAAGCACCTTCAGGCCTAACCCGATTTTGAACATCAAATGTACTATGCTTTTGATTATCGAAGGCAAGGGGGATATGTTTGGAGCCCTTTGCCTTTGTCCATGATTGAAAAGATGTAATTCGTGTTAGGTAACTAGTTCTGTCCTTTCTACATCTGGAGATGGTGTTGAATTCTTTTTCAGGGTAGAACTGGTGTGTGTGTGTGTGTGTGCGCACGTGCACGCATACACATGCGTGTGTGTGTGCGTGTATGTAAAACAGAGAAAAAGATAGCAATCCAGATGCCAACACACCTGGAATCTATTTGTGAGGATCACTGATTCAGTCCACAGCTTGGGCCATTCATTTATTTCTTGCTAAGTGAACATCTGGGATTCAGTTTGAGACGCCAACAAGTTTGGAAGGGATCTCAAAGCTGTGGTTGGGATGGGGAACTGCTCGCCTGAGGTGGGAGTGAGAGAGGTGAGCAGGGGCTCTTAAACTATTCTGCAGACTTTGGTTCAAATGCAACAGCCAGAGGGTTGAGAAACCATTCCCATGCTGGAAAAGCATTCACAGAAAGAAAAAACCAAAGAAGATTCAATCAGATTAAAGCAATAATGCAATCTGAAAAATGCCCCCTTTCCACTTTCCCCATTCCCTTTCCACCTCACAGTTATAAATGTGTCCAGGTATCTTCCTTTTCTAGGAAAAAAAGAAAAAAAAAGAAGAAGAAAAAAACCTTGGACCTGGACCAGGAAGGAAATACTATGAGAAAGTAAAATTCTAATTAGTTATAGATGAGAATTGGTCACAGATAATTACTCTGCATTCCTTGGCTCATGCCTGAGAAAGCCTCAGAGATCTTTTTTGTTGCTTGATGTGTAGACATATATCTAGATACCTAGATAAACACCCAGGGAAGCGCACCATCATTAACAAATCTTGCAGAGTGAGAGTGTTTATAACAGAAACGAAAGGGAAATTTGTCATTCACAAGCTAGGAATGTTTGAATGATTTTGCTGTCAGGACTCTTTTTTCCTTTCTCTCTCTCTCTTTTTTTACTTTGAGCTTTCTTAAACCAAAAGCAAAGGCCAATGTGTTCAAACAGGACCATTTTAAACAGTACACTTCCAGAGGATTTGTGCTGAGTCGTAGGCGCCCCTGTGACATCCACCAGCTAGAGTATTTCTCCTTCGATTTGCATCTGTCATTTTCCTACCTGTGGGTCAAAGGGGTTGGAGACCCAGATGACGGGCTGAGAATAAGCCAGAGAGAACATTGAAGTCTGTGATGGGCTGTGCTCATGCCATCCTATTTAGAACCAGCTTTGCTGCATTGTTTGGGGGATTTTAAGTGGGGAGGGGGGTACTCCCATAGCTGCCTAAAGTATTTTTCTCTTAAATCCTAGTAGAAATAACTTAACATTAACTATAGGCTGCTTGAGGCATGCTTAATGTCTTGATGGAGTGTGCTTTTACAGAGTAATACTGACTTCTGGGGAATTCTCAATCCTTCTCCTCTGCCCCCCAACATGGCTCTCCTATATTCATTCCCTGACAGATAAGAGAGAGTTAGCCTTTGGGGGCCTTCTACCTTTTCTCTTTAGCACCCCTCATTCTGCTGATATAGAGGCCCCACTCTAATGCCCCATGTGGTATAAGGGACCTTCACCCTCCCTCTGGCTTTCCTCAATTCTGAAACTGTCCTTGCTTCCCCCTCAGCCCACTGTATAAATCAGATGGCATGTGCTCAGTGCTCCATACTCTTAGGACCCTCCTTCCGGGACTGTGACCCAGGGTTTTAGTCTATACTATTATGATTGCAACTCTCCAGTAATCTGGTTGCAGTACTCCAGCAGGTCCCTAACAAGATACTCTGGTTTTAATAACCAGAGTGAAATGGCCAGCACAGGGGTGCTTGGGCATCATTGCATAGCAACGTACAGCACAGCAGACTTCTTACAAAGTTTACTATCTCTGTCTCATTTGTTCCCCAGTAATTTTGTGGAATAGGTGAAGTGGGTATTCACTCACTCATCCATTCATTCATTTAACCAACCAACGAACCAACCAACCAACCAACCAATCAACCAACCAATCAACCAAATAGCCAAACAGCAAATATTTATTGAGCACTATTGCTTGTTAGACTAAGTTCTGAGTTGCAATGAACAAAATTGACCAAAAAAATCCCTCTTTTCTCATGGCACCTCTTATTTTTGTGGATAATCTAATAGATATCATTATTCCCATTTTTCATGTGAAGAAGCCAAGAGAAAGAGAAGTTAAACCCAAAGGACTCTAGAGGTGGATGTAGAATCCAGGTATCCTACCCATCTTTCAGAAGAAGGAGAGTTATATAGGGATCTTAGGAATCATCTCAGTAACCCACTGATTCTGTTGATGTAGAAAACCAGGGTACTGTGGTTTACACAGACCTGCAGCTCTTGGGGATAGAGCTAGGACCATCACCCAGCTTCCCAAAGCCCATACCCTGTCCATGAGTTCTTGGCCCTTATAGGCTCTGTCATCTTGTCACTGTCCCTCACCCACCCACTGAGGTCATTAGACCTCAGTCTTGTTCCATTTGGACTGCTACAACAAAAGACCACAGACTGGGTAGCATAAAGCAACAGACATATTTCTCACAGTCTGGAGGCTGCAAGTCCAAGATCAGGATGCCAGCATGGTTATGTACTGGGGAGGGCCCTCTGCTGGGCTGACTTCTTGCTGTGTCCTCACCTGATGGAGAGGGCAATAGATCTCTCTGGAACCTGTTTTACAAAGGTATTAATCCCATTCATTAAGGCTTTGCTCTCAGGTCCTCATCAGCCTCCCAAGGCCCCATAACCTAAATCATCCCATTGGGGGGGTAGGATCCTAGAATATGAATGTGTTGGGGGTGGGGGAGACACAAACATTCGAACTGTAACAACCTCTCCCCCCTTACTCCTTCAACTCCCTTGTCCATCTTTTCCAACATTGTAGTTCCTGGGAAAACCCCAGCTTAGGCTGAATTCAATTTCAGTTGTTTGCATGCCCTCACCCAAGCAGCTTGGATGTGTCTGGAGAACAGACACATGCTTATGTAGGCAGATGTCACAACTCAGGATCACTAACCTCACTGGCTGCTGTCCCACCAGCCTCAGCCTTTCCTGATCAATTCACTCTCCTGCTCTTTCCTGAACAATGGTTTCTTATCTCCTCAGTCACTCAACACCTCCTTCCCCTCCTCAGTCTCTGCTGATGATCCAGCTTCCTTTTTCAGTGAGAAAACAGGAGTAGTCAGAGGAGACCTTCCATAGACTCCCATAACTGTATCTGCCATATCTCTGTCCCCTAACCTCTGCCTCCCCTGCAGTTGCCACAGGTGACCTGTCTTCCACCCTGTCAAGGGCCATTGCCATCACTTGTGCATTGGAATTTTCCCTGTCACCTATTCAGGAGCCTTGGTCTAAAAATTTCCCCCTCAATCCCCTGCTTACTTACCCTGTTTTCCAGATCATTCTCATCAGCATATAAAAATGTTGCAATTCTCCCCCATCTTAAAAACTAAAAACAAAAAGCCTTTCTTGACCCCATGTTCCCTACCAGCTACCAGCCCGTTTCTCTCCCCCTTTAGAGCAAGCCCCCTCAAAATCAGTGTTTCCCCTTGATTTTCTCATCCCAGTTTTTCTTGAGCCACTCCAGATAATAGTTCATTCCTACCTCTACACAAAGCTGCTTTTTCACATCACCATTGAGCTGCATGTTGCTAGAGCCAATGTCATCCTCATCTTTCTATACCTCTCAGCAGCAATCCCACCCTGCCTTGGAACTCTCTCCCCTCAGTTGGCTTCCACTATTCCACCCTCTCTTGATTCTTCTTCTACCACACTGGTGGCTATTTCCTGCTCCCTCTGCTCTCCAGTGGATGGCACAGCCCATGACTGTCCTTACTCCTCTTCCCCTTTCTTCATCTCCCATGGTGGGGCTGTGGTTAGTGCATTTATTTATTTATTTTTGAAGATTTATTTTGGTAGAGAACGTGAGCATGGGAGGGGCAGAGAGAGGGAGAGAGAGAATCTCAAGCAGGCTCTGCACTGTGAGCACAGAGCCCAAAGTGGGGCTTGATCTTGCAAACCATGAGATCATGACCTGGGCTGTAACCAAGAGTCAAACGCTTAGCCATCTGAGCCACCCAGGTGCCTCAGTGGTTCATGCATTTAAGTATCATCTACATCTCTATCATGGTCTTATTCCTGAAGCCCAGGTTTGCATATCCAACTGCTTACCAGGTATCTACACTTGGGTATTTATAGGCATATCAAATTTAATATATCTGAATCTGGTCCCCAGACTTCCTCTGTCCACCCTCCTCTCCCTTCTCTAGTAGCAATAGTTCCACAGTTTTAGATGCACAGGCCAAGCCTCAGTGTCAACTTTCATCGCCCCGTCTCTCCAGCTTCACTGCAATGCATTGACAAATCCTGTCTGCTCCACCTTCAAAACATTTCTATTAACATCTCCACAGCTGCCATCCTGGTCACAGGGTAAAAAGAATTCCCAGGGAAGGGAAGAATGTGTGCAAAAACCCTGAGGCAGGAGAGGATGCAAGGCTGGAGTATCTCAGAGGGGATGAGTCATGATTCTTGAGTCTGGGGAGCTGCCTGACCTTTCAGAATGAGGACATCACTGTGCAGATCCACGCTTTGGCCACCGTCAAGTAGTCTGGCTGGCTGAAATGGATCTGGTCAGCTCTGAGGGATATACATGGCCCTGTGGCATGCTCAGCATGTCTGCAGTGTATGTTGGATGCACATGTGTATGTATGTGCATTGACATGCATGCACAAATGTGTGTTTTCTCCCACCCTAGACATGTTTTCCTGGAGTCTGAGCCTTGGTGTACTAATGTGGTTCCATGTACAATCCACTGGGAAATTCCCAGAGACCCCTGCTTGTGAATTTAGTCCTAGATAAAGCAGCATGTTGGTCACAGTCTCTGGGGTTCCCTGAATTGTTCTAGGCACGGTGACTTAGGTGTCATGGGTTAGCCACCCCGGAACAAGAGGGCTCTCAGTGCCTTTTGGTTCATTCTCTGTAGAGTCAGTGGTATTCTGCTATAGCTGCACACACAGGACTCTTGCCCTTCTTTCTCTCCACCCCCTCTCCCCTCCTGAAATCAAAGTTTTCTGGAGGGAGGGGTATTTGGGCATAGGGGTCAGAGACAAGGCAGGCTCAGGCCACTGATGTGCTCTGCTTTCTTTCTGACAACCATGTAATTGGAGGAAAATTGGTCCAATGTGAGGTGCGGGGAAGTTCAAAACGGGTTGTTTGGGAGTCTTTGTGCTTGTTTTCTTTTCCTGCTAGCATCCTGAGTTGGATCCCAGCAAGGTGAGATGTTGGGCAAGCCCCAGAGCTCCCTAGAACAGTACATAAACCTCAGTACAAAGTCACCTACAAGGGCAGGCAGGGAAGTTCTGAATGGACAGATCCTTTACATCTGAAAGGGGAATGAGAATAAATGTCCTTTAGAAATGGCTCTGGATTTCCCTCCTGCCCTGGGGACAGTGATTCTGGGACCCTCAGAGCCTTCTGAAACCAGAGGGAAATGATCATTATATAAGCCTTGGGCAGTAAGACCAAGAGAGCACAGGCTCAGCTTCCTAGTCTGCTTTGACTCAGTTTGTCTCACTATAAAACGGACAGATGCTCTCTGTTGCTGACCTCCGTCTTGGGATTGTTATGAGGCCTGCTGGTCAACCAGCACGAAAGTGTTACTCGGAAGCAGAATGGTGAATGGATTCAAAGACAGCCTTTGGTATCAGAGAGACCTCTTTCTAAACCTTACTTATCAGCTGTGTGACTTTGGACAAATTACATAATCTCTCTGTTGCCTCAGCTTCCTTATGTAAAATAATGACAGTAACAATGTTTACTTCAAGAGTCACTCTAAGAGTGAAGTGAGATAGTACATTTAAAACATTTCACACTGTCCTTAGTACAGCATAAGTGCCCTGTCTTAGTAGAAAAAAAAGGAAGGAACAGCAAAAACAAAGAGATCATCATCGTTGCTTTAATGTAAAGACAGCTGGCTATTACCATAGTTCTTACCAAATATCCAAGATCCCTGTAGATTTCCCACCTTCCTTTACAGTTCTGTTCATGCCGTGCCGTTAGTTCTGGCCAGTAGACTGAGTGCAGAAGTGATAGGAGTCCCACTAGGTGGGGAAAGCTGGGAGCTGCTGGCTCCTTGTTTCCTCTCTTCCCTAGCGCTGTGGCCTTGGAGGCCACATGTTCCCTCTGTCATCTGGCAAGATGGAGCAAGTCCTTTATGAGAGTGTAGAGTCTGTGTTTAGTGTGTTAACCCAGTGGGATTTAGGAACTTATTTGTTATGCTAATAGCCTTGCTGACCAACACAGTCATCTATGGAGAAGTAAATCTATATATTTCTGGGTCCTGGGGCATCTAGGGATGGTGATGCTGGTAAGAACAGTTGCTGCAACTGCCATCATTTATTGACGCTTTGAGAAGTGCTACGGGGACCTTTGCAGTTGTTAAACCCTTCCTCCCTCTCAGGTACCTCGTGAGGTACGTGTTTTGCTATTACATAATAATTGTGTTCCTAAAATACACTTTAAGTTATTTTTAAAATGGGTTCTCTCAAGCAACTTCAGTGAGGAAAAAAAAAACTGCTTAGGGGCAAGAATTTTAGATGATGAAAACAAAGTTATTTCTCCCACAGAAATGTCAAAAATAAAGATTTTTAATTGCTATTAAGGACGTTTTGAAGTTACAAACTAAAAATAACAGATTTTCAAAATTGGCATAAGCCAACCTAAATGTCAATGAGCAAATGCTGAATTCTGTGGAAGATGAGACTCAGGTCAACTTGCTTCATTCAGAACCATCAAAATAAATCGTGGTTTGGACTAGAAGTGCTTTTAAAAAGGAAGCCCCGTTAGATCTCAAGAAAGCTGCTAGCAAAAGAAAAAAAAGAAAAAGGAGAGAAAGAAGGATTAAAAATGGAAATCCCACTGGCAAAGAAGAGTCAGTCACCCAACGAAAAGAGGCCATGGGTGCTGAGGCAAATAGGCTTTCTTTCCACACATATGGGAACCATTTCTGACATGACAATGATGTAAACCAACAACATCACAAATCAGTTTTCTTACTGAACTGATCAGGTTACATCCAGTTTGCATTATGAAATTTGCATAACAGGAAAAAAGCCTGAATTTGATTTGTTTGACCAGTAAGGAAACCAAAAAAATAAGAGGCCATTGTTTTTATAGGGAGCAACTGTAGAAATAACCCCAAATCAGGGCTGCCTGCTTTTTTCTCTTGCCAAAGTTCAAGTTTTTTCTCTTATGCTCACAGAGTTCCCCTGATGTATAGTGACACCCGTATATCCTCATGGATGATGGTGCCACCTCTGAGTTTGGTGCTGCCCTTCTTCTGGGCTTGCCTGGAGCCCCAGCTCCATGGGCCTCTCCATCTATCCACTGGGGGAGGCTTGGAGCTTCTGCTCTGAATAACAAAGCCACTTTAGCCCTGTTGCTTAGACATGTTGATGCTTCTGAAAGTACCAGTAGACCTGGAGAGCACCCAGGCTGCCTAGGAAAGTGCCTGGGGCTGAGGAACCAATTGATTTCATTACTAAAGTAAGCAATCCCAGTGACCTTTGGGAGTTAGCACACTGACTTTTTCCCTCCTTCAGGCCGTAGCTGGGCAGCTGGACAGGCCACTGTTCCCTGAAGAAAGGAAAGGACTTGGCAAGCCTTGCCCTGGCTTGCTGACATACATGCTTCTGGCCTGGAGGCCTCTTGCACTGTCCTTCCCCCGGGGGGTGGGGGGAAGTACTGAGTGAGCCCCATAGTTCTTACCTTGCCTGTCAGTGAGGCAGGTGAGTCTGCAAGAAGTTTCTGGAGAATGCAGACAGACAGGTGGGCCCTCTGGGAGTTTTATTCACCTCCAAACAGGATGACTTCTGTCACCTAGCCCAGGAAGGCCATTGATCTTTGAGGCTCCCCAAATTTGCCGTTCCTCCCTTATGATTTATTCATGAAACTCAACAGACCCTTCCTGAAGCACCACCCTCTTGCATGCCTGGGGCTTTGTGGGCTAAAGTTGGGATCGCAGGGAGACATTAGATGCATATTCTACACTTGAGGACCTTTAGAGTTTCCTGGGAAGATGAGACTCATACATTAGGTGATAAGACAGTCTATAATGAAGAGCTAAACTAAATACTATCATTATCCGTGGCAGCCATTAGCACAGACTTCACATCAGGTGCCTGGGCTCAAATCCTGTCACCATCATTTTGGTCAAGTTGGTCTTTGGACAAGTGCTTTAACCATTTTAGGCTTCTGTTTCCTTATTATGGGGCTACTGAGAGTACTAGCCTCAAAGCATTTCCATGGGTAATGGGAAGCCCAGTGCTTCATGGTGGGATAGGTCATGTAAAGTGCTTAGTACAGTGCCTGAGTCATGGCTTTACTGTTATTACTAGCTACTGATACTAGTTGTCAGAACATATTTGAGAGATCCCAGTAGCATAGAAATCTTGAATCTGAACACAGCATGTTCTGCATGCTGTCTCCCTTCTCTGTTCCTTTTGGCAGTGGTTGGTAATCTCAGCTGATCAGTTACCCACTTAGCAGGAGCCCTGGGGGCCTGTTTTAACACCTCCACCCCTGGAACTCCTTTGGACTGTCAATGATGCCTCACATACATCTCCTACACTCCAATACCATTCTCATCCTTAACCAGGTCCTCACACAGTCATGTGGATTACGCAAGAGCCCTCATAATTAGTCTCCTTGCTTCCTTTTTCACTCTGCCAAATGAGATTTACTGCTATTCAAGAGGACTTTCCAAAACCCAAACCAGATGATCATTCCCTTGCTCACCCCTCTCCTGTGGCTTCCCATTACTCCCAGGAAACAACCGAACCCAGATCCTTTATCATTACCCATGAGGGCCCTTGCTGTAAGACCTCTGCCTGGCTCTGCAGCTTCATTACTTCTGATTCTCATGTCCTCTCTGGAATCCAGCGGTGCAGCCTACCTCCCAGGGGCCCCTTGGTGTCGTGGCCCTCCGTAGACATACAAAAGTGTAGAACTCTTCGTCCTTGTCTCTTAAAGAGTTGTACTCCCGCTTCAAAAGTAAATTCCAGCCACTTCCTTTTGGAAGCCCTCCTTTACCAGGTCTGGGTTAGCTGGCCCTCCTCTGTACTCCCATGATACCTTTGTTTTCCTGTCTTCTCCACTAGCATCTGATATTCGGAAGGGAATATTCTTACTCACCTTCATACATTCCTATTGAGAAAGGACTGACGAGATGAATGGATGGTGGTTGGATGGAAAGGTGGGTAGATGGATGATTGAAGGGATAGATGAATGGACAAACTCAACAAAAAAAGTGGCAAAATCTCGAATCAGATCTTACACCCAGGTACCTCCAGAAAGGTGATCAGCAGTACTGCAGTGCTTCATGGTTCAGGCTGAAAAGCGGTATGACCTTGCAACTCACAGCCTGTGGGCTTTTGACATTGATGCTGCCCATTGTTCTAGCAGGTAAAGCTGAAAAAGAGTGCTGATCTCCGAGGGACAGGGGATAGCCAGGAGGGCTTTATCTTATCACTGACCTGGCCTATGGTTGGTGTCAATCCCCTCAGGTCTGCCCTCATATGAGTCCCATTTGGTCCTTTTCATCCAGGCCTGATGGATCTGTTTTCAGCTTGAACCACAGCAGGAGAGTTTCACCTCTAGATACAGGGTGACAGAGCAGTGGATGACATGAGGGATGGAGGGCATCATGGCCACAGCCCCTGTCTGCAGCCCAGTGCTTCCCTGTTCCTCTACCAGGAGAACGACACATTGTGTACTATTCATTTTCCTGCTCAGGAGCTGCTCTACAGCAGCCACGTGGGAAATGCACTTTATGCAGCTTGGAGCCTCCATCAGCCCTTCAAGGAAGACCTTTCAGCTGGCTCAGTTTGCTAAGTAAACGTGAATAAACCCTGGAATGAACTGGAAATGAAATGGAGCATCAGACTCCTTGTGATAGGGAGAACCAGCATGAGGCCCGCCCAAGCTGAAGCGGAAAAACCCAGAGGCTCTGGGAGAACAAGCCGGGTCCAGCTGCCCTGGAAGCCTCATCAGGGTTTATGAAGCAGCAGGCAGAGCACAATTGGCTCAGTTTGGTTGTGTTTTTATTTTTGTCCAGCCACAAATACTGAAAAATGATTCCTTCCCTTCCTGGAGCTTTGGAGCCAAGCTGGTTTTATTTTTAGCTTCAACTCTGGTTTAGGGCTTTTAGCACACTAAACACCCTACCCACTGCAGGCCTCGGTGGGCTGAATTTTAGGATTTTTGCCTAGACTGAAGTGTTGGTCGTCTGAATATAACTGTCACCCGGCTCTGTGCAGCTGTGACAATAGAGGGTGGTTCCAGACAGACACGTAGAGACCCAATTCTGGCCTTAGGGACCTCCAAGAGAGTTCTTTTCAGGGAGGGAAATGTATTCAGGATGGATGGTTGTCTGAGCTGGGGCTGAGGAGGTGGTAACTCTGAATGAAAGGAAGGAAAGGGGGGAGGAGAAAGAAGAAAGGAAAAGAGGAAGGGAACTGTCAGTTATTACAAGGCTTTGAGAGGTTAGTGGTTCAGAACTTGGGCGCTGGAGGCAGACTGCCTGGGTTCAGATGCTGACCCTACCACTTCCTAACACTGTGGCCTTATAGAATGTACTCATCCTCTCCAGGCATCAGCGTCCTCATCTATGAGATGTGGGTAGTAATGACGCCCGCTTCCAAGCTCTCCTGCCTGTGATTGTGCCCATCCAGCATGTAGCATAGCATCTGATGTGCAGTTAGGACTGCATCATTTTTATTATTATCTCCATGCTCTTATTGCAGTGCTAGACACTTGGGCACACACTGTGTCATTAAGAATTTCTGTAACCCAATGTATAGGGTTATTTTGAAGATGGAACACTGAGGTTCAGCAGGCCAGGTAACTACGCAAAAGTCCCACAGGGAGATCAAGATCTAGTTAGACCTGAACCCAGCTTTGGCCAAAGTCATATCACCGCACCTTCTCTGGGATCAGTGCTCCCATATGACATCAAAGGACATATCACAGACTTATGGGAGCTGCTCTGAAGAGCAACTAGATTACCCATCACTCTTCTCTCCCCTGGGCTCCTCCTGTATTTCCATTTTAGTGACAGGAACATGAACAGTGGATACTGGGAGTGATCACTGGTCACAGGGCACCTGGGTGGCTCAGTTGGTTAAGCATCTGACTTCAGCTCAGGTCATGATCTCACAGTTCATGAATTCAAGCCTCGCGTTAGGCCCGGTGCTGACAGCTCAGAGCCTGGAGCTTGCGTCAGATTCTGTGTCTCCCTCTCTCTGTCCCTCCCCTGCTTGTGCTCTGTCTCTCTCTACCAAAAATAAATAAACATTGGGGTGCCTGGGTGTCTCAGTTAAATGTCCATCTTTGGCTCAGGTCATGATCTCGTGATTCGTGAGTTCAAGCCCCACGTTGGGCTCTGTACTGTCAGCTCAGAGCCTGGAGCCTACTTTGGATTGTGTGTCTCCTTCTCTCTCTGAACACCCCCCCCCCACCTCTCGTGCTCTGTTTCTCTCTCTCTCTCTCTCTCTCTCTCTCTCTCTCTCTCTCTCAAAAATAAATAAACAGGGGCGCCTGGGTGGCTCAGTCGGTTAAGTGTCCGACTTCAGCCAGGTCACGATCTCGCGGTCCGTGAGTTCGAGCCCCGCGTCGGGCTCTGGGCTGATGGCTCAGAGTCTGGAGCCTGTTTCCGATTCTGTGTCTCCCTCTCTCTCTGCCCCTCCCCCGTTCATGCTCTGTCTCTCTCTGTCCCAAAAATAAATAAACGTTGAAAAAAAAAATTAAAAAAAATAAATAAATAAATAAATAAATAAATAAATAAATAAACATTTAAAAATTAAAAAAAAAAAAAAGCAAACACTGGTCACACTCATGGAAACAGAAAGTAGAGTGCCGGCTATCAGGGACTGGGGTGGGGAGTTGTTCAATGGTGATAGTGTTTCAGTTTTGTGAGATGAAAAAGTTCTGGAGATCTGCACAACATTATGAATATACTTAACACCACTGAACTGTACACTTAAAAATGGTTAAGATGGAAAATCTCATGTTTTTGTTTTTTACCACAACTAATAAAACATTACAGAAGAGCACTAGTGTGGGAGTCATGATGCTTTTGGGGTGTTGCTGGGAACTTGAGCTTATCCGTCCAACTTCTCAGCCTCTTGTCTGGTCTCCTTGCAGTCAGGGGGCCGACAAACAGCATCACTGGACCACACCTGCCCACACATACCGTGAGCCCCTTCAGGGCTGAGCAGCACACTTCTGACAGGAGCCTTATTCTGGGGTCTTCAAAGCTCCTCTCTCACATGCTTTGCCCTTTCTGACCTCCTGCTTGTCCCCTGTCTCTTAGAAATTTTTGGCCATCAACCTGGGACAAAAGGGGGAAAGTAGCAAAATCCCCCCAGGGAAGCATGTCTGCTTGGCATGGTGGAGAGAGTGTGGGCTTTGGGCAGAAGCAGGGAAGAAGCTCATCTTATCTTTTCTTCAGCTTGCTTAACTCTAAGATAGGATAGTATGGTTGTCCCAGGTAACGAAACGGGCAGCTCACTCCAAGCAAAAATTTCAACCAGGCTATAAACTGTTCTTTTGCTGCAGGAGATTCTGAGGATTCTGGGGACAGGTTTGGAGACACTGGGTTGGGCACTCACTGATGAGGCTGTGTAAAGATGCTAGGACAGAGAGTCATGGGAGTGGGCAGGGATGAGGGTCTCCCTCTTGGCCTCCTACTCCCCAGAGAACAGCCTTCTTGGAGGCCACAGTAAGGGCTTGGTGTCCCTTGAAAACTCATGTGGCCTTCTTCACTGTTGGCATTAGCATTGACCATTCTCAGGAGAGCATGAGATTGGCTCTGTTGCTGCCATCCAATGTGGGGCATCCCTTCTGGGAGGACTTTACCTCCAGCCACATGGCTTGCCCAGACTGTGGTTTTTGACCCAAAGCTGACCGCTCCATTAGGCACAGCGGGGACAGTGCTCAGGGCCAACAATACTTTCAGAGGCCCATGAAAATGTTTTCATTTCTTTTAAAATTAGAAGAAAAAAAAAAGCCTTTCAGGTCAAAGTGAATGTTATAATATATAATATTAATATATTTTTATACCAACATAGTTATAAAATGTGATATTAATTTTTTATATAGAGTTAGGGGCATGCAAAGGCAAAAGTGCCAAGGGCCCATGAAAGTTATAATACAGCCCCGCTCCAGGCTGGCAGGGATTCCATTTGGCCCCTCAACCCATGGCCTCTTCTGTTTCCATAGTAACTGCTATCTCCCTACTGCAACCACCACCACTATCTAGGATGAAATACTCTCTCTGGTATTTTATTTCTTTTTAGGGACCCATTTTGCATATCAGTTTCATCGCTTGGCAATTGCTACCTGGAGCACATGGCCGGAAAATTTCAAAAGCCTTGTCTGGAATCTGTGGGAAAGAATGGTGTGATCAATTAGTGATGTCTGTCCTAGGCTCTTGATGGGGAAGGGACAGCACACGTGCTGTGTTCTTGCCTTTGACTGACCTTTGCTTTGTATCTCCAACTTGACTGCAAG
Organism: Lynx rufus; assembly: GCF_022079265.1. Classification (NCBI taxonomy): domain Eukaryota; kingdom Metazoa; phylum Chordata; class Mammalia; order Carnivora; family Felidae; genus Lynx; species Lynx rufus. The sequence goes on from NW_025814823.1 coordinate 179,973,055, forward strand.
CCTTGCAAAACAGAATATGCCTTAACATGCTGTGCATCCCATGTTGAAATATCTAGAAAGTCTCTTAATACCTGTTGATTGATTGAAGTGAGTATCTGTGAATACTCTTAATCCATTTAATGTCTCCTGATACCCTTTCATTCTGTTCTTTATCTCTAGGCGCCTGAACAAGAATAAGCTCCAGGTCCTTCCGGAATTGCTTTTCCAGAGTACACCAAAGCTCACCAGACTGTAAGTAGAGCCGAATTATGTTCTCTACCTGGTGTCCTGCCTGGCTTTGGTGATATGGATATTGTGGTTGCCTTTGTGAATGGAGCCTGGTACCATGCAGAGCTTGGTAGTTAGGCCATATGTATGGAGACTAGGAGCTGGGCTTCAATATGGCGTGCCCCTACACTCCCTTCCACACCTGACTTTTGCTCCCATTCTTCAGATATCAGTGGCTTAAGTGGCCAATGAGGGCTGGTGGCTTGTGGTAGTAGATCTCTTCTTTGCAAAGAAGGACACACTGCCATTTAACATGGTCTGACCTCACCTCAGGGAAATGCCCTGGGGATGGGATTTGAGGTAGGTTTACTCAAAGGAGACACCAGTGGTCTCAGAGGGCATTGTATTGGACTGAACACTTTAACCTCACCATCCTGCAGACCAGAACAACTCCAGCCCTTTGCCTGCTTCCTACCTCCGCCAGTCTGAGAACCCTGGGTCTGGAGATCTATGATTTTGTGGGAAAAGGAAGAAACATCTTAAATTTTGCTTTATCTTCTGGAATGGTCCAAGACATAATGCAGGGGGAAGATTGGAGATGTTTCTGTGCATTTATTCAGTATGAGAGTTTGGAGGTTCAAGGAACTTGAGATGCACGTCAGAATGGAGATTGCGGTTGGCATATTGTGGGCATTAGGCAAGTGTTAATTAATTGACAGTGAATGGCTCTATGATTCTGAGCCTATAAGTCATACTGGCAGTGACTCGCGTAGTTCATGGGGTGAACTGGGTTGGCCCAAGCCTTGATTTTCTGAATGGAGTGACAGTGTCTGGCTGCTTAGTAGCCAAGCAGTGAGATTTACAGCCTGGGTGGGAAGACTGTAACATTACTGGGGAGGCTCCAAACTTGTGGCCACCATTTACATTCCCAGTGGCTGTGTTTAATACCTATTTATGCAGTCAAACAATGCATGTAGGCTCCAGGATACATTGGGAAATACAAAACACATGTCAGTGTGTGTGCTTAAGAATGAGTTCTGAATTAGGAGTCTGTATCTATATCTATATCTGTGTGTGCATACACAGAAAGAGACTATATACATAAATGTATTTTAAAGGACACTTTGTTGGAACAGGAACCACAAGGGTTGGTTGGTGTTTAAGTGGTACAGCAGCGTTGTTTGCCTTCTCTAGGACACACCTGTACCTTGTCAAGGTCTTCTCGTGCTGTGTACTGCATTTCTCTAGCTCGGTCCACCTGGCTGACTTTGCTATCTGTGGGGAAGAGTATGCCCCCCTTTTCACCTTTCCACACTGAATCCATCTTGATGGGCATGAGGATGACTAAAGTGATGTTCAGCAGCCTGAGTGTCTAGCTGAGCTGGATAAACAATACTAAATGGGCATATGGGGAAACAACCTGGTTTTTAATTCCCTCTTCCTATGTAGTTCTTTCCTTACATGCTCACCTAATAGCTGTCTTTCCACCCAGCACCACATTGTGCCTTTTCAACCTGCTCCTAAATAATGCTGACTCTAAGCTCTTCATCTGGAATCTCAGCATCACATTCTAAGCAAACAGAAGGTGTCTGTGGGGCTGGGGCTGCTGGAAAGCTTTGAGCAGGTGGGGTCTGAGTGTTCCACTTGTTGCAGGGTGTCAAGCGGGCTGGTTCTTGCTCATGGAACATGGCCTCATAGCTGCTCCCATCAGATGATGCCCATTTTGTGCGAGGCTGCTTTTGATGCAGGCAGAGGAGGAATTTCAGGCAGTGATAACAGGTCTCTGAGATGCTGGGGGCCAGGCCCAGGCAGGCAGCCTAGGGCATGGGAACCCCCAGGGTGGTATCCTGTCACTTTCTGAGAGAGATTGGGGGAGTCATTTTCCCTTCTGTGCCTGAATATCCCCATCAGTATAAGGCTGACACTCCTCTTCCCTTTTATCTTCCTCGCCAAGTAGCTGTATCAGATGAGATCATAGTGTGTGTGCATTTGTTTTCTAGGGTTTACAGTGAGGGGTGAGTGTAATTACCAAGATAACTAGTGTTACTCCCGCACTTCCCATTTTCTCAGCTTTGCTCTCTGATCTCTTTCTTCCGGATGCACGAAGACACTGGCAGTTGCTATGGGCACTGAGGTGGATGACTCTGAGCTTTTGCTTCAAGCCAGAGAGCTGCAGCTGGGAAGGCAGGCACGACATTTGACTCAGTCTGTTATCTGTCCTGCTCCAGGTCCTAGCCAGGCACAGAAGTGGGCACACATAAGCACTCAGTGAATGGGTAGATGAATAAGTGAAGGATATAGGCCTAAGTATTATAAACAGTGCCCTTAGGGAGCTTTGGTTCTTTTATCCTTCATTCATTCATTCCCTCATTCATTTATTCAGTAAGCTCTTCCTCTGTGCTTGTTCCAGCCTGGCCTCTGCTGGGTTTTCAGGTACAGACATGAAGGATGCCCACTTCTCTGTATGCCTCATCATGACACATTCTGAATGGCTGCCAAAAAGCTTAGAGCTAAATATAATTTTTTTTTTATTTAAGCAACTATATTAACTCAGGTTTCGGCTATAATCAGCAATCTCTTTTTTCTCTCTGGGCTTGATCTTTGATTTTTCTTAATGGCCCTATTGTGTCTTTGTCTTATTTTGCAGGGTACAAATTAGAAATCAATAAATGTGCAATCATGGGTGTGTATACATATGTCACTAGCTCTGTAAAGGAGTGTTGCATCTCAATAGACACAGTGAACCATTTTCCAGGGAATGCTAAATGTGGGTACTGTGTGGCTGTCTACTCCGTAGCATGCCATGTGGGATAAGTAGCAATTCTGGACACGCCTTTTCCTTTCTTATTAGATCTGTAGACAAAAACTGCTTAATACTCACTATTTATCCAAAGAATACCTTTTGTTAAGGCTATGGATGTGTAATAAGATGTTTGGAGGAGTGATGGGAAAGGGAAATAATATTTGTTGGAAACCTGCTATTATAATAACACTACTAACCACTAAGTGACAGAAATGTGACTAAAATTAGTTTAATCCAAAGAGGAAAGATACCGGTTTATATGCCTGGAAAGTTCAGGGACAGTTATGGACAGCTTCAGGAACAACTGGATCCAGGGGCTTGGTGAAGTTATTGGGACTTCATGTCACTCCTTACATCTTTTGTAGCAGTGCACGTGATGGTGAGCAAAAGCAGAAGACCCAGGGTACTAATCTGGCAATCCGGGTGGAGTCAACAGTCCTTCAGAAAAGAACCAGTGGTAGATTGCTTAGCTTGGTGACATGTCCATGTCTGAGCACATCATTATTGCCAGTGAGGTGGTGTCCTCTGACCAGTCAAGTTTTGGAAATGGGTTCATCCCATTTGTTTGGGGATGAGAGTTTGCAAGGCTTGGGAATGGGTTTCCCAAAAGAAAGAAAAATTCTGTTATCCAAAGATGGGGGAAATGATGCCAAACTTGAAAACAACAGATGTTGGGGCGCCTGGGTGGCGCAGTCGGTTAAGCGTCCGACTTCAGCCAGGTCATGATCTCGCGGTCTGTGAGTTCGAGCCCCGCTTCAGGCTCTGGGCTGATGGCTCAGAGCCTGGAGCCTGTGTCTGATTCTGTGTCTCCCTCTCTCTGACCCTCCCCCGTTCATGCTCTGTCTCTCTCTCTGCCCCAAAAATAAATAAACGTTGAAAAAAAAAAAAAAGAAAACAACAGATGTCTACAAATTCATTGAGCAATGACTTTGGGCAGTCTGCTGTGCTTTAACTGAATGCATTGGATCCTCAGAAACACTTCAAGGTAATAACAATTGCAAACCCATTGGCTGGCAGGTACTGTTCTGAGCACTTGAGGTATAATTCATTTGATACTCCTTACAGCCCTGTGGGGTGATACTATGACTAACATTATTCTATAGATGTGAAACTGAGGCTTAAAGAAGTTAAGAACTTGCCTGATATCCTACAACTACTTAGTGACAGAACCAGAGTTCACATTTGGGTAATCTGACTCTGGAGTCTGTGCCGTTTTTCTACTATAGGCAGCAACCTGCCTCATTCCTCCCATTTTATAGTAGAGGCAACTAAAACTCAGAGTTTAAATTACTTACTCATATAGCCCACATTTCTAAGAAGTAGCACTACCCTGGGGACTTTGCCTCAATGCTCAGACTTAACCTTTACACTAATCCTATAGAGAGAATCATTATCACATCTACTTCTGAGGCCGAGAGGGGTTATCTAACTTACCCCATTGCTGTATAACCAGGATACAATGGAACTGGGACTCAGATGTGTGTCTGTGTCACTGCAGAGTCCTTCGGTTTTCTACTATGCCAAGCTAGCTATTGTGGAGACCTAAAATGATGATAAAAAGGATTGATAATGGGCCTGTCATATGTCCAAGTGCTTCTGTCAGGCCTTGCTGACCACTCTACCCCCATCCACCCTCAGATCCAGCACCAGTAATTCATTGATCCATATGTATATTAATGGTGTATCTGTCCTCTTCCTGTTTTCAAGCACACAGAGTACTGGACAAAGAATCCTAGAGCTTGGGAGTGCCCTAAAGATTAGGTAACATCACTGTGGTCTGTAAAGGGCCAACAAGGTCTCTACCATGCCTTGGGCACTCAATAAAATAAGTATTAGCTTCCCCCAATCCTGACATAGATCAGAAGGTTCTCGAGTGTTGGGATTATGTTTCTGCTCCTCCTAAGTTCCCTACCACTCCTGACTCAGAGCTGGGCATAGGAGGTGGCAGTAGAGTGGAGGGCTTAAGGGGCTGTGAGCTCGTGGACAAGTCATTTAACTTCCCCGGGTCTCAGGTTCATCATCAGTACAATAAACAAGAGAACCTACTTCTCTACATTGTTATGAGGATAGATGGAAGTGGCCCATGGGCAGCCTTCAGCATTGACTGTAGCACATAGCAAGTGCTCAATGAAAGATGTCTGTGGTCGACTTTGCTGGCCGACTGAGGCGAGCAGTGCATATGCTATGGCTCTGGCATCGGTGGTGTCAACACTTCAGCACCTGACAGGGTTCAGGCTCCGAGAGAGATGAAGATGAGGCGGCGGTGCCCTTGAAGTGGGAAGATCCTGGTGTTCAGAATGGTCCTCCACCACCCACAAGCTCTGTGGCCTAAGACATGTTACTTTCCCTCTCTGGGCCTCAGTTGTCTCATCCAGACAGGATGGCACAGAGCATGGTCTGTTACATGGTCTATAGGTTATTAATTTCTCCTTTTTTGTGTCCCCTTCCAGCTTTCTCTTTCACCTACCCATGGGAGAGGGAGTGAGGGATTTCTGGTTTTTTGGAGGTTAAAGGGTTAATGTTGCCAGAAATCCTTAGAAGGGGAAGACAAGGTGAAAACAGTGACTGAATGTCCTCTGCATTCTACTCATTAAAGAGCTTTAAGGAGATGAGGGGCACAGTGGTTCACAACCGGTTTTTAAGAGTTGGACTTTGCCATATGAGGATGAGCGGGTCCTGTTGGCCCCTCTGTTCTGGATTCATGTCCAAAGAGCCCATTCAGTGTTTGGTAGTGGTTTTCAACCTGTCGCTGAATAAGCAGCTTGATAGCAGCAGCACAGAGGCCTCCAATTATTCTCCACTCAGTTCTACGAGGTATTTGACAGCTTTAAAAACATGCCATTGGGGTTAAACCCCCTGGCCCTCACTCGCATCTGCAGAGTTGCAAGAGACTTGGAAGGTTAATCCCTCAGGCCTCTGAAAACACTCTGAAGTGTGGCCAGCCAACTAGCCCCAAGTCACTGGGGCTGTTGTCATGGTGGAGCACCATCCCTCCCAGAAGTAAAGGCTGTAAAACCTCAGTTTCCAGGGAACTTCCTTCCAATGAGGGATACCTCCTCTGAACTCTCCTCTCTGCTTGCTTGTACCTCTCCTTCCTTTTCTCCATCGTCCCGTCTTGTCACTGCCTTGTGTGTACGTGCCATGTACTCCCCCACACACAGAAAGTTGCATTCAGCAAGGTGGTCCAGTGCCTCTTTGAGGCAGCCCAGTGCGAGAGTAAAGAATGTGGCCTTTGGAGCCGTACACACCTGGGTTGGGGTCCTCCCCTCTGGTGACCCTGAGCAAGTGACTTCAACTTTCTCAGCCTCGGGTTGATTCACTGTGCAACAGAGGTCACAGCCACAGCTCCGGTCTTTGTTTGCTTGGGCTGCCATAACAAAGTATCTCAGATGGGATGGCTTAAACAGCAGAAATTTGTTTTCTCGTAGTTTGGATCCTGGAAGTTTGAGATCAGGGTGCTGGCAGGGTTGGTTTCCTGAGGCCTCTCTCCTTGTCTTAGAGCCAGTATCTTCCTGTGCCTCTACGTGCGGTTGTCCCTCTCTTCATGCTCAGCCCTGGTGTTTCTTCCTCTTCTCATAAGGAAACCAGGCATACTGGCTCAGGGCTCCTCCCTAATGGGTGTGTTTTAACTTAATCACCTCTATAAAGACCTGATCTCTAAATACAGTCACATGCTGAAGGAATGGGTCCAAGGGCTTCAATTTTAGGGGGACACAGCAGCCCACAATAGTTCCCAAGTGCATATTACATCGGGTGCTTTGTGACCTGCTTCTATGTGAATCCTCCTTCTTCATCTCAGGTCTAGGAGGTGAGATACTATAATATTTCCTTTTTAGAGATGAAGAAACAGAGTCCTAAAGATTTGGACAGCTTGCCCAAGGTCACAGAGCCAGTAACTGGCAGAGCCAAAATTCAAACCCAAACTTGCCTGACTCCAGAGCCTACATTCCTTACTGTACTTATGAGAAGTTAATAACTAGTTAATGTGCTGGGCACTTAGTAGAAGCTCAGTTAATGTTTGTTCCTTTATGTCTTTGAAGCCCTCAGTGGGCCGAGACGTGTTGAGTGACTGGGGCCCCATACCTCTAGGTAGTACCTTTTGCAGTTCGTAGATCCTTTTGTAGCCACCTTTAGTCTTCCAGTTCTACACTAAACTTGAAAACATAACTACATGCAATATGTGTCACCATAAAACTCTATATCAATGTGAAACAATACTATAAAAGTGAAACACCAGTGGAGAAAACAAAAACCATACTACCCAGTTTTCTAGCAGAGTTGTTATCTGATGTGGTGAAATGATAATAGGGCGATGGGAAAACCAATCCATCAGGATGGTGGGGGGTTCAGAACCGCCTGCCTGCTGGGAGCTGCATCCCAGAGACCCGCTCCCCCTGTGCTGGCCTAGCCCTCAGAGGCCAGGGACGGGCCAGCCTCACCGTTGCAGACGTGGGGTCATTTTTTCCAGGGGCACAGCCACTAAAAGCTCATGGAAAATCTCCCTGCAAACTGGAGCTCCGTTCCCTACTCCCTCTCCATTCCCCCACCCCCTGAACACTGCAGTGAGGCCTCAGCCTTCTGTTTGTGTTATGCCATGCTCTGTCCCCTGCGGTTTCATCATGTGCTTGAGGACAGGTTAGCTTTAATCTGCATGTGGACAGATAATGGATTACAATGGGTGCCGTGGCACTCTTGGGATTTCTGTTTTGCGTGATTTGCTCGTGCTTTAACCTAGAGCTAGGAAAGAAGGCATGGAAGGTTTCTTTTCTCCTCCACTGAGGCTTTATCCAGCTGAACACAAGTCTGTTGTCTATCCACAGAGTTGATTACAAGGCTAATACTTTGAATTGTCTTGTAGACTCTTAAATGATAGAATTTTAGAGGTAGGAATTAAAGTTATCCAGGCCAGAATTTCTCAAACTTCTCTGAGCATCTGAACACCTGGGAATCTTATTAAAATGTGAATTCTGGTTCTGTAGTTCTGAGGTGGGACCTAGGAGTCTGTGTTTATAACAAACTTCCAGGTGATGCTCCTGGCCTAGGACCACATTTGGTGAGCAAGGATCTAAGTTCCACTGCTTCTCAAGCTTAGCACATGGAAAAAAAAAAAAATCTCTTGAGGTGCTGGTTAAAATGCTGATTCCCAGTCTGTGTAACCAAGACATCTAGTTCATGAGATCTGGAATGGACCCAGGATTCTGACCTTATAAATAGGCAACCCACACCTTTGGTGTATGTCACCCATGGGTATACTTTGAGAAATGCTGATCTATTATAAACCTATTATTTTATAGATTGGGGAGCAGGCAAACAACCAAACATTTCTTGAGCACCTACTGTGTACTAGGCACCTTATGCGTATACAGTCTTCTTTAGTCTTCCTGAAGTGTAGATATTTTTGTGCCTACTATACAGATGATAAAACTGAGGCTTAAGAGTTTAACTAAGTCACCAGGAATAAACCCAGGCTTTTCTGACCTCCAGTTCTGTGGGTTGTTTTCTACCTTATCATGTGCCCCTGTGCTGAAACACACCTTAAAGAAGAGGGAGGAAAAACAATCATGGATCTCTGAAGGTTTCAAGGTTCAGTATTTTGTACTTTTATGCTTATATGAGCCTCTGTGAGCATGTGCTCATATCTGAGATCTAAAGTATTAAGACTTGAAATATTAAAACAGAAAATTTATAGACTCAAATGCATGTGTGCGAGTAGAACTTTCTAAATTCCCTACAATGTATCAAAGTTAGAGTTGGGTTTTATATTTTAAAACTCTTTGGCCCTTTGGGCCAACGGAAGAACTTTCTAAAGTGATCAGGTAATACTTATACTGAGAACATTCTACCAGCTTGAAAAGCTTTTTTTTTTTTTTTCCAGAAAGAAAGAAAACCAAGCTGTGACTTTACAATGCTTTGGAATTACAGAATATGCTTGTAATTTTTACAATTCTGCACAGACTTCTTTGCCACATCTGGTTGATATTACTGGCAGGGATATATGGGGGAATAAACCATAGGCTGGAATGTGAAACATCCCACAAAATGAGTTTCTTATAGGTTGCTGCATAAAACATTTTGATTCTCCCTTTCTTTGGAAGGATGGCTTAAGTGATTTCATGGATTTAGTATTTTCTTTGGTTTGAAGGTAAGAGGTTTTGCTGGTCTACCTGGTGGGGGTTCCAAGGTGGCTTTCTGAAGATGTGTGCAAAGGGTTAACTATTCTATAGTCATGCCATGGATCACGGTGAGGAAAGTAACCCTTGAAGGCCAGACCGACACTGGACACTGGTGATGATGGTGAAACCCTGGGGCCAGCTGAATTGCTACAGAAAAGGGGAGAATGTCGAAAGAAAAGGTTATATGTATAAGGGCTTCAGAAAACCTCTTGAATTTTAGTTCTGATGGTGCATTAAACAGCTCACAGCAAGAAGAGCTCAGCTCCTTGCACATACAGCCAGAAGCCTTCATATGTCGGTGTGTTCTCTGTGCTGTATGTGAAAACAGTGAGTTGAGAAGGTGGAAAAATAAAACAAACACCCAGCTGATACCTGGCACATCGTCCATCCCTGTTGGGGACATTCCTGCCCAATTCCTAGGAAGAGAACTGTGTGACCAGGGACAACTAAAACATTCATTAAACACCTACTGTGTGTGTGTGTGTGTGTGTGTGTGTGTGTGTGTGTGTCTGCAATGTGCTGGTTGTTGGGATGCTGAGTATAGAATGCAGACATGTCTAATCTGAGCCCAGAGGGTGTGAGGATGGGCTTCTTGCCACCTGGCTTCTTCTCAGACTTCCTTGGCTGGGACCCACCTGCAGAGTTGGAACCTCTCTGTACAACACCATGTGCTGCTCTCAGCACCTTGTGGCATGTGGTAGAGTCAGCTAGCCTCAGCGGGTCTGTGTGGCCAGCACCAAGGGTGCTCACATAAAGACTGTGCTCTCAGTGGCAACTTAGCCCATTATTGAGAATGAGAACCAGAGGCCAGCCTATGTGCACACCCGGGGATCCTTGTTCCCCTTATCTGGAGTTAAAAACTGTCAAGGGAATTGAAAATGTCTGGGAAATATCACATTATATATAGAAAACTATAAGTCTTTTGAGGTGGGCTGACCCCAAACACACGTTCTTCAATTGCCTGAATGATGCAAATGTACCCACATCTAATAATCGTGAATTATTTGTTCTTGAATCACGTTCAGCATCAACAGAAACATTTCTAAGAGCCTAATTATCCCTCATTTCCAACCAACATTTGGGAATCTTTCCAGGGGACAAATAGTGTTTTAATTTGATGCCCAAATTCTAGCATAATTTCAAATTATCAAAAAAAATAATAAAAGACGTCTGTAACTTTGACTTTCTTTTATCTTTTCTGTGGGCTCAGTATCCTATATGTTGAACATTAATCTTCACTTGTAAGGTTTTCAGTCCATTTACAAAGTCCTGGAGATTGAAGATTGTAATGAAAATGTTTATGCCCTATTAACAACAAAACTGTGCTAACACAGTACTGTCTAAGCCAAATAAAAAATGGAGAAGTTTGAGGGGACAGTTCAAGAAGGAACATAGGAAGATCCTGAACTCACCTCCTTCTATAGACATGCCAAATATATAGCTACATATAGAACAATCCTCTATGAAAAAGACCTGAAAACTAGCTGAACAGCTCCTCCACAACAAAGGATAAAAAGGCCACACAGAGATGATTAGGAAAGAGAGAGATATGGTCTTGCCAAAAGTCCCACCCCTAGTTAGGAGTAACCCACTACTGGGAGGGGTCCTATAAATATAGATTGTATCCATAAGGAGCAAGGGGTTCAAACCCCACATTAGGCACCCCAGTCATTGGGACCTGGGCTGGAGAAATGAGCCTCCAAAATATATGGCTTTAAAAACCAATGGGGCTTATGTCCAGGAGACCTAAAGGGCTGTAGGATACTGAGACTCCACTCTTAAAGGGCTCACACAGATTTCACTCACCCCAGGACCCAGCTCAAAAGCAGCAAGCTGAAAAGCACCTAGACTATGTGTGAAGGAAATTCATTGGCTAAGCTTAAAGGGTCTGCCAGAGGAGTAGAGGTCTGTTGGAACTCTCTCCAGGGACAGACACATGGGAAGGCACCATTTTTGCATTCTCCCTCCACCTTGCTACCTTGTCCCACACCCCGTGCTGTCCTGCAGCCCTGCCAAACCCAGTAAGTGGGCTCATCCCAGCCTAGCATGCCCCCACAGCCCTACTTTGCCAAACCTGGGGGGACCTCTTGCCCTAGGCCACTTCTCTGCCATGACCCCACCTTGCAAAACTCACTTGGCAGGCTCATTACAGTCTGGCACTCTCCTATAATCTCAAAGTTAGCAGGTGTGCACATTCCACACAGGGAATGCCCCTTGAATGCTTGGCTTTGAAGCCAGGTGTACTAGCATTTCTGGGCCCCACAGAACTGAGATAATAGAAGAGTTAGTTCTTATAAGGCTATGACACCCAGGGCATTGCACAGACATCAGACTGGAACTTACCTCCAGGCTTCCTGTGACCACTTCTTAAAATTAGGAGAGGTATCTGCTTTGTCTAATACACAGAAAAAAACACAGAGAGTCAAGCAAAACAAGGCAACAGAAGAATATGTTCCACATGAAAGAACAAGATAAAACTCCAGGAAACATTCTTAATGAAATGGAGATAAGTAATTTACTTGATGAAGAGTTCAAAATATGGTCATAAAGATGCTCACAAAAAGAAATAGAGGAAGAAAAGAAAAGAAAAGCAAAAGATGCTCACCAATCTCAGGACAAGAATGGATGAACACAGAGAGAATTTTAAGGAAGAGATAGAAAATATAAGAAAGTACCAAACAGAAGTCACAGAGTTGAAGACTATAGTAACTGAACTGAAAAATACACTGAGGGGTTCAACAGCAGACCAGATGAAGCAATAGAATAAATCAGTGTCCTGAAGACAGAGCAGTGGAACTTACCCGGAGCAGCAAAAAGAAAAAGGAATTTTAAAAAGTGAAGATAGCTTAAGGCACCTATGGCACAAATCAAATAGATCAACATTCACATAATAGGGAGTTCCAGGAAGAGGAGAGAGATAAAGGGACCTAAAACTTATTTGAAGAAATAATGGCTGGAAACTTTACTAACCTGGGGAAAGAAACAGACATCCAGATGCAGGAATCCCAGAAACTCCCTAATAAGAGAAATCAAAGGGACCCACACCAAGGCACCTTATAATTCAGGTGTCAAAAGGTAAAGATAAAGAAAAAATATTAAAAACAGCAAGGAAAAAACAATGTTTTACATACAAGGGAACCCCCATAAGACTATCAATTGAGTTTGGGGCACCTGCATGGCTCTGTTGGCTAAGTGCCTGACATCAGCTCAGGTCACGATCTCATGGTTCATGGGTTCGAGCCCTGCATCAGGCTCTGTGCTGACAGCTCAGAGCCTGGAGCCTGCTTCAGATTCTGTGTCTCCCTCTCTTTCTGCACCTCCACCTCTCTGTTCATTCTCTGTCTCTGTCTCATTCTCTCTCTCAAAAATAAATAAAAACATTAAAAAAAATTTAAGACTATCAGTTGAGTTTTCAGCGGAAATTTTACAGGCCATAAGGGAGGGGCATGATATATTCAAAGTACTGAAACTTCCAACAAGAATACTCAACCCAGCGAGGTTACCATATAAAAGGAGAGAAGAATTTTTCAAACAAGCAAAAACTAAAGGAATTCACCACTAATAAGCCAGACTCACAAGAAATGTTAAAGGGACTTCTTTTTAAGCCAAAAAGAAAGGACACTAATTATTAACAAGAAAAATTATGAAAGCAAAAATTCTCACTGGTAAAAGTAAATATATAGTAAATGTAGTGGACAAATCACTTACAAAGCTACCATGAAGAGTAAAAGACAAGGTAATAAAACTAACTATTAAAAAGTAGTTAAGAGATAACACAAAATAAAAATATGTAAAATGTGACATCAAAACATAAAATGTAGGAGAGAAGAGTAAAAATGTAGTTCTAGAATGCATTTAAACTTAACTTTCTGTCAACTTAGAATATCTACATCTGTATGTCTGTATATCTATATGTATATATACATACATACACACATACATACATACGTACACACATACATACATATGTGTGTATGTGTGTTTGTGTGTGTGTGTATACAGATACACAGAAGATAATGAGAATGGAGTTGGAAAATAACACTAAAAAATGGCATCAAGCCACAAGGGAAGAAAGCAATAGGGTAAAAGAACAGAGAGGAACTACAAAATAGCCAGTAAACAGTGAACAAAATGGCAATAAGTACATACCTATCTATAATTACCTTAAATATAAATGGACTAATTCTCCAATCAAAAGACATAGAGTAGCTGAATGGATATACATACATACATACATACATACATACATACATACGACCCAATATATGCTGCCTGGAAAAGACTCAACTCTGAAATAAGGACACCTACAGACTGAAAGTGAGGCATGGAAAAAAAAAAGATGTTTGTGCAAGTGGAAACCAAAAGAAAACTGGGGTAACTATACTTATATCACAAAATAGGCTTTAAAGACTGTAATTAAGAAAAAATGGGCATTACGTAATGATGAAGGAGTTAATCCAGCAAGAAGAAATAACATTTGTAAATATTTATGAACCAACCTAGGAGAACCTAATACATAGAAAGTAAGTATTAACAGACCTAAAAATAAATCAATAGTAATATAATAATAGTAGGGGATTTTAGTACCTACTTAAGTCAATGGATAGATCACATAGATGTAAAATCAATAAGGAAACATCAGCCTTAACACATTAAATCAGTTGGGCTTAATAGGTATATACAGAACATTTCACCCAAAAGGAGCAGAGTGCACGTTCTTCTCCAGTGCACATAGAACTTCTCCAGGATAGATCATAGGTTAGGCCACAAAACAAGTCTCAATAAATTTAAGAAAATTGGAATCATATCAGGTATCCTTTCAGACCACAATAGTATGAAACTGGAAATGAATCACAAAAGAGAAAACTGAAAAAAATCACAATTATGTGGAGGTTAAACAATACTTTACTGAATAACCAATGGGTTAATGAAAAAAATCGAAGGAGAAATTCAAAAATACGTTGAGACAAATGAAAATGGGAATGCAACATACCAAAATCTAGATGCAGCAAAAGCAGTTCTAAGAGGGAGGTTCATAGCAGTACAGGCCTACTTCAAGAAAAAAGAAAAATCTCAAATTAACAATCTAGCTTTAAACCTTAAGAAACTAGAAAAAAGAGGAACAAATGAAGGCCAAAGTTAGTAGAAGGAGGGAAGTAATGAAGCTCAGAACAGAAATTAATAAAATAGACACTAAAATGACAATAGAATCAATGAAACGAAGAGCTGATTGTTTGAAAAGGTAAATAAATTGATAAAGCTTTAGCTAGACTCACTAAGAGATAAAGTGATAGGGTTCAAATAAATGAAATCAGAAATGAAAGAAGATATATTACAACTGATACCACAGAAATATAAAGGGTCATAAAAGACTGCTATTAATAATTATTTGCCAACAAATTAAACAACCTAGAAGGAATAGATAAATTCCTAGAAACATACAATACTTCACAATCAATTCATGAAGAAAGAAGATCTGAGTAGACTGATTACTAGCAAGGATACTGAATCAGTAATCAAAAACCTCCCAACAAATAAAAGTTTATGCTTCACTGGTAAGTTCTACCATACAAAGATTTTATACCTATATATCTCAAAGTCTTCCAAAAAACTGAAGAGGAGGAAATGCTTTCAAACTCATTTTACACAGACAGCATTACCCTGATACCAAAACCAAACAAGAAAACCACAAAAAAAGGAAAATTACAGGAATATATCCCCAATGGATATAGATGCAAAAATCCTCAACAAAATATTACCAAGCCAAATTAGATAATTCATTGACAGGATCATACACCATAATCAAGTGGAGATTTATTCCAGTGGAGATTTAATCCAAGGATGCAGGGATGGCTAATATTCACAGGTCAATTAATGTGATATACCACATCAACAAAGTGAAGGATAAAAATTATATGATTATCTCAGTGGATGTAGAAAAAGCATTTGACAAAATTCACCATCGATTTATGGTAAAAACTCTCAACAAAGCAGGTATATAGGGAATGCACCTCAACATAACAAAGGCTGTTATGACAAACCCACAGCTAACATCATACTCAATGGGCAAATCTGAAAGCTTTTCCTCTAAGATCAGGAACAAGACAGGATACCTGCTCTTGCCACTTTTATTCAACATAATATTGGAAGTCCTAGCCAGAGCAGTTAGGAAGTAAAAGAAATAAAAGTCATTGAAAACAGAAAGGAAGAAGTAAAACTGACACTATTTGTGGATGCCATGACATCATATATAGTAAACCCTAACATCACCACTAAAATTGTTAGAACTAATAAATTCAGTAAAGTTTCAGGGTACAAAGTCAATATACAAAATTTTTTTGCATTTTAATACACTAACAAAAACTACCTGAAAGAGACATTAAGAAAACTGTCCCATTTATAATTGAATTAAAAAAATAAAATGCCTAGGAATAAATTTAACCAAGGAGGTGAAAGACCTGTACACTGAAAAGTACAAGATATTAGTGAAAGAAATTAGAGAAGGCACAAATAAGTGAAAAGATATTTCTTGGTTATGGCGTGGAAGAATTATATTGTTAAAATGTCCATATCACCCAAAGCAATTTACAGATTCAGTGCAACCCCTATCAAAATCCCAATGGCATTTTTTCACAGAAATAGAACAAACAGCCCTAAAATTTGTATGGAACCACAAAATATTCTGAATAAGCAAAGCAATCTTGAGAAAGAACAAAGCTGGAGGCATTCCTGTGCTCCCTGATTTCAGTCTATATTACAAAGCTATAGTAATGAAAACTGTATGGTATTGGGAAAAAAAAAAAAAAAAACAGACACATAGATCAATGGAACAGAATAGAGAGCCCAGAAACCCATTCATATATGGTCAATTAATTTATGACAAAGGAGGCAGGAGTATACAATGGGGAAAGGACAGTGTCTTCAATAAATGTTATTGGGATAACTGAACAGCCATATGCAAAAGAATGAAACTGGACCATCATCTTATACCATATACAAAAATTAATTCACAGTGGATTAAAAACTTAAATATAAGATCAGATATCATAAAACTCCTAGAAGAAATCGTAAGTGGTAAACTTCTTGACATCATTCTTGGAGACATGTTTTTGGATCTGACTCCAAGGGTAATGGCACTTAAAGCAAAAATAAACAAATGGGACTACATCAAACTAAAACACACAGTGAAGGAAACCATCAACAAAATTAAAAATAAAACTAAATGGGAGAAAATATTTGTAAATCATAGATCTTATAAGGGGTTAATATCCAAAATATATTTTTAAAAAAGCACACAACTCAATAACAAAAAACAGTCTGAATAATAAATGGGCAGAGGATCTAAATAGACGTTTTTTTAAAAGACATACACATGGAAAGATGTTCATCATCACTAACCACCAGGGAAATGTGTATCAAAACCACAATGAGGTATCATCTCATAATGTGAGAATGGCCATTACAATAAAGACAAGAAATAACAAGTGTTGGTGAGGATGTGGAGAAAAGGGAACCCTCATGCATTGTTGGTGGGAATTTATTTTTATTTTTATTTTTTAGTTTTTTTAATGTGAAATTTCTTGTCAAATTGGTTTCCAAACAACACCCAGTTCTCATCCCAACAGGTGCCCTCCTCAATGCCCATCACCCACCCTCCCCTCCCTCCCACCCCCATCAACCCTCAGTTTGTTCTCAGTTTTTAACAGTCTCTTATGCTTTGGCTCTCTCCCACTCTAACCTCTTTTTTTTTTTTCCTTCCCCTCCCCCATGGTCTTCTGTTAAGTTTCTCAGGATCCACGTAAGAGTGAAACCATATGGTATCTGCCTTTGTCTGTATGACTTATTTCACTTAGCATAACACTCTCCAGTTCCATCCACATTGCTACAAAAGACCACATTTCATTCTTTCTCATTGCCAAGTAGTATTCCATTGTGTACCTAAACCACAATTTCTTTATCCATTCATCAGTTGATGGACATTTAGACTCTTTCCATAATTTTGTGGGAATTTAAATTGATGCAGCCACTGTGGAAAACAGTATGGAGGTGCCTCAAAAATGTAAAAATAGAACTACCATATGATCTAGCAACTCCACCTCTGGGTATTTATTTGGAAAAAAAACAAAAGCACTAATTTGAAAAGATATCTGCACCCCTATGTTCACAGCAGTGTTAGTCATAGTAGTTGAGATATGGAAACACCAAAGGGTCTACCGATGGATGAATGGATAAAGAAGATGTGGTGTTTATATATATTAGCTTACTACTCAGCCATTAAAAAAGAGAATGAAACCTTGCCATTTGGGACAACATGGATTGGCCTCGAGGGCATTATGTTTGGTGAAATAAGTCACAGAAAAATACTGTATGCTCTCACTTATATGTGGAATGTGAAAAGCAAAACAAATGAACAAACAAAACCAACCACATAGATGCAAAAAACAGAGTGGTGGTTGCCATAGGGGAGAGGAGATTAGGGGACGGGTGAAAAGGGAGAAGAGGGTCAAGAGGTACAGAATTCCAATCACGAAATAAATAACCCATGGAGATGTAATGTACAACATGGTGACTATAATCAACAATATGGTATTGCATATTATATAACTTTATGGTGGCAAGGAAGCTAGGCCCACTGTGGTGGTCATTTTGCATTGTATACAGATATCAAATGGTTATGTTGTACACCTGAAACTATTATAATGCTATATGTCAATTATACTTCCATAAAAAATAATAAATAAGTAAAATCTGTTTTAAGTTAAGAAGAAGAAGAAGAAGAAGAAGAAGAAGAAGAAGAAGAAGAAGAAGAAGAAGAAGAAGAAGAAAAAGAAGCAGCAGCAGCAGCAGCAGCAGCAGCAGCAGCTGCTGCTGCTGAAGGGGGAGGGGGAGGGGAGGAGGAGGGAAAATGGAGAAGTTTAAGTAAATTTTGTGCTCCTTGCCTGAATGTGGTGTGCTGGACCTGAGTTTTGGTTCATGGTTTAGAAAAATATTTTGATCTTTTATTCATGATGTTTCTTTCTTCCCATCCTTCCTTCTTTAATTCTACTCACTCTGTTTATGGTGATGAAGCCTATTTGGAAGTCTGGCCTCATCTTGATTGGTGCTGCCTGTTGTATAGCCAAAAACTTCCCATGGTTGGCTGAATGGAGTTGTTAGCTATTAAACTGATGGTTTGGCCTCTCATTGGTCTGTCTAGGACTCTGGACGAGAATTTCTCATGAGTGAGTCAGCTTTTGATCAAAATATACATAGAATCATGCCAACATTTCTCCTAGTGAAGAAAACATCTCGACTTTTGGAGGTCAAAATGCTCTAAGGGAAAAAAAAAAAAAACTACATCTCTAAGAGGGTTAAAGGGTAACCAAGGACTAATCCCCTCATCTCAATTTCATTTAATTTTAGATGTATGAGATTCTAAGATGTATGTGTGTCAAGACGCTCAGAGAGATCTAACTTCAATAATTTTTTAGAATGTTTTGCATGGGAATCAGTGATAGGTATAGAAAGAAATGCTAGATCATCAATTTTATTAATATCATGGCCTTAATCATCTCCTTCCTGTGTCTCCACATCTCCTACTCTGCCCTTTCTCTTTCCCAAAGTACTTGCACATATACATAACATACCACCCACACATACACATAAAACCTTCTCTCTATAGCAGAATCCTAGACAGATAAATGAAGCTCCCTTCCAGGCTGTTACATCTAAGCACAGATATAATTTCACTTTAGTACAAGATACTGACTTTTAAATTAGCTCAAATTGTTGAGCAATCCTGTGAAAAGATATCAGGGGTCAGAAAGGCAGCCCTGGTGGTGGAGGGGAAAGATGCTTTTTCTCCTTGGCTCATAATTGGTGTTTTAGGTGCATAAAGGTGGTAGTGGCAGATCTGTGTCAGAGACAGTAAATTATTAGTGTAAATGTTTTCCAGTCTCCAGAGAGAGCTTCTGTCTTCCCTGGAAGAGACGTGCATGGTCAGGCTTCTCTACCCGAGACCTTCCAGGACTTTCATCCCATTTTACAACACAGAACAGAGGATTGTCAACCACCAGTTCCCAAGGGTTCAGTCATTGAGCAAAATTATCTTAGGGAATAATTGTTATGGCTTCTGTCACTAATGGTGTTTTCTGCAGATCCTGTTCTGCATAGCACTTCTTTTATTTAAATGAGAGTGAAAGATGGGAGATCATTAGGCCTAATGAGGCCAGGAAAGCAGTGGCAGGGGAAGACGGGTAGCCCAGAGACTACTCTACTCACAAGTCTCTCCCCAAGTGTAGAGTCATTGACAGGAGGATGAGGAGATTGGGTAAAATTTGTCAGCTCTATCTTTACCAGTTTGTCCACTACCTTCTGTCTCTGCTGCTGTCACCCTAATACAAGCCACCATCCTTTCTTGATTAGATGACCTCAGGGACCTCCTCACTACATCTTCCTGCTTTTACTTATGTTCCTTCATTATCCAAGGTCCATCCAACAGATGCCCAGATCGTTTTAAGACAAAAATCAGATCTCCTCATTCCACAATTAAGCCTTCCAATGACTTTCTGTTGTTCTAAGAAAAAACACAAGCTCCTATCTTACACAGTCTGACCTCTGCCACTCTTCCTGGTGCCATCCTAGGCCACTGTCCCCACTTCCACCATGGCAGCCTTACATGCCTTCTTCCTATTGCCCCAAATCTCCCATATCTTTCTCAACTCAGGGCCTTGGACTTGCTATTACTTCTGGCTGGGACTTTCTGACTCCAGATGTTGGCCCGGGTAAGTCCTTCTTAAAATGCATATCCTGGCTCAAACATCACTTTCTCAGAGAGCCCTTTTCTGATAGCCCTACCTATAGCATTGTGTCTTCCTTACTGGTCATTGTACGTAACATGATCCTGTTTTCTTCATGGTACTTACCACTACCTGAAATTCTTTTGCTCATTTATTTGTTTAGTTGTTTATTTTCTGCTCTCCCATTCCCTATTAGAATGTAAGCTTCTTAAGAGTAGGGGTTTTGTCTTATTGACTCTATAATTGCCTAATACTGCATCTAGCACATACTGGGCACTCGATAAATGTTCTGTAAATGAGTGAATGAGAGAAGGAACTTGGTCTTTCCAAAATCTACTTTTTTTCCCTCAATGTATAGTCGAATGCACCTTCTCTTCCAAATCATTGCCCTGAAAAAGCCCCAAATCACCATTTAATAGCACATGTGCACATATAATGCATACATGCACACACGCACACTCAAAAGTGAGGATAAAACTAACACACCAGATTTTCTTCCTCAGTTTCTGATCTCTACTTTACTTCTGGCAAGAAAAATGACTTGGCTTTAAAAAACAGAAGGTTCCTGCCCTGGAGTTTTGAGAGGGCCTTCGTAGGAGGAGCCATCCACACACAGGTGGGGCCATGCTGCATGCAGGGGAGCTGACTTCAAGAGCCAGCAGGTGGATTTCATACTCCCACCAAAGAGAGAGAAACAGCCTATGCGAGATCCTCTGCTGGCAGATGTGAGCCAGTGCCTGAGACCGAGAGCTGGGGAGGGAATGCTATTTTTTGATGCTTATTTCAAAGGCCTGGGAATAATATTCTGTGATACAATGAAATGAAAAGATAAACTGTGTTTGCTTCATCTCCTGGCCTCATTGATTTTTTACTTCTAATGGGCATTGAAAGGGATTGTGTAGCTATTGGGAGCCTCAGCTCAGTGAAGGCTTTACAAAAAAGGAAAAAGAAAACTTGTGGGGGATCAAACAAAAACCAAGCCTTAGTCTGGAAGAAAAAAAAAGAATAGATTACACTAATTTACTGAACACTGACCTAAACCTCCAAATTATTCTTCTCTTGATCTGAGATCTAAACCAGAGATTGTTTGAAAGACATCTGGCGAATTAGTCCAAACCTGAAGTGAACCCTGTCTTCTAAAACAATTGAACCAGAGCCATACTGGAACATCAAATTATTAATGTTGTCCAAACTAACCCTCTCTGAGTGTCTGGCTGGTGTTGTATAAAGCTGCAATACCAATTGCCCTTTGTTCATCTTTGCTCCCATCCTGCCTCCTGCTCCTATCCACCATTTCTCCCTTCTGTGCGGATACCAGCCTTCAGTAATGGGTCCACCCTCCAAGCTGCACTGTGGAATGTGGACTGTCTGTCCTGCTTCTGTGATCGTGAGGGATGCTGCTGTTCTGAACAGCTTGGCCCAGTCACCAGCTTTGATTTCACGTCATGGGGAACAGAGGAGTATCTTTTCAGTGAAGGCAGACTTACTAGATAAATTGGGGGAAAAGGGACTATAGAATGGAATAAAGGAAGAAAACCTGGAATAAGGAAGAGAGGGAGGAAGACCAGAAAGCAAACGTGGAGCAGAGGTAGTAAAGACGGAGACTCGGTGGAGGACAAAGGAAAGGAAAGAAAGAGAATAGGAATATTTGGGATGGCATGTATTTCAGGTTTGTTTTTGTCTTTTTCTCATTCCTTCCAAGGTAAATGGAATAATTTTTGGTCACACTTGTCCCTCTTCAATCTGTGCCAAGTTCATTGTGAGTTCTTGTCTGTACAGTAACCCCCCAGGAGGTAAGAAGCATCATCTTCATAGATTACCAGAGTTGAATGGCACCTTCTGGAACTTCTAGACCAATGCCCCTATTTTATAGCTGAAGGACCTGAGGCACCGAGTAGTAGGGAATGCACAAACCCCAGCCCTCAGATTTTTGGTCTGGTGCTGTGGACCCAGCTGGAAGATACATTCTTTACCTTGGCCATGATTTTTCATTAGGTGACAGAAAAGAGAAACCATGGAAGAAGGATCATTGGCTTATAAGGAATCAAGTATTGATGCCTGAGAGGTCAGGCTACGTAACAGTTACCTTAACAGAAAAAGGGTATTTCTTTGAAAGATGTAATACTGGTAATAGATCTGCTGGATAAGTAAGGATTAGTGATTCTTATCTATGATAGGATTGTTGGAGGTTCTATGGAAGCATTATGACTACTTTCTAGTAGTTATGTCATGACATATCTGAGGAAGGAAATTGAAAGGTCAAACCCCACATGAGAGCCATTCCAAGGAAAAAAGCACCGAAATAGGTAATCATAAGGCATGAATAGAGGCTAACTCCCTAGGATTTCCACCCTGGTGTTGGAAGAATGGACGAGAAGAGGAAGTCTTCTGGAAGCAGGGTGATGGAGACTGCTTCTCGGAGCCTGCAGGCTTCCCAGGGACAACAAGCCTGGTATATTTGAATTTCCACCCAGTAGGAATTTTAGAAATTCAGAAGCTGAAGTCAGCTTGGTATCAGCCTGAGCAGATTTTCTTTCCCTCTTCTTTCCCTCTTCCTTACTTCTATAAGGACACATTCTTTATAAGGAGCCTGTGCATTTAAGAAAAAAGACCCCAGCCTGTTACTTATAACCCAGCAGACACTGAGGAACTCACCAGGTTTTCCTAGTGGGCAAGGGCACTGCACCCTGCTTACCTGTCATAAATAACCCATTTACCTGGAGCTAATTAGCTAGACTTCAGTGTGGAGTCCCAAATTGCTATGCTAATGATGGCAGCCCTCCCCTCCCAAGCAGTGCTGATTTCCCAGCTCAGCATGAGGGCCTTCAATAATATCTCTTTCCAATGATATAATTTGATTCCTCCATGGGAGACTGCTCTGGTCCTAGATCACTTAGCACTAAATCTCTTGCTAGATAGTCTCATTACTTAATCTTTTCAGGCCCCAGACCAGCCCCGGCCTCTTATTTATTTATCTGGGGCCCTGTTTACTTCCCTCTTGTAAATTATTTCTGGCTCCTGGCCGCCTGATCGCTGCAGTGATAGACTAATAGCTCGGAGCTACCGCATTTGCCTTGTGTGATGAGGCAAATAATATGCTTAACTTATGGGAGAGAAGTGCACCCTCCATTTATTTCAGTGGGGGAAAATATTACTCAGGGGAAAGGGCCAAATCATTTACCTAATGGCTGCTGGTGGAAGTTGGTGTAATTACTGACAGAATTATGTGAAACAAACTGCCACGTGCATAAATCTAAACTTCTAGTTTCTCAAAGGCAGAGAGAATTTCAGCAGTTGGCAAGGGTTCTGCATTTCTGATGGGTGGGTTTCTGAGGGGGTGTTGGCAGAAAGAGGATCTTGGCCCACTGGTTTGCTTGGCAAGGGGGACGCTCTTCCTCAGCTCCAAACTCTTTAAACATCTAAGGCCCGGGTGGGCAATCTACAACCTTCTCGCCTGTCCAGCCCACTGCCACCTGCTGTAGTAAATAAAGTTTTATTGGAACACAGCCACACCCATTTATTTACATAGTGTCTGTGACCCTATCTGTGCTATAGTGCCAGAGTTGCATGGTTGTGGCAGAGACTGTATGGCCCCCAAAGCCAAAATTATTTACAATATGGCTCTATAGAAAGTTTGCTGAGCCTTGCTCTACTAGAAGAACCTTCAAATATTTTATATGGAGTGGAGGGATTAAATTGGATGACTCCCCTTAACTTTACTTCAGACAGTTCAGTCTGAAGGAAATTTGAAGGGAACTAGAACGGTTATCTTGCTTTGTAGGACTTCTGAAACTATTCATTGACCCTTCTCAACAATTGTGTGGTTTGGTAGGGATTGTGAGCCCAGTTGACAGAAGAGAAAACGGAGACCCTGAAAAGTGAGGTGTTTTGCCCAAGTCCTTCAGTGAGGAAATTGCAGAACTGGGATTCATGCCTTCACTGTCTGGCTCCAAATTCTGTGCCCTTTCAGCTAAACCTCACCTCTTCCCAAGGTAAAGAAGGACAGAGGCCTCGGCAGTGGGAGAGGATGTATCTAGGGAGAAGGGCTACTGAAAGGGGTCACGTGAGCCGCCAAGTCACAAGGAACACCAAAGCTAGAGGAGAAGTGAGGGGGCTCTTGCTTTCTTCAGTCCACCCTCGCAGTGGGGTAGATGGTGGAGCAGTTGTAAGAGTACCTTATCATGAAACACAACAGCCACTTGTCAGGCAGCAAGAGAAAACCCAAAAAGAAGAAAGCCTGGGTGATAAAAGTTTATTTCATGGCCTGTGTTGCCCATGCAATGCCGGTTGCTGAAGAAAGAGCCTGGTCCATATGGCCTCCTTCTGGGGGAGGTGAATGCCACCAGCTGTGCTACAGCCAGGGCTGAAAGCTAGCCTTGGCTCTTGCACCCTTTGGAAACAGTGCTCTAGGCTTTGGAGCAGCGTGGAGCCAGACTCTGATGCCCCGAACTTCTGCTGTGAGTATGAGAAGGGTGGGATGTCCACAGGCCTGCAGGCATCAGCAGCGTGCCTGCTGCAGGTATAGACATCTCTGGTTGAAAACGTGACCTAAAACTCCTGGCAAAGCAGTCTTTGGGCTCTGCACCTAGGAAGACAGGAGGGCACAGTGGAAATGATAGTAAATAACACAACCGTGGAGCAGCAGCTACGATTTGTTGGGTGCTTACAAAGCACCAGACATTGTTCTAAACCCTGTAATCTTCAAGAGCTCACTTAATCCTCATAATCATCCTGTGAGGTGGGTGTAACTGTTCCATTTTATCAGAGAGGAAATGAAACTCAGAGATTATAAAAAATCTGCTCAAGCTAATGTATAAATGGTGGAGCCGAGAACCGAATCTGCCTGACACCTTAACCGTTCCACACACCAGGGGTGGGAGGTGCGAAAGCCACACACACAGAGCCAAATGCCATAGAGTAGCTCAGCCATGTGGATACATAATTTTGCTCCTTAGAACCTCAGTGTCCAATGTTTGAATGTATGTAACAGCCAGGGGCGTGGAGACAACCAAAGGTGATGGTATATTTTCAGCCTAAACCTGCTGTCTGACTCATAAGAGCTAAGCGGGTTCCTCTCCACTTTCTTCCCTCTTCCTGTGCCTGATAAAACACAAATCCAAGCTTTTCCATCACTACCATCATTATCCATGATATTCTGCCGAGCTCCGCAGGGAGTGGGATATACAAACCCAGCCTCTCCCTTTAAGGCATTTTCTGCGGAGTTGGACATATATTTACCCATGTATAAATGGATATGCATTTATGGACTGTGCCAGGGGTGTGGGGGAGAGAACATTCCACCACATGTGAATGAAGCAAAAGGTTTGTGTATTGCATGCATGTCAAGGGAAGTTGTGTTTTAGAGGAAGACGTTTTTACAGTTCATTCATCCTTGCTGAGCTGCTGCTCTGGGAGATAGAAAGCAAAGAGCTATTTGGAAATAGGCAGATGGGACAGATGAGGCCTTGCTGTTACTTGTCTTTTGATCAAGCCACAAAGGCTCTTGGTTCAGTCCTCTCTTCTCCTGGAACTGGCATGGATTGTGAGTACTGATGGGTTGCCTTCAGTAGGATATCTTGACACACAAGAGAATTAACATTGTTTTGTGTTGTACTACATGCTGGGCAAATTCTTTCTCTGGAATTTTCATTTTTTCCTTCCATCCCTGTGAGGTGGAACATTTTATGTCTGTTTGATGTGGAGGGAAGAAGTTTAAAGCACTTATGGTCTTACAGTTAAGGAGAGATGGAAACAAGATCAGAACCCATATCTTTCCAACCCTGGAGCTCATTATACACTACACATCAGGTCATGTCTTCACTCTGAGAAGGAGAGGTACTGTCTTTGTGCCCTCTGCCATTTCTCATGATATCCCAACTGTCTCCAGAGAATTTCTAGAAATTATTACAGGGTCTGTGTATAGCTTCTTGGGGTGTGACCACTTCCAGCTTAGAGAAACTGGGATTTTTAGGACTGTCTCAAGATTACCACTGATAGAAACCTGAAGCAAAGTAGAATAAGGAAAAACTAACAAGCATCAACAATGACAACACAAAGCCATGAGATGGGACTGGTGTTAAAGATCCCAAGGTTCTAGGCCTAGAGCCCACTGGGTCTTTGTGACTGTCCAGATGTCATCTCTGCAGCTCTCTGCCTGGCAGCTCCATTCATTCGGGTGCTCCCCTGTGATAGAGCCCTAGCAGACTGGCACTATATCCTTACAGCTTTGGTCTCTGAACCAGTCACCCTGGCCAGAGCCTGAGCCTATAATCAGCCCAGTCTGGGTCACATGCCCACCTTCTGTTGCTGGAAGGATGTTGGATTGATTCTAGGCAGACAGAGCTGAGAACAAACATGCCTCAACCAGGTGGGGTTCTGACTATGATTCCAAGGGTCAGTCACCTTATATGCAGAACATTAGGCCTGTTCAAGTCAGCAGCCATGTCGAGAAAGCCTTGTTATTTCATTCCTCATCTTCCCTAAAATAGGGAAGGCACATCTGCAGCTCTTGCCAGGACTCACACAAAGGGAGCTAAAGAAGCACACTTAATAGGATTGGGAAGACATCAAGGCTGCTGGAGGAGCAGTGAACATTTGAATTCCTAAGGCTGGGGAAATCATGGGAAGAAGGGAGGCAACTTGGGAAGGCCATGCCCTTGTTTCCAGAGCTAAGAGACAGCATTCTTGGAGCTTGGCAGGACTTTAGGAGAACAGAGAAGACTTGATGCAAGTCTAGATCTCTCCTCTGCCTCCCTCTCCCCCTTTCATTTCTGCCATGCCCTCGCTCACTTCTTTTAATCCTGCCATTTCGAAACTGCCTTTTGCAGTTCAGAAGTTCACCAGGTTTTATTTTCTCTGCATCTCTGTGCCTTCTTATTCATATCTAGAAGGCTCTTCTCACATCGTATTGTCTAATTAAATGTCACTCTTTAAAACCCAGCTATCATCTCACCTCCTCCAGGAAGTCCTCCCTGATGTCACTGGTTTTATGTATTAGAAAGAGTTCCTCTGGCCCTAGCCTCCTGGACGAACTATTATCTGAGGATCAACCATACCTACTCTTGAGACTGATGCTTTGCCTGACCTTCTACCCAACTCTAAGCCACTTGTGAGTGGGGAATTGTTTTTTCTTTTTTTTTTTTTTTTTTTGTTATCAAGGTTTAGTACAGTGCTAAAATATTTTTATTGGAAAAACTGAGTAAATGATGTCTTAGCTCAGACTGTTACAACAAAATACCAAAGACTGAGTGACTTATAAACGATAGATATTTATTTCTCACAGTTCTGGAGACTGGAAGTTTGAGATCAAGGTGCCAGTATGGTTGACTTGGGGTGAGAGCTCTTTTCCTGGCTTGCAGATGGCCATCTTCTTGAAGTATCCTTACATGGAAGGAGAGAGACCAAGAGATGGGGTGGGGAGGGGAAGAGGGAGGGAAGGATGGAGGGAGGGTGGGGGTGGAGAGAGAGAGAGAGGGAGAGAGAGAGAACAAGAGAAGAGAACTCTCTGGTCTCTTATAAGGGCACTAATCCCAACATGAAGACCCTACCTTCATGACCTCATCTAATCTTAGTTACCTCCCAAAGGCCTCACCTCCAAATACCATCACATTAGAGGTGATGGTAGGACACAAACATCCAGTTCATAACAAATGGGAAGTAGTGCCATAGAGCAGATGTTGATTTTGTAGAACTAATTACCTCAGAGGTATTTGAGGTGGAGGATTTGAACATCACTCTTAAATGTCTACATATGCATTTTCCAGATGTGTTCTGTCTTAATAGATCTTCAGCAAAAGAAAAAGAAAAAAAAAGTGTCCTGGTCAAACCAGTTTGGGAAATGTTTTAAAGGAAATATGGAAGGCTTCATGATTGCATGACTTATTTGAAACTTTATTTTGTCAATACGCATTGTGAATTTCCAAGAGGTGAAAACAAGCATGCAACTAGTTCCCATTTTTTGACTGTGGAATCTGTTTTCATGGTGCATTTGGTGGGTCTTGAGGTTTATAGGACTGGTATTGAGATGATATGAGGTTAGTTAAAACTGTTTTATAAATTAGGTTAATCCATAGAGCCTGAAAAAAAATACTGAGGGCAATTCAGTATTTCCTCTGGGAATGCCATGGTGATCAAAGCAGGTTGGTGATTCTAAGGCACCATTTAATTGCAATCTCACTGTGGCCCTCGAGAGCCTTCTCATTGTTGGTTATGATACGGTGCTAAGGTCCCTCTTCAGGCACTTCCTTCCACTGAGGTCCAGAAGCATTTCAGAGGCTTTCTTAACATCCCACCTCTTTCTCAAAGCTTCCCCTGGTTTGCTAGAGGAAAGGTGTTCTTTTCCCTCTGTGCCACTTGTCTAAACTTCCTGGTCCTCTCTCTCTCTCTCCGGGGCCCACCACCCTCAACATTTCCCCTTTGACTCTATCTTTGCAGAATTCCTCTTGCCTCAAAGGAAGAGAATATCTGTGGCCTGCTGAGGATTCTGAGTGGGTTGTGGGAACCCAGATCCCTGTCTGAATCCACTATCCTTACCCCAGCCCGCCCAATCTCCCTCCAGAGGTGGAGTGAATTCTTCCCAGCTGAATCCTATGAGATGGGATGCCTGCAAATATTCAGCACATTCCCCAAAGCTATTAATATTTATGCGTTTACAGGGTGGGCTACATTCTAGCCTAGGGTCCTTTCCTGCTGGGCCACCCTTTCCCTCAGGACTGTAGTCTGATCCATGTACCTTCCGTGGGGAGAATGGCAATTAAGTGGAGCCTCAGAATCACCAGCCTGGATTGATCACCATGGAGCTCCCAGAGGAAATACTGAATTGCTCTCAGATACTTTTTCTCTTTCCTGAGGCTTCAGATCAGGGGAGTGCTACACCACCTCAGGGCTGCTGTCACCTCTGGAATCTTGGTGTCAGACTCTTGCAGAAAGCACCTAAGCACAAAGGAAACCTTCAACACATGCCCGTACCTCCCCCTCCCCTTCTGCCCACGCACTTGTTTGACCCATTACTACTCCCCACGCTTTTGTTCATGCCCATTTCTCCTGCCTGGGATGCCCTACCTTCTCTTCCAAGACCCATCCAAGGCTAGAGATGGTGCCATGTGGTTCTTAAGAGTAAGCATTCTAAGTTGGAAGATTATTGCAAACATTAAATGAAGTATTCCTTATAAAGCGTTTAGTAGACTGCTTGGTGTTCAGTAAATGTCAGTTACTTTTATCTTGTCCACAAGCCTCAACACCGCCCCCCCCCCATTCAATGAAGACCTTGTGGGAATCTCATCCCACATTGGTCCCCCAGATTCCTCACTGTGATCTCCAGAACCACTTTGATCACGCTTCTGATGATATCGTTTGCATTGTTTTAATGGACTGCTGTTCATCTTTGGTGTTATTAAACAGGATCTTCCCTCCATTTCTGTCTTTTTCTCCCACCTGCATGGTTGGCAATCACGTTGTCTTCTGGAGTAGACTGCACACACAGGCTGGTTAATTTACTTGTCTGTTTAATTCAGACACCTGAGTGGCTAAAGTCAAAGATTTGGAAAAATCACCTTTGTTCTTCTGGCAGCCACCCTTTCATTTAAAGAGCTTGCAAAATGGCAGTCCCACAGATGGAATCCTGCCCACAGATCTATTGTGTTTGGCCTGCATAATTAAAAAAAAAATGGACTACATTTAAAAATTGAGAGTTCATATAAAAATCCAGATTGCTTGTTCCTCCCTGCAAATCAGGAGCTCTGGCAGCAATACAGGGCCCCGATTTCCATGTAACAGCAGTCCTCAGAGCCAAGTCTTGGGAGCCCCTTTTGAGGAGCATGCTTTCTCCAAATTGCTAAAATCCCATCACTGTCACTGCCCCACATGAGCCTTGCTCATTTATTTTCCTAACCCTTGTAGTCTTTAAAATCTGGGTACAAGACCACCTTTCTTCTCTAGCAGCATTGTACAGAAGAGGCACCTGAGGCCCACAAAGCGAGGGCCACTGATCGGGCAGTGATGGCAGAGATCTTTGAAGGGGGATGGCCATCAGGCTGCTTCTCCATTCCCCTAAATGAAGAGCAGGTCCCTAGCAGGATTTCACACTCCTTTGCTGGATTTGGAAATTGTGGAAGACCCTGCTGGCATTTCTTTGATGGTTCCCATAGTCCTTTCACTCTTGAGCAGTGGGTAAGGCAGACCTCATGATCTCCATCCCATAGAATAGGGTGCCCAGCAAAGTTGACATCCTCAATGCTCTTTTGGGCCTCTGAAGTCCAGCATGAGAGCCTCTCAAATGTGGGAGTCTGAGGAATCTGCCACCTCCAGTCCGGCAAGACCAGATCTCCCACTCTGGGTGCAATCATGCAAGCACAGAGAGGATCCCCCCTCAGGGCATCCCCCTAGGAAGTCCTCCACCTGTACACACCATTCCCTGTCCCAGGAAAGGCACACCTGAGCTGCCTGCCCCATGTTACAGAGCTGTCCCCTGGGGGGAGGGCTGGACTCAGTCTGTGTGGCTGGTCCGTGCAGCCACTAGTGGCGTCACATGGTCAAGATCAGGCCTTGGAGGTCCTCTGCCTGGTAGGGCTTTGCAAATAGGGTGTTTAGAGAAATGGGAACGTCTGTTTTTAATTGAAACAATTGCTTCACTTCATCTCAGAGTCCCTGGGTCAGGGCCCTGTTTTTGCGGTAATGCTGCTTCTCTAAAGTTCAGGCCTCTCTGTCTCCAGGTCTTACTTATGTTGTTGCCGGCAAGTGATTTGGGGTGCGCTAATTACTACCTGAACCGAGCAGCAATTCTCTGTGGTAAGAGAGACTTCCCGTGCCAGGGATCCCCTCTCTAATTTTCTGCACCGTGAAAACTTCCATTCTCTCTCATTTGACATCTCTAAGTTCCTGGACTCAGGACGTTTTTACATGGAAAGGTTTGGGAGAAGCCAGCTAATTTATTTTCCCGAGTTATGTCATTGAAAGCTGATTCCATTATTTATTCCAGAAAAAATGTGTGTTTTCATACACTTCATGTGTAGACATACCATAAAATGATATATTCATCTGGAAGGGTCCTTTGAGATCTTCTCGTTTAGGCATGGCAAATAGATTACATCTTGAATGCCAACTGTGATTAGATAAATGGCATGCAGGGTAATACGTTGAAAAGGATTCTGGGGCCCATCCAAACTCGGGCAGGCACCCTGATATCTATTATGCCTGGTTGCCCAGAAGTCAGTACCCGGAGTGGCAGCACATTCTCTAGGTACAGTTACCCCCAATGAGGGTCAGACTCCCCATTTTACAGATGAGGAACTTATGCCTGAGAACTGAAGGCAGCTGGGGTTCTATTAGCCCTTAACAACACCCCAATGTGAGGGGCACCTGGGTGGCACAGTTGGTTAAGGCTCTGACTCTTGATCTCAACTCACGTCATGATATTACAGTTGGTGAGTTTGAGCCCCACATCAGGCTCTGCACTGACCGCACAGAGCCTGCTTAGGATTCTGTTTCTCCTTCTGTCTGCCTCTCCCCCACTTGTGGGTGCTCACTCTCTCTCTCAAAAATAAATACATAAACTTAAAAAAAAAGAAACACCCCAAAATGAGTTGGAAGAGGAAACCTCTCCTGGGCTGTCAGTGCTCCAGGATCACGGATTTGGAATGTATCTTAAATGAATGACTCCTAAGAAAAATTCCCACTACCATGGTGGAGGGAGAAGAGTCACAGAGCTATCCCGGCAGGGTCTCTGGCCAGTGGCCACATCCTGTCACCATTTCCTGTGGTCTCTACTGAAGGATACAGGCAGGTCAGACATCAACCATCAGCCGTTAGGAGCATTCCTTATAGTTGAGAGCTCGAAGAAGATTCTGTACAACGAGTGGTTCAAGACTGTGAAATCCAGACAGACATAGGTTTGAATTCTGACTTTGACACTTTGGAGTCCTTGCCAAGTTACTTCATTTCCCAGAGATTCAATTTTGCTTTATTTTGTTTTGAAGTAGTGATACTAACACCTACCTCATTGAGCTGTGTAAAATTTAAATGAGATGATGCATGTAAAGCTTCTAGCACAGTGCACAGCATTTAATTAACACTGTCCCAGTAAGTGTATGCTATTTTTATCATCTGACTCCATGGAGCACATGTTACCCTGTCAAAAGGCTCTAAGGCATAGAACTTACCAGATTATTGAGCAGTCCCAGGGCTCTGAGAATCTATAGTCCTGGAACAATAGAAAACAAGATGGCAGAATACTTATTTTCTAAAGTTATTTTTTACCTAATTAAAAATGATTTGAGCAAACAATTTTGGAAATAAGTGCTAAATCACAGTTTTGCAAGTCATGTAGCCTACTGTCTAGAAACTGTTTTCATTACCATGAGGTTGTAGAAAGGGGCTGACCCGTGCTCAGAATGAATGGCCCAGGAGGATGTGTGGGACTCAGGTTCTGTTGACCTAAGGTACAAGAGAAATGCTTGAAAAGAATGAAGAGGAGCTCCCACAGGAAATTCCCTCATTAATGCCCATCTTCATTGCCAGGAACCTCAACAGAGCATTAAAATCCAAATCCTCACTTTGGAGATATTAGGAAGTTCTCCAGTAGTGCTCCAAAAGAGCTGTGTGCTCCCCTTCCCCCAGGTCAAAGCACTTTCCAGAGTTCACGCACTCCCTGTCCCTCCTCCCCTCCCACCTCCTCCTGCCTGTGAGGAGGCAGGTGGGGTGAGCAGAAGTGCCCAAATTCAGCCAATCTGGGCTTGAATCCTGTGGTCCTTATCTCAGGAAGATTATTTCATCTCTTGGGGTCTCAATGTTGTCATCTGTTAAATGGGTATGATAATAGTTCCTAGCTCACAGGATTGCTGTGGGGATGAAATGAGTTAATGTATGTAAGTGCCTAGAACAGGACCTGGAACTCAGTAAGCATTCAGTTCATGTTGGCCAACATCATTGTTACTAATGCAAGAGTAGGGGAAGGGAGGTGGGAATGTCACTTTGGAGAATGTCCCAGATTCTTATGGACTTTTGTAGACAGGAAGGATCATTTTCCTCATTTCTATCTTTCCTGAGTTTCTCCTACCTGTACTTTCAGTACTATTGCTGGAATAAACCATAAACTGGAAAAGATGAGACCTGTAGCATTAGGGAAGGTGATATTGGCGGGGAGGCACCCACCAATTCCCCAGCCCTCTGTTAAGTGCTTACTGGATTAGCCTAACCAAAATGCAAGGGAGTGTTTCTCTATCAGTGAAGAGATGGGTGCCAGGAGAGGTGAACTGACTTGACAAAGATCTCACAGCTCTGTTATAACAAGGTCTCACTAGGAATCAGACTGACGTGTGTGGCTCTGGGACCCAGGCTGTTTCTGCCACCTTTACTTCTGCCCTGTTGCTCAGGAAGATTCCCGTCACCCTGCCAACAATAACACCACTATCGTGTACCTTGATATGTCCGCTGCTAAATGAAGCATCTGAGCATGAACACACTGAGTGAATCATTTACCGGGCAGCAGTTTTCTCATTAAGAACACGTGTTAGCAAATGAGTCTGTATCTGGGGATGAATGAGTCCTTTGGAGGGGGAGGGGTGTCATTGGTCTCTATGCAAAAGAAGGCCAGAAACAAAAGCAGTGATCCCAGAAGAGGAGAAGGAGGAGGAAGAATAAAAAATAAGGAACAGACGCTGACCTTAGACAGAAAAGTGAAAGAATATAGTGTGTGGTTTCTGAATTTGAATCCTGGCTTTGATCTTTACTATGTGACCTTAGATGAGTTATTTAACCTTACCAAGCCTCAGTTTCTTTATCTGCAAGATAGACATAATGATGTTAATACTACTGACCCTGTAGGTTTCATTCAGTCAACAAATGTCTGTTGAGTACCCACTCTGAGCTAGACCATTCTGTTCCAGTTGCTGGGGACACAGCTGGGAATGAAATAGAGCAAAATGGAGGCATCTGGGTGGCTCAGTCAGTTAAGCGTCTGACTTTGTTTCAGGTCATGATCTCACAGTTCATGGGTTCAAGCCCTGCATTGGGCTCTGTGCTGACAGCTCAGAGCCTGGAGCCTGCTTCAGATTCTGTGTCTCCCTCTTCCTCTGCTCCTTACCCCACTTGTGCTCGCTCTCTCTCTGTCAAAAATAAATAAACATTAAAAAAAAAAAGAAATAGAGCAAAATGCCTGTCCCCAGGGAGCTTATGTTCTAGTAAGAAGTGCATATCATAAACAAGGTTAATAAGTAAAACAACTAGTGTGTTGGATAGTGGTACATGCTAAGAACAGTTACACAGAGATGATTGCAGGTGGCAAGGTGAATTTTAGGTGAGGTAGCCACAGAAGCCCACAGTACAAAGGTGACATTTGAGCAGTGACCTGAAGAAGGTGAGACAAAGAACAAGGTGGGTATCTGGAGAAGAACACTATCGAATGAATGCATGCATGCATGCACGTGTGCATGCATGGGGTTATGTGGATGAAATACGATTGCCATAAGTGTAAAGCACTTAAAACAGTGTCTGATGTATAGTATGTGCTCAATAAATGTTGGCTATTCTTATAATTTATCAGATTAATCACTGAAGTTGCTGCTGTACCTTTTGTTTCTGGCTTTCTGAAAAGTCATTTTCAAAATAGGCAGAAAGGAAGGCTGCAGAAACCGCTTTCTGATTTGTTGGGAGCATACAACACGACCCCTCTTTCAGGTTGGCCTGGGCACAAGTTGAGACTCATCACACATTCAGGGAGTGTGCTCATGTTTCCTCACGCATGGAGCCCTTTGGAGATTCTTCATACTTTCGCATAGCCTGCATTACTTCCCACAGCCGCCTGGGGTAGGAAAGGCAGGCGCTTCCCCACAAAGGGGATCTAGTGTCTCCTGAGTAGCCTCTCTAGAGCCAGGTGCTCTGTAGTTCCTTCATGCTTATGTGTCCGTCACTTCTCTTAATCCTTCCCGGAGTCCAGTAGGACCTGAGTTATCACTGCTATCTGACAGGTGAGAAAACCAAGTGGGGCTAGGGCCGTGGCTGCCTCAGAGAGGCACAGCAGTGAGTGGCCTGGGGGGAACCCCTGGCATCCTGTGGCAGCACATCTAGGGTAGCTCATGTAGTGTGTCTGCCCCCATCTTTCTCCCTGGTGCCACCTTGGGATGGCCAGCCATGCATGGGAATCCAGGGGACAGGGCCTGTGGTAGGCTTGCAGTTGAAGTGAAGTGGAAAGCAGCCCAGTGAGGCAGGCACACATCTGCTAATCCTGATCTTAAGAATGTCAGAATTCAAAGCAACCGTGGGCCCAGAGAACAATAGCTCCACATACCAGCAGAAAGGGGCATGGGTCACTGCCCCCCCACCCAAACAACTGTTCTTTATCTAGCAGAGCCAGGGCCTGGAGGGTTTGGCTGGGTCCAGCCCAGGAAAAGGCTGACTCACAAGAGATGAGAGAACTGTCCGGAGAGAATGGGAAAATGCAGAAGCCAAGTTTGCCCCTAGTGACATATACTTTGGGGCTGAGTAATGTGGCAGACAAATCACTCCCTTTACCATCCCACCCAGAATGGAAGCACACCCTGAAACCGCAAAGATAATTTTTACTACAACAATAAAGTAAAAGGGAACCACAGACTCCACTGCTTCTTCAGGAGAAGATGCTATGGTCCTGAGCCCTCCCCCTACCCCTCCCGCCCCACCACTGCTTTCTAGAGTGGGACCTTTGGAAGTAAACATTCCTCCAAGGGAATTGAATTAGCCAGAAATATTTCCGATCACATCTTCCCTCCCATTGACTTACAGTTACTGGTCTTGGTGGGGAGTCTGAGGGTGGTGTTTAGAGGGCCTTCAAGGGAAATTCTAAAACAATAGGCTAGACTTTCAAATATGTGGTCATGTTGAGATGTCTTGGGTTGTTTAACCCTGGCTTGGAAAAGGAGCAGCCAAAACATCTTGACTTGCTAAAATCTCTCCAGAACATAAGTCACTGGGTGCTCTTAGAGCTCATCATGAGATGGGCCCAGTGCCCGTCTCCCATAATCTTCCAGTTGGACTCTGCCCTCCGCCTCAGAGCCGGTCTCCGCGGGGCCAGCAAGCACCATTTCTGCCCAGGCCCCAAAGGAACTAACAGGACAAAAGTCTGAGAAATGTGTCTTGGTAAGTTTTACAGGAAAACTAGCCTGAAAGTCGTAAGATTGGAAGAGGACAAGAGTGATCGTGTCACATCCTTCCATTGTCCTGGGGATTGTTCCTGGACATCTTTAGTATTTCCTGATATGCCCTAGGCAAAAAGGTAAACCAAAGTTTCCAGGTCTTTTGCCCTTGCTCTGGGCTAATAGCTCATGCTGTTGAGGTTTTAGGACTCCAGAACAAGGAGGAAAAATACATGGGACAGAATCAAAACTTAAATTTATTTCAAATATTTTTTCCAGCACATGAGTTATATTTTGGATATTCCTCCAAAGAATGTCCAGAGAAAGAGGAATAGCTATAGGAATATCCACATCCCTTTTCCTGAACACCTGGTGAGTTAACAGAGAGTGGCTTAGAGAGCCTGTATCCAGCTGTGTCTAACACACTACGAGATCTTGATTCTGCATTCTCAAGGTGAAAGCCATGTAGATCAGACTGCTTTGGCCTGCTAACTGTTAGCCTGGCATGCTTTTTAATTTCCTTCTTTAAAAATCAATGGTACCAGGGGTGCCTGGGTGGTTTAGCCGGTTAAGCATCCGACTTAGGCTCAAGTCATGATCTCGCGTTCCATGAGTTTGAGCCCTGCATTGGACTCTGTGATGATAGCTTTGGAGCCTGGAACCTACTTCAGATTCTGTCTCTCTCTCTCTCTCTCTCTCTCTCTCTCTCTCTGCCCCTTATCTGCTCATACTCTGTCTCTCTCTCTCTCAAAAATAAACATTTAAAAATTTTTTTAAAAATTAAAAAACACATTTAAATAATCAATGGTACCATTTTCTTCTTTCCCCTTATGTCCATTTGCTGAGATTTTCACCCTACGTTGAAATCAAGTTCAAGTTCCTTTCTCTGTAAGCCTTCGTCTCTCAGCAGCCATCTCTTCACCCCATCTTACCTTTCTGTCATGATTTGGCAATGTAATCTGTATCATCTGGTGACAAATCTTAATGATGACCCCAGCCATTTAATAATCAAGCCCTATACCCTGTGCCAGCCACCATGAAAGGTGGTTGACCTAATTTCATTTCATCCTTAAAGCAGCCCCAGGAGTCAGGGAGAGAAGCCGGCCCCATGAGGTCACGTGACTTCATTAAAGTCCCAGCTTGTGAACATGGAGACCAGAGTTGGCACCAGCTCTGTTTGACCTCCCAACCTCTGAACACTGATGCTTTTGACTCCTAGTGTGGTCTGCGCTGTTGGATAACTCTGTGCACATGCTTGTCTGGGCTTGATAATCAGGGAATACTCTCCACAGGCAGGAAGCTCACATTTCTTTGTGTCCCCATGGCATCTAGCACAGCACCTTGCACCCAGAAGACCTGTGTTTCTGTGTATTTTTGAAAGGTGTGTGTTCTGTTCACTTTGTACCAATTACCAGGAGACAGGAAGAAAGGAAGCTTCTTCTCTTGCTGTGAGGGGAAGGTGGTGATAGGGCATCTCAACCTTTCGGCATCACACCCTCCTGAAGAGCTGATTAGGATATCACTGAACCCACCCCAGAATTCCTGACTCAGTAAGTCTGGATGGGGCTGAGGAATTTGCATTTCTACCAAGTTCCTAGGTGGTCTGGGACCTCACTTTGAGAACCATTGTCACAGTGGGAAGTTTAACCCAAGTTCAAATCCCAGGTTTGCCACTTACTGTCTGACCACAGACAAGTTTCTATAACTCAGGGATGCAGTAGACTTTTCTCTAAAGAGTTTCTCTAATAACCTCATCAAGCCATTGTGAAAATGAACTGAATATCATATATATACACACATATGTATGTATGTATATATACATATATATATATGTATGTACATACACACATATACATATATAAAGTATACATATATATAGTTGGTTTTTTTTTTTTTTTTTACCAAACATGGACATAGCTCTTGCTATCCTTTATAAATACGAACTCATGTAATAGCTATAATGAGCTTAGGAGGTGATCCTCTTATTTTCTTCATTGTTCAGAGAGATGAATGAGGCCAAGAGAAGTTCTATGACTTGCCCAAACTCCCCTAGGTAAGTCTGTGGAGCTGGGTTACAACCCAGGCGGACTAGCTTGAGTCCATATGCTCAGTACTACACAATGCACCATACCTGGTCCATCGTTGGCACACATTCTTTCCCATTCCCAGGTAGGCTAAGAACAGGCTCTCCAAAAGGGCAGAGAGACTGATTTTCTAGTTCATAGGCATATTAACCAGAAATGACAAAGAAAAGACAACTGTTTTATGACCACAGCTTGAAAATCACATGCTTGACCTCACTTCTGATACCAATATGTTTGGTAGGGAGTGGCTGTTTCTCTTTAAACTTCTCTGGCACCAAAGTTTATCATTGCTCAGAAGGAGGGTGCTTGAAAGAAGCCTTGTGGGCTGAAGGAGTGTAGGAGGTGGGTTGCGGGTCAGTAATAAAAGCAGAGAGAGGTTTGCAGCTCCCCTGCTGAGGGCCTCAGGATTCTGGTCAGCAGGCGGGTGCAGAGGCGCAGCCTAAGGAAGGGGCAGTGATGGACAGAGTGGGAGGGGAGCAAATAGTTTCAGCCTGGCCGGGTAGCTGACTCCAGAGAGCAGGCAGTGGGAGAATTCCAGCTATGTCATGGGAAATGGCTATGGCCAGGGCTCTGATTAGCAGCCGACCACAAATCCTCTGGGACCCAGCCAGGGGTCAGGAGACTGGGGCACACTGAGATGCCAAATGGTTGCTGTATTTTATTGTCAGAGAAGAAGGAGGCGATTTTGACTGTTATCCCTGAATGTGAATGCTGGCACTGCCAGGAGCCGAGAGCTGGGTGGGGACGTGGGAGTGAGAAGGAAGCTAGAAAAATCCATTTTTCATTCCAGGGAACATAGAGGAAAGACCAAGCCACGCTGCTGGGGCTTGGCATGATCTCAAAGCTTTTTGACCACCCTCTCTGAAGCATCTCTGCCCTTTCTTCTTCTGTCAGCAAGGTGAGACGTCAGAGTCTCCCATTGCCATGTTGGGGACATTAAAGAGGAAACTTGACCTAGATGCCTCAAAGTGTAGGGGGGTTGGGACAGCAGGGCTTCTGGGAGAATGGATGGCACCAGTGAACCCCCATAGTCTGCTTGTTTGACATGTTAGGCTTGGAGCTGAGCAATGAGATGTGGAAAAATCCACTTTCAGAGTAAACAAGCTCAGTGCCCAGGCTATAAATGGGGACACCTATGGGAACAGGATCAGGTCACCTAATTCATTCTTTTCGCTTATCTCAAGGCCCAGTACCATGAAGCCTTTATAAATGCTTGTTGAATGAATGAAGAGGCTGATTCATTAATTGATTGATTATGTCCAAAAGGATAATAGATTTAGCAAGAATATTAGCTAACTCTTTTTTTAATTTTATTTTTAATTTTTTTTTAATTTACATCCAAATTAGTTAGCATATAGTGAAACAATGATTTCAGGAGTAGATTCCTTAGTGCCCCCTACCCATTTAGCCCATCCCTCCTCCCACAACCCCTCCAGTAACCCTGAGTTTGTTCTCCATATTTATGAGTCTCTTCTGTTTTGTCCCCCTCCCTGTTTTTATATTATTTTTGTTTCCCTTCCCTTATGTTCATCTGTTTTGTCTCTTAAAGTCCTCATATGAATGAAGTCATATGGTTTTTGTCTTTCTCTGACTAATTTCACTTAGCATAATACCATCCAGTTCCATCCACGTAGTTGCAAATGGCAAGATTTCATTCTTTTTGATTGCCGAGTAATAGTCTATTGTATGTATGTGTGTGTGTGTGTGTGTGTGTATGTATATGTATGTATATATATGTATATATGTGTGTGTGTGTATATATATATATATATATATATATACATACACACACACACACACACACACACACCACATCTTCTTTATCCATTCATCCATCGATGGACATTTGGGCTCTTTCCATATTTTGGCTATTGTCGATAGTGCTGCTATAAACCTGGGGTGCATGTGTCACTTCGAAACAGCACACCTGTATCCCGTGGATAAATGTGAGTATTAGCCAATTCTTTAGAAATGTCTGACAAATAAAAGCTTTCTCTGGACTCACATGGTCCCATGTGACTGTGAAAGAAGTCTTTCAGCCACAGGGAATGGTACAAGCCTCTTTTTAAAAGGGATTTTACAAAAAAATAAAAATAAAAATAAAAGGGATTTTACTTGGTTTTACAGTACACTGTTTAGATTAACATCCCAGGCCCTGCAGTTAGACTTCTTATGTTTGTACTGGGCAGATGAAATGTGTGACCTTGGGCAAGTCACTTAACTTTTCTGAGCAGTAGTTTCCTAATCATTATCAAATGAGGAAAATAGTTCTTTCCTCTTTAGTTCATTAAAATAATCTCTTTGAAGGACTTGGTATAGTGATAGACCCATAGTAGCTCTCAGTAAGAATAACTCTTTGATATTAATGAGCATTGGGTTTAACTGCAAGAAATAGAAAAATCCCATAGTAACAGGGTTTAAACAAGATAGAGATTTATTTTCCTCTGAACTAACAATCCTTGGATAAGTCCAGAGTTGGTGTAGCAGCTCTGCTGTAACAAGTACTCAAAGAGCCAGGTTGCTCTAGCTTTTACTTCCATTTTCCCTATGTTGTGGCCTTACCCTGACAGTCTAAGTTGGAAAGACAGCCATCACCTATAACTTCTAAGAGACAGAATGGAGGAAAATTCAAGAAGAAGAAAGGACATGTGCCAGTTGCCTTTTTTTTTTAATTTTTTAATGTTTATTTTTTTTTTTGAGAGACAGAGAGCGAGTGGGGGAGGGACAGAGAGAGAAGGAGACACAGAATCCAAAGCAGGCTCC
Organism: Lynx rufus; assembly: GCF_022079265.1. Taxonomy (NCBI): domain Eukaryota; kingdom Metazoa; phylum Chordata; class Mammalia; order Carnivora; family Felidae; genus Lynx; species Lynx rufus. The sequence continues at coordinate 180,013,966 of NW_025814823.1, forward strand.
AGACTCTGAGCTGTCAGCACGGACCGAATGCAGGGTTCAAACTCATGGACTACGAGATCGTGACCTGAGCCAAAGTTGGACACTTAACCAACTGAGCTACGCAGGTACCCTGTGCCAGTTGCCTTTTAAGGGAACTAGCCAAATAACAATTTTGCTTACATTGTATTAGCATATACTTGGGTCATGCATCTTTTATTTTAACCCATCAATCTCTGTCTTTAAATTGGTGTATTTGGGTCATTTACATTTAATGCAATTTATTGTAATTATTGGCTTGTTAAGTCTGCCATTTTATTTTCTGTTTTCTGTTTGTTCTTTTTTTTTCTTTTGTTTTCTTTTTCCTGCCTTATGGTGGGTTACATGAACATTTTTTTAGAATTCCATTTTGATTCATCTGTAGTGTTCTGAATGTCTCTTTTTTGTATAGCATTTTTAGTTGTTCATCTAGGTATTACATTATATATACTTAATTTATCACATTCTACTGGTGTTGACAATTTACCAGTTTCGGTGAAGTGTAGAAATCTTCTTAACCTCCATTTATATCCCTTTATCATCCCCAATTTATAATAATTGTTTTAAATATTTCTTCCGAATACACTGAGAAGCATAACAGACAGTGTTATAGTTTTTGCTTCGACCACCAAACATAATTTAGAAAACTTAAAAGGAAATAAAATTACCCATATTTTTTTTACTCTTCCAATTGTTCTTTCTCTTTTTTTAATGTTCATTTTCTTTCTGTTTTGAGAATTTCCTTTAACCATTCTTTCTTTGTAGGCTATATCTGCTAGTGACAAATTCTTAGTTTTATTTACTAAACTTTATTTACTAAAATTTATTTACTAGCCATTTACTAAATGGTTTCTGATGAGAAATTTGCTGTTATTTACATTATTTTTTCTCTAATAGGTAAGGGGTTGTTTCTCTCTCACTGCTTTCAAGATTTTTTCTTTTGTCTTTAGTTTTCAGAAGTTTGACATATGTGTCTTGGCATAGATTTTTGTTTTGTATACCCTGGTTGAGTCTGCTCACATTTTTGAATATGTGGATTTATGCCTTTTTCCAAATTTGGGAAGTTTTCAGCCATTATTTCCTGAAGAACTTTTTCAGCTCTGCCATCTTTCTTTCCTTCTGGGTCTCCAATAACATGTTAGGTCTTTAAGGCTATGTCCATTTCTTTTCAGTCTATTTTCTCTCTGTTGTTGAGATTGGGTCATTTCTATTGTTTTATCCTCGAGCTTATCAGTTCTTTCATCTGTTCCCTCCATTTTGCAGTGGAGCCCATCCACTGAATTTATCATTTTGATCAGTTTATTTTTCAGTCCTAAAATTTCCATTTGGGTCTTCTTCTTTTATCTTCACTTCCTTGCTGAGAACTTCCAGTTTTTCATTTGTACCAGATATCTTCTTTGTTGCTCATGGAAGCATTTCTACTGTGGCTGCTTTAAAATCCATGCTAGTATTGGCATTTTTTATTGTCTTTTCTCATTTAAGTTGTGATTTTTCTTGTTCTTGGTGTGACAGGTGATTTTCAATTAAAATTGAATACTTTGGGTATGTAATGGGACTCTGGATCTTATTTAAATCTTTTGCTTTAGCTGACATTTGCTTGGCTCCTGACTTTGCTCTGGTGGGGGAGGGGTTGGCATGGCCTTATTACTGCCAGGTGGGGGTAGGAATGCTGATTCACCACTTGGACTCCAGTGATACCTGGAAGAAAGGGCTCTGTGTTACAGCTGGGTAGGACTGGGAATCTTAGCTCCCCACTAAACTTCTGTTGATGCTATCTAGCTGGGAAGGCAAGAATACCCTATTACTGCTTCCCACATGGCCTTACCAACACCACAAGGGTAGAGGGTGTAGAAGTGGCCTCATTACCACTGGGTATTGGTAAAAGTACTGACTTTCCTTGAGACTCCTCTGATACCACTTCAATGGTTATTTCGTTGGGGAAAGCCACCTTGTTACCTACCACCAGGTAAATCTAGAAGACCAACTCCCCCCATGGTCTCCACTAATATTATGGAGAAGAATTTCTTTACTACTCAGCAAGGATAACATGCCCTGATCTGAACAAGGACTTGGGGTAGTAATGAGGCTGATGAGGGTAGAGGTCTAGCTTCCCCACTCAGCCAGTGCTGGAGGAGGTGATGGCTACAGATTTTTCAGTGTGTTTGGTTGGAGTAAAGTCATTATCATCTGGAAGTTTCCTGTTTGGTAGGCTGCCTCTTTTCTACTCCTTAGACTAGGAAAGCAGGCTTTATTTGTTTGTGCCCATTGGCATGCTGGGGCTGCTGGCTTCACTAGCACTAGGTATGGGATACATGAAGCAGAAAGATAACCCAGAGAACTCACCACAATCCTATTTCTTGAGTTCCAAGTGCCTGGCCAGACTACCTTCTTCTATCCATCTCTTAGAGTCTTCTGATACTTGTTTTATGTCATGTCCAGGGCGTTAAATTAAACTCAGTGGAAAGAATAAGGAAAAGTGTCTGTATCTATTCCATCTTCCCAGAAGAGGATGTCCTGTAAATGGACTTTTCAACCATTTTATCAGGTATCTCAGTGGTTCTGACAGAGTAGACCTTTGATGATTTGGGCCATGGTTTGTTCATATATAAATCTACCTTTAAATCCCCTGTGATTTTCTTTTAAAGATTCTGCTTGGTGCCCATAAGAAGTGAGATAGAAGATTCTCTCTATTGAACTCTTGATAAAAAGCTGCCCTCAGTGGGAGAAAACAGGCCAAGACAGGGCAAAGGAGGGGCAGAGATGGGCCTTCAAACCTCCACAGCCTGGGAATGCTTCTCCTCCTGCCGATCCCAGGACCAGGCTGCTGGAGCAAGAAGACTTGACTGGCTGAACAGAACATTTGTTATAGTAGCCACTGGGGGTGGGAATCAATCAGGACATCCTCAGTTTGGGTCATAAGGGTCATTAAATGGGATGTTGCTTGGCCTTGTGTGTGTGTGCACTCACACACACATGCATATGTGTTACAGCTTTCTGCAAGACATCCGTCTTGGAGGAAACCATTTTTTCAAGGCTTTCCCTTTACCATTATGTTGATTTCCTACTCCCATCAGGGTGGAACGATCCAGGATGAGAATTGTTGGTTTTTAGTTAGCAATCAGATGAATGAACTAGGTAGCTTATAATAAGCTTGACATTTCTTGAAGCTTCTATGGGCTAATAAATTACAAGGTCTCTCAGTTATAGCCCTGTATCCACATTAGAAATGAAAATTCTCATTTAGGGGCCATTTTGCTTCAATGATTTGATTTTAACCTAAGACAAAAGGTTTCTACCTTAGCAGCTTCTGGGGCATTGAGGTTTTCAATAAGTTAATTTCAGATCCAAATTGTTCATGATGTTGCGTTATGTAAACGTGACTTGGGCCAGGAGAAAGGCTCTGATTGCTATCAGTTGCAGACACCGAGGTGTTGACAGCGGTTGGAACAGTCTTGCTTTGTCTGAGTAGGAATGCAGCCTCCGAGAGCTGACCGCACCGATAGGGAGAACCTGAGTGAATTGTCCTTTTGTTGAGGCAAAACTGTGGATGTGCTTTGTAAATTAGTTCTTATCTGACTCACAGACACAGGGTTCAAAGACTCAAACACCAGCCATGGACACTGGGTTACCAAAAACTGCCACCACATGTGTAAATTGTAGTTCCTTTAACCAGGTCCTAGTTGAGGCCTAGTAGGCCAAAATGTCTTTCTCATCCTATCTTATCCTTAGAGCTGAGTTTTAGACGACTTCCTCTGATAATGTTCCTAAGTAAAGCATTCTTTTTGCCATGAGATAGACCCCCCAAAGGACTTGGTCTGACGTTGCTTTTAAGGTGAATTTGGAAAAGCCTTGGTGCACTTATACATTCCAAAGAAATGTTCTAACCAGTCATGTTCATTTTCTCTGATTCTCATTCTCAGTTTGCTTCAGACTTCATAATAAATTTTAGAATTCCCAAGTGTTGACACCACATAATTAGTATAATAGCTAGTATTTAATGTGTACTTAAAAGTTACCAAGTATCATACTATTCTTTCTATTCATTATCAGATTTAATTCCCACAACAACTCCATGAGGCTGTGTTGACTTTACAATGAGGAAAGTGAGGCACAGAGTGATTGAGGAATGTGTCCATGATTGTACAGCCAATGAAGCTCTGGGGCTGGGATTTGAAGTCAATAATCTAACCCCAGAGACTATGCATCCTCTTTCAGAACAGGCTTGGGCATGATCCAGTTCCTGGCATTGAGATGAGACAGGCAGGCAGAGGCTGGACCTGGAACCTGAGGAAGAAGCAGAAGGGGCATAGTGTAGGTGATGACAACAGGAAGAACCCAGGAAGTGGAAGGTATGGCTCAGGTAATGCCAAGGAGCTGTCAGCATGGGGAGGTGCAATTAGGAGTAATTCAAGCAGAACAAAGGATGAAGTCAGGAGTCTGTGTTACCCAGAGATCTGGAAGGACTGGCAGCATCAGGTCTCAGCTGGGTGGGTAGGGTTCAGAGGCAGGACCCACACGTGAAGAGACTCCCGTGCCACCTAGTTAATTTCAGTGGACCTCAGGCCAGAAGAAAATGTCTGGAACCAATAACCAGAACCAGAGTCCAAAGTGGAGACTGAAGGCAAGATCTGATCTGAAAGGTCACGGTTAGAATCAGAGTCAAAGCCATATTGATGATGGAGAATCCTAGTATGTGAGGCAGAGATCCCAAAGTCCTCTCAGCCCAAATGATAATTAACTCCTAGTATTGATTCAGGACATACCCCCCCCCGCCCCCCGCCCCGGCAGAATGCAAGCTCTGCCTGACACACAGCCTGTCCTGGAGCCAAAGAGAAAACCCAGGCCTGGGCGTTTCCAAAAAAATGCCAAGTATCTGAATGTTGTCTGACAGTCTGTTAGTGGAGATAGGAAAACGGCAGACTTGGGTGTTGCAATACCACCTAGCCGCTCACTCAAATAAAACACTGTCTGCTGCCACAGTAGACAGCATGTAATATTTGTTGAGAGAATGGGAATTCTACAAAGGGACCCGTAAACTGCCCAATATAATTTCCATTGCTTTGTAAAGTCTGGAAGTTGGAAATGAAGTTTCTGGACTTCAGGGGTTGTTCAGGGAGATAAAAATCATTGTCCATTTGCCCGATACTGGAAATTCGCCCTGGTCCTCCTGCGCTCCTCCTGGGCCTAAATGGAGTGAGGGGTAGGCCATGTAACTTGGTTTGAGGCAGCTTGTCAGTACTCAGCTGTGAATTCTGAAACCTGGCCCACATCAGCGAAAGTGATGTCTTATCCAGACACACTCCATAGGAGATATGAACTGGATTGAAATCAGAGCAGGGAAGGCTGTGGGGACCTCAGTGCCTTCTGAAGGTATTTTTAGAATGCTTTTAACCTGAAAAAGGGAAAGTGCTACCCTTCTGGAGACCATGAAGCTGAGAATGGCTCATAGATAAATCAGGCTAATACTTAATTTGGGGGGAGCCCCTGGGCTGCTAGCCTGGGATTGGGGTAGGCGTGTCTGTTGTAATGCTCTGGGAATGTGACATGCAGAGGTTGGTTGGCTGTCATCAGAGCCACCCCTCCCCCTCTCTTTAGCCTGAGACTGGGACACCAACAGTGTCAGGGAAGGAAATAATTATTCCCTATATTTGTAAATGTGGTTTATAGAACACATGGGCAGATTTTATACCAGTGACAGCACTGGATACACAGGCTACTGCCCCCACTCTTCTCATGAGGGTCTCGAGGATCACACCACATGTCCACACAGCTCTACAGGAGACCCTGCCTGGAGACTCTCAGCCCCTACATTCAGCACATAAAGCAAAATATTATATATAGTCAAAGTTACTCTGAAAAATCACAAAAATCGCCCTCCGAAAACGGTGCCTGGCCAAGTTTGCCATAGTTGGATGAGATCAATCTCTTCCATGGACTACTGGCGCTATAGTTGCCTTGCATTTAGAAGTCATGTTTTATGGGGGGAAAAAAGAAAAGAATTTCTTTGTGCTCAGCCTGCTGAGATACACACACAGGAGAAGCATGTAGTAGCTGAGACTGAGTGAGGGGCAGCTTTGAGTCCTTTATGCACGCTCAGTGGGGGCATTTGCCTTCTGAGCAGTGCGGTGGCCAACAGTTCAGTAAGTGGCTTTCTCTCTCTTCTCCTCCATGACAAATGCATGAAGTTGAATTTTCCCAATTTAAATGTGTGTGTGCTGGGATTGTACTGTAAGTCACAGAGCAGGCGTTCCAGCCAAAGGTCCCCACCTCAGACCTGGTACTCTTTGTGCTATTTTCCCTGACCTCCCATGGTCCAGTGTCACCTAGCTATGGGAACTGTTGTCTGCTAACCTTTTAATAATAATAATAATAGGGGCGCCTGGGTGGCGCAGTCGGTTAAGCGTCCGACTTCAGCCAGGTCACGATCTCGCGGTCCGTGAGTTCTAGCCCCGCGTCAGGCTCTGGGGTGATGGCTCGGAGCCTGGAGCCTGTTTCCGATTCTGTGTCTCCCTCTCTCTCTGCCCCTCCCCCGTTCATGCTCTGTCTCTCTCTGTCCCAAAAATAAATAAAAACGTTGAAAAAAAAATTAAAAAAAAAAATAATAATAATAGCAAGTATTGAGATCTCATCTTGCAGTAAGTGTGGTACATGCTTTATCTTCTTTGCTCTCCAAACAACACCTTGGGATAGGTGCTGTGTTTATCTCCATTTTATAGATAGAGAAACTAAGGCACAGAGCGAATGAACCAAGTCACTCATCTTATAAGAGCCTGGAGCAGGATTTGAACCCAGACTTAGGTATCACCAAAATCCATGCTATTATATCACTTGGCTCTTCTGCCTCTGTCTTACCCTTTTCCTGACCACTGAGCCCTGAACCCACATACCCTCTTAGGAAGGCAAACCCTCTAGAGGCCAGAAGGAGCAGGCCTGAGCACCTTACCCTGGGCTCTCTGGTTTGCTCTTGATCATGGTCCTGGAAGTTAGTAGCAAATGACCCTGTCATCTGACTAAAGTTCCCAGGAAGTGTGACACAGATGGCAAGTGGAATCCCAGCCAGCCCTTCTTCTGCCCATACTGACAAAGTTCCTCAGACACTACACACTGTAATCTCCAGAGGCGGCTCATCTGGGTCCCTAACAGGGGGTTACCCAGCATTGGTTTTTCAACTGCCAGAGCTGTTATTCCAGACTAACTTTTAAAGTTATTTCACTCTTTGGAGTGCCACACCTTCTGTTAGAACCCCTTACATCTGATGGCACTGGCTGGAGCTCAGGGAAGTCTCAGAAGTGAGGTCAGGAGTTTTGATCACAATAAAGAGGGAAACAGGGTCATGTAGGGCAGACGGAAGTACACTCTCAGTCTGCTGATGGTGCACTTAATAAATGGCCACCGCTGTGCTGAGAGAGGGGGCTCCAGCCAGGCCAGGGGCCCAGGCTCAGTTGAAACAGGGGTGATAGCTGCTTTCATTCAAAACATTGATCTCAAGTGTCCCTTTCACTGACCTCTTTCTCCCAGCCCCAGTTCCTGGCCTGCCACCCAGCTTCCAAGTCCCAAGTTAATGTTGCTAGTGTTTCTTCTCTCATCCAGAAGTCCAGGTGCAAAATGTTTAAGGGCTCTCTTTTCTAGGGAAAGGGAAGTTTAAATTTTCCTTTCCCCAAGTTTCTGGGGACTTGTTTTCAGTAGATATTTCCAGCACCTCTGTCATGAGTTCAAATTGCCTCTTCCCAACGCCACATTCTTCTGATTCCCAGACCAGCCTTCTTACCCCCTACATTCTGGTGCCTCCATAAGGCAAAGAAGTACCAGAGTGGCTACTCCACCTGAAATTCTTACATTCCTATGTGAGATAGGTGTGTGTGTGTGTGTGTGTGTGTGTGTGTGTGTGTGATTGAGAGAAGTACACGTATGTGATATGTGTGTATGCTCACACCTGTGTGTATGACAGAGGTGGTATATGTTTGTGCATGATCACACATGTGTGTATGAGAGAGATGTGGTGTGTGTGTGTGTGTGTGTGTGTGTGTGTGTGTGTGCATGCGTGCGTGCGCACAAAGTAGGATGGGAAATTATTCCTTGATCCCACACTGGGACAGAGACCATTTTCCCTTCCTTATTTAGACCTCTGTTTAACCCAAGTGTCATTTGCTTGTCCCTGAGAACCTGCATAGCCTCATGGCTTTATCTTTATCTTACTTTATATTTAACCTCATTAGCTATTGGTGGGCCTCGCCTGGGCCAGATCATAATGGCAGACACACAGGATAAGGGGCCCTGATGTTTATCTCTGCTATGGACTGTCTGGTATAGTAATTAACTTTGAAGTCTTGAATACAACAGGATATGGAAGGAAACATCAGAAAAGCCCTTGCTAATTTGCAGAAGGCTTTATAAAACAGAAATCAATTATTTATTTGTTGCCTGTATAAGGAATATTTACAGTATCCAATTGCACATCAAAATATAATGGAGAAGAACCTGGGTTTGGACTGTAGCTGCCAGGGTTGGAATCCTACCCACTGGCTGCATGATCCTGGGTGAGATACTTTATCTCTCAGAGCCTCAGTCTCCTCAGGTGTGAAACAGCAATGATAAAATGTGGATTAAATGGAATATACAGTTAAAGCACTTGGCATTGTCCCTGGCATGCAGCAAGGTCAACAAAAGTAGGAGCTCCTATCCAGCCTGCTGTAGCCATCCAGTGACCAGTTGTACCCATCATGCCTGCAGCTCAGATTCCTGTTGATGTGGGGCCACCTAACAGTGATCATTCCAACATCACATTCAAAAGTGAGTTTAATTTAATTATTAAGGGAGTACCCCTAGACCTTCCTACTTTAGGATACCATTGCAAAAAGAGATTTTAAAAATCTCAGATTTAAAAAATTATTCTATATTATTCATGTGCTTGATCCCTCAGGTTGTACAGTATCTGGTAACTTGCCCCTCTTTGCTTTCACAGGAGCGCACACACACACACACACACACGTGCACACACACAAATGTTGAATGTCTCCTTGATTTGTGGAAGCTCCCAGTGTCTTGATTCTGTGGATTTGTCCTGATAGCCACTAGAGGGTGCCCCAGGGGTCTCTGGGGTCTGGGTCTCCTACTGATAGGCTGAAGAGTCAAGTCAGTAATAGCAGAACCCTCCTAGGGAAGAGCCAGACTGCAGTTCAGATGATGGGAACAGGATTTTGGAGCTGGAATTAATAAAGGATTCTTGCTACATGATGAAAAAAAGCCCGTGTTGTATTCCTTTGTGAAGTTGTAGGCCATATCTTTTTCTAACAAGACCATTTACAATGATTTTACCCCTAAACAATCATTGAGTACAAAACGCCTATCTATAAGCAATCAAATAAAATCTGTGAGTATCATTTCCTTTTAATTAGTCATGCAATTAGTGTGTGATTAGAATTTCCCAGGTTGTCTTTCTTTTGTTTTAGGAGGCTAGGTGGCTGGTGGTCATAGATTTCAGAGTTAGAGAGATCTAGCTTCAAATCCCAGCTTCTTCCATTACAAGCTGGGTAGCTTTTGAGGTCATGTAAACTTTCTGAGCCTCAGTTTTCTGCTCTTTAAAATGGGACTGATGAGGGACATCTGGCTGGCTCAGTCGGTAGACCGTATGGCTTTTGATCTAGGTGTTGTGAGTTTGAGCCCCACGTTGGGTGTAGAGATTACTTAAAAAAGTAAAATAAAATGGGACTAATTATATTCCTTTAAAGGACTTCTTTGCCTGGGTGGTTCAGTTGGTTAAGCATCTGACAGCAGCTCAGGTCATGATCTCACGATTTGTAAGTTCGAGTCTCACATTGGGCTCTGTGATGACAGCTTGGAGCCTGGAGCCTGCTTTGGATTCTGTGCCTCCCTTGCTCTCTGCCCCTCCCCCGCTTGTACTCTGTCTCTTTCAAAAGTAAACATTAAAAAAATTAAAAAAGAAGGACTTCTGTGTATAGTAGATGTATAGTGAGTCCCATATTGGTCTGGGATGTGGTAGCTTTGTAATAAATGGCAGATATTATGCTCATTTTGATTCTTTTAAATGACACTGTTAGTCACAAACATCACTGGTCTGCCTTGGACAGCAACTTCATGATATAATGACATGTGTCAGCTCTTCGGCCATCACAGTTTAAATGTGATCCATCCTATTTCCTTGTTATGTGTTTATTCAACTATTTAAGAAATAAGCATTTTAACACAGCACCAATGCCAAATCACAATTAGTGACAACTTTTATACAACACATAACAGAGGCCGGGAACTGTTTATGCAAGACGACAACAGCCACTGAGCAATGTGCAAAGAAAATATTGTGCCTTCCTGGCCATTCCTAACATTTCAAGTCAAGGTGTTGCATTTAATGAATCTCCAGAAGGTTTAATCTTAGACTTATTAAGAGCATTATTTTGTGCAGGCAAACAAACAGCCCTGCTGGCGGCACCAAACATGTTTATTCCGAATAGTTAATTACATTGTGTCAGTTCCTGCCCTGGAACCTTCAGGCTATTCTGTTTTTCTACCCATGTGGACATTCCGTCATCATTCATTTTTATTTCCTCTCTGGCCTTTTAAAAAGCCAAGCGGAGAGGAAGCGCATGCATGGGTGTAGCTGGAGCATCTTGCAAAGTGAAATAGGCCAAATGCAGTCCCAGTGGCTGTTGGGAGCTGTCTTCAGTGTTCAAAACTCATTGGGGTTTTCCAGAAACGTCAAAAGATTCCTGAATGATTCTGACCTTGAAGCCTTAGCCACACTGACCAAGGCTTGGGAGTCTTTGGAAGTCCCTGGAGCTTGAAACTGTGTGGAAAGAAGAGCATCGATTGGAATCTGGGAGCAAGAAGATATGGCGGTTGGCTTACAAAACTACTAACCCACATCTCTTTCTCTTTTTCTCTGACTTGCAAAACCAGGATATATCAGCTTAGGATCTTTCTCTAAGAAGTATGGGGGCCTTCTTGGGACGCCTGGGTGGCTCAGTTGGTTACGTCTCCGACTTCAGCTCAGGTCATGCTCTCGCAATTTGTGAGTTCAAGCCCTGTGTCTGTCTCTGTGCTGACAGGTCAGAGCCTGGAGTCTGCTTGGGATTCTTTGTCTCCCTCTCTGCCCCTCCCCCACTCGTGCTCTGTCTCTCTGTCTCTCTGTCTCTCTCTCTCTACCTCTCAAAAATGAAATAAAAGCATTTTTTAAAAAATTTAAAAAAACAAGTATAGGGGCTTCCTTTGGCTTCAGGAAAGCAGAGTGCCAGCCCTCTGCAGGGCCAGGGGGACATGGAAGCAGAGGGAAAGGCACATAGTTCTGTTTGCCTGGCCTGGAGTATATGATGAGTCAGCAACAAGGAGACTCCAGTTCTTAGACATCCAAGGCCCAGGGACACTGGATCTGGGGCAGGCTGGGCCAGACACCCATCACTGAGAAGCAGGAGGCTCCAGGTCTCTCCACACTCCCAGTCTGGCACCTCCAAAGCAGTTAGAAAGGAAGGTGTAGAGAGCTAAGCACTCCCAAAATAGTCCACAAGTAGATACGTACTCACCAGTCATACTTGCACATGAGCATCAGACATGGTTCCATCCTCAAGGAGCTATAATTCTCTGTGATAGGGAGTAACAATGGACATTTATGGGGCACTTAACTGTGAGCCAGACACTAGGCTAAGTAGTTTCCCTGCATTAACTTCAAACACCTCTATGAGGCAGGCACACTCGTTATCTCCATTCAGCAATCTGGGAAACTAAGGCACAAAGAAGTGAAGCACCTTGCCAAAGGTCACACAGCTAGTAAGCGGCAGCTCAGGGATTTTGTTGCATGAAAGGATAATAAATGGTGTTATGAATTAAAACACATGCATATACCGGCTTGGCAAACTTATGTGCCGAGTAAGGCCTGAAAAACTCCGGGTCAAGAGGTTTCAAGGAAGAAGGGGTCTCAGTGAGCTGGGTTTGGCAGAGGTGTCGTAAGACATGGCAGGGTGCACCAGTTAGGGTTTGGAAGGACCTACAAATGTAGAGAGAAGCAGGAAGAACATCCCGGCTGGAGAAAGTTTTGCAGGTAGCCGAGGAGGCAGGAGGAGCTGGGATGATCTGAGCAGGTGGCAGAGGAGGATGTGTGAAGGGCAGGAGGATGGCTGGGGACAGCTGGCTCATAGAGGGCCTTGAACTTGAAGCCATCGTCATCAAACCAGAACCAGAGAAAATGAAGTGATTAAATCCCTGCAGCTGGCAGAGTCCTGGTGGGGGCGGAGGATGGCACTGGGCTCCACGAGGGCAGTGAGTCCCCTTGCCAGAAAGATGGAAACTGCCCTCAGTTAGCAGGGTCACGGACCAGCCACCGCATCACTGCTATTTGACAGCACCAGCCTCTGCTTGAGAGGGAATACGCTTTGCGGTTAGGAGCAAGTGCCCAGGTTTGTGTTCTGGTCCTGCCATGGAGCTCTGTGTCAGTGAAAGAGTGACTCCGTTTCTCTGTGCCGCCTCAGTTTTCTCTGCACTATAAAATGGAGTGACGCATTCCTGGTGGGATTGTTGTAATTGAACTAAAGTGCTTGACACGTAGTAGGTCCTCAGTATGTGTTAGCTACTACTGTTTCTGTTGGTGGTGGTGCTGGTGGTGTTGTCATTGTCATCTCCAGCTTTGAGACATGAGCATCATCCCAGAGCCTAGAAAATGGCAGGGACAGACTATGACTATGCAGGTTCACTTATCTCGCTGTTTCTCAGCCATGTGAGGTTGTTAGCGCTGCTAAAGGGTGACAGGGAGCCCAACCAATGTGGCCTGGCCACTTGGGTGTGACCAACTTCTTTTTGGCTGCCCTACCACAAGGCTAATAGCATAGGTATGCTCCTTTTGACACACAGAGCCTCAGCCGGTGGAGGTCCACGCACGGGGGCTCTGCCTGCGGCTTTGGGCTTCTCTAACATCTGCACATTCACGTTTGTACCTTATGAGCAGCGTTGATGGGGGAGATGCTGACATGCAGTGCAGTGGCTTTTCTAGGAAGGCCTCTTGTCCTCAGTGGACCCAGTGTGCATTGAGCAATAATAAATTGTATTTCCTCTCCAGTCCAGGAGGCAGGAAGCTCCAAATGGGACTCTAATTAACTCTGAAGGAACAACAGATTTCTCCAGAGCCTGGCAGTTCCGACGGGGTCTGAGAAGGTGTCACACAGCCTTAGGAAATATTTACAACCATAATGACGATGCCTCAAAAGTCGGGCTCCTGACGATACACCTCAAACAAATGTGTGTTTCTCCCTCCTCACAAGGTTCGCTGCCCTTAATTGCTACCCTGCTTCATTAAGGGGCAATTAATTTTGTGACTGGGTTTTAAAAGGCCGTAATTATAAGGCGAGGACAAAAAGCCCATGGTTAAACATAATCAGCTGGATGTAAAAGGTGTTCCCTGGCAGATTACAGAAGGAAAGAGAGAAGGATCTTATGTCCCAGGCAGCTGACACTTCTTTACGGTTTTTCTTTTCTCATTTCACAACTGCTTCTGCTGTTACAGGGTCGGGTGTAGAACAAGCCCATCTTTTTGAGGGTATGAGACTTAACTATCTTACAGATCTTTGATTTTGAGATATTGGCCCAGTGGGCCTTCTCCTGCCATAAAAGTCGACTAGAAGGCCTGGGCCAGGGTTAGTGACCTGAGGTCTTGAGTGGTGGGCCTGGCTTCCCAAAGAGACCAAACCCCTTTTTAGGATTTTTACATGTTAGGAGTACTTTTTATTTCAGGGTCATTCTGGACACACATCCATTTCTTCATTCATCACTCATCAAACGTTTGCTGAGAGCATCGTAGACACCATGCTAGACTCTTGGGATGAAATGGTGAGTGCAACAAGCATGTTCCATGCCTTCAAGAGTTTATAGTCATGGAGGCCAGCTGAATGTTAATGAGATGATAACCCATATAGATCATTAGAAGGAGGATTTTTTTTATTTATTTAAATTCTGGTTACTGAACATACAGTGTAGTATTGGTTTCAGGACTAGAACCCAGTGATTCATCACTTCCATATAACACCCAGTACTCATCCCAACAAGCACCTTTCTTAATGCCTGTCACCTATTTAGCCCATCCCCCACCCACCTCCCTTCCAGCAGCCCTCAGTTTGTTCTCCTGCCATGAGAGAAAGGGGGGCTATGGGAGCAGAAACTGGAGACATCAGAGTGGTCACAGAAGATGACCCCAAGAAAATACTTCTGCACTGAGGGAGTGGAACTCAGTTAGCCAGGTCATGTGGGAGGGAGGGAGTATTCCAGGCCCAGGGAAGAGCGGGTATAAGGGCTCCCAAGATAAGAGTGAGTGTAACACTTCCAAAGAAGAGAAAATACAAGTCAGTGGAGTGCGGCACAGAGGTAAAGGGGGATGGGTGTCACAAGATAAAGGGAAGAAGCTGGGTAGCTTAATGGGCCTCACTTTTCCCATTGAAATAAAAATGGTATTGCCTTCTCTTGTCTACACCAGAGAGGATAAAGTGAGAGAATAGCTATATGATTGTGTTATCTGTGCAACAGTATTTATTAAGCTCCTGCCATGTACCAGCCTATTCCTTTGAAGTGGATAGAGAGTTAAGGCCTCAGCTTAATGTCACTATGTAATGTGAGCCGGTGACATAATAGGACCTTCTCCTCTGGTATTTCTGTATTGCCCCATTTTCACCATGGACCCATGTGATCCTGACTGTCATGAGCCTTCCCCCTCTACCCATCTCTCTTTCTCTCTGTCTCTCTCTCTCCCTCCCTTTCTCTGTCTCTGTCTCTCTCTCTCACACACACACACATACACACACATTTTTTATGCAAATAAAATTGCAATCACACTGCAGCAAGATAGTATGGGGGTTAGGATGGGGACATGGGCTTCAGTGCCATTGAGTTTATATCCTGGCTATACTAATCAGTAGCCATAGAACCTTGGAAAAGGTACTTAGCTTTAAGCCTCAATTTCTACATCTGCTAAATGAAGGGGAGAACATCTTCACTGGTGGTGTTTGGATTAGATGCAATGGTCCTGGAAAGCCTTTGACAAACTTCAGGCCCTCAATAAAAGTAACAATAGTCTTAACATTATTAGCACCCAATGGCTTATTGCGATGTTTGCTACCTAGTGGGTGCTCAATAAATGATACAGTTATTGAAAGTAGGGTTAATGAGGACTCTTTGGGATAATGAGCAGGGACTTAAATTACACAAAAATGAGGACCCCCTGGTCATTAGGACTCATCCTCTTTTCCTCTCTGCTTCTTTCTGCATCTCAGTTTCATTCTGCCTTGGGCAAGTAGGCTTTCTTTTTGTTTAAAGATTTTATTTTTTTTAGAGCAGTTTTAGTTTTAGAGCAAAATTGAGAGGCAGGTACAGAAATTTCCCACAAGCCCCTGCCCCTACACATGCACAGCCTCCCCCACGATCAACATCCGTCACCGGAGTGGACATTTGTTACAACCGATGTGCCGATACTGATACATCACAATCACCCAAATCCCATAGTTTATGTTAGAGTTCAGTCTTGATGGTGTACATTCTGTGGGTCTGGACAAATGTACACTGATGTGCATCCCTTCCCTTCCCTCCTTCCTGGTTCTTGTGGAAGGTGGGGGTGGACCTTTGTGGAGGTGGACCTCTGTGTGAAAGTTTGCTCTAGGAAGGAAGGAAAGAAGGGAGGGAGGCAGGGAGGGAGGGAGGGAG
Organism: Lynx rufus; assembly: GCF_022079265.1. Classification (NCBI taxonomy): domain Eukaryota; kingdom Metazoa; phylum Chordata; class Mammalia; order Carnivora; family Felidae; genus Lynx; species Lynx rufus. The sequence continues at coordinate 180,029,668 of NW_025814823.1, forward strand.
GGAGGGAGGGAGGAAGGAAGGAAGGAAGGAAGGAAGGAAGGAAGGAAGGAAGGAAGGAGAGGGAGGGAGGAAGGACAGATGGACTGCAGGGTATCATAGAGCATTTTCACTGTGAATTGGCTTTCTTAGTGTAGCAAGAAATGTGGTCTCTGGTAGCTCCAAAGACGTGTTCTTCCATCGAGTAAGCAACCTGGAAAGGGATGCGGCTATAGTATGAACAAGCCCGAACGTGGGCTCTCGCTGGCTCTCCTTGGATATGTACCTCACACTCAGAGCAATCACTGTGGCCCCTGGATCCAAGGTGGGTGACTGGTAGCCCCCAACCATATGGTTGGGTTGAGGTGTGGGTATTGGGGGATGGGAACAAAGTGTCCCAGAGAGGGTGGGGCAGTTTAGCAGAGACAGCCCTTGATGAGGGCCCATGTCCAGAGTGTAGCACGGTCGCAACCTACTGACACTCCTGCCCTGACCAGTCTGGTTATGTGGGCTGAGAGGATGAGGGTGTTGGGACCTAGACATTTCATGAGTCCCAGTTTATACTCTGTCTCAGAGCTAATGAACTGCTTTGCCATTTCTCTCTGTCTCTGGGCTGAATCCAGTGGGCAGTGACCCAACGCCCAAGTGATTTGTGGGCCTGAAGGAGGAGGGGAGAAGCTGATTATGGAGTCAGCAATTACTCTGCCCAAGCCCATGCCTGGCAGGGCCTTATCTTTATTTATAGCTGGCTGAGCCTCCCAGAGCCCAGTTTTTGCCCTTGAGTGACTAGTGCACTGCAGTTTTAGTTCATAAAACACTGTTTGTTTATAATCCTTAACGGATTCTGTTTTATTAAAAGAGAAGGCTCCATCCAGAGTATAAATAAAGTTAACTGGTTAAGTTTTAGTTTATATCCACAGTGAATATGCAATGGATGGGCATTCACCGCAGAATTATGCACACTCATGACCTAACTTTATTAATTTTTTTAAAGGTCTCTGTGGCCTGGACAAAACCTTTTCCAAAGCAGGGTGGGTTAGAGTGGAGGAATTTAAGAACCTAAAATCAGCTTTGTGGCAGTGGGTTTTCTTTTCTTTTTAGTTACTTGTGTTTTTTGTTTGTGTATCGCAGGCAATATGTCTTCACGTCCAATTCTGTGATTTGGGGGATGAAATTGGGGTAGACTCAGACATGTTTCTATTTTACTGTGTGTATGAGTATAAGAATGTGTGTGTGTGTAAGAGTGTGGGGGGGGGGGAGGGAGGAAGAGAGAGACTGAGCGAGAGAGCACAACCCAGGGAATAGTGAAGGCTTCTTGGAGCAGGTGGCATGGAGCTGAATCTTGAAGGATAGATCAGATTCTGACCAAAAAGCAAAAAGGAAGGAAAAAACCATGAGTCAAATTCATGCTCAAGGGGGCAGTTGAGGTTGTTTATGGTATTGCATGAGGATTAATCTGTCAGGAGCATGAAGATGACACAGGGGAGACTGGATTCAAGGATAGGGTCTCCCGCTGTCAGATCAAAGGTTTTTATACTTGACTTAGAAGGCAGTGGGAACCGCTGATTTTCTGAGGTGGCGGAGGGGCGTGGTTGGCCTTACCCTTTGGCTTGTGTGACTCTTCCAACTGGCACCATCCCTCTTCCCTCTTTTAACCAGTATCTTTCCTGAACCCTGGAAGAACAGCCCCACATCACTCCCCTGATTGCCCCTCACCCTAGCCTTCCTTCTCTTCCTCCTGGTCTTTGTGGTTGCTGCAGCCCCAGGTGCAGGTGGGCCTCTGTGTGAAGGTTTGCTCTTGGAAGGAAAGATGGGCAACTTCAAGGTCTCTTCGAAGTGAATGGCTCTGAATTTCTTACCCAAGACCTCCCAGGGCTCCAGGAGTTTCTGAGTCAATTTGGCCGCTGGCAGGCAGAACAGTGTTTCAGGTCCTTCTGCAGCAGCCTTGACGAGGGCAAATAAGCCCAGGTGCGAAGATGGGATTTTTCAAGGCAGTGAAGCTCCAGGGGATGAGGGGGGTGTCCTGCCTGCATCCTCCCTCCCTTCTGGGTTTTCTTCCAATAAATATATATTTATTAAGCGCCTGTTATATACTTGCCATTCTGCATCACACGTTCCACTTTCTCTCCTTGGAGGGACCTGGAAGGGTTTCTTGAGAAAGAGAGAAAACAACCGCAAGTATCATCATTACCCTTATACACTTAGGAAGGCATGGCAAGTAATTGGCCTGTTGTTGAGACTCTCCCCCTGTGCCCATGGTAGACATCACAAATAGATCACAAGACACCATCTCGTAGAGCCTAGAAGATGCCTCAGAACCACTCTTGACACAATGCTCCAGGCAGCAATTTGCAGTTAGTACGACTGGGCTTCTAGGATTGCCCCCTGCATATCTGACATCCTCACTCTATACCAGCTGGGCATAGCTGACTTCCTTCACACAGGGCTTCCTGGCATGCCTAGAGGTCCATGCATGCCCCACTCCTCTTGCCCTGCATCCTATACCATTTCTGTAGACACAGCGGCCTCCCCTAGAAACTGGCAGTTGATATTTGAGCTTGGGGAGGCAAGTGTTGTATGCAGGGTTTACTGCTGCAGAAAACAGAAGCCTGGGCCCTCTTCTGGGCTTGGCTTTACTGCTTAGGACCTTGGGCAAATCAGCTCACCTGCCTGGGTCTTGGTTTCGTCATCATTAAAAGGAGAGAGTGTATGAAGTGGTATCTTGTGTCCCGTCCAGCTCTGGCATTTTCTGATCTGATCAATGAAGATACTTCCCTTTCAAATCTAAGAAACTAAGTTCCAGTCTTTTCTTTAGTGACAGAAAAAATAACAAGGGGAAAAAAGGCAAAATGGGTTTCTGGTTTTTATTACTATCTATGAGCCGTATACATAAATATAACTAAGATCTCCATCACCCATAACTGAGCAGAACTCAGTGCTGGGTCTCCACTTTGACTGTTGGCATCATTATCACATCTCTTGAGTTCCTTGTTCCCTGGGTCCCTGTTCCTGGCCTAATTTACATATCCCTGAAGCCTGCAGAGGAAAGTGATGGGAGTCCCTGGAGCTCTTTATGCACAGACATGGCTCCATCCCCAGCCTGCCCGTCATGAGGGTGGCAGGTCTTAACATCCCCTGGACTCTTGTTCCTGAGCCAGCCCTGGTTCAAGAGCCTTGCAGACCCCTCCACCAGGAAGTAGATCCTGTTTCTGGCTCTGATGAGGGCCACGGGGGAGGTGGCAGGGGGCCAGGCTCCCCCTCCCTGCTGAGGCATGCTCGCTGCATTCGCAGTGTTTGAGCTGTGGTTAATATATCAATATTTGCTCGGGAGGGTATTTGGCACAGAGTGGGTCCCTGGGAAGCCGGCAGATAGATTGCCTTCTCTTGTAGCATTCTTTGTTTTCTGGCAGGGGTGGAGGGGTCCCTAGCTGCTGACAAGAGGCATGGAAAAGGAGCCCCTACTTTTCTCATGAACACTTCCATCTCACAACTTGGCACTGTATGATGTTGTCAGTGCCTCATGTTGTCCCCATCATTTACTATTTCCCCGTGTACCTCACTCCCCCCGCCTCTGCTAGAATTCTGTTCTTTAAACTCACAGTTATTTCAGCCACTCCACTGAAAGCCCCTGGGGGTCAGGCTAGTGCTAGGAGGGGTGGAGCTTAGTAGAGGCGAATGTGGGCCAGAAGCAGTCTGCCTGGGATGACTCCTGCTCCCTTTGTCTAGACACACACACTGGGCAAGCTCCTTGCTCTCCCACAGTCTCCTATATTCCTCTGGAAAGTGACAGGGAGGATGATAGAAGAGCTATGAGGATTAACTAATAACACCTATGCAAAGCAGTTAGCAAAACACCCCATGCATAGTAAGTGCTCAGTAAAGGTTGGATCTTGGTAATCATTGTTTTTCTTTTTCAGTAAATGTCTGATGATTCTTGTGTTGTTTTGCCTGCCCTAAGTTTCTGGAGGACAAGGACTGAAACCTTGATTTCTTCTCTAGTTTTTCTGTCTCTCCTAGAGCAGGATTGGCTCCTTACAACTTTGGGGTTTTAATCTAAATGTTCCTTATCAAAGGCTGGTGCCCTCACAGCCCTGGGAAGTGGCATCCACAGAGAAACCACCAGCACCAAGGAGAAAACTTGTCCCTGAACTTGGGACAGGGCTTGCCAGTGGAAGATGAGAGGAGGAACCTTCTGTCTATGATCTCTTTAGGAAGCACATTGAAAGAGGACCCAGGCCTCCTGGAAGGCCTGGGATAGTGGGGCCTAGATGTAGGCAGCCATTCTCAACTGTGATCAATGTAAGAAATCTGCTATTTCTCCTACTCCTGGGGCTTGCAGGTGGTTACTTCAAAACTCAGAACAATATCCTCTGTAACAATGTTACAGGGACATTTCCATTCTAGAATAGAAGTTGTGAGTCAGGGATTGCACAACAGCTTGGGGTACCCAGCATTTGGTACACCTAGGATATGCCCGTGCACCTGTGTCATGCATGGAGGTGTTAGCAACTGAGGTGCCACAGGGAGGCAGGGGGAGATAAGACTTGTGGTACTATGGGACAAGACTAACTCATACAGGTCAGCACAGAACAGCTAGAGTACGGGAACTTCCTATGTGGAGGCTCTGACAGGATAAGCACTTTATCACAGTCTCTCCTTTAGTCTTTCCAGCAGTTCTATGAAGCAGGTGTCTCAGCTCATGCTCTCTAGGAGCAGAGCCTGAGCCAGGGATTCTTGGACAAGTGATTTGTTGAGAAAGTGAGGGAAGCGGGATAGGATGGGGGAGGAAGCCAAGCAAAGATGTGGCTGCAGGAAAAATCCAGTCTCTGCCTGACCCCACAGGGAGCGCTGGCATGTGAATGGCACCACAGATCTGTTCTCACTTGAGGCAGGGCGGCTGGGCTTCTGTTCTCTGGTGTCAATCAGTCACTGGCTATAGGTCACACTTCCCAGGAGGGTGTGTGGCATCACTTCCTATGCATTTCAGGAGTGACTCCTGTATTCCAAGGGCAGCTTTATGCTATTAGCAGCCAAACCCCAGCTGGGGGACCAGTGTACCAACCAGGAAAAAGGGAACTGGGTGGGACACCCAACAGCTTGCCGACCATCTACTGGTCAGTACAATTAATAGCCCCATTTTCCATATCAGTAAACTGAGGTCTAGAGTGTTCATGTAATTGGTCTATAGCTGTGTAGAGCCAGAAATCAAACCTAGGCATCTGTCTCCAAGCCTTTGGTCTGGCATGACTTGTATTCCGTCTCCTGTTAACTCCAGTGTCCCTGCTGAGGGCCAAGTAGGAATTGGTAAACCAGAGATAGATAAGACATGTGCTCAGGAGGCCTGGAGAAAGGTCATCAGAGGAGCCCAAGGGGCAAGACCAGACTTTAGGGTTCTAGAGTATGACCAAATCATCCTTCTTTGCCCAGGACTTCCCCAGTTTTGACGCTGAAAACTCTGCATCCTGGGAACCCCGTCACTCCTGGGCAAATCAGGTGGGTGGGTCAGCCTGGCTTTCTGGATGGGAGAAAGGTAAGAATGTGAGGGACTTTATAGTGCTTGGTGGTGTCAGGTGAGGCAGGGTTAATTGTAATTAGAGCTACCATTTCCTGGGCTACTAAAGTCACAGCCACCTTACCTAGAGGCTGTTTGGGGAACATAGGTATGGGGGACTAAGCCAGGAAAAGCCCCTGGCAGGGGGGTATCCTGTCCAGGAGCTGAGCAGAGAGGGTGGTCTGAGATCCAGGGTGGGCTAATGAGAGGAGAGACTTGGATGGCTCAAAGAAGGGGAGGGGAGTGAGTTACCAGTCCCCTGAGGCCTCCTCGGGGAGCTTGCCAGAAATAGATACCCTTCTCCTGCCTCAAAGCAGGCTGTGTGTTTGCTGTGTGTGTGTGTGTGTGTGTGTGTGTGTGTGTGTGTGTGTGTGAGAGAGAGAGAGAGAGAGAGAGAGAGAGAGAGAGAGATTGAGAGAGAGAAGGGGGTGATGTACGTTTGAATTTATTTGTGCATTTATTTGTCCCATTAAGTTCCTACCCCATCCATAGGGTAAAATAGGCTCCTGTGCTTTTGAAAAACCCCATCACCTGAATATGAGTAATATTCTGCAGACCTAATAAGAAAAGTTATCAAGAAGCCAGGAGCCAGGAAACTCATGAATAATCATGTCCTTTGGTGAAGCTTCCTGGGGAAGAGTCAATGAAGGTGATTAAGACCTGAGGTCCAGAAGTCTAAAGCAAAAAAGTGGGTTCTGGATCCCCAGGGTTGAGCCCTGGGCTATAATGGGTCAGCAGTTATACATAATACACATTATACACACACACATACACTCACACATATGTATTCATGTATGTGTATACACACACACCTATACATGTACACACACACACACACACACACACACACACACACACAAAATCTCCCTGTAGCCAGAAAAACATGCTGGCCCATTATCCATATGGGAAAGCTGAGCCCAGGCCCCTACCTATGGGTTAGGCTTGTTTTTTGGAGTTGAAAGGAAGGTCCAGGGGTCACCAGGTTTAACCTCCAAGGTGGTCAAATTGCATTGTTGACACATGGTCCAGTCTGACCACATGATTGGACTGCTGTCTCCCGCCACCTTAGGAATGAAAGTGCTCACTTGATTTTCCAGCAGCCTAGGAGTGAGATGCAGCCCTGCCTCTGTGGCAAAATGCTCCACCTCAGTGTCAGGAAGCCCTGCCTTGGTGGCAGGTGGTGGAAGGAAGTGTAAGGCGTGCCCAGGACATGGCAGCAAGGGTTTGGAGGGATGTTGGGAAAGTAGCAAGCCAGTACAAGAGGCAGTGCTCACTGGCTCCCTTTTATTTGGAGTCTTTGGGTTCACCATGGATATTTCCATCTCATGCTGCTTTTCTAACAGTCCCTAATCAGCATTTCCTCCTGAGTGGTCTGCCACTTTGGAGGAAGACTCTGGGGAAGGGGCCCCCCTCCTCCCAGCCCTGGCCTCTGACTGTGGTGTCCAGCCTGGCTCCTCTCCATACAGTAGTGAAATGGAGAGAGATTATTCCTAGTTCTCCCTATCTGGCATTCTGACCTCTCTATTAAATAAAGGTGACAAAGGCAGGACTGACTGAGACATGCCTTCCTGGGGACCAAGTCTAAAGTCTCTTCTTGGTCTCCGGGGTCAAAGAATGCTGTCCCATTTAGACAGATCTTCCCAGCTTGCCCTAGGGGTGAAGGGGGAGTGGGGAGAAAGATCCTGGAAGGCCAAGGCTGGGAGCCAGCTTCAAGGTCTTGGAGCTTCTGTAGTCCAGGCCTTTCCCAGCGTCCCATGTTTGTAAAACTTGTTGATGTTTTTTGTCTGTGGCCCACAGGAATACACACATATCCTTGACGTCACAACCAAGTGAACAAATGCATGCAAATATATAGGTGCCAAAAAAAAGAGTGTCATGAAATGGTACTTACCCTTCTGGTTTCACTGGTGGTGAGAGTAAGCATTGTTTCCATGTTTCTGGTCATTTCTATGTGATTTCATGTTTCTGTGAGTGTTAGTCTTTGACAACCACTGAATTGGTCTCATGAATCCAGAAGTAGATAACCACCCACAGGTGGAGAGAGCAACGATCCAGTCTACACTCTCACTTTGTAGAAGAGAAAACAGGTGCACAGTGAGGGAAATGACACCCAAGGCTGGATATAATCACCTAGGTTTATTGAGCAGTTACTACATGCCAGGAACTGCCTAAGGTGGATACATAGTAGTGAGCAAAACACATGTGATCTGTATCCCCCAGATGCTTAGAGTCTCATGGGGGTGGTACACATTGGACAGTTAAAAGAACAAATTGGCATATAAAATTATAGCATGGAATGTGATCAACTATGGGAAAGGAAGCCGGGAGCTTTAGTGGAGACCAGCTGGGGTCAGGGAGGGGTAGGGACTCCTTTTTGTAGGGTGGTCAGAAAGCTCTCCCTGTGGCTACGAAAGCTAGGTCCAGTCCTGTGGAAGAGACAGTTATGGAGGGGTGGGGGAGGGAGGAGAACAGGAGCCAGAGGAGTGGCAGAGGAGTGTGCTGAGCAAGGGAAGTGGCCAATGTGAAGACCTCGGGTAGAAGAGGAATTGAACCTGAACTGAAGGAAAGACAGTGTGGCTGGAGCTCAGTGTCCCTCGGCGGTCAGGAGGAGGCATAGGAGCGCTTTTGGCCTTTGGATCTTATTCTGAGGTCACTGGGAGCGTTGAAAGATCTTAAATCACGTATGTGACATGATCTGACTTATGGCTTTAAAATATTCCCTTGGCTGCCATGTGGAGAAGAGATTGGATGGGGCAAGTGTGGAAAGAAGGAGAGATCTGTCGATTTTTGTCTGCAAAGTCTCTAGAAGGAGGCCAGTGGGTCTGCCTTTGTAGTGGCCCAGATCTATGCACACTTAAAAAGACTGCACTATTAATGAAACGTTGGCATCTTAGGAAATGATAAAACAGGCTGCTACATGTAAAAATTAAGTAACTCAATTTGTTTTAACAGCTTGTGCTCTAGTACAGCAATTTGTTTGGCATATACACAGGCTCCATCTGAACAGTAATTATGCCATGCTAATTATTTTACTGCATTGTGTACATCTGACATTTAGTTATGGGCAACTGTGTGAGAGTAGATTTTCTTCCTCCCTCCACCTGCCTGACAGGTAGTTTTGTTTCCCGTACCTCTTTTCCACCTACATTGTCTTTATGCCAACTTGTCATCTGCAACGAAATCGTGTTTCCATGACAGCTTTGCTCAGCCATGTTGCCTGCAACTAGCAGACAATCACCAAAATAAACAGTTGACACAGATGTCATTCTCATCCTCCCATTCTGCCTCTCCCTCCCCCTTGATCTAGCTCCTACTATAAAGATTTTAATTTTTTTTTCCTCCATGTTGAGAAAGGAAAGTGATCCCTGTCAACCTGCAGCATATCCTCTGCTACGTCGGCATGTCTCTCAGTGGCTTCTCTTGTGACCTCTGCCCTTCTCCATGGAGACTGCTGGCAAGCTGACTCCTGTGGCCCTGTGCATGGATGACGCAGTTCAGCAGCTGTGGGTGGTAGACAGACAGGCTCCAGTCTTTGCATCCATGGGGTGGGGATGGGGGGGTGACAAAAGTGGGCTCATGGCTCAAGAAGCTGGACCAAGGCTGCAGCGTGCCCTTCAGATGGTGCCATTTACGAACACCATAAAGCCACGTTAAGCTTGGTACTGGCCCTGCCTGCAGAGATGGGCCGAGAGCTGGTGGGGAGGGCTGGAGAATGACATGAGAAAGGACAGGAAGCTCCTGCCTATGGACAGAAATGCAACATCTCTGCTGGGATAAGGGCAGGAAAAGGAGGGAGACACAGATCAGCACCTCCTGTTGGTCTGTCCTCTAGGCTGGTGTCTCTGTAATGGCCTTTCCACAAAGAGGAAACACTGTGCCTCTCTGTTGGAGGGAGGTAGTTGAAGGGGGGGGGGGGGGGGGAGTTGTGAGACCAGAACAAGAAAGAAGAAATGTCTTGCAAGAGAAAGCTACCAGAACCCCATAAGGCATTTTATAAAAAAATGAGCCTTGCTATAGGACTCTAAATCTCAACATATAGCACATGCACATTAAAATGAACACGCAGTCTTGTTAAGGGTAAAAATAAGTGTCCTGGGGTTTAGAGATCACAGAGCCTTCCCAAGGCATTCTTTGTGTTCATTATATTTCCTTGTGTACTTGGGGTTAGCGAAGATATGTGGTGTACCTTAGGGAAATACAGACAATAGACATGAAGACCTTCCACTTGGTACAGAAATGTGCTCTCTGAGAAGTACTGGTTCCTGCTAAGTTCAAGCAAGCTTAGATTTGGATCTTTCCAGCTTACATTTTGCTATTTCAGACCTAAAGCTGCAAACCCTCTGGCCATGAATTTGCATAATCCAGCGCTCCCTGTGAGTGCCAGGCAACCTTCTGTTGGTTCACGAGATGATTTTTGGTGGCACATGAGCCAATATATATATGTCTGTGTGTGTGTGTGTGTGTGTGTGTGTGTGTGTAAATTTTAATAGTTATGTATTCATTTTAGTGTGCATTAAAATATGTATAACCAGCACATCAAACCCATGTTTTAATGGATATAATAAAGTTTCTTGTATAAATACAGGTTTGGCATGCCTTCTTTTTCCTTTCTGTGAGGCTTGTTCTCACTTTACATACTTGCTCAAAACTTACTCCTTTTAGGCATCCTGTCCTCAGTAATTCCACCTGCTCACTGTAGCCCTCAGTTCTCTCTCTACTTCTTGTCCCAGCATGACATCAAAGTCTTCCTGATCCTCCACCCTTCCCGTGTGACCCTCATGTTTGCAAGAAGGCTGCTACACAGGACTGATGCCTATGTAAGACCTCCTTCCCTCCAGACTGTGTTTTACATTTAGAAAGCTCAACCCTTTCGCTCACATATCCTAGGGGGATCTATTTCATACGGGTGTACCTACCGCAAGGGAAGTGGAGAGTGCGTTTCAGCTTTACAGTCTCAGTAGTAAAGGAAGGCAAGGGAGAGCGAGGTAATGGATGGATTAGGGGTAGCTAAGCCACAGTCAGCCAATGGAGAAGATAGTAAGAAGTACAGATAATGGTCTCTGGCCTTATATTCTCCAAGGTGAAAAAGTCTGATGATAAGTTAAACTTAAAATCGTTTATAAATTTCATATTTAAAAAGAACTACAGAGAAAAAAAAACAATAAATAACCTTTCTTTAAAAAAAATTCGTTTAAGTCAGTTTATGGTCATAAACTTGGAGAATTGAAAAGGAATTGGGAGATCATTTGGACCTGATCAGTATTTTAAGAAATGAAGAAATAAGTCAGAGATAAAAGGGCTTAGTTTTGGCTAAGCAGGTCAGGATCCCTTCTCGGCCCACCCTGCTAATCCAGTGGTTCTCATCTGGAGCAAGCTTCAGAATCACCAACGGCTTATTAAAACACCCGTTGCTCAGCCCTACCCCTAAAGTTCAGAAGGTCTGGGGTGGAACCTGTGAATTGCATTTAAAAAAAACATTTTAAGTTTATTTATTTTTGAAAAAGAGACAGAGCACGAGTGGGGAAGGGGCAGAGAGAGAGGGAGACACAGAATCTGAAGCAGGCTCCAGGCTCAGAGCTGTCAGCACAGGGCTCGAACCCACGAACCGTGAGATCATGACCAGAGTCAAAGTCAGACGCTCAACAACTGACTGAGCCACCCAGACACCCCAAATTTGCATGTTTTAAAGTTTATTTACCTTAGGAGAGAGAGAAAGAGAGAATGAAAGAGCACGTGAGCAAACGGGGGAAGGACAGAGAGAGAGGGAGAGAGAATCCCAAGCAGGCTCTGTGCTGTTGGCACAGAGCCCAACCTAGGGCTTGATCTCAGGAACTCAGCCTGAATGGAGATCAAGAGTCAGACACTTAACTGACTCAGCCACCCAAGTGCCCCGACTTTGCACTTTTATAAAGTTCCCAAGTGATGTTGGTGCTGCTGGTCAAGGAACCCCACCTCGAGAACCATTGTGCCAACCAATTGCAAGCATGCAATTAAACCAGTACTCTCACAGCAGGTTTTCCTAAATTATGCTGTTTTAATTTGTGTTTCTTTGTGTGCTCTTTAGCAACTAAGTAATATAGTAGCAGATAATCAATGTGGTTAACAGGCCTGCTAACTTCATTCTTGGAATTGTCAGTGGTCGCACTGTTTGGAAGCCAGGGTCTCTCTGCTTGTATGACCCGGCCATACCTCAAAACGGCTGAAAAGTGGTCCATCTCAGTCACTCTGCTCTTGCCCTGCGATGACCACTACCACACATCTAAGGAACCTTTCTGGTCCACGTTTCTTGATACTTTTCACCATGCAAATAAGTACCTAGAATCTGTATATGGCAACCTTTTATGTATTCTCAGGCATTTTGCATAAATGGTATCACATGTACTGTTGTGTAACTACTTAACATATTTTATTCAACGTTATGTCAAGCTCTGGTTGTAGTGAAACATCTCAACCTACTTTATTTTAACTGCTTTGTGGTGTTCCATTTGCATATACCCAAGTGCGTTTACCTCCCCTTATGTTTCAAATTATTTTCCATAGGGTTGGTAAGGTTTTAATATTGCTATTAATAGAACAATAAATTGAAGTAAGATTACCATTTTGAACTTTGTTCATATATTCACTCACATAACGATCATTTGTCAGGTAGCTAATTTGTGCCAGGCACTGTTGTAGGCACGGGAACTACAGCAGGTAATGAATTAAATTCCTCCCTCCTGATGAGTACTTCATAGGATACTTGAAGCAAGCCTGCCCCACACATGTTACTACTCATATTTCACAGATGAGAAAACTAAAGTTCTCTGATGTTAAGTGACTCACTCAAGTTCTCATTGAAAAGAGCAGGGAGTTTTGAATCAGATCTTTTTTTCTGTAATTCCAACCGTCTTTCTAGCATTTCACCCAGATTTCTGGTGAACCTACAATTACCATTCCTCATCTTCATTCTCTTTGGAGGCCCTGGTTCCTTTTTTTAGCAAACTGTTAATTTGGAAGTAATTTTAGATTTACAGAAAAGTCTCAAAGACAGTACAGAGAATGCCTACATACCCCTCATCCAGTTTCCCTCATTATTAACATATTACCGTGATATGTTTGCCAAAACTATGAAACTGACATTTCTGTATTACCATTAATTAAACTCTAGACTTCGTTTGGTTGTCACCAATTTTTCCATTAATGTCCTCCCTATTCCAGAATTGTGTCCAGGTCACCCCATTGCATTTAGTTCTCATTGTCTGCCTGGCACCCTTTGGTCTCTGACAGCTTCTCAGTCTTTCCTTGTTTTTCATGACCTTCACAATCCGTGTACTGAGGCGTTTAGTTGAGTTCATTACAAGGTCCAATTAAGGCAGTATCAAGAGTTTAGGGGGCTGTAACCAACTCACCTGAGAATTAGTTTGGTGGGCCCTGGCAGTAAAGGGAAGTTGCCACTTCAGCACATCAGAAAGGGGCATCTTGGGGCGCCTGGGTGGCGCAGTCGGTTAAGCGTCCGACTTCAGCCAGGTCACGATCTCCCGGTCCGTGAGTTCGAGCCCCGCGTCAGGCTCTGGGCTGATGGCTCGGAGCCTGGAGCCTGTTTCCGATTCTGTGTCTCCCTCTCTCTCTGCCCCTCCCCCGTTCATGCTCTGTCTGTCTCCGTCCCAAAAATAAATAAACGCTGAAGAAAGGGGCATCTTGTCGACGCTGCTGCCTGATGCTCTCCTGGTGCAAAGATGCAGGGAGACAATGGAGTGACCCAGTGTCTTGAGTGAGGGTAGAGGGGCTGGATGCTGGCCGTCTATGGCTGATGATAGGTTTCAGTGGCTTACCAGGGGATTTTAACCTCCTGCCCCTCAAGGTCCTGTTCCATTTCTAAGTATCATGGAACCTCAATGTGACGTGATTGCATCTCCCCCAGCTCTGCCTTTTTTTATGAATATCTGTATCTCTCATAAGTATGTGCTTACTTCTGATGACTCCCAATAAAAGACCTTCTTCAGTCACAAAGGGATGAGAAGGAGCTTCCACTGTCTGGGTTCTGTGATACTGTCACCAGAAGGAATTTGATTATTAGATTTTCCAAGCCCACTGTCCATGTTGGCAGCAACATGGAGGGATCAGAACTCTTTGAAACAATGTACAAATTATTGATTAAAATTATTATTAGGTTCAGGATGGGAGAGCCCAGAAAGGGTCAATTTTTAAAGCCCACTAAATAGCCACCTGCTTTCTTAGAAGGGCATTGTTTGGGACAGTTTCCACTTTTTTTTATTTATTTAAATTTATATATGTAAGTATGTATATTTTAAGTTTATTTTATCTTGAATTTATATTTATATATGTATATATATATGTGTATATACATAAGTATATATATAGATGTGCATATATATGTGTGTATATACATATATAATATATATGTGTGTGTATATATATATACGTATATATATGTATATATATAACTTGTATGTATATAACTTGTTTACTTCCACCACGTTATAAAGTGAATGTTCAATGCAAAATTTTTAGAAAATTTTTGGAAAATAAAATCTAAAAATGACTATCTGTGATCCACTTCCTGGAAGACAATTACTGTTGATATTTGGCTTGTTTCCTTCCATACGTTTTGTTCTCAGGACATATTATGTAACATACTTTAAAAATATTTTTCTTACGATATGATCATAAGCAATTTACTTGTTTCAAGTAACTATAAATAAATACATAATGGTTTTATATTTAAATAACCTTTAATTCACTTGATCATTCTATGATACATTTGGCTAATTTTTGATACTGAGAGAAATGTTTTTGAAAGTAGAGCATGTCCTTTCCTTATATATTCAATTAACTCCATAAAATAGAGTCCCAGAAGTGGGACTACTGGGTCAAAGATTATAAACATTTTTAGGGCTTCTGATACATTTTGAAGTAGAGGGGCAATTCAGCTTATTAGAGCTCTATGGGAGCCAAGTAATGGTGCTACCTTTCCTAACTTTGTCCTATGTCACGGCTTGCTCTCTAGACTTCAGCAAACTTTGACTTGTTGATAATAACTAAAGTTCTGATTCTTTCATTCCTTCATCAGTCAGTGTCTGTGTCGGGCTATCAGATGCTAAGGATGAGCCTAGCAAAACCAGAGCCCCCCTGCTCTTGTGTCAAAAGCAGCATCTGGCTCTGGAAGACCCTGATTTGGTTGAGAAGAGAGTTAGATAAACCCTTTTGAAAGCATCTCTCTTTACCAGAGGCTTGATGCCTACTATCTACTTCCTGAACGTGAACTGTTCTGATTTTAGAGAAAGATGGCCATCCCATGTTCAATTTGAGGGGCATTTGATCTGAGCCCAGGAGACCAAACTAAAGTATTTTGTTTATGGTGGATAAACCATTTTAATTGAAAGGCTGATGCTGGGGCCTTGCTGTTGCTGCCTCCTTTTGACAATTGAAATACACTTGGATTTCTCATAACAATGGAAAGTGCAGTCTGGAGGGTTTCTTCACTGGTTTTGCAGGCGGTACCTACTTTACTGTTCTCTGAGTGAAGTCCCTGGTTTTATGGCTCTACCCTTTAGATCTTCCTCATTGGTCATCTTAACCTCACACAAAGGGTCTTCATTTGACTTTTTTCCTTTTTGTGATTTTGATTGGGTGGGAGAGTGCCATCTTGAAGTGGCTTCCCAAAAGGATTGGAGAAACAAATGTCTGCGTCTTGGCAGCCAGTAACTGAAGTCTACAGGAGTAAGTCTCAGACCAGCTCTCTGATGATGAAGCCGTGGTCAGTTGTCTGGGGAACATTTTGTCTAAGTCACTTGAATCATTGAAATCAGTGTAGACTTTTCATTGTAATTATGTGGATCATGAAGTCCTGATGACTCCCAGTGGATGTCAGTAAAGAGTGACTAATGGATCATGGGGTCATTTGGTTAAGTTGGCGGGGGGAGAATCTGGGCAACCAAGGACAGTGCTTGAGGCGGTCCTTATCTGTGGCCAACCGCTGGCAAGTGCTCTCTCCTTCTGTCACTTAGGAACTCTGACTCATCAGGGCCTGCCTCCCCAGCTTCATTACAGGAACCCGGAGACACATGGGCAGGTTTGTGCCTCTCCAGCTTTGCCCCATGCCCCCTGGTGCCTCGGTAGTTGATATCACTGTGTCAAGAGAGCAGAGCCTGTGTCTGTGAGCAAAGCTGCCATGGAGTGCTTGTGAAAGGCAGTGCCCAGTGTCAACCATGATGTCATTTGAGAGTCAGCCCAGCCCAGGCCGTGCTCTTTATTTATGATGTCACCACTAAAGTCTCTTGGCTCTGAATTATAGTTGTTTCTCTTTTGCTAGCTTTTTGTGTTGTTAGAGAGGAAATCGTCTCTGCAGATATTTTGCCTTTACCTCTAAATACTTTAAATATTTTATCTCTCGCAACATCCTGATGTTCCCTGGGTGAGGTCTTGCATCCCTTTCTCTCTTTCCCATTTCTCTTTCTCTCTCCCATTCTCTCCATCTCTCTCTTCTTTTTTTATATACATTTGATTTTTAATTGGTCAGGGTACCTGTCACTTCAGAACATAAATAGAATATCCAAAGTGGATGAGTGTTAAAAGAAAAGGTTTTAAATAAAAATCTATCACAGATCTTGCATGGGAGGATATTCCTACAGGGTCTTTTGAGGTCAAATTTTGCCATAGGAGAGCTGGAATCAGTCTGTATCAGTCTTCCTATGGTTTATGGGGCCATGGGGCCCCTTCTCTCTGTGGGCTCCAATGCAAATGTGTTGTCATGAGATGAACTAAAGAGCAAGTTAACCAAAATGAAGTCCCTAAGGAGTGTCAACTCTGGGACACCAGTCGATGCTTTTCCAACATTCAGGCTAGAAGCGCATTTCATCTCTTGGCAAGCTGGTTTCATCTCCACCTGAGGAAAGATAAAGAATTTTGCTCAGCAAATGTAAGCCCCTGTTCCCCAGCCTTTTTCCTCTCAAGCTGATGGGCAGGTATGGAAGGAATGTGTTTGTTGGCAGGTATTAGTTCGTACTCAGGCACAAATGGAAGCCATGTTCTCATCCATCCTCTCTGGGCTTTGGGGAAAAAAGTCATGGTGGGGGAGATATTGTGCAGGGAGAGGGTGCAGAACAAGCTGTCTTAGTTTCAGCCAGCTGTCACTTGTCAGTGGATTCCAACAATGGCGTCTGGCTCAGCAAACATGGAAGCCAGGAATGTGCCTAGTGATGGAAGCAGAGTGACCAGTGGGAGGCAAGATAAACCTCCACTGCAAGTCAGGAGCAGACTACGAGGACTTTGCTTGCCCTGGATATATTCTCCCAAAGAAGGGTTTTTCCCCACCCTGTGCTGTTAATCAGTCATGGCTCCATCCCAACTGGGAGGCTTGGTATTCCCTTTGCTTCTGTTTCCAGACAGATGGCTTTTCATGGCAAGCAGGTGGCTAAGACAGGAATTTAGAGACCTAGTTAACCTGAAGTTCCAACCACAGGGTTGGCCAAATGCATTACAGTTCAAGAGGATGCTGCATGGCTGTTGCAAGCGATGCTGGAGATCTTAGCTCCTGTGTAAGGATGTGCAGGATGTAATAGGCAAAAAGCAAAGGCCATAAAACAATAGGTACAGAACATTACCATATTAATAATCTCTGTTCTCTCTTTTTTCAATATGTCTTTGAAAAAGAAGAATGGAAAGCAAACATGCCAAAGATTTAAATAGTCATAATTTCTCAAGGTGGTATTTTTTCTGGTGGTTATTTTTTCTTTGAGGTTTTTCTGTTTTCCAAAATTTTTTTATTTTCCTTGATGACATATGATCACTATGTCTAACAACCTCTACCTATATCCATAGTCCATATCCATCTATATTTTTCTCCAGGGTTGCTGTACAGTGGGGTAGGTTGAGCACTGTACCAGCACTGGCTTAGAAGGGGTTAGTGGGGTCTCAAATCTGTCGCTTGATTTAATTGTCAAACTATCCCTGGACTATGTCTTCCCAGAGAAAAGGAAACCTTTTTCTAATTTATCTGTGCAGAAGGGATGCCTTTTTCTAATTCATAGAGTGACACTGGATTTCTTGGAGCAGCCCTGCGTGTGTGTGTGTGTGTGTGTGTGTGTGTGTGTGTGTGTGTGTGTGTTCATGTTAATAATTTTGGCCATTCCATTTAACCACCATATTGTTTTATAAAGGGGTAATTATTCCTCACTCTAAATGTGTCAGGAATCTTAATACACAGATTGAGAGTTTGGAAATGGCTTCCTGGAGGGGTAAATAAAGTTCAAGAGTTCTTCAGAAGGACCAGTTTTCTTTGGGCCTTATGACTATGCTTTTATGTGCTTAAATCCATATTTCTTAGGGGTCAGAATGGGTTGGCGGAGGAGCACGAATATGTCACTTTAAATTTGTCAGTAACAGACATTAACCAATAAAAGCTCAGGTAAACCCCCAGTGTCATAGGGATGTAGTCAGCGTTCACTGTTCCAGGAGATAGTGATGGTGTCACCAGCAGCGTAAAATAAAGGGACCATGACCATGTGGCTCTGCTGGGGAGTGGGAGATGCAAATTCTTTCATCATCTTTCTAATCTATTTGTTTGTGTAGCCTCGCCTTTGTTATGTTGAGGAAACTGAGCTAGCTTAACATAGAGAGCATATAGTTAGCATGAAATATCCAGCAAGCATGAAATAATGGAACCAAATAGCTCCTAGGGTTCTTTCCTCAAGTCAGAGAAAAATGTGACGAGCCAAGAAGATGCTGGGCTTTGATACACATGCGCAAGGCAAGCTCATTCCAGAAATAGTATCCCTGAACACAGAGATGGGGGAGGCCTTGTTTTAATTTCAGGGTTGGAATAATGACAGTTTTATGAACAACCAAATAGTTATTCCGGGTTCTTCCCTTGAGAGTGTGGTCTGAGACCTTGGCTTGTGTAGTCTAAGTGTATAATAACATCTGATTGTGCTCCCAATGATCCTGTGACAGCCTTCACTTTGAGTTCTATTTCGGAATGCCCTCCTATCGGGGAGCACCTAAACATAGGCCCTAGTGGGGCGGAATTTAGAAGCAGCATTATCTCAGGGCAGTCTGGGGCCAAGCTGGTCAACTCCCCACTCTCAGCTCGGTGAAAAGAAAAAAAAGTCACCCCAACATTTTGGGGATGGTAAAAAGAGCTACCATTTGGTAAGCAGAGGGATTGCTTTTAGGGTGGCTTAGGAACAGCTCTAGAATTCTCTGAGGAATAGCTAGAATTAGCATGTCAGGTAAGGTAGGGTAGAGGGAAATGCACAGAATTGGAATTACAACAGCTCCTGGGTGACTCAGAATCATCATTGTCCTTGATGTTATCTCCAGTTTGTAACTAGAGGAAAAGCTTTCAAACCAGAAAGGAATGTTGATTGGTTTTCCCTCTCTTTGCAGAATAAATGCTTCCAATTTTTACTGACAGTGGGGTCTTCAAAAATGTTAATGATGAGATTGTGTTCACTTCATAGAATGGCTTCCAAAAGTAAATACAGAGCAGCAAGGAATATCAAGATGAGTGATCCCTTGATTAGTGGTTGACTATGAAAACCAAGCCCCTTCAGTTCTGAACATTAAACATCAACAGGATAGGACAGCCTTGGTGTCAGTCAGTGGTTGAGGTAGACAGGCCATCAGGGGTCATGGGAGAGTCTCTCTATGGAAAAATCAGGTGTTTGAGGCCCAGACACAATAGACACAAGCCCATGGGGGGGCATCTTTTGCATCACTGTGGTTGATAAATCTAAAACTATATAAAGTATGATACTCTAGAACTTAGATTTAGTCTTGCTCTCTCTTGAATGCAGTTAGGTAGAGATTAAGTCAGTTTCAGCACTCACCAGAAAGGTGTAGGTATTGAAACTCCTAAAGTTAATTCTGAGCCATTGGAGTTCAGAGATAAGGTCCTGGGCCACAGCTCCTGGAGTTTCCCATAGGGGTGGTTCAAGAATGGCCATGCTGAAGAGTCCTTGAGAACACAGATGTGATGTTTGGCATCTGGACTGCAATCCTGGCCTTACCAGTTAGTAGCTGTGTTAATAGTTCTCTAACTTCAGCCTCCTTGTTGCTAAATGGAGGGAAATACAGTATTTCTATATATAGTAAATACTTATGAGACGTTAGAGATCTCATGGAAAATTCCCAAGGAATCGAAGCTAGGATTACAAGAGAGGATCCTATATGAATCTTGAGACAAAAAACACTACGTTTATCATTTACTTATTTTATAACTGGAGGGTTGTACCTCGTCATTCCTCTTATCTATTTCTAAAACAAGTAGGTCTTGAGGTTGTAATGTACGACTTAGGGAATATAGTCAATAATATTGTAATAACTTTGGTAACTAGACTCATTGTGGAGATCATTTTGTAATGTATAAAAATATCAAATTACTATGATGTATGCCTAAAACTAATAGGATATTGAATGCCAATTATACTTCAATTAAAACACACACACACACACACACACACACACACACACACACACACACACACTATGAGCAGACCAGGCAGCACAAAAACAGGGAAAAAGGGGCTATCCAGCTTCTGGGATGTGGGTGTTGGGTCAGAAGCAGGTAAACCAAGACTGTGGTAAATAAAAAACCAGTGAGAAGCCAAGGGCAGATAGATGCAACAGTGAGGGTGGATGGACACAGAGCAGGTACGTGTGCAAGGTAGCAGAAGTCTTAGATCACATGCTATGTTAGTTTCTTACTACAGCTGTAACAAATTACTACAAATTTAGTGGCATACAGCAACACAAATTTATTATCTTACAGTTCTGGAGGTCAGAAGTCTGAAATGTATTTCACGGGGCTGAAATCAAGATGTTAGCAGGGCCACACTCCTTCTGGAGGCTCTAGGGGAGAATCTACTTCCTTGCCTTTTGCAGATTCTAGAGGCCACCTGCATTCCTTGGCTCATGGTACCCCCTCAATTTTCAAAACATCAGCATAGCATTTAAATCTCACTCTCTGGTTCTGTTATCACATCACCTTCTTTCTTCCTCCTGGGCTGGGAGTGAATTCTGATGGATGGCACTAGACAGAAATCACTTCTCTTAGAAAGGATTTCTCCAAAGCATGTGTTCCCAGAGCAACTCTCTGAGGAAGATGGGCAAGGCTAGAAAATCAGGTCTCTGTTGCTTCTCTTATTTATGTCTTATACCATCACCCCCAAGCCAAGCACTCTGACATTATATCTGTGATCAACTGTGTTTCTTGAAAGATCAAGTTAAGTCCAATTTTAAATGGGAAGAAAGGTAGGACTCTCTTTACATTCCTACTTGAGGAGATATTCTTCTTGGTTCTGTTCTGCCCATGGAGTAGTTTTAATAGCCAGAATCAAGGCTGGTTTTGGAAGCTGATGAGCGATGAAGAGCTTTATAATAAAAGGGCTTTTATTGGCCTCCCATCAGTTAGCTGATTTTTTTTCTTTAAATAATATGACAAATTAGTGTTCTGATAAGGTTGCCTTTGGTGTGGTTTCATGAGTTGACATAATTAAGAGCCATTCCACTTGGCAGTGTTGCAAGAAAACCATCCAAGTCAGATGAACAAGGAAATTACTTAATTAGCAACTCAGGTGAAGACTGGCTCTTGAGAAAGTGGATGTTAAGATTGGAGGGAAGACAGGAGAGGCACACAGAGGCAGCGTACCGTGGTTGGGTGGCCTGCTGAAGACAAACTCCCCTATCCCTTTCCTGCTGCCCCTGCATGAGTACTTGCTGACCGTGTACCTGAAATGGGACATGGATGCATTCTGGCTGTACTGCTGCTCACCTGTCAACACCAAAGAATGATTGCGATTTTGGTTCCCTCCACTTCTCATGAAATAAACATCACTTGGCAATTCCTTTGAGATTGATTAGTCACTATTTCTTTCCCCTGGGTCCTTCTTTCTGAGTTAATCATTGTTCTAAACAACGGCAGCATTAATCAGGATGATAACAGTTTTTAGTCATTAACAGCATAACCAGCTTTTGTGCCTATTGGAGTTGCCTTTATCAAACCATCATGAAGATCGGAAACTCATTCTACAGTGGGCGCTATTTCCCGGGAGAGCCACATGTGCCCATATCAGGAATGTGCCTGTGGGAGACTTAGTTTTGGATAGTTTCCAGGGGTCAACTGCAAGGCAAGCTGGAGAAGTCTGTTCTGGTGGAACTCCAAGACCTTTGCTTTGGGTGAGCCAGGGTCTTTGACTTCCATATGTATCAACTTTGATGCTTTTAGTAGCTGCAGAGGCAGTCCAAATGTCGTAGTTCAGTAGATGGGTTTGGGATCTAGACAGACTTAAGTTCAAATATAAGCGTCAGCACTAACAGGTCATTGGACCTTGGGAATATTTTAACACAAGAGTAAATACGATCATCTATGTGGAGTACTTTTACATGGTGCCTGATACATGGTAAGTGCTCGTAAATGGTAATTTAAAAACTGAGACCACTGAAATTGTTTAAAAAAAATCATGAGACTCCAGTCTGTTTTCTGGGACTTTAGAACCATAGAGTATATATCCTGAGGGGGCAGAAACAAACCATAGAATGTCATAAATGCCATTCAGGTGAAAAGATGGCTAGAGTGTTCCCTACTCTCAAAGTGAGTCACCATCAGAGTGGCAGATGAGTGTATAAACAGGTTCCTGCAGGTGCCAAATGACACAATTACCCCTTTTAACAAATGTTCAGTTTCATCTCTTATTGATGGCCAAGGTCCTAAATCCCTCAGAACTATATACCATCCAAATTCCTGGGTCATCGTTTCTCTGGAGATCCAGAGCTGACCACTTGGGTGACTACTCTTGCACCTTAAGCTTAAAGTGCAGACTGAGGTCTGCTCCTTGACCCTGTTCTCCTGGGTTAAAAGCTTGGCCTTGGGTGCCTGGGTGGCTCAGTTGGTTAAGGATCCAACTCTTGATTTTGGCGCAGGTCATGATCTCACAGTTAGTGAGATTGAGCCTCACGTTAGTCTCTGCTCTGACAGTACAAAGCCTGCCTGCTTGGGATTCTCTATCTCTCTCTCTCTCTCTCTCTCTCTCTCTCTCTCTCTCTCTCTCAAAATAAATAAATACACTTTAAAAGAAAAAGAAAGCCTCGACTTGGTCTGGCTCTGCCTAGGGTTTCAAGAAGAACAGTTAGTGAAACCACTAACTCCAAATCTTCTTTCCATTTCGTGCTCACATCTGCCCTATCAAAGGTGGGGCACTGAAAGACTGGATGAAACCTCCAGGCCAGAAACAGCTCCAGGCCCTGTCACTAGGGAGGCAAACTCAGAGCAGGCTAGTGCGTGGCCTTAGCACCATCTGCCAAAGACTTTTCCACCAATACATGCAAGTCTTCCATTTAAGACCTCATGTGACACACAACCTATCTAACATGAATTCCTGGGAAAATAAAGACACCGTCACATGTACACATCAGAAAAGTACATGTTTCACAAATATTCACAAATTCACAAAAAAATCAGTTTCAGTGGTCTTAGAAACTAAATTACCATTTATGAGCACTTACCATGTATCAGGCACCATGTAAAAGTACTCCACATAGATGATTATATTTATTCTTGTGTTAAAATTTTCCCAAGGTCCAAGTGGAAAGCATGTATCATAGAATCAAAGAGCTACGACCACTGTTCTGGGCCCATGTCAGAGTGTCATTTCCTTGTTATGCCAACTCATGCTTAAGAAACACTCTGGAGGGTTCTCAGGTGCTATTTAAATGGCTGAAAGAGAAAACTCTAAGTTTTCAAATCTATTACATCTATTTCTGATTTCACTGGCAATGTTCAGAGCTCACCTTGCATAGGCAGACAAGAGAGTTCTTCTGTTGAGAATAGAGACCTCTGGGTGCCATGGAATAGTATTTGTCAGATATTTCCAGGGAATGGGAACCCTTGACTGTGGGTTGCATAAGATGTTTTAAATAAACAGAAATTGGCTAATACCGCCCACGAGTGCTTAGAAATCCTGCCTTCCTCTTCCCTACAGTAAACTTGAGGTGACGTTCTGGTTGGCAGCAGCTTGGCTCTGCCATCATGTTCAAATTCCACTATTGCTGGCCTGAATTTGCTTTTTCTGGCAGACTTGAGCCCAGTCCCAATGAAACATATCCACGGCTTGCAAAATTACTGGCAAAATTGGGCTGGCAAGAGGTGAGGGGGGAGAGGAGGGAGGGGGAGGGGAGAGCGTCCAGGGTAGTTGCCATGAATGGCCCAGTGATGAGTATCTACATCTAGGAAGTAATTTCGTGAGATCTCTGCTCACTCACTTCTGGTTTGGCTCTCCCAGCTCACTCATGCCGGTCACAGAGCAGTACTTTTTACAGACTGTAAGTCCATTGTGAGCTTACGTATCCTAGCAGTTTGTAAAGTGGTATTTTCTTCATTTTTAATGGTGGAATAGTACAGGCACACATATTTATTGGTGCCTTCCCGTTCCACACTGTCCCCAAATAACCGAGAAGGACTGTCCCCCTCAAGCCATTCCTAGCAAGCCATGTTTCTTCTGGGCCCAGGGCAGCTTCTGATTTGCTGTATGTCCCTGGTTGAGGGTCCCCCAGCCCATCCCAATGTCGTGGGAATGAAGGAAGCATAAGGTTGCAGCCCTTCCTGAAGGGTTGTATAAATCTGAAAGATTTACTTTGATCCCGGCCAAGGGGAACTTCAGCTAATCAGCAATCCCTTGCTTTTTATTAGACTCCCCATAAACAACGAGGCCACAATTGTGAAGGAATCAGAGGACTGTAGGTGTTTGATGCCTGAAGCCTCTCCTCTAGTGCTAGTGCCAAGCAGTTGGAGCTTCTTCTCGTAATGCAGGCTTGATTAGCTGGTTCTCCCTCCGACCTCAACCTTTTGTGGAAGCATTTGTGGCCAAAGGAAATATAATTAGCAGAAAGATCCTGTACGCAAACTGTCGTCTTATCAGTGATGATAATAACAGGCCTGGTTTCCTATATTTTTCCGGTTAGCCACCGTGTTCTACCAGTATGGCATTCATAACTCCCCCCTTCATTCCATTATCGATGTCTTCGGACTCCTAGTCTTTCCCTCTACAAATCCATCCCAAATACCATAACCAGGCCATTCATCCTGGAGAGGTATCTTGGCACGTTGCCCCCAAACATTCAATAGTTCCCTATTTCACAAAGGTAAAATCCGAACTTGGTATGTGACATCCAAATCCCTGCACGGTGTGGTGTCAGCCCGTATTTATGGCATCATGCCCTGTGCTGCCTCTGTGTGTACCAGACCAGAGAGCTTGTGGTCCCTCAGACACCTGCCTTACCACATCTCTGCTCAGAATGGCCTCCTTTGTCTGGACTTCCTGCAGTAATGCTCCATTCAGATCCTCATTCCTCACAAGCATCTGCGACAGCTCTATCCCCAGGATCTCTCTCCTCTCTCTCTCCCTCCCCTTCTCCCTCACTGCAAGCTCCTTTAACACTTGTAAACTGGGAACGTATTTTTCATCACTTTGTAGAATACCTGCCCCAAGTGCAGGGACCACCCTCCACCTCTCTGCAGAGCCCATTGAGCCTGCTCTGCTAGATGGGCCTTGTCCAAAGCAGAGGTGGACTGACACGGAGGTCTGGAGCACCAGCCTGAGTCAGGAGCACTAAGCCTTGAATCCCACCATAGTGCACGGCCCTGGCCCAGTCCCTTAATCTCTCTGGTCCAGAGTCTCCAGGTTTGCAAAGTAAGGAGTGATGACTCATTTGACGGAAATAGTTGTAAGGGTTAAATTAGCTATTCTGGGTAAGGCACTTAGCATGGTGCTCAAGGCACTATTGGTATCATTCTCATTATCGTTAAGTAGATGTGTGTTGATGAATAGACTTCTGGTCCTAGGACCCCAGGCCTTTCTGAGGAGTTGGACAAATGGCTTGGTCTGCATGTGGAACCCCTGGTCTACTTCTGTAAGTTTGACTAAATCTCAGTTTCCTCGTGTGCAAATCGGGAAGAAGAGGAGTCCCCATGTCCCAGGTTGTTGTGAGAACTGAATGTGATGATGAGTATAAGATGTCTGTGCTTAGGAAAGGCTTGGTTAGTGAATAAGCTATGGAATCCTGAGAATGGCTGGGGTTAGCAGTCAGGAATCATGACCTGTGTTGTCTCTCGGGCTTTCCTTGCAAGGGGTCAGGGCGGGGTGGGGGGGGGGGGCTTAGTTTCCCTAGTCCCTACATTGAGTCACGTTGGGGTGGGTGAGGGAAGCCTCATCAGACTCTGAATTGACGTAATTCTCTTCTTCTGCCACCCTTTGCCCACCCTATCTGACCAGAGCTGGAAGAATTTGGGGATCTTAGAAAGATGGGGACCTTCAAGTGGCCATGGCAGACAGGTCACCTGTGTGCCCCCCAGGCAGCTCATCAGACCCCACAGATGCTTCTTAGTGAACACTGAGCACCCCTGGGACTTTGTGCTCTGGGCGGCTGTGAGGGCTAGAGCAGACATATTAGCACCCCTCCTCTTCGTCCCTGCCCCCTCCTTTTCATCAGCTTTATCCTGAGGTGGATAATGTTTCTCTAACTGCCTAATTGGGAGAACTTAGCTGGAAAATTGCCATCATGCTCTCTTTAAAAGGGTGCCAGCAGCCGGAGGCTGCCAGCTGTAATGTCAGTAGGTAATCCTGGCTTTGCTGCCATGGAGCTAGGAGTACCCCCTCTCTCTTCAGTCTACTTTCCTCATGGTTGGAGCACAGGCTCTAAGAGAAAAAAACCGAACATGGAAGAGCAGGACAGAGGTAGCCCAGGAAGCTGCTGCAAGCACTGATCAGCATTCCTCCTGCCCCCCATGGCCTTCTGCTGCCTGTACCAGTGGGAGATGAAATGCCATCAGTTGGACAGCCAGGGCACCTTGGCACCACACCTTGGTGCGCTGGTTAGCTCCACGGACTCCCACGGCAGCAACCCTGAGTTTAGACTGTGTCTGAGGGCCGTCCCGGAAAAGGAAAATCTAATCGTGAAAACTCGTTCCTGAGTTTGAGAGAGTGTGTACAGCAGTGTTTAGGAGTGTGGAGCCTGGAGCCAGACCGCTTGCTTTATTTCAAATCTAGGCTCTGCCACCTGCTCGACAAGTTACCAAATCGCCTGATTTTATCATCTGTGAAATGTGGGTGATAATTCTAGCACCTACCTCTGCTCCACACATCAAGGGACCCTGGCTGATGGCAGCACTGCCACCCTTAACACATGGCATCCAGGGTCGTCCTGCAAGGTGGATGTCTAGCCCACACAGAGAGAAGGCACAAAGGATTGGATGTCAGAGGTTTCGATGGGCCAGGCTTAGAAGGGGGGCGCCTCACTCCAGTCACATTCCACTCTCAAGAAAGAATGTAGTCATATGGTCCCAGCCTAACTCAGCTAGAGAAGATAGTTTGCTGGTGCTGAAAATGAACAGGCACGGCAGTCTAGTCTCTGCCCCACAGAGAAACCTTCCCGGTAACAAACAGCAGGCATTAATTGAGCACTCGCGTTAAGTGCTTTACACGTATTAACTAAATTACTCAACATGACATGATGAAACTACACACACATACTATATATCAGTGAGGGTCTTGCTAGAAACCCAGTGGAACCCTCAGAGGACCAATTAGAGAGGGTTTAAGGATATCTGTACGACATGTTCATAACAGTATTATTCTCATTAGCCAAAAGGCAGAAGCAACCTAAGTGTTCACCGACAGATGAATGGATAAGCAGAATGCAGCATGAATGTACATAGAATATTACTCAGCCTTTTTAAGGAAGGAAATTCTAGTACGTACCGTATAATACAACATGGATGAGACAGAAAGTAGAATGGTTGTTACCAGGGGCTGGAGGGAGGGGGAAGGAGGACTTACTGTGGATACTGAGTTTCTGTTTTGTAGGAGGAAAAGAGCTCTGGAGAAGGGTAGTGGTGATGGTAGCCGAACAAGGTGAATGTATCTCATGCTTCTAATCTGTAGGGTTAAAAACTGTTCAAATGGTAAGTTTTATGCTACATGTATTTTACCACAATGAAGAATCATTTTAAAAGAGGGCTTAGGGGCACCTAGGTGGTGCAGTCAGTTAAGCCTCCGACTTCGGCTCAGGTCGTGAGCTGGTGGTCTGTGAGTTCGAGCCCCGTATTGGGGTCTGTGCTGACAGCTCAGAGCCTGGAGTCTGATTCAGATTCTGTGTCTCCCTCTCTCTCTGCCCCTCCCCCGCTTGCATGTGGGCTCTCTCTCTCTCAAAAATAAAGATTAAAAAATTTAAAAGAGGGCTTAAGGAAGGGGCTATTTGCAAAATGTAAATGAGTCCTAGGTGCCAATGAGTGATGGTTAAGCACAGAGGGAAGAGCAACCATGGGAAGCTACATCCACCCAGAAACCTGAGGGGTAAAGGAGGGAGCAGTTACCAGAATGAGGTGGGAACAGTAGCCATGGGAGAAGGGCCACCGAACAGAAGGTGAAGCTTTAGGTAGAGGAACTCAGCACTTGCAAACCACAGCCCAGCAGAGTGGAACCAGTGGATAAATACCCAGATCCCTGTCCTCCTGCCCATGACCCCTCTGGCTGTACCCAGCTGGAATCAGAGGGCACGCCCGGGAAGCTGGTGATGTCTTCCAGTGACTCAGCCTCCCCAGGGCTCAGAGATGGGCCGAGGGTGGAAGAGAGCCCTTGGGGGTAACCAAAAAAGATTGGGTTCAGCCACCATATTCCCATTCTATAGATGGGGATACTGAAGTAAAGTAACTCACCCGAGGTCACACACTTAGTGAATGCAGAGCAGGCTTTCAGCCCTGCTGGCCTCAGAGCCTCCTGCAGGAAAGGGCAGAAACTAAAATGTCAGGAAGGTCTGCGAAATACCCAGCACTGTGCTTTCTCCTCAAATGAGTGAGAAAAGAGAGACTCAGCTTAATTTAGTAATTTTCCCAGGTCAGGCAGCTAATAAGCAGCAGATCCAGGATTTCTGACTCCAGAGCTAAGCACTTCCCACCCACTACAGGAACCTTCAGGCAGGCAGTCACTCACTGTCACCACCATTATCACCAGCATCAGGACGCGGTCCGTGAGCAAGGCTTTCAGTGTGCCTTGTGTCTGGACAAAGGAAGCCACTATGTACAGACCCTATGCCTCTCCCACCCCCACTAAGCCTTCAGGCCAGGGCATCTACTTTGTAAAAAGCCACACTAAACACGAACCCAAAACACAGTCCCTCCCCTGTCAGCAGACACCAGAATGTTGAGCTAAAAGATATGTTTGAAGTCATCTATCAAACCCCCTCATTTTGCCTGGGCTGAAATGACCTGTTTGTCCAGTGTAAGTTCAGGTCACAAGTTCAACGTTTACTGAGCACCTGGCTAGTGCCCAGCATGAGTTAGATGTGAGAGCGACCCAAGATGCAGACCTGGGTATCTCACATACCATCTGCTTCTTTTAATCCGCACCACCATCGCCTGGACCCAGAGTCCAAAAGCTATGGCCCGTGGACCAGCCCCACCTGTTGGCTGTTTTGGGGCATCAGGGGTCATTGGCACACAGTAACACCCTTTGTTTACCTATTGTCTATGGCTGCTTTCACATTATGACAGCTTAGTTGAGTAATGATGACAGGGATATTATGATCCCTCAAGCCAAAAATATTTATATCACACCCTTTAAAGAAGTTTGCTAACTCCTGACCTAAGCCAAGTACGTTAGTTTGCCATGGCTGCCCTAACAAAATTCCGCGTGTTGGGTGACTTAAAATAACAGGCCTTTATTTTTTCACAGCTGGAGGCTAGATGTCCAGGGTCACTGTGTCAGCAGGGTTAGTTTCTTCTGGGGGCTGCGAAGGAGAGTCTGTACATGCCTCTTCTAGCTTCTGATAGCCTCAAGCATCCTTGGATTGGAGATGGCATTCTTCTGTGTCTTCACATCACCTTCCCTGTATGCATGTCTATCTCTATGTCCAAGTCCTCTCTTTTGGATAGTCATGTTGGATTTGGACCCATCCTAATGACCTCATCCTTGTCTGATGGGTCCAGGAAGGCCATTTCCCAATAAGGCTATTTCCAAGTAAGGCTACTTTCACAGGTGCTGGGGGCTAGAATATCAACTTTTCGGGGGATACAATTCAACCCATAGCCCCAAGCTACATTATCTCTTCCTGAACTATGGCAATAGCTTCCTAACTTGTTTCCCCCAGCCATTTTTGCACTGCACCTCATCCCATCCTCAAACCCTTATTCCACAACCCACTGTCCATGTTTCAGATTAATCATTTCTCAGCGTCATTGGAATATGTCATTCTCATGTTCGAAGCTCTCCATTGCACACCCTGTGGGTAAAGGCTGAACTTTACTATCATCTGTGGTGTGCTGCTGCCCCTTGGGGGACCTTGCCACTTGCTCATACCCCACGTGCCTGTACTCTCGCTGTTGCTGCCTCGCTGGCTTTCCTTCTGGTATTCAAAGTTGCCATGCATCCTTCCTAGACAGGGCCTGTGTTTAAACCATCCCTCTTCCTGAGCCTTTGTTCACCTCGCCTCTGTGGGTTCAACTCTTACTCATCCTTCATAGATCATCATAACTATCCTTTTCTCGCTCGCTAGGTCACATCACCCATTAGTGGCTTAGAGCGTTTCTCTGACATTTATCCACAGACATAATGCTCCGAGAGATGAGTCCTTTGTCATTAGGTCCATGAGATAAGAACAGGATCTTTATGCTGCTGCTGTTGTTTGCCTTTGTATCCTGGCAACTAGCATACTGCCCAGCCCACTGTGAGCACTCCAAAACCATCTGTCAAAGGTAAGAAGAATGGAGGAAAGAAAATGGAAAGACAGTCAGGACCCTTGCCCCTGAGGAGCTCAGGGCCTAGTGAGTGCAATCAATGTGCAAACAGAAAATGACAATATAGTGTCAAAAGTTATTATAGAGCAAACATAGGTAGCATTGGGGGAGGCACAGATGAGGGACTTCTAGAATGGGAACAGATTAAGAATAGGGAAGGTTTCCTAGAAGGGATGATGTTGAAACTTAGTCTCGTGAGTGCCCTTAGTCCCACCTTTGCAGATGGAGGAAGGCCATGATTAAGGCCTGGAGGCTTTGTTGCTTTTCCATTGTTGTGTAACAACTTACTACAAACTTAGAGATTTATAAACAGCATACATTTACTGTCTCACGTTCATGTGGTCAGGAGTCTGGACACAGTTTGGCTAGAGCCTCCATGCAGGGTCTCACAGTACTATAGTCAAGCTGCTGGCTGGACTTCATTTCATCTAGAGGTCTGACTAGGGAAGAATCCTTTCCAAGATCCTTCAGGTTTTTGGAAGAATTCATTCCTTTGTGACTGTATGAATGCCTGCTTTTTGCTGGCCATTGGCTAGAGGCTGCCCTCATGTTCTAGAGGCCTCCCACACTTCTCTGCCATGGGGGCCTCCCCAACATGCCTTGTTTCATCACACCAGCAAGGAAAACCTCTCTCCAGTCCACTAAAAACAGAGTCTGGTGTAACTGCAGGGAGTCACAGGAGTGACAGCCCATCACTCTTTGCATATACATAAAGCAATCATGGGAGACTCATCGTACCTCCTTTGCTATGTGACTTAACTGAGTTGAGGAGTTACATTCCATTACCTTTCCCATATTCTGTTGGTTAGAAGCAAGTCACAGGTCCTTCCCTCACTCAAGGGGAGAGATCACACAAAGGCATGAACACCAGTTGGTAGAGAATCATCAGGGGTCACTCTAGGGCCTGTCCACCACAGAGGCCTGAGAGGAAATTGTGTGAGGACACCACTATTCCCTCTTTTACTCACGTAGGCTTGATGGAGGACCCACTGTGTAGCAGGCACCATCCTTGGTGCTGAGAACACAGTGGAGAACAAGACAGACCAACCATCTACCTTCCTGGAGCTTCTCCATTCAGAGTAGCTGAAGTATGCAGGGGAGGGGGAGATTACTTTCACTGGCATGGTCTTGGGGAATCTTCCATTCAACAGCCTGATGAGTAGAGGACCTTCCTTATGGAGAGCTGCTGCATCCTCTAAAAGCATTAGGCGGGGTCTTTGGCCCAGCCATCGGTTTAGCCATCCCAGAGACCTCACGGGTTATTACGCCCCCAATCATTACTAGCAGGTGAAGCTGTCATTGCTCACTCTTACAATATTTGAGCCAACCCTCCGTGGCCTTATGCCCTTTTTCTGCCCCTACCATTTTTCCAGCCCTGCTTCTTCCCAGCCTTGAAGAGATATCTCTGAAAAATCCCTCTGGATTTCAGACCAGTGGTAGGATGCTTCCCCTGGGTCTGTTTTTCTGCTGGTCCTTAGAGTGTGCTGTGCCAACTGCCTCTGAGTCTGCCAAAAACCTGCTCTTAAATGTGGAAATACAAGCATCCAAGTGTCCAGGCCGGGACTTGAACCGAGGTCACCTGGACTTGAAGACCCTTCTCTTCCACTGCAACTTGCTGTCTGAGACTGAGAGCACCTGATCCTTGCCCTCCATCTGGAGAATTTTTGATCTCTTGCTTATCCCAGGGGTGTTCATTGAGTGCCTAATCAGTGCCCTAGGCTGAAAACAGGCAGAGTGCTCGCCCTTAGCAAGCTTACAGCCTAATGGAGGAGACAGGTATAGATTGAAGTATTACACACATAAATGGAAAAGGCATCTGATTCCACCTGTAATAAATGTTAAGAGTGACCAGAACGTGGTGATAAGAGAGCCCATGGGACAGCATCAGAGCTGGTCAGCAAGGACGGGAAAGGCACCCCTGCCTCAAAGGTTCTTGACCCGAAATTAGGAAGAAGAAAAGTCAACTAAGCCAAGGGC
Source organism: Lynx rufus (assembly GCF_022079265.1). Lineage (NCBI taxonomy): Eukaryota > Metazoa > Chordata > Mammalia > Carnivora > Felidae > Lynx > Lynx rufus. Next base: position 180,061,956 of record NW_025814823.1, read on the forward strand.
ACAAGGAGAGGCAGTTAGAACAGTAATCCAGGCAGAGGATATAATGTGGGCAAAGGCTGTAGACTGGGAGAAAGTTTAGCTGGGCTGGAGGGAAGAGGGCCAGGTGGTTGTTCTTGCTCAATCTGAAGTCAGACAGCCAGACCCAAACAGAGAGAGTGCAAAGGCCCTAAGCCTGTCTCATTCCCAGGCTCCCTGTGATCCCGACATGCCAGGGCCTCCCATTTATCATTCTGAAGAGCCCTGCCATGCTTCCTCCCTGGGGCTGTCACCCCTTGGGAGAGGTTATCACCACATAGAAATCCAACCAATCCCTTTACCATATTTAAGGCACACAGCTTAGAATAATAACCTTTTTTTTCAAGCCTTCAGAAATATCAAACCCACATATATTTGGAATGAAAGACGAATATTACAACTCTTAGCACCAGGGAAGTATGCAGGCCGCAGCTCTTAGGAAACTGAAAAAAACCAATAAGCACATGCGCATCTGTAAAAGGGGAGAGAGAAGCTTGATTTTGTACACCTTCGGGTTTGGGAGTGCAAGTTTGCGCTGGGAGGAGAGCAAGCTGCAAAGACTCATCTGTGAAAAAGGGAAAGGGAGACAGACAAACCCACTCGACTTGTCCATGAGCAGCAAGGAGCAGGGTCCAGCCATATGGGCAGTCATGAGGAGGCAGGACTGTGTGCCCTGCTCAGCACTAATTAGAAGCAAACTAAGGCCTGCCTGGAGTGGCTGCAAGGACACCCAGCAGGGACCATTTCCTGCACAGGGCGGGCTGCCCTGGACGAGGGGGCCGACAGGTGCTGCCTCCTCTGACACTTTTGGCAGCATCTCCCCTGCTCCCCTCCTGCAGCTCATCCCAACAAGCGCGTGACCTTGGAATGCCCAGGGAAGCTGGGTTTGGCTAAAGGTTCTGGAGGCTGCTTTCTGCAGGCGATTACTGTCTCTCCAGCTCTCTCTTTGGAGGGCTTATCTATAAACACTGAAGGACCTTCGCGTCTTCTGAAGTTCAGCACAGGGGTGGGTGGTAGTTAGACCTGGCCGTCTTGACACAGGGTCATTTTGACATGACCTAGAAATCAAGCCAGTAAATTGTCAGTGTGTATTACGATGCCTTGGTGTGCCATAGGGAGACAGAGAGGGGGTGACGGGACATGTGCAACAGCCTCAGAGATGGGGAAGCTCAGGACTGAGGCAGAGAATGAGGAGAGGGTCAGAAATAGTAAAAGGTCCGGGATACGACAGCCGCATTCAATATCAGTAATTTTTAAAACCGTATTTTGCATGTTGAAGCAACAGTTGTAACATTGGAACGATTGTGTCAGAAAGCTCAGATCAACGTGACCCACTTTGCATTGGTCTTACAGAGGAAGTGTCTATTTGACAGACTCTCGGAGTTCTTCCCTCTCTCCTTTCCTTTCACACCCTTGGCCTAGACTTTCGTCATCACTCGCTCATACTATTGCAGCAGCCCCAACACTGATCACTCTGTGACCTACCCTCCATGCAGCAGCCAGAGAGATTTTTTTCTAAAATGCATCTGATTGAAAAGGATGCTTGGCCTCTGAATCCTGATACCAACTCAAGGCTGCTGACCCTGGTCCCTGAATCCTGTTCCTTCTACTTCCCTCTGCTCTGGAACCTATTGATTTATCCAAAGATGACCTTGAAGGTCCTAACTGGTAGACAAGTCTGACCTTCATAGGCCTGATGCCTCCTGAGGCTGCCCTCTACCCAGAAGGTGTCCTCAAAGCTTGGTAACACTCAGCACGCCTTCGGAGGGCCAGGGGACAGTGTTGTGGAGTATGGCCCTCGTCCGCTCCTTGGCCTGTGAGCTGCTTCTCCATGAGGATGAAGACGGGACAAAAAGTTGTACCTTGGGTAGTTCCCTGATTTAAAAGGAAAAAGAAAAGCCTTCTCAGTCTGTGAGCACGTGCATATACGTGCATTAGAATTGTTAATGTTTCTTTGAAGAGAGGTAAAATTTATGTGTGGTTTAACCAAACGATGTGTCTCCAGTGGGGGAGAAAACCGCCCCTGACCCCATTAAACACTATTTGTGATGCATGGGGGCGGGGGGGGGGGGGGCAACCTTGAACTCTATGAGCGTGAGAAAACAAAGGGGAAATCGAAATTGTGGATCTGCCAGAAACCTGCCATTCATAGAGCCCACAAATCACAGGGAAACAAAGAGAAATGGAAAGATTTGGTATTAAAAACCCATTCTTCCCTGAACCTGTGCCAGCATCTATAAAACAATTACATGTGATCATACTTGAGGCTTTTCTGAGACACTAATTCTTCTCTTGACATTAAAATGTTGTACATGCTGCTTTCAAAATGTCGCACCCAGTCAAGAAGGGCACACATCAGAAGGGCAGACACAGCATGCAGGCCAGGTTAGCCCCGCTCCTGAAAACTGGGAATCCTCTGTGGTTTTCTTCCTTTTCTCCCCTGGGAAGTTTCCTTGGAGCTGCTAATTTGTGACCCCCAGGGTGTGATATCCTTGCCTAGCTCCCAAACGGCTCCCTTGTTGCCGAGAGACCAGACAAGGGGGTGGTTGGTTCCCTAAGTTCCCCCCACGCTCCCTCGTCCAAAATTTGAGAAAACTCACCAAAGCTCATGACCAGGAGAAGGTGAGGAGGCTTCAAGCGTGGCCCAAGGTGGAATGAATGCACATGCTCAGTTACTGTGAGAAAGCTGACCCCCAGATCCATTTGTGGATGCTGAGTTCCTCATCGTGTTCAATGGGTCTTTGATTTAAGATTAAATAGGGCCCCTGTGTGAAATCGGCTGTTAGTTTTAAAAGCCTTTTCATTTTGACAGGTGAAAACTTCATTAGAATTACCCTATGCAAAGATGTCAGGAAAAATATACAAAGGGAAATTGGAAAATGTGATTGAGTCGAGCGTGCGCTTCCTCTGTCCTGGTGTTTCTGCACGGGCATATTTATTTCTCATGCACTTGCTGTTTGGCATGTCCCCTAATTGAGGCTTAGATGTAAAAATGCACAAAAGGCAGGTGATTCCACAGCTTTTGGCTCCTTGCTGGCATGGCTTCACTGGCTCATTTCTTGGCAGGGGACCCATCTTTGGATCAAATGTGGGGGTATTTCCAAATTGAGCTTTGAGAGGAAGAGCCCGGAGAAGGAGAGGCAAGAAGAAAAATAGGTGAATTAAGTGAAAAGCATGTTGTGGGCCAATTTAATTAGGGCTAATATATCAGGCCCCATATTGTTTTTGGAACTGGATTCGGGAGTAACAGGATCCCTGACAAGTTGTAGCCAGCCCTGCTAACGAGTGACTCTGGAGTTCACAGACCGGTCTTGAGGAAACCCCAACACAGAGCAGCAAGTGGCAAGTCCTCTCTGGTGGCAGGGGTGGGACACGGGGCCAACTACGGCTCTTTCTTCCCTTGGTATCACTGCCCTTCCTGCTGAGGAGAGACAAGGGCTGGGAGCAAGCTTCTGGTAGCGTGGCTGGCCTTGGGCCGTGCAGGCCTGCCCTGGCCAGAGGTATGGGCCTGCTTTCAGAAAGCTCCTGTATGGAGAGCTGCACATATTCCATCTGGGCCTAGAAAACGGGCAGACCCTTCCATCTCCCAGTCACAGCATGGGGACCATGGGGAAGGGGGTCTGAGGTATGTAATTTAATCCCCACATTTTGTGAATAGAAAAGGACTGGCCCAGAGTAGGAAAGGGTCTCACTCCCCACATACACTGCTGGCTTCGGCCCAAGGGAAGACTTAGGAGACTGGCAGCCAGGCAGAATTGACCTTTCTTTTGCTAGGGACCACAAGCTCCCATATCCTCTGCTTGGTTTCCCTCACAGACTTTGAGGATCACTTGAGACATGGCTTCTCAAACCCTTCCTCAGAGGCTACAATCCAGGGACACTGCTAGGAGGAAGGGGCCACACGTCCACTTCCAAGAAAATAGGCTTGATTTGTCTGTTTTATGTAATGTGCTGGGGAGAAACCCTACTCCTTGTGGTCAAACACAGTCCTCACTATTTGTAGGCTGTGTGACTGAATATGTTATCTTACCTCTTCTTTGTTCCCAATTTCCACCTCTGAGAAATGGGAGTAGAATAATAGTACGTATTTAACAGGATTTCTATGGAGATTCAATGAGCCAGTGTATGTAACGCAGCAAGAATGGGACCTGGATGTAATAATCACTCAAAAACGTTACTACTACTACTACTGTTTATTTGTATTACCATGGTTATTATCATATTTAGAGTTGTAGGAAAGATTCAGTTTGAAGAAAAAGGGGGTTTCCTGAAGGATAAAACAAGTTTGAAATCTACTGATTTGGAACAGAAGTAACCTGTGATAGTAAGTTCAATATGTCAACTTGACAGGGCCATGGGATGCCCAGATATTTGGTCAAACATTAACCTGGGTGTTTCTGTAAGGGTGTTTCTGGATGAGATTAACATTTGAATCGCTAGACCAAATAAAGCACTCTGTGGTGTGGGTGGGCCTCATCCAATCAGTTGAAGGCCTGAATAGAACAAAAAGGCTGACCTCTCCCGACTAAGAAACCATTCTCCTGCCTGACAGCCTTTGAACTAGGACATCAACTCCTCCTGGTTCTATAGCAGCCTACTGGCCTTTGAACTCAGACTGATTTGTCTGTTTTATGTAAGGGACATCAGCTGTATAGATTTGGACTTGTCAGTCTCCATATAATAAATCTTTCTTTATATGTGTATCTGTATGCATATAACCACACACTTATTATATATGGAGTATATAATATATTCTATATGTAACATGTATATATAACAGGATATAGATACATACATGTGTATGTATACACACATACACACACATAATATGTATCTCCTATTGGTTCTACTTCTCTGAGAACCCTAATACATGACCTAAGGACCACACTTGGCCCTCAGTAATGTGTATGTGTGTGTGTGCGTGTGTGCGTGTGTGTGCACATGTATGCATGATTGTCTACATGTTTTCATGTTAAAAATAATCCACATATCCAGTTTCTTTGAAAAATCATAAGGTATAGTAGCAGTAGTCTCAAATTGGCTGGAAGTGATTTCAGCTTATTCCCATTAGGACACGTGATCCCCAGTTCTCACCCAGACCTAGACATATATGCTCCTTTTTATAGCCAGCTCTACATAGGGAATAGAGAAAAATTTTGAGGGATACTGGGAAAGTTGATTGCCCTCTAGAATACAAGATTCATTCATATAGTCAATAGCACTGGTAGGTGGCATGGTGAATTAGACATAACTTAAGGAGCTCATTGTCTTAGAGAACAGACATTTGAGTGGAAAACTGAAGTGCTGAATGGTAAGGGGTAGATCAGATGAAAGGCCAGGTTGTCTGGGATATAGGAGATGTTGAGGAAGGCCACTGGAAAGTGAGGAATCCTTGAATTGAGTCGTAAAGGTTGCATAGACATTTAGATAACTGAGGAAGAAGATAAAAAATAGCTCTAAGAAGAGGGAATGGCATGTGCAAAGACCCTGTGGTAAGAGAAGCAGAATAGATTTAAAGAACATTTTGCCATAGCTGGAGCATATGGTGGCACTTAGATGTTGAGACCAGAGAGATAGGGAAAAGCAGAATCATCAGGATCATTTTTCTTGAAAATGATTCAAGACCATTAAGGATTTTTAGAAGAGAAATCACAGATATATTTCCATTTTAGGAAGATCTCTCTAGCTACATTATGGAGAACGAGTTGGGAGGAAAATCTGTAGCTAAGATGACCAAGGAGTTGCCATGGAAGATGTCTGAAAGTCTAAGATTTCCATTCTAGTAGTTAAAGCTTGTATCCCTGTCATATTATATATGGGATAAGAACTTAATCTCTATCACTCTTCATTGTGAATAAGTTCAGGGACCTTCTCCAGGAGGGGGTTTCCATAGTAGGAGGTGAAGAAGGTAGTACGGCATTAAAAACAAATGTCACTTATTCATGATTTTGCCCAGGTCGTATCCTATGAAGAGGGACCATTCAAGAGCTCAGTAATGACCTTTAGTGGGATGTTTATAGGCTGTTCTTTGGGACAAAGAGACAAAGGTCTCTGCCCCCTGATGTTCACATTTATGGCTTTCTTCTTGGAGAATGATGACCAGTTTTCCTTTGTTCCCTAAGACTACCGAAATGAAAACACTATTTTCAGACATCCATGGGACTCAAGGTGAGACTGAATGCTCGACATTAACTTTTCCTTTATAAAAACAAACAGAACTCAAAACCAGTTAGCCAGGATGAGTCCCTTGGGATTAGGACTCTGATTGTCAACTTTTACTTAGGCTCCCACAGTGGGCTGTTTGTTTAAACATCAGGAGGACATTTGGAGAGGCAGCAAACTAGCATTTTCTTGCCAGCAGATATTGTTGATAAATGGTGTTTCCCTGTGTCAGCTTATCATCAGTAACCATGGAGAGAATCCTAATGAGTTAGCCTGATCCTAAACCTTGAAGCACCCCTAGCCCTTTGGTAAAGATGGAAGCACCTAGAATTAGCCACAAGTTCACTAGAAGATGGAATGAGTCAGTATCTGCTCTGGCCTCTCCCCCCATCTCAGGCTTATGATGGAAGTTCTGGTACAGGTCATCATGAGGAAGGTTGTAGATCATGTTCTTGGTGTCTTTGTATCCCTGTTTTCCCTCGGTGTCTAAAGAAATGATCCAACATTGAAAGGGATCTCACACATCATGTGTTGAGTGACCAATTTCTGCCCTCTGCCTAGGTGAGAGCATGGACCCTCTTGCATTTTAGAACATCTTGCCTGCTTTCATTTCCAGAGCACTTTCTTGGCACTCTTCCCTTTGTGGCTGAAATAACCCTATGAAGGTGCAGTTCATAATCCCTATTTAACTAATAGGTAGACTGAAGTTTGTCTGCTTTGAAGATCTTGACCCAAGTTCACAAAGCTTCCATAATTGCTCCAGGACTGAACCCAGCTGTTAAATCCAGAGCATTTTGCTGTCCCGTCTTCCGCATCCAGCTGGTGGCTGTAACATTGTCTCCTCGGGCCCAGGGGAATCCTGCAGTGCCACTCTTCCTTTGCTTTCCTTGTTTTGAACTGGATCCCACACTCTGCCCAGCTCTGCTGCAGGCCTGCACCTCCCTGCTTCTACTCTGTTATCACTGAATTCTGAGCACTCAAGGAACCAGAGGAGGGCTTGACAGGGTGATTAGATACATTGGAGGTGAGGCAGAGCAAGGCCCTCCGAGCTCAAGGCCAGTTGCTTCTCTGACATCTCCCTGGGGAAGAAGCTGCTCTCTGGCTCAAGGTCAGTTGGCCTTTGTTTAAGTAAACCCAGTAAGTGGGACTGGACCTCTCTCTACCAGCTGGCAAAAGTCCCACTTGCCTTCAGCACTCACCTTAGATGAGTATTACCTGGACACCTTGTTCACTGTACCATGAGCCACTGAGGCTGAGACCAAGGTTATGTGGCAGGCCACTGTTACAGTTAGGTCAGTAGCTGTATGACCCACTTAGAGGATGTTTTCATATTTGTGAAATAGAGCCAATAATCATACCTGATCAAAAAGTTATTATGAGGATAAAATGGCATGATGTCTAGAAAGTATTCAGCACTATGAAGGGCACACAGTAGGTGGCCATCATGTCAGTTGCTGTTGTTGTTGTTATTTTTTTATTATATTGTATTGCTAGTGTCTAGAAGGTACATATGAATGGGAGAGAGGAGGAGGAGGCAACCTGGAAGGAAGAATTGATTGGATTAAGAAATGATGAATGATTGAATAGCTGATGAACAAGTCATATGTGTGTATTAGTCAGGCCTTTCCAGAGAACAGCCAAAAGGAGATGATAGGCAGGTGGATGGAGATTTAGTGTAAGGAATTCGCTTTTGCAACTACAGAGGCTGAGAAGCCCTACGATCTGCCGTTTGTAAACTGGAGACCCAAGGAAGCCAATGGTAACTCACTCTGATGCCAAAGGTCTCAGAACCAAGGAGCCGATGGTATAAATTCCAGTCCAAGAGCAGGGGGAGATGAGCTGAGATGTTCCAACTCAATCAGTGAGGCAGGATAAAAGGGGTAAATTCCTTCTTCCTCTGCCTTTTGTTCTATCCAGGCCCTTAACAGATTGGATGAAGCCCATCCACACTAGCTAGGGAGGGCCATCTACTTCCCTGAGTCCATAGATCTAAATGTTAATCTTACCTGGAACACCCTGATAGACACCCCTAGATGTAGTGTTTAATTTGGGCACCCATGGCACAAAATTAACTGTCACATACAAGCATGAGGATAAAAACAAGGCCCAACAGTACCCTGAATCCTTCCCACCAGCCTGATATGTCAAGGGCACTGTCTTTGGGGGCTGCTGTGCCTATGAATCACCTGTTTTGTGAAAACACAAATCATAACCTGAGAGGCATATTCCACACTGATCAGAGATCTCAAAAACTAGGAAGGGCAGTCCAAAGAGATGGCAGAAGTCTAGGGAGAAGGCATGGACCAGGGAAGATGCTTGCTTAGTGTTCAGACCATCTCTGGAAAAGGTCAAACAGAGGGAGTGGGTTTTTGAAACCTTCACCAGGCCATGGGGAACAGGCCTGAACTCCTGAGCTTTTGTGGTGGTGGGGGATGGGGTGGGCAGACACCCGAGATCTGACCTCTGAGCTCAGTGCTCTGGCCTCCTCTTGCCTGTCCAGGTGTGTGACCCTCCTACCTCCCTGGAATGTGGCCGTGCTGGAGATGTAATCAGCAGAATTCCTCTGACTTCTCAAGAAATGCCCCTTTGGGAGGGAAAAGTACAAACAGGCTGGGAAAATGTGAATCCTGTTTCTGTGGCTGAACAATTGCTCCATTGTAATGACCGTGTGCCGCAAGGTAGAAGTCTAAGATTTCAAATGACATCTTTGTCAGAAGCCATCCACATGTAACTTACATCGTTTGATGCATTTGTAGGAGGGCACATCAGCTTCATCCACCCTTGCTGTTGTGTTTATTTGCTGAGCTATTTTATGTCTACCAAATTATATGCAACATCTCTCTTTCTGGAATTATTGGAGCTGGAAATATCCAGAACTAGACTCATGTGATGTGTGGAATGGTAGATGGTGAATCTATCAATAGATGGGATCCTCTGTGCCTACCAGCATTTGTTCAGATTCTGGCTTAATGTCATCTAAATAGCCTCCCCTGAATCTCTGGGCTCAGTAAAGAAAACCTCTGCATCTGCTAGGAATGGATTCACACTCAGGCCAAAAATGTGCCTAAGTTTGTGCTTAATTATTAGTTGCATGTGGAGAGGTGTATGTGCATGGGCCTGGTGTGGGCAGGGGATGCCCACATTGAAAAAGATGAGGTTCTTTTTGTAGAAGGAAAGACACTTGGTCACTCTGTTCCTTGGAAAGGAGAGTTCTTCCTTGAGTAATTTGTGACCAAATACTGGTCTCCAAGCCATGAAACCCCACGTGTGAGAAGATGTCAGCTCTCCAAAAGAAATAAAACCAAGCTGGGCCCAGTGATAACCATCAAGAAGGCATGGGCAGCCTGCCCAGAGTCAGAGTTTTCCTTTGCTCTGGGCATCCCTTCTGACGGGTTTTCCCCAAACTGGGAATAAGCACTTGTCAAGTATATTAAAACATTAAAAAGGAGGAGAACATTTAGAATGGTCCCTGATTCAGGCCCCTTGGAAGTTCCCCACTTATATTTTTAAAACTCGGGCCTTGGCAGGTCTTGGCTTTCCAGTTGGCATGAGATGGAGTGGAAAATACACTTGATCCTCCAAGTTGTGCCTGGGAGCTGAGTTTGAACCTAACAAAGGGCAGATGAGGGGCAGCACTTGGGAAGCTCTGGGGCTCCAGAGCAAGCTGCAGAACACCAGTGTCAAGTTGGCAGCACTCCTGGTACTGCCACTTCACCTGGCTATTCCCCCTAAACCACCTGTGGCTGAAACTGCCCATGGCTGCTAAGCTCACATTATCCATAACTGCTCTTCTTGCAGAATAAACGTCTCCCTGGTAGTCTGCCCTTGATAGTCCCCAAACTGTCCCTAAGAGGTCACAGCACATGGCTAAACACAATTGTAAAAGCGCATATACCTTTAACAGTAGTATTCTTGTATTCCCTTCTCTTGACCTCCCTTCCTCCTTCCGTCCCTCCCTCCCTCTCTCTCCTCCCCATTCCCCCTTTTCTTCCCTCCCATCCCTCTGTTCCCCCTTTCATTCACCTAGTCATCCATCCATTCCCTTGTCATCCTTTTGTGGGAAGCTAGTTTTAATGTCCCTTCTCAAACTTCCTGGACCAAGGGGGGAAGAAAAGCGAGGATCTGAGGATCTCTATCCAAAGAGGGGAGTTAAGAGCTACAGTATCTCAGTGCTATAGGCAGGGTAAGGTGAACACTGCTGGTAGAGCAGGCAGGTTGTAGTGTTTCAGCACTGGGTAGATGCCCAGCCACATTGAGTACTACTATAGTGAATCTTAACCTAAGGCTCATGGGTGGCACTTGAGGGCTCTCTGAATGACCTGAAATTATAGGCAAAATGTGTGTGGATATTCCTGGGAAGACAGTCCAGTAGAACCATCAGATTCGCAGTTGTAAGAACCATCTGGGACTTAAAGTACTGACTAGCTAAGTTTTAACCCATCTTCATTCTACCTTTTCTCCCCTTAATAGTAGGAAGACATTGTGGTATAGTAATTAAAAAAAAAAAAAAAAAGACTGGAGACATGCTACCTGGATAATGCCAGCTCTACCAATTACCAGCTAGCTATGTGACCTTGAAGAATTATTTAATTTACTGAGCTTCAGTTCTGCTACTTCATAGGAATATTCAGTGGATTAAATGAGATAATGTGGGCAAAGTATGTAGTAGTGGGCATACTGCATCTAAGGGGCTCAGGAATTTAGTAATCATCGGTGCTATGGTATCGTAACCTAGAAATACCCATAAGATGCCAGTGTTCTAGTTTGAAGGTATGCTCTAAACCAAGAGATAGCAAACGATGACCTGTGGGCCAAATCCTGCCCAATGGCTGTTTTTATAAATACAGTTTTCTTAGAACACAGCCACACCCAGTCATGTACATATAGCCTATGGCTGCTTTTAAACCACAAGCACAGACTTGAGCAGTTATGATAAGAACTGTATGGCCTGCAGAGCCTAAAATATTTACTACCTGAGGCTTTACAGAAAAACATTTGCCAACCCCTGCTATATAAACAGTCAGAAAACAATAATCTACCCTGGAGATTACCCTGTACTCACAAGTACACAAGGAGGCACAGACAAGGATGTTTGTAACATCATTATTTTACTCTCAAATAGCTGAGACCAATCTAAATGTCAACCAGAGGAGGAGTGCTGTGTTCATACTGTGGCAGATAAAAAGAATGAATTTTATCTATATTGAGTAATGTGGAAAAGTCTCCAGTAGGGATTGTTGAGCAAAAAAAGCAAGGATGTTTTCATTTGTGTAAAACATGCCCAACATACTGTATATTTTCTACTAGTTCATATGTAAATATGCAGATGCTTAGAAAGGACACTGGAAAAATATGCAACAAATAGATAATAACGCTCGCCTTTGAGGAAGAACGGAGCTTGGGGTTTTTGTCAATAGAGACTTTAACCCTCTCCATAATGCTTTCATATTATGACCAGGAGAATGCATTCATGTATTTCTTGTTTAATTAAAATGTATTGAAAGAACAGTGTATGTAAAATGAAAGACACTTGGGCAGAACATTGAGGGATGGGTGTGATTCTGATAGGTGGAATGATGAGGGAAGAACATGAGGCCAAGCAGAAGGAGAAGGACTACAAGAGCAAAACAGTGGCAGGGAGGCAGGGAGGCACTGATGTCACTGGGCAATGAGGACAGTGACCAGTGTGTCAGGTCACTGAATGGCAGAAGGTGAGGCTCAGGGAGGGGAGGCAGACAATTAGCATGAAAGGAAGTCATTTATCACAGTAAAGGTCAGAAAGGAGAATTAAGGCATTACACCTAATGCCACTGTGGACCACTCCAGAGAGGCAGCAGGCTGGAAGGTCACAGATACTTACAGTGAGGCTGGACAGAGCCCTGGGGTCCACCTGGCCCTCCAGACTCGGGGATGGGGGCTTACTCTTCTCAATTCCTCCCTTTTATTTTTTTTTAATTCCCTCAGACTATGTTCTAGGGGAAGGAAAACATAATTCACTCTGCTTCTCAGGGCTTCGTAAAACAACGGGATAGTTGGATAGTTAGGTTTGGTTTTTAGCATTAGGAGAAAAAAAAATGCCTGTTTCTAAAACAGTTGCTGTAACACGTAAAAGTTCCAGTCAGATGTGGTTTGGGGCAAGATGACTCTGCATTGATATTTTTAACATAAGGAAATCACCCAGTTGAAGGACACCTTAAATGTGCTTCCTGGGATGAGGAGCAATTATACAATAAACAAGAAGAAACTGAGTAAGGGGCCAGATTTGGGGCTCTTGTTTGAAATGAGGGTAGGCCCTGGCTATGAGCATTTGGTAGAAATAGGAAGTAGGGCAAGGAAATAAAGTTTCAAGGCTACAGAGATGATTGTCAAACTTTGTCTCTGCTGTTAGATACTAGGGAAGCAGTCATTTTTTGCTGTCCCTCGTCAATCCGCAGTGGTCCCTGTGGTATAAGGTGCAACTAGTGAGACATGAGCCACCCCGGGTCATCTCCAGGCAGGAACTGGTTGGCAAGCTGTTTCTGTAAAGAGTCAAATCGTAAATATTTTAGGATTTGCAGAACAGGTGGTCTCTGTCACAGCTGCTCAGCTCTGCTGTTGTGACATAAAAGTAGCTGTAGATAGTATATAGATGAATAGAGATGGCTGTGTTCACATAAAACTTACAGATTTGGCCCATGAACCATAGTTTGCCAGTCTCTGTTCTAAAGCGGTGATTTTACACCTTAGGGTTATCAACACTATGTTTTCTCCCTTGGGGGTTTGCCGTATGTTGGGAGGTGGTTAGAGGCTTTGAATTCTGGCCAAAAGCCCTTATTACATCTATGATCTTGGACAAACAGTGTAACATCATAAGCCTTAGTATCCTCATCTTTAAAACGGAAATAATGCCTACGTCATTGGGCTCTTTTTTTTTTTTTAATTTTTTAAACTTTATTTATTTTGAGAGAGACAGAGCAGGAGCAGGGGAGGGGCATAGAGAGGAAGAGAGAGAATCCCAAGCAGGCTACGTGCCATCAGCACAGAGCCTGACACAGGGCTTGAACCCATGATACTGTGAGACCATGACCTGAGCTGAAATCAAGAGTTGGGCACTCATCCAAGTAACCCAGGCACACCTGGGCTCTTTTGAACAATAAGTTAAATTATTGAATGGAGACAGGATAACATAGTGGTTAAGAATATAGAATGCAGACTTACTGGGCTCACACTCTGGTGCCAGCATTCATTAGCTCCATGATTTGGGGCCAGGTTCTTTTCATTTCCATTCCTCAGTTTCATCATTTGAAAAATGGGATTAGTAATGATGTCTCCTTTGTCATATATTAAGACTGTGATTTGAGTTCATAGATAAGAAGAGCTTAGAACAGTGCTGGAAACATAGTGCACTCTTAATAAACATCAGATATGGTAGTAAGTGGTAGTAATTACTCTTATTATAGATATTTTTTACATAATAATAGAGTTTTACCCACTTACAAGTTAATTAAAGCTGATTTAAGGCTATCCTTATGATAAGGTCACTCTTACTTGCAGTGCAATGTAATTTTTTTTTGAGAGGGTAAGAAACAAATGGACCATCGTTTTATAATCAATAGCCTGTCTTATATCTGACACAACCAGTGGAAAAAGCAACTAAATTCTACTAATCATACGTTAAGTATTGTAGAATAATTTTAAAAAATTAAAAACATGAGTTACTCTATTGTAGAACCTTCTTCCCATAAATTGGGGAAGTAGGAAGGGTAGCAGGGTCAGGGTGTTCAGCAAAATGTCAGAACATTTAACTGAATGACTGACTTAACCCACAGTATAATCCAGGTCTGGGTTAGTCAGCTTCTGGCCCTCACCCCACTCAACCCTGACCATAGGTTAGAGTGGACAGGTGACCTGAATGTGCCCAATTGTACTCCCAGGATTTTGCTGGACTTTGAGGAAAAAGAAGCCTTTTTCTTTCTCCTACTGTAGTTGGTTAGCTATGGGCTACAAACCTGGAGGAGCCAGAGACCATTAAGTGAACAGAACCTGCTTAAGAGTGAAGCCAGGAAAGAGGAAAGCAAGAGAGTTAAATTCTTGACATTACTTACCTCACCAGATCCAGCTGTACCTGGATCCTGTTAACCCCCATACTGTACAGTTATAAATAAATTCCCATTGTTCTTAAATCAGTTTCTGTCACTTGTACCTCATAGAGGCCTGACAAATATATCCAACCTATTATGCTCTGACAGAACAAAAAAAAATTGAAAATCATTTTCCAGAGCTCTCCTCCAGATAAAACACGGCAAACTTCCTCCAACTCCTTAGAAATAAACCAGTCAACACTCTGGATTGGTCAAGCTTAATAGTCCTAAGGAATAGAAATCCGCACTGGCTGAGGTAAACAGCAACTTCTTTTATAGGAAACAAATCAGGTCTCAAAATTGCTAGAGATCTGCAGAGCTGTGCTCAGGATAAGGGTGTGAACAAGGGTGCACCAGCACCACGAAGGCCAGGACGGAGACGCCACAGCTACTGCCAGCACTGGACACTAATCCCAGATAGAGATGGTCCTATCTGGCACCCCAGAAGTGGGCTGTGCTGCCCCGCCCCCCTGCAAGAATTCTGCATGCCAACTGACACCATCCCAGACAGGTGCATCTGAGCATCTGAGCCGGGGTCACATGCTTGCACCCTTGCCACAAAGGAAGCTGGGAAAGTGATCTGGCTATTCTGACTTCTAGAGAGGAAGGCAGACTACACCCTGCACTGAGATTTTGTGTAGAAAAAAAAAAAAAGCGGAGTGGAGTAGAGTAGAATAGAATAGGAGTAAATAAACTAAAATGGCATATGTCCACCATGGCTCATCTTCCCTTTCCTAGAAATGCTGCCACCCTGCGTGGGTCCCTGCTCACCATCCTCAGTCTCTAGCAGCTGCCACAGCTCATCTCCTACCTGCTGTGGGTCAACCGGAACCCATAACGTGATCAGCACTGCCCACCTCTGAGACATTTTTCTGGGCCACTCGGTGATTTCACTGGGACATGTTACCTCCCTGGGCTGTCAGCCTGGATGGTGTGATTTCCAGAAGGCCCTCAGCCCAGCTCACGCCATCTGTGAGCAGACTCTAAATCCGCCCACAGCACTGAGTAATAACTAATTATCAGGCCAGTCCAGCCCTGCCATGAGGCTCTGCACACTTCTGCTCGGCATTGTGGCAGAAGGAGAGCTAGGCAAGGAACAGCACTGAGGGAGTCACAGGTCCCGGCAAGCCTGCCCTCCTTGTCATTTCCCTATTGTCTCCCTGGAAACTAATCCTGTCCCTCTTGACAACTGCATGGTGAGGCTGCTTGCTTCAGTGATCGTCAAGGTAGCTTATCCCCTTGTTAATTAACTACTCAGGAAAATGCTGTACGACACTGTGCTCTTGGGCTTCTAGCTTGTTAACACGGGGGACTCCAGAGAAACTTTGACCTGGCCTGTGGCTGTGAGTTGGATGACTCAAGAGAAGGGCTGGATGGAGGGGTGCTTGCTTCCTGCATGGCTCACCATCACTTTCAGGCACTATGGTTTGGACATAGGTAGGATGACTGGGACCACAGCTGCCACTGGGAGATTTTGCTTTCTGCCACCTAAAGCAGACTGTCCCTTGCAGGGCCTTGGGCCATGGAGGCTGAATGACAGAATAGAAAGGCCTGCAATGTAGAATGTAACTAGAGGGCTAGAAATTAACCTCTTCATTTGGGCAATACTGTCCAAAGGAAGAAGTCAAAGATCAGGTGTGGCTTAAAACCCAAATTCAATTTACTAACATTTTTTGGTCATCCATTACATGCCAGTCACTATGGTGAGCACGGGGGAAAGAACTACCCAAGACATAGTCCCTCAGGGAGGTCAGTCTATGAGGACAGATCAGACAATGGAATAGGCTACGTGGATGCAGAGGGGCAGTGGACCACGGAGGTGAGCAGGGATGCTGATGGGAGCATAATAGAGGGGCATGGTATTAGCTTCCTGAAGCTGCTATAACAAATTGCCATGAATTTGTAGCTTAAAACAACAGAAACATATTCTCTCACAGTCCTGGAGACCAGAAGTCTGAGATCAACAGGGCTTCCCTCCCTCTCCAGAGGGAGAAGAGAATTGGTTCCCAGCCTCTTCCAGCTCCTGGTGGCTCTCAGCCATCCTTGGCTTGTGGCTGCATCACTCTGGTCTTGTCTTCACATTGCCTTTCCTCTGTGTGTCTGTCTCCCTCTGCCTCTCTCTTGTAAGGATACATGTAATGGCTCTTAGGGCCTGTTGAGAAAATCCAAGACAAGCTCCTTCTCTCAAGATCCTTAGCATCTTTGGGGGTATAAAGTAAGACTGTCCCATAAGGTAATATTCAAAGGAAGTGAGTGTATCTTCAGGGGACCATTTTTCATCTTGGGCTTGGGGCAAGAAAAGCTTCCTAGAGGAATTAAGGACTGCTGGTCTGCTTAGGCTTGTTTGCCTTCAGACCCATTCCCCACCCTTCCCTGCTCTGTTCTATGCCTCTGGGGCCCATCTCCTGCAGGCTGTGGTTCCTGTGCTCCTGTGTCAGCTGGCTCCTGAGTCCTACCAAACTGAGCCATTCACAAGAGACATGAGGAGAGGGGGCTGGGAGAGAGAAGCCAAGGTACTCTTTTCCTTCTTCTTTCCCTAACTACTCCTCTGATAGTGACTGTGTCACTGTGTCTCCTTCGTGGTTGCCTCTCCTGCCATTCGGGTCCCTGGACTCTGGTCACATTGCCTGCTCAGCTGTGTTTCTCCAACATAAGAGTGGGAATAGCTTCTTATTGCTTCTCTGTGGGATAGCTCAGCATCCTCTGCTAGGCTCTCGGCTCTGCTCTCACCTGCATAGCCAGTTCGCCTGCATTAAATTCCTTCTGTAGGACATACTTACAGTGGCTTCAGTTCTCCTGGTAGGCCCTTGACCAACACCAAGTCCATTTGGAGGATAAATCATTTAGGAGAGGGTGGAGGAGGACTGGTATGCCAAGGGCTAATGGTGAGCAGGGCAGGCAGACCTTGCCTCTTTGGAACCCTCAGTCAGATGGAAGAGGCAGACATCAATCAATTCACCACCCAAATACCTGTATGATGACAAACAAGGGTCAGTGTATGAAGGGAAAGTAGGATGGCTTTAGAAAATGCAGTGAGGGGACATTAGTCCAACATAAAGTGTTATTAGGGCTCCCTGAGGAGTGATGTTTGAGCTGAGCATTGAGACCTGAGCTAGGAGGTAACTCAGTGGAAGCACTCCAAAGACAGGATGAGTCATATGCAAAAGTCCTGATGTAGGAGGGAGCTCTCAGGGGTCTGAAAGAAGGTCAATGTGACTAGTACCAACAGCTAGTACCAGCAGCTAGCTAGTACAGGGCTTCCACCCTAGTACAGGAGGGACAGAAAGGATAGGCAGAAAGCAGGTTGGACAGGCAGGCTCTTGTGGGATTGGGGTTTGGGGAAAGCAGTCAAGTGGTAGGTTTTTTTGGGAGCAGAAAATATAGTCTAGGCTAGAAGCCACCTAAGGAAGGTCTTAGCTGGGCCATAGGCGATCAGGAACAGATGGAACCCCACTCCCAACCCTGCCGTGGGTTGCCATGAGCAGCCATTGTACTTCTCAAGAAGTGAGGTAGCACATGCTCAGAGGCCATGAGAGAGAACTGCAGGATTCAGACACCAGGAAGAAGTTTCTAGAAATTTATAGCCACAGAGGGGCCTGCCATCCTCAAAGAAGCCCTTGAACTCAATGATGGATAGCCAGAATGAAGGATGAAGAAGACTCCAGCTGTGACTGGACAGGGGTCCTTAAGTTTCCTTAGCACTTACATGCAGGCCACAAGTCCAGAGCTGGTCGCATCAGAATCCTAGGCACATTTGCTCAAAACACAGGTTCTCTGGCCCCACCTCTAGAGACTCAGATGCAGTATTTCTGAAGAAGGGCCTGAATCTGTATTTGTCAAAGCCCCCTGGACTTTTTTATGCACAGACATGTTTAGCAACCAGTGCTCAGTCTGATTCTTCAGTGGACACCTGCCCCATGTCTTATTTGGGGTGTAATCCTTGCTCCCTCCACACTACATCCCTCTCTCTGCTCGTGTTCACTCCTGGGGCCCATTATAAACCCCCGGTTCAGAAATGCTGGTTTTATGCTGTGATTCTTTCTGGGATGGCTGTGCCAATGCCCATTGCTTCTGTTGTTGTTAATGTTGCTGTTGTGATGGTGGCAACAGCTTCTTGTAAGAAAAAACTGGGGCAGTTTTTTGACAGGGAGTATGGGGCCTACGGATCTCAGCATGTTGCAAACGCCCTTCTGGACCCTCTGTAACCCATGTTGTGGCTTCTGAAACTTCTGAAGCACCAGATACCACCTGGCTAAGATAAGAACAGCTTAGGAAGGCAGACAGGTTGTTCTCACTCACCAATGCCAGACAGTCAGACAGCTCTACCCAGCCCACCCCCAACTGTAGGAGGGAGAGTTGCTTAGTTCCCACCTTACCTAAAACCATTGTCCTTTGTTTCCTACTTTAGAGAACCTGGGGAAGAGTCATGTAGAGGGGCATCAGTGTTGGCATCTGGGGGCACCCCTGCCCCCCTGCCTCCATTGCCCCACCTTCTTAGAAGCCAGGGAAGTCCCCACTTGTAGGTGGTCTGGGAAGAATAGGTGGTGGGAGAATAAAGGAGGACACGCCCAAGGACTGGGGCAACTTTTAGAACTCAAAATCATGACTTTGGACTCCCGGGTCCTGATCTGAGCTGTTTGTTCTCCTGCAAGTCATTTATGTTTTGTTCATGTGTAAAATGGGGTGGTTGGCCTGTGTAACCTCTAAGCTTTTTTTTTTTAAGTGTTTGTGCTTCTTGGCCTTGACCATTCTCACAGGAAAATAAAAATCGATTATACAGAATGCTAGAGCTTCTGAAGGACACCCCGTGGCTGGGAGTGGAAACGTCACTGGCTTTAGAGGTGGGCTGACATGTTTTGCTCAGGAAGCTGACTGCATGAATCAAGGTCTCTGAGAAATTTCGGGAGTACCCGTGTGGAATAAAGGTTGGTGCTGACTCCCTGGGCTTCAGGCTAGTGTGTGGTGGCCAAGTCTGCTGTAGATCAAAGATGCCAACGTTGGACCAGCTAGCTTTTCAAGAGGGCTAAATGGTGCTGCCTGGCAACACCCGTGTCGTTTCTGTGCATGGCTTGGCCACACTGTCTATCCAGCCATGAAAATCACAGAAGGAATTTTCATCAGCTCTTTCATTAGTCCAGAAACTAGGGAGAGGATGGATCGGTATTAGGACTGGGGTGAGCATCGCATACCACTTGCTTGTCCCTTTAAGACCGATCTGCCTTGCTGCGCTGGGGCTGGCTGTGTTTGGTTTGGGTATTGACACCAGGCCATTCTGATTCACAGCAGTCACCTCCTTCTTGTTTCCGTTTCATTAATTTTCATTAAGGCTTAAACAGCCATGCATGTGGCCTGGATTTGGGGAATCGGGTGGATCTGGACAATTAACAGCTCTTTAAGTTTTGCAGGTTATCTCTGAGTAGAGAGAGGCCAGAGAGAAAAACTCTTCCCCCCACCCCCTCTTTTACTGCTGTGTTAGTTGAAGCAATTTCAGTGGGATTAATTGACTGCCGGAATGATTTGCATTTTACTGCCCAGGTCTGCTCATTGGGTTAGAAGATGTCTTAAAAGCAGAAGGCCAAGGCTGCTGACAGCCTCAGAGACAGCAGGCCGCTCCACAAGGAAAGCGGACCAGCCATTCTCATTCTTTATAACTCGGTGGTGTAATAAGCCCCATGTGTTTCCAGCCGACCTGCTGTGGCTCTGAGAGTCAGGTTTTCTGTTTTTCCAGGGCCCAGGGAAGCAAGTAAGCCTGAGCAGAGGGGGTTGGGGGTGCTGAGTTTAAGAAAGCAAGAAAACTGGGGTCTAGAAAAGACTGGACTTGGATAACAACCCAGTAAGAATTTTCTCTGAAGGCTGGGTAAAAATCTAATCTATGTGTTGGTGCTGTTGAACTTGTAAAAAGTTTATAGCTGTAAGGTCTTGTTGTCTGTAGCAGGGATTAGACCCTCCTACTGGGAAAAGCAGGTAACATGAATGGGTAAAGTCGGTCAGGTGGCCAGTGGAAGGAACTGAGCTCCTCTGGCCCATAGTGAGGCTTTGTATGAATTAGGAAAAGGGGCCCCTTTCTCCCCATGGAAGCCAACTAGACCAGCTTTGATTTCATCCCGTCTGGGCCCCCTCAGCAGACACCAGCAAATGCAGTGTCTCCCCAACCTAAGAGGGGTGCTCCACTCAGCTCCAAACAATGTTTATCAGGCAGGCATGTGGACCCAGCTTGCCAACTGCTTCTGATTCGTTTTTGTTTGTTTGTTTTGCTTGTTTGTTTCAGAATAAACTGGAAATCTAATTTGTGTGTGTGAAATGTCACAGGTTTAAAATGTATGCCACAACTTCAATTTTCTGTTTCGCCTGAGGAGTGTTAGAGGGTACCACGAAGGCATGTGCGAGGGGTGGACTGGGCTGCAGCTTGCAGGCTCTGGTGCTATACCATAAAGGAGTTACTAATACTCTTGACTCCTACACACACACACACACGCACACACACATACACACACCTGAAATGAAAAAGAGTTGAGGATTCTGGGATTCTTTTCTTTGATTCTAGTACGCAAATGAGCACACTTTTGGAAAACAAACGCCAAGCATGAGCATGTTCAGACCAGTAAGGTGGAGAGTGTCCTTGAAGAGAGTAAAATCCCAAGGGAGTGAGATGCAGGGAATGTAACAAAAGGGGTATGTTAAGTGAGGCAAGCAGAGTTAACCAGGAGGGACAGTTCTGCTCCAAGGTGGGTATTTTTGATAGCCCATAATGAGCTTTACCTCATTAATTGCCAGGCAGGCTAGAAAAATTCCAGGTGTTCCCCTGGGCATTAAAACTTGGGAAGGGGAAGGAAGAATTCCTGGAGGGCAGCTGGCATGCCTGCTTCCTGGTGGACAGAGCTCTGGGCAATACTGTGTGCTTCCCAGAGGCCTGTGATGGCCAATTCCAGCCCTGACAGTGTTTGGTCTTCCCTGCTGAGCCCAGATTGAGTGCATAGAGATGGCTAATTAAACTCTGAACTGACAAACACTGGAGAGGCTCCCCTTTGAAGAGCAAGAGATCCCAAGGACAATTTCCTGTTTGCCAATTTGCAACCCCCGGTCTCATCAGTATGGGATTGTGTTAAATTTAACTAAGGCATATGATGGCACTCAACACCATTTCCCATTTGCTGAAAGTTCTCATCATAGATTGGTGGTGATCTCTTTTCTTCTCCCATTTCATTTTCAGGTATGTGTGCTTTGGAGGGGATGGGGAGGTAGGTCAGTCAAGCTTTAATGGCCCAGTTAACCCCAAGTCTTTTCATAGGAATCTGTTCTGTTAAAGGAACAGATATAGGTCCTTCTGTCCATATATGTATATTCACACATGTATCCAGATTGCCATAGGCATTTGATAGGTAAATGCATACGCACATAATAAATACAGAAGTAGAGGTAACAATGAGGTTAGTTTGGTTTGGAGCCTTTGCGTGTCCTCTTCCCCCTCTGGGGTGGGCAGTTGGTTCCCAGATAGTACTCACAGAGTGCATCTCACTGGCAACCAAGAGAACCAAATTCTTATCTTGGCCAACTTATGTCACATGTGGTAGTCATTCAATAAACATTAGGTAATTTGATTCTGAGATCACTGCATTTGCTTTCAAGCTGTAAGAAAAAATGGATAAGTTCAAATTGAGAATTTACCCTGTATTGGACTGCAGGAACACCCCTACCAATGACTCAGTGACTGGGTAAGTGGTGTTATTGAGGCAAGGAGGAAGCAGGGATAAACTTAGCTGAATGGAGCATGAAGTTGAATATGGTTGCTGATGAAGATACCAGGCAGAGGCAAAGGATAGTGGGTCTCATGGAAAAAGAGTGTTAAATAACATCACTTTTAGATCTGTCATCTCTCCACTTTTCTCCGGGAACCTCTGGACTGATTCAGTGGCAAACTGTGGTAACTCTTAGCTCTGGTGCAGTCTTCTCCCATTCTGCCACGTGATTTTACACACACAGTACACACGCACACAGATACTTCCCAAATTCCTGGGCACTGGGGTGGGAAGAGCAGAATGTAGAGAGCCAGTAGACAAACATCCAGCTTTGAGGAGTTTCCAGTGTGGTAGACGAAGGAGGCTTATGTGTTACTTTTTTAAATAAACTGCCTCATTACTCTTTTGGAAATAGGCAAGGCAGACAGTATTAAAAAAGTGATAATTACTCCAACATTATCTTGACTAAACCTTTGTCAAAAACTCAAACCAGAAGCTCTGTAGATTAAAAAGAAATCAGAGGATAAAACATGAGCCCTATATCTTTGATATCTATCTGTGAGCTTCCTTAGGAATATAGGGGGGGAAGAAGGAAGAAGCTAGAAAAGATTGAACGTTTTCAACCACCCACAGAAAGCTGTGGCTTGTTTAGCGTGTTTTCCACTCATGGACCAGTTTGCTGGAATGGCCAGAGGTTGTCGCATTCTATCTAAGGACATTTTACTGTGTTACTCTGTGCAAATCCCTATGCCTCTCTGAGTTCTATCTTCGTCATTTGCAAAATGTGTTAATAACAGGAATCCTATAGAGAGTTGTTTGTGTTAAAAGGGAAAACAAATACACCTTACCTTGTACAGTACTCCCTGAACTTTACAGTGTGGGGTCTGGAGACTCACTGACCTAGGTTCAGATGCTGGCTCTCCAGTTCTCTAGCTGTCCATTTTCTCAACTGAAAAGCTGTGCTGATAATGCATGTCATTGTGAGGAGTGAGACAGTGTATGCAAAAGAGCATAGTGCAGGGTCCAACTTAGAATGAATTTTTTAGAAGTCTGGGATGTCATTAGCTGCCTTAAATATAACTCATTCTAGCCAGCCTCTTACTACCACCACTGCTGCCCACTACTCAGACCTCCCACTAGCTGACAGACGGTTCCAGTAACTTTCTGGGACCTTCCCAGAGCAGACCCCTAAGTTCAGTATCCCCTCTCCTTGGAGACCCTGATGCGAGAAGGTTCTGAAGCATCCAGTCACTCCAAAACATGCCATAACCCCTCCCCGCCAGAGGAAAGAGCCCCTTAGCACTTGCACAATTGGAGACCCGTGTCAGGAGAATGGCCAGGAGCTTCCTGCTGAAACCCGAGGGCATGGCAGGTTTACGGAGGCCCTTCATTAAGATGAGTTATGAACCTGTGGGTCTCTCTGGCTCTATTTGGCCCAGGCTAGGAGTCTGAGGCCCAGCTGGCCCCCTGCCGGCACTGCCTGAAAACCCTCTTCCTCTCCTCCCCCTCCTGGGCTCCTTCCTACCCTGCTGTGTACCCCTTACCCTTGTTTAGTGAAAAAAGAAAAAAAAAAGCCATCAACCCCTCCTGGAGGTCCCCAGAGCAAGAGGTAGAGTTCAACCTGAGAAAATTCTTTCTTGTAAGTGGCAGGCACCTGGCTGAGGAGGCCTGGCCCAGACCCTTTGTGATGTGTGCTGAGACCTCTCCTGTCTTCCCTCTCTTCCCCCAGGCCATTTACAAGTCCTCACAGCCAGGGGGGGAGGGGAGCCAGGGGGGTGGGAGGAAGCAGGCACAGCCTTCGAACTGTCTGTGTATTTCCCATCCTAAGCCACAGGTCAGAGGCTATCCTGTCAGCTCCTCCAGTGTGCCTGGCTTTTTATGGTTTTGCTTTTTTTTTACTTTAAAACCGTGAAATATGATAAATGGTTTTTCAGAGAAGCCAAGCACAAATGCTCTCTGGAGCAGTGGTTCTTAAATGTTAATGTGCTTACAAATCACCAGGGAATCTGGGCTTCACAGGGAAAGCCTCCAGCACGAAGGTGACATTCGGTGGCAGCCAGCTGAGGCCTCCGAGGGCTCATCTGCAGCATGAGGGATGGGAGTTAGACACTAACAAGGTCTCCCCACCTGGCCACAGAGTTGGCTGTATGGCAGAATGGAGAGTTGCGGACGGATCAGAGAGCTGGGAGGTTTGTGAAAATAACTTCCCCAGGAGAGTTTTAAAAATAGAAGAGGAAACTAATATTTACTGAGGGCGAACCGTGTATGCGCTTTATAGCTTTTGCCAGGGAGGCAGAATGACACAGTGATGCCTGTGTGGTTTTGGAGCTGGACTGCCCGGGATCAAGTCTAGCTCTATCACCTTCTAACGGGATCTTAGGCAAGTTATGTCATGTCTTCCAGCCTGAGACTCTGTCTTTATAAGGATCATAGTGATAGGTATGCATATGTCACAGCATTATTTTATTGGGGGTTAAATGAGATAGTATGTAAAAGCACTTAGCAGGGTGTTTGGCACATAAACACTCCATAAACATTCTGTGCCATCAACATCATCATCATCATCATCATCATTAACGTAATCGCCTAGGACCTCAAAGTTTGCGATCCTGTCTCTGACTCTACTCTCTCTGGTCAGTGGGAGCTTTTTTTCCAGCTGAAAGAATTGAAATTCTGTCAGGGACTAAGGATAAGAAGCAAAGCTTCTTTGTTTAGCTGGAGGCTGTGAGAGCTGAAAACAGAGACGCTGAAAGGAGTCAGGTGCTAAGAGGCCTCACCCTTTACTTCTCTGGTTTACACATCCACCTGGGTGAACCCTAGCCTGACAGTCTTGGGTGCTGTGAGGTATGTGCTCTCCCTCATGGAAAAGGAGGGAATGCATCAGCGAGTCATTGCCTGTTATCAGCAGCATGAGGGACAAGGACCTGCTGTTCTCTCCCCATCACCCCCCCACCACCACCACCACCACTCTCTCTCCTTCCCTTTTCTTTCCTTTTTAGAGTGTCAAAAATAAAGGCTGATTCTGGAAGCTGTGCTTTTTCTGACATTCCCAGAATTCCATGCAATTAAGCTTGAAATCTGGAGCCGAGGGGCTCTCCTGGGTGGCTCAGTCAGTTAAGCGTCCAACTCTTGGGTTTCGGCTCAGGTCATGATCTCATGGTTCAGGAGTTATATAGTTGGTGAGTTCAAGTCCCCCATCAAGCTCTACACTCTCAGTACAGAGCCTGCTTGGGATTCTCTCTCTTTCCTTCTCTCTGTGTCCCTCCACTGCTTGTGCTCACTCTCTCTCTTTCTCTCTCTCTCTCAAAATAAATAAATGAACTCAAAAAAAAAATTTTTTTTTTAAAAAGAGAGAAAGCTGGGGGCACCTGGGTGGCTTGGTCGGTTAAGCGTCTGACTTCGGCTCAGGTCATGATCTCACGGTCCGTGAGTTCGAGCCCCGCATCCGGCTCTGTGCTGACAGCTCAGAGCCTGGAGCCTGTTTCAGATTCTGTGTCTCCCTCTCTCTCTGTCCCTCCCCTGTTCATGCTCTGTCTCTCTCTGTCTCAAAAATAAATAAACGTTAAAAATAAAAAAAATTTTTTTTAAATAAAAAAAAAATAAAAAGAGAGAAATCTGGAGACAAGAAGAAGGATTTTGGGTTTGAACTATGACATTGAGGCTAATTAATTCTTCCAAGCCTCAGTATCTTTATCTTTTGAACAGAAATGGTAATGGGAGAATCCACTAGACCATAAGCAACTTGAGGGCAAGGAATGGATTTTTCTTTTTGTTTTACTTATTTCACTCAGAAAGTCTAGTGCAGTATGTGCCATGCCACACCATTAGTGGTCAATGCCTATCTGAGAGAATGCAGGCTGCCGCCTTGCTGAGTTGCAGCTACCTGTGGAGATGCTGTGTGTGAAAGCCCTTTGCCTGCTTCTTTTTGCTGCTGTTAGGGAAAGAGGAAGGGTAAAGAAAGGAAAGTGATGGGAAGGGGACCTCAGAGAATAAGGAAGGAAGGAAAAGGACAGCAGGCTGAAGCAGGGAGGGCTCCAGGTTTGGAGGAGGCCTGCCTTTTATCGCACACTAGGTCTGTGGTTTCCGAAAGCTTGGCCATTTGACTGATCTGAGTCTCAGGCTTCTCATCTGAAAGATGGGAGTAAAAACATTCACTTTATCAGTAGTGTGTATCTTAGGAGAAATACATTTGTGGAGGCAGCCCCCAGAGGTCCTTGGGTGCAGTAGGTACAAAATGCTATGAAATCTGAGGGTGGAGAGGAAAAGAGAAGCAAAGAAAATAGGAATAAGGGAGATATGAAACGGGAAGCGAAAGGAGAGAAGAGGAGAGGTTTGGATCTTTTGCTTCAAAATACAGCCAGTTCCTGCTGCTTCTGGCCAGTATGGGTTGGCCTTGGACCTGAGAAGTCCTTGCACTTGGACACCACCTATTGTATTTTTAAACCTGAGGTGATTCGAGCGAAGCAGTGGACAGTTGTGGTCAGGAGTGGGTTATGTATGCACAGGTTGCAGTTCCTATGGAGGAAGCAAAATGAAGGGAGGACCCCAGACTATGCTCCTAGAAAGTTCAGTGAGGTTTCCTGGCATTCTGCACCTTGCACATAGATCCTGCCTGAGCTGGAGGCCGTGATTATCAGTTGTCCCAGCAAGTCAAGCAACAAACTGGCTGTGTGGACAAAGAGACATGGCCCGAGAAAAATACACCTGGGAAGTACTGTTATTTGTTTTAAATAACTTTTAATATTTTTATGACAATTTCATTATTAATAATTAATAATTAAGGAAGGCACTCAACCTGAAAATTTTGGAAAATGTAGAAAAGAATACCTAAACTCATCACTAGCTAATCCACCATGGACTTTTCGCTGTACATTTCTTCATATGTGTACATGTGCACCTTGCTTTTGGGTGAGAGCATATTTTTTATTATCCTCTAAGGACTTAGATAGGTTTCCCAAGACCCATCCTTTCAATATTATTTCTTTGAGTATATATGAAGTCCTGAACTAGATTCTGATTAACTTTTCTACAGTCCGAAGTCAAAAAGAATAGTCTTGGGAAATGTTGTTAATTGCAACATTCTCTAATTTATTCTAGAATTTCCAAAGACTAGAATTTCTTCCAGGCATTGAGTTATAATATGTTCCCTATTTCTGTTAACCTCTTAAGACAAATTTCTTCTGCCCTCTCTCTTCGCTTAGAGTAAGTAAGAGAGCAGGAAAACCCCGATTTTGACTATTTTATTTTTCTGGGTGTGTTCTATAAAAGAGAGTTTTAGTAAGCTAGAGAGAGGGGTAGGGGAATAAAAAGGAGAATGTAGGAAAGGAAGGAGGAAGGAGAGAGAGAACGCAAAGCTGGTAGAAGACGGTAGGAAGCGAGGTGAAGGGGAATCTGTGGTGATACCTTCTTCTGCTGTGGGACTTGCATAGTCCTTTGTCCAGCTGATAACTTACAGCATGTCCGTCATTTGCCAGCCCTATGTAATAATCACAGCCTCCTGAACAAACCCTAGCCCTAATATATGCTCTCTTTGATCTCTCTGAAGTCTGAAAAAGACTCCCAATCCCCTTGACCTTTGAATTAACACTCTTCATAAACTATTGGGGAAATTCAATTTATCTTCTTTCCTGTAATCCCCTTGCAACTCCCTATGGCCAAGGTCAAACCAACCCAGCACCAGGACCAGTGCCAGGTCTGTTCTCTTCTGAATGAAAACTTCCCTGAGGGTCCTGACCTTGTTGGTGGGCCTTCTGCAGGGAACTCTTAGCCAGAGCACAAGGGGACTCCACTTTGTTCAGCAACCTTCCTGGGATATCTCTCACCACACTGCAGATTCTCAAAGAGCAGGGTAGAGTCACCTTCCTACCTGAAGATGCCTGTGCCTTTCCCTTTGCCACTCTGATGGGGATTTGTTGTAGGAAAGCCCACAGAGACTAAATGGATAGAGCAATGGATCCATCCAGAGAGAGGGAGGGAAGATTGCATCTTATGGTAGGTAATTGACTAGTTGACTCTTTCACTCAAGAAATTTCTATTGAAAGAAAAAAGATACATATGTGAGGGTATGGGGGTGTTGATTAACTGGATGGAGGAGTCCTTTCTCAAGTATGTTTATCAAATCATCACATTGTACACCTTAAACATCTGACAATTTTATTCATCCATTATATCTTAACAAAGTTGAAAAAGTCCTCATGCTTGGGCTGCTGACTGGCTCCTCTGGGTTTGGAACCAAGGTGAGCCTTCTTTAAAGGTGAACATTTACACTATCAAGTGTTCTCTGCAGTGAGGCTGAAACTTCTTCCAGAGGGACTAGACTGTGGCCTTTTCCCTTGATACACACTGTGAGAGTGAGGACCCAACATAGGTCCCCAGCGCTCTCTGGGTCCAGAGACACCATGGGGATAAGCTAGCTGCTGGGAAGACAGAGGGTGTTCTCTGGAAATGTCACTGTTGACCTCTTAATCACCATCCCATGATTGGATTAATTAGGCTGAGAGCTCGGCAGATTGAGCTGTTCTCACACAGGGAGTGGTTTCATAATGCACGAAACCCATCGCAGGCCAATGGTCAAGAAGGAGAGTTGGGGGGTGCCTGGTGACTCAGTCAGTTAAGCTTCCAACTCCATTTGGATTCATGATCTCATGGTTTGTGAGTTCAAGCCCCGCGTTGGGCTCTGCACTGACAGCTGGGAACCTGCTTGGGATTCTCGCTCTCCCCTCTCTCTTTTTGCTCCTCCCACCATGCACACTCACTTGAGCTGTGCACTCTCTCTCTCAAAAAAAAATAAGCAAACTTAAAAAAAAAAAGGAAGAGAGTCAGATATAAAGCATAACACATCACTAAGAGTCTCTACTTATGGTCAGGTCATGATTCATCACCTGGAAATGATTGGTTGTCTTCTCTTTGTTCTGATTTTGGACCAGACACTTTGAGATGTTGGTTGGTTTAACATTTTAATCATCTTTTCTCATTCCACGAGGAAATCTGAAGTAACTGTGATTTGGCTAGGAGAGGGAGGGAGGAAGGGATCGGCTGATGCCAGGATTTTTATGTTATTTTTCTTGAACGAACTACAATAATCACATACTTGAGGAATAAGGTCTCTGCATCAGGGGTGAGTGAGGACCTGGAATTTTCCCTGTTGGTGTGTTTTTGGTGCTGCTTATGTATGTATGTTTAAATCCTGGGAAATAATACAAGCTGTGTCCTAAAATTTTGTGAGGCTGAACACATTTTGTTAAGAAATTCTCCCTCCCCAAACTCCAAAGCAAGGAAAGTTGTTTGCTTAAATTTTAGCTGTGTAGAGTGGGCTATATGAATGCTTTCTTTGCAGAACCCCCTCAGTTCTGTGAAGGGTTGCCTGAGCTTGGTGCTTGCCCAGAATAGTCCAGGCAGAAGCACAGGGCAGACTCGGCTTCTTATATACAGACAGAACAATGGAGGAAAAAATTATCAATGACAGTACTCTCTTCAGAGTTCCCATTGCCCTTCATGCAAAGCCCTACATGATCTGGCTCTTTCCTGCCTCTTGGATCTCATCTAGCACTTTCTTTAGCCCTGCTAATCTGCTTTGGACCAAAGCAGATTGGTCTGCTTGGACCAGCCAAGCTGGTCCTCATCTGCCTTCCCATTGACTCTTCCCTGCCTTGGCCATTCTCATTCCACATGCAGGTCTAAAGCAACCCCACCCCCATCCCCCAAAAGTGAGGCAGGCTCTGCCTTCATTGGCATTTAGAGCCTTGCTACTAAGTGTGGTGCAGGGACCAGCAGCATCAGTATCACTTGGGAGGTTGTCAGAAACACAAAGTCTTAGGCCCCACTCAGACGTTCTGAATCAGAATCTGCATTTGTAACAAGATCCCCAAAGGATTCCATTCACCTGCAAGTGTGAGAAGCCCTGAGTTAGAACTCCAGCTTGAATGTCACACCTCCCTGTCCCCTTGGAGACCTTCTCTGAGCATCCAGTTCCCCAACCAGAACCCCCCACACACATACACTGCTAACCATCACTTCTCTCCTGCCTTGTCCTAGCTTGCTTTCTGCAGAGTACTTACTAGAATGTGACATTTCTATTTTACTTTCAGTGTGTCTGTGTGTCTGGAGCCTCTGAAGTCTCAGTAGGACCATGGAAATTATCTTGTTAGCTTACCTGAGTGCTCCCAGGACCTAGACCAATATCTGATGCGTAACCAGAGTAGAACTCTGGGGACCCATCCCACATTGGGCCCTCACTCTCGTGGTTTGTAACAAGGCTAAGGGAAAGGCCGCAGTCTGGTGCCTCTGGAAGAATTTTCAGCCTCACCACAGGGAACACTCGACAGTGTTAATGTTCCCCCTTAAAGAAGGCTCACCTCAGTTCCAAACCAAGAAGAGCCAGAGTCAGCAGCCCCAAGCATAATGACTTTAATTCAGAATTCCATACTTCAGCCAAACTCCTTAGGAGGTGGTAGAGGACAGGGTGACCCTGAAGACCTCAGCAAAGTTACTTATCTCTCCGACATTCTACTTCCTCAACTGTAAAATTGGATTACTGATCATACGTACTTTTGAGGGTATGTTTTAGGAGTAAATGAGTTATTATATAAAGAAAAAAACCTTTGAGACAATGTCTGGAATGTGGAAATACTCAATAGATGCTAGCTATTAGTAGTAGTATTACTGTTACTGTTATTATTTGTGTCATTTGGTGTATTACTCAGAATTCCTAGTCTCAAGCTATAAAATCAGACTTAGCTGATTTGACTAGAAAAGGAGCTCATTAAAAATGATATTGGGTGGGGCGCCTGGGTGGCTCAGTCGGTTGAGCGGCCGACTTCGGCTCAGGTCATGATCTCACGGTCCGTGAGTTCAAGCCCCGCATCGGGCTCTGTGCTGACAGCTCAGAGCCTGGAGCCTGTTTCGGATTCTGTGTCTCCCTCTCTCTGACCCTCCCCCGTTCATGCTCTGTCTCTCTCTGTCTCAAAAATAAATAAACGTTAAAAAAATTTAAAAAAAAAAAAATTTTATAAAAAAAAAAAAAAATGATATTGGGTGGCCTACAGAATTTCCCAGAGAGATGGGAAATGAGACCTGGAAACCACCCAGACAGGAACAACACCCCAGATCACCCTTGAGTGTGACACTGCTGCCCAACTGCTGCCCACCCCGGGCTGTGGATGTGGGTGGTACGTACCACTGCCCACTCCAGCCACTGCTACCCCAGAACTCCATCTTGCCCAACCTCTGAAAATGAATCTTCCAAATCCCCGTTTCTTCAAGGAACACACTCCTCATTCACTTGTGGATGACCTCTGTCTGATCAGCAGAGCCTCGATGACATGTCCCTATAATTACTGCAAGGGAGTCCAGGAAGCAAATATCTGCCCATTGTCTGGTTCTCTTGTAGAAGGGGGCTTTGCCTCCCAGCAAGACTCAAAATAAGGAGAATTCCTCAAGTGTTGGAAGAAGGATGGGCTTGGGCATGGTTGTGACCATCATGTATACAGGCCTCAGCCCCCCACCCCTTTTGATGTGCTGGTGCTTCTGGAAGTACAGGAGAACTAGGAGATACAGCTCCAAAGGAGAAGGCAAGGGACCTGAGAGGCTGGGGGAGGGGAGGCTGCAGTGTAAGAAAAGGAGCTTTAGAATAAAAGCTTAATAGGATGTGAAGGATCAGGTCTGAGGATAAATTTCCATTGTTTACATGCCCCCTGCCCTGCATGAACATTTACCAATAAATAGTAAATGAATGTGCTGTAATTACTGGGTGAGCCCTCTGGCCACCTGGAGCCACCACTGTGTTGGAGGTACGCTGGGGTCTGCCGTGGGGGTTGGCAGTGTTTTAGCAAGAGGCGGGTCCCTTCGCTAGAGCAGTTTGGGCTGCTTGCAGTGAGCCCTGCGGAGAAGCAAGAGGGAAGATGTTGGAGGCTGAGAATGGCCAGAGGCAACAGGAAGAGCATCCAGCCACTCACACTGGGGTAGGGCACAGTGTTGCTTAAGACATTATTCTGGCCAGTGACCCAGCCTCATAGGTGATCTGGCGTGAGTTTTATCTTCCCTGGCTGGACTCCCACTGCTCTGTGCTGACCCCTGCCCAGCTGGAGTCTAGAAACATCCCTAACCCTCTCCCTGGAGGGCTACGTCAGGATGAAACCTCTACAGACAGGCTAGACCTAGCGTGATTTCTCTGCTTGATCCACCTGAGAGTCTTGAGCTCTGAATAATAAGTCACCTCTTCATTTGTACTCACCTTTCATCACAGTCCCCTTAGAGCTGGAGAGACCTGATGTGAATAATGGAAGAGTTGATTTTATACAGAGCCATACATGCCTTAAGTCATTTGCTCCTTTCATCCCCTTGAGGAAGGGCTAGCAGATATTTATACACCTCATGTGATAGATGAGGGAGACACCTGGGGTTCAGGAGGCTTATCGGAGTTAAAGTCACACAGCAGTAAGTAGAGACTCAGGTCTCTTATCTCCTAGTCCAGTGCCAACACACCTTGTGTGGAGACACATCAGTGCAGGAGATAGGAGAACATTGTCCTTGAGAGCCTTGGGACCAGACTCAGACAGCCGAGGTTGCTGTAAAGGTTAAAGAACAGTTAGCGTGGAGCAGCCAAATGACAGCACTCAATAATGCTCTTATTCTGCATTTTTTTAACTAAAAAAATTTTTTTAACGTTTGTTTATTTTTGAGAGAGAGAGAGAGACAGAGCATGAGCAGGGGAGGGGCAGAGAGAGAGGGAAACGCAGAATCCGAAGCAGGCTCCAGGCTCTGAGCCATCAGCACAGAGCCCGACATGGGGCTCGAACTCACAGACCATGAGATCATGACCTGAGCCGAAGTTGGACGCTTAACCGACTGAGCCACCCAGGTGCCCCTCTTATTCTTCATGTTTATTGTTATTATCTGCTGTTTTCTGGCACACGCCCAGTTGTCTGCACCCCCGCCACCACCACACCTCCATACTGCAGAAAGTCCCCTCTATCTTGATCCAGTACTTCCACGTGGGGGCCATCTTCCTCTCCCTCTCACCAGTTTCTGGAATCTGGAGGTAGTAATTCTCATACCTGTTAATAAATGACTCTTTTTTTGCTCTTTGGGGATCAAAAGTGAGCTATTGTTCTAGTCCCAACTCAAGCCAACTTAGATACAAGAAACATCAAAGGGAGCTTTTGTTACCTTCTAGCATTTCCCTATGACATTCTGAGAGCCCTACACCTGTCATTTCCCCCTTTTTCCTCTAAACACAGTGACCCAACACCCCTCCTCTACCTGCCCCATCCACCATTCCACTAGCTCACACCAGGAATGGAGAAGGCAAGAATAGCTATTTCCTGAGCAGGAGGCCAAGTCAGTCGTAGTGGTAACTCAAGAACACATAGCCCGTGCAGTGGAAAGAGACAAGGCAGGCAATTTCCATTCCAGTGGCAACCCTGGAGTCTAGCTCACCCCCAGCTGTGATTCCCAGTCACAGGGATACTGTAGAAACCCCTTCTAACCTGGAGGCTCATGTTAGGGGAAAATGGAGAGCACTGAGTATTCTAAAGGCATGGGGATTTATCAGAGGACTGAAGCCTACAGAATATGTCTAGAATGAGAAAAATACCTCCTCTGATGCCTTTTTCTAGGATAGCCATTTGTCACTCTGCATGCCCTCTACCCAGTAATCAGTGTCTTATGGACTACCTTTCTAGCAAAGGCTCCTTCTCCTTCCTTATGTTACACAAAAGAAGAGTTTAATTAAACTCTGGGTTTCTCCTGCTACTCTACAGAGCAGTGAAATATAGCTGGAGGTATTAGATTGTGCAAGAATGATTATATCTGTTGTCTCTGCTTATAAGGAAGAAGAAAACGAGCATAATCCCTGGTTTTGTGTCAGCTACATGGGCTCCCCATCGGTGCTGAAACGAACATACACCTTCTGCGAGATTAAGTGTACTAAAGACTTTTTGACCATGATGGCCATGTATATCAAGAACTACCCATGTGACATCACTGATAATAAGCACCATCTCAAGACCCCATTTTATATCAGCCTCACAATTACCTTACCTGTAACACTTACCTAAGTGCTCTTAGAAGTAGCACTTTACAGATGGGGAACTGAGGCTTATGGAGGTTAAATAGCTTGCGCAAGGACACACAACTAGCCAGGATTCAAACCCCGTGTGCTGGCTACAAAGCCCAAGTGTCTAATTGCTAAACATTTTTCCTCTTATGGA
The DNA here is from genome assembly GCF_022079265.1 of Lynx rufus. NCBI lineage: Eukaryota > Metazoa > Chordata > Mammalia > Carnivora > Felidae > Lynx > Lynx rufus. Next base: position 180,096,198 of record NW_025814823.1, read on the forward strand.
AGCAGGTTGATGATGGGTGGCTCAGCAGTATGGTAGCCTAAAAAATATGTAAGGGCAGTTTGAAAGTGGGGACATCAGGCTTTTTTTTTTCTTTTTCTTTGGAGGAAAAGATATGGAGAAAGTCCAGGCACACGTTGGTGGGCATAACACAATGGCATTCAGGCGATGGCATTGGGAACTCAGGTGATGAATCTGGCCTTTGCATCTTTAAATACCTCAGAAGGTCAGATTAGCACAGAAACCCTGATGCTGAACCAAATACTTGGTCTTCCCAGTTGGCAAACATTAGCTGGTTGAAATACTTCCTGATGGAAATACCGATAACACGCTGACAAAAGTTCAGACTTGTTTCTAAAGGTCATCTCAACCAACGGAGCAATTAGTTCAAGTTTGCCTTTTGCTTTTCCCTGGCGAGAGTTTTAGCCGAAACCTCAAATTTTAGTCCTCCTTGCAACATATGGTCAGTGGCGGGAGACAGCCTGAAAATGTACCTCATACAGAACGTACAGTGATCAAAGTTTCTCTTCTTCTGGGCCAGAAGCAGAGTTACACATTCCGACAGGGTCGCAGAAACAGACAGCAGCCTCTCCAAGGGAAATCTCTTTCCTGGGATGTTCCCTGAAACCCAGAGACATCCAGTGCCCTCTTGCACATAGCGTCTGAATACTGCAAGCCCACAGTACCACTGTGTGGAAACCCCCTAGAGCCTCCTGTCCCCTCTGCATGACCTACCATCTTCAGCGTGGAATCTGCTTCAACTTTCATCTTACCTGCATCTCTTTTCCCTTCCTTTTCTTTTCCCACTGCCCTTTTTCACATCCCGTAACCTTCTGCCTAGCCTGTTACAGCTACCCTGTCTTCATCCCACCTTTCTGTGTCTCCTCCATATGCAGGTGGAGGGACCTTTCTAAGACCCCCATCTAACCTTGACTTAATCCTGCTTGAAATCTTTCAGAATTCCCCACTGCTCTCAGAAAAAAGCCCAAATTTTTCTCTGGACTGGACACGTCCCTATTTGCTTCTCTGATCTCCTGTGTTACACACTCTTCACATACTTTTTTCCCTTTCACTCTGTCTGCCTCCCTTGACTCTTGCCAAACCCCGGATAGCCCATGCTCTCTTACACATTTGTATGCTATATTGCCTCCACCTGTAATCATCTTAACTACTCACCGAGTATGCGAAGTGGAAGTTGGACATCTTCTCCCAGGCAACCAAGCCTTCTGGGACCACTCCTACAAGTCAGAGTTCCTCAGGGACCCAGGGCAGGGGCCCTCTCTCTGCAGTGAATTGCATAGCACCTGGTACACAGTCAGTGCTGCAAGCCACCAGTAGAACAGATGAGGACTGAATACACCTTCGACATCGCTGCTCAGTCTGCTGACTCTGGTCCTAAAGTGACTCTAATGGCAAATCTGCCTAGAGCTGTCTGGGACCCTCCATGGTATTTCCTCTTCATGTGCCTCACCTGCCAGCCGTATGTGACTCTTCTGCTCCTTGTTATATGAGAGCATCAAGAAGTCTGTCCCCGGCTGTGATAGGTGGCCTCTGGAATTGGGCTTGCATTCATCTCCAGTGTCTGACACTGAGGATTTCCATGCCTCCTGATACGCACCTCCTCTGTCAATCAGGGGCGGTGGTTATAACTCTTTCTAAGGGTTGTTGTGAGGATTCCTTGATGTAATTTGCATAAAGCATATTTGGGTCTGGCTAGTCAGTTGAAAGGTCGCTGCTCTTCTTGCTGTTTCCTATCTGTGCCTTCTACTACATTGTAGCAGAGTTTATGCTGTCCGCTTATTTCTCCTGTATGTTGTAGACGCTAAAAACAAACCCTGCAAACTTATTAATTGAGACTGAATTGGCCCTGAGCTACTGAAGGTAACCTTTCTCTATGGGATCGTAAAGAAAGGATTGTGCACTCTTTTTTTGAAACTTTTAAAATTTGCATGTTTCATAGGACTTTCCCCCTAGTAACAGGGTAGAAGCACTATGGTAACTCTTCTCCAGCTGGGTGGGCTGTGAGTGTGCTGTATGGACATGCGTGTGCTAGTTGTGCTCTGACACAGTCCCCTCACTTGCCTGTCTCATCAGACACCTAGCTGCCTGGACCTCATTGCTTTAGACCTTTAGAGACTTGCATTTGCTGCACAAGGGGCATCCTAAGAAGCAGTCTTGAAACTTGCCAGGACAATAGCCTTTCAAAGGGTATTGTCGGGACATTGTTATTTTGAAACTCCCAGAAGAAATTCCTTCCAGCTTTTGGTTGTCAGAAAGGACTTTATTTCTGTAGAGGAGATTGCTATGTTTTGAACGTTTGTATCTCCCTTTACTTTGGCCACTGGGAAGCTCAGAGTATAACTGACAGTCAGCTTTATATAGGTCCGTCTGGTGCTCAACAATGTCTTCTGACTTTACCTGAGGCTGCATCTTGGTGCCTTACCTTAGTTTCCTTTTACTTTAGTCTCTTTACCTCAGCACCTAGCTCAGTTCTGGGCCCATCGTAATTAATTATTAACCATATTCTGTTTTCCAAAGTCTACTACCAATAGACTACTCTTTGTACTTTTTTCTATGAAAATATACATATGGGACTTCATTGGAAAATGGCAAGATATAAATGAAGAAACCTTGTTATTGACATTTTTTTCCTCTCTCCCTTGCTTTTTTCCTCCCTCATTGTCTCTCTTCTTAAAACATAGTGAGAGTTCCCTTAAAGTAGGATTTATTGTACTTTTACAGCCGAACAGGGAATATTCCTTACCAGCTTGACTGGTGGAAAATTTCCAAACTGCACAGTTCACTAGTTTATATTACCTAATAGAGAGATAAATAAGCCATGATTCTTCTTAAGGACTGGCTTTTAATTAGATTTTTAATGGATCCTCTTTGACTTTCCCAAGCATAAGTACTGCTGTATTAGTTCATTATTGTGATTAAAAGCGGCTAATAATGATCATAACTAAATAATTTTCCTCAAGTGTTCCAGCCCGGTTTACTGCCCTGTGTGTTCACATGAGCTGGCCTAAGCCTATCTCTTTTTCTATGCAGTGCACAACAGAGCCACTGTTTTGTGTTGGAGGCAGGAAGCCTGCAGACACAGGAATGTGCAGGGGACAGAGAGCGCGGTCTCTCAGAGCCATGTCTTTGTGTTTTATGGAGTGCTGCTCAAAACGCCCTCCACCACATTCCTCTGACATCAGAGGCCCCTAACAAACTTAACCCAACTGGAATATTTCCCCAGGACTCTAGTTAGGATGTAAGTTGGGAGGCCCAACCAGATAGAGGTGTGTGTGAGTTTGCAAATGGCTACTGTGAGGCTCAGCCGCCATATTGGCCATGGGGCTGAGAATTAAAACTCAAGGCCTCCTCCCGCTGTCTGCCAGCTCTTCTACCTGAGAAGTGTAGACATGAATGAATTGTCCCTGTATGTGGGGTAGGGAGCCCCCTGGCCTATGTGGAGTAATTAGTTTTCATTCTTCATATGTATTAAACAAAGACATAGTCATTGTGGAAAATTTTGAAAACTCCTAGAAGGGACAGAATAATGATCACTAGTTCTTGTACTATTAATATTGCATGTTTGTTCTTGCCTTTTACAAAGCGTATATTTATCTCTACATTTTTTTTTTCAGAAATGGCATCATGTTGTTGCCTTAGCAATATATCATGGCCATTTTCCCATGTCATTAAATCATCTTCTATAAAAATTATTGTTTAAGATCTGTAAAGTATGTCATTACATAGATATATCATAATTTAGTAATCTGTGACTATTGTTGGACATTTGAACTATTTTTAAGACTTATATTATTATAAGCAGCTCTGCTATTAATATCCTTTTAGAAATATATTTGAACACTACCATGATTTCTTCCTTGGGTAAAAATTTTAGATGCCAGTCAAAGGGAGTGGGGAATTTTTTATGGTTTTGCTAATGTTCTCCAACATGGAGAATTATCATTTTTATGATTAATATTCTTTTCTAAGTTCCAAGGCACAGAGAATGGTGGTTTATTTAATTTAAGCTTTTGTCCTTCCATACAAGTCAGATTGAACTTTTTTTCACGCATGTGTTGGCTATTTGAATTTATTTTGTGGATTGCTTCTTCTTATCCTTTACCTATTCTGTGTTATGATGTTAATTTTGGTATAATTACCATTTAAGGGATTCAGAGTGTCCTAATTTACCAAAAAGTAAAGTAACTCACTGGCTATATCACTTCATGCTTAAGGCCAGGATAGGATCAACTCTGGGTTTGGGATTGGGAAAATATGATACCACTGCAGTCACGTCCAGGAAAGCATATGCACCAAATTACAAACCACCCAAAGATATTTGTAAATGCTATTGCCAGGTGATATTTGTATTGTTATAGTTATACCATGTCTTAGTCCAGCCTGCCTCTGCCATTTACTTGCTTTGTGAACTTGGGCCAAGGTCACTTCACCCCTCTGAGCCTGTTTCCTCGTTTGTCAAATGGGATGATGGCATTTATCTCACAGTTTTCTTTGGAAGCAAATGTGCTAAACCTTATAAAACACAGTGCCTAGCACAAAGATGGCAGTCATGAAAAACACTATTATTATCATTTAAATGACTGTGTAGAATGATGTCCGATTTTCTGTTGAAACATGTCACTTTTTAAAAAAATTTTTTTAATGTTTATTTATTTTTGAGAGAGACAGAGACAGAATGCAAGTGAGTTAGGGGCAGAGAGAAAGACACACACAGAACCCGAAGCAGTCTCCAGGCTCTGAGCTGTCAGCACAGAGCCCAATGCAGGGCTTGAACTCATGAGCTGTGAGATCATGACCTGAGCCAAAGTTGGATGCTCAACCAACTGAGCCACCCAGGTGCCCCGAAACATGTCACTTTTGAGTAGTTGTTTTTTTTTTTTTAATTTTAATGGGTAGCTTTGATGTAACTGTTGGGGCTGCCCTCACCCTCCTTCCCTCTTTGCTGATAGCACAAGCAGGGAGAGGTACATGCTGTGTTAGAAAGCTTTCCAGATCCCATGGAATGGCCCCTCTTGGGGGATTTGCAGATATCCCACCTTCATCCTGACCCACAATACCATGGGAATAGAAGTATTCCCAGGACCCAAGGACATCTTGGAGGTTAGGGGGCTACTTGGCCTCCAAATGCCCCAGCGATGAGTGGGATGCCTGATGTGGCCAGGTCAAAGGCCAAGCTAAAAAGAGAATTGCTTTGGTGGTCAGCGCCTCCAATTCGTTCCCAAGGGACACAGTCTTAGAACTTCTGAGGATACCAGGACATTGGCCCAACTTGACAAACACTTCAGAGGAACCACCCAAGTGGAAGGTAATGGATTTATGAGGACTCTGTCATGAACCTTGGGCCCTGCTCTGTGTGATGGTTTTCACATTATTCATTTTGGTTGAAGTAGAGAGAATTTGTTTTGCCATTTTTTTTTATTCTAGCACCCTTTATGATACACTATAAAACAGTATCAGTTGTGTAAATGATGCTGAATGTTTACCTAGTAGTCAAAGAGGAGATTTGACTGTGTTTGAAGCTGGTTTGAGAGAGACATTAATTTTACTTCTTATGAACATGTAAAACTGTCTAAGGGATCCTCTTTGAAAATTTTAGGTAATATTGATAATTCCAGCTTTGAACCTCTCCACCGGTACCATATACAACTTGTAACCATGTGAACTTTGCTCCTCCGGGCTTCCATTTCTTCAAGGACAATAGTAATAATTTCCACACCTTCTTCAAAGAAGATGTTTTGAGAATAAAATTAAATAGTGGGAGCAAAACGTCAAAACTCATAGTGTCAAGATGAGCAATTAGTCTGGGTTTGAGTTTCAAAACTACCAGGAAGAGCCTCTGAGGCTTTTATGTCACCATCTTTAAAATGAAGAGTTTGAACTGGGTCCCTTATAGCTATAACATTCTGTGAGTCTATATGAAAATGTCCAAAAGGATTCATCTATAGCAAACCCCTAGAATATAGACAGTACTCCTAGAACTGAGTTAGTATTGAAGGAAATCCAGCTTCACAAGACAGATTATATTCACAGAGGGAAGAGACTGCCCACCCTCATACCTGCATTCAGGTAGCAGTAATGCTCAGAATACAGGTAGCATTGCATAAAAAGTACATTAGATTTGGCGGCAGAGGATCTAGGTTCAAATCTTGACTATCACTTTCTAGCTCTATAACTAGAAATAAGTCATTTTACTTCTCTGGCCTCAGTTTCTGTTTCTGTAAAAAAAAAAAAAAAAAAAGAAGAAGAAGAAAAGAAAAAAGAGTAAATTTGCTGGGTTTTTGTAAGTGGAAAATTAGGTCATGTGTCCAAAAATACTTGCATATTATAGGGCCTCACACATAGTGGGCATTCACTAATGTGATCACCATTGCTATTATTGGACTAAAACAAAGAAGACAAGTTTTCTATTTCAACCACCCAGAGAATCCAGAGGCAGTGGCCCAGAGCCAAGAAATATTCCAGCAGGCAATGATTGTGTTCTGTCCCCCTGCCTTCCCTTCCCACTTCAGTTAGGGTCCTACCAGGAAGTCACAGGTGAGTTATAAGAGTTAAGTTTGACCTTTAATAATCCAAGAAAGTGCATCTGCTTATCTTTTTAAAGGAGAGTAACAGAATCCTTTTTTTTTTCTTGACACCAACCAGAATGGAAAGGTGTTCCTTTGTAATGGGATGGTTTTATGCCTTAAACCCTTTCCTTATGAAAATAATTTACCCTGCTAATTACATCACATTAACCAACTACTCCCGGTATAGATTAAGGGGCTGATTTTTAAATCATTCCATAAATTAAAAGCAGTCCTCCCAGATACATGATTTCATGGATAAATGCTGCATTTGTGTTGTCAGAATTTATGTTGAGAGGAAATGGAGGAAATGTATCCTTAAAGAAATATTTTGCAGTAGTTGTTAACACCTTCCACTCCTGCTCACTGCTTCTGGTACCGTAATATAAATGTGCAAGCTGTTAGCGTGAGATGAACATTCCGGAGCTTCAGGGGCCACCTGCCTGCGTGGCTGGCTTGTTATTTAAATTCCCTTTGCATTTCACAGATTTAAATACTGCCAGCGTCCTGATTTATGGTGTCCACATCACACACATAAAACTTTCACTTGGATCTCCCTCTTTCTCACACATGAGAGGAAGTCAATTGTGGCCACAGGTGGAATGGATTGTGGAACTAGTTGTCACCAGCAGGGTGTAAAGACCAGGCGAGAGCATCCAGAAGCCAGCTGGAATGTGGCACCGTTTGGGAGCCTAGTTCTGACGAGTCTGTCTCTACTCCTTCCATCAGCCACAAGAGAATTGAAGGAACATGGAAGGACTGAAGGGGCAGAGGCATACGCTAGAAAAAATTCTAAGGGGTATCATCTGCCCCTGGTACAAAAGAAATCCACAGCCCCTCCTTCCAGAGATGGAGCTCATGGGATGCTGGAGAGCAGTCCTCTAAAAGGAGATTAAACTAAGTGACCTTGGAGAATACACAATTGACAGTTAAGGCCCCACATCTGGCACTATGCCAAGTTGTGGCCCTCCATGCTCAGCTGGCTCTGGGGCTTTATCGGCACTGAGGATTCCAAAGCCCCCTCCTCTGGGTATCTGCAGCAGCCAGTGTGCTAACCTGTCCAAGCATCAAGCTTGGGAGATAATCCAACACATGCTTTTTAAAAGCAAACAACAGTTTGTACAAGTAATATTTCCATTCTGAAATGTAAAGGAACATCTTAGCAAAGGCTTGATTTTAAAGAGGTTTATACACATGCACGCACACAGACTCTTTATGAAGGTCTTGTTAATCTTCCTGGTCCTTCACATTCATAGCTGAAGTCTTTCTCCCTCTGGCTATGTTGAAACTTCTCTATAAGGGTAAGGCAGGAAGGGCACATTAATGGTAAAATGAGTGCAACAGTAACACCTTATGGGGCCTGACTCTGTCAAGGGGACTCATAGGTGGCAAAAATTCACAGACAGGGCCTCTGATCTCATGGAATTTACAATATCTTCAGAAGAGACAGACTGTAAGAACCAAACACATGAGTAAATGAAATAATTTCAAAAAGTAAAAAATACTTAGAAAACACAGTCGGATGACAGAATTATGACTGGGGGCAAGGGCAAGAAGAAGGGGCTGGACTTGACAAGGGGTAGAAAGGAGATAAGTGTGGTGAGGACACAGTGAGTAGGAGAGGGGGAGTGAAGGCAGATAAAATCAGAGAGAGAGGAGAGGCCAAATGGTATAGGATCAAGGTGGGGACTGGAAGATGTGAGTGCTTGTCTATACCATGAAGGTAAGGAAAAAGGATGAGGCAGTTACCAAAGTGTTTCCCTAGATATCTGTATAGACTCAGTGAGTAGTAATATGGTTCCTAAAGCTTTAGCGAGCACTGAATGAATTGGCTGGGTTTATATTCCAGCAATAAGAATTCAGCCAAAAAGGATGACTGGCAAATGTCTGTCAAATGAACTGTCTGGAGTTTTTTCTGGGGTGATCTAGATTCTAACTATCCCCAAAGTAGAAGCATAGACCCAGCCTCCCTGGGCACCTTCCTGACCCCAGAGGGTGAAGGGTGGAGGTGGAGAAGGATTCTATCACCATGACACTGGTCTGCAGCTGGAGAGAAGGGAGGGTGTTTCTTGGGGCATAAGTCATGATCCATAGACGAATGATGTTCCAGCATCTTCCCAGGAAGGTCTGGCAGCATCTCATTGATTCTTGCTTTCAAGTCTTCCTAGTCCACACACTCAGGGTTTCTTGTTCCATTGTCAGTGACTGATGGAACAGAAATGAAGCCAGCCTTGGCCTTCCCAGCCTCTATCTGGGACTCCATTAGAGCTCTGTAGTAAGGTCAGGTGGAGACGGGACAGGGAACCAAATGCTACGTAGGAGTGTCTCTCCATCTGACCTCACATGTGTGCTTAACAGGATATTCTCTGTAGCCAGGACTATAGGGTGGACAGTAGGGAGCCAAATGGTAGGTAAGTGGGCCTCTAAGTTATGGGTGAGGGGAGAATTACACAGAATGGTTGGAGACCTGAGGGCAAGCAGACTGGGGTTCAATTCAACACATGTCGCCAGTCACTATCCAATTACATGTACAGCATATGGGCAGCATCAATTCAGAGCCTTTCTCTCCTTGGCCTTGTGGACCAAACTGCTGACAGAGTCCTGCAAAGATGCCACTGAAGCCACACACAGCATCCACCCCATCGGAGCATTCTCCTCCCTGGGTTGAACTGAAAATCCCTCTAAGTCATCCAGGAAGGAAACAACGGGAAAATAAGAGTTGTTTCTGCTTATTGAATATTTATTCTAGACACCACGCTCAGGAATTCTCTCATTGAATATTCACAGCATCCGAGTGAGGTAGATTCTGCTACCATTTGCAGATGAAGAAACTGGGGTGTAGGGAGGTTACAAATTTGTTCAAGGACATAGGTTAGGAAGTGACTGTGCAAGACTTGAGCTCAGGTGTCTGTGACCCCACAGTCCATTTGGGCACCACTGCAATTCCCATCTAAGGGAGATAAGCAGTTCATCATAAGTAGGCAGGTGGAGGGTCCCAGTGGCACTTGGACAGCTGTCTGGATTTTTAGCCCAGGCCCCGTGGGTCAGACCCAGCCAGGATCAGTGCCTCACACAGCCTGGTGAGCACTGCTTTCATTGTGTCTTTGGAGGCTCTTCTCTGCACGCAGTGGGGCTTCTGGTCAACCACAGACTGGAACCACACCAAGGAGCAGGGGACAGAGCTGCATCATGTGGTGCAGAAGAGAGCAGGAGACACACAGAGTCCTGATCCAGGATGCTCAGGCTGCAGTTATACCCAAGGTGGTTGTGACATAAGGCCATACGCAAAACTAGAGAAACTCACACACCTGCGGGCTGGGCAGGTCACCTAAGGGACAGAAGCCAGCCAAATGCTGCCAGCTCTCACCTCTTGGGCCCTGTGGTAATGCATGACTGGTATAGTCAGGTCTCTGAATTGTGTTTTAAGTCAAGCTAGAAATTTGGATTTTTAAAGGTGAAATCTCCCATCTTTAAAATACTGGCAACTTATTTAAAAAATTGTTTTTAATGTGCTGTGCATACTAAGCATGTCTGTGGGCTGAAAGAGGCCCAGGGACTGCCCATTTGAGACATCCACAGTGTAGTAGGGGATCAGAGTGAACAGCTTTGGGACGGACTGCACTGGGTTCAAATCCCTACCCTTCTACTTCCTGGCAGTGCCACTTAAATAATATGACCTGGCATCTCCATCAAATGCCACCCTGCAAGCTTGCTGTAAGATTAAATGGATAATGAAATGCCTGGCTTTTGAAATGCCAGGTCCAGTGACTGTCAGGTAGTAAGTGCTTAACAAATGTTGCTATTGTTATCCCTGTTGTCAAGTAGGTATGAAGGGGGAGCTACCTGACTCTGCTCCTAGGAAGCAGGAGAGGGGCTTTTATTATATCGTGTCCTTCAAAGAATCTCTGTGGTCCTCTAGAACTGGAGAAATGGTAGCTCTCTGTTTGCCAGGAGGATTCTGACAGTGAGTTCCCTACCAAGAAGGTAAAGGATGCCGTGAGCTTGTGATCAGTGAGACAAAAGCAAGTGCTCTCGGGGCTTGTGCTTTAAAATGAACCCTCTTATTCAAGATTTCTCACAATATTTCTCTTGTGGAAAACTCTCCAGCATCTGTGTTCCTCACTCTGCATTGCAGCATCCTCACAGTGTTTGGTCTGTGCCAAAAGGGACCTGAGATGGCGGCTCCTGGCATGGAATATTCTGGAAGCTCTTCCTTCCCCGACCTTCTGGAGCAGCAGAGAGTCCTTTTCCCTGGGGAGATGCACTTTCCAAACCTGAGGTCATCCTACTCTCTCCTCTGGGTTCAGCCTACTGTCTGAATCTCATAAAAAGAGTGAGAGATAGAGGAGGTCTCCCTCACCGAGGTCAAGAGGTGTGGTGTGTCACCAGAGTAGGGAACAGACTCATACATTGTTGCAATCCAGAGAAAGCCAAGTTGCTCCATAGCCTGTCCCAGCATAGTGAAACCTTCAGACAGAATCACAGACCAGCATCCCAAAAGAATGCCCAAGATCTCAATCTTAAAACACTTTCTCCAAAGTTACAGCACAGAATTGCATTCATGTCACACAACAGAATTTCTGTGAATTCTCTCCATATCTCACATGTCAGGCAGCTGCCGCCTACTACCCAGTTCCCCCCAAATGTTCTTCCAAATGTAGCCTGAGCTGTTCTGGCCTCCTTGACCTGCTTTTCTTACCTTTCAGATCTAATTTCTTCCTAACTCTGCCTTCCCACGTGACTCAGGCTCACCTGCCTGGCTTCTCCAGGTCTGTGCCCCTGGCCAGAACTCCAATAAAAGCAAGCAGGCAACAAAAAGGTCTGCACGTGAATGCTGCTGGGAAGGAAGGCTGTGAGTACATATGCACTCACATTTGGCCCCATCACATTAATAGAGTGGATGTCACAGGCTCGGGAAGAAGCCATTTGAGAGACAGCTCTTTTGACAGGCAGAATGCTTGAGAAGCAGTGTGAGGAATAGACTTTTCATGTACGAACAGGGAAGTCCCTACATCTGCAATAATACTCATCTCATTTGACACTGAAGGAAATTCCACTCTTTATACTTCATGGAATGGAGCTGATCTTTTGATTTGCTACACAGAGAGGCAAGCAACCAGGTAACTTATGTTCTGTAGCCAATCTGATTGTGATCTCAAGCTCTCATCCTGCTGAAAGGGGAGGGAGAAATCCCCAACCATTCCAATGAAAAGAGAAGCCATATCTTTTTGCTTAAATAGTTTCTTGTGGGCTTAAAGAGAAACTTAAGTTCTTCTAATGTCAGGGGTGGACACAAGATTCTTGGTTCCATGCACTGGCTCCATCCTAATCATCCAACATCCATTGCTGGAGTCCATGGTGATGAAACTTGTGGTCTCTTCTCTTCACACAGTGGGGAGTCTTGATGACCTGTCCCACCCACCGCGGAAGCTGGGACCCACCTACCTTCTGCATCTTCTCTGTGGTTCAGACATGTTTTCCTTCCAGCCCCCTGGTGTATTCCTCCCTCTGCTTCTGCTAAGCAATCCTTTTACCCTTCACATGATAACCTCATAATAGGCCCACCAGTTCCCTCAGCCACCTTCCACCCCCCATCCCCCACAAGGAGCTCATGGGCACTCTTCACTTTTCCACTCTCAAAACTCTATTTCTGCCTAAGCCCAGCATATCATTCCCAGGCTTCACTAGCTGCCCATGCTGGTGCCAGGGCACTTGGCAAGGCAATCTCCTCCTGGAAAAGGGAAGACAGGGTAGGGCCCCACTGAACTTAGCCTCTCCCCAGTCTAGCTCAGGTAACTGTTGTTGACCTGTCCTCTGGGCCTCAGCTCGGTGAACTTTGCTGAGTACCCTCAAGACTTGGCCCCTTTGAAGTTCTCCCATCTTGTCCAAAAGGACGTTCTTTTCTTTTCCTGATTGAAGGAAGCTCACTACTATATCATATCCTCCTTCTCACCTTCCCTGGGTTATAGGTGATAGCTGTTGTTTTCTTCCCTGGAATATGAAACCTCAATGTGGCTTCTTGTTTACTAGAAAATGGGAAATGGATCAGAAAGTATTTTTAAAATATCAACACCATTTCACTTATAACATGCTTGCTTTTGTCGTAATGAAGACAGGTATGGTAGGTAACATTTTCCTATTTTCCACTTGAGAAAACTGAGGCTCCGAGAAGTAAAGAGACCTGCCAGGGTCACACAGCTTGTTGTTGGCACAGCTGGGAAGAGCACGTGGATGTTTTGACTCTGGGTTGACTGTCCCTTCTGTGACACTGCACCACTTCCTCTGGTAGGGCACCCTTCTTCTCCGTGAGGCTGTGAAGTCAGCCACGGGGCACCATTAGCTCCACCAGTCTGCTCCCCTGTCCCTTAAAGTGATTATAAAGTGGAAACCATTGAATCAGCAACCATAAGAACGGCAGGAATTCTGCCTCAAATAGGCACAAATCCTGGAAGCCAGCAGTTAATGCTGAAGTCACTGTGAGCTTCATTTAATCTTTTTTTTTTTTTAAGAGATTGCCAGCTATCAATGTCTGGGAGGTGGCCAACGATCTGTTGTAAGCACTTAATAATTTGTAAGACAAACCCCTGTATTGATGGCAATGTGATGTCGAAATCACTCAACTTAACACACATTAAAAAGACAAATCAGTTATCCCTGGGTCTCTCGAAAGGTGGTTTGGGATGGCAGCACATGGATATGTAAGTATGTATAAGCATATATATCTAATGGATTTCAGAAGGAATAAAAACTGGCATAATAATTGAGGAATCTTTTGGATTCCGTTTCTTCTGGCTGGGAAACCAAGGATCCACAAGGCCCCTGAGTCAAGTCAGAGCTGTCTCCTTATCCCCTGGGTTTAGGAGGAAGTGAGGCTCCCTTTGCACACAATAAAGGTGCTGGAGCCTGCTCAGGCCCCGTTCTGCGCAGTACTCTTACACAAGAAGAAAAGATGGGACATCTTTGTCTCCTCCAAGGTCCCTACAGCTCCACTGTCTCCTCCAAGCCCTCTACATCTCCTACCTAGAATTCTATGAAAGCTGCCTAACGAGCCTCCTTGACTCTACTCTGCCCTGTGCAATCCATTATCTGTGGAGAAGCCAGAACAGTCTTTTGAGAACCAAGGTCTGATCATGTCCTGCTCAAGCACACTTCCACTGGTAGCCCATTGTATCCAGAATAAAATCCCAGTTTTGTACCATGGCCAATAAAGTTCTACATGTTTTGACCACTGCCTACTTCTCTGACTTCTTCTCATACTTATGCCCAGCACCCTCCCTAAGCTGAAGCTTCTTCTGGTCTTCTGGTTCTGACTTGAACAAGCCAGGATGTCCTTTGGGCCTTTGGTCAACCTCTGTTCAAATGACCAGCTTTTGATTTGGCACATTATTCGAGTCTGATTTCCAGTATTATTTCCCCTTCAAGGCAAAACAAGTTACGCTGTTTTATTTCTTTTAGCACATATTTTTATCTGAAAATGTATTGGAGTCAGTTATTCATCTGCCTACAGTGGAAGGTTCCAGAAAGCAGAGTTTTTCTGTCCAGTACCTGGAGTGCTATTTGGCTTATGGTTGGCATCCTTGGGAATCTTGATTGACTGGACTGATTCCTTTCCCCCCCTACCTTTACCAATTGAGAAACTACCATATTGAAGTTTACCAGAACTCCAGTCATTCATTTTTTGAAATTCATTTGCTCAACAAACATTCACCAATTCCCTACTATTTTCCAATCTGTATGCCAGCCACTGGGGCCAAGGAGTAGTCTGACCTCAAAGAAATCAAGATCTGGAAAACTTCATGATATTTGTTCAGTATGATGACATATATAACAAAGATGTGCATCATGTTCTCAGAAAATGGACTCCTAGATGAGAGCTTTCAAAGAAGAGATTTCAGAAGGAGATAAACCTTGAGTTATACCTTGGAGGATGTGTGGGAGTTAGGCAAACAAGGGGTGGAAGCATTCTAAACAGAGAATAAGCAAATATAAGATGTCCCTCCATATGGCTAAAGTAAATGATGCTCATGAAGGAGAAGCAGGAACTAGGGAGGCAGATAGGGGCCAGATTAAGAAGGACCTTTATAACATTAAAGAGTTTGGACTTGATCTTGAAACTAGAAACTTTTAAGAAAATCACTTTAGCCCCAGCGGAGAGGATGTGTCTTTCAGAGGAAGAAAATATTAAATCTTGAGAGACCCTGTGGGCCTGGATTCAGGGAGTGTAACAGTTTCCTAAGGCTGCTGTAACAAATGACCACAAACTGGGAAGCTTAAAACAGAAATATATTCTCTCACATTTTTGGAGGACAAAGGTCCAAAGTCAAGGTGTTGGTGGGTCATGTTCCCTCTGAAGTCTCTAGGAGAGGGTCCTTCCCAAGCTCTCCCAACTTCTGATGGCCCTAGGTGTGCTTTGGCTTATGGCAGCATCACCCCAATCTGTGTCTCTGTCCTTACATGGCTATCTTCCTTTGTGTGTCCTTATCTCTGTATGGCATTTCCCTCCTCTTACACAAGAACACCAATCATGTTGGACTGAGGTCCACACTAATAACCTCATCTCGATTCTCTCTCAAAGACCCCATTTCAAAGCAAGAACGCATTCTATAGAACTGGGGTGTCTTAATCCTTTCAGGCTGCTTTACCAAAATCCCACAAACTGGGAGGCTTATAAACAACAGAAATTTTTGTTTCCCTTCCCTTACTTACATTCATCTGTTTTGTCTCTTAAAGTCCTCATATAAAAAATAAAAACTAAAAACTAAAAATAAATTAAAAAAAGAAAATATAAACTCATCAAATTATCCTAAATAAAATATGTTTAAGAGAATAAATCTAAAAACAAAAACAGGGGCGCCTGGGTGGCGCAGTCGGTTAAGCGTCCGACTTCAGCCAGGTCACGATCTCGCGGTCTGTGAGTTCGAGCCCCGCGTCAGGCTCTGGGCTGATGGCTCGGAGCCTGGAGCCTGTTTCCGATTCTGTGTCTCCCTCTCTCTCTGCCCCTCCCCGTTCATGCTCTGTCTCTCTCTGTCCCAAAAATAAATAAAAAACGTTGAAAAAAAAAATTTAAAAACAAAAACAAAGAAACAACAGAAATTTATTTCTAACAGTTCCAAATGCTCAGAAATCCAAGATCAAAGCACTGGCATATTCAGTGTCTGGTGAGGACCCTCCTCCAGATTTCAGACTGCTGACTTTTCGTTGTATCCTCCATGGTGGAAAAAGGGCAAGGGAGTTCTGAGGGGCCTCTTTTATAAGAGCGCTAATCCCATTCATGTGGGTTCCACCCTCATGGCCTAAGCGCCTCCCAAAGGCCTCACTTCCTGATACCATCACATTGGGCATTAGGTTTCAACATATGATTTTTGTGGAAGAGCACAAACAGTTGATACATGGCACAGGAGTTTGGATTTCAGTATATCTTTTGGGGGGACATAATTTAACCCAAAACAGGGAGTAAATGGAAGAAGGGGAAAATTCCAGAGTGGAATAGAAATGGATTCAATTAAGTCTTGGAAGCTAAATGAATATGAAAGTTAGAAGGAGAGGTGGCTACCTAGAAAGATTCCCACGTTTTTGGTTTACGTGATCAGGTGGAGTGTGGAGCCATTCATTATAATATAGACTGTATCAGACAGGGTTTAGAACACATGATCCCTGTTTTTCTTCTTCAGATATTTAGCCCATTATCCAATGTAATCTTAGTAGCCTAAAGGACATCCCTAGAGAGGAAGAAGTGGAAAAAATAAAAAAGAAGGTAACTGCATGAGTAAAGCAAGAGGGAATGTTACCTTTCTCAAAATTCAGACCAGAAGCTAAAATGGAAATCAAATTACTGAATTCAGTTGGTTTCTTAAAAACTAGAGCCACATACACAACCTGAGTATTCCTTCTGGAGGAAAAGGCAGAAGCCTGTTTTCCCAGTCTAATCTATTGACCCTTCATTCATTCGGGAGCCAAGCCGAAATCAATAGTGTCTTGTTTGGTTGGGAAACTTTAGGGAAGAGAAGCCAACTTTTAGCCCAGAGCTTACTTGAGAAGAGCATTCACATGCACAGGAAACAGCAGACTCTACAGGTGTAGCACCTTTTGCTTCGGCCCCAGTCATCCAGGATCTTGTTCTGACATGGTTCATCCGGCGCCTATTGCCAAGCCTCTTTGATGTCCAAACCAAACACAACCCGCATTCCCATGGGCATCAGTGCCTTTTAGCATGTATACCTGGAGGTGGTGGTTCTGTGCAACAGCCATCTATGCTTTGAAACAGAGTGGGGCAGAGGTAGGTAGGTGATCCCCGTGAAAAGGCTGATTGAATCTGTAGACACCAGACAGAGATGATGATGCAGTATTTCAGCAGTGGTCTGAGAGGAAGCTTGGATGGTGTGGAATGAAATCTACCTTCCTTCTACTTAGAACCCGGTTCAATCTTGGAAGACCTCAACAGTGTGATGGCTTATTGGGACTGAGACATTACCAGGTCAAGGCCAAAGAGGCTGTGACCTACCACATTACACAGATTGTTGACAGAAGGGCTTACTGGCCTTCACACTCTGCATTCTTCTGGACATTTTCCCTCCCTCTTATTCTTCTGACACTTGGAAAGTCTTGTATGGCTTAGCTGTCCTTGACAAACTTTCTGTTGCCTAAGGCCGGGAAACCACCTCTGCTCTTAATCTGACCCAGCTAATTGGCCCTGAAGAAGTAAATTATGTAGAAAGAAGAGCTGTCTGCGACTCTTGCCACATATATCACCTAAGTATAAGATACACAAAGAGTGACCACAGCCTTCTTATAAATCTATTATGGCCTCTTGACCTCTGAGCAATAATAAATAGTATTCTTGCAGGCTGTCCTGAAGATATGAAGACGTTTTGTTGAGAACATCTGGCATTCATTGACTCAGGAAAAGGAAGAAAAAAATCACAAGCCCTGGGACAGAATTTCATTTTCTTTTCATGTTGCCATGTGGGTGAAGGAGCCCTCTCTGTCTTTAAGCAAATGTGTGTGGGGGGATAAGGGGGGGAAGGTTGGTGGTGGTATGTGAGCTCCCTTTCAAGTTTTAAAGGGGGCATAAAAATGCACATGCATTTCTGTGAAGAAGTTCTCTGGCAGGGGGAGCATCTTTTTGAAGGGGGCTGGGGATGTCCGGTTATTGTAACTTGCTGTCAATATGTCTTCTTTCCTTCTGCTCCTGTGAAGTTTTCTCTGTGCTGCTCTCCAGGAAGACTTGGGTCACAGAGTATGGATTCTTTAGGTTTGTCAGGGGACACCAGAGTGTGCAAGCTTGAAATGGACAAGAACCCAGAAGGCTAGTATGCATGTTCCCTCTCTTTGTCTCTACCTCCTTCCCTCTGTCTCTCTCTCTCTGTGTCTCCAGTTCTGTAGAATAACCTGGCTCTTCAGCTCAAAACCAACAAATTTAGATTCCCCTTGGAATGCAGTGGAAGTTCACTTCTGAAGCCTGGATTTGCCTCTTTTCCCACCAGATAAGCATATGCTCTCCTTCCCCCACACAAAAGTTGGCCTCTCTTTGATCAGTGAGTTTAAATCAGAATAGCTCTTAGGTAGCCAAAGTGGCTTAAAATGTTAGCAAACAGTGGGATCCCTTTTAATTTTTAAAGGGAACTCTAATTCTACCCTTTATGACTTGCTTAATTATCCTGGGCCCCTGAACAGCTGTCTATTGATTCCAATTAACATGATTGACATCTCCTCTGGAAGGTAAAAGCTAATCAACTACAGGGTCCCCCACTGAGAATTCATTTCCTTCTTGGAGTCACTCCTGGGCAAGAGGAAACTTAAATAGAGAATTGAGATTCGGCACCCACAGCTCTGATTTACTCTTTTATATACAGTCCCACAGTGTCTTGTGCAGGAAAAAAAAAAAGGCTAGAAATAAAAAACAAAAAATGGCAATTTATTTTTGAATCAAACTAGTGTTAATTCTGTTGGCTTTCCTTTTCCTTCTTTTCTATTTTTTATGAATCTAAATTGATCCCTTGGATTTTGATTTCCTTTTCCTTTTGAGTTCTTAAGGACCCACAAAATCTACTCTTGATTACTTCTGACAAGTTCATAAGTTGATATGAATTTTCTGGTACAGTCAGGTCTCTGTTTTCCATCTTTTAGATGGAGATCTTGATGGTTTTCTAGTGATATTCTCAGATTAAAAACAAAAAGCAAATAAGAGAGAGGTTATGTTAGATAACGAATCAGGCTCTATAAAGATAGCAGAGGGCTGGAATGATGTTGAACCCAAATATGAAACATAAAATAAGTAAAGCCAACAAATTCATTCAACACGTATTTCTGCCTATTATGTGCCAGGTACATGGAAGCTCCTAGAAGGGGTGGGTGTGATCTGGCCATGATACCTGTGGCATCCGCTTCCCTCCATGTGTATTCCTTCTTGTCAGAAAGGAAATCTGAGTGTTAACAGTTGGCAGCAAGCTCAATATGAACAGTATTATATGGTTGCAAAAAAAAAAAAAAGGTGCCATTATGGGCCTCAGAGTATCCAGTTCAAAGGGGGGCAGTGGTTAGGCAAATCCTCACATTGATTGGCATTTTATTTGACTATAAATTTCATTAGAGCAGACACAGTGTTGGTCTGGCTGATCACTGCATTCCAATAGCCTAGCACAGTGCTTGGCATGTCACAGATACTGAATGGAGATTTGTTGAATGAATGAATTCTCTGGGCACAGACCCAATAATTTCAAAGAAATGTGGGCCAACTTTGTGTTCAGAAAGCTGGGTAGAGAGAATGATTATTGGATGGAGAGATGGACAGGCCGATGGATAGATTAGATAAGGTGAGATTAGAGAAAAACGAAATGAGATTTTGTTTTGGACAAAGAATGTACGATAACTGACAATGCTCAGTGTTGACTCTGAAGAAAGAGGTGGTGGACTGAGGATTTGTACGTAAGAAGACCTAGCCTTGCATCCCTAACTGTTGAGTGCCCCTCGTTCAGTTGGGTTGGGCAATCAGCGAGAAGAATGGCACAAGAACCCTTGACAGCAAGCAGCATGGTCCAGCAAACCCAGGTCAGCCACTATGTTAATTTCACTCTACTGACTGGAGAAAATACTCTCCTGACACACCCCTTCTTTTTTTCTGTCATTCTGGAGCCATGTCATTTACTCGAAGGAGAAATGGGGAGGAAAGGAGACAGCCAAGAAAGAATAAATGGCTCGACTATGCTGGGAAACCAGTGTCCAAGTCTGACTTTGCAGGCTGCTACCTCCCTGGTGCAGATGAAACAATTGTGGCAGTATTTCTTGACCAAAATGGAACCAACAACAACAAATAAAAACAATACCACAAACCCACCCTGGGAGCTGCAGAACACTTTGATTTTGTTTCTTGTTCACCCGTTTCCGAATGTAGGTTGTGTCTAACAGATTAAAGTGTGTTGGCTGTCATTTGTCAACCCCAAATGCCAGTTTCTGGGTCTTAATGTCACTTCCTTTTACCACTACAATAAATCTTCAGACAGTGAGAAATTTCCTAGCTTCCTGCAAGGAGTCCAGAGCCCTAGACCAGACGTCCTAGAGGGAAGCAAGTACTTCTGATGCTTCCATTTAAAGCACTTTGGGGGCGCCTGGGTGGCGCAGTCGGTTAAGCGTCCGACTTCAGCCAGGTCACGATCTCGCGCTCCGTGAGTTCGAGCCCCGTGTCAGGCTCTGGGCTGATGGCTCAGAGCCTGGAGCCTGTTTCCGATTCTGTGTCACCCTCTCTCTCTGCCCCTCCCCCGTTCATGCTCTGTCTCTCTCTGTCCCAAAAATAAATACACGTTGAAAAAAAAAATTAAAGCACTTTGTATAATTTTGCTTCTTATATTTGATTTCATACTTTTTTGTATATTGGGGCCAATATATTTTTTCCAAACATTTGCCAAACACTTGCCTATACCTTGAGAAAGCTTCTGTGATGAAGATGTTGACAAACACGTAAAATGACTTTACCTGCCATAGTGTCCCCACTGGCTCCTGACAGGCAGTTGGCTTCATAAGACACCTGCCTGTCATCTCTGCTGAAGCTGGGCTTTCAGTCATCCACTGAAGGTCTAGCTCTATGCTGGTCACAATGTCCTTTGACTCCCAAGGGCCCCAAGCTCTGGCCTGTTCTTTTCTCAGTCTAATCTGGAACTCCACATTTTAAGAACAGTATCTTAATGAAGTGGAGGATTTTTTTCTCAGCAGCTGAACCAATGGGGCAAGGGAGCTGGGTTTCCCTTTCCAGATTGTTATTCCTTCCAGAGGAATCCCATGCCACCTGCAGAGATGAGGTAGAGGCGGTCACTATAACAACTGAAAATGGCTATTATCGTCTGAAGCAAAAATGTTATGGCATTTAACGTGCATTACTGTTATTCGGATCTGGAACTCAGAACTTGGATCTGACTTTGCTTTTTATACTCAAAGACTCAAAAGTACAAACAATTTTGAGTCCTTGGCAGCAACACTGGAGGAAGTCTGTAAGCAAGCTAAATAACTCTTGCTTCAAACAACCATATCTGTGGTGATGTTTGAATTCTGATAAGTTTGGGTAAGAAAATCTCTCTCCTTTTCATTGTCTCACCTCATCTGTCACCCCAGCTGGACTACCAGCTTCACCAGGGCAGAGAATTTTACAGCTTGAAGAGATGTAGTCAGTAAAAGATCACTAAGGACAGTAATACAGACTAATAATAAAAATTGTCATTCATTGAATGCTTACCAAATGCCTGATTCTGTTATGGAAACGTTTTGTACCTTATCATGTTGGTCAAAGGTTAAGGCAATCCATAAACCAGCTGATGATTCTGTTTAAGAATAAGGAAACTGAGGCTTTGAGAGGTTAAGGGAGCTGTCTGAGAGACCACCATGGACAGAGTGTGAATATTCAAACCTTGTCTGCTGCAAAAAGTCTGTGCTTTGAGTCCTCTCAGCTTCTCCTTTCTGGCTTGAGTTTCATTCAAGGGTCACTGAAAAAACAAAAATGAATTTTGGAGGCAATATGCAGATGTTAAGAGCAGTGAATTTGCCTTTGTTCCATTTTGTTTCCTTCTTTCCTTTCTTCCTTACAAAGCCACTTACTAGACATTGTGCTAAGCTGACTATAACTTGGCCCTGCTCTCAAGTCACTGGTCACTTAGAGCATGTGACAACATGTGACAACATGTGACAACACAATGTGTGCTTGTGGCAGAATGGGCTGAGGACCTTCACGGAACCACCCCACATTTGCTATAGCAGAGGGGAAATAGCAACCATGGAACGGGGGCAGATAGTAAGTATCCCCACACAGAAGGAGACAGCATTGTATGGGAAGGCCTAGAAGCAGGAAAACTCACAACATATTCAGAGAGAGACAACAAATCCGGGGGAACGTGGTCAGACCGAATGGATTGAAGGAGCTGTCATGGAAGATGATGGTCATAGGACTAAATGGAAAGGCAATTCAGAGCCATACTGTGGAGACCTTTGGAGGATGCTAGAGGCAAGAGACCCCAATAAAGATGGTTACCAGTGGTGTTAGGACAGAAGATATCCAAGATGAGGTAAGGGGTTGTATTCAAAAGATATTTCGGTTGTAAAACCCATAGGGCTTCGAGACATATTTGAAAAGGGGGAGAGGGGTATAGGGGAAAATGAATCTGAGGGTTTCAGCTAAAGCAATAGGGTGGTTGGGGGGCATTGTCAACCAGTATGAGGATGAAGAAGTGGCTTGAGGTGGTGGCCAGGGAGTCGTCATGAGTGCAGTTTTGGACATGTTGAGTCTGAGATGCCTGCAGGACATCCAGGTAGAGAAGGTTTTTTTGTTTTTGCTTTTGTTTTTGTTTTGCAGTCTACAAATAGAACTAGAATCCTCCTTAAAGAAGTGAAGTTGCCAGTAAAAATAATGTCAGCATGAATGTGTCTTGACTGTGGCTAGGGTAGACCCCCTGTGGCAAAGCCCGGAATATAGAAAGCAAATGGTGTTTTTGGCAGTCAGGGACAGGCACCCAGCTGCTAAGTAGGGGTTTAGGCCTGGAGAGGGGGCCAGAGGGTTGAGGAAGGATGGAGAAGAGGAGGGGGGCCGGCGAATTATCTCTAAGAAGAAATCACTTTTGTTTTTAATTTTGCACACATGGGGCTCATAATACTTGCAAGAACAGGGCTTAGTGATGGAGAGAGATGGAAAGATAAGAATGAGCCTCCCTTCCCGAGAGGCTGGGGGGCACTGTTGTTTTCTGCTGGACAGATTCCGGTGCTCACAAGAATGGATTTTTGGTAAAGAGGGAGAAGAAGGTGATTCCCAGCCCTCTCATGGCTTTCTTCATGCTTTCTTAAATGTGCAGTCCACCTCTCACTCCTGCTCTGCCCAAAGTATACCCGGGAGATTGTGGGTCTGGAGAATTTTCAAATATACAAAAGAGTATTTCTCTCTGGTGTGCCTTATTTTTACTTACTTACCTAGTTACTTTAAAGCAGTGTCAAAGGGAACCAGTATCTTCTGCAGTGTATCGGATTCTGGGAGCCTCACCTCCCTTCTTGTATTAATTTAGGAATGTTTCATTTCTGCAAAAATGGTGCTGTGATCTTTGCTTTTCTATGCATGCCTTTCATCTGGCGCTCACAATGTGCTGTACAGATGTTCCACTGCCAGACCCTGGTGCCCCCTAATTTGCTTTGAGATCCCTGGCTAGTTACAGTCCCTCTAGGCAATACCTTTACCTGTAGCTAAGCGCACAAACAGGACACCTTAGTGGGGGAAGGGATCTCCCTCCACGTACTACTTTCTACTGCTTTCCTTCGCCCATCAAACTCTTCCTATACTCTGCCTTCTCTGTTCAGGCTATACAGCTCCCTCTCAAGTTATGTTCATTCGTTAATTCAGTATGTCTGTATTGAGTGACATACTAAGTACTGTACTTGTGTCCCTTGGGATACAGCCATGAACAAACACAGTCAATCCCTGCATCTAGGAGCTCATAGTATAGTGGGGGAGATGATAGAAAAGTGAGCATAAACTTACGATCTGGTTTATAGATGCTAAGGTGGGGGCAATTGCAGGGTGCTATGGGATCACAGAATATGGGCCCCTCACCCTGGTGAAGCAGAAAATGCTTCCTATAGGAAGTTAAGACCTGGCTTGCTATTGTCTGGATCCTGAATACTGTATCTACTATTTACAAGTTGTGTTACTTTAGGCAAATCACTTAATACCTCTGTGCCTTTACAATATGATAATGAATTTAAAACAGTAAATACCTAGCACATAGTAAATGTTTAATGAATACACTTCATTCACTCCATTCATTCATTCACTCCTTCAATCAGTCAGTACTCCTTTATTCAGTAAATACTCCTTCATTCAGTGGATATAGGCCACTGAGTACCTACTGTGTGCTAGGCAGTGTTCTTGAAGGTGTGAAGAGGTGTGCCCAGGTCTTGGAAAATCAGTTCTTCTAGGAAGTAGATACTTCCTCTCAGCCCATTTTATTCTACATAGACCATATTTGGAGAAAGTCTTAGAAGGTATATTAATGGACGTTCTCTTTTGCTGCCTGTCAGGTGGCAATCAAGAGGCCTTTCCTAGGGGTGAGGGAAAGCCCAGGCAGTGGGGAAGTATCAAGTGTTGCTGTGCCCAGCTTCCACATATCAGGTCCTCAGCAATTCTACAGCTCCACTGGCTCCAGCCTACAGGAGTCCCCTTCTCCAGAGACTACCTGGCTCCCAACCCCCATCTCAAATTTAGGTCTACTTAGCATGACAAGGCACATAGGAATACATTCTCATCTTTTGCTGCTGTCAGAAATAGTCTGAAACCCAAATCTGTTGCCTTAAAGTTACCAACACCCACTGCGGCCGAATACTTGAAATTCTTGGAAATAAAATGCACTGCCCTCAGGGGCTCTTCCTCAGGGAGAACCTGACCATCGCATTCAGCTGCAGCTGCTTCAAACCCCTCACATGGAGGAGGACACTGAAAACCAGTGCTGCCCTGAGACCTTAGCGTGACCCAGCATCTCTGCGGCTGCCTTGCCCAAGAGCAGCTCTGAACCGTGGAGGGGTCCTCCCCATGCTGCGATGGACAGGGACTGACTCTCCAGAGAAGATAAACATGGTATAGAGCTAAGGAAGCCTATACTTAGTGCCATTGTGATGTTCCAAAAGTGCAGCAGTAACTAGTCTCCTTTTCTGGAAAGTCCAGAACACAGAGCTGGTTCTTTAGCCCCACTGAATTGAAAGACGGTAAAGCACCACTGTTGGGGGCCCTTCTTTTTCCAGAAAACCTTTGCCCTGTTTTTCCCCTTGAGATATAATTCAAAGAACATAATATTCACCATCTTAAAATACATAATTCAATTTTTAGTATATTTGCACTATTGTGTAACTGTGACCACTATCTAATCCCATAGCATTTCCATCACCCCTAAAAACAACCTGCTATACATTAGCAGTCTCTTTCCCTCCCTCGCAGCAGCCCTGGCAACCACTAATCTACTTTTTGTCCCTATGGATTTGCCTTTTCTGGACATTCCACATAAGTGGAATCACTCACTGTGTACCCTTTTATGTCTAACTTCTTTTGCCTAGCGTAATGTTGCCAAGATTCATTCATCTGTAAACATGTAACAGTACTGCGTTCCTTGTTTATGGCTGGGTAATATTCCATTATTTGGGTAGATTGTGTTTTGTTTATCCAGAAATCAGCTGATGGGCATTTGCATGGTTTCTACCTTTTGGCTATATGATAATGCTGCCAATGAACATTCATGTGTAAGTTTTTGTGTGGGTGTATGTTTTTAACTGTCATGGGTATGTACTCAGGAATTACTAGGCCGTATATGTTAATTCTGTGTTTAACTTTTTGAGGAACTTCAAAACTGTCTTCTACAGTGGCTTGTCATTCATATTCATACCAACAATATATGTGAGTTCCACTGTCTCCACGTCTTTTTCAACGTTTATTATTGTCCTTTTTTTCTTTAAGTGTAGCCATTCTACTGCCTACTGGATATGAAGTGGTGTCTTTTCTTATGCATGCTAATTTGGTCATTCTAAGCTTTTTCTACTTCTCTCTACCCATAGCTATCCTATCAAAGATCCAGAATTTTTCCTAGAACAAAAAGAAAGATGATGGACAACTTACAGTGTGTTGTATCTCTCATAGTTACATCATTCTTAATGTTAACCTGGCCAGAATCTGCATAATCCCAATCTTGAGCCCCCAGTACACATGCCTTCCAAAGACCAAGCTCTCTTTTATTCCTGTCCTTTGCTAATTTTAAGACCTGAATTTGATAAACCAGAGGTAGCTACTCCTCATTAAATCAGCCACCTTTTCCTCTCTGGGCACGTAGAGGGAGGAAAGAAGGAATGCATTGTTTTCACATGCTTCTCTTTGTTTCTAAACCAAAGGGTTAATGCAATACACAGCTTTGGTTTGGAAGAAATTAAAAGCTAAGCATAATCATATCAAGGCTTACTATTCAAGACTTTGTGTTTGAACATAACACCAGCTCAAACGTAGCCAGTGTAAAGTGTCTTCAAAAGAGAATTTAATATGCATATTATCAAGTTACACTAAACCAACTTCAGGGAACAGAGTATTTTCATGGAATTTAGTTGTGTGTTCCTGTTACCTCTCTGTGTTGGGGTTATGACTTATAAATTGTTCTTATCATTAAAGTAAGTCCTGAAGGATCTCCAGCAACCAGGAAAATCACCAACTCATTGTGTATACTCATAGGTAATCTGTGCATATTTTATAACTCAAACTTTTCTAGTAAACTTAAGTAGTCATGTGTGTCAACCAGCCCATGTTAATGGGGTTTTGGTTCAGTCTAATTCCTATCAGGATAGTGAAAAGCAAAGTAAAACAGACTTTAGTTTCAATCCCAGGTCTGCTCTGGCTGTATGACCTTGGGCAAGTCACTTTTCTCTAGTATAAAAGGAGATTCTGATATATAGGTTACAGGGCTGTTTTGAGAAGTAAATGAGATTACTTATGTAAAGTGTCAGCCCAGAGACAGTCACATAAGTATCAAGACACTGAGTAGAAGGAAGCCTTTAGTAGCAGTACATTTAAATAGTAGGTGTATTCCAGAAATGGTACAAGTAAACACCTTTTTATTTTTGTTTTGTGGACAATGAAACATATTAACTAGATTAGGAAACTGATTTTTAAGGCACACCATGGTGAGTCCTCCTTTGTACATGGATGAATCATTTTGGGTTTTATCAGGTTTATATACATTTTATTTTTTTAATACCAGGATTTGGTATTAAATCTCCTGCCTCTGATTGAAAAAATATCACCGTATGATTCTCATGTTGTCAAATGCTGGTGTGGCAAACAAACATCCCACCCCACCCTCGATGTAAGCAGATTGTGTGTGAGAGCCCAGGGTCTATGGACTGAAGGAGGTACTGGCTCCTGGGAGAAAAAGACCAGTTTCACTAATCTCATTCTCCATTGGGCTTTTAAGGGAGATCTTACAAAGATGTTTTGGTTAAAATGAAAGCAAAGTGCTCCAACCATAATAAGGATCTCAATTACAACCCTGGGAGAGCAGATGGGCACCCGATTGATAGAGAGGACCCTTTTAGCACATCTGTCTTTGATAACTTCTAACACAGAGAGTGGCGCCTTTGAAATTAATCGGTAACTCCAAAGCAGTGTTTTTATTAATGTGACTGAGAACCTTTTGTTATGTGGAACAGTCCTTACTGGTGCTGACTTTGAGGACTGAATTAATTTTTCATGAGTTCATAGTGCTTTGGGCTACCATTCCAGCCTCTCCTAGTTTCTGAGGATTTTTTTAGTATATAGTGTGATTTGTTTTAAGCATCTCCATATGAAGGTATTTGAGGGGCTCTATTTTGTCCTTGGTCACTGTCTAGAAGAATGATTCTGGAGTTTGAAAATTCTCCAGTAGGCCCTGTAAACTGGTCTATCTCACTTTGCTACCAAATATTCTTCCTCCATCTTCCATTTTTCTTGTATATGCCATGTACCAGCAATGTACACACAGCCATTGAATCAAAAAGGCAAGTGGGAGAGGCAAGCTTCCCTCTTGGAGAAAAGTGCCTTCTTTGGAACTGCAAGATTTGAATAAGGGATGAGATCCATTGCTTACTTTTTTCTTTTCATCCCAGAAGGATTATTAAGACTCTTTAGCAGCCCCTCGGGTTCCTAAGAGGTTATGTCCTCATAAGTCTAGTTGCTGGAAATGAGGGTCTCATCTAATAGATGTAGAAAGCACTTACTTTATTGTTAGCCTATTTTAGAAAGCAAGCTCCGCCTCCTCATTTTCAAAGTATCTTCTAAATACTCTACTCCACACAGATTGCCCCCATTCTCTGAAGTCCTACAGCAGCCATACTGTCTGCAACATTAGGTATAGCATTTAATCATCCATAGCCATTCATCAAGTAATATATATTCATAGCATGAAAAAAATAGAAACTATCTTTTTGCCTGCCTTTCTTTCCCAACATTTTATAAATATGTCATATTTCACCAACTTGTAAGCGCAAGAATTGAAGCATGCCTAAGAAGGAAGGAAAGTAGGAAGGGAGGGAGGGTAGGCCCATAGTAGTTCTGTAGTTTAGAAGACTTGATCTAAGTGCTGAGGCCACTGCAAGTGTAATGAATAAGAAAAAAAAAAAAAAAAAAAAAAGCCTTCCCTGTGTATCTTCCTGAGTCTGAGGTAGACATCACTCCTATGTATCTCCACAGTATCTGGTACTTGGTTCCTTCTAGCATTGCTCACGCTCAGTTGTTATTACCCGTGTGCATGTCTGTCACCCCCAATATTCTGTGTTCCCTAAGAACAAGGAACTTATTCTATGTCTGTCTTGTTTGAAGATCATGCCTAGTGCTGGGCACACAGCCTACACCCAGCTCAGTAAATGTTGAATGAATGAATAAATGAGTAAATGAATGGAAGTGCCATGTAAATTAGTTGGGGCTTCTTCTCAAAAGAAATGATACTGAAAAATAATATGTACATAGCCAAGATGTTTAGAATTGATTCTAAGAATGATGCAGTACTTCTGTAATTTAGTTTGGGCATAATGGTACCAGGAATCATGGGAAGAGTGACAAATATTGGAATATTGGTCCAGTAAAGAAACTGTGGGCAGCTGAAGGTTTTGTACCCTTTTTCATGTTGTATTGACAGTACATCTGTTAATCACCATCTCCATCAGTTTAGGAGCCTCACATTAATGCACCATCCTTTGCAGAGGTGGGGAGTAGGAGAAAGGAGCCAGCTGTAAGAAAGATTTCCATCCTCTGAGGATAGTAACTAAGCAGCAAAGGTAGGATGCCTATTGGTGGGATTCTTCAGGTCATAATGTATGCACAAGACCTCTTTTTCCCCCCTTTATTAAGGGATAATTGATTGAGGTCAGAAGTTTTTGAGAGTCCTGGGAGATTTTTAATCCAGTGCCATCATGCAAAGCTTACTACATCAATAAGACGGTTCCGTAGGGGGATAGAGGAGTAATTGAGATGCCACACCAGCTGGAATCCAGATGAAGATACATTTGGAAGCTTAATCACAATCATGTTCTACACTAAATATTCATCCGTCTGTCTCCCAAAGAGGACAGGAAATTAAGTTGTCAAGGGCAGGGGGGATGAGGGTTTAGCTGAAAGAAGAAACCCACACCTCAGCCTTAATCTCTAAATATGCAAGACTGTCTTCAGTGGTTGAAGCAAAATCCTCTTCTTTCCAGTTTTATTTTCTGAGAAATATTTGAGCTGTTTATACACAATTTATCAGCTTTACAGTTACCAAAATGGACTGTTAAGATAGCTCAGGCTTCTCGCTGTGGGATAAATACAGATGAACAGTGCCATCTCAATAGAAAAATGCTTTTACTGAGCCAATATAGGAAAGTATTAAAGTTGTGTAAACACGCAAGGAGGAGCAGGGGAATTCCTAAACAGAGCTGACGGGCTGTGATTGCACATGCCATGAGGTTCTGTGTCCCGAAAGTTGGACCAAACCCTGCATGTAGTCAGTAGGAATTACGTCACATACTGTGAGTTTTCTTTCATTTCTTTTTTCTTTTTTTTTTTTTTTTATTTCCAAGTTAAACTCTTATGGTCCCTTCAAGGCATCTAAATTTCATTTCAAAGGGTGATTTGAAAAATGTGTGTTGCCACCATAAACTAGGTGATAGTTTCCTTCACATTTTGGTCTGAGATTATGAATCAAACATTGGCTTGAATTAAAAGGGGCAGTGAAGCCCAGTGATATTATCATGTGAGGAGGTTGTATCAGGCAGGGTGTCTTTGGGTGCAAGTAACAGAGCAGTCCCCACTCAAATTAGTTTTAGTAAGGGAACATGCACAAGTTTCCCTTTTCTCTGGAAGTTCGCCTTATGCCACATCACTTTTACGGAAGACCTACGTTCATACCTGCTTTTGCTAAAGAAACAAAATCCAAAGAGGATTTTCACTTTTACAAAATGGTGTCTTCCTCTTTGCTTTATTCCACTTCAGCTTACAAAAGTGAGCTTTTGGTTCGCAGGGGACATCTGTATTTCACAGGACGGAAGTCTTTAGGTGGGAGATACCCCAGGTGCAGGATGTTAGGGATCCTGCTCTGCTTCTCTGTTGCTCTCTTGGTGCTCTGCCTTCCTCAGTGTGTTGACACCATCCTCTAATTAGGTCTTAGATGGCTATAGGACATCCCAGCCATCATGTCCTGATGCTTCAGTCCAGCAAGAAAAGGGGCCATCCCTTCTCTATGCCTTTCTCTTAGGGAACAAACTTCCTAGAAGCTCATTACTAGGCTTGCTTTCCCTGGACACCTACCTCGCCAGCCCACTGGTGATTTTTTCACAGCCATCTTTTCTTGGAAGTGGTGGTAAGAACACACCCATCCTCTTAGTGCTCTCTGTGATGTGACTAAGACATAGCTACCCATGACATCACCAAATTCATGTGGTGCAGCAGAAGGAACATGGGCTGTGTGGAGTCCGAGCTACATTTGAATCCCATTTTCACCCCTAAATAGATGTGTGACCTTGGTGAATGACTTACCTTCAGTGAGCATCACTGCCCCTTGGGTAAAATATGAGGATGACCCACCGAGAACTTGGGAGAATTCAAGCATGGCACACAGTTCTGGGTAGACATAGCTCAGTCATTTTTCCCTTTCCTTGCGTGCCTTTTTATCGAGTGGTTCTTGGCGCTAACTTGCTACCTAGTTTGCACCATTCCTCCTAGGTATAGGTGTCCGTTTTGCAACCCTATCTTCTAATTACATGTATGGTATAAAACATAATTTAATTGAATGTATGCGCCTACAGCTATGTTTGATGTGAATGCATCATATATAGACATAATGTGTGTGTGTGTGTGTATATGTTATATGTACAGCACATATATCTTCAATCAACAGGTACATATTGAGGAGATATCTTAGGTTCCACGTTGTTCCAGGCACCATGGTGCTACTCAAAGCGTAGCGTGCAGATTGGTGCCGGTTGACGAACTGTATGTTACTGGTCTGGGACAGAGAAGTACAGAAATTGAGAGTAAACATTTAGACACATCATACTTTGACACTGCTAAGACATCCGTACCCGTGTTCGTCCTTGTGATCCTTCATTTTGATCGTATTCTCCAAAAGTACTGGTGCATGCCAGATTGAAAACTAAAACAAAAACAAAACCAGCCAGCCCTTCGTGGCGTCACCAGAGGAGTTTGCTAGAACAGACACGTGCTCAAGCTGCTCCCCGCCTGCCAGGTGCTGCAGTTTATTTGTGGAGTGAGAAGAGACCATTACACAAAGTCGTCAAACAACAATACAAAGACAACAGTGAAAAATAATGTCATGAGGCAGTCATAAATGATCCAGTGCCACACCAGTGGTCGCGATGACACTTGCCACAGATGTCCGTAGGGGGACGAGGTGTCGAAAAAGTCTTCCCTGAGCAGGTGGATTTGTTTTGATTTCCCCTGCATTGCAGGCCTCCTGTCAGGGTCTGCTCCGTCCCTTCTCACTCGACAGCCTGACGGGTTAATCTCCTGGTGAGCGAGGGCCTGTGAATGAAGCTGGATGGAGTTATATGTCAGCCTACAACGGGCACACTCTAAGTATCCCGCTTCATTTTCCTTGACGGCGCTTTGATGTTAGCCTAAGACACGTCAGATTACAAGGGACGTCATGTCATGTGTCAAATCAGTGTTGGGGCTCCATCCTGACACTTTAATTAGTACGGGTGGAAGGAAAGGATGTATTGTTTTTCTGTTCCAAGGCAAAGACCCTAACACCCACTGAGAACTGTTAGGTTCTGCCCAAGCCCCTTTTAAAAACACAGCCTGTACCCCCTAGGATAATGGCCACAGTGTCAAGCTAATGAAAAGAGCCCCCAGCCAGGAGATATAAACCTCCCTTGACTCCAGTCCACCAGCAACGCCTTGTGTGAGCTATGTCCCCCAAGTGTCCTGTTCAGTAACACAAATGCTTGTTAATTATTGACCTTGCAGGCTTCCCAGCCTTAAAAAGTAGCTACTAATGCTTTCATATACTTCACAGGAGTATTAGCTGTTGAAATCATGCCTCTGACAGTGTGTCAGATGCCACAAATGATGCCAAATGGGGGGAGGGTAGGCTATTGTGTGTGTGGGGGGGGACGCCATTGGAGACCTTTGCTTTTAAGAACCATTGTCAATCACTAGCAGTTTACTCCACAGCTGGAAAAACCTGCAAACACCTTGCTTTGCTTGTGCCACTGCAAGCAAGTGGGGGTGTCAGAGTTCAGGGACGTATTATATCCAGAAAAGTGCCCAGGCATGAACGTAGCCCTTTGCCATTTGCGAACGTGGCCCTGAGTAATGAGAAACCTGCGCTTTGCTGTCTGCTCCCGGAAGAAGGTCGTCCAACTTAATACTGAGTGAAATCTCTGAACGTCAATAAGCTGCATTCACTCTGACATCTAGACTCCTGTGTAATTAAGACCTCAGGTCTGGCTCTTGGTTTATCAGTGTGTCACTTCTCATTTACATAAGACTTTGGTTTTTCCCACATCTCTGCACAGACGCCGCCAAAAAAAATACTATTAACAATGAAAGGGCTGAGGATAGAGTTACACAGCCCATCGTGTCTTTAATCCCTGCTTAACATTTCCCTTAAAAAGAACATTGCCCTATTCGGAAATTAAACGCAATGTGTTAGATGTTCTTTATGGAGGGAGAAGGGAGGTGGATTTTCCACTGCTTTATTTTGAGCTTGAAAACATCCGATTTCATGCCCTTTATTCAACTGTGAGGCAGAATCTGCTGCATAATTGGAGGGTGGTTTCTTCATCTCTCTTTTAGAAAACAACAGACTCTTCTCACCTCCCTGTAGCTGGATGCTAAAAACTCAGACTGGACTCAAAGATCCCCTAGGTATGTTAATCTAGTTTTGTTTATTCAGACTGAAGTCTGTTGGGGGAAACTGGATCCTACAAAGGAGAAAAGTGACTTCTGGGCTGCTGGAAACCATCCTTCCCTCCCCATGCAGCTTTCTCCAGGGCAAGGAGCAGTGGGGACCCAACACTTTGGATGCCTCCTCTTCCGACGTTAATGGCTGTGAGGCAGAGTTCATTGTTGCAACTCAAATGAGAAAAAGTGCATCCAAGACAAGTTAGGGGACTCTCCCAAGACCACACGTGGAGTTGATTGTAGGACCTGGGAAATACTGCAGCCTCTACAGGCCTTTATTTGCATGCCAATATAATGTACTCATCTGCCAAATTAGGGATAGGGAAAGGAGTCTAATAAAAAGGTACAGAGGGGCACCTGGGTGGCTCAGTCAGTTAAGCGTTGGACTTCAGCTCAGGCCATGATCACACAGTTCATGAGTTGGAGCCCCACATCAGGCTCTCTGCTGTCAGCACAGAGTCTGCTTCAGGTCCTCTGTCCCCCTCTCCCTGTGCCCTTCTCCCGCTTGCATTCTCTCTCTGTCTCTCTCAAAATAAACAAACAAACAAGTAACTTTTTAAAGAAGGCACAGAGATAGGAGATTCTGGTTCATAGAACAGGATTCCAGGCCCTAAGATGTCTGTTTTAAGTAAAAAGCCATGAATAAAGGATGGAGACTTGGGCTTGCTTTCAAGGGTCCTCCATTCCAGCTCTGTCACTTCTACTGTGTGACCTTGGCCAAGTCCCTATACCACTCTGGGCTTCAGATGCCTCATCTCAGAAGCAGATTATTGTGGTGCCCCCTTTGCAGCATTCCTATGAATACTAATGAAGTAATTCTCATAAACTACTTGGAGGAGTAACTGATGTAAACTTAGCTTTCAGTGAATATTGCCTATTAGTAGTAGCACTGCTACTGTTTTTATCCAGATGGTTAGTCCCTTCTGAATGAGACAAAAACAGTGATTGACTCCACTGCTGCCAGATTTTCCCCATGTCTGTCCTCAATATCTGGACAGTCCTAGCAGGCCCAGGCAGCCCTGGAAGGCACCCAAGAATCTAGGTCAGTTCTCAACCTGGGCCCTAATGAGAATCATCCCAGGGAACTTGGTAGTATACTGAGGGTCCCATGCCTGAAGATTTTTGTTTACTTGATCTGGGATCCAGCTGGGCATCAAGAGTTTTAAAAACTCTCCAGGTGATTCTAACGTTAAGAACCCCTCGGCTAGCAAAAGGCCCTATTAATTTTGATACTGAAAAAAGTCCCTGAAATATGAATGGTACAAGCTATTATTTCCCAAGTATAGTGTTTACTGCTGATGTTATGTGAGATCCTGATAGTTCAGATTATTTGTATGTTGATAGCCTTCCAACTATTTTAATGTGAATTAGGAATCGATATTTCACAAGTGATATTCTTGAGATTTAAATTCATTAAAGCTAAAAGTGGAAGGGAATATATATAAATTCAATTTAAATAAAATACCAAGTATCCTTATGCATTTATGGTTTAAAAGTATGACTTTAGGGGCGCCTGGGTGGCGCAGTCGGTTAA
The DNA here is from genome assembly GCF_022079265.1 of Lynx rufus. NCBI lineage: Eukaryota > Metazoa > Chordata > Mammalia > Carnivora > Felidae > Lynx > Lynx rufus. The sequence goes on from NW_025814823.1 coordinate 180,130,738, forward strand.
GCGTCCGACTTCAGCCAGGTCACGATCTCGCGGTCCGTGAGTTCGAGCCCCGCGTCAGGCTCTGGGCTGATGGCTCAGAGCCTGGAGCCTGTTTCCGATTCTGTGTCTCCCTCTCTCTCTGCCCCTCCCCCGTTCATGCTCTGTCTCTCTCTGTCCCAAAAATAAATAAACGTTGAAAAAAAAAAAAAGTATGACTTTAAAACATAAATGACTAAGGTTTGGGAGATATAGTATGAAGCAAGTATGGCTATAGTCATAATTTTGAGAAAATATGATAATTCTAAAGAATAAAATTGAGTAATTGTACAACTTTATCATTTGAAAAATTAAAGGTAGATTTATGGTGGAATATAATGAAACTCTGAACCCATCTAAGAACACAAATTCCTTGGTGGCTAGTAACTTACTTTGGGGATGCAATTGGAGATAAAAATGTTATTCCATATTTACTCAGAACTATAATTATAATTACTGTGTATATACTGACATGGTTAATGATAATGGCATCCTGTATTTTAAGAATGCCTTACCATTTACAAAGTACTTGCACTTACATTATGTAATCGGATTGCCTGATAACTTGCTGTGGTTGGGCTATTGGACCCTCATCACAGCTGGGGAAAATGAGGCCTAAGGGCTTGGTTAAATGGCCTGTCTCACGTTACAAATAAGATGTAATAGTGCAGGGCTGGGACCTTGTCATCCAAATCTAAGGTAGAACTTCTCATTTTTACCACTCTTGTTCTTCTTTTTTTTTTTTTTTAATTTATTTTTGAGACAGAGAGAGACGGAGCGTGAATAGGGGAGGGGCAGAGATAGAGGGAGACACAGAATCTGAAACAGGCTCCTGGCTCTGAGCAGCCAGCACAGAGCCCGACGCGGGGCTCGAACTCACGGACCGTGAGATCATGACCTGAGCCGAAGTCGGACACTCAACCGACTGAGCCACCCAGGCGCCCCACCACTCTTGTTCTTCTAAAGTCTTGTCCATGTTGCCTGCTCTCTCCCTTCCACGTTAAATTATAAAATCTCCCAAGGGCATCTCTGTGTGACCGTGGATTTCCTTTCTGATAACTGGCTCCACTCTCAAGAGCATCCAGTGTTACTTCCAGTATTAGAAATTAATTGGGCCAGTTAAGTCACATATATACAAAACCACCCTAATGAGGCTCCTAAAAGTCTCTTCGCTTTATACCCTTGACCAACCCCATTTTTTTTCCAGACAGTAGCCAAAATCAGACAAATGGACGTAGCTGTCCATTTTGCTTTGCATAAATTCTAAGCCCTGCACCGCCTGACCCGTCTCCCATCTCCTGGCACTCTGGGCCAGCTCATGTCCTTGATATCCCTCAAACAGGCCACACTCTCGTTGCTTCATATCTAGACAATATGTTGTTTTGTGCAGCAGGAATGGTCTCCCTCTGCCTCTCTACCCTGCCGAGAAAGCCTCGCTTCAGTATTGTCTCCACAAAGTGGAATTCTCTGACCTCCTAAGTGGATGAGACCCCCTCCCCCACCCTTACTCTTTCGTACAGCAGGCAGATCTTTCCTTCCTAGTCCTTATTATGATTTGGAATTATTTATTGGTGTGAAGCTGCATGAGGGCAGGGAATCAGTCATCTTCATACTGGTTTTCTATTATTCTAGTTCCAAACTCTAGCACAGAACTTAGTACATGGTAGTTGCCTAACAAATTTTGTTGAATTGATGAACAGGATATGAAAAGGCTGTGGGGTAGCCTACCCTCTCTGAGGACAGGGCACAGTTTTCACCTCCCACACTGACAGCAATTTGGGAGGTCAGAAGTGTTTATAAGATCCTCAGGGCTGATCAGGGCCACCTGCGACTGTACTATCCTGAAGCCACTGTCTATACCTGACAAGTACTACAAGCTGGGTACTTCATATAGGAAATGACAACCTGCCAGCAGCTTCCAAGCTGCTTTTTAAGGGAGAGAACATTCTAGTTAAACCAGGGTAGGAGACCCAGAGCGCTGCCAGCCCCACCCTTCCATGGCTCCCCTAGGAGTTCCCAAGGTGGCATATAAGAACCCTGCAGTTTTCAGAACACAATTTTAAAACCATGCATCTAGTAGATAAATACAGCACCAGATGTTAAAAGTCTGTATTTTGTTCCCAATGATACCACTTTCTATTGCTGAGCCAGGAAGTTGCTTTTATTGGCCAACTTTTAGTTTCCTTACCATTATAATAGATATAATACTGCTTATCCTACTTGTTGGATTGTTTTGTAGACAAAATAAGAGAAAATGAAAATATTTTGAATAGGTAGAAGCACTTTATATTATTATTTGAGCCTGAGTTACACAGATATGATGTCTTCTCTATAAAGGCTTTTAAATGAAGACACACTTATTTCCACAGATACAAAGGCGTCCCAAAGACATAAACACAGTGAAAGCACAAATGCATTATTCATTAGTGTTATGGATTTAGGTGGGTAGTCAGAAAGAAACAGTGTTCTATAGCAGGAAGGTCTTTGCCTGCGAATCAGGAGACCTGATTTTGAACCTACCTTGTCATCCAGTTGCTATCTGTGGGAATTTGATAGGTTATGTAACCCCTGGAAGCTTCTATGACCCCCATCTGTAAATTGCAGGGGGCCAAAGTGGGTGGGAAAGTGGAGAGGGTAATGATATTACAGTAGTTTGGAGGATCCCGTGAAGCAAATAAGAAAGGCCTCTGGAAACAGCAGAGCGTCTTAGCAATGCAAGGCATTAGTATTATCCAAGCTCTTGCATTGCTTAGGCAAGGGGAAGTCAAGGAGTTGTCAGGGAAGGCTGCCCAGAATAGCAAGGGAGTACCAAGAGCGACTTGCGTAATGACAGGGAGAGGCCAGGTCTAGCCAGAGAACGTGTGCTTCGGGCGAGGGAGCAGCCTGGGAGAGGGCTTATTTCCAAGGAGCTGGCAGGACCCAGCCAAGACGGTGAGTCGTCTCCCCTTCCCAGGAGCTGAAGTGGCTCCTAAAAGCTCTGGATTACAAGGCAGAGGACAGCATCCAGGTGGGCAGAATGTGTTAAAAGGATCCCAAGCACACTCAAGGATGTTTGTTTTTGATTGGAAGATAAGGATTAACTGGATTAATGGAGCCTCATGGATAGAGAATGTGCAGACGCTAATTACCCCTAAATTACAGTGGATTCCATTGGAATTGTGTATTCTCCTCTACAAGCCTAACTGCTGCCCCTCCTTCCCTCTCTCCCTTCCTCCCCACACAATGCTAAATGAACATGTCATGGTAACTGAGATGAAAGGCCTTGAAATTTATTTTCCACTTCCCTCCAAGATCTCTTGTTTGCAAAATACAAGAGGAACTAGGTTACTAATCTAGTTTCAGTTTATTCCATACCAAAAAAAAAAAAAAAGTGTATTCCAGGGTCTCAAATTTCTGGAAGATTTTTTAAAGCCCTCTTTCCTTGTTATGTTTCTCTGCCACACCGATGGCCAAAATAAGTGGTTCTCAGAGTTGAGTGTGCTTCAGAGTCACCTGGAGACCCTTTTGAAGCACATTCCTGGGACCTACCCCCAGACTTTCTGCTTCAGTTGTTCTTAGGAGGGCCCCCAAACTTGCATTTCCCACAGGTTTCCTGGGAATACTGATGGTGGTGGTCTAAAGACACACTTAAGAACCACTGAACTAGGGAAAACGAAAGCATTTTGAAGAACCTGGTCAAAGGAAGAACAATGCAAACCTCAAAATCCTGGGGCTGCATTTCCTGGGAGATGGAGGTACAATCATTCAGAACTCAAAAACTATTTATTTCCTAAGTCAAATATGCATATTATCTTGGATGTTGTAAAGCCAGTAGGATAAATGTGCTTTTTTATGCATGGGGAATGCATAAAAGTCTGTAACTGGAGAAAGTTCTGGCTGGTGGCCTCCACCTGCTCCCCCCTTCACTCTGGTTTGCCCACTGCCTCTCCTGTGGATTACTGTTGTCAAGAGTTTTTTGGCATCTCCACAGCCATCACACCTCCAGACCCCCGAACATCCCCTCTGCCTTAACCTTGCCAATATGTGTTCAGTCCTGTTCCACATTTATTCATAGATCACTTCTTCTGTGCACCACTGGGTAAGGCTTGGGCTCCCTTCGCTAATGCCTTCAGAACTTTGCAAAGCACTGGACAGTGAATCAACAGATTTGGGGGTTCTGGTTCTGGCTTTGCATCTCTCTGGAAAGAACACTCTAAACCTCTGGGCATGATTTTACTCATCAATTAAAGGAGAAAGTCTAGCTAGATTAGTGGTCCTTCCCCTTTAGGAGAAAATGAAAATTAAGTGTATAGACCTATTCCGGGAAAATGCACATATGCATGACATGCAAAGTGTTGCTTACAATTTTTAAGCTGCATAAATAATAGTATAGTAATAGCAAGCAATAATAATAGCTGGCATTTATCAAGTGTCAACTTTATGCCAGACACCGTGCAAAGCACTTTACATGTATTACCATATTTAATCCTCGCAACAACCCTGTGAGGGCATCAGGCCCAGTTTCTAGATGAGAAAATCATGGCAGCAACAGGAAGGAATGCATCTCAGGTCACCTAGTAGTACGCAGCAGAAGGGAGATTTAAGGCAATTTACATTGTCCTGAAACTGATAAATGGTCCTCCGGGTTAAGAAGGGACCCTGTACTAGGTGGTATTTCAAGTTCCTGAAGCTCTGAAGTCCAAGTATTTGCATCTTGCCCCCAATTTTCCTAGTCCTGAGAACCAAACATCGGGGAATGACCCATGGTGTTCTCAAGGCTTTTATGCATCAGAAGTGATCACGAAAGTTAGAATATAAAAGAGATTTGGGGTTCACGCTCGCAAAGCAAGTCACTTCTGTCCTTTGTGTCTGTCTTAAAAATGAATGCTTTCTTATCACGACTTCTAACCAGAGGCAGCCTCCTCTCAAGGCAAGGGGAAATACCCATCTCGGCTTGGGCAGGTCAGTGATGTGACAAGATAAAGGGCAGATCCTTAATGAAAACCACTCTGCCTCCTGCCAGCAAAGGAGTTTTCTTAGTGCATTTCAAGTCCACTAACACCTCTTCCCAGATCAATGGCTTTTCATAAATGCACCAGGAGATCTTTGAACCACTAATGCTTCAGGGGCTGTTTAGGTTTGGAGTCAAACTGTTTAATATAACTCTCCTCCAAGTCTGGCTCTATTGAAAGGTCTCAGGAAACAAGGCGGGGGGATGTATAAAAAGCAGAACTGCCATAGCCAAGTGACGTCCCCCCACCTAGGCCTCCTGTTTATACAAGCAAATTGGACCAGGCTGATTACTTGCAGGAGGGGAAAGAAGGAATGAAATGACACGTGGGTCATGGTAGAGAGTTGAGTGAAAAGGAATCAGATTAAAGGTGCCTTTCGATTGGAGGGGAGCAATTCATTTGCTTGGGGATGGAGGGAGCCATTGATTGGCTTCATCAACAGATTAAGTCACCAACAGATTAAGCACTACAATGAATATTGTGCTGTGCCAGGGAGGCGTGGGCCAGGCTTCCCTGTTCCTGGGAAAATGAGTGCCGTTTTGTTTAAAACTTCTTCAAGCACTTAAGCTAAAGGAAGGATCTTTCCCAGAAGGTAGAGAACTGTCAGCATCAGGAGATATTATGCCAAAGGGCTGTCTTCCTTGTGTCTGTGCTATGCCCACACCTGCTTTCACAGAGCCCTTGGTGAGAGTGGTAATGAATAGTAATGGTAATAGTTGGTATTTCCTGAATGTCCCTGTCGGCACTGTGTTCTGTCTTTACCTCATCTAAACAGCACAGCAGTCTTCTGAGGCGGATCTTCTGCTGTTACCCCACTTTTAGATGGGAAAACTAGGTCTCCATGCAGATAAACAACTTGATCAATGTCACATCCATCTGGGATGGGAATCTAGATGATCTTGTCCACTTAACCACCTGTGTCTATCTACCTGTGAGAACATGATCCACCATCATTGAATGTTTTGTTCATTTACTCCTGAAGATCTGGGACCTAGTGATTATTTCATGTATCACCTTGTTTAGACTTCAAGCCCTGTGAGGGCAGCGACCATGTGGTTCCTTTAATTTATTTCCCACCAGAGTTCCTGGTAGAGTAGAGACCTGATCCCTATCTTTTATCCTTGAAAAGTCACTTTTTTTTAAATGTTTATTTATTTTTGAGACAGACAGAGATAGAGTGTGAGCTGGGGAGGGGCAGAGAGAGGAGACACCGAATCTGAAGCAGGTTTCAGGATCTGAGCTGTCAGCACAGAGCCTGATGCAGGGCTTGAACTCACGAACTGCGAGATCATGACCTGAGCCAAAGTCGGGTGTTTAACCGACTGAGCCACCCAGGCACCCCGAAAACTCACTCTTAACGCTACTTTAGAGTTTTATGGATTTTTTGATATAATATTAATATAAAATCACCACATAAAATATTGCTTTAGGCACCAAAATTTTGGAAAGATAAAAAGGAGAAACCACAAGAGGTAACAGTGATTAACATTTTGCTATACAGCCTTCTACTCTTTTATGTGTATAGGCACATAAAAACATACCTTAAATAGGATTACGCTAGGGGTGCCTGGGTGGCTCAGTTGGTTAGGCGACCGACTTCGGCTCAGGTCATGATCTCACAGTTTGTGAGTTCGAGCCCCACGTCGGGCTCTGTGCTGACAGCTCAGAGCCTGGAGCCTGCTTCAGATTCTGTGTCTCCCCCTCTCTGTACCCCTCCCCTTCTCACACTCTGTGTCCCTCTGTCTCTCAATAATAAATAAACATTTAAAAAATTTTTTAAATAGGATTACACTATATATGTTGTTTTGTAGCATGATTTTTTGCTAACAACATATTGTGGACATCTCTCCACATCAATAAGCCTAGATCTTCAGTTGTTTGTATGTCATAATCTTGCAGTGTTCCAATGTGTGGCCAGGTCAGAATGCAGTAATCTGCAGTCAATCGACTGGGTGCTCCCTAGTATTTGCTTGTCCCTACAAGATGCAGCAAGCCTCCCTACACCTACAGCTTGCTGCTTCTGTATTTCCATCACTGCTCTTGGCCCCACTTCTTGAAAACGTCACTCCCTCAGCAGTTGCTTGGATCACAGTTCTCGAAATGGCAAAATGTATATGCTGTCTGTTTCAGGATGCCTTGGAGACTTATACGATCCAGTTTTTAATATAAAAATTTGGCTGTGGCATAGCCCTTAGAACAGAAGGAAGTCACAAGTGCCATTTCTGACTCAGTCCCTCCGGACATACTAGCCTTCTCTCCTGTGAATGCTCCATCCCTGGAGTAGACGCAACCTGGGGCTTGTAGCCACTTCCAGAAATACCCTGTCTGTGAAATTACAATGGACAGCCAATAAACCCGGGGTCAGGGGTTAATGAATGCCAGGAAGAGCATGGGAAGAGGAGGCAGGCTGGAGGTTTGGGAGTCTGGGGAATGAACCACTCGTCTTTTAAGTTCCTGGGCTCAAGAGCATCATGGGGAATCACAGGTGGCTGTAACTGTATGAAGACCTGGCCAGGTATGAGGGTGGAGCTGGGGGAGAATTCAGGGTGGCAATGAGAGTTAATATAAGGTACAAGCCTGGGAGCCCTATTTATTATTTTTCATCAGCCAAAGAAGGCAGTTTTTAGATTTAGGTTTTTTTTCTTTGATGAGCTGTCACCATGGTGATAGAATTGGAAATTCTTTTTCTGACAGCATTGCTGTTAAGCCATTTGTTGAATTATTTGCATACCGTGACTCTAGAAGGCCCCCAGAGCTGTGTGCTTCCCTCTCTGTCAAGAAGAAAGTTGGTGTCAGCATCTCTTGGGTTCTTTGCCACAGAAATGTCCAGGTTTCCTGCATGCCTGGTCTCTAGCAGGTATTCCTGGATTCCCCATAGTGCATCCTGCAGAAGGAACTCATGAGAAAACAAAATCAAAGAGAAGAAAAAAGTGAAGAATTTACCATCTGTTCCAGGGAAATTTGAGTCTCTCTACTTTTCTCTGGACCCATGTGGTTTGGTCTCTGGTACATCACGTCTACAGAATCCACCACAGGGCAGAAGTGCTTGGAGGAGACATGCAGTAAGTATGACCTTCCAGAATGATCCAGGCACTTAGGAGCCCAAGTTGCTGCTTCCATTACTGGGCTGGAACTATCTGAATTCACTCCTGTTCTTCTGTGAGTGATAGTTTCTTTAAGATTCCAGATGGATCCAAGATAATTTTTGAAATTCTCTTAACTTTCTGACTGATTTCAAAACTGTATCTGGAAAAGTGCCTTCTTCACATCCTTCTCTGACTTGGGCCCAGTAAAAGGATGGATTGCATTCTGAAACTTGCAGCACTTTTTGCCCTGACTCACACTTCCATTCAGACCTCTTCTCTGAAAAAGCACCAGCCACAGTAATGAAGAGCCATATCCTAATGAGAAGAAATTGAGTTTACTGATTATCTTCTAATTCAGTGAGACTTGGATGTGTCTGGAGACTTCAGGAGTCGCAGTTGGCCTCTGATCCCATGGCCCTGTGAGAACTCTATATGCCTAGGTAGGAATTTTTTGAAGCTGCCCCTGTCTTGGGTTTGTGTCTTCTCATTTTGTCTCTTCTCTGCCCCCATTCCTCTGCTACTCTTCTTTAAAGACAAGTAGGGGGTGGTGTATTCTGGGTTGCTATCGGTTTGCTTCTGGAGGATGGGGTGCGTGTGACAGCTTGGGCAAGGCACGGAGCCCAGGCTGTTTGTGTCACACTCCGTTCCCAGTGACAAACACTGCTGCTCGCCTCCCTGTCCAAATCTAATAGCACGTATGTTCTCCCAGTTCCGTGCTGTTGCTCAGGAAACGGAAGCAGCAGCATGATCTAGAGTAGGATTATGGCTTAGTCAACCTTGAAGCCTCGCAGCCCTTCTGGCAACTTCTGGCAGGAAAAGCCTATCTGCTCCCACTGCCCAGGGAGAGGTTTGTGATAGACAGGTTCCTCTCCGTACTGGGAAGGTTTGCCTCCTGAAGTTAGAGAATATGTGTCTGCCCCCAGCTCACACTGGGGCAATGTCGTTCTCAAACTCTAGGATCTCAGCCAAATCCCAGCCTTGCTGCTCACGAGATAAGGCACATGAGATAAGTGCTTATTAAGCACAAGCTGTTGTCATAGCCCCTTCAATGGCTCTCCTCTTCCTCCCTGGGTGGACTGGCCGTCCTGGAGTTTCCCAGTTGCTAGACCTTAGTGCTGCTCTCCGGATTAAGTTCCTGGCTCAGAGGCTTACCAGCTGGATGATTGGTCATGTTCTTCACCTTTCTGATCCTCCCGTTGGTTATTCATAAAAGAATAATAATTATGCCTATGTCCCAGCCGGTTTTGAGGATAAATAAAATAGCACTCATGAGGCCCATAGCTCAGGACGCACCCAATGTGACCTTCTGGCAGAATCTAATTCTCCAAATTCAGGATATAAATGTTTCCACTGGGGAGAAAAAAACAGTTCTTTCCCTTTCCCTGGATTCAGTCCTTGGTCCCTTTCTGAAAATGCACCTGCCCCTTGTATACCTGCTCCCCTCTGTCTGAGGAGATGGGTGAAGCACAGGTGAAAACCCAACCTCTGGCTCCCTTACACACACACTGACACACTCACCCAACTTTTCTATCTCTGCTAGCACATTGCAGAGAAGGCCTTTAATATGGTGGGGGAGCCCAAGAGTTTGGGGCACAGGAGGCAGGGTGAAGATTCTAGGAGACATCCGTGGGAGAAGGTAGCTAGGAGTAGGATGGAAAGAGAACAGAAGGTAGGAATGAGGAGGAGGAGACAGAGAGAAGAGATTTCCCAGTGAGCTTAGAAGCCCCCTAGTTTCCTAGAAGGCTTTGGGGAATTTACCATAGCTTCTTGTCACTGCCAACGGCCTCCTACCCAGAGGTCTAGAACTGTCCCTAAAGAATACTAAGGACCTGTGAAAACCTTTAGTCTTATAGTCATTCTTCTTTTAAAAAAGTGTTTTTAATGTTTTATTTTTGAGAGAGAGAGAGAGAGAGAGAGAGAGAGAGAGAGAGAATGAATGAATGAATGTGGGAGGGGTAAAGAGAGAGGGAAACACAGAATCCAAAGTAGGCTCCAGGTACTGAGCTGTCAGAGCCTGACACAGGGCTCAAACTCACAGACTGCAAGATCATGACCTGAGCTGAAGTGGGACACTGAACCGACTGAGCCACCCAGGTGCCCCATAATCATTCTTCTTTAAATGAAAATTCCACTGCCTCCAGTTTTTAATAGAACCCTAATATAACACAACCTTTTTTTTTTTTTACAAAGAACAAACCATTTTCTTATAATAATGGAGGAAATGAAACCCCAAGTCCATCTCTGCCAAGAGACTCACTGCTGTAGATACCAACATGTGGACCTCATGGAAGAACTCACACTAAAGCCTTCTTTGGTTCTCAGGACCTTCTTTGGTGTGCTTGCATTATATGCCTGTGTGTATCTGGACACTCATGCAACTCCTCACCATAAGATGGCCATCCAGAGTGATAAAAATGTGGCTGGTGTGACAATAAATAAATTGATTAGGAAGTTTTCAGGAACTCACAGAAAGTATGCTCAGATAATGGAAGTCAGAGCTTTCATTTTCGTAGGCCCCTTCATATAGCCAGAGAATATCATTAAAAAATTTTTTTTAAATTTTTTTTATTACTGAGACACACACACACACACACACACACACACACACACACACACACAGAGTGTGAGTGGGGGAGGGGCACAGAGAGCGAGAGGGAGACACAGAATCTGAAGCAGACTCCAGGCCCCAAGCTGTCAGCACAGAGCCCGACACAGGGCTCAAACTCAAGAACCGTGAGATCACGACCTGAGCCAAAGTCGGACACCAACTGACTGAGCCACTCAGGCCCCCAGGGAACATCGTTTTAGACTGGGCATCTCTAGAAGTACAAACGCTACAGTGCTTTCATTAAGAAGCACATTTTTGCTTACTACCTGTTCATCGTTTGCTCATTTTCTTGTGGAGCAAGGCAGAGCTTTAAGCTTGGATGGGGTGTGTTTCCTCTTGGTGAGTTTCTGTGTTTAAGCACAGAGCACATACTCTATTGTTTACTTGTCATGGCTCTTGTTCCCTTCGGGAGGGGAGTTAGGGCATGTGCCAGAGAATTTTGTCTCCTTTACACACCCTATGTTTCATCTAAAACAGTGACAGGTCTGAAACCACTTCCTGCATCTTCCTGTTACCCCAGACACATTTTGTCCAATAGGATACCCTTAGCTGCAAGAAACATTAATCTCTGACTCGTAGAACTGATCAACCTTTCATTATTTTCAGTGGCAGGATTGTGTTTGTACAAGGAAAATATAAGAAATACATAGTGTATGTAAACACAGTCTGCAAACATCAGTTTGTATAACAATTTCTCGCTCATTCCCACTTTCCACAAAAGCTAAACCTCACACACTGCTGGGGCTGTGTCCATGCTCCTGGGTGTTTAAATGGTGCCCACATAAAGAAGGAGGTGATGGGCATCTAGTTCAGAGCATTTAAGTCTGTCTACCTGGGAACCCAATAAGACAACCCCCTCTTTACATCCACCTTCCTTCTTCCCTGCAATTCTGCCCAGCACAGGAAATTATTCTTCTACTTCCTTGCCCCTCAGAAGCTCTGGGAAACTCTCAAAGACTGTCTCCCCTTCAAGACTGCTAATTGCCACCATGAATCCATTCTTCTCTAATGCCCCCGCACCAGGACAGAGCAAAGGTAATTCTGAGAGGCTTTGTCCCCTCACTTGACTCCACCTGGCACAGTTGGTCTCCTCAGACCTCAGCTTCTATCATTCTTCATCCCATCCACGTGCAGTCCTGCTGCTTGGCAGAGAAAGGTTAAGAAAGGGGTCTCTACCATGTGCCCATCTGTGTCTCAACTCCCTTCACAATCCTTTTCAATATTTTTCCCAACTGGAGAAATCTTTGGATCAGAGAATTTACTAATTCTGACTAATCCAGTATACCCCAAGTACTTAGTGCTTAGATCAGCACTGTCCAACCGAATTCTCTATTATGATGGAAATGTTCATTATGGTAGCCACAGCTGCATGTGACTGGTATGACCAATGAACTGAACGTTTAATTTTAATTGACGTAAATTCACATAACCACATGTGGCTAGTGGCTGTCCTGTTGCACAGCACAGGTCTAGATTTTTCAAACTTAAAAGCCAAGAGTTAATTTCTTTGTTCTCTATGTTGTATAGGACAATCCATCCCTAAGGCAAAGGTAGAATATATCCTGTGTGCTTGGGTACAAGAAAGTGTATGGGTATTGGTGGGTGTGGTGTGGAACATATCAGTTATTGCTTCAAAATACTATCCCCCCATAAATAAATAAAAAGCCATGCCATACTGGTTCAGTCAGTGGGAAGCCCAGAATCTGCCCATTGCCCATCCCTTAAACCTTATAGAAGATACTGAGAGACCTCTGAAGGATCACAGGAATTCTTGGAACTTGCTTTGGAAACCACTGAGCTAGCTTATATTTGAAATCCAGTATGGTTCTGACATTTTAAAGATGTAGACTTGTTTTGATGAGGAAGTCATGCCTTCAAAGGGGTGGTGACTTACCTTAAGGTACACAGCTAATTCTTTCAGAAAAGATCTGAAAGCCAAGTCTGCCGCACCTTATCAGAACTCTTTCCCCTGCACTTTGTGGCTTTCTACAAGATATTAACCTGGATGCTACACTTTTCCATCTCCCCTGAAGGTACTTATTTCTTGGAGAAAGGGACCAGTCTCTTCCTCTAGCACTGTGAATGACAGGGCTTCTACCTGTCATCAGTGGGGAGAACAAACTCATTATGCTGGCATTACAGGATGTGAGGCTAGCCCTCAGGCCAAACAGTTCCCACAACCACTGCCCTGTCTTCTCTAACCTTCTCTTTCCCTATAAACAAGTAGCAACCCATTATTTCCCATCCTGCATTTGAAAATGCAAAGGACCTCCCTCCTTAATTCTTTTACCTATGGAGAGAACTCTGTGTTTAAATTGAATTAATTGGGCTGCTCTAGCAAGTAAATTCAATATAATGTATAATGACCCAAATTGATTGAGATTTATTTCTCTTACATAAAGCCCAAAATGCATTTTCCATGCATGAGTGGCTTAGTCCCAAGTAATGACTAAGAGAGACCCAAACTCCTTCATGAATCTCTGGAACCTCCAATAGGATGACACCTAGGTTCAAGGCTAGGCTTGTCTGCAGCTAGGAGGATCAAGTCAGGGAGATTTAACAGTCCAGTCCAGTCTCAATTCCTTTTCCTCAATTCTCATTTCCTTGGCCAGAGCTCAGTTACATGATCAGGCCTAACTGCAAAGGAGGCTAGGAAATGTAGTCTAGATACATGCCAGGAAGACAAAGAAATGGATTTATCCAACAGCTAACCATTCTCTTCCACCCTTCTAAGCCATAGAATCCTTTATATACAAAAAGCCAAATAGGAAATATTTTCAGCTTTACAGGCCATACTGTCCACTTCTGCATTGCAGTATAAAAGTAGCCATAGACAATATGTGAACAAAATGGCATGACTGTGTTCCAATAAAACTTTATTACACAAATAGGCAGTGGGCCAGATTTGGCCTAAGGACTGTAGCCTGCCAGTCTCTTTTCTGGACCAGGGAACATGCTTATTCCTAAACAAAACACAGAACAGGAACATTTTAGACTATTTACAAAGAACTGAAAAAAAGTATGTGTATTTTTTGTGGATGCTGGAGGCAGCAAAAGCTAATGGATTATGAGGCTATAGGAGGTGTCGGGGGACTTATTTAATTAGTCCTTTATAAAAGTGGAATATTTTCAGCTATGCTTCGAAGGAAAGGCATGATAGCTATGAAAAGAACATTTATTAAAAATGTAGATTTCAGGATTCCACCCTCAGTATTTTGGGACAGGGCCCAGGAATCTGCATTTTTGGCATGCTCTTCAGCTTGTTTTAAGCAAATGGTAGAGGTGGTAGGTGATCACAATTTGCTGAAAACTGCTAAGCCATTAGTTTTTCTGATTCTCATGGATGTAGCAGTTATGACATAACTATGGGCCTTCTGAGTACATAGGAAATAAGATGCAAGGCATAGACAAATTCACTAATCTAGATAAACCTAATCCCCTTTGCCTTCAAGGAAGCTATCGGAATGTATGGGAGTGGGAGTGATCCTACAGGTCTTTCTAGTTTAATTTTTTTAACTGAATTAGCTTGGGACAGTAATTAGCGACAAATTGCATATGGCACAACCCACAATTGGTTGTGAAGCAAGGAATAGAATCAAGACTTCCAATGAGACTGTGACTGGCAGGCAATGTTGTTTCATTTAGGCAGTCCACCACTTGCATCCCCTCCTCTGAAAAATGGCGGCTCCCAGATCTGAGAAGGGCCAGTGTTTGCACTGGTGAGAGAGTCACAGTCGTAGGGAATGAGTTGACACAGTTGGGTGATTCTGATTCTTAACACAGTATCGCTTCCCTTTCCCTCCCCATGATGCAGCTCAAAGTTCTGTGAAACAACCCTGGCCAGCACTTCCCCTCCTATCACCCAGCAGCCCAGACAGAGTAGGAGGAGGCAAATCGGCCTGGGAGAATCAGCAGAGGCTAGGTGTCCAGGCTGGGTGCCAGTGGACACCCAGCAGAGAGAGGCAAAAATTCACTCTCTGCAACCTTGAGGAAGTCACCACGAGAGTGCCCAGGAAAAGGAGTCCCTTATGCCAGTCTGTGTGTTCATGTTGCAAAGATGTAGTTGCAATAGAAGGAAAAAGAAAACTGCCTTCTATAATACTGTATGTTAATTATACTTAAAAAGAAAAAAAAAAGACAAGTTAAAAACAAAACAAAAACACTGTGTAGGCCAAAAAAACAAAACAAACACATAAAAAAAAAGAAACATAAGTGCCTTCGAGCCCTCCCCTTTCCCCTGGATCAGCAGTCACACACCTCAGAATGGGTGGAGATGTTTTCAGTCCCTTGGCAAGAAGACTGCCCTGCGCCCAGGAGTGAAGAGCAAATCAATATGTGTGTTTGCACAGTTCAGCGCCCAACTCAGAGATAAGACGAGGGAGAAAGATAAATCACTGTAAGGTTTCTTTCTCTAGTAGAGGATGGGAGTGCTGCACTCAGATCTGATTTCTAGGCACAGGAATTTGCCCTTAAGTAACGTTTCCCACCCCATCCCTCCAGGGCGAGGCCTGGCAGCCCCCTGTCAGCTGTCTGTCTGTAATCAAGGGTTACTGAGTGAACCTGTATCTTCAGCTCATCAGCTTGGCTGTGCCCTGGGGTCAGGGTGGTACTCTAGCACTGAGCAACCCCATCTCCCTGGGAAAGGCAGCTTTCATTTTTATTTTAGTGCCCTTTGTAGCAGCCCTCTGATGACTTTGATAAAATGCATACATTCAGAAAATTCAAGGTGGAAGGCACCTTGCCTTGGTTCACTCCCTGATTTCCATGTAAATAGGAATCACCTTGGGAGCTTGTCAAATTGTGGTTTATGGTGCACCCATCTCCCAGAGATTCTGACTCAATAGTGACTGAGGTGAGGCCTGAGAACTTGTATTTATATAAGCTTTCCAGGTAATTCTAATACAGATGGTATAAATGATGCTGGTAATTCTGGGACAAATGGTGTAAGTGGGAGACATAAAGGACTGGGGAGGAGAGGGAGGGTTTGGGGGAGTTTTGGTTTGTTTGTTTGCTTTTGAATTGCTTTTTGGAGATTTAGAACCATAACCTCACTCAACAGTGAAACCTAGCAATCTTATCAGCCTTGCACTCAAAAAGAGCTTTGTTTTGTCCGACTGGAATTTTTCTCCAGCTTAAGCCCTTCTTCCTTTCTTTGATCCTCATTGGCTCCAGATTGCTTCTCTGACTTCTCCCCATATAAGCAAATAAACGAAATAAAACTTGGGAGCTGCTTGAAGACACTAAGGCATTCCTTAGGCTTTTCTTTCTCTTACTTTCTTCTTTTCCTTATAGACAAAATTCTTCTAGGACTGCCCCCTAGAAGAATCTATGCCACTATCTATGCCATCTATCTATGCCACTTCTTCCATGCTTCCTAGTTACTGCTGTAGTACATGGTTTTGAGGTCAACCAGGAAATTTGGCCCCGTTGCCATGTAGAGGCTTATGGGAAGCATTCAGTGGACTCTGAGGAGCTGGCTGCAGATGGTATGTAGTTTGGCCCGCCCTTTCCACCATGCTGCAAGCGAGGGCTGGCATAAGTGTTATGAACGCCCCCCAAGGTAGCTGCTTTCCTTTCCTTAAAAGCTTTTTGTGAGAGCCTCCAGCATTGCTGGGTCTATGCCTTTCCAGCCCCATTTCATGCCATAGCTCGTCTTGGCTCACTCCTTGACTTTTCTGTGTTGGGGACCCCCAGTGCCTGGGGTGAGCTGGGTCATTAGGGAAGAACAAAAGGGAATGTTCCAGAAGAGTCTGGAATGGGGGAGAGGGGTGGGCAAAGAGGAATCACAGATGATCATGAAGCACCTGATCTACTGACCTCAAGGTAAAGACTACAGGCACCTCTAACTCTAATTAAGGCCCTACTGTATATGCCATATATTTGCATGGCTTTTCCAAGGCAAGATTAATTGACCTGCAGATCCACAATGACTTTTAAAGGTAGATTGCAGGTCTAGTCCCAGAAGGTGCAGAGTTTACTGGAAAATTTAAAGAAGTTGCCATCAAGCAGTGATAGTTTACATCACAAGGGATGACAGAGTGTGGTGACATGCGAGCCATGTGACCTTAGAGAGCTCACTTACGCTCTCTAGACATTAGTAGGTATATATGGAAAAATGATTCCATCAACAATAAGTAATGTTTATGGAGCATTTACTACATTCTTAACATTGTATTAAGTGCTTCATATAATATTTAATTGAAAAATCATACTAACCCTATGTGGTATATGCTATTCTTTGTCCCATTTCACAGATGAAAAAATGGAGGTATAGAGAAAGCCAGAATCTGTGTGACTAGCAACATGCTCTTAACACTGTGCTAACATCAATCTCCTGTTTTATTGTGGACTGAATGAGGTGTGTATGAGGAGTTTAGTGCAGTTCATAGCAGATAGCACTCAACAAATGATAACTACACTTACTATGTATGTTTAATGGATGGGTCCATCCCCAATGATGTGATTTCTCAATTTATAGGAGTAGATGCACTTAATGAAGAA
The DNA here is from genome assembly GCF_022079265.1 of Lynx rufus. NCBI lineage: Eukaryota > Metazoa > Chordata > Mammalia > Carnivora > Felidae > Lynx > Lynx rufus. Next base: position 180,147,939 of record NW_025814823.1, read on the forward strand.
TGAGGATATTATGTTTTGCTAACCTTGCACATTATCATGCCCTCTCCTAGGAAGGCTTTCTGGATCCCCAAAAGTCACTTCTCCCACAGTCAGCATGACGCCTTAGTTGCTAGATTTCCCCCATGAGCCCGTCTTGATTTCTGCAGCAGAAATGTTGCCATTTGGGCGCACCTGTTTCTGTATTAGACTAAGCTTCTTGGTGCAGTGACTGTATTTATTGTTCCATACCACCAGGACTCAGTCAGGAGACTCTCTTTTGCTGACTGGCTGGTATGTCTTATTTAATGCTTAACAAGAGACTTGGGGATTTGTCTTAGAGCCTAGGAGCTGGATAGTTGAACCATAACCATGGGACATCAGCTACTCCAAACCTTGTGAAAACAGTTGCTGATTTGCTGGCTTTCCTGGTTGGCTGCTGGGGGTCACTGGCCCCTGTGAGGCAAATGAAGGGCACTTGGCCAAGAGGAAGAAAAGAAGAAAGGCAGAAGATGAAACAGGAAGAGCAGGGGAGAGAAAAACAAAAGAGCATAGAAAGTAATGTTTGCATAGAAGTCTAAAATTTTTAAACTGAAAAATCCTTAGAGGGTACCTATTCCAATTTCTTAATTTTATCAAAAAGGTTTGAAGGCTATAGACAGGTTATTACACAAAGTTACACAGCTATGGATTATGTATCACTTTTGGACAATCCTAGCAGAAACCATTCTTGCCTCTGTGTGTGTGTGTGTGTGTGTGTGTGTGTGTGTGTGTGTGTGTGAACATGCATATTGCCAGACTCTGGTTTCTGGGACCCCATTGCTCACTGGCTCCTGAAACTCAGAATTCCAGCGTTCTTTTGCAGATGTACCCACAGCCTTTAAATGCACACCTGCAGGAGTTCTCCCACTGGATTCTGGGTCACCAGGAAACATGCCCTGAACCTGCCCTTATAGCAGGAGCATTCCATCTTGCTCATAAGAACAGCTGCTAAGAAGGGGCAGGTAGTGGTAGTTGCCATGACAAGGAGGGTGGCCAGAGCTGCTCCTGTTTTATTCTTTCATAATATATAGAAAATCTGCACTGGGCCAAATCTATCTGTCAAGGGTGTTACTTTGTTCTCATTTGGTTAGGTGGTGTGCAGTTTATTTTTGCATGGATATGCGGCCCCCCTCAATAACTAGGTTTTACTTTTTGCCCTTTTGGCAGTTTTGTTCTGTAGCGTACAAAGTCATTGCAGCCTTGTGAGGTTGCTTCTTAATCCTCCTGTGAACAAGGCTTCCCCTTCTCTGCCCTGTTCCTCATCCTTCCCTGCAGCCCCGTACAGAGAAAGCTGTTGCCAGCTCAGAGAAGCAAAGGGAAGCATTTGTGGCTACGTGAGGGAAGCTAGCTTGACATGAGTCTCGACCTGCCCCTTTTTCTTGACCTGTCTTAGACTTCGCAAAGCCGCAACTGTTCCTGTTCTTTCTCTTCCAGACCCCATCTCCCCAGCCTCCCGCCCCCACCAATACTTCAGATTTCTTGGCTCTCACCAAATTTATACTGACTTACCATTCCATGTCTTTAGATATCCAGGCCCTCAGCAATTTGGGCTCAGCAAATTCACTAGATACAGCAAGAGAGAGTATGAGAGAGAGACTATGTGTAATATATAATGGCCAGCCATACTTCCAGAGAAAACGACCTTGAGTTTCTCAGGCCTTGTGTACGATGTCAGAGACTATAGTCAGTTCGTGTGTGTGTGGTAAATCTTTAGAACATCAAAAGTAAAAGAACATTACTGTCCTTCCTTCCTTTCTAAAAAGAACATTCTCTGTACTCTAAGCCCCAATGGCAAGCAGGAGTCTAGATTTTTGTGTGGCATCTTATAAGTCTTTTGTTCTTTTCCCTTATCTCCTCAGTGCAAAAACTAGCACATGCTGGGCCCGTAGCATGAACAAGACAGGTAGAGCTTCTCTTCCCAGGGATCTGACAGTCTAGGGGCAGCAGGCAAGCGCAGGTAAGCAAATACATACGTGAGATGCTTTGGAATAAGTGGCATGAAGTCATAGAAAAGGAAAACGTGCAGAGGAGACAGGATGCATGCGACTTTATATTTGGAGGTCTGGTGAAGACTCTCTGAGGGGTGGACACTTGGGCAGAGACCTGAATGAGTAGAAGGAGTCAGTCTTGCTCAAAAAATGTCCATCAACCCAGGAACTGCTTCAGGCCCTGACTGCCCTGAACTGCCTGTATAGCCCGGGTTCAATTCTAGGTGGGTCTTTGCCTCAGTATGGGCTTAGGGAGGGGTCAAGCAGCCGCTGAACACAGAGTAACCCAATCTTGGCGACATGTTGGCCCTTTGAAAAATGAAACCTGTGTTCAGGTCCCCCAGAGCACAGGGATTTCAGTTTTAAAGAGATGCCCCTGCCTGTATCCCATTTTGCAAAATTTCAGCTTCTCCTGGAAGAGGGCTTCCTGCCTTGGATCCTGGAGGCCCTGGTATGCTTACCTCCTGAGGATACCGGCTCTCTGAGTATCGTTGGACACGGAATCTGGGCAGTGAGCTCACAGGATAGTAGGGTGGAAATAGAGGCCCCAGATGTTGTGTGCAAGTGGGTGATGAAAAGTGTGTGGGAGGTGGGGACCAGTTACAGGGCTGGTTAGTGTTCAGATTTGTGGGCTGCTGCTCGAATTATGACATCACAGAAGGATGGGACAAGTTGTGAATCCAGCAGCATGAACGTGGCTTTTCCTCTCCTTAGTTCCCCATGTAGCTGGCAAAAATTCTCTTAAACACAAGATGGAGCAATGCAGCCTTGCAGGGGGGTGTGGGGGAGGACGGGACCCCTGTTGATAGCTCTCATTTTTGGCACCTGCTGTGCGCTCAACACTGGGGTAGGCAGTGGACATGCATTACTTTTCTTAACCCTCTCAATATTTGACACAGTAGGTCATAGTACTCGTCTCATTTTATAGATGCAGAAGGTGAGACTCACAGAGGTTAAGTAACTTGCCCAAAGTCATCCCAGTCGGATTCAATGGCCAGGATTTAACTCAGGCCTGATTTAAGAGTTTGTATCTCTCTGTCCTTCACCATAGTGTTTCACTGCCTGTTGGCTTAGGCGCCAGACCTGCCAGAGTAAGACAAATGGAAAGAGGTGACCTACCTTCCTAAAGGCGTTTTCTGAAGTGATTTCTAAAGCTATGTGATACGGGTAACTTTCCCGAATTCACTCAGTAGTTAGTTGCTTAATGGATGAATAAGTAGGATCAGGGGTGGGGGTGGGAAGCAGGGAGAAGGAGAGACATGGGTGGAGAATGATTTCCAAGGCTGGATCTTTTCTTTATTTGACTCTAGTAAATTTTAACAAGGCCCTTAATAAAATCCCAGTGGTTAGCAGAGCCTCCACGTTTACAAGTCACTGGCCTGGGGCGGAGGAAGGGAACCTGGAATCCTTGGAATCCTGGCGCAGAGCTTAGTCCTGCTGACCTTTCATCGGATCAGGTGAACCGGACTGGTCAGAACAGGCACCATACTCTGAGTGCATCACTCCTGCCAGATACATGGAACAGGAGTCCTGACGCTGGCACGAGAATGGCCCCAGCTCCTTGGAGCTGGCTCCTTAGAGGACTTGCTCCAAGCCAGTGGATGAGATGTTTGAAAGAAATTCTCAGATACAGTCATCACAGGTCTGCAGAGCTTCGTGTCATTGTGCTTTGGAAATGTTACAAAATAGTCGTTGGTAATGAATACTGTGGTGATCGTCAGAACCCGCGTCTCATTCCCCAATCTGTAAGATGCCCTTTCTCACACCCCAGAAGTGACTTCCACCAACAAGGAGGAGTTATCATTGTTGGTATTAACTATTTAGTGGGCAATAAATAATATGTATAACATATCAAAGTATAAAGAATAAAAAATGGCAATAAAACGGGTTCCTGTCTTCTAGCACTTAAAGAAAAAAAAAGCAAAGCAAAGAAAAACATTTTCCTGCCATTGAAATCCTCTGTATAGAGTGAAAAATGAAATTTTAATCAAAGTGGGCAGTGGTATACATGGGGCTTCCCCAGGATCATATTCTTTATTTCCTACAACATACTTAAAAAAAAAAAAAAAGCACCAGCTTTTGTAATGGCAAAAACAGCTGCGGCCCATTTGCCGACAGCAGAACCAGGTAACTTTTCAAGTCTGGTTGAGTTTTTTTCCCTTCCCTTTGACCTGACATCCATAAGTAAAGATTTTAGGATGTGTAAAACCCTGCGCTCTGACAGAGTGGCCCCTCCCCCCAGGCAGCAGCTGTCTTGAGCTGCTGGACAGAGCATTCCTCCGGCTGCTCTCAGGCTCTGCAAAGCATCCCGAAGTCAGGCCTCCCGCTCTGCTCAACTTTCTTCCCCAGAAATCCCCATCCACACCATCCTTGCTGAGTCCCAGGGGAATCAAATCATCTTATTTGTAGGCAGTTGTCACCTGACCTGGAATATGATGAGTCCAAAGGATTAGTAGCTAGACCTGTTACAAGTCTTGTCATCCTGGAACCCACAGATGACAGAGACTCCACTATGGACACCTCACCAAGTAAAACCATTTTCTAGCTCTGGCCCTTCTGCAAACCAGAGAGAGATCATCTGGAATCGGACACCTCTGAAACTTCATGCTTCACAAAAGCCCGTGAGAGGCATTTTGGAACTGAATGGAGTGCTGTCATGTCTGGAATGCTGGAGCCTGGGCCAGGCTGGGACTTGGGGGGCAGTGCAGGGTCCCAGAGCAGAGCATCATGGGAGCTGAAAGCCAGTTTGGGTTATAGCCTTGCCCCATGTGGACTTAGCAAGTCTTCGGCAGACTTAGCTTCCCTGATCCCTGTTATCGTTTTCTGGGAAAATCAGACCCACATTTCTCATCTCCCCAGTTTATTGGGAAGGTCAAATGATACAGTATATGTGAAGGAACTTTATAAACTATAACGTGCTCTAAAAATAAAAGGTGTTACATGTGAATGAGTATAAATCACAGTGCACCATTTCAGTTCTGCAAACTCAGATAAGAATTTTTGTCCACATCATTTTTGTCATCTTAGTTTCTACTTCAAGCCCAATGTAGGGTTGCCAGACTTAGTGAATAAAAACACAGGACACCCAGGGCAGGGCATCCTAGATTGTTTCTGGCAACTTCACCCCATCCGTCCAGGCCACCAGGAAATTGTGGTAGAATTGCTTGGGTTCCACCCTGTCTGGGCCATTGTTCTAGGGATTTGTACAGTGTCAAAGTAAGGCAGAAACCAAACAAGTTACCTCCGTGTTTCCCCTTACCTCCTCCATATGGCAACACTGGGACTGGCTACTCTCTGTGGGCACACTGGAGACCTGAGAATTATTTTTGCAGAAAAACAATTTGCCTGTATTTGCCTACACATACAACATAGCCACTGCCTTGTGGAAGTCTTATTGAGACAAGAATCATGAGGTTGAGTCCTCTTTGCCTAAGCACCCAGCAGTCTAAGCCTCGGTCTCTCTGTCTCTCTGTGTCTCTCTTGGTGTCTCATGCTCTCATTCTGCCCCTAGCCCCGGGGTATTTTTTTCTGTTCTGGGAGAAATCTCTACTTTGACTTTCTCCAGTTCACTTTGCCTCTTCCTCCATCCAGTTCTTCTTTTGCCCCTTTGTTCTCCACAAACCATATTGGTTCAACTCTGGGCATCAGCTTTTGGAATACCAAAGCCAGGGAGCCTTGCCAGTAACTTCTTCTTTCTCTCTGCAATGGACCATCTCTGAGGCAATGAAGGCAAGGCTGATTGGCTACTTGCTTGAGGAGAGAAGACAGGAAAGGAGAAAAATAGATGAAAAATAGATACAAATTAATGGTTCAAAATGTGTTCCAGCCATAATTTAAATGGTGCTCACTCATTTAGCATGTATTTAATTACCCTTATGTTGTAGCATTTCTCCAGTAGTCTTTTCCTGCAGTACATTTATAATTTGGGGGAGAGACAGGCACTGTACTTTATCATGTACGCTATCTGATCCAAAGTGAGTGCTCAATGTAGGTTGAACTTGTTTACTGGCTTAGAGCTACTTTGTGGGATGTTGGGATGCACACTATCAGATGCTAAGCAACTTTCGGGAAGGCTGGCTGCTTTTGATGACAACAGCAGACCCAGTATTACCTCTGTGGGTTACTGTTGGTTTGTTCTTCATCAGCATAGACAGCTGGAGGAGCCTGGCACAGAAAGGTGATGTGGAAAGGAGCTGGTAGCTACAGGAACGTTTGCTCTTTGGCAAGAAAGGAGGAGAGTGTTTGCAAATGGACTCCCCAGGTGACACTTGGGATCATTTCGAATTAATGATACCTTTCCAAGAGTCTTGCAGACCTTGTCAGCTGACTCCATCAAGTTATGATCGCCCAGAGACACAGCTACATGGGATCTGGAAAGTGAATTAGCAGGCTGTGGGTTTCCAAAGTTGGAGGGGAGTACATGCTGTAGAATGGAAGTTTCAAGAGAAGGAAGACCATTTTCTGCTTTGATACCTTCTGAGGTCCTTTTGCTTTGTGTTCCAAGGCGACCCCTCTCTCCTGATTTACATTTCCTGGATTCTTCTAAAATGAGCAGTAATTTTTGCTCATGCTGAAATGTGACTTTGGGTGCAGAAAAATCAAGCTGCCTTCGCTCAAATCCCAGCTCACCCACTTACCAGCAGTGTGACCTCAAACAAGTTAGCTCATCTCTGAACCTCAGTTTCCACATTGGTAAAATGCAAATAATAGCACATACGGACTTTCACCATGAGGTGGTACGAGGGTCATGTGCAAAAACGTGTGAAAGTGCTTGCTGTAGTATTTGACAGATAATTAGGGCATGGTGAATGTTTGCTATTAGTGCTTTTGGAATAATTTATCTTTGAGGCAAAATAAGACCTGGAAGATTTCCCTTTTGAAAAAAGGGATGGCAAGTTCAAGTGGTTTGTTCAGACTGCAAGGGAAGTCAGCAGTTGGGTTGGGAGCCCCTCTTCCTCGGTAAAAGGTGGACCTGGCCAGGACCACAAACTCTATGGGTTCCTGTGGCTCCTGCCAAATGCCACCTCTAGCTGTGACTGTGGTCTTTCCTTCAAGGCTCTGTACTCCTCTGCATGGCTGAGGAAAGCAGGTGCCATGCTCTGCATGCTCCCCCTCACAACCTCACAGCTCTGTTGCCACAGATGATGTCTGACCCAAAGGTGAGTCACCACAGAAATCATTTGCCTTGTTTCATAAGAGTCTAGAGACCTTCTTCTCCATGAGACCCAGAGTTTTTCTACCTCACATCCTGCCAGAGATGATTTCTTTCCATCACAATTAATCTTTTTTGCTTCTTAATCTCTATCTTTTCTTGTGTGGACTTCATCCTGGAGAAAGATAAAGTTATCATCACTTTGGGGCACCTCCATGGCACAATCGGTTAAGCGTCAGACTCTGTATCTCAGCTCAGGTCATGATCTCATGATTCGTGGGTTCAAGCCCTGCATCAGCTCTGTGCTGATGGTGCAAAGCCTGATTGGGATTCTGTCTCTCCTTCTCTCTGCCCCTCCGCCACATGTCTCTCTCTAAACAAACTAACTAACTAACTAACTTAAAAAAGAAGAGTTATCATCACTTCGCCAGGAAACAGAGCTGGGGGCATATGCCCAACATGGCAGCAGAATGACCTCTTTCACCTGGGAATACTGAAAGCAAGTGGCAGTTCTCTGCAGACTGGGCTCCATGAAGCCCCAGAATCTCCTGGCAGACTGGCTGCTTTGCAGAGGTCACTGTTCGGTACCCCATTAAGGCAACAGAGAAGAAGGGAGTTTAGTGGGGAAGATTAGCATCCAGATTAACACCCAGAGATGATATCATTGTCTCTGAGTGTTCTAGCCAGAGAATTCATGGAAAACCCAAGATCTCTAAAGGCAAAGTGGGGGCATGTACTGGTATATGTACAGTATAACTGCATTGGGAAGAGACCATCTGAAGCTCTGATAAATCTTAGGAAGAAAAGCTATTGAGAAGTTCTTTCTACTTTAAGAAAGCCGGGAGAGTTAAAATTGTAGCAAAGCCAGTGGATAGGTATTCAGTCAAGCCGGCAGACTGCAGTGTATGTAGGCAAACACACATAGACTGTGCACCCCAAAATATACACTTTTAAGTACACACACACATGCACAGGTGTAATGTAAACACATTTACACCCCTATGTAGAGACTCCCAGGCCCTCTCTACCTTAATCTCATGTTAAAGTCTATTATTTCTGAGTCAAAGAGTACATATAATACTTTGGCTGGGCAAAAATACTTTGCCTTGATGGTCAGGGCAGGTCCCCTGAATTTGCCAGGGAGCCAGGATGATAGAATAGTGGAACATCCACATTCTGAGGCCTGCAGGTGTGCAGGTGACTGCTGGGGAATAAATGAGCAGAGCTGTGTGACAGGAGTTCTGTGACTCCCCCAGTACCCAGGCCACTGCCTGGGCACCATGCTGCCTCCTCATCCTTTGCCAGGGTGTGACAGCTGAGAAGGCCAAGAGGGTTGGCTTTGTTCTCTAGTTGGCTTGGGTGGGTGGCACTCATGGTTGCTGGTAGAGCAATCTCTTATCTATGAAACTTTGCGCAGGAAAGAAAACAAGTAGAGGTGTAGGGCTAGGTTTCTCTCATCGGATTTTCAGATCCTGTTTCTAATAGTAAACACCAGGCTGTCATCGGCTTTTTGTGCTCAGAGAAGTGGGAGTGTGTGTGTGTGTGTGTGTGTGTGTGTGTGTGTGTGTGTGAGAGAGAGAGAGAGAGAGAGAGAGAGAGAGAGAGAGAGAGAGAGAAAGTGTGCGAGCAGGGGGGAGAGGGGTGGGAGAGAGAGTCTTTAAATTTTAATTGGTCTGCAATGAAAGATTTAACTGTTTAAAAAACAAGACCCTCTTAGTCCCAGACCACAACTTATGTGCTAATGTGGGAGGTTAGGAGCTAGTGAAGAGAGGAGGAGGGGAGGGGCAGATTCCTAATGGATCCTGTGGGGAATCATGCTGTTAAGGGACAGGGGAACCGACCATATGGATAGTAGAATACAATCCCCATCTACTACTAGCTGTCTAACTGTTGTCTCATCTCTTAGGTAGGGAAGGTAATCTTTGCTTTCCTTCTTTTTAACAGTATTGTGTAAGTGAAATAAATGATCAGGGCATGCAAAGTTGGTTTAAGGTTTAGCTTATACCCTGCTTCAAAAGATGGTGGGTTGGGGCGCCTGGGTGGCGCAGTCGGTTAAGCGTCCGACTTCAGCCAGGTCACGATCTCGCGGTCCGGGAGTTCGAGCCCTGCATCAGGCTCTGGGCTGATGGCTCGGAGCCTGGAGCCTGTTTCCGATTCTGTGTCTCCCTCTCTCTCTGCCCCTCCCCCGTTCATGCTCTGTCTCTCTCTGTCCCAAAAATAAATAAATGTTGAAAAAAAAAAAAAAAAAGATGGTGAATAGTTTGGTATAAATCCCTGAAATACAGTGATGTAGCAGATGCTTTGGGGATCAGGCATTGCCATTTGCTAAAATGATTGTTTTCTTATCTATCTTCTCTTCCCCTTCACTTAGATTATACACCCTAATCCCATGGCATCCCTGGGCCCAGCACAGTGCCTGGTACTGAGGAGATGTGTCAGCAAATATCTATTGGATTTTCTGTGGGCATTTGGAGAAAATATAGCCCCTAAGTTCCTGTGGCCCTGGTGATTTCTGTACCCTGCCATTTGTTTGCAGCATGAGCCTTAAGTAATAATTTCAGATGGCCTTTAAGGCATCTTGCACTGTCTGCTAAGATTGTGTTTCAGCCCCACCTTACCCCTCCCCCACCCCCACAGCAGAGATGATTGTGCTCTCCAGAAGGACAAGGATCGTGTCTTCCCTGCTTATAGCTATATCTGCCAATCTAGAAAAGTGTCTAGAACATAGTGGGTCAATAAATATTTATTAAATGAATGACTGATTGGATAAATGAATGAATGAATGAATGTTATAGCTGCAGCTGCATTTGTTTTGTTTCCTGTTTCTTGTTTGTCCAGCTGAAAAATGACAGTAGGGATGTATGTACTGGTACTATCACAAGTGCCATTTGCAAATCCATTCTAAATGGCCTTGAGTTGAGTTGAACTTAATGCCTCTGTTCTTGCTCAACAGGTCATCAGGGAAGATTGTGATGGTGTTGGTGATGATGATGATACCTACCATTAATTGAGAGCCTGCCATGTGCCAGGAACCCTCTGACACATTTCACATGTATCATCTCACTGACTTTTCATAGCTATTCTATAGTGCAGTTACTCAGTTTCTATTTCACAGTAACCAGAGCTCAGAGTAGGTTAACCCCCATATCCAAAACCACAGAGTTAGGAAGGTGTAGAGGCAGTATTTTAACTCAGGGCAGTTGACCAACCCCAGAGCCCCTTCTCTTGCCTCCCTGTCTTGCTGAGCGATGTCAGACTCAGCATTGGAGGAAGGCCCAGAAGGGTTAGTAAAAGCAGCAGAAGAAAAACAAATTGTAGGGAGTCTATTATGGTTGATCTTAAAAGTCTTGTAATGATCTTATTTTCTCTGGAGGACATTGTGAAAGCTAGTGATTTACCATACTCCCTGGCTAGGGGAAGATGTCCAGGCAGCCGTCTCTCCCTACCTGTGCCTCAGGGCTCCAAACCTAACCCAACAGGGATTCCAAAGGAACTATTCCCATCCACTTTTATTTCCCTTTGACACGCAGAGTATCAGCCCCTCCAATTTTGTGGGGTTTTTTTTTTCCCCAGGCGGATAATGGGCTTCTAGCCAAAAATCCTTTCAATTAATGGACTAGGAACAGCACCCATGAAGAAAATTAGAAACAGATAAGAAGAGAAGGGCCCCTCTGCTCAGAGCAGAGGAAGGGAATAATTCTTGGATTATGCTGATGATTTACCAATGTTTTCCTAATGTGAGAATCGGTCAGTAGGGGCCTGGGTTTTTTATGAGGGAGGAACCTCTTCCAGACAGCTCACTCCCCAACAGCCCCGATAAATCCCCACACCCCCACTTCCAGTGAGAACGTTGCCCTCTCCAGAGTCACGGTGTCAAAGCCTGTTTAGCTGTTCTTTACGTATCAGCCACAACCCCAACATTAGTTCATGCTTGGAATATGAAGCCATTTCATATTTATTCTTGTTTTATCTGGCAGGGAGCCTTAAAAAAAAAAAAAAAGTCCCCTGCTGGTGCTGTTCAGCTCTTATATCTTTATAGTCTCTTGAATTGATTTGACAGAGCAATCATAGGCCATGGGTGAGACCAAACGCCTCTCTCAGCAACAGGCTGGAAGAATGGACAAGACTGCACAGCTCACTTCCCTGGGGCCAGTCAGGCCACATCCATGTTCTGCCCTGAAGGGGCTATGTGCATGCCCTCACCCACTCTGGCCCATGCCAACCAATACCATAGAAAGAGTTTCCTGTGACAGTTGTTCAGTGGGAGTTTCTGAAAAGAGCAAGGGTGTCTGGGGAGCCATTAGGAACTGGTTTCACCTCAGAACATTCTAGAAGCTGAGAGGAGTCTGACTTCCTCAGAGGAGTTGCAGGCTCTTGAAAAGGCTTCCCCAAAGCCACAGTGAGCTTTGGGAAGATTTATCAAGTGACCTGGCCTGCTGAGAAGGTAAGGTTCACGTTTTGCAAGTTCCAGATAAGTCACAGGGTTTTAACACAAGGGACAGTGACTTGAAAGGGCATACAGAATCGTATGTACACATAGACATACACTCAGTTTTCTGGGAAAAGAATCTAGATTTTAGTGGGTAAGAAGAGCAGTCTGTGACCCCAGCAAGCTTAAGAACCTATGAACTAAGGCAACTTTCACTGATAGTCTGAGATGATGTTAAGTACATGTCAGAAAAATTTATTTTACTATCTGTGTACTTGTTTTCATGTGGGTTAAAAAAACTAATATGTCACATTTATGATTTTACAGATATAAAAGATTATGTTAAGTAAACCTAATAGTCAAGTTATTCACGGATAAGGATAAAATAAGTAAATAGCAGTACAAGTTCTGTACCTCCATAGTAAAATTCACTTTTGGTGAATTGGGAAATACTTTGATCCAAGAAGAAAAACATGGAAGATTCTAGCCCTAACAACCTCTTGTCCCAGTTGCGGAGATGTTTCTCAATTAGACCCCCATTTTAGTTTCTCCTACCAGCTGCCTGCACGCCACCTGCATTCTAATATACATTCAGAACAGAAGGCTGTGCTCTTCCAGAACACACGATGGCTCCCTGTGGCCACTACATTACGTCCCATATCCTCTAACTGGGTTCGCAAATCCAGCCTTCTATCTGAGGTTAGCCCCACTATTTCCTGCTCTGGAAACTCTTCTTCAGCCAGACCATTCTTTTCACTGTCCTCCCCAACTCCTGAAAGTCCATCTTTATTTCTGCCCTGTTGCTTTTGCCATGTAATTACCTCCATAACCTGTGCTTCTTGCTTTTCTCTTGAGCCACCGCACCCCCTAGAAATCTGTGGTTCCCACCAGTGTTTTCCTTCTCTGGAATATCGCTGCCTGGCGATTTTGCATGTCAGAAAAAAAAAGGGGGAGACTTTTGGTTAATTCCTCTGTTTGGCACCAGTAAGCCTAGACATGGAGAGGAGCCACAGCCAGGAGTCTAAACCTTCCCTTTTGGCTTGTTGAGCTTGTTGACGAAACAGGATAAGTTTGGGATTAATCATTGAAAAACAAGTGAGATAAACTCCTGGGTTCCAGAGATATTAACTCCTTGGTCCTCGTCCCAGCTTAGGTTATCAAAACCAAGATTTGTTCATTTTTCACAGTTTATGAGGTTTATCTTTGGCCTGTCATGAGACGCTGACAGAAAGATGAAATTGGTCTGTTTCCAGTCTATTTCACTCAGTCATTCCTGCTTATAACAAGTTGAAATGCTCCATTGTAAACACTTGAGGAGGAAAAACATAGAGACATGAGCAGTGAATGGTCATGTACCTCTTGCAGTCATCTTGCATTTTTATCTACATGTTTTTTATCGTTAAAGCCAAACTCAAAAGGTAGAGGGCCTCCCCCTTCATTCCAAGCAGAAGGTTAATTTGAAGTGATTTAGTAGGGGGAGTGGCTGCAAATGATACATGGGGGTAGTTTGAGAACTTTTTGTTTTCTCAGGATTAGACAGAGAAGATATAGGTTCAAAACACTAACGATGAAGGAGGTGCTAGATATGAGAACCTTCTAAAAAGTGTTGACTGACAAAGCATTTGGATAAACGTGAAAGTGATTTGAAGTGTGAAAAGTACTGTGTATGTGCAGAAAAACACTTTTTCAATTGAATGGGATTTTTAATGTTCCTCTGACGTATCACAAGTTTACTGATAAATAAGGTGACAGTAGACTCGGGCACCCTGCTCCGTGTAAAGTCCACTAAAAAAGGTTTCAGAGGGGCGCCTGGGTGGCGCAGTCGGTTAAGCATCCGACTTCAGCCAGGTCACAATCTCGCAGTCCGTGAGTTCGAGCCCCGCGTCAGGCTCTGGGCCGATGGCTCAGAGCCTGGAGCCTGTTTCCGATTCTGTGTCTCCCTCTCTCTCTGCCCCTCCCCCGTTCATGCTCTGTCTCTCTCTGTCCCCAAAATAAATAAATAAACGTTGAAAAAAAATTTAAAAAAAAAAAAGGTTTCAGAAACAAAAGATGGATTAGCAGGAAAAGTTACTCAAGAGAGGTGTGGAACTAAAGCCTCCAATAATGAGCATCTAGGATAAAATAAAGACTGACTTAAAAAATTGTTTTTCATGACTGTTATTATTGAACAGTAGATTAATATTAATCAGATGTTTACTGAATTCTTAGAGGGTTTTTATAACTGGCAAGTATGTGTCTTTCTTTTGGTGACTATGTATAAAGGTAATTTCTGACTATTCTTTAGTGAGGTTGAACCAGGCCAATAATGTTCAACTCTGTATTATATAATTCATCTCATGCTTTGACTTCTAATACCATAAAGTCTCTGTTATTCATTCTTACCTAAACGTTTTTTATTGTCACTGGTGTTTTTAGATTGTTGAGCATTTTCTGTGATTTCTTTATTGTGTTTCTCTTTGTGTAATTCTGAATTGTAGATTTCAGGATTAATGTAGCTGAAAGAACTTTCCAGTTCTGGAAAGGGTCACAATGCTGTGTGTTCTTAACTAATTTTTTTTTTAATTTTTTTAAGGTTTATTCATTTTTCAGAGACAGAGATACAGAGCGTGAGCGGGGGAGGGGCAGAGAGAGAGGGAGACACAGAATCCGAAACAGGCTCCAGGCTCTGAGCTGTCAGCACAGAGCCCGACGTGGGGCCCGAACTCACAGAGGGCAAGATCGTGACCTGAGCTGAAGTTGGATGCCCAACCGACTGAGCCACCCAGGCGCCCCTTAACTAATTTTTTTAAGGCAAGGCACGCATGTTTCAGAATTCCCAGTGTCACTCCAGCCAGCACAGCACAGTGGCTAGGGACACAGGCCCTGTAGGATGACCACCTAGTCTTGAACTTGGACCCCTACTCACTGACTATGTAACACCTTGGCTACTGGCTGAGCATCTTGTGGCTCAATTTCCTCATGTGTAGAACTGAAGTGAATAATATTACACCTACCCCACAGAGGTACAAGAATTAATGATGTAATACATTGATTAATACACACCTGGCCCATATTCAATTCTTCACGTGTTTACTGTTGCTATACCTGCCTGACAGGAAGCATTCAGTGTTACCTTTTTTCTCCACATAGCAACCTGGAAATACTGTATAACTTCTTAGTAACAGTCACAGCATTTATTGAGCACTGATTTTTGTAAATCATGGGAAATGCTTTACCTCCACTTCTCCTATTTCCGTAGAGGGGCACGAGCATCCAGGCCCCAAGAGGAAAAACTATGAAGGTCCTTCAGGCTGTCTTCTCCTCTCCTTCACTCACTTACCCCTAATACAAGCCCTAAGCTACAAAATCTTTGAGGTTAAGAGCACCATTTGAGCCAGGAGGCTCCTTTTTGTATAGATCTGCCAGCACGCAGATGGGCACCAGCTCTGCACCTGTCACTGTAGGGCCCGGCCTGCCCTTAGCGTGGGGCCAGGACTGCCTTTGTGAGGCCTGTGGATGTATCTATCCTCTTGGGGTTTGTCAGTGGGAGCCTGTGATTCATGTTAAACATGGCGCCTCTGCATATTCCACCCTCCAACCCCGCTGCCAGACACGTTGTCCAAAGTTCTAGGAGGCAACTAAGAAGTCTAGTGGTCAGTGGTGGCCACACACCCGAGTCACATCTTTTATCTGAAGACCTTTAGGAACAGTAAAGCCAACGTTCTCTATCTGGTTGATTCACATTAGTCTCAAATTTGGTAGGGTTGGGGGTTGTGATTAGTTTTCACAGAGTACTCCCAAATACACACACTCACTTGATCTGACAACCCTATGAGGTAGGAATTATTAGTATGTTGACCAGATCAGAGAACCAGGCTGAGAGCGGTGTAACCAGCAGCACAGCCTGGTGCCTGGTGAACAGCCTGGTGCCTGAAGGTCTGGATTCAAACCAGGTCTGTCTGACTCCAGAGCTCAGTGTCTTGAACCCCCTCACCAGAGGTTCTTATACTCGGAAGTTTACCCAGCATCCCCCAAAGGACTCATTAAAACAAGGTTGCTGGCCCCCACCTCGTAGAGTTTCTGATTCCGTAGGTCTGGGGTGGAGCCCAAGAATCTGCATTTCTAACAGGTTTCCAGCTGGTGCTGAGGATGCTGGTCCAGCGACCCCACTGTGGGAACCATGCTGTATACCCAACCTCGTACTGTCCAGTGGCTGTTTCTTAGCTTCAAGCTTCAAAGTCCACTAGTACATGAGGTGGTATCAAATTTTGGTGTAAAACATTAGAACCAGGAAAGTAAGCTTATTTGAATGATTAACTAAGATGTCTACGATCTTGCATAGAAGACAGATCCGTTTGAAGGCATTTTAGAATTTGTTGTACTTTCTAAAGCTAAAATGCGTCAAGGAAGGGATGAAGGGATGTGTCACTTTAAGCCATGACAGAGTATTTTATTCTTAAGATACATTTTCCAGTGACATTTTATTCTAGAGACAATCTGGATGACTTTCCTTCTTGTAACTGTGAAACCAGGAACCATCCCTATGTCCCAGGTGATTCCTAGAATTTATTACTGAGAGCTTCCACCTGGTTTTAAATGTGAATAGTAAAGAGGGAGAGAGAGATTGGAAATTGGTCCCAAATTCAGGGAAAAGTGATTATGTGAAGAACAGAGCCCCTGGTCATTCAATAGACACCAAAGACAAGGCCAAACAAGGGTTACAAGTGGGTGTGAAGTGCCCAGGAAAAACTCAGATGTGCAAGAAATACCATTCCCACAAACCTGATTTTGACCATTGAGACCTTTAAGTTGGAAATTCCATGTCAGTCACTATCTGGATCTCCCCCGTTCTGTCTTCCAGCATCCCACCCAGTACAGTTAGGAGTTTGCATGTGCTGGGACACCACAGATGGCTAGCACTGCTCCCCCACTGTTGCGCTGGACCACTGAGGGCCCTTGGAGCATAGCAGCTCTAATTTTTCTGAGTTTTGCTGGGAAAGGGAATTTTTGGCAATTTTGGCTTCCAGATGGGCCAAGAGGTGTGATTCCTGGGGTCTTTCCCCCTCCCTGGGGCACAAAAAGGAGTGAAGGCTCTCCCAAATCTTTGGGCCCGGTGCATCTTTCCTTCTCTAATTCCTTTCTAGTTTTCGGGAAAGAAGCCACTTCCCATCTTTTTTTGATGCCACTCTCCCTTCAGCCCCATCCTTCCCCAGTGGGACTCGATGCCAACTGTTTCCAGGAGGTGCAGAAAAATCATTTCATTCTATCCTTCTAAAAGGAGAGAAGGGGTAAGAAAACCAGCAGAACTCAGATTTGATCCTAAAACAATGTCACTCACAGATTCAACCATGGTTCTCGGCGGAAAGGTGTCCCTCTCCAAGCCTCCCCACTCTTGAGGAGTAGCACACCAGGGGCACCGAGCACAGCTTTTGCCAGATGGCGATGTGAACTCTCAGGGGACTAGCTTTTAGGCCCTATGTCCTGGGGCATGCAGATGTCACTCTTTGGGATGGGGCTGGCATTGTCCAATCCCCTCATGTATGGGGCAGAAAGCTAAGTCTCACTAGGATAGAAATAGAGGACAGCAAAGACACTGAGGAATCTTTGCCAATGAGGCAATCAGTCCCTCCTTCCCGCCATGATTTCCTGGGAGGGGCTTGCTGTTACCTTGCCTCACAGCTGTAAGGATGACCTATTGACACAGCAGTCACCTGATAGTCCTACAGTAGCTTAAAGGCTCTGAAACCTGGTCAGACCATGAGCCAGATTCTACTCTTCATCAGCTCCTCCCCAGCTCAGGGTGCCCTTCACGAGGCAGGCCTTAGTCTCATACTGCGTCCTGGTGGAGGCCATAAAAGCATAGGTGGCTGGGAACCCTTACTGTCAGGAGTCCTACTTCCTACCACCCTGCCTGGGTACTGGATGGACTAGCCTGAAGCCAAATCACTGACCAGCCCAGAGTGACTTCACCATTTTAGAACCTGCTGTAATAATTTTCATCAGGTCAATTCCCACAAGCCAAACATTGTTTAGGGTCAGAGTAGACAGAGTTTCTTACGGGGTTTTGAATTCACTGTCTTTAAGAAACCAAACAGTGGGGGCACCTGGGTGGCCCAGTGGGTGGAATGTCCGACTCTGGATCTTGGCTCAGGTCATAATTTCACAGTTTCATGGGCTCGAGCCCCATGTGGGGCTCTGCATTGATAGTGTAGAGCCTGCTTGGGATTCTCTCTCTCCCTGTCTCTATCCCTCCCTGGCTCCCTCCCTCCCTCCCTCTCTCTCTCTCTCTCTGTCTCTGTCTCTCAAGGTAAAATAGATGAACACTGAAAAAACAATTTTAATTAAAAATAAAAGAGAGAGAAACCAAACAGTAGCATTGTGAAGGGGTTTGACATTGTAGCTGAAGCCCCAGGTATAACTAAGCAAGCCTAGAAGTCACAGATTATTTCTCTTGCATAAATTTGGGGGTATAAATACCTATGAGAGAATACTTTATTGTGTCTGTTAAAAATGAAACTTTAGCTCCAGGCCTCCCTCTTCCCATCTTTCATCCACTTAAAATGGCATTTTGTGTCCCTGTGGTGTGAAATGGGAAAGGATATTTGCAGCTCAGATGTCCCCATGTTGACTTCAGCCTAGGGAGGAGGACAGTTCTGGAAGGGCTCTGCTTGCAGACCCGGGACCTCTGTATTTGCTCCTCCATCTGAAAGGGCAATGGCCTCTCTTGCAGGGAAGAGCTTCCCCAGAACAGAAGTCTAGTGACACCCACTCTCCCAGCTGCCCCCAGCCATGCTGAGCTTCGATGAGCTTTGTGCCATGCCTGCTCTGTGCCTGGCACTGTGCTGAGTACTTCTGTGTCTGCTAATGATCTTGGCAGTCACCAGTTGAACGTTTGAGAGTGTGAGGGTTGGGGAGCGGGGAGGGGTGCAGTGCTCGTGGTTGGTCAGCAGTAGCCAGAAAGGACAATGCTGAGGGAATTGGATTCAATCGCCGTCTTTCTCTGGGAAATCAAGCATAGTTCTCAAGCTGTGTACAAGAATGCAGGATCAGATGTCCAGTGTGTTTTGGCTTTGCTATCTGGGAGTTGGGCTGTGTGCAGAGTTGACAGGTGCCAGCTTGATGCTGGTTTGCCATGCAAGCAATTATGCCACAAAAGGGGGCAGGAAGTAGGGGTAGCAAAGGAAGCCTCCATTGGAGACCACAAGTTCCCAATCCATTGGAACCATTTCCATCTGACTAATGAGAATAATCTATTTTGCAAATGTGTCAAGTGGGCGCTCTCGGGGGAAGAGACTTCTTGACACTGATGATTCTCAATTTTCTGACAGTAGATTAGCCAAGGTTTTTTTTTTCTTCTTCTTCTTCTTTATCCCCTAACACAATTCCAATAATTTTCTTTCATCACTTTGTCATTGAGTACCCAAGGAAGACAAACTAAGTTTAGTATTAGCTTTAGTATTTAGTGTTAGCTGTGCAAACAATGAGTAAGGTATCACAGTTAAGAATGGGGGGAGTATATTTTTAAATTGTATAATTAATTTGATAGCAGAATCAGTGACTTTGAGTGTCCATCCTGTTGGATGATCAAAGTAGCTACTTTTTTCCTTGCTCTGTCTACATGCCCCCATTTGTAGCCCAGCCCTGAACAGCTCATTCGTGAACCTTTTTCTGCTGTGTGTGAAAGAAAGCCCTATGTGCTCTCACACGGTGTCAGTTTGCTTGGTTGCATCGTGAATATCCTGAGGCATAGCATCCACGCTGCAGTTGAGGGGGATACACAGGAGATGGGCTCTTAAGTGAGATTGGATTGAATCTTGCCTCTAACCCCTACCAACTGTGTAATTTGAGGCAGGATACCAGATTGTTCTGGCCTCTGTTCCCCTCTGTATAAATGGGGGTAATGATAGCTCCTAACTTTGTAGACTTCTTATAAGCATTAAATAAGACAATTTGTGCAAAGTAGGAAGCCTGATGCATGGTGGATCTTAATAGCACTTACTATTATTATTCTCTTCATCCCCATTTTGACCACGGGACAGAAGGACTGTTAATCTTGGAGGCCAAGGTGGGATTTATGTGGACATATAGATAAATAATTTTGTTGGGCATGGGAGGACACCAAGATGGACAGATAACTGAATTCTGGGATGTGCCTGTCACCATTGTTGGAGTGTGAACAAATCTCAGGTGAGAACATGTGGAAAATAAAGGTCAAGGACCGTGTAAAAGTTGGGGCTGTTTTTCTGTACAAACCCAGAAGATGACTTTTGATTGTCGGTGTGTGCCAGAAAGCCCTGAGAGAGAGTCTTAACCAGCCACAGCAGCTGACCATCACACCCTGCCCAGCACCAAAGGACCCACTTGCCCTGCTTGTTCTTTATTCCATGGGGCTCTGGAGCCTTCCAAGGATCCCACACAGCCTCCCACTCCAGTGCCTGTCGGACAAGGGTGTCTTCCTGATAAAGTCATTTTCTTCTCCTTCATCTTCTCTCAAGGCTACACAGTGAGCCTTTTAGGGGCAAAGTCAAAACAGGAACCCCAGTCTCTGATTGCTCGTCCACATCCCCAGATGCCGTACAATCCTAGCTGATTCTAGAAGCCCTCAGTCAGCTGCCGCTAGAACCCTACATTTTGCAAATGTTATGTTTTGCTTTTGTTTTATTTATAATATGGCATCAAGAGGACTCCAAGGGCTCTCCTAGAATGGGGAAAAGGCAGGATGCAGCAGAGAAGGTGGGCACTGTCCAGGAGCGAGGTGATGGCTTCCCATGCCAGTGGTCACTTTTTCTTATTCTCATTTTCTGCCTTTCATCACTGATTCAGGATATTTTTTCCTCATTACTTAAAAAGCATATGAGCAAACAAAACCCTTTCTATGAATCTTGGAGAAGCATGTAGTCACTTAAAATAGAGAACAGTTGGAGGACTAAAACAGAGCAGGGCCTGAGGGCAAGATGAGCTAATAGAGGGAGAGTGCCCACCTGGGGGATTCTTTGACCTTCCGCTCACACTGCCTCAGCCTTGATATCTGTACAATGGGCTACCATCTGTCCTGCCTGCTTCAGAAGGATTACAGGAAAGGTCCCTGAGAAAGCAAGGGCAGCATCTCACAGGTAGAACACCATGCACAGGGCTTATATAAGTAAAGGCTAACATATCACAGCTTTTTCACCAACCCCAGGAGCCTGGGCCAGAGCACAGAGCCCCGAGTCCTGCTCTGTCACAGCAGCTTGTCAGAAACTTCCTAAGGACCTGGCCATTCTTGCACTTGACTGACATCTCAAGTTTCCTCAGTCCCTTTGGAGGTGGAGGGGAAATGTGTATTTTCAGTTTGAGAAGCAAGATAAATCTCAAAATGTCAGACCTGAGGCTTAGAGTGAGTACATAAGGGCCGTTTTCATTTGGGGCCTGACAGAACTGCGTGGGTTTCCTGGCCTCCAAACACCCACCTACTGAAGTCCCAGAGGCTGACCCTCCTTGAGAGGCTCGAGGGTAAATCCTGCACCCTGTCACCCTTTCCAACAAAGGGAACTCTTTGAAGCTCACGCCAAGCTCTGGTGGTCATTATTCCACATGTAAAGGGCCTTTGCTAATACCCACTGGCACTTTTGAGTACAAGGAGGGCACTGTATCAACCCCCACGAAACGGAAATGCTATTGACACTGGCATAGGAGACCGCAGTTCCCTATGTTCAGCAATCCTGGGAGGCACCTACTAGAAAATATGTTCTGAGGAGTATTCACGCATAGAGAGCAGTGTTTCTCAAACTGCATCCTTCAGAACCTTGAGGTTCCATGGACTGTGTCTCAGACTGAGGCAGAAAGTCTGGAGGAAAGGGGAGGGAACTTGGGAAGCCCAGCGGGCAAGGCTCCAGGCCTTCCTCCTCCAGAACTTCTGCTTTCATCTGTCTTTTATGTCATGGTTCTGGATGCTGCTTCACTGACAGAAGGTTCCTCTGCTTTTAAAAACAGCTTGAAGACCACTGGCTGATTTCGAGGTTCTCTTCACAGGATTCAAGCTATAATTATATCCATAGAAAATAAATAAATAAAAACCATTGACAAATCTAGGCGAATTAGCCCTGGCATAAAGTGAAAGTAAACTTCAGTAGAGTTCTACAGGATTCTGAAGCGTCATAATCTTCTGGGTGTAGTTGAAGGTCCTTATATGTGTCATCAGGCCCCCCTGCTCCTAACTCATGCCTTGCACTGTCTGTGAGAAACTTCCACGGACTCTAGCCAGAGAGTGAGCGAACGTGAAAAATCTTCAGCAGTCTCCACAAAGTGAAGAAAATGCAGAGGGTCACTGTCTTTTCTGTAAGGGGCAACTTTTCAACCACTGAATGGTGGCCCAGGAGAGGGGAAGGGGGTGGGGGGGGTGGTGAGTCCAGAGGCAAATGCAATGGCTTTGGGCCAAAAGGTAAAACGCACGTTTTCAGGAAAATTAGAAAAATTTGCCTGAGGCAGGTCCTACTTGCACACTGAGTTCTTATATGGGCCCTTTTATATTGCTGTTTGCTTTGCTTTTAAATAAAAAATGAGGGCCTGCCAACCAGGGGGCCCCTCAGTCCCTGAAAGCGTCTGCACAGAGCTGTCCCCACCCCCCACTCCCAGGCTCCTGGGTCAGAGGCAGATGGGAATTGCAAACCAGTGTCTATGGGGGGTGTGGGGGGAAGAGGCAGGCAGGAGTCTGGGCTGGCTTTGTCCCATAAAGGAAAAGCAGGGATGGCCACTCTGAGAAAGGGGCTTTCTCCTCTCAGGTTTCAAGGGCGGGCCCTTGAAAACAATTTGCCTGCTAGAAACACTAAAAAGGATCTTCACAGGGTCCCAGGCAAAACCAGGAGAGAATGGCAAGCCTCTTCCAGGCTCTCAGGACAGACCACCATAGCACTGGGTTTTCCCAGGCCAAAATTCCCTCAGTCCTGCTGGAGGAAAAAAAGCCAAGATGGACAGCATGATTTATGATGCCTGTGATCCTCCTCCACACCCAGGGCACAGTGTCCTTCCTGAGAGGGGGGCTGCAGGCCCACAGGCTGCCAAACAGGTGGCAGGGTGAGGCCATGCACTTGCTGGTGAGACCAGGAACCTGGGAGTACTTCAGATCCCAACTGACCACTTCCTCCTGTTGAGCCCTCCCAGCCTCGGGTTCCTCACCTCTCGTGTGGACACAAGAACAGAACTGCTTTCTAAGGCTTTTTGGAAGGCTGAAAGGAGACAGTCTGTGTGGAATGCACAGCTCAGCCCTTGACACATAGTAGCCACTTGTGTGAGTGTTAGATATCACTAATTTAGCCATGCTTGTTGGGAAGCCAGCACCCTAATGTAGTATCTAATAAGGGCATCCCTTTTGTGATAAAAAAAAAAAAAAGATCTCAGCAATGTCCTTGCTTCCTGTGTGATTTTGGATCAATTCCTTGACCTCTCTGAGCTTCACTTTCCCCTTTGGAAGATAAGATAATGTCTATCTCACAAGGCAGCCAGGACGAATGAAAGGATGTAATGAAGATAAGTGCTTAGCACAGGGCCTGGCACTTACCCACAATGAATAATGATAGGTATCATTATTAATGCTAACTCTCAGGTATGGTATTCACCAAGGAGAACTTAAGTGCTTGCTTTTTTCCCCTAAAACCTCTGTTCCCCAAACTGAACCGGTAGTCAGGAGAGGGACATAAGCACTGATCCACCTGAGAGCATCAATCTCCCCATGGGCCCCGCACCCTGGTCCCCTTGTGTCTCCTTAGAGAGCTGTGCTGTTGACAGCTCTTGGCTGGGACAGGGATGAAATTGTTTTCAGTGTTTTGATTCTCATCAAATTTAATAAAAATCACACTCTTTAAGGCTGTGAGGTGATGGTGAAAGGTATATAGTGAAAGATAAAGTCCTAGCTATGAAAGTGAAGCAGGGGCGCCTGTGTGGCTCAGTCAAACAACCAACTCTTGATTTCAGCTCAGGTCACGATCTCAGTTTGTGAGTTCGAGTCCTGAGTTGGGCTCTGTGCTGATGGTGCGGAACCTGCTTGGGATTCTCTCCCCACCCCTTCCCCTCCCCCACTCACTCTTTCTTTCGAAATAAATAAATAAACTTTAAAAAATTTAAGAGGTGCGCCTGAGTGGCTCAGTCAGTTAAGCATCTGACTTCAGCTCAGGTCATGATCTCACAGTTCGTGAATTGGAGCCCCGCGTCAGGCTCTGTGCTGACAGCTCAGAGCCTGAAGCCTGCTTTGGATTCTGTGTCTCCCTCCCCAACTCATGCTCTGTCTCTCTCTCTCTCAAAAAAAAAAAAAAAATAAACATTAAAAAAAATAGTAAATTTAAAACAATTTAAGAAAAAAAGGAAGCAAAGTAGAATTAACAGGACTTCACAGGATTTGAATCACATGTAGCATGAAAACAAAGGTTTTCCCTGAGCATTTGGAAGCTGGGGTAGGACTTTCTCAACCTGTCCTATCCCCAGCTCACCACCCCCATCCCCCACCCACCTGCCAAGGGCAGAAGACGGACATCCCCCCGCCACACACGTCCCAAGATCTCCTGCCTCCATTGGGCTGTCCTCAGAGCTCACCCCCTTCCCATCTTTTGGGGAAAGTTGCTTTAGGATCTGCCAACTTGGTCTGAGCACAAGGAACTCAAGACCCTGTTCTGAACCCAAATAAATAGCAGGAGAGGCTGCTGTGGAATTTTTATGGAATGGGTCTGGACTTTCTTGTCTCCTCAGCTTAACCTCTAAACCGTTTTGTGCCAGCTACATACCTATTCACAGAATTGTTAGAAATAAAAGGGACCTCCGAGGACACTCAGCCTGACCCCATCGCTTTAAAGGAGAAAGAAATCGAACCTCAGGTGAATAACGTGTTCAGGATCCCACCACCAGTTTCTGGCCGCCCAGGGAGTAAAACCCAGATCTCTCGAAGCTGATGACCTGTTTCTCAACTCACTCTCTCCTGCCCTCCCATTTCTGTAGAGCTGTGGGGGCAGTGACTCTGCTTCCTTTTCCAGGGCTTTTGCCCACACTGTTTCACATTAGTGTGTGTCTGCCTTTTCCATTCTTGTGGGTGTTGGTTACAATTCAGATTTGCCTAAATCTTTTAGGGTTCAGCTGTTCTCCCACAGAGAACTTTTGGAATTATATTAGGTGCAGAGTGGTTAGCTGTGACTTGTCCTGGGCCTTCCCCCAGTCGGGCTCTCCTTGCAAACCCTGAGGAGCAAGACAAGAGTGGCAAATCCCACAGGAGATTTGCTAGTCTTTACTGTGTTCTTCGTAGATTCCTTTCAAGTAGCCGAACCTGGGTTTGAGTCCTATTTTGTGGAAGAATCACTTGGTTCGTTCCTTCTGCATGTAGATACTCCTACTTCCTGCAGAGTTTGTTTTGAGAAACCAATTTCTCAATGTTTTGTTACTAGTAAGAATTCTGTTTTGTGAGAATTTTTAACAAACAAAAAAAGTCCCTCTTGAAGATGTATGCTTACCGTATTCAGTTATTAATGGATTCACCTGGTTTTCATGACTTTGGAAGAGAAGCATTCTTTCCCTCCTGTTTTGCAAAGATTCCCTGCATTCAGGTTAGCTTTCTAATAAAAAACTTGAATTCAGGGGTGTGTCTCTGAGCAAATCCATTTGGTAGTGCCAGGGCTGGGACTGTGGAGATATTAAATGTCTGATAACATTGAGGGCAGAGGTTGGCTACAGCCAGATTGGTTAATGAAAATATATCCAGAAAATTTTGCTTTCTGAAGTGAACAAGGAGGGCAGACGGCTGGCACAGCTGAGATGGGGAAGTACCAAAGAGATAACAGGAGAAAGCTAGTACATTCTTAGCTCTGGAAGCAAAATGCAGGAAGGCTTGCACGGCTCAGTTTGTGCCCTGCTGGCCTTTGGGGGAATCTCCTAGTTAATCCTCCTCCAACCTACCCCACCATACCAAAGTGAGGTCTGGGCAGGTGTGCCATCCAGTAAATTTAAATCCCAGCCCTTATTACCCTTGTATGATGTGTGCCAGTTGAGGGACGCATTAATAATATCCCTGAGCATGTGGTGTGAAGTTTGCTGTAAGTTAGATCTTTCAGTCTCCCTGGGTGTATCCTGCTCTGGGTTGCTGTTTTCCAGAAGTTATTCTGAGAGAGTGGCCAGGAAGCCAGACATCCCTCCTTCTGTATCCTGTGGCTCCAAGTGGACGGGAAGCCCATGGAAAGAGCTGTGTTTCCCATGCTGGGAAAACTGGATGTTGTCTATGATCCCTTCCAAATATACAATTATAGAATTCTAGGGCTTTGGCAAATTGTATGTCCATGTCACTGTGAAGGAAAAGAAAACCACGTGGTCAAGTGAGAAGAGCAATGTGGCAGAGAAATGTCCTAGAATGGCCAACCACCCCGGTCTGCCAGGGACTGAGGGAATTCCCAGGACCCAGGACTTTCAGCTTTAAAACCAGGAAAGTTCTTAGAGCACCTGGGTGGCTCGGTCGGTTAAGCATCCAACTTCAGCTCAGGTCATGATCTCATGGTTCATGAGTTCGAGCCCTGCATCAGAATCTCTGCTGTCAGCACAGAGCCTGCTTCGGACCCTCTGTACCCTTCTCTCTCTGCCCCTCCCCACTTGCACTATCTCTGTCTCTCAAAAATAAATAAACATAAAAAAATTTTAAATCAGGAAAGTTCTGGACAAAAATCAGTCACCTCAGGTTCACTTAGGTGCCCCACATCAGCCTCCCTGACGTGTTATGGTAGATATGGGTTGGGGAAGCCCAGCCTAGAGGGGATTTCTAAACCCAACAGGCTTTCTGGTGGAGCATGGCTAATGGAGGAAGGGGGGTGGATGCTAACCCAAAAGGATGCCAAAAGAGAGTGCCTTGAAGTGCTGGTGACTTGTGTAATCTGCTTTAGCTGTGCCTATTTGGGCTGTTGTGTACCGATAAAAAACTCACAGACAATGGAAACAAGAGCTTATGAGGATTCTGAGTTCACCCCTGCCCCCACTCCAACACCATTAAAGGAAAAAGAAAAGTCATCTCTATATTCCATAAGAAATCATTTCATCTTCTTCCTGTTCTGGGAATGGAAGCTTTCTCTACAATGGATAGGCTGCCACCTTGTGGCCATAGGGGAATGTGGGACAATGCAGCTAACCACAGAGAAGGCAGTGCCCCTGGGTTAGAATCAATTCAGCTCCCAACTCCTAAGAGGCAGCAAGCTAAGTTCTGTGCAACTAAGGCTGTAATGAGATTAACAAGGGTAGAGCATATTATGTGCGTACGAGAAACAACTATGCCTAGCACGTTCCATGCAGTTTCTCTGAGAGCGCTTCCATCATCCTGAGAGGTAGGTGTTATCATCACCATTTTACAGATGAGGAAACAAAGACAGGGATTGTCACTTTTTTAAGGCGACAAAACAAAGAGCTAGTGCTTGAAAGCAGGAGAGCCTGACCCTAAAACTCATGGCCTCAACCACTTGTCTGGACAGAGGGTGAGATTAGCATGAACAGAAACAGCACAGCACAGAGTTTGGGTGGAAGAGATGGGCCATCCTGAATATATGGGAGAGACTCACCTGGGGGACCCGAAGGTTGGATGCAAGGCAGGGGTAAGGCAGGGGGTGGTTCTGATGTCAAATGCAGTGGGATCCAGAGTACAGGGAGAGAACTAGAGTTGTCGGGATTACGGGTTAGGCAGAAGGCAAGATGGAGCAGCCATTGGAAGAAGGGTAGGAGTCAGGTGAGCACCGTTATCTACTGCTTAGTGACCATTAAATGATGTGCTGACAGACCCCCGGCGCCATAAACGTTAGCTTCTATCACCGATATTTGCTAGCGTGAGACCCATGCTAAGCGTTTTGAACATATTTCATTAATTTGCAAGAGCTCCGTGAGATCTGATTTATTATGAACCCCGTTTCGTAGGTGAGGAAACTGAGCCTCGGAGAGGTTGTCACTTACCCATAGTCATATGGAGGATAAATGAGAGTCACGGCTTGCACCCAGGTCCTTCTGACTCAGAGCCTGCACTAAAACCTCCACGTGTTTACTGGTGGAGGAGAACAAAGCCAGTGCAGACATGGAGGGCAGTGCTCACAGCATGTGCGGAAGAGTTGAAGCCAGGCAGCAGCAGAGAAGGGTTCACGCAGGGCAGATGGGCGAGGGTCTAGGAACCGAAACAGGGGCCCGGCTGCCTGTGTTCTGGCTGGTGAATGTGCTGGGAGCCCTCTCCCTCCAGCTACTGGTGTGGGTGGAGAGCTGCCTTTGTACCACCTAGGGGAGAGGAGGACCTCACAGTAGCAGGGTTGACTTGTCCTTATTCACACCCCTGGGAAGTGCATGGTGTGACACCTGCACTTATCAGTCGACCCCAAGCAATTCACCTCTCTGAGCCTCAGTTTTCCCACCTATAATATGGGGATCACTGTGTTTACCCTACATCATGGTATTTACCTACCTAGCAGCTAGCACCATGGGATGGCAAATTATGAGAATTAACCGTAAGAAGAGATGTGAAAAGGACCACAGAAGAGTATGAGTCACAGGATGAAACTGAATGTATGTGCCTATGGGAAGACTCGGTGTCAGCATGGTGTATGAAGAATCCGAATGTAGTATGTTCTTTGTGAGGCTGGACAGCTCATTAAAAAAAAAAAAAAAAAAAAAAAAAAAAACTTTTCTAATGTTTGTTTATTTTTGGTAGAGACAGAGCATGAGAGGGGGAGGGGCAGAGAGAGAGGGAGACACAGAATCCAAAGCAGGCTCAGAGCTGTCAGCACAGAGCCCAACGCGGGGCTTAAATTCATGAACCGTGAGATCATGACCTGAGCCAAAGTCGGTCACTTAGCCAACTGAGCCACCCAAGCACCCCTGGATAGTTCATTTAAAAAGCCCTACTACATTGGTTAGGTATCTTTCAGTTACAAAGTTTTAGGAAAAGCCAACCCAAATTTACCTTATTAAAAAAAAAAAAGAGTGACTGTATCATGGATCTGAAAAGCACCCCTAGGATGTTTTAATCAAAGATCTGGATACAACCACCATACCCCCAATTCCTCTCTCTCTCTCTCTCTCTCCCTCTCTCTCCCCCCCCCCCACTAGTTTTCTCTGCATTGCCTCCATTTGCAGACAGGTGCTCCCCTCACTGTGGTAAGGGGACCACCACAGCTCCAGACCTCACATCTTCTAGGCTCAGATTGAGTGGAGAATAATACCTGCCTTTGTCTCTGTTCCAGCATTTCTGCAAACACACCCCCCTCCCGTTGGGTGCAGCTGGGGACAGAGGAATGAGAAGCTGTGGCTCAGCCCCGGGCCACATGCTCTGCCCACCCAAGCACAGGAACCGACACATAGAGAAGGCTGGCTGCACAAAGGAAGATGGGGGCTGTTGCAATAAAAACCAGGGAGAGAAATGCTGGGGAGATAAGGCATCAGTCAACACATGTTCCCCCTCTTTGCCTTGCCCTTTAGTTTGGGATACTCCTTCTGCTGAACCAAAGCCGCTACTTTGTTCTTCTGATGACTCGCTGATGAACCGCAAAGCAGAGATTGCTGAAACGTAATCTCTTTCTGCTCCCTAAGACCTTGCAGAATCCCAAAAAAAAAAAAAAAAAGGGCAGAGTGACCTTGGAGCAGGATGGCATATACCTGGCTCAGCTCCTATGACAGCCATAGATGGAACTGGGTCCTGACTTCTATTGAAAGAATTCAAGTGTACTCAGGCTGCAGTTTGGTCCCCCTTCTGAATTGAAGTCCTGCCCAGGTGGCTGGCTATAAGTGCAGCACCAAAAATCCCTGACCTTAAGAAATTTCATCTGGTAGCCTGAGTGGCTCAGTCGGTTGAACATCTGACTCCTGATTTCAGCTCAAGTCGTGACCCCAGGTCATGAGATCAAGCCCTGCGTCAGGCTCTGTGCTACGTGTGGAGTCTGCTTAAGATTCTCTTTCCCTCTGCCCCTTTCTGCCACTCACTCACTCACACTTGATCTTAGCCAAAAGGCTGAGAAGCGATCACTCTCTCTCAAATTAAAAATAATAATATTTCAAGTATTATTTAAAAAAAAAGAAATCTTGTCTGGTAGGGAAGGCACTTAAGGGGCAAGCCACTATAATTCTATGAAATGACTTGAAAATTTTAGCTAACTCCTTTGCAGCTTCTTATAACATTCCTTCTGTTGTTTCTCTCATGTGTGATGTTTCTAGGTCATGTCTCAAAGTGTATCATTAGAATAATCTGGGTACTTGAAAGTACAGAATTGATCCTATAAGAGACATCATGATTCAGAATGGGGGTCGGTGGGAGAACAGGAATCTGCCTGTTTAATAAGCACCCTGGGTTGCTAAGTCCGCTGAGGTTTGAGATATTCTTCTATTATGTGTAAATTTCCCCTGTAACTCACATTTCATCTATGCTTAACTGAAAATCAGCCTCATATTTCAGTTACTTCCCTCTAAATTCCGGAACAGTCCATTAAGGAGTAGAGAACATTGTAAATGGGGCCCTTCCTCTTGGAACAGTAGGGCAAGCAAGGGGTTTGAGAGTTACCCTGACATTTTCCCAACGAGAGGTCATTAGACCCCATATAGTCTAACCTTGGTATTCCACAGGGACTAGAAAAAGAGCGTTCTTCTATTGTTGGCCTTATATAGACAGCGTGGCTGCCCTAGCTTGATGATCAGAAGCCAGAACAGTTAAAAGACGAAGCCAGCTGAGAGAGAGAGAGTATTGACAGGAAGCATGCCAGGTGACTTAATTGAATTTGGGCAATTCAGATGGGGTAGCTGGTTCTCATTTAGGAAATTCAGATTGAATAACCAGTTCCCCTGTTAAATAGGGGGATGCAATTTGAGGAGTTCTGCATGAGACACAGACAACCCCAGCCGGTCCCTACACTGAGTTCTTGCTCCTGCTCATGTTCGCTGGCTTTTTAAATTCACTTGGTTTTTGTTTTCCTCCTTCCCTGGGAGTTTTCTAAGTTCTATCATTATGGTTCTTAATTTTATGGTAGTCAGTTTCACAGTCTGGTTTGTCACAAGTGTATTTTACAATGTCTGCCCTCCTGTCATCCATTCTTTTTCCTATCAGACTCTCCATTTCTCTTTCCCTCTTTTCCTTCTCCTTTCTTCCTTGGCCTCCTTTGAACATGGTAATGATATCCTCATGGAGTTTCCATCCAAGACTCAAATTTGAGGGGTCTGGTTCTTTTGACAAAGGAAAAATTTTCTGTGATTTGTCTGTCTATATCACGTACCTCAAAAAACCTTTTAGAAATAGCTCATACCCTCTTAAATAAGTAAATAATAATGCCAGCTAATATTTACTGTGTGCCAGGCACTGTTGTAAGTACTTCATAATTTAATTTTCACAGTAAGTCTAGGAGTCAGTTCCCCCCATTTTGCAGATGAGGAAGCTTGAGGCACAGAGAGGTGAGGTGATTTCCCTCAGGGCCCACAGCTGAAAGGTGGTAGAACAGGGAACAGACCTCAGACCTTGCCCCTTCTCCACCACCCTGTGCCACCTCCCAAAAAGAATTTTAGCTTCAGAGAAAGGAAGCAACATCAAAGCCCCACTTTGGATTTATAATATTCTGATGAAGAAGATATTTGCTTCCATCCTGGGGAAGGGATTGCAGGGCTTAGGTGGAGAAAATCACAGCACTAACCTACTATTGATTTATATGAAAAGATAAATTGGCACCAGACAGGGAAATCCCTGGCTTTAGATAGTCTTGGAGAGTTTACCTGGGGGATGAGACTTGTAAGATCCCTACATAGTGAGGAGCACTTTATTGTACAGAGAGTGATGTTTTGATCACGGAGTTTTCTGGAGCCAGTAGCTATCAGGAAGTCTGACTTAGCCTTTTGACGTACAAATCCATCTCGAGTACAAGTGGAAATGTCACTTGAGACAGGGGCCTCAGTTCACCCAGGCCTTCAGGACAGCAGTGTGACTGCTTCTCACCTTCCAGTTTCGATCGTTCAATAGCTTACATGGCATGGCTGAAAATGCATGATTATTCTTTCACAAAGGAAACAAAGCTAGTAGGTTAAAGCTGTGGGCAGTATCTTAACCTCCCCCATTTTCTATATACATTTTCTTGTAGCCGAGGTTGTTTTAAAGAAAACTTCAATGTTGCTGAGCACAGCTGCATAGACCAGAAAGTTTGAGTGAAATTTCAAGAAAGCAGGGTGCAGTGAGGATAATGACAATGTATGAAATAAGGAGATTAACAGTGGGAGTCCCTCGGAACAAAATAAGGATGTTATGCTCCAGAATTGTCTTATTCCATTAGCCTGCTCATCAGCTTAGTCCAAAAAGAGTCTTAGAAGGCCCTGATGATCCTTCCATCCACCACCCAGCTGGGGATCTACTCAAAGATAAAGCTGTACCCCAAATGCCGGCTCTGTTCAATTCTTAATTATCTCCATTAAAAAAATCTGAGAAGACAAAGCTCATACCTACTTGGTTACTTCTGAAACTATCTATGGAGGTGGATTTTTTTCCTTTAATAAAAAAAATCATTCTCGGGGCACCCGGATGGCTCAGTCGGTTAAGCGTCCAACTTCGGCTCAGGTCATGATCTCACAGTTTGTGGGTTCAAGCCCTGCATCAGGCTCTGTGCTGACAGCTCAGACCCTGGAACCTGCTTTAGATTCTGTGTCTCCCTCTCTCTCTGCCCCTTCCCTGCTCATGCTCTGTCTCTCTCTCCCCCGCCACCCCTCTCAAAAATAAACATTAAACATTCTTTTTTAAATATTCTCCAAACCACAGACTAATGTATTTGTAAAGTATAATTAAAATGACCTACTAGAAAAATGACTTTAAAAAGACATACAAAATGGGGGCACCTGGGTGGCTCAGTTGGTTGAGTTTCCAACTTCAGCTCAGATAGTGATCTTATGGTTTGTGGGTTTAAGCTCCATGTCAGGCTCGCTGCTATCAGCACAGAGCCCACTTCAGATCCTCTGCCCTCCTCTCTCTCTGCCCCTCCCCCTGCCTCAAAAAATAAAATAAAAAGACATACAAAATAGAGGCCCAAATATTTGATTTTTAGATAAAACAGGCATAGAATGACACTTCAAAAAATATAATCATAAAAACAGGAAACAATTACAACACTGCACATTGGTCATGGAAAAGGTGTGTGGAGGTGATGATTAAGATCACTAGGATGTGGCAATGTCAAATGGTTATAAAATTTTCTAAATTACTTACTTTCAGCTTCTGTATTTATGTCTTCAGGGGCCAGTAGTCAACAATTTGTGGACTGGCAGCGATCCCTTGAGAGTTAGTAGGACCCTACTCTCAGCTCTAACCTTCCGTGCCCCTAAATAACCAGGGTCCCAGAAGCTTCTTGGGAAACCAGATTCTTTTGATAGAGTAATCCAGGGCTCTAGGAATAATGCTTCTGACATTGATTCAAACCATTTATCAGAGGAATATGAGAGCAGATGATGTATCTTTAGAATTCAGGCATAGAGCTCTTGATCAGAGAAGAAATGAAAACTTATGGCTATTCTCGTAATGGGTGGGTGGGGTAGGGGCAGCAGTGCCCTAGGGCATTAGGTAACCTTTCAATTCCATCAGCAATAATTAAAATCAGCGAGTGTTGGCTGGGCATATTGCCAGCTGATTAGGCCTGCTCTTGGCTCTGCTGGCCCTATCACCTAAGGCTTTATTTGTTTTATTTTTATGGGCATGGGGAGGGTCTACATATGGAACACCCACCACATGCATTGGCACAACTGTTTATGAGGAGGGAATAATCCCCGTACCTCTTTCCCTGACGCTTCCCAGCCTTACCAGGTTTTTGTCTTCTCCTCTGTCTATTCAGATCTGACTCCAACCTCCCTCAGATCTCCCCATTACCAAAATGTGACTTGTACTGTCAAATCCCTGTTAGCCTGCACCCCACAGGGTGCCAAGTACACACCGATAAATAAACCAATGTGTGATTCAAAGTACATGTATGTTGATAAACAAAAGCAACTTGCTAATGTGTGGTATCATCATCACACACATAATGACAAAACCATATTATTGAGACAGCTTCTAAAACTAATGCCTACACCTGAGTGTTGAAATTGTTTTTAATCCTTTTTTTTCTTATTAAGAAAAATAATATGTTTTGAGGGAAAAATACTGGTTAGCAAAAAGAAGAAATCCTTCTAAGGATTTCAGTACTTGTACAGAACTCATTCAGAGAGAGAGAGAGAGAGAGAGAGAACAACTCATTATTTTCCATGGAGTCATGATACCCTATTGCAAGGCTATACCAGAATGGATGTATCCTTTAGTTTGTGGATGGACATTTGGTTACACATTCATTTGTTTTTCACTTGGCATTACATTGTAAAAACTCTCATGTCATTAGAAGACTATCTATCTTAGTCATTTAATGACTACATAGTATTCTATGGATATAATATTTTATTTAGTCAATGCCATATTTTTCTCCCAAATTTCTGCTATCAGTGGTGAACATACATCTTTGTCTGCCTTCACAATTATTTCCATAGATGAAGTCTGTAGCTTTGTAGGCAGTGGATCAAAGGGCATGGGACCTTCCCGAAGTCCTGCCATATTACTCACATCAATATGGAAAGACAAGACCTTAGACCGTGGAGAGGGCTTTGGTCCTAATTCTCACTCTGCCACTTACCAAGCTGGGTGACCTTTGCTAAGGACTAACATTGTCTGAACTTTAGTATAACGTAGGGATGGAAGTATAAACATTGACTTCACAGGACTGTTTTGAGGTTCAGACAAACTCATGCATTTTAAGCCCTGAGCACAGTTCCCCACCTAGAAAGCGGCCTTCCCCTTGGTCAGATGGTGTACGAGTGAGGACTCTGTCTGCCATCTCCATCAGTTTTTACACAAGGCTCAAACTCAGGCATCGCTCCTTAGTACATTCTAGGCGGAGAGAAGGCTGTGTGGGTTGGAATTTGGAAGGCATGCAGAGCTGGTCTAGCCCTTCTAGAATGTGAATAAAACCTCATGTGAACAAACTTTTACTAGATAAAAAGTGTTTGGGGTTTGAGTCTTCTGAGGATGGCGCCCCATTCTCTACAAGCATGGGGTCTCCAAGTTGTGTGGTTTTGCTCACTTGATGAGCAAGGCGGTGATGTCAGGTTCTGAAATCCCAGGAGCTGAGAGGAGGCCGTTTTTGCCCAGGTCCTGCTCACCCAGGGTTCTTTGTGCAGCTTGCTGAGGGCTCAGGAGAGAGAGAGAGAGAAATGACACCCACTGATGCCCAGCAGAAATACATGCACTTCACTTTGATGTGCTTTGGTTGAAACCAACAAAGGGTAAAATGGAGAGAGCCCCCCGGGAAGGTGAGTGGTATGCAGTTTGCTTTGTTTGGGACTTGAGTCTCCACGTCTGCCCTTGCTTTTACAGCAGGCACATTTGTATGTTTGGATTTTCAAGAAGGGATAAATCACACAAACAGAGCACCTTGAGAATCCTTCAGGGAGTCCAAGTCTGCTCCAGCCCCTCCTGTTAAAAACACATGCCCCATTCTCCAGGCTGTGGAGAGTGTTGCACACACCGCCCTTGTCTGAAGAGCTTTTTTCTGGAAAACTCATTCTTGGAGAGAACTTTCTTTGTGCAGCAGTTCAGCATTTTAGACTAAACAGATGATGAGAAAATAGCGAAGCAGAGAGAGGGGGGGCGGGGAAAGAGTTCCTTGTGGTAAATAGAAAAAGGAAGGAGTTACCTTCAGTCTGATGTTCCCTACTTCTCTGATTCATGTACTCCACGTTGACAAGTGGCACCCAAGCCAAGAAAGATATTGAGAAACAGACCCTCTATTTCACTGTGTCCTGCTTTCTCTTTGTTTTCTCATTGCTTGGATGGTGCTGTGAGCCCGTCTGGCCTCCAAGTGCACATCTTGTCCTCTCTGGGCCCCAAAACAGGCCTGTGGTATTTGGCCTGCAATGCAGCATTCATTTAAAATCAAAGCTTTGAAGGTCGGTCTGGTTTGAGAACAATCTGGGAGCATGGGATTCCTTGGCATGTGGGCCTCTTGGGGCTAAGTGGAAAAAGCAGAGTCTCCTCAGGAGGAGCCCCAAGTGATGTTCAAGAAGTCTCAAGGATGATGGGTCTGGCTCTGAAACCAAAGCTGGGACAGTTTCGCCTGTCCTACATCCCTGTCCTCCCTCCATTTGGGCTGGTCTGTGGCACTCACATCCTGTTTTTATTATGAGGTGTATTTTGCTTCCAGCCCCCTCCACTCCAGCCCCCACATCCCCCCACCCTCTGAGATGAACACTGGTTCCATTAGCGTGCTGACGGAGTCGGGGCACATGACAGCACGCCCAAGGTTGACCTTCCAACTAAGGAGGGAGGGAACTTTGGACCGGCAATTTCGGGAGACAGTTAAAAGATTAGATAGTAAATTTACTTAACAGAGACTAATCGCCTGGGACTGGGTTTCATATCCTGTTTTGAAATAATGTATTTTCTTTTGTGCTCTGGTCTGAATCTGTCATCCCTCCTCTAATAATGAGAGGCAGTGGATTTTTAATCTTTGACCCTCTTCCACATAATCTAATCACAGTGGTTTTTGGCTCCTCTTCTCCTTATTTGGTGAAGTACAGGAAAGAGAAAGAACTCATTTCTCTGGCATCACTGGCCATTCTCTACTTCTTGTAAGGAACTGGGATGACTGGGAGGATCAGACTCTACCTGTGAGATGTTCAGCTCTGTGTCCTTCAAATGGGGGAAGGTGGGGAGAAGAGAAGAAGAAAGGAAAGGAAAGCCGAAGGCTCTTCTGTCTGAATCAATGAGCGATGGGGGCAAATAGAAAGAAGGTCCAGTAAAACAGTCCTGACATCTGTTTCATACCAAGACTGCCTCTTGAGCTGTGAGTCACAAGACGGGAGTGGCCTTAGGTGAGGCAGGCATCCTCCCACAAAGTCTCTGAGTTTTAGTAGAATTAAAAATGAGACCCAGGTAATCTTCCAATTGTCTACACATGGAAATTTGACACATGTAGCATGCTCTTTGTCCCTTTCAAGCTGGGAGGTCTTTGGGTGCCTCTCCTTTTCTCCTGGGGTTTTGCTCATAGGTGGAGGCTTGACCCCCGGCAACCCATGCTGAGGTCTTCCCTTCAGGTGGGGTTGCCAGATGGGGTGTTTCTCCAGGCTCTCTGACTTGGGAGTCGCTCCAACAGGAATCCTGGAGGCTGGGAGGTTGGGTTTAGTTGGAACAAGAATTGGAAGAAAAAGAACAGAGGGATTCTTTCACTTTCCTTCCTGCCCTGCTCTCCCCATCTGTGTGGCTGTTGCTTGACTGGGGTTAGAGACGTGGACAAGATCTCTGTCACTTCCCTCTCCACCTTTCCCATCTCTCAGGGCTCAGTGACTTCCAGATAAAGTCAAGTCCCTTAACAGCTCAGGCGGAGTTCTCTGGTTGAAAGTAACAAAACACAACCAAATCCAAATGAAAAAGTATTTTTGAAACCATATGGGGGTGGGGCATCTCAAATCAAAGAGAAGGTTTTAAACAGAGCTTGTGAAGACAGGCACTGATCATCGTCAGAGGATCTTAAGAGCAGTGATCACTTGACAGTTATACCCAGGCATCACTGTTAATGAATACATGCCAACTACATTCAGATTTTTTGGTTCCTTTGCCTGTAATTCAAATGCCATTTGGTAGAGAGAGAATCTCATGGGCCCAG
Organism: Lynx rufus; assembly: GCF_022079265.1. Classification (NCBI taxonomy): domain Eukaryota; kingdom Metazoa; phylum Chordata; class Mammalia; order Carnivora; family Felidae; genus Lynx; species Lynx rufus. The sequence goes on from NW_025814823.1 coordinate 180,185,166, forward strand.
CTTGGGTCATGCGTTTGGCCAGGGAAAGGTAGGGCATCTTGAGTAACAGCCCTACCAGATTGTATGTAGGAAAAGACAGTGCTTCAACAGGTAATTGGACAGTGTGCCTCTTCTTTATCCAAAGAAGATGAAGGTGATGACGGGCAGCCAAAACCAACTAATTTCAGCCATACTTCTGCCATTCCATGTCTCACTAGGATATGACCTCACTCAGTAGGTCTTGCCATGGAGCACACAGAGTAAAGCAGTGTAAACGCCTCACAAGAAACACTGGTGATGCTCTCTTCTCTTGCCCCATTCCCTTCACTGTACTGCCATCATACACCCACACCCATCCTCCTGCTGGCATCACAAAGGGTAGAGAGAGACGCCCAGAACTTGACCTTCTGAGTTGAGGTTATTTTATTTCTTTTGCATCTCCAGGGTGCTAGTCTTCACTTGTCTTCATTAACTTTCCTCCTGGGCCCCTTTGTTCCCCATTCAGATCCCTGCCACCACTCAAGATCCCCGTCCCAACCCCCTCCCTCAAATTCAGAGCTGAGATAAATAATTCATAGGCAAAATAAATATCCAGCCCCCCCCCCTCAGCTTGGTGTAATTACCTCCCTGGTGTGCCTTGGCTTTGCCTTATGGGAAATGTGAGAAGGGAAACGAGTCCTTTTAGCCCGTGAATGGTGCTTTATTATTTTGATGCATGAATGCGGAAGGAATAAGAGACAAAATAAAGTTAATAATACATTGCAGTGTAGATAATTCATCACTTAAATCAATAGGAACTGCAGGGCACTGAACTGGAACTGGTGTTACTGTGATCCAAACATGGAATTAATAATTGAAACTACACTGATCTGTCTTTCTGGAATGGGAAGACAGACAACCCCAGGGATAGATACGTACAGCACAGGAGGAGCAAGGCGATCGAGACAGACAGATGATTCATTTAATTCCTACAGCTGTCACATACAGTAAATATGAAAATCTGCTTTCTATCTGGAATCAGTCTCATTTGGGAGCGAGGTTAGCTGAATTATATCCTTAGCCGTGTGTTTATTTTTTCATTTATTGCAGGAATTTAAAATGATTGGTTAGCATGGAATACCACATTCTCTGAGGTTGGACAAGCTCTCTAGCAATAACTAGGCAGTGGTGTGCACAGCATATGTGGCCCCAGTACCTCTTCTTCACTTACCTGGAAATTCCGGGACCTCAATTTCCCAGGATGCTCATTTCTGAAGCCATGTTGAGGACAGTGGAATCAGTTAGCAAAAGAGCATAACAGAAGAGTCAAAAAGATGAGTTCTGAGTGGAAGGCCTCAGTCCTGCCATCTTGGGCTGGTTATGTAATCTCCCTGAGTTTCAGCTCCCCTTCCTGCAAAAGGAGGTAAGGCACACCTACCTCATAAGGCACGTGAGGAGTAAATGTGTATGAAGGAAGAGTACTTAGAGTCACAGCTGGAATGTGGTACCCACAATGTTTGACATCGTTCTTGGTCGTTGGCCGTCAAGTCTCTAGGCCAGGGTAGGGTGAAGTTTGTGGTTTATGGAGAAATATTTATTGTTGCTGGAAATTAAAAATCAACCCTAGCTGCTGTGGCTCTTAAAGAAATAGTAGCACCAGTTGTAGAAGTTAATCTGTGCCCTGTTGCCTTCTGCCTGAGAGAGTGAGGATGAGTGGGACCCCGAGCAGGGGTGCACAGCTAGGTCTGGACACATTCCAAAAGTAGGACTTCTATCTGGAGTGGGGAATTTGGCAGAATTGAACTGTCCTGCCTGATAAAGTGGGAGAAAGTGGGGCAAAGGTCAGGTATCCAGAGGACGCTTTTGAGAGAGGAAAGCAAAGGAGAGAATCCAGGGAAGAATTCAGGAAGTAGAGCCTTGCAGAGAAAGGTAGCTAAAAGTTTTAAGAACAGAGATGCTTAAAATTAAACCTCCCTGCATCCCCTCAGTCTTCCCTTAGTGGGCATCCTATACCAGTGTTCTGTGTGTTTGTGTATGTTGGGTTGGGGGTGGGGAATGATGATAACAGATAGAGGAAAAGGGATTGGTTTTCCTGGCTGAAGTGACATGGTGCATGTCAGAACGACACATCTGAGATCAGCCAGATGATTCATAAACTGATGTAGTTTAGAAGTAGGACTTCAGAACGATAGCCGCCTAGGAAGAGCCCAGTTTTAGCTTCTATTCCAGGCCCTGGAGAAACCAGATGAGCACAGGGCTTCCTCAGCAAGTGAGATGAGTCTTGCACCCATTTCACTGGCTCCTGTGTAGGCTGACGAGGGTCTGGCAAGCGTCATCTGTCAGGTATGCAGAAGTCCTTTTTCCAGGAAGTCCCTTGCTGTGTTTACCTGCATTTCTGGTGAAAGTAGGGTCTGCTTCTTCCTTGTGGTGACTTTTCTACCTAAATGGAGCACATATCTGAGAAGGTCCGGGGATGTGTGGCCAGCTGTGGGAAAGAGAATGGCAGGAGGCCAGCCCCCTGAGGCCACGGAGGAAGTCCCAGCAAATGAGCAGGATTTCTAGAAGGGAACTCCCAGTCCTTTCCCCATCCTCAGAGGAGAGGCCAGAGTCGTGTTTACAGATAGAAGACCAGGCCAAGTCTTAGTCTCTCAGGCCCAGAGCTCAGGACAGAGAGTAGGTGGGTAAGGGGCCCCAAGTTTGCCCAAGGCTACCCCACTAACCGATACCAGAGTTGGAATTAAACCCCATCCAACTGGCCTTAGAGATGCATCTTCTTGCACTACACTGCCTCGCTGTCAGGCTCTCCACCCCTGGGCCATGTCTGATACAAGAAGGCAGAGCATCACCTGGGTTGACCTCAGCTGGGAACCTGTATATGAGGCAGCTCAAATTTTTTAACTCTCTGTGCGTGTCCACAAATGACTGCAAAAGCACTATGAGTATTGATTTGGGGGTTATAAATAAATTTTAGCAAGTAAGCGAATTTGCAAGGATGAAATCTGTGAATAATGAGGATCTGCTATTTATGTAATGCCAGCCATTTGCATTCTAGTCAAAGCTAGAGAAGTTGTTCATTCTACTATTCTGCTGTTCGTGTGCCCGATAGAATTTATGTATCTGTTTACCTTGGTAAACTATTGGTCAAATTAGCTAGGGTAGGACTCCTTGAACAAGTCAAAATCTTCTCACTCCTACTAATGAAAAACTAAAGTGAAAAATGTATGCATTATAAAAATAAAGTGTAATTTATGTAATAGTTCCCTCCTTCTCATTCCTACCCCTATTCTTCTCTGCCCCGCCATTCCCTGCTGCCTCCCCAACTCCCCCCTCCGAGAGAGGGTCCTGTCTTTACCAGTCTAGTTCCTGAATGTCTTGTGATGTAAAGTCTGGAAAATGGACAAGAGTTGGTAAAATGGCAGGGTTGATTGAGCGATAGGGGTGTGTTAGCAAGTAGGAGTGTGCACAGCGTCCATGAGGTATGAGTATGACACATGGAGATCAGGAAGGTGTCTGAAAAGTCCTCTTCCAGATAAGTGTAATTTAAGAGGTTCAAATAAATATTAAAATCCCTTCTTAACCATCTGTGTTGCCTAACTTCTTTACATATAACTCTATGTAGAAACTGGACCATCAGGGTTATGGGACAAACCTAAAATCTGTGTCTATTAATGGGTATGTTTATATAGTCTTTGCAGCATTATTTTTCTTTTTTTCTTTTAGAGAAAGTATGCCTGCAAGCAGGGAAAAGGTAGAGAGAGAATCCTAAGCAGGCTCCATACTCAGCACGGAACCAGATTCAGGGCTCATTCTCATGACCCTGAGATCATGATCTGAGCCAAAATCAAGAGTCGGATGCTTAACCGACTGAGCCACCCAGACGGCCTTGTGGTATTATTTTTCTGTGTTGAAGTCATTAGAGGACAAGGAGGTGGTTTTGGATGAAAAACTATGAAGGTGAATTTTACTTCTTTTCTGAAGAATGAACATAAAATTGGAAGGGGGTGACTAGTATCATCAGAAATATGAACCTTTGGAAGAAAAAATGTTCAGGCTCAATATAACTATATCTTTCATGTTTGGTTCTCTTAGGAAAATCAATCATGGAAAGTATCTAGGAGTTTCTCTTTCCTTTTATGTTATTCAGTTTCTGTAAGCCTCAGATTCCACATCTGTAAACTAGGGGTAATAATAGTATGTATCTCAGGCCAGTTGTATGTGGATTCAATGAGATAAAATCAACACACTTCCTGACACCAACTACCAACACAGTATGTTATTTGCTATAATAATGGTCATTACCATCCTACTGGTGGGAAAACTTATTTTAAAAAATGTTGTACACAAATGTTCATAGCAGCATTCATAATACCCCAAAAGTGGAAACAGTCCAAGTGTCAGGAATGGACACATGGATAAACAAAAATAAGGTGTCTTCATGCAACAGACTATTATTCAGCCATAATATATAAAGTAATGAAGTATGGGTATATGCTACCATGTGTGCATCTTGAAGCATGCTAAGTGAAGAAGCCAGTGAGAAAATACCACATAGTATATGATTCTATTCATATGGTAATGCAGAATGGGGATATCTGTAGAGACAAAAAGTAGACTAGTAGTTGCTTAGGGCTGCGGGTAGGGCAGAGATGGGAGATGGGGTGATAGTTAAAAGATACAGAATTTCTTTTGGAGCAGATGAAAAGTATACACATTGGCCACACTGATGGTTGCACAATCACTTGCTTTAAATGGATACAATAAAAGTATATGCATTATGTCCTGATAAAGCTGTTTAGACATTTTTTTTTATGAAGAACAGGGGGCAGGGAAAGGTACTTCCAGATGATTTCATTTCTGACCAGGAAGGAGTCAGAAGCCAACAGTAAGAAAATTGTCATCCTATTCATGGCAGACATGGAAACAAGACCGAAGGAACCTGTCTGCCTCCCCTTATCCCTTTGGGATCTGCAAAGACAATACTCCGAATCAGTGTTAAGCTCAAGCTTAGCATCCTTAAGTTGGAAAGAATTTCAAAGGTCATCTGAGGGGAGCATGCCCCAGTCACTGCCAGCATTTTGGCTCAGCCAAACACTTCTTATCTCTGCTTGCACCAGGAAATTACACCTACAGAGGGGAAGGGAATGTAAAAGTCCATGTGGGGGATATTTGTGGCACAGCCTGGGGGGAAGAAAGGACTTGGGAAAGAATGCATTTGATCCCGCAAATGGAAGGAGAGAGCAGAGTGACAACAGCTGCCCTGAAGTGTGGGAGAGATGTTGCACACTGCTCACACCGAGTGCGGGGCACTAGCAAACACTGAGTGAAAACAGGCAGAGACAGGTATATGAGTGTACAGAAGACAGCAAAGGGAAGAGAAAGAAAGGGAGCCAACAGTCACGGAACCCTCATGATTAGTCGCCACACCAGGTGCCACACAAAGGTCCTCTCGCTTACTGCCTGCAACATCCCTAAAAGTAGGTGTTAGTACACCACTTTTAGAGGCGTAGAGGGGGGTTCAGAGACTACCTTATCAGAAGGTAGTCAGTTAACACGTGGGGAAACTGAGATTCAAGCGTAAGATCTAGAGCGTCTTTACCAATATTGCCCTCGGAAATGGGTCCACCATAATCCACTCAGGTACTCCAGACAGAAACCTAGGAGTCATTCTTTACACTCAGATTTCTTTTCCCACTTTGATTCCCAGCCAGTCCATCAGCAAGCCAGGTTGGATCAAACTTCCCCCCGCCCTCCGGTCTCTCCAGGTCCTGCACAGCCCGGCTCCACCTTCCCTGTCCAATCTCATCCTGTACCATTCTCTTCCTCTTGCTCACTCTTCCCCCCAGTCCATGGCGAGGCAGCCATGCTTCCTCTCTGCCTGGAATGTCCTTCCAGGTCTTCTTCACCACGTGGTCCTTTTCATTCTCCAGATCTTAGCTCAGAAGTTGCCACCTCTTCAGAGAGACCTGTTGGCATCCCATCTAATGCAGCCTCCTCCAAATATTTGCTGTCCCATGGCTACGATGATTTCCTATGCAACATTTACTAAACCTGCAGTTTTTTTTTTTGCAGTTTATTTACAAGTAGTCTTATTTGTTCCCTATGTCCCCAACTACAACGTTAAGTCCGGAAGGGGAGATTCAATTCTCTCTTTCCCCAAGATAATCCTGGCACCTACAACAGTGCCTTGTACTTCTCAGGTGCTTGAGAGAGATAAAGGGAGAATGGAAATGAAGGGGTGCTCTTCGGAGGCACCCCAAAGAGAATGGAACCCCAAAGCAGACATTTCTGTACAGCAGAGGGCTCTGGGATGCCCTGGTCTTCTGCTTATCTGCTGTGAACATGTGAACACCTATCTCTCCCGTGCATTTGTTTCTACAGATATTTATTGAACGCTTCTAATAAAAAAATAAAATCCAGTACTTGGTAATTGAAAGCAGATATCCTGGAAGGCAGGAAATATGGTTGCTAACGTTTAAATTTGACCATGAGGTACAGTTATGAAGTCTGTGTTCCCTGGTTAGGTGTGGGAAGGGTCAGGACTGTCTAGGAAAAGCAAAGCTCCCATCTGTTTTAGCACACATTAGGTACAACCTCATTGAAAAGAGAGAACTGAAAAAATGTCTCTCTGGTCCCTGCAATACAGCAGAACCTCCACTGCCCTGGTCAGCTCAAACCCCTCTCACACTAGATGCACCTACCTTCCCAGATGTCTGTTGCAGGCATGGAGCAGGAGAGCCCTGTGACCAGACCACCCTAGAGACAACTGATCTGTCACCTCAGGTGATTCACATGTGATGATAATGAAGATGATGATGATAGCCATGGCCACCATATAGAGCAAGCCTTTGCTTTATGTCATATAGGTCCCATGTGATTTCGATACAAACTTAGACTCCATCAGAGCAGGAACATTGCATTTCTTAACCATTGGTCACCAGCACCTAGAGCTGTGTCTGGCCTATAGAAAATATTTGGTAATTATTGGTTGGATGAACAAATAAAGGATGTGGGTCCTATAATTACCTGCCAGCAGCCAAGCCCTTTTAATACAAGGGGCTTTTTCGGCTATGGTTCTTCTCCACAGATGTGATGCCTGGCACAAAATAAGCACTTAATAGTTGCTAAATAAGCAACTCCCCATTTCTCAGATAAGGAGACTGAGGCCTGGAGAGATTATATAACCTGCCTATGGGCACATAGTGAGGAAGTGGTGAAGTGGTGACAATCCAGGCTCTTAAGTGTTACAAATGAAGGGTACTTCTGCTTTAGGGGTGGGAGTAGGAAACTAGAAAAGAATAAGTGAGGGGGGGGGAGGGAGTTTGAGATAGCACCTCCCCCCCCCCGACACACACACAAATACAATAACTTGCCACGACAGCTTTATGTGATGTAATTTGTGGGCAGACAGCAGCTCAAGTGCTGGACTCCTGCAGAGAGTCCATTTCTGGGTTTTCTTACCCAGTTTACTGTAGAGAGTGTGTATTTGGTTTTGTTTGGTCTTGATTTTAAAGGAAAGGATGGCAAGGAAGAATTAGGATGGGAACTAACCCCACATCACCAGAAGAAATGTTGTCTCAAGGACCCTAAAGAGAACCCCAGGTGCGCATTCTCTTGCCTAGGAACCAGAGCAACCACAGGGAAGGAAGGCAAGTTGACGGAACTGCACCTGTCACTGACAAATTTAGGGCGTCTCATTCCCATTTATCTAGCTGTCAACTCCTCACCTGTCAGAAAATCATCTAGATGTGTTTGAGTTTATCAGGCAGATTGAGCAGAGCAGCCCCATCCGGTGGCTTTTCTTGCTGATAGCTTGATGGCTGTTTTCAGAACGACCTGAGAGAGGGAGGGAGCCTCTTCCTGCTGCTGTTTCCCTGAACAGGAGAAAATCAAAAACAAACAATCAGAGCCCCACAATTTGGGGTAATGTCAAAGCCAACAGTGGACTGCCTGTGGCCAGGGGTTGCACAGGTTAGAGATGTCCGTGTCTGGTGGCACGCTGGTGCCTGGGCAGTAAGCAGCTCAAGGCACAACATGTCACCTGAGGATTAAAAGCAAAGCCAAAAACCTCCGTGTGATTTATTCCTCACTACCTAAAATTGACTCCCTGTTTGTCTGCATTCAGGTTGAGCCCATTTAACTGCTTCCACTGTGTCTGTTTAAAGACAAAACAGAAGAATCAGCTCAGGGGGTAAGATAAACCAAAACACCAACTACAACAACAGTTCTTTCCTTTTACTTCTCAAATGGCTTTGTTCCTCTCTGCCGGTTAAGATGAAAATGACTCTGCATCAAAAATGATTAATTATTATGATTATTATAAGTTTGGTGTCTCATAAAAAATGCACTGGATATTTTTTTTTTTTTTTAGCCAAAGTTCTGTAGACAGGGAATGGAATGCTTCAGTCAGACTCCCAACTGGGTTTTCTTCTGCTTCTGAAAACATCAGCGCATAGTAGACATTATTGCTGCCATTTTACAGATGAAGATCAGAGATATAAAGTGATTTGCCCAAGGTCACACAGCTAGAAAGAGTCAGAACTATGACGGACCTAAGTCAGTCTGAGTCAGAGTCTTGAAATTTCCCTGAGTTTCATGTAGGAGACTGTGGTCAGTAGGGCAAAGACCTACAGTGGAATGTAGCCAAGAAACTATGAAGTCGGAGATAGATTTGGTAAACACGAGAACTGACTCTAACTTAGAAGAGTAGTTGTGGTTGACAGGTGAGGTAAGAAGCAGATTTCTGTGGATGAGCAAGTTAAGGTTTATATCGTATCTCCCACTGAGATTTTTTGGTACTTTTTTTCTTATGTATTTACTTAGAGACAGCTAGCAGGAGAGGAGCAGAGAGAGGGAGAGAGAGAATCCCAAGCAGGGTCCACACTGTCAGCGCAGAGCCCGATGGGGGGCTGGAACTCATGAACCGTGAGATCATGACCTGAGTCAAAATCCAGAGTCAGACGCTGAACCGACTGAGCCACCCAGCCCCCCAAGATTTTTTTGCTCCTTAAAGACAAGTACTGCAAAAGTGTATACAGTTAGATCTGCAGAAGGATTCCCTTTGTAATGCACTCACAGAGCCCACTACAAAGACAGCTTCCAAAGGTTACAGTGATGCTGTTGACAATGATGGCAGTGGAGATGGCATCTGCCAGGTCGATGGCATCCCAGAGATGGGATTCTGCCGTTGTGCACATGTGGAGACAGGAGCTTCCATCTCAGCCATATTTGGGGAGAGAAGAGTTTGAAATTCCAGGAGAACAGGGAGAGGTAAATGAGAAGATTTACCTGTTGCCCTTGGAGACACAGGAAGAATAACAGTTGAGCAGGGCACAGATTGGGGGAAGCCGAGAACGGGTAGGCTTGCTGATAACGATGGCGATGAGCAATACCCCCAGTCCCGCTGACCTGGGCAAGCAGAGGAGGAGATCAGCTCTGAGACAAGAATGCCATGTTTAACAGGAGGGCAGAAATAAATAATTCTTTATGTTCAGGGAGGAGTGTGGTGAGGAATCTTAAAAACCCACTCTCTTTTCCAAGGCCCAGGGAGTGCAGTGAGGAAGGAATTTGAACACCTGCCAGAGCAGGTGAGCAGGGCTTGGGAAGAGAATCCAGAGCAAGCACGCGATGTCGGCAGGAGGGAGAGTGTCTGAGAGCGCAGACCTCGTCTTTTCTGCCAGCTTTGCCATGGCAGGAAGAAAAGTGGGAAACCACGTGCTATCCTTTCTGCACAGGCAGGCTGACCACATCAGATATCGTGGTTGTAGAGCCGTGAGAGGGACAGGTGCAACTGAGGTAATGAAAACCCCTCAAAGACTTGAGACAGGGGTTCCAGAGGAATGCGACAGTTTTTAAGAGTTGTTACACAAGTATTATATCACATAATATCTGTATCACATGATGCAGAGAAGCCAAAAAATAAAAATTATTTACTCATAATACCTCACCTAGAAAAAAAATCACTATTCATGTTTCGATGCAATTTCCCCCCAGATCTTCTTTCCCCATACATGTATACACACACACACATACACACACACGTACACACACACTCATACATGTGCACACATGTGCACATTTCTATTTATAGCATTGGGTTACACCAAGCAGATCTTTGGAAACCTCCCTTTTCACTTAAACTGTATCGAGAGAGCACTTGTCTATCAACAGTCTTCTTCCTTTTACATGGCTATTGGTTTTCCACTATAATGATAGGCCATACTATTCAGCTCCTATGGTTGGGAAGTTTAGGTGGTTTTCAGTTTTTTCCATCTTCAAAAGTGCTCCAGTGACCAGTCTTGTCTATATAATTTTGTGTGCTTTTGTCATACTATTTCCTTATAAGTAAAGTTGCTAAACAACAGGTTATACACATAGTAAGAGTACTGAGATGTATTACCAAGTTGCCCAATCAAAAGGTATTACCAGGTTTTATTCCTTCCGGAAGTGAGAGCATCTGTCTCTCCCTATCCTCATTTTCATAAGGTATCGTGTTTTAAAAATGTGTTAATGCTGTTAAGTTTGCGAGGCTGTAGGGAACATCCTGACCTAACTCCTCCTTGAACCCCCACAGCACTCTTTAGGCCGAAAAGGTTCAGGCGTTGAGGACATTTAGAGCCCTCAGAGATGGATTTGGGGGAAACAAGCCACATATAGAGGAAGACATTTAACATATGCACAATGGTGGTGACTAGGGGGTTCTCTCTGTCAGTTTAATATGTAGAAGCAAGAGACAGCTTCTGCCATCAGAGTTGACAGTTTAAAGAGGTGACACTGGTAACAGGGAAAACATGGTGGCACACAGAATGGCCTTCTCTTACTCCTCTTCCTGGTGATGCCAATGAAGGGCCCAACAATTTGACTCTCTGTTATAAAAACCACTCCAACTTTAAAATTAAAAAAAAAAAAATCCAGTGCTCTCCTCAGGCTCCTCTAAGCAAAAGATTGGACTTCATCTGCGTCCCATTTGAGAAGAGTAGGCATATAAAAGTCTGACATAAATGGTGCAGATAAGATCGAGAGCTCACCTGGGGAGACTTACAAGTGTTTCACATTCAAAGCACATGTCTCTAATGCTAATCAGATAACCGTAGCGTTTAGTTCTTACATCTGGCACAAAACTCTTGCTTTTATGTTTCCTATTTTTTCCCAGAAGGTAATAAAATTCACAATTGTATCTCACAATCAATATAGCATCTCTTCAGGCACTTCTGCACATTATGAGCACCGAAACCCTGGCCCGCCTCAGTTAGGAGAACCATATGCTATTGCTTATTTTTCTTTGTTGAGATGCTCAGTTCTAAGATGTTGTCACTGGAGGACTTCGAAGGCAGATATTGTTTCCTCAACAGGGTAAGGTGAGAGAGTGGACGAGTTCATGGTTGGGAAGGTAGACACATCACTGCACATTTCAGTTGGGGTTATTGAGCTATTCACCTAGAAACTATAAGCACCAACTCAGAAACAAACAGAAGGTTTGCCTTCAGAAAGACAGTGAACTTTTTAGGTGTAAGTGCTGACAAGTGATAAGGGAAGAATTCGGTCTGTACTCAGAGTTGCCGTATAATATCAGCTTGTAACACTGGTGTGTCAAAGTGCTCTTAGCATGAAGTTCCTTTTGGATGACCAACAGGAGATATGTCATAAGGGCTCCAAGCTTGAATAAGCAGAACTTATTTCCCTGAACTAATTTAATATTGGTCAAAATGCAGTGAGAGTCACAATTATATACATATTGGGACTGATGAGAATGGACGAAGTGTCTTAGTATCTTATAGCTGTCTCAAGTTCATATTAGAACTTCCTCACAAGAGGAAAAGCCCTATTAAAGTTTGCTTCTGGGGTATACTGCTCAGAAACTTCATCTTCCTGTTCCAGCTTTACTTGAAGTTTTACTATCTTTCCTTATTGAAGTAAACAAATTCTCACACCTAATTAATGTGTTACTTATCTCCTCAATGTTTGAGAATACAACTAATGCCCTAATTTTGTTCTTCCCATTTTGTCTTCAATAGATACTTTATCATCTTAAAATGTTTCTCTTTCACAAAATTCTAAATGGAGGAAACCTCCATTTCTTCTCTTGGAGAGTCAGCCATTCGGGCTCCATTGTTCTGAGAACAAAAAGTCCTTGTCAGAGCCTAGACTAGGAGAAGACAAGCATGGTGCCCAGGGTGAACCGTTTGAGGAGGCACTCACTCTGAGACATGTGTACATGCAGGGTTGCACCTGCAACTGAGCACCTCCTTAAATGGTGTCCTGTGTGCCTTCACTAGCCTCACCCCAGTCCTGGCTGTGGGCCTGGTTATGATCTCCAGATGTTTTGGGGACACATCAGTGATGTCTAGCATTTAGGCCTTCTTCAACAGAAATGTATTAAGGGCCCTACTAGATGTCAGAAATTGTGCTTTGTGGTGTATGCAAATAATAAAGAGCAGACATGCCTTATGGTAAAGGGGTCCCTCTTGGCTGATCTGCAGGTGGCTCAGCTGCTAACGTAGGTTGACTGCTCTTTCTTCAATGCCCAGCCTAGTTTATGTTACATCTTTGCCTCCATTACCACATTTGGGCCAAAAGATTTGAAATAAATACCACTAGGTGACCAGAAGTCTCAAGGGTTGAGCATACTCAACTGGACTATATTTTTTTTCAGTTTTTGCTTTGTTTATAAACAGTGAAGTTCACTCAGTTCACCTGACTTCTTACCTTTTGTTCAGCTTAAAATATGAAATGAGGTTTTTGGGGTTTTTTTTTGGCAATATGTATTCCACAGCCTCCTAACCTCCCTTCATACGTCTTACTGGCCGATAATATGTGAAACTGTGCTCCAGGCTTTCTGTAAATGCATGTCAATATCTGCCTCTCTTTTATCTCCCAGGGTAGTGATTTATCCAGGAAACTTATTTATAACAGGTTAGGTACTAAAGTCTCCCTTACATAAACCCACATTGATGTCTCTGATCAAATTATAACTTTCAAAGTATTCCATCACTGAGTCCAGTTAAATTGTTCCTAATGTTTTCCCAAGACTAGGCAATTTTAAAAATCTTGACTGTGCTACAAAAGTGTTTTCCCAAATGCTTTATTAAATTAAGATTTGCACAAATGCTCACCTTTTATCAGCAGAAAGTCTTGGCCCACTTGGAGAAAAATCAAGCTAATAATTTTTTTTTTCTTTTACCAACCCTCTTGCATTTCTCTCCATTCAGGCTGCCTTCTTTGAGCTTGCTATTGTAACTAGGGACAACCCTCTGTGGCCTCATAAATCAGAATTGTTAATATTTATGGCTTTGTTGGTCTTTTAAAATCCAGTTTGAGGATTAGGGTTCCCCCCGCCTCTTGAAACTTTACTTTTTGTTCTTTTTTAAAGGCACTAATTTATGGAACTAAAGTATCTTCTCCTGGTTTTTAACCCCACACTAAGTATAAGGCGAGCCCTAAACAAAGCAACCACCAACAACCAAGCCTGAAGCTTGAAAATGAACATTAGCCCTTGGCCATTGACTCAGCAATCCCAACCTAGCATTTTTGAGGGTGTGTCTTTTGACAAATGCTTATCAAGTGCCTATTAGGAGCCAGACTCTGAGCTAGAAACCAGTAATAACCGGATAAACAAGACAGGCCTAGTTCCTGCCCTCATGGAGTTTACTGTCTAATACAGGGGTCACTAAACTTGTTCTGTAATGGACCAGGGAGTAACTGTCTGAGGCTTGGAAGGCCCTATGGTCTCTGTCACAACAACTCAACTGCCGTGTATTGCAAAGCAGCCTCAGACAGTCTGTGAAGAAATTAGCATAAATGATTGTGTCCCAACAGCAACTTCATTTACAAAAACAGGCAATGGATCAGATTTGACTCGTGGACCATAGTTGGCCAACCCCTAGCCAAATGAAGGAAAGAAGTGAAAATTAGTAAGGAAGTGAATATGGTTGCAATGTGCAATTATTTCTATAAAAGATAGAAGCTGGGCACTGAGCTATGCAGTGACAGGGAGACTGGCTTTGGGTGGGGTAGTCTGGGAAGGAAAGGTGGCTCCGCAAAGGTGCCCTTCAAGCCGAGTCCTCAAGGAGGTGTGTGATCTGCATGGTGAAGTAGGGGGTTTCAGGAGTGAGAACTGCATGTTCAGAGGCTCCTAGGAGTGGGGCCACCTTTCATCCCTCCCCACCTTCACTGTGCTTCAAGTGGGGCACTCCTGTGAAACATGGGGAGTCTGTTTGTGTGCCCCAGAATCTGACCACAAAAGGGGTGGCCCAAGCTGTCCTGGGGGATTCCTCGGCACTTCCAGTGTGTGGATAATGACCTCTCCTCTAGCCACCCAGGGAAGATGGGGGTTGGGTTCACTTTTGCTTTTGCTTTTTTCCCTTCTACTTCTTAAGGGAGGACCTTTCACCAGCACATGGAATACAGAAAGCTTGCTTGGAATGTGTCAGGCTAAGCAAAAACACATGGTCTGGATATATTCTCCTAAAATAGAGCAAGAGAGAGGCGGGAAATAGAACAGCCTCCCATAAATCATCATTTGTCCAGGGAAAAGGTTTCTGACAGATATGCAGGGTATCAGTGTGTGTGTGTGTGTGTGTGTGTGTGTGTGTGTGTGTGAGAGAGAGAGAGAGAGAGAGAGAGAGAGAGAGAGAGAGAGAGAGAGAAAGAGGATGTTGTTGTTTGATTGCCAAGGCAGAATTTCATTGTCCGGTCCTGTGTGGAGAGCAGAATGCTGGTGCTTTCTACAACTGGAAACTGTATCTCAGTGTGGCCAGCCACTAGAGAGAGATGTCCTGAACCCTTTGGAATATTGAAACTCTTTATGGGTGCTCCAACTGTCCAGAGATCCCTGGTGGGGCAGGAATAAAGCAGGTGGGCAGCCAGGGATTCTAGAACATCAGAATCCATAGTTCTGCCCAGTAGAAAATGTGGAAATGCCACAGTCCTGTGCAGTGGAGGTATCCAGGGGAATCACAGGGCTCTGTGGCCTTGTCACACCTTCCTGGCCTTCCCCATCCACGCTCCATACAATACCCAGACTGATCTTTTCAAAGCACAGCTTTGACCAACTCTTTCTCTCCTTCTGTCTTGTCTCTCTCTGTGTGCCTCAGTCTCTTTTTGTCACTCTCACACATGTATATGCAGGCACACACACATATGTATGCATACCTTAAATCGGTGTCCTATTGCTCTTAAGATAAAGACAAAAGTTCCTAACATGACACAAAATATCCCAGTGGTTAGGAGCTCGGGTTCTTTCTTCTCTGGATTCATCTTGTGCTGTTTTCCAACCACATCAAACTTTTTATTAATTCTACCAATCCATCCTACTTCTTTCTGCCACAGAGCCTTTGCACATGCATGGGAAGTTCTAGTCCATGTTACCTCTTCATTTTGTTCTCAAGTCCAGCATCTGGCCTCCTACTTAGGTCTATTTTCTCTTCTCTAAACTCCTAAAGCACCCTGTATTTCTCTTTCAAAGCACTTATTGCTACTATAGATTTACATGTACTTGTATTATTTGACTAATATTGATTAGTCTTTGATTAATCTTGGTTCTTACCTCCCACCCCCACCCTCCTCATCAGTCCTGGGACAAGAGACAGGGCAGGGTCTGTGTATAGGTTTTGGTTGTGTTGATTCCATTTTTTTGTTTTGTTCTGTTTGTATTCCTCATTGTACTGTATCTGGTATGAAAACAGTGTCTGGCACATGGCTGAAACCAAAGACATTTTTTTTAATGAATAAGTGAATGTCCTGGCTATTCCTTTCTATAGTGGGCACCTGAGTATCTTTGGGGTTCCCCTCTGCCCAGGCTGTCATCTAATCAAAGATGCATTGGTCCCTGACTGGGTATTTCAGCACTGAATGGGGAAGGGGTGGAGGGAAAGAATGACAACCCTTTCTGGAAATAAAGATTTTTTGAGTGAAAGGTGATTGTAGAGATTATCCACTGACTCCTCATTATACAGGTGAGGAGATAAAGTGTTTCAAGGTCAAGGGCTCATTACATTACCAGCCATATTTACAGCCCAAATTGTCAGTACTTGAGACACCAATTCTTACATAAAGTCTTGCTGCCTGCCCTCAGTCATAGAGCATGATCCTTCCTGAATGCATTGCCCTTTTTTCCCTAAAGCTAGGTTAACCTTCAGCAAATTAATAAAGCTCCAGCATCTCTTCTCCGTTCCTTTTGGATTCCCCCTCTTCAGTCTCAATGTCCTCCTCCAACTAGGCACAGTGACCCTTTCCACTCTAAGGGTGCCCCCTATGCCCACCTTTCCTGACCGAATTTCATCCTTAAAACTTACCTGTTCTATATGCATTATACATTGGTTTGTAACTTTGTTGATTCAACTGTCGAATACACCACCTTGTTGTGTTCCTGGGTCATATGCAGCACAGCTCAGTTAACACCCACATTCAAACTGGGACCTCCTGGAGCTATTTAGCAACAAGAATTTGGGACACTGTTATTAACCAATATGTGAGTTTATATCCCACTTGCGTTAGGTCAGCCCTGTCTCAGCAGAAAAAACCGTAGATTTTACCTCTCAAACAGGGATTCCCCCAGGGATTCCCCTAGCCAGGCATATGTTAAAGACTGCTTGGACTCATCAAAACTGAATTGACTTGGTTCTTCCATCACTTGCCATCTGTACATGGACTGAAGGTTAAACCTTGAGTGATTTGTGCCCTCTAAGTGTACCATAAGTCATTCAAGTCCATGTGGATAGTATAAGACACCCTGGGTGCTATCATTGGCTCAGCCATGGTTGTTGGAACTAACTGTTCCTGCCCTAACTTGCAAGTGTGGAATATGTCCCAGGTCTTAACTCCCCCATCTGTAAAATGATTCTGACTCAACAGCTGCCTTTTGTATGTTTCTATATGTATACATGTTATTTTACTTAATTGGGGAAAGGGAGGCATGACTTGCGTTTATTGTTTAATACCTGGGCGGTATGGCTAATATAAGCCTGGTGTCAGACAATAGGGAGTGGTGGAGAGCATGGTGCACTGGGCATGTGTCCACCAAGAGGGCAGGATGGCAGGATCTGGTGGATAATGAGACTGTCTCTTCAACCTCAATCCTCCCCCTCCCCAGTTGGGTATCAGAAATGTGCTTAGGATGGAACCCCTCCAAGCCAGTTGTTATGCTCCCCACTGGTATAAACTAATCAGAAGAATTCTGTACACCCATGCTATCATTATTGTTTCAGGTAATCCAGGTTTAAACCAAACCACAGAACAATATATAAAGCCGTAAGTATTAGTTCAAGATGACTTGATTAACCCAAAGCTCTGATCTTTGCTGGATATTCTGAGGCACATAAAGTCTGATTGCTTCTCAGTGATACAGAATGAAATTGTAATGTCTAGGACCACAATGGCCATTTTGCCCCCATGAGGGGAGCCAGCCTTTTGATGAAGTCAGCATCTTAGAAGGAAGAATGGAGGAAGTAGAAAGAAATTGGGTCCTCTATGACCTTATTGAGCTCTATCTCTAACCAGCCTTGCCTTCTGATCTATTTCTGGACTTTTCAGGCATTTAGCTTGGGTTTGTTTGGTTTTTTAGTTTTGTTTTTGTACTACTTAGATTCTTACTCAAGTTAGCTCCATCCAATATTTACTAGATGAGAATACAGGACCACAGTTTTCATATCTTCCTTTTTTCCCCCAATAAAATCTGGAAATTTGGAGTTTTAGCTTAAGTTACATTATTAAAGTACCATATAGGCCAAGTAAACATCTCTCTGAACTCCCATTCCACACATCCTACTGCTCTAGCGATCTGACTTTAATATTCTCTGGGTCTGTGACTACAAATCCTTGCTGGACCCCAGTATTTTCTCTCCAGTAGTCTTAACCTGGCTTTGTGTGGCCAGCTCTGTGTCAGAATCTTAACATTCTCTGGAACACTGAAGAAGTAACCCTTCAGTTCCCACTGAGCTAATGAACGTTTGGATAACTTAAGGACTTTGTGGTTTCATAAGATTCAGGCAGAATGGGGAAAATTAGAAAAAAAAAAAAACACCTAAGGGTATTATATCTACCTTCTCACTACTGTCCTCTTCACCACCATCTCCAGTTGGCCAAAGAGAAGGCACCTTCTCCCAGCTCTAGCAAGACCGACTGCTATGTCTCCTGACCCTGCTCTGGGCTCTGTCTCTTCCATTGAGTCACAGACCATCAGAATAGGGAAGAATTATCTGCTTGAGCCTCATCATTTTGCAGATGGTGGAAAGAGTTCCCAGACATGAGATAACCTTACCTATGACTACATAACTAAATTAGTAAAGCTATGCCAAGCTTTAAATCCACAAATCTTGACCTTTACTTAATTTTATGTTATCTACATTTTACTATGTTGTGCCTCTTTCTTTTATCCCAGACCAAACCATCTAGGCCAAGAATCTATTTTTGGTAGAACACATTGTCAGGGAATGTTCATGATACTTTAGAGCCAGTTGGCCATGAGTTTGAATCCCAGCTCTACCATTTAAATGTACATGATCTTGGACAAGATATGCGAGGATCCCAGAGCCTCAGTTTCCCCCATATGTAAAGAAAGTATGAAATCGTACTTCTTTTGGTTTTTATGATGATTAAAGAAACCAATCATGTAAAACATTAAGCACAGGATCTGGCATATAGTGGGAATTGAACAAATATGCTTGACTTCTTTCTTTTCAGAAAGCTTATACTTCTAGGGAGGAGGCATTACTGCTTAACTCTTGTCTTCTGGATTTTACACACTCATCTGATTATGCAAGCATTGATCAGAGATTAATGCACACCTACAATGTGCATGCATTTGCTAGACAACATAGGTATAGTAGTGAATAAGTAAGGCATGGCCCCTGCCCTCCTAGCATTTGTAATCCAGCAGGAAAGATAGTCACTTAAACAAGTGTGTAGAAAATACGCAACAGAGTCCCTGATTCTCCCTAGAGCCAGAAGCCATGTTAGGAAATTGATATATGTGGCCAAAATGTAGGTCTCTCAGTCTCATTGTGCAGGATTGAGTCCTGGGTTGGCCTTCTACTAGTGTGTCACCTTGGGCAAGTTGCTTAACCTCTCCATGCCTTAGTTCCCTTACCTCTGACATAAGGATAATAGTTCCTGCCTCATAGGAACGTTGCAAGGGTGCAAGCATATATAACAGTGCCTAGCACAATGAGAGTACTCAATAACATCCCTTGTTGTTATTATCTGGGGTGGCATTGTTCTCACTAATGCCAGACATCTTGATATTCACTGGAAGCCACAACTGCGGTCCTGCATATCTGAACTTAACAGAGAAGAAACATCTCCAAGCTGACTGCCAAGCACAGAGAAGTCAGAGCTAGGGGCCTGGGGGCGCAGAACTAAGCAGCCATGTCCTCAAGGCTCCAAAGCCCTCTGCCCACATCACTAGAACAGATTCTTGGCCCCCACCTTGGGTTCCATTCCAGAGAGATCACCTGCTCCAGACAGCCTGGGAGGTGAGGCCTCTGCCAGGTTGTCACTCATAATTTGAACAAACGATATCGTGTTTGCTTTTTCTTCTACTTACAGACACTTTATCCCACAAAGTCAAAGACAGTGTGGAATAGTGGCCTCTACAGGGTGGTTCTCACATGTGCAGGGGGGATTTTCTTATACATGTTTGATTGTGCAGTCATATTAACACAGACAGAAGCTTTCTTTCCCCTGATGAGCTCCACCTGGCTTTGAATACCTGCCAGGACATTGGATGTTATTTTTGGGAGAGGCTTTAGATTCCCTAGGGCCTAGGCCAACTCCTTCTTTTATGGATGGGTAAACTAAGGCCTAGGATGAAACATAACCTGTATGAGGTCACAAGCAAGGTAGTATAGGAGCCAGGATTAGAACTCAGGCTTCCAGATCTATTTCTATTTCTAGTGTTATTCCTATTTTGCCACAGTGCCAGTAAGGCTTAATGCTGAAAGGCAGCCACTTTCTTTTCAAATCTCAACCTGAATCAATTGGCTATGCCTGCCTGGAGTCGTCTGCAAGGCAGAGTGGTGAAGCCACATCAGCCTCATGAAAAGAGTTGTGATGGATTAGCAATGTCTGCCACGGACAAGAGCGTGAGGCCATGTTCTGCACACATTATTATTCTTGACTTCTTGTAAGCCAAGAGAGGCACCACTCAAGGTACAATTTCAGTCAGAAAACCACAGGCAGGAAGGAGAGTCTGAAGTGTTAAGTTAACTTGGAGTGGAGTGGGGAATGTGGAGGAGAGAATGTCGGTTCACCACTTCACCCTCTCTCATCAACACATGTGATCCAGTTGCCCCCTGCAGGCAACCGTTTAATCTCTCTGCACTCCAACTCCCTCCCCTTCTCTTTCCTGAGGAAAAAATCCTCCCTAAGTCAAGGAATTGTCATGGGTTGTAGATGAAAAGTGGGTGTGTACACGGTGGTTACAGGCACAGACGGTGCAGGCAGAGAGTTCTGGCATTGAATCCCAGCTTCCCACTTGCTAGTTAGTTTACAATGAGCACCTTATTTAATTTTAGGGGGCTTCAGTTTCTTTCTCTGTAAAATGGGGATGATAATGCCTGTCTATCCCATGGGGGTTTATGAGGAATAAAAGAATGCCTGTAAAATCCTAAGGACCATTCCTGGCATGTTATTAATTCTCATGTAATAAAATGGTGGCAGAACATGAATATATCTTGAAACTGTAAAGTGCTGTGGCCATAGCAACTTCTTTCTAGATATGTGTCCTGAGGCAAGGGAAACAAAAGCAAAAACAAACTATTGGGACTACAACAAAATAAAAAGCCTCTGCATAGCAAAGGAAACAATCAGCAAAACTGAAAGACAACCTACGAAATGGAGGAGGATATTTGCCAATGACATGGCCGGTAAAGGCTTAGTATCCAAAATATATAAGGAACTCATAAAACTCAACACCCAAAACACAAAGAATCCAATTAAAAAATGGGCGGAAGACATGAATAGACATTTCTCCAAAGAAGACATACAGATGGCCAACAGACACATGAAAAAATTCTCATCATCAGTTATCAGGGAAATGCAAATTGAAAGTACAATGAGGTATCACCGCACACTTGTCAGAATGGCTAAAATCAACAACACGGGAAACAACAGGTGTTGGTGAGGGTGGGGAGAAAAAGGAACCTTCATGCACTGTTGGTGGGGATACAAACCGATATAGCCACTGTGGGAAACAGTATCTGGATACCTCAAAAAGTTAAAAATAGAACTACCCTATGATCCAGCAATCACACTACTGGGTGTTTACCCAAAGAATACAGGGGCGCCTGGGTGGCTCAGTCGGTTAAGCAGCCAACTTCGGCTCAGGTCATGATCTCGCGGTCCGTGAGTTTGAGCCCCGTGTTGGGCTGTGTGCTGACAGCTCAGAGCCTGGAGCCTGTTTCAGATTCTGTGTCTCCCTCTCTCTGACCCTCCCCCGTTCATGGTCTGTCTCTCTCTGTCTCAAAAATAAATACACGTTAAAAAAAAATTTTTTTTAAATAAATAAAAAATAAAAATAAAAAAAAACAAAGAATACAAAAACACTGATACAAAGGGATACACGTACCCCTATGTTTATGGCAGCATTATTTATAATAGCCAAGATACGGGAGTAGCCCAAGGGTCCATAATTTATGAATAAAGAAGGTGTGTGTGTGTGTGTGTGTGTGTGTGTGTGTGTATGTGTGTGTATGCGTGTGCGCATGGTGCATCCCCAGTGGAATATTATTCAGCCATAAAAAATAATGAAACCTTGCCATTTGCAAAGACATGGATGGAGCTAGAGTATAATGCTAAAAGGAAGACAAATACACAAATTTCACTCACATGTGGAACTTAAGAAATAAAACAAAGGGAAAAATAAGAGAAAGACAAATCAAACAGATTTTTAACTACAAAGAACAAATGGATAGCTATCAGAAAGGAAGTGGAGGTGGGTAGTGAAATAGGTAATGGGGATTAAGGAGTCCATTTGTGATGAGTACAGGGTGATGTATAGAATTGTTGAATCACTATATTGTACACCTGAAACTAATATAACACTGTATGTTAACTGTATTGGAATTAACATAAAAACCAGGCACCTGGGTGGCTCAGTCAGTTAAGCATCTGACTCTTGGTTTTGGTTCGGGTCATAACCTTACGGTTCATGAGATCGAGCCCAGTGTCAGGCTCTGTGCTGACAACTCGGAGCCTGCTTGGGTTTCTCTGTCTCACTCTCTCTTTCCCATTCTCTCTCTGCCCCACCTCCACCTCTCTCTCAAAATAAATAAACATAAAAAAAATAAAAAGGGGTGCCTAGGTGACTCAGTCGGTTAAGGGTCAGACTCATTTTTTTTTTAATGTTTATTCATTTTTGAGAGAGAAAGAGGGGGGAGGGGCAGGTAGAGAGGGAGACACAGAATCTGAAGCAGGCTCCAGGCTCCAAGCTGCCAGCCCAGAGCCCGACACAGGACTGGAACTCACAAACCGTGAGATCATGACCTGAGCCGAAGTTGGACACTTACCCTGAGACTGAGCCACCCAGGCGCCCCAGGGTCAGATTCTTGATTTCAGCTCAGGTCATGATCTCACCATTTGTGAATTCCAGCCCCGCATCAGACTCTGTGCTAACAGTGGGGAGCCTGCCTCGGATTCTCTCTCTGTCTCTCTCTGCTTTTATCCCTCTTGTTCTCTCTCTCTCCCAAAATAAATTAATAAATAGACTTAAAAAAATTTTTTTAATGTTTGTTTATTTTTGAGAGAGACAGAGACAGAGTGTGAGCAGGCGAGGAGCAGAAAGAGAGGGAGACACAATCCGAAGCAGGCTCCAGGCTCCATGCTGTCAGCACAGAGCCTGATGTGGGGCTCGAACCCACAAAGTGTGAGATGACTTGAGGCGAAGTCAGACGCTTAACCTACTGAGCCACCCAGGTGCCCCAAATAAATAAACTTTAAAAAAATAATAAAAATAGAAAGGAATTAACAGTGTTTAGGTAACCAAACTGCTATTTATATCAAACCCCCACTACAGTGCTTGAGACTCAGCGTGGTTTAGGGACTGATACAAGGTTACACAGCGAATAACCAGGACTAGGATCCATGGCACCTTGATCCCTCTCCACTTCCACATATACACAGCAGAGGGTGCAACAGAATCATCTGGGAAGCTTGTTAAAACATACACACCTAGGGGCGCCTGGGTGGCGCAGTCGGTTAAGCGTCTGACTTCAGCCAGGTCACGATCTCACGGTCCGGGAGTTCGAGCCCCGCGTCGGGCTCTGGGCTGATGGCTCAGAGCCTGGAGCATGTTTCCGATTCTGTGTCTCCCTCTCTCTCTGCCCCTCCCCCGTTCATGCTCTGTCTCTCTCTGTCCCAAAAATAAATAAACGTTGAAAAAAAAAATTAAAAAAAAAACATACACACCTAAAAAAAATATATATATATACGTATATATATATACGTATATCAGAGCCTCTGGAGTAGGGCCCAGAAACAGGTACCATTAAATCAGCTGTGATTCTGGGGCACAGTCAGGTTTGGCAACCATTGCTAGGCCTTGGCTACTCAAAGTGGGCCCAGGGAACCAACAGAATTGGTATCACCTGGGAGCTTTTTAAACCTGAAAAGCAGCCCAGGCTCTGGTCCAGACTTCCTGAATCAGAATCTGCATGCTAACAAGATTCCCCTGGGTGGCGTATTTGTACTGATGTTGGAGACGCCAGGTCTGTAAGACGCACAGCCACAACGTCCTCATGGCCAGTCCCAACGGCAATGTGCTTTAACAGGTGCCAGAATTAACAAAAATATCTGCCTTACACTGAAGAGAGTATACAGACCTGGGATGAAGTAAAATTAAGCCTTCGACCTTGTAGGTATCAGCAATATTTTCAAAACCCAGCTACCTCAAAGACGGGCTTCCTCTGTTTCTTCGTGGATCAGTTGATTGAAATTTCTCACAGCAGGTCAAAGGTAATTTGATGGGGTTTTTTTTGTTTTTTTTTTTAGTGAACCTTAATATTTCTTCAAATGTCTTGGCATCCGTCTTACTATTGTCTACATAAACGTACACCAGTTTCTCCAAGTCGTTCTTATCTAACATACAGAGAACATCTTCAGCTGACTTTCTTATACTCTGACTTCTCAGAGACCCTAATGGCTTTTTAGGTCTTTTGGCTTATGGTGGATTGTTTCTGAAGAAGAGTTTTGTTCTGATGTTACTTCAAATGGTATTTGTGGAGTGCATGATAAACAGCCTTTATGTTTGAAAAAGGCAGGAAGGAATTTCTCTCTAGGAAGAGATTGTTTGATTTCTAGTTGGACAGGCACCACTTGTGTGTGTGTTTCCCCCCTTTAAATCCCAAAATGAGTTTCCCTTGTGCATGGTGTGGTTGCATCCAGGATCTGTGTTGCACTAGACCAGCAGATCACTGCCCCCTCTGTTTTGCTGGCATGGACAGAACCCAAATGTTTTGTTGGCTGGTCTTTCCTCCTATTTCTTGAGCAAAGTAAGACCAAACTCAGAGGGATTCACCTCTCCAAACCTGAAATCTTAGCCACTAATGGACATCTTCCTGCAGAATTAATTGGGGGGGGGGGGGCGGGTTGGAGGGTGGCTATCAGGGGCAGGAGGGAAGGCTCCGTCGCATGTCACAAAACAGAACTTACACAGACTCATCTTTCGAGCTCTCTTCCCTGCTGGTACTCATTTAGGTCTCCTCTTCCTCCCTCACTGCAATACACAGTCCTTAAAATCCCCTCTCTTACCCTAAATGTTTCAGCAGTGGCCCAAAGCCCAGAGGTTTGGAAGTGGGTCCAACGGTCACCTGTCTCCCAAGCCTGCCCCTTACAGGCAGCAGCTTGAGCACCTGGCCATATGGCCAATACTGAAGCGTGTCTTCCAGGGTGTAATCAGAGCCAAGGATTTTGAGCTCCAGCCTTCCCATCTCTTGGTCTTCAGACTATCCTGACCCAGGGCAGGAGCTCACTAAACCAGCAACCTGAACTAACGAACAGGCTGGAATCTGTTGGCTGGAAGGGGGAGATACGGGCGGGAGAGCAGGAAGCAGTTTAGTCCTGACCATTAGTATTCTCAACTCTGAGAAAGCAGCCATACAGAGTCCCTCTTGGGGGAGCCTCCAGGGAGTACTGCTGTCTAACCTGCAAAAATAGAAAAATAATTTTCTTTTCAAAACGCCACACTACCCAAGTGATTTGCTAATGGGTTCTGGCAGGCTTTGTATTAGCCTGAGAAGCCATTCAGACCACCACTGACAATGTCAAACTTATAAATTGCTCTTGTTAAAACCTGCACATCAAAATTAAATAGGAAACACCTGGTAAACTGCCCTCCCCCCCCACCACAGGGAAGGCCAGGAGGGCCACTAGGTGGTCAGAGAAATGTGGCCAACCAACAGGCCTTCCTGTAGAATGCCCAGAGACATTCTGAAGTCATTGGAAGCAACAGTGGGAGATGGGGTTAGGACTTTGGGCTTTGGGTCACATCCAACAGAGGTGCAGGTAGGGTTTTTCTTCTTTTTGTGACCATTAAAAATACAGTTTTTGTTTTGCTTGAAAATGGGAAGACCTGGCCACCCTCGCCCACATTCTCTCATGGCAATAGTCAACTGGAACAACTGTGCTCTTTAGGTAATCTCTTTACTTTGCATTTTACCAAACAATTGCTTTCCTTCTGGCCTCTTCGTTCTCCTGCCTTACCTGCCATATCCTACCTGCAGACCTTGGTTTTCTCATCTGTAAAGTGGAGGTGATAATGCCCACCTGGTAGTAATAGCTCAATTAGCCAATAGGATAATTATTTCTGGTACCCTACTTCTTGAAGCATCAACCAGCTGAAAACTGTAAGACAGGGATCCTTGAAGCCATGAGGGATGCCTTTACTCTCTCGGAGCCTCTTTTACTCTAAAGGAGGACTTTTTCCTCCCCGGCCCCCAACCAAAACAGCCAGTATTTCTAATGAACAATTGTAATATTTACAGAGAACCTTGTATGTGCCAGACACAGTTCTCTCACTTTGTGTCCATTATCTGTGTTTCTCCACACCCAGCAAAGCTGGAACAATTATTCCCGGTTTATTGATGAGTAGGGAGGGCCCAAGAGGCTGACTAACTTTCCCAAAGCCACCTCCTTCAGAGAAGCTGTCACCAAAAACATCCTACCTCCTCCTTCCTGTGTTTGATCACCTAGAATAAGACAATTTTCAGTGAATTGCTGGGCTCTGGAGTGACACCTGTTTCCCCAGAGCAGAAATGACACCTTTGAAGTAAAATTTTCTTAGCTCCCAGCTCTACAGGAAAAACCTATTTGGGGGCCCATTATGGCTGCATTCTGGAAGCCGTCAACTCGGATGCTTAAATATAGCAGCTTTTCAGTTCTCGGGCGCTGGCGGCAGGAAAAACATTTTGAAGGGCAAATAAATATTTATGTATGAGGGCTCTTTGTGCACAGTAAATGTTTGATTCTGTTGCCCCAATTCCCTGGGCTGAGAGTCAATTATGGAGCCCAGAAGAGAGCTTGCAAGTAAATATGCATTCACCACCTAGATTCCTGCAACGAGGTTAGAGTGAACATCTATATGTGGGCTCTGCGCCCTGTGTCAGTGGAAACAAGCTATGAAGTGCTTGCATGTGCCTGGAGACCTGCCTAGTGCTTCGCACTAATTATCTCATTTAATTGTCGCAACCCTTCATTTTGTAGATGAGAAGCAGCTGAGGTTGTTTCTGACCTGTTGTGTGTAGGCATGGGCCCAGGAAGAAAAGCTAATCTCACTTTTCTCACTTTTCTCCCTTTCACACTAACCTGCAGACTCCTTGGAGAGTAGCTGGGGTGATAACAGTTGCAAAGATACTCCTGGGCCCTTTCCAGAGGGCAGCCCCTCTAAGCACTTGCTGTTGCTGCAAATCCTCAGAACTGCATGCTAAATGAACGAGTGAAGATATACTCATCTACTCACAGTCATGGTAGTGGGAGGAGAAACCTCCATGTGGATTATTCCTAAATCTGTGGAGAAGATATCAGAGCAAAGAATCCTCCAACTGGATCTGATTGTTATGGGAAGGAAGTGTTCTCCAGTGGATTTGACCTTCTCTCGTTTTCCCTTTCTTACTTTCCCTTATCTATTCTTCCTTCTTCGTAATCTTTTCGTTTTCCTTTTGGTCTCATTTTTGTTCTACTCTTCCATTCTCTCCTGTTTTGGGGAGTTCCTCTTCCTCCTCCCCCCTCCTTCCTCCCCTCTCTTCTCTTCCTCTTCTTCCCCACCCTCTTCTTCCCCACCGTCTTCTTCCCATCCTTCTTTCTACTCTCCTTTCTCTCCTTCTTCTTCCTTTTCTTGGCCTTTCTCCTGCTCCCCACATAGTTCACCCTCAGACCCCCGAGACTGCAGGGGAAATGTTTGCAAGGACTTCTGGGCTGAGGGAGCCAGGGGGGCATGCAGCCACTTGGGGGAAGTAATGCCAGATGTGTTGTCGGTGCTAACAATCAGCCTGAAATGTAAACGTGGGCCGAGCTCCAGTAATAAAGCCCTTACAGCTGGAGGGTTGGCAATGCCAGAAGGAAGGAGAAGTGAGGCCTTGCTTCTTAACCAGAGATGGATCAAAATCTGGTCTTTGCATATATTTATGCCTCCACCATCCCTTTTTGCTTTTGCAGCAAGGTGATCCATCTTCCCCCAAGTTTATTAGAGGCGGTTTTCCAACACCGCTTATAAAATATTACAGGCAGCCCCATGATTCATGGCCTCATTTATAACCCAGAGCACTTGGGAAATTTGGGGGAATATTTCTCATTAAATCTATTTCCCAACTCTTTGGCACTGCCTCCACCTCCCCGAGAAACACCAGGAAATTCAAGACCAGTTTGAGCAGAGTGGCAAGGTGGATCTCCTGGTGCTGAACCCGGAAGGCTGAGTTGCAGGTGATACACTGCGATCTTCCAACTGGGCTTCTCAGGGCTGTGTGGTGTATTTCACACATCCATAGAAGCCTCGTGCACCTAAGCACTTCTTCGTGGGCCTGTTTACTCGTGCCTCTGCATCTTTCTTTAGCAGAGGTGTCTCTCCATGAGATGGTTTTGTAAGAGTAGAGAGAAGGAGTGACCTGTCAGGCCAGGGATCACGCTATTGGTCAGTAGGAACCCTTATTATAAAGAGGGTTCCCTTCTATAAGGAGTAAACTGTACCTCATGTCTTGGGCTTTGCTATCAAATGGTGCAGCTCCTTACAATCGCTTTTTTTTTATTTTTTTTTCTTAATAGTAAGCGTTGTTTTACTTAGTAGTGATACTTTTCTTAATAGTAAGCGTTGTTTATAGCTGGTAATCAATTTCTTTAACCAGTGTCAGCTTAAGTCACTCTACCTTAAACACTAGACCAGGTATCCATAAGGCTTTCATGAGAACTTTTACACATTGACCATTATTTTTTTTTTAATTTTTAATAATTTTTGTTTTAAAATGATATTATCTTGCTGAAACTTGGCAGTGAGGAAACCCAGAGTTCTTCTCTCTCACTCCAGTAGCTGTCCCTATCTAATCTTCTGTCCTGGAGCCGATTTTTTTCTTGGTGATAGCCATCTCTTGCGATAAGGGATAGAACCAAACTTTTACAATATTTTCCCTTCCTGCCATCCATGGTTTAGATATGCCAGTCTAAACCTATAGGATACAGCATAACTCCATGAAATTAGGAAAAAGATAAGCAAGCTTAGTGGTTTTTATATTTATATATTGGGTTGCAAAGGGCAATAGTCACCTTATGGAAATCAACTCTGTGTTGAACAGCCAGAGGCAGATAAATCATCCAAATATTGGGCAATTTCACCTGCCATTCTGGTCAATGTATGCCCAGGGAGACCGTGAGATAAAAAACATGGATCTGTTTCTTACTGTCATCCCCCACATCCTTGTGTTTTCAGACCTGATTTTTGTAAAACAGGTCCTTTATCATATTCTGTAACTAAAAGTGACAAAGTATGGCCTGGGAAGTTGGCTAGAGGGCCAAGTTTGACCCACTGCCTGTTTTTGTAAATAAAGTTTTATTGGAACACAGCCATGCTCATTTATTTATCTTTGGCTGCTTTTTTGCTACAAAAGCAGAACTATTGCATAGTTGTGACAGACACTATGTGACCAACAAAGCCTAAGATATTACCCTTCTGGCTCTTCAAGGAGTTCTGAACAATTACATATTACTGTACTGAGCTAGATACTCAGAGTCATCCAATGTTGTGTTTCATGGGTGATTTAAGGGCTTTTTAAGGGCAATTTTAACTAGCTGTGACTTTGTCTTACACTGACTTCTGTTTGCCATTCCAGCAAAGATCCCCCTCTACTATGGGCATTCTGCTGTTGTTGTTGTTTTTTTTTTAAACCCAATTCAGCCAGCCATTTTTGGCTTCATGTGTGTATAGCCATGGCACTTACTTTTGGAGGGTTCTGAAAGGAAACCTTCTCTGGAGGATGGGCTGGCTGTAAAAAAAACATCCCTGTGATGTGTTTTAGGGACTGGGGTTTCACAGTCCCCCATGTGTGGGGGACATTCTACAGATATGAGCCTCCAATGATGACCTGATGCTTTCCCTCTGTGGCATTTCTCTTAAAGTGTTTGCATATGCCGAATGATCGCCATTAACTGCCTGGATTTTCTGTGGCCTATGCTCTGGGGACACATTGGGAGGGAAGCTTAGCTTACCCAAACCCAGTCAGGTTTATTGAGAGTTAGAAGCAAGGCTGCAGAGCCTTGGAACGCCTGCCAGTGAAGAGAATATCACAGGTCAGCTTCCTGTCCAGGGGCTTCCAGTCCCAGGCATCAGAATCTCCAAAAATGCTTTTGAAAAATACAGATGCGTAGGTGCTACCCCAGGAAGTGCTGATCTTGGAGATGTGGGGTGGGGATAGTTATCTGTGTTTACAAATTCTACCAAGGAGTCTGAAGAACAGCCAGGTGTGGGAGCTGCTAATCTGGTCCACATGCCTCCTTTGAGAGCTCAGGAAGTGGGTCCAAATATGTCCCAGCAGGTGACCAGCCAAGACCAAATCCTGGGGGTCTTGAGTCCCTACCAGTGGTTTCCCAACCAATGTCAGCAGAGCTTGGGGTTTTCACAAAACACCTTTGAGGCTACCCTGGGGTAAGAATGACAACCAGCGGGGAGTCCAAAGAACAGGGCTCTAATTTGTCCATGTTCAACCAGACTCCCTTCACTCACATGTTTTATATATTAGGCTCACATTAGATTTTGTTTCTAGAGCAAGAACAGGCAGGAAAAAAGTATCTGCTAATGGGGCCCCCAAAAAGGAAAGTGGCAGCCCTGCATCTTGTAGCAAATCAATCTACCTTTTCTACTAGAGTCTCCTTTTTTGAAAAATCTCAAGGGACACTTTACTACCTAAACCTGAAAAGTGTCACCAATTCTCAAGATCATTTCTCTCAGAAGTGCAGAGAAAACTGCTTTCTGTTCTCCACAGATCCCAGATCTGAACTTGATTTGTACCTAAATCCCACCTACTCCAAACTGAGCCCCTTCCTACTCTCTCTCTCCTCTAGACCCAGAAGACAGCTCACCTCAGCATCATGACTGCAAGTCAGATAGTGTTTGAGCACCTTCTACATGCCAGACAGTGTGTAAGGCTCTGGCCCAGGCAGGCTTCCTGCTCGGGTGCACCATCTAGGCTGGGGAGAGGACAAAAGGAGGAATGTGTCCCTCCACAGGGCAGAGTTTCCCCAGGCAGCAGTTTCCTCTCCTCTCCTACTTTTCCTTCAAGATGATGCAAACTACCTTTCAGGCCCCTTCCCTATTGCTCAGGCCTTGGGTCCTCACCCTGCCTCAGGCCCTGGCTACGGGGCACGTGCTTCAAGAAGGATTTCACGAAACTCAACAAACTGTGCAGAGAAACTGGCCCCCGATGGCTATGCTGGCAGCCCTGGAGTTGTACTGCCTGGACAGGCAGTGTCCCCGCTCCTTCCCTGGGCAGGGATGCAGGGTGTAGATGATCAGGGCATCCCAGTCTGGTTTTCCTTTTATACCACCTCTTTGGGCTTCAGTCTTATACAGCATCTCTGCCCTGCCACCTCCTGGCCAAAATAAGGAGCGAGCAGGGGCCCGAGGGAGCAAAGTCCTGCAGCCCAGGTTGCAGGCAGCAGCTGCTCCCGCAGCTCCTGAGGGATCCAGGGAACATCCAGGAGCACAGTCTGCGGAGATGACACCTACAGGCCATGGACAGGTGATGGGATGACACCAGCCCAAATGCTCCCCCAGAAAATGGTCCCGGCAGAGGCAGGGGTCTGTTTTCTCTCTCATTGCCTTTCTTTCAGCCTTTCAGCTTGTCTTCCCCCTGGTGTCTGTTTAGATGTTTAAATGCTTGCATATTTCTGTGTATGTATGCGTGTGTGTTCAGGTCTAATTCTCTGTGTGGTATATGTTCCTTGCTTCCATAGACAACCTTTATACTCTTTATAGTGCAGCTCAAAACAAGGGGAACAGCCCGATGAATATGAATAAGACAGTAGTGAGGGACATAATAGTAATAATAGGACACCCAGCCCACTTGCCATTTGCTTTGAAACTTTTCTCTTTGAGGGAAGGACTGAGCTCATGTTTAGTTCTAGAAACAGCTGCTGTATCATCAGGTGGTGCTGACAAGATTTCAAGAATAGAGATGTGTTTAGGGAGTGGGGAAACCTGCTTTCTATTCAGTTAGGTCAGATGAGAGCCACCTTCCCTAAATGCTGGTCACTGAGCCAAAGGCTGGAGGAGTGTGGGGGTGAGGACCAGGCCAGGGGAAGCCATGCAGTCTATGTAGAAGGACCCCCAGCAAGCTGCAAGGGGGTAGGGTTGCTGACTGACAAGCCCCAGATGCCCAGCCACTGATGATTCAGGGTCTTGTGTGTCTGCAAGTCAGCCTGAAACCTGCAGAGATGATGGAGCCTGGCAGTCCCTGCCATCACCCAGCCTCTCCCCTGGATGTCACTGTTGTGCTATGTAAGCAATGCTGGGGAGCGCTTTATGGGACCATGGAAAACCCTCCAGGGCAGTGCCTGACCCTTAGGGCTGGAGAAGACCCAGTAGGAAAGGGCAGGGCCAGGCCTATTTGCAGGCTTTTGGGAGAGTGGGGTTCAGTGTCCCCCAACTGGATGGTGCTGCCCGTGATAGCAGCTGTGGGCGACGCCAATCGCGGGTCCTGAGGCAGGACAGAATGTTCAGTACAGAGAGGCTTTGATGGCTAAGAGAACTGGGCAGCTGAGCCCCACCCCCACCAAGGCTCTCAGGCCTGTCCGTGGTCACCGAGTCAGAAGCAGCGAGAGAGGTTTCCAAGCCAGCGTGGTTGGTTAAGAACACGGACATGAGTCCAAATCCCAGTGTCACTGTCAACAGGCCAGTGACTTTGGGGAAATTGTCTCACATCTCAGAGCCTCTGTTTCCTCACCTGCATTAAATGGAACTCCCTCATAGCATCATTGTGAGAAGTAAATGGGCATAACGCATGCAAAACTTCTACATAGAGGACAGCTGTTATAGCAAGGGATTTAGAAAGAGTACACCAAGACCTTCCAACCCTTAGCCTGGGAGGACAGTTTTGTGTCTGATCCAATCATGAAAATCAGCACTAGCTCAGAGATTAGAACAAATCAGGAGATTTGGCCCAGGCCTAATAGACCGAGTACCCTCTTTTTTCTTGGTTCTGAGTTTGCCTAAAAACCTAGCTGCCTCTTCACAGAGCCACATATGCATGTGTTTTGATCTACGTGTTGAGAGAAAGCACAGGAGTTTACCCCTAAAGCAGTCAAAGGACTTTTTTTCTGTATCGCTGCTGACATGTTTGGAATAACTGAAAGCAGACTCAGGACATACTAAAAGCAAAGCATGTGCAGAGAGTTCCAGGCAGGGTCTCCCATGGTGATGAGCAAGAAGAGCATAGGCCCTCTGAGGTGCAGCCAGGCCAGAATGTGTCAGCCTCTCCCCAGTCCTAATAGTGCAATCCAATCAAGAAACCCATGATGATCTGCCGATTTTCTTCCCTGGAATGAGATTTCATGCTGTAAAGTACTGAAACAACTCTCTGATGAGAATCAGTGTGGTGTGGCTTTGGGTGGCATAGGCTGGTTTTACTACCAAGGTCTCGCTCTGTTTATGGAAGTTGCCAGTTTCACCAGGGTCCCATTCACTTTGCACAAGTTAAGCAGCATTCCTAGGATCAGAGCTGGAGAGAGGTTCACCCGTGGAGGGCCATTTCTTTCCTCCTTCACCCTCCTTTCCTCCAGTAGCATAGAGTTGTCCCAGTTGGGGTTCTGACACTCCTGCTTCACCAGCATCTTCCTCTAAGTGTTGAAATGGGTCAATTAAGTGAGACCACCACTCTCAGTTCAAGGTAACTGAAGGATACAAGTGAGAGACCCATGTGATATTGAAGAACCATCATTTTCCCATACAAAATAGCTTGGGGAATGGCCAGTCCAGATTTGCTAACGACTTCTACCCATAGACAAAGAAAAACTAGGAGATGGAAGGTGCCCTTTTGTTTTATTGTGCATTTGAATTCTCTGTGTTTAGGGAGCCCTTTTGACGTCCTAGTTTCACAATCACTGACTCAACCCGAACTTCCTCTTTCAGAGTATTTTGAGCCTAGTGCCCCCAAAGAAGCTTTGCATCTTGGTGTCTGAAGGGTAACGGAGAGAGCAGAGGCAAGCATGGCATGCTTTGGTGGGGGGAAGGTAAATTGGAAAAAGAGGAGGGAAACCATGCCTGAGCAGCTACAAAATTGTTCAAAACCATTTGCTCAACTCGGTTAATTGTTCTTCCCCATGGTGCAGAGACACCTACGCCTTGCGAAGTCTGTGTTTCTATATTACAAGAAGCAGCCTATTAAAGAGAGACAGATAGTCTACCAGGAGCAGCTGACTCTCCGCCCCTGCCCCTCTCGGCTTTCCCTCTCTCCCACTTCTCTCTTGCTAACACCCTTGCCTCCCAACACAGAGCTCATGCGACTCTCTCCCCCTTGGCATCCGCTTTATCACTGGGAAGAGTTGTCAGTGATGGGGGGGGGGGGGCGGCGACTCAAACCAGCTCTGCTTGCAGAGTAGGAATAATTACAAAATCTCAGGCCGTTATCCAATTACTTTGACATGTGGCCATTCTAGGGAGTTCTAACTGGATTAAGTTCATTATAAAAAGATTAGTCCTAGGATGGGGACTGTGCATAACAAAGTGAACCTTCAGAATGTGTGCTGCTGAGCCACCAAGGACTTTGGGGGTAAAACCAAGTGAATGGCTTTGTTTATTGAATTACTGTTTAGGGATTTGCCAAGGAGTTTTGTTCAGATAGAGTTTGTGGCTTAAAGCAACGGTCAGCAGTTTTCTGTTTGTTTTCCTTTTTTCAACAGCATTCTTCAATACCATTAGAGTTATTGTCAAAGCACTAATCCAAGATGTTTGTCCCCAATGTTTTATATGAGCATGGAGGTGAGATTATTGAGCTAAATGGGTCTGAGCCACACAGAGCTTATATATTATTCATAAACTATGTGTATATGGGCACATGGAGAGAATGTGCCTATATGATACCTTACATTTGCATAATGCTTCAAAGTGGTGCAGAGCACTTGCACGTTTCTCATTTGACCCACACAGCAGTACTTTTGGATAAATAGGCATTATTATAATGATTTTACGTATAATGAAGCTGAGACTCTGAGAGGTTAATCTGTGGTCATCCAGCTGGATAGTCCAAGGACTGAGATTACAACTCAGATCTGCTGTTCCTAGCCTAGCATTGCACAAACACATGGGAACTCAGTTTATATATCTATTTTTTTTTCTAATGTTTCTTTTATTTTTGAGAGAGAGAGAGAATGCGAGCAAGGGAGGAGCAGAGAGAGAGGGAGACAAAGAATCTGAAGCAGGCTTCAGGCTCCTAGCTGTCAGCACAGAGCCCGATGCGGGGCTCAAACTCATGAACCATGAGATCATGGCCTGAGCCAAAGTCAGGCGCTTAATCAACTGAGCCACCTAGGTGCCCCTTTATATCTATTTTAAACACATAGTATGTGTTCAGCTAATGGCAATGGAATATTTGGATTAGCCAAGTTCATTGAGACCAGTTTTCTTCCTCTATTTCCCATGAGAATTACAGCAGCTATCAGTTTCGAACAGCTCAATGTAATTGCTTAAAAACTTTCTTCTCTTTCTTCTGAGCTCAAGAAAATTTTGTATGCAGAAAACATCGTGGAACCCTTCTTCTGATACATTCCCTAAAGTCTGTCTTCCTTTAGGGCAATTAATCATCACTTCATCTTCCTAGAATAAATGCCCACGCCCTTACTGAAGATCCTGAGTTTTGACACATAGATGTTAAGGTCAGTGGAAAGATACAAATTACCAATCTCTTATAATTTCACTTAGCATGACTTAGTTGTTGAGGGTTCCATACCCTTCTGGATGAACTGGTGAGGTTTAAAACTCTAGGTAGGTCAACAGGAGACCCCCAACAAATGTGGATCAGCAGTGCTCTGCTTCCTCCTCCTAGGCCCACTGTGGATGCTTCCAATGGATTATCACACACTTCTCTACTTAGCCTGGACTTGCGCTTACAACACATCTCAGAAGTCACGAGTTGGCTAGCAAGATGGCATCTATTTACCACCTCAATCCTAGACTTTGGTGACCCCAGAGAACTCCAGAGGCCTTGAGAGGCTCCATCAGACCAGCCCATCAGCCTCTTTATGTCTGATATCATCTTTATGGCCTCG
This sequence comes from Lynx rufus, assembly GCF_022079265.1. NCBI lineage: Eukaryota > Metazoa > Chordata > Mammalia > Carnivora > Felidae > Lynx > Lynx rufus. The sequence continues at coordinate 180,220,851 of NW_025814823.1, forward strand.
TTTCATGATAAGCAATTGGAGATACCCAGGGAAGGTTAAAGAGAATGTAAATGATCAAAAGCCTTTAGATTTAGGTAGTAAATATATTCAGAGTACAATTACAGTAAAAATTAGTGCAGAAGTTAGTGTGCCAGAAAAGAAAGTTTGTGCATAAAGCAGAAATCTAGATTGCTGCAGACCAGTAATTCTATATATCCCCTCTCCCCAAAAGGAAATACACATGAAAACAATATGTTGTACAAATTTTTACTCCCTAAGCACATCTAGCTTATCGATCAAGGTTAAATAACAAGCAAATAAGCAAAACCAATATAGACTGTTGAAGTACATAGTCAGGATTCTCATTTGCAAATAATACAACCCAAGTTCAAAATGATGCAAAAAAAAAAAAAAAGGAAAGTTATTGGCTCCTAAAACTCAAGATTTAAGGGCTTCAGACACGGCTGGACCTAGTGGTTCAATAACATCATTGGGACTTTTTCTGTGGTAGCTCCCAGCATTTCCATACTTACCCCTTCAGCATGGACTTTGGCAGAAAAAGAAGCGTTTTGTTTTTTTGCTTTGTCCTGCTCCCCCCTCCCCATAGTTCCTGTAAAAGTTCTGGAACTTATTCTGATTGGATCTGGTTTGGTCATGTGACCGCCTCTGAGCCAATCACTGCTGCCAGGGGATGTACTATTTGCATTGGCCCGGCCTGAGTCATGTGGTGCCTCTGGAGACTAGCCCTACTCACTCCTCCACCCCTAGCACATGCACACCAACTACTTACGCTGAAAATGTTAGAGATACGGTGACTAGAGGGAAAGCTCAGTTCATTGCTTGCTGTGTACCAGGTCCAGTGCTAGATGCCAAAAGAAAACTTTACCAATAGGCCCGAAGCTTAGCAGCTTGCAGGCTCTTTTCCTACAGATAATCTTATCTGACCCTGACAAACACAAGATATTTTTATTCTTACCTTTGTACACATGAGGAAAGTTATGTTCAGGGGGGTTCGGTAACCCACTCCAGTAGACCCAGCACTTGACCTTCCAATTTATCCAATTCCAAATTCTGTTGCATTTCTATAATCCCTGTTTCTGGATAGGTGACAGTAGGAACGTGAATATTTGAAATTTCTCACTCATTTACCTGAAATCCGAGGCAAATCAGAGACAGGATTTCAGTTTTTCCACTTAGGAACAAGCCTTGAACCCCAAATCAACAGGAGAACTGCATTCTCCACTGTTCGTCAGCACTTAGGTACAATGTTGAAACAATATCAGCTGTTGTTTATTGAGCACTTACTATGTGCCAAGTACTATGAAAGCACTCAACAAAGAATATCCAATTTAATGGTAAAAAACAGCCCAGTGGACTAGCACTTCTTATTCCTATTAGACAGCTGAGAAAAGCAAGTCTCAGAAGGATGAAATGACCTAACCTAGGTAGTGTGTGGCGCCAGAGTTTGAATTCTCCTCCCTGTTCTTCCTACCAAGAAATGAATGAGCCCCGTGTCTTTGATTTCAGTCACTAACTGGTTAGAATTCATTAGAAAATTGGGTAGAGATGGGAGATGAGAAAGGCATCAATCCTAAACTTGGGGGGGAGGGTGGGTAGGAAAAAAATGGAAGAAAATCAGATTGTAGATGAATTTCTGGTGATTCAAAAGGCCTCAAACCAAAATAATGAGAAATAAGCAGATAAACTATAGGCCAAAACAAGAAGATCATTTTTCAAGGATTTCTAAAAGTTGAAACTGACTAGGTTTTAATTGTTCAAGCCCTGTGGGCCTGTTTGCTTTCCATAGGAAAGTCTTGTGTTTCGCTTGCTCCTGTAACTCACTCAGGAACGACAATAGTCCCTGGGGGATCCTGAGTGGTTCCATCTGGAGATAAGGGCAAACCAGCCAGAGCTTCACCAAAGCAGTGTATACGCTCCTCTTCACAAGCCCATCCTTTGCCATGTCTGTTTGCTGCAAAACCCGTATTTCCACATCATTTATACTTTTCAGGGTGCATGTCTCATGACAACACTGGCAGCTTTCAATTTATTAGGCTTATTAGCAAATAAAACTGTCCTGAAAAGCCCAGATTTGATATCTGGAAGATTCATTTCAGGATTGATTTAATGCAACCTGCCTCGTAGTTTATTTCACATCTCCAGATTGGAACTAAATCACCCTCGTCTTGTTGATACCCTTAATATGATGGTGTTTGCAAAATAGACCAGGCTGTAAAAGAATCCGAAGACTCCACTTCTCTTCTTTTTTTTTTTTAAACAGAGATGATAAAAATACTTTATAACTTTATATGTCTAAGAGATTCTGAGGTTTTTCTTTTTTTTTTCTCCTTTGCTATCAGTGATGGTGTTTGAATATAAAGAGTGGTAAATATATTCAAGGATGTGGTCCTCCTTAACTGTTGATTTACAACAGTGGGAAATCACCTACTTTCTCTGGAATCACCACTCTGCATGAAGGACCAGTGACACTGGCATTCAATGTGAGTGAACCTATAGAAGCACCATCCAGAAACATTCCATCATTTAAGTCTCCTTGTTCTTAAGCCCTGGGCAACAGCATACTTCTTCAAGATGAAGACTTGAACAGAACAAACCTGTTATTACCAAACCAGCCAATGGCACTTACCAAGGGCTATTACCCTCTGTTAGCGTTTATCACCCGCATCTCATTTGACACTTATCATTTATTGCCTGACAGTTTTATTTAGCTTTTATCCTCCCCCACTGTATTCCCATCTGCTGAGGACGTAGGCCCCAGAGTTAGTCCAATCCAGTATATATTCCATCTCTGCTACTTCATACCTGGGTAACCATGGCTATTTTAGCCCTGAATCTCAGTTTGCTCATTTGTAAAAATAGGATAATGGGATTAAATTAAGTAATGTATGAAATATCTCTAAAAGAGTGCCAAGCACATGGAAAGTGCTTAATAAATGGTAGCTGTTATTATGATGATTAATATAGGAGCAATAATACTAATAGCATTAAAACATGGTCTTAAATGTTACTTTCCGTTTCGTATACCAGAGTGCCTTACATAAAAGTAGATAATGTGCTTCTGTAAAACGTCCTGATTATAGAACACTTATGGAAAAAAGATCCATTTCACTAAATTTTATTTATATAGATGTAGATACAGATATACAGATGTATAAAATCTCCTTAAGTGAAAGAGAGTGGAGATGCTGGCAGCTTACTTTACAAGAGAACACGTGAAACTGTCCAGTGTGCTTTGAATGTTGGGGTTTTTTTGTCCACATAAGTCTCCCTCTATCTTGTCTGCTTTTGTAAATTGTTTAGCCAAGCCTTCCTTCATAGAACATACATGAATCATCTCAAGCCTTTCTTAATTAGCACAAATTCCAAATTTCCGAAGTATGAGAATCCACGAGTTTTAGTGTATTCCTAGGATATACTATACTCAGTAGACCACAGCTCTAACTGAAATTCCTGAGCCAGGTACACATTTGTGCTCTTGTCTGTTACCTATTTTAACATAGTAAGTCAGAGGCCATGTGACAGTGGTCTCCCATGTGCCCAAGCACAGCAGTAACACCTGAAGACCCCCACTCATCAATCCCAGCCTTCACCGGCAACAGCTCTGGACTCTTTTAGGCCCAGGTGCCTCCATCTGGCTTGCTGCTGCTTTGCCTGCCTTGGGCTCTCCTTTATTCTGTATTTCTGGTTCTTTGCATGCCTGCCCCTCAGTGTTCATTCCTGTGTCATCTACAGGGTTTCATTTACCCAGCGAGGACCTTTTTCATGTCCTTGTCCTGCAGTTGATCTAGAAGTGTGTCTTGTCTTCCAGTTTAGTTTGTTTTCTTTTAAATGTTTATTTATTTATTGAGAGAGAGTGCGCGTGCCCACGCACAAGTGGGGGAGGAGCAGAGAGAGAGGGAGAGAGAGAGAGAATCCCAAGAAGGCACACAGGGCTCAACCTCAGGAACTGTGAGATCATGATCTGAGCCTAAATCAAGAGTCAGATGCTTAACCAACTGAGCCACCAAGGTGCCCCTCACGTCTTCCATTTTGAACAAGTATCTCTGTTTTATCAATGGGGATAGATTGGCCTCTGCTACAATTATTATGTAGAAAAGTGGGTAAAATAGAAGAGAGGGGATTAAAAATTAAATTTATTAAATTATTGAATTTAAAGCCCTGGCATTTAAATTTAAGATATTTAATAAGTGCTCTGAAAGGGTTCTTATAAATTATGTTCAGATATCAAGGTTTATTCTAGAACACACAATATCTTCATTAGCAACATCACAATCGTGCCACCATGTATTTGTCACTAGGTACAAGACAATGTGCTAAGCACTTATGAGCATTTCTCACCCATTTCCTGTTAAATGCCCCTTTCTCTCACACTATAAGGTCTTGTACTGGAACAAAACATTCTCTACAAGAGTTAGGTGGGGGGCGCCTGGGTGGCTCAGTCGGTTAAGCGTCCGACTTCAGCTCAGGTCACGATCTCGCAGTCCGTGAGTTCGAGCCCCGCATCAGGCTCTGGGCTGATGGCTCAGAGCCTGGAGCCTGTTTCCGATTCTGTGTCTCCCTCCCTCTCTGCCCCTCCCCAGTTCATGCTCTGTCTCTCTCTGTCCCAAAAAAATAAATAAACGTTAAAAAATTTTAAAAAAAAAAGTTAGGTGGTAGATTCCATCTGTTATAGCAGTAAAAGCCAATAGGAGTTTTTAGATGCTTTTTAGTCTAGTGTTTAGCCAGCACACACTTCATGTTCTCTCACATGGACAGAATTGCAGCAAATTGTATGAATTAGAAGAAGTTCACCCTTCCTCCAAGTAGTTGACTCCTACATTTCAGAAAATTGTTATGATGTGCTGGTTTGTTAGGACAAGGATTTTATGGCTATATTCTGGGGAGGAAAATGTATTAACTCTACAGATGTACAGTGTCTACCTTGTGTATGGACCCCCTAGGATAATGACCATATTGTATACTTGCATTCTGGAAGTCAGAAGTTCCAGCCAAGATATTTCAGGAGTTTTAGTGTGGATCTGATGGCTTGTGCTGGGAAAAATTACTAATGATGATTATCACTACTGTAAATTTATTAGTCTTATGTACTGGGCACTGTGTTCGACACAAAACTTTATTTTACTTCTTAAAAAATACAAGATAGCCATTGACATCTATGAATCAGAAAAGGGAACTAAGGTGCAGGAAGGGCTACGTGACTCACCCAAGGTCCTACAGCTAGGGAGCAGCCAATCCAGGGTCCTCACCTATGTCTGTGATCTTCCTCCTCAACTCCAGTAGCTTCCAGTGTCCCAGGCTCAGAGAACACCAGAACCTCCCATCAGCTGTTCAGGCTGGTGCCATGTTGGAAACCACCCCCTCCTTTCCCCACCCCCACCTCATCAGTCTAGTTGATTATACTTCTGAAACATGTCATCGACCCACTTCATCTTTTCCCACTACTTCCACCTGAGGCCAGACTGCCACCACTTTTTGCCTGGACTGCTACCTCCTAAATGGTATCTCCTCATGCATGTTTCTCCCTGTTCAACTCCTTCTCCGTAAAATCAGTGTCTCTTCCAAAATACACATCTGATCCCCTCACTGGCCTGCTTAAAACACTTTCACGATTTTCCCTATTCTCTTAGGGTAGAAATGAAAATCCTCCCACATGACCTATAGGGACCCTGCCTGGCTTCAGGTGATGACCCAGTGTCATCACCACACTCTGCCTCAGCTCCTGTCCTCCAGACACACTGGCCTTCTCCATGTCCCTCCATTGTGTTGGATTCCTTCCTACCCCAAGGCCTCATTTGAAGTTTCCTCAGTCCCCTGACTCTACCTGGTTTAGTCCTACTCATTCTTTAAACCACTGCTCCTCCAGGAAGACTTCTCTGACTGCACCCTTAACCCCATATATACCTCTGTGTATGATCAACTCTCTTCCATAACACCAAGCCCAGTTATAATTAAAGAGCCTAAAGAGCCACTTGTGCAGTTGTTTAACCTCTAGGTACCACCTCCAAATGGGAAGCTCCAGGAGAATAGGGATTACCTTTTCATCTTTACCACTGTGGCCCCAGTTCCTAGCACAGGACAAGACCTACTAGGTGCTCAATAATTACAGGATGATTAACTAAATGACCTACTGATTCCAAAGCCCCCTCCTTTTGCTGACCACCCACCTTGCATCCATTAAGGATCAGCATCAGCATATCACCTGGGCTACAAACAGGGCATTACAAGAAGTCAAATGACATGGAAAGGTGTGTGCTTGTTATCCTGGCATGATCTAGGCTGTTCATGGAGTTAATTTCCTCCCTTCTGTGGACATTTACTCTTTCAGGGTAGAGACCTGTGGTTTGGGAGGTCTCTAACCACTTGCTTTGAGTGGAAAAGCTGTGGTCCAGGAGGGGCATGGGAATGAGCTGGCCCCATCTTTGGTCTTGGCCTAATGATTGTTGATTTCTCATCCACAAGTAATGGGATCCAAATACCTTAGTGCCAAGGGGCAAATTTCTTGAGAATCTCTTTGTTCCGTTTCACTAACTTCGCATCCATGTGGTCCTCCCTAGGCTAAGCATCCCTAATTGCGTGGGGAAAACTAATTATAACTATGAGATTCCAGAGTCTTTATTTGCTAGGCCAGGTTCAGTTCATTGTTTGAAATTTGCTTTCAGTCTGATACGTTTTTTTAGTTGCCAAATATAAACAGATTTGCTTCTTTAATGTTTGCCATCTTGGAAATAATCTTTAAACAAAAATCAGACACAAATATAAAGGATGATTCTCAAAGAAACCACACCACAGGGTCTGTGAGGGCTGTGATGGGATTTCTCTGAATTTCTCCAGGGCCCTGGGAGCTCAGAACAGAACGTGCTGAAGCTCTCTTTCCTTGCTTTTCATCGTAACCCTATACATCTCTATTTAGAAAACACCATGAAAGCTGAAATGCTCTCAAACTTCCCTTTTGGCCGGGAGTTAGAGACATGTGTAGACCCAACAGGCTTTTCCATTTAAAAAGATCGTTTCATCAGTATGGCACTGGAACAAAAGAATGGTCAATCAACAGATAATTCTTAAGGTGCTATGGGAGAATTAGAACAAAGGAATGAACAAACCTGCCACAACAACAGAGTAGAGGCTGCACCCCCCGACCTTGAGGAAGGTCCTGTCTGGTTGTGGAGATAAGAGGGAATCTAGTGCTAACCAGAGAAGGAACAATCATCCTTGTAGACTGATGAAGTCAGGAAAGGCTTCCTGGAGGAGGTGTGGCCAGAGAGGCCCTCCATGCACAGGGAGGTGGCTCTGGTTTCAGGAAGAAGACCTGCAACTGAATCCTGACTCTGTTACATTTAACAGGTAAACCGGGACCAATTATCTACCCTCTCTGAGGTAATTTTTCATCTGCAAAATGACAGCAAGACTTACCTTGTAAGGTTATTCTTGTTGTTTTGTATTTGCAGATCTGTGAGAAAATGTGCATAAGGCATTAGCCTAGGGCCTGGCCCACAATAAGTGCTCAAAAGTAGTTAGACGTTTATTGTTGTTTTTATTCCCAAAAACAGGCTCTCTTGCCTCTCCCTTTGCACAAGCTCTCTGCCCTCCTAAACCACTCTTGCCCTGTCTCAGAGGCTTGCTTCACTCTCCTTTCGGGACTGAACTTGAATGTCATTCCCTGCAGGAAGCCTCCCCCGTCATCCTCTGTGGCTCTGGTAGCCTCATGCCTTTGTGGTTATCACAACGTGGTATCAGCCTGGCCTCTGCTGAAGGCAGACGCTGTCACACTGACCTCTGTTTCTTCAATAATTACGAGTGGAATGAATATATGAGAGAATGGGCTACTTCTCTCCTGTAATTTTGCCGTATGCAAAAATAAAAAAAAAAAAAGAGTGAATCCGGAAGTGGATCATCTAAAAACTGGCTATTTAAGGTAGAATCCCAACAAGCGGGAAGGGAAACCAGGCTTGGGTGCCTCAAAATCAGTAGTCTGTCAGCTCTCTAGCTTCATTCCTTAATCAGTAGCTTCCTGTAGGTTAATTGCCCCTTTGGGAGCCCCTAGCGAGTGATTATTGCTGTGCCATCTGCCAGCAGGGCTTGGCCACTTTGGCAAGCAGATCTCTTTAGAAGAGGACCAAACCAAAGTTCTGGTAGGCTTCTGGGAGGCAAATCAAGCCCATCATGCCCTCGGAGTACTGCAAGTCACATATTTATCGGACTCCAGAGCCACTGCTGCCTGGTACAGCGGAACATGAGCTCCCAGCCAGAAAGGGAGAAGATGGACAAGAGGCACCTTCTCCACACCACACCCCATAAACACGGGCCGGATAACGATGACTTCCTCCTTGTCCCTCACTGCTCCGTGTGTCATTCGACTTGTCCCAGCCAGGTTCATCCTCTTAAAACATCCCTGTTCTCATGTCCCCCTTCTGCCGCAAGACCTTCCTTCCCTCCCCATTGCTTCTCCCATGAAATCCAAACTCTCCTGTTGGGCCTTTGATGACCTGGGTCTGGCCCCAGATGATCCCAGTCCTTTTTCTCTCTCTTTACCCACACCCATGCTTTGGAGTCAGAGGCCTTGGCCCAAGTCCGGACTCATTCACTTACTAATGGTGCTCTCTAGGGGAAGGCACCCTGCCCTTTAGAGCCTCAATGTGCTCATCCCTAAAAAAGGAACCACGATCTTTGCTTCCTCTACCAATTACAAGAATTAGCAGAGACGCTGGTCAGAAACACTTGGCCAACTGCAAAGTCCTTTCTAACGTGCCAGTGATTATTCGATACCCTCCACTTCAGCCCAGCTGTTCTGTTTCACAACCCCTTGGCTATCTCAGAGTCTTTGCTTATGCTGTTTTCCCCCTCCTATCCTGCAGGATTCTCTGTATCCATTGACGGTGAGTGTTGTCATCTTTCTAAGCTGGCAGTCTTCCCACTTTGCCTGGTAGGCTTGGTGGTGGTATTCATGTGGAAGGCTCCCTTATGGTGTCAGCTGCCAAAGGCTAGGATCTTGTAACAACAGCTGCCACAGCTCTTGCTATGGGAGGCTTCCACCTATGGTTATGCATGTTGCACAGAGTTCAACTCTAGTGAGTGCTACCCAAATCATGGTCTGAGCTGCCAAAGTCTTTATATGTGTGGGGCTGGTTCAGAAGCTTATGGCTTTACTACAAGCAGACCTGGGAGGGTCCCCAGGCTCCCCCATTTTACAGGTATGGAGACAGGGTACAAACTGGCCCCAGTCACACAGCTGGGATGTGAAGGAGCTGGGATCTGACCCCAGTGCTTTTCCCTCCAGGTTTATTGGTGATTGACTATGATGCCCCCCAGGGTGTCCCTCAGCCACATGTTGATTGATTGAGATGAATACACTAGGGCTTTGTCTGCAAACAGGAGGAGGAATTTTGCCACCCAAAAGGGGGGGGGGTGGCCAGGAACTGCTGTTCTGTCTCCTTATAAAAGGAGGAGCCCAGGAAGAGAGAGGACTTATAGAAAAGAAACTCATATGTGTATGTTTTTTTCTACTCATTCCCTTCCTGCTCTTCTTATCTAGTCTGGAAGAATAGCTTGAAAAGTTATGGTGCCTTCTACGAAAAAGAAAAGTGTCAGGAATGGAGTAGGGAGTTGTGATTTGGAGCTGAATTGGGAGAAACGGTCCCAACAGGTCCTGCCACCTGCCAAGGAGCTCCAGGCATATGGCAGCCAGGCTCCCCTGCAGCAGGCAGCTTCCCCTTCGTCGTCGTCTGTGGTTCTCAGCGGTAAAATGTAGTCCCAATTCTACCATATTTGAAATCCTCACCATATCACTGGGAACACTGTGATGGCTACAGGCCAAGCAAACAGGTGGATCTCCTAAAAAGGCAGGATTGTGCCCCTCCCTACACCCTCCCCGCCCTGCCCAGGTCTGTGCCTCAGAGTAGAACTGTCAAAAACATTTTAAAGTCTGGCCCAGTGCTTGGGTACGTGGTGAAAACATGTCCTGGAAGCTATTGAGCCAGACTTTGAAAGGGGAGCCCTCAGGAGTCATCTCAGGCCAGCATGTCCTGGGCCGTTCTCCTTGTACAGAAGCATGTGCTGACATACACTGGTGCCACGAACCTTCTGGCCATACATCGCTGCTTTGTTTGCTGACCCTCAGCAGAACATAGAGGTAGGGCTACTGAAGCCCCGATCACCCAGTACCACCTGGCCCCACCCAGCCCAGGTCTCACCCTGCATTACATGCTCTCAGACACACTATGCCTTTCCTTCCCAGAGAACTTTTATCAAAACTCTCAACTTATGACTTGAATTTTTGTGGAGGGGCAGATGGGATCAAGGTCTCTCTCTTTCATTTCAGCCTTAAGCTCAGTGATGCCAGGGACTGTTTATTTTGGTTATCCCTGTATCCTCAGGTCCTCACATGTTGGGCACATAAAAGATGCACAGTAATATTTGTGGGGTGGATGAACGAGTCAGTCAATCAGTCATTTGTTTTTCAACTCCATCTGATTTTTTTTTTCCTGAAAGACCATTGCCAGGTAAGGGGCAGTCTAAACTCCATGTGTAGCATATGAGAAGGTGAAATGGAATGCAGTCTTTCTCTTTAAAAAAAAAAAAATTAAGTTTCTTTATTTCTGAGAGAAGGAGAGAGAGAGTGCGAGCATGAGTGGGGGAGGAGCAGAGAGAGGGAGACACAGAACCCAAAACAGGCTCCAGGCTCTGAGCTGTCAGTACAGAGCCCGATGCGGGGCTTGAACTCGCGAACTGCGAGATCATGACCTGAGCTGAAGTTGGATGCTTAACTGACTGAGCCACTCAGGCACCCCAAGGAATGCAGTCTTTCTTTTTGGGGGGTGGACACATTTTTGGTGTCTGCTGCTCTGACTTGCCTAGGGAATTTGATCTGTGCCCATGTTTCCTCCCCACCAGATCATGGACAATACTAGTAAGACTATTTGTGAGGGACTCCCGGACTTTCTGTGACAGGGGCATGGAGGGCAGCGGGCCTGGGCTGGCTATCACCAGTCAGAGCAGGAGGCTGTATTTGCAGGAGGCAGCAGCTCTGAAGCATTTATCCCCAGAAATAGGCTGTTCCATTTTCCCCAGGCACAAAGCACATGGGTTATTGACCAGGAGGCACATCACTCACGGCACGCGGCACCGTGAAACAGGACAAGAGACTCCGTGCCAGGTGGATCAGGCCTCTGGGGGCTCCTGGTGTGAGAATTTCCAGAACTGGAGTTCCACTACCTCCATGAACTAAGCTGTAGGTGTCAGCTGCGAACTCTTTCCCAGGGTTCTGTTTGCAGACATGAGCTGGGGAGGAGAGTCCCCCGGAGTCCCTTACTAATCCCATTAGTAGGGGTAACAGTGCTGAGGCCTCGTGCTTGCTGAGTACTGACTATGTGCCAGATGCCAAGCTCCGCTCTGTCGGTGCTGTCTCCTTACAGCGCTGGCACCTGGAGCCCCATGGGAACGGTTGTCTCCCCTGTGAAGACAGGAAGCTGCGGCTGTGGGAGGTGTGAGTAACTGGCCCAGAGTCACCAGGCTAGAAGTGGCAGGGTGCATATTGGAAACCAGATCCCCTGACCTCAGAGCTCCAAGTGTGTCTGCCTGTTTTATTGTTTGCTTACTTATAGGCCTATATCCCTGGCAGGCCCGTGTGGGGAAAGCTGAAAAGGGTGTGATCCCCTCTACACCAATGGCCCTGCCTACAGCGGATGGCCCTCCCCACTTCAGAGCCATCTTTTCTTTAGGCAAAGATGCAGCCGTGGGCTCTCAAAGCTGAGCGTGGACTCTGAAATACCCAGTCCTCACCCCCATAAGTGCTGTTTCATCTGGGGGCGTACCCAGGAATCTGTGCTCTCACCTCTGCCCAGAGATGTGAGTGGTAGCTTCCCCCCTGCATCACGCTGCCTGAGCCCTTGTTTCTGTCCCCTGAGGGTGACTTGTCCTGCAGGTCCCTGGACTTGGCATGTGTCCTCCTTGCCTGGCTGAGTTACGTTTAGGTACCAGGCCCAAAGGTGACTGTGGTCCTCAGGGAGGGCACCCTGAGGAATAAACCAGACCAGAGCCTAACTGTAAGGAGGCATCCGCCTCTCCTGCCAGCCTCAGCCACTTCCCAGCAGTTGGTATTCTACCCAGGCACCCGTGTGAGCCATTGGACAGTCTTCCAGGCATTTCCCTCCCTCATGGGAGCCAGACCTTGTCTGCCCATGCATGAACAGACTCCTCGGGGAGGCTTCAGATAAATAAGCTGCCAGTCAGGAGACACAGCTGTCCCTCCAGAGTAACTGAGGGAGATTTAATCCCAGGAGGTCTTCCAGTTGGACAGAATTTTCCCACTCTGCTCTTCCCTCACCCGAACCAATCCTGGTTTCAGAGCATGCCTATCTGTGGTCCTGCCTTTCCCACTATCTGCTTGGCCACACAGCTTGGAATGGGCTGGTTAAGCACTCTGTGCCTCAGTTTCCTCATTTGTAAAATGAAGGTTCTGATAACACCTACTCATAGGATTGTTGTGATTATTTAATGACTTAAATCTCATAAAATGTTTAACACAGTATTTCGCATGTAGTAAGCCCTCAATAAAGGTTAGCTATTATCATCATAACAGCAACAATAGTAATAATGCTTAATATTATTATAGGACATTGGATGGGGCTGGGAATCGCTTGCTGGTACCATCTGGAACAGATAACCTATCCTCTATTAGCCTTGGTTTCCATATCTATGAAATGGACACAATAATAGTACCTAAGATAGGATTGTTGTGAGAATTGACTAAGTTCTTAGAACAATGTCTGGCAATATAAGCACTTGCCAAATATTAGCTGTTATATTATCATTGTTATTACTCAGTATTTTTAATGAATAATTTATTTTTTGTCACTGGGCCCAGGCCAATAACATATAACCTGATGGAGAGAGTCATGTTAAGGGTCACAGGCATGTATCACCAGTCCAGGGACTTTTGGGCAGAGGTACTTTGATGACCTTAGCCAGGGTTATTACTCTCTCCATCTATAAAATAGTGCCCATTTCCCAACTTCCTTCCAGAGATATTATGAAGAGAAAACGGGAGAATGGGTGTGAAAGTGTTTTGGTTCTAGAAGTTCTATTTTAAGTAAAGGAGTACCTAAAATATTAATTAGATTCACTCCTGGCTGTTTAAATGTTAAAAAATAAATAAGATATCCTCTAAAGGAGAATGTCATGGCAAAAGCTAGAGATTTTTAAATTATGTTTGGCATTTCCTCCTTGTAAAAGTTGTGAGCACCCATCAAGGAGCAAGAAGTGGCCCAGAGGCCAGGTTTCTAAGCAGAGGGAGGACCAGTGGGCAGATGTGATTTACACAGCAGCTGCTGCTGCCATCTTCCCTAGGCGTAGTCCAAAAATCCAGTCCTTGCCAGAGATCTGGAGGGACACCAGAGTGGCATAGAAGCCAGGGGCTAATTCTTTACACCTGTGTTTCTCAAAGAGTGATCGTTAACACAATGTAAAGATACATGGGAAAACTTTCAAAAATTCATTGTTAATTTAATGGATAATAGAGAAAAATATAACTCACACATTAAACTCTTGATTTTACTGATATTACTGTTTTTCCTCTTTAAATAATTTTTTAAATGTGAGCCAACTTAAAAGGAAGTGTAAGTAAATATGACCAAAATCTTGCAAGTGGGGAAAAAAATGAGAAAAGTTTGGAAAATGCTACATTAAACAAACCTTTATTGAGTACCTATTACACGCCAAGCACTCTACTGGGTCCTGGAAGTGTCACACTTAATAATGTATCATCCCTGGCTTGAAGCTTTCCATCCAGTGTGAGAAACAGCCACATCCACGCTAACTATAACACGATGTGATAGGTGATGTGCCAGCAGTTGAAGAAAGTGCCAAGCAAACCAGATACAGGAGGGATCCATTCCACTAGGTAAATGAGAAGGGCTTCAGAGAGGAATGACATTTGAATGGGTGCTGAACGTGCCAAGTACTCCAGTTAATGGTTGGTGAACAGTACTGTGGTTAACGGTGTCCCTATTGTCACAAAGCTTACATTCTTTCAGGCAAGATAGACTAAGTCCTAACAGTCAAGGAAATTCATGATGCAAATGCAAGTTTCAATAAGTGCCACAAAGGAAATGAGCTACAGAATAAGGAGGGGCCCTTCTATGGGGCATTGGTCAGAGAAGGTTTCTCTCAAAGGTAAAGCTGAAACATAAATGATAAGAAGCCACTAGCCATTGGAAAAAGTAAAAGGTTTTAAGAGTTTTAAATTGTGGTGTAACATACATAACATCACATCTTAACCATTTTTAAGTATGCAGTTCAGTATTATTGAGGACATTTACATTGTTCTGCCAGCAATCTCCAGAACTCTTTTCATCTTACAAAACTGAATCTCTATACCCATTAGATAACAACTCCCTATGTCCCCACCACCCTCAGACCCTGGCAACCACCACTCTGATTTCTGCCTCTGTGAACTTGACTACTCTAGGTACTTCATATAAGTGGGATTATACAGTGTTGGGGGCTTTTTTGTGACTGGCTTATTTCACTTAGCATAATATCGTCTCAAGGTTCATCAGTGTTGTAGCATGTGTCCAAAGTTTTTCCTTTTAAGCACAGGGCCTTTTAAGGGCCCAATAACAGTCTATGTACATACCAGGATTTTGTTTATCCATTCATCCTGCAATGGACCCTTGTGTTCTTTCCATCCTCTGACCTGTAAAACATGTTCCTGTGAACATGAGTGTACAACATTTCTTCATGACCCTGATTTCAGTTCTTTGGGGTATATACCCAGAAGTAGAATTGCTTGATCATATGTTAATTCCATTTTTAACTTTTTGGGGAATTGCCATACCGTTTTCCACAGCAGCTACACCAGTTTACATTCCCACCAACAGTGCACAGGGGTTCCAGTTTCTCCATATCCCCTCTAAAACTTATTAGGAATTCTTTTTAAAATTGTAGTCATCCTAAAACAGAGATAGTGTGGTATCTCATGGTGGTTTTGCTTTTCATTTCCCTAATGATTAGCGATGCTGAGCATCTTTCCATGTGCTATTAGTATATCTTCTTTAGAGAAAAATCTGTTCAAGTCCTTTGTCTGTTTTTTAATTGGGTATTTTTGTTGTTGAGTGGACTTTATGACATAGCAATGAAAAGCTGAAAGGCTCTTGAGCAGGGCATTAACATAGATCAGATTGTAGAAATATACGTCTGGCAGTAGGAAAGACGAATTGAAGGGTAGAAGCACAAAGTGGGGCTCCCAGGGTTGGTGCTGTGATGGCCCAGTGGAGAACTGTTCAGAAGTAGCACCAAGGCAATGGTAATGACCAAGTGAATAACTGTTTGTGTCTGCTTATGCCTGAAAACCTCATCTCCCAAATCGGAGATCTATATTCTCTCAGAGAGATGAGCTTCTTCTCAGGACCTCATAGGCTGAGTTGGGTGGGTGGATGGACTCAGTCTTCTTGTGTTTTGGGGAGCTATGGGTTTCCGTTTTATGATGATCCTGATTTCTGAGTCACTGCTCCCAAACAAAAGCACTGTTGTCATTGATCGACCTGGTGGATGGACTGTAGTCTGTGCAAATCACTTCCTGAATAGTGAGTTCCTGGAAAAGCCAATGGAGATCCCACCTGGGTTTACAGCCAACCCTGTCAGCTGGCTTCTAATCCGTTTTCCAGCAGCTAGCTGAGCTCTGAAATGTGTCGTTTGGGGCAGTAAGAGGACCTAGACTTCACTTGGTTACTGTTTTTAAATATAACAAATGACATTCTCTTTGTATTAGAACAAGCAAAGAAGCTTAGAATTGACAAACCTGGACTTGACTTTGAAACCAAGCACATTACCTTCAGAACCTTGGTTTCTGCTTCTATAAAATCAGGGAAATAGCAACCCCCCCCCTTATGCATTCTACATATTGCCTCATTCCACGTTCATTCCAACTTCTTCCTTGTGTACTTTTCTATAATGTAGAGACAGGAAAGCTAAAGATGGAAGCTCCCAGACCCTACTGCAGCTCTGGGGTGATTTAATATCTGCCACCTGATACGCTTGTGCAAGACTAGAATCCAGAACTAAGTTTACTGGGAAGAGAGGAGTCCTGCCAGGGATCCCTCTTGCTGGTGTGGATACAGAGCCAACTGTTCTGGATATAGCTTTTAAAATCCCCCTCTGGCAGCTAGATGGTCTGACTCTGGAACCGGCTCTTGGGGCAGTTGCCTCCTGCTTCCCCAGCTTGTGCACTGTAATAGCTCTCTTGGCTGGCCAGTCCTGCAGTATTGCTCCCTGGAGCCATCCGACAAGTTAGTAAGCATTTAATCCCATTTGCTACAATATCGATAGATGCTTATAAAATTGTTGGTCGTCTTGTTCAAACTCTCTAGAGTAGCTCCTATTAACCTGTAACGAATCCCAGGCTCATTTACATGGTTTAGGAGCACAGCACAAAATAACAAGCAAACATTCCTCACACTGTTCTTGACTCCTAGAAGATGTTCAATCAATACTGATTGTCTCTGGCTCTGAAATTGGGGGTGATCTCCTCGGTGGAAGATACCACTGCTTTCCTCTACGATGGAACCTCAGGGATATGAGGAAGGGCTTTCTCTACCTTTTCCCTCCACTCTGCCAAATCCTCCCACCTGCTCACAGATCTTTAGAAGGTTTTTTTAAAAAGGAAAAGACTTTCTCATTTAGACTAAAGACTCAAAACTCAAATGTTCCTGTATTCATTACACTGGCTTGAGTTGAAAAGAGGTGCAGTGATTGATTTGGGCTCCTATGCTAAAAGGGGGATTTGAGGATGAAGGAGGGAGAGGTGTGGAGGGTACTAGACCCTGGTCTACAGGCGAGAAGCAGGACACAGGAAGGGAAGCCAGACAAAGACGGGAGCTAGGGATGCCCTTCATCCTAAAGGCCTAGAGTTAGGATACTCATGCCAATACATGGCCACTTAATCCCTTTCTGTGGCCCCTGTGAACAGCTGGAAGTTGGCCAGAATGGCTGAAGTGCCAAGAACAAGGGGATCAGTGACACGAAGGGAGACTGGAGAATTAGCAGAGGTCCAATCAGGCAGGGTCTTGTGGACCAGTTTAAGGACTCTTATCCATGGTTGCCCAGTGTTTTCTGTAAAGGGCCAATCTCTATCATAATTATTCAACTGTGCTATTGTGGCACAGAAGCAGCCACAGACAATACATAAACAAGAGGCTGAGTTCCAGAAAACCTTGTTTCAGGCAGCAGGCTGGATTTGGCCCATGGGCCATAGTTTGCTGACACCTGGCCTAGTCTAAGGACACTGAGAAGCCTTTAAAAGCTATAAGGAAGTTACCTAATGATGTTTATGTTTGTGAAAGAGCTCTTTGGCTCCAGGGAGGAGAGCTGATTGCAGGGAACAGAGGCTTTGGAGTAGCCCCAGAAGAGATGGTGATGGCTCAGGTGAGAATATGGCCAGTGGATAGACAAGTCGATTGCACAGACACTTGGAAGTGTAAATGATAGAGCCTGGTGATTGGATGAGTACAAGAATCAAGGAGAGGGAAGCATCAAGACTGATGCCCAGGCCTCTGGCCAGTAGAATGTTCTGAGTATCAGTTTGTTTTACCCTTCCTTGTTTCTTCCATCTAATGATCTGTTAAACCCTTTCCCCAAAACATTCTCAATCCCCTCCTTCTGTTTCTGCTTATGGGCTCTCTATCATTGTCCCAGTCATCAAGACTCCAGGCTGGAATCATCCTTGACTCCTTCTCTCCTATGAGTCCTGCTCTTTCCTAATTAAGTACATGAGCTGTCAACTCAGCTCCACCATCTGCAATTGCAACCACCCCCTCTCTGTGACCTTGGTCTCTCACTCTTCCCCTTCCAAACCTCTTGGTCTTGGTCCGAGCACATTCCCATGGTGCACATTCCCACCTCTGCAGATTTTAATTCATATTGGTTCACACACTCCACTTATTGTGCCTACGTAGGATTGATCTTCTTTGCAAAGACCAAGACCTCCCTTTGAAACCTTGCTCCTTGACACAGTAACACTACAGAATGGGGCCAGTTGCTTAACTTCTGAAATCCTTAGTTTGCTCATCTGTAAAATGGAGTTAACTTTATTAATATGAGTATTAGCATATTGCTATGAATACTAACAAAGAAAACTCACAGAATCCATTTAGAAGATGACAGATGTTCAGTAAATATTACTTTCCTTTTCCCACACTCCCAAAGGGGGTTAAATAATTTGGGGGGGGGGGTTAAATAATTAAGCAAAGGGCACCTGGGTGGCTCAGTCAGTTGAGTGTCCAACTTCAGCTCAAGCCATAATCTCGTGGTTTATGAGTTAGAGCCCCAAATCAGACTCACTGCTGTCAGCACAGAGCCTGCTTTGGATCCTCTAGCCCCTTGTCTCTCCGTCCTCCTCCCCTGCTCACACTCTGTCTCAACATAAATAAAACATTTTAAAAAATAAATGAACAAGCTTTTATGGATAAAGTACTTAGAATAGTGTCTGACACATAGTATGTGCTCAGTAAAGATTGACCAACTTTTTTCCTATTTAATATAAACATCAGGCAGAGTTATAAACCGTTGTCCCTCTGCTTGTCATTCCATCATTATGATAATCAGTTTGGGGAACTTGCAGATCAAGAGTGGGGGTGGGGAAGCAGCTTGGAGCAGGGACGGAAGAAGATGCAGCTGGAGACGAGAGTAGGGCACTAATGGTGTGCAGTTCCCAAAATCAACTTCACCTAATTTTTAATTTTGCTAATGGCTAGTCTTTATTTGAGATGTCATGCTGAAATAACTCTTTTAATAAAGGAAAACTAATGCACTCATTTCCCCCCCCCTTCCTCTACATCAGCAAGGACTTGGTGCAATGATGTATATCACCCTTTTATTTTAATTAAGCATATAGCTGTGAGAGGCTTGTAAAAATGTTGCCAACAGAGAAATGCTTTAACGGACATGAACTTGAGGTTGGCTTGTCCCATATATCTTTACTACATAAAATTGCCCTCTTCATCTTGCACGTGAGGTGAATAGATGAGCCCCAGTGAGCACCTCTGGGGTGGAGGAAATAGGGTGTTTGGGAACATGAAGAGTGTGCTGTTGCTAGCATTTTCAGGAAGACTGAGAAGAGAAGAAGAAAAAGGAAAGCTGTTTTCTGTGCATGATCACGTGCAGGGAAATATCCCCTTTGAGGTTTTTTATCATTTGCCCTCCACATGTCACGTGACAGATGGTATCTAAATGCACAGATTTTGAGGGGGGCGGAAATCGAGTTTTAAATCTGAGACCTGGGATCAAATTCCAGCAGTCCAGTTCCAGAGTCTCTGCATTCAGTCACTGTGCTAAGCTACTCCCCCACTGACGGGGCATAGCCAGGTGTCCTGGTGAGAAGATTGCAGGTATTCCGTGAACTGTGGATGAGTGAGTGATGCAATGTGCAATGCTTTGTAACTAGTAGATCAGTGAGTGCAGCATGGAAGGCTGAGTGTGGGGTGTCTGTGATTCCTATTTAAAAAAATATATAGGGAGAGAAACTCTGTTTAAGCCAGGAAAAGAGAGAGAGACCGAGAAACTGACTTACACAAAAGAGGTTTTAAGGGAAGAGACCACACACACCCCTCGTAGAGAAGTAAGCTTGTCCTGGAGGAGGGAGAAAGAAGGCAGCGGTTTGGGAAGCAACGTGGAAACCCCCTGAATGCCCACACTCTCCACTCACAAGGGCTGGAAAGCGCATTAAAACTGAATAAGGAAGTTGGTGAGATGTAGCCCCACAGGGGGCATCTGTATTCCCTCTGTGCAGCCACAATTGTCTCACTGGTGAATAATTCATTCTGAGATTATCCTCCCAGGCTCTAGTTAAGTTGTTGTGCTTGCTTTCTGCAAAATCGGCTGGGTGTACGACGCTGTTGTGCAGCGTCGTGGAGAGGGGAAGTTCATAGAAGCAGGGTCTCCACAGCTGTGGGGGCTCCAGGTTGCTGAAACCTTTCACTCCCAAAAAGAAGCCAAATGCATCCAGTCAGCATGTTTATCTTCCCCGAAGGCAGGTTTGACTTCCTTACTTTGTAGCCTTTTATTTTCCTCTTCTAGAATTCTGTCCAAATGGAACTAGACATCCCAAAGCTGTTTATCTTCTAGAATCAAGGTCATTGTTACAGAGAGTTTGCTGTTCCAGAAACTGGGTTCTATAGATTCATGCTGGAAAGAAATGACAGTCACTTCCATGTAGTAACAGCCAAAACCCCCATTTGATTTTATCCGTTCTAAATCATTTAATCATTTACTGCTGATTATGAACATTGACTTTTCTCAACGTGAAGTCCTTGAATAGAAGAAAGCATATTAAGTAATATAATATTGAGAGTAGATCACCAAAACATGTCATGGGAAAAAGTTCTTGGCTTTTATGTTCCCACTTTTTATCAATGAGGAAGTGACTTTAAACAATAATATATAGAATCCAAAATATAATTTATTGTTGAAAAATTAAGGCACTTGGTGGTATTTAACCCGGGAAAGAAAAGCCTAGCATGTTGTTCAACTTATCTTTATTAAATAAGGCACTTTCAGAAAACAAAGAACAATATTATTTTTATAAAAATCAGGTATTACCTAATCTTACGATATAAAAGTTCCTCTCTACAGAGATAGCCATTATTAAAAGCTTGAGTATCTTTCCAGAAAGTTTCTATGCCTGTTCAAATGGAATCAGATTATATATTGTTTGCAAGTTTGCTATTTCACTTAACAACATATCATGGCAACATTTCCATGTCTGAACAGAATTCTCTTTGAAAAAACTGCTTGGTATTCTCCTGTCAAGATGCACTAGAATTTAGTTTAACATTAACCAGGCAATCACTGATAGAGATTTAAGTTGTTTCTAGCATCACTGAGACAGTATTGTAGTAAACATCCTTATGCATCTATCTTTGTACATTACTCTGAGTATATTTATAGGATAAATCTCTAGAAGTGGAATGGCTGGGGCAGATCATTTTTAAGAAAAAAATGAAATGGGCACAAATTAAAGCCAGGGTTCTTTGAGCTAGACAAAAGTAGTTTTGCCGTCCCTATATAACCTTGGATGCATCACTGAGGCTGTGACGTCTTCTTTTCCAAAGAGCTTTAGGAAGAACCACCCCCTGTCCAGGCCCAATGCAGCATTGCCGCATCAATGCTTGGGGAAGCTGTAGCCACGCCACACGTCTGTCCATGGATCCACACCGCTGAGAGCTCAGTTCTTCCACCTGACTATAATTAATGGCAAGTGCAAGGAAGTTGTTGGAAACGCAAATCGGGTTCACAAACCTCTTATAAAATATCTTCTAAAAGCCCTCACCTCACTGCAGCCGTTGACAACATGGCTGGGGCCTCAGTGACAACTGATATACGAACTTCCTTTACCAAAGTATTACTAGCCCCAGGGACCCTTTAAATCTCATTTTCTTTTGCTTTTACCCAAGTCGGAACACTAGGCAGAAATGCATATATATGTAAGATGAATACAGTGCACAGTTGAGATTTCTCCTGCTATGAGTCTCTCCACACCTTGAATTTTGGACTCTCAAGCCGTTTTTAAGTGCGGCTTCATTTTTCTTCCCTGTCATTACCTGATTTCATCTGAAAATCTCAGCATGTGGTTCTCTTTTCCTTTAATTCAGTAGATTTGGCATTGCTGTTTATTATATCAACGTGACATCTATCTAATATCTTTGAAGCACCAGGATGTTTAAAAAAGCGGGGGGGAGGGGGGGAGCTTAACTCTTCGAGGCTAACTGGAGACTTTAAATTTATAGAGGTGACTTTAGCCCTTTGTAGATCTTCCTCTAGATAGAAATATATTTGTAATCAAAATGATAATCCATATTCCCTCATTCCTCAGCTGAGATGAATGGAAAGAGACTTGGGGGAAGGCTGAGCTATTTATTCACAGATTGTTTAAAGTCAGAGTTAGTCTGTCTTGGGAGAAAAGATTGTATTAGCTTGATAAAGCTAACCCTTTCAGCCTGGGGGAGAAAAATTACACAATAACATCACAAAGGTTTCCTTGGCTTCTCTCAAGAGGAATTAGATTTTCACACACCAAAACCTTCCATATTGGAGGGTATGCTTCTAGAGATAATATGGACATAAAAGCAATACCAGATTTTTCTTCTTTTGATGGGAAGCAGGAGACATTACAACAGACCCCAGGATTTAGAGGGAAGGCTGGCAGGGAGCCACAGGGGCATGGTGGAAGGGCTATGGCCGTCTTTCTTCAATACAGACAGTATCTTGCAAAAACCTGTCATTAGTGTCTGTGGCCAGAGGTGCCTTGTTTGGAGTTCTGGTTGGGATTCTTCAGCATGGAATATCAATAAGAAACAAATAGGGGGCTTTGACTATGATTTATGTCAAGAACCAGTCCTTTCGTTTCCCGCCGTGCCACACACAGATTGGGAAGTAGGCAAGGAAGCAAGCTGATGTATACAGCCAAGGCACGAGGCACAAGACAGAGCTGAGCAGGAGGGGTTGGAGCTGTTAAAATCTGGCTTGTAAATCTCAAGGTGTGAGAACACTACGACTTAGCTAGAAATTGCTGTTGACTCTGACCCTGGAACCTAAGCTCACTCTACATTTGACCTTAGATAGGGTGTTGATTTCAGATTGTTTTTTAGTCTTTCAGGCCCTCAACCTGATGATGATTAAGCAATAATGCTGGGGGCCGTCTGTTCCTAGTTACTCATCATCCCACTGGAGGGATAGAAAAACTCCTATTTAGCACTCCCTTCATTTATTTCTGTCTCCTTTGTACCTCTGAAGCTGAACATATTAGTCATGTTGTATGACAAGGATCGCAGGGATATTCCCAGCTGTTTGGAAGGAGACAGGGAGAAATGACAGGCAGAGAGGCCACTATCAATAATACAAAGCACCACAGGTGAGGTGTGTGGCATTTTGGTGTTGTCAGCAAACTAGCCAGATCCCAGTCAATCTCTTGTAGGAGGTGTGCCCAGTGGACTTGAGAAAAAAGTTGCCTGGAGAAAGAGTTGGGTAGAGGGGCAGGTGAAAAAACTCCACGTAAGACTGAGAAATACATTATTTCTAAAATTGACAGTCCTTTTTGATGAGTTAAATGGAAGCGAGTTATGATCTAAATCAATAGAATTGATAATTTTTTCATCTTGAAAGGTTAACCGTATTTTTGACACTCCCCTATCTCCCAAGCAACTTGGCTTTTAAGAAAAAAGAAAAAAATCCTCTGGGCAAGGAGCCTCAGATACACTTAATTTAGGGCTGATGTTTATGACTGGTCATTGACCTTGAAATTCCATTAGTGCTAATGAAGGACAGTGCTGGATTCGTCCTGCCCGGAGACGGGAGTCCGGTAAGTGACAGGCTTGGCGCCTGGAGGCCCCACCCCCCCCCTCCAACTCCACGCTCAGCTAGATCTGACTTCCCCGGGGTCCTTCTGCCTCAGCCAAGGCTCTGTCCTGCAGGCCTTCCAGACAGCCTCCCCCTGGCTGCAGGTCCTCCTGGACCTTCCTCCCAGAAGAGAGGAGAAAAGTCCTATTAGAGTGAGTTTATTGTTTGCTGTATCTGCTTCTCCTTTCCCAGAGCCCTGGAATTCAAATGCAGATATGCAGCTGGCATCCTAAAATTTTCCATCTGAAAGAGACAAAGATAACCGTTGTGAATATTTTGCTACTGGTGGGGTTGCTACTGTTGTTTTGCCAAAGTATTTTAAAGTAAATTATGGACATTGTGACACTTTTTATTCCCAAATATTTTAGTATGCCTCATTAAAAAGTAAAAATATGCTCTTCCACAACTATAACACCATTATCATGCTTTTAAAAAATGAATAATTCCTTAGTATCATCCAATATCCAGGCGATATTACAAGTCCCCCATTATTCTAAAAATATTTTTTTAGCAACGGGTTTGTTCAGACTACAAACCAAACGGTATGCCTGTTGCATTTAGCTGTTATTCCTTTTTAGGTCTAGAACTATGCTGTTCCCTACAATAGCCTCTGACCACAAGTAGCCTCTGGCTTACAAACACTTAAAATATAGCTAGTCCAAATTAAGACATGCTAGAAGTGTACAAAACATACCAGATTTCGAGGACAGTACCAAAAGCAAATGTCAAATGGCTCATTAACAATTTTATATTGATTCTGTGTTGAGATTATAATATTTTGGACGTCGTGGATATAATAAAATATATTAAATATATTTCAGGTGTTTCTTTTTACTTTTCTAACATGGCTACTATAAAATCTAAGATTCTGTAGGGGCTGGCATTTGTGGCCCATATTATGTCTCTATTGGATAGCACTGGTCTAAAAGATCACCCTCTGCTTTTAATCTGGAAGAGTTTCTTCCTCTGTTTTTCTCTTGCCCTTGACTTATTGAAGAAACCAGGTCCTGAGGTATGCCCCATCTTTGGAATACTTTTTTTTTTTTTTAATTTTTTTTAACGTTTATTTATTTTTGAGACAGAGACAGACAGAGCATGAACGGGGGGAGGGGCAGAGAGAAAGGGAGACACAGAATCAGAAACAGGCTCCAGCCTCTGAGCCATCAGCCCAGAGCCTGACGCGGGGCTCGAACTCACGGACCGCGAGATCGTGACCTGGCTGAAGTCGGACGCTTAACCAACTGCGCCACCCAGGCGCCCCTGGAATACTTTTTTGATGGCTCCTGTATGCTACAGTTTAACTTCTTCCTCTAGCCCTAGATTTCTAACAGCTGGTTAATTAGGCTTGCTTAGATTCAGGTTTCAATTTTTCCCCAAGAAGCCTCCACGAGTGACACTGAACTTCAGAGTACCACCTCAGGATGCCCCTAATCTTTGTCTCCTTGCTAAGATTAATCAAGGAGTTAGGTGGTTACTATCTGATCCCTTTCTTGAAAAGATGCTTTTCCACCCTCATTACCAGCAATAAGCTGTGACCAAGTATTGGGCACCCTGAATCTGCCTTTAACTTAATGATTTAACATTCATTGGTGACTGTTGCCTGAATTAATTATTTAATGGGAGGTTAGGTTGCAAAATGACTTTTTCTACCATCTGTTTAGGTCTGTTAGTTATAATTTACATGTGAAGAAAAACTCAAAACCTAGACCATTTGGTTGCTGTGAAACACAGTTCCTACAGGAGAGACCAGATAAGGTGCTTGATGCCTTCTCTTTACCAGTTGTCAGAATAAAGAGTTGTAGAGTGGTGACAAGTGAATTTTTTTTATTTCTCTTCTTGAGTAGTACTGTGTACGTAGGGATTTTTGTATATTAAATATCAAGTAGGATTTTACACTTTTAAATTCGTTCCCAGCACCTAAAAATCCAGAAAAAGAAATCTAGAAATTTTGCTTTAAAATCTGTAGTTCTTGGGGCGCCTGGATGGCGCAGTCAGTTAAGCGTCCGACTTCAGCCAGGTCACGATCTCGCCGTCCGTGAGTTCGAGCCCCGCGTCGGGCTCTGGGCTGATGGCTCGGAGCCTGGAGCCTGTTTCCGATTCTGTGTCTCCCTCTCTCTCTGCCCCTCCCCCGTTCATGCTCTGTCTCTCTCTGTCCCAAAAATAAATAAAAAACGTTGAAAAAAAAATTTTTTTTTAAAAATCTGTAGTTCTGGGGCTCCTGGGTGGCTCAGTTGGTTAGGTGACTGATTTCGGCTCAGGTCATGATCTCACAGTCTGTGGGTTCCAGCCCCACGTTGGGCTCTGTGCTGACAGTTCAGAGCCTGGAGCCTGCTTCATATTCTGTATCTCCCTCTCTCTCTCTGCCCCTCCCCAACTCACGTTCTGTCTCTGTCAAAAATGAATAAACATTAAAAAAAAAATTTTTTTTAAGTCTGTAGTTCTGAATTCCCATGGGAAACTGGGAGCTCAAGCAACAGAGGGCTCACATGTTCACCATGCCCCAACCCCCACCCTCCACCCTGGCCCCCCAGAGCCATCTGGAGGGGAAACTCAGTCCTCATACAGGCCATCTGCACCCTGCCTCCAAGTTAGGTTCTCTGCCTCATCCCTGTAATTCATTGTGTGACCCTGAGTCCACCTGATGTCATGAATAAAGAAATAAAAGTACAGAGAGAAAAGCCTGGCTGAGGGTTAAACAGCACAGTGAGGGGCGGAGGAACTAGAAGCCAGGTTTCCTCCCTCCCAGGAGGGACCACTGGGTTCATACTCTGTAACCAGGAGGCTGTTCCCAGAAAGCCTAAGTAACAGTACAGCAGCTAGAGGAAGGCGCCCATTCGGTGTGTGCTCTGTGTTGTCTGCATGCAGATGACAGCTTAATACTGCTGCTACTGTGGTTCTCTCTGACTGTGATTAAATTTTCCCAAATCCTGGGCAGACTCTGATGCTGCCCACAGCATTAGCCCTCCTTGGGGACCATGACCTGTGGAGTCTATGTGAACTACTCAAAATAAATAGGATTAGTACAACCTCTTTGGAGACCCCTTGGGCAATATTTATCAAAATTTTAAGTGCATATACCCTTTAAGACCCAGCAATTGCACTGCTAGGAATTTTTCTAACAGATATATTCACAAAATATTCCAAGATGTGTGCGCCTTGAAGTTCACTGTCCTCACAGAGAACTGGAAGCTGCCTTCACTAGGGGACCAGTTAATAGTTTATGGCACATCCATATATAAAGGAACAGCACGTGGTCATTTAAAAGAGTTAGCTAGACCTGCATGTGCAGATATGGGTGAGGTACAGTGAAGTTTAAAAGGTACCATTAAGTTAAAAAAGGAAAATGTAGAATAGTGTGTATATTATTTTCTTATTTGTGCTTATTTTAAATAATATGTATAAATGCCAGTATATGTAGAAAGACATTTTCAAGAAAGATACACAAGAAAATATTAAAATCTTCATAGGTAGAGACTAGAGGTCAGAGTGAAGGCAAAAAATAATTGGTTTTACTCTCCATTTTGTATCCTTATGGATTTTTTATGGACATGTATTAATGTTTTAAATATTAAATTTATAGGGGCACCTGGGTGGCTCAGGCAGTTATGCATCCGACTTTGGCTCTGGTCATGATCTCACAGTTCGTGGGTTTTAGCCCCGTGTGGGGCTCTGTGCTGACAGCTTAGAGCCTGGAACCTGCTTCGGATTCTGTGTCTCCCTCTCTCTCTGCCCCTCCCCTGCTTGCACATGCATGCTCTCTCTTTTAAAAATAAAAACATTTAAAAAAATATTAAGTTTATAAACAAGTTTGAGTATTCAACTCAAGCAGCTGGGTTAGGGGAAAACCAGTGGGTGCCATTCTTTAAATCTGGTCTTCTGGTCAGAAGGGTAGTCATGTTTCTCAAACCAGCAGCAACCATAGATATACACCGAGCAAGATGCAGCAGGGGAGGTATTGGCAAGTGGTAAAGAGCTTGCTGTCAAATTAGGGAGAAAAGACTGATGGACCTAAAGTGATTCAAACAAGGGCATCCAGTCTGGAATGAAACGCTCATCTTGGCTTCTAGGCTGTTGGTGCTTCAGAATACAGAAGAGAATCTGTTATCAGGAGATAGGGCAGGTCTGGGTGGAATCCCAAAGCCAAATGTTCAGTAATAGGTGCATCCAGGCTGGATAGGCACAGAGAAGTGGGAGGAAAGTCTGGGGACAGGGTGGGTAGGACAAGAGCAGTGGAGCTGAGGATGATGGAGTGTGGGGGGGGGGCCATTCAGAAGGTTCAAGGGCTTTGGTTTGGTGGGACACGAGTTTACAGCCCAACTTGGTCACTTGTTGAGGAGCTATAAGCAAATATTGTAAAGTATATAAACAGTTGTAAAGTATATACAGTTCCTTCAGTTGTAAAGTATGGAAACTCTATCCTAGAGTCATTAGAGGAATGGAAGGGTCTGATATACATTCAGTGGTCAGTCCATGTGGGACACACACCCCAACTTCTGGTGGGGCACGTGGACATGGAGGAAAAGAGGGGGGCTCAAAAAAGGGGAAGTGAGAGGAAGCATGTGGTAAAGATGGCTCAAAGCCTGAGGGTCTGGCTCCAATTCCTCACTCTACTGCCTTCCTGGCTGTACTGTGGGAGACTTCCCTGACCTCTCAGATCTCTGATTTTCTTGTCTGTTAAATGGGGAGAAAGTGAAAAACCTGGGACATCTTAAGTACTTGATAAAGGGGAGTGGTGGTTGTGCAAATGAAGATCAGTTGGAAAAGTTGAGGGTAGTCTGGCACAGACAGCCTTGATTTTTACACGGGCTAGGTTTGGAGTCAGTTTCAAAACACTGTTATAGAAAATCCTCTCTCAGACCGTATAGGGGCACCAGGATGGCTCAGTCAGTTAAGCAAGCATTCAACTTTGGCTCAGGTCAGCGTCCAATATGGGCTGAAGTCATGATCTCATAGTTTGTGGGTTCGAGCCCCACATCAGTGTCTGTGCTGTCAGCATTGAGCCTGCTTCAGATCCTTGGCCTCCCTCTCTCTTGGCCCCCTCCCCTGCTCATGTGCCCTCTCCCTCAAAAATAAAAAGACTGTCTAAGACAGGGCACCTGGGTGGCATGGACGGTTAAGCATCTGACTTCGGCTCAGGCATGATCTCAGGGTTCGTGAGTTTGAGCCCCACATGGGGCTCTGTGCTGACAGCTCGGAGCCTGGAGCCTGCTTCAGATTCTGTGTCTCCCTCTCTCTGCCCCTCCACCACTCATGCTCTGTCTCTCTTTCTCTCCCAAAAATAAATAAACATTAAAAAAAATTTAAAAATAAAAAGACTGTCTAGGATAAGTGTGGCAAGAGGGCTAAGACACAATGAAGAAAAAGGTTTCTCCAAAAAGTGATTCAGACGTGAATCTGAATCGGCTAAAGCTATGAACTACCGCTTTGATTGCTCTAATCCTGACGACAAATGTGCCATCTAACATAAATCTCCCTTGTTCTGAAATCAGGCTGGAATTATTTAGAAAGGCAATCAGAGGATGGCTAAATGATGGCCACTTCTTATTGCTAGAGTACATGGATATGTTTTCATTATGCTAACAAGACTTGGTGTGGTGAGAGTGTTTCAAGGAAGAATTTCCTAAGCCCTGCATTTAATTTACATTTTGCAAAACCCCATTTTTAATCAGACTCTTTATTAAAAGCATACTCATTGGGAGCTAATGGTAAGTTAGAGAAAATAAGTTTAAATCCACAGTGCAGCTGTTCTCCCACGTGCACTAGTTACATTACACCAGCATTTGGAGATTGTACAGAAACGGGAGAACCTAACAGGACAGCTACTTCAGCTCAGATACCCCATAAATTATTCAAAACGTACGCACTGCGGTCTAACATACATAGATCTACGTACGTAATAATTATTCCCTCACAAGTGTTTTTAATCATTTGGTATTTAATTACTGCGCGCTATTTGTCTTGGGAAGGCAGTCTGAGATGGGAGTTAGGGCAGAGAGGAGGCTGGCTTTTATCAAACCAATGGAGAAACCGCTTGATTTTAAACACAGCTTTTTTTGCTTTTGTACCTGGTGCAAACATTAGGCTGTACTCTCTGTTTCCCAGAGTCTAGGATTTTCATTGGTGTTTTCTTTACAAAGGAGGGATGGGGGCTGTGACTTCCCTCCACAGTCTCCCAGGCGGGGCTCCAGATGCCCTTCTTAAGGAGACAAAGCATAAACTGCATTTTATAAGAGGTTCTATTTGCAGAGGTCATTTTGATCAAGTGTACAGACCCACTTGTTATTACCATTTAACTTTGCAACTGTCATGGGATGGTTTAATCCATCATCAATGCATGGCCAAATATGTATGTGTGTAAGCATACGGATATGCATAGGTGGTTATATAAATGTGTGCGTTTGTGTGTCTTTGTGGATAAAAAATTTTCTTTAAACAACCGGAGCAAGCTAATGTAATGGAAATTCTGCTCATTTAGATGTTTTAGTCTTGAAGTTGATTTTCCTATGACAGGAGAGTAAGTTACATTGAACCTTTCGTCTCATTACCGTGTAAGTAAACAGACCTCATCTATATAGCTAGACCAAATCAGCCAAAGAGCCAAATACTCTGTGATCCACCATCAAGGGGAGAAAACAATTATTTTAAGAAGCTTGTTTTCAACCCAGATGGTTTGGTTCTGCACAAAATCACTTGATTATGTGCTTCTCCCAACTTTGAAACTATGGACCTATCTGTCCATGTTTAACAAGAAAGTAAATGCCACACATTTGTAACAAATTAAGTTAATGGGTTTAAAGCACGTAGCACAAAGGGGGAAGTGGGACTTCTTTTGGGGTACAACTGGAGAGTATGGCCAAGTCTAGGTAGGCAGGTCTGGAGTCTTGGCTCAGTGGACTATGAGCTGCAGTCCCTTGGAATTCACTCAAGCCCAGACCAGAAACCTGTTTGTTTGCTTGTTTGTTTGTTTGTTTTTATTTGATATTTATTTTTAAGAGAGAAAGAGCAGGGGAGGGACAAAGAGAAAGGGAGTGAGAGAGAATCCCAAGCAGGCTGCATGCCCAGCACAGAGCCTTCTGTGGGGCTCGAACCCACAAACCATGAGAATATGACCTGCGCCAAAATCAAGAGTTGGATACTCAATCGACTGAGCCACCCAGGTGCCCCAGAAACCCGGTTCTGATGCAAGAAAGACTGAGTTAGGGGAACCACCATGATGCAAAGGAAAGCTAAAGGCATTGTTTTGGGTTTTTTGTGTCTCTTACTTTTTATAATGCCTAAATAAATCTTCAGGCCATATTCTCAGAACTCTAGGCCAGGGATTACAACTCAAATGCCTTCAAGTAAAGTAATTGAGTGAAGCAGGCAGACATAATAAAATTATTTTTCTATGATGAGAAAAACAACAATGTAAGTCCAATGACAAATGACAGTGGACACAGGGACCTTAATGTTAGGAGGCAACAGGGACTTCTGTGGACAAAGCCAAACTCAAAATAAAAACTGCCTGCACCTTCCAGAGAGGGCTGCTGCCACTAGCTTTATGCCATGGAAGAGAGGGCCTAAGTTGATGGATATTTGGAGTTTTCAAGAGTAGCCACAAATTCAGATGTTCATATAAATGTTCCAATTTTAAAATGTTGGCTCAGTTTTATTTTTAAGAACATGCAGTTCAAATCAAACACCAGTTTGCATCATCTGTAGGCAAAGGAGGAATCCACAAGAAGTAAAATGATGCCCTAAATATTGGTCCTCTGTGGGAGAACAAGTCAGGGATTATCCCTTGCTATCTAAGGTGCTATTTATTCACACATACACACGGACATGATGGATGTATGGCTGGAGGACAGACGTCTGTGGGTATATACAGGTGTGCATAGAAAAGCCCTTCGACATATTGGGAGAAAATGCAAGAACTGGGTATGTACCCTGATGTGGTTCCCATGACACTTCCAATCTGTAAGAGAAGTTGCAAGTCAAGGTAGGGGTTATGTGGGTGTTGTGAGCATGACTGAGGAGTCTCATACACAGGGTTCGTGAAATATGTGCCTCTATATAAGAAATAACTGCAGTTCCTCCACGGGTCTTACATGGGAAGCAATTTTGGTTGAAACAGAGGTTCAATGAACACCTTTATCATTCTTTATGAAATAGGGTAATCAGGTTTGGAAGAATTGCAGTGAACTTTATTACCTGGTTTGCTGTTTTATATTATTTCAGGCCAAGAAAGATCTGTAATAAGCCATGTTTGCTGGTCTTCTCAATGACTTTTTTATCCTGTTTCTTTGCACGGTTTGTTACTCTGATTGTGGGTGTTCCACAATCCCTTGTCATAAGAGGAAGAACTCTCTGGAGCCACCTTAGGAGCAATCCATCA
Organism: Lynx rufus; assembly: GCF_022079265.1. NCBI lineage: Eukaryota > Metazoa > Chordata > Mammalia > Carnivora > Felidae > Lynx > Lynx rufus. The sequence goes on from NW_025814823.1 coordinate 180,252,607, forward strand.
ATAGCACTGTGTCCCTTCTTGGTTTGGCAGTGTGGTCCATGAAAGGTCTGGGATTTGGAGATGCTGTTAATTCAGCCTCTTCTTAGTCTCCTGCCCTCTCCACCACTCATGCTTCTTGACAGCAGGATTCATTCCCATAGAGTGACATCAGCTTTGCTGGAAAACTGCCCGCAGACCAAGTCGTGGGCTGCATGCAACATAGGCAGATTAGGAAGAGAGTTTGGGCAAGAGTGAGAAGGCCAGAAGGAAGAGGTGACTTGACCGTCACTGATGTGACTGACATGGTCACCATTCCTTCCAGCACATTCACGAGGAATTTAACACAGCCACTCAAAAAATGACTATTCAAATGTGATAATACAGAAGTGCTTACTACAATAAGAAATATATATATTTTAAGTTTATTTATTTATTTTTGCGAGCGAGCAGGGGAGGGGGCAGAGAAAGGAGAGAGAGAGAATCCCAAGCAGGCTCTGTGCTGACAGCACAGAGCCCGATGCAGGGCTTAAACTCACGAACTGTGAAATCATGATCTGAGCTGAAATCAAGAGTCAGACACTTAACTGACTGAGCCACACAGGTGCCCCAAGAAATTATATGCTAATCTACTTTCAAAATAGGCAGTGCATGAAAATGGTTCAAAATTCAAAAGATTCCAGAGGTATACAATGAAAAGTTTTCTTCTCACTTCTATATATGGCCACTCAGGTTGTGATGTGATGTTAAGTGAAAAAAGAACAGCGTAAAGCCAAACCTTTCTCCTTCTCTTCCCCCCTCCCTCCCTCTCCCCACCCCCTCTCAACATGTATATTTATTTAAAAATTTATTTGCAAGCATACACACACACACACACACACACACACACACACACACACACAGATGTATCCATAGAAGACTGAAAGAAATAAGCAAAATGGTTTCAGTGGTTGAGAAGGAGGATTATAGATAATTGCTTCTACCTTCCTATATTTTCAAAAGTGTCTTTCTTGTGTGTGTATTACTCTAAGGAAATAATAAGTTTTTTTGTTTCACATATAATACCATCACTGAAGTCTGTAAAGCAAAATTGGACATGACCGATAATCAGTAAAGAAAGAAAGAAAGGTCACTCATTTCGTTGTAACCCAGAACTCTCCATCGATGGTAACTAATGTTTTTGCACACTGCTTTCCTGGCCTTTGCATTTACATGATCGTACTTGAACACTGCTGGATAACTGGCCTTCTGATTAGCAAAATATTCAGGATATCTTTTCTGTTACTTACACAAGAGAAAAATTACCCGAAGGAAGAATGTTGCATGTACACTCAGACAGGTGGAAAAGCCGTGGGTAAATTTGCACCCTGATAAACCAGCAACAGAGATGAGGAAAAGGACAGTGGTCAGTTGTGTTCCAGTGATTCCCCCATTGGGTATGAGGTCCTAGCACCAGACTGCCCTCCTCACAGCCGTGGTGTTCTGCAAGGACATGGGGCTCGGCGGAACAGAGAGCCTGGCATCAGCTGCTTGGAGCACAGAGACTTAAAATAGTTGCTGAGAAAGTATAAAAAAAATCCCTCCCTTGATCCCAGGGACAGTAAAAGGGGGCTCTGAATGTATAATCACTCACTTTAATGTTAACTTTCAAGTACGCATAAATAATCTATGAATACTTTACTATAAACATTACAATACAGAAATACCAAAATTATAAAGTATATGGTTTGGGCCATGTATTTTTTCTTTTCCTCTATTTTATTATTGAAAAAAAATGTAGATTATTCCCCTTAATTCTTATCTCCCAATCCCACTCCTCACTGGAGAGAGAACCATTTGGGATCTAGGCAGAACTTTTCTGAATGTTGGATTTGCATCCAAACCTATAATCACACACAGATACATAATGAATGGATGCTTTTTTTTTTAATTAAACTTAAACTCTGTTTTTTTATCCTCATGGGCTCTAAATCTCACTTATTCTAAAGCTCTTTTCCAAAGCAATAATGTTTCCCACATATGAATCACCAAATGCTAAATGTGCTCTTCTCAGCAAATGCAATTCATTTGAGAATAACTCCCAATAAATTGCCTGTGATGTTTCTTTATTGCTGGAGACAATGGACAACGCCACGGCAACGAGGGGTGCACACCAAACCAGTCATTAGTTTTAATGTGGTCTGGCAGTTTTAATCCTTTCTGTATTTTTAAGTGTAATAGCATGGTGTGCTGTGTTAAGATATTTTTTTTCATTCTTTTCTTTCTTGAACAGTAAAATACAGAGGGAAGGTGGGGAGGAGAATGTGATATTTTCCTTACAAGAAAACACACTGCCTACCCCATTTCTGCAGACTCTGAGCGATGTGGGGCAGAAATTAGGACTTGCTGGTAGTTAGGGTTCCGGGCTTGCTGTTTCCAGCATGCCCACTCAGTCCTCTCTCACAGGACCTTATATTTCTTTAGCTCCAATCCCCTCTGAATGCTTTGCTGCCTAACACTCAAAGCCTCAGCCCAGAACTTAACCAAGAAACTAACTTCCATACGCAAGTTTATGCTACGTGATGTGGGATGTCAGTTAAAATCTTTTCAAAAGATGGGGTGCCTGGGTGGCTCAGTTGGTTAAGCGTCTAACTTTGGTCTAGGTCATGATATCGCGATTTGTGAATTAGAGTCCCGTGTTGGGCTCTGTGCTGACAGCTCGGAGCTTAGAGCCTGCTTCAGATTCTGTCTCCCTCTCTCTCTGCCCCACTCTGCTCATGTTCTGTCTCTCAAAAATAAATAAATGTTAAAAAAAACCTTTTTTTAATCTTTTCAAAAGAGAGTGCCTCTTCAAATTCTGTTCTATCCCCATCACCTCATCACAAATGCTAAGCTTCAGTGTGACCCCAATAAATGAAAGATGTTGAAATAAAATAGTGTTTAACTCCAGAATATTTGGCAATATTAAACCAGGAAAATGCCATCTTCTTTCCGAGTCAAAAGGTCTAGACCTCATCTCCATGTTCATGGGTACCAAAGTCTGTCCTCCTTTCTAACTGTGATACAAGAAGAAGTGGGGGCGCGAGATGGATGGGATTAACCAGGCCCCTCCAAGTAACTGTTGGAGTTTCACAAGGGCAGGACAAGGCTCTGGAGTCAGACATGTTCAATCCCAACCTCTCCTTGCCTTGTGCCCCTGGGCAAGTTGCCCAGTACTTGTCCTTTGGTCTCCTTAACATGTACGATTAGAACAGTGGTATTTGTCTCAGCATTTTGGAAGTGGAAGTAGACACATAGTAGGTCCTTATCAAGTAAATGTTCATCTCTCTGCACTAAGTGCAGACATAAGCTAGGTGCACTTAGACATAAGTCTAAGTGCAGACATAAGCTAGGACTCCAAGTATCTCCTGGTGCTCTGTGGCTACATCCCTGTTGGGGAGCAGAGTTTGGAAATCTCTTCTTTTTAAAGAAGGTTGTGAGATTAGAACACTGAGGGACCCCAGGATTATCTAGAACTTCTGTGCCAGCCCAGGGCACCCTTGTGCTACCAAAACTATGGCACCAAGGAACTGCCCTCTCCCAGAGATCAGAGATGTGACCCCTTTCGCTATGGGTTCTTCTAATTATGCACATGTGTCTATCTGAATGTATTATCTCCATAGCAATTCACCCTCCTGCCATTATGCCTGCCCCCAGAGCTGGAATTAGCATTTTGCAGAGATGTCTGGGAGTTTTTCCTGCATTCTCCTGATAGGAAAGAGAAATTGAAACCTATGCCAAAATGCTTGAAAGAATACTAGCAACGGATAAGGGCTAGTTAAGCATGTGCAAGGTGTTTTTATCACGATTACTATTTCTAAAGTAAAGTTTGCTGGATTAGCCCCCCAGGGGAAGTAAGGGTCAGAATGTTTAAAGTTTCATAGCTTTCCTCTCTGAGGGGAGCTCTGATTCACTGCTGTGAATATACACAGACTGATTAGCAGAAATGGAGCATCAGGCGATTTGGGGTTTTTTTTCCCTTCCCTATTCAGCTTCTCACTAATCTCCCCCTCCAAGCAAGCCTAGCAGGACAGGCCTGGAGGGAAGTGAAATGCATTTTTTTTTTCTTACCTAGAACATGTAGCCCCCAAGTCAGTCAACTGTAAGCAAGTGTAGATGAGGTCAGACTTTGAGTCTTCATGGAGTACAGTCTTCCCGCTCTGAATGTTTGTATGCTTCTGGAAATGGAGCGCGAGGGACAGAGTTCTGGAAGCAGGCGTGATGGGGCCTTGGTGGTAGCCCTCTCTCCTGAGTTCTCCGACAAGGCTTTGATCCTCGTGCCTCAGCTTGGAAGCAGTTGGTAATGCTCAAAACCTGTCAAAGCACCCTGGGTTATTGGGGGTGCAACAAAGCCTGGCTCCCCATCACCTCACCACCTCAGTCAGAGAAGATCCAGTGTGAGCTATTTTGTACTTCAGGGCACTACGGAAATCATTCATTGGACAAAACAATTCTGCATGTAAATAGCAGTTTAAAACCCACTGAACTGCTTAAGGCATGCTGGAAGGCACCACCGTGACTCTGATATTCACGGAGAGTAGGGAGGGTTAGATAGTAGAGGTGGGGTCGAGGGCAATGACAAGAGGTGAAGAGGGGAGAGAGGTGGGTGGGGACCTTGAGGACCAGCAAGAGAGTGACATGCCCCAGGCATGCCCACACAGCAGGGATGACCCAAATGCCCTTTGACCCCCAAGTCGTTTATTCTATGCCCCCCACAAGTGCCACCTTTTTGCCTGGGAAGCTAGAATAAAGCAAGGGATTTGAGGATCCTGCCCTAGCTTTCTGTGACATTGGGGTTATGGGGCAAAGCCTCAGCCCTCTGGTCTGGAGGACAGGACCCAGCATCCCCCTCTAATGAAGTGCTGAGGTGAGATAGATTTATAACCCATCAGAAAATGCCAAAGCATGCTGGGGTTCCTGGGGCACCAGGTTCACACCCCGCCCCCCCCCCCAGGGAGCCCAGCTGCTTTTGAGTTCTTTATCCTTGCATCTGCCACCCCTCCCTTCCATTTGTGTAGACTTGGGGCGTGTTCCTCCCTGCAGAGCTGAGTGAGGAAGAGGCTCAGGGTGACAGAGTGTCTGTGGCTTCTTAAGTGAAAATCCAGATGTAAATGTGAATTCGTTAAAGTATCAGTTATTTTTTAATGCAAGAGCATAAAGAAGACCTATTCCTGTTGGTCTGCTGGTTTAGTTTTGAAAGTCTCACCAGCATTTGTGAAGAACTGTCCCCTCCCTGCTTAGTACTCTCAGTGGCTCTTGTCCTGACCCCTGTCCAAACCTGATCCCATCTGCCAGCACCTCCTCTCCTCCCCACCAGTTACCACTCTGCCACACCCTGCCCTCACCCCATTCTGGCCACTGTCCTTGGTCAGCTTCTCAAGCCACGCCATCCCCCTCCCAGCATGCTCTACACCAGTGGTTCTCAACCACGGGCATGGGCCAGCATCATCTGAAGGCTTGTTTAAAACTCAGGTGGCTGAGATGTACTCCTGGGACTTTATTTAGATCTCAACTATGGACTGTTAATTTTGTTATGTGTAATAATGCCTGATGGTTAAACTTAAAGTCCTTATTGATTAGAATTGCATACTGGAATACACACACACACACACACACACACACGTGTATGTGTAAAATGAGTTGATGTCTGAGATTTGCTTTGAAACTACTCCAGAAAGAAAAAACAGTGTGTACATGGAAGGAGGGGGTGGGGAAAGAAGAAATAAAATTTGCAAAATATTGATAATTGTTCAAGTTAATGTTTATTATACTGTTCTCTCTACTTTTGTGTCTGTTTTTAAATTTCTCCTAAAGCACCCAAGTGGCTTTTCCATACCCCCAGAGTTTCTATTTTACTATGTCTAGGATTGCATTCGAGAATTTGCATTTGTAATAGTTTCCAGATGATACTAATGCTGCCGGTCTGGAGACTGCACTTTGAGAACCACTGCACTGTTTCCTTTGCATGATTCCTGCTCATCCATTTGAATTTCACTTCCCCTGGCTGCCTAGTATGGATTGAGCACTCTTATTATACATGTTCTATCACGTAAGCATCTTCTACTTCTTCATAGCATCTAGCTGAATTATAAATGCCCATCTGTACAATTGTTTGCTTGTGTTTGTCTTCCCTATAATTCTATGAACTCTGTGAGCAAAGATCCTGTTCATCACCTATCCCCTGTGCCTAGTATGTAATAGCTGCTCAATAAATGTTTGGCAGGTGGATGAATCTAGAAAGAGGCAGGCAGAGCATTAGGAACGCTGTTCAGATGTTGCAGAGAGATAACAGAGGGGAGAGGGCACCTGCCCAGTTAGCCAGATCAGCCAGGTGCTCCCTGGCAACCAGGGAAATGACAGCTACTGCATCCAGACCTCCCTGACATCCTGCCCTTTTTATATTAAACAGAAACAACACATGTGGAAGGCAGGAGCCTTCTCCACAGAATCTGGGTCCTGCATTCTTGCCCCAGGCTCTGTGACATTGGGCAGACCCTTTCTCTCTTGGGGCTCCAGTTTGCCATCTGTAAATCAAGAAGCTTCAATCTTATAGCTCTAAAATTTGTTGAGAATCAACATTGCTCATTCTGAGCAAAGAGGCTTTATTCTGAATAATAATATCCAATAATGGTTGGGGTGTTTGGTTCTTTTCCCTAAGTTGGCCAGCTCATGTCAGCAAAGGGAATCAAATGAGGAGGACTGGCTGGCTCTTGCTGCCCTCCCTGGGAACTGGCAGGGCATTGGCTGTGAAAGGGTGAGAGGCCACAGATACAGCCCTCCTACACCAGAGCCTCAGAGGAATCAGGGAGCATGAACGTTTGAGGGGTACCCACTTCCTCCTTCTTGTCATTCTGCTTTATTGAGGGCAGCGTTCCAACCGATGGCCTGGCTTAGGTTTCAGGACTTGTGTATTTCGAATCAATGCTCCAGAATAATTTATATTTTTTCTTTTCTTTCTTTTTCTTTTTTTTTTTTTTTTTTTTGCAATCACAGTTTTCGATAGTAACTCTGAACCTCCATTGTAAAACATACAGCTTTGCTCGTTCTGCCTGGGACTTATCTGGAGGAATCCACTACAGCAGTACAAATGCCCCCTATCATTCAAGTGTCTCGCCTTCACTGTGTGTGTGTGTGTGTGTGTGTGTGTGTGTGTGTGTGTGTGTGTGCGCGCGCGCGCTTCTCTAGAAGGCCTCTTTGTTTTCTATCTTTGGGGACATAGACTACAGTTATATACAGAAATAAATTGATTAGGAAAGCTGAAGCCAAACAAGCATAAGAAGAGAGAAGCAAGAATCTTGGCTTGCTTTTGCCACATTATTTAGTTAGAGAAAATAGGCTTTTAGCCTAGCTTTTACATAGGAGATTAAGAATACTTTTACCCAGATGTTTTGATGTTCTGGTAATAGCCTTCTCAGTAATCATGCCTTTTAACCCCATGCCCTGTTTGGGGTTTTGTTTGTCAAGGAAGAGGGTATGCTTTCCTCTCTGCGGGTGTACCAAGGAAGTCCAGCTGCAGAGGACCAGAAGAAAGTGAGGGTGTTCGCAGGTTCAATGGTGTGAAGCTTAGAAAAGTTGATAAGAAGGATTAGAATTGAAAAATGAAAAAGACTCTTAAAAAACCAATTCATTATAGGGTCCATTACTTTATATATATCGTCCAAAATCACATGAATAAAGGGGAAAGAAAAGACGGGAGAAAAAAACTGGCTTCAGTTCAGAACGTCAATTTTGTCTTTTTTTAATCCTCTTTTTACAATTTATTTGACATTTTGAACAGTGGCCAGAAAAGCTATTATAACTATAAAACATATTCATTGGTATAAATCTCATTAGGTTGGGTGATTTAATTAAAGTATTGACATGCTTAATTGATACGTGTAAGCCAAGACCATTTTCATATCTCATTTCCATATGCTTTCTGCTTTAAGAGAATCAAGGAGCTGGAACTTTAAAAAAAAAAAAAAACTCCCTCCATAAAAAATGCTATAGATTCATCAGTGCCTGACATCCCAGGGGACCACTTCCTGCCACTCTTCTTGATTCTGAGCCAACTACTCCTCTAAGTGGCGCTGCTCAGAGGGAAGGTGATGTATACCCAGCTTGAGTGCCTGTCAGGCCCTCTTATGATCAATAGGAGAATATTTATATTAATAAAGCACCAAGTTAATTAAATAAAATGGTCCTCTGGGTAAACTTAAGATACTAGAGGATGGGCAGGGATCGATATATTCTGCCATTTGAACATTAAGTATGTGCCTTGAAATTTTATGGAGCTTTTAAAAACTCGCTTTGTAATGTAAAAAGTTTGAAACCTTCACAAGTTTCCTCTGCCAGAACCTCTAGTGCCTGCCTTCTGGAGCTGAGGGAGGCAGGGACTGGGGCAGTTTGTTAGAGATGGGAGCTCTAGGAGACCTTGCCCTGGGTAGCTCCCCTCCTTGTGCGGGGCTGGTCTCCCAGACAAGGTTTGGGAGGGGGTGGAGGCCTGAGCTCAGTGCAGGGTCCAGACAGTGAGGATGGCACTTCCTGGTCTCCAGAGCAGTCTCCTAAGTCAGATGTGAGAGAGGCCTTGGATCCCCTCCCCTTCTTGGTGCCCTCATCCTGAGAAAGCCCAAACACGATGGATCCTTTGCAGAGGAATCTCTGTGGGCCAGCCTCACAACCCCCTGGCCAGGTTCCACCTGATCTTTGCCTCTTGCTTTCCTCTGCCCGTTGTCCTCTCAACCCGGTTCTTTCTGTGTGTCTCTTTTGTGTGTGTGAACCTGTCTCCACCCTGTTTCCCTTGTCTCACATTTGTGCTTCTTTCTCTGTGTGTCTCTGCCTTTCATGGTCACTTCTGGGAAATAACTCTGTGCATGTGTGTTTCTCTTTGACTTTCGCTTTTCTTTGTTTTCTCTAGTTTTATTCTCTGTTTCACTGTGTCAGTCTCTCTTCCTCTTTGTTTTTGTGTCTCTGCCCATTTTTCCCTCTCTCTTTCTCCATTGCTCATGCTCTCTCCGTCCCTCTGTCTGTCTCTCTCTCTCTCTCTGCCCCTCTGTCTCCATCTCTCTCTCTCTCTCTCTCTATCTCTGTCCCTCTCTGCTTGGGTTCTCCCACCCATCCACAGCTGACTTTACAGATCACAGACTCAGCCCCTCCACACCAGCACTCAGAGAGTGACTTTCTGCTTACTTCCTCTCACTCCTTGAGCAGCCTCCAGGATGGGTTTGGGAATAGGAAAGAGAACAGAGGCCCGATGTGTCTTGCCTCATACAGCCAGGTCTGTTTGCCGAGGTGACTTTCATTCCCTAAGAGGTGACGTCATACTTGCTGTCCCCCTTTGTCCTCTTCCCCAGACTGTGTCTTTTCATTTTCTTAGCTCTGACCCATAGCACCTAACTCCATGGGTGCACTGTAGTCACCTTATTAATGAGGACCTTTCTTTGAAACGTAAGCCCTAGGACAGTTTTCACAGAGTAGGAAAGACAGCCAGGGAATTTGCTTTAGTAGCAAATTCAACTCACCTTCCATCTTGAGTGATCTCAGCCTCTCCTCTTCTGGCTGTTTCCTGCATGGCTCTGCACCCGAGGTAAGCTCACTGTTCCCCAGCTTCCTTTGGAAGGTGGAAGGCTGCCTTGACTTGTCCTGAGTGTGTACAGAGATCAGTGGTCACCATCCTGCTCTCAGCCCCAGAGCCTGTGTTGGGTTGAGGCCACTCCCCTGTCTAAACCCTGCTGTCATACCAGTAGTACCACCAGCTACCTCCAGGCCTCCTTCTTGTCCTTCTTCTTTGTGGTGCCTCCTGCTGGCTTCCCTGCACAGCAGTTGCTGTTCAGTCCGAAGTTCCAGCCAGCTTCCTAGGGCATATACAGAGAGCTGTGGAGCTTTTAACTCTATGCCCATCTTGACCATCCATCCAAGGACAGCCTGGTCGATTCCATGAGGTCGGGCCTCCCTGCAGGGCCCAGAGAACCTTTGAGACACAGCAGGCTGAGTAGAACCCAAGTATTGCTTTCTTTGGTATTAAATTTGACTGGGAGTTGCTGCTTTACAGTTTGAGTTCCTCTGTAATATTCTCTGGGACAAGGAATTTGTGGGGATTTTCTCTTCTAGCCATAGTGTATGAATGCACACTTGAACAGTTACAAGCACTCATAATAATTGGTTTTTATTTAAAGTGCTTATTATCAGCCAGGTAACATACAGACAGCTCTAAAGTCATTAGCCATTTTATAATAATTCCCTGACCTAAGTATTTTCATTGTCCCCGTTTTGCAGATGAGAAAACTGAGGCCCAGACAGGGCAATAAACTACTCATACAAAGTCACATAGCTGGCAGGAGGCCAAGTCTGAACTCACACCAAGATCTTCCAGGCCCCCAAGCCATGCTTCCAGCACTGTGCTTCACTGTGTCCAGGAGTCTTGAGCATATGCAGGACCTCTGGGGTCAGGTGTGAAAGAAGGGGACTTGAGTTACCAGGCAGAGTGTGGCTCAGGCTATAGTTAATGAACAGTCTCAGAGAGGCAAGGGAGCTGTTTCAGAAGGAGTGGCCCTTCTGTCCCTCTGTGCCCCCACCTCCTGCTGTGGAGGTCCTTCCCTCTTTGGGACAAGCGAGTTTGTTGTACTGGGCATAAGACTAGTAGCAGCAAGCACACATTCAACGCCGATTACTCTCATCTGTGCAGTTCACTGGGTTCTCCCGGCACGCACCCCTTGTCCACTGCCTTTCAAGCTAAATGGCCAGAAGCAGGTCTGGGATTAAGCATTAGTGTTAACTTCAAGCTTGGTGTAAACCTATTGAACTGCATCCATTTTTACATAAATAAGCAAGAAAACAGCATCTATCCTGCTTTAGTCGATACCAGGACACCCACAGGTGTGAGTTATTAGCAATAACTGTAATTGTTTTGAATGGAACAATAAATAGTGCAGGGGGTCACGAGGAGAAATGTTCTATAGTATTAACATAGCTTAATAGCTTTTGCTGCGATATGCTTCATCCAACACTGGGCTTTGAGAGGCTGGCCTTGCAACTCAGGATATGAAGCTCTTGCTGAATTGCTTTCCTGCTTGGGGAGAAGATAATTTTGAGCCTTTCTGAAGCCGCATTGATTTTATCAGCAGATGGCCTCAGGATAGCATCTCACCTTCATCCCTGAGGTTTCACTTATTTAATGGGGTTCTGAAAAGTTACAAGAAAGAACAGGCATATACAAGCCCCATTTTCTTGAGCCTCAGCTCTGCATTCCAGACCCCAGCCACAAGGCAGCTACAGCCCAAGGCATATGTTATCCCTCCCCTACCCTTCTCCTGGGAGCTCATGTTTCTTCAGTGAAATAGAATGGACGGCAGAAGAGGGACCTCAATGGCATATTCCCCAGTGGAGGAAGGAGGGGTTGCTCAGTCCACAAACATTAGTCTTGGGGTCAGGCACACGCAGGGTACCCAGAGGAGTGTTCTTCATGGCCAACCTGAGCATTTAAGGTTACAGGGGATAGAAATCAGGAAATGGCTTCACCTGCTCCCAGACTACAGGGCCTTAGCCCTTTGGGCTGCCTCTCTGCTTCCCACCTTCCCCAACTGGACTTTTTAATCCACAGCTTTTAGACCCTTTGGCAGAAAGGAGAGTGATCACAGAGCAAATTATCACACAGATAATCTAAACTTTCCATGCCTTTCTAACATCTCCTTAGCTTGATGCTAAAAGTGTCTCCTGGGGGGAAAAAAAAGTGTCTCCTTTTGCACCCAGAGTTTCATTATCTGTATTCTCCTAGTCTCAGTGAGTTCCAGAATTTAGAAATGGTGGGGAGGAGGAGGAGAAGATGTTCTTGGAGACATGTTCTTGTCGGCACACAGCCCTTTTCTAGATGGAATCCATTTTCCAAATCTGTTGTACCCTCTGAGACCAGGTTTAAACTCTGTTCCGAAAAACCAAATTATTTGTCTGCTTAGCCTCCCTCCCCAGGTAACTGCTCATTCCCATACTTCAGTTTAGCTCACTAAACCCTTTTCAGTTAAAGGCTTTATCTGTGGCTCTTTAGCATGCAAGCCTTTTCTAGTGACATTACTCCTCAAGCACAGTACTCCACCAAGAGGCCGAGATAGAAGGGTAGGGGCAACAGGGGGAGAGCTCTTTATAATCTAAAGGGACAAACTAGACTTGGGTGGGGGGAAATCCCTATATCTTGAGATTTATTCTCGATCATCCATGAGCCATATGCAATAGCATGAAATCATTTTCACTTACTTTTAATCCATTCAACAAAAATGTTTTTCAGCTGTACGTCAGGGCTTTTGCTCAGCAAAAGTTTCTGACCACACAAAACTAATAATTTACGAAGAAGCCAGCAGAAACGACCATGTTTCCATATAAACTGGACCTTCAGTCAGCACATAGATTAGCAAACGAGCAATCTGTTTAGGTCAAAACTCACTTTTACCTGTGCCTAAATCCCTAATCTGCCTTTAGCTTTTTGGTAAGGTCAGATTTAGCAAGTGCCCTGGAATAGTCACTGAGTTAAAGGACCACCAATGTGGATGATCCAGCATTTTGTTAGAGCTTTCTTTTTCAAAGGCAGTAAGAGGTACTTGGAAAAGAGATTGAGTCAGTCACAGATACTCCCTCCTTCCTGATGCTAACAGGAATGGGCCCAAGTGGTAACTGAAAATATAAATTTGGAATCCACCGAAAGAACATGTCAGAAAGTATACTTTCCACCCCCTGTAATTTTTGCTAATTGTACAAGCAGATCTTCACCTATGGGATATTATGCCTCAGAACCTAGGCTACCAGACCACCATCTGGGAGGCAAATGAAGGTGCCCAGGTCAGCAATTAATCATGAAGCAGCCCAAATGCACATACTTCATTTCAGAACAATTCCACAAACACTCCCCCAACCCCTCTGCCTCCCCCTCGCTCACAAGGTTTCATCTCCTAATTGCAAAAGCTTTTTGGCATGGGAATGTCTTTGTGAAGAGGAGAGGACTCAATTTGGGCCATCTCTCTGAAGAAGACACGGGAACAAGGACGCTTCTCCAATTAATCAGCAAATGCTTGGCTCCAGCTTTCGGCCAGAAGATCGATTTACATAAAGCTATTCTCAAGATGAATTTGCCTCCCCCTCTGCTCCCTGTGCACTCCCCTTGTCCAGCCAGCATTAGACGTGCTACTGGGTTTCAGATTGACAGTGTCAGCTACGACAATCAAATTAGGGATGAAAGCCTCAGAGGGATGCCAAGGGAGAGGGACGGAGGGAAAGGAGGGGGTGGGAACAGTATGTCAGCCAGGAGGAGGATGGAACGCAAAGAAATGGGCTCCCTTTCCCCAACGCTATTGGGCAGACACATAGCTTCAGACAAGGGAAAAAGAAAACCCTGGTCCCATGCTTTTGAACCAGGTGGATACCCTACACCGCATACTCACACCAGGATTGGTAAATTAAATCAAAACATTTCATTGGGCCTCAAAATTGGCAGAGGACTATCTCAGGTATATAATTAGATCCTTAGACTCTAGTGATTTTCAACATCAGATTTCTGCCTACGATGTAAAAACACCAAAATCTCAGTTATACCTCCTGAATGGTACATGGCAATGGACACACAAGCTGGAGTCAGATGATGGTAGTGAGAATCCTAATGAGTTTCCTGAACCAGTTAGTTAAGCAGGGATGTCTGGACCAGAACAGAAGGCACAATTGGACTGTTGAGAGCTCCTCATACCTGTCTAATGTAACTACCTTGTCGCTAAATTGTGATAATTCTAGGAATTAGTGAGCTGTTGAGCAGCTCAGCCTCTGTACCATTTGCTGGAGATCATCAGTCAGTTATAATGCTGTCTCATGAACACAAAGAGCCTTAGTTGGCATTACATATGATAATTAAATTAAGAAAGCTTCTGTTTGGACTGGAAGCATTGGTTAACCCTGCCAGCCCTGGAGGGGTGTTGGTTCAGAAAGACGCAAATTAAATCCTAATGGCTGGAAGGAGGTTCTCTGCTCATAGGAGGGATGGCTGAATGACTGGGAGATTTCAAGCCATGGTTTGCTTCCTTAAATCTAAAGGTTTCTATCTTGAATGGTTCCCTTTCACATTTCCTATTGTATACCCACCCCCCATCCCCAAGGAGGCCCACATTGGGCTCCTTTAGATTGGTTCCAACATTTAATACTCTTTTCCTCTCTTGGCAGAGAGTGGGTGCAGAAGTACAACATCCAGCTTCTAGCCTTATTCTAGAGCTTCACTGTCCAATGTAATAGGTGCTAGCCATGTGTAGTTATTGAGCACTTGAAATGTGGCTGGTCTGACTTGACATGTATGTAAAATATATACCAGATTCTGAAGATGCAGTATAAAAAATAATGTAAAGTATCTCTTTAATATATTTTTATATTTATTACATGTTGTAATAATATTTTTGGATATATTTGGTTAAGTAGAATACTTTACTGAATTCATTTCACCTGTTTCTTTTTACTGTTTTTAATGCAGCTAATGGAACAAATTAAATTGCTTGGGTGTCTCATGTTATATTTCTGTGGAGGAATGCTGTCCCAGAATTAGCAGATCCTTTGTGGGGGGGTGCTGGCCTCTGTACCCTTCAGGCCCTGGGATGAAGTGTCCTGTTGACTAGCACAGAGGGTTATTTGTTTTTAATTGGGAGAAATTCATTGGGGTGGGCCCTGCATCCCCCATTTCACCCCTCACTTCCTTTGTGTCCACAGTCAGCCTGCTTTGCTCATTTCCTTTAACCTGCATGATCCTAATGCATTTGAATTTGTGATTTTTAGAATATCTGCCCATAAAGAGACAGGAAGGATGTACATTAGTGACTAATCGTAGAGCAAACCAATAACCCTAACCTTACATTCAGCCCTCAGTCCCTGTCTAAGTGATACTTAGCTCCATGGTGCTCAAACACCAGGCCTTCATCTGCTTTGGAATGGTCACAGCTTGAGATCTGCCTCAGGGCCTGGCTGCTCATTACCTACCTGCCCTCCAGTGCTCTCTCCCCTCTACTACAACCCTCCTAGAAACCTGGGAAAACATTTGTCTGTGAGGCCCCACCAGAATGTGCTAATCCCAATCAACGGAGTCTTCCCTGCACATTTAGGAGAGGCCCGGGACAAAACGCTTGGTTTCCTCTTCCTGAATTGCTGGGGTCCTGGGGGAAGTTTTAAGCATCCTTGGACTCTTGCTGGGGTCCTGGGGGAAGTTTTAAGCATCCATGGACTCTTCCCCCTGCTAGTTCAGCTTCCAACTGGGCCCCTGGGTGGCTTTGTCAAGTGTGGATTAGATATTGTCACCCTGTTCCCCTTCAGCCTTCTCCTGTGACACTAGTGTCCTGTAAGCATTTTGCCCAAATCCAGCAGGCTCACACCTGAGACACAGGAGACCTTTGCATCTTGGACCCAAAATTTCCCCTAGATGTTTAAGATAGTAGGATGCTATATTTGTTAGCTTTCTGCTAAAAAAATGAAGATACTGATTTGTGTTTATATACTGCGTTTGAGTATAGAAGAAGCACTTGATTTTTCATTACTCTTGATGCTTATCTGGATTTCACAGAAGCACAAGTTGAGGCTCAGAATTGATTGATGCTCTTAAAGACACAGCCCATTAAGTAGCACAGCTGGGGTGTGAACTTGCCACCTAATCCCATGCACAAATCATCCTACCCACATTCTCAAACTTGTTCAAAGTTTACACTCTAAAGCCTATCCCTAGGGTTTCTGATTCAGTAGATCTCGGATGGGTCCCAGAAATCTGCATTAATTTTTTTTATTATGGAAAATTTCACACATACATAAAAGTCAAGCACAAATTATAAATGAACTTCCTTTGCACCTAGCACTCATCTCTTCAATAAGTATCCATTCATGGCCAATCTTAGTCCATCTATACCTCCACCTACTTCCCCCTCTTCTACATTATCTCGAAGCAAAATCCAGACATCATCACTTAATCCTTAATTATTTCAGTATGTATCTCTCAAAGACAAAGATCTAAATGAAGGGAAACATAACCCACAATACCATTATCCTATCTAAATTATTTTAAGACCAGGGATCTGTATTTTTTTTTTGAAGCATCATCACTAAATTCTGATTAGGTAGACCATGAGCCCCACTGCGAGAACAGCTGCCCCGTGCCATGCCAACTCTTAATAACATCTTCAAACTGTCATGATTTTTATCAGACTGTCCACGTTGAAAGACAGAATCAAAGTACTTGATGAAACAAGACTGGATCCCTGCAAGTCCCAGTGATTCGATTGGCATCTTTCCCTTCCCCTTCCCCTGCACTGCCACCCCAAAACTAAAAAGATTTTGAGCCTTGAATAGGTAAAACAAAGCTGTGAATTATTTTCCTTGCTGGTTAGCAATAATCCTCAGTGTAACTTTAGACGTAGGGTGTCTTCTTGTTGAAAAGGAAAAAACAGTGAAACTGCAGCTCTTACTTTTGGGGATGTCTAGGTATTTATTTTCCAGTCATTTGTATGAAAAGGTCTGTTTATTTGTATCGGGGGCCGAAGAGAATACAAGCTCCAGGAGAACAGAAACTTGGTTCCGTTTACATCTGTGCCTCAACATGTGACATAGAATAGCATACAGTAGGTGCTAAATTTATTTTCTTGTTGCGTGAAGAGTCTGAGCTGACATTTAATCTGCCAATCTTAAACATCTGAATGGTATGATTAGGACTTTTCTAATGAGATTGTCGGAGAAGGCAGAATGAAAGGAGCTCTTACTGATCTCTTTCCTTCAGTGACTTTTTAACATCAAGGAAACAAGCACATAAACTGGTGTGATGAAATATTTAGAAACTAATTGGAGCAGTGGAAAATAATTTTTTGGTCATGTTTTGGTTTTCTGTCCCCCATTGATACTGTGATCCTCTGGATCCCTGAGGCAGGTGGCAGTTCTTTCAGGAAATGGTTCAGTTTTTCCATCATAATCTCTCTTGGACAAAGGATACCATTGACTAGACACCCAGCCAGAGGTACCAGGACTTTTCAGCTGAGACATATGCTTGGGGCTCACCTGGTTTTGACAGTGACCCAACCGAAGACATACAGTCTTGCTTATTAAGATAAATTGCCTGCAGAAGAGATTTACCTTTTAAGATAAATCCTCCCCAAAGTTCACACTGTAGAATCCCCAGGGAATCATTTTTCCTGCATGTTTGTCCCTCCCTCCCACTGTATAAAATAAGGTAAGCAAAACAACATCTTTCTCTTCTGAGAGCAGAGTGATAATGTCACAGTTACTATAGGAGTTGGGGCTAGGGGGAGCAGGCCTTGTGTAAGAAGGCAGCAATTGCGAGTACAAGAACTTTTAGACTCACGGATTATCCATCAGAAATGTTTTAAATCCCTAAATGAGCTTTGATTGATACCTACTGCATCAGTGGGCAGGTTTCCTCCTATTAGGCAGTGAGTGGGAAAGTAATTTTAATACATCCTCAGGCCAAAGAGAATCAGAATAGTAATCCACTTCCCTGATCTCAAATCCAATAATGGTTCCAAATAGAAATGCTTTTAGATCATCCCCTCATTTACTTTGGCTAATCAAGGGTTGGTAGTTTTTTTGTTTTTGTTTTTGTTTTTTTCTTTTTTAAGTTACTAAAAAAGTGCCTGTTGGTCTCAGTGCAAGGTCTGGGGAAGTAGACAAAGAAGGCATCAGATTGCATTGTTCTAATTTCCTTTGGTCACTAAGCTTCTCCCTGTGGCCTCCTGATCTTCGGTCCTGGATATGTCATCTTTCATGAGTGATCTTTTTTTTTTTTTTTAAATCTTCTGAGAACTTCCTGAATCAGGAGAACTGTCCTTGAAGCCTTCTTATGAATGCTTTGAGATGGATCCCTTGGGTCCCTTTACTGACTCTGGCTCCTATCTCCTGCTTCTTTAGACTTTGCTGGTAAAGGTCATGACTGGGAACCTCCTCAGCCATCTGTCGTTGAGTCTTGGAGTCACCGTGTTTAGCCTTATGGAGAGCAGGCAAAGCCCAGCAATTTGTATTTCTCTTGGGTGATCGCTAACCAAGGACTGTCTGATGCAGGGCTACAATGACCCAGATCCCTTGGTTAGAGACAAGGCCAGGACTTTACCTAACTGACCTATAATTATTTCCCTTGTTCATCCTGCTTCCTGCATCCTTTACTAGTTTCTCCCAGGATGCAAGTGTGAATCCATCACTTGGCTAAATGTCAACTTCTTTGAGAGCCCAAACTGAGACAGACCTTCTCTCCTGAATCAAGCTCTCCTCTTTCATTCAAAAGACTCTAGAATCAAATAGGGATACTCCTGTCTAGATGATAGATGAGGGAAACTTCGATTCCTCGCTCAGATTTTATAGAAAGAATATTAGTTAACATTTATGTGTTTTATTCTTTGCATAGTTGTAGGCATATATCCTGAAGAGGATGATAAAGGACGTTTTCGGCAATGTAAAATTCAGGGCTAACTGGGCAGAAAATCCAAGAAATAAATGCAGCCATTCGTTGAATGCCTATAGGATTCCAGGTGATTTGCAAGGTGCATATATATCAATTCCTTTCATCCCCATGATTAACCTAGGAAGTCAGTAAAGCCCCTGCCCTAAAGATGGGGAAACGGAGGCATAGAGCATTTCAGTACCTAGCATGATCATACCGCTAATAAGTGGCCCTCCCCACTTCAGAAACAAGAATTCACCAAGGTTGGGGGAGCTTCTGAACCCCTTCTGGTACATTCAGAATAATTCAAGATTGATATCTAGGAACAAATTTCACCTCCCACAAACTGCCATTTAACACAGACAAGACTTCCGGGTAGTGTGAATGTGACTGAGACCAATGCATTGTCCCCACTGAGCAGAGGAAACTGTTTTCCTGCTTCTCGCCTTGCCATCTTCCCTGGTAAACATGGGGTGGGCAGGGGTGGGGGTGAAGGTGGGGACTGTCATTCACTGTTGCTCTGAGAACAAAGCCTGCCTGACATTGCAGAGAGAGCACTGGGAAGCATTTCAAAGCTCCACTGGAACTAGACAACCTTTCAATCCATTTATCAAAGTGTCTGCAGTTCCCGTTTCAAGGTAGATGAAGCAATAATAAATTTGCGAAGAAAGTTAATCTGTGTCCAAAGCATTTTAGTAAATTAAAAAGGGGGGGTGCTGGCTGGAAGGGGGATATATTGGTGCTTGCCAACTCCTATTTGACTTACTGTCTCCTTAATAAGTCCTCTTTGGTCTTGTGTTTTTGGATGGAATAATCCGTCGGTTAATCATTTTCCGGAAGCAGGAAAATGCACTTTAGCTAATGCAGTCCTCCTTTCTTTCAGAGTCCTAATTATTTAAAAAGGCATCCCAATCCATAGCCCTACTGCCAACCAAGAAAACCTTTCCCACCAGCCATCTTCCTTTATTTCCCCCAGAAAATTTCAGCACACGCCCCTTACCCTCTCACTGTGCTCCAGCCTCATACCTTATATCTAATGTTTTTTTAAAAAAGTTCCCTTTCCCTGGTTATTTCTGAACATTTTCCCTCAGGAAGGGCAAGGCACTAAACCCCCAGCAAGCAATTGGCCGGAACTAGGCTCTTGGGCACTACGGATAGATTTTGTTATTTTTACTTAAGTGTCAGCTGAAAATGGTGGCTCTTGTGGCTCTCATGGGTGGTGCTTAGCAATAGCTCCATGCTCTGGCATCACGCTGAGATAAACACACTATTAGGAGCCCTCACAAAGGCCCCAAGATAATTGTGAAGGGACAGTTACCGAAAATGAAGCACCCAGCCCTGAACCCTCCTCCACGCCCCATCAGTAACACCATTAAAGCTGTCAGTTTGTCAGCCCACTGGAGGTATTTATGAAATCAATATACAATCCTGCAGATGGATGGCAGTGGTATTGTTAGCTGGAGAACAGAGGCTCAATGGAAAATAAAATTAATAAAATTTACAAGCAGATTGTCATGGGGAACAGATAAATTCCCTACAATCCACTGTTTTCCTCGGTTACAGCAGGAGGAAAGCCATGGCAAGGAGGTGGAAAGAAAGCTGTGCTTTTAAATGGGGTCCCTTAAACTGGGAGCAAGACTGGGTGTATTTCCAGCAAGAAAGTAGTGACCAGAAACCTGAGAGGCTGCCCTGTGCAGTTGCAGGGTTTTGCCTGTGTGATGGCTTTTGTGGAGCGTCTCTCAGGAGGTGGGCCAGATTTTTCAGCTAAAATGCTGCTCTCCTCTTTTCAGCCCACCATATGGCAAGTTGGAACCTTTATACAATTGTTATTTCTTCAGGATGTTTGAGGCTACATGTCAACTCATTAAACTCAAAGGCTACATTAAAGTCAAAGGGTTAATGCATTACGGGAGTAGGTGCCCCTTCACCTGGCTTCCAGAAATGGTTAGAGCTGACAGTCCAGACCTCTCTCCTGTTTGTTTCCCCTGCCCCTGATTTTGATCATTCCCCCTTGGCCGGCACAGCGGCCCGAGCTGTTTCCCAGAGTGGCCAAAGATAGCGGCCAAGCCTGGGAGGATAGTGGGCAGGGGCTCACTGTCCTGGAGACCAGCCTTCACCTGGCAGAAAAGACTAGACCCATTGTGGTTGCTGGAGCCTTGAGTACAGCCCAGATGCCTGGTGGAAATTGCATTAGTCAGATGACAGGACCTGCACCCCCTTCCCCTGGAGTCTGATGGAGAGCAGAGGAGTGACCTTGGTGAACCTGCCTGACCTCTGCTGTCACCATAGGCTTTGTTCGGTGCCCCGACTCCAGACTGGAGCCCTGCTCATTGAATCAGGCCTGGCCGGGGGAGCCTGCAGTGGGGCTCCTTGTGCATTTAAATTTATTTACACCGTTGCAGACAGAGGAAACTGGATTTGAGATGGGGAATACCCTGTTATTCAGCCCCAGAAGCCACTGGTAGTTATATCTGCACCCTACCCCAACTCTGAGCCTTGCGTTGGGGCTTAACAGTGGCCCCAGACAATCCCCAAGTGTCTGAAACTCCAGTCACCCACTCAGAGTGTGGTAGCTCCTCTCAGCAGGTGAGAGCAGGAAAGTGATGCCTCTCTTCTGCTTTCTGTTTTTCCTCCTGCCCCTTCACAAAATGTTAATTTAGATGGCCTAAGTTTCAGTGAAGGATGGTTGTCTGACCTCTCTTTATTTGGAATCCTCTTTAGCTTTTGATTAGGTTCCCGTGGAAACCTAAGTGTAGGAGTGTCCATTGGTACAATCTCCCTCTAGGACGACTCAGCAGTTAAAGACGTTTACCCTGTGACCCAGCACATGCTCCTTATGGGACTTTATACCAAGGAAGTGGCCAAACAATTGTCCCAAAAATGTCTGGGGAGGAAAACCCATCCTCATGTTTCCTTAAATGGCAAATACCCAACAATGTGGGATCGCATAGCCCTCTATACAATTGGATGATATACAGTGATTAAAAATGTTGGCATACATGTACTGTTAATGACATGAACAGATGTTCTCAATATAATGAGTGAAAAAAGAGTTTATGACTGACTATATACTATGAGATCATATTGTGAAATTTATACATATTGCTCCTAATTGGTAACAGTGGTTATGGTCTGGGTAGATGGTTTTGTACCTTAATATCTAAAAGTTTTTGTGTTATTTTCAAAATAATTGAGATATATATCCGTATCTATAGATACATGTCCATATGATTGATATGTATGTATATGTTTGTGTATATGTGTGTAGAGACATGCAGTTATGACTGATTACTCACTGAAATTCCAAGCAAGCTTGAGGTATGAATGAAAACAAGTGTATGTGTTTGTTTAGGGGGAAAAGGGGGAAACAAAAAGGAAAAAAGGCTGCATAGGTCTTAGGAAAGAAAACTGAGGCTTTGGGGATTCTTAAAGAGGACCCTGGTATGAGACCCGGGTTTGAGCCAGCTTCAAGACCTGACACTTTGTCCCTTACCTTTCCTCCTCAAAGCAACACATTAGCACCCTTAATGCTAGATGGGGTGCCCATGGGACCCCCATTTTGGACAGGTTTGTGCAAATGCAATTTGAATTCACCATGGCTGTCACTTAGCTGATCTAGGAGGCCCCCAGGGTATCTGGGTCTCTAGAATAAACAGAGATGGTCATCCCCCATCAGAAAATCAGGGTTGCCAGGTTCCCTTCTAATCCCAAATGACAAAGGCAGAGAGTCCCTGAGAGATGGGAGACTGAGTGCTGTTGACCCTGAAGTGGGGGAGGGACGGCCTGGGGAAGGGGGGCCAGGGGTCTCTCTGGGAGGTGGCAAAACAGAATTGGGTGCGGTCTGTGTGCAACAAATAACCCAGCGTCTTGGCTCGTGGCCTGGAGGTGCGAGACCACCCACAGAGCCCGCCCTGGAGGCGAGCTGCTCCCGCCTGGTAACCATTTCAGCAAAGGCCATCACTAGAGGAACAATGTGAAGGCTCATAGCAGCCTGGGGCCTGAGACTAAACAGTGCCTCCAACACTCCTGACCGCAGAGGCAGCCTGTGAGAGGTTTTGTTGTCATAATGAGATGCAGATAAAGCCGGGCCTTGGTCGTTAATGCATGTGCCTCTTCTCTTCTTGTTTAGAGATCTGAGCGAAAACCAGATCCTAGGGATCCCGAGGAAGGCATTCCGTGGCATCACCAACGTGAAGAACTTGTAAGTGATGTTTTTTTGGTTTGTTTTTTTTGGTTTGTTTTTTTTTTTGCTTCTCTACAGATGTGGCTTTCTGGCCAGAACAGGGGTGAGGGATGGGACAGGAAGGTGGTGTCACTGTGCTATGTGCTGCCTTGGTGCAGACGCCTTTGAGACAGATTGAGGGATGTGCCTGAGTGGTTTCCAGGGAACATGCATCAAGTGCCACAACAGCTCCACAGAGTCCTGTTCCTCTCTGGTTTTTCAGCCCCAAGTGTGAGCACTAGAGTCCCGGACCTGGGTCAGAGCTTGGCCTACAGTAACTCTATGGCCTGGGGCTCTACTCAGCTCTTCCCAGGGTCATGATCTTCTGCAAAATGGGGATGATATTCTGGTGGGGTTGTTGATGCCAATGAGAAAGTGTGCTTAGTACATAGTAAGTGTTCCATAAGTGGGAGCCTTGATGATCATGACCATGATCCTGATGGTAAAGGGGTGGCTGTTACTAATAAGATATTGGAGAGGGCATTGGCACTTGTGTCCCAGGCTGGTGGGGAGACATAGCCAGATCCACTCACCGCACTAGGTGCTTGGTTTTGGGGGGTGTTTTTAGTTTTATTTTGAAGTAATTATTGATTCACAGGAAGTTTCAAAAATACTAGATAGGTCCATGTGCCCTTTTACCCCAGTTTCCTCCCAATGGTAACATCTTACATAACAGTATGATCTCAAAACCAGGAAACTGACATCGGTACAATCCACAGACCTTACTCTTCAGATTTCAGAGTATAACACACACTCATTTGTGTGTGTACATGCACATGCAGTTCTGTGTAATTTTATCACATGCAGATTCTTGTGCCCATTGATAGAGTCAGTGCAGAACTATTCCATCACTACATTTTTTTAACCTGCCAAATAACCCTTGCCATTTTTTGTCTGGTCTCCACTGTTTGCTGTTTAACAGTGAATCCTGGACCATTACTTTCACAAGGAGTGTGCCTTTCAAGTTTTCCACCCATACCACTGTGTCCATGTGTTTAGAGCATGTGTTGGGAGATGGTTTGTCTGGGCAGGCATTTCTGTCCACTGGCCTCCTACGCAGGCTCACATTCAACTTGAGAAGTCTTGGAGGAGGTTTCTTTAAAACTAACTACTTTAGCTATCAGCTTTCCTTATAAGGACTGTAGGGATATTAGTGTCCTGGGATGCTGATGATGGCTTCCAGATACAGGCTACCTGCTTCCCCTGTCCCTGAGAACTTACCGGAAAGCCTTTGGTGTTTAACATGCAAAGTACACAAGAGGGCAGAGGCATCTCAAGGTGAAGGAAGCCTAGGGCAGAGAGGACTTTGCAAGGGGATCCCACATAGGAAACTTCCCACTGCTTCATCTGGGGGCATTTGCCCAGAAGCAGGAGAGAGCAGGGTGGAGCAGACAAAGCCATGGAGAATATGACTCAACATTGTGCATATAAACCAAAATTAAGAGGTTGTGCTAATTAGCATCCCAGAAAGGCAAGGCAAGAGAGGAACTTAGAGATCCTCTAAAACCCCACAAGTCAACAGTGAGAAAATTGAGGACCAGGAAAGGGCAGTGACTAACTCAAGGTCAATAAGGTTCATGATGGTTGAACCCCAGATTAACATTTTATATATGTAAAGTGGTATATCTGTTCTATCTCATGCCTCTGATTTTAAATGGGCCAGTTAACAACAACAACAAAAACATTGCAGTGATGTGTAAGCAGGGCTGTGTAATTACCAACTTCATTTTTGGTTCTCAAGAAAGTGATTAAACCTCATAGTGGTCCACGATAGTTGTTGAATCTTGGGGTTGTTGTTGTTTTCCTGTAATATGTCTAACTTCACAAAGGCCTCAGGAGTTCAAAGATTCAAGATTCTGCAGACACAGATTCCTGAATCACTCAGGAACTACTGTCAGACCCTCCTTCTCCAGGGCATGCATATATTTGTTACTCGAAGGCCTGAACTCAGCTCTGATCTTCTCTTTTATTTCTACCCAGTGTCAGCATGTGGTCCTGGGGTGAGAGGAGGGGCAAATAAACCCACTGCTCAAAGGATGAATTAGGCAACAGAACTAAGTGTGTGTGTGGGGGGGGGGGTGTCGATTACTTTATACTGCTAATCAATTTCATCAGGATACATTTATTGGGCAGAACCTATAAGACCCAAAAGAATAATTCATATTCTCAGGTGGCTTATGGTAAAACTAGGGACAAGAAACACGTGTACAAGAGAGTTTTTAGTGATTTAACATTCCACATGAAAATTGGCAAATGGGGGGAGAGACACCTGGGTTGCTCCGTCAGTTAAGCATCCAACTCTTGATTTCAGCTCAGGCCATGATCTCAGAGTCGTGGAATTGAGCCCTGCGTCGGGCTCTGCACTGAGTTGGAGCCTTCTTGAGATTCTCTTTCTTTCCTGTGCCATTCTCCCCTACTCATGCATGCTTGCTCTCTCTCTAAAATAAAAATTAAAAGGGTACCTGGGTAGTTTATTTGGTTAAACGTCTGACTTTGGCACAGGTCATGATCTCACAGTTGGTGGGTTCAAGCCCTGTATTGGGCTCTGTGCTGACAGCTCAAAGCCTGGAACCTGCTTTGGATTCTGTGTCTCCCTCTCTCTGCACCCTCCACCCCCACCGCTTGTGCTCTGTCTCTCTGTCTCTCAAAAAAATGAATAAATGTTAAAAAATACTTTAATAAAAAAATTAAAATTTAAAAAAGAAAAAGAAAATTGGCAAATGAGTGGCCATGATGCATAGTAAAGGCTTGAGAGCTCAGAGAAGAAAAATGGCTTTAGGGAGTCTAGCCTAAAGGTTAGAAACATAGCTTTGGCAACCTGATAGATCTAGGTCTGATTTTCAGCTATTATGCATACTGAGTCTGTGAACTCAGGCATATTACTTGATGCTTCTGAGCCTAGATTTCCTCACGTAGGATGAGGATAAGAATTGTACTTAACCTCCTAGGGTTTTTGTGAAAGTTAATAAAATAATGAGTATGAATAACTTAGTACTATGCTTGGCACATGGGACATAAAGTTCTAGCTACTGTTACTGCTGCATTTCTTTGTTGCTGTTATAATTGTAAAGACTTTACCTGGGCCTAAATGATGATTGGAATTCACAAAGTCAACAAGGCAAATAGTATGTGCAAATACAGAGGTAAACCTGTATAAGGTGTATTTCAAGGACACAGGCAGAGCCATCTTGTGGAGGTGCGGGATTGTGAGGCAGAACAACAGGTGATAAGATCAGGAAGAGTTGGCAAGCCTTGCCTGAAAGGTATATGGATTTTAGATGTAGGTACTGAGAATGTAGATGGCTTCCAACACAGGAAAAGTCATGATGAAAATATTTATTGTGGAAGAGGAGCCTAGGATGGGAAGAGGTGGAAAAAGGGAAGGCTGGGGGCAGGAGATGAGGCTGAGTCCAATGTAAGGGGTCAGGGCTCATGCTTGTAAAAGAGAGCAGTCAGAAGTGAAGGAGGAACCAAAGATGCCAATAGGGGCCAAGTCAACAGAAATGGGCAATCAGTGAGGTATTAGTGGCTGGGGGAAAAAAACTAGAAAATGACGAGTTTCAAGCTCAGGTGATACAAGGAATGATAGCAAAGCTCCATAGTCATTCATCGTTGCAGCCATCAAAATGTTTTTTGAACCTACTAAATGCCAACTCTGGGGGAAGCCATAGGAAGTAAGATACAGAGATCTGTGAGATTCTTAGAGCTTCCAGTCCACGAAGACTGAAAGGCCAGGAGGAAGAGCCAGACATGAAGATCATAAGTTGGCTGTGAAGTGATGTCAAGTCCTTCCACGGGCAGTGTGGATGGAGCATCTTCTGTGTGCTTGGAAATTGGTGAGCCTGACATCCCATCCTCTTGACCCTGCTGGTGAAATGACTTTGGTCTTTGGGCCACAACCATGTCTACAGTCCCCATCTTCCATGGTTTTAATAAGAGGGATATAGGTGAAATAATCTTACAGCCTTAAGAGAAAATATCATGTGGGTAATTGGAGATATAGGAGCTGAGCTGAAGAGCAAGTTCAAGGAGGAGAAGCATCTGCCTAGAGGTGATAATTGAAGTTATACATTTAAATATGCATTGGTACATGTAAAATAGAAGATGCTTTGCAGAAATTAAGTTTGTATCAAACCTATTAAGGAAACACTCCTCCTCCTACCAGACCTCAATTACCCACATGTAGATAGTCTCTCTTGTGACAAATTTTAAATCTCAGGAATGTACATCCCTGTCATCAGTCTGTTTGAGAACCACCTCCCATACCTCCGTCCCCAGCCTTCTCTACTGCCTTGTGTGAGCTCAGGGAATATAACACTGTTCTATTCCTTAAGTAACATAGGAATAGAAGATAAATTACTGGAATATCAGGCTACAAAGTGACAATAATTGGGCCTAACCATGATACCATATGTTAATAATAGAAAGGGGGTGCCTAGGAGGTTCAGTCAGTTAAGCATCCAACTTCGGTTCAGGTCATGATCTCACGGTTTGTGAGTTTGAGCCCCGTGTCGGGCTCTGGGCTGACAGCTCAGCGCCTCGAGCCCACTTTGGATTCTGTGCCTCCCTTTCTCTCTGCTCCTCCCCTGTCTCACACTCTGTTTCTCTCTCCTTCAAAAATAAATAAACATTTAAAAAAGAGAGAGAAGAGAAAGTCAAGGATTATCTACTTTTTTTTTTTTTATAATCTTGTAGTTTTGACATGGATTTTCTTTGCTTGCCCCGACATTACCCTTCAAGAAGGAAGAAACTGTGATACACCCATTTTCCAGATGATAAGATTAAGTTTTGATCAGTGTGTCATTTGGCAAAAGTCAGCAGACAACAGTTGGGCCTAGGCCTCCCCACCTACCCTATCCTTAGTAACAGACCCAACCAGGTTTTAGACACTGTCCATAGACCTTTCTGTCTACTCAGATTCCTCTCCCCTCAGCCATGCTAGCAACAGGAAGAAAGGAAAAGTAACCAAAGAGGCTGCTAGAAAATGAAGGCAAAGAGGCAGGTGTGCAGCTTTTATCAGAGCCAGAGGGCAGGACACAGGTGGTGTTTGAACCCAGTGGGAATGGGTGCTAAAGGGACTTGGCATCCTGCCCCTGACCCAGCCAGGCAATGGAAGGAAGTCTCTAATTGCTTCCTGCTCAAGAGAAGGGCGAGAAGGTAATTAGCTGGGAATACCACTCTATGCAATTACTAAAAGCTGGTTTTATGGGATGGTTCCACTCTGTTGCCTGTCTGGAAGAGGGAGAGGCGGTATATTTAAAGAGAAGCAGTCAGCTGGACAAACCGATCTGGAGAAGGAACTCTCAGAGAGACCGACCTGTAGATAGAGCAGCATTTAACACAGCGGTAGCAACTGCCTCCCGTATGCACGTGCCATAACAGGTTACGGGACAAAGGCATAGTGAGGGAGAGAGAGAGATAATCAGGAAAACACAGAGATAGGGAAAAAGGAATGAATTGGGAAAAAACAGAGATGACAAGCCACAATCCAACAAAGCATAAGAAAAAGACAAAATCCAGTATAGATTGTTTTTTTAAAAAAAATGTCCCCTTGCCCTATCTTTCTCAGCCGTTGTGTTTTCCTCTGTTTTTCAGTTTCTATTTGCGAGGACTCTGTAGGACATGCATTCCAGAAGGGAAAATCAATAAGCCCTGTCTCTGCCAGCTAGTGGAATTTGGAATTGACGGTTTCAAAACAAAGCTGGGCAGGCGGCCTTTGTGTTCTCTAGTTAGTCTGGGTTGCCGCACTGCCCGAGTCTGCCCTCCCGCTTCCTGAGATTAATGAGGGCTGTCTCCGCCCGCCCGGTGAGCAGCCAGTAATCTTGTGTGAGGGTGAGGGAGGTGTGTGGAGGGACATGAAGCACCCATCCGCTGGTAGCATCCCTGTCTGCGAATCTCGGTGACCATTCATTCTGTCATTGTGCCTGGAACAGAGTTCACGCTCCTGGTCATGCCCTGCAAGACTCTACATGGCTGGGCCCTCCCTCACCCACATCATGCTTCCTGTGCTCCGTTTCATCCCTTGAACAACCCAAGCTCCTTCCCTGCATGGGACGCCAAGCCCTTGGACCTCTATAGGGTCAGTTCCTTCAGATCCTATAGGTCTCAGCTTGAACGTCACCTCCTCAAAGTAGCCTTCACTGACCCACCCAAAGCAGCTCCCCCAGCCCCCACTATCCCTCCTCTCTATCCCATTACCCAGTTATATTTCTCCAGGGTACTTATTGCCCTCTGAAATTATCTTGTTCATTTATTTGTCAACCTGTCTCTGTATGTCACACAAAATGAACATGTATAGGCAGGGACCCTGCTGCCTCTATCACCGTGGAATCCCCAGTGCCCCAGTGGTTTGTGGCAGAGAGTAAGGTCGACTAAAATGCATCAAATCAATGTTTGTTCATTCATTTCTCAAGTATTTGCAGTTGACCTATTACATATAGGAAATCATGCATGATCATTATAACATTTAATATGAAAATAATATTACAAAATAACAAGATACCATTCTTGTACTCCAACAACTCAGTCAGATGAGGGGACAGACTAGTAAATGAGCAGTTGCAGAACATGGGCCAAGACTCCATTGGACATAAGGATGAAGAGGTGGGAAAGCACCCAGACAGGCCTGATTCTGGCTTCACTCAGGACGTGACATGAGTTGGGTCTTGAAGGATGAGTAGGAGTTTTGCAAGGGAAGGACTTTGCAGACAGAAGGGGAACCGCATGTAAAAAAAAAATCACCCACCTGTGCAAAGGCACAAAGGTGTGTGAAAGAGTTGAGGCTTGTCAGAGATTGACGGCTAGAAAATGAGCAACAGAGGCAGTGGAGAGAGATGAGGTTAGTGAGGCAGGGAGTTGGGGCCGGAGGTAGGGAGGACTTCGAATGTCATGATCCATAGCACGAGATCCATGGAAGGGCTTATAATAAGGGAATGGCAAGATCAGATTTTAATTTAAGAAAGACCATGCCGGTGACAGTGGGGAGGACAGACTGCCAAGGGGAGACTCAAGTCCAGTCGCCTGTGGGGATACTTGTGCAGTTATTAAGAGATGACAGGGCCCTGAAGCTGGGCTCAGTGGACCCAAAGAGGCAGCAGCAAACTTCAGAGACCTGCAGGGACTGACTGGGTGGGTGAATTGAGTGTGTCACCAGGGCCTAGCAGGCCAGAGGCAGAGGCGGCTTTCAACACAAGGCATCTCTGCCAACTTGTACCTAGGAGTAGTGCCTGCCTCTTGTGAGGAAAGCCATGCTGCCTTTGGAAGGTGGGTTGGGAAATCTCACAAGGGGGCACACCGATACTGCTCTATCACCTCCCCAAGGTACAGCCAGTTTTCTAGCCTTTCCTCTTTTGCATTCGTGGCTCTGAGTATGTCAGGTTCAGAAGTGCTGATAGAGGAAGTTGGACTGGACCCCAGTCTGCTAAGTGCTACCCAAATAAGCTGTCTTTAAAAAGGGAACAGGGGTTCCTGGGTGGCTCAGTTGGTTAAGTGTCCAACTCTGGATCTCAGCTCGGGTCTTGATCTCAGGGTCATGAGTTCAAGCCCTGTGTTGGGCTCTGCGCTGGGCATGGAACCTTCTCAAAAAAGTGGGGGGGGGGGTTATGGTCAGCCCACCTCCCTTTCTTCCTTCCCTTCGTTTCTTCCCTCCTGCCTTCTGTCTGCTCTTCCATCTTTCCATTCTTCCTTCCACACATTCATTGAGCCCATACCCTTACCAGACCTGAAGCAGCTCCTAGAAACAAAAAGATGAGTAAGACATTGTCCCGGTTCTTGACAGATTTCATCTTCAGAGGGAGGGAAACATATATAAATTCTTCCCTAGAGCACTCTTTCTTATCTGTTCCATGGCCAGCAATGCAAGTGCTCAATAAATACCAGTTGATTTATTAAAGTAAATCCACTGAAATGAGAAAAATAGTAGAGACACTGGTGAATTAGATCCCATTAGTCTGGAAAAGATATGTTACTGGGTTGTTCAAAGGCAAGGAGGTGGTGGTGGTAAGTGCCCCGTCCTGGAAGTATACCTGGAATTGGCAATTGTGTAAGTGACAAGTAGAATCCCTTGCTGGCAAGATCACACAATTTTATAGTCTTTGTTAGCCATCCTCTATTGGGCTTTGCATATTTCTTATGCTCACTCTAAGTTATAACTGTCGGCTCAGTTGTCTTTCTCCTCCAATGGCCTGAAGCTATGTAGACAGAGAGGTCAAGTCTGTCTTGTTCACCGTCTGTTTGTTTGCAAGAGTCAGTCCTGTGCCCGGCACCTATGATAGGTGCTCAAACAATGGAAATGAATAAGTGGATGACTTTCAGAACAAAAAGACTCCAGCACTTCAAGAATTACTAAAACCCTGAATGAAAGAGCATGATTACATCTGGGAAAAAAAGAAAAATTAAAGCAAAGCACCAAGAACCAACCCAGAGAAACCCTCATGTTTTTTTTCCCCCTCAGGATAATGGAGCCTGCTATTCTGACTCCAGCACTGAAATTTACTATCTGGAGTATTTTCATTTGTGGATAATATTCTTTTTTAACTCACCACAGATATGTAACCCTCCCCGCCCCGAGCATTAAATCCACAGGAAATAAGGGGTTTAAACAGGCATGTAAAATAGAATCTCATCTTTCCTGCACACTGGCAAAAGGCATAGTGATTCTGGGCTCCTCAGAGTAGGGCTTAGTGGTCTTATGAGAAATTCACCATCGGGCTGAGCTTTTGCCTGGAGATTTTTAGCTCTAAAAAGAAATGAAAGGGTGTGATCAGAAGAGTCAAGACGAGTATTTACAGTAAAGATTACACTTTGAGACTCTAGTAACTATTGATGTTCTGATTCTTTGTCTCATTGGAGTCAATGTAGTGTTTTGAAAAATATGAATATAAGGTATAAATGGAAAGTATGAGTTTTGGAATCAGGCTTGATTAATTTATTGTTTATTATTATTATTATTATTATTATTATTATTATTATTATTACAGCTTTGCTGCTTATGACCTGTGTGGCTTTGGGCAAGTTACTTAACCTTTCTGAGCTTCAGTCTCCTCACCTATAAAATGGGGAAAATACTAGTGAGGAGTTAAACAGGGCAAGTATGTCCCTTACCTGTATGAGTAATAATGCTTTATCATTTGCCCAAAGTCTTCATAGGTATTATCTTATTTAATTACCACAACAGTCCTGCCAGATCATTAGGGAAAAGTTTATTAGCCTCTAGGTATAGATGAGGAAGTTGAGGCTCAAAGAAATGCAGGAATTCTCCCAAAGCAGCAGAGCTGGTCAGTGGCAAGGCTGGGACAGGATCTCAGGATGCATCATGGCTGTTCTGAGAGGTTAAGTCAGGAAGAGCTCTGAGATTTGGTGAGCATGGAGTGATGTCTTGTAGGAAAACAGCAGGTACAGATCAGTGGGGAATGTTGTGAAAGCATTTCTGGCTTCCAGCACCAGCCAAGACCCTGGGTAGGAATAAGCTGTGATGGTCACCACTGGGAAAGAATTTCTGAGAAAACCAGCAAGGATGTCTGAAAGTGTGAGTTCATTTTTTAATTAATAGACTTAATTCTTTTAAGAGGAATTTTAGGTTTACAGAAGAATTAGGCAGAAAGTGCATAGTCTCTATACCTCCTACCCCCACACATAGTTTCTCCCGTTAACATCTTGCACTACTGTAGTGCATTTGTTACGATTGCTAAGCCAATATTGATACACTTGACTAAGACTGTAGTTTATAGTAGGGTTCACTCCTGGTGTGGGACGTGGGTTTTGGCAAATGTATAATGATACATATCCACCTTTGTAGTAAGGTGCAGAATAGTTTCACTGCCCTAAAAATTCTCTGTGCTCCCCCATTTATCCCTCCCTCCATTCTCTCAAGCCCCAGAGTGTGAGCTCTTAAATATACAAGGAAATCCCTTCATTTTTCACAGCCTTTCCCAATGGCTATTCCCCACAGCTATTGCCAATATTTATTCAGACCCAAACAGCACAAGTCTTTTTTTTTTCCTTCTTTGAGAGAGGGTAAGTGACACCCTGCAAGTTTAAGTGCCATAGAGAAAATCAGCAAGAAAGCCAGGACCAGTCCCAACTTCCCCACCCATAGCCTGAGGTATGAGCATTAGAATTGCCTCCGGACAGCTCTCCTTCACAGAAGACCTGTAATTCAAAAGACCTGCCCAGGCCTCATGTTCTGTATAGACACCGCATGAACTCTGAGGGTGTTTCAATAATGGTTGAATTCTTAGGTTTCCAAGTGAGACTTCCTGGAGTCAAATGAGCCCTGGCTCTTACCACCTATGTGATCTTAAGCAAAATATGTAACTTTCTTAGTCTTGGTTTCCCATTATGTTAAGTGGAAATATTACCCTCATCATAGTGTTGTTATGAAGATTAATAATAATTATTGCTCCTTTATCTCATCTCTGATATTCTATTTGAATCAGACCAACACCTCTGATGAACTATCTTCTCCTCCTAGACAAAATACTTGCCTGAAGAAAAAGCGTAGACTTCCAGTGTTCTGCTTCAGACTCTTAAAAATAGTTAACTTCATCACGCCTTCTCTTCTTCCTTCCAGTGGGGCTGTCCTGTTCTGGTCTATGGCTTGTAATAGGCAAGTTACAAAATGGGTCAGAGAAAAAGAGGTGTACCTTCCCCACCCTGATCCTTCTTCCTGTACCCATCAAGACACAGAAAGTACCAAAAGAGCCCAGGGGTTCTGGTCTCAGTCACAGCTTTCCTGTTAACTGCTGCCTACTTGTGATGGGCTAGTAATGGCTCCCCAGAGGTGGCCACACCCTAACCCTGGAATATGTTACTATGTACTCTCCATGGCAAAAGGGACTTTGCAGATGTGATTAAATGAAGGATCTTGAGATGGATAGACTATCCTGAATTATTCAAGTGGGCCTAATATCATCAGAAGGGTCTTTATGAGAAAGAAGACACATACTGAAAGCAGAGGGAGAAAGACCATGTGATGCAGCAAATGAGGACAGAACCACTCCTGGAAAAGACAAGGAAGCAGATTCTCCCCTAGAACCCCCGGAAGGAACACAGCCCTACTTACATTTTGATGTTAGCCCGGTGAAACTGACCTAGAACTTCTGACCTTCAGAATGCTAAGAAATTGTATGCATATTTTAAGCCTCTAAATCTGTGATAATTTGTTATGGCAGCAATAGGAAACCAATACTGATACTACCCTTAGGCTGCTACTTAACCTCTTGGTCTTGGCTTCTTCATCTGTTAAAATAAGTAATTGGTGTGTTGTGATCAGTGGATTTCAGTGTGTAGTCTGAGACAAGACCCTACAAATAAAAAGTTACTCTTAAAATATGTTCTTTAAGGGGCACCGCCTGGGTGGCTCAGTTGCTTAAGCGTCCGACTTCAGTTCAGGTCATGATCCCATGGTTTGTGGGTTTGAACCCTGCATCGGGCTCTGTGCCGACAGCTCAGAGCTTGGAGCCTGCTTCAGATTCTGTGTCTCTATCTTGCTCTGCCTGTCCCCCACTCATATTCTCTCTCTCTCTCTCTCTCTCAAGAATAAACATTAAAAATTTTTTTTTAATTTTTTTTTAAGTTTATTTCTTTATTTTGAGAGAGAGAGAGCATGCATACACTTGAAATGGGAAGGGGAAAAGAGAGAGGGAAAAAGAATCCCAAGCAGGATCCCTGCTGTCAGCATAGAGCCCAATGCAGGGCTCAGTCTCACGAACTGTGAGGTCATGACCTCAGCCGAAATCAAGGGTTGGATGTTCAACAGACTGAGTCACCAAGGCACCCCTAAAAAGTTATTTTTAATAATGATAAAGTTTTAAATTCTCCCTTTTAGACTTTGGTGTTCCACATGAGATTGTGTATAGCCAAGAGACCTACTTTAAAAAAACTTGAAAAATCACTGGACTGGATAGATGATCTTTCAGGTAGGTTCAGGTTGTAGAGTGTAATGATTCTTTCAGACCATCATCCATCAGAGAGGAGCTAGGTTGTGTCATTTGAGACAAAACTCAGCAGCAGAGTCAAAAACCAGGGTCTGGCGGAGACCAGCAGAAAAGAAGATCAGAATAATACCATATGTCAGTGTCTGGAAACTGGTTACCCAGGTTGAGGGTCTGGGATAGGCTCACCTTCAGAGAAGAAGAAAAGGTAATGTTGGATGTTGACTGGGAGAGATTTTCTGGAATGGGGCTGAAGGTCTCTGAAATCTTTGGGGCATCCTTGTGACTGGTCACAGATTTCTGCAGCAGGTCTGAGTTCAACCAGCTTTCCTGCACAGCCTCTCTTCCTACTTGCTGCACCAGTTAGACTGGTTTGCATGTCAGGGAAATGGCTGCTTCAGGAAAAAGGATTCTTTAAGGACTTGGAGGACAGAAGACTTGGTCAGCCACAGCGCTCAGGAAACATTTGCTGGATAAATAAAGAAGTCCTTTGTGCAGCGGGTGAGAATGGTGGTTTTCAGAGCCTGAGAAGTCAGCCTCAACACTGCTCATGATGATTACGGGTGTGTTACTGGAGCTGGTGTTTCAGAGTGCCTTGTAGTATCAGAACTGACAAATCCACATGCACAGCGCTTGCCACGTGAGAGTGTCCGCCACCAGTGTTCAGCTCTGTAAGGGGACAGTGTGTTACAATGTGTCCATTTAGAATGACAGCCATTATTTGCCATTGTTAACAATCTTCTTTAAAGCTGTCTCTATAACCAGCCCGCAGGCGCAAGTGCCCAAAGCTAAATGACTTCTAAATGCCAGTGATCAGCTCTCAGGTAACTGTGTCTGCCAGGAAAACTACCTAGCCAGACAAATAAGTATCCAGTAGATAAGATTTGGTTTATACAGCACACGGCCCAGCAGCAGTTCTGAGATTTTATAGCTAATTAGCATTTTATTATGGACGTTTGCACTTCTTTTTCTGCTTTCTGAAGGAATATCATTTCTTGGGCTCAGCAATGAGGTATATGTGCTGAGATCCCTCTAAAGCCTGTGACTTTAGAGGCTGGTTCAAGAAAGGGGTAGTAGCTTCAAACAGACACTCATTGTTCTTAGTAACTAATAAGTTCTTAAAGAACCCTTAATCTGATTAATTTCTACCTATTATCTCACTTAATGCCCATGAAAACCTTGTGATTATTATCCCCAGTTTACGGATGGTAAAACTGAGGCACAGAGTAAGTGATAAATCGCAGGGTCATATGCTAATAAGTGGCAGAACTGGGACGTGAACCCAGAGAGTGTAAATCTAGCACCTGTAACCACTATGCAGGGCTGCCAACACTTAGAAGGAATTTAATGAAAATCAAAACCAATTAAACACATCCCACTTCCAGACAGGTTTTGTTTCTTCTTTGTGGAGTTTCAAAGATCCATACATTTTGCTGGAGAAATCTGGATTTCCAGCTTCTTTAGAAAAATCAGATGTGTCGGGGCGCCTGGGTGGCGCAGTTGGTTAAGCGTCCGACTTCAGCCAGGTCACGATCTCGCAGTCTGTGAGTTCGAGCCCCGCGTCAGGCTCAGGGCTGATGGCTCAGAGCCTGGAGCCTGTTTCCGATTCTGTGTCTCCCTCTCTCTCTGCCCCTCCCCCGTTCATGCTCTGTCTCTCTCTGTCCCAAAAATAAATAAACGTTGAAAAAAAAAATTAAAAAAAAAAAAGAAAAACAGATGTGTTAATATTGGACGCTGAGTCCTGCATGGCAAACAGTAGACTGAAGCTTCCCTCTTCGAAACAGTGTGCTCTCCTGTCCCCTGGCCTGCTTCCCCGGTCTTGCAGGCTTCTGATGTATCTCATGGTTGTTTACGGCCATCTCTAAGGAAGAGTCACCGATCCACCTCTTCCCTTAGCAGAATCCCCAGTCTCCAGGGGTTGGCAGTTTGTGCTTTGCTCCTTACGTATGCTACTTCTGTTCCCTGAGCCTTCATTTCCTTTTCAGTAAAAATGAAGATAATAAACCCTTAACCAAGCCATACATTTTCTCGTAAAAGTTAAATGAGAAGACAAGTGGAAAGGCCCGAAGGTAGAGCTTGGCACAGAGTAGATCCTCAGTAAATATTAGTATTCCGTACCCCATTTCCCCACGTTCTTCTTCTTCACCTTCACTGATGCCAGGAGAGATAATCCCACAGCTGGCCTATTGGCATGAAGGGTTGGAGGAGATGGAGGGGTTTGGGGACTTGGTTGGTTGTCTTGGGCATTCTCTCTGTTCCTGTATCTTGAAGACAAGCCCTTCAGTAGGGGATTGTAAGCTCACATACCAGGAGTATGTTGATGGACACAGCCTGAGCACTATTGAAGAAGTAACCGGAAGTCGTAGGCACTATGGCTAACTGGAGAGTGAGTGCTCCAGCACATGCATATAGGCCCACCTTTAACAATTTTTTTTTTCATTTTCCTAAAAGAAGCAAGAAATTTAGACTTCTGTGTAAAATCATCTGATTTCGAGATGCTGGCATCTAATGCAAAATCCTTTTAAATACTGAATGTCCACACTGTGCAGGCTAAATAACACCACCTGTGGGTCAGATTCAATCTCAGATATCTGGCGCCTCCCACTCCCTGAGGAGAGAGCCTGCTACAGGAGTGGAGTGAATGGAAGGTTCTGGTGGTTTGTCCCAAAGCCCCATGTGTCAATAATTTGATCCTTGCTAATGTGTTGGCAGGCCACAGTGCCATAATTCCTTAAGCCAGTTAAAGTCCACCAGTATCCAAAGGCCCTGAGAGAGTGACTCTGATAGTGGCAGTCAGTATGGCTAGAGAGGGATAAATTTGAGAACAGTAGTCCTGTAACCACATCACACAGATCACTGCTAATCATTCTGAGCAGAGCACTGTCCCTGGACTTGAACTTTCCTTCTGACCACAACCCATCGTGTTTTGCTGCATCAGAGTATGGCACTGGCCCATTCCTGAAGTGAGTGACTTTGCCATGCTCCTTTCAAAGTCACACCCCAGTGGTCATCTTCACTGAAGCATCCCAAAGCTTCCAAACCTCGAGGGACTGACACATTCTTTAGCTTGACTCTGGGTTATTTATTTGGATAGACTGTTTACTCAATACATGCAGACCCATCTGTGTGCCTCCACCGGCACCAGCATCATCTCAACGCTGTCATTGATCGCCTGTCCTCTCAGGGCCCATGAGTCCTGTAGCCCCCCCTCCTTCCCCTCTCCCTAGCCAACCCCCATAATTTCTCTCCGTTTGTTTTTTAAAATCATAATTGTAAAGCAATCATTGCCTTGCTTCATTATGGCCATGTGTAATGTCTCCCAAATGTGACATGATGACCCCCTGCTTCCAGAATTGGACCTCATTAAGAATGCAGATTCCTGAGCCCTGTTAATGACTAAATGCATCTTTATTTCTGGTCAAGTCCCTAGAATCTGCATTTTAGCCCACTCAGGGCTGATTCTATAAGTTTTAAGAACCATGGCATGCTGGATAAGGACTTGGCAGTGACATGAGAGAAATCTGGGTCTGAGTCCCAGCCTTCCCCACTGATCTTAAGCAAGTTGCTAATTTCTCCGAGCCTTTTTTTTTTCCATGGAGACTAAAGGCAGTGCCTGTAGAACCCACACATAGTGAGCACTTCAAATGTGAGTTATTATCTCATGGAATTGTTGTAACAGCCCAGCGAGGTAGGTGGGATTATTCCTCTTTTCAAGATGAAATTTACACTCAGCAAGGTTCAGCAGTATGCAGAAATCACACAGCAGAGCTGAAATTTGAACCTAAATCAATCTGACTCAAACAACTAACTATTCTTAAAACAATAGTATGAAATCAGCCCAGAATTAAAATAAGAACTAGGGGCCTGGAGCATAAAGGGTGGGGGACCCAGCCTTGCTTGGGAGATGTCTGTGAGAGGCACTGGTTGTGGCTCCCATTGACTCCTTTGTGTCTAATGCCCTGGCCTTTGTTGCTCTTAATTTGTCAACCCCTTGGAATGTTGTCAGTGGAGGAGGTGCCCTGTCCCGACAATGTATTGGAGAACTGGGAGGGCCTCATCAGGATCGAACCCAGAGAACAAAGCCTCCTTTCAGTTACTTTGAGGCCTTTGTCTCCCCAAAACAGTGTAGAGTGGAGGACCTCTGGTTTTCTTTGGAGCCTTTCTGGGCTTCTCCCTGTGAGTGCCATACAAGCTGGGGGATGAGTCTGGCCAGTTTTCAGTTTATGCTGACTACACTGCACCAGTAAACTGTGACCCCGGCGGCTGGGCCGTGAGAGGTTTGCCATCTGCCTGAGGCCGATATAATGCACACATCTTGTAGGGAGAAGGAAAAGGGCATCTAAAAAAAAAAAAAATGATGTCAAAACTCATCATGCTTCCTCAAACTTGGTTACTCCATGAAGATGATTTTTTACCTATGGTGGGTGGTGGGCAGGTGAAACCCACTACTATTGCTGTTAGGAAAGAAAAAACAGCTTGAGATAAGGAATTAATCTAGTAAAGAATCTAGTTAATATATCATTAAGACTTCTTGCAAAATTAGGTTACCAAACCATATGGTCTCATTTTTTTTAAGAAGTGTAATGAAAGGTACATTTAGAAGTATGAATACAGTTTTATGTATGTGCATGTTCACATGAGAAGTAAAGTCTGAATGATATAAACCAAGATGCCAACAATGGTTATCTGTAAACGGTAGGCATTTAGGTGTTTTTAAATTTTTAGTCAATTTTATCGAGGTATAATTTACTACATTAAAATGCATTCATTTTAGCTATACAGTTCAATGCATTTTGACAAGGATATAGTCCTGTAACCATCCCCCAAAATGTGCTTTGTATCTGTATACAGGCAGCCCCCACTCCCCCTTACCCACACGTCGACCCTGGCAGACACCAACCTGCTTTCAGCTACTAACATTGAGGAGCTGAACGTTCACATAACTGGTCTCATACAGTGTGTTGCCTTGTGTAACTAGCTTCTCCCACTTAGTATAATATTTTGAAATTCATCTTACGTTGTATTGTCTATTGGCAATCCGTTCTTTTTATAAAATGTTTTTTTTTTAACATTTATTTGAGACAGAGAGAGACAGAGCATGAACAGGGGAGGGTCAGAGAAAGAGGGAGACACAGAATCTGAAACAGGCTCCAGGCTCTGAGCAGTCAGCACAGAGCCCAACATGGGGCTCGAACTCACGGACCGCGAGATTGTGACCTGAGCCGAAGTCGGACGCTTAACCGACTGAACCACCCAGGCGCCCCCAATCTGTTCTTTTTGATTGCTGAATAGTACTCCGTGGTGCAGATAGACTACAATATGTTTATCCATTCTCCTCTTGATGGGCACTTAGGTTGTTTCCAAGTTTGGATTATTATGGATAAAGTTGCTATGACCTTACACTTACATTTTCATTTCTCTTGGGTAAATACCTAAGAGGGAGTTTGTTTTATTTATTTATTTTTTTTACCTTATCTATTTACCAATAATTCTACAGTGAACATACATTACTTAACAGCAATCAGAAGAAATACCAGAGTAGTATATACACCATATCCTGTTGTTTTAGAAAGGTGACATAAATTGGGAAAGCAAACCTTAGTATATTTAGGCCATGGCTGTCTTGATTCCAGGGTGGTACATCCAACTGCTCCCTATGAGATTTAGATGTGATTAGAGAGATTCTTGAGTGCTTGCTAAGAATTCATGGGGCACTGAACTGGCAAGGATGTTGAGCA
This sequence comes from Lynx rufus, assembly GCF_022079265.1. Classification (NCBI taxonomy): domain Eukaryota; kingdom Metazoa; phylum Chordata; class Mammalia; order Carnivora; family Felidae; genus Lynx; species Lynx rufus. Next base: position 180,292,909 of record NW_025814823.1, read on the forward strand.
ATATTTTACACTGACAGAGGGAATGTCACCAGTATAACCCCCTTAACAAGCAATCTGGCAGCCGCTATCAAACGTGAAAATATGCATACCTCTCAATCTATCCTTTTAACTCTGATGAATTTGCTTTAAAGGTAAACTTACACAAGTCCCCAAATGATGTATAGGTAGGTGTCATTTGCAACGAAGATGTCTTGGAAGCCACCTAAAAGCCCATCAGTAGGCCACTAGTTAAATGAATCATGGTATGTCATTCACTGGACTATTACAGAGTAGTTACAAGCAATGAGATTGATCTTTGTATATGATACAGAACAGCATCCAAAGCTGATAAATGAGAAAACAAGATGCAGGAAGGTCAGTACGGTTTTTGTCATTTGTGCTTTTAAAACCGTATGCTTGTATTTGTTTCTCATATGCTCTTCTATATGTGAGGTATTTGTGGACACATTTATGGGAAACTCTAATAGTTGCTGCCGGGGAAGCTAAGTTCCAGAACAGGAGGGTTAGGGCAGGAAGGGTATTACATTTCACTCTAGACTTTTTGATGCCCTTTGACCTTTTCTTCATAATGTGAATATATTTACATATTTAAAAAATTGTGGGTTAAATCCATCTGATCTCAGCCCAAAGAATGGGAGCTCTCCCATTTCACTTGATTCCGTGGTATGACATAGATAATAGAGAGTGCTTTTCTGAGCAAGAACTCACAAGACTATGAGCCAGCCATGCCCCATGCCACCTGTCTCTGTCAGTTGACCCCCCGTAACTGGAAACTATGATCATTACCATTTGCATAAGTACAACCACATTGACCCACAGTTCTGGCTGCCAGTTTTGAATGAGGGGAATTATTTGTATTCCATAGGCATCTCTGATTGTGGCCTTGACCAGCCCTGAGATATCTTTCAACAACGAATCACCAGCAGCCAACCCCATGACCTTTGGAAAATGAATTTGCCCGCCGTTGGGCCGGCCCCAGTTCTCTTGCCCAAGTAAAATGTCAATTAGATCACTGGCTGAATATCGCTTTTGTCTAGTTAAGCATATTCAGCTCACAAACCTGCAAATGTTTGCTTGATTCCTTCTAAAAAAAGATTCCACACCCAAGTTCGAAGTGTGCTTCTGGCTCTGTGTGGTCACTGAAAGGAACCAATGTATTGATTCATTGGGAAGATACAAATATTGAGTCATTATTCAATTGTCAGGCAAACCAAATGGTATGGTGTTGTGAACAGCCTGCATTTAATTTGGGTTTGTGAACACTCTGGTCTCATGGCATGGGGGTCTTGTGTACAGCGTTTTTCTCCTCCTTCACTCCCAGCCTGCACTGCTATCTAAACCACATGAATGAAGAAGATAAAACCCAACTTAGATGATCTTTAGGAGTTATAGACAAGAGAGAAATGAATGGGGAAGAGGAGAGGGCTGAGCAAGGGAGATTCACCCCAGAACCATAGTGTAAGAAGACACTGCCAGGCAGTAAAACCTTAATTAACTGTGACCAGTTTCTGGAGTCTTCTGCCCTAGACTCCAGCACATTTCACTGGGGTTGAAACACAAGGGGTTTTCCTGAAATTTCCTTAAGCAGAATATCCCTGCCCACATTCCCTTTTATCTGCCTTTTACTGCCCATGCCTTATTTCAAATAGCCCAGGGGATTCCTTTGGTCCCGAGTCAGCCTTAGGCCTGTTTTTCAGCTACAGGGAAAATATACAGACCACAAAGCCAAGATTCTGAACTCGAACTCTACTTTAGAAATGGTCCCATTGTGTCCTCCAGAGAGAAGGCCAGTCTCCACTAGTTACATCTCTCATCCATAGCCCATTAAGTGATGTTCTCACTGTCAATAACCAGCTGCTACTGTTTAAAAGGGCTCATCTCTGCCCTGTACACAAAAATCCCAAGGGCCCCAAGCTAAGGACTTCTGCTTTGAATTTTGAGGGGCTTCCTTACTGTGTGTCTCAGAGGTTAAATGGTTGAGTCAAGCCTTTCCGGGTCCTCTTCACGTGTCTTGGGCCATTTTAGAATGAGCACTGGCACTCAACTTTCTTTTGGCTCCGCTCTGAAATTCCTTCATAGCATTTGCACCTTCCTAGCAATTAAGATGGCCCATGTGCAGTTGGGGGAACCTGCTGTCAACCAGTATAATTGAGTTGTGAATGTGCAAATTTTCTCTGCTGGATTGTTCATCACAGAAGACGAGCCTTCTCAGTAGACTATTAATCCAAATGCCTTTTCTGGAATCAGCTCCTTAATGCAATTAGATTTCCTAAAATGAATTCCTTTCTTTGCCCATTTTACCACTGAGACAAGTATGAGCTGTGCTTTTATAAAAAGTGGTTTGGCTAGCACACAATTCCTCTACTGCAACCAGCCTCTCTGCCTGTTGAATTGAGGACCTGAAATTCAAGTGGCTCTACTTAGACTCCTAGACTTAGCCAAGCTAGAAAGGACTTGAAAACGCAGTCTGCACGTCTCCTTTTTTAAGAGGTGACGATTTAACTTGTCCAGAACCATTCAGACAATGAGCAGGAATTGTGACCAAAACCTGGGTCCCTTTGACCTCTGCCTGGGTCTTGGTTTGTAAAGGTGGGTGAGTGATAACAGAGGGAGGTTCAGTGCCACTGGGAAAATAGTTCATTGTTACTCAGAGCGATCCTAGAAATGAGAGGCTCACCATGCAGGGAGAGCCACATAGGGAAGCACCAGAATCAGGAGGCAGAAGCAGGAGCAGAGGGGAAGCAGAGGCCTGAGCCTCGATTGAGGTTTGCTTGGGAAAGGCAAGTCAAGACAGGGTAAACACCTTAGTATGCCTAGTTCGAATCATTCCAGTGTGCCTTGGGATATGGGGGCTGTCCCTAGTGGTCTGCTGCCTGGCCCTGGGTGATTAAGACAAGGGGATATTGGCCTGGTATGTGAGAGAGAGAAAGAGACAGAGACAGAGAAAGGCAGCTGTTGCAGGGATGGACTCAGGATCAGGTGGTTTGTGTATGAAAAACAGGCTCCCCGACAAGTTGTTTACTACCTTCAGGAATTAACTAGCTCTGGGAGAGGCCGTCTCTCCTCAGTCAGCAAGATTCCCCACCCCCCCCACCCAGATGTCAAACAATCATAAAATGCAAAAAAAAAAAAAAACTATGATGTATATACCCCTAAGTCCCTGGGACTCCAGTCCTTTTTAGCCCCCCACCTCCTCATCATACTTGAAGCCCTGGACTTGAAAGGGCCTTGGATTGAAAGGATCAAGCATCCCTGGATGCTAGGGGCCTTCAGACTTGACAATACAATTTGATCATCATTCACTGTCTTATTTTTTTCTTTCGTGTATCTTATATCACTCTTCTCGTCCCAAGTAGTGTGACCTAAGGAGTTTGTGATCAAGCCCTGGCTATTCTGAAAGTTATCTTAGGATTTAAAACAATTATTTCTCTCTGATCCTGTCTGTCCTTTTCTTTAAAAATGATGGACTTGGACTGGATGGTATCTAAGATTGCTTCCAATACGAAATTCTATGATTCTATGGTTGTCCTCACCCAGAGAGCTGGAATCTCCTTCGGCAGGGTGGAGGGCCGGTCATAGTAGGTGATATTGTTAATGACCTAGAAGCAAACAGTGATGCTCTGAAGTTAGGGGGATGGAACAGTAGGCAGGTAGATGTTGCCCGAGAAATAATGTTACGGTTTGCTATCAAGGTGCAGAAAATAACTCGAAGGAAGAGAGCTCATTAGGACTGAAAGTCTTGGCGATCCCATTCCCTTTCTCCCCCACCTCCTCCTGCCCCCACTCCCGAATAAAACAAAAAGGTCATCTTCTCCTACACACACACACAGATTCTTTTCTGAAATATGTGGGATGCATAAAATAGCAAATGCCGTCAGATCTCAAGTTGGGCAAATACAGAGACAGCATTTTCAGTCTCATTGAAAAGTAGTTGTCAGAAATATGCCATTCATTCAGAGTCTCTAAGTGCTCTGTCAAGCTTTAACTTGATTAAAATTGAAAACCACATTGCTTGAAAACCAAACGCAAAATCGAAATCTCTTTACTCGGTGCTCTTAGATTCTGAAGCCTGGGCTTATGGATTATCCTCAGTTAATTTATGCCATCTTTGTGCCATACATTAATTTTGAATATATTTGTTGAAAATTTCCTGTAGCTTGCATTTATGGTTGTCAAAGGGGCTTTTATCTTGAAAAAAATGGTGCTGGTTTTAATTACAATTCTAAATAGCTTCATAACCATCGTGAACCCTGGATTTACATCATCTTTATGACAGCCACGCAATTCCCGCTTTATTGATTTTGTCATTTGCTTCATTACAGTTAATGCAAACCTTTTGTACAGACACAATTCTGGTGCTGCGCTCTTCTTGGAGGGGTTCGCATAGAACATCATGACCGAAGGAGACCCCATCCCTCCACCCCTGCTTCCACTGCAGTGCTGACCAAAGGAAAAATCAGGACGGGAAATAGTTCCAAAGTGGCTATCCATCACAGACAAAGGAAACGTTAGCTCTGATTATCCAACCCTTTCCTCTGATCCAATGGGTTCTGACTTTTCTGTTTTGAAGTCCTGTGAGATGACATCGCTCACTGTGGAAGGACTGTTGGGTTCACCCCACCCCAAGCCACACGTGCCCTCTGTTCAGAGAAGACCTGTAGCAGCGGTGACTGCCTTCCACATTTCACACGCGACCCTGCTGCACCCAGTCCAGCCAGGGGCAAAGGGGCCGAAGCATATTGGGATGTAAATGTGTTGTGTCCTATGATGAGCTTAGTCCCAGGGTGTGAGTACCCAAAGAGTGAGTGTGGAACCTAGGTTGGAAAATTGAAACCTTGGCTGGTGAATTTGAAAAGGAATTTTTTAAGGGGAAAAAAAAAATAGAATGAGAGAGCTCAGGGAAATGTAAAAAGACACAAGCGTATCCATTTGTGTCCATCAGGCACAAGCTTCAGAAAGCCAACAGCAGCTGAGGGACCAAAGAAAGGTCCTGGGCACCCCATAAGTAAGGGAGTTTCTTTGCGGCAATTTGTGGACAAAGGCCAGGACACTATCTAGGTGGAGTTGGGACAGTTGAGAAAACAGCACTTTTGACCTAGTAATGAGCATTTTCCCTTTCAGGTCCAGCTTCAAAGGACCCTGCTTTTCCCAAAGCAAGGGTTGTAAGAGAACTGGCCTTTAGGCGGGATATAAAATAGGGTGAAGTTACCAGAAAGAGCAATGTGAGTCCAAAGATCATTTCAGGAGGGGAGAGGGGTCCCATTTCTAATGTGCTTTAGGGGCAAATCCAGGAAGGTCCTAGACGGCTTGTCTGCCCTCGGACCTCCCAGGGACTAATCAGTGAATCACTCAACTGGAGGGTGTCACCAGGATGGCCTTGTCCTCTTCTGCCTTCACACGCTGTGTTCCCACTTCTACACTTTCACTTTGCCAGTCCCCAATTTCATGGGGGGACTCTAGCCTTAGCTTTCTGAGGCCACTCAGAAAAATTAGTGAAAGCTTTTCAAAAGTTGCCTCTGGGACTAACAGGATGGGGAAAGATGCCGTTTCTGACCAGGAAGAGGAGACGTTTCACGGAGATGAGGTAGAAGGAGACACAGCAGCCTGATCCCTTATTTCTAACCCCATAAACATGCAAAAGCTTGAGAGAGCAGGTCTTTTTTTAACTAAGAAATGCTATGTGAATCTCAACCCGTTAGTTAGGCACTGTTGTGGCCTTCTGAGCTCAGTGGGTTTCCCGGGGAGCATTTTGGCAGACGTTAATACCACTTTTTGTTCATTCTTGTATTTTTTTTTTCTAACCTGTTCAGACCTCCAGGGCCCCCGTCCTAACTGCTCCAGGCAGAGGAAACTCATATTTGCATTCTCAACATGCTGCATTAAAAATAAAATCAACTCCTCAGATAGTACCTGTAACAACAAAATGAGAAAATTCTCATGTGAGGACTTCAGGGGCTGGATTAAAATTCTGAAGCCCTGAATATCAGCTCTGGAGGGGTGCACAGAAATCATCTATTTCACAGCTTTGTTTTACTGATAGGGAAATTTTAGCCCAGAGAAGTTAGGCCACAACCCAGCAAGGTCAAAGATCTTTGTCATTTGATTCCCAAGCAACCTTTATTTTTTCCCACTCAACCATACCATCTTAGATAAAACTGTACTGCTGGCAAATGAGTAAAAGAAAATCATTCTTTTTCCTTTTTCCCCTAGCACGGTACTTCTTATCCTCAGTTCTGAAGTCTAAGCCATGCTCTCATTTCCCTTTCCTGGAATCAGGGGAGGAATTAGAAGCTGATTTCAGGTTTGACATGACCAAGTGGCAGTAACCACAGTGGAAAACCAGAAACCTTCAATCCTGACGTGGAAGCTTGTTGATAGAACTGGGCCTCACCATGCACCCGGGTGGGAACTGTTTCAGTGGGGTCCCTCTGGCTTCTAGCCCTTTCTGTCCTCTGTTTTTCTGGCCTCTTTCTTCCATTCCAGCTTGTTTGGTTTCATTCAGCTCCCCGAGACCATGTGGCTGCTCCAGAGTCCAAGTTAGAGAGGGAAGAGTAGGGAAAATGAAGAAGACTCCCCATTTCTACCCAGCCTTCATCCTCCTCTCTTTCCCCAGGAGCCTTGCCCATGGGGCTCCCAGAGGCTCCAGCAGAGAAGAACTTCTGGTCAGAGACACTTCTCTTTCTGCGCCAAGGAGAAGATCATGGCCTCCTTGCTAGCCTTCTTAGGGGCACTAAAGAACCAATCTGAGGAATGGGAAGAAGGAAACTCAATGCAGCCTACTGAGTTATCTGTGCTGGGTACCAGTGGAGAAGAGGGTGCAGTGGTGTGGACAACACAAACTAGTGGCTAATCCCACAACATTTTACATTTGACTTGGGAATTGAGCAAATGATCTCTCCCCCTTGCATCGAGTTTACCATCCTCATTCTCTTTGCTTAAACTGTTTTTTTGTTGTTGTTTTTATTTTTTTGTTTTGTTTTGCTGAGTGCAAAGTGACAGGTAGTGTCCCCAAAGCCAGCTAAGAGAGTTTTCAAATTTGCTATAAATAACCCCCAAAAGTAGGTGGATTAAGTCTCCCCATGTTTCTTTCCTTCCTTCTCTTTGTTCTTCAGATGCCAAGATCCTTCTTTCCACGTGAGGTGGAATTGCGTTTGCCTCCTGATGGTACCTAGTATAAGCTCTGGCCCTGGGCTTCCTTGCCTCTGTGATGATGTCACAGGAAAATTATCCCCACAGTGTGATGCTCTCTTAAAGCTCCTCCCTGCCACAGGAAAAGCAAGCCCCTCTTTGGTGGGGGGTGCAATTCACATAACAGAATTCAACATTTTAAAGTATACACGATTCAGTGGCATTTAGTACATTCACAGTGTTGTGCAGCCATCATTTTTATCTAAACCATTTTCATCCTCCCAAAAGGAAAACCCATACCCATTAAGCAGTTACTCCCCATACCCCTCTTATCCCCAGTTCCTGCCACATACCAATCTGTTTTTCTGTTTCTGTAGATTACCTGTTCTGATTATTTCACATAGAGTCACATAATATGTGTGCATTTATGTCTGGCCCTTTCGCTTAGTATAATGTTTTCATACTTCCTCCATGTGTATTGCAGCATGCATCAGGGTCCCATTCTTTTTTTTATGACTGAATAATATTCCATTGTATGGATATGTCACAATTTGCTTACCTGTTCATCTTCTGATGAACATTTGGGTTGTTTCTGCCTTTTGGCTATTGCAAACTGCACTTCTATGAACATTTTTATACAAGTTTTTGCTTGAACAAGTTTTAGTTCTTTGGGGCACACACCTAGGAGTAGAATTGCTGGGCCATCAGATAACTCTATGATTAACTTTTGAGGAACTACCAAACTGTTCCAGGCTACACCATTTTACATTCCCACTATCACCGTGAAAGCCTCCCTGTTTCAACACATCACTTTCTAGCTTTTTGATTCTAGCCATCCTAGTGGGTATAAAGTGGTAGCTTGTTGTAACACCCCCAGGGTTGTGTACCACGTACTTCCTGTGTGCCAGGCACTATGGGGCAGGTGCAGCTGTGAGCAAGACAGACCTTGCCCTGCTCTCCCATTGCCAGTGAGTCCAGGCACTCATTATTCATTAAAAGTAATGGTAATGAAAAAAGAAGCCAGCCTTTTCCTAGAGTATTTCATTTTGGTGCATTAGCTGGATTGAATGTGGTTATCAGCACTGCCCATGTTGCTGAGTTTTGATGCCCCCTTTTTCAGCAGTTAATTACAGGGACCTTGATGTCCCATTACAGTGAGCTTACAAGACATATTTTAATTGGCTTCTGCTGCCACAAAGACACCTTTGAATGACACCTCACTAATGGCCACTGACCCTGCACATCCCAGTACATGACCTGGTTAGTACTGCTCAGTTGTTTCAGGTTGTACAACCTTAGAAGACAAGCCTGTGTCACCACTGGGGAAGGCCATGTCCAGGAAAGATTGATTAAAATCTGTGCAATTTGCCACTTGCCTGGAGCAAAGAGAGCCATTTCCTTGAATATGCCTCAACCTTGCTCAAGAAAGCACTAAGCTGTCCCATCATGGTCAGAGGCCACCTCCCAGGTCCCAATAGGCAGCTTGAAATTATAGCATCTCCTTAAGCTGTAGGTGCCTGCCCGTTACCCTCAGCAACTGGAACCCAAATCAGTCTGCTTCCCCCAGTTAAATGGCGTGGGACTTCCAGGGAATCTAATTGAGAGACACATAGGGGACAGTGAGGGGAAACCATTGAATTACTGCCCTTACATACCATCTTCTGGGTAAGAATGCTTGCAGGCCAATGAAAGTAACTGGATTCCAGTGACATATGCCAAGACCAAACCTTCACTCTTCTCACCAGCCTCTTCCCAACTGAATATAAATGAGTTAAGTCCACATGGTCCTAATACATGCCCCCTATCTTTGCACTTTGGAAGGCAAAGAGAATGATGGCAATGGAGGGTAAGCCCTGAGTCCCCTGGATCAGGAAGACAGGTTTGACTCTGACTCTCTGATGTATTAGCTGAGTTACCTTGAAGATGCTATATAACCTCTCTGAACTTTGGTTTCCTCGTGTGTTTACAATTAGCCCTACTACTGTGAAATAAGTGCTTTAATGGAAGGATGACCAAAGTGTCAGGAGGTTTGGAGAGAGTTCACTTTGCTGAGTTTGCACAGGAAGGTTTCCCAGAGGATGTAGCCTCTGAGGAGGGCCTTGATGGATAAGAAGGGATTCCCCAAACAGAAGAGGCAGGAAGGACCAGCACGATAAGGCATGGAACCATGCAAGCACTTGGTACACACACATATTGCCTGCAGAGTGGGTGGAGTGGTGCCATGCTGAGGAGTCTGAGCTGTGTACAGAGAAACAGCACCACCTGTATCATTATCATTATGAGCATGGGCAGACCTGGGTTCAAGGCCAAGCTAAGACTGAACTCTCAATGTCTCACTTGCTTTTTCTGTAAAACATGGATCATGATGTTTTGAGACCCAGCAGAGATAAGACATTGAAGATGCCCAGCTCAATAAATGGTGACTAGGTGCTATGTGCAGTTATGATTGTGCTTGTGTTATTGTTATAACTTGTAGGCCATGAGGAGTCATTAAAGGCTCATGTCCAGATGAAAGAGTGTCAAGATTAAGAAATTATACATCACTGGGTGCCTGGCTGGCTCAGTCAGTGGAGCATTGACTCTTGATCTCAAGGTTATGAGTTTGAGCCCCGTGTTGTGTAGAGAATGCTTAAAAATAAAATCTTAAAAAAATTATAGACAGTAGTGTGGCTTTTGGCTATTTTTGGTGCTCAGCAGGTAACTTGACTGAATATTAATTTAAAATGGCCACCAAGGAATGGGGCTCAATTTTGTAATCACTCTCCCTAAAGGTTCTCACCTATGGGAATTGTAAGTATGGGCCCATGTTGACGACATTCTCCCAGTAAGAGAAAAATTTGTATTTTCTTTCATGTAGGCTTTTGATGGATTCTCATATTTCAATCTCCTATCAGCTAGAGAAGTACAAAAAAGCATATGAGTCTGAACCGCTGCCCTCAGTCCAGAAAAAAATATATTGAATATCTCAAATAATAGATTCTTTGGTCTGGGACAGAAGAAGAGGGGATAAAGGGATAGGCTCAAAGCACAGAAGGATCTGAATAAGATGAACAGGAACTTTTTCTTAAGAATCTCATAAGAAATTGACCTCAGGCCACGTAACTTCAGATCTGAAGGAGACTTTAGAGATTATATAAGATGAATTCCTGTATTTACTATTATTTATTTCAAAGGAAAGAAAACTAATGCCACAAAGACATTTTCAGAGCGCATACATTTCATTACTTTCATACTCAGAACTTCCTTTTGGGCTAAATGTTACTCCCTCCATTTTACAAATGAAGAAACAGACGTGGGAACATGAGTGCTGTTCATAAACTGGGTGGTTTATAAACAGTCCAAGATCAGGGTGCAAGCAGATTCTGTGTCTGCTGAGGGCCTGCTTCCCAGAGGGCCAGCGGTCTTTTTGCTGTGACATCACGTGGCAGAGGGGGCAAGTAATCTTTTCAGGGCCCTTTTGTAAGGATACTAGTCTCATTCATGAGGGCTCTGCCCCACTTCCTAACAACCACTTTAGAGGAGAGTTTTCAACATACAAATCTTGGGAGGGGGGAAGACACATTCAATCTATAGCATTCTACCCCTGGCCCCCCAAAATGCATATCTTCTCACAAGGAAAATATGTTTCATTCCATCCTAATAGACTCAAACTCATTCCAGCATCAACTTAAAAATCTGAAATCCGAAGTCTCATCTAAATCGAGGCTCAAGGTATAACTCACTTGGAGCAAATTCCTCTCTAGTTAGGAACCTGGGAAATCAAACATGTGCTTCCAGAATGCAATGGTGGGACAGGCCTAGGACCAACATTCCCATTCCAAAAGGGAACAATAGTAAAGAAGAGAGGAATGACAAGTAGGTCCAGAGCAAGCCCAAAACCTTAAAACTCAATAATAATCTTAGGCTTTGTGCTCTGCCCTCCAGGTCCACTGAGACAGGTGTGAGTCACTTCATTCATCAGCTAGAAATTTATGGGCACCCCAGTCTTCTATTTTATTAAAAAAAAAAGGGGGGTAGCAAATGTTGAGACCCTCCAAAAAGTTACTTCACATGGGTTGGAAATATGAGTAAATTCAGAACGTTTTAAAGTTCTACATGAGAGATTCATGTGATTCTCCTAAAGGGAGACAAAGCTCTTTGGAGGTCTGAGAAGGCCGTTTCTGTGTTTCCTTGATATGGCCTTGACGGACTGTCAGGGAGAAATCCTGGACCAACCCAGAGTAGAGCTGCTTACATCCTGTATTTGAATGGAACCCAGCATTCCGCCTGGGCTCTTATGCCTGAAGCTGTTTCGGTCCAGGAAGAAGTACTCGGCTCTGGCTGCCGTGTGTTGCTCATATTCACATGGCTGGAATAGTTTCTCTAGAGTCCAATGGGAAAATTTCTGAAACCCCTGTGGGGGTGAAAAATTTTAAAAACTCCCGACAGTTTATGCTGATTGACTTGAAAACAGAAATAAAAAACCAGAGATGTGGACGGTAACTTTCAAGCCTGTTAACAAAAGTACTTTTCATCTTTCCATTTTCTCACTCCCTTTCTCTTCCACCAGGGAGGAACCCCAGATGGTTATCACTCCGGAGTGTAACTAGGGAAACCACAAACCTGCCCCAATTGCTATGGAGACAGCCTTTTTTATTTGTTTGGCCTCTGAGTATTCATGACATCAGCAAGGAGGCCAAGAAAAACACGGGTGCTTCTTACAAAGGCATTTTAATTCCCACTGAGGAAAATTAAGAATGCACACTAGGACCTCTCAGCAACTATCAGGGCTCCCACCAGCCCCGCTGTGGGTATAGGTGTGTTTGTAAAGGGACAGCCCATTTTACAGGAGATGCAGTGAGGAGCCTTGAGTTGATGTCATTGATGTGCAGAGAATAAATCTGTTTCCAGTGGAGTCAGCCCCAGGGATACAACCGGGGAATGACCACCACAGTTTGCTGGGATGGATGAGTTCCCCAGGATGGGTGTCAGAAGTTTCAGTGCTAAAATGAGAAAGTTCCAGACACACCTTGGCAAGCTGGACATCCTAGGTATAAAAGCACTTTGTTCCTAGTATCACAAGAAAGGGACACAAAAAAAGGACGGATTTGAGATCAACCTCAAAACAGGAGAGCACATTTTGCAACAAACACCAAACTTCCTTGATCCCGTGGTCTACGAGTGGCCACTAAGTGAATGAAACTCTCCTCCACATGAATATAGGGTGTTTTTGTTTGATCTGCTTTTGTTTGGTCGGTTGGTTGTTTTTGTTGTTGTTTTATTTATCTAGAAATGCTAGAAATTGGTTTCAAATGGATACTCGTCCAAATTAAATGAGAGCTCAGCTTCTTCCTAGCAACTATCCTTCATGCTAAATTGGTTTGCAGGGATTTTCCCCCTGCATTTTTCAGCACAAATTCATTTGCCAAATCCCCAACAAACCGGAAACTATGTAAACACAGAAGTGGAGTTATTGATATTTCCCAGTGATGTGTAAAACACCCCTTTATTCTCCAAGGTCTGGCGTGCCTCTTTGGTGCTAATCCATCATCTGTGTTTGCATTATTGCAGAGCTTGGTTTCAGGAGCATGTACTGGAGTGGATGCAGTTATTCTCCTGCTGAGAAGTTGCATGTGTTGAACAGCAATGTGATACATACTTAATAAAAGGTATTATGCTAGGCATGTGGCAAAGTGTGCATAAGGATGCTTGTTGAAATAGATTCTGCTTCAATTTTTAAGTTAAGTTCTAAGCAGGGTGTTCTGACCAGAGAGCTTAATTAACCTAGAATTCTGTCCTTTACAGAGTAAGTGTGGTTGGTTAAAATCTTTGGAATACTAACAATCACTTAATTATCTAAATATATCTGTAAATATGACTGGAGATGGGCACATTAAATTTCAGAGGTCAGCAGTCACTTTACCCATTTTATAATATGCATTTGCATTTATATGCATACAATAAGGAGATATTACATGTAATAATTATGTAAGAAAAATAGACATAAAGTTGTCATCTGTAGACAGGAATCTTTGTGGATACATAAATAATGCATGGATCGGTAAACATATCAATATGCATGTGTTCTTGGGTCTGGTGGACAAGTGTACCAAATGTGCAAAATAATAGATTCACCTCTTTTTGTTCATTTGAGATGTTATTTTAATGTGGAATTACAGTAGCTCCTTAATGATGAGAAGTAGTGACAATTCATTAGCAGACTGTGGCTTAGATCAAGTGTTTGATTTGCCTACAAAGTGTGGCCAGTACTCAATTATATGGAGTGTATGCTTTCCTTTTGAACATATTTTTTCCCCTTTGCCAGTTAAAATAACCTTGAGCTTTTTTTTTCTTTTGAAGACCCCAGCCAGCAGCAGACAAATTGTTCTTCAGTAATGATTTTTTTTAGAATCTTAAACTGTCATTAAAAAAAACAAAACAAAACAAAACAAAAAACCCTTCTGAAGCGCTACTAGATTTCTTGTTTTCTGCTTAAAGGACAATCGGATAATGAGAAGAAAAGAAACAGCATGTCAGGGCTACTTCATGTTTTGTCTTCTGGCTTGTTTTAAGAAAGCAGGGATTCCCTGGGGGTTTTTTGTTTGTATCTCTCTTTCTTTTTAATAGTTGCAACACTTTGAGTACACTCCCAGTACGTATGCGTAGGAACATATATTTTTCATCAAAAATAAATCTGAATTGGTTTTTAGAATCCTCTTATATCTTTTAAGATAGTCAAGATGTGAAAACCGCATGTGTCGCTTCTCCCAAATATTTTCAAAGGATGTCGTACACTTTATTTTGCATCCTAGGCACCTAATACAGTATGAACATCTACGAACACTCAGTTGCTCTTATGGGTTAATTAATTGTTGGATTCTGAGACCATAGGCTTGCTTTGAATTTCTCTTGTGAATTTCATGCAGAAGTCCTTCTACTTACTGTGCGCATTTTATGGAGATAGTTTTGCTCGGAAATTAGCAAACCGTTTAATTCCAAAGAGCGCTGAACCTTAGCTACTTCTCCCATTTAACGTGAGGGCTGCAGTGACGGCAGCTGCAGTCCTGGAGCAAACACTGCGGCTGGATTGGGGGCCGGAGCAACAGTGCCCTTAGGCTAAGTTTAACCATCCAAAGGCGGAGATGCTGGGGTCGCCCAGAACATCTGGATGAAAAGGAAACATCTGGATGGATGTGCCTTGGTATGTAGACCTTGTATCTACATGACTAGTTGAGAATTCTACTTTTCTTCCAGATATCCAAAGCCTGTTTCTGGAGATTTCTGTCTTCGAGGTATTTCTTCCTCATGGGGACTCAAATGCATCAGGGAAATCATGAGATTTTTTTTCTGCCTTTGTTCTTGTTGTAGGGTGGTGGTGGTGGTTAGGAGATAGGTACATTGCTCTTAATATTGTAATCAGTTTTTTTAAACCCTTTTTAAAGGATTTAGATCTGCTTCTTTAAGTTTTTGAAGTGCAAAAATATTTCTGTCCTGCCTCAATTGTGAAATTTGAAACTGTGATTGAAAGAGATGAATCGTGATAATGTTATGCTTATGAATGGGAATTCTTACAAAAGCACTATCTCCCTGTCTGCTGTGGGTGAAGATTATTTTAGGTCCTCACTCACGCTGGCTTTCCCTTCTGACTTGTTTATATTCTCAGAGTATAAAAATACAGTAGTCAGAAAGCTCCTCTCAGGGAGTCTGCATTTAGTTCTTGTCAGAGGAGTCCTTTCTAAATGGACTCTGGTATCATTTTAGCACACATTGTTTGCTGAAATCTGAGCTGCCCAGGGAAATTAGAGCAGTTAATTTAATATTGTGAACGTTTTGGGGCTTCCAGGCTTAGTCACAGGCAGAAAAGTGTAAATCAAATTGAGTTTTCTGTATAAAGTAGATGACAATGAAAGTTGCTTCCAAAAACCAGCCCAGCTTTCCCCCATCTGCTGCCTTCCCGCTCCTCATCTTCACGCTGGGCCCACAGAAATTCACGTTATTCCAACCTTCTCCCCAGATGCTCCCTCGGGAGGTCTGTGTGGCAGAAAGCTCCCAGTGTGGTCGTAGAGGGAATGCTACCACCATTACCCCCTGTTAATAGGGCCATAGGGCCGCAGCCAGGACTGTGGAGCTCATGGCTTAGCATCTCCCACCATGTAGTCTGAGCCCAGCCCTGCTGTACTTCAGGACAAGGACTTACCCCTGCAACCACGCGTGACCAGCTGGGAAGTCCCTGGCACTGTGCTAGGCACCAGGGCAGGCTGTTTTGTATGGTAAAATTGGATTCGGTAACAGTGCAATATATACCTCTTACTGCCATGGGAAAAATAGAGTGCCATCAGGCATCCTAAGACTGCCGAGTTCTCTGTGCTCCCCTTTCTAAAGTTCCTTTTGCACATACAAGCCTCCTGAGTAATGGAGTAGGGAGTGAGCAATGGGCTTTTTGCTTTGTTATTGAGAGGATCTTTGAAGGAGTCCTTTCAAAGCCATGAATTGGACCTTTGACCTGAGAGCTTAGAACACAGTTCAGCAGCCTCCATCAACCCCCAGAAACAAACTGCTAGCTAAGTCAAAGGCTTTGGCCTTAGCTCTGGCAGATTCTCTGTGTGTTTAGTCGTGCTCCACTCCTAACACCTGCAAAGAAATGCTGGGCTTGCATTTATTTTGTACTCCCTACTCCGTGCTTCAGGACTAACTTTTGCATGTCTGAGATGTAATTTTGAAAGAAAAAGAACCCTTATCTGAACCAAGCGTGTATTTACTTTGCTTTAGGGGCTAGTTTATTTGCATGAAATACCAGGATTGATTACAGACAATTAATGACCTTTCTATGAACACTCTGATACTCGGTGCATAAAGATATTATAGCTGGACAGTGAAGTAATTCTCAGGTTTTCGTTTGCTTGACGTGACCCTCCTAGGCCTTGTACCCCTGTAGACTTCCCTGATGAACAATGCAGATGGGGAACGACTGACAACTGAGGCTGGGAGACTGTTTATCTGTGAGTAGAGTGAAAGGACACAATCTTGGTTATAATAAATGTTTTCCAGAAGAGCACACTTCTGCATAAATATTTGAAATTTTGATACATTTCATACATTCTAAACCAGTCTCTAAAAATACACGTACAGAGATGCTTCTGATATTAAAGCTCGGTTTTCCCCATTACTAATAAACGAGTAGGTGCCAACTCGTGCCACCCACTGAACCTGTTTAAACATCATGGCACACTGATCATGTGTGACACCTCTCTGCTTTCAGCCTCACAGCGACCAAGCCCCACCTAAGACTCTGTCCCCACTGTGCCAGTACCCTTGGTGGCCAGGCTCCAATGGGACGCTGACTAGTGGGTTTTGATTTTCATCTTTCGCACGTGTCCTTTCCCTCACCCTTTTTAATCTCTTTCCACCACTTAATTCTTTCCCTTCTTTCTTTCTTTTTTTTTTTTTTGAAGTTTTTTACTTATTTGAGAGAGAGAGAGAGAGAGAGAGCAGGGAGGGGCAGAGAGAGAGGGAGATAGAGAGAATCCCAAGCAGGCTCCCCACCAGCAGCTCTGAGCCTGACTCAGGGCTCAAACTCAGAACCATGAGATCATGACCTGAGACGAAACCAAGAGCTGGGCACTTAACTGACTGAGCAGCCCAGGCGCCCCTCCTTTTTTTTTTTTTCTAGGAGTTTCTCTTCTCCCCTGAAGATTGCATTCTTTCCATATAACATTCTGTATACTTAGAGCATCCTGTTTGGTTTCTGGTGCTCAAAAAGAAAAGGAATAGAACACACCTGACAGATCCAGCAAATAAATAACATTCTAAAAGCAAGGACCTCTCTCTGAAATGTCTGCCCCAAAGCAGATAGATGCACGACAAACTGCCATCTCTACGACACTCTCCTAGACTTCTCAATGTGATGATTTAGAAACTTTTCTATTTAGGAGGATGCGGCCATTTTTGCCGAATTCAGCATATTTATTGAACAATTTCTTGGAGCCAAAAGCCAACTCCACTGTATTTCTGCTTGGTAAGGTTTGGTGGCCTTGGTATGGGGCGGGGTTGTTGATTCATCGGCCCTTAAACTGATGATAAATCTAGAAACTGGGCAGCAGTACTAGGCTGCCTTAATAGAACCTTTTCAGGGAATCAGCAGCCTCAGTACTTACGGGAAATCTTTGGAAAGGATATCCAGCAAACTCATGTGAAGAAAAACTCCGGAAGAATTCCGGGTAGCAAGAACATGGAGATTTCACATGAGTGGGCATCAGCGAGAACTCTGAACACTCGATGTAGAAGTTGCCGACCTAAAGAGTGCTTCTGCTTCATGAGATACCCATTTCCTGTTTATTTTTAAGGCCTAAATGTCTAAGTCTCATATCGTGAGCATTTATTGGGATGATTCCATTCCCTGTAATATCGTGACAGAGCCCATCTGTTGTGACACACGACATCAGTCTAATTGTATGTGTTTCATCCACGTGCACGTACAGAATCCTGTATCTATCTGGTTTCTCGATGAGAAAAGTATTTTAAATCCTCCTTCCTGCTGCAGAATACAAAACCCTCTGTGAGGGTTACCGAGTGTTATCATTGATACATGTTTTGCACGGAGTTGTTGGGATAAATGAGTACAAGTCATAAGTGAAAATGCCAACATCAGGCAATCCCTCCACCTGAGAGGGGCTGATTTTTTCTAAGACAAAAGAAAAAAAAAGTCTATAAGGGAGTTTTCTCAGTACAGCCATACTTCTTTAGGCCATTCCCCCCAAAGACCGTGGTATGTTCTGTACACAAAATGCAATAGACAATCTGGTGCTAATACACATTTTCTATATCCTATCTTTTAGCAAACAAATTACTGATATATAACATGATATTTGAGTTGGAATGTGGTCTTGACTTACACATCAGATCTATTTTGATTTAGAGATAATGGTGTATATTTGTTATCCTTCAACTAAAATACCTCAATTGCCAACTAGAATGTATATTAGTCAAGACATCCTTTTAAAAGACATTATTTTCATGCTCATAAGATGGAAAGGAAAATTTAAAAAAAGGAATCCTGAAATAGGTGCATTTAATTCTCCCCAATTTAAATTTAAGTGGTACATCTTTAAGGCAATAACAATATTCCTTTTTTTCCCCCATCAGGAATGCTTCCATCAATGGATTTCTTTAATGTTGATGGTGGTTGGTGCAGTTTGAGGGAATCTGTATTTAGTCAGAAAATGCTTCAATAGAATGACCTACCAGATGGGCCCCATAACAAAGCACGGAGGCATCAAACCACCACAGACATTTGGTGCTTAGAATAATAAAAAGACTATAAAATTAGATTAGTTGAGTCTAATTTGGAATTGGTATATTCCCCATGCACCCTCGCTGCTCTTGGGCAGATAAAGCCTTGAGATTTAGCACTGTGTCAGAGCAGAAGACTGCAACTTCCAGTAAAGGGAGACGAGGGAGAGGGAGAGAGAGAAAAAAGCATTCTGGGAGGTCGCGGAGGGCAGAGCAGTGACCTCCAATGATTTACAGGCCTTTAGCTTAATGAAATTGTTTCAGTGACATGACGGTAAGAGCTCGTAATGGATTGGATGCCCTAATGTAATGAAATTACTCCCTTCTGCCTAAAAAAAAAAAAAAAAAAAAAAAAAGCGCAATTAATATTTACTGAGACCTGACAGCCTTTGGTGCGCTCGTCTGTGTAGTTCTCTCAGACAGTCAGAGAGCAGAGACGGAGCAGCGTGGCAGACAAGCTGGCTCTGCGCGAGCTCCTGGCGGGGACGAGCAGAGCCTGCCAGGGGTGGAGGGACAGGCGCTAGGGTGGCCGGGGACGCCCGGCCCGGGCCGCCCGGCTCCTCGGCGCTGCCCCCACTCAGCCTTCATGCCCTCCCCTTGCTTTTCCACAGGCAACTGGACAACAACCACATCAGCTGCATTGAAGATGGAGCCTTCCGAGCGCTGCGCGATTTGGAGATCCTGTGAGTTGATTTTGCGACCGCTGCCTTGTGTGCGTGTGCGTGTGTGTGTTGTCCGTGTGAGGAGGAAAGAGGGGGAGTGTGTGTGCAGGGGGGTCCGTGTGGATGCCTTTCTGTGTCTTCTGCTGCAGTGCTATTAAAATTGGGAACCGGGAGATCCCTCTGGCTCACCTTGGCCAAAGTGTTCGCAGGCAGCAAAGTGTGATTTCTCACCTCCCACAAACTGGGGTTCCTGCTAATTAAGTCTCAATTGAGTCCTTTCTCCCCCGGTGCTCCCGCGGTATTTGTTGCTGGGTGGAACAGATGGGCTGGAATAGCCCCCCAGCGCCTGCCAGAGCATTCAGGGAGAGTGTGTTTGAGTGTGGGCATGGGAAGAGACAGGTTACAGGTCTGGGAGATGAGAGAGGGGTAAGACCAAGGGGTCAGTAGGAATCACCCAGAATCACAAAGGGACCTTGGCACAGGGCTGGGGGCAGGGGGCAGGGGGGAATGCCAAACAGCCTGGTGAAATCTGGTCATTGCCATTGCTCCTGGGATCTCATCTCGGGTTTAAATCCAAACTTTAAGCAGTAACCTTAAAGTGGCAGGGTGGGAGCAAGATGAGAAGAGGTGGAATCCCACCCTATATAGCTTGTCTAGAAAAAAAAAAATTTGTAGGTGCCTTTGTGTGCCCAGATTTTCAAATGGGTCCAACCTGGTTTCCGGGGAGTCAGTGGGGATGGGGGGGAGGGTGGAACTCAGCTAGGAATCATCTTGGGGTCATTCAAACTAAAGTTGAATGTGTAAGAAAACATTTTGATTGTTGTCCCCAGAGCGACACTTCTAGCTGTCCCTGATTTGGAAAAGCCCGGAAAGGAAGGCAGTAAAGCCTAGTAGAACTTGTGTCAAGAGATGTGTGGTTCAGTCCCGACTCAGCCCCTAATTAGCTGTGTGACCTTGGGCAAGTCCCTTCTGCACTTGGGATCTCAGTTTTCCCGTTTGGAAAATAGAGGGTTTGTTGCTATATCTTGCAGGCGACTTCCCTTTTCCAAGCTCTGTCACTGCTTGGTTCTAAAAATAATTCTGATGGTACAGTTCTGTCCAGTGAATGATAGGGTAGGATTTGTTGAGCATTCCCCTGAAAATCAAAAATTACATAGTCGCCAGGTTACAGATCTCTGACTTCCAGAAGAATGAATAAATGTCGAACAAATGAATGAGTGAATATGTAAAAACATCCCTTTATACGTGAAGGAAGGTCCTCCTCCTACCTTCCTTTCCACCTGGCCCCTGCAGACAGTAGGCACGGGTTGGAGAAAGCCTCTCCACGTTGTGTGAGAGGAAGGTGATTCCAAGAGGAATCACGGGAAATCAAAGGGGATGCTGATGCTGCAAGGTGCCGGAAATCTGACGAAAGCCGTGAATTCCTGGGACAGAAACGGCAGGACCCACAGCCAGGGAGGTCAGGTTGTCAGTCCTAAGACGGATGATGGCTTCTCACCCAAACTCTGACCCCGGAACCGGCAACAAATGCAGGTCTGCTAGGGAGAGGGTGCCAGCCCAATTTAGTGACTTAGGACTTCTCTTATCAAGAGGCTGAGGCTGAGAAGGGTAGGCGCAGTTTTCCCAGCCTACAAAAAAAGCATTTCGGGAAAGGGCTGCTAGGAGAATTTCACCCTTTTCTTGGGAAGGATGAGAAAATTCCTTGGGAAGAGACCAGGAAATGGAAATCACCAGCTGCCATGAAACAGCTGTGATGACCTGACAGCCTGCATGTAGTTCTCTGCACTGGGAGTGGTGATGCCTCGTCTCAATGGGAGACCTGTCTAGGGCAGAGGATAGGGCTGGACAGTCAGATACCGTGCGTATGGGGTCCTGGGTGCAGTGGGACTCAGGCCAAATGGCTCAACTTCTCTGAGTTTGTTTCCTCAACTTTAAAAAGAGTCAGCTTTTGTACACATAGAAGTGGCTTTCTGAATGCCGTCCCATCCACTCCCCTAACTCTCCATCATGCCCGCACCCCCATCAAACCCCGTCTGGGACAGAACTGAACTGCTCCTCTCTATGCCAGTGCTTTGCTATTTTTAAAACATTGGTATATTATAGCATGTTGGTACACCAGGTTTCTCAAACTTGAAGCTTAAAAGCCTCTGGGGGGGGGGGGGGAGTAGTTCTCCTTCTCTATTATTGCAAAGAGCCCACAGGACCTGATTAGTTTATCTCCTCAATTCCAAACAAAGCCAGATCAATAGCTTTGTTTTAAAGACGCTCTGATTTGGCTTCACATGGCTAAGTACTTAAAATTAATCATAATCATTTATTCCATGGGTTTTTAATTTCCAGCAGAGGCACACGGCTTTGGAACCATCTATCTTAATGGTGAGCCATTCTGAAATTGGCTGGAGCCGACATCTCCATTTAAAGAATCTCCTCTCCCCACCCCCAGACCTTCCAAATCTCATTTGCACATTGACATTTTATAATACTTCTCCATAATCACAACTTAGCCATCATAAAGAACCTTGACAATGAAATAATAAATAGGAACTAAGTGAAGGCATCATATATTAACTTAATAAGTTTTTGAGAGAGAGAGGTTCAAAACACCTTATCCCCAAAAACTCATCTTTAAGTATCAAAAGCTTTAAAAGTCTGCAGATTAAGAAGACAAAATAGAGTAACTTCAGGTGTATTTTCTCTCTGACATTAGGCAAAAACAAGGAAAGCCCATGATTATTCCATGGAAAGCTCTCTCAAAATTAACTTGAGGAAAGTTTGTGGATGTCAAATAGTGGAAATATTTCACAAGGGATCCCCCTGTTATTTCATCCTTTCTGCGGATGAAAATGCTGTAAAACTTCTTCCCGTCCAGGCTGGGGTTGGTCTCACAGGATACACTGAATGGGAACTTAGGAGGTGAGCCTGGGAGAAACACTGGCAGTAAGAAGAGAGGAATGGGCACAAGGCTGGAAAAGACTGTGACACCTGCTCTCTTGATCCTCATTTTTGGCTCATACCCCTGGGGAAGGTCTAGCAGAGAATATGGTGAACAAAGGAAAAGAGCCACCACCCTTCTCCCCTTTACAGGTAACCAGAAAAGGGGCTAAGGAAAAACAAACAAACAAAAAAACACAGCGTGAGTGAAATTTCTCAAGGCTCCAGTGCCACCAAAGAAGAATCATGGTGCACATGATACTGCCTTCGTAGCATTTGTTGTGCAGTTATCCGTGCCCAACCGTGCTTTTACATACCTTGCCTCTCTGCATCCTCACAACCCTCCATGAAGCTGCCATTGTCATCTCCCTCCTTCTGCAAAGGACCCATCTCATAGAAGTCAAGTAACTGCTTAACTAGTAAGCAGCAGAGCCTGTGTGATTAACCATTCTACCAAGCTGCTTTACTGATCTGTGTGGCCAAGGCCCTCGTGGTGTTGGCTCCCTGAAGCATGGCCAACATGTGACACACAGTGATGTGAACCGGACCCCAGAGCCAGGCTGGGCGAGCTATCAGAGAGTTTGGAGCCTCCCATATGCTTGTGAAATTGTCATTTTTTTTTTTTTTTTACCCAGTGAATGGGTCCCCACAAATTTGAAGGTAAATCAGACTTGCCAGGGAAAGAAAATAATCCCACTTTCTCACCGACTCACATTCTGGTCCCAGGTGTGATTTATTCTCACTTCTGGACATCACCATTTGACTTTGACACTCAGTGGTTTGTTGGCTCCATTCTTCAGACCTTCCCACGATATAGCCCCAGCTTTCTGTATGGCCTTAAGGTCCTTAACTGAGAGTTTCTACGACTCAGACACCTTCTGTTACCCAAATCACTGGCCTTTCATTTCCACCTGTTCTATACATTTGGCGATTCACTTAGTCCGTTTCCTTCTGGTTGTGTTTACACTGCCGTCGAATATGCCAAGACTGCATTTCTGACTCTGTGTGGTCAGGAATCATTTGTTGCGGTACCCTGAGCCGTGGGTTTCCCTGACTGTCAGGTTGAGGACAGCCAGGCATTTCGCCAGTAATACCAGTCACCTCCCTGCCCAACATGCCATCCTGGGTCAGAAATCTGTTTAATGAAAAAAAAAAAAATTAAGCATATGGAAAAATGAAACAAAATGAAAAAACCTACTTAATAAAGTAATTAACTTTTTTCAATAATACTGTGGGAGAGGAAAAAAGATTTTCAGACATTGTCTCCCGACTTTATGCAGCAAATCAGAAGTTTAGTAGATGTGCTGCCAAAAAATGCCAAACCAAAGATGTCAGGAGCACAGCCTGAAAATGCTCATACATCCCAGTGAGTATCCTGCCCTTGATAAACCCCTGGTACCAGCTAAATTGTATGCAGGTCCAGCACATCTGCAGATAACTAATGTGTGCTGTTTGGAAGGGCTCGCTCCACTTATGTCACTTGCTAGTTTTTGAAATTCAGTGAAATTATTGTAGGCAGGGCCAGGAAGGATCTTAGTTGTCTCCAGAATGACCTTTTATTTTGAGATAAGGCACAGAAAGATTGAGAGCAGGTGAGAGCGAGGACCAGGCCACATAACGTTTGGCCCGGGAACCCCGCTTCCCTTACCCTTGTCCAAGCTCTGGCTAGGACATTTGCCGAGGGAAAACAGCAAGTTAGTGGCAGCAAAGGGTCGACAATCTGGGCCTGCAGACCCCTGATCCTATGTTCTTTTTCCACATTGGACACCTCCATGCAACTAGGCTATTCAGGAAAAAAAAAAAAAAAAAAAAACCCTCAGTAAGATCAGGGATCCTAAGCACAGCTGTCCTTTCAAAACCATTATTAAGTGTTTGCTGTTATTTAGGAGATTGGGGCTAGGGGGCAAACTTTAGTACATGACAGAATCAAGGAATGATTCTGCTTTCAGCTCTCTTAAAACCAGAGGTTGCAAACTAGATAGATCACAGACTATATTGCAGCCACAGATGAGTTTTTAAAATCCCGTTGAGTAGTTTTTCACTGAAATCAGCATTTTGTATTTTAAAAATACAAAATTCTTCATAAAAGTATAGATTCCCAGCTTAGGATTTCTGGCAAGCCAAAAGCATTGGCAACCCTGGGCTGCCAATGTGACAATACAATCAGTTGTGGCTAAAGAGCACGTTCCCTCCCTAGATGGGATGTATAGACTCCACCTTCCCATCGACCTCCATTCATTTCAGTTCCCCACCAGCCCAGGTGGCCCGTGCTTTAATCCATCCAAGATGCAAGGACACCCTATGTGCCAGCATGGCACCAAATGCCAGAGACAATAAAGCTTTAGAAGAAGAGTCTCTGGCGGACCAAACACTATGGGCCAGAGCTTACCAGAATTGTTGAGTGGACATGTACAAGCAGAGCTAAGTGATGTGGAGCCCAGAAGTCCCAAACCGAGCAGGGACACTACAGAAGCAAGCAGGAATCTCTCATTTCTCATCTTCTGGGAAGGTCTTCTCAAAAGTTGAACTAGCTTCCAAATTCTCTTTGACTTTAAAGCAGTGGTCATTGGATTTATGCAATTGATGAGAAATAAGAGATAAACACCCCCCACCCAATTTCATGCTCCCTAGACCCTTTTGTCATCCCATGTACTGAGCTCTTGCTTAGCCCACATTTAGAGAAGAGAGATTCAAGACTTAAAGCAGTGGTGTGTGGAAATTGGCCAGACTTTCAGGGTTGTTTTAGTTCTGCCACATCTGGGCAGGTACGACATGGCTTGTGACCCCAAGTCCCACTTGTAGACACAGAAGAATAGAGAAGAAAGTCCTTTGCTGGTATAAGAAGAAGGCAGTGACAAGAAACTGGCAATCCTGATACCCATGTCACGGTGCGCTCACTTCTCTAGCATGGGGTTGTTGTCCTGGCTGAAGGGTGCAGGGCATTGGGTGTAAGGACTTTCATAGACACTGTTGGCCCAGTAAAGAAAACCCAGAGCTGTATACAAGTGGAGGTCTATCCTCCACTTCAACTGAGCTTCCTCTGAATGTAGAACTAGATGCTCTGATTAACAAATAATAATTAACAATATATAATACAATGATGTTATAACAATTATTAGTATAGTCACTATAGATATTATAATTACTGTTATGGCCTCTAGTTCTTAGTGTCCGCTATCTTCCAAGTGCTATGATATTAGGATGCAGCATTTTATGTAAATCCTCACCACAACCTTACAAGGTAGAACCTCTTGATCTTGTTTTTCTCATGAGGAAACTGAGGCTTAGAGAAGCTGCACGGCTTATCCAGAGTGACACTGGCAAGTACACGGGACTGCTCTTCAAGTAGCAAATCCAGCCCCTGCACTTCCCTGCTCTGCTACAAAAAATTAAAATTAAAAAGTGCATTCTGCATCACCCATACCAGAGAAACAATTATATGCATTAGTAAGATTACAGGCTACTGTAAATGCCCACAGTGATTCAGGAATGATAGTTTTTCCTTTTGAAAAGTTGACCCATAGGGCACTCAGATCTAAACCTATGACCTCAGCTTAATCAGACTTACATCCAGTTCTGCAAAACTGCCCCAGACCTGGAGGCATGAGGCCACATTTGACTTTGGGGGTGTTAGAGTCCTCCCATAGGACTGGCCTCCAGGCCGGCTTCACCAAACTGGGTGGTTTGGGGTTCCTTTACTCACTGAAAAAATAGTAGCAGTAATACCAACCCCTTAGGCTATTATGTGGATTAAAGGAGATACCATAGGTGTGTGTCTAGCAAATAGCACACACCCAACCAGACACTCGTCACAGTCAAGGTTGAAGGATACACCTATACTGTTTCACTGCCTTATCTCCAGAACTTCACACGAACCTGGAACATAGTTAGGTAGTCATTTAAAGACAGAGAACCCAAATCGAGTGGAAATTAACTGAATTGAAGCCTACTCCACCCTATTATGTCTATGTTATGTCTCGGTCCTACTCAGAACTAAGGTTGTGGTTGTCCCAGAATTATTTTAAATATTGAACAAAACAGTGTCTTTGGTTTTTCATTCCTCCAGCAATGGCAATTTTTTTTTTTATTACCAATGAAAAAATTAGAGCCGTAGTGAAAATTGGTGTTTCTAACAGACAAGTCTTGTTTTTGTTTATTTACAAAGTGTTTCACCTGGGTTTCCCTGCGAGCTGGAAACATTTGTTTCAACTGAATTTTGAATCAGGGTATTTAGTCATGACATACCTTTGAATAGAACTGTCATTGCCTAATGAAAGTCTTAAAATACCTACAGAATATGATTTTTTTTTTGGTACTGTGCTACAAATTGTGATTTGTTCAGGAAATCAGAATTAAAATTGTACTTTGTGGAGGGCACCAGTAACTTCCATTCAGCTCCCAGAATACTAGGAAAAGAACTGGGTTTTCTGTAAATGCTCACGTGGGCCACACAACACACCCCCCTCCTTTGTAGTCACCCAAACTCAAGGCTCAATCATAGTCATGTTCTTAAAATGACTAGCTTGGTTTTGAGAACATCAACTTAAGGAAAAAGTGAAATTTTCTCTGAAATACAGGATAATTTTTTCCATTTAAATAAGCAGCCCTTGAACAATTCAAGTAGCTAGAATTCAGGTGGGGGAAGATATTCTAGTGGTTTCCATTTGATTTCATGTTTCTGTTAAATAAAGGCTAGTTTAGTCTCTGAAAAGAAAATGTGTTGGTGTACATTCCTGGGTTAAGAGGATGTGGTGAAGGTCACTGAACTATTTGTTCTTGATCACAGAGGATCTGTAAATTGGTAGGAGTACCATTTTCAGCTTCTATGAGCACCACTTGGGTGGAATCGGGTGTTGGAAGTCTTGCTGCTTGAGGGAGCCACAGACTCCAGCCACCAGGACCCTGGGCTGAAATTCTGTCTTGACAAACTAGATTTGAGAGCAGCCTTTTGGTTTCCTTTATCCCACCTAAAACAAACTAGAAAAATAGCCCTGCATCTTTGAAAACAGAAAGATAACAGAGAGGTTTTTTCTCTGGGACAAGATGCAGAGGCCAGTGGGGTCAGTTCACTTCTAAAATGCAGCTTCTACACTGATTTGCAAATGTGCTCCTATGCCAATGGTCAGCCTCTGCCTTATCTCTATCCCCCAGCAGCCAGCAATGACTTTGGTGACCAGTGTGTGAGCACTTTCAGTGAGTATCTTGCCCTTTGTTCAGTTCTCATCTCGTGGCTCTCAAGGGCCCCCCGGCCAAGAACCATGATGCCTTGAAAAGCCTAACCTGACTCTTGGCTGGAGCTGCCACTTCCATCCAGGATGCAGAATATCGGATGGTTTGGCTCACCTATGGCCAAGAGCCCATTACTCTGCAAGAACTGTGTCCTGAAAGCCAAGTCCTAGGAACTCAAGCAGGATATTGACCCCTTCCTGTTAGCTGGCTTTATGGAGGAGAGGATGGCATGTTGAAGACATGGAGATGCAGTACTGGGGAGAATCAGAACATCCTCCCTTTCTCTGAGCTTCCATTTCCTGTATGCAAAACCACTCAGGAGCAAGGGATGAGGAGGAAGGAGGGTGGAAGGAATCTGATTCTGTTTCTCCAGTGTCATGTTTGTATTCTTTGGACTCACAGAAGCTCTAGCGTGCCCATTCCATCTTGATTTATAACTAAATCAGAGCACCCCAACTATTGATTAATAGTTGATTGAAAACTTCAGCTGTGGAATTTGATTTTTTTTAAATTGTTTTAGTCTTTATGGTGTTTTAAAAAATTAGAATTAGTTGCCAGTGTGTAAAACTCAGGTAATTATTTATTATAAATAAGACACTTATTTGTAAGTGTCTAAATTCAACTTTCCCAGAATATCTGGAAGCTGTGGCAACCCTGGGCATGCTTTTGTCTCTGATTATCTAGAGCAGCACTGTCCGGTAGGACTTTGTGTGATGCAAGAAATACTTATGCGTGTTATCCAATGTGACAGCCACTAACCACAGTGTGACTCTTGAGCTCTTGAGCACTTGAAATGTGGCTAGTACAACTGAGGAACTGAACTTTTATTTAATTCTAATTGATTTAAATTGAAATCACTACCTTTAGCTCATGGCTACCTTATTGGACAGCACAGGTTTAAAGCTGAGTGCCGAGTACCTCATTTGGACAGGGATTGCCCTCTACACATCTCCATTGCTCCCACGGGGCCTGCTTTCCTATTTGCTTTGTTCCAAACCACTGGAGCCATTTCACATTCATTAAGAAGCACATTTAAACAGTGTATTTTCTGAAACTAAATACTTCAAGATATCTGCCACTCCCCTCACCCTCCACTCTGTCCTTTCTCTATCTGAATTTAACCATTTGGATCTTGTGCCTGCAAAAGACCCATTTTCATTGAAACCCAGGAGTATGATTATTAAAACCATCTCCCCCCAAAGTGAAATCTCTCTCTGTGAAAATTAGTTTCCTGATCCCAATTATACACTTCTTTCAGCCTTGCAAATCACTTCCACGAAGTCAACTGGGTAGGAAAATCACTCCCATGTCTGGACCCGTCCCTTCTCCATACATAAGCTAGATATGCGGCAGCTAGTTGGAGAAGCCAGCCCATTAACCCAACAGAAGCCGAAGCTTTATTTACATAAAGAGAAAAAGAAAAAGAGCTGACCCTGCATAACTTTTCAAATGCAGTGGGGGTTAGTTGTTAGTTGTGACTTTCAGAGTCGGGCCAGACGTCCTATCTTTATACAGATCTGGACATCCACAACCTCTTCCACTGCTGTCTGGAAAACAGTTCCCATTCCAAAATTGCCATTTTAGAGCCAGCACCAGCCCAGTGGGAATCGGAGAGTGTAACTGTAGTTGGAAAGACCCTGGAGATCAACCAGTCCTACAATTTGTCTTAAAAGAAAGAAACTCCCCAGAAGGTTGAGTGAGTTACACATAGCCATGGAAAAACTTCATAGAAGAACAAGCCAGGAAACAAGTCTGTTGGCTCTTTGTCTAGTGCTCTGTATTACCGTCTACCTTTCCCCTGTATTAGCAAAAGGGAAACAAAGACTAGTGAAGCCAGCCTCTATGCTCTGTCCAGCCCATCATCTCTTAATCTCTAGCATTTTTCCAGAGAGAACAGTGTATGTTCAGTATGGGGACCAACACCCTCCCTTTCTAGGGCCTTCTAGTCCTGCAGGCACTGCTGGGGTGTTGACCACCCCAGTATCCACCAGGTTGCTATCTGTTAGGAAGGCAATCTGGGAAGAGATTGAATACTACATCGTTGATCCTGGCTACCAGTGGTGACCAGAGGCCTGATGAGTGAGCACAGGGGTCCCTGCCCCTGTTTGAGCCCAAATAGCCCAAGTAAACTGTGCCTAGCTCCCCAAGAGAGCCCTTTCCTTGCAAACACCACAGGGTGAACCCAGACCTTGCCAGCATCTCCACTGAGAAACAGAGCCTCGTGCACACTGTAGCTTAGTTCCAAACTGTTCACAAGAAACAACTTACAGGTTTAGCCACAGGACTGATGCATGGTGTGTGGGAAGCTGGCAAGGGCACACTTGCCTGGTGGGACACAGTCTTACCCTTAGAAACAGAAACTTCCTCAGGGCTCTTTGTCTCCAGATAATGATAGTGGGATGGGAGATGGGGGGAAGGAACCTTGAATAATTTTCTATCATTTAAGATAGTTCATTTAAATAGTAGGTTCCCAGTGGCTGTCCTCCCAGAGATGCAGTACAGAAGGAAGACATTAACTATGTCTCACCATTAAAATACTTCTTTATTTTTTTTAAGTTTTTAATTTTTATTTATCTTAAGAAAGAGAGAGAAGCCTGAGTGTGAGCAGGGGAAGGGGCAGAGAGGGAGGGAGGGAGAGAATCCCAAGCAGGCTCCACACTGTCATCGCAGAGCCCAGCATGTGGCTCGATGACCCCATGAACCGTGAGATCATGACCTGAGCCAAAGTCAAGAGTTAGACACTTACCCGACTGAGCTACCCAGGTGCCCCCAAATACTTTGGATTATATATATATATATATATATATATATATATATATATATATCAAAGTATGTTATATATATGATATGTATATTTGATATATGTGATATGTACGTGTTAAATATGTGTGTGTATGTATATATATGTGTGTGTGTATATATGTATATATATGTGTGTGTGTGTGTGTGTATATATATATATATATATATATATATTTGATTCAGATTGTTAAATTGATCTTTTTGGTTCAGACACTAAAAGCTGGCATCTGTAATCCAAATCCAAGGTATGTCTCATTTGTGACTTTTGTTACCTAAGATGATCTATTCACCAATATTAAAAAACCAGAAGACTTCATATAAGAATTCTAGATGTCTGGCTTTCTCTTGAAAAAAAAAAAAAAAAAGGAATAAGTGGCAGCACTTGCACCCACATTCCAGCATAGCGACAAGCCTTTGAAACAAGAAGTAACCGTCCCATGTGGCAGAGGTGGGTTTGTTGCAGACTCCATACAACCCACTTACGCAGATGTAAAAGCCTGGCTCCTGCAGGCAACTGAGTTTGTACTCCTGGATCAGCCCAGGCAGCTGTTCAGAGCAGAAATTTATTTTTATGAAAAGATGCCAAAAGCATGACCCTTCACATTCTAAAACTCATCCATCCATGCAGTAAATATTTCTTGAGTTGTCCTGTGTGCCAGACTCTGGGCTGGGCCCTGCCTATACAACAGGGTGCAACACTGGCGTGTTCTCTGCCCTCTCACTGCGCACACATCAGTGGGCATTCCAAGACTTCCTGTTCTTCCCCTCTTACAGGCTGAAATGCAGCTGAGGGGGAAATTGTCCATTTCTCCCCCTCTCGCCTGCAAACTCACCTGTTCGGTTATGTAAGTTGGAGGCCGTTCTTCCATTCTCAGTCCATTGCAGACATCTTGGCACACTGGCAACTTCCTGATTTCTAAATAATGTAGTAGACAAGATTGATCGTCCAGATTCCCAGCTTATGGATGATGAAACAGGATCAGCAGAGGCCACCTCATTCATGTTGTCGTTTAAGTACATTTTACAATTAAATCGGTCATTGGGAGACAGTTGAATGCTTCTGAATCACCACTAGGCAGTGTCTGTGATGATCTCAAAAAAACTGGGTAAGGAGATCTTCAGAATTAAGGGATGTAAAACACTGGAGCATCAGGAATGCCTACACTACCAGCCATCTGACTGATGATTGGCACAATTTGAAGATTCATGTTTCCCTTTTGATCTTCCACTTTTTACATTTATTTTGGAGGCATCTTTTCTTTCCTCCTTTTAACACTGAAGCTCTGCCGGGTAGAAGGAGATGAGTTTCTTCCTGTCACAATATGAATATATAATGAAGGAAGAACCAAAGACAAGCCCTTTTGTTAAGGGATCCGTACCATCAAAGGCTCAAATTGGCAGCTGATTGTTTTTATTTATTTCTGTAGGTTTTACATGACACCTGGAGACCATTTAAAATGTTACTTGGCGGTGAGAGCTCTGTGTTTAAAAATAACGCTCACCCGGTGCCAAATCACTTTAGAGTCGGGTACAAATATTGAGACAAAAACCCCAGCTGTTATTGCTTTGGCTGCTAATTTGAGGTGTCAAATGAGAGCTCGCCTGCTATACGTCAGTGAATAAGGCCCCTTGTGAGATCATTATGTTTTCTAACAGTTGAGAGTAATGGACTAATCAGTGCAGCATCAGTTGTTTTCATTATATGCCCACACAATGGTTATGAGCTTTAATTTAAACGGTCCGCAGGGAGATCAAGGAAATCAGTAATTGGCGGCACCCAGGATAGTCCCGGAGAGCAGGTGATGTGAGAGGTGGCTTCCCACCATCCTTTCTCCTCTCTCCCTTCATCCCTCCTGCCCCATCTGCCCTCAGAGACTCACTACCTGCTGCAAATAGCCAAAAGATGAGCTTTGCTTAAGAAGCAGACCTGTACTCTTAGTTCTGCGGGGGTATGCTTAAAAATTCCAGTCCACCGATCCAACAGTAAAGGTGGCTTCTGGCAGCGATTAGACTTGTTAGCCAAACCTTGACCTCAGAGGCTTTAAGACCCAATTTCTCTCCCTTCTGTGTAGGCTCTACCACTGCCCTCACTCTCCATGCTGGGCTCTCTGTTCTGAGGATGAGAGGAGGGTCAGGTAATGCTGTTGTCTTTGAGCAGCCTTGGCAGTGAGGCAAACTCCACAGTCACTGCCACATGGAAGTCTGTGAGGGCTGAGACCAGCACTAGCCTATAGGACTCATCTCTGCCTTAGGAAAGACATGGAAATTGGACAGCCAGCATCTGTCAGATGATCCTGTAAGAGGCAGTTTTGTGTAACAGTTAAAAATATAGGGCCCTGGTGTCCCTTTTGCCTGTATTTGAACATTGGCTCCACAACTTACTAGCTGTGAGCAGGGCAGAGTTCGATCTCTAAGTTCAACTCTTTGAAGAGTTCATCTCTAAGTAAGTTCATCTCTAAGTGAGTTCATTTCTTAGGATCCAAAATGGAAATGACTACCTGAGGATTGGTGCCAGCACATAGCAAATACTTAATGGTATTGTTATTGCTATTACTGACATCTTTACTGGAAGCTCTTGGCAAGCTCACACCAAAGCAGCATTCTTTACTAGTCTCACTCATTAGAAGGCAGAGTTCGTGAAAGAACCTATAATATTCAGTTTAGGTTTTCTCAAAGGTTGTGTCATTATACATTCTTCCTGATTTCTGGAGTTTCCTAGAGCCTCCAGCCAAATTAGAGCAGTGTACAGCTGGGTGAGAAAGGCAAGTTCAACCTGGATGGGAGGGGAACATGCAGAGAAGCTTCAACCAGAAATGACTGAGTCAATCAGTTGGGAAGCAATTCTGGGCTGGGGGAAAGGCTTGGGGATGCCTCTCTCAAACTTAGTGGGCATTTGGCATGTGTTCTCCTGCAGCCAAGTTCACAAAGAGACACCACCTACACACATCCTAGTGGGCTGAGCCAGCCAGCAGCATTCACATTCCCAGGACTGAGGAGGATGTGGAAGGGCCTGGTCATCAATAGGCCTTGATTCCTGGTGCCATGATGGCTGTCCAATCAGCAGCCACTAAGCAAGACCAGGACAGGCTAGTCCTGCTTTGACATGTAAACCAGAGAAGAAAGCAGGCACCTAAAGCATCCTCAATTTCATTCCTCCCCTCCCTGTCTGAGCCAGCAAAAGGGAGAGGGAGAAGTGAGCCCTCAGTCCCTCCCTTTGAGGTCCACCACAGAGGTGCTGCCAGAATCCCTCTGTGCTTCTCATTCCCCATGCCAGCAGTTTAGATATTTCCTACAGGGTCTAGCCACACTATTTGCACTCAGCTGCTCTTCAGAAAATGATGCTGCCTACTTTGGTTTGTGTTTGCCCCTATAAATTCAATATAGGCACTGTTGGAGAAGTGGTATCTTCAGGGCCTAGAGTGCTGGCCATTGGGACCCTGGTGTCTATAAGTACAAGTCAGAGCATCTCCAAGCTCACTTTAAAAAGATATTCTGCTGCCATGGCTGCCAATGACTCACTAAGAGTCTCCTTCCTGGGAATTATTAAGGAGGGAACCTAGACTTAAGGAACAATTAACCTGCCTTGAGACAAGGGAAACAGGCTAGCCTTCCAAGAGGATTTATCTAGCCCAAGGAGTTTGGATTCCCAAAGGGGAATAGGAGGGGCTCAAAGAGTATCCCAGGAAGGTTGGCATACTGGGAAACTGCAGTGGCACTTATTGTGGATGCCTGGTTTTGCAATTATGTGATACATGCTCACAGATAATATTGCTGCATTAGAGCCAATTACATAGTGTTATGGACACACAACACGCAGATTACGCCCAGAGCCAAGAAAGCACAGAGTGATAAAGCGATGGCCTAATCGGAGGAGACAGAGGGAAATGTCAGCCTTATTAAGGTTGCCAGGGTGGTGTGGCTACATCTGGACTTAGCTCCTCCAGATCAGAGATGGCTATCTTGAGGGATGTGAAGGAGAGCCACACTCCAGCACTCAGCAGGGAACAGTAGGGAGCCAGGGGCAGATGCCAAGTTGGAGCTTTCCCAGGGTGATTACAGCTACCTCCATGGAGGACTGTGTACTGTTTCAGAGCCTGGGCCTCTTAGCAGGAAAGCACCATGCCCTCCACAAAAGAGGCTTTCAAGTCCCAGAGTCAGCAAGAAGATAGCCTATATTGTGTCCTCTACGCTTAGGTAAAGGCTCTATTCTTAGCTATGCCTCTAGCTCAATGGTTTTCAAACTTGAGCTTGCATGAGAATCCTCTGGAGGGTTTGTTAAAACGCACATGGCTGGGACCCCCCTCTCCCCCAGAGCTTCTGATTCAGTGGGCCTAGGTAGGGCCTGAAGATATGCATCTCTAGCAAGTTCCCAGGTGATGCTGCAGGTCTGAGGACCACACTTGGAGAACCACTACCCAAGTTTTCATCCCACACCCAACCCAATCTGGGTACACCTGCCCTGTCCCTTGAACAGGGCCTTCTCCTTGGTTCCGATTTCATCACAGCATTGTAGGTTCTGGACGCAGTGGGAGCCATCTTCCAGGTGGGACTGTGGTGCAGGCCAGATATGTGTGGATTCTAGAGTTAGACCACTGGCTTTAGATTCCCAGCCCTCCCGGTTGCTACTTGGGCTTTCCTACCAGTGTTTTGACAGTCTCTGACCTAATCCCCTCTTCTTACGGAGTAGTTATGCCACTTGCCAGCAGATCACAGTTAATTACTGACAAAGGCAGGACTGGAATTTCCCAGTTCTAGAGCAGCCAAGGGTCGGCAAACATTTTCTATAAAAAGGCAGATATTAATTATTTTAGGCTTTGTGCCCTGTGGTCTCTGTTGTGTCTCCTCGGCTGTTGTGACACGGAAGCAGCCATAGACAATACATAAACAGGTAGGTAAAACTTTATTTACAAAAAACATTCTGTATTGGATGGTGTTTGACCTGTGGGCAGTAGTTCATCAATCCCAGTACGTGCACAGCTTCTCATGCATTCTTCATTACTGGGAGCCCTTGTCTTGCCACAGTGCCCTGATATTTAGCTGAGGAACACAAGCACATTTTTTCAGGGTAGCAAGGTTCTAGTTGGGCTCAACAGGAGCAACAATAAGTTCACTAATCCCTTAGTGCCCTGGGGGAGAAAAGTTTAAAGCCCTCCTCCTGGTGCTCACAACTGAGAGAGAATGGGATCCATTGTTAAAACTAGCATTGTCCACATGGATCATTTTAATAGGGAGAATGATCCTTTTTCATTAAACATTTATGTTCTGATTATGACAAAACAGAAGAGCGACTACTCAGTATACTGGCCACACTTAGTCTCAATATAAACATAGTATAATGGGGTAATGGGTTTTATAAAAGAGAAATGGGAGGTAGACAGACTGTCTTTAGATCTCATGGGCATTGGGGAGGGAATGGCTTTATTTCTAGTTTAGACTCAAATGCCCATTCAGGAGCTCTGACAGTGCAAAAGGGGGAGACCAGAACTGAAGTCTTACAGAATTGATCTGAGCCTGGCTTGATCTTGACACTGATGGAAAATGCTGAATTGAGAGCATTCATTTGGGAGTAGCCTCCAACCTGGGTGACTGGGGATAAAGTGTATTTTCTCAGAATCTGTCCAAAGGAGCAGAGCAGTGAGGTTGAGACTAGACTATGGAAATGGTGGAACCCCTCCAAGAGATGGAAGTAAGAAAGATGAGGGATGAGGTCACCATAGCCTAGTCTGGGCCAGCCATGCAGTAAGCCTGGGGGGCATTGTCAGACCCAAACATTTATTTTCCTGTTGGTTAATTTTCAAGGAAGTTTACAGAACAGGAGATACTTGTGCAGTTCTTTCTAACTTTGGGTGCCAGGGTAGACATGACAGAGAATGTCTATGGTGGGGTAGTAAGCTTGCCCTGAAAACAGGAGGCAGTGGGCAAGCTGAGAGAAACTGTGGTGTAAAAGAGAACAGATAATTCCTGAACCCTCCAGGAGCTGATGTGCTACCCTGGGTGTCCCTCTCATAGCTTAAAATTGCTCATCTATACAGTAAGGGTAAGAATCCCAACCTCAGGGTTCTACAAGCATCAAATGACAGGAATGTGAAAGCATACTGTAAACTATAAAATACTATCAAACCCAAGCTAAAATAACAGCTGATCATTACTGGGCATTGCATGTGAGCCAGGCTGTGTGTAACAACTGCACTTCCCATGCCTTGTTTCAGGGTGTGGTAGTCAGCTGGATAATGCCCCTCTCTCCAAAAAATGTCCTTGTCCTCATCCCAGGAATTTAGGAATGTTACCTTATATGGCAAAAGAGATTTGGGAGATGTGACTAAGATAAGGATCCTGTGATGGGCAGGTTATCCTGGATTATCACTTGGGCTCTGAATGTCCTCCCAAGGGTCCTCATAACAGGAACGGATCACAGTGAACAGTGGGAGATGTGGCCACAGAAGCAGGAGCTCAGAGTACTGCAAGGAAGGGAAGCACAGGCCAAAGAATGTGGGTGGTCTCTACAAGTAGCAAAGGACATTGAAACATTCTCCTCCTGATGCCTCCAGAAGAAACGTGGTCCCACGAACCCATGTTAGACTTCTGACCTCCAGACTGTGAGAGAATAAATTTGTGTTTACGCCACTAAACTTTAGTAATCTGTTATCCTAGCGGTAAGCAACAAATCCAGGCATCATTCCTGGAGTCAGGCTAGTTTGGATTCATATCCTGGTCCTACCACTTGCTTCATCCATGAAACAGAGGTGATAACAAAAATGCCTTCCTCATAGGCTGTTTGGAGCAATTAACTGAGATGGTACATGCAGAACCCTCAGTTCAGTTCCTACCTGGCATACATTAGCTCTCAGTCCAAGTTGGCAATTATTAGTATCATCTTATTTAATCGCCACTAAAGCTCTCTGAGATTGGTGCTATTATTATCTCTGTGTTACAAAGGAGGAAACCTAATGAGATTAAGCAAACTTCCTCATGGTTGCACAGGCTATAAGTGGCAGAGCCAGAATCTGAACCAGGTCTCTGCCTTCCACACGCATGCTCCCCCAACCCTGCCCATCATGTTGGGGTTATGACCACACCACTTCCATTGAAGGCCAGCTACTTAGGGATGCGAGAACCAGATAGAGCACTGTGCTCCATACATGGGCAAAGGCCACCAAGACTGGAGATCAAATAAATCTGTGTTTATTAGGGAAACAAAAACTAACTGCAATGGAGATCAGCATCCAAGAGGTGACCAGCCCTCTGACATTCCTGGGCTGGCCAGCGGCACGCAGCAAATCATGAAAGTCTGAATACTGTGTTTAGTCATTTTGGTTCTGGAATAATTGCTATTATCGTAAATGTTTTATAGCCCTCATTACAGCTCACATTTAAATATCAGTGTAGTAATACATTAATAAGTCATTGCTGCCGGACTACTGCCGGATGCAGTTAGAGTCGAGCCCTGCATATAACTGCACTGTGTATTCAGCTAAATTAGGGCTGGCTGTGAACTCAACCTGATGTGAATGGCTGGGCATGGTTGGAAGGAAGCCTCTTTTCTGCAAAGGCTTCTTGCTTTTTACCTTTGAGAGAAAAAGTCTGGTAGTGAGTCAATGATCCTAATAACTAGGTATTGCCCCAAGAGTGGAGCCTAGAACTGTGGGACAGATCGAAAGGGAAACAAAGGCCATGATTTCTGCCCCAGAGGCATTCCTAATCCTATGGAGGGCTGGAGTGAGGCATAGTCCCTACTTCCAGGAAGCTTCCTACCAAGGAAGTGGAGTGATGGATTCTTCAGCCTTGTCAGATAAGATATTCAGAAGGTTCCTGGGTGTGTGGAGACAGGATGGGTTAGCACACTTCACAGAAAAGTTAGGCCACATGAAACAAAACAACTACTTAGGTTCAACTTCATAAAATGCCAAGTGTCTGCACTGGAGCATTGGTAAAGTATGGAGGAGGCAGAAGCAGGCAACACAAATGTGGTCTACTCCTTGCTCTTTACCATGTGCCTAAAATAGTGCTGGACACATGGGAAATATGGGAAGGGGGGGGAGGGAAAAGTACTAGGTTCTGTGTCTTGAGGTAAATATATTTTCTTCTGGCCCAAGAACCAAACAAATGCTAATAAGGCCCTAGGGAATTGAGGGATAGCCTGGGGCAAGGGGGTGTGATCACTGGAATCCTCCTGTGGCCTGAGGTGGGGGAAGAAGGAATCTACACAGGCCCCTAGGGTGCAGTGGGTTTGGGGGCCACTGTGCTGAATGCAGCTGTATTTTTGCTTCCATGGAGGTCCAGGTAGGGGGAAACAGGAATGACCAGGACAGGACTACATTGTCTCCACCAACATCAGTAAACTGGTAGCCTCCATTTACTGAGTATATACTCCACACTAAACCTTTTACCAACCTGTGAGGTACCATTACCTGCCTCCTGCCAATGAATAACCTGTGGATAAGAGATGCTGATAATTTGCCTAAGATCACGCAACTAGGATATATCCGACTCAATTTGAAACACGTATGGACCAAGTCATGGGGCTATAGTAAGGCACAGGACAGAAAACGTTGGAGGTCATTTTTTTTTTTTTAATTTTTTTTTTCAGCGTTTATTTATTTTTGGGACAGAGAGAGACAGAGCATGAACGGGCGAGGGGCAGAGAGAGAGGGAGACACAGAATCGGAAACAGGCTCCAGGCTCTGAGCCATCAGCCCAGAGCCCGACGCGGGGCTCAAACTCCCGGACCGCGAGATCGTGACCTGGCTGAAGTCGGACGCTTAACCGACTGCGCCACCCAGGCGCCCGTTGGAGGTCATTTTAAGAGAAAGGCAATGTGTTTACCAAGAACCAAGGACAAAAGGAGTCTGCTTAGTTTCCAAAGAAAGGCTTCTTTCTGGGCTAGTGCGGGCCTATGGCAGAGTAAGACAAGGTGAGCTACTGAGAAAACACTAACAATGAACTGTCCACATAGACCCTGTATTAGGCAGCATGTACAATGGACAGAGCAGGGAAATTGGAGCAAGATAGTGCTAGATTCACATCCCGTCTCTCACGCTTAGCAGCTAGGGGTCCTTGGGAAAACCCCTCCGTTGCTCAGCTTCCCCATCTATAGCACAAAGATAACGCCCACCTGGTAGGTACGTGTGTTACTAAAAAGATGATATGTATATGTTTTCTTCTTTCTAAAATGAGGACACTCATATGTAACTGGCACTGTGGTTGTGTGAATTAGTGATGCCATAATGAGGCACTCAGCACATAGTAGAATTTCAGGAAGTGATACTATGGCTCCAGATGGGTAGGTCAATAAGTATGGCAAGGACAACAGAGGGGAGGAAAGAGCCACCTGAAAAAAGGAATGTGGGGAGGGAGCCTGATTAAGCATCTGACTTTGGCTCAGGTCATGATCTTACAGTTCGTGAGTTTGAGCCCTGCGTCGGGCTCTGTGCTGAGAGCTCAGAGCCTGGAGCTTGCTTTGGATCTGTGTCTCCCTCTCTCTCTGCCCCTCCTCTGCTCATGTTCTGTCTCTCTCTCTCAAAAATAAATAAACATTAAAAATAAAAAAACATTTAAAAAAAGGAATCAGGGATCCTCTTATCATCTGGAGATCAGACCTCTTATCTCCAGCTGCTCCATAGCTGTTGACTTATGATTCTTCTGGCAGTCACACCTGTTCCTCCCGCCACCTTCTAGAAGCATCTTGGTGCTGCCTTCCCCCCATGTTACTTCCTTGTTAACCATTTCCCTTTTCCTCTACCTCCACAGCACACTCAACAACAACAACATCAGCCGCATCCTGGTCACTAGCTTCAACCACATGCCGAAGATTCGAACGCTGTAAGTAAAGATCGCTGCTTCTGCCCCCATGTACTACCGGCCTCACTCAGCCCTACATGCTGCACCCTGAGCTGCTAGTAAAACCTATTGTGCTTGCTCTGCAGATAGGTCCTGGAGGAAACAGTGCCTTTCTCTACTGTTAACTAAGAGGTGTTGGGGAGCAACAGAAGAGGGGGAAGTGTGACAGTGCCATCCACGGCTCTGAACCCCCATTCCACAGTGGACAGATTCATTTCTCTTTGCCTTAGGACATGGGGATTCGTCCTTGTGTTCTTCACCCTGATGGAAAGTCTATTAGTGTCACAAAACATATAGAACTGGGACATAATGACTTACTATTTTCTTAGCTAATGTCGTGTACCATTGGCAGGTCCATCATAGTGCTGTGGTTATGTTTTCCCGCTATGTCCAGTGGAGGAGGAGGAGTCCTAGTCCCTGCTTCTCCCCATCCTCCCAGCCCACACCCAACATGCTCTCCCCTGCTCCCTTGATGGTATTCTGATATTAGAATGCAGGAACTTGATTCTTTACCTTTAATTTGGGGATAGGCTCAAGCCTTCCTTTTCTGTGTAGTCAGAAAGCAGATCTCCCCATAACACCCCATACCAAGAGCAGTTGCTTATTACCTGGGAAGTTCTTTTCTCCTCTCAGCCAGAAACCCTTTTGTGAGTTTCTCTGCAAATGGACTCCATTCGCCTTTCCACCAGAGGTTCATATTGATGGTTGTCTTGGTGGAACCTCATTGGTGTTTGTATTACAGTAATAGAAGAGAGCCAGCCCCCAAGAGTTTTCAGCTAAATACATTTAAGGCCAAGGCAAAGGGCGGCAATTCCTGCTGCACCCTTTGTGAGCTCTGGGACCTCTGTTCTCTCCTCTATAAACGGGGGCGGTGGTGAGGATCAGATGAGATGATGAGGTATGTGCAGTGCCTGAGGAGTAGACAATAAATGGTACTGACTGTTACTGTTATAACTGCTCTATCCAGAAATCTGGACTAGAAGTACCAAGCAGCCAGCTAATCAATGGCTCCTGAACAACATGGTATCCACAGAGATTTAAAAATCCTTAGAACAGTTGTTCCCAAAATTAGGTCCCTGGACCAGCAGCACCAGCATCACCTGGAACTGTAGACCCATGGAATCAGAATCTCTGGGAGTGGGTCCAGTCTTTGGGTTTTAATAAGCCCTCCAGGAGC
This sequence comes from Lynx rufus, assembly GCF_022079265.1. Taxonomy (NCBI): domain Eukaryota; kingdom Metazoa; phylum Chordata; class Mammalia; order Carnivora; family Felidae; genus Lynx; species Lynx rufus. Next base: position 180,333,943 of record NW_025814823.1, read on the forward strand.
TTTTGATGCTCATAAGGTTTGAGAACCCCTGCATTAGTGAGAAAGTGACCTTATCTCGGGGGTGGAGAATGAAGCAGAAGCCAGTGAAGGCACTGTGTAAGGAGACAGTACAGAGAACCTGAAGCAGACCCGAGTTTAAAGGTGAGCTCTGCCACTTTGGGCAAGTTTCTTTGTCTCTCTGCCCTGCAGGGACAGTGAATTAAATGCTTGTCTCACAGTTGTTGTGAGAATGAAGTGCACTAGCATGTAAAGGGCCCGGTCATGGTGGGCACTCAACAAATGCTAGTTATTATGAAGAAGAATCTGAGCCCGGTGTTCATCATTGCTCCCCGTCTCTCCCTCCGATCCCTCATGTGATAGCATAATTCAACCAAGAAAATCTACCCTTTTGCTTCCACTTTAAAATGGGATGGTGCAGTCATGGAGTTTTAAGGAGAAACCATGGGGTCTTCAAAGACCTCTTCAAAGTCCACAGCATGCCACAAATGAGCCTCAGGAGAGCGAGCCGAGGGCCCCTGGCCAAGAAGCTGAAAGCGAGTGTCCAGGTACAGGGCCTGCATTTCCCCAGACAGGTTGGTTGAATAGAAGAAAAATGGCCCTCGCCTACAGAGAAAGCCAGAGTCCAGCTCCCGTGGCTACTCTTCTGTGACTTCAGCTGCCCCTCTTGTTGTCAGTCTAAGAGTAGCAATAACAGAAGCTGGGCCAGGTCCACGGGATGGGGGCCGGGGGTAGCTAGGTCTGGATCTCAGGTGCTTTGTTTGGCTGTGTCAGGTGTGAAAGGAGGGCAGAAGAGTTTCTTCTCGTTTCTGTTGTCATCCTTGCCTGTGGTCCTGAACACTCATCTGATGAGTTCAGATCAATCAATCAATCTCATCTGTTCTCTTTGCTCCGTGCTTGCTGCCACTTTCTCTTTAGTTTAATTTCAGAGACGGCTCTGTACAGAACTCCCCAGAGACTTGCGCTGACTAATCCCCCTTTGCTGTAATTAAGGTGGGGGTGGGGGGAGACTAGTGAGGGGAGATGGGGGAAGAGGAGAGAGGAAGGAAGTCATAAATGGGATTTCTAAAGGAAAGCTTTTATATTTAATTCAGAAAGCCATAGAAAATGAACAGTGACCCTCTCTAAAAGGATTTGCTGGAAATTTAATTTAGCGCCTGTGGCTAAAAGGCACCTTTTACAAATTGGCATTAGGATTCATTCACCTTATCTTTTGTGAAGGTGGTTTGGCCAACATGGAATATGGTGTTTCCAGCGGCAAAAGACTGCAGAACATGCGGGAACCACCTAGGCGCCTTGATGCCTTGGTGTCTAAGTTAGAAATGGTAGCCTTGTACAGGGGAGGGCCATGGGTTGAGAGGAGACAGAAGTGTGGACCTAGCATCCTCATGACAGTAATGACCACGGACGTCACTGTGGTGGCTCATGGTTTGCAGGGCCTTATGCCAAGCTTGTCTCATGAATTCTTTCAGTCCTTACAACAGCCCTGGAAAGGGGGCACCAATAATATCCCCATTTTACAGATCAGAGCACTGAGGCCCAGAGTTAAATCCCTGCCCAAAGTCAGAGTAGGAAAGCAGAGAGGCAATGTCAGATTTGGGCAATTTGGCATCAGAGCCAGAGCTCATTCCGTTCACCAGAAACTAAGGCAGAAGGGTGTGTTCCAGGTGAGCCGAGGAAGGAGAGAAGGGCCACTGGAGGCCACCTTCCCCCAAGTCATTGCTATCCCAACTCACCAGAATTATGGGAAGTAATTAAAATAATTTTCCATCTCAATCAAGGGGATTAGGAATACTCCTGGCAGTGTCCAGGCTCATGTTTCATGATCAATGTGATTACTTTTCTTTCAATGTTACTATTTGGGATCATACTGCTCAATTCAATCTCCCAAACATGATAGGAAAGGCTGCACTTTGGAAGAATTTGCCCAGTTCAACTCTGCCAGCGCTTCTGGTGGGTAAAATTCCAAGAGTGGGGATCTGAGCCCTTCCATTGTCCTGGGCTTTTGACAAGAGCCTGCAGGTACCTTCCGAGTCAGTTCTGGTCACCTCTTTTCCATGGTCCCACGTGGAAGGGGAAAAATTCCTACAAAGGTGGACAAAGGGTTAGGAACCATCTGTAGCAAGGTTAGGAAGAGAGGTAGCTTGGGGCCAGCCAGCAGGGATTGAAAAAGAACCATCCTAATGTAATTTTCCAAAAGGAAATCTTCGACATTTTCATTATCCCAGAAATTAATCAGCTAAGGATCTGACTTACTTAACCCTCATTTTTGTCATTCCATTGATGTCTTACCCCCGATGGGAACTGATGGGGAATTGGTTGACGTTGATCTGCCTTGTGGGCCCATGCTCAGTGCTTCATGGGAATCCCGTTTCCTTAGCTTCCATACCTCACTGCCAAAGAAGGCAACTGCCTTTCCTCATAGAAGCCAGACTCTCATCAGAAGGCTCTGATTCTCCTGGCACGTGAAAGAGCCCCAACGCCTCAGCCTGTGCTACAATTGGAGCCTACCTCTCTCCACCTTGTCTCTAAGAACCAACCCACCGTTGCTGTTCTCCTAGGCAGCCTTTATACCCAGTGGTCTATTCTAGCCATAGAACCAACATTCCATGCCTCCTTCTCTTTCCGCCCCCCTGACTCTCTTTCTCTCCCTCCCTTACTTTCTCTCCCTCCTGTCTATCTTTCTCTCTCTCTCTCTCTCTCTCTCTCTCTCTCTCTCTCTCCCCCTCTCTCTGTGTGTGTGTGTGTGTGTGTGTCTGTGTGTCTGTCTGTCTGTCTGTCTCTACAACTCACTGATAGATCAGGAAACAAATCATTTTCACTCATGCTGAAATTTCCCAAGAAGGCCCAGTATACAAGAGAAATTCCCTCCTCTCCCTCATGTTCTTCCCCTAGTTTAGGATTTTGCCTCCCCTCCCCCTTCCCGCCTACAGCACTTCTTTCTGAAGTGCCACACGAAGAGAAGGCAGCATAGGAGTCTAGGCTTTGAAACTCAAAGGGGAGAATTTCCTGGAGCCCATTACAGACATAGAATCTTAGGCCTAGGAACCTATGAAAATGTGTTCAAACTTAAAGTATTGGCTCTGAAATCCAAAAGAACATTACAACATCAAAATTCATCATTTTGAAACAAAATCATAAACACCATTTCAAATTGTTTTTCAGCAGAAAAAATAATTGCATTCTACATGGGATATAGGTTCATTTAGTTGGCAGATATGATGGGATCTTGGGACCCCCTGAGGCTGTCAAGGCCCCTAGTGGCCCTGGCCTGCCCAAGGTTTGCACCTGTGCAATGGCAGGAATGCTCGGCCGGCACGCCCCTCAAGTTAGCTGCACTTGGCCAGTGTTCAGCAATGCTGACTTTATACTCAGTCGAGTGTGGTCAAGAGCCCTTCAGCGCTCTCCATCTTGGGCATGGAGATAGCCCAAGCCACTGCTTTAGGCTGCCACTCAATATTAACCAACTTGACACAGAGCACTTGAAAGTCCCAAGATATCGCTGGCTGATTAGCATGTCCAGGATTGGGCATTTGAAGTCTGCATCAGAAACCCAAGTGTGTGATAAGCTGATGTAACTAAAACTTTCCTACCACCACTTCTAATGACCTAGGGTTGGGGGGAATGTGCTAATAGGAAGACCCTGATAGAGAAGCCTTGGGGAAAAACCTGTACAAGCCCCTACATATCCTTAGTTTGCCCCTCAATTCGTGGAAAGTAAATTCAAGTCATTTAACCATATGGGATTCCTTTCAGAAGTAGAACATACAGATCCCTCTAGGGAATCTTAATCACTCAGAGGTGAGAAATTGATCTGGAATCACAGCTACTGCAGGAGGAAAAGCCAAAGAGTCCTGGAACTGGTTAGGAGGTCTTAACAGGGGCACCTAAGCCAGAATAGCAAATACACCTGGTAGAATTTAACTTGGGAAGGAGAGGAGGGCAAGGTGGAGACATTGCTGTGGGCTGCAAGGGTCTGGAATGGACAGCCCTTTATTTGAATGGGGGTGGGTGGAAAGAAGGTATAGGCTTTGCTCACTGGGCTACTGCACACAAGCCCTCCAGCTTTCCATGTAGGGGTTCATTCACTTTAGGGAGGAGATGAAGGAGAAAGTGAAGGCAACGGCAGGTTTTGGCCACAGTGCCACCATAGACTGAAGCATTGAGATTGAGAAGCTGTTTGAAGCTATCTGGAACCCAGGCTAACTACAGTACTAAAATTTGCAAGTCAGTGACCCCTTTGAAAATTTGACTCGAATCTGAAGCATTGCTTTAATAATGTCACTCTCCTCCTCCTACATGTTGAGGCTTTCTTGAGTGGGAAAGAAAAGGGTGTAATTACTATTAAGAAATGGGGAATTGTTCAGAACCCTGGAGGTATCAGTTGGATGTGGCCTGCATGTGAAGATAACAAGTCATTTGTGGTTTGGCAAAAAAGGGCTGAGGCTCCCATGGTAACTCACTCATACAGCGGGAAATGCTTCCCTGGGCTCTGGAGGGTTATCACACTGGGCAAAGGGGCACAGAAGGTTTGGCCTACTCTGTTCACTTCACTCTGTGACAGCATCTTACCTCAGTCCCTCCCTCTCCTAGGCGCCTCCACTCCAACCACCTGTACTGTGACTGCCACCTGGCCTGGCTCTCAGATTGGCTGCGACAGCGACGGACAATTGGCCAGTTCACGCTCTGTATGGCTCCTGTGCACCTGAGGGGCTTCAATGTGGCAGATGTGCAGAAAAAGGAGTATATATGCCCAGGTGAGGCTGTCCCACCCTCTTCCCCTCTGTACTGTGACTCACCCACCCCTGAGCTCTCCCTGACATCACCCTGGGCATGAACCCACACTTAGCCCAGAGCTTGGTGTGCACTCTCCTGGGTTCCTCAGCACTCTGTAGTCACTTGGGCTCTGGGGTGCCTCAGAGGCTTCTGAAAAAGCAGCTCTTGTCATCTGGTAAAGGAAAATGCTCAAGGAAGTAATGAATCACTTTCTGTTAAGCTTCATCATCCATTGATGCTAAGAAACTTAACAAGTGTTAAGTACATTGTTTATCATTTCCTAAACATGTGCCTGTCATCTGATTGCCATAGAAATTGAAAGACAAGTTAATGGAAGCGGTAGGGTCAGCCTGCTTGGCTGGAAACCCTAGATCTGCCCCTTAGTAGTATGTGACTTTGGCAAGTTCCCATATGTTTGCAAAATGGGAAAATCATAGTACATAACTCAAGGGATGGGTGGGAGGATTAAATGAAATAATGCCTATGAAGCACTTAGCATAATACATAGCACTTGGTAAGAGCTAATAAGTGGAGCTTAATTATTATAGTTTAGTGGGTCCACAAAATGTGCTGAGCAAACATAAGAGTTTGATCTGTGGGTAATTGAAGTGTAATAGAAGCACAGATCGCCTGCGTAGTATAGAAAACAGAACTGTGCACAGACATAACTGAACACAGCGCAGATCTCCAGGGATGGGAGATGCCTGACTGACCTGAGAAAAATCTTCTCCGTTGATGTAGTGGCTTTTAACCGAGTCCTCATTTTCACGCTTGCTTTTTTGTTTTTACTTTTCATTGACACCCTCCATTCCCACCGACTCCCTCTACCTGGGAAATCCCTGAATTTCCTCAAAAACAGGAAGTATTCAGTTCAGGAGTTTCCCACAGAAGCATTCCTGATTTCCAGGAACCCAGTCCTGGAACTGGGGCTCAGTGGCCTCTGAAAGCTGATGTTGGGAGTCAGCCTACAGGAAAAAGGAAGGACAGATTCCTCAACACTGGTTGGGGCTACAGTCCTCACATTTCTTGACTGTTGTGTTTTCAGTATTGAAGATCACCTAAGCTCCATGTGTGCTGCAGGGAGGGCCCAAACCAGCCAGCAGTGTAGACTGGCCCCCTTCTGCTCTTAGGCTGCATTTGCAATATGGAAGACTTTTTTTTTTTTTTTAATTCAACTTCATCTCGCTCCCTGCCACTCTCTCTTGTCATGTTACTACTTCATCAAGTTATTTATTATCCAAAAACATTTTAACATGTCTCAGAGCAGTACCTTAATAATTTCCTATAGACGCCCACTTAGAAATCACTTCCCGTCAAACACATATAATAAAACCGTTTATCACACAGGCACCAACCTCACATATAGTGACTATAATTACAGTAATTATTAGGCAAAGAGTACAATATCGGCATAAGTGCCAGTGAAAGAAATAATTATAGAGTGCAGGAGTCATCCAAGAGCTAGTGAGAAAAACTAATTAGACAGAATGTTAAAACACATCATTATAGGTGGGTGCCGGGCTTAATGCTCTGCACGAACACAAATACGACTTCGTCAGAAAAGCACCTTCCCGTCAAAGGAGTGGCGAGACATTGCTTCCCCAACAGCAGTTAGGATCCAAATCCCAGGGAGGAAGGCTGAAGCTCCTAGGTCCCGGAAGTGCTCGTGCCCCAAATCTCCTGCCTGGAAAAGGCTGGATCTAGCGGGCAGGTTAATACTTAACATAGAAGCATCCCTATCACCTCCTCTGTTTATGTCAATTAAGCCTGTGGCTTGTGATAATCCCTCACACTTTTCAGTACTAAGCCAGGTGTCTTCTGAGGACACAGGAATCAGGTCCACAGACTCCAGACATGACTGTGCTATTAATCTACACCCTGCCTCACCAGTAGTAGAAATTCAAGAGAGCGACAGTGGAACCCCTTTGTGGGAAGGATTCTTCGATGCTTTCCAGGCTCTCATGGGTTAGGGACAGAATGCTGTGCAGCGTTGCTTTCTGTAAAGATCTAAGTCAGATATAATGCTTGGCCAAACTGAGTATCCCTGACGAATGGAGCCCTATCATCATTAGTGGGGTGCAGGAGTAGCACCCCCTCCAGAAGGTACTACTCCTTTAATAACTGTTAAAGGTGGTTTGTGAGGCCATGTGAAAGGGATGCCAGAGAAAGCCATGTGGAGTGAGACTCCACACTTGGGAGGTGGAAGAGGACAGCTGTTTTCACGCACTGACTATCCTTCCCACACACCCCACCATGTGCAGGCTCTACCCATGGCAGAGTCCACAGGGCATCCTCGTGAGGCAGTTTTGTATGGATCACATTGGTCGTACGCTGCAAAACTGTCAGTGTTCCTCGTTCCAGCTCTTCCCCCAGTGACTCACAGGAGGAGGGCTTTAGTCAAGAAAGGCAGGAGTAAGAACATCTCTGTTAAAGGAGAGGTCATCTGCTCAGGAGAAAAAAAGGCATGGGGTACCAATTAAGCCATCCCTGCATGTAGTTTCATCACCAGTGGCCCCTGTCAGGGAAGCATCAGAAAAGCTCCTGGGGCCCTTAAACCATATCAAAAAATTCACCAAACACATGACTCCAGAGACAGGGAAGAGTTTTATCTTGCTCAGCCTGTGAGGGCCCTGGTTGCCCAAGTCCCTGCTATCTCCCTGTGAATTAAATCCAGCCGGCTGGAGCCCATCCTCTTCTCCCCAAAAGCCTTGGCTGCAGGCTCCTTATCACTCCAGCTAACCCAGAAATTTGCTAGCAGCACACTTTGACAGAATTCATCTCCTCTGTCACCCGTACCCCGCCAATCAAAGGTATTTATTTTCTTCCTCTAGAGAGGCACCTGAGAATTTTTCAAAGGGTGGGAGACTATATCTTTATTTTATTTTTTATTACTGTTTTTGTACAGTATGCAGCTAGACTTCTTTGTTTCCTTCAGCCACTGCTGCAAAAATTTCTGTTAACTTTTCTTGTTTTAGAGAGGAAGGTTAGGGCCCTATAACTAGAAGGGTCTGTGGTCCCCACTTGTTGCCTGTACCAGACGGGGACTTTATCGAGTTCATGATACTAGACCACAGAAGAGGTTCTACTATGGCCACTACTTGACTCATGTGAGTTGCAAGTTTTGGGTTTTTGCCCATCCTTACCTAAAGGGTTTATGCTGGGGTTTAAACTCCCGGATTTATTTTCTGTGTGTCAATTTTCTGGTTACCTTAATCTGAAAAAGTTTCTTCCGGTCACAATTCATAATTCAAGGGTATTAGTTAAATATTTGACCTCCTGAGTCAGTTATCTCTTTCCTTTAAACATCTTTGTATCCACTGGCTTGTCCACCTGTTTTACACTTATCTGCCCACAGCCTTTGAGTGTGAGATACCCTTTCATGAAGATCGATCTTGTCTTCTAGTACTAAGGGGTCACGTTTTTAAGGTTGCCCCAATGCCTGGAACAATGCTTACTCGTAAAAGCCTCTCAAGAAACACTTCCTCATTTATTACTAAAAATTAAATCGGCATATAACCCTGGAAACAAGAAATTTTCACCACCACCCCCTTTTTTTTTTTTTAATTTGGGACTAGTTACTAAGTATAAAGATAATTAAGGTAAGCCATGACTAGCCGCCCATCTCCTTAGGAGGTTTTAATTAAAACACCATAATTGGACATTGCAAGAATGAGATTATTAGGTTTATTTAGCCATTCCTAAAATTATCATGCCTCTGGTATTTAAATCACGTTCATTTATATTCTCATCATAATTGCTCAAACCCCATTGTCATTGCAGTCTGTTGTTGGCTTTTGAAAGGCCAGAGGCCAACAGGGATGCTTAATTTGAATGCTGGAATTAATTTATTTCCACATGCTCACAAGGCCATTGGATTTTTCGGTTCTGTGCACTCTGCTGGGTGGGATTCCCTTTAAAGACGGAAAGAAATAAACACAGCTCTAACAAGAGTGTCCTGCTATCTCCACTGTAGCTTACACAATCTGTGTCTTGGCCCCTGAGGCTCTTCGTCCTACCTCCTGAGATTCCCAGGCTCTGATGGCTTTCAAAGTCATGGCAATAAAGAGAGGCATTTGGGGTATCTTCTTCGCAAAGGAGATGGTACAAAGAACACTGAACCAGAACTTAGAATGTTGTGGTTCACTAGTTCCATGATCTTGACCAGTTTGCTTGACTCCCTGTTCTTCCCTTTCCTCATCAGTATAATGGAAATAATAATAATAAAAGAACATACGTCATGGGTTTTATGAGAACCAAATGAGCTCACACATGCAAAGCCCTTGGTGCAGCATCTAACACTTAGGAAACATTCCATAAGCATTAGCTGCTGTTACAACAATGACATCATTCTTAGTTGGGCCACCATTGTGTCCCTGGGCAAGTTCTCTCCCTCCAAGATGTCTGTTTCCTCATCAGCTCCACAGCCCTTTCTAGGTCTGAAGTTCAGTGAGCTTTTCCCCATTCAATTGGACACACCAGTTAGGACTTTCCACTTCCAGCGTGATGCCAAATAGAAGAACAGAGTTGAGGAAGCAGCCTGGCAGGAGCCAGTGTCCCTGATCATTGCTCCTCCTCCTTGTCTCTCAGACTAGAGGGGGTATCATGCAGTCACCAGAGACACGATGACGTGATCGCTGTTCGTGCCAGCCATCACAGGCACTTTGCCATGACAGGTCTGGTCGGGGACACATTCCTGCCCTGCCCTTGTGCTCATTGAGCACCACCCCCCCGCCATCTGAGGGGACAGCAGCCTGATAATCAGGGAGGGGAGGATCAGCACTTCAGTTGCCCTGTGCTCTGCCCTGCCCTCCCTCAAGACATCAGGCCACAGTCCTGGGAGTGGGAGTCAGGGGACATCAGAAGGCTGGACATCTCAGTGTCCTCTTTGGGTGACACGGAGGTGGCTCTGGCTCCAAAGTGAAATTCCTGAGCTGAAGTGGTGATTCCGGAAAGGGGAGACAGGCCCCGAGAGGGGAGACAGGTACTTGGCCCATATCCTCGTCTCCCTGTTCTGTGTGAGAACTAGCTTCCACCTCAGTGCAGCAACATTTTGTCCCACAGGAAGAGTTCCAAGGGCAGATAGCTTGGGCACCCATTTAAAAACAAAGAGCAAGTCCACATCCACTTCAAGTTCCTCACAAAACATCTCAGAACATGGATTACAGGGGTTCTGTGTGCTAGTGCATCACTACACTCTGATTTAAGCTGCTTTCTGTGCCAGGAAAAGGAGGAGATGGTACCAGCAGGCAAGCTCGCTTGGGGATAATGAGTATTCACGAGCCCCGTGAGCACGTGTTATACAACAGGAACACACATGTTCATGTAGGCACAACCCCACATAGTCCTCTCCCCTCAAACATGTGTGGAGACTTTCCACCTCGATCAAAACACTCTGTTCCCATTCATCTGCTTCTCAGCTTATACAGTGCTCAGAGAATTTCCTGGGTAGAACCATGGGTTTTTCCTCACTTTGCCCCCCTTGGAAATTCTCTGTCACCTGCACCACCCCCTTCACTCTCAATATGTGTGGACAGGAAAGGCTGAGAGGAAGGGGTTTGCAGACAGAGCTAAGACGAGTGCCTAGGACACCCTGAGCTGTGCAGGTGAGCAGGGCTCAGCAGGAGCCTCAGCAGAGTAGCAGATGGCCTTTGCCAGCACTGAGCTGTCGTAGAAAGACATGAGCTTCAGGCATGAAGGTCCCATCCACCCATAACCGCTTCGTTCCCCACCCACCCACCCCCACACACACTATGGCTGGTCCTAGCAACCAGAGCCCAGGGCACTCAGAGCTCAGGGGTCTCCCCTTAAGGCCCTTCTAGAAGGATTACTTGCCCCCATAGCTTGGTGACATTCAGCCCCCACTCTGCCAGGCTTCTAGACCAATTCCATTCATCTATTCATCCTTCCGCTGACCCAAGGTAGGTTTACAAGGTTTTGTGCTTTGGCCCTGCTTTAGGCATTGGGGACATAACAGGGAATAAGACAGAAAAGACCACTGCCCTTGTCGAATTTACATGCTAGTCTCAGTCTATCCAAAGACAAAAAGCAAAGGGGAGGGACTTCTGCCACCATAGCACTCAGAGGTTCAAAGGGAAATGCACTTGGTCCATTGGGCATGGAGCAGAGGGGAATGTTTCTGGGGAAAATGAACCTATCTTTCAACCCCATCTTAAACCTAAAGTGTTTTGTTTCAACAAGAGGATAACACCCTTACCACGTGTGAATGCCTGGCTGGGGAGCCACCAGCCCGGGATGCTGACAGAGGCTATAATTACCTTTGTTTCTCTCTGCGTAATTAAAGGTGTTGTTAGTGACCTGGTTATGGAATCTTTTTCAAAGGCTTTTTTTACCTTGACAACATCCCTTGAAATGTAGCACATACTCCCTACAGAATCAGAGCCACCCTGTGAAAGACCCAGCTCATTCCCAGAGGGATTCAAGGCTACAACCTGGGGCTGGTTTAAACAGAATTAATTCTAGCACAGAAGTCAAAGGGGCATTTTTGAAAAAACTCCCATTTCAGAACTTCCTGTTGCCCGTAGAAGCCCTGACTGTAATGTCTTTCTCCCCCTCTCCCTTCCTGACACACCCCAACCAAGTAACAATTTGACAAATCAGAAGAAGTACAGCCATCCGATTACTGTCTGCCTTGATGGGTGGAAATACAGGAGGAGCACAGACTTCATCCTTCCACGGAATCCCTGACATTTCCCAAACAGGAAGGTGCCCGTGGTGTGGCGATTCTCCCTGGCTTTGTTAGGCACCCTAGCCCCTTGATGTGGAGGGCCAAGCCTGGCAGTTTTCTTTGGGGAGCGTCATAGGCACTTCAAAAGCCCTGACATCTGAAGCCATACCACTCCCAGCCTCTCTCACATGTGGGGAGAGGGTGGGAGCTCTTCACATTGCATATCCTCTTGGCCCCCTTCAAAGAAGCAGAGCCAGGATGGACAGGTGCTGTTGGGTGTTTTACTCCTTCTCTGCTTCGATTCTTCTGAAGACCAGGAGTAATTGATCTTTTCAGTCCAAAAAGGACTTCAGAAGTCATGCAGTCCAAATTTCTTATTCACTGAGATGGTAACAAAAGAGCTCAGAGGGATATTATGATTTGCAGGCAATTCGTGGCAGAGGTAGACTCATTAACAGTAATAATAACAGCAACTAAGCTCTGACTCTGTGCCGTGCATTCTTCTAAATACTTTATATGCATTAACTTTCTTTGCCTTCACAACAAAACCATGCTGTGAAATAAGTATTGTTATTTCTTCTCATTTTACAGATGGGGAAAACTGGGCACGGGGATATAGGGATGAAATGACAGAGCCAAGATTCAAATTGAGGCAGTAAGACTCCAGACCCCACTCTCTGAGCCACAACACTCTCATTCCTGATCTGAGGCTCTTATAAGCTGATTCTCTGGGGTTGCCATTTCCTTAGAAATGGAAAACTTCCCCAGTTTGGAACAAAGCTTGTATCACCTCTCCCAGAGAATGTTCCGGTTGGGGATTTTAGTGAAAGTCATCATCACTCTGGCATTTTTCATGGTCTCCATGAGATCTGCTAATGTGAGTAACACTGAACAGTTTGAAGTCCCTATGCCCTAGACATGAATATTTTCTCAAATGTCCCAGAAAGGAGGATATTTTTTAATTTGGGGTATGTGTGTATGTGTGTATGTGTGTCTGTAGGTGTGTGTGTGTATGACAGAGACAGAGACAGGGAGAAAAAGAGAGAGAAGGAGATGGTGAGGCCAAGAGAAGTAATCTTTGATTACTGAGTCGGCACTTTCTGGCAAGGTAAATATTCCAAAACGAGCCTTTGGCATCCATTTGAGCCCTTGCAGAAGGACCGTCCCCAGGCACAGGGACTGTTGAGCGTGAAGAGGGGCATCCTCCACTTTGAGTCTCAATGTCCAAACAAGCATTTGCCCAGGCCCCCTTGGTTCTCTGATGCATCCACTTTGGCTGGACCCTTCTGACTTCCCAGACTCAGCTTCTCCAGTGAACAGGGGCCAAACCAAAGTCAGTGTTTCCCTGCAGACATTTTCAGGTTTCATATTGAATCTCTGTCCAAGGGCTCCCAGTCAGAATCCCATGTCCAGGCAGTGAGAGATCGGCAGAGTTGGTCTGAGCCTGTGGTCCTCCGCTCTGGGGGTGGGCATCTGGAAAGACATCAGGTAATCCCTGCTGGCTAGATCTCGCAGGCGGTGGAGAGGTCCTGAGGAGGCTCTGGGGTCGAGTTTACCTTTGGGACCACAAAATGTCCACATTTGGAAAACAAACCACAGGTCTGAGATTCTTACCTTACTTTGAAGAAGTAGTGATAGCATGAAAACTTTTATGTGTTTAAAACATTTGAATGTACTTCTTGTGACTCTTTGAATCCTGGGTTAGTTTGCTAATATGTATCTTTATCTTTGTATGGTTTTCTAAAGAAGTTCTTTAGATGCCATTTACTTGGGTTTTTACCACTTTGCTTTAAATTCACACAGGTTCTCACCTCAAACAAAATTAAAAGCTGACTCCAAAATACGTAATAACTTATTTGCCTTTTTTCTAATAAGATAGGTTTTATTTGCATGTTCTCTGGACATAAAAGTTGCTTGAAAATGCTTTGGATGATGTCACTGCTGATGACTATAGACACTTTGAGAACATCAATGCCCCAAATAATGAAATTCTGACAGCTTCCCCTACCCCAACTTGGTTTTAGAGTGTGTTCAAAACTCTAGAGAAAAGAATGAAAGCGTGCCTATACCTAGCATCCAATCCCCAAATGAAAGCCAAAAATCGTAGGTGTTCAGACATTGGGCACCCTGAGCAAATAGTCCCAGTGTGCCTTTTTTTGCATTCTGGTGGCATATTTTCATGTGGGACTGACTCTGAGAGCAACCCTTTCTCTGAAAGACGAGGATGATGTGATGACAGAGCCAGTAGAACAATCCAGAAACAGGTCAAGGTCAGAATCTCTCCTCTTGGCTAAATATTTAGCCAGTTGCAGCCATGTCTCCCAGATGAGAGGAGATGTCAGCTGGTGAAAATTTTTCAGGTATTTTGTCAGGTGCTGCTTCCTTGGAAGCTGGTTAAGGGGCGCAAAAGCTCCAGTGGCTCCTGACACTGTCATGATTGACCATGTGTTCTGGACCTCCAGGACCCCACTCAGAACCTCCGTCCTGCAATGCCAACTCCATCTCCTGTCCCTCGGCCTGCACATGCAGCAATAACGTCGTGGACTGTCGAGGGAAGGGCTTGACGGAGATCCCTGCCAACTTGCCAGAGGGCATCGTCGAAATGTAAGTGCCCCATCTGCTACCCTCTGTCCCTGGTGAGTTTATCTCTCTGCCTCAGCCAATCCCTCAGTAATCTGGTGGCGCGTGGGCCTGTTACCGCTAACTATTAAAAAACACTCAGAGATCCCTTTGCTAACTGTCCAGGCTTTCCCAGGTGTGATACCTCAGCTGTCAAGAGCATAGATTCCAGAGCTCAGTCAGCAAACTTCTCAGTGGTCCAAATATGTCCACCATTTATTTCTATAAGTTTTATTGGAACACATCCAGAGCTATTTGCATACGGATTGTCCATGGCTGTCCTCGTAAGGCAGTATTGAGTAGTTGTGACTTAGCCCACCAAGCCTGATATATGTGCTATCTGGCCCTTTACAATAAAAGCTTGCCAGTCCCTTCCCTGGAGTCACCCTGTGATTATATCCTAGCTCTACCATTTACTAGCTGTGTGACTTTGGGCAAAATAATCGCTATTTTTCATCTCTACTTCTCTCATCTATAACAATGTGATAATTACAGTATTGTCAATGGGTCATCGTGGAAACAGAATGAAATACTGCATGGAAGCCCTTAATAGGGTCCTTGGCACGTGGGCAAATGCTCTATGCACTGGTGGTAGTATTGGCAGAAAGTACATGAATGATGAACTCATTTCATAGCTACCATTATCTGAGCAAGAGTGAACTGTTAATCATTTCAAATCAGATCGTTGTCCTCTAGATTAGAACTGTAGGTACAAAGATTGTGTATGTCTGTTTGTGTGCACAGATGTCCATAATACCACTAAAAATTTCTTGACCGTATAGTTCAATCTTGTCCACTCTTGCCTTACACATTAGAAAATGGCCAGTTTCTCATTCTGGGTCAAGTAGAGGGGTCAGTCAACACCAACCTCAAGATCACTCTTTACATGACCACAAATGTTTTCATTTTTTACCTTCACCTTTAGGTGGCTTTATTAAAAACATGCTTAGATAGAATCTTCCTAGTCAAAATATCATTAGATAAAATCCCTTCAAATAAGACACGCGTTTCCCTAGCCCCTCTGCTCATCTGCTCCTCCTCTCCCTCTTCCTCCTCCTCTCCCTCTTACTCCTCCTTTGCATCCTTTCTGTTCCTGATGCGGTCCAATAGATAGCCCATTAACTCTTTCAGCCATTCACACATTCATTCAACAAATGTCTGTTGTTAGCCCCCTATGTTCTAGTCATAGTTCTGTGCTCCAGGAGCATCAGTGAATAAAAGATAAAATTTCTGCCTTTATGGTGCTTGCATTCTGGTGGGGTGCGGGGAGGTAAGAAACAGTAAACAAAGCAATGTAAATTATACGATATGATAGAAGGGGGTAGCTTCTGTGGAGAAAAATAAAGCAAGGAAAAGACTTGAAGTCAGTTAAGGGGAAAAAAAGCAAGCGGATACGTGGAGGAAGAGTGTTGCAGGTAGAGGGCACAGCATGTGCAAAGGCCCAGAGGGAGGAGAGTGCCTGCTATACCAGAAGGCCAGTGTGGCTAGAGTGAAGCAAACATAAGGGGCAGAATTAAGGGATAAAAGTAGACGGGCAACGAAGGGCCAAATCATGGGGGCATTTTAAGGACTCTGGTTTCACCCTGATTGAGATGAGAAGAAACATAGGATTTACAACAGTGGAGGCTTCATTTCTTCTTTCATTGGTTTTGTCAACTTTTCCCTGATTTCCTTTAAAACTGTCTTCCCAGCCCCAGTAGACACAACTCATGCCTCTACCTCTTCCTGTAGGCGGGAGCTCGTCAGCAGAGCCTCCTTTTGGCCTGACAGCCACACCTTCTATAGCCTCCATCCCTCTTCATTCACCCTTCAGTCTTCCTTTCGTCAAGAACCAGCAGTTAATTTGTTCACGTTTTGCTGTTTTCTCTTTGCTCCTCACAGTCTGTTGCTCTAGACTTGAAGATCCCTTCCTTCATGAACTCGCTTCAACCTCATGCCTCTCCTGCTCACCCCCTTGCTTCTCTTCTTCTCCCATTTCCTTTTGTTCCTGGCCTTACTCTCTCCCCTTTCCGTACCATTTCCCCCCCTGTGTTTATCCTCCTCCCCTCATTCATTTTCTCCCTTCTCTCCCCACCCATGGTCTTCCCATGTCACTTCCCAGTGCCATCTTTCTTCACCCAGTCAGCTCTTCTTTCCTTGTTGTAAGAGCCCCTCCACCTTCCCTCTCCATCCATGACAGGGTAGGACACTGACTGTCTCAAACAGATGTGCAAGATGGAATTCCTGCCCACATTCATCTCCTTTCAGATTCCCACTTTTTCTGCCCCACTTCATTCCTTTCTCCCTCCATCTGCCAGGTTTCATCTTCTGTCTTTGGCAGCCATAGATCTTTCCTTGACCAGGTCTCAAACCACAGCATGATGAAAGAGGCCAGTCTAGTAGATAAGCTATAACCATTGACCCGCACCAACCCCCGACTCACCCTCCTCTCCTCCACATCATTATACCTCCAACTTGGGCCTCACAGGCACACAGCTCAGGTGTCTAGGAGAGAGGAATTGCAGATGGAAATTGTACATTGGAGGTGGGACCCATGCAGACCAAGCCATACCTGGACTGTTGGGCTCATACCTGGACATCAAATTTTTAAAGGGACATTAACAAACTAGAATAGTTTGATTCAGTGATTTCTGAAAGGCTGTCTGATTACTGGAATGTTTTTCCCAATGTGAGGTAAAGTGAGAAAAACAAGAACAATGTGATTTTTTTCTGATAAGCAAAAATATTCCATTTAAAGGAGACTTTATTTTAAATTCTTGAACTTCCTTATTCTATTGTTGTTATTAAAAATACCCTTCATCGCTTGTTGGGATGAGCACTGGGTGTTGTATGGAAACCAATTTGACAATAAATTATATTTTTTAAAATGCCCTTCATCTTATAAAATGATGGCCACTAGAGGCAGAATATATATGTTTGGGTGTGCATGCACATGTATGTGCTAAATATGTGCTTAATTAACACGTGTATAAATGTATGTCTCTATATAATATACATTATATATAACACACAGAGCACTTTCACTGGCAAAATAAAAGGTCTATAACCACCTAGCCTGTGAAATCTAAAAGTCTGGGAATGACCAACCTAGCTACAGTGCTTCTAAAAACAGCCACAAACAGCAGCCATCAAGGGTAGACTATGGATTCAGGGAGACCCACATACTAGCTCTGGCCATGCCTTTTGACTCTGGACAAATAACTTTTCTGTGTCTTGTTTTCCTCAACTGAAACATTCACAGGCCAACTGTACCTTCTGAACAGCTCTTGCAAAAGTTAAATGAAATGTATGCTGTCAAATGCTTGGCGTTGTGTCTGACACATAGGATATACTCTGCTGGCCGTGATTGTTATTATTTTACTACTGCTAGTACTTGTGTTGCTATTGTTGCTGCTGCTACTACCATTTTATTAGGCTCCGTGAGAAAGGTTGGAAACCATATCATAGGAGCTGAAGCTACCTGCATTTGGAGATCCTTCCATAGAACTAAGTCAGGACTTTAAGGGTGATGGTTGACAGAAGAGGTTCAAGAACCGGGCTAGCCACTTGCATTATGAATTGAGCCTGGCGGTAGCTCATCATCATGCAAATGTATGCAGACATGGAAATAAGGCCGCCCCTGCTTGTGGAGCTCCCACGGCCCACCAGACAGATTGCCCAGGATTTCTCTTGCTGTGCTCACCTCCTTCTCCTCTGTGATGAAATGAAGCTGAGACATTAAAGCAGACGAAGCAAGACTCTGTGGTTAGGAGGCTACAGGCAGAAGTGACATGTAAGAGAGACCTTTGAGGAAGAAACCTGCTTGTTCCTCAAGGCAACAAAACCCGTGCCTGGGGACTTGTGTGTTGGTCTGAAAGTCTTGAAAGCAGCTGAAACGCAGCCTCTTAGGGAGAGAAGACCAGCAGGTGGGGGAGGTTGAAAGATGAGACAGAGAGTGGAAACTGCAGTACACCCCCCCGGATGAATAGAAGTGTCTGATTTATCATCCCAAAGACATCTGAATGTGACTTTTCCTTTTTCCCATCAAGAATTTTGACTCGTGTCCATGGCCACCCATACAATCCAGACTTCCCCTTTCTCCTTAGGGATGCTTGGCACCATATCAGGTTCTTCAGATCCCATGGGCCATCCTTAGCCAGTGGTGATGCGTTAACACCTTAGGAGGGGTTCTGCACTCCCCAACATTTGGGGGGAGGAAGGACTATCTCTCATGCAAAGCAATCTGGCAAACTCTTTTAGAATGTTTTTCAAAGCCAAGGCAGCTCAGAGGAGTGTCTGCTGGTCTCCCCGCATAGCAGAGCCAATTCCTCTAAAAATAGCTTTCTTCCACAGAACCCACAGTGAGACAGTTCCCTGCAGATTTTCCTCGAAACTGAGCTCCCACCATCACCATTCTTGCTGCTCCCTGTTGATTCTCTGAACCAGCTCCAGCCTCCAGCAGGGATAGATTCTGGGAAGAGCCAGAGGCTCACACCTTCCTCTCTTCTGTGGTCTTCTGTCTTCACCCCTGAGTCCTCAAGCCTCCAGTGGGACCATCTGTGCCTAGAGCCCCATCTTAATCACTGCCCATCTTCTTCCAGTTTGCTCTACTCCCCCACATAGTGCCATCCAGTGTATCTCATGCCCTCTGCGGTAGCACATAGATTCAGGTGATGGAGAAGGGCTGTGTGGATGCACTGAATGTCAAGTCATAAGTGAAAGCATCTGGGGGAGAGGAACGGTAGCCCCACTCTCCACCTAGTCTCACCTCACCCCTGTTGTTTATCTGGGGTGCAGAGACAAATAGTGGTTTATCTGTTTAACAAAAGCAAATATTTTCCCATTACACAGGTCACCAGGGCATGTTAAAAGGAGAGAACTAAAAAACAAACCAAAAAAAAAAAAAAAAAAACAGTCAAAAGAACAAAAGGACTGGAGGGTTCTGGAAGCCGTCAACAATCAGGATTCTTAAATGTTCTGAGAGCACCAGGTTTCTGAGGGATTGCCACGTGGAAGGAGGGAGATGGGGTGGATTGGGGCAGTAGTCTAAAGGGGAAGCCGCTGAAGCACAGAGAATAATGAAGAACAGAGCCTTAGGATAAAGAGTTCAGGGTTTGAGTCTCAGTTTTGCCTCTTACTTTGCGCATCTTTCTTAACATCTCCTGCTTCACTTGGTCCGCCACTGCCCACTGACCCCCCCCCCGACCCTTGCAAAATGGGGCTCATCAGACCTACTAGAGATTTTCCATGAAGATTAAATAACACAATTGCACAGAAAATTAGCACGATGTTTGGAAGGCACTGAATGAAATCCGAAAAGAAAAGCCTATGCATGTGTCGCATGGACAACATGATAGAATGGTTTGGTCTCAAGTTCCCATGTTATTTTTCATTCATTGTTTTCTAAGATGATTAAAAAAACAAATTCTGTGGTGGAGGCATGTGGGCATATGCAATAGTAAGAAGAGCAAATCTGGCTCTCTCTCTGCTTTCTGCAGGCAGTGCCAGGTATTCTGCAGAGTAGGTTAGGAGCGGCTCGTGTCACATATGCCTGCATCCCTCAACTTCGTTGTTACTATATTATTAATAACACTTGCTTTGTAGTTTTGCTGAAGGAATAAAATGAGCCAGTATGCAAAGAGCACAGTGTCTGACATAGAAAAAGCCCTCGATAAATGGTAGATGTTCATCGTTATTGCCACCTCAGCCACACCACTGCCAATATTCCAACCCAGCTCCAGGACGTCTTTATCGGGTGACTTGTAGCCATGCCCTCGCACTAGCCATGCCCCTGCCAGTCTCTCTGGCATCATGTTGACTTATGCATTGCAAGAAATATATTGCGTTCAGTCGCATGTTTGCAAATGACAGATCATTAAGGAAGCACCGAGAAACTAGGGCAAATCAATACAGAGCGCAAACGGCTGAAATCCCCATCAGATGTTCCCATTGTTTTTACTGGTGCCGGAAGATGTTCAGATGTTTGATTTGTATGTTTGTTTTTATGCTAGTTCTATTAAATCAGTTTGCAGCCTGAAGAATGTTTGCCAGACAAAGAAAGACACATGTGCCATTTAAGAGAGACCTAAACAGCTGTTGGCTTCAGACACCTCTCTAAATGTGACAGTTTTTTGCTGATGCTAATGCTTCTTTTTGTTCTTCACACTGAATTCTTGTCACTGGGAGTATGGATCTTTGCATGCTTGTTCCAGGCTATATAAAACCTACCAGGGGCTGTTTGCTACATAGAAAGTTTGTGTGTGCACAGGCACTGTAGTCTTACTCCCTTGACAAAGGGGCCATTTCTCTGAGGATGAGCTGCCGGCAACTAAAAATGGAGATGCCTCAGCTACAAATGGGATTCAACAAAGCTTAGTGACTGCGGGCTCAGGTTTTTGAATTGAATAAACTTGCCTGCATTTCCTTCCAGCTGTAGCTCTTCCTGACTTTGTGAATTTGGACAAGAGACTTAACATCTCTGAGCCTCCATTTTCTCACGTTTAAAGCGGGGATGATAACGATGAATAGGACCTGCCTCACCGTGGTGTAAATATTAAGATAAACAAGCCATGTAAAACTCTTAGGCTATTGCCTGACTTACAAGCACCTGACACCTCATAGCTCTTACTATTGTTATTACCCCTTCCCTTGCCTTTACCTCACATTCGAAGGACACTGACTATTCACAACTGTACCACCCCAGACAAACTCTGATCCCCCCTGGAGTGAGGTTAACCCACATCATGGCATGGCCTTGGCACTCCATAAAGGATCGGGTGTCTAGCCAGGACCCACAGCAGCATAAGAAGCAGAGAGACTGCAGAGACAAATACCATCCCCAGAGTGTACTAGTCTGATGGGTACAGGACGCACAGAGCCGTCCCTGCTGAGATTGAAGTTCTTTGCTCAAAACCACGCCTTTGTACTCTGTTTGCATATTTGTATGTATTCACATCTGTATTGCATCTCCCTCAACTCCTACAGCCTTTTTACAAAATGCCTACGTCTTTTTTTTATTTCCTTATGAAATTTTATTTTAAGTTTATTTTTTATAATTTACATCCAAGTAAGTTAGCATATAGTGCAACAATGATTTCAGGAGCAGAAGCCAATGACTTCATCCCCTACGTAATAACACCCAGTGCTCATCCCAACAAGTGTCCTCCTTAATGCCCCTTGCCCATTTAGCCCATCCCCCACCCACAACCCCCACCCCCAGCAACCCTCATTTTGTTCTCTATATTTTAAGAATCTCTTATGGTTTGTCCCCCTCCCTGTTTTTATATTATTTTTGCTTCCCTTCCCTTATGTCCATCTGTTTTGTATCTTAAATTCCACATATGAGTAAGGTCATACGATACTTGTCTTTCTCTGACTGACTAACTTCACTTAGCATAATCCACTCTAGTTCTGTCCACGGCGTTGCAAATGGCAAGACAAAATACCCACTTACACAGAGGCTGCATGATGTCTCAGAATCAGCATTGGGGTCATAACCTCCTAAACTCTTCTGTGACTTTGGGGAGGCCACTTTAGCCTCTAGGCCTCAATTTCTCTGTTTTCAGAAAGAAAGGCAGTATGTCCGATGTGTAGAAACAGGTGTCAGTTCTGCCTCTTGCTAGCTCTGTCACTCTGGATGGGCTATTTGATCCCTGTAGGTTTTATTTTCCTCATCCACCAAATGAGGCCAACATAGCTTGCCTCATACATGTAAGGATTAAAAGAGATAATAGACATAAATCAACTTGGCCTCATAAATGATCGCTCTTCCTGTTTGTTATGATAGCAATAGAATTTGGTTCTGTGGTGGACCATCTTGGGCTGTCTCTATCCCCAGATGATTAAATTCCTCAAGGACAGGTACCACATACTCCTCATGGATTCATCCCTCCCTTGAATCTTACACCCCTCACTAAAGTGCAGGTTAATTGGTTATGAATTGCACTGACAGCCGGCCGACCGCGCACCCCCGGCTGGCCTGATTTGCCTAGGTTCTTGGCCTGCAGCTGGAAGCAGTGGGTCCTCTTGCAAAAACAGAGGGGGGTTACCATCGTTACAGACAGTGGCTCTCCCCAGAGGCATCATCCAGCCGCAATCCCTTGCCAAAGTGGCAGGTGAATCACAGGATTCCTGGAGAGCATTTTCCACCTGACTGGCAGCCCCAGAGACCCATGGAGCTGTTGCCTGGGCTGAGAGATCCCTGCTGAACTCTGCTCAGCTGGAGAACAAGAATGTCCTTGGAGCTTCCCTGCTGCCTCTGCGGCTGGCTGTATCGGGTAGCCCACAGTCTCTGAGACCTTGTGGCATGCTCTTGTGCCTTACCAAGAACCAGCCAGGCCCCTGTCTGGCCAGCCTGTGCCCATGTGCCCAGCAGAACACGCTCCCCACCCCCTCCAGCAGGCCACAAAGGCTTTCTTAATAGACCGTGGCAGTCTCATTTGTAGACTCTATTCATCTAGCAGCCAAGAATGATCTGTCCTGATGCTCCCTCTCTCCTCCCACCCGCCTTTCCTCTTTCTCTCTCCCCCACCCACCCTTCCTTTGGCCTAGAGAGTGATTTGTCTGTGTTATGGGTAGGCCTGACAAACCATTCCACATTAGCAGCTGAGATGTTGTTTGAAATGGGAAAATTGCTGGCAAACTGCTCCATTAGCGGTTCCAGTAACAAATACTCTCTTCCCCCAATGAAGATGAGATCGCAGAGGCACAAATTAATACGACTGTCTCCCCGACTCTGCAGCGGGGATTACTCTTCAAGATGAATGGGTTCATCCCAGCCAGAAATGTGCAGCCACTGGATGTAGCCTCTGAGGGAGCCACTTCAGCCCGTCTGTTCCTTCTTCTCCCCCCACCCCCCGCCCCCGCGCACACCTTTTTTTGTGTCTTCCCAGCTGAGAGGTTAGGGAACATCCGTGCCAAATGAGAAGGTGATGACAAGACCCGTGCCTTGGAGACAAGGGAGATGGACGAGAAGGAGATGCTCAGTCCTCAGCCGAGGCCTGAGGGCATCACTCATCACCTCTAATAGAGGGCCCTGCCTGCTACTCAGGCCTGTTTCCTACCATACCTGTTCTTGGTAACAGGAAGTCACCTGAGAGGCGAGAGAATAGAGATGCTTACTCACTTCTCTTCAAGAAAGTTCTCGGCCCTGGGCCTGGGGCCTATGACATCTCTTGTCATTCCAGAGTTATAAGAGAGGAAGGTCTTCAGGAAAGTCTATAACATAGTAAAGCCACAGATTCTAGCAGCATCCCAGGGGAGTGGTCCAGTCGGGGCCCCTAGGGTCCTCAGGGTGTCGGAGTCAGTTTGATGAATGGCAGGCTGGGAGCCTAAAGACTTGAAGGCCATTTCTCCAGCATATTAGAACAGCCCATTGAAAAACCCAGAAACAAATAATCAAATGTTATTTATTGTATGTCATATTCCTGAAACTAATATTATATGTCAGTTATACCTTAATTTTTAAAAAAGCCAGGAATGAAGTCAGCCATTGTCATTTCTGCCTGTACAATACCCCAGTGGCAGTGTGGTTGAGTTTTTTTTTTAATTTTTTTTTAACGTTTATTTATTTTTGAGACAGAGACAGAGCATGAACGGGGAAGGGCCAGAAGAGAGGGAGACATAGAATCTGAAACAGGCTCCAGGCTCTGAGCTGTCAGCACAGAGCCCGATGTGGGGCTCCAACTCACGGACCTCGAGATCATGACCTGAGCCGAAGTCAGACGCTTAACCGACTGAGCCACCCAGGCTCCCCAGTGGTTGAATTTTTGACAGAATGGTGACATGCTTCCAGGGCAGATGGGCATTGCTGGCCCATAGGCCACCTCTTTTTCTTCTCTTTATCCCTTTGACTTTTTCAGCATGCCAGTTACTTCCCACAGCTTTTGTGAAGAAGACATCTGCCTTCAAAGACCACTTAGAATAAGCAAGAACCAAAATCCTGCAGAAGTTTGCCCAGTGTCCCGCAACCAGTATCGGGTGCCACATGATGGGAGGGGCCGTCCTGTCCCTCAAGGCCCTCAGCAACCGCCTGTTGACAGGTGGATGGTTAACTGACTCTTCTCTGCTCTGTTTCCCAGACGCCTGGAACAGAACTCCATCAAATCCATCCCTGCTGGAGCCTTCACCCAGTACAAGAAACTGAAGCGAATGTAAGTTTCCCCTGGGGAGGAATGAACCAGATGTTTTCAGTTTGGGGGGTAATATGCCCTATGTAGTAGGCGACCTGCCCAGATGACAGCCCACATCACATTCCTCATGGGGAGCCCAGTGTCAGGCCTGGAATGCTTTCCTGAGATTGCGAGGTAATGTTCAGGAGTGTTGCTTTCAGATGGTGAGGTGTAGCGATGTAGACACCTCAGAGCTGAGGGCCTCTCCAACTAGAGCAAAGTAAAATTATCTAGGTGAGAGGTGCAGCTGCATTGGCCTAAGAAAGCCCATACTACCATGTTTATTGTCCTCTGGCTTTCATGATGTGGACCTGAAGTAGGAACTTCAGTAAAAATGAGATGGCAATGGCCTTGTATCAATCTCCAGCACCCTAACATGTTGGCTGTGGTACATGCCTACAACTGTGCACACATTCACCTAACAAAGAGTGACTGTCCACCACCTGCAAGGAATTGCAGGGTCTGTGGATAGAGCATGCTCTAAAATAAAGTCTGCTCTCATGGAGCTCACACATTTGAGTGGGCGAACACAGAAAAGAAACAAATATCAGAAATTGCTAAGTACTAGAAAGTGAAACAAAGGGCGGGCCCACGAAAGCCTCTCTGTACAGGTGATCCAAATGAAGGGTGGGAATGAGGAGCTCTTGAGAGAGAGCAGCTGAAAGGCCCTGGGGAGCGTGCATGGATGGGTTGCAGAGCAGGGAGGGGGACAGAGGCAGGGCTTGTGTTGGAGAGGTGGGAAGGTAGAGGCCAGATCCTGTGACCCTTTAGACCATGACAAGGACTTTCTGTTCTAAGTGAGATAAGAAGCCTTGGGCCCTTCCTTATTCTCCAACCACATATGACTTGCCTGTGATTATCCCCACCACCCCCATTACCGCTGCATCCGGTATCACTGCTACCACTACATCCTATCAGTCCCTGGTTACGCCAGTGCTGCCATTCCTTCCCTCTCACGGCTCCACTGACAGCATCCTGTACCATGGTCCTCATCCCCGCCATTGTGGTGATGTCATCATCACTGCCTTCCCCAGCCCCATGACTGCCCTGAGCACGACTCTGTGAGTCACGCAGAGCAGGGCACTCCGAGGGGACGCCAGTAGGATTCGGAAATGGCCCAGCCATTGCCAGCTTGGATATTTAGAATCTGGGAGGGAGATTCCTTTCCCTTTTCTGAGCTGAGAAATCATTTCTTACAGTCCAGTAATCAAAATGCTGCTCTTATCCCAGTTACTTACTGTCTCTGGCCTCCCACGGAGGAAAAAGAGAGCACGTAGAAATATGCACAGGCTCGATCTTGTTCCCTTCCACTGAAGGCTGATTCATCGGTTTCCCTTGAGTAGGAGGGCCTACATTGAAGAGGTTAAGTGTCTGCTGACTCCTTTTTATGTTAAAAATAAACATCCCCAAGAAACAGTGGCATTGGTTGGCTTTACCCTCAGATCTTGGGAAGGCAACTTCCCATCTCCCTGGAAATCCAAACCAAACAAGATTTTCTCCTGGTACAATTCCAGAAGTGGAAACCAACCTAATGAGCCAGCCCTGAGCACATACTTTTCCCCTCCCCTTGGCAGCATTCTTGCTGGAGGAGCTGTATAAATATAGGCCTTAATATTTAAAACCTTAGGCCATTAATCTCCTGGTCTCCCTGCTTCCCCAGCTCACTCCATACGCCCCCCCCAATTCATTTTTAAAGCCTAACTTGATTATGCAGCCAGATAGTAATTTCAGTGAAAAATGACAAGTTCAGTCACTGCCCCAACCTATATCTCTTGCATGATTTAAGTTACTGCTCTAATTTTTTGTGAGGTCCAGGTAATTTAGAGCTTGGCTATGTTTTACTGTCCTTTCTTCATCCCATTGGAGTTGCCATGATCTGTGCATTCAAAATTCATAAGACCTTCTCAGTCACGACCTGGGAAGTGAATTTAATTTTTGATCACTTCTGATGTTACTGATATTTATTATGATGCCCCCTTGCCTGCCCCCCCCCAAAGGGATGGCGGTAGGGAAAAGAGACCACTTACAGATTTTTCCAGCTAACAGAACCTCACAAATCAAGATGGAAGTATGACGGCTTGGGAGAAATAGGGCCCCTGGTCAGAATGGATTTTAAAACCCTAAGTGTGAATTCCTCATAGGTGTACATGAACCAGTCTCTCTCTCTCTCTAACAGAGAGAAGTTTCCCCTCAACTATGAATGAACCACACCCTCCTCCTCTTTCTAATAACAACAACAACAACAACAAAAAGCCCCTGGAATGAATGACTTTGTCCCTATTTCTCGTGTCCAGCTTAGTAGAAAAAAATACTTCCAGGTAAAAACTAGTATCAAGGTAGAGCCATTTGAGAGGAGAACAGAGGGCACTAGAGAGAAGCCCTCAGTTGACAGGGTTGGTTAACTGATGGCGCTGACACATGGGGACCAGAGCTGTGTGGTGTGGCCGGAAGGGCATGTTCTTTCGTCTCCATGCTCTGAGGTAGAGTAGAATCCACAGGTGCCAGCACCTCCCCACTTGAGCCTTGCCCGCATGGAATTTGCCACCTTGGCTCCAAAGAGTCTAGAAAGTCCGCTGCCTCTTTTCCATCGAGTTTGTAAGCCCCAGGGGACTGGGGTGGGTCAGAGACCAACCAGGCCATAAAATGCTGTGGCCTAAAGTATGACCCAGGGATCACATGCATGGGAATCACATAGAGATGTGTTACCTATGCAGACTTTTTAGCTCCCTTCCCCAGGCTAGCCAAAGCAGACTCCCTGTGGGTGCACTTTGAAAACCACTGATCTATAGTGACCCAGATGCCTGGAGTCAGCTCAGAGCCACCTGCTATGGACCGGGAGAGGTCAAGCATGGAGACTGGTAGGCGGCAGAAGCCTTTCCCAGCCTGCCTTCTGTCCAGTGCCACTACCTTTTGCATCCATCTTTGTGAAGTGAGGGGAGACCTGAGATGCCAGCCCTCTACCTGAAGAGCCATGTCAAGTCCCCTCTGGCTCTGGGTCCTTGTCCTCAGAGGGTTGCTGTTTCCTTCCTGCAGTATTAAGAACTAAGATGAAGTGACCCTCCAGGAGCAGTTCCCAGCTAAACTATCACTTGTCCAGTTCTACTCCCCATCATCTCCAAAACCACAAGACATCCCTCCTGTGCTGCAGAGAGGAGTGCATCCAAAAGGCTAGCTGTGGACTGAATACCACTTTGCCCTGACAAGGCTAAAGCAGAGGACTTTCCCTCCACCCCACATCCCAGAACTTCCTCTTGCATACTGGGGGGTCTCAGTAGCTTGAAGAGACGTCCCATGATCAGGAAAACAAAATAAAAAACCCAGGCTTGCTCACTAGTCTGATCTGAGCACAGACCCCGCACGCCTGCCTGGAATGCCTTGCTAGGCAGGCAGGCCAAGGGCGAGCAAGATTAGGATAATCCAGGGCATTTGCTTGTTAAGACCCTTCTACAAAAGTGGAGCGCCGAAGAAAAGCCTGGTGTAAACTGACGAGTTTGTGAGCACAATCTGTGGATTTGTAAGAGGCGATCTTGCCAGCTAAAGGGATAAGCTCGACAGCTGTGCCTAAGAAGCCTTAACCTGTGAAATATCTTTCAACTTACCGGCTTCAGAAGCAGGGAGGGAAGAGAGCAGAAGCCTAGGAAAAGTGGTTGCGCAACGCTTTAGAAGGAAGAGAGAGACAGACCGGGGGAGGATGCTTAAGAGGCTGGGGGCTGGGGTGTCTGGCCTCGCTGGAGGCAGTTGCTTAAGGATCTGCTTAGATGTGCTTTCTTCTCCGTATCCCCTTGTCTCCTCCTCATTGACCCTCCAAGACCTCAGCTCTCTCTCTTCTGAACAAAAGCAAAGATCCATTGATTTATTTTGTTAAAGGAAAAGAACTGGAGAGGTACGTTGTCTCTGGAAATTGGAGCATCTCACCTTCCAGTGACAGGAGCCCAGAGGCCGCCCCTGAGCTAATGGCTCAGAACGTCTCCCCCCTCAGAACTGAGGGCCGGGTGCTCACAAGTCACTGGGATGCAGGAAAGAGGACAGCCTCTGGGCTTTGGGGAGGAGCCAGGTCAGGGAGATTCCTCTGCGCCAGCCCGGCCAGCCAGGAGAGCTGCCTTCTATTACACAGCGTCCCTCTCATCCACGTTACCCCAAAGCCCTAGGCATCACTCCCCAGGCTTGTGCCTTTCTGAGGAGCACTCCAGTGACAAATCCACATCTCAGAGGCATCCCGTGAGAATCGCGTGATGTGCTTATGTCACACGACCTGAAGGATGCCCTGAACCAGACAGAGACTTAAGTCCCTGCTCAAAACCTCTTTTCAGGTCAGGAAGGAAAGGTCACTGGGGAGGTGAAATGACTCAGGACTATTTGGGGGAAAAAATAAGCATTGGCTGAGGCATGAGACAAGAAGATGATGCTTGCAAGAACCCTGGCCTGTGTTTGGGTGAGGCAGGCTTCTGCTTCATTTATGCTATAATTGCTTGGTAATGCGACAAGGCCCTAATGTGACTGAGTGCAGTCTTCCCTACAAAGTGAGGGCTCACATGTGCAAAGCCATATGTCAAAGTCAGGGTGCCGTGGGTGGGCGTTCTTTGAAAGCCAAGAAGAGTGAAAACATGTGGTATATTTTATGAAGAGACAGTTGAACTGAATGGTCTTCAAGCCCCTTCTCTTGTACAATGAATACATAAATTGATTAATTCTCACCATTTTCAATATCTGAAATGCTTGACTCACACTTAAGAATGGTCGTATCACACCTTTGAGCTATGTTCTCAGACTCTCCCATTAATGTTTTTTAGAGACATCAGCAAGAATCAGATATCGGACATTGCTCCAGATGCCTTCCAGGGTCTGAAATCACTCACGTCGCTGTAAGTGGGGAACAGAGTCATGAGGGAGTGGCGGTGGGGGGGGGGGGGAATGTGTCCATATTTTTCAGGAGGTGTTTATCAAGGCTTTATGTTCCCTTACACACTTGTGGCAACCTGGTAAAAGAAACAAATATTTCTTCAGGGGAAATTGATCTTAGGGAATATTTCTACAACCCAAATGCATTATTTTTATTGATTAAGTGCCCAGCAGCCTTCCTAGCTATTGGCTTCTAATTCAAATGCATCTTCAGCTCTACCCACACGTCCCCCTCCTGCCCTGCGTGCCTCAGCAGCGCTCTCTAGGGAGATGGAAGGACAGAATGGTAATGTATGTTTATTACCAACGTGCCCATTTCTCCCAACTATGTGACCTTGTCAAGGGAGGAGCTAATTTTCTTCCCCTGATTTTCAGGCTTTTTCTCCAAACCAACCTCATGGCCTTTGTTCTGAGAAAGCACACTTGCCATCCTGTAAGGGCTTCTTTTCTTGGGTTTTGCAACCCTGGGGCAGCCTACTGGATGGAACCACAGCCTCATCCACCAGAGAGTCAGAGACCCACAGGGGCAAGAAGGCATGGGGCTTTGTCCTGTGGCTCACCATGTGGCATGGGTAATGTGACTTGAGCCTACTGTGTATTTTCCTCACAGACAAAACGAGGATAGTGATACCTTTTCTGCCCACCACATATTCAATGGTGACCACAATTACAATAATTGGCAGCACTTATTAAGCACTTACTGTGTGCCAGATACTGTTCTAGGAGTCTTGCAATTTTAATCCTGATAACAACCTAATACACAGACTCTATCCACTTCCTTCTTTTACAGTAGAAGGAATCGGGTGATCTAAGCCCCACATAGACAGGGACTTTTCTCTGTTTGGATCCTGGCTGAATCTCTGGCACCTCAAACAGTACCTGGCACATGATAATTGCACAAAGCTAAAGCGTGTTGAATGAATGCAATTATCTGAAATCCACAACTGGGAGATGCAGGATTGGATCCCAAGCAGTATGACTCCAGGACCCATGCTCTCAATCCCCAATGCTATGCTGCCTCTCGAGATAATATGAAAGAAAAAGTATACAGTAAGATACAAGAAAAGCATCCTCAGTTGATATTATTTATATCATTTGGTGACCTGCCCACTGAGTAAGAGTGAGGACGCTCAGAAGCAAGCTGTCAATGCTTCCTTCTCTCTGTAACCTGTTTGCTTAATTTATGAGTGGGCAGGTAACAAGATCCACATTTGTCCCCACCTGGCCCCATCCCACTGGGA
Organism: Lynx rufus; assembly: GCF_022079265.1. NCBI lineage: Eukaryota > Metazoa > Chordata > Mammalia > Carnivora > Felidae > Lynx > Lynx rufus. The sequence goes on from NW_025814823.1 coordinate 180,364,308, forward strand.
AGGGGCTGAGGACAGGGAAGTGTCTTGATTCAGCTGTTGCCGGCTGCTTGCAGAGTAAATTAGTTTCATTTATCGAACAGAACATCTGGCTGGGATATCAAAGACGGGATTGTATATGAGATTAGTGTCTGTGTATTATGCCGAAGATCACAGAGGAGCAGGGAGAGTGGCTGTGTGCTGCCAGGATCCTGTTCCTGCCCCCACCCTCCTATTCCCCTTATCTAGTTTCCCTCTGCTGGGACTTGGGAACAATCCGAGGACAGTGAGATGCTTCTGGTCCTACAGGAAACAAAATTCAGAATCTGTTTGTCATATGTGAAATGGGATCCCACTAGCCAGTTCCAAAGTACACACTGGGGCATTAAGTGAAGTGCCCCCTGACCTCTAATATATGCATTCATCCTTCCAAGTATGCCTGCTAGGTACTGCATCGTCTTACAGGCATGGAGAATGTGGCAGTGAACTGGACGGACAAGACCCTCAGTCTCATGGAGCTTGGAACACAAACATACCCAATCCAGACTCACCAGGGGCCAAGCTAAAGGGCAGGAAAGCCTTGCCCGTACTCATTCATTTATTCTTTCAACAAATACTGTGCTGAACCCTGTTTAGCTCTCAGCTCTAGGGACCCTGCCATGAGCAAGCCACATAATATCGCCACATGCATGGAGCCTACGTTCAAGTGAGCTGAGAGGTAGGGGCACAGAAAATGTTTAAAATAAAGAAATACCTGAGTAGTAGAACATGACATAATGAAAAGTAATGAGGAAATAAAAATAAAGTGACAGGTGGTGAAAAACATTAAAATATTCTGGAGAAACTTCCCAAGGATGAGATGTTTGCGCTCAGATATGAAAGGTGTGAAGAAGGCAGTCAAGGAAAGATTTTGGTGGGTCTACACCCAGATTGCTCCACAGTAGACCCACAGCCCTCTTCAGTCTGCCGGAGGGTGGTTTGGACCCACGAGGTTAGAGCTGTCCCATAGGGAGGTCTGATGGGTCATGTGAGGGTCCCCTGCCCCAGTCCCGGGCCCCTCCGCCCCACCAGCTACTGCTGCACCACAATTTCTGACATCAGCCAAGACAAGCAGACAGGGACACTACTACATTTGGCACAGTGAGCAGGGGGACATTCATATGAATTACAAATTGAGCCTGAGCCATCATGCTGACTTTTATTTGCTCATTAATTTGTTGAAACATTAATGAAACCCACCCGCAGGCTGAGTGAGACACTCACGCTTTTTCCTGGTGGTGTCTGGAAAATAGGGGGTTTGGTTTAGCATTCCCATTTCCTGTTTCCCCACACTAATATTTTGTCTCCTCAAAGACATATAACAGCCTGAATTTGCGGTCTGAGCGGGAATTGGATATTGCATTCATTCAGGATACTTCAGAGCCCAAGAGGGAATTGAAGGGGGGGGGGGGAAACCAACCCTCCCTAATGAGTTCTCTCCATCTCAAAGGAGGCTGGGCCCAGGAGAAGCAGTCTGTGCCGTGGATGAGAGCAGAGAGCGGCCAGCAGTGTCTTTATCACCTACATGGATGGCCAACAGGACCCCCTGGGCGCTGGGCTGGAGAAGCAGACAGTAGAATTCTTCCCCAAGCGCTCCCAAGTCACCAAAGCCCAGCCCACCAATAGGAGGCCCAGTATGAGGGACCTGTACACCTACTAGAGAGGAGAGTAAAATAATTCAGAGTTTCTTGGTTCCTAGAGCTCAAAGACTAGGCAAAGGGGCTGGAGTGTGGGGGCCATCGCTCTGAGGTAACAATTCCTTGCTCTCCAGTTTTTCCTGTGAGCCAGTCTTTGACTCTGCGGTCCCTGTGCCATCTGGATAGGACCCCCAAAACTCAAAGCCCTGCCTAGAGGGATGATTAAAGAACTCAGCTCAGGAATTCCTAGGATACAACGGGATATTAAAAGGAAACGTTCTGTAGGCTGGGCTCAGCCTGATCAATATCCATTGAAGACAAGAAGACACAGGGCCGGCCAGCTTCCTACACATCTTATTTATTGCCGAGGTGTGAGTCATATTAGCAGCTCAGGGAGACACTACAAGGGGACCGCTGCGCCCTATTGTGGATTATTTATTAAGCTGGGCTGCCCAGTAATGAAACAGGATGGAGCTGATTTCTCCTTGCCTCCCAGACAGCCTGTCTCTGCAGCCCCTGTGGCACTTGCCTGCTGTCTCACTGGTAAGGAGGAAGGGTAAGGCTGGCCAGGGAAGGAGATGCTCTGAGAAGCCCCACCCACCTACAGGAGTTGGCAGAGGCGATGGCCTCTCACTTGAGTGGGCTTCAGTGGCCTCACATCACAGAGACTGCTGTCTTCTCTTTTCTAGGGTGCTGTATGGAAACAAGATCACCGAGATTGCCAAGGGACTGTTTGATGGGCTGGTATCCCTACAGCTGCTGTGAGTAGGCATATTGTCACTATGTATGTCTCTAGGAATGTCTACTGGCTCTTCACCTGCAGACTTTGAGCCGTGCTCAGTACAGTTCTTTTGACTTTACACACACCAAAAGGGGGGAGGGGATTCTGAGCTGTCCACCCCACACTTCCACCACCTCTTTTTGATGGAAGGACAGCCAGGGAGTTGGCAGAGGGAGACCAAGGTCAATGTGAACAAACCTACATGATACATTACAGCTCAGGAACCTGGACGGGGCATGAGTCACTAACCATAGGTCTGGAGGCTAGAAATTAAGGCTGAATGGAATCCTACAAGGGGAAGCATCTTGCAGGAGCATGCTAGGAATTTAGGGAACTAAAACATTCACACCTTATTCCGATAAAGCTGAAACAGCTGCTGATACACATGTGACCTTGAAGAAGGGTTGGGGGTGGGATGGTGAAATAATTATAGAAGAACATAATCAGTCACCAATATGACTCTATCTGGGTAAGATATAGCTGAGGGGGTAAGAGTTTATTTAACTATTTATTAAAATTTTTGTTAATGTTTATTCAATTTTTGAAAGACAGGTAGAGACAGAGCACAAGCAGGGGTGGGGCAGAGAGAGAGGGGGACACAGAATCCGAAGCAGGCTCCAGGCCCTAAGCTGTCAGCACAGAGCCTGACGCAGGGCTCAAACTCACGAACCACGAGATCATGACCTGAGCCGAAGTTGGATGCTCAACCGACTGAGCCACCCAGGCACCCCAGAGTTTATTTAATTTAAAGGAAGACTTGTTGCCTCAAATTTTAAGCTCTAGGATTATTTATTTGCATTTATTTCATTCTGGTCATTTGAGCTTTAAATGTTTGAAGAAGATAATTGAACTCTGATGTGGAAAGGCAAGGAAAGGAATTTAACTTGTCATATATTTTAAGATTCTATGATGGGGGAGAGTTATCTGTAGTTTGTGATTAGGTAGCCGTGGGGTCTACGCGCATGTGCCATGGGCATGGGAGTACATGTGCGCACATACACATCCTGCTCGGTGACCATCACAATTCCTAGGAGTATGAGGAATTGATCTTGAGTATCCTGGAAACACTGGAGAATGCCAGGTCTCAGAGAGGTAAACGCCTTGCCCTCAATCACACAGCAAAATAGGTGTGGAAACTGGAGAAGAGTTTACATGGCCCTGTGCCTCAGAAGGCTCTCAGCCTTCGAATAGAGGTGTATATCTGAGTAAAGATGAGTGAGTGAGCGTGTGTGTCTTTGTAAAACTGGGGGAGGGGAAGGAAAAAAAAAAAAAAGAGGTTAGAGTGGGAGAGAGCCAAAGCATAAGAGACTGTTAAAAACTGAGAACAAACTGAGGGTTGATGGGGGGTGGGAGGGAGGGGAGGGTGGGTGATGGGTATTGAGGAGGGCATCTTTTGGGATGAGCACTGGGTGTTGTATGGAAACCAATTTGTCAATAAATTTCATATATATATATATAAAAAAAAAAAAAAAAAACTATCTCCCAAGTCACAGGCAGTGAGGAAGGGGCCCAGGGCCTCCCGACTTCCTGTGTTCAGTTAAACAAAGCTGCAGCAGGAATTTGCAGACCAGGTAGGCAAGCTGGGTCTCCGGGTGGGTGGGAGGCCAGGCACAAAAATAGAGAGAGGAAGGCCCGGTGACTCCCAGAGACTCTTCAAGAAAGAGGAAATGAGATTTGTCCTCAGCCTTTACCTTCTCACATCTTAACTCCCTCCCTTCCCGTGTCCTGTAAGACTCAGGCCTGGACGGTTCTCCTAAGACAATGCAGTCATGTAAATCATGCCCAGCTAGTTTCCAGGCAGCATGTCCATCTACAAGCAGCAGTCAGGTTTGTTTCAATGAAGCTGAGAGCAAGAGAAAGAAGATTCTTTTGTGTCTTTTCTTCTCTGTATCTCCTCTCACCTCCGTCTCCACGTCTGTCTCACTCTGTGAATCTCTTTGTGGGCATCTTTGAGTTCAGAGGTCCCAGCCCTTGGGTGAGCCTTTAAAGCTATTTGTTACAGTGACCCACCAGGGCTCTGCAGGGAGCTGGGTGTTTCACAGATGGTATTCTTTGCTTGTAGCAAAGAAACTGTAAATCGTAACCACCTCCATAAGGCTAGTTAACTGTAGCTATTAATCCCTTGAAAGAAGAGTAACAGTAGCATTGGCGTTGAGGTAGATTTGGGGGTGGTTGTGTTGTACTGGGCTGGGGTGAGTATCCTTTTACAATCTGCGTGTCTAGTGTAGACAGAAAAATGTCATTGCATGCATTAAGGAGAAATCTAGCATGCATCAAAGTGCCTAGCAGAGCGCATGGCATGTTGCAAAGATTCAATAAATGCATGGGTTTGGGGGGAGTTTATTTCTGGGGGGGTTGCATATTTTTTAAAAAAGGAAATGTCTCCCAGCTTGGAGCAGACAGCAGTGACGATATTAATAGAACTCACAGGATTTGCATGGGCCAGGAACTCTAGTTTAATCTCACCAAAATTTTGAGCAGATGGAATGGAATAGCTGGGAGTAAACTAGGAGTAAAGACAAAGCATCCCTGCCTTGCGCGTGACCAGGAGTTGACACAACTCAGGCAAGCTTGCTCTCCAGAAAGAAGCAGCAACTGCAGCCGTCATTGGGCTTTGACCTGCCGCTGAGCTGTTGGAAAGCAGGTCCTGATTAGATCTAATTTAGCGTCCAGCCCGCTGTAGATTGGATTTCTCCTTGTTAGACTGGAGACACTCTGATAAGAAGGCTCTGATTAGAATACCCTGGTAGTCTGGGTAATTTCCTCTCCTTTGACTCCAAGGCTTTTTGTAAGAGGTTCGTGTTTATTTCTCTCTCCCTGTTTCTCAAATTATTGGTGCATCACAAAGCCAAGCTGTCTCTGCCACGTGAAGCGATCTCGGCTATTTCCTCTCTGGCACAACTCACGGTGTTGTCGGTAGTAAAGGGGGTACATTGTAGTTGTCCTGCCTGCGCCCCCTTGTCCCATTGTTCCACATTTTCCAGCCATCCTGCCAGATTTTCCCAGGCCCTGCATGTACTCAGTCCTCCTGGGTCCCGTTCTTGAGACGCTTATTGCAGCAGATGGTCAACACTGAGAATAGAATATCTCAGGCTTCAGAGTTTCTTGGAGGCCACCAAAAATGGGCTACATGGAAACACTTCAAAGTCCTGGGAATGATCCCCTAAACCCGATGCCCTGTCCTCTGGGTGTCAGCCTCCAAAGAGTCACCTCCTTTTGTTTAAGTTCCAGAATTTTAGAGGTCAAAGGAACATCAGGGCTCCAAGCACAGTCTCCTACCCAGCTAGTGCAGAACCCCCTCCCACGCCCTCTGTGACAAATTTTTCTATCTGTTCTTGCTGATGGTGTCTGTGATAAGTCATCATTGTGTACTTAGAAAGTTAGGTAGTTCTTTCTTATACTAAAGCTCAGTAATCGCTTCTGGGGAAACTCAGAAAAGGCTATTCTCAAAATCTTCAAAGGTTTCAAAATAACTAGTATCTCTCCCTGTAATTAATCCTAAACAGGTTCCGTTCCTGCAGACATTGATGGTATAAACACACATTCATTGGTCATTAGTAACAGTCCTTATTTATCTTTGGGGGTGTGCGTGGTGGTCTGTATGCCCATCCCTCCTTAAAACAGAGTGCTGGGAAGCGAGTCCCACACCCATTTGGACACGAAGTATGTTAGACATTCCCTGCTAATGTGCTGAGAACTGAAATATCCCATGTGAAAATGTCTCAGAATGTAAGGTTAGGACAAGATATGTCACATGCTCCCAGGTCCAGGGATGGGAGCAGCTGGATTACCAGAGAACTGACCCTTCTCCTGGCTGTGCCCATCCCTTTCCTCACCAGAAACTTTAGCTCAGAGGTCGACCTCTCCCAAAACAAGAAAAGCCGTCAGTGCGTCTCTAGAGCCATCACTTTCCCCTCTGACGGGCAGCTGCAAGGTGTGCTGTCCCAGCTCCCCCAGGAAATAAAGAGCATTCATTTAGTGCTCTTTGATTGCATGGCAGATGCGTAGGAAAGTGGCCCGAGTAGGGCAGGTGGTCCTTTGAGGTAGAAGCTTTCACGTAAATGCTGGGCACAGTCAATGTTAAGCCTGCTCCAGGAGGTCTGAACCCAAACCAGACTGCCTTTGGGCTGGAATAAGTTAAGACAACCCAGGCACCTGTTGTTTGATTTTCTTGGAAGGCAGACAAGACCCTTTGAGAATCTTGGAGTCTGCCAAGCAACATGCCAATTACAGGGCAGTGAGCGAAACTCCACCCCCGTAGCTCACTTTTCCTCACCAGCTGTTTCGCGAGTATTACTACTGCTGCTAATTACTTAATATGCTCCAGAACCCGTGCCAAAGCAATGTTATGTGCTTGTATGCTTCTCTGGTCTACGCAACAGTGCTAAGAGGAAGGTATTGTGAAAAGGCCCATTTTACAGATGGGGAAACTGAGGCATCGAAAGGTTAAGTAACATGGCCATTGTCTTTCAGCGTGTAAGTGATGGAGCATTGGCATCCAGGCAGGCTAATTCTAGAGTCCGTGCAAGAGACTTCTGCTTCAGGCCCTGTCACAGGCAGATCTGCAGAACTAGTTCTATGATCCACAGAGCAAGAGTTCCTCACAGGCTCGTGCCAAGGAGGAGGTACTGCTGAACCGACTGTTTCTGGTTCCTTTCGTTATGCCTCAGTATCCGTCACAGGCTGCTGTCTCCCTGGGACTTCCTCTGGCCCCTTGTCATCCCACTAACCCCTGTGAGAGGGCATGAAGAAGCTGCCCGTCTGTAAAGACTGGGTTAAGGGCAGATGGTGAGAACTCCCCAGCAGTGGAAGCAGACTTACTTTGTGATGCACTTTTGAGGGAGGGCTTCTTCCCTTCCTTGTGCGCCCGGGGCTTCCCAAGGGAGGCCTTCAGGGAGATGTAAAATCTGGAGTCATCCCATGCTTGGCCATTGAGTGAATGATTCACCCCTCTTAAAGGACCAGTTGGTAACCAGAAGGCAAGTGACCACCCTGGTAGCTGTTGAGGGAGGGAAGGAGCAAGCCAGGTCACACTAGGGGAGGCCTTTGATCCCCCAATAGCAGGTGATGGCTGCCGTGTCCAGTCTCTCAGAATCTCCGCTTCCCTCTGCTTGCACCCTGTTCCTGCAGTTCTCCTCTGTCTGTGGACTCCAGGGAGGTCCTGTTTTTCAGACAGGCCATCCAATGGCATTGCTACATTTGCAGTTTCCTGTGCATTAGGAATCACCATGACAACCCACAGCCTGTGACCAGCAGTGCAGCCATTATTGGGAGGGAATGGAAGAGTCTTCTTTGTCCCTAGTTGGGCCTGGGATGGTTCCTCCTGTTTCCTCTCCTGAGTGTTGAGCCTGACGTGGCCCAGAGCAAGACTGGGCAGCGTTAGGGTTTCTTGACCTCGTGGCACCAGATATCACCAGGCTTCTCCCCATGTCTGGCCTCAGTAGGTTCCTGAATGTCAAAGTAAATCCCCCATATCGTATGGTAATGATGAGAACATAGTATCTGTGCTAAGGCAAGAGAGTAGGTCTTATTAAAATTAATGTGTAAAAAAAAAGTCAGGAGCACCTGGGTGGCTCAGTCAGTTAAGCATCTGACTTCGGTTCAGGTCATGATCTCATGGCTTGTGGGTTCGAGTCCCACATTGGGCTCTGTGCTGACAGCTCAGAGCCTGGAGCCTGCTTGGGATTCTGTGTCTCCCTCTCTCTCTGCTCCTCCACCTCTCTCTCTCTTTCTCTCTCTCTCAAAAATAAATACATTAAAAAATCTTTTTTAAAAGTTCAGGATGACAGAGGGTTAATTCTGGAGAAATTTTAAAAAAAGAAAAAAGAGGAAGACATTAATGAGAGAGGTTTGACTCTGTGTCCTGCAGCTTAATCAGGGGTCCAAGATACCTCCCCAGATTGGTGTCCTCACGAATAGTTTATGCCAATGCATAATGGTGGTAAATACTCACAGGGAGAGACCTTTTTTCTGAGGAGGAGCAATAGAAAAAATGTCAGGCAGTTATTGGTACCGTCTTTCTCCTCCTCCGTATCTACATCTGAGTATTTATAAAACAAACTGACTCCCCAACCTTGTGTTAGGAAAAGGAAGCTCCCCAAAGCACCTGCCCCCTTGGCAGGAGCCTGGGCCAGCTTTCCATCTCATGGTCTTTCCTGCAAGGACTTGACTAATTTCCAGGAAGAGGGTCACTATGCTCTCTCTTGGCACCAGTTTTCTGAGCAAACCTTGTACTCTGGAGTTTAGAATATGCTTTTGGCATTTCCAGACAAATACCACTCAAGTAGGAGTGGCAACATAACTGCTGTCTTCCACAGACCCACGGGCAGGTGTGGAGAGTATAAATACCACCCAGAACGTTAGCTCTGGGCCACTGAATCAACACGTGAATTGCTAGAGTTGCCAAGGTGATTTTAATGCAATTTATCATTAAAGCTGACTCCCGATGTTTGTGTTTTCCTAACTGTGCAGCGAAGGCCTGTGAGCTCTGTGGGAATCTTCACTGAGGAGGAGATGTGGGCAAGGACAGTAGCTAAAAATGGGGTCTCAGTGGTCTTCTGCCCTGTTGGCCTTTTTAGAGAAAGTGGGTGTGGTAGGGCCTTTTCACTGATGAGGGTGGACCTCATCTCCCTCCTGTGGTTCTTCTCTCTGTATCTCCTGGACCTTGAAGGAAGGAAGCTGCCAGCTGCTCCTGTGTTGAGAGCATCTGGGACCTTTCTGGCCAGGACAGGCCGGGTCCCCGAGCAGGAGGACTTGAGTCACAAGAGCCCTCCTTAGCCCAGACCCAGGGTATTTCACTGCCCCCTCCACAAGCTCCAGCTCTGTGGTTCTCTGTGGCTTATTTCCTGCCTGGCCTTTTCTGAAGGCAATGGTTCTGGAAAGGATTATCTCTTAGCAGCATCGTTATGTTGGTTATTCAGTGGACTGAGTGCTAATACCTCTTGACATGGAACATATGTGGAAGCTGCACGTGCTCATGGAAGAGGGGTTGGGAGAAGGCCTCGTAGGGCTGACACTTGGAAGTAAATATAGAAGGTGATGTCTGTGCACTCCTGCTGGATGTGCCATTCTCCTTAATCCCCTCTGAAGGGAGCGTGGCTTTTTGTTTTGTTATGTTGTAGAATCGTCACTAGCTTAATGGGAGTGGCCACAGAAAACATACTGCCATCTCCTCCCATCAGCGTTGGGTGATTCCCAAGGTCCATTAATGGGCATCAGGGTGGCATAATGGGTGGGAGCAAAGCCTTTGTGCTAAGATAACATGGATCCACTTCTCAAACTGCCACTTACTACTGTGCAACTTTGGTCACTGGTACTTAAGTTTTCTGCGTCCCAACAGTTTTCTGTGTCATCTGTCCAATGGAGATAACACTTACTCTCTAGTGGGGACATTCAGTGGGTTAGTGTTTGTAAGGTGGTTGGTGGGTGTTTGATCATACATCATGCTTGTTACATGTTACGTCGTGTGGTCCTGATGTTCATCTGGCCTGTCCATCTCAGCCCTTCTCTCTCCTTTTGCTTATAAAACCTTCAAAAGAGGTTCTTTGGGAGGTGGGTCTGGGAGCAGGTGGCCCCAAAAGATGGCTGGATTTGCTTCTGGGGGAAATATTTATGAGCACAAGATGCCCTCAACCCCCAACTCACTGGATCCAACAAGAGATCAAGCTGAAGGTCTAGTTGGGATGTCAAAGTTTTGGCTTTGAATACCAGGCAGCCTTTCAAATGAGGCAACCTGCAGCATCTCATCTTGCATGAGGGTTGCTGCTGTCTCTGCTTCATCACTGTCCCCTGATCTGCCCAGGGTAGAGTGAGAATTCAGAGGAGCCACGCATACTGCTCCCAAGTCAGCATGTGGTTAATGATCGCTGAAGGTTGAAATGCTGCTTCATGTGTGTGTGTGAGCCCCTCAGTGAAGAACCTTCCACTTTGTGCCAATGGCAGTTTGGTGAGCATCCCAAAAAGCATCCCATCTCCAACAACTTGGTGCCAAGTCCTTCCTAAGAGTTGGCAGGATTCCTGATCGCTCCAGACAACCAAACGGCGAGCAGTCTTCCTGACCCAACCAGACCTCTGCCCACCTGGTGCATTCCATGCCCAGGTGCATTCCAAAGCTAGCAAAAATAACCACTCCCAGAGACCAGGAACATGCTTCACTGGGCATGGAAGAAAGAGTATGGATTCTCTGTGGTGGATAAAAGCTGAGGTCTGGAGTCAGGCTGGTATGTTTCACTTACTGCTTGGTCAAATCTGCCACCACTCGGACCCTCAGTTTCCACACCAGCAAAATGAGGACAATCTTAGTGCTGCTGTGAGGCTGAAATAAAATACTGCGTGGAAAGTGCTTTGGAACACGCTTGGCACGGGGCTGCACAGAGCCGTGGTCCCTAGAGATGTCACTGCATTATTAGTATCATTTCAGCAGCTGCACTGCTGTTGTTCCTCAAAGGGAGATGAAATAGGACAGACCCAGCAGCCTTGAGGGGAAAAAGAGGGAAAATCGATCTCTCCAGGGAAAGAGACAGAAGGCCTGTCTTCAGGAGTTCTTATGGAAATGCTGAACCCCATTACAAATAGTTGTTTACTCTCTGTTTGCTCCACAGCATGTTTTTTCAATTCCCCTCCAACTCTTGTCCATGTACCAGGTAGCTCAGGGATCCTTTCGTGGAAGACAGATGGAGTTGAGTAGCTGCCAGCCTTCCTCCCAAAGGAGAGAGGACAGAAGGACGGGCTGTTAGATCTTGCTGGTGCTAGGGATCAGTGAGGCTGTCCTCAGCATCTAAATCGGGATAAGCAGCTTAATTTTATCTCTTCCTGCACCTACGTGTCTTGCCTTAGGGAGCCAAGCATCCTGGGAGGGAGGGAGTGACCAAGAGACTGTGCCCTTTTGTATTTCCGCTTGCTCCCTGCTTCATGCACTCTGCGCCTCATGCTGTCTTTGCCTAGTAATTCCGCCAGCCTGGGGTGTTTTGATGCCTTCCATCTTTGAGATAACACCCCATGCTAAGACATCTAGAAGTAGTAGGGAACAAGGAAAAGCATTTGGATCAGAAAAAGAAGCCTCAGTAGTTCTGATGAGTGAGGAGGGTTGCCCCCAGGAGCATGCAGATTGGCTACCCTTTCAAGGCAGGTCAGAGTCACCACTGCTCTCTCCCTGGGGGTCCCTCTTTGTCCAGGGTCTAGCGTTCCCCAGAACTGCAGCTGGGCTCTTTCATCTGCACTAGGGTCTCAGGTATGAGTGCCCACTCAGGCAAGACAGGCGAAGAAGCTGGTGAAAGGCATCGCTAGGGAAGAGTGAGGACTGTGGCAAACAGGGAGCATGGGTCCTATCGAAAGGGGACAGCCACCCCATAGCTGCCTCCAGTGGACTCCATGTTGCTAGAATTTCTGAAATTTTTTTTCAAGAGGAAATAGAAATCTGGGGTGTGTGTGTGAGAGAGAGAGAGAGGGAGAGAGAGGGAGGGAGGCAGGGAGAGGGAGAGAAATTTCCCAATTTTAAAACACTGGGAGGGTGAATGAACAGATTTGCATGTGGGATGTCACAATATATTGCAGGGAAGATTCTTTCTTCAGGGCATCAGATTGGTACCTCTGACTTGGCCTCTTTACTGAATTGTTCAGTATTTCCTAGCAAAGGGATCCCCTCTTAAGGCCCTGAATATCAAGGTTTGGAATAAATCATTTACCATGCACTTTATTTTCCTTTGTAAACGAGCATACCAAACACCCGTGTGTGAAGGGTCCATTCCTGCCCCATGGGTGCTTAGCCCTGCTGGGTCCCTCCAGCTTTTCTCCCTGTTTCTTTGCTCCTTGGTGTCCTCCTTGGAATGTCCCCAGAATGGATTGACCTTGACTAAAATGCAATCTATAAAGCACAGGACATCCTTGGGGGGGAATGCCACCGGGGGATAGACAGATGGGTGGGGTATATAAGGTGTTCGTAAAGAAAAAAGTGCACCCTCCAGAGACATCAGTTCTCGTAACTACCTCCAGCATGTTCCCTGGAAACGCATGCAACCTTGACCAAGCCACCACATTCTCAGCCTCAGTTCTGTCACCTAAACTTGGGAGGCTGGCTGTACCCATCTGCCTAGGTTACCGTGAGAACAATTGGATGTCAGGAAAGCACTTCAGAAAACAACAAGAGTATTCTAGCTTTTCTCTACTGCAAGGCAGGAGGACATCTGTGTGAACCTTTGGGACTCTGCCCATTATTAGCCAGATTAAACATGCAGCTCTTGTACTTGTCACTGCCACAGCTGCCTGCCTGCACACAGGCTGCAGGGGCCCCACTGGGAGGACGGGCCTCCAGCAAGGGAGAGGTGCTGTAGAAGGCTGAGCTCCCAGGGGCAACCGCCCCTCACCAACTCAAGTCCCCTAGACCCTGGCATCAGAGCCTGTGGAGGCCAGCCCGTTATGAGTCTCCTGGGCCACTCTCCACGAGAGAAGCTCTGAGCCAGCCTTGAAAGAGAAATGTTAAAAATTTAACATTTTTATTGGTTCGTCTAGTTCTCCTCTCTCCTACGTTTATTGACGAGGGAATGAGAAATGATTTTATACTAGTTAAGAGGGTACAAACATTTGGTCTAGGATCATAAAGGAAATTCTCAGGACTCAGATTTGCTTGACTTGCCAGCCCCATGCTGGAGAACTCTTCTATAACCCTTATGGCATCACCTACACTGGACCAGAGTTTCACCTGAAAGGCAGCTTCTTTTGATGCTATTTTTTTTTTTTTTTTGGTGGAGGGAGGGGTATGCAGATCTAAAACCAGGGAAGACAGGTGCCACCTTAGAGTGTGGTCCCCTGGAGTTGTGTACGGGATTGGGTATATTTCTTAATAAATGCTTGTTGCTGAGCACCAAGAATAAAGGGAATGAAAGTGATGTCATCTGTGACATCAGGGCTTACAGTCATCATAGGTGGGAGGCCAGTGGTAAACAAGGACAAACACCCTGTGATCACAAATGGAGAGAAGTACTAGGAAGAAAATAAACTGGAGCTAGGAGAGACAGTCATGGAGGGTTGGGGGTCTTGCTGTAGGTGAGGGGATCAGGGCAGGCCTTTCTAAGGAGGTGACATTTAAGCTGATATGTGGGGGAGGAGAAGGAACCACCTTATGAAAGGTGGTAAAGAACGTGTTCAAAGGACCTGGGCCAAAATGCTTATGGGGGCATTTGAGGAACGAAGTGTAGTGAGCAGGGATGCATGGAGGAGGGGAAAGGGGTAGAGCTTGGGTCACACGAGGCTCCATCCATGTTGCATGTGTGGGAGCACATGCATGTGTGTCAGAGAGAGAGAATGTGTATGTGCACACACCCATGCTTGCCCGTGGATGTATCTTTTCCCGGGAGGATTGGATGACCTATAACTTCCATCACATTTCCAATGGGATCAGTGATTTCGCAGAACTCTAAGAAGACTTCTGAATCAAAATTGCCCTTCGTCAGTCAACTAAAGCTTTGAAACAGTTGTGCCAAATGAATTTTTTTCCCCCATTCCTGGAAGCTCTGTGTTCTAAAGCAGAAAGTCAAGCATGTGTGCTGCCATTTCCAGGCTTCCTCTGAGGGCCTGGGTACCAGGGAAGGCTGCGGGGGATTTCAGTATGTGGCCCAGTATCCTCGGTAGCTGGTGTACAAGTGCCCGGACATGTTTGGAGTTTCGGTGGTCGCGGGAATGCAAGAACCCCCCCGCCCCCCCACACACACACTCTAGCGGCAGGGGCCCATGGCTCTCAGGAGAGCATTAGGCTGTCTCTGGAGGAGAGCTCTGAAGCCTGTTTCCTGCATGTGCAGCCCTTGCTCCGTGGGTGACTCCCAGGATCAGTGAGTCACTGGCCTCTCTTGTGCTTGCAGCCTCCTCAATGCCAACAAGATCAACTGCCTGCGAGTGAACACGTTTCAGGACCTGCAGAACCTCAATCTGCTCTCCCTGTATGACAACAAGCTGCAGACCATCAGCAAGGGACTCTTTGCCCCTCTGCAGGCCATCCAGACCCTGTGAGTATGCCCCCTCAAATGCCAGCACACGCGCAGGCAGCCAGTGACCCCAAACACCCAGGCACAGACAGCCCCCAAAACGAAGGCTAGGTGAGCGTGTCCCAGAGCATGTCTGGAGGCTGCGGTGAGAATGGCCGTAAGCTCACCTGTACTGAGCACCCACCCAGTGCTCGACACTTCGCTGAGCACTTTCCCCGTGTTCAAACCTTTAGATCTCACAGCAACCCTGTGAGGTAGGTATTGTGAGGATCCCTCATTTCTAGGTGAGCAAACCAATGGGCAGAGAGGTTAAGTAACTTACTCAAAGTTGCACAGCTAGTAAGAAACAGGATTCGAACAGGCTCCCCTGCTCGCTTAACCACTGTACTCTGAGCAGGCCCCATCTCTGCTAATAGCCCGATCCTCCCCACCAACACCCCGCACCACCCTGCAAAATCAAGCCTCTGCTACAGGCACTCGGAATTTTTCACCTTCCCTTCAGGAAGCACTTCCTCACTGCAGAGGATCATAAATAACTCCGTTAGATAAATAACACCTGAGGACAGATCTCAGCCCATCCCAGGCCTGACCATGAACCTGGGGCTTCTGGATGCCTTCTAAGTCACCTGGCACTTACTGCCCCTAGCCAGAGACAGGCGCCGATAAAGAGCTGAGAACAGCTGCTGCGTGTTGAACACGGACCATGCGCTGAGCGCTGCGCTGGCCCTGTGGAGTTTTCTTATAAGCCAGGCAGAGCCGGACCCATGGTGCTGCCCTGGTGATGATGAGGGTAATAACAATACCCACTGCTGTATGTGGAACACCCACCATGTGCCAGTCACCCTGCCAGCTGCTTTATGTGCCTGGCGTTGCTGAGCTTAGAGAAATAAAATCCAGGCTGCTGTAAGCACATACCCTGAGCCTGTGACTTTGCCCATCACCGCTGCTGTGGGTCAGAATCGAGGTGACTGGTGGGTCCTGCCCCAGGTCAGGAGAGCAAGGAGATGGCACCAGCTGATGCCAGCCGCACCTGTGACCCTCTCTGGCACATAGCAGGCCTCAGGCCCCACCCGCTCTGCGTTCTGCCCGATGAGGAGGGGCCCAGCGCCAGGCACGGTGGCGGTGGAGAGTGGCACCCCGGGTCACTCCTGATCAATTCTCATCCCTCTCGCAGCCACTTAGCCCAAAACCCATTTGTGTGCGACTGCCACTTGAAGTGGCTGGCCGATTACCTGCAGGACAACCCCATCGAGACGAGCGGGGCCCGCTGCAGCAGCCCGCGCCGGCTGGCCAACAAACGCATCAGCCAGATCAAGAGCAAGAAGTTCCGCTGCTCAGGTAATCAGGTTACGGGGCTGGGCCCCACCTTCCGACTCAGTACTGCAGCCCCGGAGAGGCCAGTAATCCAATCTGGAGGACAGCGAGCGCTGTAATGGCTCCTAGGGAGCATCTTTGCAAATTAAATTGGGGAAATTCAGTTAGTCCTGCAGAAAACCAATTACCTTATGGATTTAAAATAAAACACACACACACACAATAAAAGCATGGGGTGGGGCGGGGGGTGGTGCACAATTTCAGGAGAGACAGAACCCAGGTGGCAGCCTATCTCCAGGGTCAAGTGGAAGCTAGGGGAGGGGCAGCCTTTACACACGTGCCTTTTAGAGGCTGCGATTTATTTTCTTTGAGTCTCCAAAGCGTGCTCCCCAAGTGGCAGATAGGGAAAGAAATGGGTCCCAGGCCAGGCTGCAAGCAGCATATAATGTTGGGAGGCTCCCATCCCCTCTAAGACCGCCTTTGGTACAGCCCTCAGACCACAGTTTGTTACAGATTTCACAGACATTAGCTAGCTGTCTCCTCCACCCTAGACTGGTATAGTCTGTTCATGGAGAAAACAGCAAAGAGTTGTGCTCTCTAGGAAAGCAAAGCCTCAAACCAGTTTCCAAGCTCGTTCTGGAATCCTTCCTCCCTACTGCACCCAGGAAAGACACTGGGGGTGAATGCCAGAGGGGTTCTCAGGTCATCTTGAAAAGAGAAGTAGCTGTCCTTGACCTGATAGCTAGATAAACAGGCAGTTAAAAATGGCGAGCATTTGTGCCATTTGCTACTGGAAAAAAATCACCACACTGCCTTGTGCTCCCAATGGTGAGAGATTGATAGTATAATGTGCTGAGATGGGTTGGTGCCAGCCGTCACAATCTGTGTGTCAGCAAGAGCCCTTCTTCTCCCCTGCCCAAGAGCATCTTATGTAAGCGACTTCTCCCAGGGAGAATGACAGCATGGTCACTGGTCGCTGGGAGAAGACCAGCAGACAGACTTCTGCTCCTTTCATGTTGTTCTTGGCCTCTAAGTCAAATCCTTTAGTCCACGTCTCCAGAGTGATAAACTTTAGCTATTTTATCTTCTTCAATAGAACCTAATACCTCGAGAGGGCTTGGAGATACCACAGGGACTTTGTGGCAAAATGAGGCGTTGGTCCCAATTTGTCTGCCTCAGAATAACAATGTCAGTTTCTTACTTGTGATGAACTCTGTGCTGAGTGCATCTAGTTTGACTTGGTTCTTCCACTAGTCCTGTGAGATCACCCGGAGGAGTCCTCATTCTGCAGCTGAGGGAGCCAGGGACTCAGAGGTAAAGGGCACCCCATGGTCACAGCAAGCAAATAGTGGAGGCAACCCCCAGGTCTGGCTCACTCCTCGACACCACGCAGCATGTAGGAGAGAAGGAGCATTGGGAAAACAGTCCAACTGCTTGGATGACTCTCTTCCTAGTCTATGGTCCTACCCCCACTCCCCAAAACTCTTTCCTTAAGTTCCTTCTTGGGCCAGCAGCATCTCTGGGAGGGAAACCCTCTCCCAGCCCTGGAGTGTCACCTGAGGCACAACCATTCTTCCTCAGGGCCTTTCTCATAATGCACACCTCTTCTTCCCTCTGTCCCCTCTGTTCCTATCCAAGTCTGGGAGTGGGGGGGAGCTGACTTAATTAGCTGTAACAAGCAGTTGTGCCCCAGAAGAGGGGGTGATAAGAAGCAGGGGAAGGCAGAGTGCCATCTCCCAGCCCCAACCCCTCAGGCTCACAGGGGACCTGTCAGGAGCTCAAGGATTTGTGTTGATGCCAAGACCATGGGGCCACACAAAACGGGAGGGGGATCGGCCCAGGGTCTGAGGATGGCATCTCACAGAGACAAAATCTTGGCAGGTGCCTAGGAATGACTGTGGGCTGGGACTAGAGGTGGCAGGATGAGGGTACAGATGGAATGAAGTAGGAGAAAGAAAATAGCAAGCTGACCTAGGGGACAGTAACACATAGTTCTCTTGCTGTGCCACTACCTGCCTACCTTTGCATGGGAGAGATCCTGGCTGCTTTTCCTATGGAGGGCAGGAGTGCTTGGAAATTTTAAAAAGAAACAGAAGCACAGGGTTCTTGGATTGACCCTGTCTAAAAGATTTTTTTTTTTAATCAATACTAAGCAGATTATTCCTGTAAAGGTAGGGAACGTCAGAGCTGATGCCTGACAGATAGCATTCTATGTGCTATTATTTCATGTAGCTGCAGAGAAGAGAGGTAGAGAGACCTACTGGTGAGTATCAAAGGCCTTGGATTTGACAGACACTGGGGTCCAGGCCCGCCTTGGCTTTAGGGGATACAGAAGCCATGGGTCTAAAGCTTTGTGTTTCCAGGAAGCTCCAGAAGGAGGGTCAGGTGATGCATACTGGAGTTGACAGATAATAACTCTGCATTTTACTTTCCCCTAAAAGCACCCCCATTGCAAAGACAGCTGATGTAATTAGAAGCCAATTTGAGGGCTGCTCCTGCAATGCATAAAGCCCCTCCTTAGGCAGGGCGTCTGGTTCCCAGCTGCCCTGTGTCTGCCTCTATCAGCTGCATCCGCCGCCCTGGGCAGCAGTATTTGGTTAGAGGTGAATGCTGCCAGCTGGGGTAATCTGACCATCAGATTAAGTCCCCCTGAAAAGCCGCCGTCTGGCTGCCTGGGACCCCAAGCCCATCCTCAGGGGAGCGCTTGGCAGTTGGAAGATATCTTCCATCACACCTCCTTCCTTTGTGTGTAGCGATCTGTTGGCAAGAAGAAATTCACAGTGAAAAGTACAGAGGGTGATGACACTATATGAGAAAAGATGGCCAATAGCAAGATACTGCTCAGGTCATCACAGAGTTTTAGAGAACTCAGAATTCACACAGTCCCTGCTAGAAATGAAGAAATTGAGGCCTACACAGCAGGAAAGTATTGTCTGAGGTTATAGAGTAGGATTTTCAAGATGAGATCTGAAACCCAGGACATTCAACGTGCTGCGAAGATTTTCTCTCTCGTCCCTCCTTTTTGTTGTTGTTGTTGAGGGAAATCAAAGAGAAGGGCTAAAGGCTTGGGGGCAGGGGCACGAAAGGGATGGATTTTTCCTGCTCTGGTACCAAGGCCCTGATCCGACTTGAATGTGAAATCCCAACAACCAGGGTGTTACAGAGCCCTGCATGTCCAGACATCAGAGCAGAGTTGAGACTAGAGTACAACGGCCACTCTAGCTGGTCAGATGGGAGGGCTTTGAAAGAGGTCAGACCTGGGGCTGTGGAGTGACCTTGACTCACTGGTCAACCATTGCAGATAACCTATGCACTGTCAAGATGCTGTGACCATCTCGCCCCAAAAACACATTGTAGGGGAACAGTGACTCCGTTCCTCCTGTCAGAGGCCAAGAGCAGGGAGGATCCCAGTCACCTGGCCCTGACTTCTGGTCTGTTCAAGAAGTACATATCTCCTCCCAGTGGCTTGGGAGGAAGTTCATAAAAACTGTCGCTGATCTGTTGCGGATAGGGACATGGAGACTGGACGCCCTCACCTGGGCCCATGGCACCCAGAAAGTTTGGTTGTTGGTCCCTCCACCCACTGCCATGATTCACAACCATGGAGGAAATCTGCAATCAGGAAGGACCCTAGAATCTGGTGTCTTCCCCCTTTCCTTCCTTCTCTTAGTCTGAAAGAGACTACTCATTGTGATGGGAACTGGTCACTGTTCTCAGACAGTTGTGACTGTAGGTTTCCCAGTCCCAAACACAGGGCCCCATTGGCTTTCCCATCTTTCTCCTTGGCTAGGGACGTGTATTTTCTTTTGATACCGTACCCCCCACCCGCCTTCTCCATTACATGTTGAGTCATCTGGAATGAATGTCTGTCAGCCAGAGGGTTTCTGGGGGTCCTTGAAGGATACTGAGGAAATTTCTGAGGTATGGAATATGAAGGGGGCTTTTCCTAAAGAAGAGCATTGCAGCTTCGTTAGGCCACTGGGAGTTGTGGCTTGTCTCTTCATGCAAGGGGCTGGGAGAACAGACTGTTATGGAGCCACTGTGCTGTGGGGATGGGCCCCAGGATGCAGAGTGTGCAGAAGCTGCTTCTGCTAAGTGTGATGTCTTGGCAGATCAGTGGTACGATCGAGCGGGATTTAGAGGTTCTGTTCAGGCCCGTGATATGACCGGAGACATCTGCGGTCATAACCCATTGTGCCCTGATTCTCCTGAGCAGGGGTGTCCAGTAGTCTCCCGCCCGATCTCCTCCTTTTCCCCTGTGACTGCCCCAGGGCGGGGTCCAAGGGCGGTGGGGCTCCTGTCTTCAGAAGTGTTCCTGTGGAACCCTGCTCCTGGTACTAATCACGCTCCGTGGGGGCCTGCTCCGGCTTCCGCTTCTCCACGCTGCTTCCTCTGAGCGCTCCTGTCCTCTCTCTGACGCTGCTTCCTGACCTTGATTCTGACCAGTCGCCGCGGGGCTTTCCTTTGTGCTTGATCTAACCATGTGGTGGAACGATGGAAACGGAACATGGTTCTGTCAAGCACCGCGGAAAGCTCCGCGCTCTCCTGCAGCATGGCCCGCCGCCACCGCCACCACCGCTGGACATCTTCTCTGCTCTGGAGCACCGCAGCCCGCCATCTGCCAGACCCACCTCTCCTGGTCTAGCCTCACGGAGGGCGGGGGGCGGGAGCCTCGGAGGATCCGCAGAGACCTCCACCTCCAGGTAGCGGATACGGGCTGAAATGGGTTTGGAGGAGCACACTGGGGACAAGCTAAGATCTAGAACCACATCTCCTACCCCAGATGGAGGCATCACCCCCTCCCCCAGGCTACTCTGGATGCCGGCCAAGGGGTAAAGTAGCTAGGCTGAAGCTCAGAAACCACTGTTTTTCTTCTGTTCAAAGAGAACAGGTACACCCAAGGCCTGTGCCCCATCATTTCATGGAAAAGTCCCAGTGCAAGGTCATCTTCCCAAGTGGTAGCTAACCCAAAGGTCATACTGCTTTGTGACCTACTCCCTCTCCTCTATCTTTACCAGAAGCATCGGGGATAAATGTGAGCATGAGAATTAGTGAGAGTGGCATGAGTCTGAGACTTTGGATTTAACTCGCACCTCCTCCTGGACCCAACCCCCACTCCTCATGAGTATATTGGCCCTGGTCCCCATGTAGCCTAAAGTCCAGGCTGTTATCTTGACCTTCCGGGAACAGTTAACATGTGGCCCAAGAGCTGGGCTCCTCACATGGAGCTAGTCCAGTGCCACACAAGGGCTGTGCAGAGATCTGCTATCTCTGATAATCAAGAGAGGGATCTTGGCAACCCCCGTTCTGTTTGTTTCTTAGTAAATCCTAGGCTCAGTGTAACTAGAAGATTGTGGTTTTGGTTCATGCCATGAAGTCTGTGTCCCACCCCAAATGAGAGAAAGCCATGCTGGGAACCAAATCCTGGCATAGGCCTGGAAGCCAGCTCTGGCCTCTCATGGTAACATGTGACTTGACTGTCTCCTCTCCCTCAGGTCACCCCTCAGAGCCAGGGCCCAGCCGTTGCTGAGTAACAGAGTCCTGTTGGCCTTTCTGGATGCTTTTACCATTTACTGAGTGCTTACTCTAGGTCAGGTGCTGAACTATTTCGATCATTACCTTGTTTTAATTTTTACAACAACCTTATAAGTCCCATTTCACAGATGAGGATATCAAGTCAGAGAAGTTAACTAACTTGCCCGGGCTCAGATGGCTGCTCTTTCCAGCTATAATACTCACCCTTCCTAGCTACGGACAGTCTCATCGCCTTGAATTAGAAAATGAAAAAGAATGATAAGATTGACTTGAATGGATAGGGAGTTGAAAAACATTTTAACACTCCCCCTCAAGCTTGCTTCTGTTAATGGAAAAAAAGTTGAGTAAGCACGTGAGCAAGCAGTGCTGTTTGAATGGCTCCTCCCTCCAGCATGGATATACCAAGATCCATTTGGTACACAACAAATCCCTGATCCTGGAGCAGTCCCCTATCCTGAACAGAGGGGGCATTCTGAGTGCCTTGGCACTGCCCCCACCATGACAGGGGCCAGGCCTCTGGTCCACAATGGCACCTTCACGGGCACCTCCCTCGTTCTGCAGCAGCAGGCTTGTGACCAGGCAGTGCCCAGCTGCAGGCCATGGGCATTTCCCTCTGGTTTCAGGCAGATGGCTGCATTCATAATAGACTGTGATGGGGATAGCTTACGAGGACAGCTGTCTGCCCAACTGATCACCAAACTCCTGGTAAAACAGTTGACATTTTCTAGTCACTGGTATCTAGTCCCCCAGCCTTTGCCCATGAGTGGATAACTGTGTGCCTGGCAATGTTCTCTTGATTCCATTCCTTACTTACAACCCTTTGCTTGTCCACGTGGCTCTCTCTTCAAGCTGACGATCTCCCCCCCAATTCCTCTTTCTGCTCCTTTCCTCCTTTCATCCCACCCACATTAGGGATATTGGAGGTAGAAGAGGAGAGCTCTGGACACACGTGCATTGGCAGGGCCATGGTCATCAGATAACAGTGAATCTGTGACTTTCATTCGACAAACTGGTTGCCCAAAGAATGACACAAATCCAGACCGCTAAGGACAGCAGCCATCCTGGGCCCAGCACTGGCCTCTGCAGCCAAGCCCATCCACAGAGTGGGAGCTGTGGCTCCCTACCTGCCCCAATCCCATGACCATCCAGATGTTAAGTACATGCTTTCCTGGGAAGTGGCCACAGGGCAGGGATTCGTAATAAAATCGCATTGCTATGGATTTCCACCCCCTGGTCTATTAAAGCTCTCTGTGATCATGTACCAAGTGTCGTTGTTCTGAGCTGCCCGCGTAGAGGGAGGAGGGCTACAGGGGCAGGAACAGGCGAAATGCCAGATGACATCAGCTCTCCCATGACCCATTTCAGCCGGGGTTTTGTTTTATGGTCCTTCTTCAAGTCCTCCGAGATCTCTGCTGTCTGAACTCTCCCCAAAGAGAAGAAGCAGCGGCCTCTTCAGTTACTCCCCTCCTCCTAAGTATTTCTGGCAGTGACAAATATGCATTGAGATTGAAATTGACTTTTAAAGCTCTGGAAAAGTTAAAAATACTTTTGGGTAGTTATGAGCATTAGGCATAACAAATGGCTCCGAGAAACCCAGGGTAGTTTCGGTAATGAAATATGAAGTGATGGGGGTGGCATTTCAGGCTGCCTCTGACTGGGGAAGGAACTCTTTGGGTTACGTGCAAACGCCGTTATTAACATTTCTGGCTGCCACTCAAATAAAATATCACACTCCGACCCCCTCATTACTACAAACCAGGGCAATAACAAAAACAGCAGGGGGGGATGCTGGAAAGAACATATTAGTCCATTGAATCTAATTGCAAAATCATTTCATTAAAATGGGTCAGCGGTTCCATCGCAGAGGTCCACCAGTTATAATCTAACTATACTACAGAGAGCGATTCCTGCTAACTACAGACGCTCTCACCTTGATTAAAACGAAAACGCATTTAATCGGCGGCAGTCCCCGGCCACAGCCCAGCCAGGGTACATCTTCAAGCTCATCGTGTTGAAGAGCAGCACACTGTGCTCCCTCCTGTCTTTCAGAGGCATTTGATCAGTGCCCAGGGTTCCTCCACTTTGCAGGGATTCCATTGTAGACACCTTCTGAAAGAAAAATATATGCATATGTCCAAAATGCCCCTTCACGCCGTCACCGTGTAGAACCACTGGCAGGGAGCAAGAGAAGATTGTCATTTAGCAGGGTTTGCAAGATGAAATTCATCCAGGACACAGCGTGCTGATGTGTCTGGAGGAAGATGGCCCAGGTCAGAGTTATTCGGTGGGAGGGATGCTGGCAAGCCAAGGGCAAGAGATTTGCATAATGCATTGGATTAGGAAGCAGCCCAAATAACTGCGGGGATACGTGCTCAGATTGTGCTCACACAAGCCTGGGAGTGGAAGGGTGGGATGAAGGAGGGGGACAAGGAGGGAGCAGAGGGAAAGGTCCAGGCCTCTGATCCTCTGTCTTAAGTAGAAGACACTTCAGAATCAGAGACTTCATTCCCAGTCAGGAATTGGCATAGGTTGATAAGGTGAAGGGGAAGAAACCAAGAGCATGGAAGATGTCTGCTTCCTGCCTCCCATAGCCCTCTGCAGGAAAATGCCAATCAATCTACCTCTGCCAAGTTGGACTCTATGATCAGTTCTAAAAGGACTGGAATAAAGGCTTTGTCAAAATGCACATCTGCAGGAAAGCATAGTATTAATCACACAAGCCTTGGCTTCAGCCTGACTGGGTTCATCCCTCTGTCATATTATCAATTGACCTGAGAGCCTCAGTTTTCTCTTCTATAAAATGGAGTCACAGTGATCTCGAGAGTGTTGCAGGGATCAAATGGGCTCACCCATTTGAAGTTTGATGAATAGTGCCTCGTTCATGGTCTGTGCTCCATAAATGTCAGCTATTATCACTAGCTACACTGATATTTTAATGGCCTCTGATATGCCAAATATTCCACTAAGTTCTTGAAAACAATAGTAGTAGAATCATAAATATTTATACGATTCTTTACCGTTCCCCAGAGACTCTTCACTGCCTCGCTCTTCCTTGCATTTTCACGACCACCCCTGTGAGATAGGGGCAAATACTAGATTCCCATTTAACATGTGGACAGACTGAGGCTAGTGAGTGCCAGAGCCTGGACAAACCCACTACTGCTAAAACTTCTGAGCTGCTAGTGCCCCACGTTGCCCCTAATGCAGATAAGATCACCAAGGTCTGTCTCAACCAGTTAAGCGCTCCAGTGATGTCCATGTTCTCTGAAACACTTTCAGAAATACTTACAGGACAACTGATGTGCTATTACACCTCGGGCGAACATGGACCAAGCCCATGTTTTGTACCTAGCATGGTGCTAATGAAACGTTGGCCCCTGCCAACTAGCTGGTAGCTGGTAGGAGAGCCAGGGTTTCCCCAGTCACCTCCTCTGTGATTGCTGGTCTCACGAGGTTTGCCCAGGTACCAAGCAAGGGATTATTTCCAATCAATAAAGCAGTACCCCTGGACATCTTGTGAGACATCACTTATTGATACTGTTGCCATTACTGTGTGACCTCAGGAGAAAGTCAATGTCAAAAAAATAAATCTTAGTTCCAGCTAAGAACTGGCCTTTCACTGTGGTTGAACAGAGCTTATTCTCAAAAGATCGGGCAAATCATTCGGACCCTCACAAGAGCTGTGCTTGTCTTGACAGTTTTTAAATGTTAATTTATTACTACTGTGTTTTTAAAGAGGATCATCAGGCAACTCTGAGCCAAATTCCCGAGCGTTAGGGTAGTGGGCTTCAAATCCCCAGGTCCCCAACCCTCATTATTGTCTTCAATGCTGAAATCTAGTGTCAACAGTCATTGACCGCCATATGCTGGGCCTCCTTTATTGTTTCCTTACTTGCTTGAAGATAACTGAGTGTGAATCCCCCTCCCTTACCTCATCCTCACCCTGACAGCCCTCATCAAAACCCCGTCAGAATCTCTTCATTTGGACTTTCATGGACATTTAGACAGTCCACAGATGATGGGCATCAGGGACTCAGTACTCTCCACCCCAAATTATAGGACGAATTCTGCACACATGCACCTAAGAGCATTTCTCTGAGGAGAACATAAGTTTGCATCAGCTACTCAAAAAGGTCCGTGACCCACCAAAGCTTAAGAGCCCACAGAGCTTGAGCCTGGTTTCCCAGAGGACTGAAATCATGAATGACAAAGACCAAATGGAAAGTGGGGATCTGGGGTAGAGAGGGCACCAGCAAGGTGGCCACGCATGAAGGCAATGCTGTCACTAGGCCCTCCCCACCACCACCCCACCACGTGCCTCCCCATCCCCCTGCCAACAACCTCAGCTGGGCCAGGAGCCCCGGTGGTCCTGACGCCCCCCTCTTTGGCCCCACCTAGGCTCAGAGGATTACCGCAGCAGGTTCAGCAGCGAGTGCTTCATGGACCTTGTGTGCCCCGAGAAGTGCCGCTGTGAGGGCACCATTGTGGACTGCTCCAACCAGAAGCTGGCCCGCATCCCAAGCCACCTCCCTGAATACGTCACTGATCTGTAAGTACTACCTGGGCTGGAACTCCCTACATGTCCCCATACCCAATCACCCTGAACCAGCCCAAGCAGGGTCCTCTGGAGGCAGCCCCCTCCCAGCTCAGTCACATGGGCACTCCGTGGCTGTCCTCTGCATCCTTGGCACAGGATAGACACCTAGGCATCCCCTCCCCGCTCCCCAGGAATAGCTTTCTCAAACATAAAGACAGTCCATTCGTTATACAAATATTTTCTGAACACCCTCCGTGAGCCAGGCACTGTGCTAGGCCCATCAGCCTCCACAATGAACAAAGCAGATGGTCCCCCCAGTTCCTTACTAAGCTTACAATATAATAGAAAGATGGCTATAAGTAATTGTCAAAAGCGAGAAAACACTAAAATGATTAGATCTATCTGAGCCTCCAATTATCCATGCTAATAAAAGGATGTGTTGGTTGGTCCACAAATGGAAGAGCTAAAAAGCTACAGCATGGTCGGGGTGAGGGCACAGCATGTGCGGAACCAACACACCTGGGTCTGAGTCCGGTCTTCTCCAAGTTTCCTCACATCAAGCATGTTGCTTCTCAGGTCTGAGTGTCCGATTCTTAGCTATAAAATGGAAGTGATGGTGCCTACCTCCTAGGGGGGTTAAGAGGATCAAGTAAGAGAATACAAAGCACAGAATTCATATTGAACCATGCATGGCATGGGCAAACCCGGCATAAATGATGGTGGTCTTCATTATTAGTGTTGTTAGTGTGAGGGTTCTCTTTGACTTTACACATCCCAGGGGCACACAGTGAGGCAGCGCCTTTCGGCCCCTCCTTGTCTCTGACTTTTCCCCAGCTCCGCTGACCTCAGCTGAGTGTGAGGTCCTGGTGGCAATTCAGCTCAAGCCATGGGGGAGCTGTGGGAGGGTCCCATGGAGGGCAGCAAAGGAGGTGCCCCATCCTCAGCTATCCCACTACCTTGTCTGCTTATTTCCCATGCAGGCGACTGAACGACAATGACATATCTGTCTTAGAGGCCACTGGGATCTTCAAGAAGTTGCCCAACCTGCGGAAAATGTAAGTTAGCCTCGGGAACTTAGCAGCAGCCTCCAGGCCCTGGCCAGGGTCTGTCCTGCAGACTACAGCCGTGTGCCAAGGCATTGGTGGCCCCCTCACCTCTGCTCCAGCCCTTCTCAGCCTCCTCCTGACCCCACACTGGGCATGTATTTAGAAGTAGGACAGGAAGGCACAGCCATACAGAGACAGACCAAAATGAAACTTCACTGTTTTTAAATTGTCAGTTATTCTGCAGATCATGCATTCTACAGCATCCCTAAGTCTCCAGGTCCCCTCTGTTCATCCTGATCCCCCACACCCAACACCTACCCCAAGGAGGGTTAAGAGGGACTCAGGTAAGGTCCAGCAATGGAACTCAGAGGTCTAGGGTGCACATCACTTCGTACTTTTTACAAAGTGACAGGTGAAAGGTCTGTTTTTAGATGGCCTCTAGAGGCTTCTGCATCAGACCTTGGAGCAGAAATGCCAGATGTCTTGTATGCCGAGCTGCAGTCTCGGTGTCCCTGGGCCTGAGTGGAGCCTGACCTCAGTCAAAGGGTCCACGTGCTTACGCTGGCTTCTCCAATGCCATGGCTGCCTGTCCTCATAACCCTCTCCCTGCCTAGGAGTTTGGGCCAGACAAGAATAATGTGGCTGAGCTAAGGGAGTATTTGTCCTGGGCCAGGGGCCACATTCCCTGCCTCATGCACATCATCTCATGAAGCCCTTATATACCTGCCTGTTGCTGCTTCACACTCCTCTTTGTGTGGCTGAGGAGGCTGGCAGGGCTCAAAGAGGTTTTATGACTTGTCTGAGACCACACAGCCAATAAATGTCAGAGCTGGCACTCATACGTGGGTTCATCTGTCATCGCACTAGTGTGCAGGTGGGCTCGCTTCCCTTCATCCTCCCTTCCCACGTGCCCTAGCAGAGGAACCAGCACACATGGGGACTCTCTACCATCTAACTCCCTTCTCCTTGGCCCCTCTCCCTACTCACACCCCAGAGTCCACATCTCCTGGCCCCAGAGTTGGGTTTGCCTGTGGAACAAAGGAAATACAATTAAGCCTCATTACTCACAAATCCCATATTTGCTAATTGGCTTACTCACTGAAACTTATTTGTAATCTCAAAATCAATACAGTGCTTTCATACTCATTTGTAGACATGGACGGAACAGCAAAAAACTTTGAGCCCCCTACACGCATGTTCTCAGCTGAAATCAAAAATGGCCACGCATGCTCTGATTTGTTGCGGCTCTCGGACTGTAAATAGGTGTCCTTTTCACAGTATATTTGGTGCCACATCCTTTCACATGTTTATGCTTTTTGTCAGTGATTTTGCTATTTAAAGGGCCTAGTTTTAGATCTTTGCATAGTGCTGAAGGGCTATCTAGCCTTCCTAAGCACAAGAAGGCTGTGATGTGCCTTATGTAGAAAATGCGTGTTACATAGCTTTGTTCAGACATGAGTTATAGGGCTGTAGGCTGTGAGTACAATGTAAATAAATCAACGGTGTATATTAAAATAAGGTGTCTTTAAGCAGAAACACATATCAAACAATGTTATGTATTGATCAGCTGATGAAAATGTTGTGACCAGAGACTCACAGGAACCTAACCCTGTATTTCCCCTAGGAGCAATGGTTCAGCATTGCCTAATTCATTTTTCCCTGGTGACTTTATAGAATATAGCCACCATGAATAATGGGAACTGACTGTAACCCTTAATTTTTGTCTTGTTCTTCAGTCTTCCCCCCATCAGTCCCCTTCAGGCAAAGAGGAGAAAGACCTTCCCCTGCCCCGTGCAGTACCCCCCTCCTTCCCTCCCTGCCCACGGCCACCACCTTGCCCATGGCC
This sequence comes from Lynx rufus, assembly GCF_022079265.1. NCBI lineage: Eukaryota > Metazoa > Chordata > Mammalia > Carnivora > Felidae > Lynx > Lynx rufus. The sequence goes on from NW_025814823.1 coordinate 180,392,994, forward strand.
TGGCAACTGCTCTGTAACTGGGAGCAGTAGCACTCTGAAGGGACAGATGAGAGAGGGACACATGTGGGTCCTGGTGAGGATTGTGGCTGCCTGTGTGTCAAGCTTCAGAGGCCAAGCATAGACATCACCCATCACCTGCAAGGAAATGCCCTTTTGAATTCAAACTTGAGAAAGGTGTGCTTTTTTAAACCTCAAAACAGAAACTTCCATGTATATGGAGATAAGGCAGGTATCAAAATGAGTAAGGCTGGCCAAGTACATATCTGCACAGTAAACAGGATCAAGTAGTATTTGCTTCCATAAAGAAATATTACCCCCACATACACCATGTTCAGTGGAGTTCATGCACTTTGAGTCGATCTTTCATCTTCCCATTTGTAACAGGGATGGGAGAACAGAGAACCATTTCTGTGCACCAAGAAAACAATAGCACAAACACAATGATAAGTGGCAACCAACTCCCAGCATCCACATCCAAGCAACAAGAGAGTGGTGGGGACTGTGGCAAAACACAGACCCAGTTCTCGCCCAAGGAGGCACCGGTTGCTTGGCTTGTCCCAGTATTTGCCTTGCTGGAATGAAGGTCAGGGTTGCCAGATAATCCCTTCAGCAGCCAGAAATCCATGTGTGGGGAAAGAACAGACCTGTGTTTCTTCTGAGTTCAGCTCTGTCCCTCTCCTGCTGTGTGACCCTAGGAGTGTCCTTAGCCTTGCTGAGCCTTAGTTATATTATTTACATAATAGACATAAATCCGCCTTCCTTGTAAGTTATGATGAGGATCAGAAATAAGTATGGGAGCGCCTGGGTGGCTCAGTCGGCTAAGGGGCCATCTCTTGATTTCAGCTCAAGTCATGATCCCAGGGTTCATGAGATTGAACCCCATGCTCAGCGAGAGCTGAGAATACCTGCTTGGTATTCTCTCCCCCTTTGCCCCTCCCCCACCCATATTCACTCTCTCTAAAAATAGATAAGTAAACATTTGTTTTTTAAATAAATAGGGGTGCCTGGGTGGCTCAGTCAGTTAAGCATCTGACTCTTGTTTTTGGCCCGGGTCATGATCTCGGGGGTTTGTGGGTTTGGGCCCTGCTGTCAGCACAGAGCCTATTTAGGATTCTGTCTCTCCCTCTCTCTGCCTCTCCCCCGCTCACACTGTCTTTGTCTCTCTTAATAAAATAAAATAAAATAAAATAAAATAAAATAAAATAAAATAAAATAAAATAAAATAAAATAAAATAAAATAAATAAAATAAAATAACTTAAATAAAACAGGAGTTGCAAATTCAAATACTTTCAGGACCCAGGAAGTAGCACAAATGTGGAAAGGAGCTGGGTACAGGGCAGTGTTAATAATAACAATAATAATAGCTAGCCATTAATGGTTACTAAACACTGTATTCTGCCCCAGACTGTACTGATACTAATCCATTTAACTCCCACCAAGAGAACCAAAAAAGCTTTGAGATTGTTTCCTTTTACAAATAAGGAAGCTGAAACATAGAAAGCACCTTACCCAAGGTTAAAACTCAAGCAGCAAGGGCATCTGGGTGGCTCAGTCAGTTGAGCATCCAACACTTGATTTCAGCTCGGGTCATGATCTCATGGTTCATGAGATCAAGCCCGTGAGATTGAGCCCTGTGTCTGGTTCTGTGCTGACAGTGCAGATCCAGCCTGGGATTCTATCTCCCTCTCTCTCTCTGACCCTCCCCCCACCCGTGCTAGTGCTCTCTTTCAAATAAACATTTAAAAACAAAAACAAAAACTGAAGCTGCAACACCAGCAGTGGTAACAGTGGGGAATGCATGCATCTCTGAAGGCCATAAATGCATGTGTGCACATGTATGTGTGCATAAATGCATATGCATAGTGCTAGCCAACCAAGCAAATGACCCGTGGAGCAGATCTGGTCCCAAAGACCACCGGCTACAACGAGTTATTTAAAATAACGTGACGGCAACTCTTTTTGTTAAGGCCCTTAAACTGGGACCCATCACCATCCCTATATCCCCGTAGAGGTTGTGGCTCTCAACTGGATCAGAGTAAGGTTAAAGCCAGCAGTGCCTGTGCCCAAGTTGGCTAAGCTCCCCTAAGGACTGTGGGGTTACACTCTCGACCTGACCCTGACAGGGCACAGGGGCCAAGGAGAAGGAACATAAAATCAGGTGTTTAAGCTCCATGGTGCGTGCCTTTCCAAACCCTGTCTGAAGCTCTGTGCCTTCACCTGTCCTGTTAGAATCATGAGATCTCCATGAGTATCACATGTACTAAGTATACCAAAAAGAAAAAAAAAAATGTATAAGCCATTACCCAAAAGGTTTATTAGTACTGTGATAATTCAAGGTGACTCTTCAAATGAAGGAAGTCACATGGACTACAGTCCTCAGGCAGACTTCTATGTCAGTCCTTATTGTGAAGGAGAATCTCAGCCACAGGCTAATGCCCAGCAGCCCCCTAGCCTAAATCAGGTATACACAGGTGGATTTGTTGGCACTAGTTGTGTTTTTAATAAGAATTAGTTGCCCACTTTTAAAAATCAGGATTGTTCACACAAACAAAAATCCAAATTTCTGGCATCTTTTGGAAAGTCAGAAGATCTGGCAAAACATGGCCTGCATTCCCAAATGGCTGTTGAAGTGGAGTTGAAGTGAGGGGCAGCCTCCCCCTTAAATAGGGCCTGTGCTTTCCTGGTCGCTGGGCTTGTGGCCTGTGCTGTCCCCACTGGACTTGCTTTCTACTTTAAGTCACCATCCTGGGCCCTGGGGACATTTGAGCTTGTGACCCCAGCTTGAAATAGAATTTCTACCTCAGGGGGAGGGAGAGGTTCATAAAAAGGTGGATAGGACCTCCCTGACCTGACAGTGTGCCAGAGTGCTCTTTCATTATGACCCAGTATCCTCAGTTTCTAGAAAAATCCACATAGCTCCCTCCCCACTACGTCTGGGACTGGGCTTTAAACAGGATTACAGATGCTTGCCTGTTGCCAGAGTTTATGCACTGTCTTACGAACCATGGGCTAGAAGAGGCCTGGGCTTGCCTTCTCAGACTCAGGCTTCCCAGGGGTAGCTAGACGAACCCCAGCCTACAGGGGCCTCAGTGTTTCTTGGGAAGATGAGAAGAAGGTCTGAAAGGTACAGGCTCACTGGGGCTGTCCTGCCTCTGCCCCTCTGAACTGACCCCAAGTCTGCATAGTGTCCAAGGCTGGACCCTTTCAAGTGTAATATCCCATCCACATCAGAGTCAAAGCCATGATGTAGCCATATTCCTTCAGGTCCATTGGTGGAGACAAAAATGGAGAGAGGCCTCCTGAGTGGTCCTGGTTTTACATCCTGGGGTTCCTGGGATCTGGGGTGTCTTCAGGAAGATCCTGCTCTGAGAGTAAGACAGAGTTCCTACAAAACCCTGATGTCCTTGTTTTGTGTATGGAGTGCTTGCCTCAAGCTGCCTATAGGTTTGAGCAGTGCTTTGATGAATGGAGAGACAACAGCAGCCTGGTCTTCTGGAAAATTCTATCCCCTCCTTTTGTGCTCTCCTTATGTTTTCCCTTCTCCCAGCCTGAGGAAATCCAATTCACAAACCTTACAGTAATGTGATGTTAATTTTGTTCATTTAAAGAAACAGATGTCAGGAAATGGGAGCCCTCCCCCTTCATGGCTGCTTTAACTCATCTTCATTGCCCGTCCTGTGTACTTTAATTCCCCAAGGAGCCTAACTCTCTGGAGCAAACTCCCGCTCCTCTGGCATTCAGATGAGTTATAGCTGCTGGGAGAGCCTTTATCTCTCCTCCCATGTCTAATTTGGGGGTAATTTGCAGTCTCCCCAGTGCATTACCTCCATTCCTGGGTTATCCTGGACCAGGACTACCAGGATTTATAAGAAAACAGGCCGAATTTAAGGAGAGCCAGTCAAGGGTACAGAGCAGAAATCCAGTTAGAGTCTCCCAGCTCTCTCAGACCTTGGGGGAAGGATGCTGAGGAGTATTGCTCCTGGTTCCCAGGCAGGGCAGAAAGTGGGAGGAGAGCAGGGCTATGACAGGAGCACCAAGGGAGCAGTCAGAGCACCAGCTGTTTCTTCTGCACCTGTGCACAGGTGTGAGCACTGCCATGCCTTGCGGGACCAGTCCCTGCCTGGAAAGAAGGCAAGGGGCTGGTGTCAAGCCCACGGGTGCCCAGTTCCATCACTTGCTCGGAGCCAGCTGATGAGGGAGGCTTCATCCCCTGGGGTTGCCATGGGTGAGCCCAGAGCTGCGTGAGACCGGTGCAGGAGAGAAACACAAGTACCAGGAGCTCAGGGTGCTACTCCGGGACCTGGAGCCACATCCCTACCTGTCTGGGCCTCAGTATTCCCAGCCGTAAAATGCACCAGCTTGTTCATTTCCGGTGAGCCCTCGGTCCCAACCACATCAGTGTGCTTAGTGGGTTAGTAGGCTTCTTCTGCACCTGCAGATGTCACTGTTCACAAAACACTATTCCCTGTGCCAGGCATTTGCTCCAGAGACTGGATTCTTCCCCCAGTTTGTGTAAACACCATCACTTTCCACTCCATCCATCCTGCCCGGAATGCATTTCAGGCCTGACCATTTTGGGTGGTCCATGGAGACCCCCTGCCAGGAAGAGCCCGGAGGGACTCCCAGCATCAGCGGCCCTGCAGGATCTCTCATGAGGCCTGGCATGTGGTGATCAGACATCTGAGGGAAAGACCATTTTTCAGAGCTCAGGGGCAGACTCAGAAGGGGCAGTCCCAAGACTTGATAGGACCAAGGTTGCTAGGACTGTAAGAAAATCCAGTACCCCAAGCTCTGAATTCTGCAAAGCAGTAAGGATGGGTGTGAGTATCCATATCACCAAAGGAACATTCACTCGAGAAAGAGGCAGCTCCCTGGAGGACTTTTTATGCACCAGAAAGCGGGGACCCAATCTCTTTTCTATCAGCACGTGACTTTGGGCAAGTTACTTAATAAACTCTCTGAACTTCAGTTCCTCATCCATAAACTGAGACAATGATAATATACATTAATATTCCTCTGAGAGGTATTATTTTAAGGCATTATTCGATGTGAATCCGTAGTCCTAACCCCTCACACGGAACCTAATACATAATCAATGCTGAAAAAGTAGTAACCAGAAGGTATCCATTTACATCGAGGATTTCAACTGTAGAGCTGGAAGTTCTGCAGATGTCCCACCCCCACTGAGGGCACATTTTGTGTTTTTGTCCTGCCCCCCACTTGAGAAGCACCGCTTGGCTAGAGCTTCTGTTGAAGGGAGAAAATCAGTTTTAGAAGCACCATTTTAAATCTGCTCATCCCCAGGGAAGAGGAACACCCTGAAAAGACTTTAAGCTCCACACGGCCCATTTCACGCAGCAACCCCACCTGTGTGGATTGGGGTCCCTGCTCCACGGCTGCAGGTGCTGAAGACCAAACCTCAGGAAGCCCCACCATCCAGTCCTTGTCCAGAGGTGCCTGAGAGTCCCCACTGGCCGCAGGGCTGACGATTGCCTTCCTGCACCCTGCCCCACTCTGTCCCCTCCTTCTAGAAACCTGAGCAACAATAAGATCAAGGAGGTGAGAGAGGGTGCCTTTGATGGAGCGGCAAACGTGCAGGAGCTGATGCTGACCGGGAACCAGCTGGAAACGGTGCATGGGCGCATGTTCCGCGGCCTCAGCAGCCTCAAGACCTTGTGAGTGCCCAGGGCCTGGGCCAAGTCCCAGAAGGGGATGGGAGGGCAAGGGCATCAGAGGGGGATTACAAAGGCTGCCGGGCAGCTCCTGGGCCCGGGTCTGTCCTGACCTGTTGAGTGCCTTTCTTCCTGGAGCCAGAGAGGCGCTATACATTTCCCAACCCTTGATGGGAAAGAACTTAGCACTCTCAACACACACACCGAAAGATACTTGCCCTAAGCTGTACACATATATAGATTCGTACTGGAAACATGCTGATAGAGGCACATGCACGTTTACCCACATAAACACATACACACATATGCATAACGATACACAGTATGCACATAAGCACATACACAAATAAGCATGTACATACAGGCGCGCACACACACACACACACACACACACACACACACACACATTGTGGCTCTGTGGTGGGGAGAAGATAATGCCTGTGCTCCCCTCATCTCCACCCCTCTTCTTGCAGGATGCTGAGGAGTAACCTGATCAACTGTGTCAGCAATGACACCTTTGCTGGCCTGAGTTCAGTGAGGCTGCTGTCCCTCTATGACAATCGGATCACCACCATCACCCCTGGAGCCTTCACCACACTTGTCTCCCTATCCACCATGTAAGTCCCCCTGTGCCCACTGCACACTGACTCTGGGCCCCTCTCCTGCAGACCTCTTCCCTGGCAGCTCCCTACTATCTTTGGCCAAGGTTATTTACCCATCTTTCAACTTAATAACCATTTGCTAGGCGCCCTCCATGTGCCAGGCACCATCTAGGTGCTAAGGATTCACAGACATGGTCCCTCCTTCCTGGAGCTCACAGAATAGTAAATTGACACAGAAGGGAGGTCCACAGTGATATGAAAACCCAACACAGGCTTTGTCAAGGAACACTAGAGCTGTGTTCTGGAAGGTGGGTAGGAGTTAACTTGTTCAAGAAAGTGGGAAGTGCTTCCATGGAAAGTGCTTTTCTTCCATGGAAAGAACGTGTGCAAAGGCCCTGTGGTAGGTTGTTGCAGAGCAAATGTACAAGACTGAGAAAAGTCCAACATGGTCCAGAGCACAGAGTAAGAGAGGGTGAGATATGGGGCGCCTGGGTGGCTCAGTTGGTTAAGCATACAACTCTTGGTTTCAGCTCAGATCATGATCTCATGGCTCGTGAGTTTGAGCCTCGTGTCAGGCTCTGTGCTAGCAGCATGGAGCCTGCCTGGGATTCTCTCTCTCTGCCCCTGCCCTGCTCTCTCTGGGAGACCAGGCTACAGGCCTGCCGTGGACTACTTTTATCTTCATCCAATGCATGTCAGGAAGCCACGGAAGGTTTTAAGCAGGCCAGTGACATGACCTGACAGGGATTTTTAAATGATGCCTCTGGCTGCTTAAATGTATACCAGAACCAGAATTAGACTCTAGCTCTCAGGACACCTAATGAGTGCTCCTGCCCAGGTCATTCATTGAATTGAGTTTACTACTGTATTGGTAAAAGGGGCTGTTTAGAATAGTGATAAAGTGGTGGGCTCTAGAGCCAAAGCTCCTGGGCTCAAATCCTGGCTTTACCTCCTATTAGCTACGTGACCTTAGAAAAGTTACTTCACCTCTCAGTGTTTCAGTTGTTCCTTCGGTAAAATCTGTCTGGTAGGATTGTTATGAGGATCGAATCTGCTAATATTTGTAAAACACACAGCAGGGGCCTGAACACGTTAGCCTTTATGGTTGTTCCTAGTACTTCTGTGTGGCTCCTTTAACCTCAGGTGCTGGTCCATTCACTCTTTCCTTCCCCAGTGACTCTGGAAGTCAGAAGAGAAAGGCTTTTGCTGCATTTGTATTGCTGCCCATTATGTTCCCATACACCTGCCTCACTGGGAATAAAAGCCAAATTGTAGGGTCCTAAAAAGCCCACACCATCCAGTCCCTCCAAAGCTCCCTCCAGGCCAGCCCCACCAGCCTCCCTACTGCCCGCCCCATCCACCGCACCCCGGACCCACTCCCGCTACCTGAAATGGCCTTCCCCTGGTCTCCCTCCCCACCATCCATTCTTTGCTTAAGTGTCCATCGCCTCGCCCCACTCTCCTCCTGTGCCATCACCCCCAGTTCCTCAGCCCTGCTCTCCTGAACCTTTTCCATAGCACTGACCATTCCCAATATACTATTACAACTGACCTTTGTGTTGTTGATTGTGCACTGTCTGCCTCCCATCAGCTGGAATGTAGGTTCCAGGACAGGGATGTGCAGCTTTTCTGTGCACTGCTATATCCTCAGTGTCTCTATCTGTGCCTGGCACTAAGTAAATGCCCATTATATAACTGGCGAATAAACTGATGCATTGAATGAATGAGTGACAGCCAGACCGGGGACTGTGGGTTAGGAACTAGCACCAGCAGGTTGGTTTATTTTAGCCTTCTTTTTACTCCTCCTGTTTGCCTCCAAACTGGGAATCCAAGGACACAAAAGATGTCAAGAGAGGTAGAGTCACAAAGCATTAAGGAAACCAGCTTCGACATGAGAGGAAACTTGCCTGACTTCACGCAGCTGCTGAACATCAGCGCCAGGATTCAAACCTGGGATGTCTGACTCCCAAGCTCTTAATTGTCCTGTCAGACCGCAGCCACTCAGGGCTGTCTGGCCTCTTGTGTCACCTCCCTAAGCTTTATTTTCCTCATGTGTGAAATGAGAATAATGTTACCTCCTCCCCTGGGCTGCTGTGACAAATCTGCATGGGAGAACAGCTTTATGAATTGCTTAGCCCGGTTGCAGTCCTCTGGGCAACACTCACAGCCTGACAACTGCCCTCCCCGAGTCCTCCACCAGTCCACTCACTGCATTCCATAGGTACCCGTAAAGAGACCATGCTGGTGCCATGCGGGATCCTGGAGACATCGGGCAGACAGACAGGGCTGACCCCCACCTGGGAGAGCTGAGAGTCTAAGGAGGGAGGCAAACATTGCCTGTGGGTTCTGTGCAGGCAGCAGACAACTGGGGGAGAAGACTGGGACAGGCAGGACTCCTCATTTCCTTTTAGGGGAGGGGCCATCTGAGCCAGGAATGAAGCCAGGCCAACACAGAGAGATTTATGCCAGGAGAGGGGGCAGCGGTGTGGAGGTGCTAAGTGTAAGAGAATCCTGCCGAGGGATTGAAGACAGCCAGCAGCCCGAGCGCAGGGAGGAAGGGAGGGCGTGTCAGGAGACCGAGGTTGGGTCTGTGTGTGGAGGTCCGGAACAAGGCCCTTGCAAAGACTGCATCTGGATCTTAGAAGAGTCTGCACTTCCTTCCCCAGATCTCCTTCCTCCTTTATCAGAACCCAGAGCCGGCCTGCCTGGAGAGCTGGGCCCCAGGCTTGCAGACCTGGATCCCAAGTCCCACTCCCACGGGGGTGGGGGGTGGGGGTGCTGACCACTCAGAGAGCCCTTCTTTCCTCTCAGAAACCTCCTGTCCAACCCCTTCAACTGCAACTGCCACCTGGCCTGGCTGGGCAAGTGGCTGAGGAAGAGGCGGATCGTAAGCGGGAACCCCCGGTGCCAAAAGCCTTTCTTCCTCAAGGAGATACCCATCCAGGATGTGGCCATCCAGGACTTCACCTGTGAAGGTGAGAAGGCTGGGGGCGGGGTGCAGGAGGGGTAGTGCCAGGGAAGGCAAGAAGGACACCAGAGAGGGGAGGTGCAGCAGGGGACTGAAGGTCAGGACCCCCTGAGATCTCACTTGCCCTCAGGCATGCATCTGTGGCTCTGAAGGCCTCTGCAGGTCTGCTGCTAGCCATATGGCTCCTTCTTACAAATTAAGAAAAGGAGCCTCTTTCTAAAGACATTTTACTTCTGTCAATCAGAAATGTGTTGTAATATACTGATTTTGTTAAAACAAGATGACTTATGACTATCTATGAGAACGCTGTTGTACTCAGTATCCTAATCTATCATGTCAGTGAGATTAGTGCCCCTTGAATGATGAGGCACCCTTGTGCAGTATGTAACCTACACAGCTGTGCCTGGGAGCCCAGGCCCTCAGTTTTCCTGTCTGCATCGTGATGAGGCTCCGAGTATCAGACTTCAACATGGGCTCCTGGAAATTTTCTGTCACTGGCTAGGGAGTTATGAATACCTGGAGATCCAAGGCTTTGAGTGTCAGGATTCCAAAGGGCATATTTGCATAAATTCAAGCCAGTACTTGGGTCAACTATAGGTTATCTGGAGACAAATTAACAGGTTTGTAGATTAACTGAGGTTAAGGTATAATGGGGGCTGGGGACACATTTACCATTCCAGAGGGATTATGGCAATGGAAGGAGTGAGAAAGGGAGGAGAAAGAGGAAGGAAGGAGACCAGGCTCTCCCCCTCCCCCAGACCTCTCCTTCAGTAAGGTTGAATTATTCCTGATTCAGTTAACCATGACCTCTTTCCTGCCTAATACTCTGGCTGGTCAAGTTTTGGTTTGGTTTGTTTGTTGGGGGTTTTTTTGAGCCTTAATTTTATGTTGAATGTGGTAGAAGACAGGTGACCCTATTCCCCAACCCAAGCACACATTCTTTTCCCTTTAACCGTGGGTGAGACCAGCAGGCTCCTTGTTCCTGGTTCTGGCTCAAAATGGAGGGCTTCCCTTCCCTGAAGATGGCGCGGTGCCTGGCGCCTGGCCTTGCTCACCTGCCTCTGCAGAGAGGTTTGTCTCCCGCCCTGCTCACTCTGGGGCTCTCCGCAGGCAATGACGAGAGTAGCTGCCAGCTGGGCCCACTCTGCCCTGAGCAGTGCACCTGCGTGGAGACAGTGGTGCGGTGCAGCGACAGGGGGCTACACACCCTACCCAGAGGCATCCCCAAGGACGTGACTGAACTGTGAGTACTGCCACCCCCCACTGAGCACCCTTAGATTCCCCCCACCAGCAGCTCTGTCCCCAGTGTCTCAAGCAAGACTGCCTGGGATGCCCCTCTTTGAGGGGGTCCCAGCAAGATGGCAGCAGGGCCTCGGCCAAGGGTGGGTCGGGCAGCAGCGTGGACTTGGGAACAGGAGTAACTCCTCCCCAGTGCCTCTGCCTGGCAGGTGACCAGAACCTAGCCCTCCAGAATGCAAGCGGGAGGGTTCCTGTCTCGTCTTCTAGATCACCCCAGGCCCCCTGCTCTGACTCCACCTTCTAGATTCCCCAGCAGTCTCTCAGTCTGACACCAGAAATGGCACAGGATCATCGTAAAAACACTGCCCAGCTGGCACTGTGGCTTACTGAGCTCTTCCACCAATATGATCGTTTTCTACCTTAAAGCTACCCATGTTGCAGACGTCATCTTAGTTCTGTATCCTGTTCGTGCTCCAGCCAGGAGCCATCTGACTCCAGAGCCCAAGCTCCTAACACTAATTCCTCAGGGTTGTTCCTGCCCCAGAAGCTCCCACTTAAATAAAAAAGACAGATCATTCCCTTCCTGAAGGGCTCTTCCTATGGTGCAGAAAACTGCATTTCTGCCCCCCGGAAAGCTCAGCCAGTCCCTGGGCAGGGAGGCCTCTCTCGAACGTGCAGAAGCAGCCCGGCCACAGCAGGTGAGCACAGCCAGCACAAGCCACACTCACTCTTGCGTGCGTTCATTCATTCACTCAGCGTGTGTTTATTGAGTGCCTGTGTGTCGGGCGCTCTGCTCACACCAGGGAGCCGATGGTGAGCAAAACAGGTGTGACCCCCACCCATGTGGGGCCCATGGTTCACTGGGGAAGGTGGACATTTGTTCCATCATCTCAGCAGCACATGTGAGATGACAACCTTGAAAAGTGCTCCAAGAGAGGAACAAGGTAGTGACGCCCGAAACTAGAGAGGCGTCACTTGGGTGTGGAAATCAGAGAAAGCTTCTCTGGGGAGATTAAGCTGGAGCTGAAACCTACAGGGTGAGGAGAAGGTAATGAGCAGGGGAGGGGGGTGCCCCACACTCCCCACGGCAGTTGCTGCAGGTTGGGGCAAGCAGAGCTGAGTGACATGTGACGGGACCCAGGCTGCCTGAGTGAGAAGACACACTCATGCCATCACCCACTCACATCTCAGGCTTGTACTCTCTCCCTGGATCCCAGACACCAGCAGGGAGTGTGTGTCTGGCACTGCCCGTGCTTGCTGGGGAGGAAGCTGAGTAGGGCGCCGTCTGAGAAGAGCGGGTCGGTTCCTGGGTGTGAGTTGTGGCTCCCCCATCTCCTGACACCCAGGGAGGTTGCAACCAGGACTGCTGATCCCAGGGAAGGAAGGAAGTCTTGGCAGTCACTAAAAAGTCCACAACAGCCCCGCGTTTGGGCCCTGGCCGTGCTGCTGGAGGTCTGCATGAGCAACGCCACTCAGTGCAGTGAGCTCCGAGCCCTTTCCCCAGCCAGCAGTGCCGATGGGTGGGGGCTGCCGAAAATGACCCAGGTCCTCGCCTCCTTCTTGGGTCAGTTGAATGCCAAGTGACACGTGCTAAAGAGAAGGAAATGCCATGAAAACAGGCCCACAGAGGCTTTTCCCCAAAGTTCATGACACAGAGATTGAAATAACAAAGATAATTGGCTGTAATTATAAGTAAACTTCAGAGCTTGGGGAAACCTGATTTCCTGCTTTGGAAATGATGGTGCTTCCCTTGGCCACACTGGTTTCCAAAGTGCACCAAGGACGGCAGCCCTCACCTCTGAGCCCAGACCACCTCCCAGAGGGAGGGGAGGAGGAGTGTCCAGGGAGGGGAAGGCAGGAAAATTGATGCCAGAGAAAGTGAAAGCTGCCAGGCCCAGAAAACAGTGGCTTGGAGGCCTCTGCTTTCAAGGACTAGATGCAGTGTTTGGATCCAGTGCTGGCTTTCCAGCTCCCTCAGGCATCATCCGTGGTCTCAGGCAGAGCTGCCAACTTACAAAACAAAATTAAGGTTAATTCATTGAGAAGAAAAAGTAAAAACAAAGATTCATAGCATTTCTCCAAAGGGCAGGGTGTGGGAGTTCAGCGTAGGCACTAGTGAGCAAGGCAATGAGAACCAGAGGGAAGTCAGTTCTCCTGCCAGCCGTCTGCAACCCCCTGGCCCTTCTCTCTCCTTGGGAGGAGGGCCGCCCGAGACCTGTAGCTCTCCCCTTTGCTCATTCAAGCTGTCACCGAGCTAGGCCCTCACTCAGTACCCCTGACTCACCTCAGTGGTGAGAACTAAGTCACCCCCCAAGCCTCACCTCTGGTAAGCAGCCGAGTCACGATCAGAAGGCACTTTGGTCTGACCCCAACCCCCTTCTCTAGCCCCCTACCCCAGAAGCTCTTCATCTTTGGGGTCTCAGGACCCCTTTATGTTTTTCAAAAGCAGTGAGGACTCTCATTGAACTTTTGTTCACATGCTTAAATCTGTTGATAGCACATTGGAAACTACTACTGAGAAATATTTTTAAACATGTGTTTATTAATCCATTTAGAAATAAAAATTTACACATTATATGTTTGTATTAAAAAAAAGCATACTTCTATGAAAACCAAACCAAAAGACATTTAACTGAGAAGAGTGACATTTTTAGAAATGTTAGTTGAAGGCAACTGGGTGTTCATTTCCTACTTCAGCACTCACTCTGTTGTGACAGGGTTTGGGGTCAAGTACAAGAAGAAAATCCAGCTTCACATAGACACATAGTTGAAAAAGGGAGAATTTTAATAGCCATTCCAAATAATTGTGGAGATTCTTCTTTGATAATATGCCAAAACTGCATGGTGTTACAGGCTAGTTGCTGTGTGGAACCTAAAAGTTTATCAATGAACTTTTTATACTCTGTTACAACCCACGGGTCTATCTTGTGCTTTGAATGGAGCTTTCCCTGCCCCCGTGCATGATCTTGTAACACTGTGCCCTGGTCCTTTAGTAAATACTGGTTCACAGAGTTACACAGATCTTCGGATGCTGACACATTGCATTATACCGTATCAAAAATGTCGGATCCAAAATGTCATAGCCATTAACATGCATCACCAGAAATCTCAGCAGAAAAGTCTTTCAGTAAAGGGATGCTGCTCAATGTAGCCGATATGGGTTTTCTAAAATTTTAATTTTCACTTGGAAGCAAGCTTGAATTTTTATCATTGCCAGTAAGTACTAGTTCGTTGTTTTCCTTGAAGTGACAGACTCACTCTGTTCACTTTTGAGAAATTACTTACTAAATACCTATCCCTGAAAAACCTGTTTGCTAGTCATTCTTTTAAGTAACAATGGTGTTTTATGGGGGGAAAAAAAGGCTAATTCAGCTTGTAAGTCAGCGACACCAGATCTTTTTCTTAAGGCAACCAAAGCAGAAAAGCTTTGTGCACGCCTCCCATTTTGCCACACAGAATATTAAAAAAAAGATGTATGCTCAAGCGTTGATATTTAATGCAATTAATAGTTTTTTTACTGCTTCATGGAGGGCATTCTTCCGTGAAACTGGCTTTTTTTTCCCCTTACCGTCATGTGCTTGAGGGGGAAGAACATAATGACCACTGATATCATATGGTGCCATGGCCTTGATTCCTACTGAGGTGCCAGCAATTTTACTCACACAATGAAAATGGAAAAAAATGTTTTAATCTTATCACAAAAGTAGTTCCAGCCTCAGAGAGCCCTGAAAAAGTCTAAAGGACCCCCAGTGGCCAATAGACAACACTTTAAGAACCACTCGGGTAATTTACACACTAGCAGGCAAACAATACAGAGACATCTGCTAAGTTCCTGATTCAAAACCAAGCCTACAAGGGCACCTGGGTGGCTTAGTCGGTTGAGCATCCAACTCTTGATTTCAACTCAGGTCATGATCCCAGGGTCCTGGGATCGAGCCCCATGTCAGGCTCCATTTTGAGAATGGAGGAAATTTTGAAACTGATTTTGGTCTGAGGGCCGTGAGCATGGATTTGTTATCCCACCACTGACATCCCAAGGACAGGAGAGGGAAGGATGACATGTGTCCCCCAGGCACTGCTGTTGGAAGAAGGGATTTCTGCTGGGATGCGCAGTCTGAGGACATCAGGCTGGCAGTGTGTGCATGCACATGCACACACACACACACACACACACACACACACACACAGCACTGATAGGAGACTTGAAAGGGTTTGGGGCTTGACCAGCAGAGCACAGGCTGAGACACAGCTCTGTGAGATTGAGTGTGGCAGGAGGTGATGATAAGAATGCTTTGCTTGATGGAGACAGTGGGACCTGGCCCTGCACTGGTTAGCTCCAGATCATCAGGATGGGGCTTTGGGGTACAGCAGGCAGCTCAGATGAAGCTTTCTCCTCATCTCAAGTCTAGGGCGATGGAGGTGCATGCCAGAGAAGGGGCAGAGCAATGCAGGAGGTGACAAGCACAAAGGAGTGGAATGGAGAGTATGTGCTCTGGGATAGGGAAGAATCCAGGAAGTTCTGCCCATGCTGGCCTTTAGGAAAGCAAGGGAAGATGTCCTGTGTGAGTGCAGTCCACCACAGCCAGCACTCCTAGAGCATTTACTGGGTGCCAGGTGCTATGCTAGATTTTTCTCCTATGTGATCTCATTTAATCCTCCCAGCAATCCTGTAAAGTAGGCATTGATAATCCCATTTTGCACATGAAGTAACCGAGGCTTGGGAAGGTTGAATGATTTGTTAAGATCACACTGCCAAGGAGCAGCAGAGCATTAGGCTCGAGCCCAGGGCTGTCTGACCCCAAGGCCCGTCCTTTAGCAACTCAACTACTTTCTTCCTTTGGCAGAGGCCTGGGTCCCTGTGTGCTCTGGCCAGTGGCCTGGCTCGTCGGTGATTTGCAGTAGACAGTCATGGTCTCTTTGGAACCTGCCATCTGCCCATAAGCGGGGAGAAGGCAAAAACGGCACCCCTGCCATGATGCCGTAGGTACCTGTCAATGGTTCTGGCTGGGTGGGTCCTGACAGCTGGACCTTCTCTAGCAATGCCAGCTGCTGCTTTCTTTGCACACTTGCCACCCCCCACCCCCACCCCCACTCACCAGGCAGGCTCCCAAGAGCACTTTCTAGAGAAACTGCCCGGCACTGACTGTATTCTTGCCTTTCTTTGGCCCAGGGAGAGGGACAGAAATTGCCTGCAGCCAGCTGGAGGGCAGCTGGCTCTGGGCACATCAGCACTTAGGAGTCCTGGCACAAGCCTTGGCCCAGAGAAGACCTCGGCAGATGGCTTCAGTAGAGGACACTTCTAGGCTATCAGGCAGTCATGGCCATCTGTGGGAGGGATGAGGAGAGGCTGGAGCACAGGCCACAAGCTGAGGGAGCCCTCTTCATTCAGTCAGGTGTTCGCTGAGTTTATTGTGCCAGATAATGTCATAGGAGCTGGGAGCACAGCAGCTAATGTGACAGATAAACCCCCCTGATGTCAGAAACTTAGAATGGGGGAGAAAGACAATAAGAAAGCTAATCAGTAAATTAGGCATTTCAGATAGAATAGTGTTTCCCAGGGGAAACGGGTGGGGGTGGGACATGGAAAGCAGTAAAAAGAAAGAAAATGTTCTATGAAGACCCGAAGGTGGAAAGATCGTAAAGTTGGGAAACCACGCAGACTGTGAGATGGAGCAAACAGAATGGAAAAGAGACTGGTGTTCACTGAAAACTCAAGGAGGGATGTGCAGTTCTTGTCGGGCCATGGTGAGGGCTGACTCCTCATCCCCTACGGACGCCGAGGAAGAATTGTAAGCAGGAAAGTGACGTGGTCCAATTCGCATTTTAGAAATATTACTCTGGGAGAAGAATAGAGAATAGACAGCAAGGGAATCATATGTTTTCTAATATTCATATGTATTATTGGATGGAGGGGTGTGTGTGTGTGTGTGTGTGTGTGTGTGTGTGTGTATTCAAAGCACGTTAAACACCACTGTGCCAAGCAGTGCTTCAAGGGCTTTCCACTGAGACTCATTGAATCCTCAAAATCACTTCAAGGTGGTGATGATGATGAGCCTCCTTTTGCAGGTGAAATGCAAGCTCAGAGAGGTTAAGTGACTTGCCCAAGGTCACACAGCTGTTAGTTAGTGGAGCTAGGATACAAGCTTGGGCGGCTGCCTGACTCCAGAGCTGCAACCATCATCCCAGGCCCCTGGTGGAAACCCTGGCCATGGTGGGGGCTCCTGGAAGGTGGCTGCCAGTCTCATTCACCATTCAGCAGGTTTGAAAGTCCTTCGTGGGGCACTTAACAGCACCACAAAGCTGCTAACAGAGATGGGGAGCTCTGTGTGGATTTTCGTGTGAGGCAGACACTTCCTCATGTGCTCATGCTGGGCTGAAACAGAGCATTTAAATGCAGATCAACGCAAAGGTTGACCTGCTAGAGATGCTCTGATAGTTCTGAGGCTGGAGGGCAAGAGTGCAGTTTTCTGAAGGGGTCCCTCTGGGGCCTGGGCTGCAGGCTCCAGGCAGCTTTGGAGTTCAGAGTCTTCATGAAGGGCTTTGCACAAAGAGAGTTTTCCCACACAGCCACATCTGTATTTGTGAAGTGAAGCCTTTTCATTCCACGTCTTCTGGGCTGCAACACCAGGTTGCCAGGGACATTGTGCACTTAAAGCGGCTGCCACACGGGTCCCATTCAGCCCTGCAGTGGCACACACAGCTCCACCTGAGGACTTCTGGGGTTTGCAGCATACAGATGGTGTTTCCTGAACATCTACTGCTATCAGCCTGTGCATTGGGCTGCTGTAGTGAGCAAAACAGACACAGTCCTGCCCCACTAATCACGGAACCACACTTGGATGTCACATGAGGGTGGAATGCTGTGAAGAAAATGCACTGAAAGCTTGGATTGAGCAGCCTGTCACGTCCCCAGGGGGTGTGGGAGATGGTGTCGAAGGCGGTGCTTGAGCTGAGTTCTGAGCCACTGTAGGAGTGAACTAGGCATGGAGGAAGGGGAGGGACATACATGTGCTGAGACCGGCTGCCCAAAAGGAGCATGAGGCATTCAGGGAGGGCTGAGGCCAAGCAAGAGAGAGTTTGCTGTGGGGGTGAACAGGAGAGGGAGGCAGGGACTGGGATGGTTAATTTCATGGGTCAACCCAGCTGGGCTGTGGTCCCAGGTTTTTGGGCAAACACTAGCTACATGTTGCCCTGAAGGTATTTTATAGATGCAGTTAAGTAAAGGAGATTACCCAGGATAATGTGGAGGTAGGCCTCATATAATCAATCGAAGGCCTTAAGAACGAAAAACTGGAGTTTTCTGTAGAAGGGGGAATTCTGCCTCAAGATTGTAGCACAGAAATTCTACTTGAGTTTCCAGCCTGCTGGCTCTTCCTTAAAATAAATTCTCTCTCCCTCTGTATATATATTTATATGTGGGTCGTGTGTGTGTGTGTGTGTGTGTGTGTGTGTGTGTCCAATTGGTCTGTTTCTCTAGAGAACACTGGAATGATCCAGGGCAGACCACAGACAGCTTGGCAGGATTTGGGCAGGATTTGGGTAGTCCTTCGCTGGCAAGCACTAGAAGCCAGGAAGGATTTTAAGCAGGGAGCAAGGCTGATCCAGTCAGCATTTGCAGAACATCAGTCAAGCCAGGTTGGAATCTGGGGAACTGGCACAGCAGTCCCAGAGGCTCCAAAAGCATCTGTGACATACCGCCCATCCTCCAAGGCCCCCTGAACCTCCCCATCTCAGATGAGGACACTGTTCGAATCCCTGAATTCCAGTGGTCTTTCTATGCCTTCATTCAATTGTTGAGCAAATACACGCATCTATAGAGCATGGCCTGCCTTACGGGTGGACGTGGGCCAGACCCAGGGCATTCTTTGAAACCACTGCAGGTTTTTTGTTTAATCCAGGGTCCTATGAACAGCCCTTCTCTGCATTCATTCATTAATTCATTCATTCAAATATTTGAGGTCCTGGGGCACCTGGGTGACTCAGTTAAGCACCAGACTTTGGCTCAGGTCATGATCTCACAGTTTGTGGTTTGAGCCCCGTGTCAGGTGGTGTGCTGACAACTCACAGCCTAGAGCCTCCTTCCATTTCTGTGTCTCCCTGTCTATGCCCCTCCTCCACTTGCGCACACACTCTCTCTCTCTCAAAAATAAAACATTAAAAAAATTTTTAATATCTGAGGTCCTACTATTCGCTAAGCCCTACAGTATGGTCTGGTGATGCAACAGGAAACAAACCTAGCCCGAATCCCTGCTCACCACGTGGTAGAACATATCCTGTCAGGACAGAGATGGCCAAACATCAAAATAAAGAGCTCCAGGTGGAGAGAGGAAATAGCATGTGTTTGACTTCTTGGGCTGCGCAGCCCTGCCTCCTGGACTCACTACTCCCCTCTCTGAGCCTCAGTGTTCTTGTCGACAAAAATCACAAAACACCCAGCAAAATATGGCCCCCTGTTTAGAGAATTAGATGAGGTAACAGACCAGAGTCTATCTCATCGCACTGAAGTATGCACCTGTTGTTTGTTTCATTATTTTCCTTGTCACCATGTTGTCTGTGAGGTTAGGTAACATGCTTCAGATATGCTTGTCACAGGACCTTCTGTAAATATCCCAGCAGGGAGACTTGGGGTTTTGGTGTCTTGTTCTGGGTTTCATCTTAGATGCCTCGAGTTTGCTAAGTAGTCGTAGCAAACAAACAAGAATGAAAGAATAAGCAGCATGGGAGAGGGTGAGCCATCACTGCCAGCCTGAGGCCAGACCCCTTCAAGTGGCTCCCTCGTGGTTAATTAGCCTCCCTCCAGCAGAGATGCTCCCTGGACCAGTGCCTCCCCACTGGGCCTGTTCATTCATCCAGCTCCTGCCTCCCTCCCACCCTCCCTCCCTCCATGCCACACTATCCACAAAACACTTCCTGCAGGCAGTGGCCCAGCATGGCTTGCCCTTCCCCCCGCCCCACTCCATCAGCCTGCACACATGCCAGAATCCTGCCATCTCCACAGAACCTCGCTGCCCAGCAGAGAAAGCTGGAAGGTCTCCTTCACAGGCCTGCCCCTGGCCACCACTGTTGAGGCACAGGGCCAGTGTCCAAACAGAATGTGAATGTCCTACATCCTGTCCCTCAGGGCACAGCAGAAGGGTGAGTGCAGGGTAAGCTCTCTGCAATACCAGCACCCTGCACCTGTCTGAAGTCACTCGTTGCACTTGGAATGAGCCCACCTCCAAGGCTTCAGTGTGATCCGCCCATCTCCCTTTGCCCCCCAGACTGACCTCCCTGGCCTTCTTTCCCTGCCTCAACAGCCCCAGAGCTCAGGGCCCTCCACAGGCCTCACTCTTGCCAGACGGCACCCCCCTTCCCCTGCTCCTGTCATCCTGAACATCCCTCTCAGCTACATCTTTCTGCACTAAGTCCCTGGGCATTCTGTATCCTAGCACCTTGCTCCTTTCCTTCAAAGTGCACATCACAGTTCGTCATTTATGTGGCTTTCTGTGTGTGTCCTCTCCTTCTGACCCCCCACCTCTTCCCTTCTCCCTCCCCCTCCACATTAGATTTTTAAATGCCCAAAAGTAGACATCACTCCTGTCTTCTTCACCAGTATATACACTACCTGGCACACTGCAGTTGCCCAATAAATATTTCTGCCTGAATAACTGAATGCATCAGTGAATACGTTTCAGCTCCTCTGCCCGAGGGCATGATCTAAGTGTATGTGGCTGAATTTTAGGCCAGATGATCAAACTCCCCGAAGGCAAAAATGCAGTCTGGTTCATCTTTGTATCTACCCTCCCCCCCCCCCCGCATCTAGCATAGTTCTTGGCACATAATGAGTATACAGCAAGGGATTAAGGACCAAAAGGACATTAATCCAACATGCCACGGCAACCTAAGACCATATGCAGGCCTGCCCGGTATTCTGAGCCCTGAGGATTCCCAGGGACCAGCCCTGGAAATAAAGTTGCTTGGCCTTAATTTACAGTAATAACCATTCCAACTTACCCTCAAAGCTAAGCCTGGTTTGGTCATTGACAAACTGACTCATATCCTGTTTTAACCCATTTCATCCCATTCAGTCATTTGGCAGTGGGTCTACTGGATGCCAGGCAATGTGCTAGCACCTCATTATTCAAAATGCAGCCTGCAGACTGGCAGTTCCCACCATCACCCAGGAGTCTGTTAGAAATACAGACTCTCCGAACTGACACAGACCTACCAGATTAGGATCTGCTTTTTAGCCAGATCCCAGGTGATGTGTACATATGTTAACGTTTAAGAAGCACTGGGCTAGAGATAGAGACTGAGAGTCTGCTGTCTTGGAGTTTAAGGCAAACCCAGCACCGGTGGACATCACCGCTGGGAGTTGACCACTCCAAGAGGAAGCTATGGGAGGCTTATGTCAAGAAAGTTTCACCCAGGAGACCAGAGGCAGTGTTGTAAGCCATCTTAAAGGTTTTGTAATGTTGACCCAAAAGCAATAAGAAGCCCAGGTGAAGGGGTTTCCAGCAAGGATGGGAATAAATAAATTGGCCCATGTCACCCCCTAAAGGTAGTGATAACTCTTATAATTCATGATTAAAACGAGACTTCCTTCTCTTGTTCTCAAGCTCACTCAAGTGTCCAAAGAGGTGGCCTCTTCCTAGGTGAGCAGGTCAGTGCAGGACCCTGAAGTCCAGACAGGTCTAGGTTCAGCCTTTGCCTGTCCAGGAGGAGTCTCCATCTGTTGGTATGTCCCCAGTCTGAACCCCTGTACCCTCTCACAGGCAGTCATCCCACTGGGAACCTTAGCACAGTGCTCCAGGAACATACCCCCTTTCCTCAGCTTTCAGAGGCACACTAGAGAACAAAACAATGAATTAGAGTTCTTAGCGTGAATCGTGGCTCAGGAATCCCGTGCCTTCCAGTAGCTAAGTAGAGGCCATATGGAACTGTGCTAAGATTATAGTCAGAGGGACCTGGGTTTGAGTCCTAGCTCAGCCACTCACTCACTGTGTGACCTTGGGCAAGTGTTTTAACATCTCTGAAATTCTGTTTCCTCAATTGTGAATCCAAGAGAATTGTGAGGGCTGGGTACAGAGTGAGTGCTTTATTTATTTAACAAATATTTATTTGACATCTACTGTGTGCCAGCTCTGTATGTACTCTTGGGGGATCCAGCACTGGGCAATTTTAGACAACAGCCCTGCCATCAATGGAGTTTAGCAGTCCAGTGGGAGAAAATGTCATTAGTTGAATAATCACGCATATAAATATAAATGACAAACGTAGTATGTGTTTTGATGTAGGGGAGAAAAGAAGCTGAGAGAGTAAAACAGAGGCCCAACCTAGCCCAGGGGAGGTGACTCTGAGAAATGACAAATTGTGCAGTGTCTCTTGGCCAAGCGTCACTCTGCCCCTCTCTTTCAGGTACCTGGAAGGAAACCACTTAACAGCCGTGCCCAGGGAGCTGTCCGCCCTCCCACACCTGACACTTATGTAAGGAGCCCGGCATCGGGTGGGACATGTAATTTTCTTGCCTGGGGGAGCTCAGGAAACTGACGTGGAGGGTCAGGGAGGATGATCTGCAGGCTTCGCCACATTCCTGCACTTTCTCCCCGGGTGGAGCAGAGAGAGGCAGCTGGGAGGAGTGAGCCGGACTGATGGGCCAGGTCTTACCAGTGAGAGCTACACACAGAAATACCCAGAGCCTGGCATCACTGACTGT
The DNA here is from genome assembly GCF_022079265.1 of Lynx rufus. Classification (NCBI taxonomy): domain Eukaryota; kingdom Metazoa; phylum Chordata; class Mammalia; order Carnivora; family Felidae; genus Lynx; species Lynx rufus. Next base: position 180,415,171 of record NW_025814823.1, read on the forward strand.
CCATCCACATCAACTTCCTCCTTGGCATAGAGAGAGGTGGGACAGCCTCTGACTTTCTGGTGCCCCAGTTAAATCCCAAGCTTCCTCAGTCTCCAATTTCTTGCAAGCTGTGGCTGCACTGAGGTTTGCCAAAAGCTTAAAGGGGCGTTTTTTTCTTCCTCCTCTAGTTGCCCAGAAAATGTTCCAGGTAAATGGTTGAAATTGAGGTTCGTTTGGGTGGTAACTGCCACTGGCTGCAAGTCTGCCAAGATCCAGGAAAACTCCCGAATGAGGAAATGTGGGGCATGGATGAGGCCCAGGAAACCGGGTGGTCTGTAAGCTTTGTCCCTTGACCGCCTCGCTGCCTTGCCAAAGTGGGACCCGTGAGAGTACAAAGTAATTCCTTGGGCGAGTGGCCATTGGAAGATCACCCTGGCTGATTAGGGGGCGGGGAGCTAGTCCACAGGGGGGAATTGAGAGTTCTTTCACAACGAAACACTGTTGCCCTTGGAAAAATGGGGCTGCTGAAGAAAGGTGGAAGAAAGCCACCTGTCACCTCATTCAGCCTTGCTTCCTAAATATCCCCCAAACCAGCCTCTGGATGAGATCTCTCAGCTTCAGCCCTGTGGGCATTTAGAGCCACATCATTCTTGGTTGTGGGGCTGTGGTGGGCATTGTGGGATATTTTGCAGCAACCCGGGGCCCCTACTCACTAGACACCAGCAGCACCCCTCCGCCAGTAGGAACAACCAAAAATGTCTCCAGACATTGCCACATGTCACTGGGGAAGCAAAAGTGCCCCGAGCTGGGAACACCTTCTCTAGAGCAATGGCTCTGAACCTCAGCTGATTAGTTTGTTTTTTGTTTTGTTTTGTTTTGTTTTTGTTTTGTTTTTTTTTTTTTAATACTGATGCTCAAAACCACCCTCAAGCAATTAAATCAGAATACCTGATTTACAAACCAGAATATCTGGGCATGGAACCCAGGCCTCAGAGGCTGTAAACATTCTGCAGGTGATTCTGATGTGCAGCTACTATTGAAAACCACTGCTTAGGATATTTATCCCTGAAGAGAATCTGGAGGTTGTAATTGGGAGAAGACTATACCCCTACCAATCTCATTCCCCCTAAGAGAGAATCTGATAAGATGGAATGAATGAATGCCAGAAGAGAGGGAGGAACAGTGAAAGGAAGGATTGACCTGGGAGGAAATGGCACTGGCATAAGGAGAGATCTTATGTGTTATGGTTTGCTGGAAGAATGAAATGGACAGATAAACTTGTAATTGAATGGTTGAATAGGTGGATGGATGGATGGATGGATGGATGGATGACCAACAAATGCTTGAATGAGTGATTGAATAAATCTTGAATGAAAAAATGAACATTTTGATGAATGGCTGGGTAGGTGAGTAGATTGGTGAGTGGATGGATGGATGGATGGATGGGTAGATAGATAGCATGCACAAATGTATGAAAGTTGCCACTAACAGTAAAGTGTTACTCTTCTATTTGTCCTAGTGACCTGAGCAACAACAGCATTGGTGTGCTGACCAATTACACCTTCAGTAACATGTCTCACCTGTCCACCCTGTGAGTACAATGGGGCACTGTGTTCAAAATGGGCCTGGCAGTCAGTGGCCTGGGGCTATCCTTTCTCCCTGTCCCCTCATGCGTATGCTCTCTGCTCTAGTGATCCTCTGGGCTATGGCTGCCCCCATGTAGAGCAGACCTTAACCAGCAGAAGAAAAGTAAAGTAGGTCAGAACTCTACTGTCTGGGCAGTTAGAGAGAAACTAACACCTAATTACTTCTGAAGAAGGCCCTCTTTAGCTTACCTTCTGTGATTTGTGAATTTTCTTTCCCAGTGGAGGGTTTCCCTACACAATTATATTTTGCTCAGATCCATTTATTTCCTATTAGCTCTGCACATTGTGAGCACTGACCATTTGACAACAGAGGGAGGTGATGGCAAAGCTGGTTAGGAAGCCAGCCTGCTGTGGAAGATGAGAGGAAGCTGGGAAAACGAAGCCAGAAGCCAGTGAATGTCCTAGAGTGGGGGAGGGTGTTCCCCTTCCCTTTATTGTTGGGAGGCTTTTTGTCAAAATATTAAAATTGGGAAGATAAAGAAATCGTTTGCTTTGAGCGGTACAGTGTGGACCATACGCCCACAGGCGTATGTGAGAATAGGAATGGCCGTATGTCTTTGTCCACAGGATCCTGAGCTACAACCGGCTGCGGTGCATCCCCATCCACGCCTTCAACGGGCTGCGGTCTCTCCGAGTGCTGTGAGTACCCAGAGCCCTGAGTTCAGCTTCTGCTTAACCATGTAACAGCAGGCGATACTCAGCACAGTTCCCACACACACACACTTCCCCAACCCGGCACTCCTACTGGCTCAGTGGGGTGGGGCAGAGGGGGGGGGGGGCAGAGAGCCAGCTGCTACCATTTGTGGACCTGGATCAAATCACAGACCAGTCTGAGTTTCTACTTCTTTCTGTGCCCAGTGAGATCACTAGCACCTCCCTCGTGAGGATTAGCATATGCAACTGTATTCTGCACCCTAGTAGAGCACAGTGTGTGGCTTATGGCCACTATCTTGATGATCATTCCACTGTTGGTCCCTCTGACTTTAGAGCGGCAGGGTAAACACTGTGAAACTCTGCAAGGAAACCAAACGCATCTATCAGAGGTCACAAACTAGAAGCCCAGAGACCTGGCTCAGCTCACAGACAGCTATTAGTTAGCAATTGTAGAGTTAGTTGGCTCATAGAGTATCTTTTCAAACAAGCAGTTTGGGGGCACCTGGTGGCTCTGTGAGTTGAGCATCCGTCTCTTGATTTCAGGTCAGGTTGTGATCCCGGGGTTGTGGATCAAGCTCTGCATAGAGCCCCGCACTGGGTTCTGTGCTAAGCTTGAGCCCTGCTTGAGATTCTCTCTCTCTATCCCTGTGCCTCTCTCTGCCACTCCTGCTGTCTCTCTAAAATTTAAAAAAAAAAAAAAAAAGTTTTAATAAGTTGCCAACAGTTAAATATCAGGAGGCTTCTCATACAAAATCCTAATTTCTATTCTCTCTTAGAAAATGGAGAGACCTGGTCATTCCAGGGCTCCCATCTACATTCTTGCATGGCTGAGCAGCCCTGCCCCTTTAGACCAGACTGTATAGTCTGCAGCCTCCACAACTGCCTCCCCATCACCTTATGACACCTGCCTCGCCCTGTCCTACACAAGATAGAGGACAGCCCACTGAGGCAGATGAGCCCCAGCAAAGGCACGATGACCATGAAGTCTACCTGCTTTTCAATCATGGCTCTGCCCTTCCCTAGCTGTGTGTCTTCAATAAAATCCAGATGGTAATTACCTCACAGGGTCTTATAATGATTAAATGAGATGCTGTATATAAAGCATTTAGCGTGGCTCTGGCCCACAGTAAGCACTTTATAAATATTTGTTTGTTATTACTGTTATTTGTTATTACCTGGCAAGAGCAGGAATGGCACCTCACTGCCACCCCCAACCCTTGGTCCTGTTGTCACCTGATTTTTGTGCCTTCTCATCTTGCACATTTTGTCAGGAAAGGAGGATTCTCTGAATAATATTCCCATGAGAACAGAAATGCCACTTTTCTTGGCCGTTGCCTCATATAACCCTTTGCAACAGTGCTGTAAGACTGAGGGGATTAGGCCCATTATAAAGATGGGAAAACTGAGGCCCAGGTTGTAACTGGCCCAAAATCCAGCAGTCAGGAGCTTGCAGAATCCAGCCTCCTGACTCAGAGCCCTGGACCCTTCTCAGGACCCAGTAGCAACCAGCAAACAGCACCCAAGGAGCCTGTCCATTTCAGAGCCTCCAGGCTGATGTGATTTATCGAAGCCCACAAAACACTGGTGTCAGCGACAACTCCTGCCACATGTCATCTGCGCTGTTATTAAAAATCAATTCTCTGGAGGCAAAGAAGTGCCCGCACTGACAGTGTGCAATCTGTTATTGTCACTTATTTATTATCCACCTTCTCTGGGGAGTTCGAGAATGGAAACATCAGCAGAACCATTTCCCTGTTTCCAGTTGAACACAACGGGAGATGGGCTTGTTTCATTGGCCGGGGCTGAGGCTGGACCTGCTCCCCCCTCCCACTTCCCACCATCCTCCCTTAGTCCCACCTTGTCTCCCATCCTGGTCTTCTGGTTCTATGCATGGGTTTGCTCCCAGGGGCTAGGCCTGACAATTTTCGTGGGACCCGTGTGTATATGTTTGTAGTTAGAGAGGTTCTGGCGGGGCAGCTCAGCACGGGAAAGGGAGGACGGTGGAGAATGCTCGCCTGTCCATTTGTCTGGTCTCCCATGGTGTTGGCATGAACACCACCAGGTTTTCTGCTTCCTAGGCACCTTGTCCGCCGTGTTCCAGATCACTGTCATTAGTCCACCAGGAGCACACCTCAACATACCATGTGCTTGTGCTTGCTTCTTGAATTAAGAATTAGTAGGCTTTTAGCATCATCATTTTAGAATCATGGGCTCTTGGAGATAAAAAAGGGTCTTAGAGGCCCTCATTCCAACCACCTACCTCAGTGGGGAGCAACTATTTTCTGCATAAAGGCCAATTCAGGAAAAATAAAAATGTTTATGGAGTATGTTTCTTTTATGATATTTGTATCCTTTCTCCCAGTAATTGCACATCTAGGAATTTATGCCTAAGAATAATCCGATATGAGGGAAAGATTCTCTGTGCTAAAATATTGGTTGCTCTGTTATTTTTAACCTCCATTTTAAATATTACCTACAAGTGCCACAGTGGGGAAATGCTTAAGGAAAGCATAATGCAGCCAGTCAGTGAAAGGCAATTATTAAAAGAGGTAAAGACGAAAACTAGGTAGCAGTGTGGGGAAGTGTTGACCACACGGCCTTATGTGGAAAAGTAAACCTAATTTTTTACGTTATAATTATAACTTGCATACATTTATAATTATGAAGTTCTAAAGGAACATAGGAAACTTTTAAAAAAATCATTGATAGCTAACTGCTAATGTGAAGTTATTTATGTAATAAAAGAAGGCAAAGTTAAAGATGACTGAATATAGTAGGATAGTCACAATTTAGAGGGTTAGGGGGGAAAGGTAGGTTTTTTTGAATCAGTATCTACAACTGCGTTTGAGCATTCGTGTATTCTTTTCTCAATTCTAAAGGGTTTCATTATTTTAGTGAAAATTTCAGAAATGACCAGAGGTCAGGGATGCAGGCAGTTTGGGATGGGGGAAGAGAATGAGTATCAGGTTTAGCCATAGACAAAGGCCAAAAAGTATTCTAGAAAGACCTGACATTTAATAGTGAGTGAGTGAGTGAGTGTGTGTGTGTGTGTGTGTGTGTGTGTGTGTTGGTGAGTAGATATGTATGAATACATTTCTGAGACAGGAGGATTATCAGGGACCCCTGAGTACAAAACATTGGGTGAAAGTATGTGAGATTTACCAGTTTGCTCTTAATCGAAAAAGAGCTAGAAGGGAACATTCTCATGGACATTCTAGTTCTTCTTTTTAGGGATCTGTGTGTTCCCTGATCGTTGCCCCACACCGAGCCACATGCCTTGTGCGTGTGTGGTCCCAATTGTCACTCCCCAGCCCCAGCCACAGGAGGGCCACCTGGAATCAGTTAGCTGTGGGAGGGCTATTTCAGTGTGTGCTCAAGAGATGTGGGGTGGGATTATCGTTCATCATCCTCAGTATTTTTAACCCCTCATCCCTGAAGTAAGATTGTGCTTACTATTTATGTATATGGGGCTGTTCATCTCTCCCTGCTCTACCGATTGCATGGATCCTCCCTACAGCATCCCTACAAAGGGCTCCATTGCCCTTTGCTTGATTATGTTTAGATACCATGAGCCTGCTCCCTTCCCAGATAATCCCACTCCATTTTTGACCAGCTGTTGAACATTAGACAATTCTGGTGAGCCAAAAGGTGATTCCTTAGGGACTTAAACCCTGGTCCCGGTTTGGCCCTTTGGTGCTACCAAAAAATAGAATTAATTGTGAATTTTAGAAATGGGAAGTGAGTGTTAGAAATTATCCTATCCAAACCTTACATTTATAAGGTAAGGAGACACACTCAAAAAGGTTTAGTGACTTGCCCACAATCATTCACTTATTTTCTAAATGCCAATTGTGGGTTCAATGCTAAACACTAGAAAGGAAAATAATGAAACAAGTTCTTGTCCTCAGAGAGCTCACAGTCTAGAAGAGGAAACAGACAAATATATAAGCTACTGCCACACATGGCCATACCTGTGGGAGAGCCATGGGACCCAGTGTGGGCCCTCAAAAAGGCTTTCTGAGACAAAGATGGTAATCACCACTGACACATATTAAACCTTGACCATGTACGGCATACTGGGCTACATACTTTAGTTACATTATCATATCATATCCACTTTTCATATCAACCCTAGGAAGAACGTACCACTATCAGCCCTATTCCCCAGACGTGGAAACAGAGGCTCAGCAAGGTTGAGTCACTTTGCCAAAGGGATGTAACCACTACAGAGTAAAGTTGGGATTTGAACCCAAGACTGTTGGCTCTTAGAATCACTGCCCTGAGCTTGTACTCCCAAGGCTGAGTCTGCACAGCCAGGGGGAGTTACCTGTGTGATGGGAGTGGAGAATATTCTAGGCAGGGAGACTACAAATTCCCTAGACAGAGTCCCTGAAGTCAGGAAGGGCATGTGCACAGGGACCACAAGGAGCTACAGGTGTGGATGGATGTGGCTTCTGGGAATGGGAGCAGGAGGCTGTGCTGCAGACATGCCACAAGGTGGGAGCAGACGCAGGGCTGGACCCTGGTTTCCAGCTCCTAGCCCAGTGCTCTTTCCACCACACTCCATCCTTCCCACCAGAGATTATCTCTTTTTGTTGCCACCCATTTCAGACTTTTCTCGAGGATTAGAAGGATGTGGCCCAGAGATGCCTCTGATGAGAATTAAGGAATGTGGTGGAAAGACACCTGAACAGGAAGGTGACAGGCACGGGGTCACTCTGCCGAAACCCAGTGTTCCTCTTCTCCAGTCCTGGAGTCTGTCACAGGACATACACGCTGCATAGCTTCAGGCTTTCCCTCTGTGTGTGGGGAAGGCTTTGAGAGGACTAGCCCCAAAACACAACCCAGAACCTAGAGGGGAAGGAGTCACGGTGACCTTAGCCATGGCCGCAGCTCACGTGAAGGAGTGTGCATCAAGTACAGGCCCTGCATGTAGCCCTGCGCCATCTGAACCACTTGCATTGTGTCTTTTAAGCTTCACAACTAGCTTATGAAGCGGTACGTTAGATCCCTTCCTGGCTGAAGGATAGGAAAATCAGCTCAAACCACATTAGGCATGAAGAGAATTTATCAAAGCATATTACTGAAAACTTCAGTAGTAGATATTACATTCTAGGGCTGGGTGCAGGGACTTCCAGTGGTGTCAGAAATGTGCCTCTTTCTGCTTCTCAAAACTGCCTCTGTCCTAATAGTTCCAGAGAAAGTCCCAGAAATATCTCACTGGCCCACTTAGGTCACCTGCTCAGCCTCAAACCAATCTCAGTGACTGATTGGGCTGACCTGGGCCATGGTTCTGCCCCTGAGACCAAACCAGTTGGACTGAGGGGAGGGAGGGGTGAGTCCCCCTTGGAAAAGGGAGGAACTGTTACAGAAGAGAGATTGGTGCCAATTAATCCACATTCCTAAAAAGATATCTACTGCAAGTGGATCCTGAGAACTCCCATTTTAGAGATGAGAAAACTAAGGTACAGAAAGATTGAGTCTGTTGAATCAGATAATCACACAGCCGGCAATGACTCACACCCAGGAGGTCTGATCCAGGGTCATTTAACCCTTAGGAGTGACCTAGCCTGCTGAAAAGAGACTTCACCCACCCCAGCCCACATCTGGGATGAGGATCTTCCCTCCCATCTATCATATACACTGGAACGCCTGTGCAATATACACATTCTATGAGCACCTGGGGATCCAGAGACCCAAGGTTCAGGCAACCCAGAATTAACATGAGATGGTTCTGCCTTCATGTTGCTCTAAATGATGCCCTCATCCGCATCCCAACATTCCCAAGTTTGCTTTAACACCTATTAAGAGTCAGCAGGGAAAAGGAGTCCCAGGCGCTTGAAGATGGGTCATTCTGAGTTGGAAATTGCTTGCCATCACCAGCCCCATGAGGTGTAAGGGGAAAGGGGAGGAAAAGCAGTGGTGGGGGAGGGAGGAGGGAGTGCTTCCTGGGAGGGAACCTTTGTCCCACTTCCCTGGCATCCTTTAGGATGGTGGTTGGACACGCAAGAGTCTTTCTTTGGGGGCAAACCAGGAGAGAGAACCTGCAGTGTAGGCAGATTTCTTTTCGCGTTGTCCCAGTAAATTACAGCCCCAGTTACTCTGCAGTTTATGGAGATCTCAGCGGCTCAGCTCGTAATAAATGGGAGCATGACTTACAGGAGTCACAGCGCCAAAGCTGCCTTTGGGTCATTTGGTGTTTTTAAATTAGGGCTTCGTGCCTCTCCAGGGGCCCAGGCCTCATTCAGAAATGATTAACAACAGGGCCGGGTGCATTTGCCAAACAGCGAGCAGCCATGAAGTCATCCAAGCTAATAGCAGGCAGGAGCCGGTGTGATTCATAAATAACCACATGCATTCGAGACTAAATGATACTGATAAGTGTTAGGAAGTACTTCTAGCTCCTTCTTACGCGGGCCGGTGAGAAGCTACCTCCAACACTCTCTAGAGGACTGGTTACCTTCTTCCTGCTGTCCTGGGGAGCGAGAAGGGCAAGGAGCTTGAGGTGATGAGGATGACAGCCTGGGGCAGCTAAATGTGGTCCGGAGGACCAAGAGCATCAGCATCACCTGGGAGCTGGTCAGAAATGCAGCGTCTCAGGCCCCACCCCAGACCCACTGAACCAGAGCCCCTGAGAATGGGTGTCAGAAATCCACCCATGTGTTGGCTCCAGCACTCAGTCTGTATTACATGTAATTAAGCTCCTGTCTGTATTTCAGCTCAAAACCCAGGGCAGGCTAACATCAGCCAAAAGGAAAACAAAAGGACAGATTCATTAGTTATTATCCTGTTTACACTTCCCCAGTCAACTCTAATCACCCCTTTGTTTTACTAGGGTTCCTTCACAGCACAGGGGACAGTGAGCAGTAGTCACTAAAGAAGGCTTTGAGTGTCTATGAATTTCACCTACCTTGCATTTCACAGCTCAGACCCAAAGTGAGTCATCGGTGTGGGGATATTTTTGTAGGCAGTTGAGGCTTAATCCTTCAAAGGAGGGTATAATCCATGAATTGAGGATTTACTAGCATTGTTACTTGAGCACCGGAGCAATGTTCATTTGGTATTTTTCTCATGGACCTATTCTCCAGGCATTTATTGGAAGGACAGTATATGCCACCACTTTGCAAGTGAGAATAGCTCCCGGCCCCTATACCACAGGGTGGAGAGAGGTATAATTAATACCAAGTAGGTTGCCTGGCCCCTTGGACACGCAGTCAGAAAATGCACTCAGATGCACACAGTGCCAGATACATACGTGTGTGGCCCAAACCCTTCCCCATAAAGATGAGGGTCCAGCCCCAGGCAGTCTCCCCAGGACCTGAGTGCTCTCCCCATCTATCACCTAAGCTGGGATTGATAACATTTCTCAATCTTCCCAGAATCTCTCTAGGTGAATATGAAGGGAACTAATTTATTGATCTGGCTGGGCCAGACATTCTTTGAGACCCTTTCACAAATATTGATAATGGTTGGTCATTCAGCGCGTAGAAAATGCCAGACTTTATATGGATTAATGCACCCACAACCACCTTCCATGACAAATCTTTTTATTTTTATTCCCATTTTACAATAGGAAACTGAGGCACAGACAGGTAAATAACTTTGGCCACAGTCACACAGCTTGTAAGTGGCAGAGTCAGGATTTGAACGCAAGCAGCCTGGTTCTAAAACATACAGTCTCAGCCAGTTCTTCACATTCTCTCTCGGATGCCTCTGTTGGGTATCTCTCTCCATGCTTCAGGTGCAAAAACGGAGGCTCGGAAGAGTAAAGTTAACTTACCTAATGTCCCACAGTTAACAGGGGCTGGTTTCTGATTCCATCCCAGGCCTGTCAGATTCAAAAACCCATCCTCTTCTTTCCCACACCCTCTACCCCCAACATCCCCACTGCTGAGCTGGGCATGGAAACATTCACACACCTGCCGAGAAGGAGGACACACCCCCCACTGTGAGCTTTGGGGCTCTGAGCACAGCTGAAAGGCATCTGGGCCAGCCTGGGACCCCAAGAGTGTACTGAATTCAGAACTGTTACTGGGGGGTTAACCTCTGACCTGTGTTTCTGCTTCAGAACCCTCCATGGCAACGACATTTCCAGCGTTCCCGAAGGCTCCTTCAGTGACCTGACATCTCTTTCCCATCTGTAAGTAGCCATATTTCTGCCTGGTGTGGATCCATTCAAAATGCAATATCATTAGAGTGCCAGAGATGATGCTGTGACTGTTAACATTTCAGTATTCATTCTTTCCGTATGCATAGGGTATGTTCCATGAAAATGTGCCCACGTTGTGCACGTTGTGTGTTCTCTACTTCAGATGCCTTCAAAGGCATCATCAATTATGTAAACAATGTAAATGTTTAATAAGAAGAACTAACATAAAACTCTTACTGTGTGATAAACACTTTAGATGAATTATCTCATTTACTTCTTATAGCAATAAAACATTTTTATCCCCTTCTTACACAGTGAAGCTTAAATGGAGAAGAACCAAAGAATTGGTCCAAGGGTCACACAGCTAGTAAGCAGCAGAGCCCTGGTTCCAACCCAGGTCTGCCTTGGCTCCAAAGCACATATTCTCTGCCACTCTGCATCAGGGATTCTGTCCCCATTGCACACAGGGGAAACCGAGGTCTGTAAAAATTAGGTGTTACAAACCTTTGCCAGGAACATTTCTGAGTCTATATGTATACAACTCTATGTATATTTGATTGTTTTCAGATTGCATGCATATATTGTGATACTGCTACATTATGCATACACCTTATAAAACATCCAAAAAATAGAAATTCTAAATGATACGATTTTTAAAATAAGCAAAAATCCTTGTATTTTCTCTCTGGGCACCACTGTTGAGAGGTCTGCATCAGCCCATGCCGTCCCCCAGCTGTGCTTTTTTAAAGCTAAGTGGTGTAGCTGGAGGAAAAACTTGCTTCTACCCCCTTAGTTTCTGTGGCTGGTCTAAGAATTAGACTGACATAAGACAGAGCAACCGGAGAAAAGGATATAAATATATTTGATGTTTTTATGTGTATGTGGGAGTGTTCAAATGGAAAATGAAGACCCAAAGAAGCCATTGGACCCAAAAACTTATATACTTTTTTATACAAGGAATGATAAATTGTAGGGATGTGACAAGACAAAGGGCCTTGGGCTAGGGCAGCAATTGTGCGGCAGTGACTAGGAAATATATGGAGAGGGACCACTGGAAGGTCAAGGTTATTTGAGCAGGTTGGTTTGGCCTGGTCCATTTTAGTATTCATTCCCAGTCTCTAGTGATAAGAATATTTTTCCCTTCTTGGTGCAGGGAGGGCATCTTTCTCACAGGAAACTTTCTGACTTGGTTTTAGGTAGAGACAGGGAAGTCAGAGAGCCCCTTCTGCACCTGCCATTTTTCAAGTACCTTTAGCTTGAAATAATCAATATGCCAAAGCAGCATATTTAGGGGTGGAGTGCTCTGAACCCTTTCTGTGGTCTGAAGCTTCTCCCTAGGTTGCTGTGTATCAAAGCCTTCTCTAAAGAGTTCATCCTCCAGTGGACCCTTCAGTAGGCCAAAGGAGCCAGATAATCAGATGGCCAAAGGTCCAGAAGCATCTGAGAGGGGCTAGGATTAGATTGAGTTGAGGATTGAATTTTACCGGAGTAGATGAGAGCAAAACCTCAGAAGTGGGAGGGGGTTAAGCAGGGTGGAAACATCTGGAGGGACTGGAAATACAGTCTGGAGTCACTGACTTTGCCCCAATGGAAACTCCTTCTCTGCTGGTCCTCATGTCAGATAACCCCAATCTAGTCAGAGTCTGAAAATTCTGTTTCTCCAGAGGGCCAAGGGTATGGAGCCTATGGGCCAAGCTGGGCAAGGGGGGCCCTGACTTCCTGCTCTGCCTCCTAGGGCGCTGGGAACCAATCCACTCCACTGTGACTGCAGTCTGCGCTGGCTGTCAGAGTGGGTGAAGGCGGGGTACAAGGAGCCTGGCATCGCCCGCTGCAGTAGCCCTGAGTCCATGGCTGACAGACTCCTGCTCACCACCCCCACCCACCGATTCCAGTGCAAAGGTACATGCTGACTCTCCCCCACCTCTCGAGGGGTCTGCTCTGTCTCCAACAGCCCACCAGAGCTGGGTGTCTCAACAGACGTGACTTCTAAACCACTGCCCTGTCTCTTCCATGAGCTGCACAGAGAGACTCAGATGCTATTATCTCCTCCAAGTTTCTCTGCTGGCGTCCCTACATGCTCCTCTCTGACTTCATTCTCTGTATCATTTTGCACAGAGAAAAATCTTTAACTTGAATTTTTTTCACCCAACATTCTTAAAGCCTAAGCCTTTTCCCATTTTTACTACAGCAAGCTTTAGGTACATGAGATTTTAACTGACGACAACAAACTGCTGCTGGGTTTTTATGTGCTGGACATCATGTTAAGCACTTTTTTTGTGTGTTATTTCATTTAATTCTCACTTTCCAAGTATTTATTCAGTTCCCCAACCCTCTCTGGGTTAGACTTCAGTATCACCCTTATTCTTAAGAATGAGAAAGCTGAGGCTTACTGAGGTTAAGAGACTTCTCAAGTCCACAGTTAGGATGATTCCAGGTCTTTCTGATTCCCCTGTACCTACTTGTGGCCACCAGGCTTTAATAATTCCACTGTAACGTCTTTAGCCAGTTCCTGGCCCTGAACCTTTAGACTTCACTGGGTATTTCCAGTTGTTTTCTTACCACTGATGCATAAAGGTCTTTCTCTATTGAAAATTATTCCTTAGATAAGATTCAGAGAACAGAAACTACTGAGCCAAAGTATGTGATCATTTTTAAGGTCTTTACACATATTGCCCTGCCATTTGGTGTCTAAAAGAGGGTTATAAACCACTTTATTCTCCCAGTAAGCACCATTTGAGTGCATTTTTCACCAGACTCTTACATTATTTTATCTCATTTCATCTCATTGCTAATTAGATAGGTTTAAAAAAGTATGTCTCCTATTTTGTGTCTTTGCTTATTGAGGAAACTGCATTTTTTTCAAAAATTTACTTTCCATTTATGTCATACATTTGTCTGGTAGTGTCCTTTGCCCATCTCTTAGAGCCTTGAGTTTATTTTGATTTATATATATACTTTGATTACCCTATAAACTTCCTGTGTCTCACATTTCTGCTTAAAGCAGGAAAACATTCTTTTGGCTTTAAGATAATTTTTCATTTTCTCCTCCTGCTTCCAAGTCATCTCACTTGATTGATGCTAAAGAGGCCCAGATCAGTCTAAAACAATGTTTCTCAATCCTAGCTGCACATTTTGGAATCACCTGCAGAGCTTTTTACTGGTTCCCTGGCCCAACACTCCAAGTTTTGATTAAATCGGTGTGGGGTACAGCCTGGTGTTGAAGATATTTAAAAGCACCTTCTCTGTTTCCTCTGTAAGGTGACCAATTCATCCTGGTTTGGCTGGGGCCTTCCTGGTTTTAGCACTGAAAGTCCTGTGTCCTGGGAATCCCTTCAGCCCCTGGCAAACAGGACAGATAGTGTCCCTGTTCTAATGGAAGCCAGGGTTAAGCCAGCTTGTACAGATTCTTAGGACATCCTTTCTGTTCACCCCACCCACAAATGGTCAGACTTGCCGTGGAGTCATTCTCAACCCAATCTCCAAAGCTCTGTTCAAGGACCATGACCTCCATCCCTCCAGCCTTTGTAGCTGAAGAGAACAGGACACTGTCAAAACTGTCATAGATGCACAGTGTGCCTGAGCACAGTTTACCATCTGTCAACAATATCATTGCTGTGTCTTTTGGGGCCACTTCTTACTTCCTCCTGCCAATCAAGGGTTCCACAAGAGGGACTTCCTATGTGTGTCTTTGGCCCAGGCACCCTGCCTTCCTTAGCCTAGCATAGACTATTCCATGGGGAGGGGTGTTTAGGGGCAGAGGAGTGGGAGGTCCAAATGGAGCCTGGGACCAGAGCTCCCCGAACATGAAAAGATACACAAGGGGTTTCTAATTATGGTGTATTGTTTATAGATTAGCTCCAAAATCGGATCAGGCTAATTACAGTAATTTATTTGACTGCAGAAGTGCTTCTGAATGATGTCCCACTGTGATTTTTTCCTCACTGGACAATGGCTGCATTAATGGGACTCAGCTAGACTGGATGGTGCTGGCTGGGGAGCCACCCTCTGTGTGTAGAGATGGAGAGGGGCCGCCAGCTGGCTGAGGAAGGGGCCAGAGAGGAGGGAAAGGGAGGGAGGGGTGACAGTGACCTGCTACCAACATCCTGGTTTTGCTGTCCAGGGCCAGTGGACATCAACATTGTGGCCAAGTGCAATGCCTGCCTCTCAGACCCGTGCAAGAACAATGGGACGTGCAGCCAGGATCCTGTGGAGCTCTACCACTGCACCTGCCCCTATGGCTACAAGGTAAGATAGGAAGCCCCGCCCCCACCATTCACGGCCCAAGGAAGGCACTGTGCCCTGCTGACCCTCCCTTCTCCAAGGGCAGCCTGGAGAACTGCATTTCACAGGTCACTCCAGAGTGGCACTTGGCACTTGCCAGTAACACTGCTATTCTACTGGTGGGGGCTGCCCAGTTGTGTCACACTCATGCAAAACACAGAGAACCCCATCTTGGCAGTGACACTCTAAGGAGGAAATGTAATATTTATATTTTCCTTGTTAAACATGAGGAAATAAGTCTCAGAGAGTGAAAATGCTTCCAAGTAGAGGCATCCCTTGAACTTACTATCCTGGCTTCCTTTCAAGGGGATTTCCAGACTCTCCCCATCCCCTCCCTAACTCTGCCTCAGGAGGGCCAGTGCTGAAAGTGGGCTCCAGTTTGAGAAGGTACAGGGATGAGGGATTGAAAGGCCTGGGAGCTGCCAAGCTAATGCACTGTTGACAGGCTCAGGTCAGCCAGGAAGGGGATGGAGGCCCTCGTTCTCCTGGGTGTCCTCCCCAGAAATCCAGGCTAATTCCAAAGCAACTTTTCTTCCTTTCTTCTCACCCAACAGTATCTATCCTAAGTCCCTACTAACATCTATAGAGTATGGACTACATGGTCAACATTCTGCTTGACATCCTATTCACCTTTTCTTTTTAAACACCCCTTATGAGGAAGGCTCATTACTTCCCATTTATAGATGTAGAAACTGGGCCTCAGATTGTTGAAAAGGCTTGACTCAGTGTCTCAAAGCTCATAAGCAGTAGGGTTGGGATAGGACCAAGAGCTATATGATTCCAAAGTCCCCACCTTTACTCCTGGATAGCCAAGCCCTCCGCCGTGGCTCGCTGGGGTCAACAAAACAGTGGTTCACTCCTCTTCCCCAGGACCTTCCCAGCTTCCAGCCTCGCCAAGGCACCCATCCGCATACAGTGGGCAAGCCAAGCATTCCAACACCACCCCAAAACCCATCTACTGCACATGCCTAGTACAGGCAGAGCAGAAGGGAGCTGGCATCACTGGTCTCCTGTCCCCAGGGGGACTTGTATGTGTAGTGACAAGCTTGAGGGGCAGAATCACTCTGGGGAACAGGGCTCCCTGGTGGTTTTTCAGCTGTAGCTGTGCCTCCAGCAGATAGTGTCAGAGTGCCACCTATGGGCCTGCCATAGGAGAGCCCAAGGATTCCCTTTGCAGCCAGCCAGCCAGACGGCCTTGCCCCAGGCAGCCACCCCAGATCCATGCATCCTACATGTGCACACGCACAGACATTGCAGGGGAAGTGTAGAAGTGAAGATACCATACTCAGGAAGCCTAGCTCCTCAAACCCACTTGTATTAATTCAGTGGAGAAAACTCAGGCTGTGGAATTATACAGAGGGCACATGTGAACTCCAGCTTTGCTGTTTACTAGCTATGTGGTGATGGCCAGTGGCTTTGCCTCAGCCTTCCCGTGGACAAACCAGGGCCTATCTCACAGGGGTGCTGTGAGAATCAAATGTGCAATAACATATGCAAGGCACCTAGGAGAGCTGTTCAGTATGCACTCTGTACACTGGCACATTGCTACATCTCTCTTTACCCTTGCATGCTGGTCCTGATACCAGGATGTGGATGGGCCGCCATTAACAGGCGGTATGCTGCTGGTCTCACTAGGGATTCTCAGTCCATGACACTGTGAATTGCCAGAGATCATCAGTTGCTCTCCTGGAACGGTGATATGTGCATTTATAACATCCCCAATACCATGCCTATGCGTCGACTGTGGATCAGGCACTCAGCTGGACATTGGCATTTATTCCCTTCTCTGAGTTGTATAATCAACCTTTGAGGTGGGCGGGATCATCCCTATTTGAAAGATAAGGCCACTTGTTCAGACTTTGCTCGTAAGATTCTGAAGGTCTAGCAGAAGAATCTGAACTGAGATTTTGACCTTTACGAAGCTATCGGGCTCATGCAGGCCTGGAGTACCTTAAGGAGGAGGATGATAATGGTGGTAATGGTATGTGATGGTGATGATGGTGATGATGGTGAAGGAATATGAGCAGCCAGCATTTACTGAGTGCCTATTACATACTGACAGTATACTCAACAAGGTACAAGCATTATCCTGCATTCTCCTCATCAAAGCCTAAGGAGACAGGTCCTAAAATGACCTTCATTTTCCAGTTTAGGAAACTGAGATAGTGGGTGAGGGAGTTGGGATTCAGAGCTCAGAACCAATGGATTCCAGAACCCATGTTTTTGACCACTGTATTCACAGTCCATTGAGAAGCACCATGAATGCAGGGTCCCTAGCCATTTGGGACCTAAGTCTCCAGAATAGGGAAAGTAGTTTATGCTGGTGGAAAGAACACCAAGCAGAATGGAAAGAACACTGTGGAGCTTGTCCCTACCTGACTGTGTGGCCTGGGACAGCTCCTCCTCTCCTCCCCATATCAGGTTCAATCTCAAAATGCAGCAGGTAGAAATGAAGAGGTCCTTTAACCTTTAACCCTGGGTTGCATCATACCCCCTGCTCTGCATTTATTCCCTGGCTTTCCCTTCTTCCTGGATTGGAGCCCACCCAGGCCGAGTGACTGAGGTAGTAAGTTCTGGGTGAGTTGCTAAGTTGACAATAATCACCAGACACCCACAAAACCAAGTTCAAAGTTCTGGCATTTCTCCATTTATTTCCAGATACCGCAGCATTTCCATTGACTAGCTGAGTGACCTTGGGAAGCCACAATATTATCCAAAACAGCATGGCCCCCACTGTTCAGTGTTTGGTGGCAGCTACTGGTCATCTATAATGGCAGGCTTTTGTGAAGCAATTTGAGCACATTACCTCATTTAGCACCCTCAGTCACCTTCTGAAATAAGGTCTGTTAACCTCTTTTAGCAGATAAGGAAACTGAGGTTCAAAAAGATCAGATAACTTACCCGAGCTACCACACCTAGGGAAGCACACAAACTAAACCCAGAGCCCTCCTCTCTCACAGGAAAGTCCCCACACTCAGTGCTCCACTAGGGACCAGGTCCCTCAGAGCCTCACTCCCCACCTGGAGATGTGAAGCATCACACTCACCTGCAGAGCTCCTAGAAGGATTCCGAGTGTCATGTTTGTGCTTCGCCCGCCTTGGTGCCAGGATTCAGTAGGCGCTTCACAGAGAGACCTGTTTTACAGCTATTTCGCATTGGGGGAAATAAGATGTATGTTTGGGCTCGTTCTTTTTCAGCCATTTAGCTTCACGTGTGCATGTTCAGTGTCTACACGCAGTGCTTCTCACGCTGTACTGGCGCGAGAACTACCTGGAGGTCTTAGTAAATGCAGCTTCTGATCCATTAGATCTGAGGTCAGGCCCAAGTTTGTACCTTTCTAACAATCTCTCAGGGAACGCCGGAGCTACTAGCCTGAGGACCACACTCTGAGTAGCAAGGTCCTGGAGCAGCCCTCCTGGTTGTCTCAGAAAGAGGTTTCCAACAGGGACAGCTACTCCCCGGCTCCTTTAAAAGAAGCCAGAAGCCCCAGCCATGTCCCTGTCTCCCACCTTCCCTCCCTCTCTATTTCTCTCTCTTTCTCTATTTCTCTCTCTCCCATACACACACACACAGCAGTGGGGACCAAGGAACATCATAAATCTAGTAGATTTTAGCAAAATGAGGCTGAAGAGAGTTGAATTGAGCTAATTAGCCAGGTATTGAGAATGGTGATTATTTCTCAAGGACACGTAAGTGACAGAAATCCTTACCTCCAGGCCCATTTAGCACATCACCAAGAGCTACGGTCTGCCTCCTGGTTTCTGAGCTCAGTATAAGTGACCTGAGTAGACGTCACCAACCCCACCCCCAGGGGAAGATCCCAGCTGGAGTCCCTGATACTCAAGAGTTCCCCCAGAGCAAAGAGGCTGGCCCAGGCAGGGGCCAGGGAGGCCCTGCCTTGACTTGATCAAGTTCTCTTGTCCTGCTCTTCGTGGCTCATCCATCTAACACACACAAAAACTCCTGAACAATTCGGTACCAACCAAATGCCTGAAAAAAGTCTTTTGAGCTCCCACATTCAGCCCTGCCTCAGACCCCTGTAGTAATCCACCTCCTCATCATCCGAATAGCTCTTATTTAGGTTGCTACCATACATGCCTTGTGCTTTATATATGTGTGATTTCTAACATTCATTCCATAGGGTAGGTATTATTCCCATTTTACAGATGATAAAAACAAGGCTCAGAGAGAACTGGTAGTTTCCCCAAGGCACACAGCAGCCAGACTGGAGTGTGTGCTCCAATGTGCTACCCCTGGAGCCCATGTTTTGAGAGGGCAGCATCAGTGACCCAGCAGAGGGGTTCCCAGTGCTGGCTCTGGACTGGATGCCTGGGTTCAGCTGCTGCCTATTCCACTTAACTGCTGTGCAATCTTGGACATATTAGCTCACTTTCCAAGTCTGCCTTCCCAATCTGAAAAGGGCAGTAATAACAATCCTACCGATCGCATAGGGTTGTTGTGAACATTATATGTGATTGTGAATATAAAACACTTAGCGTGAGGCCTGGAATGGAAAATGTTCTCAATAAATTGAGAATGAGTATTGCAGTTTCCGTTGCACGCAATGACTTTGTGTAAGGGATCCCGTGTTGTTCTGGTTTAGGATAAGCCCAGATCCCACATCAAACTTCATTCTCCTTCTCCCCCTCAAGAAAACTCTGACTGGCCGTTAGCTGTGAGGGGGCATGAAGGGAGCCAAGACAGACGTGGCCATGCCTCCTGGCTGCTGGATACTGCAAGGGCTTCAGGGTTGGAGACAGTAGGGAGAGTCGTAGGCCCAGTTGGCAGCGACCTTCGAGCCAGGGAGCCCAGCCCCACTCCGTCACAGGCACTGGCAGCAGCAGAGGCGGGAAGAGGATTTTCTCAAGCAGATGGCGAGCAGGTGGTATGGCAGTGGGAGGGCTCCCGTGATCACCCCCGCCTGGCATGGTGCCCACACCAAGTCCACAGCCCAGAAACAAATACAGCGGATGCCTCCCCAGACCCCGCAGGTCCTCTAAGGGACTGCTTGCCAAGACTTGGGTGTAGTGCTGGTGTGTCGGTCCCAGGGGAGGGGGGAGTTAGAGCCGGAGGGCCAGCGGGCTGCTCCCCGGTCTTAATGTCCACAGCCTCTGCCTTGGCCTCCCTCCTCAGTGCCTTCATCTTCACTGTCCTTCTGCCTGGCATGCTCCTCCCCACCTACTGCAGTTGACTCCTCAGCTGAAACGTCCCCTCCGGAGGGGCCTGCTCCAGAGGAATGCCACCCCACACCAAATTGTCTGTCCCAGAGGTCCTCAATCTGGCCTAACATTAGAATCGCCTGCAGAACTCTAAATACCAACACCTGGGCCCACTTCCAGACCAATTAAAGGTAGATCTCTGTGGAATTGTCACCCTATAGGGGCAAGGTCCTCTGGCCACACTTCAGCCCCAGCCCTCCCTACTCAAGTTGTGGGTTATATTGAGGCCTCAGTGCAGCTAAGAGTATGTGTCCTCTGCTAGGTAGCTCTGTGAGGTAGGCTGAGAGTTAAAAGGCTTAGATGAGGTCATGGCCAGCCAACCAGGAAGAGATGAAGCTGGAATTTGAAACCAGGTTTCCCTGTACCCAAAGCCCATGCTCTTGCCCTGCAGTTCAGGATAAAGAAAAGGATGTGAATTCCAGGAAGTAGGGAAGCTGGGGCCTGAACTCCTCAGTTCTCAACCTTCTCTCAGTGTGGAATGGCCAAAAGTAAGGGCCCCCTTTGGCGTCCTCCAATCCACACAGCAGAGGCCACAGAGAGGCCTTCTGCCCAGCCTCATCCCAGAGGACGCTGGGAACTCCAGGGGGCCTCCTGGTCAAGGCAGCCACTGAAAGCCTCTCTAACCAGGTGCTTCTCCCTTTCCTGCTCCTCAGGGCAAAGACTGCGCTATGCCCATCAACACCTGCATCCAGAACCCCTGTCAGCACGGAGGCACCTGCCACCTGAGCGAAAGCCACAAGGATGGGTTCAGGTAACAGCTCACCCTTGGGCCTTCCCTCCCTCAGGGGGCTTTATAGGCAGACCACTGGGGCAGGCTGATGCACAGCTGTTCACTGAGGGCCTACTGTGTGCCCACACTGTGCCAAATCTGTTATGCAGATCATCTCAAGGCTCTTCCCACCCTGTAAGGGAGCTACTGTGATCCCTACTATACAAATGAGAAGACTGAGGCACCAACAGGAGCTATCCTTTGCCCACAGTGACACAGTTAGTGAGCGTTCCTATGGGGAATTCAGAGAGTCTGTCTCCAGAGCCAGGAGGATACCGAGGGAGGCTAAAGCTGCTGGCACAAGTCAGAGAAGGATGGCATGATAGCCCAAGCCCCCCCCCCACCCCGCAGCATGGCAATTCCACCTCTGTTTCCTGTGTGCTAAAAACAATGATCATAGGTGATACTGACTACATGTTCATCATGTGCCAGGCACGAACTAGCCGTGCAGCCTCTAATTTAAATGCTCACAATGAGCCTACCCACTGCAAGCTGGTACTATCCCCACTTAACAGATGAGGAAACTGAGGCACAGAGATTTACTTGCTCTAGGTCACATATCCTGACACATTCCTGGATCTTCCAACCCCACTGCTTTCCTCCCAGGAATTCAGAGCTCAGGAAGAAAAAGGGATAGAAGCCACTTAAGTTTTCCCCATCCCTGTCAGTTAGGTGGACTTTCGAGGCCTCTGCCAAACCTCAGGCTCCCTTCCTGCTTCCCACCCTTCCCAGCTGCTTTCACGTGCCCAGCTTGCCGGCCCATGGCCCGGGCAAAAACAGACCTGTGGAAATTCGTTCCTTTAGCACCCCAGTGAGCGAGTGGGTCAGGCAGTAAAGCAGGGGCACCCAGTGCAGAGCTGTGTGTGGATGTCTTAAGCACAGGTTGCAAACAAGTAGCAAAGACACTCTGGGTGGGGGGAAGGAGGGGCTGCTGTGCCATCTGTGAAAGAAATCAGGTTCTGGGCCCTAGTTCTTCTGACAGAGCCCAGCCTGCCCCCATGTCCACCTGCCAAGCCAGCCCCATCAAACTCTGGCTCTTAAAAAGTGAAATAAATTCAAGGCCAGGTTTGCTTTCCTGCCTGGAGTCGGCCAAACCACCCACTCCCACCTTCTCGCCGGGAGCAGGGGTAAGGAGAAACCACACAGAAATTTCACAGAGGTGGCCACATGGCCCCAGCCAAGAAACACACCTCCAGGGTAAAAGCCTGGCTCTGCCCACCCTGCCCAAAGATGGAGGTCTGCAAGAGTGAGGAGTGCCCCCTGCAGGCGACTGTCTCTCCCCTCCCTGTCCCCCTCTGCATGTGCCCCCCTCTCTGTCTCTTTGTGGGGTATCTCTCTTCATCTCTGGAACTGCAAATGAGCAGAAGGATCTTTCCTGGTTTCTACCTTCCGTTGTTGAGATTTGAATGAACTGGAAATACTTTTAGAATTTAATTTTCGAGGAAAAGGGCCCAGATCTACAGGATTAGGGAAATGGGGTAGAGGATTAAAGCAATGAGGCCCACATGCTGGGGAAAGCATAGTTTGTGTGGGCCTGCCAAGGGGCAGGAGCACTCCCCCTCACTAGGTTAGCACCTGATAGGTTGGCAAAGGGAGGGACACCTATCAGGGAAGCTTTGCTCCCTTTTTCCCTCCTGTGTCCGTTTGCTGGGGCTGCCATAACCAAGCAGTGCACCAGGGCGGCTTGGACCAACAGAAATGTATTCCCTCACATTTCTAGAAGCCAGAAGTCCAAACTCAAGGTGTCAGCAGAGCCACACTGGCTTTCAAACCTGTAGGGGAAGGTCCTTCCTTGCCCCTTCCTAGCTTCTGGTGGTGGCTAGTGATCTCGGGCCTTCCTCACTGCAGCCTTCATCCTCATGTGGCATTCACCCTGTGTCTCTGTCTCCACATGGCCATCTTACAAGGATGGCAGTAGATCTGGGGCCCACCCTACTCCAGTATAACCTCATCAGAAATGACATCTGCAAGGACATTATTTCCAAATAAGGTCACATTCTGAGGTGCTGGGGGTTAAGACTTCCAGATACCTTTTTGAGAGGACACAATTCAACCCATAATATGTCTTGTGAGTGATAATTTTGGAAGTTTCACCTACCTCTTCACCAGATGCTTTGCTCATCTTGATGCATTATCTGATCACAAAAAGGGCAAAGACTGGCAGAGCTGGCCGGGCAGGAGACTAAGACGGCCCCACAGCTCACTGGGTGCCCCTGGAGTCTCCTTGACAACCCCCAGCCAAGGTTTCCAGGGAGGGCAGAGGAGACTTTAGTCTCCTTCCCTCCCTCTGTCTACTCCATGAGCAACCCAACCCCTAAGAGCCATCTGCATCCCACTTTCATGCAACCCTAAGACTTTGGGGACAGCCAGAGTAACTCCTTTCAGGAAAATAGGCAACACTATGGTTTCAGACCCTTAAAAACCTGTCCGTCCAGCTCTGAAGAAATCGCTTTTCCTGAACTTCCAGGGTCCCTCCTAGAAAAAAGAAATACATCATTTTGCTCCACCCCAAGAGCTCAGACCGAAGAACCTTTTATAGAAAACATGACATGGTGGGCACCTGGGTGGCTCAGTCAGTTAAGTGCCCAACTTTGGCTCAGCTCATGACCTCACGGTTCCTTAGTTCGAACCCTGAATTGGGCTCTCTGCTGTCAGCGCAGAGCCTGCTTTGATCCTCTGTCCCCCACTCTTTCTGCCCTTCCCCTGCTTGTTCTTTCTCTCACAATAAATTTAAAAACTTAAAAAAAAAAAAAAAGAAAATGTGACATGGTTTTCAGGTTGTAGAGGAAAGGAGGTTAAGTAAGATTCCAGAAATCCACTTCCTATTAGTTTAGTTTTATAGCTAAATCCCAAATCGGAGGAATCTGTAAAACAGAGAGAGGCCTGGAATTCTGGGCCCGAAGCTGGAACGTATGTTCGGGAATGGGGTGTAAATCCCTGACCAGGGGGCTGGGCCACAGAGGGAGTAAGTAAGTGCCTGCAGCTCATTTAGTCAGCATTTGTCTCCCGAGTGCCCCTTCCTAAACTCCCCTGGCCCCTTCTCATCTGCTCAGCTTTATCTATCCTGACTTAGTTTGCAGGCCTAATCCTGGGGTGTGGCCAGGGTTGGGCAGAGGATGCAGGAAGTTTGAGGTTTGTATCTAAGAGCTGTAGCTCTCCAGATCCTCCCACCCCATCCCCTTATCCGGAAGAAGCTGGAGGGAACAATGGCATCTCTGAGAAAGGTTAAGGAGGCTGAGTGTGGAAGTCATCTAGAACTGAAGCTAACACATTCTGAGTCTTTTCTATGTACTAGGTCTCCTCCTAAGCCTTTTACTTATATAGTCTTCTTTTATTCCCCACAACCAACCTGGAGGTAAATGATATTACCCTAGTCCATAGATGTGGAAACTGAGACACAGAATTTAACTAATTTTCCTAAGATCGAATACCTAGGAAGTGGCAGACTCAGACTTCATTCTCAAGAAACTCGGCTGCAGATCCTGATCTTGGCCACTTTGTCCTATTCCTGTTCAAGGTAGAGAGGCTTTCCTGGAGTAGGAAGTCGCTCAAAGGGGGGTGTTTGTTATGCCCTTTATCCCTTTGTCTACAAACCACTCCCCGGAGAAGAGGGGAAGGAAGACAGCTGGAGGAATTTAAAGTCTATCCCGGGGGAAAGCACTTCCAGCTGGGGGGATAGTGAGGGGGCATTGCTGGTGAGAACTCCCCAGAGCTAACGCAGCCATCCACGGCCAGGGGAGATGGAATTCTGCCCAGAGATAGGGGTCTAGATGAAATGACCTCTCGGGCTCCTGAGGGTCTTCCTGCTCAGGACCCCAAGGCTTCAAGTATCCAGAGTGCTGCCTCGGACCTCCATCCAGAGAGAAACCTGACTAATTATATCCCCCCAACATTCTTTTCTGCCACTCCAACCCCACCCAACACTCCTTATCCCCTGGCTCCCCTTCTTCCCCACCCCACACACCCACCCCCAAAGCTGCTCCTGCCCTCTGGGCTTTGAGGGGCAGCGGTGTGAGATCAATCCAGATGATTGCGAGGACAACGACTGTGAGAACAATGCCACCTGTGTGGACGGGGTCAACAACTACGTGTGCGTCTGCCCTCCTAACTACACGGGTAAGGTCCCCTGGTGCCTGTGCATGGTGGCGGGCCAGGTGTCATGCACTAAGGAATGCTGTTTAGTTTTCAGGGCCTGCACCCACTCCCCTGTGGCCAGAGATGTGAATCCCCAAAACCTGGTGCCGTGCCATGACGGGCTTCCCAGAGGCCCTCTCTGTTTGCTTGTCCACCCTCACCACCTACCCCAACCCTGCACGTCTCTGGCTCCTCCCTACTTTGAGACAGGTTCCCAGGGCAAGTTTGCTGTCCATTCCATTAGCCTTCCCCTCCTCCAGGAACTGGAGACCCAGTGGCGATTGAAGCTAGTGAGAGGGGCTTGCATTACATTTAATCTTCATTCAGTTCTAGTCTGCTTTCTCTAGAAATTTACTTTCCAGACACTTTCCAGCTAGGACCTGGAGACCCAAAAATGACCAAGACAAAGTCCCCTCTGATCAGAAGGCTCATTGTCAAGTAGAGGGAGACATGTATTCAGCAGAACGAGACTATAACACCTGGAAGCCTGGGGGGTCTTGGGGTCACAGAGGATGAACCTAACCCAGCTGGGGAATAAAAGAAGGCTCCCCACAGGTCATTCCTCAGTATAATCATCCTACCCACCCAGCCCCAAAACACAGCACCTTTATTTCCTATATTAACAGCTCCTAATGAGGACAGTTAAATATACCACTAGATTATGAAGCAAAATGCACCTCAGTGGTGCAAGCACAACCTCCTTTGTTATAGGATCCACCTAAAGTGGCATATCCCAAAATGGAATTCCATGAGTTCTTTGAGGAAAAGGCTCCATAAACAAAAAGTTGGGGAAGCGCTGTGTGTAATACTAGCTCTCTTCCACGTGATACAAATGAGCCTATTAGAGGTTTTCACAATTCCTGTTTGAAACAATGCTGTTTAACTTCTTTTAACCCAGTAAGTTTCAAATTTATTTTAAGTCAGAACTTCCCTCCTACCCTACCCCCAAACTCCTTCCCAACCCTGGACATCCTGTGTTGCAAGAAACATATTTTAGGAAATACCAACCTAAGGTGAGGATGAAAATAAGGACCATGCAACCCAGGGACTGCCACACCCTACCCTGCTGGCACCTGGCATGACGTCAAGAGTGAGGTAGGGGATGGGATATACAGATGCTGATTAGAAGCCTACAGAGAAGGAAGCCAGCTAGCCCCCATTGCTCCTCAGGGTCCTGTGGCTGACACAGACCTCAAGCCCATTAGCCATGTATTCCCCAAGCACATTCTTGGGACTGTGGTGGAGCGTGCCAAGACCAACTGAGAAAACCACCTGCTCTGCTTACTCCTCGCCTCTTGGGGTCCCAGAGAAGGCTTTACACCTGGGGAAAGTGCAGGGAAATCTGCTGAAGGTCTACTTCCCTTACCCCTTACATCTTCCATCTTTGCAGAGAGGAGTTGTAGCCAAGAGTTAAAGTAGCAAGAGGCAACACTTATTATGCTCCTACTGTATACAGAGCACTGAATTAACTAACAGGGATACCAAGAAGTCTAAAGTATACCCTCCAGCCATAAGGGGCATCTGGTCTACCTAAGATGAGAGGAGGGGTCATGTAGGGCCAAATCATTGGTCTGGAAGAATCTGCTCACTGCCAGAAGAGAGACAGTAAAAATCCCATCAGTTAAAAAAAAGAAGGCAAAGGGACTCAGAATAGGCTTTGGGGCAATGGGCAGTGGAAGGAGGACTGAGGACACACTTGTTGAGGTGGTTTCCTGCCCCAGTGGAATAGCCTAGCCTGTGTCTGCAGGTGACTGAAGTGCACCTCTGCCCGAGAATGGGTTGTCATGGTTTTCTCTGTCCCAGAAAATGTTGCCAGTCCCACACAAACACCTGTGTGCCTCTCTGGGTGTCTCCAGGAAGTGAGGAAGAGGAAAAGGCTTATAAAGAACACAGTGCCCTCTGTGGTCTTGAGAGGCTGGCAAAACGAGGACAGGGTCGGGGTGGGCTTGTCCCCACCACAGCAGAGAACAGACTCTGGGGCTGTGGATGTCATTCATCTCCTCCCCAGCCACCCTCAGGACCTTCCTCTGCCCTGTCCCTGCAGCCTTCTCTGCCCCTATTCCCACCCCGACCTCTGAGAGAAATTCCGTGGGTGAAGCTTTCCTCTCTTATATCACTGTCCACCTGGCCAGGTGGAATTTAAGGGAACCCAAGGCTCAGGGGTGCATCTGCCACTGCCCTCACCCCTGCCATCCTGTCTCACTTCCCTCCACATTCCCAAAACACATCTCCAATGGTGTGAGCTTTGGGGAGCTTGGACATGCAAGGACCTCCCTGGGTATTTATGACCCGTTCTTCATTTCTTGGCACAATGAATTTCAAAGGGAGTGTATTCAGAGACCTAAACATTAAATTCCTTTCATATTTTCTTCTTTGAGAAAATCCAGGGTGCTTACTTATCTACAGAAGGTGCACTGTGCTGCTAAGCCATGTCCACTCCTCCAGGAAGCCTCTGGGCTTCCACAGAGTTTATCCCTGTGGTCACACATCTCTATGTTACAGTCACCTACTGATTTATAGATCTCCCCCACTAGGCTAGGGGGAAGACAAGACCTGGTCACTGTTGTGTCCCTAGTACCCATCACAGTGTCTACCACACAAGAGGTGCTTAGTAAATTGATGGGGAATGAAAAAAACAACTAAACATAGCCCAAAGCCAGGGGCTGATGTCCTACAGTTTCCGCTGCAGCAGCCCCTTAATGGTCAGGTGAAACAGCCCAATGATGGTGCTATGACAGTGCCCAGGGAAAATCCCAGAACCTTCCCATTGTTACCACTAGGGAGACTGAAAAAGAGGTACAGCAGAAAGGATACATCGAGAGAGCAAATGCAGGGTGCCTGAGATCCATGACCTCCCAACAGGGGGCTGGTTGGACCTGACCTTCTAGTCAGGGTATCCCCCAGGTCCTCCCAGGTGCCTGAGCTTTCTACCCACCCCCACCAGGTGAGCTGTGCGACGAGGTGATTGACCACTGCGTGCCCGGGATGAACCTCTGTCAGCATGAGGCCAAGTGCATCTCCCTGGACAAAGGATTCAGGTGAGGCTTGGCTTTGTGTCCCCAGCAGCACAGGCTCCTGAGGACTCTGCCTCAAATTGGTCCCTTTCCATTCTCCTTCTCCTTCCCTCTCCCGATCTCTCTCTCTGCCTATTACTTGTACATTACCATGTGCTTCTCTGTGTCTCTGACTAGTCATAGTCTAATTCTCTGTCTCACTGTCTCTATGCACGTGCCTCTGTCTCTTTGTGATTATTTCTCTTTGTAAGTCTCTATCTCTCTCTGTGTGTTGATAGATATATAGAAATAAACATATCCCTCTTTCCTTTATACCTCTCCTTCCTACTCTCCCCACTTCTGCCCCTACCCCCGCACACCAGCATAGCTTTCCTTTCCAGAGCTAATATGGTAGAACAATCCCACTGATGAAGCTGAGTCCAAAGGTTAGTTGGTCACCTTCCTTGTGTGCATCCTTCCCAGTGTTGTGCCCTCTGTGGCTCCAGCAAGTTTGCCAGTTTATGCATCTGTGTATGTTAGGGGGTCAGGGAGAGTGAGCACTGACTCAGTTCAGCAGCCACAGCCATTTGTGGAGCTGTCTCCGTGGTAAGCAGCAGAGCCTATAGCAGCTAAGGGATTCCAGGAACAATTCTAAGGGTGGAAAAAGAATTTGCCTCAGGAGAAGGCACCAGTTCCAGAGCCTGAGACTCAAACAACACCCCTGGGAAATCACTCCTGGGCTCTGTCCCTACTTCTTCCCTCCATTCTCCTTCAGGAAAGCATGTGCCATTGCCTCTTCTAGAGAAAACCCTGAGACCCTTGAGTCCTGGGATTACAGTAGGGACATCCCAGGGAGCCAAAATAGTCTCCCCTAAACACTCTCCCAAAGCTGCTTTGCACACACAGTTGCTTCCCCTCATCTCCAACAGGCTCAGTCCAACACTGAAGGGTGGGTGGAAGCTTCTAGCACCAGAGAGTTTGGGGGAGCAGACAAAGACCAGAGCATCTGGGGAAACCCCAGATGAGCCTTCAGCAAAGATACTTGAAGTGACTCTACAGAGTCACCCTAAAGATGAGGGATGTGGGTCTGAAGCTCGATGCCTATGCTGAGAAGTCTTTAATGAGAATCCTGACCAGCATTTTGTCTAGTAGCCTCTTCAGCCTCTGAGGGATGAAGCTCATGGTCTGGGTCTAAAATGTCTCCAGGATCTGTCATCAGTTTGAGTCTGTCTAGCTTCAGTCATAAGGCAGAGAGTACCCAGATTCCGGGGTTTTTGAGACTATGATGCTATACTGCAAAACTTAGCACTTTATGGAAAACAAGGATTTTAGAAAGCCTGAGACTAATGACATCATAAAGTCACAGAATCTTAGGACTCTTAGATTCATAAATCTCTAAGACTTGAACTTGAGAACTCTTAGGATCCTAGAATCTAAGAATGATGGGTCCTAGTTGTTGTCCCCTGGTGAGCCAATCCTTCAGTCCTCAAATTCTCATTGTGGTGAGTGTAGTGGGTACTATAAGAGGTTTTTGATTCCCTCCCTTTCAAGGCCCTTGACATGGACTTGGGGGTGGTGGGGGGGGTGGGATTTGACACAAAACAAATGTTTAGAAATTTCTGGAGCCCTCAACTCTGGCTCTGAGTGCTGCTGGAGTGTTGAGGAAGGGAGGGAAGAACCTGCTGAAGCAAAGAGAAGCCCTCCACATACTTTAGGAGGTGAGCTGTGACATTAACATCAAAGGATGGGTGAGATTTGAATGAGCTGAGAAAGGGAGGGAGGGCCCCACCAGTGGGAGAAGAATCTAGAGTAGGTGCAGGTGAGAGGGGGACATGAGCATGTCTTGGCTGGTGTTTTCCTTCCCTATTTTGACATCTCAAGTCTGGAGTTCATCACCAGGGAAAATGCAAGAGGCATGTTAGGGGCTCTGGTTTTGCTGAGAACAAAGGAAACTTCAGTGTTTCCATGCATGAACCGTCATTCAAATCTCCCTTATCTGCCCTGGTCCCCTCTGAGAGGGGTTAGGTGGGCTCTTAGGCAGTTGCGCTACTAGAGTATAAGTAAGGGTGAGGGATGCCTCTCAACCCCATTTTCCCACTCCCAGATTTGACTTCAACTCAGGGCTGCTCTTTAACTGAAGGAAGAGGCGCAGGTGGGGAGAAGAGATGCATGGAACACAAACTTGAACCCAAAGCACAGCAGGCTGCACTGACCAGCAGCATGCTTTGGGCATGCCTACGAGGGGCAACAATAGTGACCAGGCATCTGAGCTGTGAAGAAGTGGTAGAGTATCCGTAGCTGGAAAGGAGATCAGTGGCATTGTTCAAGCTCAGCGGATGCTGGCCTGACAGAGCACAGTGAGCATGAAAACTGGTCAGAAGTGGTCCAGGGTATAGGTCTGGGGTCGGGGTGCGAGGAGCTTGGGACCAGAGACATAAGCAGGGCCAGTTATCATGATCCTCTGGTACTTCTCCCTAGAAACCTCACTCTACTTGAGTTCTAGGGGAATACAGAATAGGATACAGAATAGAAAGAATATAGAATGTAGAAGGAAACCAGTCTTGCTTTCATATTCTTGAGATAATGTATTTATGCACAGTGTCTCCTAGAATCCTGAAGAGGTCTACAGGCCAGCTCAATAATGTGAATTTTGTTTTATTAAAATACATTTAGGTAAAAAAATCCCTTCTCCCAATGAAACATTTCCTAATTTTATCCCCCTCGTCTCCCCTCCCCTCTCATCACCTACATCCCAAGGCAGGCTGCAGGGACAGTAACAAGAGACAGTCAGTTGGTGCAACCTTTGCCCAAGTTTGAAGATGTTTATCCTTGAAGATTTCCTTATGTATGTTTTAATGAGGCTGCAACGCAACATAACAGATAAAACTGTATAACTATCCGTGATATAAACACTGAAATCATAATATACCAAAACCCTGACAATAATGAAGAATACTCCCATGAACACTGAAAGTGACAATGACAAAAACACAGATCACGATGATCAATATGCACTAAAGACTTACTCTGTGTCAGGCACACTGGCCTATCTCCTGTAACGCTCCACAATCTTAGGCTGTAGAAACAGCGGTCTGTTTTCTGGGTAGGGGCTGAGCCACAGTGAGGTGAAGCAAGCTCCCTGTGCACGCACACACAGAAACAGCTGGGGCTGCAAGCCAATCCTGACCTGACTCTGGAGACTCCCAAAGTCCTGGAACCAAGCACATCACTTGGTTACACCCCCTTGTCCAGAATCCATAGGTCATATACATAACAAAATCGTATAACCCTTACACTTTCAAGGAAAGGTAAGGGGAGAACATTTGAGAACACCAGGGAAGGCAGGTTGTACCAGCAGACACTTCTCTTTAGCAGATGAAGAAATGTAGGGTAGATCCTTGCTTTGGGAGGGAGGTGCAGGAACCAGCAGCATCACAGGGCAGCTTGTTGGGAGTGCTAATTCCCAGACCCCACCCAAACTCCCAGATCAGAAGCTGTACGTTCACAGAATGCCCAGGGGCTTTGTTTGAAAAGCAAGGGTGTGAAGAGGGCTATAGCATTGACAGTCTCCACACCTCCATTGCTCCTTCTGCACATATGTGTCTGCAAGGAACCAGGTCTTCCCTGATTCCTCATGAAGACCTCCTCAGCCACCTTGACTCCATGCCTAACAGGCTAGATTTTACCCTGAAAGCATTGAGCAGCAGTTGTTGCCTTGGAGAGGCTCATAAGGCTTGAGTTGCTCTGCAGGTACTTAGAATTCAGGAGACACAAAGACAAATGCCTACAGGGGCCAGGCTTACCACTAGCAGAGTGTATTGACCACATGCCCTGACAAAGCCTTGCCCAATCTGTTTCTTTAATTTTTTTTAATGTTTATTTATTGTTGAAAATCAGAGAGAGAGCGTGAGCAGGGGAGCAGCGAGAGAGGGAGAAGGAGACACAGAATCTGAGGCAGGCTCCAGGCTCTGAGCTATCAGCATGGAGCCCGATGCGGGGCTCCAACTCACAAACTGCGAGATCATGACCTAAGCCGAAGTTGGACGCTTAACCGACTGAGCCACCCAGGTGCCCCCAATCTGTTTCTTTAAAAGACTAGGGTGGAGTGTGGGCTCTGACATGAAAGTTCACACCTTCTGGTGCAGCAGTAGGTCACGTATTTCAAATTTACCCTTCAAATAAGTAAAGGTGAGGGGCGCCTGGGTGGCTCAGTCGGTTAAACGTCTGACCTCAACTCAGGTCACAATCTCGCGGTTCATGAGTTCAAGCCCCATGTCAGGCTCTGTGCTGACAGCTCAGAGCCTGGAGCCTGCTTCGGATTCTGTGTCTCCCTCTCTCTCTGCCCCTCCCCCGCTTGTACTGTCTCTCTTTCTCTCTCTCTTTCAAAAAAAAAAGTAAACATTAAAAAAAATAAGTAAAGGTGAACAGGTCAGATCTTAGCAGGTATCAGTTCTGAATGCAGGCTCAGTAAGTCCTCTGATTCTAGAACTTGTCCTTCTCCAGGGATACCCCACCCCCCAAGTGTCTACCTAGCCATGAATCCACAGCACAAACTATGCTCTGCCAACCAACCCCAGCAATGCCAGGATCCACTTATGATTCCACTCTATCCACAACTGCAGGGAGAGGAGCAAGGCAGGGGAGGAGCAAGGAGAGGGGGAAGGGAGGACCATCCCTTTGTCCCGATGCTTCCCCTGTCAGTCTCCTCTGTCCCATGTGTATTCAGAGGTCTTGCTTCCCTCTCCATCTTGGCCACCTGTCCCACCTTCCTCCTCTGCCTCTGCTGTAGTTATTATTTCTATTCTGGCCAGTAGAATTCAGTGGGTGGGCCCAGAGAGGTGCGCAGGCTCCAGCCTGCAGGAGGCAAAAGAGCCAGGAAGTGTTTGTGTCCACCTGTGCCCGTAGGTAACACGGTGCCTTCAGGTCTGTTTCTTGCTGGAACTTTGGCACAGTGTCACCCAGGCGGAGGAGCCTAGGGATGCGTGTTCCGGGCGCATGCTCAGGGAGGCCCCACATGAGGTGCACCTCTTGGGTGTGCACCTGGGCCAGCAGGGCCGGTGGGGGCAGAGAGAGGGTGCTGCAGCTCCCATCCTCTTCCCTGAGGAGCAGCACATCAGCAGCCCCACCACCCACTCCTGAAAACAGGAGTCACCACATGAAGCAAGCAAACGTCAACTTGCAGGGACCCAGAGCCCATGGATGGCCAGTGAAACCAACTGTGGGCCAGGCTTTGGGGAGTCCTCAAGAGTTGAGAGGGACTTAGGAACATGGGTAGACAGAGACGACACAGGGCCACCTAGAAGCCAGCCTGGCACATGGACAGCCTTGCTCTGCTGTGTTCCAGGTGTGAATGTCCCCCTGGCTACAGCGGGAAGCTCTGCGAGGTGGACAATGATGACTGCGTGAACCACAGGTGCCGCCATGGGGCCCAGTGCGTGGATGCAGTCAACAGCTACACATGCATCTGCCCCCAGGGCTTCAGGTATGGTGGAGGGGCCCCTCGGGAA
Source organism: Lynx rufus (assembly GCF_022079265.1). Classification (NCBI taxonomy): domain Eukaryota; kingdom Metazoa; phylum Chordata; class Mammalia; order Carnivora; family Felidae; genus Lynx; species Lynx rufus. The sequence goes on from NW_025814823.1 coordinate 180,448,502, forward strand.
GGGGCCTGCAGGCTGGGGACTGGTGAGCTAAGGCAGGCTCACCCATGCCCAGGTAGCCCTAGCCCTGGGCCTCCTGAGTCTCCTTGGAAGGTCAGTCCTTCCTTGTCAAAGACCAGATGTTGTCAACCCCGTGTTATAGACAGAAGAGCCATCCAGGGCACCCATGTGGGAGTTGGACTTAGGGTCCAGCTCACATAATGTCAAGCTTGGGCATGATTCCTTCTAATGGAAGATGCTACCATCTTGGAGCTCAGCTTACAGGGTAGGGGTAGCCACATGGCCACACTGGCAGGAATCTTATTTTTAGGCTGGAGAACAAAAACCTTGTGTCCTAATGGTAAAAAATGGAGGCAAATAGGAGAGCTTGGGGTTAGTCACTGGAATCACTGAAGCCAGAAGAGAAGGAGGGGATGGGAAGCACTGGCCAGGGGGTCAGGAGAGGTCCATGGGGTATATACAAGGAGAAACTGGGTTCCAGCCCTCACACCTACACTGCCTGGAAGGGAAGGGTGTAGGGGGCACTGGAGGGGAGGCAAGGACCAGACCTGAAGTGGCGGGGGAGGGGGCGGCCTGGGGACAATTCCATGTACATCAGTACTTGCTGCATGACATAAATCCAACTACGCAAATGAGCCTTGGTCATAGACTCTGAGAAGGAACCACTCTGAAAAGGCCAGTTTTTCCAAAGCCTGATTGAGACCATGTTGAGGCTTGGGAACATATAAATTCCTGAGGCCCACCCCAGAGCTACTAAATTAGAATGGGGGCGGAAAGAAGGGGCTAGAAATCTGCACTTTTTTTTTAAATGTTTTTAAATTGTGGTAAGATATACATAAGATTTACCATCTTAACCATTTTTCCATGTACGGTTCAGAGGCATTAAGTGCACTTCCATTATTGTGCAGCCAATACCACCATCCATCTCCAGAACTTTTTTAATCTTGCAAAACTGAAACTCTGTCTCCATTAAACACTAACTCCCCATTCCCCCTCCCTATGGCCCCTGGCAGCCACCATTCTACTTTCTGACCCTATAAATTTGACCGCTGTAAGTGCCTCATAAAAGTGGAGCCACACAGTATTTGTGTTTTTGTGACTGCTTTATTTCACTTGGCATGATGTCCTCAGGGTTCATCCATGTCGTAACAGGTGTCAGAATGTCCTCCCTTTTTAAGGCTGAATAATATCCCATCGTATGCATGTGCCACATTTTGTGTATCCACTCATCTATGGATGGATGAGAATCTGGGCTTTTAACAAATTCATCCAGATGTTTCTGATGACACTGAAACTTGGGGGCCAGCACTCTCATGCAGCCCTATTATTTTAAAAATGGGGAAACTGGGGCTTAGGGAAGGAAAAGCTTTTCCCCAGTTGGTGGTAGGACTGGAACAAGTCCCAGTTACCATCTTTCTTCCCTCTCTCTGCTGGTGGCTCTTTGGCCCAAATAACTATGATTGTCTCCCCACACTGTTCTTTCCTCATCCCTCCTCCATCCCTCCTCTCCCCTCCCCACAGCGGGCTCCTCTGTGAGCAACCCCCACCCATGGTCCTGCTTCAGACCAGTCCCTGTGACCAGTATGAGTGCCAGAATGGGGCCCAGTGCATCGTGGTACAGCAGGAGCCGACCTGTCGCTGCCCCCCAGGCTTCGCCGGCCCGAGGTGCGAGAAACTCATCACTGTCAACTTTGTGGGCAAAGACTCCTACGTGGAACTAGCCTCCGCCAAGGTCCGGCCCCAGGCCAACATCTCCCTGCAGGTGCGCCCCACCCCTATGTGCCCCCCAAGCTCCAGTTGTTCTGAGAACAGCTGTTGTTCTACAGACAACTCTTGACTGGCTTTCACTGCTAATAGCAGTCCCCACGTGCAGCCTTTTCCATTCATTTATCTAGAAAATATTCACTCAAATATTATATGTCAGACACTGTGCTAACAATGGGGATTCAGTGATGGACAAGACAGAGCCCCTTGCCCAGGGGAAGTTGACAAGCAGAGGGGCCAGTGGCAACTCTGGGTGTTGTGGGAGCACATAGGTGGGACGGAGCTCCCTCGCCCGCTGAAAAGAATGGGATAGGCTCCCCAGAGGCAGTGGCAACTAAACTGAGATCTCAAGGATGAGTAGGAGTTTGCCTGGAGAAGGATAGAAGAATGAGGGGCTGGCAGAGCAGGATGAAGAGGGGATGCCATCTAGCCTGAGACATCAGCATGTACAAAGGCCCAGAGGCACAAACAAGCAGGGCCTTTTTCAGGGAATGAAAAACCACTTAGTAGGAACCAAATTCATTTCCAGCTAACTTCTTTCAGGTTCCTTACCTGTGGACCTGAGCAAAGTTATTCCAAAATGCATTTCTGGGTGACCCAAATGCAACTGGGAAGGGTGGAGCAAGGATGGTGTATGGCTGAGAAAGAGCAGGCCCTGGCCCCTAGGCTTTCTGGGGAGGAAGACCCCAGAGACACAGCTGGAGGATGCAGCCCAGTGAGTGGCCCCTGCCACATGGCACTGACTACGGCCCTGCTCTCCTTCTGCTCATGGACACTCTAGCTTTAAGCTTATGGTGAAAGTACTTGTTCAACACAGATCTGTTGCATGCCTCTGCATGCCAGGCACCATTGCAGGTACTGGGGCTGCAGAAATGCACAGAAAGCTCAAACTGCCTCACCTTGTGGAGCCTCCAGTCCAGTGGGCAGGCGTCTGAGATGAGGGTTGACCCTGAACACACACACACACACACACACACACACACACACACACACACACACGAAGGAAGCTCTGGGTGTGTCAGCCCCTCCTGGGTCCTCCTCATTGCCCTCCTGCCTTCCTCCCTGCATCCCACCCACCCAGGGACCTGAATGTTGGGTCCCAGCTAACCAGAGCAGCACCTGTGCCCCAGACATCCAGAGGGTCCATCAGACCACCTGCTCCACATCCATTCCTTTAAGCTGCACTTGTGCTGGACGATGGGAGTGGACAGGCTAGTCAGAGAACCCCAGCCCTGCAGCGGGGTGTGCCCTCTGGGCAGCAACTTCTGAAACCAGTGTCTCTCAGCCTTGGCAACACATTAGAATCACCTGGAGAATGCCTAAAATTGTCTTTGCCTGCCCCCTCCCCCACCTTGAGAGTCATATGTAGTTGGTTTGGGGTGAAGCCTAGACAATGATTTTTTTTAAAAATTCCCCAGATGACTCTTAACACAGCGCCTAGTTCATAGTAAACACCGAATGAAATGGTAATTGTTAGCATTTTGTTTATGATTGAGATTATACAGAGAGACGGAGGCCTTGAGAGGGGCAAGGATTTGGGTGGGATTACATTGTATGCCAGTGAGAGAGTCCAGAGTAGAGCTTGGGGTTCCTGACACACACACATACACACACATACACGCACACTAAAATAGTGTGTGTGTTATATTTATCTTATAAGTGTATACATAAACAAAGTGGCTCACAGTGGGTGCTCATTAAATAGTTATTGAATTGAATTGCACCATCAGCATTTGCTGGAGTAGAAGTATATGCCCTCCTAGCAATTTCCAGACCAGACAAAGGAAAAAATAGGGACATGAACTCAGATCTGGGGTCCATTCAGAAGATGCCTCCCGGAAGAGGTCTCTGTGAGGGGGGGTTGGGGAGGCTAGTCCTCAGGGGAGCCCTAACCCACATGCCTCTCCAGGTGGCCACTGACAAGGACAACGGCATCCTTCTGTACAAGGGAGACAATGACCCCCTCGCGCTGGAACTGTACCAGGGCCACGTGAGGCTCGTCTATGACAGTCTGAGCTCCCCACCAACCACAGTGTACAGGTAAGGACCACAGCCCCTCCAGCCAATGCACATGGGTCCTGCATCTTCCCTCCTGCTTCCTGCCCTGAGAGAAGATGCCAGGGCCACTCTGATGCCTCTTCTTCCTGCTGCCCTCCACGCACACACACTCAGAGCGGCTGGTGGGAGGGAGAGGGGCGGTGCTGGAGGAAGAGGCAGGAGATGAAGGCTGACCCCACAGGGAGATGACACCTCATTACCATAAGATAAATGGCCAGCTGGCTACTGTGCAGAGCTGTGTGTGCCAATGGGGATGAGGCTGCTTAATGAGGTGCCCTTTTCAAAATGTCATCCTCATCTTTTATTAGTTTAAGAAAGAAAACAGGGGGAGATTAGCATGCAACTCAAGGGGAAGAAATTCCAGAGCACCGAGGGAGCAGGACTATTCCTTAAGTGACTTTCAAACTGTTCTGAAGGGTGGTTTTTCCTAAACTTCAGTCTTTCCAACAATCGCCCTGATTTTTACAAAAAGCTTGTAAAAATATGGTATGTCAGCTATACTGTTACTTAGCAGGTTACCTTACATAGGCTTTAAATGTGCTCACTCTCTACCCTGAGCTTCATCTCAAGGAATATCGTCTGTGAAATCACAGATATGCTAGCTCAACGTTAGATTTGTTTCTACTTCTCAGCGGAATAAGTACTAAACACAAAAAATCATTTTAGTCATAAATATTTTGTAATAATTATAAAAATAACCATTGAGATGAGAAATGTTTGTGTTACACCTAAAAATCACATAAAACTGCCCGAGGCAGGAGAGCCATTCCTTGGGGGGAGAGCACCGTGCATGAGAAGGGCCCGCATCCCGAGGCTAGCCTTTCCCCTCTGCAAGCAGGAGCACATTGGTTAGGATTGGGGAATAGCAGCAGTTTTCAGACTAAATCATTTATTCAATCAAAACTTTTCTATTGAACTCAAGAATATTAAATACACAGACGCAAAACTGTCCTGCAGGGGCTGGAGAGAGCCAAGCTTCTTCCTTCACACTTCCTCTCATGAAAACCCCCAAAACAGCACCTACAAACCCAGTCGAGAACCATTGGTTTAAACCAGTGGTTCTCAAAGTGTGGTGCCAGGGCAGCAGCAGCAACGCACCCAGGAACTTGTGAGATGGGCACATTTTCAGACCCCACCCCACACCTACTGACAGAAGCACTGGGGTAGGGCCCAGCCATCTGTCTCAGGGAGCTTCCAGGTGATTCTTTGCACAAGCCTGATTCTTTCCAGCTCACACAGGAAGCCTTCCTGGAGAAGGAACCATTTATGCTGGGTCTTGATGAGAGGGAGAATTTATATGAGCAGGAGAACAGGTGGGCAAACAGGCTGAGGGGACATCACCAGCAAGCCTAGGGGAAAACACAGGGGGTTCGACCAGAGCAGAGGTTCACAGCAGGGGTGGGTGGAGGGATCACTGACCAGGCTAGGACAGTTGGGTACAATAGATGCCAGGAGAAGGAGCTGTCACCAGTGGCTTCACGAGTTCCCTGGAGTCAGGGCCTCCCAACATCTGTGTTTCTGGAGCCACTGGTCATGGGCCAAGTGGACAGAGAGCCTGGGTGCAGGGCCTGGGGCAGCCTGTCACACAGCCTGTGGTATCAGACACATCCAGGTTTGAACAAGGTATTCGACCTCTTGCCTCAGTCTCCTTCCCTGCGTACTGTGGATAATAGGACATACTTCTGCAAGAGGAGGGCAGGATGGGTGGGGGGGGGCGTTTGGATATTGAGGGTTGGCAGATGAGAAAGTGCTTGGCAAATTGAGCCTTTACATGAGCATGTCAAGGACAGAAGGTGGCAGCCAGGCTTGGGGAGGGGGCTGGGCTCTGTCCAGAGCCCATCCCAGCAGAGCCTAGCTCTTCCCTCACACTGATGTTAGCTGCTGGGGGGGTGGTTTGGTAAAAGGGTGATGTTGTTGGTAAGAATGTTGGAATGCTTTTCTGCTGTCTGAACCAGGTTGTGAAATAGGAACCCAGAGAACTACTTTCCCCTATAGAACTACTCTCTCCCCTTGTCAGGGGATCAGTTGGCTGAGGGTTAATAGGGGGCCCTGGGGAGACCCCAGGCTCTTCCTTTTATCCACAGGAGGAACCCAGTGAAGTATGCCCATGCCCACAGGCAAAGCCTAGTGACAGACTCTTAGTGCCCTTCAGCTCACAATCCTGAAGGGCCCAAGTCTCCAGAAATCCCATTATTTAAAATGGGTTTGCTTCCAGTCTTCTGTGTGGCAGCACTGGCTTTGCCCCAGTTGTGCACTCTTTCACTCAGCAAACCTCTCCCAGGCACCTTGCATGGACCAGGTCCTGGACTAAGTGTGGGGGACCCAGAGTTAAGCAAAACACAGTCCAGGGAAGAAGGCAGGTGTGTAAACAAGCAATAGTCACATGGGCAGAATAAAATAGGTCTTGCAGAAGATACGGGTGCATGCTATGGGAGCAGACATTTCTTTTGGAGGACTAGGGAAGGCTCCCTGGAGGAAGTGGTAATGTTGAGCTGAGGCTTCAGCTGTGGCTGACAAGCATTTCCACAGGTTGCCTTTCCAGAAGGCACTGGGCTGGGGGAGGCCCATCAGTATGCACAGAAGCCACACTGTGTGGGACTGGGGTTAATAGAGGGCACAGGATCACTGTGGTGACCCCTGGCCACCTAGGAAGGCCTCCTTAGCCTCAGGGCCAGGGTGCCAAACCAAAGGTAATTATCAGGGGAGTTGGCAGCTTGCAAAATTCTGCCCACTGAGGCCCCATGGACAGCCCCAGAGTGAGAATGAACCACCAGTGCCCCCAGCAGGGAACCACAGGTCTGGAGCAGCAGGATTCTGAGCCTCCTCTATGTGGGAGCCTGGTTTGATTCATCTGCCTAACTATAGCCACAGGGGAGTGCTGGTGCTTCAAGGTCTGACCCCAGGCTCCAGGGCAAATACACAGAAAAGCCTGTCTTTGCCCCTGCCTGCCTGCCCCAGAATGGGAACAGGCTGCACTGTTCTGTAGTTCTGAGACTTGTCAGAGGAACTTCAGGCACTATTTCCTACCAGCGAGGCCAAGGGACCAAGTAAGGGAACCAACCTGGGGAAAGCGGACTGAGGTCTCTGTGGGAGTGTGAGGAGTGTGGAAGCCTGGGGAGCACAGGCCTTGTCCAAAGGGACAGCTGACCTCTGCCCCAGCAGATGCTGCCCCGTGGGAATGCAGATCATCAAGGAGCACTAGAAACTCAGGGTTTCCATGTGAAATAGCTCAGTGTTCAAAGGTTGGCCAAACACCACAAGAGAGCTCTCTTTGGACCATCACACATGCTCCCTGAGTCTTATTTACCATAGTCCCATCCATTGCCAGGGTCTTTGTCTCACTTGCTCCTCACCACAAGCCCTAGGGTAAGCGTCATCACTCCTGTTCTAGGGATGAGAAACATGATGCTCAGGTGAAGTTTTTGGTCCTAAGGCACACAAACCAGTAAATGGCGGAGCTGAGATTCAAACCCAGGTCAGGCTCCCACCAGAACCCATGTTCCCACTGTGCTGGGGCATGAAGGCCAGAGCAAGAGAGAGTTGGGGCCATGGTGGTCCAAGAGTTGGGGAGTTGCTGCCCTGCAGTCTTTGAAGTCTCTGACTTTGAAGTCTGACTTTGGCTTAACTGAAATCCCAGGGACTATTTGATCCTGCGAGGCTCTATTGCCACCTAGTGGCCACAACTCAGCACCCAGGTGAGCAGGCCCAACAGCACCTGGAGGAATGGCCCACCAACCGTTCACTCCCCAGGGAAGTACGGTCCCTGGTTTAGGAGCTTGGGTTTCAGTCTGCCTCCACCACTTCCACTTTAAGTCTTTGAGCTGGACACCTTAAGTCTCCAAGTCTTAGGCCTCTTATCTCTAAAATGGCAAAAAAATTGTATGTCTCGTTTAGGGGCTTGTTAGGGTTAAATGAGAGAATGCAGGTCAAGTGCTTAGCACAGAGTAGCACAGTGCATAGTCCTGTAGCACCCAACACACTCCCACTGTTGATATTAAAAGCAGAATAGAACTCCACATGTCCTCATGCCGGTCCCACACAGAAGCCACCCAGCTAGCTCTGACACCTCCAGTGCTCTCTACCTCCCACTGGATGCTGGTTCATGTGGCCCAGTGCATACTGGGAAAGACTCTCAGAGCCCCACTGAGTCTTCCCTGTAATCCCCAAATCTCTCTCCAGGAGACGAATTAGGAGGCTTGGAACCACAGTGGGATCATTTCTTCTAGAGTTAACAGCAGGTGGTTTGGGTTGGAGTTTTTTGTTTTGTTTTGTTTTTTTACCCCAATCTTTTTTCTTATAGCAGCAGACTCATTTTTCTCATTATATACTTCAAAGGCCAAGATTTAAAAGGTGGGGGGAGGCGGGGAAGTAGGTAGAAATGGAGCCATCCTGATTTGTTAGATGGCGGTGAGAAATCACAGCCTGCAGTCCCCTCCAGGGACCTACAGTGTGAAAACCATTGGCTTTAGCATCATTTCCAGGAGACCCTAATAAAGATGTGCCAGGAAGGCAACCTGTCAACCCATGAGCACCTACTGGCGTGGGTTATGGGAGGTTTAGATTTGGAATCCATACTGACTTTGAACCTCAGTTCCACCACTTCTAGCAATGTGGCCTTGGTCAAGTTACTTAGGTTCCCTCTCTGTAAAATGTGGCTCTCATGAGTGCCTTCCTCAGAGATGGTTATGAGCCAGTGGAAGCAGACAGAAACCCAACGCCCTGGGCAGCTGGAAGGTTGAGAATCAGTAGAAGAGTTCCTCCAGGTCCAGTAACCTGCTCCCCAACTTCGTCTCTCCTGCCACACCCAGCTCCTCCAAGCCCAGGATCAGGGTGGAAGAAATCATCATTCCACCTTTGAGTGGTTGCCAGGTGTCAGGGGCCCTGTGTTGTCAATCAGAATTCAGTGAGGTCAACATCATCACCAATCCCATAGCATGTAAGTGGGCTTGCCAAGAGTCCCTCAGATGGAGGACCCAGTGTGATACCAGAGCTCTCCAACTCCTGAGCATGAACTAGCTGAAGGGTATAGCTGGAGGAAGGGGCCTGCCTTATGGGAATCAAGAGAGGCTCTCCACACAGCCAAGTGGCTAGGGCACTGAGGAGCCTAGCACTTAACTGGGGGCAGAAAGGGTGGTCTCACAGTCCTCTCTGCTCCTGTGGCTCCTGCCAAACCACTGTCTCCAGGCTGGGACCCTCCATGGAGGAGCACCAGGGCCTGGACCAGCGCATGGAGTGCAGGAAGGAAAAAAGGAACAGACTTGGAGCAAGTGGCCAGAAAGGGGTTAGTGGTATGTGTTTGCTCACTGTGTCTGTGGGTGTTTATAATGGGATAGCGGCTGCCTCAGATTCCCTGAATTTTAATATTGGAAGGGAATGCCAAGACCACCCACCCAGAGCTGCAGCCTCTCTACAACTCCTCTCTAACAGGTGGCTACCCAGCATTAGTTACACACTTCAGGGGAGGGAAAGCTCTTTCAGGACAGCATCAATTTACCAAATGGTTTAGGGATACAGCTGCATGTTCTTGCATGTATGTTTAAAAAACTGTGTTAGGGCTCAAGGTCAGAGTTTGTGGTCTCTGCACACCAGCCCTCATTCCCCCACTGACACCATCATCAACTCATCTGCAGGAACACAGGTCTTTGCCTTATCCTCAGCTCACTACTTAGAGTAGCTGGAAGCTACTGAAATAGAACAGCTCCATCTTCTATGGCTTCTTGGCTCCCCATCACAAATGAGATCCTCCAATGGACTCTTAGCTATCACTCCACCCCCCACTGCCCTATTTCTTGACCTGACCTCACACTACTATGTTGGTGGTTTGATTTAAAGGAAAGGCTAAGGAAATGTGGGCTCGTGATGGTACATGTCTGTACTGTTTGCCACTGGTCTCGGTGGGTGAGTAGGTGGATGGATGAGAGACAAGTGGTTGGAAGGATAGATGATGGTTGGATGATAGGTAGATGGGAGAGTAAGAAAGTTCATGATGGGTTTGGGAAGGTCTTGGGCTCCTGCGTGCCCCCCTCTACCAGCACTTTCTCCCAGAGATCAGCACAAGAGCAGGAGTCAGGAGGTTTGCAGGCAATGGTCGGTTCTTATCATCATTAATATTCTGACACTAGTGATAATGGGTCACATTTTCTCAATAATTTACAGTGTAAATTACAAAGTCTTGAAAGGACTTTCAAGTACCTCCTCTGATTCGATCATTGCAGTAATTCTGTCAGGTTGTTCTCCCCCTTTTATAGATGAGAAGACCAGAAACCCAGAGGGGTTCTGTTTCTGAGTGGCCACACTCGCTGAGTGGCCACACCCACTGAAAAAGGGAATAGGACAAACTCCATGCTTTCTCCACCCCACCCCAATTTATCCTCTCTTCTCCCAAGCATTTCTCTCACCTCTTTGCTGAGATTTCTAACTCCAGGTCAGTCGTTGAAGCTGTCCCTGCCTCCCAGGTAATCGGTGCCACCTCTGGCATAGGATCCTCTTGTTGGATCCAACTTACTGGGGATTTGCCAGGGAGAACTCAAGGGGAGAGGGAGCCTCCATATTCACCACCCACATTTGAATGGTTAAGACAGAGTTCAGCGTCCTCCTCAGAGAGCCATTTTCAGGGAAGGAGTACCATATCCCCCAATACCTATCACCTGCGCTCACTTCTCTCTCCCAGGCCCAGCCGAGGATCAAGTAGTGGAAAGAGCAGAACTTTATGGAGTCAAATGTTTTGCCTATGAATTCTGTCTCTGGAACATACTAGCTGGATGACCTCAGACAAACCCCTTAACCTCTCTGGGCCTCAGTCATCTTAGCTGTGAAATGGGATATCTGACACCACTTCATAGAATGATGGTGAGGTTCAAATAATAGCAGAGAACCATTTAGCCCTGTGCCTAGCTCTTGTGTCTCATAAGCCCTTGGTGACTGCCTGCTGGTACTGAGGGAGGCGATGGGAAATGGGCATGCATGTGGGCTTTGAGGCTAGATGCACCTCAGTGTACATCCCTAGCCTATGGCCAATTAGTTGTGGGGACTTAGGAACATTATTTAACCTCCCTGAATTTCTGTTTCCTCGTTTCTATAATTCTGTAAACACGTGAAGCAGTGTTGTGTGGTAATGTTAATCCAAATATGGCGTGCATACTTCTGATGGTGCATGAGACGAATTTAGGTGGGACAAAGACAGTGGTGACATTTTAACTGAGAGATCACTTTTTTCATATGTACTAGGAAAAATATATACATCATACTGAAATAGTCTTTTCGTGGACAGTATTCCTTCCAAGAACGTTGGCCTTATTATATCCTTACTGGTGTTTAAGGGGGAAATGGAGCAACTGAAGAAAAATTTAAGAAAATAATGGTTCCAGTGGCATGCAGTAGAGCAAAAATTGAAAGGTGGTCAGAGGATAGAGTTTGTTTACCTCTGTAAAACACTGGAAAGGAATGCAAACCAATAATAATAACCATGAACCACTTGTGCTTCATGGTTGGCCAAGTTCAAATGCTGGCCACATTCACAGCCCAGGGCCTGGCTACAGAAAGCATGATTCTCACCCCTTTTCTCTTGCCCAGTGTGGAGACAGTGAATGATGGACAGTTTCACAGTGTGGAGCTGGTGATGCTAAATCAGACCCTGAACTTGGTGGTGGATAAAGGAGCCCCGAAGAGCCTGGGAAAGCTCCAGAAGCAGCCAGCAGTAGGCATCAACAGCCCCCTCTACCTGGGAGGTAAGGCTTTTCTCCCCTCCCATCCTCACCACCTACACCCCCAACCTGTGCTCAGATACCCACACCCAGGCCCACTGTCTGGGGTTCCCCTGCTCTCAGCATCCACTGCCAAAACAAATGACAGAAGGCTTCTTGGAGAAAGTGACAAGTAAGTCAGATCATGGGGAGGAGGAGAGGAGAGAAGACAGGGCTCCTTCTGGGAAGCACAAGTGGTTCAGGAATGATGGTGGGAAGAGGCAAAGATGGAATGGGGAGGGAGGAAATAGAGACAGAGTCCAAGCCCCATGATCTGCAGGGGTCATGTTCCCTCTGCTCTGCCACCATGTCAGACACTGGGAGGCTCAGGTGATGCATGTAGAACATGTTTGAGATTAAAGTCATACAAAAGCCAAAAAGAAGTAGCCACCTGTCTGGCAGAGCCTAGACCTGAAGTGCAGCCCAGGACCTGTAGATGTCAAAGGGTTATGTGCAAAAAAAAAAAAAAAGTCACCAGAGCAGCTTGTTCAGCACAGAGATTCCCAAGACATCCCTGCTAAGGAGTCTCTCCTCGAGGAGCCCAGGAATCTGTATTAACAGCCAGTCCAGGTGCCAGGGGTCCAGGGAAAGTCTTCAGGCAAGGGCAGTCCCAGAAGGGACACAGTTTGTCCCTCTGTGAAGACCCCCAAGTTTCCACAGATCAAGGCTGCTCGCCCAAACCCCTTCTCTCCCAAACTCTAGCTCTCCAGCCTGGTGCTGTGCAGGGGACAGGAGGACCTGGTGGGAACAGTAGAGGAATGGGAGGCACCATCCCTTCCCTGCCTAGAGGGGTGGGCCTCCTCCATCCAGCTAGTTGTGGCCCTGTGACTAGCCAGCTTGTCTTTTTTTCTAGACGAGCCCAAAATAGAGATTTTAGAAATTTTCTATATTTAAAATAGGTTGGTAACAAATTCACATTTTTAAGAGTCACAGTGTAGGAAAAAGGACACAAGTCCTTCTGTGGACAAGGTCCCAGGTTTTGGGTCCATTCCCTCCATCTGAACAGCAGAGGCCCAGAGCTGTGAGCACTTAACTGTGAGCACGTAGAGACCTCCTCCTTGCTCTGAGGGGAAGTCTGGGCTGGTGGGCAGGGGAGGGTCTTCAGGCGGCTGTGCTGGCGCCCCTCCCCCAGGCATCCCCACCTCTACGGGCCTCTCAGCCCTGCGCCAGGGCACGGACCGGCCGCTGGGCGGCTTCCATGGCTGCATCCACGAGGTGCGCATCAACAACGAGTTGCAAGACTTCAAGGCCCTCCCACCGCAGTCCCTGGGGGTCTCACCAGGCTGCAAGTCCTGCACCGTGTGCAAGCACGGCCTGTGTCGCTCCGTGGAGAAGGACAGCGTGGTGTGCGAGTGCCACTCGGGCTGGACCGGCCCGCTGTGCGACCAGGAGGCCCGCGACCCCTGCCTGGGCCACAGGTCAGTGTCCCAAGAGCCTAGACTCCCTGCCTGGATTCAGTCCCTCCTGCCACCCCTTCCCCACCCAAGAAGCGGCACCGATAAAAGCTGGAGCAAGTGTGGTCAGACTGTCCACAGGTCCTGCTTAAGAGGTCAGGAACTTACACAGCCAAACAGCAGGTCCCACTTAGAGACCTCAGTGTGTGAGGACCTTGCTGAGAACACCGGTCTCTGCCAAGTGACCCTTTAGAACCTGTCCAGAGCCACAGCACATACCTACATGACTCTGGGCAGATGCAGCCCCATGAGCATTTGACTTGGCAAGTGGAATGAGGGTGAATTTCAGCCTCAACTTCTCCATCTAGGAGATGTGGATAAGACTGTCTTCTACATAGAAGCAGAAGAGAGGTGATTGTAGAAAATAAGAATGATCCCAGGTATACAGCACTTAGTCCCATGCCTGGCACCGTTGATGATGGTGTTGGTAATAGTTCCATTGCTATCAGTTAAGATAGGGCAATTAAAATGTTCTGAGCTGTGACCTGCCGCTTGGATATGTGAGTTCTAATGCCTAGAGAACAGCATTGGCAGTGGAGTTTGGGTGATGTGAGCCTCCAGCTGTGGCAGAGTAAGACAAGACTGCTGCTCAGCCGCTGGGCTAGCAGAGGACAGACCATGGGATGGAGAAGACCTAAGGTTCCACAGCTCTGGGCCTGCTGGTCAGAGCCTGGTCCCTGGCTGGGCTGGACAGAGAAAGCCTCCAGCAGCACCGTCTCTGCCCCTTCTCATTCTCTCCTCTGCCAACAGTTGCAGCCATGGGAAATGTGTAGCAACCGGGACCTCGTATGTGTGCAAGTGTGCAGAGGGCTACGGGGGGCCCACGTGTGACCACAAGAACGAATCCACCAACGCCTGCTTGGCCTTCAAGTGTCACCAGGGGCAGTGCCACATCTCAGATCGAGGGGAGCCCTACTGTCTGTGCCAGCCTGGCTTTAGTGGGGAGCACTGCGAGCAAGGTGGGTCTACTGTGTGCCCAGGAGGGGGAACCTGAGAAGGGTGCAGGGGTCAGAACTGGACCCCAGAGCCAGACTGAAGTTTGAATTCTGGCTGTGACACCTGGAGGCTGCATGACCTTTGTCAGCCACTTTCTAGAAAAGCCTCTGTTCTTTCATTTTGAAAATGGGGGCAATACCCTACATTGCTGCAGCAGTTGTCTATTGCTCTGTAACAAATTAGCCCCCCAACACAGCAGTTCAAACCGTCCTTACTCTCTTCCCCTCCCCCAGCCCCTGTAGTGCATTTAAAAAATTTTTTTAATGTTTAAGAGGGAGAGAGAAACAGAATGCAAGTGGGGGAGGGGCAGAGAGAGAGAGGGACACACAGAATCCGAAGCAGGCCCCCAGCCCTGAGCTTTCAGCACAGAGCCTGAGGTAGGGCTCAAACCCACAAATCGTGAGATGATGACCTGAGCCAAAGTTGGATGGTTAAACTGAGCCACCCAGGCACCCCTGTAGTGTGCTAATATTGAAGTAAACTCAAACAGGAAAATTAAGACTAGATTGTATTAGAATTCAAATCCACCTCCCCACAGGGGGTTACTTTCCTGCCCGGAAACTGAAGTCTTCCTCCCTGCCACTGGATTCCTAGGCAGACCACCTTGTCTCTAAGGGGCACTCACATTTATATCTAGTTGAAATACTATTCAACCAAAACTGATGTTTTTATAATTTTTATTAAATATTTTGAAACATGATTTAGAGAAAAATTGCCAGAATATGAAGAGCTCCCACCTTCCCTTCACCAGATTGCCCACTTAACATGTTGCCACATCTGGTCTCTCGCCAACCACATTCCTACACTCATACACTCATTATCTTGTAACAATCTCATAATTTAGAAGAATTATATCAAGCTTAACAAAATTCATTAAAATGCATAAAGCCCTTTCTCACTCACAGTCTCCTCTGAGGCTCATAAGCTGTGAGGCATAGGAAGGACAGGGAAATGTATCACCATTTCCAGACAAGGAGACAGGCTCAGGGATAGTGAGGGTCTGGCTGATGGCCAAAGCCAAACTCTAAGCTCAGTACGGTCTTCCTCAGTGCCTTGCTGCAGCCCTCCTCCCAATGTCGTAGGGACAGTGCAGTCAGAAGATGAAACTCCAAGCAGATCTCACCTCCAGCAGCACTTTCCAGAGCCACACCCCTGGGCTGCAGCAGGCTATTTGCCACGTTCTGTTCCTATAGAGCATCCACCTCTGTTTATCAATACTAATTCTGTCATCGCTGAAGTGAACAGACCTAGATGCTGCACCAGTGGGGACTGGGGCAAACCAGACACTTCCTGGTTTTCTGTGAAGCCAGAAATCCCAATATTTAAGCTCCTGGGGTTTTTAATGGTGACATTTAGCTCAGTTTCTAAGTCTAGGTGGCACATCAAAACTGGGGCACAGGAGTTAGCCCCCCGTCTACTACTTTGCCACATCGAGTTTGGTCTTGGAGTTCCTTGAAGGAAAGGATGGGGCTTGTTTTTGTCACCATTAGATCCTCAGGGCTTAGTCATAAATCCCGTAGAGAGCCTGGCCCAGGAAAGGCCTTCATAGTTGTGGAATCACTGGGCAGTTAACAGGTGGGAGACAGAGGGATGACTGAAGACGTTCAAATGGTCTTTACACCTCAAGTGTTTCCCAACAGCCTACCCAGGAAATGGCCCTGGCCTGTCGTCGATGCCGCCGATGCCCTGACCTTACCTTTTCTACCCTCTGCAGAGAGCCTGTGCCTGGGGGAGGTAGTCCGAGAGGTGATCCGCCGCCAGAAAGGCTATGCGTCTTGCGCCACAGCCTCCAAAGTGCCCGTGATGGAGTGTCGTGGGGGCTGTGGGCTGCAGTGCTGCCAGCCCACCCGCAGCAAGCGGCGGAAATACGTCTTCCAGTGCACAGACGGCTCCTCGTTTGTGGAAGAGGTGGAGAGACACTTGGAGTGTGGCTGCCGCGCGTGTTCCTAAGGCCCTCTGCCCCCCACCTCTCAGACTCCAGCTTCGTGGGGCTGCGACAGCCACGTGGGACCCCCTCGAGACTCGAGGTGAAGAAGTGGGCGCTGGAGAGGAAGCAGAAGAAGAGAATATTAAGTATATTGTAAAATAAACAAAAAATAGAACTTATTTTTATTATGGAAAGTGACTATTTTCATCTTTTATTATATAAATATATCACACCGTCTGAGTATATGTACCATATAGTGAGTTATTTTTACCAAGTCTTGTGTTGTGTATTTGTCGTGTTTTTATAAACCGCTGTTAAAAATTTTAAGAAAAAAAAGACTAATAAAAATGTTTTAAAACAAAAGGATAAGAATAAAGAAGTGATAGCCTGTCCGAGGAAGAAGGAAGTTTTTAATGTGATGAAACAGTATCATGTCAGCAGAGATACCAAGACCTGCTTACTGAGCTCAGGAAAAGGAATGATAAGAGGAAGAGAAGGAAAAGATTTTTCTTTGTTTCTTCTTATCTTTAATGACTGTTTTCTCTTCCCTAAAAGCACCCAGCTTTTAAGTCCTGGTTGCCGAGGCCCACCCTTCCAGGACAAGCTTTTGCACCCCGGCCACCTCAGACTCGCAGTTGCCGCCCCCATCTGCCCCAGGCCACCAGCGGGGTCTGGGCCCTCTTCTCCCTCCAGGCTGGCCCTGGCTTCCACCACAGGGCTATCCGAAACTCTGCCACAGCCTTCATCTGAGCCTGTTTTGCCAAATTTTAAAACACCGCCTCTTTTCCTGACCCTCTCCAGGTGAGTCAAGGGAAGAAGGGATTATGCAGTCTCCTCAGGCCCCAACCACCAGTCCTTCCTTTGGAAAGTTGTGCACCGTCCTCTTCCCTCCAATGTCCCACGAATTTCACAGTAGAATGCAGTAATGGGAGAGCAGGCACCCAGGAGCCCAGCCTGCCACAGCCTGGGTACAAGTATGACTCTGGAAAGTTCTTGGGGGATCTTCCTATGGGAAGCACAAGCCTCTGCCACCAGATCCTCCAGACCACCGTCATATTGATGACAAGTCCTTGCCCATCTGCAACACTTCCCAATGCATATCCATACCACACCTTATTTTATCCATGCAACCCCTGCCCCCATGAGAAGGGTAAAGCCGTTTAGCCCCATTTCACAGACAAGGAAACCAAAGCCTCTCTCAAACTCTGGGTCTTGTCTTAAGCCACATATCTGATAAGTAGAAGAGCCAGACTCAAAAGTTCTAGATTCCTTCTCCAGAATGGTGTAAACAGGAGAAATTCAGGTAGTTTAAGTTCATCAGACAAGCCCTACCAGGAGAAGAAAGTAGATGTTCTTTACTGCTGTTTTTCCTGCTCATGTCCATTCCTTGTTCTGTTCCCCCAGTATCCAAAGTTTCTAAACAGAGTTCTAGGAGAGCAAAGGCATACCTCCTGATGGAGACTTGCCCTGGCCTCTCTCCCTACTCAGTCTAGTGCAGAGGGCTCCAGGGCTCAGCTGCCCATCTCTCACTCATCCCTCCTTTCCCCTGGGAGCCTCCCTTGCAGAAGTGTCAGGGAGGAGAGTGTGGGGCTCAAAGGACCTTCCAGCATCGAGTGTCCCCAGAGGAGCCTAGTGGTTCTGTGAGCACCAACAGTGGGCCAAAGGCTCCAAGAATCAGGGAAAAAGAAAAGATGGAAGAGCACAAGGCAAGTGGCAAATAAGGAGGGAAGGAGAAAGAGAAAGAAGGGGTGGGGAGAGAGGGAAAGAAAGGAGGGAGAAATTAAATGGAAGAACTTACTTAAAAATATGCATACTTAGATTATATTCCAGGTACTTAGTGTACCTCATGATGGATTTGTTTCAAATAGTAATAGATTCATTTAGTACTTACTACATTATACATCAGATACCATTCTATATTATATACACATACACACATATACCTATATGTGTGTATGTGTATATGTATATAATATTCATTTAATTTTCAAAACAACCCTGCAGCAAAGACATTACTAACCCATTTTCCAGTTGAATAAGTTGAGTCACAGAGAAGTTCAGGAACTTGCACAAGAGCAGGCACCTAATAAACTGTAGAGCCAGGATTTAGGCCCAGGTAGCCTAACTCCAGAACTTACTCCTCACGGGAAAGAAACATCTGCCTTTAAGAATCCTACAGTCCAGGGCAAAAACAATCATGGGACAACTGCTTTATTATAGGAGTTCCCTGATGGCAATATGAACAAGGGAAGTGACTGGCCAGAGTTAGAAATCTCCAATTCTGGATCTTTAAGGATGAACAGGAGTTTGCCAGGGGGTTGAGAAAGGGAGTTAATCGCCCAGGGCATAGCTTGTTAAAAAGGAGTGAAACAGGAAAAGACCCGGTATGTCGGGAACAGTCAGAGGTCCGGGGGGGGGGGGGGGGGGGGGGCAGGAGGGTGGGATGCTCACTGGGGAATAGGAGTCAGTGGGGAAGATGTAAAGGCAGAGGTTCAGCCACTAAGAGCCACGTGTGGCAAGCTAGAATGCAGGGACCAGCGGGGTTTTTGAGCAGGGGGAAGGAAAGACATGCTGTGTTTTAGGAAGAGAACTGGGGGCAAAGTCAAGACAGGCTTGGGAGAGACAGGGCTCCACCACCCAGAACGGCTTGGGGGCTCCCAGTTCAGTTTCTTGTGGCTAAACAATGCTGATTTCCAGGTGGGTCCCCAGAGTCTTCTTTGTGGTAGCTCAAAAGTTCTGTCCTGAGATCTGCCCAACACCCCTCCCTATCCCTCATGCTCTGCCAGCCCACCCCACCCAGGCAGGTAAACCCTAGGCTTATTCTACCACCAATACTCCTCCTGGCCTCTCTCCACATGACATAAAGCCCACTCAGCCTGCCATCTTGAGAGCCCACCCCAGGGTCACTGACT
Source organism: Lynx rufus (assembly GCF_022079265.1). Lineage (NCBI taxonomy): Eukaryota > Metazoa > Chordata > Mammalia > Carnivora > Felidae > Lynx > Lynx rufus. The sequence continues at coordinate 180,467,352 of NW_025814823.1, forward strand.
TTTCTGGGAGGACTCACCAGGCTGCAAGCTTTCCCTCTGGCTTCCCCCAATGAACCCAAGTCCTGCCTATGTCAATCATTCCCTGGGCCCAATCCTGAATCCAGCAGCAGCCAGCCACAAAGGACCAGGTTCTTAGTGTAGCTTGAGGGGGATTTTGAGTCTTCCCCTTAGTTTTGGAAACCCTGACTTTATGAAATGCCTAAACAATATCATTAAGAAAATTGTCCCCAAAAGGAAGTTTCTCTAACAAATAGAGATTAAAACTCTTATTTCAATGGCCAAATTCTAGAAACAAAGTCCCAGAGGGCAAGAAACATTCAGTGAGGTAATTTGCATGCTTAAAAGTATGGTTCAGTGTTTGTGTGTGGATACGTACACATGTGAAAAGGGGGATTAGGCTCTGTTTTGCCCTGAGCAGGAATCAGGCAAAGGAGAAGGGAGAATCCCTTTGACTCAATCAAGAGATCCTAAAATGGCTGATGAAATGATGTATTTAAAAGTTATTTGTAAAGTGTAAACTAAAAACCTTTAATGTAAGATGTTATTACCATTGTTGTTGCTGCTATTGACATGCCAACAGGCTCCATGTAGAAGATGGCTTTGCCTTTTCAATTTCAGAAAGGAACCAGAGTCTGACACTTCAGAAAAAGGACAAGGAAGAGGGGGCAAGGAAAGGGAAAGAGATTACCTAAGGCCAGAGAATGAGAGGTAATCCCCCAGAATGACCCTTAGGAACCCAGGAGTGGCCAGGATGGGGCTGGAGCCAACCTTGCCTTCCACCATATACAAAGCTACTTTGAACCCTAAGGCCAAGCAGCCACCCATTGACTTTGCTGTAAGAAGCCCCTAGCATAAATGGGCTTGCCCCTCAAAATTCACAGGGTCTCAGTATTAAAGCTGAAGGAACCTGAGGGAATCCCTGATGAGTGATAAACCTGAGAATCAGAGAAATGGAAGGTCTAAACCAGAGACCAAGGTCATCGAACAAATTAACACCAGAAACAAGAAGAGACCCTGGTGTCTACCCAGGCCATCATTCTTCTTGCTACTCCACCATGGGCATCCAGGAAGACTGAAATTTGAGAAAGACCCTGTAATACCTTCTAGGTGGCCAGGAAAGTACCCCCCCCCCCGCCCACCCTTCCTGGACAGTGCACTCAGATGTCTGGGAAGCTGGGGCATGGCATGGTTTGGTGACACTTACCCATATAGTCTAGTCTGGATTAGTGCCAAAGGAAATGCTTGGGGAAAGTTGGTGAAAGATGTCAGCTAGCCAGAGAAGCAAAGACAGAATTGGGCATTTGGCAAAGCTTATTTCTCTAACCCAACAATAGATTCTAAGAGGAAAATTTTTTAAGATGTTTTTAAAAACAATGCTATAGTGCCACTTCACGGCTATGGGATAAATAATGTACATTTTTTATGCAACAGACTGTCATATTCTGATGTCATTAAAATAAATGGATGAGTCACAGGAGAGCCTTCAGATGCTCTTGTGAATACCAGAAGTTCAGCCCTACTCCCTGGTGTGTGTTTTATTTTTACTGCTGACCTTCACTCCCTGGGGCAAAGATTACTGTAATTCATGGGGTTTGGGCAAGTCTGGTGTGGAGTTAGTGAAAACAGTTGGTTTCTTGAAGCATGAAGTGGGGAAAAAGAGATCCAGAGTTCCCAAGAGACATGGGAGAGAAGGCCCAACACATGGCTTAAAGTCTGCAGGGCATGTGATTTGTATGGTCACAGACTGCCAAGGGTCATGGGGAAAGATGCCACTCCAGTGCGGAGAACACTTATTAAGATGTGGAGGAAGATTTGTCCTGGGCACTCCAATGCCTAATTAAATCCCCTCCTTTATTCATTCTTTCTTAAGCATTTTCTGAACATCTATGTGCCCAGTACTGGTCTAGGCACTGAAGACTACACAAAAGATGATCAAGACAAAGTCCTTGTTCTCCTGGAGCTTAACTGAGTGTCAATCAACAAATAAGTAAAGATAATATCAGATAATATTAAAAAGTAGAGATGTACTGGTGGGTACTTTCCACAGTGAAGTCAAGGAAAGCCTCTGTGACAAATTGAGATGGGGGTGGATGAAGTACCAAGAAATGGAAGGAGGAAGCCTGACCCCGTAGTGCTCACTAGATAATCTGCCCTCACACAGGTGTATCCAAGGGAGGTGGAGAGCTTGAGCATCTTAGTAGGCCAGAGGTGATGACATGAGTGAGACAGCACTATGAGAGGGCTTTCAGGGGTGAGGGTGGAGACAGAACTCACCCTTCAGCTTCCCAGCCCTGGGACAACCTTGGGAGCCAATGGCCTTTCTAAATAAAGCATGTCATGGATCTAGAGGCCACTACCAACTGACTGAGGACCATTTCTGCTTCCCTAGAAGATAGACCTATATCTCCATGAAAAACACCATTAGGAAGCAAGACGCTGGTGGGCAACAGATGCACCAAATATAGGAAAGGGCCCAGGCCTGTTGTTCCTGGGCCATACAGTCTGGAGGCCCTGAGTGTCTACCAAGATGCCCTTGATATTAGCTTCAAAGCTTTCAGCTTGAAAGAATCTGAAATGAAAGCGGGGAGATTTTGTGCTGACACATATTATGTCAGGCTGCCTGGGCATCTCTGCCAGAAGAAGCTGCTGGCCAGGAACCTACAGCTTCCACTCTCCAAGCTTAGACAAAACAGCCCCTCCTCCCAGGTTGGGGGCCTATAGTTCTACTGATCTGTCAAATTTCCCTTTTGTGTCAATTGCAGAGCTTCTCAACTGAGAGAGATATTGCCCCCAAGGAGACATTTGGTAATGTCTAGAGACATTTTATATTGTAGGACTAGGACAGGGGAGCTACTAGCATCTAGTGGGAGGCCACAGGTGCCACTAAACACCCTATGATGCCCAGAATGGCCTCCATAACAAAGAATTATCCTGCCAACATATCAAAAGTCTTAAGACTGAGAAACTCTGGCTTGGACTAATCAGCTCCTTCCTGTAACACCTGAATGGAATTGTTTACAAAGGAAGAAGGGGGTAAAAAAAGGGGGGGGGGAAGAAAGGGGCAAAAATGCTAAATAGGTAACAAATAGGCCTCCTCAAGGGAACATGGTCTCTTGGTGAGAATACATAGCAAGCTAGTGATGTATACTTGTATTTAAAACACAGTTATTGATGTGGGACCAAAACATTCCTGGCAATGAGGTACCACCATCATCCTTCCTTTGCCACTCTGTCCTTACCACTCAGTCACTGCAAATGAGTGAACAGTGGATTATGGATTTATTATGCTTAGGTGACACATAAAATATGGCAGAGCAGGGGACATTCACCTTTGGACCTGCTACAGGCAGAAAAATGAATAGGATTAATAAAAATGTTTTTTCTATTTCTTGGAACTCTATCCCTCAGCTGAGTCCCAGCAGGAAGAACAGCAAAGGTTATCAAATAAAGACATGAGGACCATGGATGTGTCTGTGGAATGTCAAAGGTGAGCAAAGAAAGTGTGGGTCAAAAGGCTTAAGCAGCCCAACTTCAAGATGGGGCAGGGGATGTTGGGCCAACTCCCAGTAAGGATGATAGGATTAACTGGTTGTCAGAGTAACCTTGCTCACTCAGAATAATCTTATAAATTGCTACAGGGATAGGACAGGCTCTCCGCCCAACCAGAGCTCTGTAAATGGACCCTGTAAATATCCACGTTTGCAGGAAGAGAGGAGGAGAGGCAATCCTTGAGAGCAGGGATTGGAGTAAGGTCTAGGTGATAAGAGCAGGCCTCTGTCCAACTCCAGCTCATTGGCCCTAGAAAGCTCCACATCTTCTCCCCTATCTTGCTGTTGATTTTAGCAATATCACCGTGAGATTCAGTTTCTCCTTCTAAAAAAACAAAGATGGCAATACTTGACATAATCAAGGCTCTGTAGATTACAAGTGGCAAAAAGCAATTCAAATTAACTTAAGCCACAAAAAGAATATGTAGGCTCAAGTCATTGGAAAATCTAAGATCATTCTCACTGAATCAGACAGAGATGTACGTATCCTGGAGCTCAATACAATCTCATAAGGGCTCCGGTCTCTCATGCATGCTTGGCTTTCTTCTGTATTGGCTTCATTCCCATGAAGGTCTCCCTAGAGAGTTGGCAAAGTGACTCTCGGCCACTGCACAATGAAAGCAGTACAAACTACTAATTTCAAGTCGAGAAGAAAAGAGCTTCTCTTTTCCAATAATCCCAAGAGACATCTCAGCAAAGTCACTGCCACTGACTGGCCTGGATTCAGGTAAATGTCCATCACTGAACCAGACATTATGAGCAAAACAATAAGACTTCTTGATTGGCCAAGCCTGTATCATATGATCATCCCTGGAGCCAAAAACAGGTAGTTGAAGGTGAGGACAGGTGTTTGCCCCAAAGAAAAAAAGTAATAGATGCTAGGTGGGCAAAAATTGCAGATAATAATTACTCACAAGGAATTAGTTAGAAACTATGACAAGTTTCCAGTTCAAGACGGCAACACAGAAGGATCCTGAACTCATCTCTTCCCACAGACATAATAAATCTACAACTACATATGGAAAAATTTCCACTGAGAGAAACCCAAAAATTACTTGACCCACTCCTTCACATCAGGTGAACATGAAAAAAACCCATATCCAAACAAGTAGGAGAGGCTGAGACACAATCTTACCATAAATTCTACCCACAGAGACCCACAATCAGGAGGAAAGTAACAACCTTGAGCTTCTCACTGAGGCGTGAAGGGTTTGAAATCCACATCTGGCACCCCAATTTTTAAGACCTGCACTTGAGGGGTGAGTCCCCAAAACATCTAGCTTTGAAAAGCATCAGGGCTCACATCTACAAGACCCATGAAGCTATAGCAAACTGAGAAATAGTTCTTAAAGGGCTCATGCCTGTAGACCCACCCACCCCAGAGCCCAGCACAGAGGCAGAAAAGTGACCAGTTTTTCTGTGTAAGAGACTTATGTTAAAGCATCAGCCTGAAGGGCAGGCATCTGATTTAACATATGTAAGTGACCTACTGATATATTCTCCAAAGACAGAGGCCAGTAGGTACCATCTTTGCACTCTCCCTCTGCTTGCCTCCAAGTCACCGGTATCTACTGGAAAGGAGTTTATGCACCCATCTGGTACCCCAGTTCTGCGTCTATTGCCCAGAGAACAACTTGATCACCTGACTCTGCTGGTCAGTGGGCCTTTCATTCATGGGTCCCACAGGACTGTAACAAATGGAGAAAGAGTTCTTAACTGGCTACACACTAGGGCACAGTGGGAGGCAATAGACTGAGGCTCCCAATCTTTCTATGAAAGAGACCAATTAGCTTATCTTCATAGCTTTAGTCTCAAGGGCAAGCTTCTAATTAAACACACATCTAAGGGCTGACTATAGTCCTTCTACAGAGACATTGGAGGGCAGGTGCTCCACACCACTATTGTCTCCCAGAAAGGAGCTGGTGCACATGTCTGGTGCCCTGTTTTTTTTGTTGTTTTTTTTTTTTTTTTTTTTTGTGGCTACCACCCAGGGGATGATCCTCAATCACCTGACTCTGGTGGACAGCAGGGCTTACATTTGCAGTTCTATCAGTGCTGAAAGTAACAATCTGCCAACCGAGAATATTCTACCTGGCAAAGTTGTTCTTCAGAATTGGAGAAATAAAGTTTTCCAGACAAGCAAAAGCTAAAAGGAATTCATTATCACTAGACTGAGTTTACAAAAAATGTTAAAGAGATTCTCCAAGTGGGAATGAAAGGGTACTAATTAGCAACAAAACATATGAAAGTATAAATTTCATGGGAAGGATAAATATATGGAATTCCAAATAATGTGATGTTGTAAAGACGGTGGGTCAATCACTTATAAACCCAGCATGAAGGTAAAAGACAAAAGTAATAGAAAACCTATAACTACAATAATTAATGGATACCCAAGAAAAAATGTAAATTGTGATATCAAAGTGATAAAAGATGGGAGCAGGGGGAGTAAAAATGTACAACTTTAGAATACATTCAAAATTTTTCAGTTTAGATTATAAATCACTTTATATAAATCTCATGGTAACCACAAAGCAAAACCTATAGTAGACAGACAAAATAAAGGAATCTAAGTATAACACTACAGAAAATCATCAAATCAAAAAGGAAGAGAGCAAGAGAAGAAAGGAATTACACAACAGCCAGAAAACAAAAATGCCAATAGGCATCAATAATTACTTTACATATAAATGGACTAAATTATCTGATCAAAAGAATTTTTTTATTCATTAAGCCACTCTATCTATACAGAGCAGACAGTGCAGGGAATAGAAAAAGATATTCCATACAAATGAAAACCAAGGGTTAGAGTAGGTACACTTTTATCAGACAAATTAGACTTTAATGCAAAGATTGTAATAAGACACAAAGAAGGTCATTACATATAATGAAAAGGGTAAATCAGACAAGGTAGAACATTTATAAATATTCTGCACAAAACACAGGAGATTTAAACATATAAGGTGAACATTAACAGACTTAGTGGGATAAAAATTCAGCAATACAATAATGGTTGGGGGATTTAATACTTCACCTTCATCAATGGATGGATCATCCAGAGAGAAAAATCAATAACATTGGCCTTAAATCACACATTAGACCAGATGGATCTGACAGACATATACAGAATATTCCATCCAAAAGCAACAGACTATACATTCTACTAAAGACTTATGAAACATTCTTCAGGACAGGTCACAGTTTAGGCCACAAATCAAGTCTTAATAAGTTTAAAATACTGAAATCATATCAACCATCTTTTCTAACCACAATGGTACAAAACTAGAAATCAATTACAAGAAGAAAGTTAGAAAATTCACAAATGTGGACATTAAGCAACATGCCACTGAACAACCCACAGGCCAAATTATACAATCAATGGAGAAAATAGAAGACCTTCAAACAAATGAAATTGGATATACGACATGCCAAGACTTAGGGATGCATGAAAAGCAGTTCTAAGAGGGAAGCTCATGACAATAAATGCCTACGTTAAGAAACAAGGGGGGGGGGGGCCATGATGGTGGAACAAGATGGAAGTGTTTTTTGCATCTCTCATCTCTGAGATGCAGCCAGATCAACACTAAACCATCTTGCACACCTAGAAAACTGATTTGAGGATTAACAACAATCTGCACAACCTGAACCACAGAACTTGGCAGGAACGCAACACCGTGAACTGGGAGAGAGAGAAGCCACAGAGTGCAGGGAGTGGATTTTGCTTGCGGAGAGAGGAGGGAGATGGGGGAAAGTACAGGAAAAGCAGCCCCTCCCCCCAAAACCAGCTAGAGAGAAAAAGTAAGAGTGGAAACAGCCGCAGGGCAAGGACTGAACAAAAAAGGGAGAAAGGAGGAGAAAGGAGGAGAAAGGAGGAGAAAGGAGGAGAAAGGAGGAGAAAGGAGGAGAAAGGAGGAGAAAGGAGGAGAAAGGAGGAGAAAGGAGGAGAAAGGAGGAGAAAGGAGGAGAAAGGAGGAGAAAGGAGGAGAAAGGAGAGGGTTTAAATTCCATTAAGACTCTATAAACAGGGGAAGTGCAGAACCTGGAACTCCACAGCTCAATACCTGGCAGCGCTCTGGTAGGAAGAACAAATCCCTGAAAGCAAAGTGCGAGATCCAAGAGGTCCTTGAGCCACATAGGGAGAGGCGGTTCCCCTGCTGGGAAGACATTTGGTAGAGGCAGTGCAGCCTCCCCACAGGCAAAAGTCCCAGTGGACCCCAGAGAATGGCCACATTCACTGGTGTTGGAGTGAGGACATTAAGGGTGAAGCCTGGCACCAGATGAGTGTTGTGATTTGCCGTAGTCCCTGAAACACTGCTGCTACACAATCACATGAACATTTTCTGGGGCAGGATGGTGCCTGGCCACAGTCTCTGGGCATCAGCAGCAGCACAGTCTCCCAAATGTTCCTGGGGGCAGGCCTGCACCTGGCCATTTCTCAGTAAAACCCTCCCCCAGAGGGTCAGAACAGGTCACAGTCCCTCAGAAGTGAGGTGTTGGGAAACGCAGCCCCATCTGAGATAAAAGTCAGGAGGGAGGTGCCCCGTGGCAGCCTGATGGCTTGCATACAGACAGTGTAGAAGAGGGGAGTGGATGGAAGCTGGAGACAAAGGAGGGGTGATTAATTGCCTGTCGGGAAGAGCACAGAGTCGATACTAGAGACTGGGTAGCTGGTTGACTATTTTCAAACCTCTGGCACATAAGCATACATGCCTACAGGCACCACAACAATCCACCCCAGTAAGTTAAGCAGCACCACCTACTGGAGAACGGAGCTGTTACACTAAGTCCCACCCAACTGGGTCAACCGTGATCTTGAGGAACACAAGTCTCTCTGCCTGCTTAGTTTATGGACTATAAAGTGCTTCATAGTTTGACTATGAAGGGGAAACCAGATGTAATTTCAATCATATTTGATTCTGTTTGCTGGTCCATCTGTTTTTTTCTTATACTTGAATACAGAAAGAGAAAAAAAATTATTTTCCATTTTTATTAAAAAATTTTATCTACTGTATTTTTTATTGTTTGTAAATTTTTTATATTCTATTTTATTTCCATTTCATTTTATTCTATTTTATTCTACTCATTTTTTCAAATTTTCAAACGTTTTCCTTTTTTCCTTTTCTTATCTTGCCCTTTTTTCTCTAATCTATCAAGTTTCTTTCAACAACCAGACCAAAACACACCTAGGATCTAGCATCCTTTATTTGATTTTTTCGTGTTGTTTTTGTTTAACTTTTTTTTAATTTTATTAATTCCTTTTCTTCCTTCAAAATGACAAAAATGAAGGGATTCACCCCAAAAGAAAGAACAGGAATAAATGACAGCCAGGGACTTAACACAGATACAAGCAAGATGTTTTAACCAGAATTTAGAATCATGATAATAAGAATACTAGCTGGGATTAAAAATAGATTACAATCCCTTTCTGCAGAGATAAAAGAAGTAAAAGCTAATCAGGGTGAAATAAGAAATGCTATAGTTGAGCTACAGTCTTGATTGGATGCCACAGCAGCAAAGATGGATAAGGCAGAGCAGCAAATCAGCAATATAGAGGGAAAAACTTTTGGAGAACAATGAAACAGGAAAAAAACAAAGAGGGAGACTAAGGCAAAAAGAGAATGATATAAGAATTAGAGAATTCAGTGACTCATTAAAAACGAATGACATCAGAATCACAGGGATCCCACAAGATGAAAAGGAAAAAAAAAGGGGTAGAAGGTTTATGTGAGCAAATCATGGTGGGAAACTTTCCTAACCTGGGGAAGACACAGACATCAAAATCCAGGAAGCACAAAGAACTCCCATTAGATTCAACAAAAAACAACCATCAACAAGGTGTATCGTAGTCAAATTCATGAAACACTCAGGCAAGGAAAGAATCATAAAAGCCGCAAAGGAAAAAAGTCCTTAGCCTACAAGGGAAGACAAATCATGTTTGCAGCATACCTATCCACAAAAACTTGGCAGGCCAGAAAGGAGTGGCAAAATATATTCAATGTTCTGAATTGGGAAAATATACAGCCGAGAATTCTTTATCCAGCAAGGCTGTCATTCAAAATAGAAAGAGAGATAGGGGCGCCTGGGTGGCTCAGTCGGTTAAGCGGCCGACTTCAGCTCAGGTCATGATCTCACGGTCCGTGAGTTCGAGCCCCGCATTGGGCTCTGTGCTGACAGCTCAGAGCCTGGAGCCTGTTTCCGATTCTGTGTCTCCCTCTCTCTGACCCTCCCCCGTTCATGCTCGGTCTCTCTCTGTCTCAAAAATAAACGTTAAACAAAAAAATTAAAAAAAAAAAAAGAAAGATATAAAGTTTCTGAGATAGACAAAAATTAAATTAAAGGAGTTTGTGACTACCAAACCAGCCCTACAAGAAATTTTAAGGGGGACTCTCTGAGGGGAGGAAAAAAAAAAAAACAAAACAGAAATAAAAACAAAAAGACCAAAAGCAACAAAGACTAGAAAGGACCAGAGAATACCACCAGAAACTCCAACTGTACAGGCAACATAATGGCAATAAATTCATAGCTTTCAGTACTCACTCTAAATGTCAATGGACTAAACAATCAAAAGAGTAACAGAATGGATAAAAAAAAAAAAGATCCATCTATATGCTGTTTACAAGAGACCCATTTTAGACCTAAAGACACCATCAGATTGAAAAGGGGATGGAGAACCACCTATCAGGCTAATGATTACCAAAAGAAAGCCATAGCAGCCATACTTATATCAGACAATCCAGATTTTAAAATAAAGACTGTAACAAGAGATTAATAAGGGCATTATGTCATAATTAAGGGGTCTATCCACCAAGAAGATTTAACAATTGTGAACATTTATGCTCCAAATGTAATACACCCAAATTTATAAATCAGTTAATAACAAATATAAACTCATTGATAATACTACTATAATAGTAGGGGACTTGAACACCCCACTTACAGCAATGGACAGATCTTCTAAACAGAAAATCAACAAGGAAACAATGGCTTTGAATGACACATTGGACTGGATGAACTTAACAGATATACACAGAACATTTCATCCTACAGCAGTGGAATACACATTCTTCTTCAATGCACATGGAACCTTCTCCAGATTAGATCACATACTGGGACACAAATCAGCCCTCAACAAGTACAAAAAGATAGAGATCATACCATGCATGTTTTCAGACCACAGTGCTATGAACCACAAGAAAAAATTTGGAAAGATAACAAATACTTAGAAACTAAAGAACATCCTACTAAAGAATAAATGAGCTAACCAAGAAGTTAAAGAAATTAAGAAGTACATGGAAGCCAATGAAAATGATAACACCACAGCCCAAAACCTCTGGGACACAGCAAAGACACTCATAAGAGGGAAGTATATAGCAATCCAGGCTTTCCTGAAGAAGGAAGAAAGATTTCAGATACACAACCTAACCTTATGCCTTAAGGAGATGGCAAAAGAACAGCAGATAAAACCTAAAACGAGAAGAAGGCAGAAATAATAAAGATTAGAACATAAATCAATGCTATCAAAACAAAAACAAACAAACAAAAAACCCATCCCAAAAACAAACAAAAAAAAAAACAGAACATATCAATGAAACCAGAAGCTGGTTCTCTGAAAGAATTAACAAAACTGATAAACCACTAGCCAGTTTGATCAAAAAGAAAAAGGAAATGACCCAAATAAATAAAATCAAGAATGAAAGAGCAGAGATCACAACCAACACAGCAGAAATACAAACAATAAGAGAATATTATGAGCAACTCTACACCAATAAAATGGGCAAATTCCTAGAAACATAAAGTACCCAAACTAAAACAGGAAGAAATAGAAAGTTTGAACAGACCCATAACCAGTAAAGAAATTGAATTAGTAATCAAAAATCTCCCAAAAATACAGGAGTCCAGGGCCAGATGGCTTTCCAGGGGAATTCTATCAAACATTTAAGGAAGAGTTAACATCTATTCTCTTGAAGCTGTTCCAAAAAATATAAATGGAAGGAAAACTCCCAAACTCATTCTATGAAGCCAGCATTACCTTGATTCCAAAACCAAAGACCCCCAATAAAAAGGAGAACTACAGACCAATTTCCCTGATGAACATGGATACAAAAATCTTCAACAAGATACTAACTGGATCCAACAATACATTAAAAGAATTATTCACCACGACCAGTGGGATTTAGACCTAGGATACAGGGCTGGTTCAATGTCTGAAAAACAATCAATGTGATACATCACACCAATAAAAGAAAGGATTAAGAACCACATGAGCCTCTCAATAGATGCAGAGGAAGCATTTGACAAAACACAGCATCCTTTCTCAATAAAAACCCTCAAGAAAGTAGGGATAGAAGGATCATACCTCAAGATCATAAAAGCCACATATGAAAGACCCACCACTAATATCATCCTCAATGGGGAAAAAGTGAGAGCTTCCCCTAAGGTCAGGAACACAAGAGGGATGTCCACTCTCACCATTGTTATTTAACATAGTATTGGAAGTCCTAGCCTCAGCAATCAGACAACACAAAAGGAATAAAATGCATCCAAATTGTCCAGGATTAGGTCAAACTTTCACTCTTTGCAGATGACATGATACTCTATATGGAAAACCCAAAAGATTCCACCAAGAAAACTGCTAGAACTCATCCATGAATACAGCAAAGTCACAAGATATAAAATCAATGCACAAATATCGGTTGCATTCCTATACACCAATAATGAAACAGAAGAGAAATTAAGGAATCGATCCCATTTACAATTGCACCAAAAACCATAAAATACCTAGGAATAAATCTAACCAAAGAGATGAAAAATCTACACACTGAAAACTATAAAAAGCTTATGAAAGAAATTGACGATGACACACACAAAAAATAGAAAGATATTCCATGCTCCTGGATGGGAGGAATATTGTTAAAAATGTCAATACTACCCAAAGCTATCTACACATTCAGCATAATGCCTAATAAAATAACACCAGCATTCTTCACAGAGCTAGAACAAACAATCTTAAAATTTGTATGGAACCAGAAAAGACCTCGAATAGCCAAAGCAATCTTGAAAGAGAAAACCAAAGCTGGAAGCATTACAATCCCACACTTTAAGATGTATTACAAAAATTTAATCAAGACAGTATGGTACTGGCACAAAAACAGACACTCAGATCAATGGAACAGAATAGAGAACCCAGAAATGGACCCACAAACGTATGGCCAACTAATCTTTGGCAAAGCAGGAAAAAGTATCCAATGGAATGAAGACAGTCTCTTCAGTAAATGGTGTTGAGAAAACTGGACAGCAACATGCAGAAGAATGAACCTGGACCACTTTCTTACCCCATACACAAAAATAAACTCAAAATGGACAAAAGACCTGAACATAAGACAGGAAACCATCAAAATCCTAGAGGAGAAAGAAGGCAAAAACCTCTTACTCAGGCAGAAACTTCTTAACACATCTCCAGAGGCAAGGGAAACAAAAGCAAAATCGAACTATTGGGACCTCAAAATAAAACTTCTGCACAGCAAAGGAAACAATCAGCAAAACTAAAGGGCAGCCAACGGAATGGGAGAAGATATTTGCAAATGACATATCAGATAAAGGACTAATATCCAAAATCTATAAAGAACTTATCAAAATAAACACCCAAAAAACAAATAATCCAGTGAAGAAATGGGCAAAAGACATGAATAGACACTTTTCCAAGGAAGACATCCAGATAGCCAACCGACACATGGAAAATGCTCAACATCACTCATCATCAGGTACATACAAAATCAAAACCACAATGAGATACCACCTCACACCTGTCAGAATGGCTCACATTAACAACTCGGGCAACAACAGATGCTGGCGAGGATGCGGAGAAAGAGAATCTCTGTTGCATTGTTGGTGGGAATGCAAGCTGGTGCAGCCACTCTGGAAAACAGTATGGAGATTCCTACAAAAATAAAAATAGAACTACCCTATGACCCAGCAATTGCACTACTAGGTATTTGTCTAAAGGGCACAGGAGTGCTGTTTCAAAGGGACAAATGCACCCCAATGTGTATAGCACACTATCAACAAGAACCAAAGTATGGAAAGAGCCCAAATGTCCATCGATGGATGAATGGATAAAGAAGATGTGGTGTGTGTGTGTGTGTGTGTGTGTATAAAAATAAATATATGTGTAATATATATGTATTATATACATAGTGTACATGTGTGTACGTGTGTACATGTGTACGTACATGTGTACATGTGTATATGCAAATGCGCGTGGTGCACATCATGTGCGTGTCTATATGTGTGCCTGCGTGCGTGTGCGTGCCTGCATGCGGGTGCGCGTGTATGTGCGTGTGTGTGTATATATGTGTATATATGTGTATACATGCGCATGTGTGTGGGGGGCATCGCACACATTTGTGTGTATATATACATATGTATACAAAACACACACACACACACACACACACACACACACACACACACACACACTGGAGTATTACTCAGCAATCAAAAAGAATGAAATCTTGCCATTTGCAACTATGTGGATGGAACTAGAGGGTATTATGCTAAGTAAAATTAGAAAAGAAAAATATCATATGACTTCACTCATATGAGGACTTTAAGAGACAAACAGATGAACATAAGGGAAGGGAAACAAAAATATAAAAACAGGGAGGGGACAAAACATAAAAGACTCATAAACAGAGAACAAATAGAGGGTTGCTGGAGGGGTTGTGGGAGGGGGGATGGGCTAAATGGGCAAGGGGCATTAAGGAATCTACTCCTAAAATCATTGTTGTACTATATGCTAACTTGTATGCAAATTTAAAAATTAAAAATTAAAATTTTAAAAACTAGATCTCAAACAATGTAACTTTACACCACAGAGAACTAGAAAAAAAAAAAAAGAATAAATCAAACCTGATGTTAATAGAAAACAGAAAATAAGTCCAGAGCAAAAATAAATGATATAAAAACTAAAACAGAATATATTAAACTAAGAGCTGGGTTTTTTGTTTTTTTTTAAAGATCAACAAAATAGGCTACCTTTAGCTAGATTCACCAAGAGAAAAAGAGTGGACTCAAAATGAGAAATGAAAGTGGGCACCTTACAACTGACACCACGGAAATACAAAGGATCATAAGAGGCTAGCTACTATGAACAATCATAAGTCAACAAATTGAGCAACCTAAAAAAGAAATGGTTAAATTCCTGGAAACATACAGCCTACAAAAGAGTGCATCAAGAAGAATATAAAATTTGAACAGACCAAGAATTACTAATAAAGAGATTGAATCAGGGGCGCCTGGGTGGCGCAGTCGGTTGAGCGTCCGACTTCAGCCAGGTCACGATCTCGCGGTCCGTGAGTTCGAGCCCCGCGTCGGGCTCTGTGCTGACGGCTCAGAGCCTGGAGCCTGTTTCCGATTCTGTGTCTCCCTCTCTCTCTGCCCCTCCCCCGTTCATGCTCTGTCTCTCTCTGTCCCAAAAATAAATAAACGTTGAAAAAAAAAATTAAAAAAAAAAAAAAGAGATTGAATCAGTAATCAAAAACCTCCGAAAAGACAAAAGTCCAGGACAAAATAATTTCACTGGTAAATTCCACCAAACATTTAAAAAACAGCAGCAATCTTCCTCAAATTCTTCCTAAAAAACTAGAAGAGAATGGAACACTTCCAAACTCATTTTACAAAGCCAGCATTACCCCGATACTGAAAACAGACAAGAACACTATAAGAAAATTATAGGCCATTATTTTAGATGAACATACAAAAATCCTTAATAAAATAGTAGCAAACCAAATTCACATATACATTAAAAGGATCATACAAGAATGTCATCAATGTAGAGACATAGGTCATTCCTGACTTCACTCCTCATCACAAGAAAATCAACCAACAACTATTCATGAACAAGATACTACTGAGACACCATGTAAAACATGGGGGTGAAGCTAATGCATCTTCCTCCACCACAGAAACCAAGACAGCATTAGAAGGGTAGGAAAAGTGGTTACATGCTGACTGCATTGCCACTTCCCCAGGCCACTGCAACATCCATCAAGAGGTCCCCCCAGAGCCCACAATTCCTCCAGTAGGAAAAGGGAACACAGCATAAAGATCTAGCTCCCTTAACATTGTAGTCTGCTTCTTGGGAACTCCCATTTTAGTCTCACACCATGGGGATTTCAGGGGAATTTGCAAGCACTAACCACTGGTAATCTGTGAAGAAGAAAGTGGAAGGGGCTTGCAACAACAGCACTCAAATGTTTGCAGACCAATTTCCCACCTGCAGTGCACAAACAGATGTCCCAACCAGCACCTTTGCTGATCTGAAGAGCCAGGACAGTAGCAAAGTCTGATCAGGGACCTCAGCAGAGCACAGGTCCTCTTGACTTGGCACCTTAAATGAAGAGCCATGGAGCCTCATATACTGGCCCCACCAATCCCCACCCCTGCAAGCCCCTGCAAGCAGAGGAGTAAAGTCCTATCCCCACCTGCTACTAAGTGTAGCTCCTGGCCATTCTCAAGCAGAAAGGGCTTTGCTGGACTTGAAGCCACCTATCCTGCTCAGACAAGATAGGTGAGCTAATTCAAAACCTTGCCCACTGTTTGAGTATAGCTCCTAATCCCTCCCAACCACAAAGCTTGACATATGGATCTCCTTGAAAACTTCTTGGATCTGGCCCTCCCAACCTGCCAAATCAGGGTAGCTAAGTCATAGCCCTGTCCACAGCTGAGTGAAGCTTCCAGACCCACCCAAACAGAAAGCCTGGCCAGAACACCTGGAAAGCCGTGTAGCCCAGCAATGCTGAAGCAGAGAGTCTACCAGGCAGGACTAATGGTCTCCAGAGCAATGCCAGTGGCCTAGTTAGGCCAGGGAAATTAGGGTGCAGCTTGCCTACAGTCAAGACCATAAAGAGTCTTTCCAAGCTTGAAACTAGTTTTCTTGCTGTGTGTGGGCAGGGAAACTAATCTGTAGCCCCATTATTTGCTGAATACAGACTTCAGCCAACCTGAACAGAGAACCTAACCCACATACACAGGAAACTACATAGCCCACCCAACAGCACTGTTTACAGAGGCTTTGAACACAGAACATAGCCCATGGCTTTCACTGTCTGCTGAGCAAACCAGGGGCTCTGTGTGATCAAGCAATTCAGTGCACAGTCTTGTCTGATTTGGGTCCCCCCCAAAATAAGCAATGCAGGCCCTCAGACCCATCCTACTGCCCCGGCAGGGCAGAGAGGCAAATTCATAGCCCCAACCACTACTGAGTATATTACCCCATCCCAACCATCTATTAAGCCTGAGTAGAGAACCCAGTCAACAGCAGATTAACATCCTACAGTCTCACTTAGGCAGGGAAACAAGACAGCAATGCTAGCCAACTGTTCTCAGCCAACAACACACCCACCCCCTGACCTTTGAGCTTGGGCAGTGGCCTTGCCCAAAAACAGACCCTGACTGAAAGCCTCACATATCCAAAGACATTACCAGCAGACATGTCCAGAAACCCAAACAGATCTGACTGGTGAGAAAGGGTCTCTGCCAAAACAAACCTGTAAAATCTGGAAATGGAGACTACTTACTCAGATGTGCACATACCAGGGTTCATGGCTGGCTCGGTTGGTGGAATGCGTGATTATTGATTTTAGGATTGTGAGTTCAAGCCCCACAATGGGTATAGAAATTACTTTAAAATAAAGTCTTTAAAAAGAAGTGTACATGAAAAGATACTCAACATCACTCATCAGGGAAATACAAATTAAAATCACAATGACACACCACCTCATACCTGGCTAAAATTAACAACTCAGGAAACAACCAATGTTGACAAAAATGTGAAGAGGAACCCTTTTGCACTGTTGGTGGGAATTCAAACTTGTGTGGCCACTCTGGAAAATAGTATGGAGCTTCCTCAAAAAATTAAAAGATAGAACTACCCTATGACCCAGCAATTGCACTACCAGATATTTATCTAAGGGATACAGGTGTTTCAAAGAAGCACATGCACCCCAATGTTTATAGCAGCACTATCAACAATAGCCAAATTATGTAAAGAGTCCAAATGTCCATTGGCTAATGCATAAAGAAGATGTGGTGTGTACATATATATACATACATACACACAATAGGATACTACTCAGTGATGAAAAAGAATGAAATCTTGCCGTTTGCAACAACGTGGATGGAACTAGATAATATTATGCTGAGCAAAATCAGTCAGAGAAAGACTGATATCCTATGATTTCACTCATATGTGGAATTTGAGAAACTCAACAGATGAACATAGGAGAAGGGAAGGAAAAATAAGATAAAAATAGAGGGAGGCAAACCATAAGAGACTTAAATACAGAGAACAAACAGAGTTCCTAGAGGTGCGGGAGATGGGTTAAATGTGTGATGGGTATTAAGGAGGGCACTTTTCAGGATAAGCACTGGGTGTTGTATATAAGAGATGAATCACTGGGTTCTACTCCTGAAGCCAAGACTACACTGTGAGTTATCTATCTTGAATTTAAATTTTAAAAAAAGTATACATATACCGATAGAAGAAATCAAAGAGCCTAGAAAACTCTAACAAACATGAAGCCATCAAAGGAAACTAGTAAAGCTCCAATAACTAACCCTAAAGAAACAGAAATGTATGAACTATCAGATAATTCAGAATGGTTTGCTTAAAGTAGTCTACCGAAAAAAAAAAAAAAGTCTAGTGAACTACAAGAACACACAACCAAATGAAATTAGGAAAACTGTGTGTGAATAAAAACGAGTAGTTCAAGAAATAGAAAACAAAATAAAAGAATGAAAGATAAATTCTTAAGCTGAAAAATACAATGACTGAAATGTAGAATTCAATAGAGAGCTTCAAAAGCAGAATTGAACACAGAGAAGAATCCATGATCTAGAAGAAAAAATATTTGACACTATCCAGTCAGTAGGTAAGAATGAAAGAGTGATGAAAGGGTAAGAAAGAAAAAAAAAAAAAAGAAAAAGAGTGATGAAAGCCTATGGGACTTATGGGACATAATCAAAATAAATAAAATCCATAGTATGGGAATTCCAGGAGAAAAGAAAGAAAAGGACATAGGTATATTTAAAAGTAATAATTGGGGCACCTGGGTGGCTCCGTTGGTTAAACTTCCCACTTTGGTTCAGGTCATGATCTCACAGTTCATGAGTTGAGCCCCACATTGGGCTTTGTGCTGACAGCTTGGAGCCTGGAGCCTGGAGCCTGCTTCTGACTCTGTGGTGTATTCCTCTCTCTCGGCCCCTCCCCTGCTTGCATTTTGTCTCTCCCTCTCAAAAATAAACATTTAAAAAAATTGAAAATAAAAAAAATAAAGAAAATAAAAGCAATAGTGACTGAAAATTGCTTAAACCTGAGGGAGAGATGAACATCCAGATCCATGAGGCCCAAAAAAATCTCAAGTAGGTTGAATCCAAATAGGGCTAAACCAAGATTCATTATAATTAATCAAAATCAGTCAAAAGTCAAAAACAAAGAATTTTAAAAGCAGCAAAAGAGAAATTAGATAAAAGGAACTTCATAACACTATAAGCAGATTCCTAACAAAAATGTTGCAATCCAAAAAAGAATGGGATGATATTTTGAAAATATTGAAAAAAAGTTGTGAACCAAGAATTCTATACCCACCAAAGCTATCCTTCAGAAATAAATGAGATAAAGACTTACCCAAACAAACAGAAGCTGAGGGAATTTATGACAATATCTGCCCAAAAGAAGTGCTAAAAGTAGTTCTCTGACCAGAAATGAAAGGTAAAACCCTAAGAAAGGAGTGTAAAGTTTATTGGTAATGGTAAATATATACTCAAAGTTAGATTCTGTAATACAGTAATGGTGGGGTATAATTTACAAGTCTAACTTAGAAGTTTAACAGATGTAGTAAAAATATCCATAACTACATTAAACTCTATTAGTTACACAATATGAGAAATATGTAAATTCTAATATCAAGTCTAAAATGTGAGGGAGAAGTAAAAAGCATAAAGTTTAGGAATTCTATTGAAGTTATAAGTTTAAAATTGGAGTTATAATTTTAAGATTTTATGTAAGCCTCATGGTAACCACAAGAGAAGAAAACCTGTGGTAATTACACAAACGAAAATGAAGTCAAAGCATATGGATACCAAAAGATATCACAACAGAAACAATACAGGCAGATAAAAAAAACAAGGCACAATGTATCTACAAGGAAGTAGTGGCTTTCAATGATGCATTGGACCAGCTGGATTTCATAGTTATGTTCAGAACATTCCATACTAAAATGGCAGAATACACATTATTTGCAAGTGCACATGTACATTCTCCAGAATAAATCACATAACAGGCTACAAAACAAGTCTCAAAAAATTCAAAAAAATCAAAGTCATACCATGCATATTTTCTGACCACAATGCAGTAAGACTTGAAATCAACCATCAGAAAAATATCTGGAAAGAGCACAAATACACGAAGTTTAAGTAACATGCTACTGAACAATGAATGGGTCAACCAAGAAACCAAAGACATCAAAAAATATATGGAGACCAATGAAAATAAAAAATATAATGGTCCAAAATCTTTGGAATGCAGCAAAAGCAGTTCTAGGAGGAAAATTTATAGCAATATAGGCCTAACTTAAGAAAAATGTCAAAAAATCTAACTATATCTCAAGGAGCTTGAAAAAAAACCCAAAACCAGCAAAAAGGAAAGAAATAAGAAACATTAGAGCAGAAATAAAGGATACAGAAACTGAAAAATAAAATAGATCAATGAAACCAGGAGCTGGTTCTTTGAAAAGATCAACAAAATTGATAAACCGCTAGCCAGAAACATAAAAAAAAAAACCGAATAAACAAAATCAGAAATGGATAAATAGCCACCAATAGCACAAAAATACAAAAGATAATAAGAGAATACTATATAAAATTATATGCCAACAAATTGAACAACCTACAAGAAATGGATAAATTCTTAGAAACAAAAACCTACCAAAACTGAATCAGGGAGAGAGATAGAAAATTTGAACAGACTTTTAATCAACATCATACTGGAAGTCCTAGTTACAGTAATCAAACAGTAAAAGCTTCCAAATTGGTAAATAAGTAAAACTTTCATTATTTGCAGAGGACATGACATCCTATATAGAAAGCCCTAAAGCAAAAAACTAGCAGCAAAAAACTGGCAGAACTGATGAATGAATTAAGTAAATTCTCAGGATACAAAATCAATGTACAGAAATCTGTGGCATTTCTATACACTAATAATGAAGAAGCAGAAAGAGAAATTAAGAAAAAAATCCCACTTACAATTGCACCAAACATAATAAAATACTTAGGAATAAACTTAACCAAGGAAGTCAAAGACCTATACTCTGAAAACTATAAAACATTGATGGAATATCAATTGATATTCATTGATAAACATGACACAAAGAAATGGAAAGACATTCCATGCTCATGGATTGGAAGAATACTGTTTCTTTTTCAAATTAAGAAAAAAAATTTTTTTAACATTTATTTATTTTTGAGAAACAGAGTGCAAGCAGGGGAGGGGTAGAGAGAGAGAGGGAGACACAGAATCTGAAGCAGGCTCCGAGCTCTGAGCTGTCAGCACAGAGCCAGACATGGGGCTCAAACTCACAAACTGCCATGACTTGAGGCAAAGTCAGATGCTTAACTGACTGAGCCACCCAGGCACCCTGGAAGAATAATGTTAAAATGTCTATACTACCCAAAGCGATCTACACATTTAATGTAATCCCTGTGAAAATACCAACAGCATTTTTCACAGAACTAAAACAAACAATCCTAAAATTTGTATAGAACCACAAAAGACCCCAAGTAGCCAAAGCAATCTTGGAAAAGAAAAACAAAGCTGGAGGTATCAGAACTCCATATTTCAAGTTATATTACATAGCTGTACTAATCAAAACGGTATGGTACTGGCACAAAAATAAACACATAGATCAGTGGAATAGGATAGAAAGCTTAGAAATAAATCCACAATTATATGGTCAATTAATCTTTGACAAAGCAGAAAATACACAATGGGAAAAAGTTTCTCTGTAACAAATGGTGTTGGAGAAACTGGACAGCTACATTGAAAAGAATGAAAGTGAACCACTTTCTTACATGATATACAAAAATAAAATTCAAAATGGTTGAAGGACCTAAATGTGATACCTGAAACCATAGAAATCCTAGAAGACAGCATAGGCAGTAATTTCTCTGACCCTGGACATAACAACACCTCTCTAGATAGGTCTCCTGAGGCAAAGAAACAAAAACAAAAATGAACTATTGGGACTACATCAGAATAAAAAGCTTCTGAACAGCAAAGGAATCAATAAAACTAAAAGATAACATACTGAATGGGAGAGGATATTTGCTAATGACATATCTGATAAAGGGTTGGTATCCAAAATATATACAGAACTTATACAACTCAAAAGCAAAAAACAAATGATCCAATTTAAAAGAGGGCAGGGGGATCCTGGGTGGCTCAGTTGATTGATTGTCCAATTTGATTTCAGCTCAGGTCATGACCCCAAGTAATAGAATCAAACCCCACAGCAGGCTCTGCACTGCCGGCTTAAGATTCCCTCTCTCCCGGGCCCCTCTCCCCCACTCACACACTCCCCCGTCTCTCAAATTAAAAAAAAAAAAAAAAAAAAAAAAAAAAAAAAAAAGAATCATTTTTTAAAAATGGGCAGAAGACATGAACAGACATTTCTCCAAAGAAGACACATATGGCCAACAGACATATGAAAAGATGGTCAACATGATTTATCATCAGGAAAATGCAAATCAAAACCACAATGAGATATCACCTCACATCTGTCAGAATGGCTAAAATCAAAAACACAAGAAACAAATGTTGGTGAGAATGTGGAGAAAAAGGAACCCTTGTACACTGTTGGTGGGAATATAAACTGGCACAGCCACTGTGGAAGATAGTACGGAGGTTCTTCAAAAAATTAAAAATAGAATTACAATATGATCCAGTCATTGCACTAATGGGTATTTACCCAAAGAATACCAACAAAAAACACTATTTTGAAGGGATATATGCATCCTTATATTTATGGCAGCATCATTTACAATAGCTAAATTATCAAAGCAGTCCAAGTATCCATAGACAAATGAATGGATAAGATTTGGTACATACATACAATAGAATATCATTCAACCATAAAGAATGAAATTCTGCCATTTGCAACAACATGAATAGATCTAGAGTATTATGCTAAGTGAAATAAGCCAGAGAAAGACAAATACCATATGACTTCACTCATATGTAGAATAAGAAACAAAATAAAGAAGAAAAAAAAGAGAAAGATAGACTTTTAACTACAGAGAACAAACAGATGATCATCAGAAGGGAGGTGTGGAGGACAGGTGGTGGGATGTGTAATGGATGAAACAGGTGAGGGAAATTAAGAGTACACTTATCACAATAAGCACTGAGTAATACATGGAATTGCTGAATCATTATTGTACACCTGAAGCTAATAGAACACTTTATGTTAACCAAATTAGGATTAAATTTTTTAGTTTTTTTTTTTAACTATTGATCTGGTTTTAGTAAGACATTATAAATATTTATCTTTAACATTATCTGCCCAGAAAACAAGGATTCTGTATTTTCCCAAAATAATTACCTGTGTTTATCAGGTCTTTGATTTACTTTACAAAAAAAAAAAAAAAAAAAAAAAAAAGTCTTAATATTCTAAAAAAGCTAAATTTTGCTCATAGAAATATGGTCTGATGCATTTGTCTTTGATATCTTTTATTGTTATTTTGATTAAGTGGATAATTGAATATTGTTTCATACTAAACACAAATCAAATTTACAAAAAAAGATCATATTTGTGTTTACCAGAATTAGCAGGTGGGTGGATTGGGGATTGGATAAAGGCTGTCAAAAGGTACAAACTCCATTCTAAGATAAGTATTAGGAAGGTAATGTACAACCTGATGACTATAGTTAACATAGCTCTATGGTATTTATGAAAGTATAAATCCTAAGGATTTTCATCACAAGGAAAAATAATGTTCATGATTGTAAGTCTTTACAAGATAATGGATTTTAACTAAGCTTTCAGTGATGATCATTTTACAATATATGTAAGTCAAATCATTGTTCTGTACACCTTAAAGTTATATAGTGCTATTATCAATTATATCTCAATTTTTAACGTTTATTTATTTTTGAGACAGAGAGAGACAGAGCATGAACGGGGGAGGGTCAGAGAGAGGGAGACACAGAATCTGAAACAGGCTCCAGGCTCTGAGCTGTCAGCACAGAGCCCGACGCAGGGCTCGAACTCAGGGACCGCGAGATCATGACCTGAGCCGAAGTCGGCCACTTAACCGACTGAGCCACCCAGGCACCCCAGTTATATCTCAATTTTGAGGGGTGGGAGGGACGGGAGGATCATTATAATCAAGTGGGATTTATGCCAGAGATAAAAGCTTGGCTCAATTTCTTATCAATTGATGTGATTATCCACATTAACAAAATGAAGGATGAAAATCATATGATCATCTCAATAGATGCAGAAAAAGCATTTGACAACATTTAATGTCCATTTATGATAAAACTCCCAACAAAGTGGGTATAAAGGTAACATATCTCAACATAATAAAGTTCACATACATATCTATAATTAACATCATACTCAAAGCTGAAAAGCTGAGAGGTTTTCTTCCAAGATCAGGAACAAAACAAAGATGTTCACTCTCCCCTTTATTTCAGCACAGTACTAGAAATCTTAGCTAGAGTAATTAGGCAAGAAAAAAAAAAAAAGCCCTCCAAATTGGAAAGGAAGAAATAAAACTGTCACTTTGCAAATGACATCATATGTAGGAAACCCTGAAGACTCCACCAAAAAGAAAGAAAGATCCAATCAATAAATTCAGTAAAGTTGCAAGATACAAAATGAACATACAAAAATCAGTTGTGTTCGTATACACTAAAAATGAACTATCAGAGAAATAATCTTGTTTACAACTATATCAAAAATAATATGTAGGAATAAATTTAACCAAGGAAGTGAAAGTCTTGTACACTCAAAACTATAAGACACTGATTAAAGAAACTGAAGACCCAAAGGAGTGGAAAGATATTCCATACTTTTAGATTGGAAGAATATTCTTAAAATGTCCATAGTACCCAAAGCAATCCACACATTCAATGCAAGCTCTATCCAAATTCCAATGGCATTTTTCACAGAAATAGAAGAGTCCTAAAATTGGCATAAACCACAAAAGACCCCCAAATAGCCAAAGCAATCTTAAGCACAGAGCTGGAGGCATCACACTTCCTGATTTCAAACTATTATAAAGTTATGGTAATCAAAACTATGAGATTAGCATTAAAAACAAAGGTCAATGGAACAGAATTGAGAGCCCAGAAAGAAATGCGTGCATATATGGTCAATTTTAGCAAAGGAGCTAAAAGTATACAATGGGGGAAGGACAATCTCTTTAATAAATGGTGTTGGGAAAACTGGACAGACATGCAAAAGAACGAAACTAGATTACTATTCTATACCACACACAAAAATTAGCTCAAAATGGATTAAAGACTTGAATGTAAAACAGGATACCATAAAACTAGAAGAAAACACGGATCATAAATGCCTTGATGTTGATCTTAATCATTTTTTGGATTTGACACCCGAATCAAAGGCAGCAGCAACAACAAACAAAAAAACAAGGGAGACTACATCAAAACACTTCTGCATAGCAAGGGAAATCACCAATAAAGTGAAAAGGCAACCTGCTGAATGAGCGAAAATATTTGTAAGTCACATATATATGGGGTTAATATCCAAAATATATAAAGAACTCATACAACAACTCAATAGTAATAAAACAATCTGATTAAAAAATGGTCAGAGGATCTGAATAACATTTTTCCAAAGACAACATACAGATGGCCAACAGGCTCATAAAAATGGGCAGAGGATATGAATAAACATTTTCCCAAAGACAACATACAGATGGCCAACAGGCTCATAAAAAGATGCACAACATCACTAATCATCCAGGAACTGCAAATTAAAACCACAAGGTATCCCCTCATACCAGTCAGAATGGCTATTATCAAAAAGACAAGAAATAACAAGTGTTAGGATGTGGAAAAAAAGGGACCCTTGTGTGCCATTGGTGAGAATATAAATTGGTGCCACCACTATGGAAAACAAAATGGGGGTGCCTCAAAAAATTAGAAAGACACCTGGGTGGCTTGGTCAGTTAAGCCTCAGACTCTTAGTTTCAGCTCAGGTCATGAACTCATGGTTCATAGGTTTGAGCCCTGCATCAGGCTCTGCACTGGCAATGCAGAGCCTGCTTGGAATTCTCTCTCTCCCTCTCTCTCTGCCTCTCCCCTGCTCTCACTCTCTCTCAAATAAACTTTTTTAAATTTTTAATAAAAAAAAAATTAAAAGTAGAACTCCCCTAAGATCCAGCAAGTCTGCTTCTGGGGATTTATCAAAACAAAATAAAAACACTATATTAAAGAGATATATGCACTATCCCATGTTCACTGCAGCATGACTTGTAATAGTCAAGACACAGAAAAAACATAAACGTCAATCAATGGATGAATGGATAAAGAACACGTGAAAAAGAGTATCATTAATATATAATTACTAATATAATGACTAGTAATTAGTCATTACTATTATAAATATATAATATTCCTTTGTGTGTATATGTATATATATGTATACACACACAATGGAATATTATATGGCCATTAAAAAGAAGGCAATCTCACCATTGCAACAACACATATAGACCTTGTGGGCATTATGCTAACTGAAAGAAGTCAGACAGAAAAGACAAATAACATATGATCATACATGTAGAATCTAAGGGAAAAAAACGAACTAGAGAACAGACTGGTGGTTCAGAGCAGGGATTAGCAGCTATCCTGTCACCACCATCCCCCCTCCAAGGTAGGATAAGATACATTTTTAGGCTACTGAGGTGGGCGTGAGTGAAAAGGGAGAAGGTGGTCAAAAGGAACAAATTTTCAGTTATAAAATAAATAAATCTAGGAATGCATTGCACAGCATGGCGACTATAGGACTGCATTGTATATTTGAAGTTGAAAATAATACTGAAAGTTGCTAATTCTTAAATAACTCTTATTACAAGACAAAGTGTGTTAACCATGTATGGTGATAGCTGTTAACTAGACTTGTTGGGGTGATCATTTTGCAGTATATGCAAATATCAAATCATTATGTTGTACATCTAAAACTCATGTAATGCTATATGTCAATTACCTCAATAACAAATATGATAAAATATTGATGTGATAAGCTAAGGTTAGGAATCCACTTTGTGAATTCCAGCTCACCAGGTAAATATATGGCAGAGGCCAACATTTAGAAGCTAAAAAATAACATGAAGTTTCTTACTAAGATTTTTGAATGTCTCTAAGTTTCATCATTGGACTCAGGGTGCTATTTTCACGTAGTCTTAAAAATTAAATTTAAAAATGCAGCCTAAAAATCCATCTTTCCTTACACTGGAGTGGGGGTGGTGGTGACAGAACAGCCACTGACCCCTGCTCCGAGTCCTAGAATAAAATATAATTAGCTGAAGAGGGAGGCTCAGGCTGACCACTTCTCCGGTGACCTTGTTTTGAAAATGACCTCATCTTTCGTCTCCTTGTGATGGCAGCTAATAGGCTGTAGGAGCAGTGTTTGAAGATTGCCTAGTCACAGGTGAGAAGGTAGATTCACAGAATGAGGCGACAAAACTGACATTCAGGCAGCACATGCCCTTTATCACACATTTATACACATCCTTTTGTATAAGCCCCAAGCAATGCTGCCTGCAGGTTCTGTTCTCCCCACTTCACCAATGAATGAGCAAGACTTGAATCCCACACGTAGGAAGTGGGAGAGGGGTGATTTGAATCAGGTTTGACTAAGAACAATGCCCATGTCCTTTCCACTATTACACCATGATTTGCACATGCCCTTGGTAAATGTCTCTTGTTGGATGCCTTCCCACATACAGGGGGTCTTGTGCAAGATGCTGGAGCTCATGGGATTAAGGAAAGCTGCAGAGCTAATTAATCCAAGACTGAAACCAGACCTTGTGTAAGCGTTGGAGTAAAGCCAATGCAACTATTAGGAGGAAATAATGGGAACAGTTTTTATAGAGCGGCGGCTGTGGGCCAGAGGTTTTACACATTTATCCCCAATTCTCACAAAAACTCTACATGGTAGGGATTGTTATCTCCACGTCGTAGCTGAAGAACCTGAATCTTGGAGAAGTGAGGTCATTACCCAGGGGTTCCACAGCTAATAAACTGCAGAGCTGGGATTCAAACCTGGGCCTGCTATGCTTTTTCACTCCACCATGCTATCCCACCTTTGGCCTAAAGAACAGAGATCTCTATTTACCAGGGGTGGGGGAAGGGACTGAAGGAAGTGTTTCTGAAGATAGGAGGAGGCCATGAGTCCAAGGAAGCTGTGAGTCCCTGAAAGCTGAGTCCTGAGTCTAACTGGCAGGCCTCAGCCATAGTAACCCAGGTGTAGCTGGTAAGGCTGGTCCTCCCCCCAAAGAGCCTTCAGCTTAGGCCTATGAGAGGCATTTCCACATTCATTCTCGTGGACTCAGAACTTTTCAGCTGAGGGGGACTACTGCACTAGAAAAAAAGCACACAAACTGGAGCCCGAGGGCCACCACTGACTTGCTAGGTCACTTCAGTAAATAGGTCATCTTTCTGAGCACCTGCAAACAGGGGAACGGGTTGGTAAAAGCTACCCGAAGCCCAGAAAAGTTACCTGGTTAATAGGTTCTTCATTAATCCAATTTCCAATGTGGGAAGAGGGGGATTTGCCCACACACCAGCAGTCTTGGACATCAGCTGTGTGTCCAAGTCAGTTGTGACTCTACCCTGCAATAGCATCAGATTCCACAAGAGTTCAGTCCTCCAAGACTGCCCCACCACCACTGTTTTCTAAAGCAACTTTTAAGTCCAGGTTGTTACCAACAGGCTGTCGACTGGAAGTTCTAACGACCCCCTCCTCAAGCTCAATAAGTTTGCTATAGTGGCTCACAGAACTCAGAAATACATTTTACTTACTAGATTAGCAGTTTACTATGAAAGGGTGTAGCTCAGGAACAACCAGATGGAAGAGATGCTGAGGGCAAGGTATGGAAAAGGACATGGAATTACCATGCTTCCTCCGAATATACCACTCTCTCCAAATCTCCATGCGTTCAACCAACCCAGACGCTCTCCAAACCCAGGCCTTCTGAGTTTTTATGGTGGCCTCATCACGTAGGTGTGACTGATTACGTCTTTGGCCTTTGGTAATTGAACTCAATCTCCAGCCCCTCTCCCCTCTGTGGAGGGTCAGGTGGTGGAACAGAAAGTTCCAACCCTCTAATCACTTGATTGGCTCCACAGGCAACCAGACCTCATCCTTCCAAGCTCTCTGAAAGTCGCCTCATTAGCATAACAAAAACCACCTTTATGGCTTTCACCACAGGGAATTTCAAAGGTTTTAGGAGCTTTGTGCCAGGAACAAGAAAACCAAATGTGTAATTCTTACCGTAAATCACAGTATCACACCCGGCAAAACATTTACCATGAGAAAAAAATTATGTGCCTACACTTTGTAAAAACTACAAACACCATGAAGATATGGATTAATCCTAGAAACAGTACCCAATCTGTATCAATTTTCTAGGGCTACCATTAACAAAGTACCACATACTCACTTAAAACAACAGAAATCTATTCTCTCTACACTTCAAGAGGCCAGAAGTGCAAAATAAAGGTGTCAGAAAAACGGATTCCTACTGGAGGCTGAGAGAAATTCCCTGCCTCTCACCTAACTTCTGGTGCTTGCTGGCAATCCTTGATATGCCTTGGCCTGCAGACTTATCCCTCCAATCTCTGCCTACCTCACCTTCACAAGGCCTTTCCTGTGTGGCTGTATGCTCTTTTCTGTATCTTAGTGAAAGAGGACTTCAACTACCTTCATTTTGACCTCAAACTTTCTAATTGATTAAGTTATTTGCAGCTCATGTCTTAACTCAGGCAAAAGAGCCCTGTGGGCAAAGCATGTCATGAGGGAACAGATACTACCCCATCATGCAGTAGGGACCGTCCTGAGCCAGCAAGGCCCAGCCAGTGATGACCCCAAGACAACAATGAACCTGACCTGTACTGCCCACCTGCATGTACCCACGGACCTTTGTCCCACGTTTTCCTTATATAAGCCTAGAAACATTTTCAGCACTTTGGAGACTGTCTTCCTGGTGTCGACCTCACTGAAATAAATCTTTGTTTCCCCACCATTCACCTCTCTCTTTTGGATTTTGTCAGCGGCAACTGGCCGAACCTGGTCTGTTTGGGACCCCCACAGCCAGGTGCACCCCAACTACATAATAAGGAGACTCTCCTTTGGATTTAGGACCCATCCTATCCAGTAGGATCTCGTGTCAATCCTTACCTTAGTTACATCTGCAATGACTCCAATTCCAAATACAGTCACATTCTAAAGTTCTGGGTGGATATGATGAATTTGTTGGGAGACACTATTCAACCCACTACACAATCTAATACTTTGATTTACAGCTGAGAAACCTGAAGTTTTTTAAAGGGAAATGACTAACCCATGGCCATACAGCTTCACATGTGTAACAGATGTTGGAGGGAGGAGAGGCATGGGCACTATGATTTTCATAAGTGGACAGCCCTTCATAGGTCAAGATAAATAAGCCCATCCTACATGAAGACAACCAGAGGGAGTCTACTCAAAACATGGTCTATAATTTCAACCCGTATCTTCCCCTCCTAGGAAACAGAAGTAGGCATCTCACTCCACAGAAAAACCATTGAAGCCAGAGAGAGAAACCACAGAACCAGCCACCAGCCAGCTCTCTTACCAGACACAAAGAGAGAAACCACCACCTCCCATTTCCTCCTCTACAATTTCCTCCACTTAAAGTTTCAAAACTCCGCCATAATATTAATCAGAGAAGTGACGGACCTGGCCCACAAGTTTATGATGTGCGTCTCCACGGCATCCCTGGTTCTTATGGCCAGGTGCAGCCACGTGGAATGTTAAGGAGCAACTTGAACCGTAGCTGTTTCCCCATGTTTTTCTGTCTGATTATAAATACAGTTTGGTGAAAATCCAGCCACACCACAGTTTCAATAGGGCTGCATTTTTTTCCAAAACCCAACTTGCCTTCAAGGGCACAGAGCATCTGTTTCAAGTCAGAAGCCAGGGCAAGCCTGTCTCACACGTGGCATGGCTTAGAAGCCCCAGCCATGGTACTTAAACCCTAAGTGCCCCGAGATAATTGGCCTCCAAAACAAATTCAGCAGCTGGGACCTGATCAGAAATTGCTGGTGGCTTTTTTCCTAACCTAATTTCATTCCCACCGCCCACCCCTGCCCTCTGACCTTCTTTCCTTTCTCTGGCCTAAGTCCTGGAAAATAGAGTTTGGAAATGCCTGGGGGATTTCTTGGGTGGGCCCCAAATCTTCAGGGAGAAGAGATAGGACTGAAAGTTACCAGAGGGATAAGGAAAGAAGCCAGACACGAAAGGTCACATATTGCGTGATTTCATTTGTAAGAAATGTGCAGAATAGGTAAATTCAAAGAGACCAGAAGCAGATTGGTGGTTGCCAGGGTCTTTTGGGAGGAGGCATGGGGAGTGACTTCTTGAGTTGGGGAGTCCCTTTTGAGGATGATGAAAATGTTTTGGAACTAGATAGAGGTGACGGTTGCACAACAGTGTGAATGTACTGAAGGACACTGAGTTGTTTACTTGTAAATGGTTACATTTCTGTTTTGTGAATTTCACCTCAATTTTAAAAAACATTAAAAGAGGAAGGGTAGAAGGGTGGGAGAAGGAGGAGGAAGGAAGCCCTGCAGCTGAGAAGAGCTAGCCTCAAGAACAGCCAGGGGCAAGTCTAAGTTAACCCCTCCCTTTCCAGGACAAAGCTGCTAGCTGAGTGCCTGCTGCAGTTTCCCCAGAAGCTTCAGCTGAGAAACTGCCCTAAGCCAGCTGGTCAGCCCCTTAAAGCTAAAAGGTTCTGCCTCTTCAATGCTTCGGCTCAATCACAGGCTCTTTTCTCTAATAGGTAATGTTTTGAAAGAGAGAGAGGAGGGACCCTACCTATTTCAGGAGCTTAAAATGAAATTAAGCGGAATGACACGCAGTGGGGAGGGGGGCGAATTTTTTTTTTTTAAGTTTAGGATTCTCTGCTTCCCTACTCAGAAGTGCCTAAAATGCACACTGCCTTCTCTAAATTGAACGGAATTGCTGTTTTGAGCCCCCATCCTGTAGCACTGCAAAAACTTTATCTCACTTGCAAAAACTTAATCTCGGTTTAGCATCTGGCCGTTGCTGTCTTCATGTATTCCTGTGAGGTGCCAAAATGTGCCCATACTCTGGGCCTCTGGACAACTGTCCTGACTACTTTTGTTCAATCTGTCTGGCAGGTCTCCTCCAAGTTTGCAGGTTCTCTATGCCACTTCTCTATGCCACCTGTCTGTTCCCCACGAATGTCTGGGAATTTGCCATTATAAGAAGTTAGGTGGAGCTAAGACTGTTCACCTACTTGCTTTCTACTCTTAGCCACACAGAAGAGTCGTTTTATTGCTCCCCCACTGCACAGAGGTTTGGGAACTCTTCAAGGCTGACTCAGTCATGGTGACCAGCAGCTATTTCTACTCTACTTCTTTTGCAGCATGTTATGGCATATGCAATATCCCTAGGGATGTGCCCCTTTCCCGGGCTCTGCCTCCTAAATGGACACAGGTCTTCTCTACTCTGGGATTCCCCAAATCTATATGCAGTCTCTGAGGTGGAATTCAAATCCAATTTGACTTTAAAACACACCTACTTCCTCCTACACAACACTACCTTGTTGCATTTAACCAGGTGCCTTAGAAAGACATCAATCTTTTGACTGTAGTCAAGGTGAAAGGACTTTCAGGAAGAAAAACTGAATTAGGTACTCCTACAGAAGAGCCTCAAAGCATTGTCAATGGGGTGTAGAAACAGAAACTTGGCAATGGGTCAATGTGCCCCACTGTGGTAGGGTCCCCTCCCTAAAGAAAGAAAAACAAAAAACAAAACCGAAAAAAAAAAAAAAAAACAAAACCCTCAAGGTAACCTGGCTATAGGCTTATGTGACAACATCTGTCATGACCTTGTAACATGAGACCACTTAATCAGACAGCCTATTTGTGTGTTACCATATATGGGAGACAAAGAAGTAGAAAATAAATTTAAAAACCTAGGCCACATGGCGTTCGGGGCTCAGTTTTTTAGGTACGAACCCAACTGAACAGTGCCGGCACAAATAAAGTTGCTTCCTGGAAAGAAAAGCCTCTGTGTCATGACTCTGTCGAGAACCTGCTACACTTCAAGGTTCCCTGTTCCCTACAGGAAACCCTCATGGAGTTAACTTGAAAAAGTCAAGAGACAAAGGAGTTTATTCAAAAATGAGTGTCTAAAAAATTCCAGGCAATGGGCGAAACTTGAAGACATTATGCCAAGTGAAAGAAGCCAAACACAAGGAGTCACATATTGTATGATTCCATTTACATGAAATGTCCAGAGAGATGAATTCATAGAAACAGAAAGTAGACTGGTGGTTGGCAGGGGCTGAGAGGAAGAGGGAATACAGACTATTTAACAGGAATGGGTTTTCCTTCTGGGGTGATGAAAATGTTCTGGAATTAGACACTGATAAAGGTTGTATAACATCATAAATGTATGGGAAATCATTGACTTATACACTTTAAAATGGTTTAATTGGGAATTTTCTGTTAATTTTACATCAATAAAAAAATCTTCCCAGACATACTTGGATTTGGTCATTAAGACTACTTTATGCTTGGAGGGCCTGGGTGGCTCAGTCAGTTAAGCATCTGACTTCAGCTCAGGTCATGATCTCATTGTTTGTGAGTTCAAGCCCCGCATTGGGCTCTGTGCTGACAGCTCAGAGCCTGAAGCCTGCTTCACATTCTGTGTGTCTCTCTCTCTGCCTTCCTCTGCTTGTGCTCTATCTCTCTCTCTCTTTCAAAAATGTATAATAGACATTTTAAAAATTAAGAAAAAAAAAGACTACTTTATGCTGGTTGGAGTGCTCAGGAAAGAGACCTATATTGCAATACGGTTTGGGGGAAGGCATCATATCCTAGCCTCTGCCCTTGATATGCATTTCCACCAGCTTCTTGTTTAACTCCATCATCTCTTTAAATTTCCCTTTAAAATTCTTGATAGATTTATTTCAGACCCCCCCACCCCGGGTCTTGATAAGCTTTACCTGGAATGCAAAAATGTTCTAATGTTTGGGACTTTGCTTATTTCCAAACAACTGTGAATGTCTACAGTTGGAGGCATAGACTTCTAGTCTGAAAAGCCCCAATAAAAGTCATCCACGTACTGTCTGGAAGAGAGATTCCTCTAGCTTTGTCCCCTCTCTTTCAAGCCCTCTGTGAAAGAACACATTGTTCTCTTAACAGTAGTGACCACCTTTGGTTATGATTATATGCCAGATATGGTGCCCTCACTCCCTCAAAAACTATGAAAACAACACTATCATTCTGATTTTGCAGGTAAGAATATAAGGACCCAATCAGTGGAGCATTTTGTGTAATCTCATACAGATGATAAGTGGCAGGGTTGAGATTAAACCCAAGATTGTCTCCACAGTCTATGCTCTTAACCAATATATCATACAGCCCGTTTCCTATTAGCCCTGTTGAGTGTACCTCAGGGCTTTGTGTCATTGCTTCCCTGACTTCTTAGTTCTTCCATATTCATTCATGTTGAGATTAGCAGAAAGAAAAGTGAGGAAAAGATTCTGGTTCTGGTAGGAGCGGAATAGCCTGTATAAAACTAACCCTCCCACATAACAGGTATATACTCCGGATAAAATTTTTTAAAAAACAATTGCCTTAAGGCACTAGACAGCAGCCAAAGCAGGCAGAACCTAAAAGGATCCAATCCTTGAAATAAAGGAAACACATTGAGTAAGATCTTCCCCTAAAGGCACATCCCTTTTTTACAATGTGCAGAGGGCTTGAGTGACTGGAAATTGAGGTGTGAAATCCAGCAAATGATGGAAGCACAGAAGAGTTTCCCTAAAATCTGTGTGCTGATTCTCCTCCAATACTTGTCTGACTGCTTACAGTTCATACATAGGGTGAGACTGTAAATTACCCATAGGTTAAGAGTAAGGACCACATCCTAGGACTAAGGTCTACACCCTAGGAATAGGATAGAACTGAAAGGGACAACTCTAATAAAGGCTGAAACTACACTTCCACAGGATTAAGGTGATCTGTTAACAACTGAATCATTCACTAGGACAAAACTTAATACTTTTCAGAGAAAGACCACAGAATCGAAAGACAGTCTTCTATTCTTAGAATCATTTCATTCACTCAGCATAGTGTTACCATGCTTAGCACGAAGCCTGCTTAGGATTCTCTCTCTCTCTCTCTCTCTCTCTGCTCCCTCCCCTGCTCACACGCTCTCTCAAAATAAACATTTTAAACGTATATTTTATAGGAAAAGATGAATGTAACAGCTAAAGAGCTGGTGAATTTCAGGATAGATAAGAAAATTCTAAAAAGACAAATGAAACCTCACAAACTAAAAAAATACAATATTTGAAATTAAAAAAAAAAAAACACTAGATAACAGCATACTAAATACCGAACACTTTAAAAGTAGAGGTAAAAGTAAAGACACATCAGCAGAAATTATCCAAACAACTACAAAATAAAGAAATATTTTTCAAACATGAACAGAGTCTCAATAAGAAACATTAAATAATCTGACATCTGTGTCATTGGAATCCCAGAACAAAAAGAGACAGAAAACTAGGAAGAAAACAAATATAGCAAGCAATAATGGCTGAAAATTTTGCAAATTCAATAGAAGAAACTGCAATCTACAGATTTAAGAAATTCAGAAAACCGCGCCCATGATAAATACACACCCACATCCACACAAAACCATGAGTAGGCACATCATAATCACATTACTAATGACTAAAGATAAGGAGAAAGTCTTTAATATATCCAGAAGGAAAAAAATACATATAGACAAATGAAATAAACAAGAACAAATAGAAATACAGCTTACTACTTATCAGAAATGATGGAGGCCAGAAGACAATGGGATGATATCTTTAAAATGCTTAGAGAAAAGTGGGTCACCTCTGCAACACCTGTGAAAAACCTACTTACACGTGAAAATTATTTTCTGTAAGCATCTGCTCTCAATAGAGTTAAAGTTGAATGTTTTATCATTGATACAAAGGCAGCCCTGAATTTTTACTCTAAGGCCCAGTCCTGGAAGTATACTAGGTAAGTGCTATCTAACATTTTTGACCCAGAGTTCTCATATGTAAATGGCGATGATAATAGTACCTTCAGCTCATAGAGCTGCTGTGAAAATTAAATAAAATTGTAAATGTAAAGCACTTAGTACAACGCCCAGTATATAATGGGCTATAGACCACAGGGCGACTGGGGATGGAGAAAACATAGACAATGGGGTCCAAGACTCCCAAAGTCCTTTCCAACCAGCTAGGCAACTGAGCTCTATGGCCAAGGATATTGGATATGATGAGGGCCCAGACTGTGGTCACAAGCACCTCAATGAATGGGACCACAAGTGAGCTACCAGGACTGAGAGCAGGAATGGTAATTCCCTGGATTAATACTAGGGATGAATGGATGACTAAAAGAATGGATGATGGAGGTGGAAGGTAAAGAACAAATGTTTACCCTAGAGGCTAAAGGTGGGTCACAGTTTTCCCTCAGGAGCTCTCGTATAAGGAAATAATTCAGTAGGAGACAGAATACAAGGCACTAAGCATTGTGATAGAGGGATGCACGGGTTCTAAAGGGGCAAAAAGGGAGAGGAGAAAGGGGTGATCAGGGAAGTCTTCTTAAAAAGCTATTCATTTGAAATGAATATTCAGGGAAAAGTAGGAGTCCACAACCAAAACAGAGGAAGAAGATTTTTAAGGCAAGCCAAGACCTTGAAGAGACGGTGGGAGTTGAGGCAGTAGAGACAGAAGCAGGTTGGGTCCTGCTTTGTGAGCCATGCTAAGGAATTTGACTTTCTCCTCTAATGAGTGGCTTTCATTGTGTGTATTGTGTATGTGTGTGTATGTTATACCAAGATCCACAATAATAAAATCATTTTACATGGCCACCTGAACCATAGCAATAGACATTGTTTGTGTATGTGAACGTATGCACGTATAAATCTCAAATGTAACTATTCTAAAAAAATGGAAGTTTTAGGGGCTCCTGGGTGGCTCAGTAGGCTGAGCATCCAACTTCGGCTCAGGTCATGATCTCACGGTTTGTGAGTTCGAGCCCTGCATCGGCCTTTGTGCTGGGAGTACAGAGCCTGGAGCCTGCTTCGGGTTCTGTGTCTCCCTCTCTCTCTCTGCCCCTCCCCAATCACGATCTGTCTCTCTCCCTCTCAAAAAAAAAAAAAAAAAAAAAAAAAACATTTAAAAAAAATGCCTGGAAGTTTTAATAGTTATCATACATCTACCCTGAGGCTCATAAATTTTACTCCAATTAGCATGGCTAAAAGAAATGAGTAGAAATGAAAAGACAGGTATAAGATTATTCCCAGGAGCTTTGTTCATAATAGCCAAAAAGTGGAAACAACCCAAATGTCCATCAACAGGAGAAATGGATAATGAAATTGTGGTGCATTCACACAACAGAATAATGAAAGCAGACAAACTACTGCTACACACAACATCACGAATGTATCTCAGACATACTGAACTAAAAGAAGCCAACCCCCAAAACCCCATTCAGTTCAAGAACCAGCAAAACTAATTGATGATTATATCAGTCAGAACAGTGATGAACTCTCAGGGAGTGAGGGGGGTTAGTTTGGATTGGGAAGGGGCATGAGGGAGCCTTCTGAGATACCAGATATGTTTTATGCCTTGGTCTAGGTGGTGGCTAAATGAGAGAATGCACATATAAAAATCCATCAAGCTGCACACTCAATACTTGTGCACTTCACTGAATATGTTATAGCTGTTGGGGAATGTCATCAAAAAGATTTGACTGCCAGTTGGTCCATGAGCTGGACCTGGGCACTTGGAGGCTCCTCACCTGCTCCCCTGCCCTGGGAATGTGGGTTCCACTTGCTTTTTCCCTCCTGGAGGCTGCTCCTAGGACATAGCCTTAAGATGGTGAGACAGTTGAGAACACCTGTACCATACATGTGACTGAGCCCAGTTAAGTCCTCTCTATAGGCTTTTAAGATTTAAGGGGTGGATATGGGGGTCCATTCATCTTGCAGCTGCCCAAGAGAAGCCTCGTTATATAAGATCCCTTTGCTTATTAAAAGTGCCACATACCCACCTGGAAAAGCCTGCATTTCTTTGCTCCTCCCTGTCCTTCAAGCATGGAGGCTGAGAGGTTCAGATTATACTCAGGTAGCTCCTAAGAGGAGCTACCATTTAAATGTAAATGCTTACATTTAAAATAATCTGAAATAAATGTTTCACAAAACAATACTTATATATGACTGAGGCTGACATTTAATCCATTCACTTTTTTTTTAAATTTTTTTTTTTTAACGTTTATTTATTTTTGAGACAGAGAGAGACAGAGCATGAACAGGGGAGGGGCAGAGAGAGAGGGAGACACAGAATCCGAAACAGGCTCCAAGCTGTCAGCACAGAGCCCGACGCGGGGCTCGAACTCACGAACTGTGAGATCATGACCTGAGCTGAAGTCGGACGCTTAACCGACCAAGCCACCCAGCGCCCCATCCATTCAATTTTTTTAATGCTGATTGCAATTCACTAAATTGATTTCAGAACTCACTAAAGGTCCTTTTTTCATTATTTGAAAAGCACAGATTTAACCACGAGGGAGCCACTGAGGATTTTGAGAAGAGGAGGGATGCAAATGGGCTAGCGTTTCAGGAAGTGCCCTCTGGTGTAACGTGGAAGGTGGGCTCAAGGTGTGAGATTGGAGCTGCAGGGCCAGGTGAAGGCCTGTTAGGTTTGAGGATGGGCACTTGAAAAGAGCATTGTTGAGCTGGGTCTTTCTTTCAGGTTGTGGGGTTTTGTCTGTACTCTGCACAGACCCTGCATCACCTGGCCCCAGTGTTCACAGAGTTGACCTCCTTCCCGCCCTGTCCTGCAGGTGGCATCCCCCCAGGGAGTGGGTGGCTAAGAGAAACAGGCCCAGTCTCCCCATCATTACAGCCAGCATACAAGGGTGTGGACAGAACCTGCCCTCCCTCTTCCCAGCAAGCAATGCTCGCCCTATGTGCACTATTAGGGTAGTAGGGTTCTCGTGCATAGTTGTGACACCGAGGCTTTTCTTTCCAGGAAGCAACTTTATTCCTGCCGGCACCACTCTGTTGGGTTTGTGCCGAAGAACTGAGCTCCAAATGCCACATGGCGTAGTTTTTTATATATTTTCTATTTCTTTGTCTTCCATGTATGTTAACACACAAACATGCAGTCTGATTAAATGGTTTCATGTTATAAGGTCATGAGGGATGTTGTCACGTACGCACATAGCCAGGTTACCTTGAATGGTTTTTTGTTGTTTTTTTTTCCTTTCCTTAGAGAGGGGACCCTACCCCATTGATGCTCGGACCCCTCTATTTTGGATCAAAGAGCATCATCTTGGTTTAGAGGTTTATATTTCTGTAACATCATTACATGAATGGCCATCCTTTTTTTTAAAATCATGGCCTCAATGAGACTGGAGACAGACCAAGGGAGCTAAGCAAGGGAGGATTAAGCAACCTCCCAGAATTAGGAGGATATTTTTACGAGAGTTTGAATCCCCCAAAAGTTGAAAACCATCCTCCAAATAATTCCCCAGGTTTCAACTGTTCCAGGTCTGGATGGGGACATGAACAATCCTTTTTATTTGATTTGTGATATCTTTTATGACATCCCCCCCCCATTATTTATCTGAAAACAGCAGTTGCTTAAGTTAAACTTTTTATAAATTTTTTTTTTTTTTTTTTTTTTTCCGAGAAGCAAGCAGATAATCTAAGGTCAAGCGATTTTCATAGATAGTAGTGCACATTTTGGTTTGCTGCTTGGCTAGTAAGTTAAGAGCTCTGGCAGTTTTATTGGCAGTTATAATTTTTATAACTGCTTGTAGTCTGATTATGTGGTTTAGCATGTAAATGGGAGTGTGGTAGCCCCAGGACCCATCCTCTGCCCAGGTGGCAGGGCCATAATATTGGATTATACGCTTGGGAGGCCATTTATCATCTTTTTCATTGCCAATTTGTAAGGCACACTGTTTCCTTTAAGTCTCCCTGTTCCCATACATTTGGACTCTGAAATGTTTCCCTCTGGCAAGTGGGACCAGGAAGAAAGATGGACGAATAGTTTCCAGCACATATGACCCTGACCAGACTGAGGAAGTACCATATAGGCTGTCCTTCCACATATCTAGTATAGTCCACCTGGGGCCCACCATTTCATGGCTGTGTTGACATTGTCTCAGGCCTCTCAGAGACGAGAGAAGTTAGAAAAGCGGTGGGGACCTGGCTCAAGGTAATTTGGGGTCCCCCACCATTGGGTTTTCTGAGCAGTTCAGTTCTAAAATCTTTGGCCTAGGCATGTTAAGTTTTTAACACAGATGATGATGAACTTTTACCCCACCAGACAAGACAGTTTTTCCCAATAATTGAGCTTTTGAGAACCCAAACCCCAGTAGTAGGACTGGGGTATTTTGTTTTACTAGAAAATTTGTGGGGATCTAATTTTCTAATCTCTTATGGCCATTGTTTCCCCATGTTGGTACCAACGAAGTATCCTATCCACAAAAGGAAGGTGAGTGCTAACAGAAACCTCTCACCACTTTTCTAGCAGGCCTGGGCAGCCTCAGCCAATCCTATGGCAAAGAGCGGAGCAAGAATCATAATAGCGAGAAACAAGGTGTGACAGTGCATCACAGTAAGGAAACAGATATAGAAAACAAGGACCGTCTTTTGTTTTGCCGGACTGTCGATTCTTCAAGCTTCTGCCACACGTAGATTAGTCAGCTTCCGGAGTGACTAAAGCAGGGCTGCAGTCTCCCAGAGCCTCTGGAGTTGCAGATTGCTTCTTCGGTATGGTCAGCTTACATGGTGTTGATGGATCAGGAATGCACTCTCAGTTTCGAGATGCTAGCTTCACTCTGATGTAATGAATCCAGGGACCCACTTCAGCTAAACTGCAGTAGGGGTGGCCAAAATGACAGTGAACAGGCCCCTCCAATGGGGTTTCAGGGGTTGGACATTTCATTCCTTTATTTATATTGCATCCCCTGGTTTAAAGGGGTGAGTGTCTGTGGTCAGACTCACAGGTAATCGCTCCCTGACCCAGGGGCATAAGGTGGTTAGGGTAAAGCCAAGGGCCCACATCTGTTGTCTTATTGCCTATCTCATTTAGATACCCCCTTAGGCCCTTAATAATGGGAGGAGGGTGCCCATAAAGGATTTTATAAAGAGAGAACCCCATCTGTTCTTTAGCCTCCCACTTGCAGCTGCCTCCCTGAAGGTTCTTATCTCTCCCTGCCTAATGTTAACCCTTTCCCTATTCATTTCTCCCCCTGGAATAGGGCCCCTAACTCCCATTAGGGAACAGGGATGACGATTGTTCTGGCTTCTTCAAGCTGATAAGGGACGATATAGAGGTACAGCAGTTTGAGTCTACCCAAGAGTCGGTCGAGTGGCCCACAGTATGGTTCTACAGGAAAGCTGGCAGGCATGAGGCGGCATAAACATTAGCAGACACAAGGAGAAAGACACAAAGTAAAGATTATATTGACCAACAAGATGGCATCTTAAGGTAATGTCCCCAGTTCCCAAACCTGTCAAACAATCTAGGAGAGACCCTGACTTTGTAAACAACATGTGTCAGGGAGCCTCTCATAACCCAGGTGATGGAGGAGGAGGAACAGTAAGTAATCAATGGTCGCTCTATTGCCAAGAGTTTGGCCCTAACTTAATTAAAAAAAAAATTTAAAGCATCTAATACCTGTGAGGTGTTATTTAGAGTTTTGCTGAGTATAAGCAGGCAGTTTGCTTTATTTTGAGGTGTAAAACTTTTTCAAGAGCCAGGAGTTCTACTAGAGAAAGAGTTGAGGCAGCCATTTACCATTATTAATTTGCAAATCTTTAGGTAAGCCAAACCTGGGTATTATTTTATAGAGCAGAACTGTTATTACTTTTTGTGCCGTTTCTGTCTTGTAGGGGAAGGCCTTTACTCGATTAGTAGAAGTATCAATCCATACCAACAGATGTTGGAATTCCTTTGACCTTGGCATCTGAGGGAAACCTAATTGTCAGTCTTTCCTGGATGGTCTCCAGTTTCCTGACTGCCTGGGAGAGCAAGTTTGTGGTTGAGAGGATTGTTTCTAAGACATACTTCACAGGCTGATACTACTTGCAGAACTGTCCTTGACAAATTTTTTCCAGTAAATATCCTTTGGGCCATTTGATAAGTTTTGTCCCCCCCTAAATGAAAGGCCTGATGCTGTGTTTTAATGATCTTTTAGCTTTGTGAGCTTGGTAATAGTAATTGCCCTCCTCTGTTTGTAACCATTCCAAGGGCTGGAGACAGTGTCTAGGAGTCAGACCCTAGTTTATTTATATGTGGGGGGGGGGGGGGGGATAGGTGGGACTGAGTCTCCTTTAATAATTGATATAACAGGCAAAATATTTTCCTGAACCCTGGTATTTACAGCCTACAAAATCCAGCAATTCCCAAAAACTTACACAATTGTTTATTTGTTCTGGAGTTAGTAGTATTATAGTCTCTAATTTAGTTATAATGTCCCTTCCTAGCAAGGGAGTAAGGCTCTCTGGTATTATCAAGAAAGAATGAGAAAAAAATTAGTTTTTCCCATATGTATCCCAGGAGCTGAGAGAAAAATTTAGTTATAAGTTTTCTGGAGATGCCTCTAATCGTCATGCTGAGTTTGGATAGTTGGCCTGGAGTGTAAAGGAGGACAGAAAATGTAGCTCTGGTGTCTGGGGTGCCTGGGTGGCTCAATAGGTTGAGTGTCCGACTTCAGCTCAGGTCATGATCTTGCGGTTTCTGAGTTCAAGACCCTCGTTGGGCTCTGTGTTGACAGCTCAGAGCCTGGAGCCTGCTTCAGATTCTGTGTCTCCATCTCTCTCTCTGCCCCGCCCCCCACTCATGTTCTGTCTGTCTGTCTCTCTCTCAAAAATAAACATTAAAAATTAAAAAAAAAAAAAGAGAAGGAAATCAACCAGTTTTCCTTCTATATTTAGAATTGCTTGAGGCTCTGGGTTTCTGCTAGATAGTTGGTTTAGGGGAGCCACCATGAAGAGCCCCAGGCCCCATCAGTCCCTTCCAGGGACACTGGTAATCTGAGCCCTCACAGATAGAGGTCCCCAAGGGCATTCAGATCCCCAGTGATTGTCTCCACGTAAGGGGCATGGCTTAAGGGGTTTTCATTTTGGTTGTCCTCTCTGAGGACCTTCTTACTTTTAGTGCTCTGAATGGCCATACAGATGGCACTTGGTGCCAGGAACCTCGGGAAGTCCGGTCTGACATATTATGTAAGGCTACAACTAAGGCCTCAGATTTTTTTTTAAGCTTCTTTTTCTGTTTGTTTTTTGTTTTTTGCTTTTTTTTTTTTTTTTAAATTCTCATCTTGATCTTGGTTGTAATTACCCAATTGGCAGCTTGTAAGAGCTCCTCCAGGGTCCCTTCTGGACCAACAGCCAGTTTTTGCAGTTTTCTCTAAATATCCGGGGCCGACTGAATGACAAATTTGTCTTTTGGAATCGTCTCAGCCTCACGGGTGTTAGGGGAGATAGCCATATATTTAATGAGAGCCTCCCTTAACCTTTCCAGGAAGGCCACCAGGGTTTTATTTTGTATCTGTAAGATAGTGGCTAATTTGGCATAACCTTAGATCTCCTGACCATATATAAAAAATTTTTTTAAGATTTTTCTTTACAAACCTTTTACAACTTTGCTTTTAGATTTTGACCTAAGCCTTTATATATATATATATATATATATATATATATATATAAACAACCAGTCTCATTTAGGACAAAATTACTTTTTTAACTTTAACAAAAAATGCATTATCATTTCTTATATATATATGTATGTATCTACTCTTTTTTTTTTTTTTTTTTTTTTTTTAAATTTTTTTTTTTTCAACGTTTATTTATCTTTGGGACAGAGAGAGACAGAGCATGAACAGGGGAGGGGCAGAGAGAGAGGGAGACACAGAATCGGAAACAGGCTCCAGGCTCCGAGCCATCAGCCCAGAGCCCGACGCGGGGCTCGAACTCACGGACCGCGAGATCGTGACCTGGCTGAAGTCGGACGCTTAACCGACTGCGCCACCCAGGCGCCCCTGTATCTACTCTTTTACATGCAGAGTTGCTTTTCTTATTTTCATTAGTCTTAACTATATTTGGCAGATTTTTAACTCTTACAAACCTTAGTCTCCAGTGAAAACTAAGTAGTAACCAATTGTGAACTGTTACATCAGAATTTTTTAGACAGCAAACTTATGAATCAATTAAGCACAAAGCATGTTTTCCAACAGGTCCAAATATCTTTAGTTTCTCTGCAACAAGTCAAAAACACACACCTACATCTAGTAATTAGTGCTTTAGTCTCTTATCTTGTTAGATCTCCAATGAATTTAATCCCAATTTAAACTTTAACATTTTAGTTTACCAAAGACTTTGAAAGCTATCTTAACAATTACCCATGAAAACCATGAGACAGACGAAGTTAACCATTACTTTAGGTCATCCTTTTGCTAACAAATTTGAACAGAGATAACATAGGCATATTTGACCTTCAGCAAATCTAGGTAGAATAAAAGTTTTTGTTGTTGTTGTTGAATAAAAGTTTTTGTTGTTGTTGATAAACATTGTCTGTTTCAAACCAACAAACTTAAATTAGCTTAAACACTGAATACATTTTACTTGGATCCATTTAAGACAATTTGCTCTCCATGGTTAATTTTTACCTAGAGCACTGGTGGGGAAATCTGAAATGGGTGGTGTTCGCTCCAAGGCCTCTAGGGTGGGAGGAGGAGCTGATGGTGTCTGAGGCATTAAA
Source organism: Lynx rufus (assembly GCF_022079265.1). Classification (NCBI taxonomy): domain Eukaryota; kingdom Metazoa; phylum Chordata; class Mammalia; order Carnivora; family Felidae; genus Lynx; species Lynx rufus. Next base: position 180,512,045 of record NW_025814823.1, read on the forward strand.
GAGCAGTTATGCAGGCTGTCCCCAGGTGGTGCAGAAACAGGAGGGGGGTGGGGGGGGGGGAGGAGGGAAAGCAGAAGAGGCCAGGTGCCAGCAAAAGGCAGAGAAAGAATTCCCAGTTTTAAATCTTGTCAGATCAGACAGAGGAGCCGACTCCAGGTTTCTTTTGTTTTGTTTTGTTTCGTTTTCCATTAGTGGAATTAGGCAGTCAATGTCAGTTGAGAGAAGACAGGGAATTTCCCCAAAATGAAGAGTTTCAGCAGCTATTTGGGAATATTCCTTAAAGTCCCCGTTCTTAGGTAGACTATCCAAAGACAGTTGGCTCTAATTATCATAGTCATTGACCCAGGAAATGAATGAGAGACAAGTCCCCACACACAGTCACACAGCAACTCTAACCCATTGATCTCCCTACATTCAGTGCCTTAGAGTTGCGGCTTTGTTCCTCATCCGTTGTGGAACTACTAGGGCAACTCTGGAAGGTGATCAGGCTCCCCTTCTGCCTCTTAGGGGCAGGCCTGCCAAAATGAACCCTGGTTCTTACCAGTCTGATGGGCAGCGCTCCCTGAGCTGGTTCCTGGGCCTTATGGGTTCCATTGGCGCACACAGGGTCCTTACCCTGGTACTGGGAGGGCTAGTCTCCTGTGGATCAAGCCATCTGCTGGCTCCAGGTAAGGCTGCCTCTCCCGGCCCTCCGGGATTCATATCTCCTGCAGCAAAGGAGGTGGAAATGCACCATCTCCAAATCCTGGACGAGCCCCCAAGTAATGTAGCAGGATTCTCGCACAGAGAGTCATGACACCAAGGCTTTTCTTTCCAGGAAGCAACTTTATTCCTGCCGGCACCACTCAGTTGGCTTCATACCCGAAGAACTGAGCCCTGAATGCCACATGGCATGGTTTTTTATATATTTTCTTCTTTGTCTCCCATATATGGTAACACATACAAACATGCAGTCTGATTAAGTGGTCTCACGTTGTTACAAGGTCATGAGGGATGTTGTCACATATGCACATAGATTACCTTGAGGTTTTTTGTTTTTTCTTTCCTTAGGGAAGGGACCCTACCACATTAGGGACCAGGCTTCAGGTAAAGCTGATGGGGAAAGAAAGCAATTTGTATGTCCTACCCTTTCCCAGACATTATGCAAGTCACTTTATGTGTGTTATCTCATTTTATTCCTCCAGCAACCGTTTAGAATAGATCTGATCAAGGATGAAGAAAGCGAGGCTCAGAGAGGGGAAGTGACACACACATGTAAGCAGAGTCGCACAACTGTTAAGTGATAAAGCCAGGCTTAGAATCCTGTAGGCTGATGAAATGTGCAACCCTTTCTGAACAAAAGGCCTAATAATGTGAGTGTGTCCCACTCGATCTGAGATGCAGGCTACAGAAGGGGAGCCCGAGTCATAGCATGTGCCAGCACTCCTGGGCTCTTTGAGAGCTTCCAAAGAGGGCTGAGAAATCTCGAGGAAGCAGCCCTCTCTGTGTAGTACTGGGACTTCACACTCTCTGTCCAAAGTGTGGTACATGGTGACCCTTCCCACTCTTTGGTCCTTGTTTCAGCTGGGCCAGCACTTCTGCTGGCAGCCCCGACCTCACAGCTCCTGCACTCAGCACTGGGCAGCACTGGTGGCAGCTGTGTTACCTCATTTCTCTGGCCTGGGATAGCAGGTTAGAAAACTGGTGAGCAAGAGTAGGACGTCTGGAGGTTCGAGGAGAGTGGAGGTCAGGAAGGGCCATATCCCTGGCTACCAGGCCCAGACAGGCCCAACAACCCTGCCTCTATTTCTATATGAGGATTGCAAGACAAGGAGAAGCTGCTGAAATGCGTAGGCTCTGAGGCACCAGGTTTCCTTCTAGTCTAGTCACCTCCAGAGAATTCTGGAGGCAGAAGACGATTCTAGTGGGAAGCGTTGAGGCCACTGCAAGATGCACCTCTGAATGAGAAACTGAGCATAATGAGTATCTCCCAACAGTGCCTAGGGAGAATAAATTTCCAGTTCACACACAAGCATGCATGTGTACATGCACACACACACACACACACACACACACTCACACACACACCAGCCAACCTAATCACTGCTGTCTCTGTCTTGTGCCCTGAGACCCAATCCCAAGGACAGTATCCTTTGGGTTTCCTTTTCAGGGTCCTTGCTGGAAGCCCACCACACACCCATGGTAGCTCTGATTCCTCAGGCAGGCTCTAGCCAACCTCTTTTTTCTTTAAGTTTATTTATTTTGAGAGAGAGAGAGAGAGCAGGGAAGGGGCAGAGAGAGACAGAGAGACAGAATCCCAAGCAGGCTCCATGCTATCATCGCGCAGCCCAGTGCGGGGCTTGAACTCACAAACCACAAGATTATGACCTGAGCCAAAATCAAGAGTCAGATGCTTAATCAACTGAGCCACCCAGGCGCCCCTAGACAACCTCTTGCTTTCAGTTTTAGGAAGGAATAGGCATCTGTTCCAGATTGCCCTCTGAACTCAAGGTGATACCACATTCTCTCAGTGGTTCTCAGGGAGCCTCCTGCCCTTCCTTTGAGGTATGTGTGGGCAGGGATTCCTGCTCTTGGTCACTCTCTCTCCATCATTTACATGCCTCTTTATACTCCCAAAGCAGCAATGGAACCAGATTTTTTGATCCCCATTTGGCATGTTCTGCATAACTGGTCTAGCTCCTCCCTTTAGAAATCGAGGGCTCTTAATGCCTTTTGTTCTCAGCTTTATGGGTATTTTCAATCAGAATATTAGAAGATCAAGAATGCTGTACACCCTCCACCTACCATTCTTTCTTTTTGGCACTTCTGCATATAGCGGATAGATCCCACCCCCTAAATGTATGTGCACATCTGCACAGATGCATACACACACACATATGCATCTCCCACACACACACAAATACAACAAGTAGCTGAAAACAGAATCTAAGAGACCCAAGTGGTAGAGATGTTATCTCCACAAATAGCATCTGGGCCCAAAATACCTGTCACGAGTCAACCTGTGAAGACATCTGGTGGGCGTGAAAGGTTTTGAGGCTGGGATCTACGCAGCCCCCTCCAGCTGCACTTCAATGTGTGTTCATTTCAGTATTGGACTGTAGGAGGCAGTCTGATTCCCTCATTTCTTTTTTTTTTTTTTTTTTTTTTTTAATTTTTTTTTTCAACGTTTATTTATTTTTGGGACAGAGAGAGACAGAGCATGAACGGGGGAGGGGCAGAGAGAGAGGGAGACACAGAATCGGAAACAGGCTCCAGGCTCCGAGCCATCAGCCCAGAGCCTGACGCGGGGCTCGAACTCACGGACCGCGAGATCGTGACCTGGCTGAAGTCAGACGCTTAACCGACTGCGCCACCCAGGCGCCCCTGATTCCCTCATTTCTAAGTAATCAGGGGGAACCTCATAATAGTCTGCTGATACTTAAAATAAAATCACTCCAAAAAGGATGGGTCACACCATGGACACTGTGCCTGCGTCCCCCCAGGGGTCATCACTGTGTAATGGAGTCCTGGCATCATCTGAGCCAATAATCAGGCAAAATTAGATATTTTCAGTGAATACCTTTCCTCTGCCAGCAATGCACAGCTCACAACTCACAAGGGCCTTCCACACACATCACTTTATCCCAGTCTTGTGCAGAGCTCTGTGAGAAGAGAGTATTACCCGTCTCTGGGAAAGATGAAGATGCCCATTTCAAGACTCCTGAGGTTCTTAATAAACCAAACTAAATACATTGGCAGAAGCCCTGATTACTTTCCTCCCCTACCCCATTTCTCCCCATCGCAAACCTACCTACACTGATATGGCTCCTCCCCACCTGCAACAACGGGCAAGGATCCAAGGCACACCTGGGCTTGGGACCCCATTGCTCTGCTCCTCAGGGCAAGTGCTGTTCCCCGTTCACCCTGCCCTCCTCAAGTTGGCTGCACTCTCTCTCCCAGAGCTTCCTAGTCACCTGCTTCATTTGCAGAATGATCCAAAGTTAAGCTTAGAGAAGAGAACTAGAAGGAAGGAAGAGGAAAGGGGTGAAGGAGAAGGGAAGAAGGAAGGGGAAAGAGATGGGAGAGATGGAGTTGGCTCTCTACCTACAAGAAACAAACCCACTTTGGGGCGCCTGGGTGGCGCAGTCGGTTAAGCGTCCGACTTCAGCCAGGTCACGATCTCGCGGTCCGTGAGTTCGAGTCCCGCGTCGGGCTCTGGGCTGATGGCTCGGAGCCTGGAGCCTGTTTCCGATTCTGTGTCTCCCTCTCTCTCTGCCCTTACCCCGTTCATGCTCTGTCTCTCTCTGTCCCAAAAAAAATAAATAAACGTTGAAAGAAACAAACCCACTTGTGTTTCTTCTGACTGGACACTTCTCCCAGCCATCGCCTTAATCTCTTTCCTTCTTTTCACAGCCAAATATTTGGGAAGAAAGGTCTATACATGTCTCTACTTCTTTACTTCCTCTTTCTTTCCCAACTGGCTATAATCTGGCTTCTGTCCCCTCCTCTCCACTAAAACCGATCTAAATTCACCAAGGAGTATCTGACTGCTAAAAAAAAAATTAAAAACAAAAATTTGTTTTCTCCAGAGCCTCTGGTTCTGCAGACGACCCCCTTCCTTTTCTTGAGACTTTCCTTTCCCCTGGCTCTGTGGCCCTATCTCTTCCTGAGATACACCCTCCGTCTCCCTCTCCTTTTCTTTCTTTGTCCACTAACCCTTAAATGCCAGGACCCCTCCCTACACCATCTTAATTCCTCACTCTTCATTACCACAGGGATGTGACATTCAAATCCACAATTCTAACCACCAGCCTCAGCTCCCCACTGATGATGGCCTACACCCTGTCATAATAACAATAGCTCATATGATTAACTGATACTATGTGCCAGTGCTGTGCCAACCCACAATAACCCTCTGAAGCAACCCATTATCAGCCATATTTCACAGATGTCCAAACTTAAATAACCAGCCTGAGGTCACATGGTTATCAAGAGGTTGGTTTTTTTTTAATTTTATTTTTTAAATTTACATTCAAATTAGTTAGCATATAGTGCAACAATGACTTCAGGAGTAGATTCCTTAATGCCCCTTCCCCATTTAGCCCACCCCCCTCCCACAACCCCTCCAGTAACCCTCTGTTTGTTCTCCATATTTAAGAGTCTTCAAGAGGCTGCTTTTAAAGTCCATTCTCACTGCTGTTTCTGGTTTCCAGCAACATGATAAACTAACAAAGGGCTGCTGGCTCCCTCACCACAGTCCGACCCTGGAGGAAAAATGAAAGTGATAAGGAGCTGGATGAGTCTGAGGTCCTGTCAAAACTGTGAGGAATCCCTCTGGAAAGCCAGAAGTTGGTTGGGTCCCAATGGAGATGGAAAACAGTGGCGTAGGGAATAGGAGGACAGCCAAGTGCCAACCAGGTAACAGATTCTGAAGAGGGCCTTAGAGCTGCTCTTTCCTGCATTTCCATGGGGGCTGAGGGTGGGACTGCCTGCCAGCCAGTGCCTGGAGACAGAGCAGCAGCAGGGCACTGGCTGGGCTGGGAACCGAGAACAGCAGGTGCACACAAATGGCCTGGCTCAGGACACTCCTCCTTGCCCCACAGCCTGAGGACAAGGGGATGTCCGCCAAAGAAGACAGCTCTTGGAAAGAGCAGTGCCCAAGGGTAAGTACAGCCAGACTCCTCAGGGACAGGGAAAGAAGCAGTGGTTAGTTCCAGGCTGGAAGGCCAGGGCACTCATCTTGAGGTGTACACCCGAGCACACATACTCACATTCTTAAAACTTTGCAGAACACAACAGGGGCCAATCCTTTCAGCCCTCCGCCTGGACACACATTCCCAACCAAGGCGATGAGCCCCCAAGGGGAAAGCTGGTGTGTGTGATCACAAATTAGAATAACCAAGGCAAGCAACACCACAAAAGAAAGTCAAAAGGGTAGCCAATGAATATCAGATAAAGCCCAGCTGAAGGGCCAGAACAGACAATTCAAATAAGCACAACAAATACCTTCAAAAATGTAGAAGAGTTTGTAAAATGACTCAAGAACAAATACTCATGTTGAAAAATAATAAAAAAAAAATTAGCAAAGCTGGTTTGCAAATATTAACTGTTTTAATATCAATTAAATATTAAAATATTAAATATTAAATTAAAAACCAATGCTGTTTTTTTTTAAAAAGGAACTTTATAGATTGGTTGAATAACAGAATGCAGAAACTTATTTTATTTATTTTTACTTCTTTTTTTTTTTTTTAAGAAACTGTGTATTTCCTGTCAACCTTATTTCCATTTTGTTTGCCTTTATGGGAAAATAGCTCAAGACCACTCAACAGTTGTTCCTACCCATTCAGTGGCCTGGATAAACTTGAAGAATGAATTAGTGAGACTGGAAATTCCAGTCAAGACAATCATCCAGAGGAATAACTGGGAAGAGATGAAAAAATAATAAACTATAGAAGAGAAGCTACAAGACATATATGGAAGAGAGAAGCAGACCTGTCAGCATTTAGATAATAAAAATCCCAGAAGGGGTAAAAAATAAGCATAGGTAAGAAAATATTTGAAGAAACAATAACTAAAATTTTTTCCCAAGATTAGAAAGAAAGAATAGACTTTAGATTAAAAGATCTCACAGTGGGGTGGCTGGGTGGCTCAGTCAGCTAAGTGTCCAACTTTGGCTCAGGTCATGATCTTGTGGTTCATGAGTTTGGGCCCCACGTTGGGCTCTGTGCTGACAGCTCAGAGCCTGGAGCCTTCTTTGGATTCTGTGTCTCCCTCTCTCTCTGCCCCTCCCCGGCTCACACTCTGTCTCTCTCTCAAAAATAAATAAACATTTAAAAATTTACAAAAAACATTTCGTAGAGTGACAAACAGATATGTATGAATAAACCCACTCTTATTCACATTAAAATGATAGCTTAGGATATCAAAAACAAAGAGAAAATGCTTCCAAAGAGGAAGAACAGATCATCTCTTAAAAGCAGACAATGGAATTCTGAAAAACATTTATTCCAATATAAGTATGTATATATACATATACATATATAAAATTTATATATCACATAATGTATAATTATATATGTAAATAATTATATATTTGTATCTCACCATTTATAAAGCACAGCTTGATTTTCACAATGTGAATACATCTGTGTAACTAACCCTCATATTAAAAGGCCCTTTTAATTGGCCCTTACCAGTCACCATTTGTACCCCACAGACAGCTCCATCCTAACTGCTAACACCATGAATTAGTTTTTTTCTATTTTTGAATTTTACATAAATATATGCACACTGTATATACTAATTTGTATCTGGCGTCTTTAGCTCAACATATGTTTATGGGAGTTATGTGTTTGCATCCATGTAGCAATTGTTCATCTATTCTCACTGATAATAGAGCAGAGTTTCTCAACCTCAGCAGTGCTTATATTTTGGGCCAGATAATTCTTTTATGGGAAGACTGTCCTATGCAATGCAAGATATTTAGCAGTGTCCTCAGTCTCTACCCAGTAGATGCCAATAGCAATCCTCTTCCCTCTCCCAACAAGTTATGAGAACCAAAAAAATATCTCCAGACATTGCCAAATGTCTCCTGGGAGGCAACATCGTTTCCAGTTAGAAACATTGCTGTATTGTAGAAATATAGGAAAAGTTTATTTATCTGTACTACTGTTGATAGACATTTAGGTTGTTTTCTAATTTGGGACTATTATGAATAATACTATTATGAAGAAAAGCAGTATTTTCAAAAGTTTTAAAGGAAAAGAGCATCAAAACTGGATTTTTTAAGTTTATGTCTGTCTGTCCATCCATCCATCCATCCATCCATCCATCCATCCACCTATTTATTTTAGTAATCTCCACACCCAGCATGAGGCTCAAACTCACAACCCTATGATCAAGAATCACATGTTCTTCCAACTGAGCCAGCCAGGCACCCCTCAGAATTTTAATCTATATAAAAAGTGCCAGTTTTATCACTCAAAACAATATTCTCTTTGGAAATATTCTTTGAAAATTCTTTTGTAGTTAGTATTCCAGCAAGAAGAGAAACAAGGGGCACCTGGGTGACACAGTCAGTGAAGCATCCGACTCTTAATGTCAGCTCAGGTCATGATCTCATAGTTTGCAATATCAAACCCCACATTTGGCTCTGTGCTGACAACATGGAGTCTGCTTTGGATTCTCTCTCTGCTCCTTCCCTACTCATATGCTCTCTTGCTCTCGCTCTTGCTCTCTCTCTCTCAAAAAAGGAGGAGGAGGAATAAGAGGAAGAGGAGGAAAAGGAGGAGGAGGAGGAGAATAAAGAGAGGAGAAACAAATCTATACGAATGCTACAAGCCATATGTAAAATAAAGGTGAGTAAACAGCATAGCAAAGTATGCTGTTATCTAAAATAGGAAAAACAACTTCCACTTCTGGGTAGAATGTAGGAGGTTGAAACAGGCCAACCCTGACACTAACAACTATTAAAACCTAGACAGATTACCCCCCAAAAAAAAAAAATCACATTTTCCAGATGTCAAGGACTTTGGAATAAGGACTGAAAGGACTAAACACCCCACAGAGGAGAGAACAGTTCACTGGAGAGCTATCAGATCAGCAGCTGATACACTCCCCTGGCGGCATTTGCCACATCGGGACATGGGTGGAGGACTGGGACTTGGCCCAGGCAGACAGCCACTACTGGGGGAAAGGGAAACCATCAAAGCTTTCTTCTATTGCTGGTGGCTAGAGTGGAAAAAACAGAAATGAGGAGCCTTCAGACACGCTTGATTTTCCTGACCACAGGTTTGCGGACTCCAAAGCAGGAGGGCAGGAGGCTAAATGAGCTGGGCTAAAAGCTTCTGAAAGTCAAATAAAATCTGATGCATATGCTAATCCATAAAACAAGTCTTAATAAATGTAACAGGCCTGAAATTATACAAAGTGTGTTCTCCAACCACAATGGAATTAAGTTAGAAATTATTAGCAGAAAGAAATCTCAGAATTCCTCAAATATCTGGAAATTAAACAACATATCTCTAAATAATCCGTGGGTCAAAGAAGAATTCCCAAGAGAAATTAAAAACCATCTTGAACTGAATGAAAACACAACCATAATGTCAAAATGTATGGGATGTGGTAGGGGTGCCTGGGTGGCTCAGTCGGTTAAGCATCCAACTTTCGCTCAGATCATGATCTCATAGTTCATGGGTTCAAGTCCTGTGTTGGGCTCTGTGCTGACAGCTCAGAGCCTGGAGCTTGAGCCTGCTTCGGATTCTGTGTCTCCTTCTCTCTCTGCCCCTCCCCTGCTTGTGCTCTGTCTCTGTCTCTCTCTCTCAAAAATTAATGTGTTAAAAATATTTTTAAAAAATTATGGGAGGTAGCTAAAACAATGCTTAGAGGGAAATGCATACCTTCAAATACCTATATCAGAAAAGAGGAAAGGCTTCAATCAATAACTTAATCTTCCACCCTAATAAACTAGAACAAGGCCAACAACACCTTAGGAAAAGGTACAAAAGATCTTTTTGCAAAAGAAGATAACCAAATGTCTGATAAAAGGTACTCAGCTCTGCTAGTCATTAGGAAAATGCAAAAAACCACAAGGTAATACAAACCAACCAGAACCAGGACAACTAAAAGAAACAGAAAAATATCATGTGCGGGTGACATTGGTGATGGGGGTCTAAACTGACACACCTACTTTGGAGATTTGGTTAGCAGTATTGACCAAAGCTGAACTATACATACCTGAAGAACCAGCAGTTCCACCCCCAGTGATATACTCAACAGGAATGCCTACCTCTGCTCACCAAAAGCCATGCACTAGAATGTTTATAGTAACTCTATTCATAATAGGAAAAACAAACAAACAAACAGAAAACTGGAAAATACCAAATGCTCATAAAAAGTAAAATCAATCAATAAATTGTAGTATGTCATATCATGAAACACTATGCAAGATACTACACAACAATGATCAGACTACAATTACATACAGCCACCGAAATTAATCATACCAAAAAAAGGGTTAAGCATAATAAGATAGATACAAAAACATACATGCTGTATGATTCCTTGTATATAAAATGCAAAAATTGATAGGACAAAAAAGAGTAAATAAAAAAATATTTACTCTTTTAGAAGTAAGAATTGTGATTTACCTTAGTAAGGGTATGAGGACTGACTGCTGATAGGCATAAGGAAAATTTGAGTGTTAGTAATGTTTTGGTTTTTTATTTCACTAGTTACACCAGTGTGTTCATTTTCTGAAAATTCATTGAGCTGTACCTTAATTATATGTTTGCCTTTGTATACGCATATAATATTTCAATTAAAAATTTCAAAAAATCATGCAGTAAGTGATTCAGACAGGATTCAAACCCAGCCAGTCAGATTTAAGAGAATGAATCCTAAATCTCAATTCTAGATTCAAGGTTACACCATTCTCGAGAATGGTTGAAGAAAAAATCTAAGTATATACCTACGTTAGTCAGGGTTCTCTGAGGAACAATAGGATGTGTTTGGAGAGACAGAAAGAGGGAGAGAACAATTTTTTGTTTAAGAAATTGGCTCCTGCAGTTGTCGGGGGCTGCCAAGTCCAAACTCTGCAGGGAAGGCCAGCAGGCTGGAGACTGAGGGAAGAGATAATGTTTGGGCTCAAGTCTGAAGGTAGTCTAGAGGCAGAATTCCCTCTCCTTCAGAGGACCTCTGACATTTTTCTCCTAAGGCATTCAGCTGATTGGATGAGACCCACCCACACTATATAGTCTAATCTGCTTTACTCAAAGCCTATTGATTTAAATGCTAACCTGTAAAAAATGCCTTCACAGAAACATTTAGACTGGCTTTTGACCAAATATCTGGGTACTGAAGTCTGGCTAAGTTGACACATGAAATTAACCATAGCAATCTCTAACAATTCAAAATGAAAATTCTAGACAAAGTCTAGAGACAAAAGAGTGGAGACAAAAGAGAAAAGAGTTGTCGAGTGGAGACAAAAGAGAAAAAATAAGGGATGTGAAAACATGCTAATATTTTTGTCTTGTTCAGGAGGAAAATAGTGACAGTATTATGTTTAAGACATTATTAGGGAGGATAACTACAAATATTTGTCTTAATTCGTTAAAAACAGAATGCATGGGGCACCTGGGTGGCTCAGTTAAGCGTCCGACATCGGCTCAGGTCATGATCTCACAGTCCGTGAGTTCGAGCCCCCATCGGGCTCTGTGCTGACAGCTCAGAGCCTGGAGCCTTTTTCAGATTCTGTGTCTCCCTCTCTCTCTGACCCTCCCCCATTCATGCTCTGTCTCTCTCTGTCTCAAAAACAAATAAATGTTAAAAAAAAAAAATTAAAAAAAAAATTAAAAAATAAATAAATAAATAAATAAAATAAAAATAGAATGCATGTATTTCAAGCCAACAGAACAAAATTCAATTTAATGAAAGGAAGGAAAAGAAAAAAAATAATAAAATATAAAGCATAGTAAACATAAAATAAGAATAATTCATATATAATATGAATCTTAGTTTCAACAAAAGTAAACTCACTGCTCAAGAGACTATTAGATTCTATTTTTGAAATATCTATATCAAATATATTTCTTATAAGTTACTGGTAGAATTTATGTCTACAAACAGCTAAGCAAATTTTGAAAAAGAAGAACCAAGAAAGACTATCCACATTACTAGTTGTTAAGGCATATTTTAAACCACAATAAGTCATCAATGCATTGATATAAAGGAGCAAATAAACCAATGGACAGAATTAAGAGCTCAGAAATAGACCCAGGTATACATAGCAATTTGTTAGATAATAATAAATGGACATGGATGGATTTTCTTGGAGATGATGTTGGGAAAACCAGTTTACCATATGTGAAAAATAAAGTTGGATCTCTACTTCAGACCATACACAATGGTGAATTACAAAAAAGCAAAGGCATAAATATAAAAAGTAAAATTATAAAGTTAATAGAAACTCCTATCTGTGTGACCTGTGAGAAAGAACCTGTTGACACTCTAAAAGCAGACATTACACAGAGGAAAATATTACATTTGATTACACCAAAATTAGAGATTTCAGGGGCACCTGGGTGGCACCTGAGCATCTAACCTCAGCTCAAGTTATGATCTCATGGTTCTTGGGTTTGAGGCCATGTTGGGCTCTGTGCTGACAGTTCAGAGCCTGGAGCCTGCTTCAGATTCTGTGTCTCCCTCTCTCTCTGCCCCTCCCCCATTCATGCTCTGTCTCTCTCTTTCTCTCTCTCTCTCTCTCAAAAACAAATAAATATTAAAAAAAATTTTTTTTAATTAGAGATTTCATAAACAAAATACAGATGAAAAATTGGGAAAAGATACCTGCAATATTTAAAGTTGGTAAGAGATTAATATCTACAACACTCAAAAATTCCTTCAAAATCAACAAGAAAAGAACTGGAAACCCAGTAGAAGAATGAGCAAATGAGATACACTTAAATTTACCGAGGAGGAAACTTGAGTGGCTAATAAGCAAAAAAAGAAAAGGATAAAGGCCTAGGAGCTCCTGGGTGGCTCAGTGGGTTAAGCGTTTCAAAATTCTTGGTTTCTGCTCAGGTCATGATCTCATGGTCTGTGAAATGGTATCCCACTTCATGTGCTGTCAGCACAGAGCCTACTTGGGATTCTCTCTCTCCCTCTCTATCTCTCTGCCTCTTCCCTGCCCCGCCCCCCCACAAGAGCTCTCTCCCTCTCAAAATAAATAAACGTGAAAAAAAAGTTTTAAAAAAAGAAAAAGAAAAAGCCTAAATTTACTAGTAAAAAGCGAATTACAAACTGTCATTAGATATCCCATCAAATTAGTAAAAATGAAAAAGTCAGGAAATACCAAGTGTTGGCAAGGATATGGGAAAACACCAACCAATCCTCTTGCACTGCTGATGGGAGAGAATAACAGAACAGCTAAACTGGAAAGCAATCTGCCAGAGTTTTCATACTTGACCAATTCTAAGATACATGTTCTTTGTGTGCTATGAACTGAGGGGGAGGTGATTGCACATAGTCATATGTCTATCTATCTGATTCCCACTGAGGCTTAAATTCATCATGATCTAATGTAACTCATCATCTTGCTCTACCCTCTCACTCTACTCCTCCTCCGTTTCTTGCATTAAAGTCCCTGCCAGGTTAATATTATCACCATCTACTTAGTCACCTAAAGAAGGTAACTCGAGTCAACTTGTACTGTTCCCACTCCCTGTGACTTTGGTCAGTTCTCCCATTTGATGATTCCACCTCTAAAGTGGTCTTGAATCCCTCCATTTGTGTCCATCCTCACTGCCACAAATGTAATACAAAATCTGGTTACTCCCCTTTTAAGTAACTAAAGTAGCCTCAGTCCTGCATCTTCCCCTTTCCTCTTCTATTCACAGTGCATACCAGCAGCTAGAGTGACTGTTCTAAAATATAAATGGGTTCACAGAACTCTCTCCTTAACAGTCCTTCACCAGTTTCCCAAAGTTCAAGTCCTTTAAGCTGTAAAGCACATCTTCACCATCTGCCTTCTGCCTCTCTCCAGCCTCAATGCTTTCCGCTCTTCCACATTCAACCCATGACCCTGAAACACCAACCTGGTGACACCATAATCTGTTCTTGCCTGGGAAGCTCCAGGGTTGGCCAATTACAAGGAAATTTGATTATAGAAATAATTACAATAGATTATCAAAATAAATGTCTATTTTTTACTGTATATATTTTTGTAACTTTGTATTTTTATATCATTACAATCTTAGAGAAAATTTGCATCAACAATACAAAGAACTGCATACCCTTTACCCAGATTTATCAGTTATTTATATTTAGCCCCATTTGCTTTGTCTTCATAATTCTCTCTGTATTTTTTTCATGTCATTTTTTCTGAACTATTTGAAAGTACGTATGTTGGAGACATCATAGCCCTTTATCCCTACATATCTCAGAGTATATTTTCTAATAAGGACATCGTCTTACACAATCATGTACAGTTATCAAAATCAGGAAATTTAACATTGATACGATACTATTATCTAATCTACAGATCTATAGTCCATTTTCAAATTTTATCAATTGTCCTAAAAACATTTAAAAAAAAAAAGTGTATTTTTTTTTTTAATTTTTTTTTTCAACGTTTTTTATTTATTTTTGGGACAGAGAGAGACAGAACATGAACGGGGGAGGGGCAGAGAGAGTGGGAGACACAGAATCGGAAACAGCCTCCAGGCTCCGAGCCATCAGCCCAGAGCCCGACGCGGGGCTCGAACTCCCGGACCGCGAGATCGTGACCTGGCTGAAGTCGGACGCTTAACTGACTGCGCCACCCAGGCGCCCCAAAAGTGTATTTATTTTTGAGAGAGAGTGAGAGCCAGGGAGGGGAGAGAGGGGCAGGGGATAGAGGATCCAAAGCAGGCTCTGTGCCGACAGCAGAGAGCTGGATGTGGGGCTCAAACTCACAAACCATGAGATCATGACCTGAGCTGAAGTCGATGCCTAAGGACTGAGCCACGCAGGTGCCCTGTCCTAAAAACATCTTAACGTTTTGCCTGTTTGGAACCCAATCCAGAGCCACACATCTAGTTCTTATGTCTCTTTGATCACCTTTACTCAGCCTTTTATTGTCTTTCTTGACTTTGACGTGTTTGAATTGTTCAGGCCAGTTATTTTGTAGAACATCCCCCAACTTGTGTTTATCTTGTGTTTCCTTCTGAAGAGATTGGCATTTTACATTTTTGGCAAAATACCACTGCAGGGACATGGTATCCCTTCTCAGTACATCCTATCAGGAGGTACAGTTTGATCCAGTATTGGTGATGTCAACTTTATCATTTGATTAAGTGACAACTGTCAGGTCTCTACACTTTAAAGTAAGTTTGTAGCCATTTTATTTTTGCTTTAAACATAAATATGCACTCATTCACCAATCTTTTCATTCAGGCCAAGGATTTTTCTTTGAGTATCGGTCTGCTAACTGGATCTTTAAGCCATTTCCAGTGCATTTCCTAGAATGCATTGTCTAAAACTTCCGATTTCAATTTCTTTAAAGAAGAGCAATAACTGGGGTGTCTGGGTGGCTCAGTCAGTTAAGTGTCTGACTCTTGATTTAGGCTCAGGTCATGATCTCATGGTTCATGAGTTTGAGCCCCGAGGTGGGCTCTGCACTGACAGCACGGAGCCTCCTTTGATTCTCTCTCTCCCCCTCTCTCTCTGCCCCTCCTCTACAATTTCTCAATCTCTCTCTCTCAAAATAAATAAACTTAAAAAAAAAAAAAAAGAACAAGAACTTAAAGCCACTGTCAAAGCAATCTGAGTGCTGAATTATTCTAGAGTTTGCATTTTCCCAGTCTTTTACTTTTTTTTTTAATGTTTTATTTTTGAGACAAGGAGAGACAGAGCATGAACAGGGGAGGGTCAGAGAGAGGGCAACACAGAATCTGAAACAGGCTCCAGGCTCTGTGCTGACAGCTCAGCTGTGCTGGGTGGCTCAGTCGGTTAAGCGGTCGATGCGGGGCTCGAAACCACGGACCGCGAGATCATGACCTGAGCTGAAGTCGGCTGCTTAACGGACTGAGCCAGCCAGGCGCCCCTTCCCAGTCTTTTACTTAAGCAAATTGACTTCATCCATTTTTTCCCAAAGTTTTCAACCTGGTTTTCCTGGTAACAACTCTCTTTTCATACTTAAGTTCATTGGTAGGTACAATTTTTAACTAATTTATAAAATTCTAATAGCAAGTGCAACTGGCATAAGCAGGTTTGGGAACAAATGCAACTGACTGATAGTGGTAATTAGCACACAAGTCAACTGATGGAAATAAAAACTATGGGTTTTATTTACTCCTATGTATGAGCATTTAGAATGCTGTGAGCATTTGTCAATATATTTTTCAGGCAGAATGGATAGTGTGGGTTAATCTAGCAATGCAATTAAGTAGAAGTCAGTTAACAGAGCTTTTGCTAGAAATTAAACCTCCCAAATGGACAGACATGAGTTTTCAGATTGAAAAATCCCACCAAACACCCAGAAAAATAAATTTAATCCATCATTGAGAAATGTCACTGTGCTGAAATAAGGAGAAAACCCTAAAAGAATCCAGAGAGGAAAAAAACAATATTCACCTACAAAGCAAAGAAAGTTGTAATTGCACCAGATTTTTCAATAAGCTTCAAAATTCTGATGGAAAATCATTTTCAGTCAACATTTATGTACAAAGATAAACTATGAACCAAGTATGAGGGAAGCCCAGCTACATAATCAGTTATGCGAGATCTCCCAAGCAATCTTTCTTATGGAGGTAGTGAAGAATATATAAGGAACACAGTAACACAAGGGAAGACGCCGAATCCAGGAAACAGAGGGCCCAACGCACAAGTGTGGGCAAGTATCAGCTGTCCAGATGAGAGAAGAAAGATGTAAGGAAGCAGAAGAGATGTCTCTGGTAGGGGGAGAGAGGAGAGGAGAAACAAAGTATTGAATGGAGTACCCGATGTCTCTGAACATTTAGAAATATTATTGATAGGCATTTGACAGATTTTAGCAGCAATGGGAATAAAGAGCAATAAGTACCTTGAAAACTAAGCAAATGACAAATACTGAAGGACCGCATCAACTAGAAAAAAAACAGCAGTTGTATAAAAAACAAGAAACAAAAAAGTATCAGAGCATAACTTTTGGCTGAACAAAGAACAGTATTTATACAGAATAATACAAACTCTGCCTATTGACTTAAAAACTGATGTAGAAGTAGAATGTAAGCTTTATGAGAACTGAAACCCGGGTGCCTGGCTGGCTAAGTCAGTGGAGCATGCGACTCTTGATCTTGGGGCTTTTCGAGCCCCATGTTGTGTGTAGAGATTACTTAAAAATAAAATCTTAAAAAAAAAAAAAAAAGAAAAAAAGAACTGAAACCTCATCCTAGTCACTATTATATCCTAGTATTTAGGACAGTGTTTGGTACATTGGAAATGTTTAAATGATGTATCTTGTTTTTTAATGATAGTATTTAGAGCTCAAAATTTTAAGTGAAGGCTAACAGAGTTTTGTTTTTTGTTTCGCTTTGTTTTGTTTTGTTTTGTTTTAAAGATCTCTAATGCGAGACTTCCTGGGGCCATACAGAAAACTAGCTGGTGGTGTGAAGTCTGCCATTCTCCCAGGCACCTCATCCATGTAAGAACGTGTTCTCACAGACCGTCCCCACTCATCAGTGTCCCATCTTGGTGTCCCAGCCCTGGATATTCACAGCTGGTGGTCACACTGCGCTCATGCTGCACCCATTAGACTGATACATTGGATCTGAAGCTATGTCAGTCACTCTTGGTGGGGCAAATTTGTTGTTCCAAATGAATTTAGCCTATGTTAACAGACAAGAAAAGTTTCTGATGGATTCTGCCCCTTCCCCCCCAATCTGCATAGTTTGGTTCTACAAGTGTTTATTTTCTACACAATTGTGGATCTCTGATCACTAACAACATACAACATAATTTTTCCCAATGTTTATCCTTGTTCCCCCTCTGATTATCAACATAATAAATAAAGATTGCAGAAATCTTGGAAGAAAAAGAAGTAAAATTAAAGTAAAAATAATGTAAAGAAGTAATCCTTCCATACACTATATGTTAACTAAATGGAATTTAAATAAAAACTTGAGGTAGGGGGAAGAGGTAATCCTTCCAAATAACCAGAGATAACACTATTAAACATTTTTTTTCTGAGCCCCTTTTTTTTCTTCTCGACATTCAGATTTTACTATTGTAAATATTATTTCATGCTTAGTTTATTAACCATTGGAAAGAAGCATTTCTCCAATTATTAAAAACAAACCTTATAAGCAATATGAAATATTGTTTCAAACTTATTGCCCTTAAAAGAGCATTTTAGCTGCTAGGAAAACCCCTTTTTATAAAAATGGTAAGGGAACAGAATATTTCCTCAAAGTGCTGGTCCGTGGGAGGAAGTCCATGTGATACACTGGGGTGAGGCTTTACCACCTGGGGCTCCACACTCAGGCTTTGACTCTAATACTAGTGTGCCTCTTACTAGCCAATGACCTTGGAAGTTTCCTTATCTGTAAAATGGGGATAATGATATCTCCCTCACAGAGTTATTAGAAAGATTAAAAGAAATATGGCATGTCAAGTGCTTAGCACCACACCTAGAAAAGAGTAAGGACCCAATGAATACCAACTGCCATCAGTCTCCTCCCTTCCATCGTCATCCTAATTAAGGGTTAAGACAAGCAGACACTCCTAAAGCTTGGTTCCATCTCCTGCGGTTAAAATAGCATCTCAGAGCTTGTTGTCTTTGCTTATTTGATCCTGAATATTTCTGTTCCAATTAATACTTAGTTTCCTTTTGGAATGCTGTAGCATTTTGCCTTCCAAAGCCAGCATTTAATTAATGCTTTCACCCATTCTGTGCCTTACCCTCTTATCCTTGAGAAATGTTAAAAATCTAACTGCCAACTTTGGCCGCAAGCCACATGTGAGAAAATAAACACATGGGCTAAACATTCTTTGTTGTAAAATGAAAAGAAGAAAGAGAACTGAGTAAGTTCTGAGTGAACCATAACCTGGGCTGTATGCTTTTTCCACCAAAATTCTGCAGTGCAGGTATTTTACTCCTTCTTGGCAGATCAGAGAGGGAAAGCAAATTGCCCACAGTCACAGAGCTAGGAAGTGGCAGATTTAGAAATGGGAGCGAATTCTCTCAGATTTCAAAGATCTGGCATCTTCTACACTATCATGCCACCTCTAGAATGTGCACTGCCCAAAAAAGTTCAGAAAACACTCCACCATCAATAATAGTTGATATTTACTAGGCAGTCACTAGATGCCCAGTGCTCAATCTATTTCATGCAGGATCTCATTTAAGCCTTATGTCGGCATCATGAAGTAAAAACAGGTATCATCCTTGAAGAGGAAAAGTGAGGCTCAGAGAACTGAAGCCACATGCTTGAGGCCATGCTGCTATGAAGAGTCATTGCTGGGACTCCAACCCAGGTCCATGTGACTCCTGGGAGCAGGCTCTGAACCACCACACCCTCCTCCTTCCCTGTCATCCTTCCCTCTCTTGCCCACTTATAACATCTGGTTGAAAAAAAGGAAATCAATTCTTATACCCCAAGTTCTTCATATTGATTCTCTAACTCAGTTCGTAATTAGCGAACATGGAGTGAACATCCCAGGAACCAAGGGGAGACAAAGACAAAGTCCTTTGTAACAGGATTCCTGTTGTGTCCATAATTATCCAACTATGAGATCCCAGAAAGCAAACCTGGCTCCACAGTCACACTTTGCTAGGTCTCTTCATTGTCCCTGTGCCAAAAGCCATCCCAGTAGAGACAATATCAAGCATTACAATGAATTAAAATATCTTCAAGCCTGAAACTGTTTTCCAAAGAAATTGGGCCAAAGGCCAAACTTCGATCTTCTCTCTCCTGAGGCTGAGGATCTGATTCCCCTGAGACAGTTTTCTGAAAAGAACAACAGACTGTGCTCCTTGATCAAAGAAGAGGCCACGGACTGACAGGGGAGGATGTAACAGGCAGGTTGCCAGGGTGGGGTCAACTCTATGATCCTGTGAGGGCTCCAGAATGCCCTGGGGACATCAGGCTACAATAGGACTCCTATTGAGACCATATTCTTACTTAGCTTTTTGTCACCTTGTCTTGCTTCCTCATTCCCCTTTTCCTTTTTTGCTCCCTCAAAAAATTATTATTTTTTTTTAATTATTATTTTTTTTAATGTTTATTTATTTTTGAGAGAGGGAGAGACGACAGAGTGTGAGCTGGGGAGGGGCACAGAGAGGGAGACACAGAATCCGAAGCAGGCTCCAGGCTCTGAGCTACCAGCACAGAGCCCAATGCGGGGCTCGAACCCATGAACTGTGAGATCATGACCTGAGCCGAAGTCGGACGCTTAACCGACTGAGCCACCCAGGCACCCCCCCCTTTTTTTTTTAATTTTTTTTAATGTTTATTTATTTTTGAGATCAAAAAATTATTTAAACAATAAACCCCATCTCAGGTTCTGCTTGTAAGGAAACCAGTCCAAAACAGTGGGTACCAGAAAGAGTCCTAAGAAACAAAATGCATGCCACAGCAATGCCATTGCTAAGACTTCCACCTACAAAGAAGAGGCAGTGGTGAAGTTGAAGGGAACACCAGATAGTACAATCCCTCTGGCATCTGAAAGGTCTGGGGCAAATGCTAACCAAACAGACCATTTGGGATTGGGTGGTTCTTGCTAAGTTCTTCAATGTGTTGAAGAAAGAAGATGACAGATTCATTGATAAACAATTCCAGAGGGCCTATTTGGCAATAATTTAAAGAGATACTTACCTCCCACAGCTTGCGGGCTACCAGAGCTGAAGAGCAGGCACAGGACTGCACTCTAAGAATGGCAGAACTTCAAAGAATGCCAAGTGCATCCCTTTACACCAAAGACAAGGCCCTGACAGGGAAAGAGGGGACAATGATCCTTGGGAGAGGCTATCTGTAGAGATAAACCAAGAGAGTCCTGAATCCTGTAGACCTGCTGAAGTGTCCCTGTTCCCTTACTGGAAGATAAACACTCTACCTTGCTTAAAAATGAGTCAGGTGCTTTATAAAACAATATCTTCCCTCCTATAGATTTGTCCCACCTCCACTCCTGGCCACCAGACTGATCATGGGGGTAAAACCTTAGCATAGACCAACTCAGAAAATGCTAGGCTTACTGAGGAAAGAAAGGGATTATATATCAGATCTGGCCAATGTTCATAAACCAAACTGAGGGAGAATGTCTGTGGAGGATTCCAAGGGTGATAGATCAAAGCAGGTAAGATATAAGCTCGATAAGGTAGTTTGTTGATGTGAAGGGGTCCTCTCTCCAGTGCCACAGGATGGCCCGAGGGGTTGGTTCTAATATGCTGGTGGGAGGCTCTTAAAAGACTAGGAAAAGCAATGAGCCAAACTGAACAATGCAGAGATGCCACAGCTGCCATTGCAAACTGGAGGGGAGGTCTGATGAGCTCAGAGAAGTAGGCATGCTAGAATGGGCCTACCATATAAGACAGGAAGACCCACCAGCCAACCATGCTCCTTGGGAAGGCCTGGAGGACTCCCCCTTTACCAATGAGATCAGAAAGTATTAGTGAGGTTGGCAACAGTACCCCAAGAAGCTCCATCGTGGCTGTCCTTTATAGGAGATGCTGTAACAGAACTGTGTTCCCCAGGAAAAACAAAAAAGTGAAATTCCAGAATAGCAAAGACAAATGGAAGCACTCAACCATATGAAACAAGATGGGTACAATTACCATAAAAGGCAACAAGGGTGGAATAGTGGCCAGGGCTCCTGGACCTGCAGGCATCTAGATAGCTGGTTCATCGAATATAGTAATGTTGGGAGCAAATTAAGATAGTTACCTAGGGTATACACAATCAGAAGAGATCAAGAATGGAAGAAGCACAGAATGAGATCAGAGATACTCACAAGTATAAGATCAAGGCAATCACACAGGGTCCAATGCTCAGAAGGGCCTCTTGCTTGGAGTTTAATGCTCTGCACTTGCCATCTTGAACTTCTTAATAATTTTATCTTTGAATTTGCTTTGTAGGGGAAGTCCTATTAAATTAAGACAGTAAAGATGAACAGAGACTTGAGAGTCTTGGTTCACAGGTAGTGCCACTTCCCAGCACCTCTCTGCCTCCTCTACTTCCTAACACCTTTCATTCTCCCCCACCTCTCCCTCCCTGCCCTGTCCAGTGATGGTAAAAGCCCTCTGCCCTTGGCAGGGGCCTGAGTGCAGACATTAGGAAAGGTGGGGTTGGGCAAAATGGTAGCTGTCCCTTCTTCTGGCTGGCAATGCCATGGCACATTTGGCAAGCATTGTGGCAAGAACAAGCCTCTCACCTATCCCCCATGCAGGTAACTGTATGTCCCAGAATGGAGGTTGAAATAAGCTTAGGGTCTCCTTCCACTGTGGGTTGGAGTGGGTAGCCTGTGGGAAGGGGAGGTTCCTGGCTCAAATTTCTCAGCCAAGATGCATCACGGCAGGTGCTGGTGTATCTTTCTGCCTTGCACACCCTCCCTTCCAATCTTCCTGGGTCTGGCTTGTGTTTGTGTCTTCTGACGAGGCACCTTCTGGGGATGAACCACAGAAATACAAATTAACGTAATTTTGGTGATATTTGCCTTTCAAATTGGCATTGCACAAAATGAAGATAAATGGTAAAATTCATGCTAATAGTTAAAATTTTTTCATTTTCCTTTACTTAGAACCACATTAAATAGCAAATAAAAATACCATGGCAAGTTGAATAAAAATGGTAGAAAGAAGAAAAAGGTTTTATATGTTATTATCTTTTTTTTTTTAATTTGAGAGAGTGTGCACAAGCAGTGGAGAGGGGCAGAGGGAGAGAAACACAGAATCTTAAGCAGGATACATGCTCAGCATGGAGCTTGACGTGGGGCTTAATCCCATGACCCTGGGAACATGACTTGAGTCAAAATCAAGAGTCAGATGCTCAACCGACTGAGCCACCTAGGCTCATACTAAATATATGTTAGTATCTGGACCTAAAAAATTATGTAACCAGTCCTGCTCACTCCCCATCTCCTGAGAACACTGCCCCCCATAAATCACTTGAACAGGATCCCTATCCTTCTCCCACCCAGCTATTAGAAAACCTAACATAAGATACATGGCAATTTATCCAGAAAAGAAGAAAATAGAATTCCGCCAAAAAACATGGGAGCAGTAAGAAATAGGCATTGTGTCCTGTAGCAAGAGCAGAACTGAGTTCTCCTCAACTGTCACACTTTCTCTTCCTCCCAAACTCACCCTGAGTTCCTCTCTAAAACCAGTAGACAGGGTTATCTCTGGGGTTCCCCCAGCACCTTTGTTCATTTACTCCACAGGCAGGGGTTGAACACCTAATAATAACAGCTATCAGACAAGTGCTTACCATGCCTTGTGGCCAATCCACAGGTCAACTCTAGGCAGCAGGTAATACGATCCCCATGTTAGAGACAGAATACAACCTCACTGGCATGGGGTCACTTGCCCAAGATCACTCATCAAACAAGTGACAGACTCAGGATTAGACTGCAGGCATCTGCTTTTCATCACCAGATTACTTATCCTCTGTCTGCCCTATGCTAGTACTGGAGCTAGAGAGGTGAGCAAGACACAGTCCTTACAAAAGCACATCTTGTTAGTGAAATATTGGCTTATTTATACATATTGCAGGCTTAATGATATTTACAAACAATTTGCATCTAATCAGAAAGTCCCAAAATAGAAAGGGGGCTCAAAGTAAGTCTAAATATATCTCCCCTTCACTAGCCAGCTAGCCTTCCCAGGAGGGTCAGTATGGCCTCCTGGAATCAGACAGCTCTAGTGATGGGATGCTCACTCCCACACTGGAAATTTCCACCTATTTTCTCCAGTAATCACCATTGGAAAGAACATACTTACCATCTATTCCTTTGTAACTACTTCTCTTTGGTCTAGCTCTACTCCTGAGAGCACAAACTAGAAAAGACAAGCAACAGCCCCAACCAGCAACAGCCCCTCACACAGGGGTGAACACTGCTGGTCTCCCTATGACTTCTATAGGATATGGTTTCCCAACCCCCCTCACATCTTGGCTGCCTTGTCCACTCACTCCAGTTCCATAAAGGCAGACTCTCTTGATTCCAAGTGTCAAAAAGCAAAATCAACCTGATTAAAAAAACAGAGAAACTGGAAGAACTGCATTTATTGGCTCAAGTAACTAAAAATGGAAGCCTGACAAGATGGAGGAACTGGAATGATATATGAGCATGGAGTCTCTTGCCTTGTGTACTCCACTCTGCGGTAAGCTCTCTCTAGAGGGTTGAAGCAGAAGAAGCAGGCTTACATCCCCAGAGCTTAGCATCCCTGAGGGGGAAAGAAGGCCAATAAAAGCACTAAGGTTGAGCCTCATTGGTCCAGCTTTGGATTGTATTGCCAACCTTGAACCAATCACTGTGGCCAGAGGAATGGAACACGCTAATTGCTAGGCTTACCTAGAAGCTTACCTGGACCTGGAACAGGGATAAGAGTGGGAGAAGGTTAGTTTCCCAAAGGAAAAAAAAAAAGTCAAGTTACTTTTATAAGACATGAGAATGAATATTCAGCAGGCACAACCCACAGATGCCTTCCAAACACCCACAGCCAAAAGCATGACACCATGTGGTCTGACAAGCCCCGTGATGGCAAGATTCTAATTCCTTCTGTCCTGCCCAAGGGAGAAAGATGGTTTCTGGGGCTCCAATGGGAACTGTGACTTGGACTCATGTTCAATTTTTTTCCTTTTTCCTCTCTTTTCATTTCTTCTTTATCCAACCCACTAACACAGACCCAGACTCCTTCCTGTTGAATCCAGAGGCAGAGAGAAAGACACATGGTATACTAAGGGACCTGGATTCCTTTGGCCTCCCAGAACCTGAGAAGACTACCAATCCCAAAGACACTCCTTCCAGGGGAAAGACAACCCAGGACTAGTGGGATTATCTTGAGGCACTCAGGGGAACTGATGGAGAAATAGCTCCTTCCAAGTGATCAGGTTACACAAGTCACTCTTCCAGGTAGGCCTCACTTTATATAACATACATGATTCTGTACAGGTTGGTAATTTTTTAAATATCAAATTATAGTTTAAATGTACTGTGAGGGGCGGCTGGGTGGCTCAGTCGGTTAAGCATCCGACTTCCGCTCAGGTCATGATCTCATGGTTTGAGTTCCAACACCATGTTGGGTTCTGTGCTGACAGCTCAGAGCCTGGAGCCTGCTTAGGATCTGCGTCTCCCCCTCTCTTGCGCACTGTCTCTCTCTGTCTCTTAAAAAACGAATAAACGTTTAAAAAATAAAATAAAATAAATACACTGTGAAAATAATATAATAAAAGCTACCTACCATTAATTAAGTATCCTCTATTTGCGGGGATATTTTAAAATTTTATGAACTGGGTATTATCATCACCATTTTGCAGCTGAGAAAACTGAGTCTCAGAAACTGCCCAAGATTCCAAGGGCAGTAAATGACAAAGCAAGGATTTGAATCTAGGCCTGTTTGCCTCCAAAGCCCCCATTATGTTTTCTATCACACACACTAAAGCAAAGGATCCCTACAGCAGTGATTTTTATAATATTCTTGATAATGCCGCAGAATATCAATTTTGTGCATGTAGATTTTTATATTCAAACTTGTTTATAGTACAGTGTACCTATGAGTTATTCTGATGGTTTATGAGAAAAATCAGTATCAAATGCTTTCTGACAATGAGGTTGCAGACATACAAGCATATTCATTCATCCACTCAAATGTGCTCTGTCCTGTACTGTGCCTTCCATATGCAGTTTAGCATGGTGGTCAAGACAAGATCTATGGCATCAGACTGTCAAGACTTCGCTCCAACTAGGTGAATGGCCCTGAAACACCACCTTACTGGTCCCCATCATAAAATTAATGCAACAATAGGACCTATGCCATATGAGTTTTAAAAAGATCAAATGAAATAAGTTAAATTCTCAGCACCATACCCTAACCCTAACCCCTAACCCAAACCCTAACCCCTAACCCCGAACCCTAACCCTAACGTCGTAAGTATTCAATGAATGCTCCTACAAGACTATAAGCAATATGAGGGCAGGGAGTGTGTGAACTTTTCTTCACCACTCAACCTTAGAACCTCGTCCAGTGCTTTGCATGCTGTAGGCACTCAATAAACATTTGTTAAATGAATACTTTATTTAAGCTAGATCATTTAATCCTTAACTAATCCAAAAAGTAGGGACAGAAAATAAACAAACACAACTTGTTTAACATATAATAATTTTAGGCAGTGTTAAGGGCAGGAAAAAAAACAAAACAGAGAATAATGAGTGACAGAAAAAAAAGGGTGGGGTGGGGGGAACATGTGTTGTAGATAGCCAAGAACTAAACCAATTTAGACCTAACAGGGAGTGTTATGGACTGAACATTTGTTTTCCCCTGCCCCCCACCCCACCAAATTCAATGTTAAAGCCTTACCCCTCAGTGTGGCTGTATTTGGAGATGGGGCCGCTAAGGTTAAATGAAGTCATAAGGATGGGGCTCTGATCCAACAGGATTAGTGTCCTTACAGAGGAGACATCGGAGAGCCTACTTTTCCCATCAGTCTCTGCACGTGCATCTAGGAAAGACCATGTGAGCACACAGGGAGATGAAGGCCATGTATAAGCCAAGAGAGGAGGCCTCAGGAATGAACTTACCTTGTCAGCACCTTCACTTTGGACTTCCTAGCCTCCAGAACCATGAGAAATAAGTTTGTGTTGTTTAAGCCACCCAGTCTGTTATGGCATTTTGCTACGGCAGACCGAGCCAAAAAAGACAGGGCATGTTCTAGGAAAAGGGAACATCAAGTGCAAAGGCCCTAAAGGAGCCTGGTATTCAGGAACAGCAGAAGGTCAGTAAATGAACAAGACAAAAAGTGGCAAGACAGAGGGTCAGAGAGCCACACCAGTCCTACCCATAGGCTCTAACAGTACCGTACCAAAAGCAAGCCCTCACTCCAAACAAAATCATTATTATCAGCACCATAATATTTAAAATGAACAACTGACTTTTTCCCAAACTTAGGTAAAGGATAAATAAGGGCCTTTTAGAAAACTAAGATACTATAGTTCTATAACAGTCTATAGATAAAAAATATTCTTGCCATGCAAATTTAGCTTCTATGCAAATCAGACATGGCCCCCTACTGTGAAATTCTGTGTTAACCCCTGGAAACAGAACCCTTTCCCTCTCCCTCAGGCAGTGACAAGTGTGTTCCAGCTCTAAGCCACCAAAGCTATGACCCTCAACCCCTAGATGGGGCCCGTGTGAACAGTGCTAGGGAAAGGCTCCAATTTCTCTATGCTATCAGATCTGGCCAAGCCTGTTATTTTTCCTGCCAAGGTAGATCAACAGACATGGTTAATGCTGAAATCCCTGGAGGTAATTAAACAGCAAAACTGGGCTTGGCCTCAGAGAAGGAAGGAGGGAGGGGGCTATGTAGATTTTCCTTTCTTCAATGCCAGCCAGCACTACAAAATTGGCATTGTTATCTACTTTCCTCCTGGTGACATTTACTTTTGAAGCAAAAACAAAAACAAAACAGGGAAGAGGAGTCAGGTGGATTGGGAAATCAAATTCAGAGGTGGACATAGCTTTAGGCATAAATGTCTGCCTTTTATCTGAAGAAATGGTTTGCAACTGGCAGCAAACTTGCCCACCTAATCTGTATCCCCCTGGCCCTTCTCGCAATATGTGGAAACATTTTTAGTTATCACACTTGGGGTCAGAGGGAGTGCTACCATCATCTTGTGGGTAGAGGCCAGGGATATTGCTAAACATCCTACCGTGCACAGGGAAGCCTTCCACAACAAAGTCTCATCCAGCCCAAACTGTCAACTCTGATTTAAGAAAACAGGACAAGGAAAAATAAACTCAAATATTTAAGGGCCTTCCATGTACCAAATGACATACACATATACCTGCACATACACATACGCCATTTAGTCTCTACACCAAGTCCACAAAGTGATGCCCATTTCCCAGATGAAAAAAATAGAATGCGGACTTCACCCAGTTAGTAACTGGCACAGTTAGCAACTTCACAGGAGGAATTTGAACCTGACTCTGGGTGGTTCTCACTAAACTATGAGCTCCATGAGGACGGGGACCTTGGCAACCTTGTTTACTTCCTCATACCTAGTGCCTAGCAGAATTTATACTTAATGGAAATATAATAAAGAGTTCTTTGAATTAATAAGTATCTGAGTCAGTGGACCTAAAGTACATGATTGTTTCTTCCCACCACTCCTTAGAATAATGAAGATCCTCACGATATCCCTCTAGGGTTCCTGTCAAGTCAATATGTTGCATGTCAGAGTCAGAAATCTCCCTAGGCCAGCACAAGTAAAAATGGAAGTTTATGGAAAAATGCAAAGGTATTATGGAAACAAAGCATCGCCAGGACTAAAGGCTTGGAAAGCCACCAGGAATCAGAGTGCCTCATGTTCTCTATAATGTCTACATCTTGGTTTTCTTTTCCAACAGAAGACTTGCACTGTGTAGCCATCTTGCAGATGGTCCTATGTACCAGCCTCAGCAACATTTTGACTCTGAAAGTCCCCATGGCCTTTCAGCTTGGCTCTCCTTAGTTAAGTAGCTTAGTCTATCCATATCCCAGTTATTATACATTCCCTGAGGAGGGATGAGATTGGCATAGTCTGGGCTAACCTTCAAGATGCCCCTGGCCCCAGCCAGACAATTGCAACTTCACGACACACTCTGAGCAAGAATGGCTAAATTAGCACCTTCAAGCCTGAGGACCATGAGCTGTAAAAATGATTGTTGTTTTCAGCAACTATGTTTTGGGATGTTTATTATCCAGCAGGTACCAGAAACAGATTTTGGTATAGAAAGTGGATTGCTGCTACAACAAAAACTTAAAAGTGTCTCAAATTATAATTCTGCTCCCAGTTCCAAAGTCTGAAGACCAAATATATATTTCTTACTAAACATCACAATATCATAATTACCCTTGTGTTTGACCAGTAGGCAGAACTAGAAGGGCCTTGGAGAGCATGTTAGTGAAAGTCTAAAGGGTCTTGATGATGACTTAAAGGAAAGTGAGGAAAATGCTACTGAAAGCTGGAGGAAAGGGGACACTTGTAGCTGGTGGAAGGTTTGGTGACGCTGTCATCTGCTGTAATGTGGAAAAGAAGGAATTGTTCCATAATGAATATGATCATCTGGCCAACCTGATTATAGTACAATGCAAAGGAGAGAGAGCATCCAAAAGAAGAAACTTTTTTGGTTTGAGCAAAATTTAGATGGTACGTAAAAAGTGCCAGGGTTTTCTGAGTTTGAAAATAAAACAACTTCTCATGCCCAACCTCTCCAGAGGGCAAACTTCTCAAATTGAAATGACTTTCAGCAAAGGGTGGGTACAGCATCTTTTGTTAGGCATTCAGAAAGGTTTCAGAAGGTACTTCATAGACCAATTCAAACAGACAAAATCCTTCTAAAAAACTTTAGACTGTGCCTGGCTGTCTTAATTAAACAACAGGATTTCCTAAAAAGGCCCCCAAAATAGAAAGGACTTATGTAAGCCAAAGGGATTTGTGGTCATGGCTTTTTCCCCAATGGAAGGAACTCCAGGAAGAATCATTTAAAAACTCAACATTTTTTTAGAATGAGTTTGAACTAAAAAGGAGGAGATAGTGTAAGGTGGAAAAAAAGGACTTTGGATTCCAGAACTTCTACGGGCAGGAAGCAGGTTCAAAAACTACTCCAGGCAAACACAGTTTATGTTCCATGGAAAAGGAAGGTTAAATTCAGAAGGTAGAATCAAGAGCATGGGAGGAAGAGCTGCAGAGATCACTACAGAGAATTGGTCCTAACCAAGGAAACTATAATGCTTGCTACAGTTTTCCGATGCCAATTCCAATATTGTACATTGGGTGTGGAAGATGAATAACCTGTCTTTTTTAGTTCACAGATACTCAAATCATTCTTGAAAAGCTGTAACTAAGGATCAACACTCAAGGTACCTCATCTACACCTGGAAGTAATAGAGAAGATGAGATTCTGGACTTCATGTCTGTCCATGATGCCATTAACTGTTTGGGAGAGTCTTGGGATGGGCCAACTGCCTTTTGAGTGAAGGAGGAACATAATTTGTGATCAGAGGCAGACTGTGATAGTTTGAAAATCTGACCTTGCAACTTTTTGACATTCCTACTATGGAAGAATGGTCTCTTTCTCTCAATGACTGCTTGATCAACAGAAAACAGGAGAAGTGGTACTGTGCCAGTTTCTCGCCCAGTCCTTAAGAAATGAGCAGCTTCTATTTCCTCTTTCTTGAAATTCTTGTTTTTGGATCCCACCCATCATGCTGTAAGGAGTCCAGGCCACAGGGAGAGGCCACGGGATTGTGTTCCAGCAGACAGCCCCACTAAGGTCCCAGTCTATAGCCACACGGAAGTAAGAAAGCCTTAAGAAGATTCCAGCCCCAGCCAATAACCAACTGTAACCACATAGAAGACAGTGAGTGAGATAGTATTAGCTAAACCCAGGCAGACCTCAGAACCATGAGAGATAATTAAATTATTGCTGTTTCTTTAAAGTCACTAAGCTTTGGAGTGATTTTTTACACAGCAATAGATAACCAGGACAAATATTTGCTGTAGTTACTTTATGTAATCTTAAATTGCTTGAATTAAAACAATAACCTTAATATATATATAAAACCTTAATAATAATAAAGAATCACTAACATATAAAATGAATTAAAAGTTACTATTAAAATATTACTATTAAAACGACACAAGGCTTTGGGATCAAAGAGAACTAGGTACAAATCCTGGTCAGCATCCTATTAGTTGTATGACATTTGATAAGTTACTTTAGCCTCTCTGATTGCCAGTTTCTTTCTCTTTAAAATGGAGTAAAGTGGAGGGTACCTGGATGGCTCAGTCGGTTAAACATCCAACTCTTGATTTTGGATCAGGTCATGATGAACTGTGCCACAGGCTCATGCACTATGAGACTGAGCCCCAGGTCAGGCTCTGTGCTGACAGAAGGAGCCTGCTTGGGATTCTCTCCCTCTCCCCTTATCTCTGCCCCTCCCCCACTTTATGTGGGTGTGTTCTTTCTCTCAAAATATATAAATAAACATTAAAAAAATTTTTTTTTAATGGAGTTAAGGGACACCTGGCTGGCTTAGTTGATGGAACATGCAACTCTTGATGTCGAGGTTTAAGTTCGAGCCCCATGTTAGGTATAGAGATTATTTAAAAATAAAATCTTTTAGGGACACCTGGGTGGCTCAGTTAGTTAAGCATCTAACTCTTGGTTTTGGCTCGGGTCATGATCTCATGGTTTGTGAGTTAAAGCCCCATGTCACACTGTGGGTTGACAGTAAGGAGCCTGCTTGGGATTCTTTCTCTCACTTTCTCTCTCTCTGCCCCTTCCCCACTCACACTCTTTCTCTCTCAAATGAAAAAACATAAAATCTTTTTTAAAAAAACCCACACATTTAATGTGTCAATACAACCTTCCTGAAAAAGGAAGAAAGGTCTCAGATACACAACCTTACCTTACACCTTAAAGAGCTGGCAAAAGAACAGCAAATAAAACCCCAAACCAGCAGAAGACAGGAAATAATAAAGACTGGAGTGGAAATCAATGCTATCAAAGTAAAAAAAACAAAAAAAAAACCAAAAAAACAAATCAATGAAACTAGGAGCTGGTTCTTTGAAAGAATTAACAAAATTGATAAACCCCTAGCTGGTTTGATCAAAAAGAAAAAGGAAAAGACCCACATAAATAAAATAATAAATGAAAGAGGAGAGGTCACAAACAACACTGCAGAAATAAAAACACTAAGAGAATATTATGAGCAATTATATGCTAATAAATTGGGAAATTTGGAAAAAATGGACAAATTCATAGAAACATATAAACTACCAAAACTGAAACAGGAAGATATAGAAAATTTGAACAGACCCATAACCAGTAAAGACATTGAATTAGTAATCAAAAACCTCCCAAAAAACAAGAGTTCAGGGTCAGACGACTTTCCAGGGGAATTCTACCAAACATTCAAAGAAGAGTTAACTCCAATTCTGTTAAAGCTGTTCCAAAAAATAGAAATAGAAGAAAATTTCCAAACCCATTCTATGAGAATTACCTTGATCCCAAAACCACACAAAGACCCCACTAAAAAAAATAGAACTATAGACCAATTTCCCTCATGAAGATGGATACAAGAATTGTCAACAAGATACTAGCCAATGGGATCCAACGATGCATTAAAAGAAATAACAGAGGCACTGGGGTAGCTCAGTTGGTTAAGTGTCTGACTTTGGCTTACGTCACGATTTTGCAGTTTGTGAGTTTGAGCCCTGCATTGGGCTCTGTGCTGACAGCCCAGAGCCTGGAGCCTGCTTCAGATTCTGTGTCTCCTTCTCTTCTGTCTCTCCCCCACTCACTCATTTTCTCTGTCTCTCAAAAATAAATAAACATTAAAAAAAATTGAAAAGAATTATTCACCATGATCAAGTGGGATTTATACCTGGGATGCAAGGCTGGTGCAATATCCACAAATCAATCAATGCAATATATTACATTAATAAAAGAAAGGACAAGAACCACATGTCTTCTTAATAGATGCAGAGAAAGCACTTGACAAAATACAGCATCCTTTCTTGATAAAAATCCTCAAGAAAGTAGGGATAGAAGGATCATACCTCAAGATCATAAAAGCCATATACGAAAGACCCACCACTAATATCATTCTCAATGGGGAAAGCTCTCAGTTTCAGGAACATATGTAAGGAACACGACAGGGATGTTCACTCTCGCCACTATTCAACAGCGGATTGGTAGTCCTGGCCTCAGCAATCAGACAACACAAAGGGATAAAAGTCATCCAAACTGGCAAGGAGGAGGTCAAACTTTCACTCGTCACAGATGACATGATACTGTATATGGAAAACCCAAAAGATTCCACCAAAAAACCTCTTACAACTTATTCATGAATTCAGCAAAGTCGCAGAATACAAAATCAATTCACAGATATTGGTTGCATCTCTATACACCAAAAATGAAGCAGCAGAAAGGGAAATCAAGGAATCGATCCCATTTATAATTGCACCAAAACCCATAAAATACCTCGGAATAAACCTAATCAAAGAGGTGAAAAACCTATACACTGAAAACTATAGAAAGCTTATGAAAGAAACTGAAGAAGACACACAAAAAAACGGAAAAATATTCCATGCTCATGGATTGGAAGAATAAATACTGTTAAAGTGTCAATACTACCCAAAGCAATCTACATATTCAATGCAATCCCTATCAAAATTACACCAGCATTCTTCACAGAGCTAGAACAAACAATCTTAAAATTTGTATGGAACCAGTAAAGACCCTGAATAGCCAAAGCAATCCAGAAAAAGAAAACCAAAGCAGGAGGTATCACAATCCTGGACTTCAAGCTGTATCACAAAGCTATAATCATCAAGACAGTATGGTACTGGCATAAAAACAGACACTTAGATCAATGGAGCAGAATAGAGAACCCAGAAATGGACTCACAAACGTATGGCCTACTAATCTTTGACAAAGAAGGAAAGAATATCCAATGGAATAAAGACAATCTCTTCAGTGAATGGTGTTGGGAAAACTGTACAGCAACATGCAGAAGAATGAACCTGGACCACTTTCTTACACCATACACAAAAATAAACTCAAAATGGATGAAAGACCTAAACATAAGACAGGAAACCATCAAAACCCTAGAGGAGTAAGCAGACAAAAACCTCTTACTCAGGCAGAAACTTCTTACTCAACACGTCTCCAGAGGCAAGGGAAACAAAAGCAAAAATGAACTACTGAGACCTCATCAAGATAAAAATCTTCTGCATGGTGAAGGAAACAATCAGCAAAACTAAAAGGCAACCAATGGAATGGGAGACAACATTTGCAAATGACATATCAGATAAAGGGCTAGTATCCAAAATCTACAAAGAACTTATCAAACTTAACACCCAAAAAACAAACAATCCAGTGAAGAAATGGGCAAAAGACATGAAAAGACATTTTCCAAAGAACACATCCTGATGGCTAACAGACACATGAAAAAATGCTCAACATGACCCATCATCAGGTACATACAAATCAAAGCCACAATGAGATACCACCTCACACCTGTCAGAATAGCTCAAATTAACAGCTCAGACAATGACAGATGCTGGCAAGGATGCAGAGAAAGAGGATCTCTTTTGCATTGTTGGTGGAATGCAAACCGGTGCAACCACTCTGGAAAACAGTATGGAGGGTCCTCAAAAAATTAAAAATAGAACTACCATATGACCCAGCAATTGCACTACTATGTATTTATCCAAAAGATACAGGTGTGCTATTTTAAAGGGACACATGCACCCCAATGCTAAAGCAGTGCTATCAATAATACCCAAAGTATGGAAAGAGCCCAAATGTCCATTGACAGATGAATGGATAAAGAAGATGTGGTGTATACACACACACACACACACACACACACACACACACACACACACAGAGAGAGAGACAACGGAATACTACTTGGTGATGAAAAAGAATGAAATCTTGCCATTTGTAACAACGTGGATGGAACCAGAGTGTATTATGTTAAGCAAAATTAGTCAGAGAAAGACAAATACCATATGACTTCACTCACATGTGGAATTTAAGATACGAAACAGATGAACAGATGGGAAGAGAAGCAAAAATAATATAAAAACAGGGAGGGGGACAAACCATAAAAGAATCTTAAATATAGAGAACTGAGGGTTACTGGAGGAGGTGTGGGTGGAGGGATGAGCTAAATTGGCAAGGGCATTAGGGGGACACTTGTTGGGATGAGCACTGGATGTTATATGTATGGGAGAAATCATTGGATTCTACTCCTGAAATCATTATTGCACTATATGCTAACTAACTTGGATATAAATTTTAAAAAATGAAAGTAAAAATAAATAAATAAATAAATAAATAAATAAACCCCACACATTTAAAAATTAATTAACTAATTAATCAAATGGAGTTAATTGAGAACATCTGTTGTATAAGATTGTTGTGAGCTTTAAAATCAGAGGATAAATGTAAATCCTTAGCCCAGTACCTGGTACATAGTAGCTATTCCATAAACATTTCTCATCATTGTTACTTGATATTGGTTGAGCCAGTGTTGGCTAGCAAAGCCTCTGGTAATGAATAGGTCTTTTCTCACGTGGGAGCATTGACAATTCTATTAAGCAGGCTGGCCAAGTACCTACCAGCTTGCCTTGTGCCATGGGCTCTGTGGCTGGATGACTGTGGAAGCAGACATTCCAAACAGGGCTTAAGCATTTATGTGGTTCCAGATGAAAATGGCTCCAGTTCAGTTGCTACTGAAAACCAACTCACCTTCTAGCCTTAAGCATCAATGTAAACAGATGAGAAGTGAACAAGATAAAAGGACAGACATCCACAGCATGGACAAGATCAGCCTTGTGCTTAAGGACTCAGCTTCTGTAGAGTAAATGGAGAAGTTAAGCTGCTTTTCTGTTAGCTAGTCAATTAAACTAATTGGATATTAATTAAAAATTGACTTTGACAAAGATCTGTTTATGCTATAAAACATCCAAAGCAAGAGTTGGTAAGGCTCACGACATAAGGAAACTTGTGGTCTAATGAATGATGTTAATTCAATCAATCTTAACACTTATTTATTCATTCCCACTGCTGGAATCTTTGCCTGAGCCCCACCTAAGCCACCACCTTATCTTTACCAGGCCTGAGAAAACTTTCTAAAACCTAGTTCTAATCCTGACACTCCCCTGCTTTTAAATCTTTGATGGGTCTCTGTTGTGCTTTGGATTAAGTCCAAACTCTTTAACGTGGTTTCCAAGAAACTTTATAACCCGGTTTAAAACCCTCCAATGGTTTTGCATTGCTTTAAGACTGGAATCCAAACCCTTCTCTGTGTTCTACTAGACCTGCATGAACTGGATTCTCTCTCACCTCACCTCCTTTACTCGACTCCCAGACACTAGTCATCTTGTTTCACCAATGTGCCTCAGAGCCTTTGCACATGCTCTTCTCTCTGCCTGGAACACTCATCCTTGAGTTCTTTGCTTGACTGGCTCCTTCTCATACTTAAATGGAAGTCAACCATTCCCTAATCAACCAATCTTTTACACATTAAAGAGTTAGTTGACTTTCTCATAGCATGTATTGTAAACTGGAATTATCTCACTTCTTTATCTGCAGGCCCCTTGAAAGCAGGAATCCTATCAGCCAAGCTCACTGCAATAGCCTCAGCTTGTAGAATAGTTCCTAGAATCTAGTATGTGCTTAAAATGTTGTTGGTCAAGAATAAATCTCCATTTTCCAGATTTGGAATCTAAAGCTCAGATACCTTAGAGGACTTGCTTAAGTAGTACAGCCAAGTCTGACCGACTTCAAAGTCCATGCTCTAGGCCTGTGAACTACTTGTTACTAGTCCAAGCCTAAGATAGTGACAAACTGGGCCAACATGTAAAACAGTGAAATGCCACCTTCGTGGAGTATATCTTGCTAGGAAAAGAGTATCAACTGAACTAAAAACAGTGTGTCAGTCAGTGAGGCAATTGATGTACATTTTGCTGCAAGCTCCCTACCCCACTGGGAGCTAATCCCAGGCAGGGGTCAGCACTGCCCTGCGGGCCACAGTTTGAATGGCATCTAGTCTGGCCACCACATTACACTCTTCACTCTTCCTTATCCCTCATGCAGTGACTTCGTGTGAAGCACACGGTTTGTTCCTGACTCCTTTATCGTCCTATCTGTGGGCTTGTGCACAGCAAGGGTATGATAATTTGTCTTGTAGATACAGAGAATAGTGAAAAGGTGGGTGGGGTTTTCTTAATCCTGCTTTTCAAAGTAAGTAAAAAAATAATTTTTTGTGGATTATTCCCAGTTTTGGAATGTTCATAAGGTTCTAAGTTCCTACAAGCTAGCTATTCTTGACGGGTAGTTGGTTAAACTCTGTCAGAGCCCTGATTTCCAAAGTACAACTATGCAAACTATTCTTATCATACACACTGGCCTCATAGCCTAAGGCAGTGACAGCCTTAAAAATCCTATGATGAAGGGCTTGTCCTTATGTGCTCTTAGTGTCTTGCTTCATTGGTACAGAGCTTGCTAACCAGAGTCTGCCCCCATTCTCCATCAGTATGGGCTTTCTACCATGCTAATCTCACCAAATAACACCCCCCCCACACACACACACAAACACACACACATACACAAATACCCCATGCCAACATAGCATGCCAGTAGGGAAGGCTTTTACATTCATTCAAATAGTCAGTGAGAGCTTTCTATGGGCCAGTAAATGTGTTAAGAGTTGAGGATTAAAGACCAGAGTCCTTGCCTTCTAGGAGCTTTCTAAGCTGAATGAGGACATCAGACTAAATGTAACATAAATAGTCTCATGATGAATGCTATGAACAAAGTACTCACATTTTACAAGGTCAACAGATACCCTTAATGTAGTCAGCTTGAGTGCACTAGTAAGAGAAGAAGGGACATTTACACTGAGGCTCAAATATCAGCATGAATGCTTTGTTTCTCTAATAGTTCCCAGTAAGGCCACACTTTTGCTCCCATATGATAGGTACTATGTTAAGCACTTCAGATGCAGGAAGTCATTTCATCTTTACAAAGGCATGGGAGCCTTTTTTATCCTCATTTTATAGATGAGGAGACCAAGACATAAAGAAGTAAAATTACCACTCCAAAGTTGCACAACCAACCAAAGATCAAAACCTAATTCTGCCTAATTGTGATGCCTAGCTTTTACCATTAAACTCTACTCTAACCTGGTCAAAGCCTTGATAAATACAGTCTTACAGGTGTCCTAGGCCCAGGAAGAGGCCCAGCTGTAATTAGAGGTGCCCTTGATTAAACACAATGTTAGGAAGTACAGAATGGCTCCCAGGTCATACTCTCTTCAGTATTAACCCCATAAAGGACAATGATTCACTCCTGCTAAACTGACTTCGTTGCCAATACTTACTGGTTCTTAGAAGTTTCTAGAAGGCTGAGAGTTTCCAGGTTGCATTTGAAGGTCTTGGACCCAAACTCATCCAATTTATTTATTTGTGAGCCACTATTCTGGGTTAGCCCCCATGCTAAGCTTGGGGATACCAAAAAGAATAAGTCACGGTCCTAGCCTTGAAAGAGTTCATTTGGTAAGTAAAGGCATCATTATATTACTATGCAAAAAGAATGGCAAGGAGAAGCTTGTGCTGGGACCAGAAGTAGCATGAAGGAAAAGAAGTCTTTCCAGAGGAGGTGGGGATTTCTGGGCTGGGTTTTAAAGTATGAATAGGTGCTCAATGGGAACTCAAGAAGAAAGTCTTCCACATGCAAAAGGGGTGACAGCATCAGGCAGTACAATGTACTCCGTTTGCTAGAAGCAGTTTTTATCTTATCAAAGCATACATAATGAGGGTGCACAAATACAAGGGAAGCAGCTAAAGAAGTTTACACCAGCCAATCATAATGTGTCTTATATCTCAGGCTAAGGGGCTGGATTTCATCCTGAAGACAACACTGGGGGAGAGCCATGGTTCTAAGCCCTGGAAATGATACGGTCCAGTTCGCTTTTGAGAAAACTCACTCTGGCATCAGTAAGGAAGGTAGATGGAAAAAAGCCAGTCAAGAGGCAGGAAGAGCCTTTAAGAGTAGACATGGGAGATGTGGAGGCTGGTACTCAGATGAGAGTGGTGAGGTTGGATAGAAGTAACAGACATGAAGACAGCAGCGAGAGGACTTAGTGACTGGTCAGATGTGGGCTGGAAGGGGCGAGAAGAGTCCAGGATGACTCCCAGATTTCTGTGTTGGCAAATGAGTGGATGCTGGCACCACCAGCTGAGACAGAGCCTTTAGGAAAGTGAGAAGGCAGGAAAAGAGGGGGAGGAGGATGATGAAATCATATCTGGACTTGTTAGGTTAAAGTGCCAGGAAGCAGGGCTCAATGGTCCGAGTGGAGCTCCAGAGGATCTTCCCTGTCCCCACAAGGAATGTCCAAGGGAACTCATCCCCGGGCAGGGCAGAGGTATGTGACACCCCAGCTGGGAGCCTCTATGATACAAACCACCAAGTGTTCAAACATGCTGACCACTATGACAAAACATGGACTGCATCCCCAATTTCAGGAGAGGAAGGTCCTGGAGGACCAACAAGGCCAAGGCAAAACCCTTGACTTCCCACTTACTTATTCCCCATGCTCCTTGGCAAGTGACACTACCACACCCTAAAACCTGTCCTCTTACCTCCCTTTCCTTCCCCTAATCCACTTCGCTAGCTCTCTATCTCAAACAGCCCTATCACTCCTGATCTCTGTCCCGCTTTATCTTCATAGCATTTATACTTTCTAAAATATTATGGTTAACCAATGAGACAAGAGTCTACTTGTTTACTATCTAGGTCCCCTTTGAAATGTAGACTCCAGGAGGGCAGGACTTTGTCCTGTTCTTAACCATACCCCCAAAACCTAGAATGTTAACTGGCACACTGTAGGAGCTCAGTAAGCAGTTGTTAAATGAAGTTCTCATCCCAGAACTTCTCTCCCTCTCTGCTGCCACCACACTGATTCAAGTTCTCACGCACTTCCCAGAGTGTTCCCGGAGCCCCTTTGACATGTTGACTGCTTGCATGTGGGCCAGGAGGGTGAGGGAGGAGCCTTTCCATTTCCAAGTCACGGAACCTCTCCAATCCATTCATTCTTCACATTGTAGCCAGAGTGGCTTTCTAAAATCACAGATCATGTCAATCTCCCACTTGAAAATTTCCAGGGGTCCTCAAGGTCCAGCATGCTTACCTCTCCAACTGTACCTCCAATCACTTTACTCCACTTTACTCTTTACTGCCCATACTCTGTTCCTCAAGCCAAACCTACCTCCAGTGCCAGTCACACCTCTGTCTTCCCCAGAAATCTGCAAGGATTCCAGTTCATACACTACCTCCTTGGAGAAGCCTTCCCTGACCATCCAAACTAAAATAGAGCCCTCCTTCTCTGCCCTCACACATCCACCTGATTATTTCCTTCACATCACTCACCACAGCCTATTCTTGTTCACTGATTTGTTAACTTGATTATTATTTCTCTCTTTTTCACTTCTCTCTTCTCCTAGCATGTATTCCAGTGCCTAGAACATAGTTAAATCTCAGTTAACATTTGCTGGATAAAATTGTGTTTCCACTATCATGATGGTGATGCTGGTGATGCTTATAGTAATGACGCCCTCCCACAGTGAGACGCTGGTTTGAATTTGTGGAGCCAAGGTCTGACTGGAGCATGTTCTTGACCATCTAATTAGAGATAGAATCCACTGTTACAAGCTTGGTCTGGGCTTTGAAGCCAAGGTGTATGTGTGTGTGTTTACTTTATGCCAGGAGACCTCATCAGCATCATTAGGTACGATCTACCACCTATCTCCATTGACACACACTCAGCAAAAACAAAATGAGGATGTGTCCATTCTCCTCTATTCCTCCGCAAGATAGGGTGAATTTATTGTGTGTGATAAGCTATAAATATTGAAACAGGAACACAGTCTCTTGGCCCCTTTAGATACTCTCCCCAACTCTCACACTCACCCTGCTGGGAGGGGTTTTTAGGACATGATAGAGAAGAGAGAAAATGCAGTTAAGCAAACAGTACTGGAGGGAGGGATGGGGCTGATAGTCAATAGGGGATGCAGAAGAAAGTTTCTGGCCAAAAACCAAAGCAGGATAACCTGTCAGTTTCAATACCACTGGAAAAAAACTTAAAGGAAAATGCAGTTGAACACATCTCATAATGTTCCTGAAAAAGAGACATATTTTAGTGAACCTCAAAAATCAGAGACAGAAGAAACCTCAATTGTTTCATTTTAGAGATGGGTAATCTGAAACCTAGAGAGGAAACAGGACTTTCCCAGGACCACACTGAAATTCAGTGGCTGATCGGGGTGCTTGGGTGGCTCAGTTGGTTGAGCGTCTGACTTCGGCTCAGGTCATGATCTCACAGTCCGTGAGTTCGAGCCACACGTTGGGCTCTGTGCTGTTAGTTCAGAGCCTGGAGCTTGCATCAGATTCTATGTCTCCCTCTCTCTCTGCCCCTCCCCCACTCATGCTTTGTCTCTTTCTCTCTCAAAAAATGAATAATCGTTAAAAAATCAGATTCTAGGGGCGCCTGGGTGGCTCAGTCGGTTGAGCGGCCGACTTCGGCTCAGGTCACGATCTCGCACTCCGTGAGTTTGAGCCCCGCATCAGGCTCTGTGCTGACAGCTCGGAGCCTGGAGCCTGTTTCGGATTCTGTGTCTCCCTCTCTCTGACCCTCCCCCATTCATGCTCTGTCTCTCTCTGTCTCAAAAATAAATAAACGTTAAAAAAAATTAAAAAAAAAATCAGATTCTATGTCTCCCTCTCTCTCTGCCCCTCCCCCACTAATGCTGTGTCTCTTTCTCTCTCAAAAAATGAATAAATGTTAAAAAAAATTTTTTTTAAAAAGAAGAAGAAATTCCATGGCTGAGCTGAGACTAGAATTCTCACTGTTCAAAGTTCAGTAGTTTTCTGGGACACAGCATCACCAGTGTAAGCCTAACTTAGCTAAATTGAACTAAGTCATCCACATGTACACTCGTCTCTGTGGCCACGGAAACTAGCAAAAGCTTGTGTCCAAAACTCACCCAAATTCTTATGGCTTCTCATTTTAGCTCTCCTTCCTCTTGGTCCTTGGCCAGCCTATCACAAGACACACATATCATTTCCCTTCTGACTCCCAAGCTGATGCTGTCAAAAAAAAGCAGGAAATAACTGAAAGATATATGTTGGTAGAGAACAGGGTATGTACATTTTTACAAAACCAGCGGGTGAATCATATTAGATACTGAACACTCTTTGAAGCCATGTCTGATCAGAAATCATAATTCTCACCCAATAAAATTGTGGGCAAACGGGACCATTTAAGAATATCTACAGCTCCATATGGGATGGAATGACAAGAGGGAAAAAAAGAGGAAAAGAAGGTTAAGTCTACCACTCATGGTTCAGAAATCAGGTCAGATATCGGGGAGCTCAGAAAAATGTTTCTATAAAAAATATAAATAAAATTATATTTCTAAACGACAAATGTGAAAACTGGGG
Source organism: Lynx rufus (assembly GCF_022079265.1). Taxonomy (NCBI): domain Eukaryota; kingdom Metazoa; phylum Chordata; class Mammalia; order Carnivora; family Felidae; genus Lynx; species Lynx rufus. The sequence goes on from NW_025814823.1 coordinate 180,553,755, forward strand.
TCAAAATAACAAAAAATAAGGAACCACAAAGTACCAATTAAACTTGAGGTCCAATCCCAAATAATTACTTTAGGCAAACAGTGTCGATAATCTTTCTTCATCTTTACAATAAGGATAACAACAGCAATCATAGATGTAGTCATCGCTTACAGATCACTACCCATACGACAGGCAGTGAGTTAACTACTTTATATCCCTTCTTTCATCTAACCCTCATCTAATCCAACCCCAAGGAACATAGACATCATTATTTCCAATGAGACTCAGACAGATGAAGTAATTTGCCCAAATTTATTGCCAAGGTATAGGACCAAGATGTACATTCAAGTCCGCAGTTCTTAATCATTATATTTCAAAGGGTGGTTGTAAGGATTACATTTAAATTTAATTTAATTTAATTTAATAAATTAATTTATTTATTCTTATTTGAGAGAGAGAAAAGGCACGAGTGGGGGGGGCGGGGAGAGACAGAGAGAGAGAGAGAGAGAGAGAGAGAGAGAGAGAATCATAAGCAGGCTCCATAGCAAAGCGACACGAGGGCCTGATTCCAGGACCCAGGGAACATGACCTGAGCCGAAATCAAGAGTGGGATGCTCAACCAACTGAGCCACCCAGGCACCCCTAAATTAAAATTTTAAAAGTAAGCTCTCAGTACTTGCTCCCTGGCAGTTTGTGTCCCTTCCTGTCCATATTTACAATCCTTGTCTCATCCTCCATAAGAGAGGGGCAATAAAGCTCAATCATCCATTGCCAACTCTCAGACCATCTGTTGTCAAAGTCACTGAATTCCTGGTCAGCTTACTGGCCGACAGAGGTGGAGGGGAGGCCAGGAAAAGTTGATCAATGCCATCCCTTCCTGTTCCAGCTAGAAGACTCAGAAAATAGGGGGCATTGAGAAAGGGGTCTCTGGCTTTGCTGTGAGAACTGGAAAATCTAATTTTCTTCTCTGGAAATTTCCCCCTTTGGAAAGAGGAAGCTGGACTGCAGGGCCCCTGAAGGGACCACGGAACTGTGGCAAAGAGCACGTGATTCCTAATTTATTTAACTCCTCAGGTCCCACCACATCTTCAAAATGGTAGATAATAAAATAATTGTAGGCAGTTTACAAGGTTGCTCAATCGAACTAAATAATTCCACAAAAAGTGCTTAGCAGAGTGCCTAGGACATAGTACGCATTCCATAAATATTAACTATTATTTTTATTGCTATTATTAGTATTCCAACCCCATAACATTTGAGGTGTCTCTTAAGCCAGAGGGTCCCGTTGTGAATGACTTTAATTTACAAATGCATTCAACGGTCTGCCTAAAGAGCGGCTCTACAACCCTGTGTTTAGTGCTTTCCACCGCCCAATGACCAGGTTTTCTACCTCCAGGGGAAGGCTGCGACTTACAGAACAGCCATGACAGTACCTGCTCAGACATAGTACCCTTCCCCTTCTTTTCCAGCCGCGGGGTGAAGCCTGAGCCCCAGACTTCCGCAGCCCGCCCAACTCAGCCACCATTGGTCGCCTCCTCGCTGGCGTGATTAAGGCCCCGCCCCTTCTCTCTGGGACCACGCTGAGGCGACCTCCGGAAGCGGAGGGGCCTCAGAGGAGGGACTGCGATGCAGCCTGGGCTTCGTAGTCCGACTGGAAAGCTGCAGCCAGAGACCGGGGCATCGCGACCCGAAGAACTACCATCCCCAGCAGCCGGCGGAGAGAGGAGGGGCTGGCGTCACGTGGGCGCTCGGCCTGGGCGGGCTATTTCTCAGTGCGGCGGCGGCGGCGGCTCGGGGGACCGGGGCCTTTTGTTTGGAGCGGCTGCGGGGGGGCCCCGGAGCGGCGAGGCCGGAGGCCTTCCCCAGCTTGCTCGGTCCCGGCACACCCTCGAGGGGGTGGGGAGGCCGCCCCCTGGGCCGGACCTCGCCTTAGGCGCCGCCGCCCCGCCCCAGGCCCGCCCCGCCCGGCCTGAGGGGAGGAACCGGCCGGGCCTTCCCGCGCGGCCGAGACACCTCCGGAGTCGACTCCACTACCCCCCGTGCTCCGGACCCGAGGCTGCCTTTGGTTCCTTAGGCAGACGCCATGAAGATCAAGGATGCCAAGAAACCCTGTAAGATGGGGGCTTGGGCCCCCCGGGTTGGGAGAGCACTTTGGGCCCCGTGTAGAAGCGCCTTAGCGGAGCGGTGTTGTTCCCGGCCCGTCGGCCCTCGCAGGCGCCCGGCACGGGATGGGGGGGCGGAAGGACCATTTCAGCATCGGGGTCGAGGCTCCCTCTTCATTCCCCTGTGAGCGCGTGACGAACGCCTGCCGCCTCCTGGCCCTTTCCTCCCACTTCCTTCTCGAGATCTGGAAGGCACTTGGGGGAATTTTTGATTCGGGTTTTGCCAGACCAGACGGGAGCTATCAGTCCGCTGCCCTAGCTGGCTCTGAAGTCAGGTTGAAAATGGGTGTCATTTGCGCAGGGGCATTTACCGCCCCCCCCCTTTTTTTTTTTACTGATTTCTGAGCTTCCAGCATGTGTCCTTGAAATCCTGGTGTGTTCCTGGGAGTTGTCACCGCTGTTACAATTAAAGCCTTTTTAAAACACGCCTGTAACCTACCAGCGGGTAATTGCTTTGGCTTGTTTTTGTTTAGAATAACAGCTAGATCGTGTTTGCTTGGAAAAAGAGACATAAAAGGATGAAAATCATAGGTATTCCCGCCGCTCAGGGCTAACCACTATTAATATTTTGGTGAATACTCAGATTTTTCTACGCCAGTATATATGTGCGAACTTTTTAATGAAACATTCTTTCCCATGTTTTAAACGAGCGTGTCAACTTCCATTTTCTTCCTTTTATTTTTAGCCTTTTAAAAACCTTTACTCCTATAAATAGCTTATTTAATCATTCATTGTGATTTCATACTAAGTACATTCTCCCAGAGCAACTAGGAATGTGGGGATGCATGCTTATTAGAGTTGTGTTGGTAGGTCACAGTTTTTAGTGTCTCAAGTGATAAAACGGAGCACTGACACCTTCCCTTCTGGCCCATCAGGGTTCTTGTTACCTCAAGGGAGAGGCAACTTACTGCAGCACTCTGAAAACTATGGATTGTGATTTAAACGTGAGATAATTCATTCTTAATGTTACTGGTGAGGAAATTGAATTTATTTAGCCCCAGAGTAACTTTTCCAAGGCTATGCCAACCAACTCTGCTAATGAGGCTCAGGGCCCTAAGTGAACTCCTAGTCCAGTGTTCTTTTTTCTGCACCCATAGGGCATAATTTAGTCTAAATACTTAAACACAAACCTTTCTGACGTGGTGATTTTATCTGCCTGCTGAAGAAAATGTGTATTTTAACGATGATTTCTTGTGATCTTTAAAGAGTACTTACTCAAGGGGTCTATAGAATAGTGATGGGAAGGTTTAAATGACAGTTAATAGAGAACCAGTTTTAATTTTCTTTACGTTTGCTGAATTTAAACTAACCTTGAACAGATGCAGTAACGTCGAACACTTGGACATGTTCCTTTAACACATACATTTTCCCTGCTTGTCTTAGAAGTTCCATTTGGTAAAATGAGTTGAACTTTGAGAAGCTCATATTCTAACTCTTAGGGTATTTTCTTTTTGCCATGATGCTAATGTGATTTGTTAGATTTGGGCACACTTGTAATCAGGTATGAATGCTGGCTCTGTCAAAGGTGCTTCAGCAAAGATAATACGTAAAGGTTTATAAAATAAACTAAGTTGAGAAAGGAGCACCTGTTTTTTAGAAGTTGCTTATTACTGCTTAGGGGACAGTGCTGAAAGAGTCATGCTGAAACACTAGTCAGTTAATCGGATTTAGAAGTCTAAAGTGACATTTCCCGTTTCTTATATGTAAAAGGTGACTTTGCTGCTTCCTCAGTTCTTCACTGGGAAAGTAAAGAACATCTTGTTTTTGTGTGGGGGAAGTATTTCAATTATGAGCTATAAATATATAGAACTAGAAAGTGTCATTTCTGACGTTTCAAACCACTCCGATTAGGGAAAGATGTATTTGTGTTGTTTTTGAGTACTTGTATGGGTTTTTTTTTTATATAATTATAAACTAAGTGAGCACTTCCTATGTGTAAGGCACTCTTTACATGCATTGCAGCATTAAACAAGTGGCTTTAGCTTCACACTCTTACATTCACCTAAGGGTTAGAAAACATTGCTTTTAGATACAACACTAATATATTACAGGGTTAGAAACCAAATGCATGTATTTAACCAGAAAGTGAGAAAAAGAATCCGTTTCGTCCTCTAGTTGTATAAGGTTAGTGTTAATTCAACTCCAAGGGAAGGATGAAGTCAAACATGAACCTCATGACAAATTTTTCTAGTGAAAATGTTTCTAGTTTTCTATGAAAACGTGAAAAATGGCAATGTTTGCCTTATGTTTTTCACACTGCTTAAGTATTAGATGTTAAAAAGCCAATCACGGGTTCCTCTCTACCTGGACTGACCTGGACTGATCTCTTAAGATATATTCAGTCTTTGTTTTGCTTACCTTTGTGACATGAAGCCTGATTAACAAGGGGACAGTAAAAGATAAATTTTTTTAATTTGATGAGATAAAGGTTTTTGAATCTCTGCTTTGCTAACCCAACCTGAAGCTTTTGTCAAGACCAGAGAGAAGTATATGGCATATATGTGTAGTTTGGCCTGTTTGTAAATTGAATCATTGTTTAACAATTATCACTTCCAGTAGATAATAAGGTACAATTTAATATGATAGTTTCTAACATTCCCTTAGATGTACCTAATTTACCAAAGGAAAAAAAAAAATCTTACGTGATGCTTTTCTAAGGAATTGTGACACTGAAGGTGTGAAGGTGATTATTTTCTTAGTCTATTTTGAAACACCAGCATTTTTATTTGGAGTGATTATTGGGAAGAGCAAAATGTCTTTTTTATCCAAGAAGTTGAAGCATACTTGGAGTTTACCAGTGCACATTCCCATTTTAGAATTTTGTTTCTTAAAATAATCTAATGTCTTGAACATTTTCATCATTTGGTTTCTCTTTCTGCTAAAGAATAATTAAATCCTAATTTGGCATAGGATCCCTTTGGGCTGAAATCTGCATGGGGCCAATAGCAATTAAATGGTTTGATAATGCTTCTCCCCCACCCCTTTACAATGCCTAGCAAGACACCAAACTCACATAACACAACTTACTAGAAATTAACAGTTTGCCCTGTGGCTAGATGTCTCCTGCTGTTTAATCATTTCAAAAGGTGACTGGACATGCAGGTTTCTTCATTCATGATCCACCCTGGTAAGGAAGATAATTCTTGGTAGCACTTTATGCTTATGGTAGTCCTGGATATTTTTGTTACTTACAGGGAACTAATGGCAGCTCTTTTAGGCTTGGCTGAGAAATAGACTAGGAACTATTATTTTTTTGAAGTCCAAGTAAATCACAGGAGATTCTAGGAAAGTCTGGGGAAGGCAATGCATATTTGCCATCATCAAAGTACGTATTTGTATTTATGGAGTGTGTGCTTTGTTTTTTAAATGTGTGTTTTGGTTCATTTTCTTTTTTTACCTTGGCAGTGGAGAGTTTAATTCTCAAAGAATAAAAAAAATATTTAGCTTATATGCAGTAAGTAGGCTGCTCATGCACTGGTGACCTACTTTTAACCTATCCCTTGGCTAAAAGCAACAAAGCTATAGGTATAGATACTTGCCTGACTTTTTAGAAAACTGATATTTTTATTACCTCATAAGCTATTAGTGGACCTGTGGTTGTACTTAATAACCTTATATTTGCTTCATGCTTTCATTGCAAATAAAGTTTGAGCTCCATGATCCTTTCCCCTCCTATTTTGGTCAGTGAGAAAATGTTTTGTTTTGTTTTGTTTTTTTATGTACTGAACAATGTAAAGATCGGTTATTTGACCACTTACTAAATGATAGGAGTGGGTCATAATTAAGGATTTGTGTTTTCTGTGGTGCACGCCTGGCTGGATCAGTTGTTAGAGCATGCAGTTCTTGATCTCTGGGTTGTGAGTTCCAAACCCATGTTAGGTGTAGAGATTACTTAAAAAATAAAAACTTTAAAAAAAAAGAAGAACTTGTGTTTTCTGTGTTCTTATTGCCTTCTCCATACTTTTTGAATGTGATCCTCCCCACCTGCCCACATAAGGAAATGAATTCCAGAATTCTGAGTTGAAAGGCTCACTAATACCAAAGGTGGCTGTTACCAGTTGTTTTTTTTTTTTTGTCAGTGGCAAGGCTGAGTTCTCTTTCAGTATCTACCTTTCTGATTTTAAGAAGAGAATTACCGTAAGTGAGATTTACTAAGAAATAGAGGGAACATGTTATGTTCTAGATTGCACATGATGATGAGTGAGAAACTCATCATTTACAATCTAGTTACCCTTCCTTTAAGAACAGACATCTCCTAGGCTAGATGTGAGATGAATCTTGAGCTTTTTGCATTCATAATTTTAAAAGCCTACCTCTAGGCAATAACCCTTAAAGAAATTACATAGTTCTTCCAACTTAATCTGAGGTATTTGGAAGAACCTTCTGTTTCTTTAGTGTACAAAAGTGGCTACACAAAGATTTAAAATTGAATGGTAGGTGTGCCTGGAAAGCTCAGTTAGCTAAGCTTCTGACTTTTGACCTCAGCTCAGGTCTTGATCTCCCTGGGCTCCGTGCTGGGCTTGAAGCCTACTTAAAAAGATAAAATTGAATGGTAGTACTCTGTTCCATAAATTTGTCGTTGTTGATGGTTGTTAGGTCATACATATTTTATATTCTTCAGCAATTAATGTAATTTAAAAGAAATAAAGGATTTGGTATACTGTAATAATAAAACAGCTTTGTTTACAAATGTTTTTTACTTTCTGTGTGGAGTTTTCCTTTTCAGATAGGACAAGTTAGGTTGTTTCATGCAAATAGGTCAAGAAAAGCCTTTTAAAAGAAGAACTGAAAGGTTTTTGTTTTTCGTTATCATTTTAATGATAATTACACCTAAACAGTCATTTTCTGTCTCTCAGAAAAAACTGGTTAACACTTTCTTGCACCCAATCCTGTTTCATTCACAAACAGGATTTCATTCTGTGAGCCTTTCGGTTGCCTACTCCACAATTCCGTGTTTTGGAATTGGCCATTGCCCTTTGGGGTCAAAAACCTTAGTGCTAACCACACTGGTTTAGAAAAGTAGAAAGTTTCTTCCTCCCCAGTATTTTTATCTGTAAACTTCAAATATCTTCCTAGGCAGTAAGTAAGGTTCTTTTAAAAATTATGGTTTCGTGTAAGAATTAAAAGTTCTTCACATAAGTGTTAATTGGTTTTTGTTTTTTTTTCTTTCAAGAATGGCAGTGTTCACTTATTTATAAGCCTGGGAGTAGGCAGGGACTTCTGACTAAAAATAAAAATAAAATGAACTTTGAACTTGGTAATGTTTCAGCGTTATAGTTTGCGTGGAAGTAACATTTTTATTTGTATATTTTGACACCTGACAAAGGCATAGAAAGAAAGACTATAAACTTAAACAACTTTTAAAGTATTTTGAACTTTGGAAAATAAAAGTTTTTAGCTCAATAAAACTCACCTTGTAGAAAATTTTCTATCCCAAAATATACTTTACATAGCAGCAATGATTTGCACACCCACCCCCATGAAATCTAGAATCAAGCATCAATCAAATCAATCATTTTGGTTATATAATCTCAGAAGCATTCCTATGTTTTATCTAATACCCATTGAAAAGTGTCCTAACTGCATATCTGTTCAACAGTTTGGGAAAATTCTGAAGGCATCTCTGATTTATTGGATCAGTAAAGCTACTCTGTATTGTTTTCTTTTAAGACAAACAGTTGCTGTGAATATCCCCTTTGTAACTGTTAGTATTGCTACTTCCTAGTAGGGATTGAAAAATTGAGAAACTTTAGCCTGTTTCTTTTACTACATCTTAGTTATTTATAAAAATGTAGGCATAAAAGCATAATGCCTCTTTGGGGTCTTACTGCCACCCAGATTATGGTCTTATATCATTTTACAATTTTTTTAAAGAAGTTTCTATTTTAAGATTGTCTTTAATGTAGACCTATATCTGCAACTTAGGTTTCCAATACAAAAACAGGCTAGAAAGAAAGAAAAGGAAAGAAAGAAAAGTGAGCTCTTTCTCCAGAAAAAGATAAGAATTACACTTCCTCATATTTAATATTAATTTCAGTAAATGTAAAATTCTGTAATGGAGAAATATATAGAATCCTATCTTGCTGAATTGTATGTTCCTGGTTTCTAATAGTCACACATAACAAAAACACTAATATTTAAGAAACAATTTTAGAGGGAACTAGTCGTCTTTGACAACTTATACATAAAAACCTGTTATATATTTTATTCTGAGGTATTTTGTAATGTATGTATTTAAGTATTAAATTATTTTGAGTATCATCTTGTTTAAGAGATGAATAGAGATGAATACAGAGAATAGAAACAGACCTTAAAGAAACTTGGATTCAGAGAAGTTAATGGCTTTTCTAAAGTCATATAGTCCAGTTAGTGAAAGAGCACCAAGTCCCAACTTACCTACCCAAATGATAGAACTAGCTGCCCACATATGCCCCAGGTAGACTTATCTTCAATATTATTAACAGCTAATTTTATTAACCAGATATACCAAAGAAACCTAATGCTTAATGAGAAAGAATAAGATTTCTTTTTAAGGAGGTATTTTTACCTTGGGTTACTTGAAGTAATTATAGTCCAATTTTACTATGTTAAAATGTTACTAGAAACATTATCAAGTCCTAGGTGGCGACCTATTTATTAAAACAGAATTGTTCCAAATTTTTCCTGATCCCCTGCGGCATATGGTAAGTATTTAATAAATGAAAAGGAATGCCTACCAGACCAGGAATTAAAAGGCCCTGGACCAGCTCTAAGCATCCTATGTTACAGTTTTAGAAAATATACAAAGTAATGCTTCAAATGGAAAAAGCTGAGTTGCACATAGAAGATGCATCTTACCCCAAAAATATTACTGACTGCATGATTCAGAGTAAGCGAAATTTGTGGCTAATTAACTAGTTTCTAACTAATTTGTGTTTCTAAAACCAATGTAGGTAAAGTTATTACTTTTTTTAATCCACAGCTTTCCCATGGTTTGGCATGGACATTGGGGGGACTCTAGTAAAGCTCTCCTATTTTGAACCTATTGATATCACAGCAGAGGAAGAACAAGAAGAGGTTGAGAGCTTAAAAAGTATCCGGAAATATTTGACTTCTAATGTAGCATATGGATCCACTGGTATTCGGGATGTACACCTTGAACTGAAGGATTTAACACTTTTTGGCCGAAGAGGGAACTTGCACTTTATCAGATTTCCAACCCATGACCTGCCTACTTTTATCCAAATGGGAAGAGATAAAAACTTCTCAACATTACACACGGTGCTATGTGCTACAGGAGGTGGTGCTTACAAGTTTGAAGAAGATTTCCGCACAGTAGGTATCTGTTACTCAAAGCCAAACATTGATACCCATTTTCTTTAATTTTTAAAACATGAGTCTAGGTTTCCTTCCATCTTACATGTTTCTTAGATTAGTTGCCCCTGGTTGGATACAGAGGAAGTTTATATTCATGACAAGCTTTTCATCTGGGACACGTTTTTGGCAATGGGGGGTGGGGTGGGAGGGGGCAGAGGGAGACAGTCTCAAGCAGGCTCCACTCTCAACGTAGAGCCCAACATGGGGCTCCATCTCATAACCTTGAGACCATGCCCTGAGCCAAAATCAAGAGTAAGACATTTAACCAACAGAGCAACCTAGGCACCCTTCATTTGGGGCACTTAAACACCTTTATAGACTGAGTAAAAAATCACCCAGATTTGGCCTTATTGTACATAATGTTTGGTAAAACCTGCTAGGTTTAGGGACTGTTACAAAGCTACAATAAGAAGAAATTTCAGTGAATTTGGTAGTGTACGAAGCCAGATATAAGTGGGGTTTGAATTATTTTCACTATTACTGTCCTGTGTTTGCATTGCTCTTTGTTATTACTCATATAGCCCTCTCTCCTAGGGCCATCCCCCTCCCCCCAAAGAAAAACAGCTGAAGCCAGTGTCTTTTGACTAGTAGACATCTGAATGAAAGTCCCTATTACCTCCTTTTCCTGATTTTATCTGTCAACATTACCATGGTCTTGTCTCAAAGAGTGCCATTTGGAAATGGCAAATGTAAGCATTGATTTATGTGCTAGTGGGGGTTTGCCAAGTTCTTTCCATTAGAGTAAAGATTAGAAAGTTGGCATTTGGGGCTACTGAAATTTGTTTTCTGTGAAAATAAGCAAGTGGACCGTTTAATTTCTTAAATTTATATAAGAAAAATCTTAATAGAACATAAGTGATCACTTACATGGCTCATATAACATAAGCCCCTTAAACTTTGGGATAGTTTAAAAGTCTAAATTTTATTAATTCTTTTATTTTGATGGATAATACTGATTTGTTTTCAATTTATTGAATAATTTGAACATAAATTTCATAAATTTGAGACCAGTTTGCTTGGACATGAGGTATTTGGTGTTTAATATTCTTACCAAAAGCAGTGTCCTTGATGCCAGCTTTCATTTCACCTGGCCACTATCAATATTTTCTAGTGATGAAGTTCTGTAATAACTTTCCTGTTGATGCTCCATCATTTATTAAGCTAATAATTGAGCATGTAGTATATATCAAGTATTATGCTAGACACAGCTCAGCTGGAAATAAGACACAGTCTTAGCCCCGAAAGAATGTAGTAGTCTAGACCACACAAATGATTTAAAAGTAAAAGTACCGTGTCTGATAATTAATGCTATTGCTGTGAAAAACAGTGCCACGGTAACACCAGAGTAGTGTGGTACCTAACAAGTTCTGGATAACGAAAGCTTCCCAGAGGAAGTGATCTCTAAGCTGAGATTTTATTACAAATACTTTATAACATTCTTTACTAACCTGAAGTGAGTTTAATAATTTCAAACTAGTACTCAAAGTATAATATAGAGACAGGAAATGAAGTTATTTATATATTGGTAGATTTCTCTAGTAGGATCACATAAAAGGGGCATAATGAAATAGTTAGATACTGGCACTTAGATATACATTCATCGTAAATTCTAAAGCCACAAATGCTAACAGATTGATACGGAAGTCCAGTATTTCCTCAGTTTATATAATGGTTGCATTCCTAGCAAATTTAGTGTATATATGTTAAAACCATATAAAGAATACTTTATGTTTACATAAGCATGGATAATTATAAACAAATTTTCCTACTGCTACCTACAAAAATGTCTGTCAGAACAGTGAAAGATAGAGCAGGAATGGGATATTTCTTTTGTTTTGCACAACTGCCCCACTCCCTGGAGTTGTGCCCCACTCATTTGCACAACTGCCCCACTCATCTGACATCACAAGTCCCTGCCCATTAAATGTTAGTTTGGTTCTTTTCTCCTCTCTATCTTTGTGAAAACTGAAAATCCCCACAAATACCTCCAGAGGTAATACCACCATCACCGAGAATCATAGGACTAAGAGATGTTGACACAAAACAAGTGGAAATGTATAGATGATTTTGAAGTTTTATAAAGTATGTGAAAATTATACAGTGCATTTGAGTCAGATATTTTTAATACTGTCCCTTGTTCACTTTGTACAACTTTTTTGGTGTTTTTGTGTGTTTTTGTTTTTGTTTTTGTTTTACAGATTGGAAACCTCCACCTGCACAAACTGGATGAACTTGACTGCCTTGTAAAGGGCTTGCTGTATATAGATTCTGTCAGTTTCAATGGACAAGCAGAGTGCTATTATTTTGCTAATGCCTCAGAACCTGAGCGATGCCAAAAGATGCCTTTTAACTTGGATGATCCCTATCCACTGCTGATAGTGAACATTGGTTCAGGAGTCAGTATTTTAGCAGTCCATTCCAAAGACAACTATAAACGAGTAACCGGGACAAGGTAGTAACCTTTTTGTTCTTATTGCAGCATTCATGTTGTTTTATACACAGAAGTTGTGAACTCATATTAATGCCAGCCTTTAACATGTATTTATGCAATAGAAAAAAAAGGTAGATGTGTAAGTAGAAGTTAAAGTGTTACAGATAATTTTGTTTCATAAGGTATGTGTGTAAAGACTCAAACTGAAATCATTATTTATATTTGCTTAGCAACAGTTGGCACTAAACTTTCCACAGTTGTAAGAGGGAATTTTTATCTGGAATGATTCCAGGGACTTTTTTATTTTCCAAAGCATTCTTCTCTCCTTTCACTATTTTATAGATATATTTAAGCCTAATGCTTGACACTGGTTAGCTTGCATGCTGATTGGATTAGATTCATATTTAAGTGTTGTGTTAGACAACATTATGATAATTCTTATAGGATGAATTGAACATAAGCTCTTTATGGAATAACATTAATGTTCCAAATATCCCAGTGTTTTCTATAATGCCTGAAGTATTGTGAAATGAAATTTTTAAATTGTCCTTATGATTCTGATATATACTTTATCAGCTTTTAAGGAGGGTAGAGACTCCTTTTTATTTGAGGAAGAAAGATTTTGGGGTTTATGAAAAATACTCATTTCCATTTTAAAGTAGTGCTCTTATTAAAGTGATACTTAATATTTTTGTTCGTTTTAATTAAACTGCCCCCCTCATGGAGTTCAGACTCACAACTCTGAGGGTCACATGTTCTACTGACTGAGCCAGCCAGGCGCCCCTAAGTGATCCTTAAGTTAGTATTTTATATCTATGGTGGCTAAAAATCTACCTCTTTTGTGATGCTCTATGCCAGAGAATTACAGGGAAGTATTACCTACTGCAGTCAATTCTAAAAGAAATTAAGTCTGGTTAACTAAATTCCAGCAGTGACCAGGAATAGAGTCTGTTAGAAATTGAGGTGAAACTGAGGAACAAAGGTTTTGATTTTAGGGGTTAGAGAGACATTTCATTTTATCAGCATATCCAAAAGAATAACAGAACCAAGTAAATTTCTGGCATTAACATATTGACCAGACTGACAAAAATTTTCTCACCATATTCATTTCTGGGTCACATTAAATGCTTATGTATCACAGTGAATTGATTTCAGCCTTGTCAGACCAAGTAAATACACCTTTCACTAAATCATTTCCTGGAAACCATTTAGAGTTACAAATTTTCTCCTTTTAATTCATATAGTAATTTTTAACATTTAAACTGTTTTTTTCACACACATAAAAGCATTTATTTTTTGGCAATTACAAAGTGTAAGGAATTGGTAAAGATAATAGAAGATATAAAATATCTCTTCCATCCTCATGATGCTTCCACCAAGTGATTATCTTTCCCTTTGGTTTATTTCATCTGACAAATTTGGTTTTGCTAGGCATTTTTCTTACCTTCATTATGTTGATATTTCAGCACTTGGCATTAGCAATATGTTCTTTCTTTGTGTTTGTTGAATATATGAATACTCTCATTTTTACTCTGGAAGAAGAATACAGTGTATAAATGTAACTTACCCAGTTTTATTTTCTTTAGCCTTGGAGGAGGTACCTTTCTGGGTTTATGCTGTCTGTTGACTGGCTGTGAAAGTTTTGAAGAGGCTCTTGAAATGGCATCCAAAGGTGACAGCACCCAAGCCGACAAACTGGTCCGTGATATTTATGGAGGAGATTATGAAAGATTTCGTCTGCCAGGTTGGGCTGTAGCATCTAGGTAACTTTAATATTTATGTTGTAATGAAAGTTGCCTATTTAGTTTTTAGAAAGCAATATATTAGGAAGTTGTAAGGAGGCTTACTTACTCTTAACCCAGTTTAGGTTCCAAGTTTTGAACATTCATGTAGTTTAAAAATTAGATAACACATTAAGAAGTCTCCCAGGTATATACCCTATAGGAAACCATTTTTATTCTTGTGCATCCTTTCAGTTTTTCTTGATGCAAATGTAAATACATATCCTTATTCTCCCCTTACTTAGAAGGTAACTTTCAAAAGGTAATATTTGTATACTACCATACAGCATACTGTATATACTCTTCAGTAGGCAAGATATCCTAGTCTGTCTGCTGGCCTCCCACCCTACCTTCATTTCTCTCTCTTTCTCACCTTCTTTTCTCCCCCTTCCCTTTTCCTCTCCCTCTCTCCCCCTTATTAACAGCTTCTTGGTATTTTATTGTGTGGGTTTATCAAAGTTTATTGGATGTTTTGGTGGTTTCCAGTATTTTGCTGTGTATAGTTCAATGGGTCAGTCAGTAACCTTGTTAACATGCATTATTTTGTACATACCACATTTATCTGTAAGATAAATTCCCAAAAATGTTGATTATCAGCAGAATTGATTTTGTCTTTCATTTCTTTGCAGTTTTGGGAATATGATTTATAAGGAGAAGCGAGAATCTGTTAGTAAAGAAGATCTAGCAAGAGCAACTTTAGTAACTATCACCAATAACATTGGGTCTGTGGCACGAATGTGTGCTGTTAATGAGGTAAAAAAATTAACTATATGGAAAATGTGGATTGAAATTTTATTTATGTACAGCAGGGCTTCTTTATGTTCCTTAAGGAGGTCTCTAGGATTGAGGTTACTCATCTCTGTTAAATCCCAAGGCTCATTAGCTAAATGTCATGTGTACCCACTTATTGTTATTTGTAAAGAAAATAGCAGATAATTCAAATTGGAAGGAGGACAAATAGATATTTATATTTCAAATTTATCTAGAAGCTCTTCCAGAAATATACCACCTAAATCTCTTGAAGATAGAAAATTCTTTTTTCAAACATAGGACACTTTTGAGGTAACTACTGAAAGAGGGTTTGGTTTTGTTTTTTGGATTTTTTTGGTTGTTTTTTTTTTTTGCTGTTAATGTTGCATTTGATTAGCAAAGTGCTTGGAAGTTTTCTTATTGCCTTTGGCTTCTTTACAGTGCTGCCTTGTTGCATATGGATCAAGCAGCATTGTACAGGGCTATGAAGGCATTGAGACTTGTTCTTCACATGCAATTTGAATGATACATACTTATGAAAAGCATAGATTTACCTCGTAGATTTGCCTCACTGTTGGGTTATTTTTATATGAAGGAGAGTAAATACACAGTTCTGCCTTCATGTAATAGATGTATTTGCCCATTTAATTTTTGTAAATATCAAATACTTTAAATGAATTGGAAATTTTGCTTTTTGAGGGAATCCTTCATTTGTTCATTCATTTATTCATTGTGGAGTACCTTGTACCAGGTATTTTTCTAGGCATTAGGGATATATTAGTGAAAAAAACAAAGACCCCTGACTTTGTGGAGCTTCCATCTATTCTAGTGATAGAGTAAATTTTTTAGTATATGTTAGGTAATAAATGCTACTTTTTACAAAAAGAAAACCAAACAAGATAAAGAGAATGGCAGAAGACAGATTGCTGAGTAGTTTGCTTGTTAAAGGAAGGCTTTATTGAAAATGTGACCCTTGGATAAATATTTAGAGGAGGTAAGATAATCATGCATATTATTCTGTGTTAAAATCCAGAGTTCTAAGTGTCTCAATAACAGTTTAGTAAGTTGGTGGAAAGAGCCACTAACAGGTGTTTTAACCGAGGTTTGGGGAATATTTCACTTTTGGGGGCAGACAATATTCTGGGACCTTTTTTCTTAGCCCTGTAGATCTATCTAGATTTTCCCTGGCCACTTAATAGTAATTAAGGCCATAGCTTACACTATCCAAACTCAGTGTGCAAAAATGTATACTCAGAAGTCAATATATTGTGAGAATAGAAAACATTTTGGAGATTGAAACACTAGTTCCTCCATCTAAGATTTCCTTCAAGGTATCTAGGGAACTAAATTAGTGAGTTGCATCTTAGCAGAGAGTAACTTGATGGGTTAGGCAGGGCCGGAGATGCTGGAAGCCTCAAGTTTACAGTGTTTTAATTCTAAATACATTTAAAATACTCTTCCTTGGTTTCTCTCCTTTAATCTCAATAATATTTCTCCAAATTACTTTCTTAATAGGTTATTTATTGGCCATTTTCAAAAACAAGTCTCATCTAAAATCATTTACTAGGGTCTTTCGAGAACTTTTCTTTTTTAAAATAGACTATATTTTTTAGACAAGTTTTAACTTCACAACAAAATTGAGTGGAAAATACAGAGTTCCCACATATACTCTTGAACCCCACTATCACCCAAAGCCCATAGTTTACATTTTGGCTTACTCTTGGTATATATTCTATGGATTGTGACAAATGTGTAGTGATATATCCTGAATTAAATTTTAAATATTCAGGATTATGGAGGTATATGTACCAGGAATGTAATAGACACTAAAAAAAGGTAGTGGCTAATTATATTTTTAAGTGGAGATTTTCTAAACCCTACTGTATTATAAAATGTACTTGATAGCTCTTATTTCAGGTCAGTTTATTTGTTCTTTTCTTTTAGAAAATAAACAGAGTTGTCTTTGTCGGAAACTTTTTACGTGTCAATACTCTTTCAATGAAACTTTTGGCATATGCACTGGATTATTGGTCAAAAGGTCAACTGAAAGCATTGTTTCTAGAACATGAGGTATGATAGGAAAATGATGTTTTGTGAATTTTAATAGTATGCTTTTTTTATATGCAAGTTTTATATTGTGCTTCTTGCTGTGTACTTAGAAGTATAAAACTGTGATTTACTAAATAGTATATTGAGTCCCACACTTCAGTTTGAATTGGGGAGATAGGGGTTACTATAACCCCCATAAAGGTTACATGGCCCATTAATGTAGGCACCCCATTAAGATGGAGTTTCCCACTTCTTCTGACCAAGAGAGAGCAGTATTAGATCTTATAAACTCCTTAAATATTGGGATTGCTTGTGTACTTAGTGGATTTGTTTTGTTAAATTGTTTTTTGGTTTTTTTTCCTCCCTTGAAATAACAAATATTAAATGTGAACAACACAAAAATATATAATTTAGCAGTGAAAATTTTTAAAATTCTTAATCCTCCCATCACAACCTCACCCCCACCTCCAGAGGTGACCACTGTTAAAATTTTGGAGTTTATTCAAGATTTTTTTCCTATTCTTTCACTACATCCATTTATTCTGATCTGAAAATATCAGTTCATGTAATATTTTGGGTTAAGTAAATTTACCTTGAATTATTTTGTTTCTGGTCAAGTGGACATATTAATAATTTTAATAACACATATTCAGAGTTTTCCCTTATAAGTGTCTGTTTCATTGTCTCTGCTCTCACCCTGTAGTTGAGAATGGTGTCCTGCTGTGCAGGCTCCGCATGGCATGCTGTATGCTGTGAGGATGACACATGAACAAAAGGAATTGCATTTGAGGAAAAGGGGCAAGAGGGGTACAGACTTGCAGCAATAACCTTAGAAGCTTTTTAATGTCTAAGAACGATACTTTAAAAATAGGTATTTCAGGGGTACCTGGGTGGCTCAGTTGGTTAAGCATCTGCCTCTTGATTATGGCTCAGATCATGATCTCACCGTCATGAGATCAAGCCCCAGTCGGGGGCGTGGAGCCTGCTTAAAATTCTCTGTCTCTGTTATTTCCCCGTGCGCGCTCGCTCTCGCTCTCGCGCGCTCTCTCTCGCTCTCGCGCGCTCTCTCTCTCTCAAAAGCACGTATTTCATATTTTCAGATATTAACTGATAACACAAATTGGTAGATTTCCAAATAGCTGTTCTTAATAGATTATAATAAATATCTGTTCCTAATAATGAATATTGTATGCTAATTTAAAAGCTAGACTGCATTAATAATTGTTTTTAAATTATACAGGGATACTTTGGAGCAGTTGGTGCACTTCTTGGGCTGCCAAATTTCAGCTAAAAAGCATCCGGTTTCTCTCTGCTAATAAATGTCATCCAAGAGGAACTGAAAACCAGAGGCATCATTACTGGGAACCAAAGGATAACAGAGTAGCACTACTGCTGTTGATTTTTAAATGTCAGAATGGTAAGCTGCTGAAAGTTGCCATATTAAAAGAGAGCTTGGTAACATGTGAAGTATTTCTAATTGAAATGCTTTCCCTTCTGTATATAACCAGTGTTAAATCCTTAAATGCAATACAGCCTCTGATTCTTGAGCTTCCTCTGAGAAGATTTTCTATTTATTTTATGTAGCCAACATTGCAGTACTGTATGCTCAAACACAAATCTTAAAGTCTCAGAAATGTTTAGCTCCTGAAAATAATTGAATCTGAATAAGTGTGTTCTATGTGTTTTGGTTACTAGTAAGTGGACAGTAACATACTCTGTATCAAACTTATTGAAATGGCTATCAAAGATGATAATTTTTATGTGATTTTAGAAATGTTAAGGCAATATTAATTTTTCATTATTGTAGTTTTGTCAGCATTTCCCCCGGCCAAAAAAGCACGTTTATGTGATCTTTTCCCAGACATACAAGCTTTTTCAAATGGTATAATTTAATTAGAATACTATTGTTAAATATTAGCCTGAATTTTAAAATGAATCCTAGAAAATGCACATAATTGGTGATATTGCACTTCCTGTATTTTTTAAGTTAATCATTATATTTAAAAATGTTTCATATTTTTTAATTGGAGGCTCAATTACTTATTTGAAAGTCCATTTAATGAAGTCTCAGGACTCTTCTAGTAGAATATGTTTTGCGTGCATTGATAGAAGTCTGTGATCTTTCTGTACCACATTTATCTTGGGCCCAAACTGAGTCATTTCTGTTTAATTAGGTCTGACCATCAAAACTACAGACTTTAATCTGTTAGGAACAGCAACCAAATCATATTCTAAACAGATGTGATGGAAATCTGAAATATGAATGGTTTTGAAACTGTAGGAGTCTGAGACAGTATTACAGAATTCTAAAAAGATCAGTGTTTTACCATTTTGGTAATAGAGGCATTATAGTTTCAAAATTTGTAAGTCCTTTTGCCTTGGAATTTGTTCTCTATTTTGAAGTCATTTTTTATAATGTTACAAATCTTTTCAGATTTTTACTTTGGCAGCAACATTTTGGAGGTCCTGTAGTTCAGCAAATACTCAAGACCATTACTTAATGGTTTACAAAGTAGACTTGGAGAAAATATTCACCTCCTTAAATTACCAGTAAATCTGGATGTACTTGGAAGAGCTTAAAAATTGTGTATATTACAGGAAGAAAGAAGTATTAGTATGTTTTTATAGAACATAATTTTGCTCCATAAAGAACAATTTGCAGTAGAGGTGCTGGACATTTCTCCTTACAGTTTTCAAATTTTGTGCTCAAATATTTAAAATTCAGTTTTATTTATCTAAAGACATGAACATATGAACAATAGGAGTGAATACGTAGAGGAAAAAGCATGCAAGGTAATGTTTTGGAATTTAGAATATTTGGAACTTAGCGTTCATGTTCGGTCGGTAAGCCACTCTGAAACCCGACAGTGACTAAACATCTGTGACTTTACTGTTTCCGTTGTTGTGGTTAGATCTTTCTGTCACTACAAAAAGCTACATGTTCAGTTTATTTTAAAATTTTGTGATTTGGACATTTGTACAAAAAGTTTTTATTTTTAAATGATAATTTCACATTGTATCTTGTGGCAAACTACGTTACCAGCTGTAGATTTAGGACCGTGTTTAAGAAAGAAATGGAGGGGTGCCTTGCTGGCTTAGTCGGTTGAGTGTCTGACTCTTGGTTTCAGCTCAGGTCATGTTCTCACAGTTTGTGATTTTGAACCCTGTGTCAGGTTATGCACTGCTAGCATAGAGCCTGCTTGGGATTTTCTCTCTGCCTCTCCACCACTCACATTCTCTCTCTCTCTCTCTCTCTCTCTCTCTCTCTCTCAATAAATAAAAACTTAAAAAAGAAAGAAAAGAAAATGGAATGGTCAGGGTCCATGTAAGTTAATTTGATCAATGCTCTGGTTAATCTGAGAATGTGGTTCATACTTTGTGTCCTTTGAAACTGAAATTTCCTATTAAAATGCATATAAAGTGAACAACCCTTTCAGCACTGTTACTCTTGGCCATTCTCATGTATAGTCAAGAATTACTTGAGTAATAAGAATGAACACAGAGTTGTGATCCAGACTGCCAAGATTATGTTTTTTTAAACATAATCTCATGAAATTCTTTGTAAGCATGCAGTGGTAAATAGGTTTGGTTCTAAGCCGAAACAGCATAATGCCTCAGAGCTCTATTTCTATTAGGCTATACTGTTTAAGAACATAAAGTGTGAGCAGTATGTAATTTTATATTTTCTAGCAGGCATATTTAAAAAGTAAAAAGAAACAGGTGAAAATCATTTTGATTATATATTTCTTCTTGACCCAGTATATCTGGTATGTTACTATTTCAACGTATAATCAATATAAAATGTTATTTAGGAGATACTGTACCTTTTCTTTCTTTTTTTTTTTTTTTACTTTGCCTTCAAAACCAGTGTGTATTTACACTTAATAGCACATGTCAGTTTAGGCTAACCACATTCCAGGTTCTCAGTAGCCACATTTGAGTAGTAGCTACTGTACTAGACAGTTCAGTTCCAGAACCAGCTCTTAAAAATGACCACTATCAAGTATCCATGAAAATTTTATGGATAAGGGCTTTTAAAAGAATACTTGAGAAGGGGATATAGGAAATGTTATTTTTTATGAAAAAAATATGGAACTTTTTAAAAAAATACAGATTAAGAAATACCTTGTTTGGGCTAGTTTATTTTACAAAGACAAGCTGTATTTCTGACTGTTCCAAAAAATAGCTTACATTGGATCCTGCCATTTCATCATACTGTGTATCATTTTTCCAGTGATACACTGGATAAAGTTGCTCAAGACCCATCCTGACTGGCCTCAACAGTCTCCAAAATGTCTGTTTCCTTCACTGAAGCAAATTTGAGGATTCCAGTGACTTAAATCCCCTTCCCACCCCCAACCTCATCTACTTGAATTTAGAGAAGACAATTTTAAAGGACAAAAAAGAGACCCTTTTAATTCTTCATTGAGTTGTATATACATGAGAGAATTTTCTTTATAACTTTTGGATTTAATTTTCATTCTTAAAAACTGATAATATTTTCAGATGCAAAGAGCACTATCAGTTTGGGGGCTTGGTAAAGAACACAAGGTCTAGAACTTTCCACCACCAACCCCCTTGTCCCCCCAAAAAAGATTGCCTTTTAACTAGAGACTCTTAGAACTAATGGCCTTCAGTTCTATAACCAGTCTCTCCATAGACCTAGTATTAGACTTGTTTGACTGTCAACAGGGGTATTTATTCCTTGTTCGGCTGCTCTAATTTAAATAGGTGGGCTCTTAGTTTAAATAAATGGCCATTGCCAATAACATATACACGGCAATTGATGGTCTTTCAAAAGGTTCAGATTCCTTTGCCAAATATTAGACTCTGTAAAATTCCTGAGTTTTTACTTTTACATGCAAATGTGATTACTGTATTCTAAGTACCAGTTCCTGAAAGTCCGTTTCTATAAGAAAAATGATGCAGCTGAAGGGAAAGGTTTTCCTCTATGTCCTGTAGGACTCTTACCTTTGAGAGCAGTCTTGCCTTGATTTCTAAGGTTGCATTCTTGGGTGGAAAGCTTATTAGCAAGTTAATAGTTCCCAGATATCCTTTATAACCACTTTGCTTGTTATATGCAAAAATTTTATATTTTGTTTGGTGTATCTTTTTTTTTCTGTTGAGCACTTTATGCTTTTTAGTCTATTGCATTTGAGAATGTAGTTTAGAAATCCTTTCTTATTTAAAGCCATGTAAAAACTGTTAAAGGATAATCACCAGAAAAAATGAGTGTGCATTATTTTGCATTTAACTTACTGGTTTGTGGTATGTATAAACAAAATATTAGAAATATATTGCCTTTTTGTAATCCTCTTTGACCTTATTTAAGATGATTTGCCAAGAAATATCATTGATGTCCTGTTTTCCTAGTAAGTTTATTTTAGTGTGTTTTATTCTAATACTGAAGGAATTCAGCCAACTTTGTTTATATTGTCAGATAACCTCAGAAAATAATGTGCTTTATCTGTATTACTGCCTATTTTCAATATCTGAGACAGTAGTTGTCTTATATTTTCTACTGAGCCTAGTAATAATCAGCAAAGACCAAAAGAAGTAATTTTTTTCTTCCTTTAAGGTATTTTTAATAGCCTGATAAAAATAATGGTGGCTTGAAAAGTAAATTACCCCAGCTTTTTGACCATATCTAAATTCTGAGTAATTTCCACTTCTAAAAAGTTCAGATGTCTTCTAAAAGCAGTCTCTATTGCTTGTGTTATCTCTTGTGTATTCAGTGGATGTGGGGATCATGATTTGGTATTACATTGGAAATAGTGCCAGCCACTCTTCTAAATTCTTTGAATATTATTTTCTTTCATTGTAAAATGAGGAAATTGATTTGTTACAATGGGAAAGGACACTATTATCATCAAGATCCTGAAAGACAGTTGGTTGCTCCATTCATGGCAGCATTTGGAGACTAAACTCATTTGTTTAGATATTTGGTGTCAATGTTTTGGAGTTAATTTGATTTGTATATGTTGATAGGTACTAGATTCTGGATTCTCACCAAACCAATAGAATGATATTAGGTTTCTCTCATAATGTTATGTTATTGCCTGTAATGGCCAAGTAGATCTATCTTAAAGTAATATAAGAGGTTTATATATATATATATATATATATATATATATATATATATATAAACTGTGTATGTGTGTGCTTTAATCTGTGGAAGTATCAGAAATTTTTATTGAGTTAACTCTAAAATTATGTGGACATTATTAGAACTTTTCCGTTGTACAAAAAGAAACATCCCACTAAATTCATGAATGTATGAATATTAGATATATTTGAGATTCTTTAGTGGCCATTTTCTTCAAGTTCTTTCTTTCTGGTCATTGTGAATAGGAACAGATGTGAGATTAACCCCTCCAAGAATTACTTACTGCTTTTGTCAAACACAGTTTGTAGCAAAATGTATAAAACAGTTTTAATTACCTCCAGGTGAGTTGAAATGTCATGTATTCTAGTCATCTACATCCAATATGATGAAGGCCTAAAACACTTTTATCCTTAGAATTATCTGAGGATAATCAAATTGTACATGTGTGTGACAAAATAATGTAGCAGTGAGTTGATCTGGGACTTCAAGTACATGAGTTCGTGCTGAATGATGTGTTTGAGGGGAATTTTTCCCCCCTTAAAAAAAATCTAGAAATCTTTACATTCTGGCTTTTTGTATAGTGAAGAGATTATTTTTCTTTTGTAGTGTTAGTCATTTTGCTGCAGCAGCCACTAATTCTGTGTTTAAAAGAACTAAAGTGGAATGTATTTTTCAAAGGAGTGAATGAAGTTAAAATTCAAGGTTTTGAATTATATAAAATATGCAACTAAATTTCAATTCTGAGATATTGCTGGTTTTGTTTTTTGGGTTTTGTTTTGTTTTGTTTTTTTGCTATTTCTTAACATCTTTCATTCGTTGCAGTAACAGTTTCAATAGCTTTCAAAGAACATTTCAACTTTTACATAATTTGTAAAGCATATGTAAGTAATGCAGATAGTTTGAGATAATTTTGGCTTTACATTGTACCTCTGAATCATGGACATCATATCTGTCACAGTCAGTAGTGATTACAGATAACCAAGCCATTTTGAAATTTACCACTTTTTTCCTGAGGGGCCCTTTTTAGTTTACAACATTTAGAAGCAAAGGGTAACTTTATACATCTAACATCAATATCTTAGTCTCTTGATCCCAAATATAATTAATGGAATTAGGATATAAGTCATATTAAGACAGTTTTATCATGTCTTTATTTGAGCTTTTTATTTGAATACATTGAGAGTGCAGCTTTTTAAATAAGTTGAATGGCACTTGTCTTACTTCTGCCCAGTGATTGACCAAATTCTATCTAGATGTTTGTATGTTTGAATTTTACTTACACAAGCCATTTCAGTTTAAGTTGCCTTATTCTGTCACATCGTTCTTGTCAAGTCTGAGCTTTGTCATGTTGGAATTCTTCTAACAATGAATCTGTGATGTAAAAAATGTATGATGTGCTACAAATTTTATTCATAATAAACTAAGTTATAGCCTATTGTAACCTATAAAACATTGCTTGTAAATCGTCTAATTTATTTTTTCATTTATGTACATTTTCTTATGTAAATTTTTAAATATTTGTTGTGGCCTGTTCTATAAACATTCTTGTACTCTTCTCCTTAATCCTTATTTGCATGAAGGAAGCTTAGGTTTTGCTTGTTTATATTGGCTGGCAATTAGGCCAACTTCAGTACTTTCTGCCTTCTTTTCTGTAGTTTAACTTTTTCTAGTTTTCTTCATATTCTAAATAAATGTTAAAATCATACTTTTTATTTCCTACTTTCCAAATAAATTCTCTAAGTTGTTTCCTATGTGTATGTTTTTATTATTTCATTTTATATATTGTACTCCCACATTTTCACTGATTAAAGTTGTAGCTGAAATTACCTATAGTAGAATGTAAACTCTGAGAACAAAGACTTGGCAAAGTCTTACCTTTATCCTGAGTAGTTGGCACAGAGAAGGCGTTCAATAAACAATTGTACAGAAAGTGTCTTATCTGTCATGTAAGAAGTAATTGTTAGTTTTTCCCCACCTTCTTCCCATCATTAGAAAGTACAGTTATTCACAAATGAGAGTCTTAATGACACTGGGTAAAAAATTAAAGATTTCATCTGAGTAAACTTCAAATTAGAGGTGCCCTGGTATCTCTCACACACCAGTAGCCAGTGACCAGCCAAGTTTGGGCACTCACAGACTGCCGAATCAAACCTAGGATTTTACAGGGAATTACAAAGCTCAGAGAAGTCAACTGTACTGTGCCAGGTCACACAGCTGATTATTAGCAGAACCAAAACTAAACTAGTTTTTCTCAGCCCATTCCACTGTTGTTGTTTTAACCCTCTTCCTGTTGGGCAGGTAGCATATAGGAACAGAATGTTATTCAAATAAATTTAAAAATAATTAGGTTATAACATCCAAGTAAGATAGAACAATCAAAATAGAAAAATTAGAACAACTATAAGTACACAAAAACCAAAAAAGGTAAATATCTTCATAAACAATAAAGTATACTAAAATTTGCCAATTGAAGAAGTAATCTGGGTTTAAAGGGAGAAACATCCATAAGCTTTTTATAAAATAGAATGTTGACTAAAGTGTGAGAGAGGTCAAGACACCATTTTACAAAAAAACCCATTCCCAATGCAGCAACACAATAGGGAAGGATCTCACCACAGATACTTCTGGACGTGAAGGATTTGTGCCCCCTATCAGGTACTCCAGCCCCTGGGATCTGTACCAGAGAGAGAAGCTCCCATAACATCTGGCTTGAAAAAGCAAAAGAGCTGATGTCTAGGGATCCCAAAGTGCTATAGGAAATAGATTCCTCTCTTGGGGGGGTTCATACACAGTCTCACTAAACACAAGACGGCCAAAAGTTGGGGAAGTGCCTGGCAGCAACCCATAAATGAATACCATAGGTTCAGGGGTCCTTCCTCAGGAGTGAGGGGTTCAAGCCCCAAATTGGGGATCCCCTGCTCTGGAGATCTGCACTGGGAAGACCTGATTTTGAAAATTGGCAGGGCTTAGCTCCAGGGGCTTTGAAAATCAGTTGGGTTTAACTACAGGAGAGCCCAGGGCTATATAAGGTTACCAAAATCCTGCTCTTAAAGGTCCCATACACAATCTGATTCACTCTGAGGCATAGAACAGAGACAGCAGTTTGAAAAGCACCTGGGCCATGAGTGTAGGAGAGCTATTGACTAATTTTAAGGTATATGCCAGAGGGGCAGGGATTTGTAAGAACTCTGGGAACAGAAGTGCTGTTAGGCACCATTTTTCTTGACCTTTTTCAGTCCAGCTGGATCTATGCTGGTGGGCAACAGTTCGGACACTCTCCAGCTAGCTACATTGCTAGTACCACTCAGCCTGGTGTCCCTTGTGGACCTACCACACCCAATGAACCAACCCAGACAAGTGTCCTTCCAAAGCAGTTCCTGCCATACTACACCTAATAGGCAGCCTTCTTTGGAATCAGCAGCCCTCCAAAGCAACTCCTGCCCTCAGGAGGGAGACAACCAACCTGCCCACCAACATGCACATAACAGTCGTTGCCAGTCCCCTCAGCCAGCACCCCCACAGCAGTCACCTCCCAATCATAACAGGAGGGTACACAAAGCCCACACAGGGGACACCGCAGGAGCACCTGGTTCTGGTAACCATGGGAAATTGTGCTTCTGGGAACCAAAGGCCCACACATAAGACCACTACCTTCAGGAGATGAAGTTGACCTACTAATACATAGAAACACAGAATCAGACAAAATGAGGAGACAGAGGAGTATGTCCTAAATGAAATAACAAGACAAAATCTTTGAAAAAGAAACAATGGAAATAATCTACCCATCTGAGAGTTCAAAGTGGTGGTCATAAAGATGGTCAGTGAATTTGAAGAATAAAACTCAGTGAGAACTTCAACAAAGAGATAGAAAATATAAAAACCAAGCTGAAGAATACAATAATGGAAATGAAAAATACCCTAGAGGGAATAAACAGATTAGAGAATGAGAAGAATGGATCAGTGGTCTGGAAGATTGGGTAGTAGAAATCATCCAAGCTGAACAGCAAAAGGAAATTTAAAAATTTTTTAAATGATTATTTATTTTTGAGAAAGGGAGAGATAGCATGAGCAGGAGAGAGGCAGAAAGGGAGACACAGAATCCAAAGCAGGCTCCGGGCTCCGAGCTGTCAGCATAGAGCCTGACACAAGGTTTAAACTCAATGAACTGTGAGATCATGACCTGAGCCGAAGTTGGACGCTTAACCAACTGAGCTACATAGGCTCCCCTAGAATTTTTTTAAAATGATGATAGGCTAAGGGCCCTTTAGCAAAACATCAGATGTACTAACATTCACATTATAGATGTCCTAGAAGAGAAAGAGAGAAAGGGGCAGGAAGTTTATTTAAAGAAATAATAGCTAAAAACTTCTCTAACCTGGGGAAGGAAACAGACATCCAGATCCAGAAAGCACAGAGAGCCCAACAAGATAAACCCAAAGAGGGTTACTAAGACACAGTAATTAAAATGTCAAAAAGTAAACATAGAGAATCTTAAAAGCAACAAGAGAAAAGAAATGTAACATACATGGGAATACCCATAGGACCATCAACTGAGTTTTCAGCAGAAATTTTTCAGGCCAAAAGGGAAATGGCATATTATGTATATATAAATAAAGTGCTGAAATGAAAAAAACCTACAATGAAGAATATTCTACATAGTAAGGTGATCATTCAGAATTGAAGGAGAGATGAAGAATTTCAGAGACAAAGAAAAAATAATTTAGAATGTGTTCAAAGTTAAGTGACCATCAACTTAAAATAGACTGCTATACACATGGGGTGTTATGTATGAACCTCAAAGTAACCAAACCAAAAACTTCAGGTAGATGCACAAAAAAAAAACAAAAAGAAAGAAATCCAAGCATAACACTAGAGAAAGTCAACAGATCACAAGGGAAGAGAGCAAGAGAAGAAAGGATCAGAGAAGAATTACAGAAAGAACCAGAAACCAAAATGGCAATAAGTAAATATCTACCAATACTTACTTTAAATGTAAATGGAATAAAAAGGTCCAGTCAAAAGACATAGGGTAAGTAGGGGCAGCTGGGTGACTCAGTCGGATTAAGTATCCGACTTCATCTCAGGTCATGATCTAGCAGTTTGTGAGTTCGAGCCCTGAGTCGGGCTCTGTGCTGACAGCTCAGAGCCTAGAGACTTCTTCTGATTCTGTGTCTACCTCTCTCTTTCTGCCCTCCCCTACTCACACTCTGTCTCTCTCCCTTTCAAAAATAAATAATAAACATTACAAATTTTTAAAAAAAAGACATAGGGTAACTGAATGGACAAAAAGATCCATCTATATACTGCCTACAAGAGACTCATGTCAGACCTAATGTCACATACATACTGAAACTGAATGGATGGTAAAAGATATCCCATGAAAATAGAAATGAAAAAAAAAAAAAACAACAAAACAAGAACACTTTGGTACCATTAGTTATATCAGACAAAATAGACTTTAAAACAAAGACTATAACAAGAAACAAAGGGCATTACCTAATAATAAAGGGATAAGTCCAACAGGAGAACATGAACACTGTAAATATCTGTGCACCCAACATTGGAGCACCTAAATACATAAAATCTCACACTAAGAAACATATGGGAGAAATAGTACGATAGTAATAATAGGGGACTCCACTCCATGTACATCAAAGGATAGATTATCCAGACAGAAAATCAATAAGGAAAGTATCTTTGAAGGACATATTAGACCAGATGGACCCAACAGATTACATGTATATTACAACACACACACACACACACGTATATAAACAAAAACATTCCATCCCCAAACAGAATACACATTTTTCTCAAGTGTACATGGAATCTAATCTAGAGCAGATAACATGTTAGGCCACAAAATAACTCTCAATAAATTTTAGAAGATTAAAACATATATCAAGGATCTTTTCTGACCACAATAGTATTAAACCAGAAATTAATTGCAAGAAAAAAACTGGAAACATAAGCACATGGAGGCTAAATAAACAACATGCTATTAAACAACCAAAGTCAATGAAGAAATCAAAGAGAAAATTTAAGAAAATACCCTGAGACAAATGAAAATGGAAAAACGATGTCCCAAGATCTTTGGGACACAGCAAAAGGAGTTCTTTTTTTTTTTTTTTTTTAATCTTTTTTTTTTTTTTCAACGTTTATTTATTATTTTTGGGACAGAGAGAGACAGAGCATGAACGGCAGAGGGGCAGAGAGAGAGGGAGACACAGAATCAGAAACAGGCTCCAGGCTCTGAGCCATCAGCCCAGAGCCCGACGCGGGGCTCGAACTCCCAGACCGCGAGATCGTGACCTGGCTGAAGTCGGACGCTTAACCGACTGCGCCACCCAGGCGCCCCGCAAAAGGAGTTCTAAGGAGGAAATCTATACAGGTCTACTTCAAGAGACAAGAAAAATCCCAAATAAACCATCTCACACCTAAAGAACTAGAAAAAGAAGAACAAAACCCAAATTTAATAGAAAAAGAAATAAAGATCAGAGTGGAAATAAATGAAATAGAGACATCAAAAACAATAGAAAAATCAATGAAACTCAAAGCTGGTTCTTTGAAAATATAAACAAAATTGGAAAACTTTTAGCCAGATTTATCTTTAAAAAAATAGAGAGGACTCAGAATCACAAATGAAAGAGAAATTACAACTGACACCACAGAAATACAAAAGATTACGAGAGAGTACTAAGAAAAATTATGTGCCAACAAATTGGACAACCTGGAAGAAATGGATAAATTCCTAGAAACACAATCTTCAAGACTGAATCAAGAAGAAATAGAAAATCTGAAAAAACAGATTATTAGTAATGAAACTGAATCACTAATTTTAAAACTACTAACAAATTCTAGGACCAAACAGTTTCAAAGGTGAATCCTATCAAACATTTAAAGAAAAGTTAATACCTATCCTTCTCAAACTTCCAATAAATTGAAGAGGAAAGGAACAAGTCCAAATTTATTCCACAACATCAGCATTAGCCTGATACCAAAACCAGACAAAGACATTACAAAAAAAAGAAAATTACAGACCAATGTCCCTGAGGAGCATATATGTAGAAGTCATCAACAAAATATTAGCAGATCAAATTCAATAACACATTAAAAGGATTATCACTGAAATAAGCCATACAGAGAAAGACAGATACCATATGGTTTCACTCTTATGTGGATCCTGAGAAACTTAACAGGAACCCATGGGGGAGGGGAAGGAAAAAAAAAAAAAAAAAAAGGACGTTAGAGTGGGAGAGAGCCAAAGCATAAGAGACTGTTAAAAACTGAGAACAAACTGAGGGTTGATGGGGGGTGGGAGGGAGGGGAGGGTGGGTGATGGGTATTGAGGAGGGCACCTTTTGGGATGAGCACTGGGTGTTGTATGGAAACCAATTTGTCAATAAATTTCATATAAAAAAAAGGATTATCACTGTAATAAAGTGGGATTTATTCTAAAGATGCAAAAATGGTTCAATATCCACAAGTCAATCGTGATACACCACATTAAAAAAATTAAAGATGAAAATCACATGGTCATCTCAATAGATACAAAAAGCATCTGACAAAATTAAACTTACATTCATGATAAAAACTCTCAGTAAAGTGGGTATAGAAGGAACATAACATAATAAGGCTAACTATGACAAACCCACAGCTAATTCCATATTCAATAACGAAAAACTGAAATCTCTTCTTCAAAGATCAGGAACAAGAAAAGAATGCACATTCATAGCACTTTTATTTATTATAGTACTTGAAGTCATAGCCACAACAGTCAGAAAACAAAAAGAAATAAAAAGGCATCCAAAGTGGTAAAGAAGTAAAACTTTCACTCTTTGCAGATGATATGATACTCTATATAGAAAACCCCAAAGACTTCACCAAAAAAAAAAAAAAAAACCTGCTAGAACTTATAAACAAACTCAGTTGTCACATGATACAAAATCAATTTACAGAAATCTGCTGCATTTTTATACACCAATAATGAAGCAGCTGAAAGATAAATTAAGAAACAATCCTATTTACAATTGCAACCAAAATAATGAGATACCTAGGAATAAACCTAACCAAGGAGGTGAAAGACTTGTACCTGGAAACTATAAAACACTGATGAAAAAAATTAAAGATAACACAAAGAAATGGAAAGACATTCTATGCTCATGGATTAGAAGAACAAATAATATTAAAATGTCTATATTACCCAAAGCAATCTACACACTTAATGCAATCCCTATCAAAATACCAACATACTTTTCACAGAACTAGAACGAACAGTCCTAAAGTTTGTATGGAGCCACAAAAGACCCTGAATAACTAATCAGCAATCTTGAAAAAGAAAAGCAAAGCTGGAAGCATCACAATTACAGACTTCAAGTTATATGACAAAGCTGTAGTAACCAAAACAGTATGGTACTGGCACAAAAATAGACACATAGATCAATGGAACAGAATAGAAAGCCCAAAAATAAACCCACTATTACATGCTCAATTAATCTTTGATAAAGCAGGAAAGAATACCCAATGGGAAAAAGAATGTGTCTTCAACAAATGGTGTTGGAAAATCCGGACAGCAACATGCAAATGAATGAAACTGGACCACTTTGCTAGAGCTCAGGGAAGATGGTGGAGGAGTAGGGCAACCCTAAGCTTGCTTCCTCCCTCAAACACAGCTAGATAAATATCAAATCATTCTGAAGATGCAAGAAATTGATCAGAAGTCTTAGAGAACAAAGCTGCTCATCTACAAACAACAACAACAAAATATGACCTATGGAAGGGAGGAACTGCGGAAAGTTGATTCGTGGGAGAAAAGAGCTCAGGCACTGCCCAGGGGAGGGAGCCCTGATTGTGGAGGAGTAGCAAGAGAGGAGGAAAAAGAGAAGGAAAGAGTCGGGGAAGGGGGAGGAAAGTGAAAACACACAAAAGGGACTGCACCAAAAAAACTGTTCTCCAAAACCACTGACTAGGAAAAAAGAGAGGGTTACAATACCACCAGTTTTTTAATAGCTGAGAGCAGAGTCTGAAGTTTGGGGGGTCAGCCCCGGTCATGCCCTGAGGAGGCAGGGCAGAGCCCAGGGAGCAGGCAGAGCCTGGTCTGGGTATCTCCTGGGCTTCACTGGGAGAAGTGGTTCCCCAGCTTGGCATGCATTTTGTAAAGGTGATACGGCCTCTCCATGAGCAAAAGACCCAGCAGACACCATAGAGCTGCCTCGCTTTACCAATATAGGAACAAAGACCACTGAGGGCAGCAATCCCTGGTGGTGGCTGTGTGTTGCAACTTACCATACATAAATTCAAAGGGGCTGCCACTGTGCAGTCACGCAACCATTTTCTGGGCCAAGCCAGTACCAGTCATGGCATGGCAAGACCCATGCCCAGAGGATCAGCACAGGTCCAAGCTGCAGGGGTCTCTGAAGTGTGGGGTTTTAAAACACAGTTGTGCCCCCTAAAACCTAGAAGGGCAGTGCTGCCTGGAAGGCAGACAGCTGGGACACAAACAGGGGTAAAGTGGGGATCTGACAAAAGCAGGGGACACAGAAGGGGTAATTGCACGTATGTAAGGGCATCCTGAAGAAGGGTGGGCGTGTATCTCCCAGCTCTCTCCAGAGTGGTAAACCATATTTACCCCATGCCCACCAACCTGATCCACCTCAGCAAGCTAAACAGTGCCACCAAATGGAGAACAGAGCCACTAACCCAAGCCCCGCCCCCCTGTGCCCTGCAAAGGCATCTCCACTAGGGCAAATCCACCTGAGCATCACAGCAGCAGAACCCTCCCCCAGAAAGAGCAGCACAAACCCCGCCTCACCCACACCAAGTCTACTGATCACAGAGTGCTATAAAGCTTCAGCTCTATGGGAAATAGGATCTAACTTCCTTTGGGTTTTGTTTGTTTGCTTTGTTTATTTTTGCCTTTGTTTTTGTTTCTGGATACAGGAAGAGCAACTTTTTAATTAATTTATTTTTTAATTTCATTTCATTTTTTATTATTTTTAAATTTTTTATGTTTCTTTCTACCTTTTTCTGTCAAGCTTCTCTTAACAAGAATACCAAAACATACATAGAATCTATCTTCATTTAATTAAATTTTTTTTCTTTTTCTTTTTTCTTTTTTTTTTAACTTCCAAAATGACAAAACAGAGGAATTCACCCCAAAAGGAAAAAGAAGAAGAAATGAGGGCCAGAGATTTAATCAATACAGATATAAGTAAAATGTCTGAACTAGAATTTAAAACAATTATAAGAATACTAGCTGAACTTGTAAAAGGCATAGAAGACACTACAGACTCCCTTACTGCAGAGATGAAAGAACTAAAATCTAGTCAAGGTGAAATTTAAAATGCTATTAACAAGATGTAAACCCAAATGGCTGCCATAACAGTGAGGATGGACAGAGCAGAGGAATGAATCAGTGATACAGAAAATAAAATTATGGAAAATAATGAAGCTGAAAAGAAGAGGGAAACAAAGGTAATGGATCATGAAGGTAGACTTAGGAAACTCAGCAACTTATTAAAATGGAATAACATTTGTATGATAGGAACCCCCAGAAGATGAAGAGAAAAAAAGGGCAGAAGGTTTATTTGAGTTAATTATAGCTGAAAACTTCTCTAGTTCAGGGGAACTTCTCTAGTTCCCCTCTGGGGAAGGACCCAGATATCAAAATCCAAGAAGCACAGAGAACTCCCATTAAATTCAGCAAAGGCTGGCCATCGCCAAGGCATATCATAGTCAAATTCACAAAATACACAGACAAGGAAAGAATCCTGAAAGCAGCAAGATGGAAAAAAGTCCTTAATTTACAAGGGAGGGCAGATCAAGTTCAACGCAGATCTGTCCACAGAAACTTAGAAAGCCAGAAAGGAATGTCAGGACATATTCAATGTGCGGGATGGGAAAAATATGCAACCAAGAATTCTTTATCCAGCATGGTGGTCATTCAGAATAGAAGGAGAGAGAAAGAGTTTCCCAGACAAACAAAAACGTGACCACTAACCAGCCTTGCAAGAAATATTAAGGGGATCCTTTGAGGGGGGAAAAAAGGACTCAAAGCAATAAAGACTAGAAAGGAACAAAGAACATCACCAGAAACTTTACAGGTAACACAACTGCACTAAATTAATATCTTTCAATAATCATTCTGAATGTAGATGGACTAAATGCTCCAATCAAAAGACATAGGGTATCAGAATGAATTAAAAAAAAAGACTCATCTACATACTACCTACAGGAGACTCATTTTATACCTAAAGACATCTGCAGATTGAAAGTGAGGGGATGAAACTGGACAACTTTCTTATACCACAAAAAAAATTAATTCAAAACTGATTAAAGACCTAAATGTGAGACCTGAACCTATAAAAATCCTAGAAGAGAACACAGGCAGTAACTTCTTTGACATTGGCCATAGCAACCTCCTTCTAGATAGGACTCTTGAGGCAAGGGAAACAAAAGCAAAAATGAACTATTGAGACTACATCAAAATGGAAAGCTTCTGCACAATGAAGGAAACAGTCAACTAAAAGGCAACTTACTGAATGGGAGAAGATATTTGAAAATGCTCTATCTGAAAAGGGGTTAATATCCAACATACATAAAGAGCTTATACAACTCACACCAAAAAACCAAATAATCCAGTTTAAAAATGGGCAGAAGACATAAACAGACATTTCTCCAAAGAAACAGATGGCCAACAGATACCAGATGGCAACATGAAAAGATGCTCATCATCACTTATCAGAAGGGAAATGCAAATCAGAAATTACAATGAGATATTACCTCACACCTGTCAGAATGGCTAAAATGAACAACACAAGAAACAACAGGTGTTGGGGCACCAAGGTGGCTCAGTCAGTTAAGCATCCAACTGTTGATTTCAGTTGAGGTCATGATTGCACAGTTTGTGGGATTGAGTCTGGTGTTGGGTTCTGCACTGACAGGACAGAGTTTGCTTGGGATTCTCCCTCTCTCTATGCCTCTCCCCTACTCACGCTCTCTTTTTAAATAAATAAACTTAAAAAAAAAAGAAACAACAGGTGTTGGCAAGGATGTGGAGAAAAAGGAACCCTCTTGCACAGTTGGTGGGAATGCAAACTGGTACAGCCACTGTAGTAAACAGTATGGAGGTTCTTTAAAAAGTTAAAAATATAACTACCTTATGATCCAGAAATCAGACTACTGGGTATTTATTCAAGGAATACAAGAACACTAATTCAAAGGGATACATGAACCCCTGTTTATAGCAGCATTATTTACAATACCAAAGATATGAAAGCAGCCCAAGTGTCCATCAATTGATAAACAGATAAAGATATATATATCACACACATGTGATATGTATATATATGTATACGCATATACATACAATGGAATATTCAGCCACAAAAAAGAATGAAATCTTGCCATTTACAATGATATGGATGGACCCAGAGGGCATTATGTTAAGTGAGAAAACTCATACAAAGACAGACAAATACTGTATGATTTCACTTATATGTGGAATATAAAAAGCAAAACAAATGAATGGGCAAAACAGAAACAGACTCATAAACTTAAAGAAGAAACTGTAGTTGTTAGAGGGGAGGTGAATGGGGAAATAGGCAAAATAAGTGAAGGGAATTTAGAAGTACAAAATTCCTCTTATAAAATAAGTC
The DNA here is from genome assembly GCF_022079265.1 of Lynx rufus. Taxonomy (NCBI): domain Eukaryota; kingdom Metazoa; phylum Chordata; class Mammalia; order Carnivora; family Felidae; genus Lynx; species Lynx rufus. The sequence continues at coordinate 180,589,025 of NW_025814823.1, forward strand.
ATATGGCACAAGAACAGACACTCAGATCAATGGAACAGAATAGAGAACCCAGAAATGGACCCACAAACGTATGGCCAACTAATCTTTGACAAAGCAGGAAAGAATGTCCAATGGAATAAAGACAGTCCCTTCAGCAAGTGGTGCTGGAAACTGGACAGCGACATGCAGAAGAATGAACCTGGACCACTTTCTTACACCATACACAAAAATAAACTCAAAATGGATGAAAGACCTCAATGTAAGACAGGAAGCCATCAAAATCCTCGAGGAGAAAGCAGGCAAAAACCTCTTTGCTCTTGTCTGCAGCAACTTCTTACTCAACATATCTCCGGAGGCAAGGGAAACAAAAGCAAAAAATGAACTACTGGGACCTCATCAAAATAAAAAGCTTCTGCACAGCAAAGGAAACAATCAGCAAAACTAAAAGACAAGCAACGGAATGGGAGAAGATATTTGCAAATGACATATCAGATAAAGGGTTAGTATCCAAAATCTATAAAGAACTTCTCAAACTCAACACCCAAAAAACAAATAATCCAGTGAAGAAATCGGCAAAAGACATGAATAGACATTTCTCCAAGGAAGCCATCCAGATGGCCAACTGACACATGAAAAAATGCTCAACATCACTCATCATCAGGTACATACGAATCAAAACCACAATGAGATACAACCTCACACCTGTCAGAATGGCTAACATTAACCACTCAGGCAACAACAGATGCTGGCGAGGATGCGGAGAAAGAGGATCTCTTTTGCATTGTTGGTGGGAATGCAAGCTGGTGCAGCCACTCTGGAAAACAGTATGGAGGTTCCGCAAAAACTAAAAATAGAACTACCCTATGACCCAGCAATTGCACTGCTAGGCATTTATCCATGGGATACAGGTGTGGTGTTTTGAAGAGACATATGCACCCCAATGTTTATAGCAGCACTATCAACAATAGCCAAAGTATGGAAAGAGCCCAAATGTCCCTCGATGGATGAATGGATAAAGAAGATGTGGTGTATATGTACACACAATGGAGTATTACTTGGCAATCAAAAAGAATGAAATCTTACCCTTTGCAACTACGTGGATGGAACTGGAGGGTATTAAGCTAAGTGAAATTAGTCAGAGAAAGACAAAAATCATATGACTTCACTCATATGAGGACTTTAAGAGACAAAACAGATGAACATAGGGGAAGGGAAACAAAAAGAATATAAAAACAGGGAGGGGGACAAAACAGAAGAGACTCATAAATATGGAGAACAAACTGAGGGTTACGGGAGGGGTTGTGGGAGGGAGGATGGGCTAAATGGGTAAGGGGCATTAAGGAACAATGAAATCATTGTTTCACTATATGCTAACTAATTTGGATGTAAATTTTAAAAAATAAAAAATTAAATTAAAAAAATAAGTCATAGTAATATAAAGCATGGCATAGGGAATATAGTCAATATTTTAATACATTTGTATGGTGATAGATAGCAACTACACTTAAGATGGTGAGCATTTTGTAATGTGTGTGTGTATGTATGTATGTAGAGAGAGAGTCATTATGCTGTACACCTGAAACTAATATGATATTGTATGTCAACTATACTTCAATTTTGAAATAAATACAATAAAAACATATCAGGTAATCATTAATAGATCAGGCAAACATTTACAAAAAGCTTATGTAGTGATATTAAGGCAAGAGAATAAACGTGAAGACAAAGGCCATCATTAGGAATAGGGCCATTACATAATCATTACTAATCAGAAGACATAACTATTAAATATATATATGCAACCAATAAAATATCCACAAAATAAAGCTAAAATTGATGAAATGTTAAGGCATAAGACCGCCATCACAGTTGGACATTTCAACACCTCTTTCAATCATTGACAGCTCAGGTAAACAAAAAATCAGTAAGGCCACACACTGAATTATGCATCCAGCAGTAAAAGAATACACATTCTTTTCAAGCATACATAGAACATTTGTAAACATTGATCATATACAAGACCATAGAGTAAGTCTCAATAAATTTCAAAAAATAAGACCACATTCTCTGAGCACATCACAATTAAATTATGTGATGTTATTACATGATGATAACAAGAAGATAAAAGCTAGGTATTTGCTGATGACTAGAGAGGCAGTGTAGAGTACTGGTTAAAAGCTAGTATTATGGACCATGGGTTTAATCCTGCTCTGACTTACTAGACACATGATGTCAGGCAGATTTCTCAACTCTGTGTACTTCACCACATGCAAGATGAGGCTAATAATTGTACCTTCTTGTGGCTCTCATTAATGTTGTTCAGCAGAAATTTTTACTATTCCATCTTTCAGACACATAGTGGGATTGTACTTCCCGGCTCCTTTTTGATTGGGTACGTTCATATGACTAGTCCTGGCCAACTTGTTGAGTGAATTGTGATTGGAAATGATGTGCACTACTTCTCAGCTAGATCACTTAATCACCTGTGTGAGAGCTTTCAGAATCATCTTTTCCCTTTAGTTTGACAACCAGCAGCATTCAAGATAGTGGCTGCTCTGACAGCTTGATCTCTAAGTGATGAAAATTAACAGAGGTCCTGTCTCCTCATTCACCCACCAAATAATGAAGGTACTGTGATGTAAGGGAGAAAATAAACTGTTCATTTAGGCATAGACTTGGGGATTGGTTACCATAGCATGATCCATTTGATATATCTATCCCAACTGATACAGAAATTGGATCAAATAGGAATGCCACTGAATGCCAAAAACCTAAAATATGTGGCACTGGATTAGGGGCCAGCGGCAGGTGGTGAAGAAACCACTATGAAAGGACAAAAGGATGGTGATTCATGTTATGAAGAAGTGAAGCTTTGGTCACCTGATAACTTGGAAGGTAGGAAATGTGCCAGTGAACTTGGGACCTTAAGGGAAGTCGAAAAAGAGTGTTAGTAGCATATATTGGCAGCTTTGTTTCCATTTGATCATGTACTCCAAGAAACAGATGGGTTCAGGAAAGAATTGGACAAGGAATTCAGCAAGGAAGTAACTAAAGTGGACCATGAGATCTTAGCCAGGTAAGGAAGCAGGGAGTTGAAGGAGTGGTAAAAGATGGTGGATCAGAGTGTTGGGGGCCTTCATGGGTTTGGATGATTGCTGGATCTACCTTTTTTTTTTGAGAGAGAGAAAGAAAGGTTGCACAAGTAGGGGAGGGGCAGAGGAGGAGAGAAAGAGAGGGAGGGGGAGAAAAAGAGAATCTCAAGCAGTCTCCAAGCTCAGCACGGAGAAGAGAAAGATACTGTTTTCCATAAAAACAACTTCTGGTTTCCCCCTCAGCTTTTTTTGTCCAGTGTTTCTGAAAGCCTTCTTGTTTGGCAGAGATAGAGCACTCGGCCACACACAATGGCTGCTGCATGGAGCCAGAATTTTTTTTTTTACCATAAACAACAACTTTAACAAGATGTAGTAAGTTCTCTGACCAAAAGAAATGCAAAACAACAGGGTTATTCTAGCCTTTTTTAAAAAAAGTTATTTATTTGAGAGAGAGAAAGACACAGGAAGGGCAGAAAGAGAGGGAGAGAGAGAGAATCCCAAGCAGGTTCTGCGCTGTCAGCACAGAGCCCGATGAAGGGCTCAAACTCAAGACCCATGAGATCATGGCCTGAGCCGAAATCAAGAGTCAATCATTTAACCAATGGAGCCACCTGGGAGCCCCTATTCTAGCCAGAGGAGAGGACAGATAGAAGAAACAGGAGACATGGGAAGAGGGGACAGGGAAGACTACCTACAGGACATGTCTGAGCCAGGTCTTGAAAGCATGAGGAAGGAGTAAGTCAAATAGAGGATATGGAGAAGAAACTACTCTACAGGAAGAAATGATCATGAGCAAGGCCCACAAGTATGAAACACAAGGCCATACAGGCAATTTAGAGGTTCTGAAACAAAGTTCAAAGCAGTATGAAACAAGATTGAAGTTGTCAGAAGTTGGCCCCTGATGGGCTTTGAATGCCAGATGCCGTTTTAGTTATTCAGGGTACTGTAACAAAACACCACAGACAAGGTAGTTTATAGACAACAGGAACCTACTCCTCGCAGTGCTGGAGTCTGAGGTCGGGGAGCCAGCATGGTTGGATTCTGGTAAAGGTGCTCTTCCAGCTTGTAGAGCACCAGCTTCTTGCTGTGCCCTCATGTGGCAGAAGGGGAAGAGACCTGTTGGGGCCTCTTTTAAAAAAAATTTTTTTTAACATTTATTTATTATGTTATTGAGAGAGAGAGAGAGAGAGAGAGAGAGAGAGCGAGAGACAGAGCATGAGTTCAGGAGGGGCAGAGAGAGAGGGAGAGGGAGACACGGAATCCGAAGCAGGCTCCAGGCTCTGAGATGTCAACATAGAGCCAAACGCGGGGCTCGAACTCACAAACCGGGAGATCATAACCTGAGCCGAAGTCAGATGCTCAACCGACTGAGCCACCCAGGTGCCTCTGGGGGCCTCTTTTGTAAGGCACGGATCCCATTGGAGAGGACTCTGCCTTCATGACCTAATCACTTTTCAAAGTCCCCACCTCCTAAGTCGGTTCTGTGCCCCAATTCCAAAATGTGGAGACAATTTTCCCCCCATACCACCACCAATTCTCCAACACCATCTAGCTGTCCTACAATTCCAATGAACTCTGACATTCCCTACCTGGAGATAGCCTCAGATCCCACAGGCTGAGGGCTCAGTCTCCCAAGATTCCACACTCCCAACGTCAGATGCCAACAGTAAGCCCTGGTTATTACCTGTGCTTCTGACTGACCAGCTATAAATCAGAGGCTCCCCAGAATTCTTGTGTGATGTTTTCAGGCAACCAGGTCCTCCAGGCAGAGGTTTGGCTGGAGGCAGTAGGTGGAAAAGTGTTTAATGGACAGTGGACATAGAGCCATATCTGATTGGAGACTTGGTGGCCACCAGGGAGTGGGAATGGCAAGCATGAGAAATAGAAGGAAAATGCAAAGGCAACATTTTGGAAAGAAATCTATAAATGTTTTTGCTCAAGACCCAGAAAAGCCCATACAAGACAAATTAAGTATTGAGTACAACTTAGAGTCTGGATAAGGAAATAAACATCACAGAATCTGGCCCCTGATTAAATATAGATGTGTAATCTCTCATGTCTGATCAGAGGTGATCACAAAGGCTTTACTCGGCAGATAGGGTGCTGGGGGGTGCACAGGGGGAAGCCGCCTCTCAATGCCAGATTTGGTGCACAGCCTGCACACTGAGGTCTCTGAAGGACTCTGGGCCCACGGCAGGTAAATTTACACTTCTACCCCATCCCCTCCATATATAGGTCTCTATCTGAAGCCTTAGAGATCTCCTTCAGGCACCTCTGCCACCTTCTGGAGGCAGCAGGAGAAATTGAAGACACTTTTCCCCTCTCTGACTTAGTACTCAGAACTTCTCCAGTCCTAGCCTTTCCCATCATCCCTGCACAACCTACCTTAGGGTCCGTAAAATTGCTGAAGCCTTTTGTTCCAGATGCTGGGAAGGGTGAGATGACTGCCCACCCCCATCATGGAGCTCTTATCTCCCTGACCCTCAAGCAGGGCTGATGGAATAGGGGAGTCAGCACTTTCTCTAGTTTTAGCTTCTTGCTCATTCCATGGCACTAATTAAAACTTAATTCTGACACCTGACAGCTCAGTACTCTCCCAGCTCAGCTGAACTTTTGACAAACATGATCTGCATGCAGCCCTCAGGGGCGAAATGGACAGCAACATCGGTAACTTTGTTTCAAGCATAGACTTTAATCCTCCTCGTTTTTGGAATCTTAGGGAATATCCTGGCCTGTCACAGAGGCCCCAAGTACCAGCAGGTACTGGAGAAAAGTTCAGTTTGTCTTTCAGTTATTCAAAATACTATCCTAAATTTGCCTTTCCCAATCAAAGACAAGAATGGTATGGGATTTTAAATAGTGGGTATCAGCCCTGGGTGCACATTAGAATCACCTGGGGGACTGATTAAAAAAATAAAACACTGAAGCCAAGTCTTTCCCTAGAGTATTTGATGTTAATTTCACTAACTTAAAGAAACAACATAATCCTGTTCTAGAACATCCCAGATCTCCCACTTTCTAACCAAACCACATTGGGTGATTCATATCACTTTCCTGAGCCTCAGTTTCCTCATCTGTCATATGGGGGCAATAACACTTGCCTCCAAGGGGGTGGTTAAGTTAAAAAAGTTGTCTGGAAGCACCTGACACATAGTATGTGCATACTTAGATATTGTCTCAATCAGAACATGAATCAAGAGCTTTCAGAAGAGGGATTTCCTCTGGGCCCAAAGGCCTGGAAGACCATTTGAAAGAGTTAGATTTGCCTCCTTAAGAAGGAATGTTGACATTTGTGTGGGTAGAGAGACAAAGGGGCCACTCTAACACATAAGCAATGAGAACACCTGCTCTGGGCCCCATACTTTACCGGACTTTGCTCTGGCCTTCCTCTGTCAGCACCTTGTCCCACAGGGCAAGGAGGCTATAGGAAACAAGTGCCATGCACCCCAGGAGCCCACGTCCCCATCTTCTAGATCGTGGATCAGACACCAGAACCCAGCCTGGTCAGCCTGGACCTGCTTCTATTGTATTCCCCAAGCCAGTTCTCCTGGGAGATAACACTCCCAGTTTGCAACTCTAGTCCCACAGAGTGCCTTGAAGAAGGCTATTTAAAGGGCATGGGGACAGACCTTGGATTTGAAGGCTGGGATACTACAGACGTGTGCATGAGGCCTTTCCGGGTATGCAGGAGATGAGGGGTGGAAAGAGGAAGGGCAGGCCATGGGCCAGGCAGGGGCTTTCATATATTCTCTTTCTCCAGACCACACAAATGTTAGAAGTAGCTCCAACAGCACTGTTCATTTTACAGCAATTCATTAAGCTGAACATTTACATTTCAGTATTTTTCTGGTACATTTGTTCTCATTATGAGATGTAAAATAATATTTTTAAAATCAAATAATGCTTAGCTCCATGCCTGAGACCTCATAAGTGCTTGAAAAATACGAGTGAAGCAGAATCCAAACATACTCACTGCAGCTCAGATGTGCATCTTGCTTTGTAGTAGGATTGCAGCTCGGGAGGAAACTGCCAATTTAAAGGAAGTTGGTTTCTTCCAGTTTAAAACAGTCTCTTTTGGATAAAGGTCCATTCTCACAGGTCGTCACCCTCTCTAGTCTTCCTCCCTTTATCCCAGAAGGCATCTGGGCAGGGGGAGGCTGACAGACATCATGGTGATGGTGAGGGTAGGTGAGATTGGATCTGTGTGTTCTCCGCTCCCCCGCACCAGCTTGTGCTGACTTACTTTGGCGCAGAGATCATCACTCCTGATCCTCAAGTATCAGCCTTTTACCTTCATGCACCTGCTGCAGAGGTGACTGCGGGAGGCCATGCACTAAATGCTTGGGCCAGGCTCTGCTGTGGCTCTTGCTAGGCAGTTGATTCTCTGAAACTCAGCAACAACTTCTATCCAGCTTTCAGCTTGAATATCGGGCCCAACTGAAACCCTACTAAGTTTGCCACCCCCGATTCCAGTGCAACCTTTGGCTTTTATGCTAATTCCTAATTCTCAGCTAACTTGTCATCTTATATTGCCAATAAGAGGAAAGCTGGGAGGGAGGAACAACATGCAGAGCTCTGTGCAGGTATTTCGCATTGCACGTGGGTTTCCTCAGTCAATCTTCACAAGCCAGTAAGAGAGGCATTTTAGCTGAAGGTTCCTGTCCCTCCCTAGTGTTATAGGCTGAGCTGTGTTCCTCTAAATTCAAGTGTTGAAGCCTTAACCCTCAATGTGACTGTATTTGGAGATGGGGCCTTTAAGAGGTAATTAAGGTTAAATGAGGTCATTAAGGTGGGGCCCTAATTTGATAGGACTGGTGTCCTTATAGAAAAGGAAGAAGGGCACCTGGGTGGCTCAGTCGGTTAAGAGTCCGACTTTGGCTCAGGTCATGATCTCATGGTTTGTGGGTTCAAGCCCTGTGTCAGGCTGTATGCTGACAGCTCAGAACCTGCTTCAGATTCTCTCTCTCTCTCTCTCTCTCTCTGCCCCTCCCCTACTTGCATTCTGTCTCTGTCTCTCTCAAAAATAAATAAAACATTAAAAATTGAAAAAAAGAGGAAGAGACACCAAAGATAGCTTTCCCTATCCCCTTCTCCTCTCCCCTTCTGCCCCCCAACATGCACACAGAGAAAGGCCATGTAAGGACACAGGGAGATGGCAGCCATCAACAAGTGAAGGGGAGAGGGTCACTGGAAACCAACTCTGCTGGCACCCTGCCCTTGGACTTCCAGCCACCAGACACGTGAGAAAATTAGGCATCCAGACTGTGGTATTTTGCAATGATGGCCCAAGCAGTCTAAGGCACCTAGAAATCACAGTTTAATACCTGCTGGGAACTCGAACATTCTTGGCCCTGAGCATCTCAGGTGACCCTGAGCATTCACCGCTGCCTATTTCCTGAGCCTCACTGCCCCCTGGAGTTACAGTCCCATACTTTTCCCTGCCTTTATTCTCCAAATCAGGTTCCAGCTTCCTTCCTATTTTCCCTTAGTTCTAATTCCCATATTTCTCTTGGTACTTACCATGTTGTTCCATTGGCCCAGGAACGCATCTGCAACTCAGAGACAATCTTTAGGAGGCTGTTTTCATGTCATTTCTCCATTGATAGTCTCATCTCAAGCAGGTTCAGACATGGACTATAAATTGTCCCTGTGTATGCATGTGAGGGTTCTCCTGCCAAGGAAAGAGGCTGAGTTTTCCTTGTTCTGTCTCCCACCCTGGGGAACAGACACCCTGTAAAGAAGAACCAAGTGTATCTTGAGGCTGAGCTCACTTTGACAGAGGCTGGATCCTGTAATGCTCTGGAAGTTTCTTGCAAGTCTATCCCCAGCCTCAGGGGTTCATCCTAGCATCAAATTGATAAGCCTAGGACTGAAAAGAGGGCTTTTCAAAGCAAAAGAGCCAGCATAGATTTCCATGGAAGGGCTACAGATTTCTGAGTCAGATTCCTGTGTATTTGATTTATGGCTGAAAGCCCTATGGGAAGAACTTAAGCAAGTCATGTCATCTCTCTCAACTGTAGTTTTCTCACTAAATGGGAAAAACAATCCTTGCCTTTCAGGATTGTAATGAAGATTTCACACTCTTTTTTGGAAATGACTAGTTGGGTTTTTGTAGACATTTATTCCATTCACCCTATTTCACCTGAGTCACTCTGGCCAACAAATCTGAACTGTAGCTCTTGGCCTGCAGTATGGCTTTGGTGTGCATGTGGTGGGGGAATGAAGGGAGGCGAGGAGGGATGGATGGATGCCTTTTTAAAAATCTAATTTATCTCATTTTGTTCAGGAAATATCCTCTCAGAAAATGCAGACTAACTTCAGTGTCTGCCCCAGCACATCTTTAGGAAGGCAGAACCATTCTCCTAATAATGCATTCCTGAGTAATAATTCCCAGACTCAATATCAATGACCTTGGCAATTGGCAATGGGGATTTTCTTTAATGTATGAGTAAATGAATAAATAAAATGTCTTTTAAAGGACTGGTTTTGGAACATTCCCAGCCCTTCTGGGATTGCTTATTCTCCCACTCCCTTTGGGCTAGTTTAGAGAGCCAGAATTGAATGTAATGAGTCCAGCAACTCAAGATCTGTAGGAAATGGCTTTCAGAGACAGGTACTTTCTGAAGTCCTTTATATGGTTGTTTCTCAGACACTTGGTGATACCACTTTGGGCATATTATGCCTTGCAGTAGGAACACTCCGTGAAGTAGATCCATCTCCTACCTCCCTGCCCTGTTTTGCTCTTTTGAAATCTAAAGGTAACACAGGGAAGTGGAAGAAAGAACACAATGAAACCACAGAACTCCGTTCTGTGTGTGTCCACATGTTGGGACTTGCGATCTGTCCAGTGTGGGCCATGCAGAGGAGAGTTAAGATCCCACTGGCATAGAGGAAATAGCAGTGAGTTTAGAGCCCAAAAATTGGGATTTAGATTCTATCTCCTAACTAGTTATACAAACTTGGGCAACTAATGTACCTTCAGAAGCCCTGTTGTTTTCCATGCAAAAGGAAAATGTTTAACAAAGCCATCTCAGAGCTGGTATGATGAGTTAATGAACTAGGGAATGCAAATGGTCTTAATTGAGGAGTAAAGTACTAAATATATATTGTACTGGAACTCTGGCTTCGAGTCAGACAAATTAGGTGTGTTACACTATACTATTTTCCATCAATTTCCAGTGCCACTCCCTGGAGTAAGGCTTGATTGTGTAATTTTGCCAATGTAAACTGAAGTGCCCCCTCAATTCCAATGAGGACTTTACAGGCTTAATAGCAATTCCCCAGCTCTCTACTCCCTGCCCCTGTGATGAGAAAGCATGTGTGAAGAGAAGGTGAGGGGCCTGCAGGGCCCTAGGTGATTAGAGTAAGCACAGCTCCCATGCTCTCCCTTGATGGGTTCCTATCAAGAGCTACTTTAGCTTTTTTGGGATTTGGGGATTGATTGTTACTGCAGCAAAACCGTCTGTCCTCCTGATACACCTGGGTACTGTTTCTTTAGGCCATTTAATAGAAGAAAGAAAAACAACACACAAAGAAAACACATATATGGTTATACTGAACACGGCACAGTCTTGGGGAGATCTCAAGGACAGCCCTTGCTGAGTGCTACTTGCTGCTGCCCTTGGGAAAGGGCCGGTAGACCCCGACGACTACAGCGTGGTCCCTCTCATAGGGCTCCAGGGTCAGTTGCTCTTGAGGCTTTAAGTTCTCCTGCTGCAACTTCCTCACCTCTGAAGCAAACACCGCCTCAGCAGATGCAGTGGAGTCGATGCAATTGGCCTTAATGGAAATAAGGAAGTGGCCCCCGTTGCGCAGGAAGGTGTGGGCATTCAGAGCCACTATGCGGGACTGGTCAGGCTGGGCCACATCGGCAAAGATCACATCCACCATTCCTATGAGCATGCGGTACTTGAGTGGGTGCCGGGCATCTTCGAGAACTGGGATGATGTTGGTTCGCTGCTTGGCCACATTAACCAGATCGCGGCCAGCGCGGTGGGAGAACTCAACCGCATACACAAGGCCATCGGGGCCGATGATGTCAGAGACGTGAGACACCGTGGTCCCCGAGGCAGCACCCAGGTACAGCACTTTGGACTTGGGCTTGATGTGGATCTGGTCGACCCCGCCCAGGATTGCGGCTGCCAGCTTGGAGCGGAAGGGGTTCCATGTGCGGTATTCCTGCTTCACGCCGCCCTCAGTCACTGTGATGCGCCGTTCGCCGTACACCGAGTGGCCCGGCACCATATTCAGCGTTACCAGCGCGTCCTCCGCTCCGCGGTAGATGAAGACACCCTCATGCCTGTGTGGCTCCACCGTCACGGCATTGGCGCCCTTCCGCCGGCGGTTTTTGCTCCTGGCCACGCCGCCACGCCGCTGCCCGCTGCCACCACGGTCCCTGCTGTCCCCGCCTCCGCGCCCCCGCCCCCGGCCTCCGCCCCCGAAGCCACGCGACCGCGCCCCGAAGCCGCCTTTGCCTCCGGGGCCGCCATCCCCTCCTCCTCCTTTGCCTCCTCCGCCTCGACCCCCGCCCCAGCCACCACCCCAGCCGCCACCACCACGCCCACCGGACCCACCGCCGCGGGAACTTGAGGCAGACTTCATGGTGCGCCCCGGGCCCCCGGGTGGCTAGCAGGGATTGTAAGGTGTCGCAGATAACTGGCGGTGGTTGTTAGGGGTTACCAGTGGCTTGGAGCCGTTGTCAGGGGTCGCCGGTGGTTCTGGATGGTGGTCCTGGCGTGGGACAAAGATTGCTAGCAGCGGTTGCTGGCTAGGTAGGCTAGCCACAGTGGGAGGCCGGGGCAAGGTGTGCGGCAGTCGGGAACAGCTCTACCGCAGTCCCCCCATCCTTGGAGCCGCCCTTTGACGCAGGGGCTGGCGTGATTGCATCACACCCGCTTTGGCGACCCTGCAGCCCCGGAAGCCCCCCTTCCTAACCCTCTTGCAGCTGCAGCCTGCTGCCTTATAAATCTTCCCCTTCCTCCTTGCTCGTCTCCTGCTCTTTCAGACACCCTTTGCACTTCTCCTGGGGTGCAGGGAAGGAAGCGTCTCCGCTGAGAGAGTTGAAGACAGCATCGGCTTTAGTTCTTGCTGTGCCACTTGCTGTGTGGTCTCAAGAAGCTTCCCTGACCCTCTCTGAGATTCTTGTTTCAACTTGACAAGTTTCTGGAACTGAGTCTCAACATCCCACCTGTAAAACAGAACCTATCTCAAAAGTTTGATTGATTGATTTTTAAGTAGGCTTCTCGCCCAACTTGGAGCCCAACGCTGGGCTTAATAAAACCCCGACTTGGGTGGTGAATTCGTGATCTCAAGTTCGGGACTTGAGATCAAGACCTGAGCTGAGATCAAAAGTTGGCCGCTTAACTGACTGAGCCACGCAGGCGCCCTCAAAAGTTTTTTTAAAGTGCTACATACACTTATCCCAGACATGGCACATAAGTACTCTGTTAGCCTTTCTTTCTTTTCTCTTTTCTTTTCTTTTCTTTTTTTTCTTTTCTTTTCTTTTCTTTTCTTTTCTTTCTTTCTAGTATTTCTTTTAGTCTTTTTATTGAGATATAGTTTACATACAATAAATGCACTAATTTTTTAAGTAAATGCCTCTTAGAGTTTTTGCCACCCTTGTAAAAATGGCTCTTGCACACTTATACAACGTTTATGAGAATGCAAATCAGTACACTTAAACAATATATCTATACTTTGACTTATTCTACTTTAAAAATTTTATCCTAAAGGGATGATCTCAGCAACTACCAATGATACTAATTAGAACCGCTAGAGTGAGGGTGGTAATGGCGGTTGTGATAATGATCATTGTTGTCAAAGAAGTTGCAAAGGTCAGATGAAGTAAACTAATACAAGAGAAATATTTAGAAGACAGAAGTCATAGGACTTTCTGATGGAATGTATGTAGGTCAGAAAGAGGAAAATTCCAAGCCAGAGATTGTCTCTTCTTTAATGGTTAATAATCTACAAGCTGCAGCCCTGGTTTCTCTCTCTTTAACTCTGCTCTTTTCCATCAACTGCACTAAATCCCAGAACTCATTCTGGGATTATGGGGCAGCAAGAAATTGTTGTTTCTTCAATGTGAATGGGGACACAAAAACCCAAGCCCTAAATCCTGTAACACACCTCAAGCAGGAAAAATCTCATGTTTACTCCTGAATTATAGTTTATTCTTCAAAAATCCACTCGTTCAGTCTGCATCATCATTTTGAGCATTAAAAACAAAACCAAAACACGGTGGGCATCACAAAGAGTAGAAAACAGGTGTAACGTGGAGGCCTGAACTTTCAGTCAGCACCACGGACAGCGACACCAACCGAGGACCGGCTTGGGACTTGTCCAAGAGCAGGATAAGGGTGGTGTGGGTAGGTGAAATAAGCAACCCGTGGACCTCCCTGTTAGTGGAATTAAGTGCCTGCTCCAGAGAAAGACAAAATGTACCTGAAGATCGGGGCAAATGTCAGTCAGGGTGTACTGAATGTGCACATGCCAAATAAAGCTTTTATTTCATCCTGGACTCTTTCTCTTTCAAATTCATGGACAGCGACACCAGGTCTGGTTTTCTCAGAGGGCTAGAGTGCCTCCTTAATAGGGGCCATAAGTTTATGTGTTGGAATGTGGACAAGCAGTCAAAGAGTGCAATGTACAGTTCCTGAGGTGGATGATTGTTACAAAACATTCTCCTTAGAGGCTTCGCTATCATTATAAATTGAGGAGTGTTCTCCAAAATGATGAGCTATGCTTGCTGCCTTGGTAGGATTTCCCCCAAATCAGACCTTATAATGGTTTATTTTATGGATAAATTTGACTGGACCATGGAATGCCCAGATGTTTGGTCAAACTTATTCTGGTGTTTCTGTGAGGGTGTTTGGGGATGAAATTAACATTTAAACCAGTAGCCTAACTACATAGAACAGTGTGCCCTTCATAATGTGAATGGGACTCATTCAATCCATTAGAGGCCCAAATAGAACAAAAGGCTCACCCTTCCCAGAGTAAGAGAGAATTCTCTTGCCTGACAGCCTTTGAACTGGCACATTGACTCTTCCTGGTTTTATAGCAGCCTGCCTGCCTTCAGATTTGAACTCCCACATTAGCTCTGCAGATTTTGAACGTGTCAGTCTCTCTAATTGTGTGAACCACTTCTTTGTAATATCTATATATAGATGTAGATGTGGATACAGATCTAGGTACAGATATAGATCAATCTATCTATACTGTTCGTTCTATTTCTCCGGAGGACAGACCCTGAGGAAAGAACATGGATCCAGGTTTTTTTGTTTTTTTTTTTTCAGGTGGTTTTTTAAGAGGTAATCCCAGGAATCACATATAGGGGATGGGAAAATGAGACAGGAAGATAGAAAGACAGGAAGATAGGGCACATTAATTAGCAGATTACTGCAGTGGGAGATGGGGGCTCAGTTGTGTTGAGCACTCTCTGAGAAATTGTGTGGAGGGCATCTCATAATTGTTCTACTGCTGGCTGGGAAGCTAGGGCATTAATTCACCATTCTCCCTTTTGCTATTGTTGGGAGTTGTTTCTGGGGAATTAACTCTCCTGCCTTTTGAGTTGCTCCTGTGTGTGGTTCAGCAAACTCTTATGATGCTGCAGAGAGCCATCAGACAGAGAGGCAGGCGCTTGGGTGGGGAGCTGCTATCATGGTAGAAACTGTTTACCACAGCTGCAGATGAACTCAGAGCTGGGCCTAGGGGATATTGGGTAAGGCGCCAACAGTGCCCGCTTCACTTGGCTACTACATCTCCTGTACAACCAGAACTTTGTAACTTAGAAAATGTGCATGAGCTCATAAAGCTTATTACATCAGGAAAGAAAGTCCTACTATAATTGCACTAGTACTCTCTGTAATAAAGTTACTCAACTTAGCAGTACAAAACTCTCATCAATATTTTTTACTCTAGTACAGAGTATCATGCAACTATGCAATTGTATTTGAGAAGTTTATTCCTTCTTTGCTTTTATTCAGGGTACTAAAGCACAATTCTTCACAATGAACCCTCTCCATTATACCTCCAGACCACTGTAGAGGATCCATATCCATTCTGAACTTTGTCTTATCACTTTCTGTTATGCTGTTATTAATGCTCCTTTACCACAATACAAACAAGTATCTCCCAGGTCTCTATTCCTAGCCTCTGTTTTAAATGGACTGAGGTAGACTTTCTAGTGTACTTGCTGTTCATTTCAGAACTGACATTCTCAAGAATGTCATGCATTCCCATGTGATCCATTAAATGGAATCCACTGAGAGCGGTGGCTAGTGATTTAAAATTCTAAATCTGATGAACAACATCTTCATGAATTTAGAGTTTTGGGAGTAACTACTGTAAACTGGCAATAGCAGTGGGCTACCTCACTGGTGGTAAGGCCCACCCTACTCACTAGATTTCATGCCAGGGCTTGAAGTAGCCTCTACCACACTCTACAAGTGACAATTTCTCCAGGTATCTTTTCCCCACCCTCATCCTCCATCAGTCTCATCACATTACTGCTGTCATTTTCAACAAGACTGTGGCTTAGAGTTCCAGAACCACCCTCCCTTATGGTATGCAAACCTCAGCAGCTTTCTCAGGCCTCTTCCCACTGCCTCATTGCTGGTGGCAGCTTTGGAACTGATAAAAACCAACTTTTCAAATCTTGCTTTTAACCAGAAGCATCCTTACCCAGAGCAGTGTTTGATGACTCCCAGAGAACTTTTCTGTCTCCTGGCTTTGGTTCCTACCTGGCATATCCATTTCTTACAGCCTGTCTGTTGAGATGCTACAGCCTGGGGCACCCATCAGCCACCAAGACTTTCAATCCAGTTGGGCATGTTCCACCTATCCTGTGCATGACTCCAGAATGCTACCAAGGCAAGGATTTATACCAGGTATTGGCATCCTAAGGTGTCAAAATGCTCTTCCATTAAAATTTTCATCTGGGGCCACTGATAACATTGAAATCTGTCTCATTCCCAAAGGTTTATTCACGGTGGGTCCTATCTACTCAAGATATTTCTTCAAGTGCTAATTTGGCATTATGACCCAGACAATTTTCTCTGACAGAGAATAAAAACAAATATAGCCAGTTAAAATTTATTTACAATTGACTTGTTATTCCATAAAATATGGCCTATAGTGATGTTCATAATTACATCTGTGACTGGGCCTTAATAGTTAACATGGAGTACACCAGTCCTACTCACAGACTTAAAAAGATATATGAGAAACTTTGCTATATTTCTCTCATACACCATTCTAGAAAATTGCCTGAGGATGACCAGCAGTGATTTAGGTAAAACCAGCTGGAAGCTGTGTAACCTCATCCCCGGTATCATTAGTATTTAAACAGTCATGCATGAAATGGCTTCTCCAACCTGGTTTCTAAAAACCTTGGTTCACTTCCAAAGGTGACTCCAGGGATTTGTATCTCCATCCCCAGTGAGTCACAGCTGTATCTAATCAAGATGGGGTGAGCTATGATGCAGCAATGTAACCTTCAAATCTCAATGGATTAATATAACTATGTATATTTCTTGCCTACTTTTCATGTCCATTGAAGGTCCATTGGAGTTATGCTCCACATAGTTACTGAAGGGCTCACGTATCAACATCTTGTGGCTATAATATGAGAAACAAGAGGGCTTCCATTATTACCACTAGGGAAAAGAGTGCATAGAGAGCTCACATTCGTTTTTCTGCATGTTGGCCTAGGGTTTGATATAGTCATTTCTACTTATAACTCATTGACTGGAACTAGTTACACGCCTTGTCTAATTGGAAGGCAGCCTGGAAACAGGAGTGAGATAATCAGTGAACAGTAAATGTTTTTTGCCACAAGTATCTATTGCATAATGCCAGGCTAGCACACCTGGATCAGTGTATCCAACACAAACATCACAAATGAAATTTACTGTTCAATGTGCATATATTTAAATTTACTCATTGAGGGGAAATATATTACCTTTTTACTAACACATGACTAAAACCTAGAATCATAATCAAATTTGTGGCACATATCTAATATAGCTTGTTAACTAAAGCAGAAAAAGAGAACTGTCTCTCCTTTCCTAGTCTCTGGGCCTTAGAGAACAGCTCACGTTCCTTCAATGGGATTCCATTAACATTTGGCCATTCCATCACTAGTTGTGGCACTTTATGTCTAGGGTGGATCAGACTCTCTATTTCCCTCTGTAAAATTAGTGACTGGGACTCAGTTAATGCTTAGAAAGCTTTGGTGGGTATATTAGTCAGGGTTCTCTAAAGAAACAAAAATTTATTTTTTCACAGCTCTGGAGATTGGAAGTCCAAGCTCAGAATGCCAGCATGTTGGGTTTCTGGTGAAAGCTCTCTCTGGCCTGTAGATGGCTTCTCTCTGTGTCCTCACCTGATGGAGAGAAAGAGAAAGAGTGAGCTCTCTGGTGTCTCTTCTTATAAAGACATTAATCCTATTAGTGTCATACCCTAGGACCTTAATTAACCTTATTTACTTCCTTATTCTCAATATAGACATTGAGAGCTTCAACATCTGAATTTTGGAGAGACACAATTCAGTCTATAAATAAGGAACTACTTTTCCAAAGGTTTTCTTTCTAGAAGAAATCTTAGAAATCATAAGTAATTCCTCTTTTTTCAGAATAGGAAATTGAGATTCAGAGGTTAGCTGGCTTGTCCATATTACAAATCCTACAATCTAAAAATTTCTACAGACAAATTACCTAACATCCCCACAAAAATACAGTGGGTCTAACTGAGCTTTCATCAATCCATTACATTTTACCTCTTACAAGCATTTTATAAATTTATTTCATGAAACTCTTGGCCAATTGGAAACTCAAAGCACCAAACAACAAAACAAAGCAAAAATGTTTTACCTCAACTGGCCAACCACATGTACTTTCATTAACCTCAATAAAATTTCTATGATACAACCAAACATTATTTAACCAATTTTCTAGGACAGTTAATGCTGGCCACCTGAGCTGGTACTGGCCATGAAGGAAAATCAAAGAATGACAGGGAAAATTAACAAAAAATTGCATTAAATCACATCGTGCCCTCGTTTAAATTCTCCATAAGAATTAATTGTTCAATGGAGAAAAAAAATTAAGGCTGCAGATGACTCATCATTTACCTCAATATATTAAGAATAATTTCTCTGAGACCCCATTTGGACCATTAGTTTGCTCTGCTTTCTAAGAATTTGATAGCTAGTAGGGAAACCACAAATACAGCCATAAAAATTAAAACACTTTTGAACTTCAGTTGCTCTCATGGCTCCTCTTTGACACCAGTCAACTCTAAATAACCTGTGTGTGGTTTCATTCTTGCCTGTATGGATTCCCTCATTTCTCTAGGAATTCTTTGTCAGTGGGGCCAAATCAGAGCCTGACAGAAAACATAAGCAACCCCACAATCCTTGTTAACCCTAAGTAACTCTGACTACAGTTTAGTTTCTTTGTCAATGATTTTTAACTTCATTTTGGCTTCTCTGCTCTTTAAGAATTTCTAGGAAGATGGAGAAATTCAAGACTTCCAGAAAGAAATAATTAGACTAAAGTTGACACCTCCTGTACTACTGATTCCTTGATGATTCCAGTTTGCCTTTGGAAGTTCTCCCTGATGTCAGATGATAAAAAGTGAGTTTAATGAGTTTTAATGATTTTTCCCCAGCTTTGCTGAAATATAACTGACATAAAACATTGTGGAAGTTTAAGGTATACAACATGATTTGATATATGTATGTATTATGAAATGATTACCACAATAAGGTTATTTAATACATCTATCACCTTACATCATTCCTTTTGTTGTTGTTGTTGTTGTTTATTTATTTTAAGAGAGACAGACAGAGCACGAGTAGAGGAGGGGCAAGAGAGAGGGAGAGAGAATCCCAAGCAGGCTCTGTGCTCCTGCCCAGCTCAGTGTTCAAACTCATGAAATTGTGATATCATGAATGACCTGAACCAAAGCCAAGAGTCACATGCTTAACAGACTGAGCCACCCAGGTGCCCCCTAGTTACAATTTTTTTTGTATGTGATAAGAACTTTTAATATCTATTTCCTTATCAATTTTCTTTTGTTTATTTTTTAAAATTTACATCCAAGTTAGTTAGCATATAGTGCAACAATGATTTCAGGAGTAGATTCCTTAGTGCCCCTTACCCATTTAGCCCACCCCCCCAAAAAAAACCCTCCAGTAAGCCTCTGTTTGTTCTCCATATTTAAGAGTCTCTTATGTTTTTGTCCCCCTCCCTGTTTTTATCTTATTTTTGCTTCCTTTCCCTATGTTCATCTTTTTTGTATCTTAAAGTATTCATATGAGTGAAGTCATATGATTTTTGTCTTTCTCTGACTAATTTCACTTAGCTCTACATCTACTTAGCTCTAGTTCCGTCTACATAGTTGCAAATGGCAAGATTTCACTCCTTTTGATTGCTGAGTAATACTCCATTGTGTGCTGAGTATAACTCCATATATATACCACATCTTCTTTATCCATTCATCCGTCGATGGACATTTGGGCTCTTTCCATACTTTGGCTATTGTTGATAGTGCTGCTATAAACATTGGGGTGCATGCATCCCTTCAAAATAGCACACCCATATCCCTTGGATAAATACCTAGTAGTGCAATTTCTGGGTTGTAGGGTAGTTCTATTTTTAGTTTTTTGAGGAACCTCCATACTGTTTTCCAGAGTGGCTGCACCAGTTTGCATTCCCACCAGCAGCGCAAAAGAGATCCTCTTTCTCCGCATCCCTGCCAACATCTGTTGTTGCCTGAGTTGTTAATGTTAGCCGTTCTGACAGGTGTGAGGTGGTATCTCATTGTGGTTTTGATTTGTATTTACAGAATGATGAGTGATGTTGAGCATTTTTTCATGTGTCAGTTGGTCATCTGGATGTCTTCCTTGGAGAAGTGTCTATTCATGTCTTTTGCCCATTTCTTCACTGGATTGTTTGTTTCTTGGGTGTTGAGTTTGAGAAGTTCTTTATAGATTTTGGATACTAACCATTTATCTGATATGTCATTTGCAAATATCTTCTCCCATTCCATTGGTTGCCTTTTAGTTTTGCTGATTGTTTCCTTCGCTGTGCAGATGAGGTCCCAGTAGTTCATTTTTGCTTTTGTTTCCCTTGCCTCCGGAGATATGTTGAGTAAGAAGTTGCTGCAGGCAAGAGCAAAGAGGTTTTTGCCTGCTTTCTCCTCGAGGATTTTGATGGCTTCCTGTCTTACATTGAGGTCTTTCATCCATTTTGAGTTTATTTTTGTGTATGGTGTAAGAAAGTGGTCCAGGTTCATTCTTCTGCATGTCGCTGTCCAGTTTCCCAGCACCACTTGCTGAAGAGACTGTCTTTATTCCATTGGACATTCTTTCCTGCTTTGTCAAAGATTAGTTGGCCATACGTTTGTGGGTCCATTTCTGGGTTCTCTATTCTGTTCCATTGATCTGAGTGTTTGTTCTTGTGCCAGTACCATACTGTCTTGATGATTATAGTTTTGTAATACATCTTAAAGTCTGGGATTGTAATGCTTCCTGCTTTGGTTTTCTTTTTCAAGATTGCTTTGGCTATTCATGTTCTTTTCTGGTTCCACAGCAACTTTCAAGTATACGGTATTATTTACTGTAATCGCCATGGTATATATTACATCCCCAGTACTTACTCGTCTTATAATTGGAAGTTGGCACCCTCTGACCACCTTCACTCATTTCCTCTCGCTGGCTACCACCAATCTATTCTGTTTCTAGGAGTTTTGGTTTTTTTAGATTCCACATAGTGAATCCACATAGATTTCACCTAAGTGAGGTCATGTAGCATTTGTCTTTCTTTGTCTGAATTGTTTCGCTTAGCATAGGATCTCTAGTTTCACCATATTATCATAAATGGCAGAATTTCCTTCTTTTTTATGACTGAATAACTTTTCATTGTAAGTATATACCACAATTTCTTTATCTACTTACTCAGCAGTGGACATTTACATTGTTTCCATATCTTGGCTATTGTAAACAATGCTGCAATAAATATGGAGGTGCAGATCTCTTTGAGAGAGTGATTTCATTCTTTCAGGTATATATACAGGAGTAGAATTGTTGGTTTATACAGTATATATAGAGTATATATATTATATTAGCCCTATTTTTAATTTTTTGAGGAATCTCCATGCTTTTGTCCATAGTGGCTACACCAATTTACATTCCCACAACAGTGAACAAGTGTTTCCTTTTCTCTGCATCCCCACCAACACTTGCTACTTCTTGTCTTTTTGGTAATAGCCATTACAACAGGTGTGAGGTGATTACTCATTTTGGTTTTGTTTTGCATTTTCCTGATAATTAGTGATGCTGTGATGGCCATCTGTATGACTTCTTTGGAAAAATGCCTGTTCAGATCTTTTGTCCATTTTTAAATTGGGTTATTATTTGCTCAGATTTTTTGTTTTTATTTTCTTTTTGCTATTGAGTTATATGAGTTACTTACACACTTTAGACATTAACCCCTTATCAGATATATGGCTTGCAAATATTTTCTCCCATTGTGTAGGCTGTCTTTTCATTTTGTTGATTGTTTCTTTGCTGTACACAAGTTTTTTAGTTTGATGTGGTCTTGTTTATTTTTGCCTTTGTTGCCTGTGTTTTTGGTGTCATATCTAAAAAGTCATTGCCAAGACCAATGACAAGGAACATTCCCCCTATGTTTTCTTTTAGGAATTTTATGGTTTCAGGTCTTACGTTTAAGTCTCTAATCCATTTCAAGTTAACTTTTGTGAGTGGTGTAATACAGGGGTCCAGTTTCATTCTTTTTCATGTGAATATCCAGTTTTCTCAATATCATTTATTGAAGAGATTATCTTTTCCCCATTAAGTATTCTTGGCTCGTTTGTCAAAGATAAAATTTTAATGTTTAGAACACGGGTATGTTGAAATGCAGTGATACTGCCCCCACATAGTACCTTAACTGAACCCATTTATTCAGTTCCCTTGGTCACAATATGAAATTGTTATTGTTAAAAATATTCAAGTTCTCCAAACATGCTATTTTTTTAATGTTTCTTTTTTTTAATTTATTTTTGAGAGAGACAGAGTACAAGCAGGGGAGGGTCAAACAGAGGGAGACACAGAATCCAAAGCAGGCTCCAGGCTCCAAGCTGTCCACAACAGAGCCTGACGTGGGGTCTGAAGTCACAAACCATGAGATCATGACCTGAGCCAAAGTCAGACACTTTACTGACTGAGCCACCCAAGCACCGCAAAACATGCTATTTTTATTTTTTTATGAAAAAAATTTTAAAAATGTTTATTTTTGAGAGAGAGAGAGAGAGACAGAGTGTGAGCGGGGGAGGGGCAGAAAGCGAGGGGGACACAGCATCTGAATCAGGCTCCAGGCTCTGGTCTCTCAGCACAGAGCCCGACATGGGACTCGAACTCGTGAACACGAGATCATGACATGAGCCGAAGCCACCGAGCCCAACCGAGCCACCCAGGCGTCCCAAAACATGCTATTTTTAAAACCAGCACTTCCAATAAATTCTTTATTCATCCTGGAAAGGCTGAGACCTTTTCACTGAAATGCCTGCATTGTCTTCAGTAACTCAGATTTCTCAGAGGTCCTCAGCTCCCAGGCCCCTGTGCATCTTGGTGTCCTACTCAGGGCTCTGTGCCTTACAAAGAAAGGGTAGCTGGCATTCCTCTCAGTCCACCAGATACAGGGTCATGGGAACAGATGACCTTGAAGGTACAGGGATAGGTGATACTGCTGGTATGTGGGCACAGGTAGGCCTGAAATCTGGATAGACTAGAAGGAAAAGGAAGGAATCTGAAAAGTAGTAGAGGAAAAAGAGGAGAGAAAGAGAAAGTGGAGGAGGAAAAACATACCCTTTAAGGCTAAGAGACATGGGTCCCAATCCTGGCTCTTTGCGTTGTCAACTGTGTCTTCAATGGAATAATCAGGTTATAAAGAGTATAGAGTCTAACAATAGGTGCTTGAATGAGTAGTTCTTACCAAAGCTATTAAGCCAGAGCAGGTACAGAGGGGCTTATGATGTTGGCAGAATTTCTTTACTGCTAGGTATGGACACATTTTTATTTAACTATGCTTGACATCTCTTAGAAGCAAATAGGTATTTACTAAGCAAAATCATAGGAAGAAAGAATTTCTTTCCTATCCAACCCTTATTCTTATTTCAGTTTCCTCCTAGATTGGTGCTTCAGCCTTCTTATGATTTTTGCATTCAGTCATGCAAACCCAGTGACAGGCAACTGAACATCAGCCCAAAGGAATTAAAAGGATTATTTTTCCAAGGGAAAGGGGAAAGACTCTTGACAAGAATAAAGACTTAATTTGACCAAGTCTCACTGATTCAACCCTGACTTTATAGTTCTTCACAAAACAAGCCCTTTGGGTTGTTAATTTGTCAGGCATTAAACATTACTTTTCTAAATACATTTTTAAAGTTTATTTATTTATTTTTAGTAATCTCTACTCCCAACATGGGGCTCAAATGCACAACCCCCAAATCAAGAGTTGCACACTCTTCCAACTGAGCCAGCCAGGCATCCCTATACATTCTTTAAGCCCAACGTGGGGCTTAAACCCATGAACCATGAGATCATGACCTAAGCTGAAATCAAGAACTGGATGCTTAACCAAATGAGCCACCCAGGTGCCCCCTTACGCATTATTTTTCTGACATCACTTTCTAAAGCATTCCTAAGGGAAGAAAAATTCCTCCTATGTTCCTAGTACTGAGCTAAATGTTTCATCTCCTATAATCCTCACGGGAACCTTGGAGAGAAGGTATTATTGCTTCCATTAACAGACAGGGAAGCTAATGACTGAGAGAGTCAGTGACTTTTCCAAGCCAAGGTACATAGCTTGTAAGTAGTAACTAACATTTGTTGAGTGTCTACCAAGAGCTATCTCAGTTATTATTACTGGTGGTGGTGGTGGTGGTGGTGGTGGTAGTAGAAGCAATGGTAGTTGACTACCATTTTGTAACACTATATATATATATATATATATATATATATACATATATTATATGTATATTTTGAGAGAGAAAGAGTGCACAGGTGCGTGAGCAGGGAAGAGGCAGAGAGAGGGAAAGACAGAATCCCAAGCAGGCTTTGTGCTGTCAGTGCAGAGCCTGATGCAGGGCTTGATCAGACAAACCGTGAAATCATGACCTGAGCTGAAATCAGGAGTTGGATGCTTAACAGACTGAGCCATCAAAATTTTGCAAATATACATACATACACACACACATACTCTCTCTCTCTCTCTCTCTTTCTCTCTCTCTCTCACACACACACACACACATATGCTAGTGTTTGGGGTTGATACAAAAATATATATTTTTAACACTGTGCTTATAATATATAGATGATATATATGTATATATGACTATCAAAAATGATAGACACTACCATATAATTGTTAGCTATTATGTATAATATATAATTCTATAATTCTGTCTAGTTGGAAAGAGTAAATAAGAATACACACACACACACTCACATACATATATACTCATTTGTCCTCCTCAACTAGATACACAAATTATTTAACATGTCCAGAGTCACACAGCTAATAACTAGTGGAACCAGGGTTTAAAACCATATCCAGTGGTGCCTGGGTGGCTCAATTGGGCGTCCAACTTTGGCTCAGGTCATGATCTCACTGCTCATGAGTTCAAGCCCTGTGTTGGGCTCTGTGCTGACAGCTCAGAGCCTGGAACCTGTTTTGGATCTGTGTCTCCCTCTCTGTCTCTGCTCCTCCCCTGCTTGCACTCTATCTCTCTCTGTCAAAAATAAATAAACATTAAAAAAATTTTAAACAATATCCAACTTTATACATTCTGCCCTTAATTGCAGTCCTACGTGGCCACATCCCCATTGTATTAGTCTGCTAGGGCAGCCACAACAAAACACCACAGACTGTGGGTGGCTTAAAAACCAGAGATTTATTTTCTCACCATTCTAGAGACTCAAAAGCCCAAGATCAAGATACCAGAAGAGTTGGTTTCTGATGAGAATTCTCTCCTTAGCTTATGGGTAGCTGCCTTCTTAATGTATCTTTACATGGCCTTTCCTCTATGCATGTGTGATGTGGGAGGAAGAGAAATATCTCTGGTGTCTCTTCCTCTTCTTATAAGGACACCAGTCCTATCAAATTAGGACCCCATTCTTATGACTTCATTTAACCCTAATCACCTCCTTAAATGCCCCATCTCCAAATACAGTCACATTGAGGGTTAGGCTTCAACATATCAATTTGGGAGGGAGGAGGGGACACAGTTTAGTCCATAAACTCACCATCTTCATAGGTGGTAGGCAAGGTTAAGGCAAGGAGAAATTAACTCTTCCAGAGCCAAACAGCAGGGCAGTAAGTGTTTGAACTGTGTAAAAATCCAGCCCATATCCTGTGAACTTCTTCAGAGAAAGAATATGTACTTCTCCTGTACTTTAACAAAGAGTTAGGGCATGATTTTAAGCTGATTAATTTTTCTACTAACCTTGCATTACCAAATCTGTCAAATTCAATGGCCAGTACTGACAAGGTACAGAGACATGTAATTTTCATGCATTGTTGCTGACACTGTGACGTGGTATCCTCACTCTGGGAGCCATTTGGTAATATGTGCTGAATCCTATAATATGAGTGCACCCTCTGAGTCAACATTTTCATTTCTTTGCTATGTGTTAGAAGATCATCATGGATATGTGCAAAAATTTAGCTCCAAGAATCTTCACTGCATTCTTATCTGAAAAAGCACAAGTTAGGAAATAAGCTCTGTGCTCAACAAGAAAGGATTAACATAAATTGTAGTATATCCATAAAATGGAATAAAAATTCAGCTAAAATTGATGTTTTGGAAGAACATGCAAAGCCATGGAACAATGCCCATGATATATTAACTGAAAACAAAATGGTTAAAATATGACTCTTTTCAATTATAAATATAAACATATGCATATGTTTGCACACAGAACAAACAACATACAACGTTTATAAATGTAATAGAATTATTGGTAACTTTTGTTCTCTTTTTCTTGTTCATCTATAGTCTCTAAAATTAGTTTTGTGGCAAGGGGAAAAACATTGTTGTTTAAAAGAATAACTATAATATTACATCTGAACTGAATTTTGATTAAAACAATTTGAGTATGGGGCATCTGGGTGGCTCAGTCAGGTAAGCCTCTTGACTCTTGATTTTGGCTGAGTCATGATCTCATGGTTTGTGAGATTGAGTCCCACTACTAGTGCAGAGCCCGCTTGGGATTCTCTGTCTTCCTCTCTGTCTGTCTTTCTCCAGCACTCTCTCTCTCTCTCTCTCTCTCTCTCAAAATAAATAAACATAAAAAAAAAAAAAAAAGACTCTGGGGCTCCTGCATGGCTCAGTTGGTTGAGCATATGACTCTTGGTTTCAGGTCAGGTCATGATCTCACAGTTCCTGAGTTCAAGCCCCACATTGGGCTCCATGCTGACAGTGCAGAGCCTGCTTGGAATTCTCTCTTACCCTCTCTCTGTGCCTCTTCTCTATGTAAATAAATAAATAAATAAATAAACCTAAAAAATAAAAAAGCCTCTCTTTATAAAAGTATTCGAGTATCTTTAGAAACAAAGAAAATGTAAAAAGGACAATAATAAAAACTTAATATTCTAGCTTCAGAAAAGGTTGCATTTTTTTTCTGTAATACACTAAGGGAGTGGTCTAGAGAGGAAATACATAAGGTTCAACTAGGATACAATGCTCAGATCCTGCTTTTCTAATCATGAGCTAATACTTATTTTGAAAAAAGAACCCACTTTTTTAAAATTAGGAGTTTATTGAATAGTTGACTTCAACTCTCTACTGAATTTGCCCTTGATATTTGGCAAATTCTTTATATAAAACAAAGCAAGGGAAGTATGCTGGTCTAGAAGCTCAAGAAGGTCAAGGTTAGCAGAGAGCCCTTACACAATCTCGCCACCTTTTAATTTAAATAGACTATTTTTAGAGTAGATTTAGGTTCACAGCATATTTGAGTACAAAGTACAGAATTCCCGTATAACCCCGACCTCACACATGCACAGGCTCCCCCACAACATCCTGTGCCAGAGTGTACATTGCTCCCATCAGTGAACTTACACTGATACAACATTATCAACCAAAGTCTATAGTTTACATTTGGGCTTACTCTTAGTGTTATATATTCCATGGATCTTAACAAACGTAGTTTCTTTTCCTTAAAGAACTAATTCTATTAAAGTTAGTTTTATAATTACAGCTAGTGCTTACTGGGGAAGGTAGGAACAATGTTGAAAGAGCCAATTGGGAGTGAAGGGAAAAACTACATTATTGTCACCATTCCTTCCTACCTAAGGAATGTGGCAAAGGGTGGTGATCCTAACAAAGCAGAGGTCTCCCAGAGAGTGGTCTACAACAGGCTCTACTCCCTCTGGACCCAGTCTACAAAACACACTTACATGGGATTTCTGGACTCCTGTCTCAGGCACCAACAGTAGACTCAGCCTGGCATTCTTTGTGGCACGGTGGCCTCTCAGTGCACTGAGGCCCCTATTGCACATCTAAGCTCTATGTTCAGTTAAGAATTACCTGAGGATGGGACTTGCCCTTACCTTTCCCTTAAAGAATACAGGGAGAAATCCTAGATGGCCTTCCTTATGCACTAAACCTCCTTTCCTTGCCAAACTAGAAACAACTCAATTTTTATGAAAACTATGGAAATGTTTGTCTCTGGTTGCTTTTTGTTCTCTGCCAGGTTAACTGTATAGACTTTGTCTTATATATCACTCTTCAAGCCTGCAATCTCCAAGGATGCAGCCTCTTCCTGCTCTGTCCCACTTTATACCACCATGCTGGAGGCTTTTTATTCCTTTCTAAAGTGAAGAATTCTTCTTGCTCTGATCTATTCCAAAGAAAGTGGGTTGGCAGAGAGTCCTTCAGCCACACCCTAGACCTCACCATTGGAGCCTTAGACCTTTTCAAATAATTCAGCTCACTATTTTAACCTATTTGTATC
The DNA here is from genome assembly GCF_022079265.1 of Lynx rufus. Classification (NCBI taxonomy): domain Eukaryota; kingdom Metazoa; phylum Chordata; class Mammalia; order Carnivora; family Felidae; genus Lynx; species Lynx rufus. Next base: position 180,617,120 of record NW_025814823.1, read on the forward strand.
CATGCTGGTTTTCTTTTTTTTTTTTTTTTTTTTTTTTTAAATTTTTTTTTTCAAAGTTTATTTATTTTTGGGACAGAGAGAGACAGAGCATGAACGGGGGAGGAGCAGAGAGAGGGAGACACAGAATCGGAAACAGGCTCCAGGCTCTGAGCCATCAGCCCAGAGCCTGACGCGGGGCTCGAACTCCCGGACCGCGAGATCGTGACCTGGCTGAAGTCGGACGCTTAACCGACTGCGCCACCCAGGCGCCCCCATGCTGGTTTTCAAAAGCACTTACAGAAGTTTGAAAACATTCCTTATAAAGGTAACAAGTGGATCTGAATATTTGAGATATAATTGAGGCTTCCCACGCTAGGGCTCTCTGGTACCCTTTACTCATGGCGTGCTGCCCCATGTCAGCTGAGAGCTCCTTAATGTCTGAGATAGAGTTTTCCTGGGGCCCAGTCGGGAGCCTGATATGGCTAGTGTGTGTGCTCTGTTCATGTTTGTTTGCCATGCCTAAGTAGATTCATCCAAAACAGTTAAATGAGGCAACATCCGTCCTGTAGACTGCCTTTTACTAAAGAGGGGGTTGCAATTAAGTCTATCTGCAGCAGCTCTGGGATCTCCCGGCAAAGGAGAGCAGATACCACTACACCCATTTTAGAAATAAGAAAACCAAAGCTTTGTGAGTTTTGAACCTTTGCCAAAGGTTACACAGTAGAGCTGGAAATGGACCAGTTTCTTGGCTCCTGGCCCCTGCTCTAACCCCTGAAGTGTGTGGTTACTCTGCCTCAGAAATGGATGCAGCCTCTCAGGCTCAGCTGGATTGTGAACTGTCAGGGAGAAAACTTGAAAGTTCGATGGCCTTCTTGCCCACAGAGCACATAGACAGGATTAGGTGTGGTAGGCTGAAAAATGTTCCTAAAAGACACCTCATTCCTGGAAACTGCAAATATTAAATGGAAAAAGGGTCTCTGCAGATATAAGTAAGGATCTTGAGATGGAGAGATTGTCCTGAATTATCTGGGTAGGCTCTAAAGGCAGTCACATATAACTTTATCAGAGAAAGGCAATGGGAGCTTTCACCCACAAAAGGAAAGGTGATTTGACAGAGACAGAGATTGTACAGATGTGGCCACAAGTCAAAGAATGCTGGCAGCGGCCAGAAGCTGGAAGAGGCAAGGAACAAAATTTCTCCCAGAGCTTCTGGAGAAAGTGTAGCCCTGATGTCTTGATTCTGTCCCAATGATACTGATTTTGGACTTCTGGCCTCCATAATTGTGAAGGGATAAATTCCTATTATCTTAAGCCATCCAGTTAGTAGTAATTTGTTACAACAGTGATAGGAAATTAATACATTTAGAATATGGGGGCCTAACCACCATAAAAGGAGTGTTTGCTTCATAGGACAGAAACTCTGAGCTGCTGACCCATCAGCATTTTCAATTCCCTTTTTATAAGCAGTGACTGCCTGTGTGTGTGTATAGGAATTTTAGAACTACACAGGTTCACTGGAGATAATATAGTCCAAAGGGACATAACAAAAGGATAGAAAATCAAGTCATCAGCAAGATACAGTCCTCCTTATCATGGATTCCATATTTGTGAATCTGCCATCACAATAACATTTATTTGTAATCCCAAAACTGATACCTGAAGAGTGAAGAGCTTTTTCAGTCATTCATGGATGTGCTCAGAGTAGTGAGAGATTTGGGTCATCCAAAGAACACGTTCCCAGATGAATTACAAGGCAATGTTCTGCCATCTTGTTTTAGGTCTCAAACAATTGTCCTTTTCATGGCCTATTTAGTGTCACATTTTCACATTATTGTGCTTTTTGATGGTAATTTCACTGTTTAAAATGGTCCCCAACCATAGTGCTTAGGTGTTCCTAAGTGCAAGAAGGTTGTGATGTGCCTTACAGAGAAAATGTGTGTTACATAAGTTTTATTCAAGTGTGAGTTATATAGGGCTGTTGCCTGTGAGTTCAATGTTAATGAATCAACTTAAATTATGTCTTTAAACAGAAACACACATAAAGTTATGTACTTATCAGTTAATGAAAATATGGCCAGAGGCTCTAGGAATCTAATTCTGTTATTTTTCCAAGGAGTAATGGCTAACTATTCACTAGTTCAGTGTTTACAACAACTTTATAGAACATAACTACCACAAATAATAAGAATTGACTTCAAAGTTGTTCTAAGTTGTTATAGATCAAATAATATGTTAACATATAGAAGGCAGAATTTGACCAAATTAAAAGGAGAAATAGACAAATCTTTTTAAAAACAGTGGGAAATTTTAACAAACTTCTTTCACCAACTGATTGAATATCAGATGAAAAGACCATCAAAATGTAAAAGATTTTTAAACTGAAGCAAAATCACATAACACAGAATTCCTCAATTTAACCATTTAAAAGTATAAAATCTACTGGTTTTTAGTATATCACAGTATTATGCAACCATCACCACTACATAGTTTCAAAACATTTTTATTGTCCTATAAATTATAAACTCTATGTCCATTAAGCAGTCACTTCCTATTCCCCTTTAATTCTAGCCCCTGGAAACCACTAATGCACTTTTGGATTTGCCTATTCTGGATATTTCATACACATGGAATCATGCAATTTATGTCTGGTTTCTTTCACTTAGTATGTTTTCAAAGTTTATCTATGTTGCAGTGTGTATCAGTACTTCATTCCTTTTTATGGGCAAATAATATTTCATTGTATGGATTACCAACTTTTGCTTATTCCTTCATCTGTTGATGGAAATTTGGGTTATTTCTACTTTTATCTTTTATGTATAATGCTATTAACACTGTATACAAGTTCTCAAGTGATTCCCTTGGGTATATCTAGGACTGTTATTGAAGGGTCAAGTGGTAGCTCTGTGTCTGACCACTCAAGGAACTCTTTTCCAGACTGTTTAACCAGACTGTTTTCCACAGCAGCTGCACCATTTGACATTCCCACCAGCTGTGTGTAAGGGTTCTAATTTCTCCACAACCTCATTAGTATTTCTGGCATTTTTATTGACATACCAGTGGTTGTAAAGGGGTAACACGTTGTGGTTTTGATTTGTATTTGCCTAATGGCTAATGATGTTGAATATCTGTTCATGTATTTATTGGTCATTATATACCTTCTTTGGAAAATGTCTCTGCAGAGTTTTTTGCCCATTTTAAAATTGGGTTGTTTGTATTTTTGTTGAGTTCTTTATATATCCTATAAGAGAACATATAGCGTAAGAGATATTTATATATTCTGGACAATTCACTAATCAGATTTATGATTTGCAAATATTTTCTCCCATTATGTGGCTTGTCTTTTGACCAGCTTGATAGTGTTCCTTTGATGTATAATAGTTCTTAATTTTGATGATGAAGTGCGATTTATTTTTGTTTGTGCTTTTGGCTGTCGAATTTAATAAACAATTGCCTAATCCTAGGTCATGAAGATTGACACCTATATTTCCTTCCAAATTTTATAGTTTTATCTCTTACATTTGGGTCTTGGATCCATTTTGTCAATTTTGGCATATAGTATGTAGTAGGGGTCCAATTTCACTCCTTTGCGTGTGGATATCTAGTCATTCCAGCACCATTTGTTGAAAAGACTACTCTTTACTTTGTTGAGTAATGTTGGTACCCTTATTGAAAATCAGCTATGGGTTTATTTCTGGACTCTCAATTCTATTCCATTACTCTGTCTATCCTTTTTAATTTATTTTTATTTTAGAGAGTGAGTGAGTGAGCAGGGGAGAGGGACAGGGGAGAGAGAGAATCTCAAGTAGTCTCCATGCTCAGCATGGAGCCCAATGCAGGGCTCAATCCCAAAACACTGGGATCATGACCTGAGCAGAAATCAAGAGTCAGACATTTAATTGATTGAGCCACCCAGGCATCCCAATCTCTATCCTTAATAATACCAGTTCCAGAACCCTTGCTTGGGATTCTCTCTCTCTCCCTCTCTCTTGCCCTCCCCCATTTGTGCTCTCTCAAAATAAGTAAACTTAAAAAAAAATGCCAGTTTCATACTGTTTTGATTACTATCACTTTCTATTGTTTTGAAATTGGGAATTTTGAGTCTTCCCACTTTGTTCTTTTTTAAATATTCTCTAATTGGGGTCTCTTGCAATTCCATATGAATTTTAGAATCAGTTTGTTCTGCAAAGTCAGGTAGGATTCTACTGAAAAGTATAGTTTGTAGATTAATTTGGGGAGTATTGCCATCTTAACAATGTTAAGTCCTCCAATCCATGAACACAGAATGTCATTATTGAGGTTTTCTTTTCTTTCAACACTGTTTTGTAGTTTTTAGTGCACAAGTCTTATACTTGTTGGCTAAGTGTATTCCTAAGTATTTTATTCTTTTTGATGCTATTATAAATGGAACTATTTTCTCAATTTCATTTTGTATTGTTTATTGCAAATATATAGAAATGCAAAACACCGAAATTGTGGCAGCCATCTTGCTATCAGCTTGAGACTGATGTCAATGCTAAGAGCAGAAAAAACATGGAAACAACCATATCCAAATGATACCATAATGAATCAACTCAATCTGCAATCTCTACAACTGGACTGTTTCCTTAGTGCTTATGCCAGTTTGTTTCTTTGAGAAAAAATTTTATGTGAAAAACTCTGTTGACTGTCTGCCCAATGTTTTCCCCTCTTTCTTTATTACTATGAGAACCTCATTCCTCCCCTCTGCCCAGGGAGGGAAGGGAAATAAATATGCCCAGCTAAATGTTGCTTTCTCTTCAGATTTCAGCTAGAAATCGCCATATGACCCATCTAATTCCAGCTACTGAGATAGAGAAACATTTCAGAGTAGGGACACATGAAAAATCTTTTTGATGGGAATAGGCTTCTCCCCCACCCCCACCTTCTAAACTGTCACATTTAGGGTTATAGATAATATTTGCTGAATTGTGGAGTATTCCATCTAGGTATAGATTGTATATTATCTAGCAGATAACCTTCAGAATTTGGAGTGTGGCTTTGTTGCCATGGTTTAGTTTATAAACAGTTTACATCCAATTTGGGGTTTTCTTGAGTTTTGTTTTTGATCACAAATTACTAGATAATAGTAAGTTATTTGCTGGTGTTGTTCAATAATGCACCACATTTATTTTTTCTATTTACCTCTTGACTCCCTTCACCCATTTCTCCCATCCTCCACTTGTCTCTGGCAACCACCAATCTGTTCTCTGTATGAGGCTTTTTGTTTGCTTTTGTTTTGATCCCACACGTATGGGAGACCACATGGTATTTGTCTTTCTCTGACTTATTTCACTTAGCATCATGCCCTTGAGGTTCATCCCTGCTGCTGCAAATGGCAAGATTTCATTCTTTATGATTTAATTAATATAACAATTTACTATCAATAGTGTACAAAATCTTCGCTATGTCTGCCTCCAACTTTTTGTCATAAACCTTTATACATTATGTGCCCATAAACAGATTTATTCAGTTGTCTTCTAAATAAGAAAAAATGTTACAGACAAAAAAATACTTAAGTATTGTCGTTTATACTTATCTATATAGCTACCTTTATTGGCATTCTTTACTTGTGTGGATTTGCATTACTATCTATTATATTGTAGGGAATGTCTGTCTACTAGTGACAAACTCAGTTTTTGAGAATGCCATTTTCATCTTCATTTGGGAGGGACTGTTTATAAAATTTTTATTTTAAATTCCAGTATAGTTAACATAGTGTATTCGTTTCAGGTGTACAATATAGTGATCCAATACTTACTTACATCACCCAGTGCTCATCAAGACATGTGCCTTCTTTAGTCTCCATTACCTATTTAACCCATTCCCCTACCTACCTCCCCTCTGGTAACCATCAGTTTGTTCTCTACAGCTGGGTCTGTTTCTTGGTTTGTCTCTTTTACTTTTGTTTCTTAAATTCCACGAGTGAAATTACGTGGTATTTGTGTATTCATGACTTATTTCACTTAGCATTATACTCTCTAGTTCCAACCATGTCATTGCAAATGGCAAGATTTCATTTTTTGTGGCTAAATAATGTTCCATTGTATAACTTCATTTTTGTAGTTTTTCCAGACATTGAAGTCTTGGTTAACAGGGTTTTTTTCTTTCACCTCTTCAAATATGTCATTCCATTGTCTTCTGGTCCTCATGGTATTTGTTATCCTATTGAAGACCCCCTGCACATGAGTAGATCCTCTTGTTCTCAAGATTCTCTATTTGTCTGTGTCTTTAAACTGTTTGATCATGTGTCTAAGAATAGGTCTGAGTTTATCCTAGAGTTCACTGAACTGGTATGTGTAGATTTGTGTTTTTCATCAAATTTAGGAAGTTTTTAGCTATTATTTCCTCAAATACCTTCTGCCTTTCTCTCATCTGGAACTCTCATTATACATATGTTCTTCTTGATGGTGTCCCATATGCCTCTTAGGCTCTGTTCATTTTTTTTTTTTTTTTTAATTTTTTTTTTTTTCAACGTTTATTTATTTTTGGGACAGAGAGAGACAGAGCATGAACGGGGGAGGGGCAGAGAGAGAGGGAGACACAGAATTGGAAACAGGCTCCAGGCTCTGAGCCATCAGCCCAGAGCCAGACGCGGGGCTCGAACTCACGGACCGCGAGATCGTGACCTGGCTGAAGTCGGACGCTTAACCGACTGCGCCACCCAGGCGCCCCCTGTTCATTCTTTTTCAGTTGGTTTATCTTCAAGTTCACTGGTTCTTCCTTCTGTCTGCTCAACTCTGTTGAGCTCCTCTACTGAATCTTTCATTCCAGTTATGCTTTTCAGCTCCACAATTCTACTTGGCTTCTTTTTATAATTTCTATCCCTTTATTCCTATTCTCTATTTGGGGAGATATTCTTATTGTTTCCTTTAGCTCCTTAAATATATTTCACAGTTGATTGAATCATCCTTGTGTCTAATGTCAGGGTTTCCTGTGGGACTATTTCTATTATTTCCTTAGGTATGGGCCATATTTTGTTTCTTTATATGCCCTGTAACATTTTTGTTGTTGAATACTGGACATTTTGGATATTTTAATGTGGCAACCCTGTAATCAGGTACTCCCGTTCCCACCCCAGGGTTTGTTAGTGATGCTTGTTAACTTTTCTTATTTTGTAAAGTGTGTATTCTTTGTTGTGTGTAGCCACTGAAATCTCTGTTCTATTAGCTTAAGGTTAGCTAGTGATTGGACAGAGGTTTCCTTAAAAGCTTGTAATCTAAAATATCTTCCAGGCTTGCAGATGGGCTCTGTGCATACTGGTACAACCTTCAACACTCAACCAGGAAGTTCACAACTCTGCCTTCATAGTTAAGCCCGCTTGCACAAAGCCTTAAAATAAGCTAGAGGTGGACTTTTTAAAATTTTTGCTGAGCATGTGCACAGCCCTGGGCAGGTGCATGGCTTTCTAGACACCCAGGAATATGTCAGAGCCTTTCAAACTTCTTACTCACCAAAGCATCTCATTCCTCAGCCTCTTAGCAAGCTCTTTGGTTAATCTATTGTTTTCCCAACTGCTAACTATTCCCTGAGCCAGCAACAACTAATATATTCACCTGTAAATGTTCTTGAAAAATGCCCTTAGGTAACTATCTCCATACCAGAGAGTTCTGAGTTAGGTAAGACAAAGGCAAATCCTTTAAAATGGTACTCCAAGCCAGACAGTTCAAAACAAAGAACCAAATCATGTTTGCTTTTTTTTGGGTGCAAATTAGTTCCATTATACTCACTGTGGTACTGATGTACTTACAGGGAATGTGACTGTTCTCTTCAAGGCCACTGCTAAGCTAGGAAGAGGGGGAGGAGACCAGGGTAAGTTAAAATGCCACAAAGCTGTCCTTATCAAGATTCAGCTTTCTCTTCTTGATTGTGTTGCCCTGGCTACTGTAAGCCTCTAGATAGTTCCTGGCGTTCTGAAAAAGTTTCTTTTTTTTTTTTCTTTTTGCCAGCTTTACATTCCTTTTAGTGAAGGCATACTTTTCAAGTTCCTTACTCCACCAATTTCGCAGAAGTCTGGATATGAAAGATTTAAAGAACTGTATAGGATAGTATATCCAACAAACTGCAGACGTCACGGTCTTTTCAATGCTCTGACACAGGGCTGCCTCATACCTTCCCTCATCCAGAAGTCTGGTCTGCCAGTAGTCCATTCTCTCCCTCCGCAAACCCATCTCCCCACTGGGAATTTTAGCTTTGTTTCCTGACAGTCCCATTTTCTCCCAAAGCCCAGCATATTAAAAACAAGCTAATCAGGGGCGCCTGGGTGGCGCAGTCAGTTAAGCGTCCGACTTCAGCCAGGTCACGATCTCGCGGTCTGTGAGTTCGAGCCCCGCGTCAGGCTCTGGGTTGATGGCTCAGAGCCTGGAGCCTGTTTCCGATTCTGTGTCTCCCTCTCTCTCTGCCCCTCCCCCGTTCATGCTCTGTCTCTCTCTGTCCCAAAAATAAATAAACGTTGAAAAAAAAAAAAACTTAAAAAAAACAAGCTAATCAGAGCTCTATTATTTTCTAAATAAGTTTCTTACTGTTTTTAAAAAATTTTTTAATGTTTATTTTTGAGAGAGGGTGAGCAAGAGCCAGGAAGGGGCAGAGAGAGGGGGTGACAGAGGGTCTGAAGCAGGGCTCTATGCTCACTCAAGAGCCGTGAGATCATGCATGACCTGACTCACCTAGGTGCCTCAGGAGAAGTTTCTGATATTATCTATCACCTAATGATATTTATACTTTCTGGTAAGACAATGTTTTCAAGATGAAATAACCACATAGTTACTATCTCAGGAAGCAGAAAACTGACTTGCCAGCACATGAACTAATCATGACCTCTGGTTAATTTAACACACTCCCCAGTCTTTCATTAGTTCCTCCTATCTCACTGAATCCTGTTTTGCACCCATAAAACTCCTGGATCTTCTAACCAATGGACTCAATACTACAGTAGTTTTTCTCTTTGCAGATACCAGGCTAAGAGGAAACTGTTTAGCTTCCATGTTTGCTAGAGGAAATAGTAGTGATCTAATGTGAACACCTCAAACTTTTACATACCCATTTGTTTGTAAATTGTAGTTATTGTTATAACTCATTAAAATCATCTCTTGGTTTCCTTTGGAGACCTTTGGAAACAGCATGGTACAGTTCATGTTCATTAAGCATTTGTTTTCCCAAATATTACGTTCTTTATATGAATTTTAATCTTTGTGCTGGCAAATTACATTAACTGCTGACCCAATAATCACTATTACTACCCCCCTCCCCCACACACCTTCCCTGACTACCCTTAGTGCCAGGAGAAACCTCCACCTTATCTTTTTACAACTCCAATTTCTTGGAGTGAAACAATACAACATGACTAGGAGATGAATCTTGACTCATTTAAGGAAATCATGGCAAGTGTTCTCCTTTGCTTAGATATTAAAGTTTTCCAGCTTCCTTTGCGACTATAATTGGCACATAACTAACAAGATATGAAGAGTAAGCTTCTGAAAAAATACCAGGCTGTTAAGTTTCCTGACCTTCCCCTGAATCCAGGTTTGTTATATTGCCAATGTCATCTTTTACTGAAACAGAAAAGAAGTTAAATTTAGGAGTCAGACACACATAGATATGAATCTTGGTTTTCTTCCTGAGCAATACAGGGGAAGATACTTATTTCTGTGAAGCCTCAGTTTTGTCACTTGCTAAACAGGGAAAATGTTACGACAGAACAACAGAATAAATAATAAATGGGGCAATAAAGGTGTGTAAATTTAGTTCCTGAGGTCTATAGTAGAGCTCAATAAATGGGACTGCTTATCAAATTAAAATGAATGAAAACACATCCCAGCCAAACCAATAAACACTCCCTAAGCCACACAATAAACCCTCTTCTCCATGGCCCCACTAAGTAATTTTGGTTTAATGGTCAGCAGAAATAAACATATTTATGAAAGTTATGTTTTTCTTTTCAGAGGCCCAGTTGTTAGAAAAAAAGCACAAGTTATGTAGACAGCTGACAAATTTCCTTTACTTATTTTTGTATCCACATGATTGTAAAAAAGCAAACAGTGTTAAATGGCTACTTCTGGTAAAAACACACAGTGTTCAAACCTAAGAAGGATTACATTCTTTGGACAGGTTTTATTCCCAGGATATCGAACGCCTTGGCCATAACAGCAGCTACTGCTTCACACAGCAGCATACGCCACATGTTTACTTTCAACACTTGTCCTGAGAAAATAGAAAGAAAAAAAAAAAAGATTAATTTGTCTTCTTGAAAACCATTACTAAAGAATCTGTACTACTTCTGTATTTTACTGAAATGTGAATAGCCTAACCCATGTTTTGGGACTTTAACTAGAATTACCTTCACATTAAAATACAGACAATCCAAGATTTAAATACAGACAATTCAAGGTTAAAACACAGACAATTCAAGAAAGATGTTTCTGTTCAAGAAATCTGTTTCTGATAAGGGGATACAAGTTCTACAATGATTAGAATGATAAATTTTATCTTTCTTCTAAAATTCTTTCAGAGTTTTATCTTAGGCCTCATAGTTTGAAATAACTATAAACTTTAATTTCAGGATAATGGTGAGATTATTTTTCCTAATGAAATTTCAATTCTCAGGCATGACTCTCAAAAACACCTACTTGCCCTGTAACAAATTACTTCAGTCTACTTCAGTAACTGTAACAGAAGTTAGCAGAAAGCCTAAGGTAAGAAAAGATACCACTTTTCTCCCAAAGGCAGTTTCCATCATCAAAAACTCCCAAAGACTCATTCTGGGACCCTCAGTAACATTGCTTTCATTGGAAATGTCCTATTCCTAGTGGTCTTCCAATTGTTTTCTTTGGAGTTCTATGGTTGGTTCCATGCATGTGCCTGAGGGTGGGGAAAACTACTTTGTGTGGAATGAGAATTCCATTCATGCTTTTATTAGATCTAGTTGAATTTTGTCTGTTATATATGATAACGACCAGTGTATAGTTGGGAAGAAAATCTAGGAGGGGCGGGGGGGGGGGGTTGTTCCATAAATAAAACAAGTTGAAAACCATCCATCCACACCCAATTCAAATAAATGCCTTGCTAGTGCCCCGTCCCCAATATGACCACTGAATATGACACTTACCAGTTTGTCGATCCTTTTCCACACAGTAGCAGCTATCATAGAATTCTGTGAAAGTAGTTGCCAGCTCATAGATATAATCACAAAGAGTGTGAAGAAGTAAGTCATCTAAAATCTTCTGGAGAATCTCAGGGAATCGTAAAATGCACCGGCCTAGTTTCCATTCCTTTTCGTGGTCCAAAATGATCTTGGTCTCTTGAGCTGCTTTCTGGAGCATCTCTTCATCAATATTGGCCAGACGTGCAATAGACCTGAAAAATCAGGAAACAGCCATCATTTTCTTTTGGTAGGCACATCCTTCTCCACTCAGAAATATGTAGTAAGAAATGACTGATGTAAATTAAAAATCCTATCAACTGATTCAAAATAGAACAATGTTGTACAAATACCGGATTCTAGTGAAGGCATACAACAAGTAAGCAGCTGTGTTTCCTCTGTCATCCAACATTTTGTCAAAGGAGAATATGTAGTCATTCAACCGGTTATGAGAAAGATCTGCATATTTGATACAACCATAGGCAACGGATGTCTGAGCAGCCTTTAATTCCTCTGCAGTTAAGACCTTTTGGAAAATAAACAAACAAAAACTTCATAGCTTACTGAACGCTGCCTTTGTCCTGGTGCTAAGGCAGAGAAAGTAAACTTTAATAAATATCGACACTGAGGAAACATGGGCCAATCTATAAAGGGAATAATAAGAATATAACTCATCAGCTCTGCATAACAAAATGTTTTTCTATGAGATTTATAAAATATGAAGTGTCTGCTTGAATACTTTCCCCCCAATGTATTCAGTAGATACAAAATAGAAAGCAGCAATAATTAGTTTATATCCACTTCATTCCATAAAGATTCTGAAGTAGCTTATAGAAAATAAAGTAACATAGCAAACTAGAAAAAAACTTAGGGTCGGGAAATTAACTGAAATTAAAACAGGGTGTCACAATAGAATGGATAAATAAGATATGGTATATATAGATAATGGAATTACTCAGCCATTGAAAAGAATGAAATAACATGGATGGATCTAGAGGGAATAATGCTAAGTGAAACAAGTCAGAGAAAGACAAATAGTATGTAATTTCACTCATAGGATTTGAGAAACAAATGATCAGAGAAAAAGAAGACAAAAAAACAGACCCTTAAATATACAGAACAAACTGGTGATTACGAGAGGGGAGGTGGGTAGGGAGATGGGTGAAACAGGTGAAGGGGATTAAGAGTACGCTTATCCTGATGAGCACTGAGTAGTGTATAGAACTGCTGAGTCACTATGCTATATGCCAGAAACTAATGTAACACTGTATGTTAATTACACTGGAATTAAAAAAACAGGGTGTAGGAGTAGGAGGAAGAACTCGTGCATTATTGTATTGTTAATATTTAGCCATGCATTCTAAAGCACTATTAGGCCACAAGTGATTAAGGTTCTTTTCTAGACACAGTGGAGTTGTCTACAGTAGACTAACCCTTCTACCAAAAGCAACTATTTAAAAGTTGGATAAATCATAGGAAGCAACTATATGAAGTCACTAGAGAACATCAATATAAGCAAAGTTTGAGGGGCTATATATAATCTTTGGGAGAAGGAAAACACAGGAAGTTAATTCCCACATTTACCTGACCTTTTCCCCTAGGGCACTGTCTAAATCACCATGTGGTAGTGACAGAAGGGAACAAAAGCCAAGCAGAAAGAAGTGGTCTTACTGGGGTAAGAAGAGGGAATTCCGAGTTTGGGGCTTCCAAAAGAGTGAGGAGAAAATCACCAAGATAACACAGAGGAGTGAAAAACTGAACACCTTCTTTCAAACTATCCAATGGCTGGCATTAACAAGGCAGGACTCCCAAAAAACCCAGCAGGAAAGAGCAAACTGGTAGTTGAAGAACTGAGCAGAGATTTCAGCAGCTGTGTGAGGCTGGGGAGTCCCAGAAGGAGCAAGGGAGAAGGGCACTAGTGAATTACCTGGTGAAACTAGAAGGGCCATATTTTACCAAAAAGAACCGTACCCTAATAGTAAAGATAAAACTGAAATGCTTCATTCAACCCTAACAAAGCTCCAGACCAAGACCGACAGAATTAAGATCACCAGCTGGTATGCAATCTGCCAGAAAAAACTTAATTGGTTGTTGGAGGAAGATGACATTATCCAAAACCTTTATAATTTTGCATTCCCAACATCCAGCATCCAGTTTGGGGCGGGGGGGAAGGCAGCTTAATAAAAAAGCCAGTTGATATGACTGAAAACCAACGGGTGGGAAGAGGACCGACAAGACAACAGAAACAAAAAAGACAAAAGCAACTTTAAAATCTGGAACTGCTTAAAATAAAAAGATATTTAAAAATACTAATTACAGGAGCACCTGGGTGGCTTGGTTAAGCATCTGACTCTTGAGTTGGACTCAGGTCATGATCCCAGGGTCGTAGGATCCAGCCCCGTGTCAGGCTCCATGCTGGGTGTGGAGCCTGCTTGGGATTCTCTTTCTCTCCTTCTGCCCCTCTCCCCTGCTCACACCCTCTCTCTCTAAAATAAATTTGAAAAAAAGTAATAAATAAAAATGAAGACATTAAAAAGACATGACAACCAACTATAATAGGTGATCCCGAACTGGACCCCAGACTAGAAAAACAACATGCATGAGACAAATGGTAAACTTAAATAAGGTCTGTAGACTATTAACTAGTGTTATATCACTAGTTAGTATCCTGATTCCATAATTATACTATGGATACATAAAGTATTGTTATTTGGGGAAGCTAACATAGCAATTCTTTGTTACTATTTTGTAATTTTTATATGCCTAATATTATTTCAAAAATGAAAAGCTAAAATGGGAATGCAAGCTGGTGCAGCCACTCTGGAAAACAGTATGGAGGTTCCTCAAAAAACTAAAAATAGAACTACCCTACGACCTAGCAACTGCACTACTAGGTATTTATCCAAGGGATACAGGTATGCTGTGTTGAAGGGACACATGCCCTCCAATGTTTATAGAAGCACTATCAACAATAGCCAAAGTATGGAAGGAGCCCAAATGTCCATCAATGGATGAATGGATAAAGAAGATGTGGTATGTATACACACACACACACACACACACACACACACACACACACACACACACACAATGGAGTATTACTCGGCAATCAAAAAGAATGAAATCTTGCCATTTGCAACTACGTGGATGGAACTGGAGGGTATTATGCTAAGTGAAATTAGTCAGAGAAAGACAAATCATATGACTTCACTCATATGAGGACTTTAAGAGACAAAACAGATGAACTTAAGGGAAGGGAAATAAAAATAATATAAAAACAGGGAGGGGGACAAAACAGAAGAGACTCATAAATATGGAGAACAAACTGAGGGTTACTGGAGGGGTTGTGGGAGGGGGGATGGGCTAAATGGGTAAGGGGCATTAAGGAATCTATTCCTGAAATCATTGTTTCACTATATGCTAATTTGGATGTAAATTTTAAAAAATAAAAAATAAAAAAATGGAAATAGTCTAAAATAAGTAGAGGTAGATTGTATGTTGGTAATATTTTAGATATGTTAGGTTAAATAAAATACATTATTAAAATAAAAAAAATGAAAACCTTAAAGAAAACTACAATCGAAATACTCAAAAAATTAGAGGAAAGGGGCAAAACAATGTAGAAAAGATTCAAAATGAAGCAGAGGGAGAAAAAGCATGGGGAAGAAAAAGCAGAGGGGCACCTGGCTGGCTCAGTCAGTAAAGCATATGACTCTTGATCTTGGGGTTTGAAGTCTGAGCTCCACACTGGAGGTGATTACTTAGTTTTTAAAAAGCAGGTATGAGAGACATGTAGGACACACAGTCAAAAATTCTAACATATTATATAAGTACTTAGAATTCTGGGGAGTACAGAATGGAGCAAAGATGAAATAATTTAAGAGATAGGGCTGAAAATTCTAAACTGATGAAAGAACACAACCTACAGATTCAGGAAGCTCAGCACCTCCCAAGCAGGATAAGTACACTCCACACGCCTCACCTGCAAAAACCCTCAAACCATACTTAGGCATTTATTTAGTCTAAGTACCAAAACAAAGCCTAAGAAAAACAGTAAAAGTAGTCTGAAAAAAAGATACACTACCTTCAAAGGAGCAATGAGATAAGTGATATTGAAACGAAACTAAAGAAGCTAAAAGACAATGGAATGCCACCTTTAAAATGCTGAAAGAGCTATGGGACTACAATTCTACACTCAATCAAAATACTGTTCAGGGGTGCCTGGGTGGCTCAGTGGTTAAGCGGCCGACTTTGGCTCAGGTCACAATCTCAGTTTGTTAGTTCAAGTCCCTCATCAGGCTCTCTGTTGGCAGTGCAGAGTCAGCTTCAGATCCTCTGTCTCCCCCTCTCTCTGCCCCTCCCCAACTCACACTCTCTCTTCCAAAAATGAACATTTAAAAAAACAGATCGTTCAAAACTACAGGCAATATAAAGATGTTCTCAAACAAATGCCAACAGAATTCATCACCGGCAAACTTGCATTACAAAAAAAGTATTAAAAGGAGATCCTCAAGGAAGAAGTGCACAGGAAAGAGTAAATATGTGAATAGATATAAATACAACAAACAATGGGTAAAGGACTTGAAAAGACCCCTCATGAAAGATATATAAATAGTCAATAAGCATTAAAAAAGGCAATCAACATTACTACTCATCAGGGAAATGCAAATATTAACCACAGTGAGATGCCACTGAATTCAACAGAAAGGATAAGACTGACAAATCAAGTGTTGGTAAAGATATGGGGCAACTGGAACAATCAAATATTAGTGGTGGGAGTATATAATGGTTACAATACTCTCTTTGGCAATTTTTTTTTTGAAACTTTTTTTTTTTATTAAAAAAAAATTTTTTTTAACGTTTTTTATTTATTTTTGAGACAGAGACAGAGCATGAACGGGGGAGGGTCAGAGAGAGGGAGACACAGAATCTGAAACAGGCTCCAGGCTCTGAGCTGTCAGCACAGAGCCCGACGTGGGGCTTGAACTCACAGACCGCGAGATCATGACCTGAGCCGAAGTCGGCCACTCAACCGACTGAGCCACCCAGGCGCCCCTCTCTTTGGCAATTTTTAATAAAGTTAGGCAAAGCCAACCCTAACCTTACAGTGCAGTAATGGTACAGCTACATCCTGCCTAGGCCAGGACTAACATCCTATTCTACTTCTTCTGTAATTGTACTCTTCTGTGTATAGTAGTTCCGTCCATTCCCTTTTATCACTTGACTTACTGAAGAGTAAAAGACACAAGACCCTTTGAATCTCAATCCTTGACCTTCCTAATGTAGGCTGCAGAATCTAACCCATTAGTTTGCAATATTTTCCAATCATTCATTCAAAGTTGTGACAGGAGAAATGCCAAGAAGCAGAGATACTACGCCACAGTAACAGCAGGAAAAGGTCATAGCCTTTTGTAGTAGCCAAGAACTGTATTTTCAAACTCAATAATGAAACAAACTTACTGTGCAATAAAATCTGAGTAATATAAGCTTACGTGGATTTTCTAAACCTCCCCAGTTCTCTCTCAAAAAAAAAATTAAAAATCACAACACAGCACATGGTACACAATATGCAAACAAGGCTTTAGATTACCTTGTCTCTTTCTTTTTCCTTCAATTTGTCCATGGATCGTTTTAGTCCTTCTTCTAGAAGGTCTATGAGACGCACTGTTTCACCTGAACGTGTTTTAAACTTCTTCCTAAAAAAATGTAAGAGTCCCAATTAAGTAGATTTTGAAACAGAATTTACAACTTAGAAATCTTTGAAAATGACGTTTTGACAATGTCTCATTCCACCTGGCAACCGGGGAGAATGCTGAAAGAAAGAGTGGTACTTTCAATTATCTTTCATCTTATAGTCCTCAAATCAAAGCATTCTATGCTTTAGGCTCCCCATAGCATTCTCTACATGTTGACCTATAATACATTCCCCAAAAGGGAAATAGAGAAGACATTTGTTCATCTTCCTCAACATCAAGTTTGGCTTATTTTGCCTTCTCAGAAAAATCAATAAGATACATGTTTGATTCTAGAACTGTCTGGGAACTAAGCAAATTCTTTTATTTTTTTTAACTTTTATTTATTTTTAAAATTTATATCAAAGTTAGTTAGCATATAATGCAACAATGATTCCAGGAGATTCCTTAATGCCCCTTACCCATTTAGCTCACCCTCCCACAACCCCTCCAGTAACCCTCTGTTTGTTCTCCGTATTTAAGGGTCTCTTACGGTTTTGTCCCCCTCCCTGTTTTTGTATTATTTTTGCTTCCCTTCCCTTATGTTCATCTGTTTTGTCTCTTAAAGTCCTCATGAGTGAAGTCATATATTTTTCTTCTCTAATTTCACTTAGCATAATACCCTCTAGTTCCATCCACATAGTTGCAAATGGCAAGATCTCATTCCTTTTGATTGCTGAGTAATATTCCATTGTGTACGTGTATGTGTGTATATATATATATATATATATATATATACACACACACACCACATCTTTATCCATTCATCCATCAATAGACATTTGGACTCTTTCCATACTTTGGCTATCGTCGATAGCGCTGCTATAAACATTGGGGTGCATGTGTCCCTTTGAAACAGCACTCCTATGCCCTTTAGATAAATACCTAGTAGTGCAATTGCTGGGTCATAGGGTAGCTCTATTTTTATTTTTTGAGGAACCTCCATACTGTTTTCCAGAGTGGCTGCACCAGCTTGCGTTCCCACCAACGATGCAAAAGAGATCCTTTCTCCGCATCCTGGCCAACATCTGTTGTTGCCTGAGTTGTTAATATTAGCCATTCTGACAGGTGTGAGGTGGTATCTTATTGTGGTTTTGGTTTGTATTTCCCAGATGATGAGTGATATTGAGCATTTTTTTCATGTATCAGTTGGCCATCTGGATGTCTTCTTTGGAGAAATGTCTTATTGATGTCTTTTGCCCATTTCTTCACTGGATTATTTGTTTTTTAGGTGTTGAGTTTGATAAGTTCTTTATAGATTTTGGATACTAACCCTTTATCTGATATGTCATTTGCAAATATCTTCTCCCATTCCGTTGCTTGCCTTTTAGTTTTGCTGTTTCCTTTGCTGTCCAGAAGCTTTTTATTTTGATGAGGTCCCAGTAGTTCATTTCTGAGCAAATTCTTAATTGGAATCTCATTTTTATTTCTCTAGATAATAACCCCACCTGTTGAGTAGCAACCAACTCTGGATGTACAAATCAGCTGAAGAGCTTAAACACAGGATGTCAGGGCTCCATTCATACCACTGAAATCAGAATCTCTGAGAATGTGACAAAAGCTTTGACAGACACTGTCCTGGGCAATGGTACTATTAAAAGCATTTCACAAAAACTGGATTTTACTGGGACAATTGGCTGGATCAGTTGGTAGAGCATGGGACTAGATCTCAGGTCATGAGTTCAAGCCCCACGTTGGGTTTACTTCAACAAAAATTGGATTATACCTATTAAACAGAAGTTTGTACAACACTGAGTATATAATTTTCTTTTTATTAAGTTATCTCCATACCTAATGTGGGGCTCAAACTCATGACTCTGAGATCAAGAGTTGTATGCTCCACCAACTGAGCCAGCCAGGCACCTCTAATTTTCTCTTTTTAAAAAATTTTTGGGTAGGGTGCCTGGCTGGCTCAGCTGACTGAGCATCTGACTTTGGCTCAGATCATGATCTCACGGTTCATGGGCTCAAGGCCTATGTTGGACTCCATGCTGACAGTGGGGAGCCTGCACGGGATTCTCTCTCTTCCTCTCTCTCTGCTCCTCCCCTGCTCGTGCTGTCTCTCTCAAAAATAAATAACATTAAATAAAAATAAATAAAAATTCTTTGTGATCACCTTGGCTGGCTCATTCAGTTGAACATGCGACTCTTGATCTTGGGGTTGTCTGAACTCCACATTATCAAAAATAAAATCATAAAAAAAATTCTTCAAATGCAGAAATGGTACAAATGAAGCATGCTTTTCTAGTCAACACAAAGCCTACCAAAATAATCATGGTATTTCCCATTAAAGTTGTATTTTCAGCATTACCTTAGAAAGGATCTTCTTCTTGATTATAGTATTAAAACTTACTATCCTACAAATACATTAAATACTCCTGTGGCTTTCCTTATGCCATCCCCTACTGTTTGACTATTCAGTAACTTCCAAATCTTCTGTCTGATGAAATGACAGCCATCAAAAGAGATGCCAAAATGCTAAGGGAGGCCTTCCTATAACATCTCTACAATAAACGGTCTTTTCCTTTACTGCCTATATACACCTGCCTTGAATTTTTCTGCATTTTTTTGGTGCTGGTTTACTGTTCAGACTAGTGGTTCTAATAGAAGGAATCCATACCTGAATATCAAGAGTTTTTAAAAAGATGACTAATACCTACTTTAGTACGTAGTAAGTCAATACCTTCCCTGGTGGGGCTGGCATGTATAGTTTAACAGTCTCCCCAGGGAACTGCTCTGCTTCACAAGACAGGCTCCTTAGGGAAAAGTCCACATTCTATTATCTTTGTGTACACACTGGAGCATCCAGACAATGCCATTCATATGTGCTCAATAAACAGATGTCCAAAAAATAAGAGGAAGATGTTTAAATAAAAGGACAAACTATTGCAAAAAGCTTTAAAACAGAAAATTCCACTAAAAAGCAGATGGCAGAATCTGTGAGCATTTCAATGTAAATATTTAAAATATGGTACGCTGCCACTGGTTAACTATCATTAAAATTATTTTTCTCTTTAATGGTGCAGGATGCCATAATTACAATGGTGAGAGTGCAGAAATATGAAACAACAAAAAAATCATGGAAAAAACCTCTTAGCCATTATGTGATCAAGTTAATTGCCAAAATATGAGTACTTGCGAGAAATATAGGTATAAAAGTAAATTTGAGAATTTCACCCAACTGTAAGAAAAATCATCTAAATATCAGTCCAGGGGCGCCTGGGTGGCTCGGCCGGTTAAGCATCCAACTTCAGCTCGGGTCATGATCTCACAGTCTCTGAGTTTGAGCCCCGCATCGGGCTCTGGGCTGACAGCTCAGAGCCTGGAGCCTGCTTCAGATTCTGTGTCTCCCTCTTTCTCTGCCCCTCCCCTGCTCATGCTCTGTCTCTCTCTGTGTCAAAAATAAATAAAAACATTTAAAAAATAAAAATAAAAAATAAATAAATACAAGTCCAAAAAACCAACAGTTAATAAACTAAGATACTATAAGCAATACTCAACTCATCGGCTGATATTCAAGCACTTTTTTAGGACCACGACACCAAAATGAGGACCTAGTGTCTTTTGCTTCCAAAAAAGTGCAGCTCTATATAAGAGTGTAATTTAAATTATAATTTAAAAATGTTTGATGCTGGGGCACCTGGCTGGCTCAATCAATGAACATATGACTTCAGTTTGGGTCATCTCATGGTTCATGAGTTTGAGCCCCACATCTGTCTCTGCGCTGACAGCTCAGAGTCTGCATCAGATTCTAAGTCTCCCTCTCTCTCTTTCTCTCTCTCTCTCTGTCCCTCTCTGCTCATGCTCCCTCTCAAAAATAAATAAAACATTAAAAAAATTTAAAAAGTGATGTTGATTTCCACGTACTCTAGCTAAAATACCTTCATACATCTAGCCTGATTGTTGTAAACTTCATTAAGGCTTTTGTACATTGGCTAGCCAAGCATCTTGAGCTACTTCATGTGGTTTTTAAAAGCATTACCACTTTTGTGTAATGACATTTGGGCTGGATCACTAAATCTAAAATGCCACAGATTTTTAAAAACATTTTTTTATTTTTTAATGTTTATTTTTGAGAGAGAGAGACAGAGTGTGAGCAGGTAAGGGGCAGAGAGAGGGAGACATGGAATCTGAAGCAGGCTCCAGGCTCTGAGCTGTCAGCACAGAGCCTGATGCGGGGCTCGAACCCACGAACCGCAAGATCATGACCTGAGGTGAAGTTGTGACGTTTAACTGACTGAGCCACCCAGGTGGCTAAAATGCCACAGATTTTATTTATTTATTTTTTTTTCAACGTTTATTTATTTTTGGGACAGAGAGAGACAGAGCATGAACAGGGGAGGGGCAGAGAGAGAGGGAGACACAGAATCAGAAACAGGCTCCAGGCTCCGAGCCATCAGCCCAGAGCCAGACGCGGGGCTCGAACTCACGGACCGCGAGATCGTGACCTGGCTGAAGTCGGACGCTTAACCGACTGCGCCACCCAGGCGCCCCATAATGCCACAGATTTTAAAAGACATGATGTTAAATAGCTTAGTGACCCTAAGATATTACTGAATACAAGATGCTAAAAAATTTTATGCCTTTGAGTTGGTGATTATTATCTATATTTGCTTGTATTTATCTTTTATTTCATAAACATTGTACAGAATGTGGGGAAAAGACTGGAAAACAAAAACTGGATGTATGAATATTAACATGCAGGTCTCAAACTTATTATTTTTGAGATAAACATAAAAATGAAAGCTCAATTTTAAAACTCAATTGGAATCTCAATAAACGTATACCTATTGACTAGGTGTTTAACTGTGAAAGAAAAAGACAATTACAAAATGCTTGAAATATACTGTTGAGTATTTTCTTGAAATCTGAGGAGGTACTGTGATCGACTTTACAATTTAGATCTGTGCAAATGGAAACCCTCTTAAAATCTGTTAAATCTAGTGTGGTTTTCATTCAACTCTTTACAAATCTCCCTAAAAGGCTACATTCTCTAATAGTGATAAGACATAGGTACAAAAAAGCTCAGCTGGCAGCATCTGCAGACTGAGAAAAATCATGCACTTTAATTCTAATTTAATATCTAATGAAACATAGCCTTTTGCAAATAAATCTGGGGGTTGTGTATGTTATTAATACTCAGACTTTCCAGACTTACTTGTCTTCACCCAGCACCACACCAAATCCAGCATGAAACACTCGAGTTACTTTAGGGTCATACCAACCAATCATTTGAGCAGCACCAAATATTGTCTGGAAGTGCACAGACTACAAAGAAACAAATAGAAAGTTATCTGCTAAACTTTCTAATAACAAAAAAGTGACTTAAAGCTCTGTATGTAGCGATAAAGATTTGTAAAGTTTAAATCTCACAAATCTTAGAAGGCAAGCATAATTATAATTATAAATAAGATCATCTTTATTCCCAATGTATGAGAAACAGGTAGAGCAGGACTGTTACTTTCTATGTTCAAAGGTTTTTAAAGTGGCTGAATTAATAGTAGGTTCATTGTGCAAAAATTTCAGTTATAATTTAGGTCTCACAACCCCCTTTCAGATAGGAATGGTCACTGATGTTCAGGAAAGTAATCACCAGTTGATGGAGAAAAGCGGAAAAGCTGGGAAATATATTCCGATATGGTCAAATCCAAACCCGGTTTTTTCTCTGTTACAGCAAAGTTCTGATCTTTAGTCTTTGGAAGACTTCTATGTGCTAAATGCCACAAACCTCACCATACTGTCTCAGTTCCAATCAGACCATGTAAGAACATAAACAAATCTGCAAACTCACTTGTCCACTGTCCACTACATAGATAATCATATCTGCTTTTTCCTCAAATAGTCTTTGTTTAATAGCAGCCAGGTCAGATGTATCATAAGTGTAACCTCCATCTGATTTTACTATGGTTAATGGTACAGAACATCCTGGGACAAACACAATCTTTCTGCCATCATCCACTTGCACAAATCCTAGGAAAGAAATCTTCATTAATAATATTAAAAGAACCCTGAAGGAATATAAAGGATGAGCCATTATAAGATATTTACCAGAGAGCTCAAGAAATCACATTTTATTTTCTATGACCTACTAGGAGTCCGGGAAAATAGCTATTGTCTGGGCAGCACATGATTTCCTCAGGGCAGAGGTGAGATACCTGGCAGTTTTCTGGATTCTCACTACATCTGGCTCCTAAAAACGTCCCTAAAATTTTATTACCTTAAAAGTATAATCCCTAGGCCACAGATTGTGATTAATAAATACCATTTCCCACTCAAGGAGCCAGGCTTTCTTGGAGATACAAGATTGGCTGATTCTAGATCTAAGGCAGGAAATGTACAATAATCCTAGAATGTTGTGTACCTGAACGCAAGTAAACTAGCAAAGACTAGAGAGACTGTAGGGCTCAAGAAAAAGACAAAAAATAGGAAAGCCAATTTGAGGAAGCTACCATTAGCCAAAAAATGAGACAGTGATTATTAAAAAGTATAATAAAGGCAAATGATTTCAAAATGTAGAATGGAATAAACCCCATTTATAATAATGCTAAAAACAACTCAGTTGTATCTGGAACATGCTAAGAAACTAATTTATTATTCTGAAATTGATAATTAAAAAGAATCAAGTATTTACACTACTTATCTTGAACTGTACTTCAGGATAACCAAAATAATTATGAGGCATCATTCTACAAAGGAGAATTCGAGGTAACAGAGAAAGAACAACAGAATACTACCATTTTTCAACCTGTAATGAAGTAATGCATCAAAATCACGATAGCTGCTAAAAACAACAGGGAAGAGGCTAACAGGGAAATCTGTGGCTAGATCAGGCTGACAACACCTGAGCCCACTAATCCATCTTAACCTAAAGAGAGCCAACCTGACATTATTGGAATGCTTGCAAATAAACAAAACAAAACAAAAAAAGAAAACCTAAACCAGAATTTAATCAAGCCATGGGGCGCCTTGATTGGCTCAGTTGGCTAAGCATCGACTCTTGGTTTTGGACATGTTCTTGTGTTTTGGGAGTTTGGGCCCCATATCTGCACTGAAAGTGCAGAGCCTGCTTGGGATTCCCTCTGTCTCTCTCTCTCTCTCTCACACACACACACACAAAATAAATAAACTTAAAAGAAAGAAACAAACAATTTAATCAAGCCTCTTTAGAAGATACAGATGGAGGAACTGTTAAATATTATATGGGAAATACTCTTAGACAAATGGCCCAGTTTCTTCAATAACAAAAGAGAAAAATGGGGGGTGGGAGGCCCTTTGGCTATACAGAATGTAAGATATATATTAAACAAACATAATGTGCAGACTGAAAAAAAAGCTATTGATTGAAAAAGAGAATGTTGTGTCCACTTTGACCTATTTGAAAATTTCCATAATGAAGTTAAAAAAAAGTAAAGTGCCTACCTCTATCTTCGAATTCCTTTACAATATCATTCATCCTATCTTGATAGAAGGACTCCCCCCTCTCTATTAAAGAGATGTCCAATGCATCATAGATTTTATTAAACTCTAGGAAAAAAATTTCACCAAATAAAATGTCTAAGAATTTAAACAAACAGGAGACATGCATTTAACATTAAAATATATTATTTAACTACAACATCTGGAAGGTTAAATTTAATCACATTAAAAATGTATGATATAGAACATTATATATATACTGCCATTTTGAAAACGTGGAAAGAATATGGAAAGACACTCATCAAAATAATAGTTGGTGGAACTATAATTTTTATTTTCTTTTTCCTTACCCACATTTTGTTCTACAAGAAACATGTACTTCTTGTATAACTTTTAAAACTCTACCTTTATAAAATGTAAATGCAAAGAAAAAGAACTTTCCTCTTTGGAGATCTACTATTTACTGAATTTTCTTATAGTTTTTCCTAAATTGTTCCATCTACCTATCTGTCTAGCCATGCATCAGTGATGCAAATACTACCTATGGCAGCATTATAAAACATTTTACAAACTAGTGCTGCAAAATAGCTATCACTACCATTCTTTTATTGGCTATTCTTATCCATATATTCTTCAAAATGACCTTAAAATTACTTTGTCAAGCTTGAAAACCTGAAATTGTTTGCGAAGTTTTCCCAATTAATTTTTTCTCCTAAGGAAGTTAAAATCTGCAGTTGCCTATCTTAATATACTTTCTTAATAGCTGTTTCAGTGTCAGAAAATATTTGAAGAAAAAAATCCATTTGGCAGTCTTTGAAAGTTTAACACGTCATTAAAGGTCAATTGAGTAAAAGACTCAAGAAAACTACATACAATATATCTTTTGGATGAAATGAACAAAGCCAAGAACTCACCTTGGCGGGAGACATCACAGATAAGCTTCCAAGCTTTTATAATATCTGGATTTTTACTCTGGAGCAGAACTACACATTGGTATGCTCGCTTCTTAAATTCCTCCTCGGTATCAAATCTTTTCTTGGATTCCTGTGTTTAAAAAAAAAGAAAAAGAAAAAAAAAAAGTAATGTTAAAAGAGCCAGCTTTGTATTTCTAGATACAGAGTGTTTCTAAAACAAAAACACCAAAAGTGAGGAAGTGGAAATTTACAACACCTGGACAGAAACAGAACAGATGCTCTCAAAAGCCAACAGTACAGTTACAAATCAATGTGCCAAAGAGCCCTATTATTTCTTTGAAATAATTTTTCTTGAAAATACAAAATTCTCACCACAGTGCTACCTCCACTTTTCCAAGTCATAAAATCATTCTTCACAGCAATGGTTTAAGAGTAATAAAGAATAGCTAACAGGTGGGCTGAATTTTCCGTGCTCCATTTTCCATCCTGGATGTGGTTCTGAATGAGTAATTACTTTTTTTGTAATTAAAAATAAAATTGCTGTCATAGTTTTATTTCTATTTTGAAAGAAACACATTTACTATTAAAAAAAAAAAAAAATTGTCTATCCCACCCCAACCTAAACAGGGATAATGCTTTGGTGCATAACTCTAGACATTTCTTTGCAAATACATGCCTATGTGTTTTAACAAAGCCTGACTATATATGGCTTTTCTTTTACTGTGCCTTTTGAATTTAGCCTCATTATATCCAGAACACAAAATTCCAACAGATTATAACATTAGTTATGTAATTTACCAGTCTCACATCGGTAAATATTTTGTTTTCAATTTTTTCATTAGAAAATACTGAGACACATCCTATAAAACAAAACAAAAACACACCAATATTTTTGTTTTACTTTTAATGTTTACTTTTTGTCATAGTAATCCTGTTCTTGGGAAGTTGTCTATCGTAAGAAAATAATTTTAAAAAGAGAAAAAACTTCCATGTTCAAAAGTTGTTTACTGAATGGATAAAAGTACTCCAAAAACACCCCAACAATGGGGATTAACATAAATTTTAGCACATCAATCCAACAAAAAATATAGTAACACAAAAGAGCTGATAATGAAATGCTAAACATTAATACAAAAATTGTATTACATTCACAAATGGTGTAATAAATGTCTGTATATGGACATCACAAAGTCAGAGAAAGTTGACTACAGTAATTTAAAATTACGGTTTATAAAAACCTAATTGCCTTCTAAAAACTATTTTTACCTACACTTTAACATTTTCAACATACCAAATTGAGAAAAGCATCAAGAAAACTTCAAATACTGGGGTGCTTGGGGGGCTCAGTTGGTTAAGTGTCTGACTCTTGATCTCAGCTCAGGTCATGACCTCACAGTTTGAGTTTAAGTCCCACATCGGGCTCTGCACTGACAGCACAGAGCTTGCTTGGGATTCTGTCTCCCTCACTCTCTGCCTTTCCTCTGCCTGTGCGCATGCACGCACACTCTCTCAAAAATAAACATTAAGAAAAAGGCAGGGTAATGTGAGTAATGTGGTTGAATTCAACTTTAAAAAAAAATTTTTTTTTTAATGTTTATTTATTTTTGAGACAGAGTGAGACAGACCATGGGTGGGGGAGGGCCAGAGACAGGGGGACACAGAATCCGAAGCAGGCTCCAGGCTCTGAGCTGTCAGCACAGAGCCTGACGCAGGGCTCAAACCATGAACTGTGAGAACGTGACCTGAGCCGAAGTCGGACGCCCAACTGACTGAGCCACCCAGGTGCTCCAAGAATTCAATTTTTAACATACACTGATTCAAAAAGCAAAGATGGTGTGTTAAGAGGCAGGGAGTTTACTTTTAACCCCACGGTAGCTTCAAATACTATTCAGAACTCCCTAAAGAAAAGTAGTAATTATTATTAACGTAAACATGAAAATATTTTAACAATAAATGATATCTAACCTTATAAAAGGCTTGTAGATCCCCAATTGGAGGTGAAATTGTTAGGTAATCTGGAAATTTATCTTGAAGGTGAGCGATGAGCATGCCAAACTGGGTCCCCCAGTCTCCCACATGGTTTAACCTAGTATCAGTCAGAATACAAAATCATTTGAAAATAAAAACCATGCTTAAATTAGACAAACTATATTCCATTAGGAACCACTAACATTGAAGTGCCAGTACATCACATTTAGCAACATCTTGTTTACTCAGTTGTCTCAACTGGTCTGCAAGCTCCAGGGGAGGCTGCACATAGCAGGCCTCTAGGATTTGGTAAATGAAGTCCCTACTGATGGATTATGATCCATTGTGTAATTAACTGAGACACAGACAGGTGAGCCAACTGCTGATCATTAAAATTTTATGAAAATTTAATTTCTCAACCAATTATCTTAGTGTAATTTAGATCAGTGGTTCTCAAATGTCAGTGGACAAAATTCTTCAAAATGTGTCAATCCAACCATTTTACATCCCTCACTGTTTTTCACTAATTTCAAATCACCAGATAATCTCATAAATGGATTATAAAAATAGTCTTCTGGGGCGCCTGGGTAGATCAGTTGGTTAAGCATCTGACTTTGGTTCAGGTCATGATCTCGCAGTGTGTGAGTTCAAGCCCTGTGCCAGGCTCTGTGGTGACAGCTCAGAGCCTGGAGCATGTTCCCGATTCTGTCTCCCTTTCTCTCTGCCCCTCCCCCACTCACACTCTGTCTCTCAAAAACAAACAACCATTATTAAAAACAATTTTTTAAAAATAGTTTTCTAGGGGCGCCTGGGTGGCGCAGTCGGTTAAGCGTCCGACTTCAGCCAGGTCACGATCTCGCGGTCCGGGAGTTCGAGCCCCGCGTCAGGCTCTGGGCTGATGGCTCAGAGCCTGGAGCCTGTTTCCGATTCTGTGTCTCCCTCTCTCTCTGCCCCTCCCCCATTCATGCTCTGTCTCTCTCTGTCCCAAAAATAAATAAACATTGAAAAAAAAAATTAAAAAAAAAAAAATAGTTTTCTAACCTACATTTCTGCCTTCTTTGCCTAGCTTCTTCACAGAAGTCAGACTAATCTTTATTTGGATTACACTGCTCTCCTAATTATGACTCTCAAGAGCTTCCCATTATACTTAATAAAATCCTAATTTCTTACCATGGCCCACAGGCCCAGGATCTCTTTCTTGCCTACCTCGCCCCCTACTAGACTATAACCCCTTGGATACAGGAGATACTCAAGAAGATCTGTGGAATGAATGGGGAGCTTTTTCCTTGGTTCCACTCCCAGAGTCTAAACGTTATCAGTTCAGAGGGTCCCAAGACACAATTTAAAAAGCCCACTGGGTGATTAGAAGCAGAACTGGGGCGCCTGGGTGGTTCAGTTGGTTAAGCGTCCAACTCTTGATACTGGCTCAGGTCACGATCTCACAGTTGGTGGGAATAAGCCCTGTATTGGGCTCTATGCTAAAAACATGGAGTCTGCTTGGGATTCTCTCTCTGCCCCTCCCCTCCTGGTTCTCTTTGTCTCAAAATAAATTTAAAAAAAAAAGAAAAGAAAAAAAAAAGAATCATACTTATAAATCAGTCATTTAGTCAAAGATTCTTTCTCAAGCAACATTTTTCATACCTTAGCACATCATATCCTGCAAATTCAAAGAGGCGGGACATACTCTCTCCTATGATAGTTGACCTGAGATGGCCTACATGCATCTCTTTAGCTATGTTGGGAGAGGAGAAATCAACTATAACCTGAAACAGACAATAAAATAGATTTTAGACAATAATATTGTACTATTATTATGTAATGTGATAAATACAGATACAAAGGCAATTATGTTAAAATACATACGTGTATCAAAGTAATACCTCATACATCTTAAATTTTCACATCATGACAAATACTTCAATTAAAAATTTTAAAGGGGTACAAGACATTTTATTCTAACATTTATTAATAACATTTAATTGTAAACTCAGACATAAATAGTAGCTTGGGTTGTAATTCAAGGGTGTTAGGTTCTGGTGAATCTACTTGTCTATTTTTAATTGAAAAGGAATAAAATTTATTTATATAAATAATCCATCCCTTATTTCAGCCAAACCTCAGCTGGCTACCCCAAATGCCTTGTGGAATAATGTGAAAAGAAAAACCACATAATAAACAAGACCCAGGAGAAAGGCTATTTCCATTATGTTCATAATCTCAAATATTAATGATTAAATCTCAATAGAAAAAGTGGAAGCTGGTCACAGCACTTCGCATTCACTTTAAGGTATTAACATATCAACTGAAAACTATATATACCTTTTTATTCTCTCCAAGGGGAGGTAGTTGAACCCCATTCACCAGGAGATTGGTTAACTGTTGTGATACATAGTCCTTCCTTAAGTGGACATTAATAAAACCTAATGAACGGTAAGAGAAGAGAAAAAAAAATCAGATCGTTTTCCTGTCTTGAATGATTGTTCACTCCCAAAGACTTTGTCAATTTCATTTATGCTGGCTCCAAAGTGCTGATCTGGCTCTGGCAAAACTCTTTTAAGAATTCCAACACCACCTGAGGCCCTCTTGGAAGCTCCCTGTTTCAGTATCTATTTCAAACATTACCACTCTCCTGAAAGCTTCCTACTTACTCCTGGGCCCCTTTATTCTCAGTACATGATTTGTTCATCTATTAACAGAAAATTGAGGGCCCTTTAGTCCCAGACTTATCTGCCATTATCCATCTCCTTTTTGCTAATGAAACACTAAGTCACAGGGAGGTAAAATAACTCATCCAAGATCCAGCAGCTAAGTCGAGACTAAAACATCAGTTTCCTAACTCTCAGTCCAAGGCGTTCTTACCACTTTGTTAGGTATACAGGTTTTAACCCTATACTTATATTTAAAATGGTTCTTTATTTCAAAAAAGACCCAACATCAGTACAACCACTTAAGAAGGGTAACACTGTCATACCAGGACCAGCAATTTCAACTTTTTCAACACATTCATTGTCTGGGAGGTGTTTGGTAATCTTTTCGGCAATTTCTCTTGGATTAACTTTCTGTTCCTTGGTTTTGAGCATCTATAACACAATATAAAATGATTCATTACACAAGTTCCAGAAATTTACTCAGAAATACACAACTGATAAAGCATGAGATGCATGACATTAAGACCCATCAAAAGGCAGAAGCAAAGAAGTCCAATGACTTGTATATAATCTTGAACACAGACAGATTAAAGCATCAAGCCATCAACAGTGCCAAGAGGAATACAAAAGTGCCCAAACCACATGATCTCCATTTCAAAATGAGCTGCCACAGACATCTAGAACTCTTTTATGAAGACATAACAAAGTCTTTAGTTATGATGCCTGTTTCCAGGATATTTACATTTTGAATTTTCAAATCAGGAAAGTGTGCAATAATCAAACCTGGAAAATAAAATAGTACCCTTATAAACTTAACCCCAATGTAGACATATAAAAATTACTTAGAAAAAAAAATCTGGATTTTAAAAACCCTTCCTACTTAACAAAGAAAGGAAAACAAAGTCTCAAACCAGGGGCAATTAACCACAAATACATCAGACAATGCAGCTATTAAAAATAGGGAATTCCTCTAACTGAAAATGAAATATGTAAACCCATCTCAAAGACACCAGAGCTGCATCAAATTATTTGATGGGAACACTGGTTGGTGAATGTAACTTTTAATCCTTCACCTTTCAACACTCATTAGTAACACACAGCAATCCTGGACACAACAGGAAGGAAGTACCAATGCAAGAGTATCAACTACTAGCCTTAAATATTGAAAATACACATAAAATTTAACTGAATATTCAAATTTGTGGTTTTAAAATTAAAAACATACTTCCCCTATTCTCAAGTTTTTCTGAACTGTGGAAAATGTTCTTTTCACTGAGAATATAATTTGCTATTATTTATGTAAATAATAATGATGCCAATTAATGCTTAAGAAAATAAAATCACCAAGAATGCTTTGTAATAACACAATCACCTGTGAGATACCCATGGCACTATTACACTGATAGTCCCCAAACTTGGGCTGTTGACTTGGTGTCACTATCAGAGGAGGATTTTCCAGATCTGGATATGCAGCCTTAATGGCGCAACCAAAGACCTCTTGCAGTCGGCTATTGATGTTAATCATATTTTTAGTTGGTCTGGTTCTTTCTGCTTGAAGACTCTGTAAGAAAAGAATGAAAATATCAAACCATCAAACAAAATGTTCCCAAATATTTTGAGAAACCTTCAGATGTCCTGAGAAGGTAACAGACACTTTGCAATGTTCTCATATCTGGGACATGCTGAAAAACGTTAATAGGACAACCATGCAGTGTTTCTAAGTCAGAGCATGTGACCAAAGTGACCCAGGGAAAGAAGGTAAGGTGCATGGGTGTCCACACAGTACTTTATTCATCTATGGCTTGTTCTTTTCTTTGTGTACCTTGTGTTCAGTTGCCATTACTTAGTAGGGTAAAGTATTTGTTAAAGAACTAATGTGCCCTTCCTCCCATTACACTGACAGCATTCTATTATTTACACATTAGAGTTAATGTGCATGATGGAAATGTGTATTAGAGTACACTGTACTTGGGGCGCCTGGCTTGCTCAGTTGGTGGCATGTGACTCTTGATCTCCAGGTTGTAAGTTTGAGCTCCATGTTGGGTGTAGAGATTAAAAATAAAATGTAAAAAAAAAAAAAAAAAAAAGGAATAGACTGTACTTCTTTTGTATGTTTTTCCTCATATCTTCTGCCACATATTAGACATTTAATACTTTTGAATTGAAATGAATACAGAAATGAGTACACATCAGAATGAATGAGGTAATTAGAAAGGTGAAGTATCTGGGGGAAAGACTCCGTGGAAAAGAAACGTGATCTTAGAAGACTCCAAGCAAAGTGATTTCAAGCAGAATAGATCACAAGCCGGTGATAAAAACACTTCATAGGAGTCAGGTGGGCAGAGTCTAAGATAAATGAAAAGAATCTAATGCTAGTGTAGTCTGGCTGGAATAGTATACACACACAGGAGAACAATTATAGTGGTGAGATCATCCTCCAGGATGTGTCATCAGCAGACCTGAGAGTCAGGCCAAGAAATTTAAACCTCAACTAAAGCAAGCTCAGTTTTTTGACAAAACTGATAAACACTACTAGATCAGTGGAAAGAAACCAAATATGGCACTGTAAAATATAAAAATAAAATTGTAAAACAACCAACTTAGGGCAGAGAAGGACTATGGATATATTCTGTATTTTCTTTTGATAGAGAATTATTTAAAAAGATGATTTTTTTAAAAAGGCAACAGCATAAGTTGTTTAAAAAAATGTCTCAACTCTACTCAAAGCCTATGTCAAGCTGGCCAAATATTTAGGATGAAACATTTCAGAGGGCCCTGGAAGGACAAGGCTACACCAACTTCTCCATTACTTGCACCAACGACTTAGTCCTAACTGGTCTAATGCAGGGAAAAAGACAGGATTTCTTTCCTCACATCTCCAAATTCCTCATGGCATACTTTCTGAATCTTTGATAATAGTTTTTTTTTTTTTAAAGGTATAATAACTCAAACTGTAGAATGAAAAACAACCCAGAATACTTACCCTTCGAAGGATATTTAGTCGATACTTTAATTTTAAATTTTCTTCTCGCAACTGTTCCAAATTTGGGGAAACTTCTAAACCGCCGCAATTTTTTAACCGATCAATTTCAGCAGTCAGAGACTTAATCTCTTTTTCCTATGAAGGAAAAGGCAGTTCATTCAGTCCAGTATGATTGATGACATCCATAATGTGATGGACTGTCCCTAAACTTATTTCTTTTCCTCTCTTCAGCAGGGCATGGTAGAGGTGATGGGAATGAAGGGCCTTCCCTTTGATAAGTTGTGATTTTTCCTCCTTGATGCTTTTGATTACATTAGCACATTATCCTGTATATGAAAGAATCAAGTGTGTATGTTGGAGAAGAGGAACAGGAGTGTTAAGCATATAATGGGATAAGTCTTACATCCTGTCTGTGTCTTTGGTCTCAATAAACCACTCTGATTTAGTGACAGTACCAGTTAAGTTCAAGGGTGGCCAAAGTGACTTTATTCCCAAATCTTAGGACTTTAGGGCTCCTTTAAAAAGAAACTTTTTGTCACATTTAAAATAGCTCCAGTGTCTGCCTTTTGTCCTTTCTTAGACAAAGTAACTTCCTAATTTTTCCCTTAATTTCCCTTGTCTTATGTCCTAGACCAGGCTTTTTACTCTAATACCTAAACCTAAAAACATGCAAATTCAGAAGGAAATAAATAAAGCTTCCAACCTAACAGAATTACTAAGGAGGAGATTCCTTACCTGAAATTTGATAATGTTTACCAGAAGATAACTACAGCAAAACAAGTTGCCATAATGAGCATATACTATGTTTCATGCACTGAGCTAAACATTTTTCAGAAACTATCTCTGGGGCACCTGGGTGGCTCAGTTGGTTAAGCATCTGACTCTTGACTCTGGCTGAGGTCCTCATCACAGGTTTGTGGGATGGAGCTCTGCACAGGGTGCTGCACTGGGCCTGCTGAAGATTCTCTCCAGGTGCCTGGGTAGCTCAGTTGGTTGAGTGTGGGACTCTGGCTCAGGTTATGATCTCACGGTTCATGAGTTCAAGCCCCACATTGGGCTCTTTGCTGATATGGTAGCTCAGAGCCTGCTTCAGATTCTGTCTCCCTCTCTTTGCCCTTCCCCCACTTTCTCCCACTCTCTCAAAAATAAACATCAAAAAAAAATTCTCTGCCCCACTCTCACTCTCTAAAACAAACAAATCATCTGCATAATTCTTTTTTTTTTATTTTTTTTAATTTTTTTTTTTTAACGTTTATTTATCTTTGGGACAGAGAGAGACAGAGCATGAACGGGGGAGGGGCAGAGAGAGAGGGAGACACAGAATCGGAAACAGGCTCCAGGCTCTGAGCCATCAGCCCAGAGCCTGACGCGGGGCTCGAACTCACGGACCGCAAGATCGTGACCTGGCTGAAGTCGGACGCTTAACCGACTGCGCCACCCAGGCGCCCCTGCATAATTCTTTATAACAACCCAGAGGTAAGGTACTTATACCCCCACATTGACAAAGAATACATGGCTCAGAACCAGAAAGAACCTGACATTTTGCTCCACGAACTTGTATTCTGTGATAGCTGGTTTAGCATAAAACAGTTCCTGAGATTTGATGAAAGTACTTAAGCCACTTTCTTACTACCCTTCCCTACCTGAGCATAAAAGGTTATGGAAATGTCTCACTTTCACTTTTATAAGCTGTGACTGTTCTTCCCCCAGGAATACTGAAGGCTGAGACCAAATTAACCACTCTTTGGGCATTTTAGGAATCCTCTCGCTCAGTATCATAGAGAGAACGGCGGCTGAGTTGCGAACCAGGATCAAGGGCTGCTGCTCTTATTCCACTTACCCCTCTGCCTGACCCTCCCCCCACCCTGCATCCCGAGAGAGCACGTGTGTGTGCGGGAAAGGAGGGGCACAGTGGGAAAGTAGGAGCACTTGTACTGAACACGCTAAGCTCCAGCGCACCAAAGACGCTGGTTTGGGGGGCTCTAGGAGAGGGCAAGGACCTCTACACCGGGGGTGCTGGTTCGGGAGGCCACTGTCATAAGGGCCTTAGAAGGATGGGTTCTTCCTCCCCCACGCCCGAGAAACATCTCTGGGAAGGTGTTTGCTTCGGATCTAGCACTGGCCCGGATGTCCGGACACCCGTGCCCACGTCTGAGGGGACCGGAGTGGTCCCGCATCACCGCCGCTGTCCCGACGCTGTTCAGGCAGGAGCTAGTCCTTCCCCTCCAGGCCTTTCTACTAGTCCTATGTGGTCCTACCTGCTGCAGCAGTCTCGCGGAGCACTGAGCCACCAAACCTTCCATCCTCCCGTCAGCTACAATCACTCCAAGTGGCCGGAAGCGGAAACGAACAGTTCCTCCCGGAAGCGGAAACCCTCCTTCGCGCGCCACGCTTTGCTGTTGACTGTGTGCCGCCACCTCTGCTGCCACCTGGTGGGATGCAGGCGACACTGCGGGAACAACAAGTGGAGAAATGCTGGCTGTTGCCTTTGGATTCCTATGTTGGTGCAGGGGCAGAGAAATTGAGAGGAACTGGGCAAGAGCTGCTCTGTGCTTCGATTAATTTAGACAAAGATGCGTTCCTCTGTCTCTCAAGGGCATCAGTTTTCCCTTCTGTGAAATGGGAACATAATGAACACAATCCATTCATTTATTCAACAAGTATTTATTTTGCACTTTAACATGGGGGACACTATTCCAGGCACTAGAACACAAGCTGGAAATAAGACAAGGTCCTCAAGAGATATGCTAGACAAAAAAGTAAATACCCTCAGATAGTTTTAATTGCCAGGAAAGTGTTAAAAGACAAAATTCAAGAGAGTCTGAAGATCTAATTGACTTTATTAAGTGATGCATGAATGAGACAGGTCCCATCTAAAATGAAGGAGAGATCCAAAGGGCTACAGAAAAAGAAAAATTTTTAAAGATAGGACAAAGAAGTCATAAACAGGAAAAATGATTATTTGGGGTGAGATCACCTTCCTTTGGAAATGAAAGGGTCTTAGTAGGTGGGTTACATCATCTGCCTTTGGGAGATGGAGAGGACCCATGTGACAGATTGATTATCTTATTGGTTCTGACCAGAACATTTCTAAGCAGTTAAGAATATATTTCTGCTAGAATTTGAAAGTGCAATTAGGTTAGGTATTTAGCTCTGGTTTGGTGATTTGTCCTAAGTGACACCATTTGGGGCCTGTGGCTTTTTTTTTTTTTTTAAACAAAGATAATGCGATCGAGTTACTCAGGGCAGGAAAGACCTCTCATTTGAGTTAAAATTTTAAACAGCTAACCTGGGACTTAAATGCTGAGAGGGCAGGGACATGAATGGGAATGTTCATTCTTCCCTATGGCCCCAGTACTTAGAGCAGCGGTCTCTATACTTTTTGCTTCTGTGTCTCATAAAAGGTGTTTAAAAATTCATTCTCCAATAAAGATTTAAAAAAAATTTTTTAATGTTTATTTATTTTTGAGAGAGAGACATAGTGTGAGCAGGAGAGGGGCAGAGAGAGAAGGAGACACAGAATCCAAAGCAGGCTTCAGGCACTGAGCTGTCAGCACAGAGCCTGACACGGGGCTCGAACTCACAAACCATGAGATCATGACCTGAGCCGAAGTTGGATGCTCAACTGACTGAGCCACCCAGGTTCCCCTCCAATAAAGATTTTTTAAAGTTGACATCTGAAAACGCTTGTCACAACTTTATTTTCTTTTTAAGATTTTATTTTTAAAGTAATCTCTGCACCCAACATAGGGTTCGAACTCACAACCCCAAGATCAAGAGTCACATGCCTTACCAACTGAACCATCCAGGTGCTCCTGTCACAACTTTCAATAGTGGTAATGGCATATTTTCTGGCATGATGTTTCCTGTATAAGTGTTCTCAATGTGTTGTCATCAAACCTGTAGAGCTGCATATTTAGCCCGTCCAGAATGTTACCATATTAATTGGCAAAGCCAGTCCTCTTTCAAATCAAATAATTCAAATCATATCAGGTGAAGTTCTGGGGCGATGGGGGGTTTGTGGAGCCAATGGCCAAGAAAGAATTCTTGAAGACGTCTTTAGTGCATAAAGGATTTTATTAAACCACAGGGACAGAATCCGCGGGCAGAAAGAACTGCACTGGGGTTGTGGGGGGTGAGCATTTTATGGAGTCAGGGGAGATAAAGTCTAGAGGGGAGATAAAGTCTAGAGGGGAGATAAAGTCAAGAGGGAGTTTCCAAAGAGATTTTCACATGCCCAAGACTTACTGGAAGCCTAGGCTATCGTCAAGCTACGGTTGTTTTTTTCCCTCTAGCAAGGCATTAACATTGAGACAGTAGGGAATTCCTGGACTGGAGGCTGTTGATGGGATTGCCTTTTTCTGGTAAACTGGTGGAGACTTATCAGTTTAACCATTTGTTTTTTGTCCTTTCTTGTTTTGGGGTAGCCAAAGTGTTCAGGGAATATCACACATGTCTCACCTGGGGGGGGTGCTAGCTTGTGTTTTGCCCTCAGCCTGCCTCACAATCCCTCATCAATATTTACTTAATGTTTTTAACTTAAAAGTTTACCTTTACTTTTATTTTTTAAAAGCATTTTTAAATGTTTATTTTTGAGAGAGAGAGAGAGAGAGAGAGAAAGAGCATGGGGACAGAGAGAGAGGGAGACAGGATCTGAAGCAGGCTTTGTGCTGTCAGTGCAGAATCCAATGTGGGACTCGAATCCACAGAATGTAGATCATGACCTGAGCTGAAGTTGGATGCTCAACCGACTGAGCCACCCAGCCACCCCTATTTTCTTTTAAACAAAATAAAAGTGAATACGTGTTCTCATGACATCTTGTTTCTAAATTCTAAGAGGGAAAGATGAACTCATGGAGGGATGCGTTGGTGGATTGACAAATGGATGAACAGATCTCCACCTTCAATATAAAGCAGAAAGTAAGGGCTATCTTTTAATGGAGCATCTTTTGCTTGGTGCTTAAGGCTTTGCCTTCAAGAGAAATACATTCTGGAAGTGTGCCCTGTTCAGCTCCTGTTATTTTACACCAAGAGCAATGGGAGAGGTGTTATGCCTTTTCTTGTGGACAGGAGAGTATACAAAAAAAAGTTGGGTAACTGAATTTGTAGGCAAATCAGTTTTAGGAAAGACAATATGAAAACTCAAGATCTTTAGATGGATTTCCTTGATGTATACAGGTCCACAGGCCCCTTGGAATGTCTTCCTTGGAATGCACCTCAACGTGCATATTGCCCATTTTGAAAGACCCTTCTTCTGGAGTGGTGCTTGTCACAGGGCATTGCCCCAAAACTGTTTCCTAATTGAATGAATAGGAAGGTTCAAAGCAGAGAGGTATCCAATGCAAATGACCTGAGGTAGGAGCTAAATGTATCTGAAAACAGAAAAGAGAGGGATCAGGTATGAGCCAAATGGAGAAATTGGCAAAAGTGAAGCATATAGGTATTTCTAAATCAGAGCCAGCATTTTAAATTTTATTCTAAGCACAATGGAAGCCATTAGAGGGTTTGGATAAGTAGTGGAAGAGTATAAGTTTTTGTCTTCCAAAGGGGGTGTTATGGGCTGAATTGCATTCCCCCCAGTTCATGTCAAAATCTTAACCCCTAATGCCTCAGAATGTGACTGTGTTACTATGGCATCTCTCCGATGGGATAGGGCCCCTGAATGCGGGTGGGGACAGGTGATGCAGGAGGTGAGAGTTCACCAGAGGCAGAACAAAGGTGATAGAAGTTTATCGAATATAACGCAAGGGAGTGGTGGGCAGGACAGCAGAGGAGAGACGGTCTGCAATGAGGCAGTGGGTCAGTGGGGGGGGGGGCTGTATTTAAAGGGAGAAGGTGAGAAAGTATGAGAATGTATGGGATTTTACCTTTTGTGGTAACTGTACCTGGTTGTAAGTAACCCATTGGTCAGTTAAGGCCTATGGATATTTTGAGTTGGGTCCCCTGATGGGCCTGTGTGTATTTAGCCTGGTGGTTGCTGTGGGCCTTTTTGCCTTGATCAAGTTTCCGTTGCTGAAGCCTGTTGTCTAAAAGCAGCCTCTCCAGTTACCTATCCATTGACCATAGCCACTAACTCAGGAAACAAAAGGGGGAACCCTTGGCCAACTACTCCATCCTGGAGAATCCCACGGGGGCTGGACAAAAAAAAAAAAAAAAAAAAAAAAAAAAAAGCACAGTTCAGCTCCTGGCTGGGTTTTCCAACACTGTTGCCTAACACAACTCAGATAAACTCATTGCAAGAGAAGCCTGTAGCTCTGAAGATGAGGGTTTGGAAAAGAGAAAAGAAGAATTTGGGACACCTGGCTGGCTCAGTTGGTAAAGCATGCAACTCTTGATCTCAGGGTTGTGAGTTCAAGCCCCACACTGGGTGTAGAGATTACTTTAAAAAAAAAAAAGGAGAAATTTATTTTGGGTATTAGCAGCAGGGGGAAGTGGAAGGCTCAAGCCTTAACAACCAACCTCTTCACCTATAAGATGGACACCTAAAGTTTGATAGGAAGAGGTTTCAGGGATACATGCAAGAGAGCAGGTAGGGAGCACATGATCATGAGTGAGGGGCAGTATGTGTTCAGTGCCTGATTATGGGCAGGGAAGGGGATGGAATGTGATCCTCTAAGCATTCCATTACTATCAGGGCTTTTATGGCCTGGAATAATCTGGTCATTGGGAATTATGGCTGGAATAATCTGGTCATTGTAAAACATCTTCGTCAATGCCTCAAGAAAGTGCTATAAGGGGATGCCTGCATGGCTCAGTCTGTTGTGTCCAACTCTTGATTTCGGCTCAAATATGATCTCTCGGTCATGAGATCCAGCCCCTCCTTGGGCGTGGGGGCTCCAAGCTGGGTGTGGAGCCTGCTTAAGATTCTCTCTCCCTCTTTCTCTCTCTCTTTCTCTCTCTCTCTCACCCTCTGCCCCTCCCCTGTTGACACATAGCTTCCACACACTCTCTCTCAAAAAAAATTGTAAGAAATAAGCACAATAGGTTTTAGTTAGAGCGTGAGTTAAGAGGTCTTGTCCATTTATGGTTTTAACTGTTGGGGTCTATAATTGAGCAAGAGGAATCACTGACAACTGTGTTTGGAGAGAGGGTCGGTAAAGAGGTAATAAAGTTAAAATGAGGTCATGAGAGTGGGGCCTAATCCAATCTGATACATGTCCTTATAGAAGGAAATTAGGACACACACACACACACACACACACACACACACACACACCATCACCACCAGGTGAAGACAAGGGAGAAGAATGCCATTTACAAACCAAGGAGAAAGGCCTCAGAAATCACTGGCCTTGCCTGCCGACACATCGATGTCAGTCTTCCAGTCTCTAGAAGTATAAGAAAATAAATTTCTGGTATGTAAGCTCCCCAGTCTGTGCTACTTTCTATGGTTGTCCTAGCAAATGGATACAGGAGACTTTGGAAGTCCAATCCTTTCTTGGGCGCCTGGGTGGCTCAGTCAGTCAGTGAAGTGTCCGACTCTTGATTTTGGCTCAGGTCATGATCTCACAGTTGTGAGATAAGCCTTCAGTAGGGCTTACACTGAGTGTGGAGCCTGTTTGGGATTTTCCCTCCCTCTCTCCCTGACCCTCCCCCATTTGATCTCTCTCTGTCTCTCTCTCAAAATAAATACATATTTTTAAAAATGTAAAGGAAGTCCAATGCCAGGTGCTATGGGAATTAGTGGCAGTACCTACAGAACCATCTTGGTGGCCAGGATGCAGTAACATCTGTAGGTTACTGCTGGTAAGTTAAGGTGCACAGGTTTTTCTGCCTTGTTTTGTGTAACAAAGGCAATAGCTAAGTGATGTCTCAGAAGCCAAAAAAAGAA
The DNA here is from genome assembly GCF_022079265.1 of Lynx rufus. Classification (NCBI taxonomy): domain Eukaryota; kingdom Metazoa; phylum Chordata; class Mammalia; order Carnivora; family Felidae; genus Lynx; species Lynx rufus. Next base: position 180,657,743 of record NW_025814823.1, read on the forward strand.
CCCCAGGCCTTAGGTTTCATTTCCAGATTCCCATATTCCAAGTCAGAAATTGCTGGTGACACTTGCAAGTTCTCCATTTGTTTGGAATCTGTCCTCAGCCCTCGTTCCTGGGGCTTGCGGGTTCAGTTCTTTCCACACTTCTCAGATTATTAGTGTGGCTCAGAGAAAACAAAAGGCCTAGCCAAAAGAAGTGGGATTCTTTAAATCCAGAGAGGTAAGCCTGCCACCTTCGGGCACACTTGCCCATTTTCTAAGAACTATAGTCTCAGGAGTTGCAAATATCTAGTAAAATGGCAATGTCTTACTAAATCAACCTACAATTATAATGACCATGATGGGGACCGGCCCAATTAGATAAGATCATTTGTGTACTTGAAAGCAAGTGTTCCCAAGTTAAACACAATGGGAACTAATTGCATGCAGAAGCCTCCAGAAGGTTTCAAATATCCAAAATAGCTTCATTGAGAGATTCCTTGCAAAAGGATAATGACAAATTAAGGAGAGGAAAGGTACCAAGAAGTGGGGCCTATGAGACTGACATATGAGACTGATATAATTCCTCCCTGCTCCCTTCTATCCTTTACTGCAGTGCTCATTCTAGTAATCCTCTGAATTGCCTTTCTACTTGAAGACACTTATTAAAACCATTACCTTTTAAAATAAGGCCACCTGAGGCTACAGGCAATCCTTTTCAGGTATCTTTCTTTCACTCCTTGGTCACAGGCCAAAAGAATTTCTTAAATCCAGGGAAGATCCTCGCAAGTTTTTGTAAATAGATTACCTTCTGAACCCGGTAGAGAGAGAGGAAAAGAAAATTTCACGTCATCTTATCCTTTTCAAATCCAACCTAATTTGTTATTGATCCTTTCTCCTCACTGATAGCAATTGCCTTCTTGTTTGTCTCACTTTACATCCCAAGGACTTGACTTGGCTTTCTGTCTGCCTGGGACATGCAGGTTGTTGGTCCTTTCTCTGGCTCTATTTGGGAGTGACTCCAGATCTTGGGACAAGAGTATCTTTTGCACCCTCTTTGAGGACAACTCTTGGGGCCCTGAAGTTATTTAATACTACAAGAAATATTTACGGTTTTTCCTGGCTGAATCCTGACAGGAATTTCTTTAGGCCTTCAACCCTAAGCTAAATGTACCCAGAGGAAAATGAAAGTATGGTACCAGAGGTGAGAGTGTGTGTGTGTGTGTGTGCGTGTGTGTGAGTCCTTGATGTCATTTAGGTGGCAACCCAATTCTTTGCAGAATCATGAAGAGCTGTCCTTACTTTACACACCTAGTCTTTGCAGGACCAGAGGTGTGTTTCCAAAGACAACTGAAAGTTCACCAATCTTTTTTACTAATCCCCAAATTTCCCCTATTTATTTCAAAAGGATTGTTAAGTATTATGAAAACTCTGGCTTTAAGGGGAAAATGTCTTAGGAAGAGTTTGCTTACCACCACCATCCCGCCTAGTGCCTTTGAGGTATAAATGTTGTACCCAGGGGCACCTGGGGGGATCAGTTGGTTGAGCATCAGACTTTGGCTCAGGTCATGATCTTGAGGTTTGTGAGCTCGAGCCCCACATTGGGCTTGCTGTTGTCAGCCTGACAGTGCAGAGCCGGCTTCAGATCCTCTGTCCCCTTCTCACTGCCCCCAACTCCTGCTTGAGCTCTCCACAAAATAAATAAATAAATGTTGTACCCAGAGTCTTCCAGAACTCTTATCTAAACCATCTCTTTGATATGCAAACTTCAAGGGGGGGGGGATAATTCTTTTAAAAAAAATTTTTTTTAATGTTTTTTAAAAAATGTTTTTTAATTTAGTTTTGAGTGAGAGAGAAAGAGGGTGTCAGCAGGGGAGGGGCAGAGAGGGAAACACAGAATCTGAAGTAGGCTCCAGGCTCTGAGCTGTCAGCACAGAGCCTGATGCGGGGCTCAAACCCACAAACCTGTGAGATCATGACCTGAGCTGAAGTTGGATGCTTAACTGACTGAGCCACCAGGCACCCCTGGAGGTGGGTAATTCTTATCAAAAGAAAAAAGGGTGCAGCAGGGAGGGGGGGTTATTTGGAACTTGACTTGTCAAGGACAAGTACAAACCTTTAAGTGTCTTTTCCCCAAATATTTTATAAAGTTTGACCCATCTGGACAGTCAACTTAATCTATTCCATCTGCCAGAAAACAAGCTTAAATCTAACTTATAACTCTTTTGTATTATTGTATCTATTTTATGGCAGTCATTTAGCCATCCTGATGTCCCTGTATCATGGTGACAGTCTGCTCCTGAATCAGAGAGCTTGTGGTGGGTAAACAGGGGCTGTAAATTAAACAGTTGGGGGTAATGGAGAGCCCAAGATGGTTCTTCCCAGCTACCTGACAAACCCCATTTTTCAGTTTTTGCATTCCTTCACCCACCACAGTATATTTAAGATGACTCAAATTATGAATAGACATTGGTGGGGAGACTTCTATTCTTCATTGCAAAAGCCTGCAATGTCTGATCAGTCAGACCCATAATCCTGGAAAAGCTATTTTTATTTCCAGTAGCCTCTGACCTCCTCCCTCTGGACTTTTTGAACATCTGCAGCTGGCCTTCATTCAGCTGCTACGTAGTATGGGCTATCAATATGCTCTTGTTGTATGTGTGTCTTCTGGATGGGTTGGGGTATTCGTAATGGCAAAGATAATGTTAGGGAATATATTTCTCACTTAGAGTATATCCTCCATAATCTCCAGTGATTGAGGCATCCACTTCACTGAACAAATCATATGAGCTCTTTTTTTTTTTAATGTTTATTTGATTTTTAGAGAAAGAGAGCAAGGGAGCACGCATAAGAGGTAGGGGCAGAGAGAGGGAGACCGAGGATCTGAAGCAGGCTCCACCCGGACAGTAGAGAGTCCGGTGTGGGACTCGAACCCACCAACTACAAGATTGTGACCTGAGCCGAAGTCGTACTTTTAACAGACTGAGCCACCCAGGTGCCCCAACTAATCATACGACCTTTAATGAAAGTCTCACAAACTTTTGGAATTAACACTGTTTTATCATCCTCAGTCATTAGACATGGTTGAGAGAACTAATTGGTGTTACCAAGCTATTGGAGCTGCTAACTCAGAAAATGAATGTGGAAACCCCTGGCACTGTTACACCTGGTCCATCCTGGGGAGTCCCAAAGTGGCTGGACAAATCATAAGCACAGCTCCGGGCTGGGTTTGTCAACACTGTTGCCAAACAAAACTCAGATAAACTAACTCATTGCAAGAGAAGCCAATAACTCAAAAGACTGGAGTTTGGAAAAGAGAAAGGGAGAAATTTATTTTGGGTGCCAGCAGCTGGGGGAGGTAGCAAGTTCAAGCATTAACAACCAACCTCTCTCTTGACAAGATGGACACCTAAAGTTTTATAGGAAGAGGTTCAGGGGATACATGCAAGAGAGAAAGTAGGGAGCACATGATCATGGGTAGAGCTCAGTATGTATTCAGCCTGTGATCATGGGCAGGGATGTGGTCTTCTAGGCATTCCATTGTTATCAGGGCTTTTCTGGTCTGGTGATTGGAATGTTCCAGTCATTGCAAAGCCTCAAGAGTGCTAGATAAGGAATAACTATTGGGGTCTATAGTTGAGTAAGAGGGCTCGCTGACAGTGGGATCCTCAAACTTAAAATTTCTAAACTTGCCAAAACTACTGGACACTCCTGGCCCAAGGTATTGCCTTTGGTCTTGCTGACTGTTCGAAGTTCCCCATTCTGGAAACATAAACTCACTCCACATGACAGTCACTAGCAGACCAATGTCTACTGACTGGCATAACAACTTTCTGCTGATCCCTTGTTTCATGCTAGTATGACCAGCTACTGGAAGTCTCTAATGTCTTATGCTCAAGCCTATCATCAACAAGTTAGAAGAAACCTTCTTAGATCCCAATTCAAAGCATCCTGTTGGTCATGAAAAAGGACTGTAACTACTTTCATTTTGACCTCAAACTTTCTAATTGATTAAGTTCTTTCTAGCTTATTTGTTAACTTGGACAAAAGACCCTGCAGGCGAAGCATCCCATGAAAGGACTGAAAATACCCCCTCAAGCAATAAAGACTTCTCTGAGCCAGCAGGACCCTGCCAGTGATCAACTTGACCTTCACTGCCCACCTGCACACACCACCAACCTTTGTTCTACATTTTCTTTATATAAGCCTGGAAGTATTTTCAGCACTTTGGAGACAGTCTTTGAGACATTAGCCCTCTGTCTTCCCGGTGTCGGTCTCCCTGAAATAAATTCCTTTCTTGTTTTTACTGTGTCTCATCTCTCTGCCTTCAGATTTTGTTAGCAGAGAGCAGCCGGACCTGGTCTGTTTGGGACCCCTGTAGCCAGGTGCTCTGGCAGCCCTGCACCCCTGCTACAAGTCACAGTCTTAAGCTTGGTGACTGCATATTCTGGAAACATATCAGAGGAAGATGGCTCTCAGGCCATGAGAAGGTACCTTACCAAGTGCTCCTGACTACTGACCTTGCTGGAGACCTCCACATCAATCTGACGAAAAAGGAAGTAGCTGACATTGAGGATGAGAAAGGAAGTAGCTGACATCGAGGTAGGCTATTTCCATCCAAGACTCTGGATCAAGATTTCATACTTTAAGTGAACATGAAACCTTTCTTCTTTCCCTTCCCTTCTCTTCCCTCCCCTCCCCCTCCCTTCTCTTCCCTCCCCTCCCCCTCCCTCCCCTCCCCTCCCCTCCCCTCCCCTCCCCTCCCCTCCCCTCCCCTCTCCTCTCCTCTCCTCTCCTCTCCTCTCCTCTCCTCTCCTCTCCTCTCCTCTCCTCTCCTCTCCTCTCCTCTGACATTCTCTTAGGAAAATAACACCCTCATCTGTATTTTCCACACCATAGCTAAGGGGGGCAGGTAACCTGGAATTTGGAATGACCTTTTATTTCTGGATAGAAGAAAATCTAGCTGCCCCTAATTTTTCACAAGCAAAATAAGAGATCTCATCAGTCGACTCTCCTGAATTTACAATGTTGAGTTAGAAAGGACCCAGCAGGAGGCTTTCAGGATTCAGGATTCACTCCTTTTGGCAGGTCCCCATTTCCCTGGTTAGGCATAAATGAAAATGAGGCTTTCATCAGGAACTTCTTAATTCTTAAATCATTGCAGAATCTGCTACTAAAGCTATAGCTGCCCAACAAAGATTCTTAGGCTCTCTGGCCAGTGGTTTTTTGTTTTTGTTTTTGTTTTTGTTTTTGACAGGAGAATAGCTCTTGATTATCTTTTAGCTGAGAAAGGAGGTGTCTGTGCTGTGGCTAACACCACCTGCTGTATCTGGGTTAACACTTCTGGGGGAGCTGAAACTCAGTTGCTTGAGATCACTGAGCAAGCCACTTGGTTTAAAAGGCTAACTCCTGCAATGAGGTCTTTCTGTGACTGGTTTGGGTCTTGGGGACTATGACTCCAAATATTAGGAACTATCCTTCTTATAATCTTCCTGGTGCATTATATTCTCTCAAAAGTTTTAAATGCATGTTTGTAGCCACTAACTATCAAACAGATGATCTCCTTGAGACTGGGACACTGGAAAAGCAATGAGAATGACTGGTTTAGGATTATAAGCCTGGAGTTGTGATCTAAGAGTATCACAGGGTTAAGCAAAAAACATCATGACCTATGGATACCACACAAAGGGAACAAGAGAAACTTATGTAAGAGCTTTGGAGTAGCAGCTGACAGTGGCCCAAATACCTTCAATTTTGATCACGGCTCTCAGGCTGAGAGTCTGATCAAAAGGGGGGAATTGTTAAAAAGAAAACCACAAACCCTAAATGGCATCACTTAAGCCAAGTCACCAAGTCTAGACTTAATACCTAACCTAATTGCAGTTTCAGACTCCTCCAGAAATGTAGTCTTAACAGGTCTGTCAGGAATTTTCTGGCCAGCATCAGTGAGGTAATCAGCCACATGGACCTCCCTATCCTCCAAAGGAAAAGGAGATAATTTGCACCTAAGGCTCCATGCCTTCCCCAAAGGTAAGGTGATCTTGCCTGAAACACTCCTTTTCTTTTTCTTCATCTTTTTTTGTAAGTTTATTTATTTATTTTGAGAGAGAGAGAGAGAGAGAGAGAGAGAGAGAGAGACAGGGAGCAGGGGAGAGGCAGAGAGAGAGAGAGAGAGAGAGAGAGACAAGAGAGAGAGAAAGAATCCCAAGCAGGCTCCACGCTGCCAGCACAGAGCTGGACGTGGGGCTCAAACTCATGAACTGAGAGATCATGACCCAAGCTGACACCAAGAGTCAGATACTTAACAGACTGAGCCACCCAGGTGCCCGGAAACAATTCTTTTCTTTTGGTAATAACTTCTTGCCCTGCCCTTCTTCCCATAAAAACCTTTCAATTTATAGAACTCCACAGAGCTCTCTGGTACTTGTTGGATGGGATGCCATGGATTCATGAATCACTTAATAAAGCCAATTAGACCCTCAAATTCATGCAGTTGAATTTTGTTTAACAAGTTCAATTATTTAAAGTGGAAACCACTAGTTTAACTATTAATCATGGATTCCAGGAGATGAGGGTAACTTTTATCTTATGTCCTTCTGTAGCACTTGAGTTTTTGGGTTTTTTTTTTTTTTTTTTTTACCATGTACGCTTCTTATTTACATAATAATAGTAAACAATTTTTAATGTTCATTTATTTTTGAAAGAGAGAGAGAGGCAAAGAGAGAGGGAGACAGAGAATCCCAAGCAGGCTCCACACTGTCAGCACAGAGTCCAAGGAGGGGCTCGATCTCAGGAATTGTGAGATCATGACCTGAGCTGAAATCAAGAGTTGGACACTCAACTGAGCCACTGAAGTAACCTTATTATTTTTTTTTAATTTTTTAAACATTTATTTATTATTGAAAGACAGAGAGAGTCAGAGTGTGAGCAGGGGAGGGGCAGAGGGAGAGGGAGACACAGAATCTGAAGCAGGCTCCAGGCTCTAAGCTGTCAGCACAGAGCCCGACATGGGGCTCGAACTCACAAACCGCGAGATCATGACCTGAGCCGAAGTTGGATGCTTAACTGACTGAGCCACCCAGGCGTCCCTGAAGTACCCTTATTTTTTATTTTTAAAAAATTTCTTTAAGAGCACAGGTGAGCAGGGGAGTGGGGCAGAGGGAGGGAGGGAGGGAGAGAGAGAGAGAGAGAGAGAAGAATTAAGAAAGCTCTATGCTCAGGGAAGAGCCTAATGCTGGGCTCGATCCTCTGATTCTGGGATCATGAACTGAGCTGAAATCAAGAGTGGGGTGCTCAACCGACTGAGCCACCCAGGCAGCCCTAGAAAACAAATTCCAAACTTAAAAAAAAAAAAAAGGCACCAAGCTCCCATACTGAGGCTCTAGGTGAGGGCAAGCCCTCTTTGTTACCCTAGTGGTAATGAAAACTCTCCCTGCAGAATGACTTCTACAGAGAGGGAATGGGACTGAGACAAGGCCCTGACCTAGGAGGAGGTAAGTCTTCCCCATCCCATCAGAAAGCGTCTTTGTCCCCTCCCTGCTATTGGAGAGATAGTCCCTGCTTCTCCTTCCCGCTGATCTGTCATTTGTCTGGGCCCAGTGTCACACCAGCCTTTGCACTCAGGTAGGAGGAAGCCAGAGAAAGTTTGGGAGGCTTGGACAGTGGCAGTTTTCCCATAACCTCCCCCCAGCTTGTTAAGGCACCCTTGGGACCCTGAGGGTTAAAGGGCAGTGGTGGGCACAGCTCAGACCCAGACAGCCCCCTCCCCCTGCCATGTTGCTTCCTTCCTTCACCCCCTTACTTGTTCAACAGTCACTGTTAACTAGGATGCAATGGGAAGTTTCTCAAACAAGAGGGCTGAGAACGATCAGCAGAAGGGAGGGAAGGAAGGTACAAAGCAGGGAAGAAATGTGTTTTGTTTTGCAGAACCAACAGTTCCAGCCAAGGAGACACCCAACTATTGTTTCACCTGATAGCCCTTTGCTAGGTCCCTCTCACCTGATAGGCCCTACAGGAACCAGTTTGAGCTGGATTGGAGCCAAGGACATGCACAAAAACCCCCCTGAGTGGACCTCAAGTTACATTTAGCTCATTATAATACTAAGATTTCTTTCTGTGGGCAGTTTTCTGCCTTTTTGAACACACAACGTGTGTTCTAGCATGTTGACGTGCTAGGTGTGTGCCATTGAACTAAAGTGCTTATGCAAGCTCCCTGCTCCTACCCACCCCCACAATACATGGAATAAAAGCTTCCTGTACTAAGCCCATGGGGGAGACAGTCAGCGCTTTGAGAGCTACCTCCCTGTCTCCTTGCTTGTAACAAGTGATCAAAGTTGTTTGCTTGGGTTGTGTTCAATTTGATGCACCCCAAGCAGCAAACCCCTTGAGTTTGGTGACATCACCAGCACCCATAGCTCAGAACTGGGCATCCAGGGACACAGATGAATTAGACATAATCTGTGCTCACAAACAGCTGACCATCATTGGGAGAGAACTCACATTAAAAAATATTAAGAAAAGGAAGACGTGTGTCGGCTGTTGATGGAGGTGGCAGTGAGGCCTGGGTGGTAGGTGATGAGGAAGTGTTTCTAAAGGTGATGTTTGGGCTGGGTATGGGATGAGGAGGGACATTCCAAGTGGAAAGAAGCCAAGTTGAAGGATAGGGCTCTGGGGTCAACATTCCCTTTAGACTTCTGGGTCTGCACTTGGAGGGTAAGAGGAATGGGTTCTGGGGGATGGGGATGGCAAGGTTACTGTCACTATTTCTAGAGCCCTGCAACAGAATCAGAATGCAGTGATCTGTGTTGTCTTCCTCCCAATGGGAGATGGCTCAGATGTGGGGGCTGGCACCAACACTGAGGTCGGGCCTTGACCTAGGAGGAGGGGATATTGCTGCTGTGGCTGCTTTCTGCTGCCTCTTGCATTTTCAACTAGATCAGTAAATCTTGAGTATGGATGAGGGAAGGGAGGGGTTTATTAGAATTTCCAGATGAAGCAAATGTATTAGAAAAAAGCAGATTCCAGGGGCACCTGGATGGCTCAGTCAGTTAAGCATCCGACTTCAGCTCAAGCCATGATCTCACAGTTTGTGAGTTTGAGCCCCACGTAGGGCTCTGTGCTGACAGCTCAGAGCCTGGAGCCTGCTTCAGATTCTGTGTCTCTCTGTCTCTCTGCCCCTTCCCTGCTCATGCTCTGTCTCTCTCTCTCAAAAATAAATAAAACATTAAATAAAATAAAAAAGCAGATTGAAAATAGTGATTTTATATTGCGGGAGGTACCATTGTTTTAGTAATAAAAATTAGAGTAGATATAAGCTTTTCAAAAGGGCAGAGGATTACACAGAAGATACAATGGTAATTAGCAAAGGGCATTAGGACTTAGGGGAACATCGGGATGAGGTAGATGTGGAAGGAATAAGAAATGCTGCTCCAGCAGCACCCAGGTGGACATCGTGTATCAGCCTGACCAGGCAGCTCTTACTGAGGCCACCAGATGGAAGCAGGGATAGAGACAATTCAAAATGGTCCCTGAACATCACTGTCCCTTTCTCTTAGCTACCAAGAGCTCAGTTTATTGCTGGCAAGCCATAGCTCCTGGGCCTGCTTTCTTTACCTGTAAAACGGGAGACTGTGCAAGGTGACCCTTTAGAACTATTCTAGATACATTAACTCAGTCTTTCCCAATTGTGTTTCCGTCATCAGTATTTTTGACATTTCTTTGTTCCACTGTATTAATGATGTTATCTTTTTCTTTAAATTGATTTACTTTAACTTACTTATCCCCATCTGAAGCAGTAATAGCTTTGAATTCATGGGTTTGATGTGCATGTTGAAGTGAAATTATAAAAAAAAAATTCAGCTAGATACCACCTAACATTTTATCTGATGCCTCCCTTTGGGAAACACTGCATCAAGTCACTGTTATCAAGGCAGCCTGCTGAGAGGACTGGAAACCAATGGAAAGTGTCTGCCCAGGTTTGTGTGTCACTTTCTAGGACTAGAAACAGAACTTTGGTCTTAGTGTAAGTCATTCAACTGTTTGAGGGTCTGCCATCGGTCAGGGACTGCTCTGGCCCTGGGGATTAAAATAGTGAACAAGACAAGCATGATGCCTGCCCTGAGAGCTCCAATATTCTCATGAACAGATGGCCAAAAACAAAAAATCAAACAGATAAATGCAAGTGGTAAAAAGTACTGTAATGTCAAGCTTATGCTCCCTTGTCACTTCTGATTGGCTTCATGTATATTTTGCTTGTAAACTTGACTTACCATTATGTCCTACGTAAATTTATTTAGTCCCAAGTGCTCTGAGAGAAGTCTTACTAATGGTGTAGGACAAGCTTTTAAATTTAGTTATCCCCAGAAACATCTAGAATATACGAACTAGAGTATATTCCTGTGCTAGAACATAACAGCTTCCCTACCATTCACTAACAAATTCATCTATGTGTTCAGTACTTGAAGTGTATTATCTCCACGAATCTTCATGTCCCTTAGTGAAGATAGCAAACGCACTGAGAAGAAATGTCTGAGAGGCAATTTGCAGTTTCGCGTAGAGCTCTGATGGTGCATTTAAAAAGTGGAGTCAGGGGCTCCTGGGTGGCTGAGTCGGTTGAGTGTCCAACTTCGGCTCAGGTCATGATCTCGTGGTTCTTGAGTTCGAGCCCCACATCGGGCTCGCTGCTGCCAGCTTGTCAGTGCACAGCCTGCTTTGGATCCTCTGTCCCCCTCTCTCTGCCCCTCGCCTGCTTGCACTTTCCTAAAAATAAATATTTTACTTTACATTTTTTAATGTTTATTTTTGACAGAGAGAGAGAGAGAGAGAGAGAGAAAGTGTGCACACATGGATGAGCAGGGGAGGGGCAGAGAGAGAGGGAGACACAGAATCCAAAGCAGGCTCCAGGCTCTAAGCTGTCAGCACAGAGCCTGACATGGGGCTTGAACTCATGGACCATGAGATCATGACCTGAGCTGAAGTTGGACACTTAACCATCTGAGCCACCCAGGCACCCCTCTCCCAAAAATATCCAAAAATAAAAGTGGAGGCAGTACTTACTTTACAGATATTTTCATACACGTGTGGAAAGATGGACGGATGAAGATCAGTTAGACATCGTAAAAGCAAGAGATTGGCTATAACATAAATGACCATTGATTAATTTATGGTACACCATTTAGTGGAATACTACATCATTGTTAAAAAGAATGAAGCTGCTTACGGATACCTTATTGAGAAAAAGCAAGATACAGGACAGTACATTTAGTATGCATTTTGAGGTGGAAAAAAGAATATACATATAAGTTTATACATCCATTCACTGCATATTTACAATACACTGCCTATCCCTGGTAGGACCATGGAAGAAACTGGCAAGCTGGACTGTCTTTAGGGAGGGAACTGGCAGGTGGGGGCAGACGTGTGGAGAGTTCTGGTTACTGTAGTGAGGTGTCTTGAGAGCACACACTGGGTTTAATCGTAGGTCTACCACTTATCAGCTGTGTGATGTCTGAGCCAGTTTCCTCCATGGTAAAATGGGAATGATCATAACAGTACCTACCTCATGGGGTTGCTATGGGGATAAATGAGTTAAAAATAGGTGAATGTTTATTAGAAGAGTGCCTAGGCCTACAGTGAGTGGAAGGATGTGCTACTGACGCTCTTCTGTACCCTTTGGATTTCGTGTAGTGTGTAATAATTAGCTATTAATGCAACGCAACTAATTGTTACAGGCAAGAAATGATTTCGGGGTAAATAACCTGACTTTTCCCGCAAAGAACGTAAATACTGTGTGTGTGTGTGTGTGTGTGTGTGAGTGTGTTAGCAATCCCAATCACTTCTGCTTCTTCATGCTGAAGGGTGGAGTGTGTGTATTTGGCAGGGAGTGCACTGGGCTGGATCAAAGAGGTGTCTGCAACCTAGCACTGCAAAGAACAGCCTTCAGTACTCCTGTCCCACCCAGAATCTTCTTTTGTCCTGGTCAGGAGTGACAAAGAAGGGAGTGAACACACCTCTGGGGCAGACATCTGATCTCATTCATTCATTCCACAAATATTTATCAAAGACCCACTCTGTCACACCCAACAACAAAATGCGCGGCAAACAGGGTCCCTGCTTTAAGATCTTACGTTTTATTTTTTTTTATTATTTTTTTTTTAATTTTTTTTTCAACGTTTATTTATTTTTGGGACAGAGAGAGACAGAGCATGAACAGGGGAGGGGCAGAGAGAGAGGGAGACACAGAATCGGAAACAGGCTCCAGGCTCTGAGCCATCAGCCCAGAGCCTGACGCGGGGCTCGAACTCACGGACCGCAAGATCGTGACCTGGCTGAAGTCGGACGCTTAACCGACTGCGCCACCCAGGCGCCCCAAGATCTTACGTTTTAGAGGGAAGAGACAGATGAGGAGATGTGACAAGATTACTGCAGAGTGCTCTGAACAAACTAATTGGGTCACTGTGTCAGAAAGTGACGTGTGTGTGGGGGGGTAAGTTGCATAGGGTGGCCCAGGATCAGGGGGAGAGGTCTTTCTGAGGGGTGAGGCTTGAACTGGGAGCAGGATAGTGATAAAGAGAGAGTCATATGAAGACAGGATGATGACGTGGAAGAACTGTGGACTGGGCAGAAGGAACTAGAACTGTAAATACAGAATACAGAAAAGAAGTGTGAGAATACAGAGAAGAGTGGTCAAAGAATGGTAAGAGAATGGTTAAGGTGGCTGGAGTCTGATTAGCAGGTGGACAGTTAACTGGACAAACCTTATTAACCTTCGTGGACGCAGGAAGCACAAACATAGCCACTGTGTACATTGAAAAAGGTTTACAGTCAAAGGCAACCATTGGTTTTACGAAATGGTTGGAGCCAGTCTTTTCTCAGGCTAGTGTCCTAATCGTGCCACCTTTCTCCACACCCCCTTGCAGAGAAACCACAGGATTTCCTGGCTTCACTCTTCAAAACCGAATGTTCAAATTCCCTTCAAGTGGGGCCACGTGTGACCACAGTGCCATGAAACAGAAACCAGAGCTGAAACACAAAAGACATTTCGGAGCCGGCTGACAGCATTTGCATCCCTGCTCTGGTCATTTGTTATCTGAGAGACCCAAAGCAGATCTTTCCACATTTCTGAAATCATGTTTCCTGAAGGTTTTGGAGAACATACATGCATAATTCTGAGGGAAATGTCTTAATCTATTCTTCAGTTCTTTGCCAGGCAAACGATGGGATGTATTGGTGGGGTGCCGGTGAACGGTTTAGAGAATTCAGTGCCATGGCTGACAGAAGGCCTCCTGCAAATGCTCCATCAGCTGGACCAGCAACACTGAGACATACTGCTCGGGTAGGAGGATTTGCTCCACACAGTCTTCCCCACACACAAGGAGGGCGCCAGGAGCTCGGCTTTAGGGAAGATGATGCCACGGGTGTGTGCAGGGCCGACTGAGCTTTGAAGGTGTGACTGAGTGAAAAAATCCCACTGCAGGACCTTCGTGTTTTTCTTAGCACTCTTGACTTGGTTCACCAGACAGACTACAACTACCATGAGGACAGAGGATTCAAACCCCATCGCTCCTTGGCCTTTTGGCTGAGATCAAGCGAGGACTCAAACCCCAGGTCTACCCCGTTTCCCCACTTTTTCTATCTGCTTCTCTCTGCAGGGGTGGTCCCAGAAATGTGAAACATGGCTACAGAAAGCTTTGGCAAGAGAAAATCTAGTTTCTGACCTTCAAGTGGAAAGTGTAGAAGAAGGGCTCTGATTTGCCCAGCTGGGGGTGCCATGCCTATCTTTGCTCTAAGAGTGATAGCCAATGGGATGGGTCACTCTTGACTGTCCAGCTTGGGTCATCTGCTCCACTGCTGCAGCCAGTGCCCTTAACAGAAGACCAGGGCCAACAAGGACAGCATTTTGAAGCTCTGAGCTGTGCAGGGAGGAGGGGCCACAGGAGCAGTGGGACACAATTCTTATGCTGGACCTGTTGTGATTGGTCAGGGACAGCACTGATACTCCTTTGAAGACACTGCAAAACCAACCTTCAACGCGTGGAGTGGAGTTTCACAGCAGAAGAGAGAATGCACAGATGGCCGGTGTGTTTAGAGAGTGCAGTCCTGGGGGTGGGGGGAGGCCCTGGGTTGATGGTGAGACACTGGAGTGGATAGTTGGGAAGGAGGGCCTGGACACATGTGGGGAATAATGGTGAATTCTACACCATTATAGGTTCCTCCAATGTAAGAAATATTCAGCTAACAAATATTAGCTGAAATATTAGGGGAAAAGCCTCCACAGCCAAGTGAAGGCGACTTGACTCCCTCTGTCACCCTCTCCCCAGTGGCCTAGAGAAGGTCATGCATATTAGTGTCACCTCAGTGACTTTCTCATGGGATTCAGGGCCACACCATTTTGCCTCTGTCTCTACCTGAGCTTCATTCACATTTATGGGTAGGTCCCTCAAACTTTAGTGTGCATATGAGCATGGATAAAAGAAGGTCTCTGGGCCCATCCCAGTTGAGAAAGGGTGGTGGGCCAGTGGGTCTGGGATGGGGTTCAGGCATCTGTATTTTTAACAAGCTGCCCAAAGTGATTCTGATGTGGTTGGTGGTGCAATGTACCTGGAGGAAGGCTGCACAGGATAATGTCAGAAAAAGGAAGAGGGGATTGGCTACTTGTCTGTTAAAGGCTGATGTCCCATTATCTGCAACAGCCCTGGCTGAGCAGTCCTTTTAATCTAATGATAGAATGAGTGGTGGTTCTGGCAAAAGAAAAACCAAGAAAAACCGTCTCCTGCACAGGGGGATGCGCAGGGAGGAAATGGTTAGGAAGGGGCAGGTCAAAAATTAGGAAAACACAGATGCAGTGAGGGGAGGGGGAGAAAAGAGAGAGAGAGAAAATTCGTTCAGAAAGGCCACTTTATTGATGGAGATAAAACCGAAAGGAGCTTTCCATAGCCCTCCCTCACTCACTTCAGTGGTTTCACTGGGCGTCCGAGACTGGCAGGGGCAGGCGTGTGGCCAGCCAGCTCCTTGCTGCCTGCTCCATGTCAGGCGGCCACATCAAAACACATCACAGCTCATAAAGACTTGCAAATGCACCTCAGAATTCCCCCAATGGTTCCTGGCATTTTTTTTTTTTAATATTGTACAAAATATGTTAAGTAGGAAAGGTCAGCTGTGCTGTGACACCTACAGGACGTCCTTTTAGGATTACCGTCCCTGAAACATTACTTCTTATTGCAGTGAAACCTCTAGAAGGTAGAGCTGTACAAAAAAAGGAAAAAAAAAATTCTAAACAATTTTAAGAAGAGCAGCAACTTAACACTGCTGTAGTTCATTTAAATTTTCTTTCTCAAAAATACATTCCTAAATATACAAACTATACAATCTTGTCATTTTAATGCTGGTTTTTTGTTGTTGTTGCTTTTTTTTTTTTTAATAATAGAACCGAAACTAAAAAAAAAAAAAAAAAAAAAATCTGTTCGTCTTCACACCGACAAGAGCGCTAGAGGGCTTGTGACCCAGTACCTTCATATAACACCACATAAATAACTTTAGCCACAGTCTATGTTCACAGCGTGGTCAGTGGAACAAAGGAAATACTTTTCTGGCGATTAGACATCGTCTGCAGAGAGGGTCGGGATATTCATCCGAGGCTGGGTAAAAAATGCCATCTTCTCCCTGCAAAAGAGGCCAGCCCTTTAGACATATTATGGTCAGGATCATTCTTTGTTGTAGGGCTGCCTTGTGCACTGCAGGATGTTTAACAGCATCCCTGGCACCGTGGGTCAGCATCAGCTCCCCCCACCCCCTTCCAGTTGTGACAACCAAAAATGTCCCCAGATGTTACCAAAGGTCCCTGTGGTGCCCACGTCATCCCTGGTTGGGAACCTCTCATTGAGGGACATTGGCAGGACCAGCCACCTTCAATTCAAGTTATGGGCCTCTCTGAGTTTAAAAGGGTCCCTGGGTCATTTGTAGTGTTGTTTGTCTTAGATTCCCAGTTGCTTACAAAGTAAGAGATGTCCAAATACAATTACGCAAATGACAGTATATTTAAAATGTTTCTACTCCAGAAAGGCTTTTTTTTGTTTTTTTGTTTTCTTTTTAGCAGCACATACACAACCATGAGTGCCTTACCTGAGAGATATCATGAGTCTAAACGCAAGGCCCTCTGTGAATGGGAGGTCCCGGCCAAGTGGCATTTGGGGCCCTCCCATGATCTGGCTGGATCCAGGCAAGAAGATGCCTCCCTGAGACTCTGGCAGGCAGCAGGCAGAGCCAGGGAGGCCAGGCGAGCATCCGTCACCCCAGGCTTATGTATCATTTCAGCCAATCCTCCATAATGACTGGTGATGGAAATGCTAAGAGGAAAGGCCAGAGCAGGTGGCTCATTCATTAAACAAGAGGAGCTAACAAATTAGCTCGAGTTGTGTGGGGACTGATAAAGACAGCTGAGGGAAAGCACTGTGGAGCCCACAGAGTGCCAGGGATGGCTCGGCAGAGCATGTGCATCTGTCACAGGGAGAGCTGGTGCTCTGCCAGCGGAGGGGGCTCAGGACAGCGGCCAGTGAGACGGAGGCCAGATAGGCTGGGTGTGAAAGGGTGGGGCCCACCTGCATACCTGAAAGACTGCACTTCCGGGGGCTCCTTACAGCTCTGGCCCCGAAGCCTGTGCACATCCTTGGCAGCTGCCCGCATCATCTTGTCTGTCTGAAGCTCACCCTTGTGCTCTGCTCGGTCCATCTGTAGGGCAAAGCAAGCAGGGCTGTGAGGTGGCACAGGGTCCTTAGGGCCTCTAGAAAGGGGCCAGCCAGAGAACACTTTCTAGCACAAATGAGGGGTCTACTATAGTCAAGAGGTCTGAGGATCGCAGAACAGACACACTCACTGTTTCTGTTCCACCAGGAACCTCTGCTCACAAAGGTGAGAAGTGATCCCACCGTCTGCCAGGGTGGACAGGTTTTGGGGGCCAGGGAGCTGAATACCCGTGTGGTATGGAGATGCGTGCTGCCTAGTGAAATGTGTGCTACCTTTCTAATCCTCAGGGTCACCTAGAAAGGTAACTATGATACTTACTTCTACGTTACAGATGAGGAAACTGAGGTTCGGGCATGTTAAGACATTTCTTTAATGTCAAACACCTAAGAAGTGGTGGAAACACAATTCCAATCATGCAGCTGTGCCCAAGGGCTTTGGGAACATTGCACCCCTTCTTCCTAAGGCAAACCTACAGAAGCACTTTTGAGAACAAACCACAAAGAGCCCTGAAGTATCCATGTACCACATACTTGAAAACACTGCTTGATGATGGAATTTTGGTCAATGAAGCCATCATCTAAATGTTTCTTTAGTAGAAGGTCATTATCAGTCAGTCATGGATGTACTATTCTTTTGCTATTGAAAGGCCAAGTTTTCTTAACTGGTATTTTCTTAAGGCAGGGCACACAGGGCACATATGTACTTGTTTTCTTCTTCTTCTTCTTTTTTTTTTTTTTTTTGCCTTGCCAACCAGGAACCTCAAAGATAAATGTAATAGACCACTACAATTAAGTTAGGGATATGTTTATTTCCTTCTCTCCTTTAAAATGTTCTCTAACTTTATATTTTCCTGTAATGCTCTTATTATAGCCCTATTATAAGTATACAGGGTATAAGTGGTAAATTAGAAATAAACATTTCTGGAACTTAAAAAAAAATTTTTTTAATGTTTACTTTTGAGAGAGAGAGAGAAAGAGCACAAGTGGGGGAGGGGCAGAGAGAAAGAGAAAAAGAGAGAGAGAGAGAGAGAGAGAGAGAGAGAGAGAATCTGAAGCAGGCTCCAGGCTCCAAGCTGTCAGCACAGAGCCTGATGTGGGGCTTGAACACACAGACCATGAGATTATGACTTGAGCCGAAGTTGGATGCTTAACCGACTGAGTCACCCAGGTGCCCCAATGTTTCTGGAACTTCTGAATTACCAGAGTCAATTTGAAGTCCTCAGGCCAGTCCAGACTTTAGAAGCTCACCACCACTTTCCTACTCTAAGGCATTATCACCTGTATTAAGAGCTGAGGCTTCGGCTAATGGCTCTCCCAACAATCCAGGCAAGTATCTTCTGTAAGGTTCTTTTTGCACGGTTCGGCTGTGAGCAGAGAAAACTAGCAAAGGTCATGCCTGCCATGGGTGACAGTCCAGGAGTGGCAGATAGTATATAAATGAGTTGAAAATGGACTCTGTGTATTGACCATATGTTGTTATTTCTTCATGACAGGCTGGGACCTGTCAGCTTACGAGCCCACTGGTGTCAAAGTCAAGTTTTACGCATCCAATTGCTTTATTTATTTGTTTATTTATTTGAAAGAGAGAAAGAGACAGAGACAGAGACAGAGAGAGAGAAAGAGAGAGAGAGAGGGCACACACGTGCCAGGGAAGGGCAGAGGAAGAGGGAGAGAGAATTCCAAGCAGGCTTCATGCCCAGCACAGAGCTCAACACAAGGCTCGAGCCCACAACCCTGAGCTGAAATCAACAGATGCTTAACTGGCTGAGCCACCCCCACCAACTGCTTTAAATATAGCTCAGATTTTTTTTTAGCCATTTAGAAACTGCCAGCTCTACATACCCCATGAAGCTGTACCCTTTGCTAGCCATTGATAAGATAAAGCCCAGGGTTATAAAAGACCCTAAGCCACTGCTGCTTTGGAGCTCTCTGAACTGGAAAGTCCTCCTGTGTTGCTGAGGGACAGCATCTAGATGCCCGTGCCCTTTCTCTACTGGCATTTCCCCTGCCCTCCTCCCCTCTAGGTGGTGACCCAGAGCAGTGGCCATGGGGAGTTCTCATGCTATGAGGGACTTCTTCCACATGCAAACTTGTATCTTTGGAGATGCCCACTCTGTGGGACCACACTGGGCAGACACTGGGGCAGGTCAGCATTTTGTATTTACTCTATTATAAAGTGTGTGTCCCAGCGCAGATTAGATACCCGATGTTTGATGAATATACATGTGAATAATAAGGCCTTGCACACATAAACAGGGAAATACAGCAAAAGGGTCTGGTACCCAGATCAAGAGTTAATAAAGTTTACTGGGCAAAGGGATTCCTTGGTCCCTTTGCTGATGGACATGGGGGGCCCTGGGAAAACTCTCAGTGGGTCACAGGATTGTAGGAGCTATCCAAAGCTCTGGTCTCCCTCCCCTGCAGCAGCAGATGGTCCCCAGGGCAGAGGGAGCCATCTCCCTTGCCTCTTGCACAGCCCTTACCCGCTTCTCCAGCATCCTCAGCAGCAGACGGAAGCGCTCGTCCTCACGCAACCACTGTGGCAACTCCTTCTCCCCATGGCTCTTGGCTTGTTCAAGCTGCTCCTTGAGCTCCTTCAGCACTGAGATCTCCTGAGTCAGCTGGCTGTGCCAGGTCCTGGTCGCCTGCAGGTCTAGCTCAAGGTCCAGTGATGTGCGGATCAGGCGCTCAGCTCGCAAGGATTTGACGGATGAAGGCTGCAGGGGTAGGCATAGCTCTGACTGGTTATTAGAGGGCTGGGTTCAGTGAGCCCCTACAAACTGCTCCCCTGACCCTCAAATACCCTTTTGTGTTCAACCGCAGGCTTCCACTCCTTCAAAAATGGGGCTCGCCCTCCCCCAGAGCCTGTCGATTTCTCCCACTCCCACAGCTTATCTGTTGAGCACCTGTATGTCCCAGGCATGGCGCTGGGAGGTAGAGCTGAGATTCTTCCCCAGGCAGGTGGCTCCAGAACCACCTGCTCACCCTCCACACTGCCTGATTGCCCTGCTCTCAGTGCCCCGATTCACACTTGAGTTCTTGTCATTATCCTGCTCTGAAGTTGTTTCTTCCTCAGTGCAGGTCTGAGCTCCCTTGAGGGCAGACATTAGGTCTTCTCAACTTTATGTTCCCGTAATGGATGAGTGTTGGTTCTGCTTGTCCAGCACTTGCTTCCCCTTGCAGTAACAGTGCCCTCATCTTCCCTTGGGGATCCACTCCTACTTCACATTCAACCTACATGGTGGTTCATACGGGACTTCAGGGACGGGAATGTGACCCGAAACTTGGCAGTGAGAACCTCAGTGACTGTTTCAGGGGTGAGTATGTTATCTAAGCCTAGCCAATAACCTCCAGTACCGGCACTTTTGCTTAAAAAAAAAAAAAAAAAAAAAAAGCCATGGGAAAAAAGAGCATCCTTTACACACAGTTTGTTAAGCCAACAAGATATCAACCTGGAACTGATCGTGCCCATCTTTCCTACCATACGGTGTGACCCTTTTTAAGAATTAAGCTAGGGGTGCCTAGGTGGCTCAGTTGTTTGAGTGTCTGACTTCAGCTCAGGTCATGATCTCGTGGTTTGCGAGTTTGAGCTCCACGTCGAACTCGCTGCAGTCAGCACAGAGCCCGCTTCGGATACTCTGTCCCCCTTTCTCTCCGCCTTTCCTCCGCTTGCACTGTCTCTCAAAAATAATAAACATTAAAAAAAAAGAATTAAGCTATCTGGGGGGAGCAGTGCCATGAGAGGGGGACTGGGGCTTGAGGACACTGTCTCAACAAAGGATCAATTCATGCCTGCAGGTCCAGCATTCTGGGGTTTTCCACTAATGAGCCAGTGAATTCTCCTTTGCACTCTCCAGCTAAATTTGAGCTGAGTTCCTCTTATACCCATACAGATACAGTTATCTGTATGGACGAGATCCCCAGTAATACAACCGTTTCTTCTCCTTCTCTTATCACAAAACAATAATGATTTAAAAATGGCTGACTGAGGGAGGCAGAATTCTAAACCAGCCCCAAGTTTCCCACCACCAACACCACCCCCTACCCCAGGCACGCCCTCTCTGTATAATGCCCCCTCTTCAGTTCAGGGCTGGGGGCACCTGTGAATACCATGGGATAGCACTCCCATGATTAAGGGGTGACTTTCCTGGTGGGCCTGACCTCATCCACTGAGGCGAACTGGGCCCTTTCTGGAAAGAGATCTCCTGCCGGCCTTGAAGAAGCAATGTGTGTTGTGAAAAGGGCCACATGGCAAGGACGTGAGGATGACTTTTTCATCCATTTCCTGCATCTAGCAAGAAAAGACAAGGGATTCTGCCAATGTCCCGGGGGAGCCTGGAAGTGAATCTTTCCCTACTCAAACTCCAGATGAGGATGTAGTCCGCCAACACCTAGATTTTAGCCTGATGAGATGCTGAGCAGAGAATCCGGCTATCTGTGCCTGAATTCCTGACCTGTGGAAACTATGAGATCCTGAATTTGTATCGTTTTAAGCTGCTAAGTTTGCTGCGATGTGTTATGCAACAGAAACCAAACATAATGACTAACAGATTGATCTGAGAGATGGCACATAAGACATTACTGCCAGAGCTGAGCCATCCTCAGTTAAGGCTGGCAAGCATGCTTTTGGGACCGTGAAACAGCTCAGTGCACAAGTTCAAGTTCTATAATACCCTTTGAGGGAGACCATCATCTAGTGTGTGTTCATAAAGGAGCAGGGTCAGGAAATTCAGTTGAGTGATCTGTGTGACTCAAGTTCTCAGAGTAACTCATGAGGCTCTTTTGCTTTGTTCTGACTGATGTCCAGCCTTGGAAACCTGCCTGGACAGGCCGAAGCAGAGAGAGACAGAGCTCAGGCAGCAAGGGGAAGAGGGACTGCAGGACCCAAGGGCCCTGGCCCAGCCTCGGGACTCTCCTGCCTCTCAGAACAGAGTTAGGATCTGAAGGAAACGTGGGCTCAGATCCAGCAAGGGTTCTGTCAGGAAGTCTTCCCATTGGCTAAGGGAAAAAGAGGTGAAGAGGGGGAAATTGTGCAGGCCTGTCTTGACACGGAGTTGTAGGAACCACAGGGGGAGCACGTAGGAGCTTCCATGGAGGCCTTTCTCCAGGTGTGGATCATGGAACACCTGCCTTATCAAAATGCAGTTTCCAGGACCCCACCCCAGCTACCGAATGAGACTGTCTGGGAGTGTGGCCTGGGAAATGTGCACCATCAGGAACCTCCTTAGAGGACTCTTGGTGCTCCAGAGACCCTGCAGCACCAGACAGGGCTGGAGGAGGGGGGCCCCAGGTGGGCGGTGGGCCATCCCTGTCACCTGAAGCCATGTCCACAGGCCCCTGCCGCCAACACTTTTGCCCTTCCCTATGGCCTTCTTTCTCCTGTGCTCTCTAGTTCTTTCTGGAGCCTTGGGGGGTGGTGATGATAGACAAAGGTCCTATTCCTGACTCTTCTGTCTGCAGCAGGTCCACAGGAAGTTCCTGTGCTTGGTGCTGCTGGTACTCTCTCTCCCTGCATGTTCTTTTCGCTTTGCACTCTCTGCTTGTCTTTCTGACATTCTAACTCCTGCTTCTTCTGGTTCTGCAAACTCACCAGAGCTGCTGTAGAGTCTGTGCTGAAAGCCCAGAGTGGGAAGGGCTGTCTGCATCCCCTACAGCTCTGACTGGTAACAAAGTCCATACCAGGAGCCAGTCCTTTGCCTAACACCACTCGGTCCCCATCCCTGAGCCAAGCCTCCATCAGGCAAGGTGGGACCTTCTCTGCAAAGGCAGCTCATGGCCTCTCCCTAGTGCTCTTCCAGCCGGACCGAGAGAAACCCATTTGCACCTCCCCGTTCCCGGTTGCTGCTTGGAGGTGTCTGGCTTCTCTGCCAGCAGGGAGGGCTGTCAGAACCTTTGCTCGGTCAGCTGGATGTCACGCTGAGCAGAGTGGAGCAAGGGGCAGGCTTCCATCAGTGACTGTGAGATTTTGAGTTGGTTAGCTCTTAATGACTTGATGCAAAAGCAACATTGTTCAAACTGGTGGCTGAGAAGAAATGGTCAGACAGGGGGGTTGTGCTCGTGAGGGGTGGGAATGATGGCGGAGCAGGTGTACAAACGGCTTTGAGGTGACTGTCTTACCCTCTTCATCCGGACACTGCGCCGCTCCAGGGAGTTTCGAACAAAAGGTGGCTTCTTGGACAGCGTGGAGCTGTCACTGTCACTTCGGTTCAGCTGCAGGAAAAAAGTCCTGGGAAGTTAATTGGGGCCAGAGTACATCTGGAAGGCACGCTGGGGCCAGAAGGGTGTTGGGGTTCCCGTGTGGTTGGCAGCACAGTGGGGCTGACACCAGACAGTGTGACGCCAACATCTCATGCCCCCCGGACCTACGACACCAAGGCCTGTTCGCATCCACTGTTCCCTGTCACCTGTAGAGCCCGCCTTGATGGCTCAAATGGAGCGGCTGTCAAGATACATGAGAAATATGAAATATGAGATAAGACCGGGCAGACCGGCTCTGTGAGCTCCTGCCCTCCTCAGATTCCCTTCAATCACTCAGTTATCTGGACTCTCCCCAGAGGGCTAACACTCCCCCTCCACGGCCAGAGATCAGGAAGGACGCTTTTCTACTGAGAGTGCCCCAGACAGCGGAGGACTGGAGAGGGAGGCTGGAAGGGCAGCCCAGCCCAGGATGTGCAGGGCACAGGCTTCTTTCTCAAGTCACATTTCTGAGGTGGTGGGATGGCCGCAGGCAGATGCCGCAGAGCCTGTTTGTTCTGGCAGGCAGCTGTCTGCTCACTTCTCAGGCCTCTCCTGAGTGTTTGTGTCATTGCTTTTGTGGTTACAGATAAGTACTAGTGATAATGATATTAATAGTCCTGCAGTGCAGACGCACATGGACACGGGCAACCCCAGGGATGTAACTGACAAAAGCTACTGCAGGAGGCAGTCTTTACAGAATCAGAAACAGAGTAACAGTAACAATACATGCCATGTGCTTTATGGACAGTTATATTTAATCCTCAAACAATCCCAATGGAGGGAATTGAGGCCCAGGAAGATTAAGACACTTTTACAAACCACATGGCTGGGGAGCATCAGAACAAGAGTTCAAGTTCCAGTCAATCTGACTCTAAGGCTGGGTCCCCTCCTGGCCCCCAGGATGCACGGAGGGCTCAGAGATAAAAAGGATCTAGAGAAGGAGGGGTGGGCCATCTTGACTGGGGTGGATTTGTACAAACGGACTAGCTGGATTTCATACCAGGAGGGGGCTTTGGCCCACACTGCTCCAGGCCAATGCTAGCACTCATGGAATGTGTGTGATACCAACTAGAAACACCGATCAGGACAACTGATCCTTATGTCATAGTTGTTCTGGGACTAAAGATGATGTTAGAAAAGAGTGATGAAAACTACATTAGGTCCTTAGCCTTAATTTTTCCTTATGTGAAGATGTTTGGTTGCATTTACTCTCAGACATGGTAGAGAATACTGTTGCTTTATTATTTCCATGTAATGGTTAGGGACACTAGGAACAAAGAGGTGAAATAATTGACAGTTCTGGGCAGCTAGTTCAGGAATGAGAATTTTGGAAGGCCTGTTTTCATCAGGTCAGGATGAGCCAACCAACACATGACAACACTGCTGGTGATTGTGCAAGTGTCAAATACACAGGGGTCGTGGAGAACTGCAGGGAGTGGAACACATTGTCCCTATGCTCATGGACTTCAAGTTCAGTAGGGGACCAATCCAGGGCAACTAATCAAATGACACAGGCTGTGCTGATGACCAAAGAAGGGAGATACCCAGCAGAGGACACTTGGTGTGCAGAAGTGTGGCATCAGGCCAGCAAAGTAAACTATTCCTATGTACCCTGGGAGAGGGCAAGGGAAGTTTTTGGGAGGTAGCTCTGAGTAACAGAAGGGCTGTGGGCTCTAGGGTCAGACCCCTGGATTTGCACCTAATAAGCTGTGTGACCCAGAGGACAGTACTCTGACTTTCTGAGTCTCAGTTTCTGCATCTGTGAAATGGGGTAAACATGATTTGCCCTGCAGAGTTGTTGCTGAGATTAGATGACACAGAAAATGTTTGTTTTGTAAGGAAATGGTGCTTATTAGCATTTGCAACTCCATTCCATGGGTGGGGAAATCCCCACCTTCTGACTCACAGTAGGAGACAAAGCCCACCTTCCACTAAGGAAGCTGGAAGCACCAGAGTCTTGCTTTCCCGGTCTCACTTGCAGCTAGAAGCAGGCGTGGGACTAGGCTCTGTCCATTGCATGCAACTGCCCAGGCTTTGAATCATAATCTGGCTAGCTGGACCCAATGCTGTTACTGTGCCTCTCAGATTTCACCAGACCACTTGCTTTTGTTCAATGAGCGTGCCCTTTCTGGGAGTATCTCAGGGAGAAGCCATCCCTGGTGAGCAGTGGTGCCCACAGCAGCAACCACAGCTTCCCTGGCCTCCTATAGGGTCAGGACTCTCAGGGGGAGGGATCAATATTGAACCCTGTGGCAGGAGTGGGACCAGCTGGGCCACGTCTGGCAGCAGCACTGGTATTATCCTCACTAGACTGGTTTTGTGGGATGATTTTAGCTGTGGTCTGGCCTGCCCCTCTTCCTGCCTGATTTCTGAGGCTGGTTCTACAACCTTCCAATGAATATGTGAGCTCCTCAGTTTCTTTTCCAGGAAATTCTTTCCTGCATATACTGCTCACAGTGTGTTTCCACTGTTTGCCATTAAGAACCCTGATTGGCACAGGACTTAATGGTAGGAAGTGGAGTGCCAGAGTCCCAGACTGGAAAACATGGAGCTGGCTGTGTACTGGGGGCAGGCTGGGGCACAGACCCCAGTATTTCCTGTGGGGAGTGTGGTGATATTCATTTTGTGGGTTCAAAACAGAGGGTTAAGTTGTCACCAGACCTCATGCCATCAGGGTTTTCAGGGAAGTGATAGGGAAAAATTCAGGAAAAATGTTGTACCACTGGCCTCTTTTTGCAGCCTTCAGTAAAATTTTACAAGAAAGAGACAACCTGCGGCTAAAGTGGGACAGTCAGAAAGCAAAAAGGAAAAATACTGGCATCCCTGCTTTTTGAAAGTGCATGTTATGCCACTTTGCTTTTACAAAAGACCTACATTGGTGCCTGTTTTCACTAGTTGAAAGACATGTGAAGGAGGATTTTTACTTTCGTGAAAAAGGCAAAAAGATAAAACAACACCTAGTGTTTCTTTTGCAGTGAGCCCTCATGGAGGCAGCGGCACCCTGAATGTGACAGGGGCACCTCTGAGCTCCTTCCCCAGGACCACACCGAGCATCTCAGCATCAGGCTGCCACAGCCTTGAACTGTGTCTGTGAGCATCTCCATTAATTCTGCACATCTTTTAGCAGGATGCATCGTAAGGCATCAGAAAAGCCTAAGAGAGGTTATTTTTCAGGTCTGGAAGGGCTAAAAACGTTTTCCACAAAAATTAATGGTAATTGCTTCTCTGCTTTATGCCACTGTGGTGTTGCCATACGAAAGGCCCTTCCCATCTGTTGCATGTGATGCATGCTGCCTAGGAATTTCTTAATTTGCAGCCTTGCCGGGTTGGAAACTGGTCCAGATAATGAAATATGGGAAGGGCCCACCGTCATGCTAGGTGTGTTATAGATGCTTAATAAATAGGATCAGAACTCCTTGTTATGTGAAAATGCCAGTCCTGAGAAAGGGCCGCTGAAAGGGAGTCCATCCAAACAGGGGACCAGAATCTTACTAGTAAGTACTGGGGAAAAAACTTTGAGACTTTAGTTGGAAAAGAGAAACACTTTATAAGAGTTATTACCTTCTATCTTCCATTTGACAAAATTACAACTGCGTTCGAATTCTGATGAAAAAGAATGAATCAATCATTTCTTCTGGTGTGATTTTTCTGTCAAGTGACATTCTTCACTTTGTGTTTGAATTCCAGGGCACAGTCACAAAAACAGCAATTTTGCCAAAACCAGAGGGTGTTCTCCATTACCCTAAGGGCTTTTCTAAATCTTTCAAATTATTCACACTTGCAGCATGAGTTGGGATTTTTCTCTTCTTCAGCTGTGATTCAGGAATTCCCTAACATCAAACTTACATTCAGTGACTTCAGGAAACTCTGTACCTTTCTCAAGATAGGCAGCCAATGGGCAGATGCTGACAAGCTCAAACGATTAGCTAGAGGCTTGACACAGAAGGGAGGGGTTTCTGTTTATTTCTGGGAGGGACGTGGGGAATAACTGGCAAGTAGCTAGTAAGTTGGTTACACTGCCATATTATGAAAAAATTAGCTTCTCCAATATAATTCTGGCTTTGGATACTGAATATCAGACATCGAAGATATCCCTCGGGGCACCTGGGTGGCTCAATCGGTTACGTGTCAGGCTCTTGATCTCAGCTCAGGTCACGATCTCACAGTTTCGTGAGTTCGAACCCCACATCAGGCTTTGTGCTGACAGTGCGGACCCTGCTTGGGATTCTCCTTCTTTCTCTGCCCCTCCCCCATTCACACTCTGTCTCTCCCAAAATAAATAAATAAGCTTAAAAAAAAAAAAAAGGAAGAAGAAAATGCCCCTCAATATCCCCTTCCCCTTCCCAAATAACATAGATGGTTAATTGACAGGTTGATGCAGGCGGGTTCCATGGGCCTTTCCTTCTGTGATGACTTACTGGATCACTAGACAAGGAAGGTTCTGCTTATGCTTCCAGTTGTTGTTCGCTGGTTCTCTGTGCAGAGGGGAAGGAAGGATGTTGACATACCACTGAGCCCAGGACTCAGGTAAGGTGTGCATGTGTCATATCTGTGCCATCCCTGAGGAAGGTTGGGAACCACTGAGACGTGGTAAGCGCTCAAACCCTTCACTTACAGGATGAAAGATGGAGGCTGGCCTACAAGGGGCAGACTAATGAGATAGGTAAAGGCATGAGGGAAAGAGCCTCCTGCAGGATTTCTGAACTCCAGGGCAGCCTATAGGAGAAGGCTAGCAACCAAAATAGGTAAAGAGGGCCAGGTGGCCAGAGGGAACTTGAAAGCTGCTCTTCTCCAATCATCTAAGGGAAGCTGCCCCACTGCTTAGCTCCAGCCAGCTGTTGCCATGAGACAATGTGTGGCCCATGGTGCCAGACAGTTTATTATTTTTTTTTCAAGAGAAACTAGAATTTTATGTTAAATGTCTTCATTTTTATTTCATTTTTAATTGCCTTCCCTAAGTTTTCAGTGTTGGCAACAGGTTCAATTAAAACCAAACTTGTGACTAAATGGTACGGGCATGTTGCCTTTTTGCAACCTCGGGCTGCACACCGGATCGCCATGGGAGTGGGGAAGAAATGCCAGCTCAGGGATGGTGAGGGGTCAGTCTGACCTCAGCAAGCGGTGGTGTAGAAGGGAAGGGCAGGATGTAAACAAGGAGGGGACAGTTGGTTGGAATTATTAAAAATTGGCCACGTACTGGTTACCAAGCTTTTCCTACACTTTCTCTAATGGAGTCCCTAAATCAATCCTTTGAAGTCAGTCTATTAATTCCACATGAGGTGAGGTATTAACTTTCCTGAGGATACCTGACAAAGTGAGGGTAACCAGAACTTGCACCCAGAACTCTGTGAGGCTGAAAACACTCACCACTCTATGGGAAGCAGGTACTCTGGGAGGAGGGCAGTACCACACATTTGCTTACCCGGCACACATACTGGCTTTGGGGTCCTGGGGAGAAGGTCTTAGAGCGGATAATGGTGCTCCCTCGAAGAAACGGCCCTGGGGATGGTGTGCCCACCCGTCGGTCCTTGGGCCGCACCACTGTGGGAGATGGGGCCGGGGTCTCTGTGTTGGTCTCTTTGTCCACCTGAAGAAGAAGTCAGAGCTTTGAGGCCACTTGTGTCCACAGTGTATAGGCCACCCAGCCCAAGACTCGTGGGGCTAACTCCCTAGCCATCCCCATTCCTGTCATGTGGACTTTGGCCCACAGACATAGTTGGGGGCTTCCTAGGCCCTGGCCCTGCCAGCGAGGACAGTGTCCAAGGCCCCAAGTGCTGGCCCCTATTCCTCCATGACTCCTGTGGGCTGGAGCACATTCAGTCCCCAAACAAGCTCACGTGAGCAGTATATGGATGGATGTCCTCAACTTCATACCCTCAGGACTTATATGCCAACCACATTTTGACAAAGCCACATCCAAGGCCTCCCCTGCTGCAGCCAAGTGCTTTCCTGGAATTTTGGAGGCAACCTGCAAATCTCCTATTTTAAACTCGGCATTCAGGTTTTCTACCATCCTTTCATAGTTACTGGCAAAAGACAAACGACAACATCTAAATGCAGGGTCCTGTTAGGCAAGACAGTGCTTTCTAGAATTTTGAAAAAGGTGCCTGCTTTGGCTGGAGAAATTATGGCCTCTTGGTGGGGAGCTGTTGGAAGGCAGCCCTAAGTTCTTCTCCAGCCCCTCTTGGCCAGGTACCTTTGTGCAGTGCACAACTTGCAACTCCAACCCTGCCTGCACACCATGGGGTGCTCTATTTCCTGCCGGTGGAAAAAACAGAGAGACCTCTATGGAGAGTGAAGCTGGTTATAGTGTGTAACCCTAAGTGCAGCAGGGAAGGAGGTGGTGAGGGGAAACTGACTGGACTCCTTTTTCCTAGTGCACTTTGGGCAGATCCAAATGAAGAAATACATTCTTCTGAAACCTCAGAGCTGGTCTGCAAGGTCAGTATTATGGTCTCCATTTTAGAGATGAGCAAATGAAGGCTGGAGAGGGATGAAGGCACCTGCCTAAGACTACACAGCAAGAGGGTAGCAGAGCCAGCATCTGAACCCAGACTCATCTGGCTGCCAAGCTTTAGGTCAGTCCAGAGAAACAGGGGAGCTGTGGAGGGCAGGAGAGATGAGGGGAGAGCCAGCCTCCTGTGGTTCATTGTCAGAGATGACCCCAAATACAGGCAGGACACTCCTCTGCAACCTTCTGCAGGTCACCCTGTCCCAAGGGCCTGTCCCCTGATGATGGAGGAGCATTTTCGGAATGCCTAGACTCAAGCACTGAGAGCTATTTCTCCAAGACAGCCCTTTCTGCCTCCCTGGCTCTGCCTACCTTTAATGCTGGGTGCTCATCCCTATGCGGCAAGGCTTTCTCAGCGAAAACATCCTCCTCTCCCTCCTCCTCTTCCTCCTCTGCTGCTTCGTTCTCGCTGGTCTCCTCGTACCTCCTGTGATGACAAAGAGCTTTGGTTACCTGCCCAGAGACCACTCTGAGCTGCTCACCTGTCTTTAAATGCACCCAGGGCAGGGCTTCCAAGCCTTTTCACAACCGAGGACACATTTAAACAAACCAAAAAAATTAGTGAGGTCTAATTGACATACAGCAAAATGCGTTCTTATCACTGTACAGTTTCATGAGTTTTGACCCATGTATTCCCCTGTGTAGTCATTGCCACACTTGAGATACAGAACATTCCATTACCCCGAAAGGTTTCTTGTACCCTTTCCTATTTAATCTGTCCCCATCCCAAGCCCACCACTGATCAGCTTTCTGTCACTACAGATTGAATCTGAGTTTTCTAACATTTCACATACATGGAATCAGATAGTGTGTGCTCTTTTGTCCCTGAACTATGCTGGTGCCTGTTCACTTCTTTTTATTGAAGAGTAGCATTCCCAATAGGATGGACAGATCGCAATTCAGATAGCCATTCATCAGGTGATGAACGCTTCAATGACTTCCATTTCTTAGCAATTATGAATAAAGCTTCTTAAAGACATTCACCTACAATTCTATGTAGATACAGGTTTTCACTTCTCTTGGCTATTGTATTAGTTTGCTGGGGTTGCCACAGCACAATACCACAGACTGGGTGGCTTAACGAACAGAAATTATTTCTCACAGTTCTGAAGGCTAAAAGTCCAAGATCAAGATGTGGACAGCTTTGGTTTCCTCTGATGCCTCTCTCTCTGGCTTGCAGATGACCACCTTCTTGATGTCCTCAAGTGGTATTCCCTCTGTGTGCACATCCCTGATGTCTCTCTGTGCCCAAATTTCCTCCTCTTACAAGGACAACAGCCATACCAGATTAGGACCTACCCACATTTTGATGGCCTCATGTTAACTTCTTCATTTCTTTTAAGGCCCCATCTTTACATTACAGTCACATTCTGAGGTATGAGCAAGGGTCAGAGCTTCAGCATATGAATTTGGATGGGCGGGTGGGGACACAATTCAGACCGTAACAGATGTATACCGAGGAGTAGAGCTGGATCATACAGTAAGTATAGGTTTACCCCTTTAAGAAACTGACAAACTGGTTTTCCCACCGACAATATTATGAGAATTTCAGTTCCTCATCTCTATTTGCTATTGTCAGTCTTGAAGTTCAGTCATTCTGCTGGGGGTGTGTTCATATCTCATTGTGGTTTTAATTTGCACTTTCCTGCATTTACTGACCATTCGTATATTTTCCTTCGTGAAGTATCTGTCAGAGTATGTGGCCTGCTTTAAAACTTGGGTTGTCATTTTATTACTGAGATGTCAGAGTTCGTTACATCTCCTGGATATGAACTCTTCGTACATATTTGCTCCACGTCTGTGGCATGTCTTTTCATTTTCTTTTTTTTTTTTTTTTTTTTAAATTTTTTTTTTTCAACGTTTATTTATTTTTGGGACAGAGAGAGACAGAGCATGAACAGGGGAGGGGCAGAGAGAGAGGCAGACACAGAATCGGAAACAGGCTCCAGGCTCTGAGCCATCAGCCCAGAGCCCGACGCGGGGCTCGAACTCACAGACCACGAGATCGTGACCTGGCTGAAGTCGGACGCTTAACCGACTGCGCCACCCAGGCGCCCCTCATTTTCTAAATAGTATCTTCCAAAGAACTTTGGTAGTGATAAAGTCCAACCTGGCAAGTTTTTTTTCTTTTATGATTTGTGTTTCTTCTGTCCTAAGAAATCGCTGCCTGTCTCAAGGTTACAAAGAGTTTCTTTTATATTTTCTTTTAGTAGTTTTATAGTTTTACTATATGATCCATTTCAGATTAATTTTTGTATGTGGTGCTCAAAGGTTTTATTCTATATGGATATCCAATGGTGTTCTGGTACCATTTGTTGCAAAGAGTTTATTTTTGGTAATATCTTTCACAATGATTCTTTCCCTTCAGACTCCAGGGTTGGGAGGAGTTCTTGTGGCAAAGGGACTGCATTTGTTAATTGCTAATTTTTCTTTAGTCCCATTTTTACTTCTCAAAGACATACATAACTGCCAGGCTTCTGATCAGCAGGAGACAGAGTTGCCATACTGAGTCAAAGGAATTCCAGCCAAAAGCAGAGAATTGGACATCCAGTCAGCTGGCTCAGTGAGACTGTGGACAAAAATAAAATCTCCCTTGGGATTTTCCTGATGGGGAGAAAAGATCTTGGATCTCCAGCCCCAGTCGCTTGACCAAAACCTCCTCTGTTCTTAGATGGGGACCAGTGCTAACAGAGACTCCTTGCTCTCCCACCCTTGCTTCACATCATCTTGATCTACACATAAAAGGACCACTGAACATGGGAACACACAAAGAGCACCTCCCTAAGAATATGGCAGATGCCACATTGACCAGCATTTAATGAAGGCTTACTAAGCGCCAGGTGCTATGCTAAGGCCTTACAACAACACTGAAAGCAATTATCGTCTCCATTTTACAGATTCAAAAGCTGAGGATCAGGAGGTTGACAGGCCTTGTCTCATGTCACAGACCACGAAGTGGTACAGCCAGGTTTCCAATCCAAGGCTGTCCAACTCCACTGTAAGTGCTTAATGACTACAGAAGTCTTTTCTTTTTGACCGGGAACCTGATCTAAACATTTCTGGAAAGGAAAAAAAAAAAAACTCAATTGTAGAGAAAAATGATTAAAGTAGACATCTTTTCACTCTTTAGAGTGGCAAAATATATAGATATCAGATAATATCAAGTGCTGGTGAAGGCATGGAAAATAGGCATATCTCCACAGGGAATAGACATCAGAGCAGCCAATTTACACTCTGAAGTCACTTTAGCAGTATCTTCTAAAATAAAACACATATGTATTCTTGATTAAGTACTGTAGTTAGACTATATTGAGTATTGGAGAGGGTGTAGCTTAAGGGTCCTTTTAATCGCTGCTGGTAGGAGCATTTGCTAGTACAATCTTATTTGAGAACTATTCTGCAATGCCTATTAAAATATAAAGCACACATGCCCTGAGGCCCAGCAATGCTATTTCTCAACCTCTGCCCTAGACAAACACACACAAGTTCTCAAGGAGGCAAATACAAGGACTTTCACCCTAGCATTGTGATTATATTCTCTTTTATTTTCTAATACTCTTAGAATTTTGTTTTGCTTGTGGATCTTAAAAAAAAATCCAGTCTTGTGATTATATGCACTAAAGAAACCTAAGAAAATAAAAGGAGGGAGTAACTATGGTACCCTGGCCCTTGGGTGCTGAGAGAGAAAGAGTGGAAATTAGCACAGAGGGCCAGTCTTTGGGGGACCTCCACACATGACTCTGGAGTGCAGCAGGCACAGCAAACCTAGTTAACATTCCAGGACCAAGAGAAGCCTCCAGTCTGGGGAGGGGGGCGGGGTGGGGGTGCTGTGGATGGATTTACTCCAGTACAGCAGCTCTGGGATTCCCAGTCCTCTTTGTAAGTCAGTGTCTAGGGAAGTTTGAATGGCAGGGGTGGGGAGAGAGGGGGCCACAAAGGGATAGAGAACAGAAGGCAGTTGCTAGGGGATGGCTTGAAAAGTCTCACCACAAGCTTGGAATTTGGCAGAAACCACTGATCTTGTGCCAGGGTTTTGGAACACAGGTCCTGGGCCTTTCCGGCATCAGACCTTTGCACAGCCTAGCCTAGCACAGCAGTGTGCCACAGAGAGAGAGAGAGAGAGGGAGAGGAGAGAGGGAGAAGGAAAGGGGAGGTAGAAATGAATGTAAAGGGAGAGGAAAGAGGGGGAAAGAAAGGGACACAGGGAGGGAGAAAGAGAGAAAGAGAGAAACTGAGATAATTTAGAGAGAGCCCTAAAACAAACAAATGAACATATAAAAATTCAGGGACCTTACCCCACCCTTTATCACATGGAGAAATAAACAGTAAAAGAGAAGTGTGCCTGTGGGCCATATCCAGCCTACCGCCTGTTTTGGACAGCCCAAGCTGTGAATGGTTTTTATATTTTTAAATGGCTAAAAAACACAAACAAACAAACAAAGAATGATATTTCATGACCTGTGAAAATTACACGAAATTCAAATTTCAGCGCCCATAAGTAAAGCTTCAGTGGTGGGGACATGATGGCAAGTATCATCTACAGATACTTTGATGCTGTAACAGGAGGGCTGAATAGATGCACCAGAATCCACAGGGCCCACAAAGCAGACATTTACTATCTGGACCTTTCCAGAAAACATTTGCTGACCCCCTTCTGAGACCAAAAGTATAACTGGAGGCTGTAACAGAATAATGCAGAAGAGCTACTGAGTGCTTCCCATGGGACAAAGTCTGTGCTAAGTGCTTATCTTATCATGTATAATTCCATTGAGTCTACAAAATACCCCATGTGTTGTAGACACTCATTAAATCTGTATTTCACAGAGGCAGAAATGGAGGTTTAAAGCCATGGTTCTCGGCCCTGGCTGCACATTAGGATCACCCAGGGAGCTTTTAAAACTTACTGATGCTCAGGCCTCACCCAGACCCAGGGTCCCACAGGAAGCTGGTTGAGTAAGACTCAGAATCCCTATCTGTCTGAATTCAGAGCACGTGCACTTAAGCCCAATTGTACTTCCCCCAAATGGCAAATTCACAGGCTGTGGTCATTTCTGAGATGGGATTCGCCTTCTCCCTTCCTAGCTGGGAGCTGGCGTTCCTTCTCATTTCCTGAATGATCATTTCTACCATCTGTTGGGTGTCCGCTATGAGCTTTGCGCTTTATCTTCATTATAGTGGCTTTTCCTTTAGTGGTCTGCAGTAAGTCCACTCAGTCAGTGTGACGTCCCACTTTTCCAGACGAGGCTCAGCCAAGGTTAGAATGACTGTCCTGACAGTGGCTGCCCTTGTGGTGGAGGGCAGTGACCGGCCCAGACTGGGCTTCCAGAGAGCCAGTAATGCTCTGCCTCTTGATGCGGATGCTGGTCACATGGGTAGTTTGGTTTCTGAAAATTCACTGAGCTGTACACTTAGGGGAACTTTTGTGTGTTGTGCCACGCCACAAGAAAAAGTTAAAAATGCTTTGCCAAAGGTTACACAAAAAACCATGAAGCTAAGATTTGAATCCTGGTCTATACTATTTTTTCCTAAATGTGTACTGAGACTTTTCTTTCAGGATACAAGAGACTAAGAAGCACTGAACCACACAGACAGAACGCGGTCTCCAGTTCTTCTGTGGACACCGAGGAGAAGTCTCTCTCTGGAAGCATGTCTCTAATATATCTGGAGAGAGAAGACCTCAGGCCTGGAGCCTTAGCAAGCAATATGTCTAGGTGGGTTTTAATGCTCTTGCTTTATTTTCATTACATTTAAGTTTTCCAGTTACCTTCTGAGGCAGACATGGCTCATGGTCTCCCTAGTATCCATTTCTACTTTCTTAGTAACAGAACCCTGATTTCTGTATCCCTTGCAGTTAGGTAGGCCAAATGGCTAAGCTCAGCCAGTGAGAACCAAGCAGAAACTGCTGGGTGGGACTTTGAGGAATGCTCCTTGGTTAAAAAGCATACAGGCACATTCTTTTGTCTTTCCTCTTTTCTGATGCTTGCCTGATGGTTGGTGACTCAGCAGCCATTTTGAGCTAGAAAGAAGCCTCAGTGATGGCAGTCACCCAGTAAGAAAAGCAAAGCAGAAATAGAGGAGGACACTGGGTTCCCTGTAATGCCATGGAGCTGACAGATGAGGCCTGGATTGCTTCTTCCCATTCTTCTTTTTTTTTTTTTTTTTTCAACTTTTTTTTTATTTATTTATTTTTGGGACAGAGAGAGAAAGAGCATGAACGGGGGAGGGGCAGAGAGAGAGGGAGACACAGAATCGGAAACAGGCTCCAGGCTCTGAGCCATCAGCCCAGAGCCTGACGCGGGGCTCGAACTCCCGGACCGCGAGATCGTGACCTGGCTGAAGTCGGACACTTAACCGACTGTGCCACCCAGGCGCCCCATATTCTTCTTTTTAAGTAACAAAGCAATAAACTATCTTACTTAAGGCTATTATTTCTCCTCCCTGTTCCCAGCATGCAAATGAAATTCCTTATTGAAACATCTTCAATTTATGGCAGATGATATTTACTTTCCATTTATAGTAATACAAATTTTTTTTTTTTTTTACCAACGTAAGTGTGAGTCAAGTTAGACACTAATACGTGACCTAGCATGAGTGATTTATAGCTCACAAAATGACAAACTGAGAAGAAATTTTGGGAACTATCATACCAGGCTATACACAGTTGATTTTGGAACAACATGGATTTGAAGTGCACTAGTCCACTTATATGTGGATTTTTTTTTTTTTTGAATAGTTACTTCTGATTTTCTTAACATTTCCCTTTTTCTGGTTTATTATAAGAATACAGTATGTCACACATACAACATACAAAGTTTATATTAATGGACTGTTTATATTATTGGTAAGACTTCTGGTCAGCAGTAGACTATTAGTAGTTAAGTTTTGGGGGAGTCAAAGTTCTGTGTAGATTTTGGACCATGCAGTGGCTCAGTGCCCCTAGCCCCTGCGTTGTTCAAGGGTCAATTGTACCGCCTTGTTGCCTATAGAGAACCCATGAGGAGAGAGGTTCTCTGTCTTCCCAGGGGAACACTTCTCTTGGTTGCCCTGGAGTTTGGGGAGCTCATTCCTGCATCCAGGTCCACGCCAGATCAGTTCCTGAGGCCCAAGTGAGCCCTCACTTACCAGCTGTCTTCCAGGGTCTGTGTGTTGATCCTTCCCTCCTGCCTCTTCTCCAGCTCCACTGCTGTCTGTTCCAACAGAGCAGACACGGCATCCTGTGCAGACAAAGGCCCAAGGGTTCATCTGCATACTACTTGCAAGAATCACAGCTTAGAGTGTGAACTTCCCCGTGAACTGAGACTAACACTGAAGTCCAGAGTGGGTATGTGTCTTGCCCCAAGGTCACTTATAAACTGGAAATACAGCACTTAGTTCATCTAATTTGCGGTTCTCCTGAGAATAACTCCTGTATGCACAGACAGACTTTTGGAAGACAGTCAAGTTTAGGAGTTGAGTGAGGCAGAAATATAGGTCTCTCGCTGTAAAGAGATTATAGCGTAGTCAGGGAAACCATCACATGAACTGTCAATAATGTGATCATGTGAAACAATGTGATAAGGACTTTGCCAGAGGTTAAGCTTTGGATATTTAGGAACAACAGAGCAATGGCAGTGTCAGGTTGGGGTTGCATTCAGGGAAGACTTCCTGGAGGAAGAACATCTATACTGAATGGTGTCTACAATGAGGAAGCCTGTGTGACTTGAAGAAATTAATCTGAGACTCAATTTCCTCCAGAGTAGTTTCTAATAACTACTACAAAGGGTTGCTATGAAGATTGAGAATATATACATAAGATATATAAAGAAGAGTACCTAGCACATAATTAGCACTCAGTAAATGGCAGCTCATAGTAAAGCAAAAACTGACCTTGTAGCTTTCTGAGCACATGGCTAATTTGCAAACACCCTTTATAGTGTGGGCCAGAGCTTGGAAAAATCCCTGAAATTTTCTTTTAGGGAACAGGGGACTAACACCAATTGAAGGCCTGGTATACGTCAGGCACTGGAC
This sequence comes from Lynx rufus, assembly GCF_022079265.1. NCBI lineage: Eukaryota > Metazoa > Chordata > Mammalia > Carnivora > Felidae > Lynx > Lynx rufus. The sequence continues at coordinate 180,695,210 of NW_025814823.1, forward strand.
AGACAGCTTATGTGTAACATCTTATATAATCTCTACAACTATTCTGAGAGATAGAGATTATGATTATTCCCTTGAGAAATGGAACAAGGAAACTAATTGTGCCTAAGGTTGGTGTCACTTACCCAAGGACATGCTCCAGAAAGTAGAGGATGTTTTCAAGATATTTGCCAGCTCATGGACTCCTTTTTGGAGTGAGGAAGACCTAGCTTTGTTGTTTATTGGATGTATGTCCTTAGGTAACCTTTCTGAGCCTTGGTAAGTGGCACATAATAAACAGGACAGTGCCTGACACAAAAGGAAATGCAGGAGGGGCGCCTGGGTGGCTCAGTCAGTTAAGCGTCCGACTTCAGCTCAGGTCACGATCTCGCGGTCCGTGAGTTCGAGCCCCGTGTTGGGCTCTGGGCTGATGGCTCAGAGCCTGGAGCCTGTTTCCGATTCTGTGTCTCCCTCTCTCTCTGCCCCTCCCCCGTTCATGCTCTGTCTCCCTCTGTCTCAAAAATAAACAAACTTAAAAAAATATTAAAAAAAAAAGAAAAAAAAAGGAAATGCAGGAAATGATAAGGATTATGAAAAAGAAGGAAGAGGAGGAGGAGGGGAAGGGAGGTTGGGAGAAATAGATTTGATCCTTCCCCTTATCCTTACCACCTGACCTAGCCCATCTTCTCCATTGAAATTCTGGGCAATGACTGTCCAAAGTAACCAAGTACTGACAGAAGGAAGACACACTACAGAGAATTATGAGCTAATTTGAATCCCAAACGCTTTCTGTTTGGGATTCCAAAAGGATCCTGTATGCTGTGACACTCTATGTCCAAGGGCAACTTCACTGCTTGGTTGAATCTTCGCTAGCAGATGTGAGCTTCCCAAGTACAGAAAACAATTTCAGGACATTAAAAAGAAATTTTTTTTAATGTTTATTTATTTTTGAAGGAGAGAGAGAGACAGAGCATGAGCAGGGGAGGGGCATAGAGGGAGGGAGACACAGAATCCAAAGCAGGCTCTAGGCTCTGAGCTGTCAGCACAGAGCCCAACGCGGGGCTCGAACCCCCAAACCGCGAGATCATGACCTGAGCTGAAGTCGGACGCCCAACTGACTAAGCCACTCAGGCGCCCCCCAGGACATTTTAAAGTGTATTGCACTAAAATGAAACCAATACATATTTTTAAACCCAAAATAGGCAAATGTAAGATTTTTAAGAAATATACAATAATGAAACAGATACCATTTATCAAGCACTTACAGAGTGCTCTTCACATATACTTCTTCAAACCTTCCTAACCACCTTTTTAGATAAGGATTTGGCATGAAAAAAGAGGTTCAGAGCGGTGAAATGACTGATCTGTCACCCACCTAACACACCCCGGTCAGTGTTGTTTTCTGCTGTGTCTTACAGCAAGCCTCCACCATGGACCACTATGCAGATAGCAGTATCTCAATAAAGGTTACTTTTCTACCTTCTACAGGTTGCTCCTTCCTTTTCTACTTCATTAAAAAAAATCATAAATTAAGGTTTTCATCAGGCAAGTTATACCATGGCAAGCAAAGTGCAGAAGGGGGGAACACAGATGAGGAAGGGGAAGGTTGCAGATCGGGGGCTACCTGCCCGTTTGCAGAGGTCTCTCCTATCTCATCATCTTCTTTGTTCCAATACCCTCTGTTGCTTCCCCCACCTCTGAGGCCCAGTCATCTCCAATTCTGGGAGAGCTTTTCCTGTCATCCATCCAGATGCTGCACACCTAGGAGGGTGGTGCAAACCCGGGGCCCAACTCACCGTGCTTTCAGGACCTGGGGTGGGGACCTTGGCTCCCACTGGCTTGGGCTCCCTGCTCTGCTTCTTCAAGTATTTGTAGCTCAGGAGGTTGTACCAGCGAGTCGACCTCTCCCCAGACCGACAGACCTCAGCCAGGCTGATCTGGGCACCTCCCTAGTGGAGGACAGGAAAAGGCATAAACCAGGGCTGACAAGGTATATTCTGACAAGGCTCCTGGGGAGAGTATGAGAAACATCCCCAGATGAGATAGCAGCTTCCGGGAGGAGGAAAGGGCTGGTTGTTAATTATTTCCAATAACTCATTTATTCACTAACTTACTCATTCATTGGTTTACTCATTCACCAAATCTTTACTAAGCACCTATCGTATGTTTTTTTTTTTTTTAATTATGACAAAACCCATAAAATTTACCATCTCCTGCCCCCAGCTTTACTGAGATGTAATTGACATGTAACACTGTACTAGTTTAAGATGTACAACATAAAGATTTGGGTGGCGCCTGGCTGGTTCAGTTGGTAGAGCATGCGACTCTTGATCTGAGGGTCCTGAGTTTGAGGTTCACGTTGGGCATAGAGTTTACTTAAAAAAAAAAAACAATTTGGCATGGTATTTATTATGAAATGATCACCACAGTAAGTTTACATCCACCACCTCATGGCTAGAAATTTTTTTTCTTATAATGAGACCTTTAAGATCTCCTCTCCTAACAACTTCCAAATATGCAATACAGTGTTGTTTATGTACCATAGTCCCCACGGACTACAGTGCATGGTTAGACCTTATTTACCTTATGACCGGAAGTTTGTACCTTTTGACCCTTCACCCATTTCTCCTACCCCCCACCTCTGACAGCGATCAATCTGTTTTTCGTTATTATGAGTTTGGTTTTATAGATTTCACATGCAAGTGAGATCATACAAGTATTTGTATTTCTCTTTCTGGGTTATTTCACTTCATATAACGTTCTCAAGGTCCATCCATGTTGTCACATAAAATTTGCCATCTTAATTAAAGTGTATATAGTTCAGTAGTGTTAAATACAGTTACATTGTTATAAAACAGATATCCAGTACTTTTTTCATCTTGGAAATCTGAAACTCTACACCCATTAAGTAACTTCCCTCTTCCCTTCCCCTGGTCCCTGGCAACCACCATTCTACTTTCTGTTTCTGTGAATTTGATGACCCTAGGTCCCTCCTATAAGTGGAATCACACAACATTTGTCTTTTTGTGACTGGCTTATGTGATTTAACACAGTGTTCTCAAAGTTCATTCATGTTGTAGCATGGGACGGGATTTCTTTCCTTTTTAAGGCTGAATAATATTCCATTATATCAAGAGACCACATTTTTAAATCCATTTATCCACTGATACACTTTTAGGTTGCTTCTGTCTCATGGCTATTGTGAAGAATGTTGCTATCACTGGGTGTAACCTTGGATATATACCCAGTTGTGAGATTGCTAGATCGTATGGTAATTCTATTTTTAATTTTTTGAGAAACCCCCACCCTTGTTGCCATAGCAGCTCTGCATAATGTTTTACCACCAACAGTGCACAAGGGGTTTCTTTATTCCACACCCTTGCAAACATTTGCTATTTCTTGTCTCTTTGATAACAGCCTTTCTAAGAAGGGTGAGGTGCTATCTCACTGTGACTCTGATTTGCATTTCCCTGATGATTAGTGATGGTGAGCATCTTTTTCTGTACCTGTTGGCCTTCTGTATGTCTTCTTTAGAAAAATGTTTATTAAGAGCCTCTGCACATTTTTATATTGGATTTTTTGCTTTTTTCCTATGGAGTTGTATGAGTTCTTTATACATTTCGGGTATTAACCCCTTATCAGATACATGATTTGCAAATATTTCCTCCTATTCAGCAGGTTGCCTTTCCATTTTGTTGATGATTTCCTTTGCTGTACAGATTTTTAATTTGATGTAGTCCCATCTGTTTATTTTTGCTTTTGTTGCCTGTGCTTTTGGAGTCAGATCCAAAAATTATCACCAAGACCAATGTCAGGGAAGAAGATTTTGAACAACTCAAAGGGCCAGCAACAGGGGACTGGAAGAATAAACTATAACATATCTACACAATGGGATATTATATAGACATGTATAAAAAATGAGAAAGATCTCTAGGTGCTGATGTGGACAGACTTCCAGGCTGTATTGTTAAGGGAAAAAATAGAATAGTGCAGAAGAGAATATGCAGTATGCTACTTTTTGTATAAGAAATGGAAAGAGAGATAAGAATACATATATTCTCTCTCTCCATATATATATATATATATATATGTATATATATATATATATTTCTCTTTCTGGCTTATGTATATATACATACTATATTGCATCATATTTGAAGTGCAAAGGGTAGTGAACATTATCACATGCACATATGTGCAACAAGAAATAATGGGAAGATAAAGACAACACTAATCAAAGTGGGTAGCTATACAGGGTAGGTGGTGGGATTGGGTGCAAGGGGCAGGGAAGCAAGATTGCTTTTGAGTAAACCTTTCTATACAGTTTTTCTTTGAATGGTGTAAATGGATGCCTTAAGATGAAAACAACCTCCACAAAATTAATCTCACTGAATATAACCTCCCAGAGAGGGGATTTATTTCCAGTGACTTGACTTTTTACCATACATCCTTAGTGGAAAAAATGACCAAATACTTTTAATCATTCTTCCCAGGTCTTACTATTGTTTCAACATGTCCTCTTTGGAAGAGCCCTGACCAGGTTTGGGGTTAGCAAATTCACTGTCCTGAAACACAAGAGTGGCTGTGCCAGCGGGTGGTAGAAATACCACAAGCTGGTTTGTGAAGTGGGCAAGTAGCTGAGTGGAGGCTTGGGTGGTACCTGGGATGGGGAGGGGGCTCCCCAATCTACCTGGGATCCTTTCTACCAGTTTTTCCTTCTATTAGGATGCACCAGGGCATGGCATGGACTGTGCAAACTCATTGTGTGTCTAAAGGTTAATTTCTAGAACAGTGGTGAGCAAGTGGAGAAAACAAGGTAAATGGCTCCTACCTGCAGGACTAGAGTCCGTTCAGGAATTAAATACCTGTGCATTTTAGTCACCTATAATAAATTTAAATATACACAAATATGTGTATATTACTCATTTACTCACTTAATAAATATACTCTGAGCACTTTGCAGACTCTGGAGCCATAGAAACATGTAAGACAGGATGTTGCCCCCAAAGGGGTCACACTTTCTTGTGAAGACAGACAAATGTGTCAGATATTACAGTTCAGAACATGCCAGGCCATGTTTGAGGGGCAAGGGGGAAAGAATATAATGACAGCTTTGAGGTGTAACACTGCCATCAGATTATTAATTCCAACAAGATATACTGTCTATTTTGGGCTGGCTCATAGGTATAAATGTGATCTACTTTGGTAAATGATGCCCTGTGAGGGCATTCATTTATTTATTCACTACACACAGGTAGCTAAGTAGCCTCTATGTGCCAGACACTGTTTTGAAGGCTGGGGATACAGTAGGATTTAAGGCAGATAAGAATCTCTGTCCTCATGAGCTTACATTCCAGTCTGGGGGAATCAGATAAATAAATCAGTAAGTAAAGTCAGTGTACTATTTCATGCATTACTAAGAAAGAAAAATAGTTGTCAATTACACTCTGACCTGTCATCTAGTATAAACTGCATCTTGATTCTAGACATTTGATAAAATGTGAAAATCATGTATACCCTAAAATCTGTAATACTGATAAATGTTAGGTGGGGGAACGCGCTGCAGAGAAAAATAACACGGGGGCAGGGGACAAGAGCGGAGGGGGAATGTAATTTTTAAATAGGATGGACGAAAGACCTCCCTGAGAAGGTGACATCTGGGTCAAGCCCACAATGAGGCGGGAGAGTGAGCCCTGTCCATCAGTATCTGGGAGAAGAGAATTCTGGTCAGAGGGGCCAGCAAGTGCAAAGGCCTGGGGCAAGGAGCATGATGGTATATTCAAGGGGAACAGGGAGGCTGGAGGAAGAGTCTGGGGATAAAATCTGAGAGATAACAAGAGACAGATCCCCGAGGGCCTTGGAGGGTAGGCAAGAGGCCCAGGAGTTGACTCCAGATGGACACAGAAGCGAATGTAAAGTTTTAGGTAGAGGAGTGGTAAGCACTGATTTGCAATTTAATAGGATCACTCTGCTGACTGTGTTGAGAGGAGATGAAGGGAGGCAAGGACAGACCAAGGAGACCCAGGAGAGACTGCTGCGCAATCCAGGTGACAGACAGCAGTGGGACAGGAGCAGCGCTAAGTGGCCGGGGTCTGGGGATCTTCTGAAGAGGGACCTGCCAGGAATTCCTGAAGGATTAGATGTGGAGCGGAGAGGAAGAGACAGGTCAAGGATGAGCCTGTGGTCTCTGGCCTGGGCAGTGGAAGAACAGAGTTGCTTTTAGCTGAGACAGTAAAAACACAGGAAGACAGATCAGGAGTGTGCTTATGGACAAGTTCATCTGAGATGCCTCCTGGGCAAGCAAGAGAAGATGTGGAACAGACAGCAGAGGTGTTATGCAGCTGCGAGTGGGGAGGCCCAGGCTGGAGCCATACATCTGACATGGTGTCTGAAGCGGGAGAATGAGATGAGATTACCAAGGTAGTGAATGCAAACAAACAGAAAAGGGGAGAGGGGCGAGTCCTGAGCCCTGACACACGGCAGTTGGGGAAATGAGAAGAATCAGCCAAGGAGACAGAGATGCCAGTGATGAGGGAAGAACACTGAGAGTGAGGTGCTGGGGAAGCCAAGTCAGGGCAAAGGAGGCCGAGGAGAACTCTGGGAGCAACTGAACCAAACACAGTCGACAGGCCAAGGAGGGTGAGGATGGAGAAGTGGCCACTGGGGTTAGCAACGAGGAGGCCACGGATGACCTCGGGGAGCACATTTCTAGCAGAATGATGATGGCGAAATCCCACGTGAACTGGGTTACAGAGAGAACAATTCACCTTTTGCTATAAAGGAAAGAAACAAAGTAGTAGCTGGAGGGAGAAATGGGTAAAATCTTTCTTTTTTTTTTTTTTTGTTTGTTTTTTTTGTTTCTTAAGAGAATTAATAGCCTGTTGGTGTACTGATAGGCCAGGCCCAGCAGAGGAGTGAAGACTGAAGAGAGGAAAGAGCCAGAAAATAACAGGTAGCGAGAAGTCGCCTCACATGGCAGTGGTGGGGGCCGACCTCAGAGCCAGGAGAAATGGCAAGAACCCAAGAACCGTGGGGAGCAAGGCCCTCAGCAGGGGGAGTATGAGGGTGGGAGAAGAGGCCAGAAGTCTGAGGACAGGGGAGAGGGTAAGAATTCGCCCCTGGGAAGGGGAAGGCAGTACCAGTGCTGAGAAGCATTAGGGCTCATGGGAGGTTTGTGACCACAATTTTAACAAGAGACCATACGGCATGGCTGTGTTTTAGTGCATGGGCGGAGAGTTCACTTTGACAGGGCTGGGTTTTCCCACGTGGGGATGGCAAGGTGAAAAAAGCCTCTTTGTTGTAATGGTTAACTATGGAATAGGAGGGGTGCCTGCGAAGTGGGCTTTCTTAACAGAACCTGCTCTGAGTGGCACTGAGCTTAGCAGCTAAGGGTGGACAACAGGGTGCAGCTGGAAAGCCTGTGACCCCGATTATGCCATGCTAAAGCATTCAGTAGAACAGTTGCCGGAGATAGTGGGCAAGGCAGGCTACGTGTTCATCCAAACCCATAATCCAGGTCTGTGGACAGGGGGGACGTGGTAACCACCTGAGAGGCGGGACAGTATGAAGGCTATGTGTAAAGAAGCTGCAACCAGGAAGCGGACTTCTCCACTTACTCGATGGATGACCTGGGCAGGTTACTTAGCCCTTTTGCGTCTTGATCCTTCATCTGTCAAGTGCAGGCAATCCTAACGCTTCTTCCTCAGGCCGCTGTGAGGGTTAAGGGAGACACTGCATGCAGATTTCTTAGCCCAGTACTACACACAGACGCTGCTCAGGATGGGTACCACTGTGGCAGCCTGGCTCATTAAGCAGCTCAAAGCAGACCAGGGATTCCCCAAACCCAGCAGTGTAGGGAGACCGCGTGGGAGCACACGGCCTTTCTAGTGTCTCACTTCCTCGCTTACTCCTCTAGCCACCAAAACACGGCAGCCCGACACTCTATATCCCCACAGGATACGGGAAAGTAGATTTCCCATTGGCCACAGACAGAGACAAGCCACAGTGGGATGAGCGCTTTGGCTGCTGCCATGGCAACCAGCAATGGCCACACTTCAATTAGGAAGGAGGAATAAAAGACATCCAATTAGGAGAAGAAAATAGGATTGAGTCTCTTCTCATTGAGGAATTCCCAGGGCTGAGGAAATGTTTCACAGAAGAGCCTGGGATTGGAAAAGCTTTCTGCTCTGGTGCCCAATATCTACCATGCTCACCAGTCTTCAGTCACTGTCCTACCTGTAGGTTCCAGGGAGCACCATGCTGGTACAAACACCAAGGGGCTGATGTGGGTGGGCTGCAGAAGGCGAGCTGCCTAGCTTCTAACTGCTCATGGCTCTTCTTGATTGTGTGACCTTGGGAAGGTTCTTTTACCTCTCTCTGCCTCAGTTTCCTCACTGATATAACAGTACTTGTTTTGTAAGATTTTAGTGAGGGTCAGATAGAGAAACTACACATAAGGGGCTTAGCTCAATGCCCACCACATAAACTGCATTCAATCTATGGATGCTATTGCATTACTGTCAGTAGTAACATCAACAACATAAATGGCAATGATGCTGTTTTGTACCCCAGCTGAGGAGAGCAGGGGACTGATAGTCAGTGAGCATCTAGTATGTGCAGACACACTGTTGTTTTACATCCTTGCTATGGGGACCAGCGGCAATCAGCAGTACTTGGGAGCTTATCAGAAATGCAGAATCTCTTGGTGCCTGCCCCACTACTGCCCCAGACTTGCTGAATCAGAATCTGAATTTTAACCAGAGCCCCAGGTAACTTGTGTGCATGTTCAAGTTCCAGAAACACAGCTTTAATGCTCATTTAATCCTCAGAGAACCATCTGTGAGGTGGGCAGTGTTAGCTGGATTTTACAGATAAGGAAACTGAGACTGAGAATTAAAGAGTCATAGGCAATGCAGCCTCGGGCACAAAGGATGAAACCCTGCAGTTCCATGGTTGACAAAGGGGCTTCCCGCCTCCTCGCTCCCTGCTCTCAATGAGTGTGCCAATGCTGTTTACCTGTGCAACAGTCCCTGCCTGGAACCCAAGACAAGCTTCACACTACAGCCTGTGTTTTCTCCAAGCCTTCTCCCTGAAATACAAGGTAGGCCAATCTCCAGAAGGACAGAAGGCTGGACAGACAGTCAGACAGAGAGACAGGCACAGCCCTCACCAGGCACTCCTCCAGATGGCTTCTGTCGGTGGTACAGACATCAACTCTTAAGGTCTTCTGGTGAAGGGCTGGATAGGACATGGACACCCAGAACATTTCATTGAACACGAGAGTGTCTGAGGCATCCAGGGGCCGGGTCCGGAATAGGCAGGTGGTGCTTTCGGAGCAGGGAAGGATAGCTACACGAATGTTCCTAGAGAGAGACAGAAGACAGCCTGAGTCAGCCTGGGTCTGGGATAATGTGTTGGGCTAAACTGTTGCCGCAAATCCCTAAGATAATAACAGTGGAGGAGTTTGTAATTTCTCAAGCAGTTATGCAGATATTTGTAAGGGAAGCAGAGAGGGCCCCAAGGATAACAATTGCTCTTCCTTCTCCCAAATCTCCAATCCTTAGAACCTCAAAGAGTATGGAACCTGAGGTCAACAGTGTGCAAACTTCTGTGCACAGAAGGATCAGCAAGATTATTAACACTCAGGAATCCTTATACAGCTGCTGGTAGGAAGGCAAAATGCTACCGCCCCTGCAGAGGGGAATGTGACAACCCTAACACAATTCCAGATGCACTGGCCTTGTGACCCCATTCACCTTGCTTCTAGACACTCTTCCACAAATACCACTGTACAAGTACCAATGAGATATGGAGAAGGTTACTTGTTCTGGCACTGTTTGTAAGAGCAAATGACTGAAGGCAATCCTAGTGTCTAATCTTCTTTATTCTGTTTGTCCTGCTTTCCTCCTGTCTTTCCCTTTCCCACATGTCAGAGACTCAGATGCTGGCCAGGTACAGACCTCAGAAATATAAGCTGCTGCTGCTGCCCCAATGCCTATCATCTAAAGGAGAAACCTGCAGGCAGGTGAATGCAATGAAACATAAACCCGGTCTGCCAAGGCAAGAGCCAACAGGCAAGTAGCACAGGTGTTTGCTGTATAATCAACTGTAAGGTAATACCCATCACGCCCTTCCAATAGAAGCACAGTGACAGGCGCAGGCTCTTGAGAATTTCAGGCCTCTTTCTGTGTGCAATATTTGAGCTTAGAGCAGATAATAGGGGCCATGACCCTCTTCTTCGTGAGGCTTCAAGTTCAAAGGGCAAGGATTTGCTCACCACCCCGCTCTTAGTGCTGGCACATGGTAGGTGCTCACAATGTGCTTGCGAAGGAACTGAAGCTGCCTACAGTGCTTCTCATTCCAGTCAGCGAGTTTGCCATCACGCTTGTATCCACATCCACATTCACAATACTGACACTGTGCATCACGGTCACACAGATGAAATATGCACGGGGCCCGATGGTGCAGCGGGCAAGGGCAGGAGAGAGTGCCCCCGGGGATGGCCGCAGAGGTTGAGAAGCTCATATAAACCCTGTCAGCCACATACTCACACTTTCTGGTCTTGTTGCAGCAACAGAGCAGAAAGGTTACTGAGCTGGATGATTAATATTGCAAATTGCTTATTCTTCTCATCGTACCTGAAATGGAGAGGGACATGTGGAGCACGTATGAGTAACACATTTCTCTCTCTCTTAATCATCCCAGACGTGGCTGCTGGCTGCTTGGGGGACTGTGGGGAACTTGAGAGCACAGGCCCAGTGCTTTGGGCCATGTAGGGATGCAGGTTCAGACCTGCTGGTCTGAATTTTTATTTTTATTATTTTTTTAAATGAAGTGTCAACTTAGATTTCCGTTTATTTATTTATTTTTTTACATTTATTTATTTTGAGAGAGACAGAGTGTGAGCGGGGAAGGGCCAGAGAGAGAGGGAGAATCCCCAGCAGGCTCCACGCGGTCAATGCGCAGAGCCCAACGCGTGGCTTCAACCCCATGAAACCGTGCCGTCATGACCCAAGCCGAAATTGAGAGTGGGATGCTCAACCGACTGAGCCACCCAGGTGCCCCTATCAGTCTGAATGTTTAAGGAGAAGCCAGAAGATTGTGCTGTGTGAAATCTCTTGATACTTGAATATTGGCAATTTCTACTAAAAATAATATTGTGGCCATCCTGCATCAAGGGAAAACACAGGAACAACAATCTGGGCTGCAGCCCCCAATGACTGAAACTTCAATGGGACAGTAAGCCAAAAAACCACAGCAACAATGGCCCCAAAAAACAAGGCACAGGAGGTCTTGGTCATGGTCTTGCTCTGCCACTGGCCAGCTCAGTGAGTTGGGGCAAGTAACAAGGTCTTCAAAGCCTCATTCTTCTCTTTGGTAAAATGTGGAGGTGAGAGGGAGGGAAAGGATTGGCCCTCTTTAGTTAGGAGGCCACAAGTGTCGGCAGGTCCTGCTGGTTCTGCCTTTCTCCCCTAGGCAGCCATGAAGGTCAAAACTGAGAAGATGCTGCTGACCACCCATGTGCTCCTGCCCTCCCAGTCACTTACTTCAGGGCAATCTGAACCCGGGTTGCACCCACTGCTTCGGATTCGTCACTGTCAAAAGCGGCAGCTTCTGAAGCACCCGGTCTGAGAGGCAACACAGGGAAGAAGGAGGGTCAGGCTTCCCTGCAGTCACCTGGGGCCAAAGTCATCTTCCAGAAACAGGGTTCCCTCTGGGAGGGCACAGTCGGGTCCTCAAGGAGGAAAGTCTGGGTCAGCTCAGACTCCCTGCAGATTCCGCCTTCCCACGACTGCTCGGGATTCCTGTCTTGAAGGGGCTGCACTTCCTCCAGCATGAACTCCCCCAGCCATACGCTTCTTAATGGCAATCGTGGAACTGGCACTCCCGCGAATGTGAAGTGCTCCCAGCCCCAGGAGGAGCAGCACTGTCTGCATCTTCAGCCTATACCACACAGGGCTGAGTCACCTGGCCATGCCCTTCTGTGGGTTCCTCCCACATACCTGAGGGGGCCCAGGCTCTGCATACTCAGACTTCCCAGAGACAGTCAAGACTCAGGGACCCACCTCTGCACAGAAGCCTCATACACACCACTGTCCCCGGCCACGGATTCATCTGACACAGCAGCTGACACACAGGCCACTTTCAGGCTGCACCCCTGGGCTGTATTCACAGCTGGAGAAAGGAAGGATGGCAAGACAGGATTCAGAAACCAGGACACTGTCTTTGCAACACACACTTATGATCTACCCTCTGCCCCAAGAGAGTCCTGCCAAATACCACCACTGAACTCGACAGCAAGGTCCTGCCTTCCTTTGGGGTGAAGGAAGGGGTAGCGGATGATTCTGTGTTTAGCATCCCAGACTTGGAAGCCAAACTGCATGGGTTCAAATCTCAGCTCCACCACTTACTGCTTCATGACACTGGGACATGGATTTCACTTCTCGAACCCTTGGATTCCTTATCTGCAAAATGGGAATAACAACACTTACCTGGTAGGGCTGCTGGGGGGACTCAATGAGACATTATAGGAAGTCCTCAGTACAGAGACTGGTGCAGGAAAACGCTGTAAAATTCAGCACCACTATCCTTATTGCAACGGTCATTCCCAGCACTATGGTGATGCCTTCTAGATCAATCCCTACACACCTGGGGCGGGGCGGGGCAAAGTAACAACTGCTGGACCCTTGGGAGGGGCAAGTGGAAGAAAAGGGGAAGATTTCAGCATGAGCTATCCTGCTCTGCCTGTCCCATTCTACTCCTAACTCAGCTCTCCAGCTCCCTCCCCTTGATGGAGGGCCTCAAAGGTCTCTGACCCAGGGCTCAGACCAGGCACTTGGCTCATGCTGCACATTCCTTCCTTCTTCAAGTCACAAGCGCTGGAGGCGTGGCAGGCCAGGCTCAGAGCTACCAGCACGGATAGGAAGGCTCCTGAGCTCCATGCAGTGGGGGGGGGGCAAGACCAGATTCAGGCCCTTCGACCCCACAGCTGGCACTTCTGACTGCCTGCTGTGTGCCAGGCCCTGGGGCAGCCTGGAGAAGAGGCTGGGGATGGGCCAGGCTGGGGAAAGGGATGGTGACATTGAGCCTGGGAGAAGCAAAGTGGCCATCTGGGTGCAGCTCTCCCAACCCGTGTTCCATGCCTGCTGCGGCCAGCGGAGACCTCCCGCCTTCAGACCCATGCATCTCCACCCTTCACTAAACCACTTAAGGAGATTAATTTGTCTGCTGACTGAACAGCGGCACTAATCACATAACCTGCTTAGTGTCGAGCTCAGCCTGGCATCGCTCACTGCAGGGACGGCTTTTGGAGATGGCATGAAGGGAATGCCATCCTGAGACATGTGTGGTCCTTGGCCCACAAGCACTGAGGACACTCTGGGGGAGAGAAGGAGGGTCACTCCCAGCACCTTGCTGGGTCCCTGACTTGGCTTATTGCCAGCCTTTGACAGAATGTCAAGAGCTCTTCTGGAGCCTCATTACAGGTTCCACCTGCACTCACTCCTCTCCAGGGGACAATTTTCTGAAGTTTGCCACCTGCTGTAGTAGGAAGCTGTTTTTATTTTTGTTTGAGAGCACTCAGCAAGACTCCCTTCCTGATGAGGGAGCCCCAGGGATCTCTCGGCACCTCTTCTAAGGAAATGGCTGGCAATCACCCAGCAGACCCTTTAATTAACCAGGAAATCTCGTCTCCCCCCTTCCCCCCCCCCCCCCCCGCCCTTGCACACGAAGAGATAATTCTGGGCATAGCGGCAGCCCTCCTGCCCATTTCTGGAGCCTTATGGCTGAGATGGGTCTAGCTTCTTCCAGCTGGCATCACAAGGAGCCAAGAGCAGGAGCCCTGTGTGCACGAAGCCAGCACATGTCTTAGTGTGGGTTCTGGGCAGGTGGTCCTGACCGTATCTTGTATACCTATACTCAATAAATCATGGCCAGGAAAGCCTTGGAGCCCCAGGGCACCCTGCTCACAGTTCTGACCTTCACATCAGATGGGCGTGGTGGGGCCAGTGAGCACCAGAAGTGTCCCAGGAATAAACACACAGGGCTGCCTCACATCCTGAGAGGAGTGTGACAACAAAGAGGTTGGGTTCTGGGGTCAGGAAAACCCAGATTCCAATCCCTTCTTTCCCACTTGCTGGCTGGGGGACCTACAGCAAGTGATATCACCTCTCTAAACCTCTGTCTCCTCATCTGTGAAATGGGCATAACAGAAGTAACCTATTTCACTGTATAAACCACACAGCCCGTCACACAACATACCCCAATAAAATGTAACTATTATAATATATGCTGGCTGCTAAAGAATTTTTCTCCTAATAAATCATAACTGTCACCATCATCATCTTCTGTTTTAGAGACTCCTACCTGAATCTCAATCTATACCAAAATATTTTTTCTGACCCCATGCAGAGTGGGAGCCAGATCCTGTCATTCCCTGGCTTCAAATGGTCATATGGGTCCTTGCTGCTATTAGGATAAAATCCAAACTCCTTACCATGGCCCACCAGGCCTTAAATGACTGGGCCCTTCCTGATTCTCCGGTTTGCTGGTGACCTCTAACCTGTGGCCTCAGAGATTTTGCTCTTACTTTTCCCAAAGCTGGCTCCTTCTCACCGTTTAAATGCTCACCCAAATGTCGTCTTCCTTCACAACCCAGTCTGAACTGGCAGCTCCACCCCGACCTGAGAGGCCCCATCACAGCCCATTTTGTTTTCCTCCTAGGGCCTTTACTGCTCTGGTTGTATAGTTAATGTCTGTGCCTTCAATGGCATGTAAGCTTCTTGGGGACAGGGACCTGGAGCTTGCCAGTCTTCCACACTGTGTCCTTGTGAGTCACCCTGTGCCTGGCACATGGCCCATATGCTGACTGAATAAATGAAGGAATCCATGTACAGACATTAGCACAAGATCTGGCATTTAGTTTTAACAGATGCTTAATATCAATTGAATGAATGGATCCATCATGGAAAAACTCTTAGCCCGGGACCTGGAACGTAGTGAGTACGTAAAAATAATGTCTCCTGAATGAATAAATGGACTGATATACACATAAAGCCTGGGCAGATAGAAAGCAGTCAGTAAATGGCCCTAATTATCACTGGTGTCTGCACTCAGGCCTGAGTGCAGTTCCTACCCTGCCCGCCCCCCCCCACCCCCGCTCATGGTTCCCCTCTGTACCTTGGCCCAACTGTTTGCCCTCCGTTCCTGGTTCCTCCGGCTGGTACCTCTCCCGGGTGCCACTGCCAAGGCTCAGTTCACAAAGAGTGGCACTCAGCTCCGGGTCGTCAAACTCCAGGGGGCTCAGGAAGGTGTCTCCAGCCAGCAGGGGGTCAGCAATGAGAGGGGAGCAGGGCGGGGACGGAGAGGAGAGTGAGGAGCGGGGGGACAGGGAGGTCATGGACTTTGGGGTGCCAGACAGGGAGCGCAGGGCCTGCAGGCGGCTGCCCCCCTCCGCCTTCTGGGTCTTGGCCACCTCGTCCTCATGGATAGTGGTGATGCAGCCTGAGGGCCGGAAGCCCGTGGCCCCCTCCAGGAGCAGAAACTCCACCTTGCTCTGCAGCTCCGAGTCCAGCTGCTCGAAGGGGTCATAGTAGAGATCAGTGAAGCTGGCTGAGGTGGAGGAGTCCAGGCTAGAGGCGGCTAGGGAGCCCCGGCTGGATGCGAGGGATCCAGGACTGCTGCCTGAGGAGAGGGACTGCATGCTGCTTGAGAGGCTGGGGGCACGAAGACAACAGAGGGTGAGGACACACAGAAGGAAATGGGCTACCCTGAACCTCCTTCTTGGCTCTGAGAAGCCCTACGGCTGCTCGGAACACTTAATTTTGTTGGACCCTCTTGACAGTCTCCAGGGGAGACCATGCACCCCCATTTCACTAAAAAGGCATCCTGAGAAGGCCACATAATCAGAAAGTGGCAGAAGGGGGATTCCAATCCAAGTCAGCGGCCTTAAAAGTCCACTTTTTCCCGTTTGCCAAACCTCCACTGGCCGTAGTCCATTTTTACGCTATGTTTCCTTGTATGAATCCAGCCCTATTTCTTGATATTTTTCTTCAAATAAACTCACTCTTTACTCTTCAACACATTTATTTTAAAAGGAAACTTTACACCCTAAGTGGGATTGGAAAAGCAGCATCATTTACGACAAATAGAAGGCAAGGGTTAAAAATATCTGATGGAACAAAATATATTAAATTCCAGGGATACGCTGTTGCCCACTGAGGCCCAGGCCTGAGGCCTGCTCTCTCTGCGTTGGCAAAGCAAGTGGGCAGATATTAGAGATGTGAATGGCACCTGACAGGGGGGGTCTTCTCCTCGGTGCTGTCAGGGGGGCTGAGGGCACCATAGTGCAGACAGGTGAGGGACCCTGCCCTGGCCATGCCACACCAGCCTCAAGTCCACCAGCCTAACCAGCTGCCCACTGTGCTTCCAAATGTCCACACTCAAGCCATGGAGGACCCAGGAAGGGCAGAGCCTGGGCGACCTCAGGATGCTGGTGTCTGGCTGTCCCCAAGGCCACACTCGTGGCCCACCGCTCACCTTTTCAGCTGGGAATGCAGAGCTGCTACCTGCCGGGTGGCTTCCTCCAGTTCTCTCACCAGCTGGTTCCTCTTACTGTTTAACTTTAACCTGAAGGAAGAGAAAGCATGAGTGGGGAGCACAGGGCGGGGGGTGGGGGGGAGGAATCCAGCCTCCATCTTCCTAGATGAAGAATCACAGGCATATACGTGTGAAGATGTACATGCAGATCCACAGACACACAAGAATTTTCTGGGAGTGTTTTACTATGATCTTTGGGGGAGATATGGCCCCCACATATGATCCTATAGGAACTGCTATATTCGTCACCTACTATATACCAGGCACTGTGCTAGGAAATGGGTAACACTGCCTTCATTCATTTGTACAAGAACCCTGCACAGCAAAATGGTTTTTACCACTTTACATATGAGGAAATTGAGGCGCTTAAGAGTTAAATAATTTAATGCTGGAGGATTAGTGGTAGAATTAGAATTCCACCCAAGCAGCCCTCCCTTCTCCTCCTTCCTTCCCATCCATTGGCCCCTACTCACCCACCAATATTTGCTTAGTGCCTACCTCATACGAGAACCTGGTGGCACTTGGCACTAGGGATAAAGATATAAGCAAAACAGAACTTGTTTCTGCACTTATGGAGCTCACATTCTGCTGGGGAGGGTGGGGGAGGACACACATTAAAAAAATACTCAAATATCAAATATCTAATGAACATACTGTGTGTCAAGGTTTAGGAATAAAAAGTATGGAATAGTGGAAAAGAACACAGGAGAGACCCAATTTAGACTAGCAGGTGGGATTCTTGGAGCAAGTGACTTTGTGGCTCAGCCTGTGCTGTCCTGAGCTCCCTGGGCTCACAGTTGGACCTTTCATAGCTTCCCTGGCAGCTGGGTAGGTGGGGCATGGGACCAGGTTCTGGCCAATAGGAGGTGAGCAAAGGATGCGCATCAGGCTGAGGTGGTTAAGAGATGTTGGTGGATCTTCCCCACTGCTCCCTGGAGGGCTCTAAAGGAGCTCATGCCACAGACGGAAGAGCCAGGGTCCCTGAATGACCAAACACACATAAGGCTGCCTATCAGCCAGGAAAACTTCTACTGTATTTAGCCATAGAAATTTAGGGGGTTGTTTCCTGCAGCAGGTGGCCTCTCCTGACTAGTAGAGAAATTTAAGCTAATATGAAGGATGGGCAGGAGTTGGCCAGGAAAAGCGCAGGGGAAAGAACATTCCAAGAGGGGAATCACAGCAGGGACCTCTTTCATTTTAAATTTTTTTTTTCAACATTCATTTATTTTTGGGACAGAGAGAGACAGAGCATGAACGGGGGAGGGGCAGAGAGAGAGGGAGACACAGAATTGGAAACAGGCTCCAGGCTCTGAGCCATCAGCCCAGAGCCCGACGCGGGGCTCGAACTCCCGGACCGCGAGATCGTGACCTGGCTGAAGTCGGACGCCTAACCGACTGCGCCACCCAGGCGCCCCAGGACCTCTTTCATTTTAAAGACATCATGGCTGCTGTGAGGAAAATGGGCAGGAGGCTGTGGATGGGAGACAGGGACAAGAGTTGGGGTGGCTATGATGGTGTGCTTCAGATGGAGCAGACAGAGAAAGGTCATGGGCTGGATGAGGGGCAAGGCCGAGGGAGTTAAGAGGAAGACTGTGAGGTCCCTGCCACTAGCAACTGAATGGATCTGAGATGGCTTCTGTCGGGATGGGAGAGTGATGGGCAGAGCAGCCCAGGGGAAGGGAAGAGTTCCCTTATGGATGTGTGGGTATGAACACTGAACAGGTGAGCTGTTGTAAATGTGGGGGACCCCCATCACATGATGACCACATGAAAAAGATGACCATCTTCTATGGACCAGATTGTGTCCCCTTACCCCCAAAGTCATATACTGAAGTCTTAATAACCTAGTACCTCAAAATGTGACTGTACTTGGAGATAAGGCCTTTAAAGAATTAAGGTAAAATGAGGTCATATGGATGAGTCTTAATCCAACATGACCGGTGTTCTTATAGGAGGAGATTAGGACACAGACATGCATGCAGAGCGGACCATGTGAAGTCATGGTAGATGTTCATGTATGGATGGCCACCTTCAAGCTAAGGAGAGAAACTTCCAAAGAAACAATCCTGGCAGCACTCTGGTCTTGGACTTCAGGCTCCAGAACTGTGAGACAATACATTTCACCTATTTTGTGGTACTTTGGTGTGGCAGACCTAACAAACGAATGTACTGCCTTAGGATAAAATATAGTGGGGGGAAAAAAGGGAGGGCCCAGGACTAAGCTCTGAGTATAAACAGCACAACAAGTTGAATGGACCAGCAACAGTTGGCAAAGGAACCTGAGAGAATGAGCCCAGAAGGCCCAGAGAAGATGCAGGGAGTGTGGTGGAGTGTCCTGGAACTTGGGAGCAAAGATCTGCACCAAGGCAAGTCTCATATCTGATACTAAAGCCCAATTCAGTAACTATCTCCCTGGAGGCAAAATCCTTGCATTTAGAAGTAACCACTGGATATAGGCCCATCTCTCAGGTTCTCTCCTGAGATCCTGCATGGAGGGCAGCTTGGATGGGCTCTAAGCAGTGTGCTGGCTCCAGGAATGGCTCCCTCTAACCCCTGGAGTGAGCCCACTCTAAGGTCCCAGGATCTGACAGGGAAGGGGCTCCATCAAGCAAGGCTGTGCCCTAGCAAATGCATGATGTGGGCTGCCCTCGTGTATCCGCTAGATTTATGGTTCTCAGTGTGTGGTCCACAGACCTCCTGTAGCAGAAAGGAAGGAGTGCTTATTAAATGCTCAATCTTGGGGCCTACTTTGATCAACTGACTCAGAAAGTGTGGGGCAGGGCTCAGGAATCTGCATCTCCATTAGGACTCACAGGTGATTTTTAGGCACACTAAGGTTTATGAGCTGCTGCACTGGTTGGAGGCTGGACGTTGTATCTCCCACAGACAAATGTGTTCCACTGTCGGCCTCATATCCCCTTATGCCACCCTGCTAGAGAAGGAATGACTGACCCGTTTGCAGAGCACAGCCAATCCGGCCTACGGCCTGGGAAAAAGAGTTCATTCTCATGGGAAAACCTAATCATGCCATCCCTCCACCAACACAGGCTCTGCAATGAAGACCAGAGCTTGCTCTAGACAACTGAGCAAGGTGGTGAGGGACTCGACATGGTCCTTGGCCAGCTCAATCCCTGGCGCTATTCTTCCAGAGTCCTGCTAAGGGCTGGTGGGGCAGGCAGCAGACCGGCAGATGGAGCCCATAATGAATAAAATCCTCGACTCTCAGTGGAATGGACAAGACCGTGGGATCTCCTGACTCTCTGTAAGACCAAGCCAGGGCTCACCATTTCTACCTGCATTTTCCTGTTTTCTGGGAGAAAGATCATAGAGACGTGTTCTGGCAGTAAATGCAGGTCACACTGGAGCCCAGCTAGGATGCCAAGGGGACTGGGAATCGGGTGGCCTCAACTTCCTGTGCACAGGGGCGTAGCTGCCAGCAGCAACATGCAGGTGCCGAGGCCTCCTAGCAGAGGTGTTGGGCTTAGCAGGACATATGGCATTTGTGTGTGATGCCTGGCACATGCTGGGAAGCCACGGACGCATCAGCGTGGAAGTAGGAAGAGGATCCAGAAGGTGGAGCTAGAATCCCCACGAGCTGTGGCTCACTACCTGGGGTGCT
The DNA here is from genome assembly GCF_022079265.1 of Lynx rufus. Classification (NCBI taxonomy): domain Eukaryota; kingdom Metazoa; phylum Chordata; class Mammalia; order Carnivora; family Felidae; genus Lynx; species Lynx rufus. The sequence goes on from NW_025814823.1 coordinate 180,715,401, forward strand.
GGTTAAAAATGCAAGAGCTTGGGCTACATCTCAGGCCTGGGGAATTAGTCCCTGGGGAGGAGTCCAGGGAGTCCACACTCTAACAAGCACCCTTTGTGACTGCACAGCAGCTCTCAGAAGTGGTGGTGAGGGCCCACGGAAAGGGAGGGGGGGGGCATGGGGTGCAGGGATGTCTGACTGTGACTGATCTGTGATTGAGGTTTGGCAGGTCTGTGGTTCCTTCCTGGGTATGTCTATTCCTGTCCATCTCAAAGGCCCCTTGAGTGGAGAGGCTGATGTGTGAGGGTGAGGAGCATCATACGCTCAGTTGGAGGCTGGGAGGAGACAACGAGAGAGAAGAGAAAGGAACATAAGAAACAAAAGACAGAAAGAGACCTAGACAGAGAATAGCAGAGTCCAGGGGATGAACACATACAGAAAAACACGGGACTAGAAGCAAAGAGCTGTAGACACAGACAAGAGATTGCTGGGTTGGTTTTCTCCTCTCTCCTCTGGAGGGTGATCAGAGCCATCAGCACTGTCCCTACCCTTCCTGAGGCTCTCTCCTCTTCCTGCCCACATGCCCCCCCAGCTTCCCTCTGCACATATCTCTGGGACCTCTGGGCTGCCTGGCTCAGCCACTGCTGTGGGGTGGGGATTCTGGCTTCCCTGGACTGGCTGTGTAAACTTGCCATTCTCAGCGGCAATCGGACCTTTGAAAGACAGGGCTGAGACAATAATAAAAGCCCTTTTGACTGGGCAGTGGCCTCAGCAAGCATGGGCCCCAGAGCCAGCAAGCCTGGGTTCTAATCTCAGCTCTGCCATGTGGTGGTGTTGACCGAGCCTCGGTTTCCTCACCTATAAAATAGAGAATAGTCTCAGGGCTGCTGAGAGATTTAAATGAGATGATACAGGATACTGGGTCTAGCACATAGTGGCGGCTTTTGCCTGTAGCATAGAAGTCTCTAAGATAACCTCCAATCCTACTTTCAAGAAACCAAAATTATAGCAGGCAAGAGCCTCAAATCACAATCTGATCCAACTGCCTGCCTTCAGACTATATAGGTATTCAATACGTAGTTATAGTTTTTTTTCCCTATCAGGCAACTGAAGTCCATATTGGTCAATGACTTGCTCAGGGTCAGCAGTGGGATGGGTTTCTTTTTTGATCCAACAAGGAGTAAGGCTGCCATGAAATGTGTTCTCTTCAGCTGCTGGCAGTGAGCATCATCAACAGTGAAAGGTTCCCCATGGAATCTGTAGAGTCTGGGAATAAGTGAGGGACCCAGGGGACTGTTAGAAGAGGCCAGAAGATACACGCAGAAGCCTGGCAAGGGTGTGCGTAGGCTGGCTAACCATTTATTCAACTAACACTGGAGGTACGAGGGTATATAGACACAAGCCTTCTGCCCAAAGTATGCAGCCCCAGGGAGAGCAGGACAGAGTCTTGCTGCTGACGATTTCTAGCAGGTGCTTCAAGGGCTGCAAAACACCAATTATGGAAGCCCTGTCCTACTCCTCCTCCACTTGTCTGGTGGTGGGTCACCCCATCAGCCATCCCTTCCAGGGGAGGATAGAAACACTTCCTGGTAGCCATTCTGAGAAAGGGCTTAAGGATAAATGGACTCTGCTGTGCTTACAAGAGGCCAGGCAGAGGCTGGTCAACGTGACCCCTCGGGCACCCTACCACGCGCAAGGGGGGTTTATTCAGGTGCTGGAGTTGGATGTCAGCTGGGTGCTAGAGAGCTCAGAAGGCTCCCGAAGGGGAGATGCAGACAGCGCACATCCAGGCCCCTAGGACTCCTGGCCCGCTTCCACTGGGCTGGAGGCAAGTTTACCTGCTTTATAAACTGGGCTTCTGCCTCTGATTTCATTGGAAAAGAGGAATTTCCTTGCTCATTCTTGCCCCCAAACACAAATGCGCATGCACGCACACATACACAAACACACACACGTACGTGAAAATCACTACCTTTGCTTCTAAGCTCCTTAAGGGTAGGTACCTTGCTCACTAAAGTCTGCTGCCTAAAAAAGTGAAAGTAACTAGAATAGATTTTAAAGGCACTGGGGCAGGGATTGTGACTTATTAATTTCTGAATCCTCCAAACTGCCTTGCACGGAAAATATGTACCAAAAAAGCCCATTTCTCAAATAAATGAATAAACGATACCCTGACGGACAGAATGAAAGAATGAATGAGAAGCTGAGGACTGCAGGGCCTGCCCTGAACACAGGGTTGTGTTCTGTGCATGCAGGTGTGGAGGCTGGGGAGACAGTGAAGGAAATCAAGTCTGTTATCCAGAGAACATAAACCAGTAGCTTTTGGGTTAAACCAAGCCCACAGATGAAGGTGATTTAGCCTTCACAATATTACTAAAAGTTATTAAATTAGTTGTCAATAGTTAAAAATACAGACAATTCTTTTCTCGAAATATGGGGACCTCTGGCAGCCTAAGGCTTGAATTCCCACCAGCCAGTGGTGGGAGTTGGCACCCACGAGGGACAAGGGGGGGTTCTGTGCACTCCAGTGGGACCCAATCTATCAGCAGGTGGGCCTCCAGCATTTGTATTGCCTGTTTGGCTCCTATCAGTATCTCATTCTGCACCCGCATCGAAATTAGTGTTTTTCAAAGTACAAACTGCAACCCCTTAGCATGAGGTGAAATCAATTTAGCGGGTCATGTTGTCATGTAAAGGAATGCAAGAGAGAAAATATCAGAGGGCTATCACACATAGTAAGAGTATACATGCTCTATTTTGTCCCTATCATGTGAGTCACTGTCACCGAGTTGGCAAATGACTACTCTACATTACATAGGGTTGTGTGGCTTACGTTAGTCAGAAGATAATTTCTGAAAACCTGCACCCGAGCAGACTTTTTGGTGCTGCGATTCCCTGTATAAACTCCTAGGTATCTGGTATTCCGGGTGGTGAATCATTTCCCCCAGTTTGCTACTTTAGCAAGTTGCAAGATTTCTACACTGAGTGTTCTTAGAGAGGAGCCCTTACGCCCCAGGTGGTCCCTCTCACCCCTCCTGCTTCCGTGGAAGATAGACCCAGGAGGGTGGGTCCCAGGCCCCTTTTGGCCCCAGCCCAGCCCCACCTCTCTGTCAGCGCTTTGCTCTGGGTGTCCCGGGCTGCCTGCAGGTCCTTCTCCAGCCGTTTCCGGGCCATCTCCAGCTGCTCCACCTCCCCCTGGGTCCACTTTCGGGGGCTGATGAAGCGCATCTCCTTCAGCAGCTCCTCCTTCTCATTGATGAGGATCAGCCGGTCCCTTTCGGAGTCTAGCACTCCGGGCCAGGCCTCACTGTCAAGCTTGGCCAGCTGGATCTTCAGGTTGGCGATCCTGTGGGCGAGAGGGGAGCATGACAGGTGTGCCCAGCGGCACTGTGGGAGCAGGGTAACAGACTGTGTTTCCAACGTTATGAGGTACCAGGAGCCATGACATCCTCAGAGCAATCTTTGGCAATGACTGTCTTCCCTTGGACCAGCAGGCCATCTCAAGGAACATATTTTCATCTAACAAACACAAATGGTGCCTACCGTGTGCCAACAGTGAGTAGGCTCTGCAGGGGTGGGAACGGGATGTAAACAAAGCAATGTCCTTGCCCTCAGGGATATTAAGCCTGGTAGAACAGAGAGCTGGATTCATCACCAGGCAATAGCCTCCTACCGCCAGCTATGTGACCTTGGGCAAGTCACTTCATCTCTCTGGAAGGAACAACAAAGGCTCCTTTGTCATGGGGTTGTGGTAGAAGGTTTTTAGACATATTCCATGAACTCTCAAAGCACGGTATTTGGTACATAGTAAGCACTCAAATGAATGTTTCTGCTGCTATTGTTATTACCTGGTCTAACCACTTACTAGGTATATAACATTGGGTAAACTCCCCAAGACTTGTTCTGAAAATGAGCAATAATGTGCTCAGAGTGTCTGGCACATAACTCGTGCCCAACCAATGGCAGTCATGGACCCACTACAATGACAGACAGCAAACCCTGAAATTGGTAACTGTATGTTCCTAGCCCAAAGAATGGTGTCAGCACAGTGTGGTATAACCAACTGTGGATTTGGGGTCAGAGGCCTTCAGCCAAAGTCTTGGCTTTGGCCTTGACAGAAGGACCATCCTTTTTTTTTTTTTTTTTAAATGTTTATTTTTATTTTTGAGAGAGAGAGAGAGAGAGCAAGCATGAGCAGGGGAGGGGAAGAGAGAGAGAGGGACATATGGAATCAGAAGCAGGCTCCAGGCTCTGAGCTGTAGCATAGAGCCAGATGTAGGGTTCGAACTCACAAATCATGAGATCATGACCTGAGCTGAAGTTGGACGCTTAACCAACTGGACCACCCAGGTGCCCCTATAAAAAGACCATTCTTAAGAAATCATTTTGGTATCATAAACTTCTAGTACACTGCCTGGTACACTGTAGGCACTTATTAAATGTTAAAAGGAAGGAGGTGGGAGCTCAATCCCTTAACTTTTTTGAGATGCAGTACCCTCACCTGTGAGGTGGAACATGCAAGGTGGGTTATGAGAACTGACTGAAAACTTATCATAAAGAGTTCTTTATACATTGCCAAGTGCCCATACAGATTAGGTATAATTACCTTTGGACCAAGAAAGATTCACAATATAACTAAGATTATTGCTACAAATATCCAAAGAAATCATGATGTGACCCTTTAGGATTCAGCCTTTGCAAAAAGGGCTTTCAGCTATCACATCCTAGCCTCACCTGATCCATAAAGGGTGGTAAGAAATGGCAGTGAATCTGTTGGACAGATGTCTAGAAATAGGATATGGTTCACCTAAGACTGCAAGTCATAAACGTGGCCAATACATGTTGAGAGCCCAGGTCTCTGGACTCCCAGCTCAATCTTATCTGCAGATATGTGGCCCAACTGTTATTTTATAAAAACATCATTAGGGTCAAAATCTCCACACTGTGCAGTAAAAATCCCATGCAGACAAACACATCTAGGTTTGCTCATTGCCCAGCCAAATGTATCAGAGGGATTCTTAGAGTTGATTAATTTAAATTCCGCATTCACAAAGAGAGTAATCTGGGATAACTTGGTAGCTTCCACCACTCTGAGGATGGAGTGGCATGGACAGGTCTGGCGGGGGCTCCATTGCGCACAGTACACTGAAGGCTTGATCGATGCTTACATGTACTTTGTAGTGGTGCTTTCCCAGTGTTCCTTAACCTTCAGGCCACCTTTGGTGAAGCTGATGAAACTACTAGACTCACTCTGCAGAAATGCACATGTGACAAAACGTGGCACACAGACCTTTCATTACAGCTACCTGCCCTCCTACCTGGAGTCCTGCAGCCTGTTTTCCATTCAGTGGCTGCTCTATCCTTGACACTTAAACTACCTCTGGGTGAAGAGTGAGGCTCAAAGCTGGATTATAGCAGATGAGCCAGGAAGCTTTGTGATGGGAAGTTTAATGGTTCAACCTCAGAGGGAAGATTTCAATTCTTCAGTCTCTCCAGAATGGATCTTCTAATATAGGCATCATTGCAGACTGGAATATATCCAGGGTTCAGAGTGGTCCCCCTTCAGAGGGGACACGTGGCTGTCCAAATGCAGAAGTCTTGTTGTGTTGCTGGGCCTCTAGGGGGAGCTGAAATAATGCACAGTGTTTTTTTTCTACCTGACCAGTATCCAATTTCTCCTCCTTCTGTTAACAACACTCCCAAGTTTTCTTTGGGATATCACTCCTCCAATACTTAAGTCTTTTGGTTCCCACAAAGCTGACCTCAATCCCCTTCCCAGAGTTGGGCACATGACCCATGCCTGGACCTTCAGAGAATTCTAATTCCTCCAACGCTGCAACAATAATTGGATCACTAGGAAAAGCCAGGGAGCCTCAAGCCTTAAACCTGTTAAATCTGTTGGGATAGGTAGGTCCTCCTGCTGCTGGGGTTGCTAACCTGATAGTATGTAACTCTAGAATTGCTGGGGGTCACCTTTACATTTTGAAAGGAAAGTCTGTCAACACAAAGGCAAGCAGGGTAGAGAAAAGAAGAGAAACTGAGTTTATGTAACCTGATTTGAATCCCTGGATCCAGCTGTGTCTGAAGCTGGTTTATCCTAGGACTTTGGAATTCAATAAGCTGACAAATTCCCTTTTTTATTTCTTCTACTTTCTATAGGATTTCTGTCATTGCTGCAAAGGGTTTTGCTGCTCACACAGAGTTGGCAGAGGGGCAGAACTAGGCACTGCCACACCCTACGTGGCCTGGCTTAGAATGCCATGGGCCAGGCAGTGTAACCTAAGGAGGAATGGAGGTGATATTCCTAGCTTTATTCACCATTATGCTCTGTGGGTTCTTACCCAGTAAGGCTGGCCCTGTGCATAGGAAGCTCACAGACTTGGAGCCAGATTGTCCAGAGTTCAAATTCTGACTCCATCATCTTGAAAAGTCATGATCTCATATTTGACCTTTCTCTTCTCTAACATGGAAATCATATAAGATGTGCTATAAGGTTGCTTTTAAAGTTAAATGAGATGATACACATACAAATGCTTTAATACAACACCTGGCCCATAACAGATGCTCTAAAAACATCAGGTTTGATTATTGTTTTAATTTTATTTGTGGCAGTGGAACCCAACTTCTTAGGAGACTGTGAAGCCACAAAATATCTAGTCACTGGGATCTACACTGTTTATAAGCACAGCTTGCTCCCAGTTGGGCAGGAGACACTCAAGTGTTCAGTATCCAGAGGTTTTTCTCCTATTGCTAAAACCTCAGAAGTGCTCCTTCAAACCAGACTACTCACAGGATCATTGGAAAACCCTGATTAGAGAAACTGAGCTCAGCAAGTGGAAAGATAACTAGGCTCTGAGATTTAACAGATTTGGGTGCAAAACACAGCTTCTACTTTTTATCTAGTGAAGTGTCCCTGGCTCAGTCATTTCCTGAGTTCAGAGGTTAAAATATATGTGTCATAATAGTTATCTTCATAATCTTTGATTATTAAAGATGAGGTGTGTGAAAAGCCAGGCATGGGGTAGGCACTCTGCAATGGCAATTATCATTGTTGGAACCATCCCGCCCCCAGCCCCTAATTACCTTCTCTTAGCTTCTTCATATCGAAGGCGCAATCTGACCTTCTCTGCCAACTGATTGTTGCTGCTTGCGCCAAACTGGGGGAAAGAACAAAGTGGGGAATTATATGGCCACTGTGGCCGGTGCTGAGTTGGATTTCAAGAGCTCACGAGAGACTTGACAGCTTGCGTGGGAAGTAGCTAAGAATAGCCCCCAATTACCAAGCTGGCTGTGTGATAGCAGGGAAGCTAGTCAGGCAAAGACACTTCCTGCAGGCTGTGGGAAGACCCTCAAATTCAGACATCTATCATTTCTAGAAGAGAAGCTGAGAGCCCAGAATATCATCTTGCAGCCCCGAATGGCTTAGAGCCCATTCAAGCCCCAGCAGCATGGAGGACAGCTGGTCAGGAGGAAACAGGGACAGCCAATATACAAGAAAGGCATCCTGGGGGTGCTGGGGAGGGGCTCAACTGAAAACCCAGGGAGGCTGCAGCCAGGACTGAAACACTGAGTGAGCAAGGAGAAGGTCCTAGAACCTTCAGGGAGGCCTACAGATGGCTTGTAGCTGGACACATGGGTGGTCTGGAGACGGAAGGGACAGCCCATGTGCCATGTCTTTCTGTCAAGAATGGCAAGAAGCTACAAGGTTCACCCAAGCAGATATGGATATAGCTTCTCTTCACAAGCGGGGACACAGCTATATGAAGAATCAGATAGGAATAGCATTTAGCCATGGAGGCTGGGAGGCGACTTTGCTCAATGTCACCTGCTCTAGGAAAACAAAAGTTCTCCAAACATTCCAGATGGCTATGGGTCAGTCCTGCTCTAAAGCTTTCATGAAATAAATCTGGATGGTGCTCACACTATTCACTACGGTGCCCAGACTGAGCTTTTGAAGAGAGCTGTCTGAAAGCTGCATGTATTGTTTCAGGATGAACAGAAGGAAAGTATCATCTGCTTCACAGCTGGTGAAAGAAAAACAGAATGGTGTTGCAAATCTGTAGGAAGGAAACCAGAGAGAGCCACTGGTCCTTCACACATGCTTTCTGTGCAGCATCTAGAGACGCAAACGCATGGCTAGGCAACACTCAAGACCGAGGCTTTCCCCCCACAGCGCCGGCTTTCCCCCCACACCATCATCTCATGTCATCCTGGGGCCAAGAGGTCTGCAAGAGAATGGAGCTCCAGGAGGCCACGTTAGCAGGCAGGCCCACAGAGAGATACCAGTCACCTCCCAAGGTGAGAAATGAGAAGGCGGCTGCCCACTACGGCAGCCTCCTGGGTACAACTTCTACTCACACTTCCCGAGATGTCTGTCTGGGAGCTCACGTCCAGGTACTGTTTCGGCAGTGAGAAACCTGAACTTTCCAGAGAGCTGCTGCTGGACCACAGGTCAGAGTGGGACCCTCTGTCGATGAGGAAGCCGTCCTTCAGCATGGCGAGGCTCTAAGGAGGGGAGGGCAAGGTTAGCAACACAACTTTCTGGGAGGGAGCTCTGGTTTGTCACCCTCCATGTGCTCTCCTCTGCACTTCTGTAATGTGGTAGGAATCCTAGCTCACTCTGGGTATTCCACTTACCTTGTGAAGAGCTGGCAGCAAGTGGGTGGTTGCTCAGTGCCGGGTACTGTGCTGGGTGTTCTACTCGGGAAAGACTGGCATGGACACTGGCTCTAGAGCTACACTGCCTGACTTGGAATCCTTGCTCTGCTACTTGCTAGCTGTGTGACCTGAGCTAGTTGATTAAGCTCTCTGTGCCTCAGTTCCCTCTCCTAAACAAATAGGGATAACCACAGGGCCTGTCTCATAGGACTACCATACTGATTTAATGAGATGGCCAGTATAACGTGCTAGTACAGCCAACGCTCAGTAATTGTCAGCTTTATCATCATCTTACTTAATCTTCACATCAGTCCTCTGAAAAATGACCTAGGATTATCCCCATTTCTTTGCTAAGGGAGTTGTTACATGCAAAGGCTGGCAAATGACAGAGCAGGATGTGGTCCTGGCCTGACTGAAGATGCAGTGCTCTTAAGTGAGAGTCATGATAGGAACATGGCTCACGACTGTCCACGAGCGCCTGAATGCTTTCATCAGGTTGCTGCCCTGGGCAAGAGCTTCAAAATCATTCTGTTTGTCCTAGAGCATAAAGCTCCCTTCACTAAATCAGTTATAGCAACCCCGAGCCTGAGTCCTAATCTGCCAGTGGGAACACAAACAAACACAGTATCTCAGAGGTCAGGGTCATTCCGGTGAGGGGAGGTAGAGTGTCTAAGGGTTAAAAGAATAGACATCTGTGTCAGTGTTTATGGGTTCGAATCCTCGCTCCACCATGGACTCTGGGCTGTGTAGCAGTTATCTGTATGAAGGGAATAACCTAGGGCTGATGTAAGAGATAAGTGAGATATGATGCATGCAAAGTGTCCAGTTCAGTTGCCTGGCATGTTAAATCACACCGATTATCATTTGTCTGGTCCTCAGCAGAGGAAGAGCATGCAATGTAATTCTTATAAAGATGTTACATTTCGGTGTCAGGGCTGTGGATGTCAAAACCATCTCCCTCCATTTGGTTCTTTGAGAAGTAAGCCAGGTGGCCAGAGCCAGTGACAAGGACATGACCTTTGGACTCGACCAGATGGCTCCTAGTACAACTCTGCCAGTGATGTGACTTTAGGCAAGCCACCTATCGCTTCTGATCCTCCTTTTCCTACTCTACACAGTGAGACTGAAAGCCCAAAAAACTAGTGATGAGAGCTCAGTGATCTGTGCAGCATGTGGAAGTAGTGTGAGTCTTGGCACAGAAAAGTGCTCCGGGCACACGTGGGCAGCTCTGTCAGTTAAGCATCCAACTTCGGCTCAGGTCATGATCTCATGGTTTGTGGGTTCAAGTCCCATGTCGGGCTCTGTGCTGACAGTGCAGAGCCTGCTTAGGATTCTCTCTTTCTGCCCCTCCCCGATTTGTGCTTCTCTCTCAAAATAAATAAACTTAAAAAAAAAAAGAAAGAAAAAGAAAGAAAGGTGCTCCGAAGAAATTGAGAGATGGGACCCACATCACTGGAGCTCTCGTACCTTAATGAGATCTTGCTTTTCTTTTTCTCCACAAGTGATGGCCTTTTTGATGGCTTTTGTTTCTCTCAACACAGCCTGAGCTTCATCCAGTTTGTAGCTGCCCTGAGCATCAGACATTTTCTTATCGATTCTAGGAAACAGTCAATGGGAAAGGTCAGAAAAAGATAGGGTGAGGGATGAAGTCTCCCCAGGGGAAAAGACGACAGGCTTTGGTCCTGCAGCAAGGCTCCTCTCTATCCTGCACACCCTCCCTTCCCCAGGTCTAGCTGCCTGTGAAATGTCCCACAGGGTGGGGCTGCAGAAGCAACACCACTCTTTAAGTCAAGGGTCCTCTAAGCATCAGCTCTTACAGGAAGTGTTCCCTGATTACCTCCCTACTTCCTCCAGGCTAGGCTAGGTGTTCCCATCACACTGCACATAGCTGGACACTGCAATCATTATGTTGTGTTCTAGTTAGCAGGGCATGTGGTAGTATCCTTGACTTGTTACTAACAGGCTTGGGACAGGGGCAGGATTGAAAATGTTTAAGTAGTTTCGGTATCTGGCACAGGACAGTCCTTTAACTCAAGGTCTCTCAACCTCAGCATCTTGACATTTGGGTAGGATGATTCTTTGTTGTGGGGGGCTGTCCTGCACATTGCCGGGTATTTAGTAGCACCCTTGGCCTCTGCCCACTAGGTGCCAGTAGCATCTTGGCCCCAAGCTGTGACAACCAAAAATGCCTCCATACTTTGCCTAGTGTCCCTTTGGGAAGAAGAGCAAGATCTCCCTCAACTGAGACCCACTGCCTTTACTAAGTATTTGCTGAGTAAACACACAAGGAAGGAAAGGTGTGAATGATGGAAAACTCTCAGCCCTGCTACTTAGTAATGTGACCTTGGGCATGGCACTTAACAAGAGGCTGAGCTTCCTCCTCTAAAATAACCTGGGTAATGTCACCTGCCCAGCCCATGTTCATGAAGCTGTTAGGAATGTCAAATGGGATAAGTAAAGGATGGAAAATCAAGTGCACTGGGAGGTACGGGATAAAATCAGCTTATCTAGGCCCCATATACAGGTTCATTTTGGAGGGTGGAGGGGGAGTTTAAAAAAAAAAAAGAAAAAAGTTAAGGACCACAATGCCACTTTCTGAAGGTCAGACCAAACCAGAGATGGTGGAGGTCCCCACCCTCTGGGGAAGGAGGCTGGGGTATGGAGAACCTTCAGAAGGCAGAGATAAATTTTAACTGCTTCACACTTTCCCCAAAGGCTAGGCCTGAAGTTTTAGTCCCCAGTGGAGAAAAGGAAGTTTTACCGTCTGAGGGAACACCACAAACCCATTATTTCAGGATGAGAAACCGCTCACAGGCATTCCTCTCTGGTTTCCTGCTAGAAGCCAAATTGTCCTGGGCTAAAAATAACCTGAGTGGGGAATCACTGATGGGGGGAGCAGGTTTTCATCCTGGTCTGTCTGTGCCTCCGAACAGGAGAGAGGGAGAGGACTCGGGAGAGAACTCTGGTCTCAGCACGGCCCTCCCCCTTCCCTTCCCTTCCGTTATTTCAGCCTCCGTGGAGAGAAAACAAAGCCCCATTTATGTCTCCCCACTAAAAATAGCCTGTCTATTCCTTTCGAGGACTTGGGCCTGAGCAAGCCTGCCAGGTTGGCTAACACTGGTCTCAAATTTAGTTTGAAAAATTAGTCTAAATGGAGCTTTCTGCAGCAGAGGCGTGCCCGAGATGCTCTGTGGAGGGGAGGATCCCCCAGGATGGGAGGTGGCCCGGCCCCAAATGGAGGGGAGGAGGGCAGGGAAGATGCCATTTGCTTGAGTCGGGCTGGGGGCTCTGGGGAGGGGGCTGTGCCCAGCTGTCCTCTGCCAACAGGGTGAGGATGGCTTTGAATCCTCAGCAGGATAAGACAGAAGCGGTTTGTCTGCTGTGCCTTGGGCTCCTCAGACAGCCTCTACCTGATTTCCCTCAGGGGCCTTAGCAACCCAGGCTCTGGAATTTGGCTCCAGAGAGTAGCTCCAAGAGGGAACACTCTTGGGATTGAGGTTGGGGGGAGGGGAACAAAGGGTCACCATTATGTGCTCAGTGAATGAATCTCTCTCTTTTTTTTTTAAAGGAAAGAAAAGTTATGTGGTTGTAGGGGAGAGGAGGGTGTAGCGGGCTGCATGTGTTCTAGAATTTCCAAATTATGTGGCTGTCCGGAGATTCACACACCCGGGAGCCGCAGGACAGCCACACAGAAGCAGGGCAAAGGCTCTGACAGCAGACAGCTCTTCTTGGCAATTCTTACCTGGGCACGATGGCTTTGGGGGACGTGCCTTGAGATGCCGCACTGCTCCCCACCCACAGGGGTGACATGCCACATCGCATCTCCTTCCTGTTTACAAGGGCTCAGGGCAGCTGACAGGCCTAAGTCCTTTTGATTTTTCTTCTCAGACTCCTAAGAGGCATCCTTCAATCCTCATCAACATTTCCTTTTTTTAAAAAAACTGGGGCTGCTGACTGTGAACTGGACAAATGGAAGAGTTTCACCTTCCCCCATGCTCTGCAAAGGGAGGAGGCTGAGATAGAAGTGATTAGATCACCTCCCACCACTAGCGTCTGAAAAAGATCCCAAGGGACAAGGAAAGAGGCCTCATGTTTTCTGGGTATGATGAGGGGGTTATCCAGGATGAGGCCAGGAAGGAAGGTATTAGCACATGAGCTTCTAAATCCAACAGTCCTGGGTTCAAATTCCAGCTTTGATGCTTACCAACTGGGGGAGGGGGGGCTGGGGTATATTTTCACCCTCATCAGTGCCCTCATCTATAAAGTGGGGCAGAACAAAAACTTCTCTTAAAGGGGCAAAGACAATGAAACGAGGTGACTGATGATGCACAGTCATTGCCCAGCACAGACCCTAGCCCGGGGTAAATACAGAGTTCATCTGAGTTCCTCCCCATATCCAAGCAGGCACCCAGCTAGAGGTCACCCCCAACACCCCTTACTGACCCTCACACTCACTGCCAGGCACTGTCACATGCTTTAGTTTCATCTTTACAGTGACTGATTTTTCAGATAAACCAAAGCTCAAGGGGATTATGTCATTTTTGTAAGGTCCCAGGGAACTGGGATTTGAACCCAGGCCATCTGCCTCTTGCAGCTACATTCCTAACCCTCTATGCCAAGGTGTGTATTAAAGCAGATGTCTTCCTCCACACTGAATGTGGAGCCAGCTTTGTGCGTGGGCAGTCAGAACTACCAGGAGTCTTATCTGGGCCTGATATCAAACATCAGTTGGGCGGAGGGAGGAGAGAAAGAAGGCTTGTCTTTGGGGTTTCAGCATCAGCTTACCAAAGAACAAGAATTTTCAATGCTGCTCCAGGGTGACAAAGTGGTAAAACAGGTTTGTGGTGGCTCAGAGAATAATGGGAAATGTTCTAACCAGAAGCTCCTGAGGACTGCAGGAAGGGGGAGGAGGGAAAGGCCCCTGCGGTAAGATGACGTGGGAGTGAGTAGTCTTTCAACTATGTGTTCAGAATTTGGAGGGCTCATGAGGTTATTTGCTTTATAGGTCAAGAGAAGGAATTTTCTAAGCTCATATTACTGCTCTCAACTGTCCTGGCATACGTACATATACATATATTAATAACATATGTACCTATATAAGCACACATATATAAACCATAATTTATAATAACTTGGAATACCAAAAGAACCCTATTATACACAATCTATAATACAAAGCCATACTTTCTTAAACCTTGTGTGGTGGGGGATTCATGGTAGCTCTCCCCTCCAGACAGTGGGGGCTTGAGGGATGGGAAGACGTGAACAAGAACCAACCAACCCCTCCAGTGGTCACATTTCCCTGGATTAAGAGAGCCTACAGACAGACATCCCCAGGCTTGGAGCTGTGGCCACAGAGTGGTGGGGGTGGATTTGAGGTTCAGAGAATGAGGAAGAGGTATAGTCAGACAGCGAGAAAAAGCAAGTGACTATAGAAGCTGCTGACTGTAGAGATGTGGCCTCCCTGGGAATCTACATGAGATGTCCCTTAGGACAGAGAAATCTCCTGGATGTTCTCCCTGGGGCTTCCAAGAGGGGTCCCAGGCACCTCTGTAATAACTATACACTGAGTCCTTCAGACACACCGAACATGACTCAATGCAGGTTTGTTGCATGTATGATTATTCCTAATAATAACGTGACTCAGTTTCCTCATCTATAAAGTGGAGTTAGCCAAAAGAACATTCTTTAGAGAGTTGCAGTGAGGATCAAATGAAGTCACTCCAGCAGAAACACTGAAAGTGCTTCCCGGCAGAGTAACTGCTCAACAAATCTTGCTAGTATAATAACGATAAATAGCCATCAACACACCTGCTCTAAAGAAACAATAGAGATGTACCTTGGTGGCAAGTCAGCTTCTACAAGTGAAAATTACACTTGGTCAAAGTTATCCTGGGAACTCCTTAAGTCATCTATCTAGCACAGTGTGCGTGGCACCATGCATGCTCTTCTAGCGATTGGTGCTGGGGAAGAGGCCCTTGCTCCTACTGTGGGGCACATTCGCTGTTCGTCTTTAGGGGTTATGGGGAAAAAAAGTTTGTTTTTGTGTGTGTATCAGATCCTACTGGATCTACTGGAGGACATGAGACAGGTGCCCATAAGTGCCCAGCAATACTCATTTCTATGACAGAATACTTGTTTTTATGACTAAAACTCAACTGAACGGAACAGACTTTAATGGCTTCAGGAATTCAGAGATCTCTGGTTTGAAAGGATTCCTCTCTTCTCCTTCTGAACCTCAACCTTGGGTGACAGTATCTTGAGTAAACACCAGTGGAGTAGAACTGGGATCAAATGATTAGAGTGGCCTTAAAGAAGAGAGGGAGAGGGAGAGAGAGAGAGAGAAAGAGAGAGAGAGGCAGGAAGGGGATTACGGGGCATCCCCATGCTCTGCATGGCAGGGTAGACTTACTTCTTCAGGGTCTGAAAGCCACGCTCTTTGAACTGCAGCTCCTGCTGGAGGTGAACCATCTCTCTCTTTAGCTTGTTGACCTGGATGGCAGAAGGCCACACATGGGGCTAGATCAGAGGTTGATACAGAACTGCAGGCTGCCTTCTCCTCTAAGGGGAACCCAGAGCCCCCCCACTGCCCCTCAGGCCACAGGGTCACAACACCATCCCCTCAGTGATGCTGCCTTGGTCTCTGCAGCTGCTCGTGTAGTAAGCGTCCAAGCCTGGCTGTCCTGCAGGTCAGTCCTGGCTAGCCCTCACTTGAGGGAAACAGGAAATGGACAGGTGTCAGCTGACCTGGGATAGAACTTGGCCTTCCCACTGCCTTGCTGGACGACCTCTCTCGAGCCATCTCACCTCCCTGAGACTCCCTCTCCTGTTCTGATAGGTGAGGAATATGGTAATTCACAGGGCTGTGCATTACTTAAAGCAGGTAATGGGTATGGAGGTGAGAGGCAGTGCAATAACTTTAGAGGCAAGACATGGCCCAGGAGCTGGATTTGGCTTGCAGGAATGCTGTGTTTGGTTTGCAGTTATAAAATTTAAAAATTTAATTGCTAATAATGAAATATGGAGAGATTTCACATAATAAGCCTAAGTATAGCTCTCTTCTAAAAACAGAAGATCTGCCAACACTGAGCCCTCATTCCAGCATAGCCACAATAGGGTAGGGCTGAAACTCAACTACCCCTTTAGACAGGGCACACCTCTCTAAGGCTACACTCTTCCCAGCACACCCTACTGCTTCACCCCTGGCCCACTTCCCCCTTTTGTTTTCTTGTAGGCATGATTTTGGAAAACCTACCTGAAGTTATCACTGAGCCTGCGTTCCAAATACTGGCTTTCCCTTGAACAAGTCACTTAACTGCTGTGTCATAGTTCCACACCAGTAAAATGGGAATGATATTTATTCCCAAGAAGTCATGAAGTAATTATCATGAAGGAACTAAATAAGACAATATAGAATAAGCCATAGCTAGGAAGAGAGCATACTGCGTTAAGAACTGTAAGTTCTTTGACCTTGTGTAAGCCCTGAATCCTTGTGACCTTGGGGCAAGTTATCCTAAGCTTCTGTTTGCTCATCTTTAAGTGCAGATATGGACAACAGCTGCTTCATGGGTTTGCTGGAGGAACACGAGACAGCATTCATGAAGCACTGAGCACCATGCTTGGTCTAGTGACATGGTCACTGCTGTTACCATTACAATTACTGTGACAGCTGCTACCACTGCTACTACTGCTGTTATTTAGGGTCCTGTCAGTCAGCACCAGCCATCACTGCCTGGTAGAAGCGTCTCCTTTGGTCCAGTGGGTGGGCAAGTGGCCTGTGGCTGCCTCGGTGACCCCCCCTTCCACAGTACAGGCAAAGAGGCCCTACCCGGGATTTTGCTGTGGCAATTTCAGCTTTCAGGATCTCAGGGTCATACTTAGAGCTGGATGACGAACCCGACACCACTGCAACGAAAAAGAAAAAAAAAAGTTCTGTAGAAGAAACACATTTTGGGAGAGATGGCTTATTTGGACATCTACATAAACCCAGAAAGGAATCACTAATCATGAACAAACTAAATGTCCAACAAGGGGGGGGATTTTTATTTTTTATTTTTTTAAGTTTATTTATTTATTTTGAGACAGAGAGCACACAAGCAGGGGAGGAGCAGAGACAGGGAGAGAAGGACTCCCAAGCAGGCTCTGCACCATCACCGCAGAGCCGGATGTGGGGTTTGAACTCATGAACTCTGAGATCATGACCTGAGCTGAGATCAAGAGTCAGACGCTTAACTGGCTGAGCCACCCAGGCACCCCAGTGAAGGGGAATTTTGCTAAATAAATATGGTACATGCATAAGTGAGGATGATACAACTTAACGTGATTTAAAACAATTGTACGCAGGAATTCTGAACAAGGGAAAATGTCCAAAACTTACTGCCACCTGAAAACAGTAGTTTATAAAAAGCCATAAAGAGTAACTTAAATTTGTTAAATATACACAGTTAACAAACATATATATACACATATGCATCTAGAAAAAGCACAGAAAGAAATATACCAAAAAGATAATGTTGATATGTAGAGATATGGATGATACATAAGACCAATTTTCATCTTTGTATTTTTATTTTCCACACTAAGAGGAATACATTTTTATAATCAGAAAAATAACTAAAAGTATTATTTATTGTACTCTACAATATTAATGTACTTTAAAAAAATTTATTTGAGAGCATGCAAGCAGGGGAGAGGGAGAGAACTCCATGCTCAGTGCAGAGCCCAAGTTGGGGCTCAATCCCACAACCCTGAGATCATGACCTGAACGGATGTCAAGAGTTATCAAGAAGCGCTTAACCAACTGAGTCACCCAGGTGCCCCCTTAATGTACATTTTTAAGGGAAAATAAATTACCCATAACCCCACCACCC
Source organism: Lynx rufus (assembly GCF_022079265.1). Lineage (NCBI taxonomy): Eukaryota > Metazoa > Chordata > Mammalia > Carnivora > Felidae > Lynx > Lynx rufus. The sequence goes on from NW_025814823.1 coordinate 180,732,908, forward strand.
TAATTCAATTCTCTTTTCTCAAAGTTACTTTGATTATCCACAGTTGTTATGTAGTTGTAATTACTGCATTAAAAAAATTTTAAAATAGTATTTATGTCTTGAAAAGATATTTAAAAAAAATTTTTTTTCAACGTTTATTTATTTTTGGGACAGAGAGAAACAGAGCATGAATGGGGGAGGGGCAGAGAGAGAGGGAGACACAGAATCGGAAACAGGCTCCAGGCTCTGAGCCATCAGCCCAGAGCCTGATGCGGGGCTCGAACTCACGCACCGCAAGATCGTGACCTGGCTGAAGTCGGACGCTTAACCGACTGCGCCACCCAGGCGCCCCTTGAACATAACAGGCTTACAAAATGAACATAACAGAGTAAAATACATTTGAAGTAAGGACATGAGACGAAGGGAAGACAAGAATGAGGAATCACATCCACAGGTGTGAGGTTAGTTAGGGCTCATGCAAACATGGAGGGTCCCCTTCCTTACCAGACACCACAAACCTGGCTCTGAGCTTCCTAACTGGTGATGTGGAGAGGGAAAGGGGCCCAATGTACAATTCATGGTGTCCTTAATACACCATAAACACAACCCCACTGTTCACGAAAAGGATAGGGGTTCTTAGTATGGAGGCCAGAGAAGAGCTTCTCCCCTGGGGCCTTAATCCCAACCAGGTGTGCAATTCCATCATTTCCTACCCCCCCCGCCCCCCACCCCTCACATCCCACCTAGTGTCTTCTGGACACTATGTGTGCACGTGCACAGTGAGATCAACTGCTGGGGCCTGGAGTTTCCTGAGGACAGAGACTGGTGGCAATTTCCATTGTTGGGAGGTAGGGCCTTCTGGTTATGCACGAGTTAAAATGGAACACTGAAAAGTTCCGGAGAAGGGAAATAAAACTGTCTGCATAATAACAGTAAAGATGATAGGCAGTGTTGCCTTTGTGCCCAGTTTACAGTGATGATGATGAGGAGGAGGAGGCTTTACCAGAAGAGATGGGTGGTGGGAACATCTGGATGGGTGGAGAAGACCTTGCAGTCCCCATTGTCAGCTTGGAATAGGGACTTCAGAATCACATGTTTGTTTCCAACTGGAAGCTTTCATTTCCTGTATTCTAATTCCTCTGATGTTTGCTGAACTTAGGGATTTCAGGGTGGGATTTGGCTGGATACATAGCTGGAGGCAGTGATTTAAGCAATTTCCCCCTGACAGTCTTTTTTCAACAAAATTTTAAGGTCATTAATATTTGTTACCCACTGATTAATTGTAAGAACATGATGAAAAGAGTCATTGGTGAAGAAAAAAGATGGGGATACACTCAAAAGGGGGTGTCCATTCTATGAGCACCCCATCCTGTCAACCACTCTGCTAACCAGGCTGTGCCACTGGACTTGGGTCTACACCACAGGGAACTGTAAACGAGAGAGTGTTAGCAGCCTGGGAGAATCCATGAAGAACTGTAAGACCTACCCTAACAGGGAGAGCATGACTGTGGGGACCAGAAACACCAGTGCTGATCTGTGGAAAGTGGGCGTGCTCCTTGGACATGCTCAAAAACCTTGGAGGGAAGGGAACCCAAAAAAGGACAGACTCCTGGGGCACCTGGGTGGCTCAGTCGGTTGAGCATCCGACTTCGGCTCAGGTCATGAGCTTGCGGTTTGTAAGTTCAAGCCCCACGTTGGGCTCTCTGCTGTCAGTACAGAGTCTGCTTTAGATCCTCTGTCTCCCTCTCTCTGCCCCTCCTCTGCTTGCTCTCTCTTTCAAAAATAAATATTTTTAAAAGTTAATGAAAAAAAAAGGAGAGGCTTGATTTTATTCCTATTAAAAAAAAAAAAACACAAAAAACGGACTCCCACCAACTGAGCCACTGGGGGCTTGGATTCTTATGCTTTGGAGTACCACCGGGAAGTACACTATTTGTATCCAAAGCTGTTGAAATGGGATGTAGTCTGTTACCATTTTTTTTAAAGTTTATTTATTTTGAGAGAGAGAGAGCAAGAGCATGGGAGTGAGCTGGGGGGGGGGGCGGGGAGAGAGAGAAAGAGAGAGAGAGAGAAAGAGAATCCCAAGCGCCTCCAAACTGATACAGGGTTTGATCCCATGAACTGTGAGATCATGACCTAAGCTGAAATCAAGAGTCAAAAACACTTAACTGACTGAGCCACCCAGGCATCCTGCCTGTTATCATTTCTTAAGTAAACATTTTACATAAGTAAAAAATGCATGTGGAAAGGTGCACAAATCATGTGTGCAGCTTGATGAATTTTCACAAAAGAAACACACTCAGCCAATAAGCACCACAATCAAGAAAAAGGTCATTGACCTCCTTCCCCTTGTGCCACTATCCCCTCACTATCTCTCCAACAAAGGAATTTTATATTCGAATAGGACCTCACAGGGTGACTTTAAATGCCCACCTTTTTATAGCTTTTGATTTGTAAGCTTTTTTTCAAGTTACAGATGACCACAAGTTTAACAGTCCAACATAGTACAAGGTTTGTTATAAAAAGAGAACATTCCCCAGGTCCCTATCCCTCACTCCTGAAAAGGGAATCATTTCAATGTGTTCAGCTAATTTCTTGATTACCAAGAGGCAGCAAGTTATTTTTGTTTTAGGCATTATGTACTTACTTACCTCTCTGGAGGACAGGGAGTTAGCTTCCCACCCTTCTCCAGGCCTGACATGGTACATGTGCACCCCTCCCAGCTCCCCATCCTCGGAGACAGCATAATCTTGGTGAAAGCCATCTTCAGTGTTTGCATTACTTTTACTCTGTAAACACCACTCGGGCCAGAGGCATGTAGCTGACTTTGCTTACTTTTCTTTTCCGGCACATTTTTTTGGGTTTGTTTTTCCTAGAGTTAATAATTGTCATTTTTATGCTTGCTCACTTTCTACAAACTGATCACAGATTCAACCTCACGCTCTGCCAGTTATCTGAATCTCCCCTCACAGGGTCCAGGCCCGTCTGCGTCCTGCTGGTTTCTGCCCTTTGGCTCTGCCTGGCCCAGGCACGTGCCTGCTTTGGCGTGAGCTGGTTGCTCTCTGTGCTGCGGGCATCCTGAGATGCCCTTCCTGCCTCTCTCCTCTTTCCTAAACACCATGTCTTCCCCTCCTACCAGCTCATTTCAGTAGAACACCAGCAGCTTCCCAAGGAGGAGGCCACAAAGGAAAGAAGCTTTTGAAATCATGCATGTCTAAAAATATCTTTGTTCTACCCTATAGTTGATTAAAGGTAGTTTTGCAGGATATAGAATTCTAGGTCGTAAGTGATTTTCCTTAAAAATTTGAAGTCATGGCTCCATTGTTCTAGGTTTCTAGTGTTACTGTTGAGCTACTCTGAGCTCTGATAATTTTTGTGTGGCCTGGTTTTTCTCTCTGAACGCTTTCAGGATCTTGGATCGTTCCATGTTTGAAGCGGTACAAAGGTATGTCTTGGTGTGAGTGGACTTTCATGCATTGTGCTCACTAAGCCCTTTCAATCTAAGAACTCTCTTCCAACTGTTCTGGGAAATTCTTCTGAAATTATTTTACCTGATGCTTCTTCTTCTCTGTTTCCTCTGGAACTTTTCATTATTCTGATAGGTTTCCTGGCCTGGTGCTCTACTTTTTTTTTTTTCCCCCTCTTTTCTTTTCCATCTCATTGTATTTTTGCTCTGATTTTTTAGAAGATTTCTTCAGGCTTACCTTCCAATCTTCCTACGGATTTTAAATTTCTGCTATAGCATTTTAATTTCTAAAGGTTCTTTTGTGTTCTCTTAATGTTCCTTTCTATAAAATATAGCATCTCTTGGGGCGCCTGGGTGGCGCAGTCGGTTGGGCGTCCGACTTCAGCTCAGGTCACGATCTCGCGGTCCGTGAGTTCGAGCCCCGCGTCGGGCTCTGGGCTGATGGCTCAGAGCCTGCAGCCTGTTTCCGATTCTGTGTCTCTCTCCCTCTCTGCCCCTCTCCCGTTCATGCTCTGTCTCTCTCTGTCTCAAAAATAAATAAACGTTAAAAAAAATAATAAAAAAATAAAATAAAATATAGCATCCCGTTCTTGTTTCATGGGTGTGTAGCTTCTCTTGATGTTTTCTCCATGTATACTCCCTGTTCCCACAAGGCCTCCCCATCACCAAGGGTTTGTTTTCATCTCTATTTTGCATGTCAGAGGCTTTGCTCAGGTGTCTGGAATCTCAGTTGTCTGCTCCAAAAGCAGAATGGAGGGGCGCCTGGGTGGTTTAGTCAGATGAGCGACCACCTTTGGCTCAGGTCATGATCTCATGGTTTGTGAGTTCGAGCCCCGCGTCGGGCTCTGTGCTGACAGCTCACAGCCTGGAGCCTGCTTCGGATTCTGTGTCTCCCTCTCTCTCTCTGCCCTTCCTCCACTCACGCTGTGTCTCTGTCTCAGAAATAAACATTAGAAAAAATTAAAAAAAAAAAAAAGCAGAATGGAGTGAGGTTTGTTGACTGTGGCTTATATGGTACATGCTTTGGCCGGACTATTTCATCCAGAAATGCTCAACGTCTTTACATCTCTTTTATCTGGTCAGATTCCCTAGACTCTGCTACTATCCAGCCTGGGTGGTAATAGCCTGGCACCATTCTGGGGACCAAGTGGTACATGTGAGCTGGGATCTCAAATCCTATGGGTCCGAGTTCACTTAATCACTGTGTTTTCAGTGTGGTGCACCCCACCTTGTATCCTGCCAGGTTGGGGATGGGCTGTATGATTTGGGGAAGAGATTTGCTTGTCCTTTTCCTAAAACAGCTTTTACCCAATCCTCTTTATCTCAGGGCCTCCTCAAACTTGACTTACATTCCCAAGGACAGCTGAGGATTCCAATTCCCACGACTTTTGCCAGTGATCTACGTAGACCAGAGCCTGGTTTTCCTCACGATCAGCTTGTATTCTCTTTTCTCAGGTCTATCAGATAGGTTGTCACCTGCCCATCTGCTTTCCAGCTTCCACATCTTATTGTCACTCTTTTTTCTCCCAGTCTCCCTGTCTTTGTGCATGTACTCCTTAAAAAGGAAATCTCTTATTTTGCATTTTCTTGGTTTCAGGAGTGAGGGAAATCAGGTAGGTGGTTCAACTGACATTTTTAACTACAAGGTTCCCAATGATTGCTTTTTCAAATGGGAAACCAAGGCCTAGAAAGAGGAAGGAACATGGTGAGGGCCCAAAGAACCCAGTTATCCTGAGTTCTCATCTTTCAGAGGATGGGAGAACCCAAATGTAACACAAGAACCTTAGAATTTGACTGATGACTTGTACTAAATTAAGAGAAAATTAAAAAAAAATTTTTTTTAATGTTTTTATTTATTTCTGAGACAGAGAGAGACAGAGTATGAGTGGGGAAGGGGCAGAAAGAGATGGAGACACAGAATGTGAAGCAGACTCCAGGCTCTGAGCTGTCAGCACAGAGCCCGATGTGGGACTCAAACTCATGGACTGCGAGATCATGACCTGAGCCAAAGTTGGATGCTTAACCGACTGAGCCACCCAGGTGCCCCAAGAGAAATGTTTTTGAGGTTAGATACTCCTGGGTATAAAGGCTCTGCCACTTTTTACTAGTGTGACCTTGAAGAAGCTCCTTCCCCTCTCTGGGCCTCAGTTTCCTGATATGTAAAAAAGAAACAATACTTGCAGGATAGTTGGGAGGGGAAGGTTACTTTAAATAATGGATGTGGAATGCCCATCACATTGCCCTGCAGGAATGTAACAGGTGCACAATAAATATTAGTTCTCTTCTCTTTCCCCATGGAGCCAGAGACTGCACCAGAGGTGCTGACAAAGCCTCCACCCCCAGGACCCCACCTGTGGCCAGGCCCCACCTCAGCCAAGGCCAGGTGGCAAAACTCTCACAAGCTCAGGCAAGCCATCTGAATTAGAAACAAGGCATGTGACCTCACCAGTCTATCAACATGTTGGAGAGCTTGACTTGGAAGACAAAGCTGGTTTTAAAACCCATAGAAAGTTATGAGGAGGAAGGGTCATGTCTTTTTAACTGGGATGCTTAGGCTGGGGACACCCCAATTCCTGGATGGTTTGGATCTCAGATCTGGTTAACAGAGATGATCTCAGTCACTTTAGGTGGAAGTTCTTTAACATTCAAACCAGTGGTGCCTTTGAACTTGATGGAGTCATATGATAAGACTGCATCATTATTTCCTACCACTAATCATGTATTTATTATTATTAGTTCCAGGGATCTGTTAAAATCTTTTGTCATTTCAATGCCAATAAATTAATAACATCAAAGAATTGTTATTATTTATTGAGAGCTTGAGAATATGACAAGTACTTTTCCAAGTACTTTACATCTGTTAACTAATTTAAGTCTCATAACACCCCAATGAAGGTGATACCATTATTATTTTTTTAAATGTTTATTTATTTTTGAGAGAAAGAGAGAGAGCAGGTGAAGGGCAGAGACAGAGGGAGACATAGAATCTGAAGCAGGCTCCAGGCTCTGAGCTGTCAGCACAGAACCTGATGTGGGGATTGAACTTACAAACTGTAAGATCATGATCTGAGCTGAAGTCGACACTTAACCGACCGAGCCACCCAGGTGCCCTAAGGTGATACCATTTTTATGTCAATTTTATAGAAGAATTTGAGGCAGAGAGAAGTAGCATATAACTTGGGCAAAGTTACACAGCTAGTAAATGGCATATCCTGGATGTGAACCCAGGCAGTCTAGCTCGAGTTCATACTCTCAAAATATTATGTAAAGTATTTAAGAAGAATGTTGAGCCATTAACATATTCTAAGGGTACTGGTTTACTGATACCAGTGGTTTTAAACTGGGAGAATTTTGCAACCCCCTAGAGTATATTTGGCAATGTCTGGAGACATTTTTGGTTGTTATAGCCTGCGGTAGGGGGTACTATTAGCATCTAGTGGGTAGAGACCAGAAGTGCTGCTCAACAACCCACAATATATAGGACAGTCCCTACAGTGAAGATTTAGCTGGCCTCCAATGTCAGTAGTACTGAGGTTGAGAAACTCTGACATGGACCCAGGAGAGGAAGGTACCATAACATTTTATATTTAAACAGAAGGGATCATACACATAAAGAGGTGAAGTATGTTCTCCAAGAGGACACAGTAACAGTGGAGATTCAAACTCAGGCCCTCTGACTTCAAAGTCCAATGATGGTCATCTCCTACCATCAGGCTTCTCTGTGGAAATATATCATGCCTGCCCATTTGGCTCTTTTCCCCACCTTGACTTTTTATTTTGGAAACTAAATGTATAGCAAATTTGAAAGACTAATATAATATTAATGTACCCTTCTTTTTCTAGGTCCACCAATTTTTAACATTTCCCCACATTTGTTCTATCTATCCCTCCCTCCACTCCAATTCTTCCTCTCACTGAGACGCCTGGTTCATAGAAAGCCCTCAATGAATGATTACTGAAAATGGTGGGTGGCCAAAAAATGCAAACCTGTCCTCTATTCAAAACCACCATGTCATTGGCAGCTACTGATCAGCTTACTGAGACTGATGGCATAGTTATATTGTTTTTTTTTCCTGCTAGATCTTTTTTGAAATTAAGCTGTAGACATGATGCCACATGCATGTCTTAAGAACAAGGACATTCTCCTACATAGCCACAATATGATGATCACAATTAAGACAATCTTCCAAATATCTGAGAATGTCTGTTATGGCTGCTTCCCCCTCACCCTCCCACCCCCCACCTGCAACCTCAACCCAGGGTCTAACCAGGGTGCAAACATTTAATCTGGTTTATGCCTCCATAGGTTTTTGTTGTTGTTGTTGTTGTTGTTGTTGTTTTAAGTATAGAAGAGTTTCCCCTCTTTCTAGTTTTTCACACTTTTTCCCCCCTCGAAGAGTCCAGGCCAATTATCTTGTAGGACATTCCACATTATGGAGCTGTCTGGCTGTTTCTTGATGATTTGATGGACGGTAAATATTTTTGTCAAGAATCCTCCACAATGTTCTTACTGCATCACATCAGAAAGCACACGATGTCAGTTCGTCTCCTTACGGTGATGCTAATTTTACACCTGTGTAAGGCGGTAGCTGCAGTTCTTTCCATGTGAAAATACACTTTACCTTCTGAAATTCATAAGTGATTTGTGGGGTGATACTTTGGGTCCATATAAGCATCCTGTCCCCCAAAATATGAAGGTTCATTTTTATACACACTTGTCACTTCTCAGACTGCAGGGCTTCAGGAGAAAACAAAATCACCCCACCTCTTCAAATCTGAGCTTCACTAGGGACAATAATATCTCCCTGCCAGGGCTGTGGCAAGGATGATGCTATAGATTGAATTCCCTCCTCCCTGCCCCCAATCCATATGTTGAAGCCCTAACCCCCAATGGGATGGTATCTGAAGAAAGGTCTTTGGGAGGTGATTAGGTTTAGATGAGGTCACGAGGGTGGGGCTTTCATGATGGGATTAGTGACTGTACAAGAAGAGACTGTGCTCTCTGTCTCCCTCTCTGCTATGTGATGACACAGTGAGAAGGCAGCCATCTGCCAGCCAGAAAGAGGGCTCTCACTAGAACCAGACCATGCTGACACCCTGATCTTGGACTTCAAGCTCCAGAACTATGGGAAAATATATTTCTGTTGTTTAAGCCACCTAGTCTCTGAGATTCTGTTATGGCAGCCTGAGCTGCCTAAAACAGATTAAGTGCTAAAACGCTCATGACAGTCTCTAGGACATTACTTGACCTAGAAAAAGGTAATAAGTATAATACAGTTCTTTTCCATAATCTGAGACTCTGGGGATTTGCTTGAGTCGCCAGGGAAAAGGGCAGGGCTGGGAAAGTGAGTAACTGGGCAAGTTCTGTCCCCAAGGCGGACTGAACTTCTCAAAATGAGGGCTTCACACAGGAGAAGTATCCAGTGACGCAGCCAAGCTATGTCAACCTAACAGCATGGCCTAGTGCTGGCCCCTTCGCCCACACTGAGGATGCTGGAGGGGCAGATGGGATGGATTTACAACTTACTGCTGCTCTCACCGGCTCTAAGACCCTGGGCATGTCATCAACTCCGCTAACCTGTTTCCTTCCCTATTACAGGGGATATTAACTGTCCTCATCCACAGGATTATTATGAGGATTCAGTGAAATAGCATTTTCAGCCTGACATGTACTAAGCACTCAAAAAACATGGGGCAGGGCTGGTTATTAGAAATAGTGGTAAAAGACAAAAAACCCCAACACACTGGCAAATGTAAGTAGGCTCCTGAACAGGTACTGGTCTGGTACTGCACTGGGAATGAAGGACTGGGGCCTTGGCATGCCTATTCTCCTGAAGATACCAGTGCGAACCAGGGAGACAGGAGCCCCGCCCTTACAGAGTTAACATGCCACTGGATGTAATACAGACATGTAAGCAGATGTCTTGTGACACATGCAATGAAGAAAATAAACAGAGAGCCATTACAAAGGCTACCACTGGGGAAGGGAGTCTGTTGATGGAGCTGTCAGAAGCGAGCCTCTCAGAGGAGATGACAGGAAGAATGGGACTGGAAGGGTGAGACCAGAAGGGTAAGAGGGAACCAGCTATGCAAACAGACAGAAGAGCATCCTAGGCAGGGGTGCAGCAAGTGCAAAAGTGCCAAGGTGGAAAGGTGCAGGGCAGGCTAGGGGAGCAGAGTGGGGGGCTCTGGAGCCCAGTGAACGAGGAATGGAGTGCAGCAAGTGGCCGCATGAGACGAGGCTGGGGTGGCTGCAGGAGCCTGACCACAAAGGGCAGTGGAGGCTGTGGAAGGAATGATGGGAAGCCACTGAAGGTTTTTTGTTTAAATTGTGGTGAAATATACATAGCGTAAAATTCATTTTTAAGTGTCCAGTTCAGGGGCATTAAGTACATTTACAGTGTTGTGCAACCACACCACTGTCCATCTCCAGACCATTTTCATCCTCCCAACTTCAAGCTCTCTCCATTGAAGAAGAACTCCCTACACCCCACATCCTCTAGCCTTTGAAGGGCTTTAAATGAGGAGGTCTGTAAGCTGGCTGATAGTCTGAGATGACTGCAGACGAATGAAAGGCATGGAATGAAAGAGGCATATGAATCACTGCAAGGCAGGAGCAGACGGGCTTCGGAGAGGATGGTGGTTTGCACGAGAAGCAGAGATGGAAGAAAACTGGCAGATCTGAGAAGCACTGAGAGGCGAGCCAGACAGGACTGGGTGCAGTCCTTCCCGCCATCGTGCAGGGGTGCGGGCGCTGGTGGCGGGAGGTACTCACAGCTGACCTGGGAGCCCAGCTTGTGCTCCCAGACGGCGTGCAGCTGCTGATACTCCTGCTGTGCGAGCTCTAGGCGCTGCTGCTTCACCTGGTAGATCTCCTTCTGCGCGCTCAAGGCCTCCTGGGCCACCACCAGGTAATCCTTCAGCATGTGCTCCTGCTCCTGCCGCCATTGCACCCGGGGGTCCTCGATCTGAGTGGTTTCTGGAACAGACCCCAGAGACCCTAGGTCAGCACCTCACCAAGACATGTTGGGTCAGTGGCCTGTGGGATGCACTACCAGAAAACAGAGAATATAGTAAACAGAGTATCACAATACAAGCAGATGCATTAAACTTACCTGTTAAGCAACAGACTCTCCATTTGGGTTAAGCCAACAAAATCAATATAAACCAGAATTAATTTCCATACCCAAAGTCAGTCTGTCTCAGAACAGCAAGGAGAAGGACCAGGTTTGAGTTCTAATCTAGACAGAGAGGCTCAAGGATATTACAGATCCTTAAGGTCATCAGTTTTGGTAAAGAGTGAAGAAAAAGAAAACAAAAAATATTTTAGAGGCTATGAAAAATAGGGACCCGTTGCCTGCTGGAAATGTAAATTAGTAACAGATTTAGAAGAGGACTATCCGACGATGCACATTAAGAGCCTTGAAATGTGAATACCCTGTGACCAATAATTCCCCCATAGTATTAACCAGTAATCCCCCCACAATAATTTATTACCAAGTGTAATAAAAAATTTAGGCAAAGATGCCTTTGTACCAAACTGTGATAATAGTGATGAAAAGGATAACAAGCGCTAATATAACATCTACTCTATGCCAAGCACTGTTCTAACTACTGTACATCTCTTTGCCCCTTCAATCCTCACACTAACCCTAAAAGTAGATTTTGTTATAAACCCCACTACATGAAAGAGAAAATCTAGGCACAGATTAAATACCTTGCTCAAGGTCACATGGAAAATAACTGGTCAAGTCTGCTATATTTACACAACATGCTGCCACAGCCACCAAAAATAGTGTCTTCAAAGAAATGTGAATGAAACAGAAAGAGGCCTATTATGTATAAGTGAGTGGAGGTGCAGGGGGCAAAATTGAATAATGCTGTGTTTATTGAAACAATATGTACATTCTCAAAAGCATTAGGAGAATGCTTAGCAAATTATCAGCAGTAGATATGTCTTGGTGGTACGATATTTCTTCATTCTTTTAAAAAAATGCAATAAATATGTACAGTGATCATTTGAAAAAAGGTCAAAATCCAAAAAAAAAAACAATAATTTTTTTATATGTACAATGGAATACTATTTGGCAATGAGAAAGAATGAAATATGGCCTTTTGTAGCAACGTGGATGGAGCTGGAGAGTGTTATGCTAAGTGAAATAAGTCATACAGAGAAAGATACCATGTTTTCACTCTTAATGTGGATCCTGAGAAACTTAACAAAAGACCATGGGGGAGGGGAAGGGGGAAAAAAAAAGTTACAGAGAGGGCCGAAGCCAAACCATAAGAGACTTAAAAACTGAGAATAAACTGAGGGTTGATAGGGGGTGGGAGGGAGGGGAAAGTGGGTGATGGGCATTGAGGAGGACACCTGTTGGGATGAGCACTGGGAGTTGTATGGAAACCAATTTGACAATAAATTTCATATTAAGAAAAAAAGAAAAAAATTTACTACCTATTAGAAAAACAAAAACAAAAAAAATTTTAAAGCTAATTTATTTATTTTGAGACAGAAAGAGAGAGAGAGAGAGCAGGAGGGGCAGAGAGAGAGAAGAAGACAAAGAGAATCTAAGCAGGCTAGAGGTTATCAGCACAGAGCCCGATGCAGGGCTTGAACTCACCAACTGTGAGATCATCAGCTAAGCCAAAACCAAGAGCTGGACGCTTAACCAAGCAAGCCACTCAGGTGCCCCAAGACAGACATTAAGAAAAAAAAAGGGATAGCTAACAGCTGAACAGACATGGAAGATATCAAAGCAATGTCAAGGAATCGATGCCCCTCAACTGCCAACCCTTCAGCCATCTCCCCACTGGTGGGTGGGGCTGGGGGGCAAAACACACCAGAAACTGTATAATCATGGTCATGTGGTGAATCCAGCCAGTGGACAGGTTCTGCTTAACTGAAAGTGTTTTATTAATTTTAAGTTGGTTACTGGTATATAAAAACAGGGAGATTTAAACATTACAATCCTGATCTCTGTTTTTTCAGAAGATCTGGCCGTGCTGAGTCCACAGTTTGCCACAGACCCAAGTACTCCATCAGTCTGCTGGTCTGCTTCATTCATTTATGTCATGGTCTGACTCCTGGGGAATTTGAGTTTGTGCCTCCTTTTGTAGGGCCGATAGCTCCCATTCCTCATTCACCAAATGAGCATTTCCAATGAAAGAAAGAAGGTATAGGGAGGATGATCACAGAAGCAGCAGGGCCAAGTTACTGTCCCTACCAGTAACTGCTGTGTTACAATGGGCAGGTTGCTTAACCTTTCTGAATCTACCTCTGTAATTGTTAAAGAGGATAACAGGTCCTGCTTACCCTGCTTCTAGGAAGCTATAAAGCACTTCTGCCCAAGTAAAGTAAACAAACGTTGGTGAGAGTAAAGCCCAAACTATTTACTGGGACCAGTTTTTTAACTGTGAATAGCAATTCTTTAAACTCTTCCTCCTCCTTTTTCTGGGAAAGAAAACAAAGTCTAAAGATTGCTGGCAGGAGCCACAAGATTGTTTCTCATAAGGAAAGCTCTGCAACACTTCCACCAGGAAAGGAGGAGGAATATTTACAAGAAAAGATTAAAAAGGGGAGCATTTGCGGCACCTGGGTGGTTCAGTTGGTTAAGCATCTGACTTCGACTCAGGTCACGATCTCGTGGTTTGTGAGTTCGAGCCCTGTGTCGAGCTTTGTGCTGACAGCTCAGAGCCTGGAGCCTGCTTCAGATTCTGTGTCTCCCTCCCTCTCTGCCCCTCCTCCGCTCATGCTCTGTCTTTCTCAAAAATAAATAAACACAAATAATAATAATAATAAATAAATAAATAAATAAATAAATAAATAAAAAGGGGGGAGCATTTTATAAAGCTGGGTCCTATGTCCCATCAGTAGATAGGGATGCCCTCAGAGTCAGGGACTCCTGAGTGCCCAAGCGTTAGCCTCAGACATCCAGCCGACAGAGCCCACAGAAAAGATACAGCTGATCATGGCCAGGCTGGAGATGTTTTCTAAAATATGTAAATTTTTAAAGTTTACACTTTTGGGGAAAAATACAAAAAAGGAAAATCTCACAATTCTACTACCGCAAATTTATAAAACAAGTGAGAGTTTCCATGTCTCTAATCCTACTCCCTACAGGTAACTGCTGCTAGGAGTCTCACACACTAAAAGATACTGCCCTCTAATTATACATAAACCTGTTTGTTGATACATATGTGTCTGTATACAGAAACTTATTTTTAATGCAACATGGCCCCATGTTATACATACTGGTCTGTAATTTGCTTTCATCTGCAAATGACAGATATTGTTCATCCTTCCTTATTGGGTGAAGATTTACCTCAAGTCTTTTTGTTTATTCTTTTTTTTTTTTTTAGTTTTATTACTGTTTTTATTTATTTTTTAATTTTTTATTTACCTTGACCATTTAAATGGTTGCATAGTATTCCATGGAATGGGATTAGGCTGTATTTATGGTAGGGTATTAGTGGCTTCCCAGACTTCTACTGGGAAATATTTGGATTGTTTTAAGTTTTTTTGCTATTATAAACAATGCTGCAGCAACAACTGTTAAAAAAAATAGTTGTGTGAACTTGTATGATTAATTCTGCAAGATATACTTCTTAATACAGGGACTACCTTTCAAACGGTTGTACCAATTCTTATTCTCACAAACAGCCTATGAAAGTGCCTTTTCCCCCAGATTCTCAGCAAAATTGCTTTAAAAAATGTTGGTACTTCATCCAGTAATTTTGGGTCCTGGCAGTATATTAGAATCAGCTGAGGAGCTACAAAACAGCAAAAACACAAAAAACCCTGAACCCTGCCCCAGAACATTTATATCAGAATTTCCATGAGTGGGACCCAGGCACTGAGACTTGTGAAAGCTTCCCCAGGTGACTTCAATAGACAGACGTGGCTGAGAAACCTTGACTGACACAATTAGAATCACTTGGGGGGAATTTTAACACTCCTGATACCCAGGCCCCACCCCTGGATCAATTAGATCAGAATCTCTGGGGATGGGGATGAGGCAGTGGTGATTTGCAAAGCTCCCCAAATATTCCAGTGTGCCACCAAAGGTGAAAACCACTCTCTCAGAGGTGACAGCACAGATGCGCTGAGCGCTCACTGAAGCTGGCAGGCAAGGCTGGCAGGTGTGATGCTGAGCTCCAGGTAGGATCTCCCGCCAAAGGGCTGGCTGAGATGCTGGCCCTTGACCAGCAGCAAGGGCACACCTGGATGAACTCTCCCCAGAGCGTTCTGTTTAGTAGCGCCCTCTCTGTGGCCAAGGTCCTCTACTCCTTGGAATATAAAAGTATGGAAGAGCCTTAATTGGAGGCTGGCTACCAATTTGGGTGGCCCAATCATTCTTTCATAGTAGAAACCAACACAGATAGATGAGTGCACACGTAGACAAACAACACGCAACCTCATATCAGAACACTGGTTTCAACCTGGCTACATGTTGGAACTACCCCAGAGATTTCCACTTAATTGGTCTACAGTATGAAGTGGGCATCAATGTATGGCTTAAATCAGCTTTATTAAGGCAAAATTTAAATATGATCAATGCAGGCATTGTTTTCGATATGTTTTGACAAATGTGTACACCATAAACCATCGCTTAAATCGATGGGTAAAATGTTTCCTTTACCTCAACGATCCCTGTACTCTTTCCAGGTTACTCCCACCCACCTCCTCCCTCCTCTTCAGCCTATTCAGAACTTCCTATCGATGGATGCATAAGTGTATGATCTCTGAGCCTTCCTTCTTATGCTCAGCATAAGGCTTTGAGACTCATTTATGTTGTTGTATCAGTGACTTGCTTATTACTGCTGAATAATATTCTATTGTATGAATATATCACAGTTCACTTTTTGAAAAACCTTTAGGTTGTCTCTCTCTAGTTTGGGATTATCATGAAAAGCTGTAATGAACATGCATGCACAAATCTTTGTATGGGCATATATTTGCATTTCTCCTAGGCAAAATTATCCAGCAATGGAATTGCTGGGTTGTATTGTAAGCCTATGTTGAATTTTATTTAAAAAAAAACTGGCAAACTGGGGCGCCTGGGTGGCTCAGTCAGTTAAGCGTGTGACTTCGGCTCAGGTCAGATCTTACAGTTCATGAGTTCATGGCTCTCTGCTGTCAGCACAGATCCTACTTTGGATCTTCTGTCCTCTCCACCCCCCACCTCTCAAAAATAAATAAACATTAAAAAAGAATAGAAAAACTGTTTTCCAAAATGGCTGTTCCAATTTACATTCTCACCACTAATTTACTGGAGTTGTAATTCTTCCATATTCGCCAACCACTGGTATTGTTAATCTTCATTTCAGTCATTATAGTGGGTATGCTGTGGTACCCGCCTGCAGTTTAAATCTGCATTTCCCCAAGGACTGATGATGGAAACATACTTTTATGTGTCCATTGGCCATCTGTATGTCTTTAGTGTTTTTTAAATCTCTTTCTTATTTTTTTTATTGGGTTGTTGGGCTTCTTACTATTTTAAGATAGGAGTCCTTTTATATATTCTTGATATAGGTCCTCTGTTAGATCTAAATATTGTAAGTATTTTTTCCTTACCTGTGGCTTACCTTTTCAGTTTCTTACTGGTGTCTTTTGAACAACAGAGGTTTACATTCAATGAAGCCCCATTCATCAATTTTTCTTTTATAGTTAGTGGTTTTTGGGTCTTGTCCCCCCCCCCCCCAAAAAAATCTTTGCCTGTTCTACAATCTTGAAGATTTTTCTCCTATGTTTTCTTCTAGATGTTCTCTAGTTTTCCATTTTATGTTTGGGTCTATGGTCATTTTGAGTTTATTTTTATACACGGTGTGAGGTGGGGACAGAAGTGGGTGTATTTTTTTCCATGTGGACCAGCAACTATTGAAAAGACTGTCCTTTAGGATACCGGGCTTTTCAAAAGTTCCCAGGGGTGTCTAGGGAGTTGTGTTAGTTAACAGCCTTTGTCCTGCATTAGTCAGACTCTGAGAGGGTCCCCCCAGGCCCAGCCTCTTCTGCTGGTACCCTCCTTCCTGAGTCTATCACATTTGAATAGATATCTTTACATCAGGCAGGATCCTTGAGATCACCTTGGCTAGTTATTTTTTAGTTCTCATTTTTTTTAATTAAAGCTATACATGGGCACAGTTTAATCACTGAGCACTTTACACACCTGGCTACATAAAACATCATTACCCCATCCTCTTCCCTCTCAGGCTCTCCTCCCCAGAAGGCAGCTACTGCCAACACTTAGCTAAGCGCAGCCATCACTGAGAACCCCTTCTCTATCCTTCTTCGTGCTCCAAACCTCCATCTACAAATGTATTCCACACACGTTCTCCACACTCACAAGCTCTGCATATAATCCACACACCACCTCCTCCACACACCACACGCCCACTTTCTACACACACCACATGCATACCCACACGGCTAATGCTAGTGCATTCTCCAAGGGCTTTAACAACAATTGTCTTAAAAACAGCTGAACATCTGGAGAATGCCCAACCTTGTTACTATGCAAAGGAATGCAAATGAAAAGCAGTGAAGCAACAGTTTAAACCTATAATGAATTTATCAAGAAATAAGGAAATGAAAATCACCCCTTACAGATCAAGGCATGAGGATAACAGTACCCTTACTGCCTATGGCAATACAGGTTGATACAGTCTTTTGGAAGTTCTTATCAATTTAGGAACGAATATGGATTAGAAGTCTCAAAAATGTTCATAGTCTCTTGCTTAGTAATCCTATATTTGGAAATATAAACTTAGGAAATTGTCACAAAGGAGAGGAGCAATATGAATAATGATTCTCCCCCTATTTATTTATAACAAATAGATGGAAATAGTGCAGGAGAACAGCAATAGGGGTAATTATGGTGCATTTGTTTTATGTGTTAAAATGTATTGCTTACATTCATTTGATGTACTAAAAATGACAATATGAAGACTGTGTGGCATCTCTCAAATACTCATAACACAATATGAAGGGAAAACACTAGAACACATAATTTGATCCCTGATTAAAACCATCTAATCAAGGGTGCTTAGGCTGCTCAGTTGGTTAAGTGTCTAACTCTTGATTTCAGCTCAGGTCATGATATCACAGTTTGTGAGGTCTGTGGGCCTGCGGGTCTGGGGCACTGCAATCAGGCTCTGTGCTGACAGTGTGGAACCCGCTTAGGATTCTCTCTCCCTCTGTCTCTGCCCCTCCCCCTGCTCATGTGCACTCTCTCTCTCTCTCAAAATAAATAAACTTAAAAAGAAACCCAAAACACAAAAACCATCTAATCATGATGGATGGAAACAGTCTGTGGGAGTACTGAACACTCACATCTGAAATAATGGGTTATATTTTGGTTGTCTATATTTATTGGTTCTCACTCCTCTGTCTGTCTCTCTCTCTCTATCTCTCTCTCTATCTCTATCTATCTACATATCTATATCTATATATAGATACAGATAGAGAGAGAGTACACAAGCGAGGGAGAGGGACAGAGGGAGAAAGAGAGAGAGAATCTTAAGCAGACTCCACGCTCAGCAAGGAGCCTGACATGGGGCTGGATCCCATGACCCTGAGATCATGACCTGAGCTACTGACTGAGCCACCTCAGGCACTGCTCCCCCACCCCTACCCCTGGTCTTCTTTCAGACTCACTCCAGTCAGGCCTTTGCCCTGAGTCCTTGTCCACAGCTTCCCTCGAAAGTTGGGTCTATCTCAGTCTTCATATCTGACCCATCAGAAGCATCTGACAGGGCTGACGACACTCTCCTCATCATGCTTCCTTCAGGATGGCCTGGTTTTCCGTCTGCCTTTCTGGTCACTCCTCAGGTTTTTCTCCTTTCTGCACCCACTTACTATCTGAGAACCCCAAGACTCATTCCTTGGTCCTCTTCTCTTTGATTTACTATCTGAGAACCCCAAGACTCATTCCTTGGTCCTCTTCTCTTTGATTTACTCCTTTGGTGATCTCAGCTAGCTTCATGTCTTTAAATACTACTGTGTTGTATGCCAACAACTCCCAAACAACTAGCTTTAGCCCAGATCTCTTATCCAAACTCCAGATTCCTCCATCAAACATACCAGACTTCTCCCTCAAGTCTTAGATGTGTAACAGGTATAGAAGACTCGACATGTCCAAAATCATTTTCCTCCCTACACCCAATACTCTAGTTTTTTCCATTCAATAAATGGCAACTCCATCCTGCCAGCTGCTCTGCCCCATGAGGGCCATTCATTCCTCTTTCTCTCATGTTCCATATGCAGTCTACCAAGAAATCCTGTTGTCTCTACCTTGAAAATACATCCACATCTGGCCACTTTTCACTACCTCCACCACCAAGGCCTTGGTCTGGGGCACTGCCCTCTGTCACCTGGATGACTGCAATCATCTCTCACAAGCTTCTCTGCTTCTGTCCTTGCTCCACTAAGTTCTATTCTCAGCAAAGCAGCCAGAGTGGCCCTTTTAAGACATAAAGCAGATCATGCCACTCATCAGCTGAAAACTCTCCAATGGCTCTCATCTCACACGGAGCAAAAAGCTAGAGCCCTTAAGGCAAACCACCACCCCATCTATGCCCTGCAACTCTCTGGCCTGAGGTCCTTCTCCCGGCTTCCTTACTCACTCTGCCATGTGCACACCTGCCTCCTTGTCATCCCCATGCAAACTAAACGTGGCCACTACTCAGAGTTCTTGCTCTAACAATTCTCTACCTGAAAGGCCCCCTTATCTCCCTCAAGTCTTAGTTCAAATCTCATTTTCTCAACCAGGTCTTCTTCCTGAAGACCATGGCCACTGTCCTTCCCCACCACCCTCAAACTCATCCCAGCACGTCTCAGCCCACACTCTTTTTCTTTCTCCTGTAATACTTTGTCTAATGTACTACATAATATGCTTATTTGTGTTATTTTTTGTCTCTTCTGCCAGAATGAAAGCTCTCTAAGGGCCAGAATCACTGCCATTACAAACACTCTCATGTATCCCAAGTTCCAAGAACAGTGCCTGGAACATTGCAGATAGTCAGTGAATATTTGCTGAATGAATGAATGCTGGACAGTGGATTGAACCTATTCAATTCTCTTATGTTTATAACTGGAGAAGGTAATTTCAGTCTGTGAACAACACACACACAGAGGACTGGTCTGAGTCCCCGGCTCTGAATGCTTAGGCCTCGAGGGTCACACTACCACCACCTGTACCCCACACAGGCTCCATCTGCAGAAGGTGGTGCCCTCCATCCAACCAGGACACCTTCAAAGCAAAAGGCACCCAGTGGTCTGAGAGCTGGTAAAACTGTCAGAATTCTTCCTATTGTGGCCCCCATTTACTTACCTGCCCATACATCCCATTTCTGCCATCATCTCCTCAAGAGTAAACTCTGCCACTGCCTGCTATTCCTTCCTGCCTTCTATTTCTCCAACAACTCCCAGAAGCACCTTAAAATACTGCTCTTGCCATCAGATTTTAATGAGGGGGATGAACTCAGTAATTAGACACAAGGAGTAGACTGGTTTGGGTCCCTGTACATCACTGTTGAACCCAGCATACCGTGCAGCCCTCCAAGCATTAACCTCATTCCCTGTACACACTCAATTAGGCATATTTACTTCTCATTCTCTAGCATGCAATTGTGAGCGCTAATAAAAACCTCTGCTACCCCCAACAATGCAATTAATGTCATTAGCTGTCTCTCAGAAACTTGTCTACACTTTGGTGCCGACGAAGTCTGCTCATTCATCCATTTAGTCATGAGTTCATGCACGTATGCCCTTTCCTATTTAGCAAAGATCAAGTGCATACCTACTATGTGCCTTACCAAGCACAGGCCTGGGGCGGCATGATGAATTAGACACTGCCCTGCTTTACAACAGGCAAATGGTTATACCACAGAGTGATGAGGGGCACGACAGAGGCATAGCCAGGTGCTACTGAACTTGGAGGAGAAAGCGAATCGGGGAGCACACTCGGCTCCCTAGTAGCAGTTCGAATCCCAGCTCTGCTGTGCTTTAGCCCTGAGTGTCAAGCAGTCAGTGATGACCTTTAAGTTGCATTTATAAGACAGGGATAATCATCCTAACACCCCTCAGGGGAGCCAGGAGGATTAAGTGAGAAGACGTCTATCAGGTGTCTATTCCAGCACATGGCACAGATTGTGTGGTCAGTAAACAGAGGCTACTAGGATCTCGTGCCCTATTCACAGCCTTCAGGCCTGGCCAGGCACATCCCATTTCATTCCATTCACCTCTTTCCTGACAGGACAAAGGGAATCCTACACTTCAGAAGGCTGGAAGCAAGACAGGCATGGACACGTGGGGCAGTGAATTTCAGAGGACAGGACATAATCTTGGCCAAGAAGGTGTACAAAGGATGAAGCCCAGGGGCGCCTGGGTGGCTTGGTCAGTTAAGCGTCCGACTTCGGCTCAGGTCATGATCTCACGGTCCGTAAGTTCGAGCCCCGCGTCGGGCTCTGTGCTGACAGCTCAGAGCCTGGAGCCTGTTTCAGATTCTGTGTCTCCCTCTCTCTGACCCTCCCCTGTTCATGCTCTGTCTCTCTCTGTCTCAAAAATAAATAAACGTTAAAAAAAAAAAATTAAAAAAAAAAAAAAGGATGAAGCCCAAATACCCATTAAGTCTCCTTGGCTCAGGGACCATGACTTGGGTTCCTCCACCTGTTAGACAACACGCTTGTCCCTTTCTCAACCTATTCTTACATCATTGCCTCAGAGACAAAGACACTAGGAATCTTTACTCTGGATCAGGATACTTGGATCATGTACATGAAGCAAAGGTCAGCTGACCACTATAATGAGCTAGAGACACCACAACTGATACCAATCCACTATGGACACACATGTATGCATGCTGCTAGGGACATGCCGGGGCTCTGGTCTGGTAATGACAATGACACACCTGCCTTACATGGAAAAAAATCTGTACGCACAAAAATTGGTATATGTTAGGGGCGCCTGGGTGGCACAGTCAGTTAAGCGTCCGACTTCAGCCAGGTCACGATCTCGCGGTCCGGGAGTTCGAGCCCCGCGTCGGGCTCTGGGCTGATGGCTCAGAGCCTGGAGCCTGTTTCCGATTCTGTGTCTCCCTCTCTCTCTGCCCCTCCCCCGTTCATGCTCTGTCTCTCTCTGTCCCAAAAATAAATAAACGTTGAAAAAATTGGTATATGTTAAAGAAAAGGATATCTGCATATACACACAAACATACAATCGGAATATTTCTGGAATGATACAAAAGAAATTATTAGCAGTGGTTGCTTCTGTAAAATTGGGGAGATGGGTTGTGAGGGGAGAGTTTTAGATTCTATTTAAAATCCTTCTAAATGGTTATTTTGTACGAGCATACATTATCTATCTATATCTACATCGACATCTCCATCTCACTCTATATAAAACAAAACACAATCTGGCTTCAAGAGCCTCTGCCGGCAGCTCTTCCAGACTTGGGGGGTGGGTGTGGAGGTAGAGGGATGGGGTGCAAGATGGGGAAGGGATGCTGGACAGGAACTTACTGGTGTTGTGGTCTATGAAGTAGTCTCCGACCTGTGGGTCATACGCCTCTTCCCATCCTAGTGGCAACTCATCACTAATGCAGTCAGCAAAGGTGAGTGGTTTGGTGTACCTGGCAAGGGAGAGGAGAAACACACTCCATCAGCCCAAGGTCCCCAAAGCCCTGCAATTCACTGCTTCTCTCAGCCCCCTGCTCCTCTGGATTGACCCAGCAGAGCCACAGACTTTGCACTGACCCCAACTCTGCTGTGCCCAAGGCCCCCAGGAAGGTGAGTGCATGGCAGCAGCAGCAGGATTACGTCACCCAGGAGGGAAGCAGGGATTCGGCATTCCAGGCCTAACTCTGCCACTGATTTGGGAATGATGTGAGCACGTCAGCTTCCTTCTCTGGGCCTCTGTTTCTGCATCTCTGGGCGGTGTGCAGAAAAAGGTTCGAAGGTCAAGTCTCGCTTCTGGACTGGGACTCCAGCCCTCACTGGCTTCTTCATCTGTGACTCACTTGCCCACCCCACCCCCAGTCTTCATCCTGGCTCTACCCTATGTCTGTTGTGCCCACTTGCCCTCTGGAAAGCTGGCTTACAGCAGCATCTAGAATGGCAGATGTTCCATCCTTATGAATTTGGCCAGAAGCAGTATTTATCTGCTTCTTGAGCCGTTCCTAAATGCCTATACCCACCTCTGTCCTTCCCCAGATAACCCAGGCCAAACTGATCTTTTTGGTAATAACCACTCTCTAAGACCCCGTTTTGGTGTTCAGTGGTGGTAATCACCCACTTGGTGGCTAAGTCAGACAGACAAATCATCCAAATAAATGAACTAAGGCCTGTCAAGGCTGGAAAACAGCACAAACCATCGTTTAAGCATTTCAGTCAGAGTGCAAGGAGCCACGAACCTAGATATACAGCCAATCAGCCTGAGTGGCCCCTCCAAAAAGCCCCTTTGGTTTCTCCTATTACTGCCTCTGCTTAAAACCCATACTCAGATGTTCTCTCTCTCCAGTCTGTTCCCAAGCCCTCAGAGTCCTGGAAGGCCACACGGCTCTGTTTCGTCACCCTTTGGATAGAGTGGCTAGCTTACACACAACAGGACAGGAAGAAAATAGACTGAAATAGGGTCCAGGATTTCTGATCAAGACCTTCCCTCCAAGCCTCAGAAAACTACCCTCTCTCCTGTACTGTGCAATCTCCTTTCCTATAACCACTCCAGCTCAGATTTAAAGCAAAATATATAGGGGAGGGGTGCCTGGGTGGCTCAGTTGGTTAAGCATCTCACCCCTGATCTCAGCTCAGGTCATGATCTCACACTTCATGTGTTCAATCCCTGTGTCAGGCTCTGTGCTGACAGCATGGAGCCTGCCTGGGATTCTCTGTCTCCCTCTCTCTCTACTCCTCCCCTTGCCCTCTCAAAAATAAACATTTAAAATACGTGTGTGTGTATACACACACACACACACACACAATAGATATATATAGATATATATATAGATAGATAGATATACACTATACTACTATACACACACACACACACACACACACACACACACATATGTGGGAGAAAAGAAACACTGAAAAAGCCCCTGGTGGACAGAATGTGGTGTGCGCAACGTGCCACTACATATCCAAGGTCAGGCAGGCTGCGAAAAATACCTACTGAATAAATGGAGATTCCAAAAGCTTCCATTAGTCAGTAATTTACTGCTGCATTGTGGGAGATGATGAGGGTGAGGCTAGAGGTAAATATGATATGCGAAAGACTAAGCACCGTCAAATAAGGTTTCAATAAGCATCACTTATATTGGCTGTGTGGGTTTGGCAACTTATTTAACTTCTCTGAACCTTAGTATTTGTATCTGAAAAGTGGGATAATAATAACTGTCCAGGTTAGGTTAACTAACGTCATGTTTTAAGAGCATTTAGCACAGATACTGGTGTGAATGAGTGCTCACAAAACATCAGTTATTGTTATCTCCATTTCCCAGAAGGTGAAACTGAGGCTAAGAAAGACTAAATAACATTCTCCAAGTCAATGACAAAACTGGGATTTCAAGCAAGGAAATGTGTCTCCAGAACTCCTGCTGTGTGTGAGCTCAAGGGTTCTTTTGAAAGTTGACATCTTCAGTGCATCTCCTGAGCCCCATGGAAAAATCATAAGCCACTGTCTTGGAGTCAAAGCAGGGAAAAATGGAGAAGACACACAGGTGATAGGGACTTCCCTCAGCAGACGATACTCCTCATTCAGGTACACCTGTGCCAGTCTGGATAGAAGTCCTGCAAAGCGGTCTTCAGCCCATGCCACCACCACCACCACCGCATGCCCTGCCCAGACTTCAGAAACAAAAGGCCACATCCCATAGTGCCTCCCTCTCCTCAAACTTCACCAAGTGGTTCTCCCTTACAGACAATGAAGACCAGTGAACTCCAAGAGCCAAATCTCATCCAACAACATTTTATTCAGCAAATCTTTGAAAGAGCCTCTGAAGAAAAAGTCCACACACATGGAGAGTTACTCTCTTACTGAGGAAAGAAAAATCTGTGAGGGACCAGGAATGCTAGAGTCAGACCTCTTTTTCAGACCTCTT
Organism: Lynx rufus; assembly: GCF_022079265.1. NCBI lineage: Eukaryota > Metazoa > Chordata > Mammalia > Carnivora > Felidae > Lynx > Lynx rufus. The sequence goes on from NW_025814823.1 coordinate 180,757,445, forward strand.
TTTCTCTGCCCTCTGCCCTGAAAGCCTTGCCTGCCAGCCTGGCTGCAGAGATATGAATCTTACTATATATACCTTTTGCCACCCAGAAAACCAAAAAGATACGTCCCTTTCTGACAGTTCCCCTGGATCATCACCTTTCAAAATTCCTCCCTAGGGATTAATTAAATGCTTTCATCAATGGTGCATCTAAGCAACAGATTCCTGTGCCCCCCACAACTGGTGCTTGATAAATATTTGTGGAATGGGTGACTGTAATAATGAATATGTAGGAATGAAAAATAAATGTATTGTTCTACATTTTGCTAATACGGAAGGATGCTCTCAATATATTATGAGAACAACACTGTTGAAAGAGAAAATCGACAGGATACTACTATTGTATATTTTGCCTAAAAATTTGTGTGCAAGTGTGTGTGCATGTTGCATGCGTGTGTGGGAGAGAAACTGGGTGCTCACTTTGGCAGCACATATGGAAGAGAAACTAGAAAGATGTACATTAAAATGTTACCTTGGTACACAGATTTTAATGTAATTTCTTTTACTAATTTCTCTGTAATGTTCATGTATCAGTGTAATTAAACTATTTAATAATGGCTAAATCTAAGCCTAGAAAGCAAGTTATATATGTCATGTTCTCTCTCTGGGTAGTAGGCACTATTGTTTCATTTTACGAATGAGAAAACATGCTCAATATCACACAGTTAGTAAACCACAGAAGTATAACCTGAAGCCCCACTACCTGACTCCCAAACCTGAGCTTTGCTCATAAAAATTAACAAGACCAAGAACAATCTGGAACACAAAGTAGGCTATGCCAGAGATACAGATGACGACTCTGGACCATCAGGGGCAAGACTGAAGTAGGCAAAAGGCACTGGAGCTTTGGTATATTTGCACCTTCAGCCCCCTGTGCCTTGGTACGAAGATGTTCAACACATTGGATAATCCACAGCTGCTTAATGAAAAGACAATCAAATGTTTCAAAGTCATCCAAGTCATCAATACCAGTGATTCACTGAACTCTCTGTGAGGGTGAGGACTGGAGACGGGGCAGGTCTGCAACACCAAAATGCATCACTTTTCCAGAAAACCATACACCCGGCTGATCGTTCCAGCCTTCGACACTGAGGAGTCAGAACTGAGATAAGTAAGCGCAAACATCAGTAATGTGACTGTCATAGAGATATCCTACAGGAGGCGCTGAGAGGTGCACTTCTACTTGCCGCAAACACAGAAACTGTGCCCATCAGGGATAAAGAAGAGTGAGTCAAGAGGGCACCCAAAGACAGAAGAAGAGGGCATGTGGAGAAAGGTAGGCTCTGGTTTGATATTCAGGGTTCCCCCTCAAAGCAATCTTGGGGGAAAAGCCAGAGGGCTGATATCCTGGATCCCAGAGCTCTTCCATGGGAAAGAGAAAAGCTTCTATTGGGAGACTATGCAACTTACAAGAAATCTGGACAGCAACATTCTCTCTGGAACAAATGCCAAGAAGGAGATGAATTATTCAGTGTGCAGCAACGTGTCATTCAGAGAATCAGGATGAAGAGAAGTGTTTTTAGCTGCACAAAGATTTAAACACACACACACACGTATATGCACGTGCACACATTCACTCTTCCTGCCAGAGAGAAGAACGGTCTGTTTAAACCAGTTCCCCCTGGGAAACTGTGGGTGCTTCTCTGGCCTGCAATGTTTCCCCTTGGGCAAGTGCCAAGAATGTGAGCTGGGAAGAGATGTCTGCTTTCAGATGTGGCCCAGACTTGGGGGCTTGCCTGGAACTCCCTGCCCCCACCCTCTGATGAAGCGATTCACCCCATTTCAGCTTCAGGGCAGTCTCCAGCCTCCATGTCCTGGGCTACTGAAAACCCCAATCATGAAATCGAAATGCCCCAAACGCTGCAGGGGCAAGAGGGAAGAGGGCCAAGCAAAAACTAGTTCTGCCTCTTCTTAATTACAAATCTCTGAAGGAACACAAACATTCCTGAATGTTTCACAACAGGGCCTCCTGGAAAAGAGGCCCGGATGTGTCACCTTGGAGACAGGTAGGTTCTGCCAGGATCACCCTATGGGGAGCACACCACAGGGAGCACAAGGGCACACCTGTCCAGGAACACAGGCTCCTTGCCCTCCTCCAGCTTCGTGTCGCTTTCCTACGGTCTGTGGGAGAGGCTCCCAGATTGCCATGGCTGGCATTCGGTATTCAGGCGGTGCATCCCTTCTAAGCAGGCAGCTCAGAGAATGAACGGAAGACCTTTTGCCAAGTCTAACACTGGGTGGTGATTCTCTGGAGACTGAAGAACGCGTAGCATATCTTTCATGTTCTTAATGCTTCCCCAGCAATCTGAATGCTTCCCACAGTAACCTCATTATGGCCTTCCAGCAGGATGCTGGCCCCCAACTGGGCTCTCTCAGAGGGCCAGCTGGGCGGGATCACTTTCTAAAGGGCCCTCCAGATTCTAAGCCAAGAACTGTCCAAACTTTCAGCGGAACCTCTCCTCCCAGCTCAGGCAGGATGAGCCGGCCGGCTCCTCCGCCCCGGGTGTTTCACACGCATAGTTCCCATAGCTTAGATTGCACAACTGACTTCGCAGCCTCACCTCCAGGCTGCTGCAGAGCACAGCTGCCCCTTCACCTTTTGCACCTTGAAGGCTGGGGTGGGTAGGAAGAAAGTGCAATATTTGAAGTCCTCCTTCATTCCTTTAATTCAGTTCTGTTCAAACACCTTCATTCATACGTCTAACAAATCTGGGGGAGACAAAATCTCAGAGCTTGTTAGGAGAGCTGCGCACACAGAACAGCTGAAACTTCCTAAATGCCAAATGCAGAAGTGGACAAGACAGACAGGGACCTGTCCTTACATTCTAGTAGGAGACACACCCCAACCAGGAAGCAAGTCACTGAAATCATGTCAGAGATTCATGCTATTCAGAAAAATACAACAAGGGGGTGGGATCAAGGGTAATGGGGTGGGGGGTGGAAGAGAGGGAGTGTCAAGGGAAGCCTCTTGCAGAAGATGATCTTGGAGCGGAGACCCGATGCTGGGAAGCAACGGGAAAGGCCAGTTGGGGCGGGACAATGTTGGTGAGTTTGAGGAGGAAAAAGGCCACATAACATATCTTTATGTTATAAGCGATGTGGTAGGGACACAAGGGTGAAGAGGACAGACTTTTAGGGCTCTGGGGTCCCTGATAAGTGCCACCCCTGTGCCAAGTGGCAGAAGGTGATCTAGAGAAGCTCCCTGCCTCACTTTCTGCTCTCCTTCTCTCTCTCTCCTGTCCATCAGTCCTTCAAGCAACACATATTTACTGCACAGACACAGTAGCCTGGTCCCATGCCAGACACCATGAGGGCTCCAACACTTGCATAAACCTCGTTTCTGCCTTCAGGAGAAGTGGGTCTGGCTAGGGAGCCAAGGCTTACCCTTAAAACAGGCAGTGACCCATCCCCATGGCATTTGGTGATTGCATATGAAGTGGCTATGCTACCCGGGGCTGTGAACCACAGGCAATTAGAGGATGTAGGGATGGTTACTAAGCTGCTAGGTCAGCTGTTCAGACGTGAAAGGCCAAGGGTTTGGGAGACTGGAGAGACTGGGGAAACAGGGTGTCATCAGGAAAGGCTGGAGGAGGCAGGAAGGAAGAAGAAGGTGGTCGGCTTCACAGCTACTGTGGAGACAGGTCAGCTACTACCCACAAAGGCTCAGGAACTCATGCTAGTCTGAAAACTTTGCTCCACCTCTTCCACAATCACAGGCGTGCTACGTAACCTCTTTAGGAGGAGTTTCCTTCTCTGTGAAACTTAGAGTCCCAATCTCATAAGGGTGTGGTGGGGATCAAACGAGATAACACATATGAAGTGCTTTGCACAGGGCCTGGAATGTAATAAGCCCTCAGTCACTGTGGGTTGTTAACGGGATCTGTTGAGAGGCTTTCTGCTCTGTGCATTGTGAGAATTGTGCGTCACCTTTCCTCTTAGGTGGTCAGATGTGTTAGTGATCCTCATCAGCATCATCTTTCATCTCAAGAGATAACCCATGGTGGCTAAAACTCCCAAGCTCTACAGTCAGCCACCTGTGTCCCCAAGCAGGCACTGTCACTTACTTTTTGTCCTTGGGCATAAACCCTAACCTTCCTGAATTTGCTTCTTTGTCTGTATAGTGGGGATGTAGAGAATGATGACCTAGTTAAGATGACCTGTGCGGACCCCATGGCATACAGGGCTTCAACCAACATTAGTTGGTATTATGAGTTAGGTTTTCTATCCCTATTTCCATGATGGGGAAACCGAGGCAAAATAATCGTCCAGGTTAATAGCCAATACACCCTGCACTGTACTCCACAGCCTCCTTTCCTGGAGGGGCTGGGACTACGTATACTCTCCCTTTTTGGATTAAAAAAGGGTTTGTCTCTCCCAATCTGCTCTCTGGAGGAGGTGTTTACACCAGGAACTCCCCAGCTCTCCTCTTAAACAATTCCCTCCCTTCCTCCCTCCACTCTCAAAACACCTGTCTCAACATTCTGGTGTTTTTGCCCCCAGACCTCTTTGCTTCCCTACTTTGGTTGGGCTGGTTTATCCAGAAGCTTTCTTGGCCTAGTCCACTCCCATTCCTGGAATTTTTTTATGGGGAAAAGATGAGGAAGGAGCAAAGCAGGAGGGAGGGTTCCAGACTGCTCTCCATGCACTCCTCTCCTCTTTAGGTTGCCCCCTTCCCATACACACCAGTGGCTCACCCCCCTGCTAAATATTGTCTTCACTCTGCCCCCACTGAGTTCTTGGGGCCAGTCTCCTTCCTCTACCTCCATCCCCAGGTCTCTAGGTCTAACCATTCCCCAATTCCCTCCAGCTCACTGACAGAGTGATAAATCCATGCTGCTATCCCTCTGCATACCACTTGCTGGGATTTAAGATTATGGCCCTGAGAACCAGATGGTGCATTAGAGTAGGCATGGCCAACTGACTACCGGAAGGCCAAATTCAGCCTAGAGCCTGCAGTAGCTTGTTTTAGCAGTAGCTTGTAGCACTTTGTTTTAAAAGTGGAATTACCATGACTTTTGGGGGCAGCACTCTTACTGAACACCTTACCCTGCTCTATAACATGTCACTCCAACTTGTGTCTTACCAAAAGGCAGCATAGAGTAATGGTTGAGAGTACAGGGCTCTGGAGCTAGACTCCTGGGTTTGAATCCAGGCTCTGCCATTTTCAAGCTGTATGACCTTGGGCAAGACACTTAAACTCTCTGCAGTCCAGCCTTCAAAGGTGAAAAACAGGAAAAATAATAATGCATTTATTGAACACTATGTGCCAGGAACTCTTCTACGCACTTTATGTATATTAACTTACTTGGCCCTCATAACTACCCTTTTAGGAAGGTAACTTTCAGATCTACTTCACAGGGTTGAGAATTAAATGAGATAATGCATAAAACAGAAATTTGGATACAGTGAATAAATGTGAGCAATTCATTATTATCTTCATTGCTGTCCAAAGGAGGCCTCTAATGCAGAGGTATTAATGAATGATAAAACTGAACAGGACATCTGGAATCTGACAAACCAATCCCCTTATTTTACTGAGGATGATGCGAAAACTGAGGCACAGAGAGAAAAGACTTGTCCAGAGCCACCCAAGAACCCATTAGCAGAGCAGAGACTAAAACCTGGAATCAGTCCCAGGCCTGCATCACACTCATGACACCAAGAGATCAAGCCAACCTGGTGCTGAATTTGGCTCCGTATGAAATGCAGTGAAAATCTGAACACCCTGCAAGACATAATTACTGATAGTATTTTCTGGGCTAACTAACCCTGCAAAACTAAAAGGAGAATTACCACTGGGAAAGAATCCACTCATGGAGAGACAAGGCTGGGAGATGGACCCTTCGTTTTGCCCATTTCCTCATTAGAGGGCAACTTCCTGAAAGCCCAACACCACAACAGAACAGGGCACCTGCTTTATGTATTTGTCCCTCACCCAGCTCCTCCCCAGCTTCATCCTCATTCCTGAATTGGAGCTAGGCTAAGACAGTTCTGTGCCCTATAGAAAGGGCCAGTTCTGTCCTTCTTAGCTGTGTAAATTTAGCCTATTCCTTCCCCAGCTCTGAGCCTCAGTTTCCCCATAGGTATAAAACGGTTAAGAAAGTCTGCCTTGCAGGGTTCTTGCAGAGGCTAAATGAATTAGTACATGAGAATGACTCAACACAGCACTTGGCATGTACTGTTGGGTAGGCTATGCAGAGCTCCTCCTTTCTGTAGTCAGGACCTTGAGGGCACTCACCCCCCAGCTTTACTCCTTCTGGTCCCATGAGCTAGGGGTCTCCCCAGGTGCTCCAGCTCTAAGAGCAGAGGCCATAGCCCACCCTTCCCTGGAATTTGACTATTCTTCTGTTCTGTGAGCTCTGACCCTCCCCCACCCATGCAGGCCAGAAGAGCTGGTCCTTCTAGAAGTAATTGGCTATGAAGGCTTCTCCGGGATCCTGCCCTGATCTGTGGCCCCTTCCATGACAGCACCACTTAGAGCATTGGAAGGGGAAAGACGAGATCTGGGTTTGAATCTTGATGCTGCCACCAGATTAGCCATGGAAGAAGAAGCCAGGCTTCCTACTCTTTCTGGGCTTCCCATCTGCAAAACAAGGGAGTTGTAATATGGTATCTTTAAGGCCCCCTTTGCAGTTTTAGCCTGCATAAATCTATTATTTGGCTGCCTGTCCCAAAGGTCAAGAGCATTGTGTGGTTGCAGTGAAACAAGAATGAAAACATCTTTTGCTGAAATCCTGTTAAGTATGAGGCACTGGACCATATGCTCTATATAAAGTAAATCATTTCCTTTATCTTCACAACATTTCTGTGAGGCAGGTATTGCCACCTTTATTTAACCAACAAAGAAACGAATGCTGAATCATTACCATCACCACCACCACCACCACCATCATCATCATCAATGCTAAATTTTGTTGAGGGTTTACAAAGTACCAGGCACTATTCAGGCTTCCTTACATAGACTATATTTCAATGATTCTAAGCTGCACATTTAAAAATACATCTTAACATCTCTGAAATTGGGATGTGTCTTGCCACTGCTTACTGACATCTTCCACTGTTAGCCAGGCTGCAGTCCTGATGGAGGTGTTCCTGCCTGTGTACAGACATCAAAGACGTCATGGGCTTAGGATAAGATCCCAGAGAGGACAGTGGAGCACTTTTATCCCCTAGGAACCAAATGGTTGTGGGGAAGGGTTGAGGAGGCAGTGACCAGACACGTTTAGCAACATTCCCCAAGCAGGAGTGCAAAGTAGGCTAACTCTACATGATTGCCTAGCTGGCTTCAGAGCTCAGCACCAAAGCCTTTGACTTCCTCTGTGGGTCGTTATAACAAGGCTGTACCACCAACACTTTGAGGGTAACAAGGAAGCTATTCAAAACACAGACACCAATAATCCTGAGTTAAAAAGTGACTCCAAAGAATTGGATTCATGAAACTAACACAACACTGTATGCTAACTATACTGGAATTAAAATAAAATAAATTAAAAAAAAAAAAGAACTGGATTTGGAATAGGAAGATGTTTTAGGAATCCTGGATCTTTACTTTGTTTATCTAGTGGGGTTTTGTTTTTTTGTACGTATAAAAGTGATATGTGAGTTAAAAAAAAATCTAAGTTTGAAAGATTTATTTCAATAAGTATGAGATATATGTTTTATGTAATTTTAAAACACTGGATTATAATTTAATTGGTAGCATTTTCCCTTTCTTAGTGGCACATGAAATAATGGTGCTTCTTAAAAAAATGAATGTTGAGTTGATTTGTAATAACCCCAAGCTGGGAACAACCCAAATGTCCATTAATAGTTGAATGGATAGACAAATGTATATCATATAATGGAATACTACACAGTAATAAAAAGGAACAAACTGTTAATCCATGCAACAATGTATATGAATCTCAGAAACATTATGCTGGATATAAGTCAGGGAAACAGAGACTATACTATATAATTCCATTTATATAAAATTCTGGAAAATAAAACATAACCTATAGGGACAGAAAGCAGATCTGAGTTTGCCTGTGGATCCAGGTGGAAAGAGAGAGGGGTTACAAAGGGGCACGAAGATGGAAATGTTTGTTATATTGATTATGAAGATGGGTTCACAGATGTACATATGTATGTCAAAACTCATCAAATTGCCTCTTTAAATGCATACCATTTAGTGTTTCAATAATTGATTTCTCAATAAAATTGTAAAGAAAAAAGGAAAGAAAAACCCTATATTCAATGCAATAGAATAATAATTTAAGATAATCTTATAAGTACTATTATCAGGTCCATTTTACAGATGTGGAAACTGAGGCAGAGAGCAGTGAGCTGATACACCCAGGAACACTCAGGTAGTTGAGACGTAAATCCAACTGGCCTCAATTCTCAGGTCTGCCACTGAGTGACTGCAGCCATGGCCTTTTCCCATCCTGGGCCACTATTTCCCCATCCCTACCATGAAAAGATGACACAGTGATTGCTAAGGGGCTTTTCAGTACTGAGTTTCCAAGACTGCCCTAGGTACTTGTCCAAGGTCATACCGCCACAAAGAAGGAGATTCTCCTAGGCACCCAGATTTCCTGACTCCTCCCCCAGTTTCCGGTGTCTATATTCACTCATTCTATGAGCACCCCTCCTGACATCTCCTTATTATATACAGCAGTATATATTATTATATACAGCAGTAGTTCTCAACCTTGAGTTGTATCAGAATCCTCTAGAGGGCTTGGTAACCCACAGATGGTTGCAACCCCCCTCCACCCAGGTTCTGATTCAATAGGTTTCTGATTCTGGGCAGGGCTGAGAATTTGCATTTGCTACAAGCTCCCAGGTAATGCTGATATTTCTGGTCCTGGTACCATACTAGGACTCACCAGTGGGTCCTAAGCCTCCTCTACCTATAGCCTCCTCTACCTCATAACTGCAGGGACTTTATTTATTTTTTTTTAAGTTTATTTATTTTGAGAGGGGGGAGGGCAGAGAGAGAGAAAGAGGGTCCCGAGCAGGCTCCACAATCAGCACAGAGCTGACGTGGAGACCGACCTGAGGCTTAAACCCATGTACTGACAGATCATGACCCGAGCAGAAATCAGAAGTTGGAAGCCTAACTGACTGAACCACCCAGGTGCCCCATAACCGCAGGGGCTTTAAAGAATGGTATCCAACCTTGTGTTCAAGAAATGCCTCTCCTTCTCCATGAAAGCTTTCTGCCTCCCGCCCCACTCTGCAGAGCCTGGTCACGGTCACCCAGCCTCTCCCAGAGCACAGCCATGTAGGCAGACTGTATCAGCCCTTTGCCAGTGTTTGCTGAGTTCCTGTCCCACACAGTATCTTGCCTGAGGTCCCACAGCCAGTGAGCATGGAGACAGCATTTGGATCTGATCCAGGAACTCAGGTTCTCAACTACTGGGCTGGTCTATTTATAGTAGGCCCTCAGTGAGCATCATTTTCTTTCCTATTTATTTCACATCAAATGCCTTTTTTCACTTTGCATCCCTTTGCAGATGGAAGGCCAAGCATGGCTGGGGGCTGGGGTGGGGGCAGCTGGCAGTACCTGGCCTGCCAGCTTTACAGGACCTTGTTCTACAGGTGCAGGACTAGATCACAGAGTCCACTGGCCCTATCTCTGCAACCATCAAGGGTCTTCTGGGCACCCTTTGTGTCTTCAGATTGACACCTGCCATCTCATGCTATAGCCCACACAACTTCTAGCAGCCTGGGCCCTCCAAACTCTATATCTCGCTATCTCTTGCTGCCCCTGTATGCATATATCAGGGGCTCCAAAAACCTGGCTTCCAACCACCCCTCTTTTCCAAGGCTTTCCACCAGGATTACTGAAAGAAGCCTTTTCAAAGTTGAACCATGTATTTGACACTAGATGTGACCTGCCGAAGCCCTGGGGGGGCATGACTCTGCCCCCCACACCCCCTAACACTATCCTATGGGCAGCAGGGCCAGGGCAGTTTCCTGGGTTGCCCACCTAGGCAGTTAGGACCTTCCTGATATCTCTCCTAGATACTGCAGCTGGCTGCTCTAGGAAAGCACAAGCCGGCATGGCCTGGCTGTGTCTGAGAATCTGAAAAGCTGCAGACACCCAAGTGTCTGCTGACTGCATCACAGTGAGCAGACTGATCTAGCCCAGAAGCTCACCTTGTCTGTCCATCTAACTGCTACTTCCTTATTTTCCAAGATCACAGAGGACTACAGTAACTGACTACAAAGGAGCCTTGCACAGGAGTTGAAAAGAAAATGGTTTCACCTCTAAGAAATAGGACTTTTTTTAAGGGTTTATTTTCCTCCCATCATTTCTTTTTTAAAGAAGAAAATAAATAGAATGTTGTTCCCTGAAGGAAAGCCCTACCTAACAAGTGAACGTTCAACACCAAAGTGTTCTGAGCTGAAGACAGCTGAATTAAAGTCAGCAGCGAAACAAATAAGCAATTAAAACAGCTATTTCAGGAAGCCCTGGAAAGCAGCAGATACAATATGAATTATTCATTCATACTGCCGGGATGACTTCTGGGCATTGTCTTCTGTGCTCTGTTCTCTTGCTCTTGTTCATTCAGCCATTCAAGCACAGAGAGGGGACACAATACCCCGGCCCTGGGACACGGGTGCCCGAGCACACGCACACGCACACATACACCCCACAAGGAGGCCAGGTGGCCACTCCAGATGGTGAGCCACACTGAAAAGAAACCCACAAGTTGGCAGCCGCCTTCAGCTCCAGTGCCAGGGGAGAATGTATGAATATCCAACTGGCCCAAGAGGATTGTGGGGAGAGGAAGAGAGAGGGAGAGAGGTGTCACAAAAGATCACCTGCACAGTGCAAGAGACTATATACAGTGTTCCTAATATTCCACAAGCTTCCTAACTGCTCTGAGATTGATCTGGGGGCTTTAAAGGCAATGGGTGGGATCTGAGATATCAGCTGATCCCCACCCTGAGCCCGCCTAGGGTCTGGATATCAAAGGGTGCATCCAGCTGGCCTGGAAGGGCTCCATCTGGACTCTGAAGTCATCAGTCCTCACTGCCTGCCTATAGGAGAAGCTCTGCTATGTATCTTCTCTCCATCTAGGTGATGGTGATCAAGTCCTTTTCGTCCTTGGGCCTCTGTTTCGCCATCAATGAAACAAGGGGAATGGACTCAACCAAACCCTTCCAGATGTGGCATTTCATGGTGCCATTTTGTCATGAAAATCTAATATCTGAAGGTCAATGCTCCTCTGTAAGGACCAGGCGTCAAAACCTTCAGAGAGTAATAACGCTAGCACATGCTCAGTCCCTTATGTGTACAACATGGCATTAAACTCTCACAGCAAGCCGTTTAAGTGGCTCATACGAGCCCTGGCATAAATGAGAGGAGCCTTAGAGAACAACATTAAGTTGCCCAAGGCTGCTCAGCTATAAGAGGCAGCTTGAGGACTTGAATTTAGATCTTAATTCAAAAAATGAGTGGAGATCTCTGACTTACACTATTGGGGGGCCAGAAGAGGGAATTAATTTAAAACTATCCCCTATAGGTTTACAGGGCTCTGTTGCTGACAGCTCAGAGCCTGGAGCCTGCTTCAGATTCTGTCTCCCTCTCTCTCTGCCTCGCCTGCTTGCATTGTCTCTCTCTCTCTCAAAAATAAAGACATATTAACAAAATAAAAAAAAAAAGCAGGGGCCACCTGGGTAGCTCAGTCAGTTAGGCCTCTGACTTTGGCTCAGGCCATGATCTCGTAGTTCATGAGTTCGAGCTCTGGGCCAGGCTCTGTGCTGACAGCTCAGAGCCTGGAGCCTGCTTCAGGTTCTGTCTCTCTCTCTCTCTCTGCCCCTTCCTCACGCTCTCTCTCTCTCTCTCTCTCTCTCTCTCTCAAAAATAAATAATCATTAAAAAAAAAAAAAAACCAAACTATCTGCTATAGGTTTAAACAATAAAGTCTGGTAAGAAGGGGGGTTAAAAAAAGAAGGAAAACTGGTAAGAAGAGAAAATAAAGGTTATCTTTACCCCCAGCTACAAACTGGAAATTAGGAATTTTATTGGGAAAACCACAGGTGAGGGTGTGAAAGACAAGGAGGAAAAGAACTGTGTATTAGGTAAACTAATAGAGAAGTTCATCTTGGAGCCCTGGGAGCAGAAGTCAAGGCTGATGACCGATAAAACAGGGGTCAGAGAAGCACCTGATTCCTCAAAGAAAAGGGGCCTCACTTGTCTCACTGTTTTCAACCTACTCAGGTGCAACGTTTTATACACAAGATGTTTAATGCAGCACTGTTTGTCATACAAAAAGATGGACACAGCCTCAAAATTGATAGGGAATGAATGGTGGGTAATAACCATTCAATGCAACTGTTTGAAATGTTTCTCATGAAACATTTTGGATGATACAGGAAAGAATGCTTATATTACAGAATTTAAGAAGGAATACAAAACTGTGCAGGAAGAGATGCCTGGGTAGCTCAGTCGGTTAAGCATCTGACTTTGGCTCAAGTCATGATCTCACGGTTTGTGAGCCCTGCATCAGGCGCTGTGTTGATGGCTCAGAGCCTGGAGCCTGCTTCAGATTCTGTGCCTCTCTTTCTCTCTGCCCCTCCCCTGCTCATGCTCTGTCTCTCTCTCTCTCTCAAAAATAAAATAAAAATATTCAAAAAAAAAAAAAAGAAAGAAATTGTGTACACAGCGTAATCTTACCTACCTGCAAGAAAAAGGAAAAATGACTACAAGGAAAAATGCCAAAATGTTGGCCATGTTCACCTTTCAGTGGTGGGGTAATGTTCCGAGATTTTTTCTTCCTGCTGTTTTTATAACCAGAAAAAAGACAGAAAAAACACTAAAAATACCAAGTATATCTTCCTACTCCATTTCAGTTCTTCTATTTAGAACCTCTTCCTACCCCTTCAAAAAAAAAAAGTCATTTCAAAATGAACCCTAATTTTCTTAGAGAAAAATTCAAAGTATAGAAATGTATTAAAACATTGAAAGAAAACAAGCAGAAACACTAGTTACATGATCCTTGCTGAGGAGTGGAGCCAGGAAGCACAGTGGAGGCCAGTGGGACTCCCAGCGCGGCCCTGGGCCGGTTGCCAGCAGAGGAATACACTCAGCCCTCCTGGGTCTCCTCCCCAAAGCCTGCAGACCCCCAAAGGGACCAGCCTGGGAGGCTGTCTAGGGGCTGAGGTGAAAGGGCCTGGAGAGACTTGATAATTATTTCTAGATCCTCCTCCCAAAGGCATGTGGGTAGAAGAACATAGAAGAAAACCAAACCACTGTCAATCACCCCAAATTATAACCAGTTAGGTTTTGCTGGAGGAGTGCCAGAGGAGGGTAATAAAGAGGGGGCAGCCTGGAATAGTCTGTGTCAAACTGAAAGTTGATGGAGATCAGATCATCCTGTCAGAACACAAACTGGTAAAACCATAGTTTGAATACTTGGCCATAGGAGCTATTAAAACAACTCTCATCCACTCCCCCAAACTCCTCTGTCTTGACAAGGTTCTGGCTCAGAAAAATGGCAGCTTCCTGCTGCTTCTGGTGAGGACACATGGCTCCAAGACCACTCAATGCATACTCCATGCTATTTCCGATGCTCCATGCCTTTGTCTTTGCTATTCCTTCTGCCTAGAACGTCTTTTCCTGGGCATCTGTTTATCTAAAGCAGGGGTTGAAGAGTTGTTATTATTATTATTATTATTTACCGTATGTCCTTTCATTGTTTATGTGTCTGTCACCTCCATGAGTTTTAAGAGGGCCTGAGCTGTGTCTTATCAATCATGGTAACCTCAGCATCTTACATGAATGGGCACCAAGCAAATGTTCACTGAATGAATAAATGAACTCATTAAAGAACAAATGAAGAAGGAAATATTTCACTGGAATTCCCAGCAGGGTTCACAGAGAGGCCTTCTACCTTCCAAGTTTTGCTTGTCCTAACAAAGGGAAATTTGCAAATGAAGAAATACTTCAGGGTCCTCAGAGTTCTTCCGCATGCCTGACCTTATTTGAGTCTCAAAAAACTATCAGGACAACAGCATTTTTACCATCATCATCACTTCCCCATTTTACAGATGAGCAAACCAGACACTCTGAGACTTTACTAAACTGACAGGGCTCCTGGGTTTGTACCAAGATTAGACACAGGCCACCTGAGCCCTGGCCCACTGCTTGTTCCTCTCCACCACGAACTCTCTCAATGGGTCTCCTTCCTCATTCCCAGCTCGCAACTAGAGAAATGTGGCAACAGTCCATTCTCCTTCCCCTGGGAGCGCACATCACAGTGGGTAGTGACAGAGGCCTTGGGCCCCTACTCTCATTTCACTCATTAGAATAATCATCAGCGTGTAGAAGTGGATCTCCTTCTGGCACAGGCATTCTGCAGCCCTTGGATAGTCTGCTTATAGGCCTGGGGGAAGGAGCTGACACTGGAGAGTGGGAAGGATCCTTGTGGATTGTCTATGGGCTTCAGTTATTGGTGAGCCACTGCTCCACCACTACAGAAGATCCCCAGACCAGAGTAGGGCATGGGCTAGGGCCTCTCCCAGCCCAGCTGACACAGAGAGCCCTTGCCTGACACTGAGGTACTACTGCTTCTTTTCCATGGACATCAACACAGAGGAGACTGGAGCCTACCTTACTTAGGTCAGGGGAGCAGGCAAGGTGTTTGGGACCACAGAGAGCTGGCTTCCCAGCTATGAGGGCTTGTGCCACGCTCTTCCCCTCTGTGGCCTCATACAGCATGCCCCCAGCACAGAACAGGGCTCAACAAGCATGAGTTCCTTTGCTTCCTTCTACTTTCCCAGGACTTCCCATCTCTGTATCTGCTTGTTGACATGTGGACTGTCTTTCTTTGCCACATAAACAGAGCCGACAGGCCTAACTTGCTACTGTCTTACTATAATGGAGCACAGAAATAGTTGATGTTCTCTACTATCTACCGAATGAATGAAACATAGGACTTGTGAGCATTCCTTCCTTTTCAAAGGGAAAGGTTTTGAGTTTGTGGGGGCTTTTTTTGAGGGGTCTTCTCCCCCCTTTCTCTCTCTCCCAAGGTAAAGTCACTGAGCCCAACACTTACAAAGCCAGCTCCAGACTCCTGCAAAGAGTCCCAGGGGCACAAAGCACACAGCCCACTCCAAGGCCTATAATAGGTTCACCTTGAACTCAATGCCCTCCACAAAGTCCAAGGCGAACTGAAAACCTCCCGAAGAACAAGCCCTGAGAAACCTCCCTGCAAAGACTTTGAACTGACAGACCCAAAACAGGTCCACCAAGGAGAAACTCGCTGATGGAGTGGACTCCGTGGGCATCCAGTAACCTCTCTCTCCAGGCTGGCAAAAGTCAGACCCTGGAACTGGGTCCATGGTGAACACCCAGGCATCCCGTGAACTTCAGGAATAATTATTTATTCTTGTACACAGGGCACTGCTAGTGCCAGGCACACTCCAGGTTCCCCAAAAATGTAGAATGTGGAAAAGAAAGGATGATTTTTTAGTAAGCTAAAATGTACTTTAGAAATTTATCCAAATACTCGAAATTTTGCTTTTCCCTAAAGAACAGGAAAACCAACGAGAAAGCATTCAATAATGAACCCCTATCTGCTCAAGTGCATCAATACTGAAAAACAAAAGATGACAACACATTCATTTTTTGAAAGAGCCTAAGCCAACGAACAAATAACTTTTACACAGCTTTTATGCACCTGGCACCAAATACTATATAAGAGCTCAAAATCAGCTAGAAATAAACACATATTCATTCACACATGATAATATACATGGAGGAATGAAAACAATGAAGACATTGTTCAAAACGAAACTTTCGTGAAATGTGCCACAGGATTCACAAAAAGGAGAGATTCGTGCATGGGGGAGTATTCCCAGGAGGCTCCAGAAAGGAGGCAGGAAGCCTAAGGGCAGGGATTGTTCAACCAAATAAATAATGTTGTATGTCTCCTACCTTCACAACCATGCCCTGTGCAGCAGTGGAAACTAAGGCCTTGAGAGGGGCTGTGGCTGGCCCAATGGTACACGGCTATAAATCAACAGCTGGCAAGACCTCAGTTCAGAGGCAAAGGCAGTCCAGCCCCCTTGGGGGCTTAGGGAGGGGAAGGGCGCCAACCCTCATTCTTTGGGGTGGGAGATGAGAAGGCTCAGCAAGGTCAAAGCTGGTGGATGCCAGGAGCAGGGCTGTCATTAAGTTTGCACATTAGTAGCTTCTTGTCTCTTTACTTAAGAACTTTACATGCAAAGGGCAAGAACTGCCTCAGGGTCTGGAAGAACAGCGTGGCACTGGAAGAAAATTCTGGAAGGAAGAGCCAGGCTGGTCACGGTGGTGTAGCTCCAAGGAAGCTGGGGGTGGGGGGAGGTGAGGGGAGAGGTCGGGGTGGCCTTTCCTTAGGGAAGGCAGGAGGAGGAGGTGAGTAGACCTGCCAGTGTGAGTCTGAGAGACCCAGGGGAGGGTTTCCAAGTGGGAGAGAAGGCTTGCTAGTGAGGTAGAAGGAACGGGTGGGCTTTGTAGCACACAGGTCTGGGTTCAAATTGGAGTTCAGCCATGCACCAGCTGAGTAACTTCGATTTATTAGTGATCATGACCGTGATAGTTCTCATTTACAGAGCATTACTGTGTGGCAAGCACCAACATAAGAGTTACACACACCAACTCAATTTAATCCTCACAGCAATCCTGTGGGAAGATTCTACTTTGTCTAATTAAGGATTGTCATCCGCATTTTAGATGGAAATTGAGGCCTGGAAAAGGTAAGCCAGTTGCTCGAGGCCTCACAACTGGAAAGTGGTAGAGCTGGGGTCTGAACCCCCGCAAGCAGTTTCTGTGCTCTTAACCACCACGCACCATGCCATTAGTAAAACAGGGAAGTTTTAAAACCAAGTTTAAAACATACCAAGTGATTTTCACAATCAGAAAAATGAAGAATGGAAGGCCCTGGCACCAAGTTGGAATTCAATGAATGGTAAGGGAACAATCAAGGGACAAACCCAAAGCACAGCTGAGGTCACTCAGGCACAGGAAGTAGCTGTCAAGGGGATACTGTGTGGTTCTTGCTTCGTCAATGTTATCTGATCACCTGGCAGAGAGGTCCCATTCTTCAGACGACAAAACTAAGGCTCAGGGAGGTTAACCTGCTTAAAGTCAGAGTTGGGAAGCAGTGGGGATAGGAAGCCAAGAATGTCTCAATTACTGGGTATACTCAGTAAGTGTGTATGCAACATATTTTCAGGTTGTAGTCGTTGATGTTTATTGAGCTCTTACCCCGTGCCTGGTTTTGCGCTCAGCGCTCTGTGTGCCCTGTCTCATTCTACACACCCAACCATCCTCGAGGTGGGTACTCAGATTAGTGCCAGTTAACTGGATAGAGGGTCCTAAGGCTGGGAAGGGGCAGCTCTGGAGTCTGAATCCACATCAGCTTCTTTTACTGCACCAGCCACCCACTACATCATTCCAGGATGACCGGGCAGAGAATGTGGAGCCAACCAGGGTATCCTGGATGGAAAGAATACAGGGAATGAGAAGGTCACTGGGCAGCCACGGTGGTCTCAGGGCTGAGTGGAGAGTCTACTAAACGACACCATCAGGACCTGAGTTGGCACAGATCCAGCATATCTGTGTATGCTGCCTTGCTGTCTCCCTGCCCTTCTCACACTCCCCCTCTGCCAGAGATGCCTGACCCCCTTCTCTGGGGAAACTCACCCCCGAGCATCAAGACCCCCCACCCCCACCTTCACCAGGTGCCCCAGGGGGCATTCTCTTCTGGTCTTCCAGCACTTCATTTGGACCTCCTTCCCATTGTGTCCTGCCCTTCTCTCTCCTACTAGAATGGAAGTTGCTTTGAGGCCAAGTGTATGTTGGATTCACTTCTGAATGCCATCAGTATTTTACATAGCCCGTGTGGATACCACGCTTTTCCGTGGCACACAGGACACTCCACGTGGCATATGTAAAGGCAGGAGTAAGCACTGGGTCTCTCAGTGAGAAAAGGATACCCTTTTCAATTCCCCTTTAGATTTTCAGATTCCAACGAGAACAGTCTCAGTCCGGTGATAACTCTGTCCTTAACCTACAACATCTGCCAGGCTCCTTTTTGCATAAAGTTAGATCAGACTGCAGGTTCACAGCCTCCCCATGAACTGTGAGCTAGGGATTGAGAACATTATTTTGCTTCATGGCTTTTGCCCACAGTTGGGAAGAGGGAAAATAGGAAGAAGATGTACCAATGACTGAAGTTTGGAAAACCCTTACTTAACCCATTGTCTGCAGTCTTAGGCGTTAATGTGCATTTGCTGAACACATAGCTGAGAAAGCCAATGAGGAGATGAACGAGTGAATGAATGAATGATCATGATAACGACAGGCTCTCCTCCATTTCCTCCCTGCTTCCTGCCTCATCTTGCCTTTGGCCAGATACCATTCATCTCTGAGTGGAGAAAAAAGAGAACATAGCTTAAAAATAGAGGGCCCAGGGTATGTGGGAAAATTAGTACACCTGGTCCATGTGGACAGCCTCTTGGACTGGCCCTGGGGACCAGCAGGGGAAAGTATGAAGGACAGTTGTTGGGATTTTGCTGCCAAACACCGATTTCTACCTCTCTGGGTGGGCACATTGCCAATTTTCTGGGGGAGCATCACCTCTCTAGGATTCACAGCCCGTGTGCTTTGGTGGGGAGGTGATTTCACCCCAGCTCTGGAGATACAGGCCTGACCAACCCTCCATGCTGTGCCCCCAAACCATGGCTCCTGGTCAGGGGCAGGCAAGTGACCCAGTATGGGCCAGTGAGAGCCAGAACTTCTGACTGAGCCATGAAGGAGAGAGACCTCTTTCTGGACTTGTCCTGAATCCTAGAAGCCCATCACATCAAAACTGAGAATGAAACCAACAAAGCAACAGGCAGAGTTGGGAGGTGAGAGAAGCTATGGCCTGACACTATCACTAAGCCAACAGCAATTTTTTCCTGGATTTTTCCAGTATGTGACCTCTAGTATTTAAATGTTTTATTTTTTTAAATTTATTTTGAGAGATCACGTGCACAAGTGAGGGAGGAGCAAAGAGAAAGGGAGAGAGAGAATCCTAAGCAGGCTCCGTATTGTCAGCACAGAACCCCACATGGGGCTCAATCTCATTAACAGTGAGATAGTGACCTGAGCCAAAATCAAGAGTTGGACGCTTAACCAACCAAGCCACCCAGATGCCCCTGTGGCCTCTAGTATTTAATGTCCAATGCGGCTGAGGGCTTTTCCACGGGACCCTGTAAGAATAACCTGGAGATGAAAGGTGAAACAGGTGTTTTAAGTAGCAGAGGTAGAGATAGCTCACATCTGGAGGGCCCAAGTGGATCACCACCCTTTCTGCTAGGTGAAATGTTGAGTACTGCTTTGAGGAGACCAAGGTCACTAAGAAACCTTGTACCTGTGTCTTCTGCAACCTGTTAGTTACAAGGCTGGGGCTGGTGGAGCTGCTGGTCCAGACCACCTCTTCTCCAAGCAGGAGGGTTTGGAAGACCCTGGCCCAGTGGGCCAGAAGCACTCAAGCTCATTCCCAGCCCTGTGCTGCTATCTGCCAGCAGAAGCAAAGTGAAGAGCCAGTTTAATGAGGGAGAAGGAAAACAGAATTCCTTGAGGATCCTATTGCCTTGTAAGAGACCAGGATGTCACTCCTAGCTTGGAGTAGCCACTCACTGACTGTGTGACCCTGGGCAAATTCTGTGACAGGTGCACAGTGAGTATTAGAGGGCTGGTAATACCGCCTACAGGGATATACTGAAGGCGAGGCTGCTTGGCCATGAGTAGGTCCTGCAGAGAGGGACAGGAGGCAGGAAGTTTTTATAGGGAAGAGAAAAGGGGGGTCTCTGGAACCTAGAGGAGGAAAATATTTAATACAAACAAAAACAAAAACCTCCCTACAGTCGTAAAGTGGGGGAATGCTGTATATGAAAGAAGATTTCAGGAGGCTTGCTCAGAAATAGGTGTGCATGGGGAGAACTAGACTGGGGTGTTAACAACCTAGGTGCCCAAGAGGTCCTGCCCCTCTGTGGCCGAGTGACCCTGAAAGTCCCTGTGACACAATAATGGCACCTCAGTACTGAAGACTTTGAAATCACATCTACTCATTGTGGAGATGGGCAAACTGAGGCCCAGGGAGGGGAATTGACTTGGCCATGGTCACTCAGTGGCAGAGCTGGATGTAGAACCCAGCTTGTTCCAGAACCCCAGGCATGTCAGGCATTCACAGCCTTGCTGTGCCTCAATTTTCTCCTCTGTAAAATGGGGTAACAGTAGTTCCCACCTCACAGGGCTATGGGTGGTTTACAGGACAATGTGTGTACCACCCCAGGCATCATATCTGGCATATGAAAAGCAGTCAAGGCATGTTAGCTATTATAATTTCCAGACTACTCAGGAACTTTTCCACCAGGAGAGAAACCCCTTTATTCCTACACTGCCAAGAACCCAGATTATAGTCTGGGAACTGGGCACCCCACCCCAACCAAATTCCTCTTAGGCCACATTCGGGAAAGGCCTTCATAAGGCTCTTTCCTGGGTTGATAATTTCTATCTTCCTTTGTGTTTCTCAAGTGGACCCTAACCAGCCTCCTCCTCTATCCTCCATGCCCCCAGCTTTCCGGAGGGAGCCTTTGTGTTTCCTCCTTGGAGAAGCCCTTGTTTGTGATGGCCATCACTCCCAGCTGGCAAGTCAGAGAAGCTGTCCTCCGGCCGCTCCAACATCGAGGTGGGATAAAGGCAGGCCTGTGCTCGAGGCCAAGCTCCCACCCCACCCCGGAACTTGCTGAGAGGTGTGTTTCCCCAAAGGGACAATGATGTGTGGCCCTTCCCTCTGCAGGCAGTGCCAGCGCGCTTCCCATCCGGCTGTGGATTAAAGGAGCCTGGGTAAGTGCCCAGGCGGAATAAAGCCTGCAAACATCCTGGGGACGTGCCCGTCCTTGGCAGTAGAACAGTAGAGAGGGTGAGGGCAACAGCTTGGGTCTCCCTGAGCTGCACCCTACCTCAATGTGTGCGCAGGCACATGCATGCACGTGCACACACACACACACACGCACAACACTGCAGTCATATCCCGGGAGCTCAGGGCCTGTTCTGTCATTTGGCAAGCTGTGTGCTCTGCACCCATCACTCCATCTCTCCGTGCAGTACCCCACACCTGCCAAATGGGGCTGACAGTTAGCACCCACCTCACAGGGTAAAGAGGCCCAGGCATGTCAGGTGTTTGCACAGTGCTTAGGCAGAATAGGTGCTTGATACTCTACACTCAGTACTCTTTGCCATGGTAGGTATTCCAAATAACTGAATCACTATCGCATGAACGACACTCCTCTGGCCCTTCAGACCAGGTTAGATCCCAGCTTCACCTCAAATGACTTACAGTCTTTCCTTGTGGACAGTGACCTCCCTCAAGGACAAGCATCAGAATTGTGTAGATCACTGCAGTTTCCCCAGTGGTCAGGGCACAGAATAATGCCCGGTGCTTATGGTGATAATGAATACATAGGGATTTGGCTTTTGGGCTGACTTTGCCTAAAAATGACTTTATAAAAAAAATCACTATCAGATTTCACCCAGGGTAGTTAATAAACGAAATAGATCCACACATGGCTTCCTCTTCCCCTTTTTTAGACCCCTCCCCTGACACTACAATTCAGGATGTATGTGAGAAAACGAGGCCTGTGTCCAGATTGGGCCATGAACTGTCAGAATGGCAAAAACAGGGTTTTAGTTCCATCTTGGTGGGAGAACCACAAACAGGTCTCAACAAAATGAGCAAAAATTTTGTAAGACTGCTTCCTCAACACGAGTATCTCGACAAAAGGTGCAAGGAGATCCTAGAGCAGCCACTGGGATCTGTGGCACAGATTTCCAAATTCCCTCTCCAGGCAAGGCAAGGTGAGGTGAGCACTGTGGAAGGAAGATTGGAACCTGAGAGTGAACCGCTCCAACATGGTGGACGAGAGAACCGGTCCCCTTGGAACTGCCTCACTCTGGGAGAGTCTGCCCTAGAGCACAGCTGGACCAAACCAGTTAGTTAAAGCAAGAATTCACAGTATCCTAGGCCCCAGGAAACAGCACACACCCCAGTGCTCCAAAGTCATGGCAGATGACCTGGAGAGACCCTGGCCATGGTCCCTGAGAAGGACTGTTGCCACTCAGGGGCCAGTCTAGTGGGTTAGGGGTTCTGGCCAATGCCTGGGGGTGATTTCTTCGAGGACCCCATCAGGAAAGGAAGAAGAAACCTAGAGTAACAAGCCCAGTGTCCCAGATTCAGAATGATTTTCTTAGGATTAGGAAACAATGCCTATCTAAGACAGGGGCTGTAGGTGTATTTCCTGTTCTGCTCAACTCCCCCTGTTCTTTATGGCCCCTGAGACTCCCAGCAGACCCTCAGAGCATTTGTCCAGTGCCCCCATGTCAGACAGAAAGCATCTGGGGGACTGACGGTGACACAGCTCCTGACTTAACCACCTGGCTCCACAAATCATTTTATAGGTACCAAAACATCCACCATCCCGTTAAAAAATAAGGCATGTCTGGCAATCATTTCTAAACCACCACCAATTTATGGAACTATCTCACTCAAAAGCATTCCAAACTTGGGCCCTGGGAGGTCCTCAGCTTTTACTTTTTAACTAATTCTAACTAGTCACACAGGTTTCTCAACAATGGCTCAGCTGAATTCCTTTGCTTACAGCAAAACAGTATATTCTGCATGCATTTATTCCCTCAACAAGCATTCAGGCATGCCTGGTAAGTGCAATGTGTGTGCTATCTCTTTAAAGTGTTTTTGCATCTCCAAAATACAGATTCCTAGCATAACTCCAGATCTGCTGACATGGGTCTATAAACCTGCCCTTCCCACACCCTTCTCCTCTTTGCTTCTTATATCAGACACAAGGCACCTAATTAATTCCAGGGAGGCCTAAGCTCCATGCAGCTGGACAGCCAGTGCTGTGGCATCCCAGGCCACGGCTCTTGAAGGTGCCTGCCTCCCTTGGCCATCTGTTTCCGTTGAGATGGGATCAGTCATTTCTCCCTGACAAGGCGGTGTAGGGCAGAGCTCCTCACACCACACAAAGTCCTTGACTGCTGGCAATACTCTTATTCCCAGCCTTGATGTGGTTCTAAGAGGCCTCTGTCCTATTGCAGCCTCGTTAATTTTAGACCTTGGATTTGGATGTAGAGTGTCACTGCCATTGTGAACTGCAGCTCCACAGAAAAACTGGGCCACAGAGGAATAAAAAAATTCTGGTAAAAACTACAGACAATACTTGGTAGTAATAATAATAATTTTAGTATATGTGCTACCAAAGCAAACACAATAATTAATATTTGCTGAGGCTATACTGAGTTCCAGGAACTAAAGTAAGCTCTTACTGCAGCTATCTTGTTTAGTCCTCATAAAAACCCTGTGAAGCAGCAATGAACATTTTCCCCTTTTATACAGGTGGGGAAACTTGAGATTCTGTTGTCTCTTGTTAAGAGTCACATAGATGGTACAAGTAGATGCTGGGATCGAAACCCAAGTGTCCTGACTCCAGAGCCCACATGCTTAGTCATGGGAAAGTCAATGACTAGATAATTATTATCTTGATCCCTGTACTTAGAAGATCAATTAGGGAAGCAACAATCCTCACGATCTAAAAACTTCACCTATGAACCAAGTACTTAGAAAATCAGCACTACTCAAATATTATTCCCCATCTAATATCAGTGTCTAGCCCGTTAACATTTCAGGTCAGCATCCTCGTGGGTTTGGTTGGATGTCTCAGCAATCAACAAAGCAGTGCAA
This sequence comes from Lynx rufus, assembly GCF_022079265.1. NCBI lineage: Eukaryota > Metazoa > Chordata > Mammalia > Carnivora > Felidae > Lynx > Lynx rufus. The sequence goes on from NW_025814823.1 coordinate 180,781,267, forward strand.
GTACAATGCACATCAACGGAAAGGGAAATAGCTAATATTCTAAGTGATGTGGGATTTCATGAAGTTGGTGAAAGCAAAGCCAAAGAAGTAGTCACACTGGGTCCAAAAAGTGGCAGAGCTCCTCAGTTAACAACTGACAAGACCCGCCGGGGTGAAGAGACAAAAGAGGCCCTTTAAATAAGGAAATAAATGAGGCCCTTGGGAGCTGCTGAAGCTCTCTCTCGTATTTTGCAAAAATGACCTTCCTTATGAGTCTGCTGGGAAGGTCACGTGAGGAGAGAAAGCTCTTTTTGCTATTGTTAATTGTGCCAAAATAATTATGCAAAAGGGAAATCACTCTGTTCATACTAAGCATTACGGCACAGTTGCAACTATGACTTAAATTTTGTTGACTAGAACATAAAATACACTTATTGTCATAACTTTCAGTTTTGTTTCTCAAAAGCAAAGTCCTAATAAAATCCACCCCCCGCCCAGTATTTACTGTGAATGTTTGACCTCTATTTTAAGTGATTTCTTTTCTAAATGAAACCTCCCCTTGGAATAGGAACCCCCCTCCCCCCGCACTACTCTGTCAAGCTGTCCCTGCTTCCTGCGGTGGGAGACACATGCGGAGGGTTGAGCAATTATACCAGTGCCTCAGACATGCAGAGAGGCTTTCCTTCATCATAGTACTTTCTCATCTACTGTTTCATCAGATGACTTCAAGAACTCTAGGAGTTAAGGAAACCATGGACTGTTATCCCACACACGTGTACCCACTTTGTAATTTGCAAAGCTCTTATGCAAAGCTCTTATCACTTCTGTTATCTCATCTTGACCCAAAGGACACTTCTACAAGGCAAAAGTAACACTCACATGTTACAGGAGAGGAAACAGATTCAGACGGAAAGAACATGCCCGAGGCGCCATCACCTATTGGTGGAAGAATTAGGCTTGGAACCCAGGTTTTCACTGCTTATTTTCTTCCATGGGACACCTGACTCTCATGCTTCGAGGAACAAATGAAAATTCTGCAAGCTACTGAACATTTTTTCAGGCCAATAAAGTCTTTTCAGAAACTATCTGCAAGCCTTAAAACACCCCAACATACCTTCTTTCCTTTCACAGAAATGGTCCCAGGTCTTCAAGTAAAATAGTGATAATTAGTACGTTTCCACGGCCCTATCCTGACTGTTCTAGGTGGAAAATAAGTATCAGAGGAGCTCTAATTCAAATGCTCAGAATGTAGAGGCCTTAAAAGCCTCTGTTTGAGTCTGCTGCTTGATAGCTTCCTGTCAGCTACAGTCAGGTGTTGCAGTGCCCTCTATTCCTAACTGAGCCAAGGGAGAAGCACATGAATGATCAAGAAATGCCATCAGTGGGAGACTGAGTTGGGGTGCTGGGAAAAACCTGAGAGGTCTGAACCCCGAAGGACTAGGAAGAAACACCCCTGGAAGCAAGAGTTCAACTTCTGAGGTATAAATCACAACATTTTTGCAAACAGCCCTGTGTGCTGTTGCTGACAAACAGCATGGTGTGGTGGAAGCAGGAATGTTCTAGAATCACTAGAATCATTAGTGTTCTAGAATCACTAGAGCTCTGCGGCCTTGGGCAAACTACTTCCTCTCTTTGAGGCTTGGTTTTCCTCACCTATACGATGGGGATCATCAATTAACACCCGTTGTGAAAGTATGTGACAGAATGTGGATACACGGTTAGCACAGTGCCTGTTTCATAGTAAACACTCAAAACATAGGCTATTAAGAATAAATTCAAGTGGATGGCACATGATTTGTATTCAATAAATGTTAGGTCCTTCCATCAAAAAACTACTTATGTGTCCCCTAGTGAGGGGGCTTCATGACCTTCAAAGCTATGACTACAGCTATGACTACAGAGAGAACTAAAGTCAGGCAAGTTCTGTACTGGGAGTCCCCCAGCAATGGGAAGTGCATGCAGGGGTCTTAGGGGGACTCTCAGGGCTGGGCCGGTGGTTATGGAACAAGGACTCCAACCTCTGGGAGCCCAGTTGTTCCTTGGATGGCATAAACAGGAATGAGTTGCTTAACCTTGGAACTGAAAATGCCCTTTGTTCCCTGCCTGATGCCCAGACACAGGTACTTGGCAATGCACACTTGGATAAGCCCACTGGCTCAGGGTGGGAATGCTTAGGAGCCCCACAACAGCGACCTCAATGCAGGTACAACGTGATCTGTCTCTGTGCTTTCAAACCCTCGTTCTCTGCTGAGGAATCTCCAATGGCTCCCCGTCACTTTCAGGCTTCCTTAGCTGGGTCAAGAATCTTCCTCATCTACCCTCTGGGAGTTCTCTGCCTTTCCACAAACTGCCTCCTCCATGCAGTATGGTCTAGTCACCGGGTCCCTTCCTACTTAGATGTCTCAGCATGTGAGGTGTTCCATGACCCCTTGCAGCACCCTCGAACACATGAGCTTCGGCCTTTATAAGTCCTATAAAATCTCAGGGCCTCCACAAGGTCTCTAGGGATCTCCCTCTGCATGAACCCCAGCAGCATGAATCCAACCCTTTATCTAATTTCACCGCTTAAAACTTGCGTGCACACATCACAGGCTGAACTGTAAGCTCCTGGGAGACGGGGGCTGTGCCACATGTGCGATTCGCCCACAGCATCTTAAGACTGTGACCTGGACCCAGCCAAGTGCCTGCCAAATAAATACCTGCCCAGCCTCATTTGTGCTGACTCTACTCTTCCATGGTTCCTTCCTGGTTCAGCTCCGGTGACCCCCAGAACGTACAATCCTTATCTGTATGTTTTTCCCTCTCCCTTCCTCTGCTCCACACAATTCAGATAAAACCAGATCCGCTGGACTCCAGTTGTGTCTAACCTTCCCCACCTCTGAAGTCTCTTAGTGGGCTCCACCATCCCTCACCACCCTCTGAACTGAAACTACCCACTACGGAGAGGCCAGTTCCAGCAGCTAATGAAGCTCTTGGAACCAGCACCCACAGAGACAGAACAGAGTCTGAGACAGGCTGCATGCTCCACTCTGGACCCTGCAGCCTGCCGGCACTGGGCAGGGAGCAGCGTGGCTCTAAATGTGTGGGGCAATCATAATTTGCTAACACCCCCCACTGTCAGCCCACCTGGGGAAATGGGGGCAGGTTCAAATGCTGCCAGCAAGAGATGACAAGGGCTTTCTTTTGCTGACTGTAGGTGAATCACTGGGTCCTCTGCATGGCTTACTTAAGAGGGGGTCAGGGGAGGATTTGGCTGGCCAAGCCCTTGGCAGGGGTGTATCTATTGATTGGCACCTTACTTTTCCTCAAATCCATTTTTCATCAGCAAATGACACCTGTACCCCTTTGAAGAGGAATGGATATTCTCCCCCATTTGAAAGGCCTGTTACCCGGAAGGAAAAAGATAAAAAGATAAAAACCACCAGCCCAGGTTTAGATCTGAAGCGTACCACCTTTTGATGTGTACGATGAGAGGTGGGGATTGAAATCTAGGTCTCGCTCTACCCCTGCCCTGAGACATTAGTATCATCCAACAGCAAGACTTGTTCATGCCTGGTGCTTGGGCTGGAGAGGTTTCCCTTGGTCAGTATTGAGCTGAGGACCCATTATATATGGCCCCCTCTGTGCCTGCTAAATGCCAAGTAAATGTTTGGCCTCCGAAGAATGCACACTCTACTGGCCCCACCCTGGAGGGCTTGCACCCTCCTTCTCTACCTGGTTAGCATGTCTGCACCCTGCATACCTAGTCTGAGCACCTCTGATGAGGGCAAGTCCCAGGACCCACCAACCCACCTGCCAGAACCTTGTAACTCTCTACTGTTACAGCTGTCACACTGGCTGTTAGGATTCCTGAGTCTTTGATTATTGCACTGGCGTCTCCCAGTAAGCTTCACAAGGGCAGGAATGTGTCTGCTTTGCCCTATTGGTCTCTCTGGCTCCATGCACAGTAGCTGCTGCACAGAAAGCTCTCAGGAGGGCATAGACTCTGGAGTCAGACTGCCTGAGTTCTAATTATGGCTCCATCACACATTAGCTGTGTGATATAGGCAAGTAACTTAACCACTCTGTGCCTCACTTTCCTTGTAAAATAAGGATAAGAATAGTAACTACCGATATCCAAGAGCAATATGAACTTAGGTACACAGAAAAGCTTTGTAAATGAATTTCCATAACAGTATTATTCATGATAGCCCAAAGTGGAAATAACCCAAGTGTCACCAATGGGTAAACCAAATGTGGTATATTCACAATGGAAGATTATTTGGCAATAAAAAGGAATGAGTACTAATACAGGCTACAACATGGATGAACCTTGAGAATATCGTGGTGAGTGAAATAAGTCAGACACAAAATGCCACATACTGAATGGCTCCATTTATATGAAATGCCCAGACTAAGTAAAGCTATAGCGACAAAAAGTAGATTAGTGGTTATCTAGGGCTGGGAGTGGGGGTAGGAGGAGATTGAGGGAATAATGGCTAAGGGGTACAGGGTTCCTTTCTGGGGTGCTAAAATGTTCTAAAAGTGATTCTGGTGATGGTTGCAAAACTCTGAATATACCAAAAGCTACATAGTTATGTTTTAAATGGGTTCCTTATAGGACATGTGAATTATATCTCAACAAAGCTGTATAAAAAATTATAGTATCTATCTTACAGTGTTGTTAGAAAGATTAAATTAAATGTATTGTTTGTGTGGGGCACCTGCGTGGCTCAGTCGGTCAAGCATCTGACTTCGACTCAGGTCATGATCTCAAGGTTCATGAGTTCGAGCTCCACACTGGGCTCTCCTCTGCCAGTACAGAGCCTGCTTTGGATCCTCTGTCTCCCTCTCTCTCTGCCCCTCTCCCACACATGTGTGCACACTCTCTCAGTCTCAAAAATAAGAAAATTTTAAAAATGTTTTACTTGTGAAATTGTTTATCTAAGCTATCTGCACAATAATTAGTATTCATTAAACCTTGATTATGCACTGGGAGCTCTGCTAAGCACTTTACAAAGAGAACCTTACTTCAACCACATAGCCCCGTGAGGTAAGCACTCACCCACTTTATAGATGAGGAAGCTGAGGCACACAGACAATAAGTAACTCACCTACAGTGACATGACGGGTAAGTGGCAAAGGCGGGCAAAACCCACAAACTGAACTGTCACATGCAGAAAGAACAATATTCTCCAAACCCAGGGGCCCCTGGACTTGAAGTGAGACCCACTTGGCAAAAATAGACAAACAATATTCTCCTTCACATCAGATGGGAGTGCCCTTGACAGGCCCCCATGACCTGTCAACTGGCATTCCCTCCCCCTTGGCAACTGAGGGGCGGCTCCCTCCCTCCCCAAGTCCCAGGTCCCTCACCCCAACCCCTCTGCTCTTTAAGAGCCCAGCTGGTGCAGCTCTGCCTCCCCCCTCTCAAAGCTCCTCCCTTCACATACCTCCATGTGTTCTCACACATGCAAATGGTCATGGGCCAGGGCTGGTTTCTTTAGCACCTCTCAACGTTTTTAACCCAGGAAAAGTCCCTTCCAATTCACAGTTTTTAAATATTTTTTGAAAATAAAGGAGACCCTGTCATGTCCCTGTTAAAGATTTTCCAGTGGTTTCTCACTGTGTTTAGAACAAAGCTTGCACTTTTGCCCAGGCCTAAAGGCCCCGCCAGTCTGACTCTCCAGCCTCCCCCAGCTCTGATCATTTTTTTCCAAGGCTCACTCTACTCCAGCCACCTAGCACATTCTGACCCACACCAGGAATGCCCTTCTCCTCTCTCCGCATGGCTAGCTTCTGGGCTTTCAGAGCCCGGTTTAACTGTCACCTTCCCAGACAGGTTTTATCTGAGTCATCTTAATTAGGTCCCCCTTGGGCATTCTCCATCAACGACACCATTTTATTTCCTTCATGGAACTCAAGACAAATGACAATTTCATGTTTGTGTCTTTATTTAGTCCTGTAATATCTGTCCCCAGTACCCACTGTAATGCAAACTGGGCTACAAGATCCACAAAAGCAGGGGGCCAGGTCTGTCTTGTTCATCACCAGGCCTGTATGGTGGGTGCTTAACATAGATTTTAGGGCTTCTCCACCTTGGCCTTCACCATGAGCCCTTGATGACTTTTTGGGCCAGATTATCCTTGGTTGTAGGGGAGCTGTCCTAAGCACTGTGGAATGTTTATCCACATCTCTGGTCTCTAACCATTAGATGTACCCCCCCTCCCAGTTATGACAACAAAAATGTCTACAGATATTGTCAAATGTTCCCAGGGGTAGAGGCAGATTGGGGGAGGAGGTGTCAAAATCTTTCCCAGTTAAGAACCACTGGTATATTTGTTGAAAGATACAATAAGTCAAAAGTAAGGAAAAGAGGGGTGCTTGGGTGACTCAGTTGAGTGTTGGACTTTGGTAAGGAAAAGAGGGGTACCTGGGTGGCTCAGTTGGTTGAGTGTTGGACTTTGGTTCAGGTTGTGATCTCACAGTTCGTGGGTTTGGGCCCCGTGTCGAGCTCTGCACTGGCAGTGCAGAGCCTGCTTGAAATTCTTGCTCTCTCCTCTCTCTCTGCTCTTCTCTCAGCTTATGTTTTCTCTCTCCCTCTCAAAATAAATAAATAAACTTAAAAAAAAAAAAAGAAATAAAAAGTAAGGAAAAGAGAATTCATCCATAAGAGCCATATAGTTTGAGAGTGGGGTATCTGAACGCCAGGCAGGGCTGTTCGCCACCTGGTAGAAGAATGGTCGGGGAGAGGACAGTTGCAAAGTCAAGGTGTCCACAGAACCCAGACAATTTTTCACCATCAGTTGGTATAGGTGGTTGGGTGGCTGGTAAGGGGAGTAAAGGATGATGCTCATTTTTCTTGGGTTGTCACCCTCATCTTTATATAACCCAAGATTTATATAACCCAGCTCAGTGCTAATTTCTAACTATGGTCATTGTACCTTAGAAATAACACATGCTTTGCAATCAAGATTGTTAACAATGGCTGATATTTGTTGAGCACATACACCACCGAGTTTAATAGCAGAGCCTGGGCATCACTGCCTCAACACACCAAAGAAACTATAACAGGTTAGGCAGATAGAGTAGGTTAGATAGCTTACCCGTGGGCACAAGCTGTGAGGTGAAGGTGCAGGGATTTGAACCCACTCAGTGTAACTCTTTGCAATAACTACTAATTTATATGGGTTTCCTAGCAAGTCAGAACACCAACCGCACAATGAACTTTATCTCTATTCCCTAGAGATAAGCCAGCCTCTAAACACACAGGAGGGTGTTCTCGTACACACGCTGAATCCCTTTGGCTGGGGATCACAAAGAGGTGTTAAACCACAAGGTATTGCTTTTGAAAATGAGAATGTGCCCTGGTTCTTCTGCTAAATCCCAAATTACAGAAGCAGAGATGGCAGACCACACTGGAAAGGCCTTTGAAAGGTTCTCAAACTGGGTTCTATTCAAGAGTATGTGGGATATAGGAGACCCCCATATCCAGGCAGGCCGGTGACATTGAGAAGCAAAGGGAGAGCTTCACACGTCATTTTTTACACAATGGCTCCACTGATAAAAAAAATTTAAAAGAAATATTGAAAACTCCTGAATAGAGTCCATTGTCCAAATTTTACAGATGAGAAAACGGAGGACCAGAGAGGAAAAGTGACTTGCCTTAAGCCACACAGGCTCCCCTGTTTGCTGAAGGGGGAAGGAAAGGAAGGACTCTGCAGGTGGATGAAGGTGTGTTTGAATCCCGGTTCTGCCATTTAACTAAGTTCTCTAAGATTCAGTTTAGTATTTTGAGAAATTAAAGTGATCATATATCCCTTAACAAGTTTTATGAACAATTAAATAAGGTAATAAAGTGGTAGGAAGACTAGGTGTTTTCAGGTGCTGGCTGTCAGAGCAACTTGGAGATCGCACAGGGGTCAGAACAGAGGCTAGGAACCTACTAGATGGATCTACGTTCAAATCCTGGCACTTCCCCCGCCAGCTGTGTTACTGTGGGCAGCTCATTCCAACTCCTGAGCCCTGATTCCTCATCTGCTTAAGTGGTGTGTGCCCTTGCTTATAGGTGTGTTGGGAAGTCCAGATCATACGAGGCATGCGAAGTGCTTACCATGTTGTCTGGGACATAACAGACACTAAATAAGCACCTGCTTCTTTCTCTGACTTCTGTGGCACCTTGGTTGGGGAACTGCTGCAGACATGTTCCCGTGGGTGCCCAGGGAGCACGCACCAGGAACCTCATTTCCTCCAGGGCATGCGATGCTGAGGAATCTTGGGAGGCACACCTGCACCAGCAAGAAGAAGGTCTGGATGATGAGCGGGGCGTGACTTAGAAGCCCCCACCTCACGGCTCCCTCAGAAAGAATGTATTGCATGACTGCACCTTTTATCTTGATTTTTTTGAGAGGGGGTAAAAAATAAAGGCAAGAACTTCAAGGTCAGGTTCACTTCCCTGCAGGCTCCTCCTGGGCTGAAGTGAAATTTCAAGAATGCAGCCTCTGGGCCCAGTTTACATTCCCACCCTCTCTGGTATCCAGGATACCAGAGGGACCTGTCGCATTCCATCCCACCAATCAGCCTCCTCAGTCACATCGTGCTGGGGGCAGGGCCTACCACTGGTTCTTGGGAGAAGCATCACTGCCTTAGCAGGAGGGTCATCCATCCATTCATTTGTGCAACATTTATGTTCAGAGCTTACTGGAGCCAGGCACTGGGGATACGGTTTTTATGGAAAACCAGCCCAAGCTCCTGCTCTGGGGGAGTTTGCAGTGCAGTAAAGAAGACAGCCAGACATAATGTGAGCAGTTCTATGAAGCAGCCACACACAGTGGCATGAAACTGTATATGGCGGGGGGGGGGGGGGGGGGGAGGGTCTGACCGACTCAGTTATGTTAGAGGAGGCTTCCTTGAATAAATGATGATTAAGCTCAAGGCTGAAGGGTGAGTAGGTGTAAATAGGTGAAGAGAGGGAAATACATTGGGAGAGAAACTGGCATTTGCAAAGCCTCTGTAATTGCCAGAGTACGGGGGTGGGGGAAGGTTGAGGTGGGGGACAGGATGGGCCTGGAGGGGCAAAATCAGGGTTAGACTTATGTGAGTATTCTATGGGCCATGTTAGAGCATCAGAGTGTTTCATGCAAGGGGATGGCATTGATCAGACTGCCTAAGAACCTCATAATAAGATCATCTTGGAGAACAGAGTGGGAGGGCAGGGTATGATGAAAAGAAAGGGCACAAGTTAGGAAATTTTAGTAGCATGTCCAAGCCCCCAAAATGAGGGACTTGGGATGATGGTGGTTTGGGGGGCTATGCAGGTAGAGCCTGAGTTGGCGGTATTCTTTCCAAAAGTCAGTCTCCTTCTGGAAGGCCCTGGCAGTCACACCAGCACTAACCTCAGTGTTTCTCGACGGACGTTCCCTCAGAGTAGCATCTCTGGGTTACAGTGGTCACAGAGGTGGCCCCATTAGGAATCTGATAAAACTACATCTGGCCTTGCATCAAAATCACTGCAGGGAAGAAATGCCATTTTCCCCACGGTGAGGCTCACAACACCAAGGCCACGTTATCAGACTTAAAGGCTCTGAAGAGATGGTCGAAGATTATAACGACATACACATTTTCCAGGCACCTCTAGTGCAAAATGGATGCCCCTTCCAGTTTTAGAAAGGGGGGGGGGGGTCTATAGATGCTTGTTTGACATTATATGCAGGAAACATGCTCAAAAACCATTTGAGGAAGGGAGGCGGACAGGGAGACAAGAGGGCAAGAACATAGCTAATTGGCTAGTTAGTAGTTTCTTGGACAGCCCATGAGCCTCATGGAATTCTTAGTCTCATGCACACGGAGATGCTGGCTGGCTTTCGGCTTAGTTAGATGGATAAACAAACCTGGCTACCCTGAATCTGGGGGTCTACCCTCTGAGATCAGGAAGTCAGGAGGCCCAAGGTAAGGTTGAGACTCTAAAGGTTTCTCCATTCTTTTTTTTTTAACTTAAAAAAAAATAAAAAAATATAATGAAAAACAAAACAAGAAACAACCCACAAACATAAGTGACAAAAACCTTTTCCCTCTGGGACACCTTGGTGGCTCAGTCGGCTGAGCGTCTGACTCTGGCTCAGGTCGTCATCTCTATCTTGCAGTTCCTGAGTTCAGGCCACACACCAGGCTCACTGCTGTCAGCTTGTCAGCGCAGAGCCTGCTTTGGATCCTCAGTCTCCCTCTCTCTGCCCCTCCCCTGCTTGCACTGTCCCCAAAATAAACAAACATTAAAAAAAAACAAAAACAAAACTTTTCCCTCCTCACCATAGATGCAAGCCCCTAAAGGACCATGAATGTTAAGATTTCCTGTGTGTCCTTCCGGAAATATTTTCATAGACATAGCAGCATGAGTATGTACCTAGCAAGCACGCATGTGCACACCCACACACATATATACATGATTACACACACTTAAACTCTACTTCACGAAACCTAAGAAAGCAAGCCTCAATTATAAAAGTTTTCTTATTTATAAAATGAAGAAAGAAAAACACTGCCAATAAACTATAGCCCAGTGCTTTCTTTACCTCAGAAGATTTACTTTATCTGTATTGAAAAAGCTCATTTAGACTTACTTAGACTCGCAGCTCTTTTTTCCATACACGGAAAGAAAAACAAGCAAAATAAATTAGCTAAGGTATTGATAAGCCACAACTCTTTCTCAACGCTGACTCATGGACACCTGTGTGTCCCTCACAGCACCATTCTTGGTGCCACTGAGTGCTGAGCCAGCATTTCTTTGAAGAGAGCTCCAATGATGTCTCTGTGATTTTCTTCCAAGCTACTGAGAGTTACTTTGAGTTTTGATTCTGGTGCCTTCCCGATTTTACCAGAGGATGCCAAAGATAAGAACAAAGGTCTGTCCACAGTTGCTCTTAAATGGTTTGTGGGGGAAACAGCACCAGTTACGTTAGCAGGAACACCAGAGTTTCTGCATTGGTGGGCCATGACCATGGCCAACAGCATTTCTAAGATTCATCTCCAATTTGAAGATGTTAACACATAAAACAAACAAAACTCACAAGTTAATCTAAAAAGTGATGAATTATACTACAATGTATACACAACCTCCCTCAACTCTCAGTTGACTTGGGGTTGCAAAGTCAAATCACAACACAAGCCTGGCAGGTAAGTGAGTAAAGTGGGAAAGGTAGGGGGATATGAACAGGAAGTAGTTCTAAAGCAGCAATTCTCCAAGGGTGGTCCTACACCAGCAGCTATATTAATCCTGTGTGGGCTAAACGTTTCCATGGAATAGAGAATTCCTTCAGTCCTCTCCATAAGACTAGTACATATGGATGTACAAGTATTTTTAACCCCATTTCTTTTAACATAAAACATACTATTCTGAATCTTGCTATTTGTTTAATTGTATACCTTGGGATTCTTTCCATATCAGCACCAGTAGCTCTACCTCATGCTTAACTACATACATGGCACTCCACTCCACTGCATGGATGTCCCTCACCTTACCTACACAGCTCCCAGGCTATTTTCTGGTTTTGTTGCTGTCACACCCAAAGCTACGTGAGGAAGTGGCAAAGCTGCAGTCTGAAGCACGATCTCTTGTGTGGGGAGGGGGTATGATGGTGATCATCATCTTCCCCGTGTGGAAGGCAGTACTCTGGTAATCCCTGTGTGGAAGGTGGTACTCTGGTGATCCCCGCTGTGTGGGAAGGGGTATTCTGGTGATCCCCCATGTGGGAGGGGGTACTCTAGTGATCCCCTATGTAGGAAGGGGTACTTTGGTGATCCCCCCATGTGGGAAGCAGTACTCTGGTGATCCCCCTGTGTGGGAGTTGGTACTCTGGTGATCCCCCCATGTGGAAGGTGGTACTCTGGTGATCCCCTGTGTGGGAGGGGGAATGCTGGTGAGCCCCCTGTGTGGGAAGCGGTTACTCTGGTGATCCCCCTGTGTGGGAGGGGGTACTCCGGTGATCCCAAACCTGGCTGTGTGAGTCACCCACAAGTGACTGTCTTGAGGTCAGTTTGGGGCTCTGGGGAGGCAGGAAGGGATTGGTTGTGGAGGATTCTGGATGTACTAGAAGATTCAGCAGCTGTAGGGGTAAGGATGGTGAAGAGGCACAGCTCTTTCCTGTTCTTCCTCTTCCTAATCTGCAGGGCCCTGTAGCCCCTAAATCCGGCCACTGTCTGCCTACAGCCCCAGATCCCCTCACTGCATCCTGCTCTCTGCTCTAGGTCCCCTTCTCCTGTCCTGCCAGCCCCACCCACCTCCTTCTATATGAACAGAGGAAAGAGAAAGGCAAAGAGGGCCTCAGGGAATGAGAGCCTGTGAAGTTGGAGGGAGGCATTAGTTTCATTATCCCAGTATCCCCTCCCACCAAATCATCCCTCTTCAGCATATTCCATACACATATGGCAGGCTCTGTAGGGGTAGGTGTAACAATAATGGTTAGTGAACACTGTGCTGAGCATACACAATCCCAATTAATCCTCATAATTTTGAAGGTACCAATTGTTAGCTCCATTTTATTGACAGGAAAACTGAGCCTTGGAAAATGTGAATGCCTTTGCTCAAGTTACACAGCACATAAGTGGACTCCCTGCACAGAATGCCCCAGTTTTCCAAAGGTTCCTTCTAAGCTGGTGTTTCTTAAGCAGCAAACTGAAACTCAGAAGTCTTTTTCTTGGTGAGTGCAGGTCCCAGGCTAATCCCCAAGACCCTCCCACCAGGTATATGTCTGCGGATGCAGTGAGGGGGACCAGGCTAGGGAGTGGCAGGGGAGCAGAGACTCCTTCAGGTAATCAAGTGAGGAACTTACATTTTTAACCAAAGCCACAGTTTTTAATAAATACAGCTTTACATAATTTTACTTTCCCCTTTATCTTTCTACCCTTTTTTAAAAAGTTTATTTATCTTGAGAGAGAGCGCATGTAGAGGAGGGGGAAAGGGGGAGAGGGGGAGAGGGGGAGAGGGGGAGAGGGGGAGAGCAAGAGCACAAGTGGGGGTGGGGCAGAGAGAGAGAGAGGGAGAGAGAATCCCTAGCAGACTGGGCACTGTGAGCACGGAGCCTGATGTGGGGCTTGACCTCATGAATCATGAGATCATGACCTGAGTCGAAATCAAGAGCTGGATGCTCAACCGATGGAGCCACCCAGGCACCCCTATCTTTTTAACTATTGTTTGGCCCTGTTGCTCCCACTCGCATTCACTGACCACCCAAAATGGTGGAAGCAAGGCAGGTCTTCCTAAGCTTTCCTCTCTTCCAGTGGGCAATGGGCACAAGGTCCTAATTCATACAAAGTAACAAAAAGGCAGTCTACTAATTCCCGGTTCATTAGCATGGCTCGTTAATTATAAATACTCCACCCTCCAGCCACCCCTCTCCCCAAAATACCCAAAGCAGATTAAGTTTTAACTTTTGCTGGCAGAACACCTGCTTCTGAAATTCCTCCTCCCTCTGCCTCCTAAGATTTACAACACAAAAGTAAACATTTACACTGGTTAAGATTTACCAAAAGGAAGTGAGGCCTGGAATGAATCCTTTGAAGTTCTGTCTCAAAAGAAGAAGGAGTCCTTTTTTAAATGTATAAAATAAGAAACCTCAAAGCCTTCTGAGTGATGTCTGACTTGGGTTTGGAGGTAACCAGGCCTTCTCAATTTTTCACTTGGACCTTGACACCAGCATATGTTAAATCTTAAGTATAACTCAAAACTACAGGTCTCTCTGCTCCAGGGTAAATGAGGTTATCAGTCAATAATGCAATCAAGTAGCTTCCTGGAAACTCTAGGGTAGAACTTTCTTCCTGATGAGATATTACCAAGGGGGTAGAAAACGGTACCCTATAGAGGGGGAGCCAAAGGGCAAGGCCAACTTTACAGGCGGGAGAGATCTTGAGACCCACCTGTTCCCTCCAGACAAAGCTGATTTTCTCAGTGAGGCATGTCTGTTTTACTGGAGGTGGGAGAGGGACAGGGCACAGCCAGACCAGGATAGATGTTGGCTAAGTTGACAGAGTAAGTACCAGGTGCCCCAGCAACCAGAGTCACCAGACACTGAGGTGATACAGATACCTTTGGGGAAAAGGAAATAAAAAAAAATTCCCCATACCTACCCCAAGATTGCTGGCATAAGCCAATGGAAATGCTATAGTCAGGAAAGGAAAGATGATAGTAGTTGTGTATCTGCATCCAATCAGAACCTTCTATTCCTTTAGTGACAGCACCTACGGAGCAATCACCGAAGAATCCTAAGCACATGGGGCAAGTCCCAGGCAGTGGTTGTGTGCACCTCTGAGTGAAGGAAGAGCGGACAAAGCAAGGACTCACCACGAAATAGCACCTGTCGGCTGCCCAATTAGTTCTCCGCTGCGGCCCAGGGAACAAGTGTTCGTATCCACACTGTGCAGATGAGATCATTGAGACTAGCTAACTTGGCCAAGGTTACAAATGATGCCTAAGCCCATTTTCTATTGCATTACAGTCTTCAAATGGAAGGTGTGTATTAAAAGCTGCTGCATGATACACTCGAAGCAGCAGTGAACCTGGAATCCTCCGCTGTGGGAGGCCCAGCTCAGCTTTCCTTAGCTGGGTGACCTTGAGCAAGTCATTTAGCCCTCTGCAGGTGTTTCTGAGCGCACTTCTGTCCTTAACCTCAGCATTTTAATGGGTTGCATAGTGGAACAAAGAGTCCACATCCACCTACTTGCTCCAACTTCCTGGCTGATCCAGCCAAGCATTCAGAATTTTATCAGCATGAATGCAATGTATTTAGTAAGGCTTTTCCTTGCTCCTGGGTCCTCTATAAAGAAAGAAGCATGGGGGCACCTGGGTGGCTCAGTCAGTTAAGCGTCTGACTCTTGATCTCAGCAGAGGTCTTGATCTCATGGTCGGGAGTTCAAGGCTCACAATGGGCTCTGCACTGGGCATGAAGCCTATGTTGAGAGAAGAGGAAAAAAAAAAGCATGCTCCTTCCAAAATGAGCTTATATTATCATTATATATCCTTCCAGAGTTGGGAAAACAGCCAACTCTATTGATGCTACAAGACACCATTTTACACTTGGGCTTTTGTTAGGTGAACATCTACAAACACTGGCTTTTCATGGTTCTTCAATCAAATTCAGCCCCAGCAAGGCCTCTTTACTTGGAGAGAGAGACACACACACACATCCAGAGCCCCTGAGCATTTATTCTTGCTGCCTCCAGCTTCCTAGGGCCTCACTAAGCCACAATGTCACTCAGAGGAATACCAAATTCAGAACCAGAACCGCTGGTTCTGGTTCTCAATTTGATCCAAGGACCAATTACAAACCCATTTCTCTGCACTTCTAAAGCTCCATTTTCCAACTTGTCAATTGGGTATGAAAGAATTTACCTCACAAGGTTGTCAGTGAAGAGCTCATGAGACCCCAGAAAGTAAAACCCTTTTAATCATAAACATTCTAGCATTTACTATGTGCTGGGCCCTTTAACACACCATTTGAATGAGTCAATATCAGACACACATGTCAGAAACAAATACAAAAATGTAGGACACAGGCTGAACAAATGAACCAACTGATAAATGAAGGAATGGAGGGAAGGAGAGGGGGAAGGAATTAGGAAGGCCAGTGGGGCCCTGAGTCATGTTCAGAAATTCTGGGGTTTTCTATGGGCACTGGAGAACCATGACAAGTTTCCGAGAAGAGCGATTTGCTCTGGAAAGCCCTATGGAAGAAAATTCCAATAGGAGCTGCAACCTGAGCTGCTGGGAAATGATCTTGGAGTCTAGCCACCCTGTTCACCAGAGACGATTACAACAGCCAGTGCCAAAAAGGACACCTGAACTCAGACGGTGGCCATGGGGACCACAAAGGGCCAACAACTGCCAGCAGGGTGGGTCAGACTCTAAAAGACCTCAGCTCCCAAACGATCTCAACAGCTCTGTCCTCTCCAAAACGCAGATTTACAAGGATAAATTCTCCCAGATGCTCATTTTTGTTCTAGGTCTCAAGTGTGAAATAAGGCTGTCACGCCAGTGTCCTGAACCACTAACTTCTGTGCCCACATTCACCTCATTACCTTTAAACAAAATAAAACAAAATCAGTGCTATACTCTCAAGTTCACTGGAGTATTATTCACAATAGCCAAAAAGGTGGAAGCAACCCCAGTGTCCATCAATGGATGAATGGGAAAACAACAGGTGGCATGTACATACAATGGAATATTATTCAGCCTTTAAAAAGAAGGAAGCTCTGACGCATGCTACAACATGGATGAACCTTACATTATGCTAGCACATGACGCTACCTGAAATAAGACGGTCACACAAACACCAATACTGTATTATTCCACTGACATGAAATAGCTGAAGTAGTCAAATTCACAGAAAGTAAAATGGTGGTAGCCAGAGACTGAGGGAGAGGTGAATGAGGAGTTAGAATTTCATGGGTACAGAATTTTGGTTTTGCAAGATGAAAAGAGTTCGGGATATGGACAGTAATGATGGGTGCATAGCAATGTGGATGTGCTTAATCCTATAGAACCAGACACTTAAAAGTGCTTAAGACTGTACATTTTGCTATGTGGATTTTACCGGAATTTTTTTAAAGTTTGGGGGGGGTGAGGAAAGAAGGAAAAAAAGGAAGGAAGGAATCATTGTTGGACTGTCAGTAAATGGGGCAGCCTGAAACAATGCAGCTCTCTGCCAAACAGGCACACCTCATCTGAGAACCTCCTCCCTCTCTTCCAGGCAACTTTTCATTATTGCTTAAAAATTCCCTTAACCCCTTCCCCCTGTCCCACCTGATGCTGGCTCAGACCCTTTTAATATCTGAGTGGCGGGAGTCAGCCTTAGGGTGGACATTGCCATCTTATCCTATACCTTGGGACACCTGAAGTTCCCAGTGACCAACACTGACCACATCCATCACTCCAAGACCCCAGCCCTCTCCAGCCTCAGGAACAACAGCCCCACGTCCTTGCTGGCATTTCATGTGAGACTGGCAGTTTCCAGAAAATGCTTTATGTCAAGAAGAGGTGAAGTGCCCTGTGGGAACTATCTGTAAGGGCTCGTATCAGAGAGCCCCAGGGCCTGCTTTCTAAGAGGCACAGGAAGGACACAGATGGTCACAACGCCGAGCACAGAATGAGGCCATGGAGTTCAGTTTATTTCTGCCCACCTCTGTCCTCATCACTGACTCAAAGAAGATCAGCTTAGAATGAGGAAATGCCTCCATCAATCCCTCCCTTTGCAAAAAGCCGGAAAACTTGCTCTACTGGATCCAATCACTTATTCAGGTATTTTGAACTCAGCTATTAGGTATGTACACATTCAGGATTACTATGTCTTTTTGATGAATTAACCCATTATTACAAAAGCTCTGTCTCTGTATATGGTAATACTCTGATTTTCGTATACTCTGTATTTTGTCTTATAGCTATTCCAGTTTTCTTTTGATTAGTGTTTCTCCATCCTTTTACTACTCGTGTTTTCCTATCCTCTTAGTTTTAGCCCAGCTGTCTATTTACGTTTAAAACGAATCTATCATAGGCAGCTTATAAACTTGAGGGTTGTTTTGTTTTTTTTTTTCTCCTCCAACCTGACAGTATCTGCCTTTTAACTGGAGTGCTTAATCCATTTACTTTTAATAAATTATTAATACTGCTGGATTAAAGTCTACGAACTTGCCAGTTGTTTCCATTTGTCTCATCTGTTTGGTTGTTCTTTTTCCTACTTTAAAGACATCATCCACAATATACTATTTATGTTTGCTTTAAACAGTTAGCTTTTAAAGAAATTATGAAAAATTTTAGAAGTCTTTTATATTTCCGGGGCCCTTAATTTCTTATGGAGATCCAAGTTTCCATTTGATAAGATTTTCTTTCAGCCTGAAGAATTTCTTTTGACATTTCTTTTTTTGTAAGTCAGCTGGTGACAATTTCTCTCAGCTTTTCTCTGAAAATATCTTGGTTTTACCCTCACTTTTAAGGATTTTTTTTGTTGGATAGAGAATTGTAGGCTGACTCCCCGCCCCCCCCCAACCCCTCCCCAGCTTTAAGCTTTGCACTGTAGAGATATAATACAATTATACTTGGGCTTTGTTTCTGATGAGAAGACAGTAAAGTATACTCATTGTTTTCCTGTACATAGTATTTATTCGCTGCCTGATTTTAAGGTTTTTCTTTCTCTTTAGGTTTCAGCAACTTGATTATGACGTGTCTGGATGGGGTTTTCCACATGATTCTCCTGCGTGGGGTTTGTTGAACTTCTTGGATCTATAGGTTGATATTTTTCATCAACTTTGGAACTTTTTGGACATTATATCTTCAAATATATTTTCTTCCTCAATTTCTGTCTCTGTCTCCTTTCAAGAATCCAGGGACGCCTGGGTGGCTCAGTCGGTTAAGCATCTGACTTCAGCTCAGGGTATGATGTCACTGTTCGTGGGTTCGAGCCCCACATCAGCTTGGAGCCCGGAGCCTGCTTTGGATTCTGTGTCTCCCTCTCTCTCTGTCTCTCTGCCCCTCCCCCACTCACACTCTCTCTCTCAAAAGTAAATAAACATTAAAAAATTAAAAACAAAAAAAGAATCCAAATACACATTTGTTAGACTGCCTGATGTCCCACAGATCGCTGAGGTTCTCACCTTTTCCCCCCAGCTTTTCTTCTCTCGGTGCCTTGTGTGGAGAGTTTCTTTTGCCCTGACTTCACACTCACGTTCCTTTTTCCTACAATATCCAGGCTACTATTAGATCCATCTAGCGGATTTCTCATTTGGGATACTGTAGTTTTCATCTATAATTTTTATTTTGTTCCATTTCTCTACTGGTTTATCTCCCTTTGAATTCTTTTTTTTTTTTTTAATTTTTTTTTTCAACGTTTATTTATTTTTGGGACAGAGAGAGACAGAGCATGAACGGGGGAGGGGCAGAGAGAGAGGGAGACACAGAATCGGAAACAGGCTCCAGGCTCTGAGCCATCAGCCCAGAGCCCAACGCGGGGCTCGAACTCACGGACCGCGAGATCGTGACCTGGCTGAAGTCGGATGCTTAACCGACTGCGCCACCCAGGCGCCCCATATCTCCCTTTGAATTCTTAAACATAATACTTTAAGGTCATTTGCTGCTAATTCCGTCACCTCTACCATCTCTGGGTCTCTAGAGTCTTTCCTTCTATGTCTAAGTACCTATTCTATCATATGCTGGACATGATGAATACTGAGCTGCTAAGAATCTGTTTAAAAACGTTTTGTTGTGATCGGCAGTGAATTTATTGGCAGATCAGCTTTATTCTCTTGCAGCTTTTTAAGCTTTGTTGAGCCATGAGTTTAATGATGGAAGTCACTTGTTAAGAATGGTGGAACAGAGAAGTATAAGGAACCTGGGTCTTTGATGACTATGTGGAACCACCACTCCAATCCTGATTGACCTTTTTTTATTTTTTTAATGTGATAAAGAAGTAAAGTACTATCTTGAAGGTAAGCCATTGTCATTTCTGACTTGTACTGCCAGCAGCTAAACACTCTGTTAAAAGTACTAAATATCTACTAAGTAAAGCAGGTGTTGGGGGATAAAGTAATTTACAAGTTAGATGTGGTTCTTGACCTGTCAGAGCTTACAGTCTAGAGCAGGAGGTGGCAAACTAGGGCCTGCAGGCCAAACTCATGCATTGCCTGTTTCTGTAAATAAAGTTTTCAATGGGACAGAGCCAATATTTGTTTACATATTATCTATGACTGCCTTTGTGCTATAAAGTTGAGTAGTTAAGACAGGCAGTATGGTCCACAAAACCTAAAATATTTACTATCTAGTTTTTTATAGAAAAAGGTTGCTGAGTCTTGTCTAGGGTAATAGTTCTCAAACGTTCTGGCCTCAGGACCCCTTCACTGTCTTAAAACTTGAGGACTCCAAAGAGTTTTTGTTCATGTGAGTTTTATTTATCAATATTTACCATATTAGAATCAGAGAAAATGTGAAAACACTTATTTCTTTGAAAATAATAGTAATCCCATCACATGTTAACATAAACAATGTTATAATTAAATGTTTTTAATTTATACATGTATAATTTAAATGTTTTTATAATTAAATGTTTTCTAAGTCCCCTCCAAAAACATTAGTGAGAAGAGCGGCATTACTTTATATTTTTGCAAAATTCTTTAATGTACAGCTGAAAAGAAGATAGCTAAGTCCTAAGATCTGCTTTTGCATCAGGGTGTTGCAAAATCACACAGCATGTAGCCTCTGGAAAACTCCACTGTCCTCTTGTTATAGACAGAAAGTAAAAAAAAAAGCAAATAACTTCTTAGTATTATCATGAAGTTTTGACTCTGCAGACTCACTGAGAGAATCTCAGGGACCACACTTTGAGAATGGCTGTCTAGAAAAGTCCTAGGTGGACATTAAACAAATAACATGAGGTTGGGGCACCTGGGTGGCTCAGTTGGTTAAGCGTCTGACTTCAGCTCAGGTCATGATTTCATAGCTGGTGGGTTTAAGCCCCACATCAGGCTCTGTGCTGACAGCTCAGCCTGGAGCCTGGAGTCTGCTTTGGATTCTGTGTCTCCCTCTCTCTCTGCCCTTCTCCCACTCCCACTCTGTCTCTCTTTCAAAAATAAATAAACATTAAATAATTTTTTTAAAAGAAATAAATGGTCTAATTAAATAATTATCATTAAACAATTGATTAAAATTTTTTTTAAACTCAAATTAAATGACAGCTCAAGCTGTCAGCACTGGGCCTGTCCCTGGGCTCGAACCCAGTCACTGGGAGATCATGACCTAAGCCGAAGTCAGCCACTTAACCAACTGAGCTACTCAAGCACCTGTAACAATTGATTTAAAAGAAAAGAATACTGCTCTTCGAGAGAATGTAAACACTGAACCTGGCCCCATCTGGGGAGTCGGGGAGTGATTTCTTGAGTAAATGGTGTTTCAGGCTGGGCTTGGAAAAGACAGTTAAGCAGGTGAAGGCAAGAGAGGGGAAGCTCTCCCTTCCTTCAGTGTGTCTGCTCCTCCTGCCTGGCTAAGGAAATTGGGTTAGGCTCTGGGGATCAGAAATGAGGATGACTTTCCCATGACATCCTCCCCTGGGGGGACCAAGGCAGAGATTTGCTCTGGGAAGCAAAGGGAAAGCTTTAACCCCAGGGTCCTCCTGACATGCCTGGAATCTATCCCAGGGACAGGGAAATCCTGATTTCTCTGGGACAAAAGCTGGTGTTCTACAGATGGGGCACTATATGGAGGCCCAAATGCTGCACACAGGGGACCCAGGCAACGCAGGCCTGAGGACAGTTATCCAGGTCCTTAGGATGTGGTATCCTATGGTAACAGAGGTAGCAACATCAACCCTTAGCTCACTGTCTTCCTTTAAGGCATTCGGAACCACTCGTCATCCAGATGGTTAGAGGCTGTCAAAGTTACTGGCTGAGGGACCAGAGCAGCTCCCTTCCACCAGACTGCCTGGCCTCATCCCATTTCCCAGTTGCCCACTCTGCAAACACTCACTCTCAAACCCAGATTCTGCCAAGTTTCAAGATGGATATTGGAGGCTGCCTCTGTTCTTTTTCCCCCTGACATGACCACCTTGGGGTGGAAAACCACCAGATTCCAGCTACCATCTCACCCCAACATCCCCACTTGAGAAAAAAAGCAGGCAGAGAAGAAAACAACCCCTGGCTGATGGAAGGCAGCTGATTCTCTTCTGTTCACAGTAATGATGCCCTAAAGTTATCAAAAACATGTAAGGAGTCTTGAAGTATTCGATAGGGCTTCTCTGTATTAGTTCCTTGAATCCTCTCAGTAACCCCATGAGATCAGTTTACATATTATCCCATTTTACAGATGAGAAACTGAAGCACAGAAAGATCTTGCAGCTGACCTAGGTGACAAAGTCAGGAAGAAGTGGAATCAGCATTAAACCCAGGCAATTTGGTTTCTAAGATTCAGCTCCTCAAATGTACATTTTACTGCCTTTCTATATTCAAAAAGACACAAGGAGTTAGTTTTTTAAAAAGTATCTGTGTAGGGGCACCTGCGTAGCTCAGTCAGTTAAGCGTCCAACTTTGGCTTAGGTCGTGATGTCATGGTTCGTGAGTTTGAGCTCCGCATCAGGTTCTCTGCTGTCAGCACAGAGCCTGCTTCAGATCCTGTGTCACCCCCACCCCAGCCCCTCCCCAGCTCACTCATTCTCTCTCTCTCTCTCAAAATAAATAAATAAAC
This sequence comes from Lynx rufus, assembly GCF_022079265.1. Classification (NCBI taxonomy): domain Eukaryota; kingdom Metazoa; phylum Chordata; class Mammalia; order Carnivora; family Felidae; genus Lynx; species Lynx rufus. Next base: position 180,803,432 of record NW_025814823.1, read on the forward strand.
TTAAAAAGTATCTGTGTAGATGTTCAACACCGCTAATCATTAGGGAAATGCAAATCAAAACCACGAGATACCATCTCATATCCATTCAGACGGCTAATATAAAAAAACCCAGGAAATGACAAGTGTCTTGGTGGGGGTGTAGGGAAATTGGAAGCCTTGTGCACTGCTGGTGTGAAGGTAAAATGGTGCAGCCACTGTGGAAAAGAGTGTAATGGTTCCTCAAAAAATTAAAAGTAGAATTACCATATGACCCAGAAATTCCACTTCTGGGAATATATCCAAAAGATTTAAGGCAATGACAGGAATAGACATCCGTACACCCTTGTTTATAGTGGCATTCATGATAATCAAAAGGTGAAAGCAACCCATGTGTCCACAAATGGATGAGTGGATAAATATAGTATATACACATACAATGGAATACTATTCAGCCTTAAAAAGGAAAGAAATTCTGACAACTAAGGGAAATGCTAAGGGAATTATGCTAAGGAAAATAAGCCAGTCACAAAAAAGACAAATACTACATGATTCCAGTCATATGAGGTACCCAGAGCAGTCAAATTGGTAGAAACAGAAAGTAGAATGGTGTTTGTCAGGGGCTGGGGAGAGGTGAATGAGGAGGTAAGAGTTTAATGGATACAGAGTTTCAGTTTTACAAGATGAAAAGAGTTCTGGAGATGGATGGTGGTGATGGTTGCACAGCACCGTGAATGTGCTAAATTCCCCTGAATTGGACCCTTAAGTGGTTAAAACGGTAAATTTTATATTTTCCCCAATCAAAAATAAATTTATGTGTTTTTCTATTTAAAAATTTTTTTTAATGTTTATTTATTTTTGGGAGAGAGAGAGACAGAGACAGCGCACGAGTGGGGCAGGGGCAGAGAGAGGGAGACACAGACTCTGAAGCAGGCTCTGGGCTTGGAGCTGTCAGCACACAGCCTAACGTGGGGCTCAAACTCACAAACGGTGAGATCATGACCTGAGCCAACGTCATATGCTTAACCGACTGAGCCACCCAGGAGCCCCTTTTTATTTTAGGGAGACGGAGGGACAGTGTGGGAATGTGCGAGAGGGTGAGAGGGAGAAGAGGGTGCGAGAGAATCTCAAGCAGGCTCCATTCTTAGCACAGAGCCTGACTCGGGGCTCAATTCCATTACCCTGGGATCATGACCTGAAAGAATATCAAGAGTCAGACGCCCAACCAACTGAGCCACCCAGGCACCCCAAGGATAATTTTTCAAGTTTACCTTTTAAAACATTAATTTAGGGGCACCTGGGTGGCTCAGTACATTGATCTGACTCGATTTCAGTTCAGGTCATGATCTCACGGTTTGTGGGTTCAAGCCCCACATCAGGCTCCGTGCTGACATTGCGGAGTCTGATGGGGATTCTCCCCACTCTCTCTGCACCTCCCCAGCTCTCACACGTGCTCTCTCAAAATAAACATTTAAAAACAGAGGTATCCTTGTAATACACCTTGGAATGTTTATTATTATAATTACAGTAGGAATTACCCTGAATAATTTTTTTTTTTTTTTTTAGTGTGGAGGGAGTGACTACATTTCTGAACTTCTGGAACTGAGAGAGCCTTTGCAAACAGATTAAGTGCTATGGCCTTTCCCTGGTCCACATGCCAAGCCAGAAGAGGTGATTAGCAGGCTTAAACTACTGGTTTCTAATCAGAAAGTTAAAAAAAAAAAAGCCTTTGTCAAAGAAAACAGAACAAAGGGCCAGTAGGCCCAGGGGTTATACAATAAAAGCTGGCTCATGCTGTGTAAAAAGGCCCTTCCATCTCCTCATGGCTGTGTCCTCCTAACACCGTGCTCTTCATGACATCCAGGGCTATTGTACTGTATTGATAACACATCATTCAGTGTGGTGTGGGCCCTCACAAAGGCAGGCAGCGCCCCTGCGTGCAAGCAGGACATTTGGGAGACAAATCCCAGGAGTCGTTAGCAACTGCATCGACACTGTGAACTGTTCCCATACACTTGCCTCTCCTTCCCACACAATCCTGCTTCTCTGTCTCTGTCTCTCTCCAGTGTGTTGAGGATATTGGGAATACTGGAGAACAAGACTCTTTCTGAAAAGGCCTCCATGCTCACTTTTCCAAACAGCTATAGATTCTAAGAGGCCAGGGGCCAGAGAGGGAAATAGAAGAGGATGGTATGGTAGGGGGAAGGGCCCTGGTGCAGTGCCTGGGAGCTGACAGGGAGCATGTGTCCTGTGGGTCATCAAAACCTCACCTCCTCCACACACCCCGGCCATGCTACCCACCAACCACTGGGCAGCACCCCCTGTCCTCACTGCCCTACAGAGGAGGGTCTGTGGGAGCTGGCTGCCTGTGGACTCTAGGAAGGACGCAGGAACTTCCTCCAGCGCCCGGATTCCAGCCATAGCACCCTGGAGAGTGCGAGAGCTTAACTAATTCTCAAATCAGGACACATACACAAAACCCTCTGAGAAGTGGTGGAGAACTCAGCTAGTGTTAGCAATGTTACATCAATGCAAGCCAAAGACCTCCAGGAGACAAAGTGGCAGTGACAAGCACTGAGCCGTCCTAGATGGAAACCCGACTCTCTTGCCAACTTGCTGTGTGACCCTGATAAATTCCCTAACCTCCCTGGGCCTCAACTGCTTCATTTGGAAGGTGAGGACAAGCAAAACAGTAAATGCTTATGAAATTCCTTGGTACCCAGCAGCTGTCATAACCTCCAGGAAGTTTCCACAGCATCTAACAAGACTTTTGAATATAAAATCTTGACCAAATGATAGCACAGCACTGTCCTCCTCCTACAAGCAAATCAAGTGTCATTTGAGGAGATGAGAAGAGAAAGGGAGTAGATTCAGAAATAACACCCTTATGAAGAAAGCACAAAAGAAACTCAGTAATTACCTACAATCTTAGCAGCAAACATCTGGAGGATTTGGACACAGCCCACATTACCTAGAACTGGACGCTCCCCTTTCGTCAAGTCAATTTAAGAAGCATTTGCTGAGGGCCTACTGCATACTCAAGTCTCAGCTGCTCTGCCTGCCCCTAGAACTCAGCCAATCCTATCTTTTCAAAGGACCAAGGAAGGTTCTTAGCCTACTTTGGACTGAGAGCAGACTGCCCTTATCCTGACCTCAGGCATCAAGAGGTCAGTGAGGTCCCCTGTGGTCATAGCCGTCTGGGATAAAGGTAGAGTTGCACCAGGACCCCTACATCCTGCTGGTGCTCAAAAGTCCCCTGCCCGCCAAACACACAGAGATAAGCAAGCAGGATCAGAAGACGGACCCTGGACTTGCAAAGCAGGTTTCATGGTGCTCAAGTGAAGAATAAGGAACTGCATCTTGTTTTTCGACAGAGGTGATGGGCCATGTTATCAGATCACAGGCATCTGGCTCTACCTTCACTGACATGATTGAGACAGCCTGTCCAGGGCTTCTCTCTGTGTGATTTCTGTTGGGTCAACAGTTACTGGTTTGGCAAACAGCAATTCAGAACCTTACACAGAAAATCAGGGTAGCAAACACTGAGAAACTGGCGGAAAGTACTTGTGGGAGTTCCATGGTCCAATAGCGCTATTCTTTACCTCTCTTCCTGTCTGATGAGGCGGCTTGCGCAAGCTAGCGGCTCTGGATGTGGGGTCAGGCCGGGGCTGGCAAACTGGCCTGGAGTCTTGTCTTCTACATCAGGAGTCTCCTTGACCGGCAGACAACAGAGCTGGGCTCCCACACAGGTAGGCTGTATCCCCAGCCAATCAGAGCCATGGGCTCTCCCAGGGTCCAACGCTTGCCCTCTGGCTCCAAAACTTGACCGGATGAAGAAGAAAGGAGTCAAAAGGTGACAGACTTCCTTATCAGGAGGCTTGCAGTCCTCACCCTTTACTCTGTGACTTTCCCTTGGCCTCTCAGCTGCCTTGAGGGGTATCCATTCATTTATTAGTACCAATCAAGTGTTCGACACCACTGTGCTGGGCCTGGGAGAACACAGACACGAAAAGAATGATGGCTCCGTGGTGGGTGCATGTGACAAGGGTGCACAGAGGGGCCCTGACCAGAGCTGGGACAAGGCAGGCTCCCCACAAGAGGAGGCCCTTATGCTTAGCAGCACAGGGAGGGAGGAATAGCAGGCAGGGCACACACACTGTTCATGCAGGCGGGGAGGAGAGGGTTTCAAGTTGAAGGCATATGAGAATCCTCTGGGTAGCATATTTAAAATGCACATTCCTGAAAGCCTCAATGAGATTCTGATTCAGTAGATTTCAGGTGGGGGCCCAGAAATCTGTTTTATGAGCTCCTTGGGGGAGTCTAAGGCAGGAGGTCTATGGACCACACTCTGAGAAACCCTGCTTTGAAGGAATGGAAAAAAAAAAAAAAAGAGCCATTTGTGGCTTTGATGGAATATTGGTTTATTTTCCTGGAATTTTCCCAAAGGGACTTTGGCCAGCTCATTAATGATTCGTTCTTCCGTCATTTTACACAGACAGACATGCCAACATCAAACAAACTAGAAATGAACTCAGGGAGGGTGTTAGGAGCCCCCACTCACAGGGATGGCTGTCACTGTGTTCCACGAGATGACAATGGGCATCATCTCAGGAATGTGTCAGGTCAAAGTCCATGTTTACACCAAAGGCTGTCTACAGGTGAACTGGGGCCCAGAAAGCAGTGATGGGAAAGCCTCCTGGAATCTGGCCACACCTCCTCACCAACCTCACACCAGGGAAGGCAGGGCAGTCTTTAGATGTCTTTCAGACTTTCTCTGCAGCCCACAGCTGGCTCCCTGCCCCTCCTGTCCTGGGTCCCCCCTACCAGAAGCCTGGCCTCTGACACCCCAGCACCACCTCACTCAGGCTCCTCCTAGCTTGGACCAGGGATTGCATGTTGGGGCTCTGGCTCAACCAGCCTAAGCCTTGGCCGAAGGGATTGTTTCTACTAGTACCTGTGCAGCAATATTTTTGTCCTATTCAGTGCTAGTTCCAGGGAGTCCAACATTTATTTTGCTGGCTCAAGCCTCTGCCTGGGAAGCTTATGGGGGATTCCCAGACCTCCTTGCTCTTGCCACTGGTCTCTGAGGCCTGGAACCCTGCCTTTGTGATCTCTGCCAAGTGCCTGCTGGGCTGCCTCCTTATTATGTGTTAGAGCCACAGGCACTAGCCTCCCAATGCTTCCCAACTTCCCACTGCCCCATGTTCCCAAGGGCCGAGTTCGGCTACCCTGGGGACTTCCCACACAGTCTGCATCTGCTTGGACCCAGCTGCTGAATACGCTGCAGCCTCAGGACCTGCCTTTTGTCAGCAGGTGTGATCCCCTTTCAACTGACCTTCACACCCCATCCAGCTTCAATCCCTCATCCCATGCGGAGCTCTGGGAACAGGCTAAGAACTCGTTTCCACGGACAGTGTTTATAACTGGTTGTAATAATCCAGTGTTTACTGATAATACAGCTATGTGGGATACCCTACATCAGAGTTTAGTAAGAGGCACAGTCAGCCATAGAACAAAAACCAAAAATTAAGGCGAACAAACAAGCCACGGCTATGCAATGTAGTACTGAATGGTCTGGTCAGTGCTACTCAAACACGAACGTGCGTAAGGGCCACTGCGATCTTGTTAAAATGCAGTTTCTTTTGCTTGCTTCGGCAGTACACATATACTAAAATTGGAACAATGCAGAGAAGGTTAGCACGGCCCCTCCGCAATGACCCACAAATTCATGTAGCATTTCATGTTTAAAAAACAAACAACAAGAAAAATCAGTTTCTGATTCAGTGGGCCTGGGGTGGAGCCTGAGATTCTGCATTTTTAGCAAGGTCCCAGGCGATGCTGATGTGCTGGTCCACAGCCCACACTTCCCGTAGCAAGAAGGCAGGGATCACACAAGCGAGTGGGAGTTAGCCACACAGAGGTGAGGCCAGAAGCAGAGCTCAGAATCCAGCATGTGCTCAGATACAGTAACCACCAGGTCTTACTCACTGCCACCGAATCAGAACAATCTACTCTAGAAATTCCGAGAAAGAATGACCTGGGGATGGCCACGTGCCCACAGCCTGTCCTGAGCAGACAGTTGCTGTGGTTGGCACCACGGCATCCCTGACGCTTCCCTTGTCATGGTTTCCTGTACCAGACTGAGTCCAAGTGAAGGTCAGCTCTGTGATTTTTCCAAACCAGCATTTCTCATACGAATTTGAAATTCTGGACACCAAGTTAGCTGTGGTTGCTGGGCTGAAGGGTTATGAGACAGGCTGGGGCCATGAAGGCGATAGGGGTCATCTAATGCTGTGGTAATATCATAACTGCTAACATTTTTGAGTATTTAGTCTGAGGCTTGCTGTCAGTTAAGTGCCTTACATGGGAGAATCCATGGATTCAAAGTGGATGGCAATTTAAGAGTGAGAGCTCTGAAGCCAGACAACCCGAAACTGAACCCCAGTTTTGCCACTTTCTGGGGCAAATCACATTAGCCCCCTCTATGCCTCCACCTCCTCCTCTGTAGATGGGGAGAGTTATAGTACCTCTCCTAGATAGTCAGTGTGACAGCTGGCTGAACTAATAAATATAGAATATTTAGCGTAGCACTTAGCATTCAATAAAATCCTGGCTATTATTTTCTTATGCTTAGCCTTATTTGTAGAAAACCAGGAAACTGAGGCTCAAGGAGATTAAGTAGGTTGCCTGAAGTTACACAGCAAGTTAGAGGCAGAACTGATTCGAAACAAGGTTTGCAAATTTATGCAATTTATTTTAGATTTGTTGTTTGTAGATTTCAGGAGGCAGCAGAAACCTCTCGTGGCCTCCAGAGGCAGCTCCCACCTGCCCAGCAATGGGGGCTGCTATTCCTTTTCTTAGATTCCTGTGAAATCTAAGCTCATAGCAGCCTCTTTTTCAAGAACCACCTCGTGTGGGCTTTTCCTGCTTTTGACTAGAACAGACTTGACTTAAAGTAGATCCCTTCCAGGCAGGAGGAGGGAGGGAGATGATGGATGAGGGAAGAGGGAAGGCCCCATGGGGCAGGTAGCATCACCCGTGGCCTGGGAGGGAGGCGGGACTTCCCTGGATATAGGCAGGGGCTGGGAAACAGGCCCACAACGGGAGAATGGCAAAGTGCAGGACATGTTTGGGCACTGCCACTAACCCAGGTGGACTACAAGCAAGAGGACTAATGAAGACAGCTCCGTAACCACAGCTAACAATGACTGGCACCTACAATGCTGTTGGGCACTGTGTAAAGTATTTTAGACAGTTTAATTTAAACTTACTGAAATTGTATGAAGTATGGTTATGTAAGGGGATGTTTTGTTTCTTATACACACATATACAGGCATTCAGACACAAAAGATACTAAACACTGAAGTATTTAGTGGCAAAGAGACGTGATGTCTAACTTGAGTAATAACCAATTTACTCTTAAATGGTTTATATATATAATGGTCTTATATATTAAATTATATGCGTTTGTATATATATACAAACATACATAGACTCACAAACTTACACGTAGGGAAAATGAGAGACTATAAGGTAACTGGGTAACATAAAAATTGGTAAATGTGGGTAAAGGGTGTATGGAAATTTCTTACATTTTTGCAACTTTCCTGTAAGTTTAAAATTATATCAAAATTTGCAAGATTCCAAAATGTGCATGGGAAAAAGATTTTTTAAATATCTTTAAAAATAGTATGAGGTCAATACTACTATCACCACCATCTTATTAATGAGGAAAGCGAGGCAAAGAATGAGAGATGTAGAAAATGGAGTGGGACCAGCTTCGAGAGGTTTTGACTGTCAAACTCAGAAGGATGCCCCTCAGTAAACTCAGGAGGGCCCTAAAGAGTATGAAGAGAGGGGTGGTCAGCATTGGGTTATGTAAGACTAATCTGAAAGCAGGCTACAGGTTGGCTGGAGGGGGAGGCCTCTCATTTTGTCTTTATTTTCAATTAAGCTTCAATAGGAATGAACAGAAAAGGAAGGTGTCAGAGTCTACAAAAGAAAGGGCAGAAGAATTGGCAGTTAGATAGGAGGAAGAATCCAGATGATGGAAACAGGGGTTGCCTGTGTGTGGTGGGGGAACTGGGTAAGTGGGGACCAGGTGGGAGGGGTACCTACATTTTGCTGTATACCTTTTGGATCTTCAGAATTTGAACCATGCAGGTTTAGAGTGGCATTTTCTCATGGTAATGGCAGAAAAGGCAAGAGACCAGGGCTGGATTCAGGTTTAGATCTGTGGTAGACTGACTGCATGCAGTGTTTGTCTGGACCCAGAAATGATGTCCAGCAGATAACTGGAAATGGGCATTTGAGCTTTCACTGTGGAGGAGGTAGCAGAAAGCCTGGGGTCGGTCACAGGACACTATTAGGGAAGAGCAATAGGAGATAAGGCCAAAAAATGCCTTTCCTTTCCTGCAGAAGAGTGACTGCTGGGGCACCTGGGTGGCTCAGTTGGTTAAGCATCTGACTTCAGCTCAGGTCATTGTCTCATGGTTCATGAGTTTGAGCCCCGCATCAGACTCTCTTCTGTCAGTGCAGAGCCTGCTTGAGATTCTCTGCCCCCCTCTCTTCTTGTCCCTCCCCAATTCATGCATGCTCTCATGTGCTCTCTCTCAAAAATACATAAACATTTAAAGAAAAAAAAAGAGTGACTGCCAATAAAGGAGGTGTGTCAACACCACCACTATATGCCTGTGCATTGTTGGTGGGAATGTAGATAGGTATAGCCACTATGAAAAAACAGTATGGGGGTTCCTCAAAAAAATTAAAAGTAGAACTACCATATGACCTAGCAATCCCACCTCTGGGTATTTATTTGAAGGAAATGAAAACACTAATTCAAAAAGGTATCTGCACCCCATGTTCAGTGCAGCATCATTTACAACAGCCAAGATATGGAAACCGATGAATGAATGGGTAAAGAAAATGTGGTGTATGTATACAATGGAATACTACCACCATAAAGAACAATGAAATATTGTGTTAATATGGATGGACCTTGAGGGCATTAAGGTAAGTGAAATAAGACAGAGAAAGATAAATACTGTATGATTTCATACATGGAATCCAAAAACAAAACAAAACAAAGCAAGCTCACAGATACAGAGAACAGATCGGTGGTTGGCAGAGGCAGGAGGTGTGACAGGCAAAATAAGTGAAGGAGGTCAAAAGGTACAAACTTCCATTTATAAAAATAAGTCCCTGGAGATATAATATACAGCACGGTGACTACAATTAACAATATTGCATTGCATTATTTGAAAATTGCTAAGAGTAAATATTAAAAGTTCTCATCACAAGAAGAAAAAATTATAACTATGTATTGATGGATGTTAACTGGACTTTTGTGATGATCATTTTGCAATATATACAAAACTGAATCATTACATTGTACACCTAAAACTAAATGTATATGTCAATTATATCTCAGCAAAATAAATAAAAATAAAGGAAAAAAAGGACATCGGTGACGGAGGAGGGGCAGCCACATTGTTAAGTCAAGGAAGATATCACTGTGTGGCTCCTGTGACCTTTCTGGAACTGTGATCAGAGCATGGGGGGGGGGAGCACTAAAACGTGAATAGGGGTTATGGAGCCAGTGGTTACAGGACTCCTGTGTTCTTCAGAGGGAGGGGTATGGGGTAGGAGCATACAGACTGAAGACTGATTCTTGGAGAGGGAACACCTGAGCACACTGGAGAGAAATCCACAGATGCCTGAAGAAAGGAAGAGATTTCTTTGCTATGAGGACCAAGAAGTAGGCCAGGTTGCAGAAGAGGCTGGAGGGATTCTAGTCCTGGTTGGGTTCAGTGGTTCTCAAACTTAAGAGGGCATCAAAATCACTTGGGGGTTCTTTTTACAAATGTGGAGTCTGAGTTCCACATAACCCGTAGATTCTGATTATGTTGACTGGCTGGGCCTGGAAATCTGCATCTAAGCCACTCATAGGGGGTCCAGATGTATGCATTCAATAGATGATGCTGCCTCAGGGGAAACCTAGCTCCTTGGCCAAAGTTAAGAAGAAACCGTGTTTGTTACCACTAAGTTGAATGTGAAAGCTACTGACTGGAATTAAGAAAACCTGGTCAAAGAGGGAGACAGGCCATCATTATAGATGTACTTTATTTAAAGGTAAAAGCAAATTCAGTGTTTCTAATTAGTTTCTAATTACAGAACTTTACAACTTTATGGCTTGACCTCTGGTGTCATTCACAAGGTCTGCTATTTTCTTTTAAAAAATGTTTTTAAGTTTATTTATTTTGAGAGAGAGAGAGTACATGCAGGCACGAGAGAGCATGGGCAGGGAAGGGGCAGAGAGAGAGAGAGACAGAGAGACAGAGAGAGAGAGAATCCCAAGTAGGCTCTACGCTATCAGAGCAGAGCTTGATGTGGGCTTGAACTCAGGAACCACGAGATTATGACCTGAGCTGAAATCAAGAGGTAGACATTTAACCAACTGAGTCACCTAGGTGCCCCAGAAATGCTATTTTCTAACACAGGATCCTCTTCATTTTCCTAGTGTGTAATTACATTATGTTTTCATTATTTCTGTATAAATTCCATGAAGGGCAATGTCTGCCTTTGGTCACTGCTGTACCCTTTCCTAGCACAGCTCCCACCAAAAACCAAATACATGCAGGTAAGGTATTCTTTTGTTTCAATTCTACCTAATGTGCCAAAGAAGTGCAAGGTAACTCATGCCCAGCTAGAGCCAGTTTGGGCCTGAGATGACGCAAATGACTTCTAGTGAACCCCAAACAAACATCCTACAGCATGTTCCGCTGGGCAGGCAAGAATGTTGCAGACCAAGCCCATGTGCTGTGAAGACACCAAGGTCCAAGAGGAACTTGATTCTTGCTAAGTCTTTTGTGCCAAAGTAATAAGAGATGGAGCTCTACTGAACACAGTCACTAAGGAAGGTGAAGAAGGATGCTGATCACCACCATGGACCAAAGAATTTCGTCAGGTCACTGAACCCTGGGGGGATTTTGTAAAACCTACTGTACTCAGAAAAACAGCTCACTCACCCTGCTTACTGAAGGAGGACATCTGCTAAAACGAGTAGAGCAAACACAAAAGTCTGGCTCTCCAAACAGACCCTGAGCACTGGAAGAAGTCGCCACTGCAGGAATCACCATAGTGAAGGGGGCTCTGGGCTGAATTACCAGTATGAAGTCAGTGTTGCTCTCCCTGACAGCCTTGCCTGACCTACAGGATGCTGAAGAACGTGCACTTTGGGGGCAGGCAGACTGATTTTGAATCCCAGTTCTGCCACTTATTAGCTTATAATCCTGGGCCAAATTTTCAAACTCCCTAAGCCTCAGTTTCCCCATCAGCAGAATGGAGATAGTATCTGTTCTTATCTCATTGGGCTGCTATGAGAATTAAATTGGAAAATGCATTCAGAGCCCACAGCCCAGACCTTGGCATAATCTAAAGTCTTAATAAATGTTAGCTATTATTAGTTCTTACCCACAGGCTATGATCTATATGGTGACAATGTCTGCACTCCCCACTCTCTTGGAGGCTCAAGGACACAGATGTATGTACGAAATCCAGACTGGGTTCTGCTGAGGTCAGACAGAAGATGCACTGGAGGCCCAACCCCCAGGCTTACATCTCCACAGCAGCTTAGACCAATTTATTCAGAAGCATTACTGCTGCAATGGGAATTTAAAGATTTTCACATTAAGGCAAAGATGAACCTAAATCTCTCTGATCCTTAACATGTCAGGAAAGAAATCACAAGACAGGTACAGAAGAGGGGAAACTGCTCAACGGGAAGGTGATTGACATCCCCCATAGATCTACTTCTTCCCTTCCACAACTATTTTTTAAATACTTCCTAAATCATCTCAATTTTTCTAGGTAGAACTGTATAAATCTTTAGTTTAAAACCTTTTAGACGGTACTCTCATGTAATCTCACTGACACTCTACAAGTGCTTATGAGGAAAGACAATATTTACCTACAGTCATGGTTCTCCAATCTGGCTCTACCCTAGAAATCCTATGCCCAGACCATACCCTAGTCCAATCAAACCAGAATGTCTGGGAGTGGACCAGACATGGGTATTTTTTTTTTATGTTTATTTATCTATTTTGAGAGTGGGGAGGGGCAGAGAGAGAATCCCAACCAGGCTCTGCACTGTCAGCACAGAGCCTGGCACAGGGCTCAAACTCATGAACCTGTGAGATCATGACCTGAACAAAAACCAAAAGTTGGATGCTTACCTGACTAAGCCCCCCAGGCATCTCAGACATGGGTATTTTTTAGCACTCCCCTCTTGTGAGATCAACATGCAATCAAACTGGAGAATCACTGACTGATCCTATTGTCCCCCAGCTCCTATCGCTGTTGTGGAAAGGAGATCAAGGGTTATTATTCCCTGTGGTAGAGCAATGGAGACTAGGGCTCAGGGAAGGCAAGTGACTTGTTGCTCTGAAGAAGGGCCAGAGAGAATCTAAAACTCACAAGTGAGGAGCATTCATCTCCTGGCTCAGTGCACTCCTATAGCATGCCAGCCCCTGGGCTACCTAATAACCATGGATGGAGAACACCCAGGTAGTCAAGCTGTTCTACTACGGAAGGTACATGGGGAAGGCCTTTCTAAACTTTATTTGTGAACTGAAGCTTGAAGCAAAGATGCTGAGCAATGGTGCGGCCTGCTGAAGGTCCAGCTTGGACAAAATAAGATTGGGGATGATACTAAAATGTTCGTAAGGCAATGAAGACCATTTCAGTTGGTTGCACCTACCTGGGCTCAGAAGGTTCTTCAAATCTGGTCAAATTTTTGCCTGTGACCACTAACAAAATATCTTAGGTCATTCTGCCTGCAAACATTTGGCCAGTGGTTCCCAGATTTGAAGGGGCAGCAGAGTCACCTGGAGGGCCCTTAAAAGATCACAGGGCTCCACTCCCAGAATTTTTGATTCAGTAGAGCAAAGGTGGACATGAGAATCTGTGTTTCTAACAAGTTCCTAGGAGAAGCTGATATGCTTGCTAGTCTGGGACCACATTTTGACAACTTGGTCTGGGTGACCAGTGAGGAGGCTGATGAAATACCCAGGGTCTCCACTGGCAGCTGGCAAATGTTTGTTTTATGTCAGCAATGGAACTAAAGCACTCAGGCTGGTTTTGAAACTCCCTGAGCTGTTAAGATATCTTTTAATAGTCCTATCTAGCAAAAGCCATTGTTTACTGGAAAGATGTTTATCTCTTAAATAAGATCAGATTTTTCAGAGAAACAAAAAGAAAGTGGTTTATGTCCAAAAGACCTGGTACTCTAAATATATGAATTGAGCAGTGACTATATAATGATCGATAAAGCTATAAAATATACTGAGGAGGCCTTAATTGCTGCATTTAGAACTATCCAGAGAGTGGAACTTGAATATAATGAGACACCTCTAATTTGGTATTGGTCAACCCTATGAAGTATGTTCTAACTTATTCTCATTTTGCCAGTGAAGAAATTGAGGCTCAGGAGGGTTTACATAACTTAACCAAGGTCACGGAACTTGTGACAAGGTGACAAGGATGGATGTAAAATCCAAATTGTGGTCAAGGGGACCAGCACAAACAATGCCTCCCTATAGGGTTTGTGAGGATTCAGTGAGAAGAGGCACTTACCTCTTCCACACACCTCTGCTACACTCCTTAGGGTTGAAGTAGGACTGGGCGGATGGCATAAGTTCCCAGGGGTGAAGGAGCCCAGTGACCCTTTCTCCACTCTTTCTCCGCAGAGCAGCTCAGCACTGATGTCCTCTGATTCTCTCCAGAGTATGGATACATAAATGCTATACATTCTAATGTGAAGAGAAGTCCTTCTGGCTTCTGGAATCCCCTTAGACTTCCTGCTTCCCTGTGCTTTATTTCACAATGGAGGAGAAAACCATTCCACATTTTGCCACCACTGGGCTTCAGGTTAGCCAAAGACCTAGAACAACTGGTGTGCTCCGAGCAATCAGAGCTATGCAGGTAAACAGTGCTTGCTTATGAAACCACTTCCTTTAGCATAAGAAGGAGGGCCAGGTTACCTCACCAGCTGTCTTCAGTTCCCCTATCTATAAAACAGGAATAATATGGTACTCTCTCCCAGGTTAATGTGAAGAGTCAATGAGCCAAATGCCAGTGGCTCTGCAAAGTATACAGCAAAGACCCTCAGAATCACCTGGGGACCTGATGGAAATGCAAATTTCCAGGCCCCACAGCAGCCCTACTGAGTAGAGTTGGGGGGTGGGGGAGGAGGTGGGACTTGGGGAGTGGGGTTTAACAAGGCCTCCAGGGGGTTCTGAGGCTTCCCCACGTTGACAACCTCTGCTCTAAAGTCTAAGTTCCATGAGGACAGGATTTTTGTTGGTCCAATCACTGCTGAGTCTCCAGTGCTGGGACAATGCCTTATATATTACAGGCACCCTATCCTTTTACAGGCACTCAATAAATATTTCTGATTAAAGGAGTCCACATGAAACAGTGGAGGAAGGAAACCAAGGTTCAGAGAGCCTGGCGTTTCCAACTATATTTGCCCAGCTTGATGACTCTCTCACTAATTTGTAGTAAATATTATGAGTTGGACACTGTCGTGTCTCACTCTCGCATTTCTAGCTCTTAGCGCACACAGTGCCCAGCTCATCGGAACAGGCTCTTGGCAACACCCTACTGAAGGCACAAATGTCTCCAGTTCCAAAGCTAAATTCACAGCACAACTGCCAACAGGTGCGGCGGACAGGTCTGTCCCTCCATCTTCCTAAGATGGGGAAAAGAATTCTAGAGAACACCAAGCCCCCAGTTATAATGCAACTTATCTGTTCAACTATTTGCCCTTCTCCCTTGCCCAAGGGTACACCCTGCTGTAGCAGGGACTTTGCTCTGATCCTCAGCACTAGCAACGGAGCCTGAAGCCCAGTAGGCACTCAATAAATACCTGCTGAATGAATGGCCAACCTCTGGCTGGGTGGGACGAGATAAATACCAATGCCCTTCTGCACCACCACCATGCTAAAATCAGCAGGTTCTCAAACAGCTCTCAAACAGTCCTGGGGGTGAAGGGGAGGGGGGAGGCACTTCTCGAGCAAAGAGACATGGTATCAAGCAGTTACAAATGAATTCCAGATACCTTCAGTTTTTGCATCAGCCTTTTTAGTTCTGCCATGACAACTGCAATTCATTACCCCTGCTTCACACACAGCCCTGGTGCCAGCTCACTGGCAAGAGTCACTTCACTCCAGAAATTCCAAAGAAGGGCTTGTCTCCGATAAGACTAGGGTAAAAGAATTTATTGACTTATTTATATAATGAGGGCTGCCAAGGTGGTTTGCAAGCTCTGATGTCAATCTGGCTCAGATGAGCCCTGGCTTACAGGAAGACACTTGAGTTGGTAAGGAAGGAACAATGGTTCCTGTTCCTCTACCAATGCACAGGAGGGCAAACGAGCCTGATGAGTAACAGCTCCCATTAGAAAGCCTCATGTGCACTAAGCACTGGGCTAAGAATTGACATGTCTGGTGTCATTTCATCCTCCGGGGGTAGGTAGGTCCTACTCTGAGAAGAAACTTGTTCAAGGCCACTTACTACGTGTAATGACGGGGCCAGAACTTGATTTGGTGCCCTGTGAAGATCTTTATGAAGATCTTATCTACTTGCAGGGAATAGCATGGATCGTCAGACCAATGTTGGGCTGGAAGCACACATTTTCCTCCACAGAGAACAAGACGCTGATAGGTGTGTTTCTGTTGGTTTCTCTGTAGTTAGAAAGGTCCTCTTCCCTCTGCTTCCCCCCCTCTCCAAATTTATTGATTGTGCAGTGGTGCAAAGAGTAAGGCTTTGAAATCAGATGGGCCTAGATTCAAATTCTGCCTCATTCTACCTGTGTGACCTTAAATTTAACACTTGACCATTCTTAGCCTCAGTTTCCCCATTTGCAAAATGCCAGGAATATACAATGAGCACGTGACAGATACTAGATAATGATGATTAAATATAACTATTATCATCCTCATTACCACCAATGTTAATGCCAGTTATTGTTCTTGTTGCTAGTAATACAAAGACAAACCACGCACTTGGAAGAAATTCCTAGAATACAAAGTGAAATGCTAAGAGTCCTATCTAAGAAAAGCCATCACAGATGTTCGATCAGAAGGCTATCCCAAGGTCACCTCATCCTAGCAGCCACCTGATGCCTGTATCTTGCTATTTTATCCTTCCAAGTCAGGTCCCAGTCAGTGGATCCTAAGGCTGCCCCAGTGACCAATGAAACAAGTAACCACCACTGGGCAGGGAGGAAGACAGTGTGGGGACAGCTGGGCTGCTACGGAACCAGGCCCAGCAACAGCAGGCAGCCGGCTGGGGAAAGTCAGCAGCTGCCATTGGCCTGGTGTCCTGGCTGCCAGAGTGTGATGAATGGAGCAGGGGAAGAAAAAAGGCAACAAAGGTGTCCCTAATCTTGATGCAGCTTCACTTTTTTTCTGTCTGACCATTGAGTGAGAACTTAAGCCACGGTCTTTTTTCTCTGGCAGACATTTGAAACTGAAAGATCCCATTTCTTTCTACCGGTGAGATGTCATGGGTAGAAGCACTGAGGAGGCGAATGGGGCTGGGGAGGTGGGGCGGGGGCGGTAGGGGGAAGGGGAGGATGTGACCCACGGCACTTGTCCATTTTTCCCTTCCTTCTCGCTCTCTCTTCTCCATCCCCCACTGTGTCCAGCATCTTTATAGAATGTTCTATGTTCTCCCAACACAACAACACTAAACGCCTGTCCCCGTCTCAATTATTTTGGCAAGAGGTTTACTGCTCAGGAGCTGGAGGCTTAATGGCCTGCTGGCGAAGGTTAAATAACAAAACACCACTGTATCCAGTTTCTGAGTTTTCTCTTCTTTTATCTCACTCTGAAACAGGGATTCAAGGCAGCCGAGAAGCCCGTCAGCAGCAAGCAGGGACTCTCGCTGTTCTGCCTAAGGGTTTGTAGCCGGCTGGCCCTCTCCATACTGGGAGACGCAGGGCATGTGAATTTTTCACACACACACTCAGCCCAGATCCAGCCATCTGCCCTTGTCCAAGTGGAAGCACTAGGAGATGTCACCCAAGCCATTTCTCCAAGGGAAGTAGGGGTCTTATCCAGGGCCCCTCGCTGAGCTGGGGGCTGTAGATCCTCACTGCCTGGAGGCAGGCATGGCCAGAGAGAGCTCCTGACAGTCAGCATGGACTGCCAACTGCACCTGAATTGGCAACCCCTAAAATGCCACCAAAACCTGACCAAGACTTCTTCTATCCAAGATGCTGTGTGGCAGCACGCCAGCCACCTTCCAACTCCCATTTCTTTGAGCCTTGTCTCCCCTTATGTGCACCTGAGCTTGGTGTTCCTACCCTTGCAGTAACTAAGGCAACCTGATTCTCTTCTCTTCAAAAGAGCAGTGTTTCATAGCTACCTGGGATCCCAGGGGATTGGAGAATCAGGTCAGTTCGGCTAGGCAAAAAGCCGGAGGGGTGGTGACAGAGAGTAGCTGCCTTGGCTACTAATTCCCTGGCCATCGAGAACATTTACCCAAGCGACTTGGAAACGACTTTGAGCTCTCAACACACACTGTATCCTTTAGAGTTTCTCTGCCTCCATCTCTGCTCTCTCCTTCCCAGAGCTCTGGTTAGCTGGCTGCTCCCAGAAGGCGGGGGGGGGGGTGCCCAACAGTCTCCTAATCCCCCGAGGATTTCATGGGCTTCTCTGATCAAGCCTCCTCTGCAACACAGCTCCCTGAGAACCCTAGCAAGTTTTCCACCTTATTGACAGGGGACTCTGGAGTAGCTACAGCAAATATGAGTGTGGATTTAAGAGTCCAACTACCTGGCTTCCAATCTGGGGTGCAGCACCTCCCGGTGACCTTGACCAAGTTAATCTTTCTAAGTCTCAGTTTCCTCATCTGAAAATGAAAATAATAACAGTACTTACCGCACAAGGTTGGCAAAAGGATGGCATGTGATAATAGAAAAGGCTCAGCCCAGTGTGTAGCATAAATTCAGTATCCTAGGACACAACTCACCAACAGTTGTGAGAGCATGAAAGAAACCTGCTGGTCTACACCACCAGAAAGGATTATGGAAAATAACTGAGCCACAAGCATAAAATATTCCCAAAATATTATGTGGGTGAGGAGAAACTGGATCTGATTTTTAGGGAAAAGTTTACATAAAAGAAAGAGGGAAAAAGATCTTTCCTAAAGATTCAAGGTGTGACCTTGGGCAAGTCACTTGTCTCTGAGTCTTAGTTTCATCAGTGAAATGAGAGGGCTGGGTTACAAGAGCAGAAAGGTCCTTCCCAGCTGAAAACTGGGGAGAGAGCTGGGCAGAGAGTCTCCATTTGACTCAAGTGTTTCACAGGCATTTTCTAATAAAAGCTAAAAGAACTAGCGTTCCCACGTACCTCGTGGGTATCAGGCTCCGTGCTAACTGCCCTATCTGATTTAGCTTATTTAATGTCCATAACATTATGGACAACTATATGTATGTCTCTATCACAGAAAAGACAAAACTAAGGCTCAGAGGGAATATGCGACTTGCCAAGGTCACTCACTCAGGTAGCAAGTAGCAGATCCAAAATGCCAGGATTCTTTTTTTTTTTTTTTTAACGTTTACTTATTTTTGAGAGACAGAGAGAGAAAGAGTGCACCTGTGAGCAGGGGAGGGGCAGAGAGAGAGAGGGAGAGAGAGAATCCCAAGTGGGCTCCCTGCTGTCAGCCCAGAACCTGACCCAGAGCTTGAACCCATGAACTGTGAGAGCACGAGCCGAGCCAAAAACCAACAGTCAGATGCTTAACCAACTGACCACCCAGGCACCCCAAGATGCCAGGATTCAAAGGCTCACCCTCTTTCCGTTGTCCATACTTGCTCTCTGGTTAACTGTGGCCTGGTCACACCAGAATGGTACAGGTAAGTGAAATCATGCTTGTCCTCGCTCCATTCCCCAAGGCCAAATTCCTTAGGCAAGGGAGCACAGGCCTTGCTTCAGCAACTAATTCAGTAGGCAGCTGAGTAGTGCAGTGGTTAGAAATGCGTTTTCTGATTTCAATGTACCTAGCATTGGCATTACAGCTTCAGGAAAGTTGAGTGGCTTTCACCAAACTCAACCCCACCAGCCTCAGTTTCCCCATTGTACCTATTCGCAGTGTTATTAGAGGGATTAAAGGAAATCACCCATGTACTCAGCAGACTGCCTGAATATAATAAATGCTCAGTCGTTGTTTCCTACCCAGCTAAACAGAAGAGCATATAGGCAGTGATGAGCAGTTTTGAAATTAATCTATGGCAGGAGTATGGCAGGGGTCCAAGAGCCCCCTGAAATTATGTGCCAAAATTATGCACTTGCACTTTCCTTCAGGAAGCATGTTTTTTTTTTAACTTGCATACAAGTTAGTTAGCCTATAGTGCAATAACGATTTCAAGAGGAGAACTGTGCTTCATCTCCTACATAGTAACACCCAGTGCTCATCCCAACAAGTGTCCTCCTTAATGCCCCTTGCCCATTTAGCCCATCACCCCAACCCACAACCCCTCCAGGGCCCTCAGTTTGTTTTCTATATTTAAGAGTCTCTTATATTTTGCCCCGCCTCCCTGTTTTTATATTATTTTTGCTTCCCTTCCCTTATGTTCATCTGTTTTGTATCTTAAATGTTCAGGAAGCATCTTTAACCTTTGTCAGATTCTCATAAGGGTCTGTGGCCAGAAGGAGGTTAAGAGCTTAAGACTGTAGACCAACTTCCTACAATATAAATCATTTCTGAAATAACAAGGTTACTAGCAAAAGTTCCTCCTATCATGAGAGAAGTTGCTGGGTCCTCTTGACATAGCCTCTTAGCCATGTGGGCCTCCGGTACTTATCACATAGCCCCAGAAACTGTGCCTACAGAGTTCCCAGGTGGTTCCTGGAAGAAGGTCTGAACACACACCACAGATTAAGCAGGAATTAGGCTTCAAGAACCTTCTCTGGCAGGACCAGTTCAAACAACCCATTCTTCCTCGGAGAACAATCAGCATATTTGTTTTTGCATACCACTAAGTTAAATACACAAGGAATGCTGGCCCTTTGCTGGGAGCTCCCAGAAGCACCCAGAGCCATTCTGCTAAAGGAACAGTGCTCCAAAGGGCTGGGGAGACCTGAGCTGCAGCACCTGATTCCCCACAGGCCCGGCACCTTCCCAGGCCAGCCTGTGGTGCCGCTGGAGCCTTTGGCCCAGTAGGCAGGGCCCAAGCTGCCCACTGGACCCTCTCCGGTTGTTGGGACAACCGTCCTCAGGAATTTCGGCCTCCCAGTCTTGCCCTGGGTGAGAAGGGAAGAGAGTTGGCAAGGCCGCCTGCCTGGCTGCTCTTCCGACCCGCTGGTGAAAGGGGAAGCTGAAAACTGGATTCCCTACCCCCAGTAGCCTCCATGCCGGACAGCACACGAAACAGCTCAGCCCCAGAGGGAGGAATGTGCCAAGACATTCTTCAGGGTTGGTAACCCGAGACGCTATTTTGTTCTTCGTGGCTAAGAAATCACTTTTCTGACTGAAGGACCCTTTGACTTACTTCTTTTAAATTCAGGGGAATGGGTGGGCATCTCCCTGATTCAGGTAAGGAAAAAGCCAAGACAAATGCAAACACACACACACACACACACACACACACACACACACACACACTTGAGCAGAATTTTTTATGTGATCTTCCGCTTCACAGCATTAATCAGTTGCAGAGATGTAACTACCCTGGCAGAATTGATTTCCCCCATCCCACCACCCCAAAGAAGAAGTCTGGCTCGTTTATGCTTTAATTTTTTTCCTCTTCCTCGTTATAGTCCCCTCTCCCCATTCGGCCATGGAGTCAAGAGGGGTAAGACGAGGCCAAGGAGTCCGAAATCACATTTGAGACCTGGCAGGGTCCTGTGACCATCTAATAAACTGTCTTCTCTCACCAATGGAGCACTTTACCTCAAAGAGGTCAAGTGCTTTACCTGAGGCCACACAGGCACGACTACAAGACAAAATTCCCTAATGGGGTGTACAGGAGGGAAATTCCAGAGAGCCACAAGTGGATGTCCTCTGCTCATCTCTTTCTCAAAATTTCCAGTTGGCCCACCACAACAGTGACTTTGGGGTTACACTAGGTACACTTCAGCACCCCAAACTCAGTCCCCACCCCCACCAGCCCATTGTGGGTGGAATGACCAGGAGGTAGGAAGATGCATTAAAACCAATGACTTGCAAGGTGAAGTGAGCAGCTTAGTTAAATGCCAGTATGTTTTTAATTCCTCTCCACTGCTTGCCAATCTGCCTAAAAACAAAGGCTGGGGACACCTGTTGCTTGGGTATGGGCAGGCTACAGTAGAGAGCTATAATATAATGGCACTGGATTGTTTTTTTTTTCTGCTCCACTGTATTTTTGAGGATCTCATCTACTTATGACAATACATGTTACTGGTTTCCCATTTGTGAGAGTTGAAAATTTTCAAATTTTCAAATTTTCAAATTCAGTTGATTTAAAGTCAAATATTAAATAAGCAACAGTACAGATCGATATAGTATAAAATCATGATGGTGGTTCACATGATACTAAAATTTGAAAAATAATGCTGTAGCCAAGTCAGTTTTACACTTGCCCTCTTCCAAGGGTAAACAATTGAGAAGCTTTCTCTAGCTGTATTATCCTCTCAGAGCCTCAGAGAAGTCCCTAAATTCACGACTAGGGTGAGGGAGCACTGCTGGGTGCAGGGCTGTCTCAGTCCTCCAACATCCCACTGCTGACAGCACACTGGCCTCAGTAAGCTTCAGGAACCAAAACTGGGGAAGAAACAGAAGACTGAACCTGTGTATGTTCTAGATGAGAACAAGGGGCTGCCTAGTGCACCAACACTGTAACAGCGTCCCTGGGGACAGATGACCCTGAGGGGGAATGAAGAGGAAGGAAAGTGAGTCCGGACAAGGTTAGAACGTCAGAGCTGGTAAGGAAAATGGTGTATTATGGCAAGTGGTGGAAAGATCAACATGTTCAAGCAAATCACACCTCTGGGCCTCAACTTTTCTCTTACCTTTGAAAATAAGAGCTGGGCCCTGATCATCTATGCCCCTTTCAATTTTTAGAGTTCGACTATTACTCCTTCCCTTCCAAGAAAACCATTAATCTTACAAAGTGGGAACCTGAGGCTTAGAGTTAAAGCAGCTTGCCCAAGGGATGTTTTCTCTAGCATTAAAAAAATTAAAAAAATTTCTTTTCCAAGGGTACCTGGCTGGTCCAGTAGGTAAAGCATATGACTCTTGATCTTGAGGTCATGAGTTCAAGCCTCACACTGGGCATAGGGCTTATTTAAAAAAAAAAAAAAAAATATCTTCCATATTACATTGAGACATCCCACATGGTACTGAGAATAGAGTAAGCACCCAGTAAATGTTAAATGAATTAACTTAAAGTGCTCACAGAAACTACTGGGAATCTCTGCTCTAATTTTCTTTCTGCTCCTTTTTTTAAAACCCTTGCTACACACCCTGTCTTGGACTTTCCGGGACCTCCATCCCAACCCCATAAGACGAAGGGTCCAAAAAATTCATCTCTATTACTCTGCAGGCACCTAACACCCAAAGGTCACACTGACCAGGTGAAAATTCCACATTCCTAAGACACTAAGACCACAGACCAAGACAGCGAAGGACAACAAAGCAATCTCAGAGGGTGGTTCTCGCCTCCTCTCAGGACATACATGCGGAGGGTGTGTGTATGTGTGTGTGGAAAGAAATGCCAAGCAATCAAAACCGGGTGAAAGTCTGGAAGCTAAGAGCCATGCCATACCAATCATCTCAGACTCCACCTGCCTCAGCAAAATAATAAGTAAATAAATAAATAAATAAATAAATAAATAAATAAATATCCTGTGCTACAGCCGCCTTAGTGCCCACCAAGGTCAGGACGCACTGGTGCAGAGCTGAGGAACTCCGGACCCCGGAGGAAGAAAGGGAGAACGAGGCGATGGGCAGGGCTTTGCGGGAGGCCTCTCACCTCCATCTACATCCTAACAGCTTCCAAGTTGCTGTGAGATTCCTGGAGAACCAGTCTCCCAGATCAGCCCTCCCCCGCTCCTTCCTTTCCTTCCCACTCCGGCCTCCAGCACCCCTGGCTGCTCCTATGCTCTTCTCAAGAGCCTCCCAGGCACCTGTCAAAAACCACACTCTAGGCTGCCTTCCCCTCCGCGTACAGTCCTTCCTCCAGCAGTTTCCCACTGAATCCTGGGTCCCTACCACCCCCACCAAACTAGATGCTTCCCCATCACCCCCCTCATGCTGGGGAAAGCCTCCTTGGGAAGCCCCAGAATCACAAGGCAAAGTTGCCCGCCCCCCAGCCCCCGCCCGACCTCTTCCTAAAAGGGGCGGGGGGCGGGGCTAGAGCTTAAGGTCAAAACTCTGGGCAGGTGCCGGCTGGGGCCTAAGTCCTCCATCGGGGAGTCGGTGGGGGCTATGGTCAACCCACTGGCCGTCCCCTCCTCCCAGCAGCCCACCCGGGCAGGAGCAGCGCTCCAGACCGCGGGGGGTGGGGGTGGGGATGGGGGCGGCAAACTGAAGAAAGCGCAAGAGGCTCGCAGAGTTCCCTTGCTCCGCCTGCCCAGTCCAGGCTGGTAGCCCCAGGCCAGCCCGGGAGGTGTGGGGGCTGCCCGGGGTCCTACCTGTCTCGCGGGTCGATCCAGCTGGTGGTGCGGCTCGTGTGGTCTATGTAGTAGACCTTGCCGTCGAAGTCGCGCGCCTCCTCCCAGCCCTCCGGCAGGGGCAGCTCCGGCCGGGGCATCTTCCCGAGCGCGGCCCGCGCTCCCCCATGCAGCTCCCGGCCGCCGCGGGGGCACCCGGCTCAGCGGCTCCGGCCGGCCGTACCCGGCCCGGGCGGCCGCCGAGGCACCATGATGGGGGGGTGGGGAGGTGGCGCCCGCGGGCTGGGGGCCCTAGTGGGGGCTGGCCGGGGTGGCGCCGCGGTCCATGCGGCCCTGCGGCTCCCGCCCGGCGCCGCCCGCTGCTCCCGCCGCCGGCCTCTCACGCTGCCATGTGCGCCCGCAGCGGCGCGGTGCGGGCCCGGGTACGCGCCCGGCCGGCGGGGCAGAGCGAGCCAAGCGCAGCTGCCTCCTGCTCTCCTCCGCCGCGCGGCGCGCTGCGCCCTCCACGCCGCCGCCGCCTCCTCCTCTTCCTCCCCCAGGCCGGGCGCAGTCGCCCCTCTCCACTGAGCCGTTCTGCGCTCGCTCGCTTTGCGACTTCTGCCTCCGCCAGGTGCGGCTCGGGCGGTGCAGGTAACCGCGCTGCCCCGGAAACGGGAGGCGGAGCGCTGGGCGCCTGGGTTCCCGGGTCCCCTCCCCGCGCCCAGCGCTGTGAGGGCGGGTCCTAGGCCCCGAGACGCGCCCCCTCGTGGGACTGTCCGAACCGGTGGCCGCCCTTGCAAGGGGAAAGGCAGACAGCCCGTACCTGGGTACGGGACAAGGACTGGAGCCCCAGGTGGGGGAGCAGGACCCGCTATGCCTCTGCTTTTCAACGCTCCCGGCTCACTCCACCCCGTGTCCAGGCTCTTGGTACAGGTGGCCCCAAATCTTACAACTCCCCACTTCTCTGTTATGTAGCATCAGGAGTCAGGAAAGAAGTGGTTAAATGGAAACATTCTTGCGAATCAGGGAACATAAGTTTTCCAGGATCTCTGGTCCCTTCCCCCAACACACTCACCATCTGTCTCCCTCTCATTCCATTCTTCTCCCCGTGTTGTTTCACCATCCCCCCACCCCTGTATTTGCTAATGTAGCTAGCTCTCCTCAGGGTCCCTAAGATTAGGAGTACATACTATGAATCCCCTCCCCGGGGAGGACTTCCAAAGAGTGTCAGGGGAAACATTGTGTAAAGTAATATAATGATGGTGTTGTTAGCTGAATTGAGTACTTAGCCCTTCCCAAACTGTGGGCTAGCAGCTTCACATGGGGCTCTGTCCTGTGATACTTTGAGGTAGGTATGTTATGGATTTGGGGGAAAATACAAGACAGCAAAACAAAGTTCCATTTTGAAAAAAATTAGAAGAAAATTTAAAATCGTAATATTTCTTGAGAAATTAAAAGTATGTAATTAAATATAAAAAGGTGGCATGATTAGGTTAAGGATCAACTGGCTTGTCTGTGTTTCCTGAATGTATGTTTTACCATTTTTGCCCTGGATATTTGGCAGGAAGCTGGCCTGGAGGACTGGAGCCCATTGCGGTGTATCCTCTTGTCTGAGCCCCACAGTCTCCCCGAGGAGCCAGCATCCTGTGCTGTATGGGCCAGAGTGTGCTGAGCAAGGGAAGGAATCCCATGCTTTTGGCCTCATTTTCTCTTGATAGGTAAGACCCACCATGGCAGTTCCTTACCTCCCATGCAAAGTCAGTTACTTCCCTGAGGCTAGACCTAGAGCTCAGTGTTTGGCCCTGCCTACCCTCCTTCATTCCATAGATGCCATGCACAGAAGTCCAGAATCATGGGTCTCAGACTGACCCACAACACCCCTAAGTAGGAGTTCTTCATCCTTTTAAGGGGGATTCCCACAGCCCTCTTCACGTCCTCTACTGGGCCAAACTTTCACAATATAAAAACCTATTACTGATTAGAGCAGTAGCTCAAAAGCAAAGCCAAAATGGCGCTAGGTGCTTCACACACACAATCTCATTTAGTCCTCACAACAACCCTTTGGAGTAGGGAATACTTATACCCATTGTTATTGATGAGAAAACCGAGGCTCTAAAACGCTGTATTATTGGCCAGGGAAACAGAACTAATAAGTAGACTCAGGTCTGTTTGTCTTCGCCACTCAATCATTAACCTATACTTTCTTTCTTCTTTTAATTACTCTGTAACTCTTGGACCTACCCATGGTCTGGATCTGGAATATTATGGATACTGATGAATGCTTATCTCTGTTGATACTTGCTTCATAAAGATTTCGCTAAGAAGCAAATTCTCTTCAGTCTGTTTGGGTCCCAAACCTGTCCTATTTTCTGCCTGTGTGACCTTGAATAACTTGCTTAACTAAAGTCTCAAGTCTTAGGTCTGAAAAATATACAGATTTCATAGGGCTTTTTAAAAATTATTTAAAAAGGTTTAAAATGTTTATTTATTTTTGAGAGAGAGAGAGAGAGAGAGAGCGAGAGAGAGAGCGCACAATTGGGGGAAGGGCAGAGGGAGACACAGAATTTGAAACAGGCTCCAGTCTCTCAGCTGTCAGCACAGAGCCCAGCACAGGGCTTGAACTCACAAACCATGAGATCATGACCAGAGCCTAAGTTGGATGCTTAACTGACTGAGTCACCCAGGAGCCCCCATGGGGCTTGTTTTAACGGCTAAAGGAGATGAGACATGCGGAGGGCTTGGCACCCACTGTAAGCCATCCTCTCAGGAGCCTCATTGTGGTACATTTGGAGCTCTATGCCTGGCAGCAAGCAATGTCCCTGTGAAGTATGAATCAATGAAGTGTTTTCTGTTCCAAACACAAACCCATGTCCTTTCCATCCCTGCAAATTGTACGTGGTTGTTTGTGACAATCATCCCAACTGCTGATTTCAGTTTTGTCTTCTCTTGCAACCCAGCCTTCTCACCTGTTGGTGTCAGTTGTGAAGGGAAACACAGTGTAGACTACCAAATCCTGCTTTCTTTTTAGTCCAGGTGCCCAAGCCCTGGATTTTCCAAATGCCTTGTTTCTTTGGATCTTTAGACGTGAGCAGAGGAGCAGGAAAGAGAGACCAAAACTGGAATTGACTCCTTAAAGCCTTGGTCTGCTTTTCGGTCCCTCCTACTTCCATTCTTCCCCCCAACACACACAAAAGAATCCTAGGTTATCTCCCAGAAGCTGCAAGCAGGGTGAGGTAATAAAACAGATGACTGCCTGCCCCATGTGATGGCGGGTGAATCATCCCCAGGCATTCTGCAAGGCTGAAGACAAACGTGAAAGGGATTAAAGGTAAAACCAGCCCAGCCACGTGATAGGGCAAACTGGACATTATTCTACAGGTGACTAAACTGCAGGAATGTGAACTGAAGACAAGAAGCCCAGCCTCTCCCGGCCTTCCTCCTGGGGCTGTGTCTGGCTGCCCGTGAGCTGAGTCGGAGGCATGGCCAGTACCGGAGCTGAGCAGAAGTGACTATAGGACAAGACTTTCTTCGTGTACTTTCACATCCAGTGGCCCATAGGAGACACTTGAGCCCAGGACAGGTTCTCTTGTTTTTGTTTTTTTTTTTTTTTAAAGCTTATTTATTTTTTCAATATATGAAATTTATTGTCAAATTGGTTTCCATACAGCACCCAGTGCTCATCCCAAAATCTCTTGTTTTTTAAAAAGACGCCCACTTAAAACCTTGCCCCCTCTGCATGAGCAAAGAAGAAAGGCCAGTTTGCACATATGTGTTTCAGAGAATGTTTGAGTGGCAGGGTAACATATTTCATGAAGATGGTAAGGAGGAGAAATTAAGCTTTAAAAAAAAAAGGAACAGAAATGTCAGCAGTAGTTTCTTGTTAGCTTCTAAATTCTTCAGGGAAATGAAGGCTGTGAAGACCTCTGCTGAGATTTTTCTTCCTATTCCATGTTTGTAACTCCCTGCCTCATGCTGTCCTTCCCACACATACTTCCTTTTGTATGATTGAGCCCAGAATGTCCCTTTTCTATAGCCATGCATTATTTGAGGTTCATAACTGGGCTAATGGACTGTTCTTTTCAATGATGGGAAACATGTCCTAAGCCGGAGAAAATTGGGCTTGAAGAAACCTTGGCAATAGGAGAACCGAGGTAGAAGAGATGGCTTTTTAATTTATTTCTGGGTCCTCAGTGCTTAATACAGTGCTTGAAAATAAATCAAAATAAGTCTAGCACAGCCTACTCATTTTACAAGTAGAAGGGGTGTCTGAATAATGACTCATTGCCCTTGTTTTTACCAGTTCCATTTTACAGATGTGTAAACTGAGATTCTAAGACATAAGGTGACTTTCTTGCAGTGACATAGCATATAATAGAGTCAAGATTCCAACTCAGCTCCTTCTAGTAAGTAGGTTTTGGCTTCTGAATTCATAACTGTGTGGGCTCTAGAGTGTCAGTGAAAGAGGAACTTCAGGACACAGTCTGGTTGGAAGGGGGTAGAGGAGTATCCAGGAGATTATCTTGAACTCCTGCTTTCATTTGAATTGCTTATCTACTTGGAGTGGCTGGACATGGGAGCCGGCATACTGAGGTCATAGCTGAGTTTACAATGAGAGGGCAGGATTGAGGCAGGGGTTCTGAGTTCTAAGCAGAGGATAGACCAGCCTGATTCTTTACCTCTACCAGTGCTTTCAACAAGACCCTCCTGGGGGATTAGGTATCAGCGGTTCGAAGCCCAAGCTGTCACCATTGGAAGGAGGAGCACTTTTCTCCCCATGCTGCCTGCCTCTCTCCCCCCTTTTTATCCCTTTCTTGTTCATTTACTAACTGAACTGGATTTCTTCTGGACAGGAGGCTACCCTGGGGCTGGTAGGAGAGGTTTTGACTTTCCCATCCAAGAGTCTTCTGGGTACTGGGGGCTAGGAGCTGTTGAGTCTTTCCCTGGAGGATGAGGAAATGAATTCTGCACTGAAGGAGGAGGTGGAGATCTCAGTTTCAAGGGTGGGGGTGTGGAGAGGAGAGAGAGAGTGTGAGCAGAGGGAGGGAGTTCCTGCAGAGCAGTGCTTTCCTCTGCCCCCACCCCAGCAGCAGCAGAGGAGCCCTGGTGGAAAATAGGGGTGGGGGTGCAAGTGCAGTAACCAGCAAGCTGGCGGAAAGAAGCCTCTCTCGAGTATTTATAGAGCTTGCATCGCCATGGTACCCAGGCGCTGAAATTAAACTCCAGCCCAACTGCTTAGAGACGGGTGGGAAGAAAGGCTCTTTACCTGTCCATTGCTCACAGTTTGACGTCTCATTCTCAGAATTTTAGATGAGCAATCTGAGGGAATTTTGTAAGATACTGGCAAGAAGAGTGTAGGGCTGGGGCTTAAACCCAGATAAGTTGCCTCAACAGGGGGACTGGCGGAGTAGTGGAAAATACATAGGCAGGGGAGAAGAAATCCATGTGCGAAACTTGGCTCTGCATCTTGGCTATTGTGTGGGGCTTTGAGCATATGAGACTGCATCTCCTTGAGCCTCAGTTTCCTTGTTTGTAAAATGAGAGCAACAGTACCCACTTTCCTGTCAACTGTGACAACTACAAGAGCTGATGTAAATGAAGCACACTCTCAGACCCTGAAACACAGTGGTTCTTTTAAAGGTGGGTCCCTTTCTTTCTCAGCTCCTTAGTCATTTATTCAACCAGACTCTTGTCTGTCAGCTGTGTACCAGACCATGGGTGAAGCACTCAGGACACAGGGTGGTTTCTGGACTCATGGAGCTTAAGTTTGGCAAGGGGGATATACAATGTACAAATCAACAACTGAAGAAGTAATAGCACATTGTGGTCGATAACAAGACAGGAACAATGGTGCTATGATAAAATTTCATAGGGTGGGGATTGGTAGAAAATCTACTTTACATAGAGCCAAAGGAGAAAGCCCTTCTGAAGGGTAACATTTCTCCAGAAAGCTGAGGTGGCCAGCAATGTCAAGAGGCAAGGCATGTACATTCCAGCCTATGGGAGCAGCAGAGAGAAAGACCCTGAAGATTTGGTGTGTTCAATGCCCCCAAAGAGCACTGTTTCCATTCCACTGAAAACCACAGGAGGTTGTTTCCATGAGGGAAACAAGGTAGGAGGTGGTCACCCTAAAATCTTGCAAGGTTCTCTAAACACATGGCTTCCTGCTCTGTCATTGACACACTGATTCAGACTGAACAGAGTTCTTTCTCCTCAGCCCTGGTTACTCAGCTGGGTACTTAGCCTCCAAAGGTCTGAAACAGCTCAGTAAAAGGTTAGATCCTTTGTTTACTCCATCTTTAATTTTCAAAAGTTTAATTGTGTGTCTCAGTATGGATTTCTCTGGGTTCATCTTGTTTGGGGTTCACTAAGCTTCTTGAAGCCGTAGTTTGATGATTCCTGTCAAAGTTGGGAATTTTTCAGCCACTATTTCTGATTCCTTTTACAGTTCCACCCTTTCTCCTCTCTTTGTGGGACTCCCATCTTTTATTATAGTTCCACAGATCCCTGGGGCTCTGTGCTTCCCCCCCACCACACCCAGTCTATTTTCTCTCTGTTGTTCAGATTAGGTCATGTCTGTCCGTTGTTCTCTTTTCCAGATCACTGATTCTTTCCTCTGTCTCTTACCTTCTGCTCTTGAACCCAGGCACTGAGTTTTTCATGTCTGAGTTGTTAAATTTTTCAGTTCAAACATTTCCATTTGTTCTCCTTTATGTCATTTATTCCTCTGCTAAGGCTTTCTTTCTTTCTTTTTTTTTTTTTTCATTTTGTGTTAACTGTGTTTATCATTACTTATTGATGCATTTTTACCATGACTGCTTTAAATTTTTTGTCAGAAATTCTAACATCTCTATTGTTTTAGTGTTGGCATCTATTGATTGTCTTTTTTTAAAATTCAGTTTGAAATCTCCCTGATCCTTGTTATGCTGAGTGGGTTTTTTTTTCTTTTTCTTTTTCTTCTTTCTTTTTCTTTTTGTCTGAAACCTGGACATTTTTATATTATGTTCTGAGACTCCGGATCTTATTAAACTGGTTGTTAGCTGGCTTTTTCTGATACTGTTCCGGCAGAGGTGGGGGATGGTTGAAGGGGGTGGGGAGATATGGCACCCAGTTACTGCCAGGTGGAGGTGGAAGTCCAAATTCCCACTTGGTCTTGTTGACACCTGGGAGGTACCCTTTGGCCTTCTCTGACACAATCCCAGGAGTGTTGGGGCTCCTTATTAAAGCCTCTTAAAGAGGTAAGCTTAGGGTTCCTACTTGGCTTTTGCTGGTGTGACTGAAAATTGGGCCACAGTTTTTTTTTTTTTTTCCCATGGTATTTAGCTAGAGTAAGATGGTTATTGTCTAAATGATTTCTGTGTGCTAGTCTGCCCCTTTTCTGGCCCTCTGGCTGACTTTTGTCAAACATTTTTTGTATGGACCTATTGACATTTCTGGGTTTTCTGTTTCTCCAGCACAACAGTCAGGGACATGTGAAGCAAAAAGAAAATCCAGGGAACCCGTGTCATTTCTCAGGTCCTGAGGTCCCTAGCCACCTGCCTCCTTTTCTGCACTTGAAGAGTTGTCCTACATTTGTTTTCTGTATGATGTCCAAAGGTCTTGGTTGTACTTAGTGGAAGGAGTAGGGAAAAGTATACCTATTCCTTCTTTCTAGAAGCATAAGTTTATTGCTTACTTTGAGCCAACAAAACTCAGTGTGTCTAAGTTGGAATTCACCCCTTTTCCTGCAGTTAGTTGCTTCCCTGTTCCTCCTCCCCACTCTACATCCCTATTTCCATTCATGTTTCCTACAGTTATCTAAGTAGGAAACTGAGAATTCTGCCTTTGTGGCCTCCCGTACTCTCTTCCTTCTTTTTGACCTAAGCCCTAGCTCAGGCCCTTTTGTCTGATTCTTGTCATTTGTTTTTTATTTATTTTTAAGAGAGAGAGAGAGAGAGAGAGCAAGCACGTGTGAGCAAGCTGGGGGAGGGGCAGAAGGAGAGGGAGGGAAAGAATCTTAAGCAGTCTCCACACCCAGCCTGACATGGGGCTCAGTCTCACATCTGTGAGATCATGACCTGAGCTGAAATCAAGAGTTGGATGCTTAACTGAGCCATGCAGGCGCCCCTGATTTTTTTTTCTTTTTTAATGTTTATTTATTTTTGAGAGAAAGAGAAAGTGTGAGTGCAAGCATGGGAAAGGCATAGAGACAGAGGAACAGAGGATCTGAAGTGGGCTGTATGCTGATAGCAGAGAGCCTGATGGAGGACGTGAACTCACGAACCGTGAGATCATGACCTGAGCCAAAATTGGATGTTTAGCAGACTGAGCCACCCAGGTGCCCCATGACTGTTGTCATTTGAATGGTGTCTTAACTGATCTCATGACTTGTATTCTCCCCAATCTCTACCCCTCCAGAATACCTCCTAATCTTTTTGAAGTGACTGTCGACAGGTGCATTCCTCAGAGTTAAACTGGAATATAGACTGACAATGAATACATGTGGAAAATGTTGGCTTTGATAAAGAGATTTCTTTACGGAAGGACTTCTCAGAGCATTCGGTGTACCTACATCCACAGTGAATTTTTCCAAGAAAGCCATACAGAATGCAGAATTGCCCGAACTTTTTGACTACCATATCCTATTTCTTCCTGAGGCATCTTTGGAATACGGTGATATAAAACAGAGGTTGGCAAATGTTTTCTGTAAAGTACCAGATAATAAATATTTTCAGCTTGGGAGGCCATATGGTCTCTGTTGTAACTACTCACCTCTTCTGTTGTAGCTGAAAGCGGCCATACACAGTATGTAAACAAGTGGCTGTGTGCCAGTAAAACTTCATTTACAAAACAGACCTCTGGCCTGCAGGTTTTGGTTTACCTACCCCTGTTCTAAAACATTACTTTAATTACAGAGACTTGGGTGTCACCCTAGACCTCTCCCTTTCCTCTACTTCCTGTGTACATCCCACCTGCCAGGGCCTTGAACCCTATCTCCAAAGTATATACATCTGTTGTGGTCTCCATTTCCACTTGTGCTACTTTAGATGCAGGCCGCCATCACCAGCACCTTATGCTCCCAGCTGGCCTTCCTCTTTCGCTTATCCCATCATTCTGTAGAGTGTGACAGAACATTTGGTGTTAACCTCTTAACGGCTCTTCACTGGTCTTAGGATAAAGTCCCAGCAACTCCGTGCGTGTTGTAGGGTCCAGTGCGGACTGATCCTGGTGTGCTCTCCCAGTCTTGATTCCGTGCCTCCTGTGTGACTGAGTTTGTGTATGTGCCTTATGCATGCTCTCTCTCCTCGCTCTGGACATGCACCCAGGCTCTTTTTCCTGTTTAGGCTACTCCCGCTTTGTCTTCAGCTGGTGAATTCTCCTTCAGCTTGCAGCTTAGATGTGCCTTCTTTCTTCACTGTCCACGGTTGGGTTGTGTGTCCCGCCATCTACTTTATTCTTTAGCGATCTGGCCTTATCATTAAAAAATTTTTTTTTAAAGTTTATTTATTTATTTTGAGAGAGAGTGCACCTGCATGCAAGCATGGGAGGGGCAGAGAGAGAGAGAGAGAGGGAGAGAGAGAGAATCCCAAGCAGGCTCCACACTGCCACAGATGCGGGGCTCAAACTCAGGAACCGTGAGATCGTGACCTGAGCTGAAATCAAGAGCTGGTCACTTAACTGATTGAGCCACCCAGGCACCCCTCTAACCTCATCATTTTATTTCTTTATTTCTGTTTTTTTTTTTCCTTTCTCCCA
Source organism: Lynx rufus (assembly GCF_022079265.1). Taxonomy (NCBI): domain Eukaryota; kingdom Metazoa; phylum Chordata; class Mammalia; order Carnivora; family Felidae; genus Lynx; species Lynx rufus. The sequence goes on from NW_025814823.1 coordinate 180,836,776, forward strand.
ACTGGACCGTAAACCCTGTGAGGATAGGGTTGTTTACTTTATTTTTCCCACATGCCCAGTGCCTAAAGGCAGGCCTGGCACAGAGTGACATGGGCATGTGTCAGAGGACATACCTGATCAGGGCCTAAGATTCCCTGCTGCCACCTTTTAACCATTTTTCCTCCTTGTCGGGAGCAGATGGCATTAATCTGCTGGAAGAATTATGAGTCCATATGCCCCTCTAAGAAATAATTTGCCCATCTGTGGTGAGGAATAAGCATGCAGCATCCAAGGGTCCTTATGGAAAGATTTTTCTTCCTCGTTTGAGTCGGAAGGTTCTTTCTCAAAAGTCTTTATTTGAGAGCTCTCTAACTTTCTTTACAGAGTTCTATATCTGTCAAAACATGAAGAAGAAGCCAAATGCAATGATCCACAAGTGTATCCTGGAGTACCTTTTTAAACAAAAAGCTACAAAGAGCATCCTTGGGACAGCTGGGTAAACACGAAGAGGAACTGTGTGTTAGACACTATGATGTCAGTATTAAGGGTCTCACAAGTGGTCATGGTACTTACTGTAGTTATGTAGGAGGATAACCCTAGTTCTTAGACAAAGGCAGAGGCATTTAGGGCAAAGTGCCATGATGTCTACAACTTATATTCAAACAATTTGGCGACTAGTTGAGCATTTCAGAGGGAGGGAAGGAGAGAGAAGACACATATGGACAAACATGTTAATTGGCGAATAATATCAAAGGTACTGTATATTTTATTCAGCTCTTATCTTAGCACAGCATCTGGCATGGGATACACCTCTGAAAATGTTGGCTGAACTGTGACAGCAACAACTAGATGGCCTAAAAGTGTGCACCGAGTTAAGATGATCTATTGTCTTCCTATTTATGAACTTCAGATATTGGGCTGTGAGCAGCTTTGTAACCACAAACCAGCCAACAGTCATCTCTCTCCTGGTAAACCAAACGGTCTGAGCTCCAAATATGTTTCAAATTGCTTAACATTTTTACAGTAAGCCTTTATAAAGGAAACCAAACAAAGATAGGGAAGACACTTGCCCAGTTATAGTCCAAGTTAGGGAAAAGAAATCTGGGTTTGGATGTGACTGTGATGTTACAGTCTTTGATCCAAAATAAGGATGGAGACACGCTCTGGCCCGTCTTCTTGGACAGCTCTCTGGATGTCCCTTTACGAGCTCAGCCGCAGGTGGCATGCAGCCTCCGATGTCCACCCCATGCTCCAGTTCAATGACTGAAATTGCCTGGAAGGCTGAAGACTTGCACCTGCAAGGAATCAGCAGGGATCCGTGGGCAGGTGGAACCCCTTCCCTGGCCTCAGTCACTTGGTGTCTTACGTTGCTATTTCATGGGGATCATACATAAGGTCCAGCCCAGAAGAGGAAGCCCCTACATTTGGCAGCCCTTAAGTCAATGTGACAGGCCTTCAGAGACTGGCTTGGCCTCCGACATGGCCATGGGCCAGAGGATGGGATGAGAGCGGGCATCAGTTAAGCCGCCTAGGTGTCTCATCTCTGTCACCAGGGACTTCTGGGGTGGGGGTGAGGACAACAATGAGGGATAATAATGACAATTGTGGCCACTGACTGAGCACTTACCTGTTCCAGGCACTGAGCTGGCACTTCCCACATTTCTAGCTTCAAAATTTAAGTAACCCAGGATTCAGCCCTGGGCCTGCCTGACATTAAGATGCAGGCTATAGGGTAGCCGATGTAATGTAAGCAACTCCCCACCCCGGGAATGTAGAAGAGTCCAGTGGCACATGGGGTCTTGGTAAAGTTCTAGATTAATCTAAATGGTGGTATAACTCATTACGAGGGCACAGAGAGTAAGAAACTCCTCCCTTCCACAGGTTTTCTTGTTTAGCTCCAGCACCTCCGAAAAGAAACTAATTTCCAATTAGCAAGTTAATAAGTAACACAGTTGCCCCTACGAGGGTCAAGGGTCACGAGCATGCTATCAGTGAGTGCCTAGATTGGGCAGGGGGATTCCTGAGGGAGGTGGGAGGCAAATTCTGTCTCCACTGGAACCACCGACATGGACACAGCCCACGGCCTGGAGTTTGTTCGGCAGAGCCCTCCTGTCCGCAGGGAGGCCAGGAACTCCTTTCTTCCAGGTGGTGGGGAAGCTCTCCATCTGTACCTTGTCTGATGAAGCACGAGCTGGGGCTCGCATCACAAATGGAGCTTCTGAGCCAGAAAGCTGGCAAACCGTAAGTCCAGAGAGCCTCTGAGGAATGAATGAACGCGTGTGTTTTGTGAACTTCAAAGGGTCATGCACAAATAAGTGACAGGTGCCTGACTCTAGGCTTTGGTGGTGACCGGGAGCTGTTCCTGAGCCTGATTCTTCAGCTTCGCCTCTTGTACTGAAGATGAGTTGGGCTGACTTCTTCCCATCTGCACTCGAGAACCAGGGCCTGGGATGTGGGCTGTGTTTTTGGGACAGCGTGTGTTGTGTGCCTGGAGGTAGAGAGCGTGTATCTGCACTCTCAGATGTCTGTGGAGCCGACAGACCAGGTGGCTATTGCCACAGAGGTCCACTAGTGTTGCTGAATCCACCACACCGGTGACGTTCTTTTGTCTCTTTCCCCTTGCTGTGCCCTTCAACAGAGATGCTGGCCTGAGAAACAAACAGCAACACACACACACACACACACACACACACACACACACACTTCATGATACTTCTCTCTCTGCTCCCCGCACCCTCTTCCTAGATTGCTTAAAAGCACCCCCTGCAAAACACGCTGTGTTGCACCTCTCCGGAGAGGTGAGAGGTGGGTAGAGGGTGTCTTGGGTTGAGTTCCCCTGGGAAAGACTCTGGGCTAGAGGTTTGCATGCAGGCTGTTTCTTAAAGAGTGCACCAGGACCACCTGGGAAGGAGTTGAGGGCCCAGGATTGGGCAGCATGGAAGTCAGGCTGTGATGGCACACCAAGGGTGATCTCAGCCAATCCTCTTTCCAGCTCTGGAGCTGGGATAGCCCTTCACCAAGGCACGCAGCCTGCCTTTGTACCCCTGTATTGACCAGACCAGTGCTAGATGACTCCCACCCTTCTACCAGACCTACCAGACAGCTCCCTTCCGAGAGGGGGGCTTTGAAGTGTCTGCAGGCAGCATTCTTGGGGCTGGTGGGGGGGAAAGGGGTGGGAGGGAGGAATAAATGCCTGAGTCCCCAACAAAGGGATCTGTGCCCACTGCAGGGGGTGGTATGCACTGTGGCCCAAACAGTGTCTTTGTGAGCTGGTTAAACCCACCCTTAAAATTTGGAAGAATGTAGAAAATGTTCTCTGGCTGCTTCTGCCACAGTTATTATTAATTTTATAATGGTGCCAGGCCAGAGTTCCTGACCCTTGAGTTTCAAAGTGCCCACATCATTGAAGTCAACAGAGAAAGCTTTTTTAAAATTGTGGTTGACACCATGTTAGATTAGTTTCAGGTGTACAATAGAGAAAGCTTTTAACCCATGGATATCCTCTGTCTTTTCTTCTCCCCATGCCTCTTTCAAGTTTTTATTCTCTTTTGTGTCCTACCACCCCAACCCCACGCCAGTCTCCTGGAAATTTACTGATTTCCATGATGTAGATATCCCCACCATGGCTCATTTCAAGCCACCAGGGTGATGTCACTGAACACAAGGCTGGGAGGAGACCCATGTATCAGCCTGGTGAGTGGTTCCTGAGTATAAGGAGTCCATGCTGTGTGGAGCCTCAGGGAGAAGCTGGGTTTGAGGCCATGAGGCAGTGGGGTGAGGCCTGCGTGTCATTGGTAGATGAGGGCTTGTCTGTCTTCCTCTGTTCTTAGGGCATCATCCATGCTCCATTTCAGGGGCTGTGTGACCGCCAGCAGAGGGGCAAGATGGGAGGGAGGAAATAAAACATGACCCTGTCATCTCAGGTCCTAGCACCTCCCCCCAAGTGCCAGGGGAAGGTCCTCTCATTTGGACTGCTCTGACAGTCATCAGTGTAACGTTCATGAGGCTGCCCCTTGCTGCAGACAGAGCCCGCAGCTGTTCTGTCTCAGGAATGCTCTATGCCTCTGGCTTCTCAGGGAGGATCTGGGAGGGGTGGGGCAGAGCAATCAATTCTCTCCTCCTCTCTGGGCTCATGGCTCGGCTCGTGAACTCAGCTACTGAGAACTCCCGGATGGTGAGCCGAGGAGAATCAGGGCAGAGCTTTATTAGTCTAGTTCTAGAACCCCTGGCTTGGGGGCTGTTCCTTGGATGAACATAGGCAAGTCCTGGTAAATGTCTCCTTAGGGAGAATTAGCCTCCCTAACCAGAGGGCAGAGGCTTCTTTCCAAAGGCTGTGGTCTGGGGAGAAATGAGGGAGGGAAGGGGTCAGGGAAAAATGAGCTAGAGCAGTGATTCTCAATGGAGGGTGAGCCCCCCCTCCGGCCCTCATAAGGCATTTGGCAGTGTTTGGAGACATTTTGGGTTGTCACAGCAGGGACACTCGGGACACACAGACAGGGAACCACCACTGGCATCTAGTGGGTAGAAGGCAAGGATGCCACTAAATACCCCACATTGCACCAAGCCAGCCCCCATGACAGAGCACCCCTGGCTCCAAATGTTGCTGATGCCCAGATTGAGGAAACTTGCACTAGAGCAGAGGCTGGTCCGATGGGCAGAATAACCTCTCCTTACATGGTTGACACTGAGGGGTAGTCTTGCTCTCCATATATTCAAGAGGAAAGGAGGGAGTGAGGGACATCTAGTTCCCTATACACAGTTCAACCCAGGGAGAGGTTCTCTAGGCTGGTGTTGATAAGAGGTTTCCTGTCTTCCCAAGGGAAGGAAAAAGACCCATGGTAGGTGGGCAAGAACCTTGGCAGGAAGCCGTGAGGGGCTGGATGCCTTTTTGGCTATTAAGATGCAGTCTGTACCTTCCCAGGACACTAGTGATACACACGCCCTTTTCCTTTCTTCCAAATCCCCATCACCCACTGTGTAGTTCTTTCCCCAGCACTTCCACATTGTGTTGCTATTGTTTATGTTCCTCACTAGTTCCTGGGTAGCTGTGTTTTATTCATCCTTGTATCCCTAGCACCTGGCTTTTCAACCGAACACCTAAGCTATGTTGGGCACTATTTATTGATAGAATGGACAAAATGAGTGATGTCAGTAGATATCCTATCAGCAGTTAACGCTTTTTGTCCAGGAAGTTATCTTCCTTGGGGGAACCATCCCTTCCCTCTTCTTTATGGTCCTGATGGGATTTGGGCCCATCCAAGTTCTCTGGGAGTTTGAGGGAGAATCTCTCTGCCTTTTCCATGGGTACCATGGGGACATAGGTGAGAGGGTGCTAGTAATCATCTTTCCCACATGTGGAGAAAGCCCACCTGGGAATAAAGCCACATCTCAAGGGAAGCAGAACTGGAAGGGGAGCAAAGACATCCTTTGAGTGTCTGGATCCAGCCATGTCTGAAGCCATCATGTTTTTGAACTTCCCAGTTTTTGCTTTGAGTTAGTTGGGGTTCTGTCACATATCATCTCTAGTCTCCTGATTAATCTAGTGATGCCACCTGGGGGCAGAGCCAAGCACTGTTCATTGTCTCCATCTCCCGTAGCTCGTGTGCTTGCCTTAAAGGCAGCTGGACAGATTGCTTCTGGCCAGGGGCCCCGCCTTGGAATAAAATCTACATGAGGTTGTGAGATCGAACCCTGTGTCAGGCTCCTTGCTGACAGCGTGGAGTCTGCTTCGGATTCTCTCTCCCCTCTTCTCTCTGCTTCTTCCTGCCTGTGCTCTTTCTATCTCAAAATAAATAAACTTAAAAAAAAACCTTAAAAAGGTGGAGGGAAAGTAAAGAAGCATGTGAGAATGAAATCTGCATGTATTTGGCTGAGCTAACACTAAGATAAGGGCTGTGGAGGGGGTGGCCCAGGAGTGGACATGATGGTAATAGACTGGGAACAGAACTTCCAGCGCCCTGGGAGGGGCCTGTTTTGTTGTGTACCTTCTGGTTAGTTACTTCAGCTCTCTAAGCTCCTCCTGGCCTCTCAGGTGGTGGTAAAATTCAAATACAATCCATGTGGGCAAAAGGGTTTATGAATGCATAAGCGTAAGGAGATCACTTTCACTGTCACTGGAGTTGGTTTAGAGGGAGAAGGCAGCCAGGGTGGGGAGCCATTGGAAGGGTGTAGAGAAGGGAGAGGGAGAGAGAATGAGGGGAGTGCTTTGTACAGGTGGCCACACCCATGGAGCACTAAAGACAGGTGGGGACAGGCAAGAGGAGGTTCTGTTCTGTTCTGCCCAGGCCTGGGGACCCTGGAGCCCTGGGAAGGCTTGTGGAGCTGGTTTGGGTGCCAAATGGTCACCTCCTACTTACTGAGAACCCAGATAAGGACCCAAGCAAGGCATTCCTGGTTCCTCTCTGGCAGGATGGCCACTGGGAAGGTTGTCCTTGAGAGGTCACAGGCCTCCCACCGTTAGGGCCTGCTAGCAGAGAAAGGCCCTTTTGCTTTATGTAGCTTGTGTGGTAGGAAGATGGAGGGGGCAGTGGAACCTTGACTTCTTCACAAATCAAGACTTCAAGACTGGGACTGTGTGTGCAGCTAGTTTCAAGGCGGGAGCCCCACCTTCAGTCCTCACTAAGAATAATAGTAATTTGTGGTCAGTCAGTAGCCATCCCTATGTGCTAGGCACTAGATTGGGTGTTTATTGCAACAATTCTGTGAGATAGTATTCTACCAATTTTACAGGGGAGGAAACTGAGTCTTCAGAGGTTAAGAGCCAAGGCTTAGCTAGAAAGTAGAACAGTTGGGATTTAAAGCAGCGTTTGTTTTTTGTTTTTGACTCCAAAGACCATAATTCAAAAAAGGCCTGATGTTTTTCCTGAACAGTGGCTTACTATTTAATATGCACTTGTTAAGTGACCGGCACTGCCCAGCACTTTACATGTAAACCCGTCTGGAGCCGACAGACGCAGCTCTAGGAAGATTTTGTGGGAAAGACCGCCATCTAGTGGCCAAACTGCAAGCCCAGCATTTTCCAGGAAGAAGTGATTGCTGGGGAAGGTGGGGCTTTGGGAAACAGGAGAAGTCAGTGCTGGTGCAGCCTTGCTTTTGGAGGGCTGCTGCACAGTCATAGTGCCAGCTCTGGGCATCAGAGGAGGCTCAGGCTGCCCAGCTGCCTCAGGATGGAAGGTGGGACTTGGGTGTGGCAAACCAGAATTGTCCTGGAAAGTCCCAACTTGGGCCCCTCAGAGGCTCCCTAAAGGTAAGCCTTAGACTTCTTAAACCCCTCTCCTGAGGTGTTGAGTACTTTCACTGGAGTGGGATGGGGAGGAGAGACGTTGGTGCACATGAGGCTTTCCTTGGAGAGCTACACTGGGATCCTGCCCTTGATGCTCTGTGTCGTACAGACACTATCCCCAACACGCGGGGAGTCCCACAGCCTCGTCCTCCCTTCTCTAATGGTGTTCTGAGGAGCTCTCCTTCTGTTCTCCCCAATCGCCCCAGTTCAGGTTCTCAATCTGGGCTGGTACATTCGGGCTGTTACAATTTCCCAGGCTCTATTTTGTTGGCTCCCCTTTACTCCCTTCTTTGCTTGTGGAAGGATTTCCTAATCGTGGAGGGTGGAGGACCCCACGTAGGCCCCCCCCAGCCCTGCAGGAGAATGTCCAGCTTCCTGGCCTGATTTTCATTCCTGCTTCAATCTCTCCCACACTCCTCATCCCAGGCCCGTGCCACCTGTTGGGCTCTGACTTGGTGCTTCTCAGTCCTGGCAAGGCTGCACATGAAAATCACATGGGGAGCTTCTATACCTCCCCGTGCCCACAGCCCTGGAGATTCTGGTTTAATTGACCTGGGACCTGGAGGTCGTAGGTATGTTTCAAAAACCCCCAGCTGATTGTAATATGTGGCCAGGGGGCTCATGCATAGCCATTGTTCCAGCCTTTCTGGACTTCTCCCCAGTCGACTTGCATATTTTTTTCTCTCTCCTGTGTCTAACACACACTTCCCTCTCAGCCCAGAGTGCCCTCTTCCACCTTTTCCAAATGACACTCTCTTACCTGTGAAGGCTCAGCACAAATGCTCGTGGAGAGAACTTGCAGCCCTCTCCTCTAGGCTTCACATTTTTGTTTTCTTTTAGAGAGAGTGTGTGTGTGGGAGGAGCTGAAGGGGAGAGAGAGAGAGAGAGAGAGAGAGAGAGAGAGAGAGAGAAAAGAGAACGAACAAATCTTGAGCAGGCTCCATGCTCAGTGTAGAGCCCCAACTCGGGGCTCAATCCCATGACTCCGGGATCATGAACAGAGCTGAGATCAACAGTTGGACGTTCAACCGACTGAGCCACCCAGGAACCCCATGGGATTCACATTTTTATGCATCACTTCTATGTGCCCTTGAGCCTACTGTGTCCCATTGATTGGCTTGTTTCTCCTCACACCTTGGACTATGAGATCTTGGACCGTGAGATACTTATCTTTGTATGCCCAGCTTCTAACATGCTGGACAAAATTGTGCTCGGTGATTGAATATTGATGGATATCAACATTGATGAGTTTCTTTCTCACATAGTCTGTCTTCATGTTGCTGAGACCTTCGACCTTGCAAATGTCAATCTTTCTGAAGAGCCCTTGAGGCTATGAACCAGGGTTTCACACTGAGAGTACCTGTTCATGTTCCCTAGGTCTGGAAGAGGGGAATTGCCACGTGGAGTGCAATTTGAGGGAAGGTCCTCCTTCATCTTCCCAACCCCTGCATAAAAATCTCACCCATGTGATGAGTGGCTCATTCCTCAATTTTCACACTTAGAAAACCTGTGCTTGGAGCAAAGATTTAAAAGTAATAAAAACTAACATTTCCTGAGTACTTAGCATACGTTAGTGATACATACAGTATCTTATTTAGTCATCATGGCAGCCTTGTTCTTACTAATCCTCACGTACAGGTGAGGGAACAGAGGCTCTTGGACATGAGTTACATGTCAGAGACTTCTTGGGCTCACTAATATCCAGTCTCCTCTTCTGAAGGTCAGAGTCAAACTACATTTTCTAGTCTATCTTGCAGCAGGTGGGTCCATGGATATATGAGAATGGAGAGGCTATGTCTCATTTTCAGGTAGGGCCCATTCAAAATAAAATAGTAACACACGTGGTCTTGGGTCTTGTGTCATCAACCAGCTCAATGGAGAGGATGTTGAAGATTCTGAAGACCTAGAAGACTGAGCCACAAGGTGAAAGGAGGCTGGGGCCCTGAGTGACTGAATGGAGCAGAGCCATTCCCATCCCTGACCCACAGTGGATGACTATATGAGTAAGAATTCAACTTTTTTTGTGTTAACTTATGCTGGGTATATCTCTTATACAACAGCTATTACTATTTACTCTAATGTAATCATCTCAAGCTCCCATGTTTAGGGAGTCATGGAGTTAGAACATGTTTCCAGGCAGGCCGTCTTTGCACAATTCTATCCCCTGCACTGCCTTTCCAGAATTCTGTATCAAGGTACAAATGCTCTGGAGAGGTCAAGAATTTCCTCCCATCATTCTAGGACCATTCTAGCCTGAGAAAAGGCAGGAGAGGATTTTTACCCAAGGCTGTCTTCCTCTTCCATGTTACTGATTCATGTGTGTGTATTGTGAGGGCTTGGACTGGTCTAGGTGTAGGAGGAAACTCGTAGATAATTCAAAGATGGTTGGCATACAAGAGGAGAGTTCCAGGTTCTAGTGAATTTCTGGTGACATTTTGTGATTCTCTGTCTGCCACACTATTTGGCCACCCCTTTGGGTCTACCTGCCACCTAAGAGTCTGGTTGGGGCAGAGGAGCTCTGGGCTAAACGAGCTCCCCACTGGCTTCTTGCCTGTGATTAACTGTCATGTTTTGTCCCACTGGCTGCTTCTACCCAGGGAGACACAACAGAGTAACACCTTTGTAGCCCCCAACAAACCAGGATTCAGGCTGGCCCCATGATCAGTTGGAGGCTGCTCTGTGAGTATATATCCAAGTGACCCTGACACCATTCAGATTAAAGGCAGGTAGCAGCTGGACCAAAGCACATAGGAGGAACTGATTCCTGCCTCCCTCCTGAAGGGAAATGGTGCAAACTCATGGCACTTGGCAAAAGTGTTCACATATGCTTCTGAGAGGGAAGTTGTCCGAAACGTGTTTGTTCCCCTGTGTGGTTTACTGAAGCCTCGCCTGCTGTGCTGATAATGCTAACAGGGCCCATGAGACTTGACAACCTGGTGTAAAGCAGGCCAGCCTTGCCTCTCTCTCCCTTTCCTTCTGCCTGGGGAAACCACCCCTGGCCTGGCTGGATGACTGGGAAGGCAGCAGTGACTCGAAGCACTGGAAGGGTCTCGGTGGTGTCCTCCCTAGACCTCCTGGGGAGGCCTTGAAGTCAGCCACAGCTAGGCTTGAATCTTATTCCACCACTTACTGGCTGTGGATAATTGGCTTTTGTTTCCTCACCTGCAGAATGAATGATACCAGGAGCTTGTCCTTGCAATCCAGCCACTCAATGCACTTCCATTTCCTTCTGAAGTCCCAAATGCCTTCATATCAGGTCAGTGGCCGCCAGCCTTCTCCTTCACCTCACACAGATGACCACGTCAGCCATACTGTGTTCAGAGCACTTGTTTATGAAAAGACTCTCTCTTGTTTTTAATGAAAGAAAGACTGAAGGGTTTTTTCTTTTTAATCTGTGCATCTTCCGGTTCCTGCTAACCTCTTTTGAGTTCAGACTATCTCACCACAGATCCTTTGGATATTCTATTCCCTAGGTCTGGAATGCTTTTCAGTCTCTTCACCTGGTTAACTCTTTCAGCTCCCAGCAACTTCTGTGATGTTCTCACTCTAGGTCACCTCTCCAGTAATGTGCTTCCATAGCTTTATACATCTATCCTTCTTGGCGCTTAATACCCCTGCCATTTTCACCGCTTAGTGTAATGATTTGACTATCATCTGTTTACATCCTTGGCCCTTAGTTTCAAGAGGCGAGGACCCATGTTTATGCCTGCCCACCTCCTTTATCCCCAGAACTTAGCACAGGACCTGGCACATGACAAGCTCTCTGTATAATGTTGCTGAATGAATGAAAGATGAGGATTAAATGAAAATATTGTGTGCAGAGCACTTAGCACTGTTCTTGGCATTAGTAAGCATCAATAAATATTAGCTATTGATTATGGTATTCCTCTGTGGCCTTGGTGGAAGAAAATTCATCCAAATCATAAGTGTTCTCCTTATTTGGGTTGCCCCAAGTGTGCAAATATGGGAGTAAATTAATCTGGAAGAAAATATAAACACACACAAATACATGCACGTCTCCCAGTGAGGTGAGAGGGTTTGCCCTCACTTCCTGCCAGCACTTCCTGGAAGTAGAACGTGGCATCAGGGAGAAGCCTGACTGTCCCTTGAGGGCTGGAGGGACCCACCCCTGCATGGATCCAGCCCCAGGCCCAGACTTTCCTCACTTCTGATCCATGCAGAAAAGGGGGCTGCAGATGTAGGCAGAGATCATTCTAGCACTCAGAGCAGTTTGGGGAGCATTGAGCTGCCTTCTAACAAAAGTTCCTCTCAAAGTAGGAAGCTCCCTTTTCCTCCATCAGCCTTTACATTTTCCTCACCTCAAAGCATTTCCACAGAAGACCAGTGTCCACAGGAGTTTTAGAGACTTTATTTATGTATAAACAATTTAAACACTTTGCCATAAATTATCTTTGCCTGTCCCTAGTCTTTGCTTAGCAGCAAATTAAAATTAATATAAAAACTCGATGAACAATTCATACATGTATATTACAAAAAAGTTCCTGTACCAAAGTTCTTATTAGACTTTTTTTTTTATTTTTTATTTTTTGTGTTTTTTTTTTTTTTTAATTTTTTATTTTCTCTCCTCGTGGTGACTGTCATGTGATTGTCTCAGTTTCTGGACCAAACAAACACACTAATAATTTAAAATCTGAAACGGTGATTGTGCCTTGAGGCTTATGTATGTACAGGGTGATCTGAAGTGGTGCCCATTAGCAAGAGTGTCACAATGCCACACCTCTACTGCAACTGATACCCACGAACTACAGAATCTAAACAGACTACACCCTGTAACTGCGTATTACTGTCCACAATGGAATCTTCAAAGACAAAAGAGTATGAAATTTATCTGTAGTGATTATAGCCACCATTTTGAATTAAATTGTACACTCTGCGCTCAAATAAATTAACTCAGGCCGGACTAAGTTGGGACCTGAGAGTTAAGTGCTGAACGGTATTATCTCGCTTTGATTTTTTGATAGTAATTTCCTTTTTTGTATGTGTGTTTTTAGTTTTTTTTTTTTTTCTTTCTTTAAAAAGTATTTCCAGTGCTCACTCTTTCACTTGTATCCCCCCCTCCCCGGTCGCTACACACAAATCACCCCCAAAGTCGTGTTTTCAATGCACCTGTACTGGTTGAAACGAAAACGTCTGTGGTATTTGTCCAACAAGCAGTCTGAATCGTTTCCTCAGCTGGTCTGTGACGCTGGCCCTGGTGGATGTGTCTGCGTCGCTCACGTGTGGATGAGTGAGGTAATAGAATAGGAGGCCTTCTCGTCTTCACGTCTTTGTTTTTCGGTCGTGTGTACGTGTTTTGTTTTTTTGTTTTTTGTTTTTTTTTTGTGTTTTGTTTTGTTTTTCTGTTCTCTTGTTCCTTTTAGACATTTCGCGTCTTTTTTTTTTTTTTTTTTTTTTTTCCTGTGTAGACCCAGAACAAGTGGGTCATATTTTAGGGGAACTTGAAACATTTTGTGTGTTTGTTCATTCATTCATTTGTTTTGTTTTCCTCAGAATTTTCAGCCAGGCTTTAGTCTACTTCAGGATGTGGGACTTCTTGCTTGGATAGTAGCATTTGAACTCAAAAAATGTGAGCTTCCTTGCCACTTGGTATCCTAAAGCAGCCCGGCCTTAGTGCCCCTGTTAGGTCTTCATCTCCTTAGGAGAGGAGATAACAGTTACTCCCGCCAAGCCATCCAGACAGGGAATGGCAGCAGATTATTTTGTTACCTCTTTCCCATCTCATTCTGTCTTAAAAACTGGATGTTGCTGCTACTGTCTGCAAGCTCTGGGTATTGCTCTACAGGAAGCACGTAATACCCCTCATAACCTTGCACACGTCCCGTGCTCAGGAGCTGCTGCTTCTCGCCCTCAGTCCACAGGCGGCTCCCCTCTCGCCCATCCCTGGCTTTCTGCTGCTCCTTGGCCCAGGCAGTGCCCAGGGCCCTCTGTCTCGCCTGGTCCAGGACGCGGGCCTTCTCTTCGTCCAGGGTGTCGGGGGTGAGGCCGTAGCGGATACTGAGCAGCAGCGTGGAGTACTGGAATTCAATGTTGGTGAACCTTCGAGTCCTGCCGTTGACCAGCAGTGTGGGCTGCGACACGGTCACATTCACCCCGCTCTCTAGCACCTTGCGGCCGATGGTGGTGCCCAGTGTGACCAGATCACCGTCGGCCGAGCCAATCTTCACAAAGTAGTGGGTGTCCTTGCCTTCAATGCTGTAGTGCATCTTGTCCAGGTAATAGGCATTGTTCAGCACGGAAGCCACCTTGCGGCTGTCCTCGCTGGCAATGCTGGACACGCCGGTAGTCACTTGTCCTTCTTTGATGGCAAACATGACGCCTTTGCCGATGATGGGTGTGGTGGTGGCAAACCAGTGGCCTGCTTTCTCTCGGATGTTGGCATGGAGCTTTTTCGAGATAACTTGCCCTTCCAGAGCCATGAAGGCCTGATTATGCCTCTCAGTTGTCTGCTGGACACCTGTAATGAGCTGTGGGCAGAAGAAAACACAGAAGGCTGAGATGATGGTCTGGGCAGCTCTTTGCATGGGCCAAGAAGCTCATTAAAAAAAGACTCAGAAAGGGGAATGCTTGGACTCCCTGTAAGAACTAGTCTTCTATCTGTAACGATGCCAGCTAATATGTCCTACCTTTTGAAACTAGCAGAGGCTGGCTGGTTCCCAGTGCTCTGATGGTGTGACCTGTCCGCCTTGTAACTGTGACCCTAACTAAAAAGACAGTACAGAGGTTTGCCACCTTGCTGACATCTATACCCAGGCCTACCCACTTACCATGTCTCTCCATTATTGGAGAAGAGAGAGTCACTCTGCCCTCAGATGGTTTGGCAGCTGCCTTGCACACTTCAGACCCAGGACTATCCTGACCTGTAGGGCAGGGTGTTTGTTTGAGAAGCTATGAACCCTGCTGCTGTGACCTAGATTTTTTTCGAGGCCAATGCCCTGAGCATTCATTAACTTCCTTGGGTTAAGACCTTGCTACTCAAAGCATGGCTAGCAGCAGAAGAATCGCCGGGACCTGCCTTGTTAGAAAAACAGAATCTCAGGCCTTACTCCAGGCCTACTGAGTCAGAAGCTACATCTTAACGAGGCATACCCTAGGTGGTTTGTGTGCATATTAATGTTTCAGAAGCACCAGACTAAGAGGTTCTGGCACTGTGGGCCAGAGGGAATATCCCTGGGCTTTGAGTCATTTGCTTTGGATCCTAGCCCCAGTTCTGCAAAGGGACGAAATCACCATTATCTCCTTGGCCTTGAGCTCTCTACTCACAAATTACAACTCCTCTCAATTGGTGGTTGGGGGACAGGCTGGGATAATGGAAGAGGCTGTGTTTGGGAGGTAACAGCACTTAGATAAATGAGAGAAATGATGGCTATTCATCCACTGAGTGGTCCCTGAAGGGCAGAGCTGAGAGGACGTTGTTCTCAATTACCCACCAGCTCCTCCTTGTCTCTCTCTAGTTACACAGTGTGGATGATTATTCAGAGCAGCTGAGACCTTTCAGACTTTTATGTTGCTGGGCACTGTTCTGTAACAGGGGTTACCTGAACACTGTTGCCCACCCCTCCTGTCTGACCGTGCCAGTGTCTCCGCAGCACCCAAATGGAAACTGACCACCTCTCGGTCATCACTGAAAGACCCAAGCACAAATTATGTTCTGAAAACTCAATCTGTATACATTTGGGCCATAAAACGCTGAGGTTTTATGTCAGGCATAAAAATGTTCTTTAATGGGATAGAAACTGCAAACCACAGTTATATTATGTCCCATAAAAGCCAAAAGGGTTATGATCTTATAGGCAAGTGCAGATGGTAGGTTGCTACTAGGTTTCTCGGTGCTATTGTTAATCAAGGAGTGACTCAAGGGTATATACTGAACAGATAATGATACCACAATTAAGGTCATAATTGAGGTTGGGAAGAAATATTTGCTGCACCAGACAGGTGATAGCCCTGACATTCGCTTTCCTGGGAAGTCACAATGTTTCAGGCACCTTTTTATACCCAGCTCTGATGTTTTCCTCCCCTACTGATGTGCCCTTGGCTCCCATGCGGTTCTGTCTGCAACAGGGAATGAGGACAATAATTCATATTCTTGGCAGGAACCTCCGCTTACCTGTCCATTCTCACTGGCTTGACTCTCTGACAATTCATAGGGAGGAGGCACGAAATACATTTTGGCTCTTGGGAAGCCAGGAATTATGTTGCTAAGCTGAAATCCAAACATCACAAGCCAGCTTTTCACATCTATGGTGGAAACAAAAATAAAGATTTCTGAATCATGATGGATGGAAAGCAGTTGAGGATCTTGGGGAGAGAACAAAACGAAATGGGTGGTTGGGTGTGGAGTCCAGCAGGGGAGGGAGGCAAGAGCTTGTGAAGGTCTCCTGGTCTGGACCCAGAGCTGCTTTACATGGGTCCTAGGAAGGATGTTCTTCCAACCTTGGTCACTTGATAACCCCCATGTGGTGATGTAGGAGGCCAGTGCTGGCTGAAGATCTAGTTTGATTCCCCTTACTTTGTGACCTTGGGTAAGTTCCTGCCCCTCTCTAAGTTTCAGGTTCTTCAGATGTGAATTGGGATGATAGCTAGACCAGTGTTGTTGGGTTGTTGTGAAGGTTGAAGGAGAAATCCATGTAAAGGACTTGTCACAGTGCCTGGGACATAGATAGCTCAATAAATATGAACTCCTTCACTTGGCAAGTATTTAAGGAGGCATCTGTGATAGGCCAGTTAATGTGTTTGGAAGATGGACATACAATGATCAACTAGATGGATAAGTGATGATTATTAACACTACGTAAGACATTGGCAGGGGCAGGAGGCTGCCCTGAGGCTGGCTTTTTATAGAAAGGGTGTTCCAAAGGTATATGGAAGGCCCAAAGTCTTCTGGCTCCTGAGACCCTTTTTTTCAGAGAGAGGCCAGGAGAGTGCTCTTGCATGCCCAGCGTAAGACTTCCCTTCCCCTGCCAGGGTCATGACTGAGTCTCTTGTTTTGGGAATTCTATCTCTTGCCCCATGGTCCTGCTGTCCATTGACTGATTCAGGCTCTCAGAGTAAGACCGAGGCCCTCAGGCTGCCTTGTCTCCTTCCACAGTGATCAGCAGAGAGCCTGGGACATGAATCCCTTGAGCACTCAAAATCTCACTCATGGCATCGGCCTGGAGCCCAGCAGGAATCTCCCTTTTATGCTCCTTATCCCTGTTTATAATGGGCACCCCAACATCATGCCCTATGTCTCTCCACTTCTCCTACCGTTGCTGGGCCTGGAGGTACAAGTGCTCCTTGTTGCAGTCATTACTGACCCCTGGGCCACTCACTCACCTGCAATTTCTTGGCGATTTCCTGCTCCACTGTCCTTCTCTCCACCTGTTTCTAAATTCGTTCTTAGTGACTTCGTTATATAAGGATTAATCCTTCCAACATTCTGGCCTCTTCATTCCTTCGATGCCCCCTCCCCCAACCCCCATATTCATCCTCTGGACCCTGTCATCACCAATGATTCTGATCTACCATTATCTCAATCATGCACATCACCCTCTGACCACCACCTGGACTCCTTTCTAGTTTACTCATTTTGTAACCTGACACCCATGCTCCTTGATCCTCTCTCCCCCTCCCTGGGACCTTCAAAACCTCCTGAGCTTCTTGTCCCTGTTCCTCAACATGTTGGTATTTTTTCTTACCTAGCACATATCCATAGCCAATCATTAGAATCATTCCTTGCATATATTCCCAGATCCTGTGTCCCGTTCTCACTTTATCACTTGCTCGGTGAAAATCACAATTTTGGTTAAATCCACATGTTTGCCCATTCCTTATTTGGACCTGTGCAGCTGAATATGTCTGGAGAAACAAACTTAACTACACTGACTGGTGTCCCTTTAAATTCTTGACCGTGAACCTCAATTGTGCCTTTCTGCTGCCTGACAATATTCCCTTCCTCCATAAGTCAATCTCCCATTCTGCTGGGTGATGTTACATTTCTCCTTTCCCCTAACACCCTCAACATCTGCTTTCCCTTCTCACTAGAGCAGCTGACATTGTTTCCTATTCTGAAAACAAAAACAAAAACACCCTGATGCAGCCAGAGGGGAATTCCCCTAAACTCTCATCACATTTACTGGCCTTCCAGCATCGGTACCCGTATTTCCCACCCTTTTCTTGTTAATCTAGATGAGCTGTTAAAGTCAACCCTCCATGTGTGCAGTTGGTAGCATCTTTTCTTGCCCACCCAAGGATATCACTCCAGCAACTCTCTCTCTTCCTCATGGCACCAAATTATTCCCTCTTCCAATGGATCAACCCTGTCAGCATACAAAAATGCTACCAAATGTCCACCTTAAAAGAAATTCCTGGGGCACCTGGTGGCTCAGTTGGTTAAGTGTCTGACTCTTGATTTCGGCTCAGGTCATGATATCACGGTTTGTGAGATGGAGCCCCATGTTGGGCTCTGCCTGACAGCATGGAGCCTGCTTGGGATTCTCTCTCTCTTCCTCTTTCTGCCTTTCTCCTCCTTATGCATCCATGCTCTCTCTTTCTCTCAAATATTTATATTAAAATTTATATTAAAAATTATATAAAAATAAATTTATTGTCCCTATTCTCCCATTTGCTACCATCTTTTCTTTCACCCTCCTTGATAAAAACTTCTCAAGATCAAAATAATTCTCTCCACTTCTTGTTTCCTATTCTCCTTTGAACCAGACTTTGTCCCCAACTATTCCACTGAACCAACTCTTGTTAAGGTCATGAATGACCTCCATGTTGCTAAGTCATATGTTAATCTTGGGTCCTTATCTTATTTGACTTATCAGAAATATTTGACAGGTTGAATGCTCCTGCTTTCATTTTCTTCTTGACTTTCTGGCCAACACATTCACTTGCTTGTCCTTCTCCTACTGTGGTAGCCATTCTTTGTCCCTTCTTGGTTCCTCCTCATCTGCCTCATGATCTCCTTTTTAAAAAAATTTTTAATTTAAAAAATTTGTTTTTGAGAGAGAGAGTGTGAGGTGGGGAGGGGCAGAGAGAGAGAGGGAGACACAGAATCTGAAGCAGGGTCCAGGCTCTGAGCTGTCAGAGAGCTGGATGTGGGGCTCGAACTCATGGACTGCGAGATCATGACCCGAGCTGAAGTCAAATGCTTAACTGACTGAGCCACCCAGTTTCCCCCTCCTGATCTCTTTAATGTTGGAATGCCCTGGACTCAGTCTCTGAACATCTCCACTCTATCTACTCTCACAAACATGGTGATCTTATCCATCCTTAGGGCCCTAGCCGCCATCTAAATGCTGATGCTGACTCCAAAATTTATATCTCCATCCTGTGTCTCTCCTTGAACTCTAAAGTAATATATCTAATTACATTTCAAAGTTTCATCCAAAACTGAACCCCTGATCTTCCTCCCCAAACCTGTCCCATCACAGACTTTTCCATCCCAGATAATGGCCCCACTCCATCCTTCCAGCTACCATCCTTAACTCCTTTCTTTTCCTTGCTCTCCACATCTAAATCTACTGATAAATCCTCTACTTTTTTTTTATTGAGGTAATATTCACATAACATAAAATTCATCATTTTAATCATTTTAAAGTGCACAGTTCAGTGGCTTCTAGTATATCCACAACGTTGTACAACCATCATTACTCTTTAATTCCAGAACATTTTCATCACCTCAAAAAGAAGCCTTATACCTATTAGCAGTCGTTCTACATTCTCCTTTCCCGTCAGTCCCTGACCACCACCAAACTGCTTTCTATCTCTGTGCATTTGCCTATTCTGGACATTTCTTATAAACGCAATCATACAATATGTGAACTTTTGTGTCTGGCTTCTTTCACTTAATGTATTCAAGGTTCATCCTTGTTGTAGCATGTACCAATAGTTCATTTCTTTTTATGGCTAATAATATTCCATTGTTTGTATATACCACATTTTCTTTATCCATTCATCAGTTAATGGATATCTGGGTAGGTTTTACTCACAGATTTTTGTTTGAAAACCCATTTTCAGTTCTCTTGCTTATATACAAACTTAGGTGTGAAATTGCTGAATTGCCGAGTAAAGGGTGAAATCCTCTACTTTTACTTTTAAAACAGACCCAGAATCTGTGTCCATTTCTTGTCACTTCACCACCTTGACCTTGGCCCATCATCCCTCACCTGGACTTCTAAGTGGCCTCCCTGCTTCCATCTTGCTGCCCCACAATGTCTTACCAGCATAGCAGATAAGACAGAACCAGGCTTTATTTTATTTTTTTTTATTTTAGAAAGAGAGAAGTGAGAGAGCATAAGCAGGAGAGAGGGGCAGAGGGAGACAGAGGGAGAAACCCAAGCAGGCTCCATGCTCAATGCAGAGCCTGACGTGGAGCTCAATCCCATGACCCTGGGATGATGACCTGAGCTGAAATCATGAGTCGGACATTCAACCAAATGAGCCACCTAGGTGCTCCCAGAACGAGCCTTTAAACCTGGAGTAGACCATGCCATGCCTCTGCTGAGAACACTCCAGGAAACCCCCTTTTTTTTCTCAGTGAAGAAGCCAAAGTCTTCCTACTGGTCTATAAGGGCACTCATTATCTGTTGGACCTCAGGTTCTCCCTTTCTCTTCCTTGCTCACACAGCTCCAGCCTTGATGCTGTTTCTTGAACATGTCAGGCACGCACTCATCTTGGGGGCTTTGCATCGACAAACTCCTCTGCCCAGAGTGTACTTCCCTAAAAGTATTTTCTGGCTTTCTGACCTCTTTTAAGTCTTGTTCAAATGTTGCCTCTTCAATAAGACAAACCGAACCACCACATTTAAAATATGTCCCCCTTCTCCACCACCAGCAATGCCAAGTCCCCTTACTCTGTTCATTGTCTCCACCCCTCTGTCCCTAAAGTAATCACATTCTAACACGCTGTATCATTTGTGTACTTATTGTTTACTGTTTGTCTCTCTTAGAATGTAATTTCCTTCTGGGAAGGGAGGTAAAAGCTTTGTTTTATCCACTGATGCCCTCCCAGGTCCTATGATAATGCCTGGCACAAAATAGGTGATCGGTAAGTTTCCATGTAGTGAATGAATGAAAGAACACTGAATGTATGTGGCAAAAGCTGCCCTGACTAGTGTAAATTTGACAGAGGAACTAATGGTACCTAAGAGCATACTTCTGAAGAGGTTAAGAAGACTTCCTGCCCTGGGACTGCTGTGAGGGTTTTAATGTTAGCTTTGCTACTAAATATATAGGCATAAAAGAACCTTCTGATGAGAGGGAATCTGGGATCCACAGTCCATCCATCATCCTTGGGCACAGACTAGTTCCTTCAATAACTTGGTAACTACTCTGTTAGGGATAGCCCATATAAGAGTCATTTAAGAATACAGATTTGCAGTTGCCTTAAGAACTGTGTTTGCATCAAGCAGAGAGAAGCCTGTCTCTAATCCAGCAATGATCCTATATTTACAGAGCACCTATTCTGTGCAAGGTAGGTGCTGGCTGCTGTGGAGGATAAATTTCCCCACTTTGGATATTCATGGTTACTCAGTGCAATTGTTTTGCCATATCCAGGTATTTAGTTACTGATTGAAAAAACAAATCTGCCTGTTCCATTTAAGCCCATTTTATTTTTACTTTCTAATGTTTGTTTATTCATTCAAGTTTATTTATTTTGAGAGAGAGCATGAGCAGGGGAGGGGCAGAGAGTGAGGGAGAATCCCAAGTAGGTTCTGTGCTGTCAGTACAGAGCCTGATGTGGGGGTCAAACTCAAAACTGTGAGATCATGACCTGAGTCAAAAATCAAGAGTTAGATGCTCAACTAACTGAGCCACCCAGGCTTCCCTCAAAATAAATAAACTTAGGGGAACCTGGGTGGCTCAGTTGGTTGAGCATCCAAATTCTGCTCAGGTCATGATCTCACGGTTTCCGAGTTTGAGGCTTGCATTGGGTATTCTGTCAGCGCAGAGCTGGCTTTGGATCCTCTTTCTCTCCCCTTCTCTCTCTGCCCCTCCCCCATCATGTGCATGCATGACCCTCTTCCCCCCCTCAAAAATAAACAAACTTGACAGCACGCAGGTAAATGGGGAGGGGTAGAGAGAGAATCTCAAGCAGGTACCATGCTGTCAGCACAGAGCCCAATTCAGGGCTTGAATCCACAAACCATGGGATCATGACCTTGGCTGAAATCGAGTTGAATGCTTAACTGACAGAACCACCCAGGTGCCCTCACTTAAGTCCATTTAAAAAAAGAAACTTTATGTTACTATCATAAATGGGAAAGCTGACTCACTTGATGCAAACAGAATAACTGTAAAATTAAAGAAAACAAAGCCATGCAATTAAATTAGAGAAGGATTTTTGTTACCTGAGGGAAGTCTCAGACCTGCTCTCTCCGTTAAAAGGGGGAGATTGGAAGTGTTAATGAGGTGTGAAGTACACACCAGCAGTGGGTGGAGACTCTTTCCTAGACTGGATTGGAAGAATAAAAAGCACTAAAGAGGCGAACTCTCCTCATCTGTGTTTCCATGTTCTTTAATACCTCATCTGTACACCATATAAAATCATCCTGTCTTTCGTCAGGGGCACATAGGGTATGTGGGGAATTCCCAGAAAGGCATGAGAGGTCTTGCTCTCAAAGACTCTCCCCATCCTGATCTTTTCACTGCAGAGATTCCCTCCTTAGTACTCAGGAGATGATGTTGAGAACCCCCTGCCTTTGAGACTGGAAACTTTAATGGCCACTCCCATGAACACCCATAGCACAATTCACCTACCTTCTTTTTCTTTCCTTAAAGTTTCTAACGTGGCTTAGTTTTGGAGTCTAAACCTATTCTGAAATGTTTATTCACATTCTCATCTCCTCCATTCTGCTAGAAGGCACTTTCAGCACCACACAAACACCCCTCTTCCTTTTTGAAGTAATTAGTGTTATCTGGTGACAGGCTCCCTAAATAGTCTGTAGAGAGGGAGCCACTGGGGCAGGAACCAGCGAGGTGGACGCTCCTAATGGCTCATTACTGTCCTTCTCTCATGTTCTTCAGAGTACGTGATTATGTTGGGGCCACGGAGCATACTGTCTGTCTCTGAAAACACTGTCAGAACAGCATCTTAGGTGTTAAGTGTAGATCTGAGAAGAGGGTAATGTGAGAAAGAGGTTGCGTCTCCCTCTTCACTTAGGGAAATTAAACTCCACAAAACCCTATCATGCTCACAGATGCCTGAGGTTTGTGAGCCCACAGACCCGCCAGGGAGAAGAAAGGGTGGAAAGAAAATACAAGTCATGGCGGATGACACCTAGGACATTTGCTTAGCTCACATCTGTCTGGGGCTTCAGGTTTGCCGAACCAGTGCCACTCAGGCCAGAGTTTGGATCTGTTTCAGGGTGGATCTGGAGACCCCTCCCCACATTCCTTAGAAAATTATGCAAAGGTGGCATCTCCACCCTTCACCTATGAACTCCACCATGTTTGTGGCTGCCTGTAAATAACAAATGCATCCCTATCCTTTATTAGCCTTAGCACTGCGCTAGGCATTTCGCACTTCAGGACTCATTTACTTTTCATAGCCCCATGGGGTGGGCGCTATTATCACCCTTTTGCTGATGAAGAAATAAAGCCTCAGAAAGTTGAAGATCTCATCCAAGTCACACAGGAAGTGAGGAGCAAGGCCAAAACTGGGGTCTTGAGGTGTACCTAGGGTTCTAACATCGGAATGAACAGGACTAAATTACAGGCCAGACAAGGGGATGGGCACAGGTCCCCATTTGTTCGGGACTGAGGAGCTTCCTGTGATGTCCAAACTGGAAAAGACGGAGGCCCTACAGGTTGTTGGGGGAGGGAGTCTGCCTCCCACTATGTTTTTTTACATCCTTTCCCCTAATACCTGTTTATCACAGATGTATTAATTGTCAACATATTACCTTAAAAAAATACTTGTTGGAAAGGGTGCTGCTTAGGAGCCCATGGGTGGGAAAAGAACCACTTCTGGCCTTTCACCCCTTTGGATGGCTACACCTCTGCTCCAGCCTGGATGTCTAACGGGCACTCAACACTGCCCTCTTTCGTACTTGGTTCTCAGGAGGAAGCAGAACCTCCCCCCAGCCTCAGCAGCTGCCTCTTGCATTCAGAGAGCTCTGTTTCCAAAACATTCAACGATTTCTTTTGAGCACTGGTGAGAGAAGGTTCTGTTCTCTGTGTTCCTCCTGACTACATCTTAATTACTTCTGCTTAAATTGTGAGCGGCAAGTTCAACCACTCTGCTTGTCTCCTAAGTGGCAAATTAAGACTAATTTAGATGGGGTTTACAGATTAGCCAACATTCAAACAGCAGAGAATGATTTGGTGTTCTCTGCTGGGATCCTCTCTCCAGGGGGCAGCTCATCTTGAATGGGCAGCAGGTGTGGGCTTGTGCCTGCTATGACTCTGCCTGAGCCCTCCTTTCCCCAGCTTGGACTGTTCACATCAGCTCTATACACGTGCTTCTCTAATGCCACCTTTTATTTTAGACTCTTTTGAATGGTTTCTGGATTCAATTTTGTTGGACTTAGTTTTTTGATTCCCATTTATTGAGTCTCCATGAAGCACTGGAATGAGGAAAGGCATATTGCTTTTCAGAAAATTCTGATAATTCTTTTTTGTCCTTCTCAGAAGAACCAGGAAAATAGCTGAGGGGGTCAGTGAGGTTGACTGTGCTCTGTGGATGATTTTGTTTGGGCCTTGGCAGCTCTAAGTGTCCATTCAGCCCACTCTGAGAAGGCTTCCTTTTTATTTGACACTAGCTGCCTCATCCCTAAGTTATCCAGGGCTTTGGGAAGCACAGTCTGGAGGGTGAGGGAATTCTTTTCCTAAGGCTAAGATAGGCATGGTCTACCTTCCTATTCTCATTGCTTCCTATGTCTTGAACACTCTTCCTTTCCTTCCACCTCTTCATAAAGGTCTCTGCTCAAATGTTGTCTCCTCAGATAGCCCTCTGTGAGCACCTTTAATATAGGAGAACTTTCACATCATTCTCTGACTAAAACCTTATCCTATTTTATCTCATAGCACTTATTTTTACCTGATATGTATATGTATATGTATGTTTTCCTGACAGGTCCTTTAATTTGAAACTGCAGTGAAATGGGGGATAAAAGTCATGCTGAGCCATGGGGAAGAGAGATCATGGCAGGACCTCTCAATGAGGTGTGGTGGGGAGAATAGGAGGGAACTAGCTTGCCCATAGTTCCTGTGCTCAAGGGGCACCAGCTGCTTCAGTTTTAGGGGAATGCTGGGCTCAACTTCAAAGGCTCTGGAACTTGATAATGAGATACCACATGGCCACAAGTTGATCTTTAAGGTCATCTTTCTGTAGCATGGGACACTGAGGGCAGCCCTGTGCTCAACTAGTTGCTGCTTCCATTTCTGAGGGTGGGCAAGTGACCCCTGGTCACCTGAAGGTAAGGACCTTTTGGGTTTGATGTCTTCTTGGCTCATGGCCAAGAGCTGTGGGTTTCCCAGAACTTGGAGGGTCCTGGACTTGGGGTCCTTACTGTTTCTACTCTATAATGCATGGACAGGTGAGATGACCCTGGCTTCCTTGCTGAAAGTTGGTCTCTTTGCATCTATCCATCCATCCATCCTGATTTTCTTATTTTCTTGAGGATAAGGACTTTATCTTGTTCTCCACTGCATCTCTGGTACTTAGTCTATGTTAGATATTATGAAAATATTTGTTGAATGGGTGAATGGATGGAAGATAGATGGAGGTATGTGGATGGATGGATAGGGACCCTCATTTTACCAATTTCTCACTTTTCATGAGGAAGTAGATTATTTGTCCTCCTCAGCCTCTCTATCCATACCCTTCTCCAAGCTTCCCATGTCCTTTTGACTTTTGTTCATAGTATTTCTTTAGCCTTGAGCTCATATCTGCCAACCCAAATCCCCTTCATTCTTCATGCCCAGTATGACATGAGGCCCTTCTATGCACTGTGTCACGGTTTTCAAATTTGAAGTCATCTACACACACATACACACCCCTTTGAGAGAAGGGCATTTGTCTTGTTCATCCTTGTATCCCTAGAATCTAGCATAATGCCACTGTACAAATGCTTGTTGAATAGGTAACAGACATCTATACAGTAGCACAGATTTAATTCTGCTTTGCATTATCATTGGCTGTTTGTGTTTGTATCTTGGCAGCCTGGTTGTGAGGTCAGGAACTGGGTCTTAGTCATCTCATGCCTATGGTTAATGCTTCATTTGTCAAGATAATAGTAATAGCATGAGCAGATACTCTTTTGTGAATATTGATTGTCTAAATTTGCCAGGCACTAAACTTTACCTGTATTAAGTACACTTACTTCTTGCAGTTACCCTGTGGGGTTAGTTTATTAGTGCCTTTCACAGAGAAGAAAACTACAGCTCAGACAGTTAAGACACTGAGCTCAAAGTCCTTTGGCTTGTAAGTAGAAGAGAATTTGAACCAGATATTTCTGACACCAGAGTCCCATTATTTCCCCCTTCATAAGTCTGCTTTCCTCTCTTGGGGTAGGAAGGGCTCTTATAAAAGCTATTTCAACTAAATGGGCTTGAAAATGGTCAGGACATCTTCAAACAGATCTGAAGACTGCTCTGTACTGGTGTCACGTGACTGTTCTAGATACTGTACAGACCAGTGTTTATAGCTCTCCAGGATTCCCCTGTCATCAGAAGTAAGACCTTCTTTTGAAGTTTCTGACAATCTACCAGGACAACCACCCCACAGGGAGCCACTGCCCAACTGAGGTGGTAAAGTCCTCACCTGTCACGTAGTTCTTCAAATCCAGCTCATTGCTGAGAGGATTGTTGCTCTTGAACATATACAAATTAAAGGGGGCTGGCTCCTTGCCCACGTTTTTCCACATGGTATAGTCTGGAGAGGTCCATCGTCCTGCCAGCACATCATAATCACGCTGAGTGAAGTGGACCAGCTTGGTCAGGGGATCATAGAGTCCACCATGGAAGCCAATGACCATCTGGAAGTCAGGGTTAGAGTCATAATAAATCTCCCCATAGGCTGTATACTGCAGTTGTTTGATCATGAGACCATTGATGCTGAACACAGCCAGAGGAGTGCCTGTGTTATCTGAGGCAACGTAGTACTCCTCCCCACTGCTGCTCTCCATGGCAAAGAGGTGACCTTGGAGGTCATAGTAGAGTGAGGTTATCTCTGAGTTGGAGTGATTATAGACATGGGTGATGCGGGTTGGGTTGTGAAGGTCAGAGTAGAAATACTGCAGGTGGTGGCCCAGGTTGGTCTTGTAGGAAGCCCGCCGCCCCACACCATCGTAGCGGTACTGGACACTCCACCCACTGGCCTTGTTGTAGGCTCTTGTTAGGAGGCCCTTGGAGTTATACTCAAAGATGTCAGCCCCTCTCTGGCACAGATAGCCATCATCATCAATTTTGTATTGCACATCACCGAGTCTGGTTATCCTATCCCGGAGATCATAGCGCAGGGGCATAAGGCGCACACTATTTCCCGGGTTCAGCAAATGGAGGTTCCCATTGAGGTCATAGCTATAGCGCCAGGTTGGGCGGTCATTGACAGCCACACTCTGGAGCTGCCCATCTCCATCATAGTCATAGGTATACTTTGTGGTGTTAGCATAGGGCCCCAGTTTTAGCTCCCTCTTTATCACCCTTCCCATACTGTCATACTGCACCGTCATCCAGTACATAAGGGACCGAAACATCTCATACTGGACTTCCTTGATCCGCCCGTGGGTGTCAAAGTGTTTGCTGAGGGTCATTACAGCAGTGGTGATGATCTGGTTGATGTCATAATAGATGACTCCAAACTTGCCAAAATGCTCCACCTTGCCAGAAATTTCATCATAGCGGTAGAGGTCAACAGGAAGGGGAGTCTCACTTATGACGGGCTTGATGCTTGCAATCCGGAAGCTGTTGTCATGATAGGTGTAGTCAAACCTGGCATTGACCATGCCTTCCTCAGAGAACCTGTAGATCTGCTTGTCCACAAGTGGGCCAATCTTCCGGTACCTGATTGTGCAGGAGAAACCTCCACTCTGGAGACTAACCATTTTTAAAACACCAGTGGTCTCATCATAACCAAAAGTGACAGCAGTACTGTCATAGACAATCTCTGATAGCTTGGAGAGTTTCCCATACTTGTAGAATACCTGACGCCCAGTGCCCAAAAAGGACGTCTTGAGGATGCGGCCATCATCACTGTAGTCAAAAATGACTGAAGCATTGCTTTCAGGGGGATTATAAATGTTGCGGATGTAGCCAATGGAGGTATGGGTGGACATGCTGTGCCGGGCGACACTGGGCATGGTGACGGCGTGGAGACGGTCGGAGGAGTCATACTCAAATATGTACTGACGCTGACTCTGAAGCAGGAGGACCATAGACTGGAGGAAGGAAAGAGGGGAGGAACATATGATTTGGTTCTTTAGGACCAGGCACTCAAATGGACAGAATCTGTTCCATTCCCCAAAATGGTAATTCAAAAGCCATGGAAGGATGGGGAAGTTTATACCAGAGATTATGACTAGATTGATTTCACTGGGCATGCTAACCCTGATGGATCATGGTCACTACCCAGACCAGTGCTTCCCAAACTTTACTGTGCATATGAAATAACCAGGGATCTTGTTAAAAGGCAGATTCTGATCTAGTAGTTTGTTGGGGGAGAAGGGGGGATCTGACCTGAGAATTTGCTTTTGTAACAAGCTATCAAGTGATCCTGATGTTGGTTGGACCATACTTTGAGTAGAGAGGGCTTGAAAGACTGAGGTGATAGGCACTGAGTTTGCCTCCAGGCTCAAACAAGAAATCCTGTGATTGTTTAGAAATGACTACCATTGGCCCAGCAGGAGACAGGTATGACACACATACTATGCTTTGATCACCCCTCATTAAATCTAAAGAGAAGGTATATCTTCCATTTATAAAATACTGAGAAGATTACATAACCCAGAATCATCAAATTTGGGGGGGAATAAAATGGCCTCAAACTTCGGGCAATTGGGAGATTCTTGCCTTCTCTCATCAACCATTCTAGTATTTTGTGGCATAATGAGAACAGGATTCAGGGGTGACCAAAGGGATGACAGCCCCACTCTTATAGAGAGGGTCACAGCTCTGTCTACAAGTGACTACTGTAATTGTGAGGCAAGAAAGGAAGAAATAGAAATGGAACCCCTATCAAGGTGAGTACAGATGAGAGGTCCAGGCTGAGCAAGCCCCCGCCTAATGACTAGATGACCAGGACAGCCTTCATGAGTCTTGACTTGTGCCCCCAAGGGTTCGTCCGTCCCTCCCTCCCTCCCTCCCTTCCTTCCTTCCTTCCTTCCTTCCTTCCTTCCTTCCTTCCTTGATTTTATTTTTTATATTTTTAAATTTACATCCAAATTAGCATATAGTGCAACAATGGTTTCAGGAGTAGATTCAACCAAGGGATCTCTTCTTACTGCTGCTCCAACCTGACCCTTTCTCACACAAAGACCTGAATCTGGCACTTTCAGACACAGGGAATTAGGTAGAGAGAATCCATTGGCTGTTTCAGCCAATAGGTCAAGTAGGAGGATGTTGCTCTGTGTGCTTGAGATTTAGGCAAAATTCCCTACCCTGATAGCTTAACTTCAGGCAAGGCATAAATGAATCACTGCATTTCCAATTCATAAATAATGATTAGCCGTGATACCAGTGGGATAATTCTGTCTGCTTCCGCAGCACTTTTTGGGGTTTTTTTTTGGAATAAAATTAGACAATCCATTCTTTTTGCCATTACTGAGTGTCTAGCACTTTTTTTCTTTTGGTAATAGTGATGAGCTATGAATAACATTTTCCTTCAGATTTTCCTCCCTCCCAGTGAGGATGGAAGTGTGAGGGGAGACCTTGTAGAGTCAAAGTAAAGATGTTCAATGTCTTATGGCAAAGCATATCAGGTCAGCTTAAAAAGAGGAGTGTGAATAAGGGAAAGCTCCAGCTGAGTGAGGGCAGCACGTTCACTTACCTTATCAAGGTAGGAGTAGCTCCACACTTTCCCATCAGCAAACATGCGGGACACAATTCGTCCCTGCTTGTCAATGTCTGTCCTTTCACTCATGGCTCCACGCTGAAGGCCAGCCAAGCGCCCATTGAAGAAGTATGAGACATTGACTGCTGCCAACCCACTACTGGGGAGCCAGAGGAATGGGCGCCCCACCTGGTCATAAATGATCCTCAGAGTGAACTTCCGGTGATCATCATAGATCTTTTCTGTCCGAATATTCCGGTCATAATCAATGGACAAGAGATTTCTTCCATGGACCTAAGAAAACACAATGGGCTTGGTATGAAAGATAACACCTGGGCATGTTGGCTTATATGGAGGACATGGCTGGCATGGCTAGGGAATGAGTGTGCATTGGAGGAAGAACCCACCTTGAAGTTACTTAGAGTAGTGTTTTCTAAACTCCTTTACATCATGGTACACAAAGAAAATGGTAACATTTGTAGGGTGCACTAGGATACAAAATGAGGCTGCTTATGGTCAGGGATGACTAATCTGGGCATGGCTGCCCTGAGCAGTTATGTAGGCCATGCACTACACAATTATAAGGAATGCCATCATGTCATAGAGAGTGTGAATGGTGAAAAATGTGCACTGCACGAATTAGCCATACACAATAGCCCTGGGCACTGGGGTTCTGACTGTTCTGCCTGGCCACCTTGGAGAGCAAGATAATATGTATATTTGCACACTTTCAACCCTCTTGTTTTTTTTTTTTTTTTTTTTGGCACATCACCAGCTGAGTAGCTAATGATCTTTAAGAGCAGATGCCAAGATTTCTTCTGAAACTCAAGTAAAGGTAGCTAGGAGGGTGGGGAGGTTGTTTAAGAAATCCATATTTCGCAAAGACCTGGGAATAAGAAGGCTTATTGCTATGTGAACCTCTTTACTCCTATCTAGAGAAAAATCTTGCCACTGTCAAGGATGCAAGATATCAGTGGAAGACCTTATCAGGGCTGGGGAATTCCAACAAAGGGAACTGATTTACTTAGATTTGAAAGGAATAGTGGAACACATCTAGACATAATTTAATATTTATTTAGAAGTTGATCTGAACAGTGAAGAGCATCTGTCCCAGAAGGCAGAGCTGGGTGACTAGACTCTGGTTAGGGGCAAAGGAGAGGGACTCTTGAGATTCAGCTAGTCTTGACTGGATAACTGGAAGTGAATAAAATGAGGCTGACTGAGCCCAGGTTCTTTCAACATAATTGGTTGCAAATTCAGACGTCCCTGGGGTGACTACTGAAGGCAAAGGAAGATGTACACAGGCAGAAAGAAAAGTAAGAGACATCTGGTACCTCCTTACCTTACCTAATAATTTAATAGCTCCTAACAATAATAATGATGATGGTGATGTTGATGATGGTGGTGGTGATAACTTTAACACATGCTGAGGGCTAGACATAGGCATTGTGTTAGGTAATTTGCATCTCTTGTCTGAGTTGGTGCCCACAAGGACCGCTTGACAAGTGAGGAAATGGCCTGAAGCAGACAAGTTACATACTTGCTCAAGGTCACATAACAATGAAGTGGTAGGGTTGGTCTGGAACTTAGGTCTTCAGACCTGATCCATTTAACCACTTAAACATTTAATCAGCCATACTGATTCATGTATTATATATGCATTGTCTGCCCTGAGGTGTGAAATGCTGAGGAAACTGTAAAGCATAGCATAGCCCCTGAAGTCTCCATGTTATAGCCTGAAAATACCACAGACTTTTGTTTTCTAGGGTGCCTCATTGTACACAGGTAAAGAACTACATTTCACAGCTTCCTCTGGAGAGATGGGTGGCTGACATGATGTAAGTGGTAGTTGTCATCTGGGTCTCCTGGGAACCTTAAAGGAGGATGACATAGCTATGATACAGGCACCCTTTTGTTCTTCCCACTCTCCTCCTTTACCTGGGTGAAATGTGGTTATGATCCCTGGAGTTCTAGCATTCACCATGTAAATATGGGTGACTTTGAGAATGGAAGTCTCAAGGATGATGGTCATTCAGAGAGAGTCTAGATCCCTGTTGACCTAGGTGTCTTTAATGGTCATCCATACCAGCCATGAATGGCTCACCTCTAGACTCTTTTTATGTTATAAAAAATAATAAGGCCATATCTTATTTAAGCTCTTGTTATTTCTAATGCCTGTTACTAGCAGTTGAGACTGAACTAAACAAAGCCCCTCATACTTTGGCAGGTACTGTGCTGGGTACTTTATATACCTTATCCCAGTTTAATTCTCACAACATAGGTAGAAATTATTTTATATATGGGCAGTTGAACTCAGAGGGGTCATAAATCTAGATAAGTGGTGGAGGCTGGATTTGAACCCAGGACTACTTGACTCCTC
The DNA here is from genome assembly GCF_022079265.1 of Lynx rufus. Taxonomy (NCBI): domain Eukaryota; kingdom Metazoa; phylum Chordata; class Mammalia; order Carnivora; family Felidae; genus Lynx; species Lynx rufus. The sequence continues at coordinate 180,868,414 of NW_025814823.1, forward strand.
AAACCATTGCTATTTCCATGGAGTCATCTCAGGGAGAAAGGGATAAAACACTTGAGATAGAACATTTTGGAAAGAAAATGCATCAAAGCATGAATATAGGAATAAAGGTGGTGAGCTGTTGGGATTGAGACCCCCAACTTCAAGTGGAGGATTCATGCAATCAGATGTGCAGCCATGGGGAAGAACAGTCAAGAAAGTAAAGGGAGAGTGGTAGGATTTTTAAAAAACATGTCCAAAAGTTAATGCAGTCAGAATTATTGAGGATCTTGATCCCAAATTAGAGTCATCATATCCAAAGGAAACCACTAGATGGGGTCAGAATGATAAATTCCTCTGGAAAAAGAAATTTGGCTTTATTGGGTTGCTTCGTTTGGAACAAATGCAGAAGGCCATCAAAATTCTTAATCCTATGAGTTTGAAAATTTCAGTTTAAGACCTTGCCAACATTTTATTAGGCAGAATGAATAATTTGGCAACAATGAGGAAGGATTTTTAGGGTTTCCTGAGCCAACTGCTGGGGACTCCTTACCATACCTCTCTATTTCCCATCTCCTTGGTCATCCTTCTATCCTCTTTCCTTACTAATTTTCCTTTTTTCTTCTCTTTGCTAATATCATACAGCTCCCTGTGCATTTATTATTTATTGAGCATTAAATCTCTGCTAATGTCAGGCTCGGTGCCTCCTCTGGAATGCAGGGATGAACAACACCAACAAAGCAATGCATTTTGAGAATTTATGATGGGCTTAGTGTGTTCTCAGAGCTACCCTTGTTTTATCTTATTTAATCCCCATGACGCTCTCAGGCAAGCACTATTATCCCCACTTTACATACAAGGAACAGATAGGTTTAAGTGCTCTGTTCAAGCTTATACAAATAGTAAGTGGTGGAGCTAGGATTTCAGTCCAGAGCTTGCTGTCTTCACCCCTAGGCTGTACCACCTCAATGACCAGCTGCTCTCTATCAGGCATGCAATTTTAAGCCACCTGTGATGCTCTCTCAAAGCACTGCTGATGGGCTGATTCTGCAGCTGCTGAATCAGCCCCCTAGGGAATACGGGCTGGATGATTCTGTTGTGTACTCTTGGTTAAAATACAGTCGGATTAATAAAAGTCCCTATCTTCAGCTACCTGAGAGAGACCAACAGGCAAATCGTATAAATAACAATAATATAATAGTATGTATATGTATCTGTGTATATATATGAATATATACTATAACATGTAGCTGTAGGAGAGAACAACATGTAAATCGTATATACAAGCATGACTATCATTGTAACAATTATATTAGTATGTGAGGGTGCTAAGACTGCAGAAGGAACTGAATAGTGGGCAAAACCAGCAAAGGGGTTCCTAAATTCTGACTGCCAACATTTGGGTTTATTGCTACTACTTAGAACTAACAAGGGCTCTGCCCCTGGCCTGGGTGCATCAACCAAAAAGAAGTAATAACCATTACTAACCATTAGCCATTGATACTTTAAGCTGGGATCCACCATGTCCTTGGGAATGCAATTTAGTTGTAGCACTGGTTCAAATGAACTTTACTGAACTTTATTTTCCTCCCCCTAACTTTATTGACATATAGTTGATACACATCACTATATATGTTTAAATTATGTAGCATAATAGACTTATGTGTATAATGAAATGATTTCCCAAATGAGTTTAGTTAATATCTGTCATCTCATACAGATAATGGTTTTTATTTTTCTTTAAAAAATTTTTTTTCACTTTGTGATGAGACCCCTTAGGATTTTACTCTCTTAACAGTTTTCTACATATCATACAGCAGTGTTAACTATGATCACCATGCTGTACATTATATCCCTAGTACTTATTTATCTTATAACTGGAAGCCTGTACTTTTTGACCACCTTCCTCCAATTCCCACCCCCACCCCACCTCTGGTAACCATAAATCTGATCTCTTTCTAAGTTTTCATTATTTATTTATTTTTAAGATTCCACATATGAGATCATACAGTATTTGTCTTTCTCTAACTTATTTCACTTAGCATAATATCAAGAACCATCCATGTCATTGCAAATGGCAGGATTTCCTCATTCTTTATGGCTGAATAATATTCCATTATAAATATATACAACAACTTTTTTATCCCTCCATCTGTTGACAAACACACAGGTTGTTTCCATGTCTTGGCTATTGTAAGTAATGCTGCAATGGACATGGGAGTACAGATATATATTTGACATACAGCTTTCATTTCCTTTGGAAATGAATTCCAGAAGTGGAATTGCTGGATTATGTGGAAGTTCTATTTTAAAAATTTTGAGGATCCTCTATACTGTTTTCCATAGTGGCTGCACCGATTTACAGTCTTACCAACAGTGCACAAGAGTTCCCTTTTCTCCACATCCTTGCCAGCATTTACTCTTGTCTTTTTGATGGCTGTCCTAACAGGTGTGAGGTGTTACTGTGGTTTTGATTTGTATTTCCCTCACAATTAGTGATGTTGAGCATCTTTTCATGTACCTTTTGGCTATTCATATATCTTCTATGGAAAAAATGTTTATTCAGGTCCTTTGCCTATTTTTATTATGCATGTATGTGTGTAGGTAGGTAGGTAGGTATTCATTGATTCAAGTAATCTCTATGCCCACGTGGAGCTCAAACATGACTCTGAGATCAAGAGCGGCATGCTCTACTGAGCCAGCCAGGTATCCTCCCCACTTTGCCCATTTTTAAATTGGATTATTTTGGGGCGCCTGGGTGGCGCAGTCGGTTAAGCGTCCGACTTCAGCCAGGTCACGATCTCGCGGTCCGTGAGTTCGAGCCCCGCATCGGGCTCTGGGCTGATGGCTCAGAGCCTGGAGCCTGTTTCCAATTCTGTGTCTCCCTCTCTCTCTGCCCCTCCCCCGTTCATGCTCTCTCTCTCTCTGTCCCAAAAATAAAAAAAAAAATAAATTGGATTATTTTAATTTTGCTATTGAGTTGTAGGACTTTTTAAAAAAAATATTTTGGATACTAACCCCTTATCAGATATATAATTCATAAATACTTTCTCCCTTTCTTTAGGTTGTCTTTTTGTGTTGTTAGTTGTTTCTTTTGCTGTGTAGAAGCTTTTCAGTTTGATGATGTCCTGTTTGTTTATTTTGATTTTGTTGCTTGTGCTTTAGGTGTCGTATATATATAAAAAAAAATCAATTGGCACAAAAACAGACACACAGACCAATGGAATAGAATAGAAACCCCAGAACTAGACCCACAAACATATGGCCAACTCATCTTTGACAAAGCAGGAAAGAACATCCAATGGAAAAAAGACAGCCTCTTTAACAAATGGTGCTGGGAGAACTGGACAGCAACATGCAGAAGGTTGAAACTAGACCACTTTCTCACACCATTCACAAAAATAAACTCAAAATGGATAAAGGACCTAAATGTGAGACAGGAAACCATCAGAACCTTAGAGGAGAAAGCAGGAAAAGACCTCTCTGACCTCAGCCGTAGCAATCTCTTATTCGACACATCCCCAAAGGCAAGGGAATTAAAAGCAAAAGTGAATTACTGGGACCTTATGAAGATAAAAAGCTTCTGCACAGCAAAGGAAACAACCAACAAAACTAAAAGGCAACCAACGGAATGGGAAAAGATATTTGCAAATGACATATCGGACAAAGGTCTAGTATCTAAAATCTATAAAGAGCTCACCAAACTCCACACCCGAAAAACAAATAACCCAGTGAAGAAATGGGCAGAAAACATGAATAGACACTTCTCTAAAGAAGACATCCAGATGGCCAACAGGCACATGAAAAGATGTTCAGCGTCGCTCCTTATCAGGGAAATACAAATCAAAACCACACTCAGGTATCACCTCACGCCAGTCAGAGTGGCCAAAATGAACAAATCAGGAGACTATAGATGCTGGAGAGGATGTGGAGAAACGGGAACCCTCTTGCACTGTTGGTGGGAATGCAAATTGGTGCAGCCGCTCTGGAAAGCAGTGTGGAGGTTCCTCAGAAAATTAAAAATAGACCTACCCTATGACCCAGCAATAGCACTGCTAGGAATCTACCCAAGGGATACAGGAGTACTGATGCATAGGGGCACTTGTACCCCAATGTTCATAGCAGCACTCTCAACAATAGCCAAATTATGGAAAGAGCCTAAATGTCCATCAACTGATGAATGGATAAAGAAATTGTGGTTTATATACACAATGGAATACTACGTGGCAATGAGAAAAAATGAAATATGGCCTTTTGTAGCAACGTGGATGGAACTGGAGAGTGTGATGCTAAGTGAAATAAGCCATACAGAGAAAGACAGATACCATATGGTTTCACTCTTATGTGGATCCTGAGAAACTTAACAGGAACCCATGGGGGAGGGGAAGGTAAAAAAAAAAAAAAAGGACGTTAGAGTGGGAGAGAGCCAAAGCATAAGAGACTGTTAAAAACTGAGAACAAACTGAGGGTTGATGGGGGGTGGGAGGGAGGGGCGGGTGGGTGATGGGTATTGAGGAGGGCACCTTTTGGGATGAGCACTGGGTGTTGTATGGAAACCAATTTGTCAATAAACTTCATATAAAAAAAAATTAAAAAAAAATCATTGCCAAGACCCATGTCAATGAGTTTTTTCTTGTTTTCTTTTAGGGATTTGATAGTTTTGGTTTTTACATTTAGGTCTTTAATCCATTTTGAATTAATTTTTGTGAGTGGTGTAAGATTTGGGTCCACTTTCATTCTTTTATATGTGAATATCCAGTTTTCCCATCACCATTTATTAAAGAGATTGTCTTTTCTCCATTGAGTATTCTTGGCTCTCTTGTCAAATATTAGTTGGCTGTATATGCTTGGGTTTATTTCTGGGTTCTCAATTCTGTTCCACTGGTCTTTTTAAAATACCACTACTGTATTAATTACTATAACTTTATAGTATAGCTTGCAATCAGGAAGTATGATGCCTCTTGCTTTGTTTTTCTTTCTCAGGATTACTTTGGCTATTCATGTCTTTTGTGGTTTCAAATTTTAGGATTTTTTCTCCAACTTCTGTAAAAAATGTCATTGAAATCTTGATAAAGATTGCATTAAATCTATATATGCCTTTTGGGCAATGTGACAACCATGAAGCAATATTTCATTGTTGTGAGTTGCATTTTCCTGAAGATTAGTGATATTGAGAATATTTTCAGGTGCCCTTGACCACTTGTATGTCTTTTTGGGGAAAATATCCAAGTCCTTTGCCCATTTTTAAATCAAGTTACTTGCTTTTGGATATTAAGTTGTATAAACTCTTGATATATTTTGGATATTAATCCTTTATCAGATGTATGATTTGTAAACATCTTCTCCCATTTATAGGTTGCCTTTTCATTTTGTTGATGGTTTCCTTTGCTGTGCAAAAGATTTTTATTTGGTGTAGTCCCAATAGTTTATTTTGCTTTTGTTTCCCTTGCCTGAGGAGACACACGCATGAATATGTTACTAAGGCTGATGTCCAAGAGATTACTGCATGCTTTCTTTGAGGAGTTTTATGATTTCAGGTCTTAATCAACTTTGAATCTTTAATCCATTTTTATTTACTTTTTTGTATATGGTGTAAAACAGTGGTCTAGTTTCATTCTTTTGCATGTAGCTGTCCAGTTTGCCCAGTATCATTTATTGAAGAGACTGTCTTTTCCACATTTATATTCTTGTTTCCCTTGTAGATTGATTGACCATGTATGTGTGGGTTTTTCTCTAAGCCTTCTACTCTATTAATCTATGTGTCTGTTTTTGTGACAGTATCATACTGTTTGGATTACCTGAGTCTTGTAGTATATCTTGAAATCAAGGATTGTGATGCTTACAGCTTTGTTCTTCCTCAGGATTGCTTTGGCTTTTCTTTTGTGGTTCCATACAGATTTTAGGATTCTTTGCTCTAGTTCTGTGAAAAATATTTTGTAGTTTGATTGGGATTGCATTGAATCTATAGATTTTGTTGGGTAGTATGGACATATTTGACAATATTAATTCCAATCCATGAGCACAGAGTACCTTGTCCTTTATTTGTGTCATTTTTATTTTTTTCATCCATCTTATAATTTTCAGAGTACAGGTGAAAAACCTGTTTTCTGGTACACCTCCTTGGTTAAATTTTTTCCTAGGTATTTTATTTTTTCTTAAAATGGCTGAAGTTTTTTTCTTATTCAGGCTAAGTCCAGGAAACTCTCCAAGGTAGCTGCTGTCCTTCCAGGATGCTTTAATATTATGGTACTTTTATATAGATACAAACTTCTCTGACATCTCTTTCACTTCATTTTTTAAATTACTTTTTGATTTTTATTATTGACATATAGTTGACATATAATATTAGTTTTAAGTGTTAACATAGTGATTCAACAAATGTAAATGTTACTCAATGCTCACCGTGATAAATGTAGTCACTGTCACCATACAATGCTACTACAATATTATTGACTATATTTAATATGCTGTACTTTTCATCTCCATAACTTACTTATTTTATAGATGGAAGTTTGTACTTCTTAATCCCCTTCACCTGTTTGCCCTTACCCCTAATCCCCTCCCTTTGGCAACCACCAGTTTTTTTCTATTTATGAGTTTGTTTCTGTTTGGTTGTTTGTTTTTTTAGATTCCACATATAAATGAAATCATATGGTATTTGTCTTTCTCTGTCTGGCTTATTTCACTTAGCATAATGCCATGTTGTCACAAATGGCAAGACTTCATTCTTTTTTATGGCTGAGTAATATTCCTCACACATATACATGTATGTAGGTATGTATCAAATCTTTATTGCTTCCATATCTTGGCTATTGTAAACAATGCTGCAATAAATATAGGGACACATGTATCTTTTTGAATCCATGTTTTTGTTTCCTTTGGCTAAGTACTCAGTAGTGGAATGACTGGATCATATAGTATTTTTATTTTTAAAATTTTGAGGAAGAGCCATATTGTTTTCTACAGTGGTTGTACCAATTTACATTCCCACCAACAGTGCACAAGAATACCCTCTCCTCCACATCCTTGCCAACACTTGCTATTTCTTATCTTTTTGATACTAGCCATTCTGACTGGTGATATCTGACTGCGGTTTTGATTTGCATTTCTCTGATTATTAGTAATGTTGAGCATCTTTTCACATGTCTGTTTCCCATCTGTAGTCTTCTTTGGACAAATGTTTATTTAAGTCCTCTGCCCATTTTGTAATTGGATTATTATTATTTTTTGGAGTTGTATAAATTCTTTATTTTAGATACTGGATATTAACCCCTTCTTGGCCATATCATTAGCAAATATCTTCTCCCATTCAGTAGGTTGTTTTTTTGCTTTGTTGCATTCCTTTGCTATGCAAAAGATTTTTATTTTTGTGTGGTCCAAATAGTTTATTTTTGCTTTTGTTTGCCCTGTCTAAGGAGGCATATACATACATATGTTTCCAAGGCTGTTGTCCACGAGGTGACTGTCTATGTTTTCTTTTAGGAGTTTTATAGTTTCAGGTTTCACATGTAGGTCTATAATTCATTTTGAGTTTCTTTTGTGTATGCTGTGAGAAAGTTATATTGTTTCACTATTTGTATGTAGCTGTCCAATTTTCCCAACACCATTTATTGATTAGACTGTCTTTTTCTCATTATATATTCTTGCCTCCTTTGTCACTGATTAATGGACTATATAAATGTGGGTTTATTTCTGGGCTCTCTATCCTGTTCCATTGATATTTTTGTGTCAGTACCATACTGTTTTGATCACTATAGGTTTGTATTTATATCTTGAAATCAAGGAGTGTGATACCTCTAGTTTTGTTCTTCTTCCTCAAGGTAGCATTGGCTATTTGGGGTCTTGTGGTTCCACACTAATTTTAGTATCGTTTGTTTTATTTATGTGAAAAATGCTATTGGTATTTTGACAGGAATTGCATTGAATCTGTGGATTTAATTGGGTAGTATGGACATTTTAAGAACGTTACTTCTTCCAATCCATGAGCATGGTATATCTTTACATTTATTTGTGTCATCTCCAATTTCTTTCATCAGTGATTTACATTTTTTTAGAGTGTGGGTCTCTCAGTTCTTTGGTTAAATTTATCACTAGGTATTTTATTCTTTTTGATGCAATTATAAATGGGATTGTTTTCTTAATTTCTCTCTGATACCTTGTTATTAGTATATAGAAATGCAACTGATTTCTGTATGGTAATTTAATATCCTGTGACTTCATTGAATTCCCTTATTCTAATATTTTTTTGGTGGAGTCTTTAGGGTTTTCTATACATAGTATCAGGACATCTGTGAATAGTGACAGATTTACTTCTTTCTTTCCAATTTGGATTTTCTTTATTGTCTAATAATTCTGGCTAGGACTTCCAATACTGTGTTGAATAAAAATGGCAAAAGTTAGCATCCTTTTCTTGTTCCTGATCTTAAAAGAAAAGTGTTTGGCTTTTCACCACTGAGTGTGATGTTGGCTGTGGGTCTGTCATATTCAACCTTTATTATGTGGAGGTACATTCCTTCTGTACTTACTTTGTTGACAGTTTTTATCGTAAATGGATGTTGAAATGCTTCGTTTGAATCTATTGAGATGAGCATGATTTTTATCTTTCATATTGTTAATGTGGTGTATCACATTGCTTGGTCTGCATATGTTGAACCATCCTTGCATCTTTGGAATAAATTCCACCTGATTGTGGTGTATGAACCTTTTAATATATTGTTGAATTTGGTTTGGTAATATTTTGTTGAGGTGTTTTGCATCTATGTTAATAGTGTGTGTGTATGTGGTGTGTGTATGTATATATATATATATATACATATAAATATGTACACATATATATATACACACATATATATACATATATATATATATATATATATATATATATACATACACACAAACACTCTGGTGTGTGTGTGTACACACACACACACACACACACACACACACACATATAGTGTGTGATACAAAAATCAAAGTGATACCAAAATCCAAGATACCACACACACACACACACACATATATATAATATGCATTATTAATTTTATTATAATAATATGCATTATTAAATTTTGGTATATATATATGTGTGTGTGTGTGTGTGTGTGTGTGGCATCTTTGATTTTGGTATCAAGGTAGCGTTGGCTTCATAAATTCAGTTTAGAAGAACTCCTTTCTCTTCAATTTTGAGAAGGATAGGTACTAATTCTTCTTTAAATGTTTTTGGTGAATTCACCTTTGAAGCTGTCTGGTTCTGGACTTTGGCTTTTGTTTTGTTTAAAATTATGGGTTCGGGGTTCCTGGGTGACTCAGTCCGTTAAGCATCTGACTTCAGCTCAGCTTATGATCTCACAGTTGGTGAGTTCAAGACCCGCATCAGGCTCTCTCTACTGTCAGCACCGAGCCCACTTTGAGTCCTCTGTCTCCCTCTCTCTCTCTGCCCCTCCCCTGCTTTCTCTCTCTCTCTCTCCCCAAAATAAATAAACATTAAAAAGATTATGGATTCAGTTTCATTACCTCTAATCTGTCTATTCAAGTTTTCTATTTGTTCATGGTTCAGTCTCGGAAGGATGTGGGTTTCTAGGAACTTATTCATTTCTTCTAGGTTGTCCAAATTGTTGGCATATAATTGTTCATAGTAATCTCTGTTATTCTTCATATTTCTGTGGTGTTAGATGTAACTTTTCCTCATTCATTTCCTTTTTTATTTGGGCCTTCTTTTTTTCCAAATGAGGCTGGCTAAAGGTTTATTGATTTGTTCATCTTTTCAAAGAACAAGCTTTTAGTTTCATTGATATTACTATTTTTAAGTTTCTATTGCATTTCTGTGCTGATCTTTATTATTTTCTTCCTTCTATTAACTTTGGTTTTTTTTTGTGCCTGTTCTTTTCCCACTTCTTTAAGTCATAGATTGTCCATTTGGAATTTTTCTTGTTTCTTGAGGTAGGCCTGTATTGCCATAAACTTCTCTCTTAGAACTGCTTTTGCTGTGTCTCATGGATTTTGGAAAATTATGTTTCCATTTTTATTTGTCTCAAGGTATTTTTAATTTCCTTTTCATTTCCTTATTGACCCACTGGTTGCTGAGTAACATGTTGCTTACTCCCCATGTTTTTGTCTTTTCCCCCATTTTTGTTCTTGTAAATGATTTCTAGTTTCATACAATTGTGGTTGGAAGGTATGCTTGATACAATTTCAATCCTCTTGAATGTATTGAGACCTGTTTTGTGGCTCAACATGTGATCTATCCTGGAGAATACTCCATGTCCACTTGAAAATGATGTGTATTCTGTACTTTTTTTTTTATTCTGTACTTTTTTAAATGAAATGTTCTCTCTCTCTCTATATATATATAACTATATGTAACTATATATATAACTATACATATATGTAACTATATATATACATATATATATATATATATATATATATACATATATAGTTACATATATATATATGACATTAAGTCTATCTGGTTTAATGTGCCATTTAAGACCAAAATTTCCTTATTAATTTTCTGTTTCCAAAATCTATTCATTGATGTAAGTGGGTTATTAAAATACCCTACTATTATTGGATTACTGTCATTTTCTCCTTTTATGTCCTGTTAATATTTATTTAGGTGCTCCTATTTTGGCTGTATAAACATTTATGAATGTTACATCTTTCGTGGATTGACTGCTGTATCATTACATCATGCTTTTTCATCTTTTGTTACAGTCTTTGTTTTAAAGTCTATTTTGTATGAATAAAAAAATCTTTATTTTTTTTTTAGAGAAACCATTTATTTTTGAAGGCATGATCAAGCCATTATTTATAATTCTCAACTTAGAAAATCAGAAATTTCAGTGATCACAGCAAAACATGGACAGTTTTTGCAAATTCTAACACATCTATGTGACAGAATTGTGCCTCCAATAAGAAATCCTGCTTTTAAAGGACTTGGAATGGTGTAAGGAAACACATATGTGATATTAATCAAAAACAGGAATAAAATTAATTATATAGTGTGGTCTTTACCATGTAAAATATATGGATATGCATTATTAATTTTTGGTTTTTTAGCGGGAGAAATAAGAGCATGCAAACGACTCTTTTAAAAAGGCATTCTCTTTTTACGATAAATGTGAACCTTTTAAAGTAATTTTAATTTTTTTAATGTTTATTTATTTTTGAGACAGAGAGAGACAGAGCATGAATGGGGGAGGGTCAGAGAGAGAGGGAGACACAGAATCTGAAGCAGGCTCCATGCTCTGAGCTGTCAGCACAGAGCCCGACGTGGGGCTTGAACTCACAGACCATGAGATCATGACCTGAGCCGAAGTCGGATGCTTAACCGACTGAGCCACCCAGGCGCCCCTTAAAGTAATTTTAAAGAACAATTTCTTATATCCTTCAATTTCCTGAAAGAACATTGTTCATATATATTTTTTTAAATATAATTTATTGTCAAGTCAGCTAACATATAGTGTATACAGTGGCTCTTCACTTCAGGAGTTGATTCCCATGATTCATCACTTACATACAACACCCAGTGCTCATCCCAACAAGTGCCTTCCTCAATGCTTATCCCCCATTTTCCCCTCTCTCCTGCCCTCCTTCCCCATCAACCCTTGGTTTGTTCTCTGTATTTAAAAGTCTCTTATTGTTTGCCTCCCTCTCTGTTTGAAACTCTCTTTTTCCCCTTCCCTTCCCCCCATGGTCTTCTGTTAAGTTTCTCAAATTCTACATATGAGTGAAAACATATGATATCTGTCTTTCTCTGACTGACTTATTTCACTTAGCAAAAAAGGGGGCGTCTCGGTGCCTTAGTCTGTTGAATGTGTGACTCTTGATTTTGGGTTGGGTCATGATCTCAGGGTCATGGAAACGAGCCGTGAATTGGGCTCTGCACTGAGCATGGAGCCTGCTTAAGATTCTCTCTCTCTCTCTCTCTCTCTCTCTCTGCCCCTCTCTCTTGCTCGTGTGCTCTCTTGCTCTCTAAAAGTCTATTTTGTCTGGTATAATTATATTGCTATTCCAGTTTCTTTTTGTTTCCATTTACATGGAATATCTTTTTCCAGCCCTTTACTTTCAGTCTGTGTTTGTCTTTAGGTCTAAAGTTAGTCTCTTGTAGGCAAGATATAGATGGGTCTTTTTTTTTTAATGTTTGTTTGTTTATTTTGACAGACAGAGACTGTGAGTAGGGGAGGAGCAGAGAAAGAGGGAGAGAGAATCCTAAGCAGGCTCTGCACTGTCAGCACAGAGCCTGACATGGGACTCCATCCCACGAACCACAAGATCATGACCTGAGCCAAAATCTAGACTTAGCCCCTCAACCAACTGAGCCACCCAGGCACCCCAGGTCTTGTTTATTATCCATTCAACTACCCTCTGTATTTTAATTGGAGTATTTATTCATTTACATTTAAAGTAATTATCGATATTTACTTATTGCCATTTTGTTAATTGTTTTCTCATTGTTTTTGTATTCTCTTGGTCTCTTCCTTTGAAATTTGATGGTTTTCTTTAGTGTTATGTTTGGGTTTTTTTCTCTTTATTATTTTTTTAAATGTTTATTTCTGAGACAGAGACAGAGCATGACTGCGGAGGGGCAGAGAGAGAGGGAGACACAGAATGTGAAGCAGGCTCCAGGCTCTGAGCTGTCAGCACAGAGCCTGATGCGGGGCTTGAACCCACAAACCATGAGATCATGACCTGAGCCGAAGTCAGTTGCTCAACTGACTGAGCCACCCAGGCACCCCTATTTTTTTTTGTATATGTATTGTAGGATTTTGTTTTGTGGTCACCATGATGTTCATATATATTTACATATATATAGTATATTTACATATATGCATAGCATACTTACACATATATGTCTGTTTTAAGCTGATAGTTTTTTAAGTCTGAACACATTTTAAAAGCACATTTTAATGCCCTCCCCCATTTTATATTTTGATGTCTTATTTTACATATTTTTATTTTGTGTATACACCTTAACTACTTATTATAGTTGTTAATACTACTTTTGTCTTTTAACTTTCATACTCACTCTTTAAGTGGCCAATTTACTGCTTTTACTGTATTTGCCTTTACCAGTGGGATTTTTTTTCTTTCATATTTTCTTAAAATTTCTAGTATGGTATTTTCCTTTAGGCTTAAAGAAGATCCTTTAATATTTCTTATAAGTCTGGTTTAGTGGTGATGAACTGTTTAGCTTTTGCTCTGCTGGTGAACGCTTTATCTCTCCTTCAATTCTGTAAGATAACCTTGCCAGGTAGAGCAAACCTTGTTTGCAAGTTTTTTCTTTTTAGCACTTTAAATATATCCTGTCACTCCTTCTGGCCTGCAAAATTTCTGCTGACAAATTTTCTTTCGCTGCCTTTAAGATTTTCTCTTTAACTTTTGCCATTTTAATTATAATATGTCCTGGTGTAGATCTCATTGAGTTTATCTTGTTTGGAACTTTCTGTCCTACATGGGCTTAGATGTCTGTTTTTCCCTCCACAGGTTAGGGAAGTTTTCAGTCATTATTTCTTCAACTAAATTTTCTGCCCCTTTCTCTTTTCCTTCTGGGACCCCTATAATAAATATCAGTATGATCAATGTTGTTCTAGAGGTCCTTTAAACTATTCTCATTTTTTAAAATTCTTTTTTCCTTTTGCTGTTCTGATCAGGTGGTTTATACTATTCTGTCTTCCAGGTTGCTGATCTGTTCTGTACCATCTAATCTGCTGTTTAGTGTATTTTTCTAGTGTATTTTTCAGTTCAGTGACTGCATTCTCCAGCTCTGTGACTTCTGTTTGGTACTTTCTTGTATTTTGTAACTCTTTGTTGAAGTTCTCGTTGTATTCATCCTTCTTTATCCTGAGTTTAGTGAGCTCTTTATGACCATTACTTTGAACTCTTTATCAGGTAAATTACTTTTTTCTGTTTTTTCCATCTGAGGTTTTATCTTGTTCTTTTGTTTAAAATATAGTCTCTTGTCTCCCCATTTTGTTTGTGTGTTTCTTTTTATGAATTAGGTGGAACATCCAGCTGTCCTAATCTTGAGAGTGGCCTTATGTAGAAATGTCCCCCTGTGTAAACAGTATGTGTCTGGCAGGATGGCTGGAGCTGGAGTGGATGCAGATCAGGGAATCCTGGGGTGCTCTGTTCTGGGGCTGCTCTGTTGAGACAGTTGAGCTGAAGCAGGCATGGGCTTGGGGGGTTTCAAGCGTTTTGCCTCTGGCTCTTCCCTAGTAGGATGGCATGGGCCAGAGTTCCCACAGTGTGCTGCATCAGTGTATAGGTCTCTCACCTCCTTGGTTAAATGTTTTCCTAATGATTTTATTCTTCGTGATGTAATTATAAATGGGCTTGTCTTCTTAATTTCTTTCTAATAGTTCATTATGTATAGAAACAAAACATATTTTTGTGTATTGATTTTTGTATATTGTAACATTTCTGAATTTGTTTTTGCTAACAGTTTTTGATGGAGTCTTTAGGGTTTTCTGTATTTAATATTATGTCATCTGAAGATAGTGACAGTTTTACTTCTTCCTTCCCAATTTGGATGTCTTTTATTTCTTCTTCTTGCCTAACTGCTCTGGCTAGGATTTTCAATACTATGTTGAATAAGAGGTGAAAATACAGGTTTGAAGGGATACATGGGATCCCTGTAACATGGGATACCCCAATGTTAATAGCATTATCAACAATACCCAAACTATGGAGATAGCCCAGATGTCCATTGACTGATCAGTGAATAAAGAGGTGGTATATATACACAATGGAATATTACTCAGTCATCAAAAATTGGCATTTTCAATGACACGGATGTAGCTAGAATATATTATGCTAAGTGAAATAAATCAATCAGAGATGGAAAAATACCATATGATTTCATTAATATGTGGAATTTAAGAAACAAAACAGATGAACACATGGGAAGGTGAGGGAAGAGGAGAGAGGGAAACAAACCACAAGAGACTCTTAATGATAGAGAACAAACTGAGAGTTGATGGAGGGAGGTGGGTGGGAGATGGGCTAAATGGGTGATGGATTTACATTAAGGAAGGCAATTGTTGTGATGATCACTGGGGGTTTTATGTAATTGATGAATCACTGAATTCTATTCCTGAAACCAATATTGCATTGTATGTTGGCTAACTAAAATTTAGATTAAAAAAAAAACCAAAAAACACAAAGACACACACACACAAAACAGAGGTGAGAGTAGGCATCTTTGTCTTATTTCTGATCTTGGAGGAAAGGCTTTCAGCTTTTCATCAATGCCTTTGATGTTAATTGTGGGCTTTTCATAAATGGCCTTTATTGTGTTGGAGAATGTTTCCTATGTACTTGCTTGGTTGAGAGTTTTTATCCTAAATGTTGAATTTTGTCAAAAGCTTTTCTGTATCCATTGAGATAATCATATGATTTTTACCCTTAATTTTGTTAATAAAATGGGTCATAATGACTGATTTCCACATGTTGAAACATTTTTGTTTCCCTGGATAAAAAAACCCACTTGCTCATGGTGTATGACCCTTTATTATTGAATTTGGTTTGCTAATATTTTGTTGAGAAGTTTTACATCTATGTTCATCAGGGATGTTGCCTGTAATTTTCTTTTCTTGTGGTGTCTTTATCTGGTTTTGGTATCAAGGTAATGCTGGCCTCATAAAATGAGTTTGGAAGAGTTTGCTCCTCTTCCATTTTTGGAAGAGTTTTAGAAGGGTAGATATTAATTCTTTGTATATCTGGTAGAATTCACCAGTGAAGCCGGACTTTTGTTTGTTGAGACTTTTTATTTTTAATCTTTTTTTTAATGTTTATTTATTTTTGGGAGAGGGGGGCAGAGAGAGAGGGAGACACAGAATCCGAAGCAGGCTCCAGGCTCTGAGCTGTCAGTACAGAGCCTGGTGTGGGGCTCGAACTCATGAAATGTGAGATCATGACTTGAGGCAAAGTTGGATGCTTAACGAACTAAGCCACCCAAGCACACCAAGTTTTGGTGTTTCATTTTCATTTCTTTCAAGAAACTTTCTATTTCTCTTTTGAATTCTTCTTTGATTCGTTGATTGTTCAAAGGAGTGTTATTTAATTTCCATGTATTTGTGAATTTTCCAGTTTTCTTCCTGTTACTGATTTCTGGTTTTATATTCTTGTGCTTGGAGAAGATGCCCTCTATGATTTCAAACTTCTTGAATTTTCTAAGACCTGTTTTGTGGCCCTACATATGGTCTATCCCCCCAAAATGTTCCATGTGCACTTGAGAAGAATGCGTATTCAGCTGTTGTTGGATAGAAGATTCTGTATATGTCTGTTAGGTCCATTTCGTCTATAATGTTGTTCAGATCCGCTGTTTCCTTATTGCTTCTCTGTATGGATGATTATTGAAAGTGGGGTATTAAAGTCCCCAACTATTACTGTATTGCTGTTTATTTCTCCTTTTAGTTCTCTTAGTTTTTCTTTTTATATATTTAGGCGCTCCACTGTTGGCTAAATAAATATTTACAACTGTTATATCTTCTTGATGGATTGACTACTTTATTACTATATAATGATCTACTTGGCATCTTTCTACTATTTTTAGTTTAAAGTCTATTTTGTCTGATAGAAGTGTAGGGATTCCTGCATTTTTGTTGTTGTTGTTAATACATGTTTGAAATCTTTTTTTCATCTCTTCAGTCTCAATGTATATGTGTCTTTAAGCATAACATGAATCTCGTGTATACAGGATATTGCTGAATTTTGTTTTTAGCCATCCTGCCATTCTATGACTTTTCATTGCAGAATTTGATGTGTTGATGGGTAGGACTTGCCATTTAAAAAATTGTTTTCTAGATGTTTTGTAGATCCGTTGTTATTTCTTATACTACTTTTTGGGGGAGTGCTTGTCTTTTGGTATAAGTATGCTTAGACTTCTCTAATATTTTCTTTTGTGTATTCACTATAGGTTTTTCTCTTATTACCCTGAGGGCTACATAAATAATCTTCAAATTATTATAATGTATTTTAAACTGCTACAAACTTAACTTTAATAGAATTCCTAAACTTTATACTTTTACTTCTCTTTCTTGTCACATTTCAGGTTATTTATGTTATAGTTTACATATTTTATTTTTTATTATGTAACTAATAATAGATTACTGTAGTTAGGGGTTGTTTTAAAACATTTAAAAAGGGGCGCCTGGGTGGCGCAGTCGGTTAAGCGTCCGACTTCAGCCAGGTCACGATCTCGCGGTCCGTGAGTTCGAGCCCCGCGTCGGGCTCTCGGCTGATGGCTCAGAGCCTGGAGCCTGTTTCCGGTTCTGTGTCTCCCTCTCTCTCTGCCCCTCCCCCGTTCATGCTCTGTCTCTCTCTGTCCCAAAAATAAATAAACGTTGAAAAAAAAAATTAAAAAAAAAACATTTAAAAAAATATTTATTTTTGGGGGGGAGGGGCAGAGAGAGAGAAAGGAGAGAGAGAATCCCAAGTAGACTCCTCACTCAGTGTGGAGCCAGATGCAAGGGTTGAGCTCACAAACCGTGAGATCATGACCTGAGCCGAAACTGACAGTCAGACACATAACCAACTGAGCTACCCAGGTGTAACTTACTACATTTATTTTATAACTTTTAAACTAGAGTTGTGAATTAGATGCCACCATTAACATATTACAGAATCTAACATTGACTACATATTTACAATTAAAAGGAGTTTTATGCTTTCTTATTTTTTAAACATTTACTTTTAAGTACTCTCTATACCCAATGTGGGGCTCCAAGATCAAGAGTTGTATGCTTCATGGGCTGAGCCAGCCAGGCACCCCTCTTTTTTTTTAATATTAATTAGTATCCTTTTGTTTGCAATTAAAGAACTCTGTTTAGCATTTCTTGTAAGGCAGGTGTAGTGGTGATTAACTTCCTCAGCTTTTGTTTGTTTAGGAAAGTCTGTGTTCCCTTGAAAGTAATCTCTACACCCAATGTGGGGCTCAAACTCATGACCTCAAGATCAAGAGTTGCACATTCTACTGACTGAGCCAGCCAGGCACCCCATGTCTTTGACTTTTGACAATTTAATTATAATGTGTCTTGGTGTTGGCCTATTCAAAGTCAACTATTTGGGAGGTTTTGGGCCTCATGGATGTCCATTTCTTTCCCCAGGTTTGAGAAGTTTTCAGCCATTATTACTTCAAATACAGTTTCCCTTTCTCTTTGTCTTCTTCCTCTGGAATTCCCCTAATGCAGATTGTTTCTTTTGAATATGTCTCATAAATTCTGTAGGCTTTCCCTACTCATTTTTATCCTTTTTTCTTTTTACTACTCTGGGTAATTTCAAATGTCCTATATTCCAGGTTATTGATTCTTCTGCATTATCAAGTCTGCCTTTGTAGCACTATACTGAACTCTTCAGTCACTATATTTTTCAGGTCTAGGATTTTTATGTTTTCTATTTTTTTTAAGTTTATGTATTTTGAGAGAGACAGAGACAGCATAAGTGGGGGAGGGGCAGAGAGATGGAGAGAGAGAGGAGACAGAATCCCACGCAAGCTCTGTGCTGCCAGCACAAAGCCCAATGTGGAGCTTGAACCCACGAAACTGCAAGATCATGACCTGAGCTGAAACCAAGAGTCAGATGCTTAACCGACTGAGTCACCCAGGTGCCTAGATGTTTTCTGTTTCTTTGTTGAACTTCTTATCTTGTTCATTAGTTTATTAGTTTCCTTTGGTGATGTCATATTTACCTGATTTATTGTGATCCTTGATTCCTTGCATTTGTATCTGCACATTTGAGTAAGTGGTCTCGCCTTTAAGACTTCATAGATTTACTTTGGTAAAGACAGTTCTTCACTAGTTAGCCCAGTTTGGGTTTCTGGATATGTCTGATGGTAATGTCCTTGGGCAAGTGGGCCTTGCTTCAGGGTTAATTTCTGGGCAAGGCAACTACCTGAGCTTTGAAGTCAAGGGTGAAAACAAGCTGCAGTGGACTTCTGGCTTGGTTCCTTGTCCAGTTGGGGCTGTAGGATGGGCTCTGTGGTTTCCTGGTTCTCTGGTCAGGCTTATTAGACTGTTGGGCCTGGGTACTGTATTTAATCAAAAAATGGGACCGTGAATTAGCTTCTTTGCCCTGGCAGGATAGCAGAATGGGATCTAGGTCCTTCACAGCTTATTGTTTAGGAATCCAAATCAGGGAAGAGTTTGCACTGAATTCCCTGTCTACACAGAGTCACTGTTTTTGTCCTGCAGAAGAGGAAAGCCAGGGGCTCTGCATTCTTTCCAAGTGCCACTGTAAGAAGGGCAATGCAGCTTCCTATGTGATATGGTTAGGTTCTGTGGTAGGGCAGGCTGAAGGCTGTATTCAGCAATAAGCAGGGCTATGAATTAGTTTCCTTGTCCACGTGCAGCAGAACTAGTTCCAAAGCTTGTAAGACTCTGTGGTCTTGACTCAAGCCAACCCTCGCTCCAAGTTCCTTAGCTGAATAGGGCCACTGGCTTTGCTCTGTAGGCTATCAGCTTGTGTGCTTACCTCTCAGCTTGCTGAGAAGTATATAACCAGATTTCAGACATTGCCACCAGCCCCTCTGGCCAGTCAGGATGGGAAATCACATTCAGCAGTGGGTGTGGTTATGATTTAGCTCCCTTGCCTGGGTAGAGTAAAAGGGCCCATTCCAAGAACCTCCAAAATTTTCTGAATAGGCTTTCTGGTTGGTAGTGGCCAGAAGCTATATTAAGCAGTGGGTGGGGCTGTGAACTAACTCCTCCTGTGTGGGCATACCCTCCTTGTCTGGTACTGGTTGTACTTTGGGGGTGATCAGCTCTGTCTGCCTTCCTCTTAGCTTTTCACTACTGGGCCATTCAGCTGCCAGGTGGTCTCACCAGCCCTCCCAGTCAGATGGGGCTGGGAGCCACACTCAACAGTGCATGGGGTTATGGTTCAGCTCTCCTGCCTGGGGAGGGGCTCCAGGGCCAGTGAAACTCCTCATTTGAGGACCTACATCAGGCAGATTTGCACCCTGCTGAGTTCCATGTTAAGATTGCACCAACAATTTGGTTCTGCAGATGAGCTGCTGGTTGGGAGTACTACTTGGGCTCTGTGGGTAAGAACTTGGTCTGCCAAGATTGGTGTGCTGGCTGTTGGCAAGCTTCTCCTTTTGTCTCTATCATAATCAGTTTCCTAGGGTTCAAGCCCTGCAGATTCTCCTGTAGTCCTTGTGGGGCAAGACTGGAGTAGGAGCTTTCACAAAGTAACCCACAGGCTGTGTGTGTGTGTGTTTGTGTGGCTAGATGTCCCATCTGGTTCCCTTTCACCCCTGGAGGACCTGAAGGCTCAAGGGAGACCACTCTACATGGTGCGGCACTGGCCTTGGGGAGGGACAATGTGGTCAATATGTAGCTGTTCCTCTTAGCCTTCTAATCCAATCTGTCTTGGTCTCTGTGGTTCAGGGGAGTACTTCAGCCTCACCCCCATGTTCTAGGATTGTGTCAGTGGTGTCCTGTCCATTAATAGTTATTTATTCTTGAGAGGGGGAGAGCGACTTACGTCATCATCTTGGTGATGTCACTCTGAGTTAGCTTTTGAAATGTGTAATTTCTATAAAAATGTGCAATTCTTCTAATAATTAAGTTTACTGGAAGCTGAGCCAAGGTGTTTAGGCCTGTTGAGTAATCAAGTATCTTTAATTACTAGGGTACCATTTGTGAAGAGGAGATGCCTCGGCTGTGGGGTGTGGGATGCGGGAGGGCTGGAAAGGCATGCTCAGTACTTCCTGGGCATCTGCCTCCAGTTTAGAGTGTGCAGGAGCTTTAATGTAGCCACACTGTTCTTTTATTCTGAATTAAATTACCCATCTAACAATATTTAAATTAACCTTGAGGCTTCCTGGAGAACATAAAAGTTATTTTGAATTATTTTCACTGCCAGGATCAGCACAATTCCCTTCCCAGCCAGCTTGGTAGGTATTCAGTGACAGAGAAACCAATTTTTAAATTAATACAATTTTGTGTTTGTAAGGAAGCCATTATTTTTAATTATCGGGCATTTTCCTCAGCCTGGCTTCCCCAGTTAATAAAACTCAGCTATTTAGCATGGTTTTTATTTTTGCAGAGGGCGGACTTTGGGAAGTAGTTTCCCCTGTGGAATCTCCCCCCAGAATGTTTTGATCTCACCAAGTATACGCCTGTCACAAGGAGGCTCGTAAAAAACCCTGAGAAAAGGAAACGCTGTCGTCAAAATGGCCCTGCTGGGCCTATAACCAGTGACTCTAACTTAGCTCGAGGGGCAATGACAGGAGCTGGTGATTTGAGAAACATGAAGGAGGAAATTAACACTGGGCTGGATCCCCTCCAGGAAATGGCACTGTTGCACGGCAGGAGAGGTTTCAGATAGACTTGCAGAGGAATACCTTGCCTGTCGTGTTTTGAGTGTGGGAAACCCCAAAAAGGTGAGGGGCGGGGAGAGCTTTCCCATGCATGGAGGCATTTAAAAGCCAATTTCCTGCCTTGGAGAGTTTAGGTATTCATCTACCCAGAGGAAAAGTGAGGCCAGGATGACATCTTCATTTCCTGTCTGGGTCAGTCCTCTGGGATTTATAAAGCAGCTCTCCCTAGTTGCCATACAAGACTCAATGCTACATTGGGATCAGTGCTTGTGCAGACAAAACAACTTGCTATAAATTTAATATTAGCTTAAATAATGCATAATTAGAGGGGTAAGCCTCTGCAAACACATTAAATAATGTATTCCCTAAGCAAACATTATTTTTGGATGGCTTGCTGTTTTGGATGATGGTGAGGTGGAAGGGTAGACCTGAATTTGAGCTTCAGTTTTAACTCTGCAGTTTTGACACTGATTGGCTTTGTCATTGCAAAGCAGTCTTTCACCTTGAATGCCTCAGTTTCCTTATCTGTAATGGCCTGTGAGCTGCTGGTGGGTAGGGACTTCCTTTTTCTTAGTGTCCATGTTATTTTTCAAAGTGCTTGGTACTCAGCAAACATTTGTGAATAAGAGGGTTGAATTAGACCCACCATAAGAACCATGGCAATTCTGACGATGTATGGTTCTAATATGGAAAACTGGGAAGAGAAAATGTGATCTCCAAATAACTGAAGGGCTTCATTCCAAAGAGCAATTAGAGTCATTCTGGGAGGGTCCCCAAATCTGGAATTAATAGAGGTTTCAGAGAGTGGATTTTCATGACGTTAACTTAAAATCCCATTTATCAATTCACTGAATATTTACTGAGCACCTATTATGTGCTTGTTACTGTGACCGGCACTTAGGATAGAGCAAGACAATTATGGCTCTTGCTCTCATGGAACTTACAGGTCAGAGGAGGGTAAAGACACATGAACCAACCATGAAAATATTAGTGCTGTAAGGAGAGTAAACACTGGGAAGGAGGGAAGGATACTTAGAACTGGGCACACAAGGACCTTTTCTTACAGGAAGTGCTGCCTCCGTGGGGGCTTGAAGGAGGAGTAAGACTGTACAGGTGAGGGCAGGAAAAGAGTTGAAGAGAATAGTCCAGGTGGGGAGGTCAGCAAGTGAAAGCCTAAGAAGCGAAGGTCCCACACTGGTAAACAACTTAGTTTCAGGTGCTGTGGGAATATTCTAGTAGAGGTGGGCGGTCTGTTGGCATGGATGTGGCAGAAAAGAGAGGCATCTGTATGTAGACTCAGCCCAGGCAGCCTGAACAGACTTGTACCTGTCACCTTTCAACCTGAACTTTCCAGAATGCAAGTATGTTTTTTCCTCCTAGCCTCTAAGGAGGACAGTAGATAGTCCAGTCTGCAGATGAATGCTCCTTTGCACTCACCAATGTGTCAATCTGGGGAGGACTTGTGTATTTCTAAGATCCTTACCAGGGTCACTAAGGGCCTGTCCCTGTGACCTTGCCCCTACCTAGTTTGCTCCAGTCACGCTAGCTCTCTTGCTCAGGACATAAGCAACAGTTTCTTCTGCTTCAAGGCATTTGAACATGCTGATACACTGGCATAGGTTTGCCTCCCATCCCATGCCTGGAAAATCCCTATTCTTCAGTTCTCAGCTCAAGTGTCATTTTCTTTCTTTTGAAAAATATATTTATTTATTTTGAAAGAGAGCATGAGTGGGGAGATGGGCAGAGAGAGAAGGAAGAGAGAGATAGACTCCTAACCAGGCCCCACACTGTCAGCACAGAGCCTGATGTGGGGCTCTATTCCATGAACCGCAAGATCATAACCTGAGTGAAAATCGAGAATTGGACACTTAACCGACTGAGCCACCCAGGTGCCTCTCAAATGTAATTTTCTTAGTGTGGCCTAACCTAAATCAGATATTCCCTCTTATCTGCACCCTGTATTTTTCTTTATGGCACCCATCACAGTGTCTTTATATTATTTGTTCATTTATTCGATTATTAAATGTTTCCCTTTGCTAGGGCATGAGGGTCTTTTCACTCTTCCAGCACTCCATCCAAAAATAGGAAGTCACCCAAAAGTAATACTTGGTTGGGGAATATGTTGTTTAACGTGTTTTCAGAGGCTTGCCCTTCTAATTGTATATTAAGTTGGTATTAAATTTATCACAAAGTCCTCTCTGCACAGGCACTACTCACATTGAGTCTTGTCTCTTTGGTTCACCAATATACACTGAGTGCCTAGTACAGTGCCAAAACTCAGATGTTTGCAATATAAAATATTGGTGCAGGATGAAAGCACTGTGGCAGGAAGGGGCTGGTGAAATTCAGGCTTTCATGATAACTGTGAGTGTTAACAGAGCTGCTTGAGTGGGCTCCATGCAGAATTGCGTTCACAAGCATGTGTCTGCATGCACAGTTGCCTCCCATCTCAGTCCTATGTCACTGTCATTTGGCACAAAGGCAAAACTAACACAAGCCAGTGTGTAATTACAATGTCATATTAATCACATGAAAACCAAAAACAAAATTACTAACTCCCACCTCTTCTTGGGAAGAACACTAATACCACTATCATGATGGAAGATGATCTTAGAAGTGATTTTTCTTTTGTTCTGCTACCTACTCATGTAGTTGTTTCTTCTACAGTCTCCCAGCAAATTGTAATCAGGAGGAAATATCCTAGAGGGTGGTTGTATGCTTCCTTTTCAGAGAGAATCATGCACTAAATCCATTTCAGGAAAAAGCTGAAGTTTTAATTCTCAGTAGAAGAGGAGGTTGGTTTCTGTTCTTCCAAAAAATCTAGAAAAAGACTTTCTGATGGAGATGCATTAATAAACCCTCAGGGCCAGGAGTTTACCTTATGGATTAGGCTCTGGAGGGATGTAGAATATATTTGGTGTGTGTGTGTATGTGTGAGAGAGAGAGATATTTAACCTACTATCTTCCTTATTTGGGTGTAGCACCCCATTTCTGTAAGGTTTCCTGTGTTTAGATGGTTTTACTGAGATGTCCATCACAAGATACATGTTTCCATGTGTGACCCAATCCTGGCCAATCATAGATCTGCATCTGTACCAGGTTAGACACCTGGGATTATTACCATTTTTTAAATATAAGTGCTGTGGGAGATCCTTTCCTCTGGGTTCAGTAAGCTAAGTTGATGTCAGCCTGAAGTCAATTTTGGCCAACTCTGCCTGAACCCTCAGTGTGGAGAGGTCATTGGTCTACCACGGGAGAAAATGAGGCCAACTGCCAAGAGAAATAATGCTGGATGAAAGGGGACCATGAGAAAGAGAGAAAAAGAGATATCAGCCTGATGACATCATTTGGGCCTTTGGGGACCCATTAGGCAAGACAATGAATGCCCCTTTTTTATTATGCTAGTTTGTACTTCCTGTCTTTTGCAGTGGAAAGATTCCTGACAGATATAGGGCAAATGTGTTGGTGAACTCATGCCTGCTTTGGGTGAAAGGTGGGGGGAGGGAATTCAGGAGAAGCCTTAAGGAGGCATGTCCTCACCTCTTCTTCATCTACTGTCTGAGTGCCTACCACATGGCACTTATCACCAGGGATACAGTGGTGAGATGGTTCCTGTGCTCATGGAGCTTATAGATGCCCTGATACAACAGTTTCATGTGCTTTTGCAAGGCTGGGGAGAACAGAGAAAGGAGTGTAGTGGAAAAGACTCTTTCAAATGAGATTACTTGAGACATCCTTAGGAGACATAATGAAAATTATTCTCACATTGAGTTTGGGCCAGAAAGAAGGGACTAGCACTCCAAATTTTGTTGAAGCATCATAAAGTTTTTGGTGGAAGGATGTGGTTCTTTGATGGTCTATATTACCATCTTACATTAGACCAGCCTATATGGAAATGCTATTGACACATTACTCACCTAAGAGATGTTCCTGACTGGATTGCTGGGAGGAGGGCTACCTAGGTGGCTTAGAATTTCACTGGGCACTGGTCTATCATGGTAGCTTCACTGGAAATTTTGGTTTCTTCTGAATCCTAGGGAAGCTCAGAGCCTTGGGGCCTTGCATAATTCAACTGGCCAGACTTCCAGGAGCTTGATAGTCCCTGGAAAGGTAAGCCTGTTGTCTTCAATGCTTGATACCCTCAGTTGCTGCACCACAGGTTCTCTGCAAATTCCCTGCTTTCCATGAAGGAGCAACACTTTCTTCCCTATTCCAAGAGTCAGGGCTGGGGCTGCCAGAATGCCACATGTCTGTCATGGGTTTCAGTTCCTACAAAGCCTAGTAGGCCACCTCACAAAGTCTAGACAGCCACTTAGTTTCCCAGTCCATATGACTAGGGAGAGGAACCCTCAAAAGGAGAGCATGATACAGCAACCCTGCTACTTGTCAAATCCTGTTAATTGTGTGTACTAAATTGCTCTCAGATCTTTCCTTCCCTCTTCTTTCTCTCTTTAGTGTTAGTGATTTAGTTCTTTGTTTGGATTACTGCAATTGCTTCTGTGCTGTCCCTGTCTTCCTATCTTGTCCCCTTCTGATCTAACATCCTCCACATCTAAGGAAGCCTGAGAGGTCTTTCTAAGACTACACATCCCAACACATCACTCTGCTAATCAAACCCTGGAACAGCTCCCCATAGTCCTCTTGATAAATGTCAGCCTAGCAAAATATGCTTTTCCATGTGCTGCCTCTGGCCAACTCATTTTTTTTTCCTGCACCACAATGTAACACATTCCCCTTCCCCATGGCCAAACTGAATTAAGGTTTCCTGAAATGCTCTTCCCTTTTTGGACCTCTTTGTTGTCTTACAGGCAACACTGTTGGTCTCATCACTCCTTCCCTGTATCTTTGCCAGGCTAATTCCCACTGCTCTGCAGAACTGATTCCAACCTTTCTGTATGAGGTGGCAGAGAACCTGCTATGTGTTCAACTCTTTTGGTTTTTTTCTTCTTAGGCACCCAGAAAGACAACATTTCCTAGGCTTCTGTGCAGTTCAGTGGAAACGTTCTCACTATGGTGGGTGGAAGTGATGTACACCATGTCCATCTCTGCTCACTCAGCCCCTCGTTCCTTCCAGAGCAACCTGAGAGGTCATTTGCTTACTGTGGCGGGGTCACAAGACAGCAAATGCCATGAATCATCACTAGGTCAAGCTGCCTGCCTTATGTGGAAGGTGATGTGGTAAGCTCCTGAGATTTCAGGGCTTATTTATTATCTGGCCTCATCTCATCCCCTCCTGACACAACGAACTATCCAGTATTCCTTGTGACACTGCCTCTGTTACAGCTTACACCACACTGTTTACATTGGCCTCTCTACTAGATTGCAAGCTCTTTACTGGTGAGGATTTAGTTTTCTCTCTCTCACCTCCATAGTGCTTGGCATATAGTTGGCACTTAGCCCACATCTTTTTAAAAGAATTTATAATATTGGTTTAATTTGCAGCCCAAATGCAGAGGAGACTTCAATCAAGGAGAGAATTAAAAAAAATGTGTTAGTTATACACAGGAAAACAATTACAGCTATAAAATGTAATGTTCTCCTCTAAGAGTCCATTTGACGATGGAAGTCAAGACGGAGTGAAAAGAAATGTCAGGCCTGGAGGTAAGGAGAGAAGAAACTGCTTGCCTTGTGGGGGCCAACAGGTACCTGTGGTTCAGGGGCTGCAAACTTCCCTGCCCTGGGCTCATAAAGAATCTGACAAAAAGGACACTCCCCAGTTCTCTTGATCCACATCCTGCCTCACCTTTCCTTTACACCTTCTTGCAATTGCTTTGCTCTCCTGCAATTTCTAGGAGTTGCTTTTATTTCATTCACTAAACAATTTATGAATTGAATTAAAATAAATGAGATGCAAATAAATTCCAGGCTTTCTCCCTCATTTTCAAATTACATTTTCAGTCCACTCAACCTGTTATAATCTCATAGTGATTTTCATTTAAGAGAGCTAAATGGATATGTGATTATTGTTACAGGAACTAACACCAGACAATTAAATGTTGAGGTGTTGATAGATAAAGCTGTGTTTTGATTTGCATAAACATGATGCCAGCAAATCTAAACCTGGCAGAAATTCAGTTATAAGATTTGCGTGCCTAACTTCTGCTAATTACCACAAGTACCATTATTAAGATTTTTAATATTCAGTGTTGGGATTATAGCCATTTTATTTTAGGGCCACATTTATCTTTATTTGGAAAACTTAGTCAAAAAGCATAACTGATTTATCAGAGAAAAGGCACGATTACTACTTATAATCAACTTCGACAGTACAGCATATCAAAAATCAATTACACAGGCCTGAAATCCAGTCATTAAGGATTTAGCTACTAATCTCATTTCATTTTTTGTCTTTGGGAAGATAGTGCCGTTTGCAACTTTGCAGATACCAGCGTTGGAAGGAAAACATGGGAGACTGCTGATAACCTAATGTGAACAATGAAACTCCAGCTAGATGAAAGCAGAATCTTAATATGCAGTGGCCTGGCTCTGCAGGGAGGTAACCTGGGCCGGGTGGATTTCAATCCAATAACAGGCAAAAGTTACGCTGATGGTGACACTTCTACTCTTTTCCATTGTTTACTGTCTTCCTAGTGCTTATCTTAATCATAATTATTTTAGTTATTTATCACTGTATTCACTATCTGCCCTTCTTGTCCCTTTCCCCCATCCCTGACTGTAAGCTGCAGGAGGGTAGGCTTGGTGTGTCATATAGATCTTCAGTGCCTGACAAGTGGTAGGTGTTTAGTGAATATGTGAATTTGGTGAAGACTGGGATCCCTGGCCCCCCCACCCACCCCACCATGGGGAAAGAGGTTAGCATGATGTTAAAAATCAGTCAGATGAGTGAGTAGGGCAGGACCCCGATTATCTGGATGACTATGAATTTAAACAGGAAGCTATGGGGCTTGGTGGTTAAGAATACTGGCTAGTGAGCCAGACACAAATATGGAACTGGGACTGAGTCCTGGCTTTGCCATTTTCTAGCCATGGTGCCTTTGGACGGGTTATGTAGCTCCCAGAGCCTGTGTTTCTTTATCCGAAAAACAGGGATAACTATCCCCATGCGGTTGTTGAAAATAAGTAAAGCACTTAACATACTGCTTGCCTCACGGAATCCTCAATGAGTATTGTGTCTTTGTTTTTTAAAAGAAGCCTAGTCTGGGGAAGCTATGGTTTGTTAAAACTTTCTGCTTGGTTAGCTTGTTATTTCCTCTTGGGAAGCCTCCCCTTATCACCTTAGGCTGGGCAATCTCTCCTGCTCTGTGATTCCATCAGGCCCTGGATGTTCCTCTCACTTATCCCATTGGATTATCCTGCATCTATATATTCTACTGGACTGTTAACTCCTTGAGTGTAAAGAGTACATTATAAAATTTGTGTTCTTTCAGTATTCATCAAATTCCTCAGCACACAGTAGGCACTGGCACTCGGTGCTAAGTCGTTTGTCAAATTGGCCAAAGAGTGAAAGTTGAGAAAGAAGATGGCAAGTGTGACAAGAAGACTGAAGCTATCTCTAGCTAGAGCATAAGGTAAATCCCCACCTTGTTTTCTCCTAGGCAATGGAGAGGTTTTCCCAAAGGGACTGGGCTTCTATCTTCTGAGGGAAAGACTTTGTCTTTTCCAGGGAAGAAAGGAGTAATGGAGGCTTGGGACCTAGGAAATTTGCTCAGCTCCTGAGCAAAGGGTGTGTATTCCCTACCACTTTGTGGTGACAGATAGGGTGGAATCACTTACCCGGAGCTTCCTGCCAAAGATGGTGACTTTGCCTTTAATCTGTTCCTTTCTTAGGCGCCACTCAATGGAATTTAGGCCATTCTCCATGGGCAGGGAGATGTTGCAGCGCCCAATGGTGGGGGTGATGGTACCTGCTAGGACATGGGGCTCACTGTGGAAGCTGACACCCATTCCATTGGCATACATCACCCTCAGGGTACCGTTATTACAGAGCTGGTAGCTGTTCCGCACTTGATCTGGAGAAATGTAAGTGGGGGTGGGGATATGGAAAGAAATTATCCACTCTGTTAGTCATAAGAGAACAGAACCCCTATTTTTATAGGTTTCCATGGTACTTTGCAGCTGTCAGTCTAAGGCTGCCTTCAATTAGCACCCATACAATGTTAAGGTGAGTAGCAGAGATGCTACTGATCCATGGAAAGAAAAACATTATTAATATGTGGCACTCCAGAAATAATTATGCTGTGATATTTTTCTTTTACTCACTGAATACTATTAATAGTACCTTTAAAGATGTCTATTGCCTACACAATTTGTGTCAATCAAATCCCTAATCTTTAACATATATGTTTTAAATGGTAAAAAAAAAAAATGACTTAATTTTTCCCCCCTTTTGCCTACCACCTAACCTGAAGTTGATGGTCTAGCTACAGATCAGATCAGGAGAAAAAAAGCAACCTTCTTGCCCCTCATGCTTCTGCTGCTGACTCCACTATGATGCCACCTATACTTAAGAGAACTCTGAAGAGATTCAAACAGCTTAAGGTAGACTGAGCTAGGGGGTGCTGATAACACGCGTTTATCTCCCCAAAGAGAATCTACACTAGTCAATCAGACTTCTGACCTTTTCCTTATCAAAAAGTTCCAGGAAGGAAATGTGAGTCCAAAACTCCTTTTACAGATACGTTTCTTCCTGATTATTTGGGGAAAGGAGTCCAGCTGGGCTGGCCTCTGAGATGCTGACTTTTGGGATTGTGAGCAAATGTGTATCTGTCACTCCTGCAACTGCAGCCATCATGCAGAAAGACAGAATCTACATCATTAATCATTTGGCAGAGCAGAAATAGAGTCATTGAAACAGGCTCTGTCATGGGATAATAGTGCAGAAATGTCACCATTTATCTACTGAGAGGACACTTTTATCCTCTGACAACGGGCTAGCCCACTGACATTATATCTTAATTAAAAGAAAAATTAATCTGCACAATTCCTTTTCTTGCCAGCTCTTGTGCTTGTCCTGGAATTTGTGTCATGTCAAACAGCAATAGTAACTATGGGGTGGTCAGAAACCTTTGTGATCCCAGTCTTGGCAAGAGATTGCTAAAGGATTTGATTCCAGGACAATCAACTCAACAAACAAGTGGCACCAGAATGGAGCCAAAAAAGGAAGAGGTGAACCCAAGAGGATAAATAGCCTTTGAGAAGCTAACTCTGTGTGTTGGGTTAGTGGGGAGTGCTGATGATGGAGAGGTAAGAGCAAGTGGGTATGACAACTGACATTTTCAGATAAGTATGTAGACATTCCTAAATTCCTGGACATTTCGTTTAGTATAGATGACATTCTTCTGAATCTGATTAAGTCATTTTCTACAAGACTGACCTCTTGTAGAATTTGTTTTCTGTGGACACTTGAGTAAAATAGCAAGGTAATAGGTGTTCCACGGTTCTGGAGGTCCTCCCAGGCTTGCCTGGGGTCTGTGGGTGAGTTTAGTGGGCAGGGGCTTACCTTGTACCACCGTGTAGGAGGCCTCCACTGAAGACAGATTGGTAATGACAGTGACATCATCATCACGGTTGGAGTTCTCAATGTCAATGGTGATGGATTTCTCCATTTCCCGGTGCAGACTGGTCACCACCCCCGTGGGGCGTGTCACATTGGTCAGGCGGCCCTCGTGGTCATAGCTGGAAGACAGACACACTGGTTGGAAGCACAGTTACTCGAGCTGAAGGCTTTCCCACCACTCAGAACCTCACAAGGCCAGAGAGAGAGGTTGGAAGTAGAATGGCTGGGTAGTGTATCACACAGAGGCTCCTTGTCACAATTAGCAAGACCTGGCATTGGAGACCATCTATGCTCATACAATTTCATCTCACTTGCCACCTCAAAGTCCTCTGGACAGTCAACCTAGGCCAAATATCACCTCCAGGACTTGGCTCAAGCACAGCAGGTCTGGCTGCCTATAACCCTTTCTCTGGTTTTATAGTCCCAAACTAACCACAGCTCCCCAAGCAGCCTTCTTAGACAGTTTTCCCATGAATTACTTGACGTCACCCAAGTCTACGTATACCAGTGATCAAGTTCTGCTGCTAGAAAGTTGCCTGAAATTGGGCCCTTCTCCTTTATCTGTATGTCATCTTTACTTTTTTCTTGAACTGTGGAATTGTTTTTTCTGCCTCCTTTAGCAAAAAGCCTTGCTATTCCACTTGGTGGAACATTTTCCCACTCTGAAAGTTTCATTGTAATCAGAAAGCTGGACCTTCCATATGCCCAAGTAAGAGACTCTTTTTAAGGTCTGAGCATAGAGGCCTTTGAGCTTTCCCAGATGATATCTGTTACTAGAGATATCTGTTACCAGAGAGGGGAGGAAGGTAGAGGAAAGAAGGTAGTTTGCTTAACCTTTAGGTGTGACTCCCTCTGGACTGGGGACAAAGGTGGTAAGTTCTCAGTGATGGAGACTGAAGCTTGTACAGCATATGAACAGAACCATTATGGCCTATCTGGCTTTGTTGCTTAGAACTACGGAAGCAAATATGGATGGAAAATGGCTTCAGAAAGACAGTAAGTGATTTGAGAAAACATAAGACATTTTTGCTTCCCGGGATGTTTGAAGGCAGAGAACAGAACCACATTAAGCTGGGTGGCCAGTTGGACAAAGGGAGGGAAGAGCTTTGAATGAAGGGCCCAGTGTTTGGCTCTACCCTCATCACTTGCCCAGGGCACTAGGCAATAGGTGGTACAGATATTACACTAACTGGACCACTATAGACACAGATGGGAGTCAGGCCCTCCAGGTCAAAGGGACTCCCTTTTGTCTTCTTATCTATTAAAGAAACTGCCTCTCAAAGATGTTATTTACTAATAGTGACAAATTTGTTAAATGATTAGGTAGATAGCTACCTATAAAGCCACAAAAATTGATGACAGTGATTTCTATCTATTGGAATGAAAAAATGTATATTATTGAGTGGAGTATAAAAATATATTCCACTGATAGTATAATGAGTATATATAGAAGAAATTGTCTTAAAATATAGACATCACAACATTAAGGGTGGTTTTTCTACCTGTGTTTGTATGTTCCCCTATTTTAGGAATTATTTCTAACCAATATGCCTGACTGTTAGGTTTTCTGATTAGAAACAAAAGGTATTTAAATGAAATAGTAAATGCCTAAGAGTTGGTTTTTTTAAAAGATAAAAATTGACCAACCTTAAAAGACAAGAGTTCTCAAAAATCAGAGATGTTACAACTGATATGACAAATACAAAAGATCATAACAGATTACTACCAAGGAGTTTCAATCAGTAATCAAAAGCGTTCCAACAAACAAAACTACAGGGCCAGATGGCTTCACTGGTGAATGCTACCAAACATTGAAAAACTTATTGATAGAAATCCTTCTCAAACTCTTGAAGGAACTCATTTTATGAGGCCAGCATTA
Source organism: Lynx rufus (assembly GCF_022079265.1). Taxonomy (NCBI): domain Eukaryota; kingdom Metazoa; phylum Chordata; class Mammalia; order Carnivora; family Felidae; genus Lynx; species Lynx rufus. The sequence goes on from NW_025814823.1 coordinate 180,901,111, forward strand.
CCCTGCTACCAAGATAGGGGCACCACACAAAAAGAAAATGAATATCTCAGATGAATATAGATACTCCAACATATTCATATTTAAATCAAATACAGAAAATCATATTCAATAGTACATTGATAGATGTATTCCAGGGATGCAAGGATGGTTCAACAGATGCATAAAAAGCATCTGACAAAATCCAACACCCATTAATGACAAAATCTCTCAACAAAGTGGGTATAGAGGAAATGTACCTCAAAGGTCATATATGACAGATCCACATACAACATCATACCCACTGGTGGGAAACTGAAATCTTTTCCTCTAAGATCAGGAACAAGACAGGACAACTAAGAAAATGAAATGCATCCAAATAAGACAGAAGTAAAACTGTCATTATTTGCAGATGATGATTTAACCTAAAAACTTAGAACCAATAAATTCAGTGAAGTTGAAGAATACCATTGTGTTTCTATACACTAAGAACAAACTAGCAGAAAGTCAATCCCATTTACAATTGGATCAAAAAGAATAAAAAAGCTAGGAAAAAATTTAACAAAGGGCATAAAAGACCTCTTATACTAAAAGCTATGACATTGATGAAAGTCCATTGTTCATGGACTGGAATAATCAATGCAGTCCCTAACAAAATTCCAATGGAATTATTCAGAGAAATAGAACAAATAGTTCTAAAGTTTGTATGGAGCCACAAAAGCAATGTTGAGAGAAAGAAACAAAGCTGGAAGCATCATGCTCCCTGATTTCAAACTAAATTACAGAGCTATCGTAATCAAAACAGTAATCAAACAGTTTTTATGAGCATAAAAACAGATACACAGATCAATAGAGCAAAATAGAGAGTCCAGAAATAAACACACACATATATGGTCAATTAGTTTACCATAAAGGAGCTAAGAATATACAATGGGGAAAGGACCATTTCTTTAATAAATGGTATTGGGAAAACTGGACAGCCACATGCAAAATAATGAAAATGGGCCATTATCTTACTCGATACACAGAAATTAACTCAAAAGGATAAAAACCATTAAACTAGAAGAAAACAGGTGGTAAGCTCCTTGATATCAGTCTTGGCAATTTTTTGATTTGACACCCAAACCAAAGGCAACAAAAGCAAAAAAGATGTGGGACTGCATCAAATTAAAAAGCTTCATAGTAAAGGAAACCAACAAAATGAAAAGGCAACCTACAGAATAGGAGAAAATATTTGCAGATCATATATCTGATAAAGTTTTAATATCCAAAAAATGTAAAAAAAACCCTTATACAATTCAAGAGCAAACAACCTGATTAAAAAATATACAGAGGATCTGAATGGACATTTTCCCAAAGATGACACATGGATGGCCAACAGGTACATGAAAAGGTGCTCAGCACTACTAAGCAACGGGAAATGCAAATCAAAACCATAATAAGATATTACCTCACACCTATTAGAATGTCTTTTATCAAAAAGAAGTAAGTGTTGGTGAGGATATGGAGAAAAGGGAACCCTTGTGCCTTGGTGGTAGGAATGTAAATTGGTGCAGCCAGTATAGAAAACAATATGGTGGTTCCTCAAAAAAAAAAAAAAAAAAAAAAAAAAGAATTACCATATAATCCAGCAATTCCACTTTAGGTATCTATCCAAACTCAAAAAGATATATGCAGCCCATGTTCATTGCAGCGTTATTTACAATAGTCTAGATATGGAAACAGCCTAAGTGTTCATCAGTGGATGAATGGATAAAGAAGATGTGGTATATATATATATATATACACTCAGCCATAAAAAGAATGAAATCTTGCAATTTATGACAACATGGATGGACCTTGAGGGCATTATGCTAAGTGAACTAAGTTAGAGACAAATACCACATGATATTATATGTGGAATCTTTAAAAAACCCTGAACTCATAGACACAGAGAACATGGTGGTGGTTACCAGAAATGGGGGATGAGTGAAAGGGGTCAAAAGGTATAAATTTCTAGATATAAAATAAATATGAGGATGTAGGGGCACTTGGGCGACTCAGTCAGTGAAGCGTCTGACTTCGGCTCAGGTCATGATCTCACGGTTCATGAGTTCGACCCCTGCATTGGGCTCTCTGCTGTCAGCACAGAGCCTGCTTTGGATCCTCTCTCTCTCTCCCTTTGCCCTGCTCATGCTCTTTCTCAAAAATAAACAAACATTAAAAAAAATATGAGGATATAATGTATGGCATGGTGATAGGTAATAGCACTGTACTGCATATTTGAAAATTGCTAAGAGAATCAATCTTAGAAGTTCTCATCACAAGAAAAATTTTCATAACTCTATAGTGATAGATGTTAGACTTACTGTGGTGATCATTTCACAATATACAAACATCAAATCATGTTGTACACTTGGAACTAATATATATCAATTTTACCTCAATAATAAAATAAAACACTTCTAAGGGTTTGCATATGGGGTGCCTAATGGAGTACTCGACAACGGACAATATCCTCAAGTCCCACAGTCAAGCAGGGACTTATATGAGGAGTTCGTGGTCTGGGATCCAGGCAAAGATTGAATTCCAATGTACCTGGACACATACAATGGTGCTTATGAGAGAAGTGGTAGAAACTGGAGATTCTACACAGAGGAACAGAAGTTTGGGGCTGAGGCCAGGATCTCAGGGGTCACAGGAAAAAAAACATGTTCTCTCTAATTTTCAAAGAAGAGTAAGTTTCCTACAACCGTGCTTACTTGCCCAGGGAGTATCTTCAGATTCAGGTCTTTTTGCAAATAAGTCTACACATAGTTTCAAGGTGCTATGAATTCCTGTAATGGGATCTCAAGGCCATTCAAGGGAACTACTACAGCCTTGGCCTGTGTGGGGCTGAAGGTTGCTTTTGACTCATTTATTCAAGTATTTACTGAGTGCCTACTATATGCCAGGCATTGTACATGGCACTGGGGGCATGACTAGAAACAAAATGGATGAGAATCCCTGTCTCCATGATGTGTACATGATGGACAGAGTATGTCAGATGGTAACAAGTGGCAAGGATTAAAATAAGGGAGAGAGAGAGAGAGAGAGAGAGAGTATGTGTGTAAGAGTGGATGTAATTTTAGGTATGGTCCTGTGCCTTTCAGGGATACAGGCTACTCTTCTCCAGATGATCATATGTAAAAGTACCATGAAACAAAAAAAGTTCACCATCATTTTAGGAGGAACAGGAAAACCTCATGCATTTGAACCCCTATAATGGACAATTTGATAATAGGATTTACCTACACTATGAAAAAGCAGCTCTTCAAAAGAGAAAAAAAATCATGCAGTTTCTATGTAACTTGTGAACACTTTTAAAAAGTGTACTGCCCATATTTTTATTAAACTAGGGACCCTTCCTGGAAAATACTGTCCCAGTTAGAGCTAACGTCTAAAGATGTACCTGAGGCTGAACTTCTTTATTATAGTCTCTAAGTCAGGCCTAATTCAGACTGGCCTTCTGAGAGTGACATTGGTTTGTCCTCAATCAGATAAGACAACATATTGTCTCTGAAAAGCATTGATTGGTCTTTAGGTAGAACTGCTAGAAAGGAAGGTGAAAATCTATGAGGTGTTTGGGTTACAGTATAGCTTTAACCTAACTTGGTGTGAGAGTTACAGATGGCACTAAGATGGTGCCTTAGGGACAGTGTCACTGGCTGGTAAAGTTTGATCAAGTCCCAGTGCCCTGGAGGATGCTAGGATGCTTCAGAAATCTGAGAAAGACAGCTTTGCCCAAAGAAAAAAAGAGAGCAAGGAAAAGCAATTCTACAACGCAGTAAATTTCCAGCAGGTGGCAACAGCTTCCTTTGCATGCTCCCAAACCCATTTGACTACCAACTGGAAGTGAACATTCCTGAATCTAGAAGTGGATCAACAATAGGGTCTTCTGTTCTCTCTCTTGTACCCCATTCCCTCTGCCGACAACCCCTACCCAACTTACTAAGTTCTCGGCCAGCAGCAACACCTAGACAGAAAGCAAACAAGGACTCCAAATACAACTAAGCTTCACTATCAAGGAGAGCCAGATACTTATAAATTCCATACCAGACTTAGTGGTGACTGGGGGAATCACGCCTTAGAAATTTTCCCCAACCAGCATCCCACTGGTTAATACCTGCAGCAGCAGGCAGTATGACCAAGTGCTGCCTGCAGGAGTGACGGAAAACAGCTTTTTGGCAAAACAAACAGTGGGACTATTAAGTATGAGATAATTGTTAGGGGAAATATGACCAGCTCTCACATCTTTTAATATACCTAGCACTTTATCTGTATTGATCTGCTTCTGGTAAAGAGGAAATTCAGAGTTTATCTACCTGTCTGTGCAATCAAGTGTGTTGCTGGACCTACTGGCAAATTACAGGAGTCCCACCAGGATCTTGCCTTTTAGATTCTAATTTCCGCACCCATGGCAAACATGAATAATCAGCAAAGTTAATGAACACTTGCTCTCCCAGGTGCTGTGCATGTCCAATATCCTGAAATTGGAGGGGCAAGCAGGCAATAGGAATTGGAGCTCTTGTTAGGATGTTCTCTGAAGTTCAATATCAAAGACCGAACAGTGCAAATCACTTAGAAGTCAGGGAGGGGGGACATGAATATCTTGAGGCCACAAGTTGACATTAAAGTTAGGGAGACAATGTGACTAAACAATTCTAAAATCTACATGGACAATCAATCCTGCTGCAAGCTAGGGTAGGGTACTTTTAAGAAATGCTTTACAAATGTACTTACTCGTAGAAAGTTGTCCATCCTGTTTCATCACTCTTGGTAGCTAGGAGGCCCGTGTTCCCATCGTAGGTCATGAGGCCAAGCTCCAGATTCTGTGTGGACACGACTTTGAGACCTCCATTGGTGCCCACGGTGAGGGTGATGATCTGGTTGTCAGGCATGAGCAGGTGGCGGGGCATGCCACTACTGTCCCGACGGATCTTTAGGGAATTCCCATTATTGTCAATCAATTCAGTGACATCATTGTCAGCACTATATGTGAAATTGTACAAGTACTCCCCTGTCACCAGGCTCACGGTGTACTGGTGGATGCCATCAGCGTTGAAAACATACAACTCCTGTTCTCCGGGGGATGCAGCCTCATACTGGTTGAAAGCATTAAGAACAGGCTTGTTTTTGCTGACCGCCCTAATCCGAATATTTCCAAGATCTGCGATGTAGATGGTACCATCTGGAGCTACAGCTAAGGATGATGGGGAATTCAAGATGGCATCAGTCGCATAGGCATCGTCTCCTGAGTAGCAATTGCAATTGACATCATTTTTGCAGTCACAGTCTGAGGCTGCCCCAGCTAAGAGGCAGATCTCCCCATTTGTTGTTACCTGGCGTAGACGATTAATCTTCTTCTCATCTGTCTCAGTGATATAGAGGACCCCAGTGTGAGAAATAGCAATGGCACTGGCTGACTCCAGAGCGGAGTGAATGGCTAGTTTGCTGAGTGAGTAGTCAATTCCAGGAACCTGGCAATGCATGGGGCGTCCTGCAATGATGCTGACTTGGTGATTCTCAGTGATTCGAAGGATGACGTTGTTCTCAAGAACATATAAGGAGTTGTCCATGGGGTTGACAGCAAGGTCTGTTGGCCACTCCAGGCGAACCTGTGGATGACACAGCATTAAAGAGCAGCCTCTAACATGCCCAACATTGAACTGTAGGGCACTTATACTGGTTTTATGCAACTGGTGAAAAAAAACTTTCTTTTTTAACCACACTGTATAAGAAGTACCCATCATCAAACCACTTGCCCATTGCCCATGTCGAGTGTACACAATGAAGAAGAGGCCAAGTAACAAACATCTCCTGTTATATCATCTGCTATAGCTGGAGGAGGTCACCAGCTCTACTCTTGATGTTCTTCTCAGCCCCAGATGATTGGACCAAGGTCAGAGTCATATATAGTTGGACAAATAATTCACTGCACAAGGGGCTAAAGTAATTCCTTCTATCCTCTGCTCATCCAGCCATAGGCTTAAGGAGGCTATGTTCATATAGAGGTGGAATTTTATCTCATACACAAAAGAAGCCATGCTGTTTGGAAGATGGCCCTGACCCAAGGGCAGCCAATGCACAGGCTGGCTAGTGAACTACAACTTGGGCATTCGCTTGAAGAAATGAACTGGACCTTCTCTGCAAAACTGAGATGAAAATCTCTGTGGCAAGTTTTCAGTTTGTTGTGGAATTTGAGCTGAAATTAATGAGGTTGATTGAAGGTTGAAAAGGCCCTTATAGGAAGGGCAAGCATATATTCCAGGTTGTTTGAGGATCCATGTAATAAACATCGTTTTCTCCTGCTGTCCATTTAAGTGAGCCGCTGTTCTCTGCCCCCATAAGAACTCATACTAAAGGAATATCACTTGGAGGAATATTGTAGAGGGCTCTGCTCTAGTTACTACTTCACAAAGTAAAGGTTTATATAGTGAGGATGCAATCATTTTAGATTAACAGTGAAGTTCTGATTGACATATAACACTGTATAGTACATTCTCAAACCTGCAATAATGATGGAGAAGAGAGGTAATTACACAGTAACTCCTACCCTGTAATCTGCCACGGCTGGAGTGTGTCACTAGCTCCACTTTTTGAGCTGAATCCCACCCTCCCCCTTTCCTTTCTCTCTTGCTCTCTCTCTCATTCTTGTCTAACATTTCTCATTCCATTTTGCTGCCTAGTTCATCTCAAGCCTTCTACAAACCACCCTGTAATCTGTATCTATATCTTTTCCTCCCATTCCACTTTCAACCCAAACAGGCTGCAGGTGAGAACTTCAGGCCAAGAACCAGGTGTGGCACAGTGATGAGAAGTAAATCTCACCTGGGCCACATCCATGCTGGAGTCACAGCTCAGTGGCCGGACAGCAGTGAGGTCATTGGAGCCCAGCAAAGTGGAGATGATTCCATTCTGGTCAACCTTCCGGATCATGGTGGCATCAACAAAGTACATGAGTCCGTTCTTGTCCACTGCAATACCTGATCAAGACAAACAGCGAACGTGTATCTCTTGACAAGGAGTAGGGCTTGTGGGGGTGGAGGTGGGGATGCCCTATTGGGCATTAGCTTCTTGATCTTCTCGAACTCGGGAACATACTGGATGGATTAGCAGACCCAGAGCAGTGGCTCTCAGCTTTTTAAGGTAAAACCCTTTCTCATAGGCACTCTGTTGAGATCTGCATAATTACTAGGGTGCTAGCTACATTACCACCCAATTGAAGAATGAACTTTGGGCTGCAAATGAACCAAGACTGCAAATGAATGAATGGGGAAATAACTTGGCATCTGCTCTCTTTAGAAAAGAAGTTATTTCCCAAGTTCATTGCTTGAAAAATTATTGGTAGTAAATTACTTGAATAACCTTCACAACTAATTACAACAATGAGGTTCAGAAACAATGATTCCTGTAGTCACAAACTTCCAATTCAAAATATATCCTCCAGGAAACATTCTCAATTAAGCCTTGACTCTACTCGGTACACCCTGGGGGAACACCTGTTCTAGCACTCTCCTGGTAAGATGCAGACAGTGGCTTCTATTTCTTTGGCACCTTCACCCTAGTGCCCATGCCCAAGGCCATTCATCCTTAATCCATATTGCCAGATGCTTTAGTGATAGCTAAAAATGTTAATAAGAATTGGGGCTTCAAAGGATCAATAGGTCTTTATCCCTAAGTATCTTTGGTCCTTTTCCAACAGAGATCCATTGGTTCTAAGAACACCTCCCCCCTAATCTCAGACTCTTGGAAATTATACCCATTCTTAATTGCTACCATTTATTGGGCATTTACAAAATGTCAGGCTCTGTGCTTATGACTATGTACACTATTGTCTAACATAAACATCTGGGAGTGGTTGGAGGCCCCCCCCCACTGGGCTCTGTTCTGTCTCCAGCCCACACAGCTGTCACTCTGGCTCATGGAGCTAATATTTCCCTCTGACTCTGTGACTGGCAGCATTCAGAAGTCTCCAGGAGCAATCCAACCCACTTTCCGTTTGTAGCATATGTGGGTGATGAAGTTTACTTCAAATAAACAATTTTTTTAAATACTCACCCACACACCAAAGCAATCTATAAGAGTTAAATTATTGTAGAGAAAGCTGTATTTGTGACTGCCTGGACTTAGTTCAGTTCCAGTTAAGAAGAAAGACAACCTTGTGGCAAGGTCATTCTAGAGGAGGGGTTTTCTTCTTTTGTAACCTTTACCTCGAGGGCTCATCAGGGTTGCATCCACAGCCTTCCCCCCATCTCCACAGCGGGCTTCATCAAAGGGCAAGCATTGCTCTCCAGTCCCTGCCACCACTTCTGAATTCCCAGCCAGGTCTTTAGCTCCACTCAGAGACTTGACTCGGTAGATTCGCCGACTGTTGGTGTCAGACACGTAGAGAGAGCCGGACACAGGGTCTACTGCCAAATAGTACTTGTGTGCTGGGTTGTTGCTTTAGAAGAAGCAGAAAGAGAAATGAGAAGGGGGCTATGCAGCTGGTCTACTGGATCAAAGTGATGACAAAAATCCTGGTAAGACTCTGTTTCTAGTGTCTTTCCACTTTATTGAACTGGAAAGAATCTAGCATAACAACCTAGTGTTCTAACATATCATGGCTCTTAGCTATTTCTTTTAATTGGACCTAAGCTCTTCATGCTATTTAGAGAGTTCATCCTTTCCCATCATACTAAAATACCATTGCTTCATTTAGCTGGTACAAAAGATCCCAGTCTGGTCCTGCTTTTGTGTCAGTGTTTTGTGTGTATCAGCCTTCTTTATTTTCCCCCATGGGTTTGATATATTTCTCAAGTGGGATTGAGGAACACTTCCATGAGACAAGGTTTTCTTTTAATCCATGCTTCCTTAATGTCTCCAGGGCACTAGATCATTAATACTAGGGCAACCTGGAATTTTCCTGACTTTCTGATGGGAGGCTCCCAGATCGATCCCCAGTCCTCAGCCTCAGGTCTTCTCTACTATTTCTCAGTGTGGATATGAATAAAGTTGGCATTTTAAAAAAATGATATTTTGCTGATATCACATCCAGAATCTATATTACTGAGGGAGAAGGTACAGTTTTAATATTTTATGTAATGGTGAGGTCACAAACGTGGATGAAGAGCTGCTAGGGCCCTAAGTGACACTAGACGTGTTTGTGAGAAATGTAATAGGAAGGCACTATTCCTCAGAGACCTGGACCTCTTTCTCTGCCATGCATCTAGCTGCCCTATATGTTGCTGATAAGGATAGGACTAAGCCACAGGAAACTCTAAACTCAGTGTGACCCAGCTGGTGACCTTAAGTAAGTCTTTTGGCTGTGTTGGGTCCTAGACTGCTTATTTGGATAATGAAGAAATCAGATCATTTCTCATGTCCCTTTTGGCTCAAAACCCTACAGTTTCTTCCCTTTGCAGTGTCTGTCATTTGTTGGAGGTTGAGACCAGAATAGGTATTCATGCTATTCCTATACTGGTTATTAAAATCACCACCTCTAGGTTGCAAACAGTGAATGCCTCTCTGCCTTAGGATGCCACATGCCAAAAATCAGCATAGGCCTTTTGTTTTTCAGTTATTTCTCAATTGTAGTTTGGAATTATGGGAAGAAAGGGGATGGAAGAGGTGAAGGAAAGGTGAGGGTGATGATAGTGTTGGATGCATTTGTTCTGTAGACATTAGCTGGTAAATTACTAATTAAAACACCCCCATTTGGATTCTTCCTTGATTTAAGGAAGAAAAGAACTAGGAAGCTATTTTTAGGAACAATTTGTGAGTCAAGACCATCTTTAATTCCAACTTCTCCTCAGGTTGCTATTAAGACACATAATTGAACTAGAAGTCAAGGTCTTTCTAAAATTCCAGCCTAGATAACTAGTTTAAAAGAGTAGGCTACCAGGGTTCCATTCCTTTCCGTTCCTTTCCTTTCCTTCCTCTTCCTCTTTCTCCTTCTTTTCTTTTCTTTTTCTTTCTTTCTTTCTTCTTTCTTTCTTTCTTTCTTTCTTTCTTTCTTTCTTTCTTCTTTTGCTATTAAGTCTTTAGAAAATATCCACATATGCAAAACAAATTAGGGCAGAAAGGGAAAACTTCATGATATTTTTTTAATTAGATGCTGTACTTTGTTACCGAATGATAGTAGCTGGCTAGCATCATGAGCAGAAGGATCAGGGCACTGCACATCTGTGCCTATCTGTGAGCAAGATAATTAATTCTGGACTTTCTTGGGAGTCTGATTCAAAGAGCCTTTTCAAAAACTCTGGTAGAAGAGCAGACAATTAAGGGTGTGAGGTCAGTTCTTGTTGGGGTCTCATTCTTCCCCATGGCCTCATACTTGCTCCAACCAAGATTCTTACAGAGAATCTCAGGTATGGACAGCCCATACTTCCACATTTGTGGCTATGGTGAAGGTCAAATGAGGTATGTGAGTTTGAACTGGGATGTCCTTTCAGGGCATTGTAGATTTATTTTTGCTTGGCCCAGTTGGGGTGCCTATAGGCAGCCAGTTTGGGAGTACCTGAGGAAGAGGCAGAGGGTGCATATGCATAGCTTTTCCACTGAAGTTGATGATCTTATACAACTTGACTCCATTTTTGTCTAATTCTCACCTAACATCAGGAAGAAGCCCCTTCCATGTTTCATTTCAAGAAGTGAGGAGAAACATTCCCTTGAGTATTAAAATACATTTTGTTTTTCTCTCTTCTTCTAAATAAAAAGGTCACTTTTCTTCCATTTCAGTGCAACCTTGGGACAAGGTGGAGTTTTCCTAGCTTTGTAATGGGAAGCTCCCCAGAGCCATATGCACAAATATGTGTGTTGTACACTCCATATGTGAATTTCACCAGCATGGTTTTAAATGATAACCTGGAGCAGTTGAATGACAAAGGCTATTTAGACAAAAGTACTTGGTCTACACCCTTCATACTACTTAAAAGTGATTTAACTCCATGAAAATTCCCAATGCATCTGACTGTTGGATTCATTCTGACCAGCAGATTGGCAATTAACTTGTTTTTTTTTTAAATGACCATATATCCAGGGGAAAAAATCATTAATGAGTTGAAAATGAGTTTTTGACCCGTTTCCAGTTCATTAAAGCTTTTGTGAACCCAGTCCAGCATTTACAAAAGCCAGAAGTTTGCCTCAACTGTTTAGCCCAATTATGGACCGCGCTGAGCAGTCAGGATAAAAGTTCGCTGAGGGTTCATTATCTTGCACTTGCATCTCCCGGAAATTCTAATTACTGTCAGCTTATTTGGTTGCTTTTTGACTGCATTTCATAATTGCTAAAGCTTATCATATCCACAACACACAATTAGCACATAAAAAAGTTACTATATTTGGTACATAAAAATACACAACATTACACAAGAAGCACAAAACAAAAAGCAAACACAAGGAAGCAAACGAACCATATCAAATTATATGGGAAAGAGTTCTTCGTCTTACCTATGTTTAAACTCTTTATTTCTTTATAGAAAGAAAACAGAAGGAAAAAGAACAAACAGTTAGCTGAAGAATTGATGATAAAGCAAACATAACATTTTCATTTCTTGTATAAAGGGACCCAAAAAAAGGCACTCGTCTTCCTTTTTTTTTCCCTTCTAGCTGACAGCTCCTGGCTCAATTACTTGGGGAACACCCCTGATTTTGGACTCTTCCTGGCCATTGAAAAATCTACAGAAGAATGCTTGAATTCTCTGACCAGCAATGTGGCTGTCACATGACACAGGTGGCAACAGGTGAAAGAGGTCTTTTGGCTAATGAAAGATGGCAAATAGTTTCCCTCTTGAGTGCCAATACTGATTGATTAGTGATGCCTGCCAGGAGCACAGAAGTAGAAGGATTCTGAAGCCAAATGCCAATCAGCTGTAACAAGTGCTGGGACTCATTTGTAATGTCTGCCCTGGGTGTGGGAGGGAACCTGGTGCCACCTGTGCCACCTATATGTTATTGGTGCATCACAGGGTAGAGTCAGTACCATCCAAGACAGCCTCTTCCCAAATCCATCTGCAGTTTGGCAAACATTCTGTTGAACCCTGAGAGTCTCAACCATTTCCTATCCCTGTTCTATGACACCTTCCCTCTCTCTAACTCAATTTGCATGTGTGGGGCCCCTTGTATGCATTCTTTCCTACAGATAACATTCAAACATGAAATTCATAGATATTAATATTCTCTAGAATTGGAGCCAAAGACTCCATTTACCATTTCTTTTTTGGAAAAGTGGTACAAGTGTTGCTGTTCTTTTTTTTAATTTTAATTTTAATGTTTATTTTTATTTTTGAGAGAGAATGTGTGAGAAGGGAAGGAGCAGAGAGAGAAGGGGGACAGAGGATGTGAAGCATTTTTGAAGAACAAAAATACATGTCAATTTCAACAGGAAAGAGGCTAGAAGTTAATAACATTAGGGCAAAGAGGAGAGATGCTAAGGCCTCAAGTAAAGAGAACTGCTTCTCATTCCTGAGACTTCTAGGCCAAAGTGGAAGGAGTCCGTAACCCCCTCTTTCCCTCCTCGCTGAGGGAGGAGGCTTCAGGGGAGGGACAAAGAGAACTAATGCCCTGATTCCTGCTTAGGTGCAGCCTGGGCCTCTGCCAGGGGCCATGATTAGTGGTGGGTTTGCACAGGGATTACATTTTTATATTTTATTCCAATGTGTTAGTTTTCGTTAAAAAAAAAGTTAATTAAATGATGCTGATAACTCCTGAGCTCTGACTGACATAGTGCAATTTAAGATTCATTCTGCAAAGCCTGGTGTGTCAGGGTGGCAGCCGGGAATTCTCGCGTCTATTTTATATTGCTTAATGAAAGTGAAATGTTATCTGCCACCAGTGGTAGTCATATTTGGCTCTTAATTATTGCAATATCAATTCCAGTGTTTTAGTCAAGATTTTGTGAAAAGACTGGATGGGATTTGGGTCTGCAGACCTGACCTACTTCTTTCCTAAGAACATGTGCTTTAAGTTGATTAATATAATATCTATGCTGGGGAAAGGAGAAGGGCAGGAGTGGCAGACCAAGTCACTGAGGGTACAGTCCAAATGATCATATGGATATGAGCTTTGGAGACCAACTGAGGTCACCACTATTCCAGTCCAAGGCCATTGGCAGCATGGGTACTTAGTAGCCAAGGAACCAAAATAATGGCATTGAGTCAATCGATGTAGATCAGCACAGGTGCCTTACATACAAAGGACAGGCCAAGGCTTTGTGTTTGCAATAATGCAAACCCTTTAGGCACAGCCTTCAAGGGCAGAGTGGTGTCTTAGATTCAAGAAGTGAGATGGCTTAGCTCATCAACATTTGAGACTGTTGCCTCCTTCCCTTCCAACTCCCTCTGTGCCACAGAATAGGGTGGTATTGGAGTGGCCACAGTTTGTTTGTTTCAGTTCTAATGAAAGAGAAGTTAGCTGGGATAAATTCAGTTTAGGGGGGACATGCTTATATGTTAATTAGTTAATTAATATGCTTAAATTAGTTTTAGGGGGACATGCTTATGTGGCTCATATGTGGTCCTTTCATTATCTAGTTAGATTACTGCTAGTGTTGGGGTGCCTGGGTGGCTTGGTCGGTTGAGCATCCGACTTCGGCTCAGGTCATGATCTCACGGTCCGTGAGTTCGAGCCCTGGTTCGGGCTCTGTGCTGACAGCTCAGAGCCTGGAGCCTTTTTCAGATTCTGTGTCTCCTTCTCTCTCTGCCCCTCCCCTGTTCATGCTCTGTCTCTGTCTCAAAAATAAATAAACGTTAAAAAAAAAAGATTACTGCTAGTGATTCTGGTATAGGAATGGCTTTCAGGAAAGCTTCCGCCCTATTGTTCAGACTCACTAAGCATTATTACTGGAAGTGTAATGCCCAATGTCACCAAATGGGTGTGGTGTGGATTGCTCCAAGTGGGGCCTTAGCTCATTCCATTGATGTTATGGCTTCCACAACTTGAGAGACATGGGACCAAGGACAGATTCCAACAAAAGGGAGGACACTGGTGCATGTCTCCTTTAACTCAAGCAGTGTGTCCTGAGCCCCTGATGTGGACCAGAAACTGTTCCAGGCATCAAGGGGCAAAGATGCCAAAGGTGTCTGCTCTACAGAAGCTTATACACTAGTGCCCTAAAGACTTACACAGAATATTTCACTATTACCAGGACATCAGTGACAGGCTGGTTAATGAGTGTCAACTCAAAGACTATTTAGATTATTCACTGTACAAGGAAAACTGAAATGCACAGAAATATTATTAAAGAAGCCTGATAAAGATTTTTCCAAATTTTACAACTCTAACAATGTTCATAACATCACCAGTAATCAGTTGTAGACATGAAACATTTACTAACTTATCAATAATCTGAAACAAATCTTGACTATAGCTATGCCAGAGGAAAGACTGAATATTGCTCTATTCTTTTTATAGGTAATGACATTACACAATCATTGTCATATTAAAAGACAATCAAAAACTATGCAGCCAAAAAGTGTAGGAAAACAAGTATCATGGAAGTGTAATAGTAGTTAATTAATAAAACATTTTAGGTAATTCATCTGGATTTTGTGATGTTTGCACTAATTATCAGCTTTTCAAAATGTGCAATTTCTGTTGGTTTCCTTTTTCATCCTAAATAATACTACATTTCATTCAAAGTTATGTTAAGATTTAGTCCCCATGAAACCTGGACCTGCCTTTGGTAAAGGACTTTGAAAACAGTGCCAAGAACTGCCCCAAATTTTATGGGGTATTGTTGTTATTGTTATTCTGGGTAGGGGTGATATGTTATATTTTGTTTCCTGACTTTGGTATTTATAGCCTGATCACACAGGGAAAGCATATAACTAGAACTTTATATTCCTCCCTATCATTCTATGCCCGTATCAAGAAGGGTCTTTTCTCATTGAAATTCTCAGGCAAAGCTTATCTTTGGTGAAGCTTTCTTCTAACTTCTGCTGCTCTTGCCCTCTTTCTTAGGCTCCCATTCTCTTGTGATTCTTCCCTCTCTATCACTAATACATCTGGCCTGGACAATTCCCTTCCCTGAAGATCTTCCCTGATAAAGCTATTGCTGTTGATCCACATCAATAGTACCATCAGAATCTCAGCATGGGAGGGACAGAAGGATCATACCTCAAGATCATAAAAGCCATATATGAAAGACCACTGCAAATATCATCCTCAAGGGAAAAAACCAAGAGTTTTCCCCCTAAGGTCAGGAACACGACAAGGATGTCTACTCTCACCACTGTTATTCAACATAGTGTTGGAAGTCCTAGCCTCAGCAATCAGACAACACAAAGAAAGAAAAGGCATCCAAACTGGCAAGGAGAAAATCAAACTCTCACTCTTTTCAGACAACATGATACTCTATGTGGAAACCCAAAAGACTCCGACAAAAAACTGCTACAACTGATCTATGAATTCAGCAAAATCACAGGATATAAAATTAATGTACAGAAATAGGTTGCATTTCTATACACCAATAATGAAACAGCAGAAAGAAATCATGGAATCAGTCCCATTTATAACTGCACCAAAAAAACATAAAATACATAAGAATCAACTTAACCAAAGAGGTAAAAAATCTATACACTGAAAACTATAGAAAGCTTATAAAAGAAATTGAAGATCTCTCTCTCTCTCTCTCTCTCTCTCTCTCTCTCTCTCACACACACACACACACACACACACACACACAAATGGAAAAACATTCAATGCTCATGGATTGGAAGAACAAATATTGTTAAAATGTCAATACTACCCAAAGCAATCTACACATTCAATGCAATCCCAATCAAAATTGCACTGGCATTCTTCTCAAAGCTAGGACAAATAATCCTACAATTTGTATGGAACAACAAAAGACCCCAAATAGCCAAAGCAATCCTGAAAAAGAAAACTAAAGCTGGAGGCATCACACTCCCTGACTTCAAGCTGTATTACAAAGCTATAATCATCAAGACAGTATGGTACTGGCACAAAAACAGACACAGAGATCAATGCAACAGAATAGAGAACCCAGATATGGACCCACAAATGTATGGCCAACTAATCTTTGACAAAGCAGGAAAGAATATCCAAAGGAAAAAAGTCTCTTCAGCAAATGGTGTTGGGAAAACTGGACAGTGACATGCAGAAGAATGAAAATGGACCACTTTCTTATACCATACACAAAAATAAACTCAAAATGGATGAAAGACCTCAATGTCAGACAGGAAGCCATCAAAATCCTAGAGGAGAAAACAGACAACCACCTCTTTGACCTTGGTTACAGCAACTTCTTACTTGACATGTCTCTGGAGGCAAGGGTAACAAAGGCAAAAATGGACTATTGGGACCTCATCAAGATAAAAAGCTTCTGCACAGCAAAATAAACAATCAGCAAAACTAAAAGGCAACCGACAGATTGAGAGAAGATATTTGCAAATAACATGAGATAAAGGGTTAGTATCCAAAATCTATAAAGAAGTTATCTAACTCAACACCCCCACCAAAAAAACCCCAAAAACAAATAATCCAGTGAAGAAATGGGCAAAAGACATAAATAGACACTTTTCCAAAGAAGACATCCAGATGGCTAAGAGAACACCTGAAAAAATGCTCAACATCACCCATCACCAGGGAAATACAAAGCAAAACCACAATGATATACCACCTCACACCTGTCATAATGGCTAAAATTAATAACTCAGGCAACAACAGATGTTGGCGGGGATGTGAAGAAAGAGGAACACTTTTGAACTGATGGTGGGAATGCAAACTGGTACAACCACTCTGGAAAACAGTATGGAGGTTCCTCAAAAAATTAAAAATAGAACTACCCTACGTCCCAGCAAGTGCACTACTAGGTATTTATCCAAAGGATACAGAAGTGCTGTTTCAAAGGGGCACACATACCCCAATGTTTATAGCAGCAGTATCAATAATAGCCAAAGTATGGAAAGAGCCCAGATATCCATCAAGTGATAAATATATAAAGAAAATGTGGTATGTGTGTGTGTTGTATATATACATGTATATATGTATATATATGTGTGTGTGTATATATATATATATATATATATATACAGCACACACACACATACATACATACACACACACAATGGAATATTACTTGGTGATCAAAAAGAATGAACTCTTGCCATATGCAACAATGTGGATGGAACTAGAATGTATTATGCTAAGCAAAATTAGTCAGAGAAAGGTAAATACCATACAACTTCATTTATATGTGGAATTTAAGATACAAAACAAATGAACATAAGGGAAGGGAAGCAAAAATAATATAAAAACAGGAGGACAAACCATCAGAGACTCTTAAATACAGAGAACAAACTGAGGGTTGCTGAAGGGGTTTTAGGTTGGGGGATGTGCTAAATGGACAAGGGGCATTAAGGAGGACACTTTTTGGGATGAGTGGTGGGTATTATATGTAAGTGATGAATCACTAAATTCTATTCCTGAAATCATTATTACACTATATGTTAACTAACTTGGATATATAAAAAAAGAATCTCAGCATGGGAAAGTGTTTTAGTTGGGGAACAAAAGCATTTTTCGTATCATAACATAATTTTATATTTGGAAAGTAAAAAGTTTTTTAGTATTTCAAACATTATGGAAAGTGTCCGATTCTTATGTTTAGCACAAGAGGCCAAGTTAAGACAAGGCAGAGAGACACTGTCCCATACCTTATAATTTATTGCCTTATATTGGGATCCAATTCCAAAGATGTTCTCAATTGAGGAGGAAGAAAGATTTTTCTGTGCCAGAAATTCACTCTAAGGTGTTAGTCACTGACAAATTTACTCTCTAAGGCTGGGGTTCTAAGGATTACCTGGAGTGAGTGTAGTTATAAGAAAGGGAATATGCCACTAAAAGTGGGGTATCAGGCTTTTTGGGGACGTGCATGATGAAAATGTCTTGAATGCTGGTGGAACTGCAGCGTACAAATGATAACCATTTTACGTAAGAATAAGGCTCTTTCTAACATTAGAAGTTTTCCAAGTGCGTAGAACTCTGCCCCTGTATGTTTTTGTATAGACAAAGGAAGGAGGAAGAGAGAAGGAACCATGGGAACATTTATATAAAATTCTGACTCAGATGCTTAGATCTGGGGTGGGTAAGTGAGATACGGATGGGCACTGAATCCTGAAACTAAATCATTTAGCTGCCAACTCACAATGGAGAAAAGACATAAGCAAGACAGGTCTCTTTCCCCTCCTCCCTCCCTCCCCTGGTTACTGTTTTTGAAGAGAGGGGATTGACAGCCTTAGTTTTCAGTTATGTGGTGGGAAGAAAAGAAAAATCAAACCAGTATTCTTGTAAAAGCTTAACTTCTAATCGTCTCTGGATACCTGGCTGATGAAAGCAAGAACAAGTCTAAAGGCAGTTAAAACGGAAAAAGAAACCACACAGCTATTGAGGGAAATTGATAGTTACACTCCCTCCAGCTGTCCTTAATGTCACCAGGTGGGTGTGGTGTGCTGCTCTGAGTGGGCCCTTAGCTGTTATCATTAATGTTGTGGCCTCTACAAATTGAGAGACCTAGAATCAAGGACAGATTCCAAGAAAGGAGGACAATGGTCTGTGTCTCCTTTAACTCAAGAAATGTGCCTTAAGCCCCCAGTGTGGACAAGGCATTGCTCTAGGTATCAAGGGGCAAAGATGCCAAAGGTACCTGTGCTATGGAAGTTCACACACTAGGACCCTAGAAGACTTACATGGAAATAACTGAAAAACAAGGCAATAAATGGGGTCACTTTTGTGGAAAATTAGAGTTAAGTGACCCAGAGGAGGTTGATAATTATTTCTGCTAGAGAGGTCAGGCTTCATGGAGAGGGGACCTTCAAAATGAGCATTAAAGATGGACATGGTGAGGCTGATTAGACAAAGTATTTTAAGTAGAGCAAGTAGCATGAGTCCAGGTTTGGAGGTGGGAATGTAGTAGGCAAGTGCTGATTTAGCTCTGAGCACCTAGACCCATGACAAAGAAGTAAGGGCCAGACAATGGAGAGTTGGTTATAAATGTCAGATTTAAAAATGCAACCCTCATGGAAAAGCAGAATGCTACCTTCACTCCCTTCCCTGACTCCTGCCATGGCTCTCCACTGCCAACGGGATTCCTGAGAAAAGGACTCTCCTAGGATAAAAAGGGAAATGAACATCTTGGGAAGGGGACCTAGTTGGGTAGCTCTAGAAAATGTGGTTTGTCTGATTGGCAATTTGACAGCTTGAGGATTATCTATTTGTCTCCTTCTCCTCTCACTGTTTATCTTTTGCTCATTATACTCTTCTAGTCTACCCCATGACTTCCCCTTCTTTATTTCCATGATGGGTGGTTGTTGGTTCTTCTACAATACTCATCCTGAATTGTCTCTACTTGCCTAGGTTCCCATCTGTCATCTTCAAATGGGTGCTCTTTGAGCCTTGCGTTTCATCCCCTTCTAGACCTTTAGAGCCCAGCACATGCTTGGCTCACATTATGTTCGGTAAATGCCTACTGGATCACTGAATCTGTAACCTTCTTGGGGGTGAAGCTGGGGTTTTCTCCTCTCTCTCTCTCTCTTTTTTAACCGCCCAGTGCTTGGCACAGTCTCAGGTCCCAGGAATAGTCAGCAGTACTTGCTGATGGTCTAATCACTGATCTCTCTCCCATAAGGGGCCACTAAAATGCAAGTGCAACCTGTGGCTTCTTCTAAGTCCTTCACATGGTAGCTGAGGCTACTTTAGAAAGCACCACCACCTCCTTGGTTGCTCAGGTCAAGATGCTCATCATAATCCTTGATTCTTCTTCTTCTTTTTTTCTTTTTCTTTTTTTCCATTTCTTACACCTGATCCATGAACAATTCCCATCACATTTACTTTGAAAATATATCCCAGTTGGAATACTTCCTTATCTCCCCTGCTACCCCTCTAGTCTACATCACCATCACCCAGACCCTGGTCAGCTATTACAGCTTCCCTATGGGCTTTTCTGCTTCCACTCTTGCACCCCTACAGTCCATTCTTCTACACAATGGCCAGAATAATCTTTAAAAAGGCAATAAGATCATGTCAACTCTACTGTACTTTCTACTTTAACCTCCAACAGCTGTCCATTGTAATAAGAATATAATTTACACTTGTCAACAAGGTCCATAAGATGCTGAAGCATTGATCCCCTACTGACCTCTCTGACCTCCTCTGAAACACTTCCTTCTGAGTTTACCACCATGCAACCATATTGGACTCTCTCAATCCCTTAAGTAAACCAGATTATTGCCTGATATTAGGGCTTTTGCACAACTTCTCTCTGCCTGGAATACTTTCCCCCAGATCTTCACATGGCTGACCTCATCATTTAGGCCCCATCTCAGATGACACATCTCAGATGTTCCCTAACTATCTTATGTAGCTTCCTTATCCTTCCTACTCCACACAGTAGTCCCTAATTATTACCCTGTTAGGTTTTCCTTAAAGCATTATCATTTTTTAAATTTGTCCACATGAATTGGTGTGAAGTTTCCTATAAAACCATAAACACAACAGCTAGGGCTTGCTTGTTCCTACCCTCTCCCTCATGTCCTAACAGATAGTCCTTGGCACGTGGTATACATTCACCAAGTATTTTGTCCCTTATTTATAGAATTCATTTATCCCTCCACTTACAGATCACTTTCTAGGTTTTAGGGCCTGGAGTCAACTTTGCTGGGAAGAGAGCTTATAAGAACTTTCATCCAGCACAGAGGAATCTGGACTTCAGAGTTAGTAGCAAGCAATGACCAGGAGGAATCTACCAGGTGTGGCCAGAAATTAACTAGCAAGGACTATGCAGTAATTCTAAGTCATATCCTAGTGAATGTGCAAGGACCCAGAGAATTTATAGAAAGGTAGTACATAGAGGCACAAAATATAAACATTTGAATTAGTAAATGAACATTAGTGGTTCTCAAACTCTCATGTACATCACCATCTTCTACAGAGCTTGTCAAAGATAAAAACTGCCTTGGCTCATCTCTAGGCTTACTGAATCAGTGCTCTGGGGTGGGCTCCAGGAGTCTGTATTTTTAAGAAGTGTCACTTTAGAAACCACTGAAACAGATGAACAGCTTGAAGTAGTGGTTCTTTCATTGTTTGGTATGTATCAGATTCTTGTGTGGAGATTCTTGTGTGGATTCTTGTATTTACAAATACAGCTACACAGGTCCCACACCAAGCACTATGACCTAAAGCTTTCACCCTTGTTTGTTTGTAAGTCAGGTGTTAACAATTGTATCCAATATGTGTGTGGTGTTTTATAGATTCAAAAAGAATTTCCCCAACTATTATTTGATTACAGGCCTAGGTTTTGAAGCTCAGCCCATTTTGTGGGATATATATTCTCTGGAGAACCCCCAATTCAGCCATCATTTGCCCAGGGAAGTTTTGTAGCAATGGGAACAATAGAGCAAAGGAAGGTTTTCTGTGTGGCCACTTACCGTAACTCCAAAATGCTGGTCACATTTCGAGAAGGAAAAATGCGCCGGATGTAATTGAAGTCTCCAACGAAGAGGCTCCCATCAATTCCAACGGCCAGAGCTACTGGGGCCAGTAGCTTGTTGCCTTCGGCAAGGCCATTGCAACTAGGACAGGAAATGCTTCGTCGGCGGCCATTGCCCATAATGCTGGTGATGATGGCAGGCTGCTGGGTCAGGAACTGGTTCTCCCCGGTGCCCTTGTGTAGGATTCCTGGGGAGCAGGAAATGGGGATAGTTACTGCAACCCTCTGGGGAGGATACTTCTATTGGCTTACTGAGGGTGAGGGGCAGTGGCAGAGAGAAGAGAAATAGTAGGAAACTTTGATCTTTGGAGAACTTGCCTATTTCCTCATGATGCTGTAATGGAGTGGCTGAACCCCAAGGCTAAGATATTGCCTGTAGGGATAACTGAAGAAGAATTGTGAGGTACACTAAGGCAGATGGTCTGGGAAAAACAGCCTGAGATTCTTTGACATTTAAAAGGAGAAGGTGGGAAAACCTATGAGTGTTTTGGACATTTGATGAAAAATGCTAAGGGAAGGGGAGGGGCCACCACTTAAATGTCAAGGCTGCCGAGAAGTTTCCGGAGTGGAGATCAGGATGTATTTGGGAAAGTAAATGTGCCCACATACCACTTTTAACATTGAGAATGTGATGTTTGTCCAGGGACCAGCCACCGAGGTTGGAAGGGTCTAGCTCGAATCCTTGAAGGAGGGCTGTCCTTTTCTCCCACAGTATTAGACTGGGGCAGGTCTCATATTCAAACCCAACAGATACTGAAAGATAAAAGTGGGTGGGGCAGAATGGAGAAAAGAGAGTTTACTTGATTACTCCAAAGCCTTCCAGCTGGAATGAGAAACACATGTTCATGGTAATACAGATTCCTTTCCAAAAGCCCACTGAAGGAGGTGGGTTGATTGCTTTTTCTCCTCGTGATTCCACACAATATTAAATTCAGATTTCAAGCTGAACTCAACCTTGAAACTTACACAGTAGTACTCTGTAGGGATAGAAAGACTTTTCCAATGAACAGCTGGCTTTCAAAATATGACCCTAGTGATGTGGAAGGAGGAGAAGAATCATTTAAAAACGAAATACAACTCTCCTTTATAGATGGACAGGAGACTGTTTCTTTCAGCCTGCTGTTCACGGCATGCATTTATCATATTCTATGTTATTTATTTTCGCTCACTAGGAGGAAGGCCTATGGAAGCATAGTGGCTCATTTATAAGGAGATTCTGTAGGCAACAGCTTGTATAAGTTAAAGCTCTTTGTACGATCACTCAGGATTCCAGAGAGTGCCAGGCAAGGCAGGCATGGGGACAAAGCCTGCCAATTATGTGACAATTCAGTGGGGAACAGAATCCAAAGACTGTAAAAATCCTACATTTGCCACATGGACAAATGGGAGAGGGAGGTGGGAGATGAAGGACTTCAGTTCTAACTCTGCTCCAGCTCACACTTCCTCGTGGCTCTGTTTTCCCATGTGTAAAACAGAGCAAGTGAAACCTCAATTTCTCAGAGAGATGTAGTAGGGATAAATGAGACAAAATGCCAAGATGCCATACATTTTTAATTGCAACATTGCTTTAGAAATATGAGGCACTGTTATTATTGCTATTCCTACTACATTAAATTCTTAACTATGTGTGTCACCTTTGGGGATTCTCCACAGCTTCTTTTAAATCCTGAGATATAGGAGCATCAATTTGAATTGGAGATACACTTTATTAAAAAAAAACCCCACATATATTTCTTAACTTGTCCTCTGAAAATTCCAAGAAACAACAACGAAATCAGTGGCAAAGAGAATTTCTAGTGCCTAGCTTGTGGCCTTGAAATATTATTTCTCATTAAAAGGAAATCAGGCAGGGCTCCTTGAAGAAATGGCTGGAGCAAGAAATGAACAAGATGAGACTAGGGTATTTTATCATACCAGATAGCAAGGAAGAAATCAAAATCTCCTAGGGTTATGTCAAAAGATAGGGAGTCAGCCTGAAGAGTGTCCCACTGACCAAAGATGGGATAGTTTGACCCTCAGTAGAGATAATAACTTCAATGGATTGAAACATATTAGACACATTTTATTCTATGAGTTCATAATGGTATTAGAAAATTAATTTGCCACTGTTAGAGGATGTTAGAGAACAAACTTATTATATTGAAAACAGTATATAAAGACAAACAATCAAGAATTTATTTCTTCTTTCTTATTTGAACTCTACCTCCTATAACCAAGTAGTTAATGAGAGAATATCTCTATGTAAAAGTATTCTAGCTAATAAATGGAAAAGCAATGAAAAAATTAAAATATGACTTTGCAATTCTTAATGACCTAATGGATCTAGGTAATGAGCATCAGTGGCCTCTGAAATCACAAAAGGATAAACAAGATGACATTAGGTGCCTCCTGATGGGAGACAACAGTACCACCTATCTAGTTGTCCTGCTGAAAAAAAAAAAATTAGAGAATAAAATACTCAGGAATTAATTTAATCAAGGAGGTGAAAGACCTATATGTTGAAAACTATAAAACACTGATGAAAGAAATTGAAGAAGACACAAATAAATGGAAATATATTCTGTGCTCATGAATTAGAATAATTAACATCATTAAAATGCCCACACTACCCAAAGCAATCTACGGATTCATTGCAATCCCAAAATTCCAATGGCACAGAATAGAAACACAAAAATAGAACAAACAATCCTAAAATGTGTATCAAGCTGCAATAGACCCCAAGTAGTCAAAGCAATCGTGAGAAAGAACAAACCTAGAGGCATTACACTCCCTGATTTCAAACTATATTACAAAGCTATAGTAATCAAATCTGTATAGTGAGGGCATGAAAACAGACACACAGGTCAATAGAACAAAATAGAGAGCCCAGAAATAAACCCATACATATATGGCCAATTAATTCAAAGCAAAGGAGCCAAGAATATACAACAGGGAAAAGACAGTCCCTTCAATAGATGGTGTTGGGAAAACTGGACAGCCATGTGAAAAATAATGAAACTGGATCACCATCTTACACCATACACAAAAATTAATGCAAAGTGGATTAAAGACTTGAAGTTAAGACCTGAAACCATACAACTCCTAGAAGAAAACACAGGGGGTAATCTCCTTGACGTCGGTCTTAGTAATAATTTTTTGATTTGACACCAAAAGCACAGCCAACAAAAAGCAAAAATAAACAAGTGGGACTGCATCAAGTTAAAATGCCTCTGTGATGGGGTGCCTGGGTGGCTCAGTCAGTTGAATGTTTGACTTCGGCTCAGGTCATGATCTCCTGGTTTGTGAGTTCGAGCCCCACATCTGGCTCTATGCTGACAGCTCAGAGCCTGGAGCCTGCTTCAGATTCTATGTCTCCCTCTCTCTTTCCCCATCCCCTGCTCATACTCTGTTCCTCTCTCTCTCAAAAATAAATAAACATTAAAAAAATTAAAAAAAATTAAAATGCTTCTGTACAACAAAGGAAATAATCAACAAAATGAAAAGACAACCTACTGAATAGGAAAAAAAATAGTTGCAAATCATATATCTGATAAGGAGTTAATATCTAAAATATATAAAGAACTCATACAACTCCATAGCAAAAAGGCAAACAATCCAATGAAAAATGGGCAAAGGATCTGAACACACATTCCAAAGAAGACATAGAGAAGGCCAAGATGTTCATGAAAAGATGCTCAACTTCATTAATTATCAGGGAATTGCAAATCAAAACCACAATGAGATACCATCTCATACCTGTCTGAATGGCTGTTATCAAAAAGACAAGAAATAACAAGTACCTGTGGAGATATGGAATAAAGGGAACTCTTGTGCACTGCTGGTGGAAATGTAAATTGGTGCAGCCACTATGGAACACAGTATGGAGGTTCTTCAAAAAAAAAAAAAAACAAAAAAAAACTACAAATAGAACTACCATATGACCCAGCAATTTCACTTCTGGGTATCTATCCAAAGAAAATGAAAACACAAACTCAAAAAGATATCTGCACCCCATGTTCATTGCAGCATTATTTACAATAGCTAAGATATGGAAATAGTCTAAGTGCCCAATAACGGCTGAATGGATAAAGAATGTGTGTGTGTGTGTGTGTGTGTGTGTGTGTGTGCGTGTGTGTGTAGTATTATTCAGCCACAGAAAAGAGTGATATTTTGCCATTTGGGAAACAGGGATGGACCTTGAAGGCATTATGTTAAATTAGATAAGTTAGAGAAAAGACAGATACTGTATGATTTCACTTCGATGTAGAATCATCTAAAAAAAATAAAACAAAGCTCACAGATATAGAGTTAGATTGGGTCTTGCTGGAGGCAGCAGGTGGGAGGTGAAAGAAATGAGTGAAGGGAGTCAAAGGTACAAATTTCCAGTAATAAAATAAACAAGTGTTGGGGATATAATGTGTGGCATGGTGACTGTAGTTAATAATACTGTATTGCATATTGTAAGTTAAGAAAGTAGATCTTAAAAGTTCTCATCACAAGAAAAAAAACTCGTAACAATCTGTGTGATGGATGTTAACTAGATTTGTGTATATATTGCACCCAATATACACCAATATGGAATCATGTTGTACACCTGAAACTAATACAATGTTGCATGTCAATTATACCTCAGATAAAAAAAAAATCAAACCTGAACCTGAAAAAGCCTTGAGTCTCAACTCTCAGTTTACAGGAGATAACAGAACAAAGGAAGACATTAAACAGCCACAGGGGTGCAATCAGAAAATAAATTAGACTATGGAAAATTCTACAGACAAATAATGCACTTTGTCCAAAATAAAATATAGAACTTAAAAAAAGAGCTAGAGATAGAAGGGAAAACCATAGATTAAAGAAATTTAAGAGAAATCAAAATTGCAAAAGGTGGATCTTATTTGGATTCTGACTCAAACGAAGCACTAATATTTTATGATACTCATAAGACAATCGAAATATTGAATAATGGGCTATTTAAAGATATTAAGAAGTAATCATTTAAAAATTGTGATAATTATATTGTTGTCATTCTTTTGTAGTGTGTTTTTGAGATACATTGTGAAATATTATGGATGAATTTATATGATATCTGAGACTTCCTTCAGAAAGTCATGGGAAGCAGGCAGGTGGATGAAAGGATGGACTTGATAATGTCAGAAGCTAGATACATGGGGGTGCATTATAATACTGCATCTACGTTTTGACGTTGGATATTTTTTTGATATTGGTAAAGGCTGGTATAATATTTGATTAGCTACTTTATAGTAAATGCACTAGTTAGTTCAATAACATTACTATCTTTTATGAAGTTAATAACTCCCTTTGCTGATGAGGCAGACTACTAGGGCCACACCCTGAGCATGTGAAACCTGCTAGGTACATGACGTTAGGCATCTTACTTACCCTCTCCCTCATGTCCTACTGCACAATGGGGGTTATGAGAGTGCCTCCCTGATAAAATTATTGACAGGCTACCCCATACAAAGGATTTTAGCTCAGTGCTCTGCACAAAAGGAGTGTCTGACAAACATTGGCTTCCAACTACCATGAAAATTTCTAAGTTTGCTGGTTTCTTATTTTGGTAACTTATTATAGTTCTTGGAAATCACAAGGCTAGTGGTGAAGAAAATACAGGATTCTGGATTTTAATTAATCCCACCCAGACTTCCACAAGTAGGAAAAGACACTAGGTATGTTGATATCAATCTCAGCTCACAACTTTTCAGAGATTGGTAACCAACAGATCCTTCTCTTATGGTAGTCTTTCATCAGTGGGCAGTTAAGCTATTCCCTAAAAGTCACAGCTTGAAACACAGCACGTGGCTTTCACACCCCCTCCATCTTCTGATTCTCCTGATGCATTCTGGGAACATGATCTAGCTCCTACCCACCTCTTTCCCCTATCTTGAATATTCTCCTTGTCCATACATTCCAGCCACACTGCCCTTCTCTTTGTCCTTCAAACACACCTTAGTCTTCTCACTTTTTCTGCCAGAAAGATAATGCTTTGTTCCTGATTTTCACATGGCTCCTTCTTGCCATTCAAGCCTCTGCTGAAGTGTCACCTGCCAAGAAGTCTTCCCTGAATGCCCACCCACAGTTGCTCCTCCTTCCCAGTAAATTATTTTTACTTTAATATTAGCACTTATCACTGCTTGATATTTTCTTGTTCAGTCTGTGTTTATTATCTTGATCCCCCACTAGTACAGAAGGTCCATGAAATAGGACTCTTGTCTATCTTACTGACCAATGCATTCCTATCTACTGGGATAGTGTGTGGCACATATTAGGAACTCAATATTGATCAAATTAATGCATGACTAAATCCAAGGATCAATAAGGAGTTGAAACTGAAACATACCAACAGCATCAGAGAGTCCGTAAACCCTTTGGCCATATGCATCTGTCTTATCCCAGATGAAGGTGTAGGCCAGGTTGGGAGAGGCCTGGAATGACTTCTGGAAGAGGTGCCCCTCTACAGCAACCATCAGATGAACCTTGATAAGATTCAGGGGCACCGTGGACTGGGTCATGGTGATCTTCAACAGAGACTTATAGCCTGCGGTCCTGGAGCTCAGGTAGCGAAGCTTCACAGTGGAACCAGGGAGCTCAATTTCTTCATGAAGAACCTGGAGAGGAAACATAGGGTGGACATGAGACATGCTTCATCCAGTGACCCCCGGGCAGGTGGGCTGCTCACAACCCTGAGTCTGCCTGTCTGCTGCTGCCCTCACAAAGCATCATGCCTTATGTGGGGTGCAAGAACCACTACCCACGACTGAGAGAAAAAAAAAAAACAACCAAAACTTTATCCTACACCATGGAGTAAAGGGGTTGAGGTTATGATTTTTGGATTAATAATTATTCCTGGTCACTGTTGTGTTTCTTTTTAAAAACCACACTGTTGGCAAAAGATGTAAATAAGAACAGCAGGCTTTATTGCTAGCTGCATGTAAGGAGGCCACAAGAGGCTGTAATTATATGAACCTGCAACTTCCAGTGACAATTGGTATAAAGCAACAGGGAGGCAATAATGTAATATGCCCTCTGTCCTAACACTGATGTAGATCATTAAAGTGCCTCTTATCATGTATCTCTGTGACTAACAGGAATAAAAATGCAATTTGCAGGTGGGTTGCACATATGTATATTGTTTTTTTTATTTTATTAAAAGCTCCGTTGACTGCCAAAGTCTTGAATGACTATCTGGAAACATCTGGAAGATATAGGAGAGATTCAGTTGTCTCTCCAGTGGCCATAAATTCTATTGTGTTCCTACTTTTTGTCTCTCTCCCTTAATATTAGTCTCTGGCCCACCCAGAGAGTGAGATATGGTGAGAGGAAGTTGGCCAGCCAGTTTGGGTTAGGGTAGGATTTGAAGAGACCTACCCTAGTACCTGCCATTCCTACCTGGGTCTCAGGCACGATGGGATTCTGCCCAGGGGCGGCGCTGAAGAAAGTGGACAGCGGGGAGGAGATGATGATTGGATCTGGTCGGACAAAGCCACTGAGGTCACAGCTGGGGATGGAGTTCTCCTCAGTCTTCATTACCAGGGTGTCCATGGCGTAAAAGCTATTCCATGGCAGCCACACGGTGCGCTCCTGGCTCATGAATGGGGCTCGCTCGAAGTGCAGGGTCAAGGAGGCACCCCCATTGGCAATCAGGTCAAACCTGAAGAGGGGGCAAGTGGGCTCTTAGGAATGAACTTAGCTTTAGACAAGGCAGGGGCTCTGAACTGTGCACCTGAGGGCAGTAGGAGGGGCAGAGCACACGAGAGATGAACGTGGGCTTTGAAGGCAGATGGTCTGAGTTAAAATACAATCTCTATCAATGACTTGTCCTGTGATTCTGTGAAAGTTACCAACCCTCTCTGAGCCCCAGTGTCTTCATCTGCGAATTGGGACTAATTATATCAACTTCACAGTATGGCTGAGAGAATGAAATGTGACGACTGCAGAGCAGGGGTCAGCAAACTAAGCCCATGAGCTAAATCCAGCCCGCCACCTGTTTTGGCGAACAAAAGTTTCATTGGAGTACAGCCACGCCGATTTGTTTACTTATCCTCTCCAGCTGATTTTGTGCTACAAAGGCAGAGCTGAGTAGTTGTAACAGAAACCATATGGCATGCAAATCCTAAAATATTTACTATCTGGCCCTTTACAGAAAATGTTTCTCCGCCCCTGCTGTAAAGCACTTAGCATCATGCTAGGTTGATACAAGTATTCAATACATAGTAGAGTTATAATGATCAATGAATGCTAAGTCATGGGAGGGGCTTTCTTCTTATCTACCTGGGCTGTTTTATATTTACATATATATATATATATATATATATGTTTCATAGAGGCTTAATTTTTGAGATACAGTTGACATATAACATTAGTTTCAGGTGTAGTACAACATAATGGTTTGATATATGCATAAGGTACAAAATGATGGCCACAAGAAGTCTAGTTAACATCTATCACTACACATAGTTAAAATTTTTTTCTTGCAATGAAAACTTTTAAGATTCTCTTAGCAACTTTCAATATGCAATACAATATTATTAACTATAGTCTCCATACTGTACATTACATTACATCTGCAGGATTTATTTATTTTATAACTTTATACTTTTGACCCCTTCATCCATTTTGGCCTGTTTTTGATATATTTTTTTAAAGTTTATTTATTTTGAGAGAGGGGTAGAGCATGAGTGGGGGAGGCAGAGGGAGAGGGAGAGAGAGAATCGCAAGCAGGCTCCCTGCTGTCAGTGCAGAGCCCCACATGAGGGCTTGATCTGAATAACCGTGAGACCGGAGCTCTCAGTGCAGAGCCCCACATGAGGGCTTGATCTCAAGAACCGTGAGACCACGACCTGAGCTGAAATTAAGAGGCAGATGCTTAACCTGAGCCACCCTGGCATCCCTTTGATAATTGTCCTTAAACCTTATTCCTGTTTGTTTTTCGAGAGCTGGACAAAGGTATATTGCTAGTAAGGTAAAATAAAGGTAGTTCTTTCCCAATTAACAGAAAAGAAGGAGGTTAATGGAGAGAAGTCTCCCAATTTTGAGTTTTATTCCTCCATCAAGATCTCAACTGTTTGAGGGAAGTAGTGCTTTTCTGTTCACTTCAGAATTTCCAGCAGTTAACAGAGCTCCTGGATCATAGTAAAAACTCAGTGCAAATATACAGACCCACTGGCTTCACCCAATTTGGGTAATACTTTTGGTGTTTTTTGTTTGTTTCATTTTTTGTTTGTTTGCTTTGGTGTTTTTTTTTTTAATTTTTTTTTCAACGTTTATTTATTTTTGGGACAGAGAGAGACAGAGCATGAACGGGGGAGGGGCAGAGAGAGAGGGAAACACAGAATCGGAAGTGGGCTCCAGGCTCTGAGCCATCAGCCCAGAGCCTGACGCGGGGCTCGAACTCACGGACCGCGAGATCATGACCTGGCTGAAGTCGGACGCTTAACCAACTGCGCCACCCAGGCGCCCCAAGGTGTGTTTTTTTTTTTTAACAGACAAAAATGAATGAGCAATAAGCACATGAACATTAAGGTGAATATCAGAGCATGTATGGCACAATTTATTACATGAACTTGTTTGTCTATTTATTTTGGGGAATGCATACTGCTGGGGATAGGATGGATATAGGATGCAGAAGAGAGTCGAATGTTTTGATGTGAAATTGGTATGAAAGAACCAAATCATCAGTGTCTGTGGGACACCCCACTATATGACAGATTGTGTAATTCCTCAGAGCATTCCCAAATACATCCTGTTACTTCCAGGGCTTTGCAACCTGAATAAGCTGAAGAAATCACTAATCCTGAAGGTTGGATAGATGATATGGGAAGTGGGTCTGGGCTGTAATTAGTCAAGAAGCAGCTCAGAAGGATGGGGCAGCATAAGGTAGGGACAGGCAGAAGGCCAAGGACTTAGAAATGTCCTCTGTATTGTCATAGGACTGTGCAGAGTGGGAACACTGGTTTCTGAGAATGAACAAGGGCCGAGGTAGTTCTGTGTATTACATAGTTACTGTCCTAATGCTTTAAAATAGTTAGATTTGGCTACAGAAATGTATGAGATATCAGAAAGTTTGTGAATACTGAGATTTTGATGGAAATCATCAGATGTCTTCTTTGGGTTTCAGAGGTGGGAATATGAGAATAGGGCTATTGTCAGCTGGTAAATTTTGAAACTACCAGCAAGGCTACCTTAGAGCATTAGAAAGTAAGGCCTGACTCTTCACCAGAGAAAGGCAAGACTCATAGTTCTTACCCACATGCTATGTCCATGATTTTGCAGACTGCAGTTTTATGGAAAAAGTGTTACATCAGATTTACAGCAACCATCTTCTTTTACATTTGGAATAGAATGCAATAGTTTGAGGGCTTGGGTTTTTTGTTTATTTGTTTGTTTTTTTTTTTTTTTTTTTTAGCCCAGGGTGGTTGAGTGATTTCCCCATCCCATAGATTTCTTTTCTTCTTCTTCTTCTTCTTCTTCTTCTTCTTCTTCTTCTTCTTCCTCTTCCTCTTCCTCTTCCTCTCCTCCTCCTCCTCCTCCTCCTTCTCCTTCTTCCTCTTCTTTAAATTTCAACTCCATGCCCAGTGGATTAAGGAAATAACATAGCTTTCATCTTGGTGGGGGCTGCACGGGTGCATGTTTCCAATCAGAAGATAATAGGAAAAGGTTGCCTCCTTCACACAGCAGGGTGACAGCTAAATGTATTTAATTAGACCTTTCTGATTACATCCCACCCCCTCAAAACAGGCACAAAAACAACACAGCGCCTAAAGCCACAGATGAAAGCAGAAGGGGTTCACCACAGGACACTATGTCATGTGGATGCTTGTCACCCTGCACTGACTTTGATTTAAAATAGGAGAGAATTTCCAAGAGCCAATTTGCCTTTTTCTTTCTAGAATCTGCCCTCCCCTAGCTGCAATCCCAGTACATGTACACACACAGAAAAGTATTTACCTGACAGGGAAAAAGGGAGAATGATGGTTATTGGCAGCCTTGGACAGGCTGGCCCTTCTATTTGTTTTTCATGTTAGATACTATACCACAAAGCAAAAAAATGTATTTGGGGGGATCCACACTAGGGGTCTTGCCTGGTGGTCACTATAGTCCACAAGGGGAAGCCATGTGGTTCTAAGCCAATAGCATGATCTGTCTTTTTGCCTGCATCCTCAGTTCTGAGTAGGTAGAACCCCGCAAAGATACTTACGTGCCATCTTGGCGGGTGATGGTGTAGCCATATTTTGGGTACTTGACAAAAGACACATTCACACCAACCAGAGGAGTCCCATCTGTAGTTACTACTTGGCCTCGAATGAGAGAAACCAAGCTGAGAGAAAAAGAAACACAAGTCTTGAGCCACACACAGGAAAATAAGACAAGGGGGCATGTCAAGTTCTCCTTCCATCTTGCCATTGTCTCCACCCATCCTCATCTGGTTGCTAAGGTAAGAAGACTCTCAACATTAATTTCTGGATTCACATAATCACACCTCACGGAGAGGTCTTAACGCTTGCTTTCCTTGAGGAACAGAGCTGATGACATGTTGGAGTGAAATCCACGGGCAGCATCTCTAGTCACTTGGCTGGCCAATGGGGTCTCCTGTGCACATTCCCTCTACCCTTGGCCTTGCTCCATTTCTTGACATCATTTGGCTTTTGTTTGGCCCGAGCTTCAGGCTGCCCTCATCACTCGCGCTTGTGCCTTAGTCTGGCACAGAGAGTATTATACTCGGGTGAGAGCTTCCCCATCTGGCTACTCATTTCCTTTTTTGGTCTTGGAGAAAGGCAATGTTACTCTTCTCCTCCAGGCTGGGATGTCAGAGGGAATGGAGAGAAGTGCACAGAGGTGTTTTTTTATGGGGCTGGGACATATACATGCATTGTTTTTTTGCTGCTCTTTAAGAGCAAAATTTCTCACAATCCATGACAGCCTGAGGAAAAGAGAGTATTGGAGCTTTATGTATTTTTTTCTGGTAGAACTATCCTGGGTTCTGACTTCCATGTAACTATATTTCTCTTATATCAAATTCCTGCTATCTTGGTGGGGCAGGGGCAGGGGTGGTTGAAATCCCCCTCAACTTTTTTCCACTGTCAGAGAAAGCTGTCCTCTCTCCAGATCATAGTAACTAGAACTTTTGCAAGAATGACAGTATCAACAAGCAACGTCTGGGAAATCCCCTAAAGCAAGAGAGATGCCACAACAGTCCTCTCAAAATCCATACAGGGAGAATGCACATGCCTCCTCTTACCTAAATTTTCTTGACTTCATAGAGAAATGGGTTACTGAGAACTTCCATTTTTGCACTGAGTCTCCAGCCTATTAGGCAGGTCTGCAGCTATATTGTTAGCCTTCAAGCCACTGGGCAATTTGACAAAGGCAGAGAGGTTCTCAGGTTTCCAGGTTCCTGGACATACTCCCAATTTCTGGGCTAGGTAATCAAGCTGACCTATTCTTTGCCAGAATCTTGTCCAAGTCTGTTTGATTTTTGGATCGCACTTACTTCTGCTATCTCAGGTGGGATGCAGGCATGGAGGAATGCTTTCTCCTGGCACCTCTCTTTTTATTAGCAATAACTACCCCCAGCCCCTGCCACGGTTCAACTCCAACCCTTTGATGATCTCACGAGGGTTTAGACTGTTCCACTGACAGCTCTAATTGTCTGCTACTGGCTGCCTGACAAATGCATCCCATTTTAGCTGGTTCCAACCATAATGCCAGAGGCTTTTGAAAGTGGAAAACTAAATTATGAAAATAATTCTTTTGTTCAATTCCATTTCCTTATCTTAGTGCAGACTAAGATTTCTTTCATGCCTTCCAAGGCACGATTTTAAAATCGATGTGTGTTGATGACCACAAGGTACAAAGTGTTTATGATGAGAAAACAAAGCTGGGAGTACATCTCGCAGTGGGTTTTCTCCCCTCCTTTTTTTTACACAACTGTTATTTATTTTAAATCGTTCCTATAGCATAAGACTTTACAGAGCACCACAGGAATAAAAGGGGCCTGGTTGCCTAGGCTTCCTACTCTCTATTTTCCTAGTTCCTCATTGTTGCTGGCTTCATATCGTTTCCAGGCAGACAATTCACAGAAAAGACTCAGCTGAGACATGCTATCAGTTCGTTTCTATTTATGATTATTGATGTGTAACAATTATCACATTATCTAGATAGTGAGATCTGCTCTATAAATTATAGTGGTGGAGTCAAGGCATTTTAGTTATTTTTGTATGCCATTATCTTGGGGAAACGCCTTCTTAGAAGTCTTGAATTAACTTCTTTTTTACTCCTAGCCTTCTCCTTCATTTTTTTTTTTTTTTTTTTTTTTTTTTTGGTCAGAGGATAATACGCTAAAATTCACATGCTTGGTGAGCTTCAACCTATGTCTTGGAGTTACATTTTGTATTCCTGAATTATGTATCTACACCAACATGCTGGAGTGTGGGCTCATTTGGGTGGTGCTATTTATTGCTACTTTCAAAGCATCAGAGAGGCTTTCTCTAAAGCAAGTTTCTTTTGCCCAGATCTCCGGGGATGCTATGGTCCACAAATATTCTGGAGTCCTTACCTCCTCTTCTGCATCTTGGCTGTGGCTCAAGGTGCCTTCTGGAAGTGTTAACTTTGGTGAGGAGGATAAAATTGAATTTTAAGGGACAAAAAGGAGAATAACAGGAAATTACTGGATTTACAGTAGAAAAAAATGAAATGTTAATAGGAAACTGAACAGAGCATGGGCTTTGGAAAGATGCATTTACAGTATTAGCAAACTGTATGTAAACTATAGTGAAATGCTTATGGCCTGGTGCTAGGGCCATTCAGGACTCTTGGGCAACAGGAATTATGTTCATAATTAAGGGAAATATACCTGTAGAATCCCTGTCCAAGAACTAGGATTTAATAAGCAAGTACTTTTTTGATCAGATATTTATGGTTTCTTTTATTTTTGAGGGGTTCTTGTATTAAGGTAATAATATAACTGTGTGAGTATATTCTATAGTATTATTCTAATTTTATCAATCAAGAAAATGAAGTTTATAAGGTTAAATAAGTTGTCTAATATGACACGGCTAGAGGGGTGCCAGGGCTGAAATAGAAGAGGGCTGAGATGATTTTTTTTTTCTTTTTAGTAAAACTAGGACAGAGAGAGGCTAAAGTTGCTGGCCCAATGTGACCTTGCTAGCCCAAGAGCCCTCGTATTAAAAGAGCTGTCAGGAAGTGGGGCTGCACAACTTCCCAGAGAGTTCTAAGGGGTTGTAGAATTAACTGGCTGTACCATTATTCCTTACCTTCCCATCCCACCTTTGCCAGGCTCTCCCAGGGAGAAGCAGAGTCTGAGTCATGACCTGCTGATGCTTCCTCCCCAAAGTCTAAGGTAGGGGCACCAAGAGAATCATTTATAAAGCTAGGGGCTCCTGTAAGAAGTGAGAGCAGGTATTTTATTTGCTGGCTGGAAGGCTGCTTGGGCAGCGTACTTCCTGAGTTGCTTCTGGGCCTCCCCAGAATGAAGTAGGATAAAGAGAACTAAGAGAAGAATGGCATGAGAAGGATAGTTAGTGGGGTGAGGAGGCCAGAAGTGCCCCACTCAAGTTCAAGGTTCCTAGAGGCTTCATGAAAGAGGACCCAACCATCCATTCTTACTTCTCTACAGAAAGGAGCATAGAGATGAGACAGATATCCCCAAGAAGACTACGCCTGCCATCTTCACATCTGCACATACCGTCGACATCTGGACCCAGACCCACCAAGAGCAAGATCTGTGATATGTAGGCAGACCGTAAGAAGTCCCCTGCCTCTCCTATCCTTTCTCTTACCTCCAGAATCAGAAACAGTGCCTAGAAGGGAGAAGGGGATGGGATGTCTCAAAGCCAACTCTTCCCCCTGGCTCTCCTCTCTGGGTGTACAGTTCTAACTTGTCCTGGGAGGAAGGGCCAAACTTACTATATAATAAATCTAGAATTTGCCCCTAGAATATTCATAAGTCTCAAATTAGCAACTGAGAGCAAAAGTAAACATAAGAGAAACTCTATCATTGTGCAAAGAGGGGTAACATGCCCCAGCATGACATCTTGCCCAAAGTAGGCAGTTAGCAGATGCAATTGATGGGGTTGCTGTGCAGATTAGAGATGGTCTATATAAAGTGTCTGGCTCATAAGTGCTCAATAAATTCTAGCCACTGGCATTATCTTGGCTCTAAGGTGCCAGAAATGATAAGCTATGTTATTAAGTTAATAATTGCTTTCAAAAATACTCTATTGAATGAAGTATTTCAGTGATGATCAAACAAAAGCCACTACCAGAGGTATTTTATAAAGAGAGATAAAGTAATGAAATGTTGTAAAATAATAGATTATAAAAATGATCTAAAAACCAGACAATCAACAGGTGTCTCCAGCAGGTTCTAGGTTGAAGGTGGCCAAATCCTACAGACAGATGAGGACTCTGCTCTGGGTCTCGACCCATAGACAGCAAGGGGCCCTCTGTGAACCAGAGCAAGGAGCTGCTCTCATGAGGTAGTTTCCAGGCCAACTGGGCCCATGGAAAAACGGGAGCACCTCTTCCTGCTCTGATAGGGAGGCAACCAGCCACCTCGGGGTCTGTGTGGACAGAAGGGTGCCCACCTGCTATTGAAGGGGTTGTCTCCAGGAATGATGTGGGTGCTGTCTTTGCCTGCCAAGAGCTTGATGCGGTCATAGAAGGACTTCACGGCAGGCAAGTCTGTCTGGCCCTGCTGAATGATGTCCAGGGGGTCCCGAGACCCTCGGCAGAGCAGGCTGTTCTGACAGGCGGACTGCAGGCAGCAGTCAGGGTCCAGGCAATCCACCAGGCCATCTGGAAGGGCAGAGGGAGAGCCAGGGTCAGTGCATTGCACAACACAAAGCTGCTGAGAGATGCTAACACCTTTGTCATGAACAGCATCAACCCTTCCCAAGGGCTTGAAGTGGCAGGTTTCACACGACAAGTCTAGTTTAATTCCAGTATATATGCATAGAAAATAAAAGACTGAAAGGAAATAATTGAAAATGTGGACAAATGATTATCCCCAGGTAGTAGATTAGTGTGTTTCTCTCCTTCTTTATTATACTTTGCTAGGATTTCTACTTTTTCTGTTATGAGCAAGTATATTTGAGTGGTTGGAAATAAAACCAAATATTTCGCTTTTGGATAGAGCAGCACTAAAAATTACCCATAGCCAGTTCTCAGGGCCTTGTGCTAATTGGGTGCACAAATCATCAAAATGCATGGGATTCCTTAAATCTCAGTTTAATGGAGAAACTGAGATCCATCTCTGCTCCTTGTCAGACAGGGAAGGTACTGCTGACCAGTGTGAGAACTGGGTGGGTGAGTTTTGCATTTTCTGGGAAATGTGGAAAAATGGCTTTGGTTCCAGCACCAAGAAAGTAAGCTATCAGTTCACCCGATCGTTTCTGGTTCCACCTTGCTACACACCCGTAACACTTTGAACATCCTGATTTACTAGGTCCTTGGCCCTACATCCCTTTCCTGGGCTGTTTCTTATCATTCATGTACCATTCAACAAATATTTGAGTGCCATCCATGTTCTGGAAATGCAACATGGTATGAAGAACAAAGAATGATGGGGTTGGTCCTTAAGAAGCTGACAGTACAGTGGGGAAACAGATGCGACTCATCTTTTACAACCCAGACTAGGTATGGCCACCTCTTCTAGGAAGCCTTCCTGGTGATGCCTCTGACTAGGTTATGGTACTCCTGCTCTGTGTATCCCTGAATCACAGTTTCTCAAAGAATGGTACTGCATCAAAATCCCATGAGTCTCAAGGGTCTATTCCCGAGCTTCCCAGGGAGAGCCTCCAGGAACAGGTCCTGGGATCTGCCTTTCACCCATGCTTGCCCGGTGATTCTAATGCACAATAAATTTTAGAAACCTTTGTTAATGCCAACTTCCTTGGGCTAGAATCAATTATCTCTGTGTGCTTGCCTTCCTGTCTGGAAAATGAGCTCTTTGAAGAGAATAACAGTGTCTTATTCATTTCTACATTCATGCCTTACTTAGTGCCAGCCACGGAATTGGGTATTCAACAAAGGTTTGTTGAATGAATAAATGACTGTTTCCCATTCTTCACACGCGTGTTAGGGCTGAGCATGGGAATGTTTCGGGTAGTGTTTGCTCCTTGGAATTCCCTATTAGAATGGATTAGTTGGCCAACCCTTATTCACTCTGCTGGGAATTGACTGAACACACAGTGGAGAAGACTGGAGAATAACTTGCTTGCACCTCCCAGATTTGATAGCAAGACACTTTGGGGCCATAATTAACATCATGGAAACATGTACTCAAACCCTGGGCTGGGACTTGACAGACACTTGTACTGGAACACTGAATCAGAGGCCTGGCTGCATGTTTTAAATTTACTACAATGTAATTTTTTGGCATTACTCTTTTCATTTGGTTCTGCTAACAAAATTGAAATATGTAATTTCACCGAAGTTCCACTGTAATTTAGCAATTAATGTACAATTATTTTAATGCATTACTTTCTTTTTAGCAAACAAACAAATTAGGAGGTTGTGTGTTTTGCTTGGCTTTAAATTACTAAAACTAGCCTCTCATTTTCCACATGGGCAAATGTGGCTTCAGTGCCTTGTAACACATTTAGATTTACAGAATTTCCTAGAAATGCAGACCCAGGAGGGTGAGCAGGCGCACACACTTTAAATTTAGAGACTTTCGAAATCAAGGCTCTGAACACCTCTGCCTGATATGCTGGCTGAATCAGGTGCTCCCTAGAGCCTCACAAATCTCATACCCAAGAAATGGGGCCAGAGAATTGTATCTCAGCAGCAGGATGATGCTGGAGCACCATCACAGACCTATGTTCAGATCGTATAGTGGATCCCATAGCCACTGGCAGAATAAGAAAAAGAAAAGAAAAAACGCATAGCATTCTGCCTTTAACATCACCTTCCGTGGACCGCCTCCACCAGACAGAAGGAATCCACCACGGAATGCCTGCTTTGGATTTAAAATTATCCTGCTGAGATAGGTTAGCAGTGCTTCATTCAGCAGCTACAGAAACTTCACAGGTGAGAAAAAACACACTGTTAGTAGCACTATAGATTTCTTTAAGGCCACTGGCCTCTTCCCATTAGAAGTTCCATCTGTCTCTGGTGGTCTTTCCCTCCTGAAGCTGGGAACATCTCCTACCCCCTATCCGATTTACCACCCCTTCCATCTAACCAGCTTGAGAACCTCATCAGGCTCAAATAATAACCTGGGACAGTTT
Organism: Lynx rufus; assembly: GCF_022079265.1. NCBI lineage: Eukaryota > Metazoa > Chordata > Mammalia > Carnivora > Felidae > Lynx > Lynx rufus. Next base: position 180,940,843 of record NW_025814823.1, read on the forward strand.
TCCTATTAAGCACTCAACACTTTTCTCCCCAACCCCTGCTAGTCTGCCGCTCATTCTGGACTTGCAACTTCTTCCAAAGGGTGGACCTCAAATTTCCCTACTGTTTTGTCGATTCTTGGCTTTTTATTTAAGGGCCTGTCTGGCAGGAGATGTCCCATAAACACATCAGCAATCGCAGATGGCAAATGCTAAAAAAAGAAAAAAAAGGATAGAAATGATTTCCTCCTACGTGTTTGCATTGAACTGCTCCAGAGATTGTGCATTTGGGGTTCTATCGGTTATTAAGTGTGAGCATACGTTATTCCTGTAATGACCTCATCATGTTGCATGATTATGGGCTGCTGCTGCCGAACACTTTCAAACGACACCGTGAACTTTAAATTGGCACTGCTATCTCCCAGCGGCCTGTCAGTCATGAGAGCCGCATCTTTATGCCAGCAAGCCCCTTGCATGGAGTCTGACATGGCAATCTTCAGTAAATTACCCTGTCACTGACAATCTTGCAGTTATCTTGCAAACAATCAAGCAGGCAATCAAACTGTCCTGAATTGCCAGTTCAGGACCCGAGAGGCTGCCAGCGTCTCTATTCAACAGGGGCGCGAGAGCGGCACAGCCCTCCCGTGACATTGGCCGATTTCTTTCTTTATTTATCCACCTACTTGTTTGTCTGGTGGGCTTTTACCCAGTGAGGGTGGCGAAAGAGGTGTGCAGAGACCTCAAAAAGGGCCCAATTCTGACTCAGCGTTTTGGGAAAATGACCCAGGCCATCCTGAGCAGGCCCCACAGCAGTGTCCCACGTTTGCCTAATGGGTCCTCATTTACTTCACTCTGTGAGATGTGGCCGTGGAGAATTATCTAGGTGCTTTCTGTCAGGATGCATGCTAAATCACAGCTCTGGCTATATTCCACATGTGTATGTCATACGCTAATTGCAATGGCCATTTCAGAGAAATATGGATGTGGAGAAACTTTCTGGGAACAATGTGGGAGGCATTCTTTTTACTGCTTTTGATAAAGAAAATCAGAGAGTCTTCCATAACAGGTCTGGCAACGTGAAGCAGAAATCAGGTTGATGCTAAATTGATTCCTTTGAATTAGAATTCCTAAAGTAAAAAGCCAAAAAATCTACACAGCATCAGAGGGAGGTTCCTGGCCTCTGGAATCAGACAGATTTGGGATTGAAGCTCATCTCCTCTAGTCCTCGGTTGTGTAAGCTTAGATAACCAATCTTGCCAAACTTTAATTTCTTTGCCTGTAAAACTGAGTTATAATAATGCATATAGCATAGGGTGCTGTGATGGGGAATAAATGAACAGATACACACACACACACACACACACACACACACACACACACATATCAGTTCGGCATAGTTTGTGTTCAATGAACTATAACCAGAAACCCTGCAAAGTTTTCAACTTTTTCAGTTTATAAAAACCAGACATGGCAGGGCACCTGGGTGGCTCAGTTGGTTAAACGTCCAACTTTAGCTCAGGTCATGATATCACGGTTTGTTGAGCCCTGCATCAGACTCTGTGCTGATAGTTCAGAGCCTGGAGCCTGCTTCCAATTCGGTGTCTCCCTCTCTTTCTGACCCTCTCCTGCTCATGTTCCGTCTCTGTCTCTTAAAAATGGAAAAAAAAAAGTTAAAAAAATTAAAAACCAGACATGGTTATAAATGAAATTAATATCCCCTATTAGAGTCATTCACTGGTATTTGCTATGGGTAGGTTGAATCCTGTCAAAAATGCTATGTTTCTAAATAGCAATAGGTAAATGGACAGTATGAATAAATGCTATGGGTGGAACGAGATTTGCACGTATCCTTGATTTAAATCCTCACATAACCCCACAGAGCAGAATAATATAACCCTTAAGCTGCATAGTCTGGATCAGGCTGTCTGGGTTTGACTCTCAGATCAGGTACCCAATCTGCTGACCCTGGGCTAGTAACCGCTCTGCACCTCAGTTTCCTCGTGTACAAAATGAACTGATGACAATGATGTTAGAAAGCACAGTGTGGAGGATTAAAGCAGTTATTACACATATAGTACTTAGAACAGTGCCTGGTACAGTGACTACTCTGTTAACTGTGTGTTACGCCCATTATCACGCCATCATCCACTCTATAAAGTTGGAAACTGAGGCTCTGAGAAGCTGAGTAAGTTATCCAAGTGGCTACGAAGGAGTTTTGGATAAAAAGTAGGAAAAGGCAACCAGTGAGATCATTACTCTTTGTCTTCTTCATTATCAGGAGGAGGTGATGTTTCTTTCCCAAAGGGAGTGTGAAGACAGGGCAGTGGACACCCATCAACTCTGGAAGTGTGGGTGGCCGTGAGATTTAATTACCTTTGCAGGCTTGTCTACTCCTACAGTTGGGAAAGAATCTGGTTGGTTAAAATGAGCTTCTAAAAGGAATCAACATGAGAAACGAGATACCTGGGGATTTATTCCCTGCACTGCAGGCCGCTGGGGACCACACTATTTACCTGTGAGATTCAAAGCCCCCATTCAGCTGTTTACCATTGGCACAAGGTGGCACTTGCCTTCTGGGCTGGCTACAAGTTTGCGCCAGCTGTTTCCAGCCCCTGCCTAGTTCGCTCTGTTAGATTTTTAAAGGAGTTCCTTTAAAAGATTCAACCTCAAAGCCTTAACTGAACACTTACTAGTGAAGCTATGCTCAGGGGGAGGAGGCCACGGGTTAATGGAGAGGCTGCAGAGAGCCATAGTAGATACTGGGTATTTCAGAGTTGGTTGAAACATGAGCATGTTTTCTGTTTGGGGAAGGCTGCCTGAGTCTGTACATCACTCTTACAGGGAAGGGACATCTCCAGGAATGAGAGGGTGTTTATTTCATTCATTTCACTTATTTTCCTCTTTGATCTCTGTAAACTGGGCAGCTTATGGAGAATCCAGATGAAAGCATTTTGTTCAATTTTGGTGTCATTTATTCCCTGTAGCTTGGTATGCAAGTGATTCCCTTTATAACCTGCATGAACTCTCCAGCTTTCTTGGGTATTAAAGGCTTCAGAGAAACATCTAAATTTACTCTTCTTAGTTTCATTTCGTGACAGGGTGGCATGAATCGACTCCAACAACTCACTTCAGGTGTCGTGGGTAGCTCTGCTACAGTCTGCACATAGCACTTGATGGGAATGGGTTATCATCTCAGATTTTAAAATTGAGCTTCACTCTTTCCAGATTATGGTTTGGTGAGTGGCATCACCAACCACCAAATCTGCCTTCCCTACTCCTTGGGCCAAGAGGCTGGTTAAAACCTAGGCTTTGAAGAGTACCTATATTTCCATTCATCAGATGTTCAAGAATAGGCAAACTGAATCAATTATGGTAGAAAGTTAGGACTTGCAGTTACCTTAATGGGGAGGTACTGGCTGGGAAGGACACAGGAGAACCTTCTGATTGCTGGAAAGGTTCTAGATCCTCACCTTATGCACTTGGCTATATAGGCTATATATATACATATGTGTGTGTGTGTGTGTGTGTGTGTGTGTTATACACACACATAAATAAATATATATATATATATATATACACACACACACATCTCTATAGGATGTATACACACACACATTCATTCATCGGGATGTATATTTAAGATTATGCAATTTATGTACTTGCTAACAGACTGACTTCAGGCAAGATACCAACCTGCCTGTGCTCTGTCTTCCTTATTTGCAAAGTGGGCATGATGATACCTCACATGAGCAATGAGAGGACTAAGATAATCCACGCAAGGTACATGAACAGTTGTGAGCACCTAGCAACCTAGTATGTGCTTCAGAATCTTTTCTATTTCTTTTCTCCTTTTTGAGTCTTCTTGGCATCGTATAGGTTTGTTTAGCACACAGAGTGAGGTACTTGCCAAGTTCTCATTTCCCTAAGGAAAATACAGGGAATCCAGGTGGTGGACCCAATAAATCCTAGGGTCATTCTTGAGATCAGTTAATGATGGAGAGGTAGAAAATTAACAAAGAGTGGAGGGAAGGGGGGAGGCAACAAGTTGGGGCAAGAAGGAAGAAGCCTATGCTGTTTGGTTTTTGTGATGGAAATAAAGGAGTGGTGAGGGCTCCCTGGCAAAGGCTCGAAGTGTCTGAATGGCCAGGCACATAAAGAGGTTCTTGAGTAAAAAGAAATGAGGCAGCTGTAGTATTCTTTTTTGCCTTGGGAATTATTTTCTTTTAAGGTGAGCTCTTTCAGGACTGTGTCTAAAGTGTGTGGGGTCCCTAGCAAATATTTTTTGTCCGGGCCCCTGTCTACATAAACAGTTTGAGTTACCCAAATTGACATATCAGCACCATTCTGGCAGGCTGATCTCACATGATCTTGCAAAATTTTCCTCCAGCCAGCAGGAGCAATCTACTTGCCAATCTGTCCACTAGAATTAAGGCTGGGCAATGGGCCCTGAGATATCTCATAAATGCAAATTCCCAAATATCTCTGAGAATCTGGTCAACCTCACATGCATGGGGATGGGGTAAGGAATGAGAGAGGATCAGAAAGCACCCTGAAATGGAGAAATAGGGACCAGGGCTCAGGTGGGTCCTAGTCTGGGCTGGCGTGCTTCACCCATACAGCACTGCTGACCCTGGCCACTCCCTGCCACTGGAGGAAAACTTAGAAAATTTCAAAGGTGGGGGACACTTCAAAGCTCAAGAACTCACTTGCCCAGAGCAGCACTGGATTCTTGGTCCAGTTAGACAAATAGCAAAATAATATGGGCTTTAGAGTCAGAATGGTTAAACCCTGTTCTATCATTCATTGGCTATGTAACCTTGGCAAGTGAGGCAAGTGACCGACTTCCTGTGACTCAGTTTTCCCACCTATAGAATGGACTTAATAGCACCTACTTCACCAAAGAGCATGGAGATTCTATAAGATGGTGCACATGAAATGAGATGATGAAGATATTGCACTGAAAACACAGGAAGAGTTCAACTAGTGGAGGCTATTCTTCATAATATTTTCTGCACTCCACCAGGGAAGGTACTGTTCCATTTGCATTTTACCCAATGCCTGCTGACAAGTTGGAAGTGAGGGATAATTGAAAGTATTCTGGCTTGATGTAACTAAAAAGTGAAAGGAGCAGGCAAGGCTGACTTGATTTAACCTGGCAATATGAGATTAGTTCTTCATTGCCTCTGTTAGGTCTCCCACATTGCCAACCTTTTAAAGCAATAGATTGGCTGACAGGGTGCTCATTTGGAAGGTTTCACCTGCCATTAATACCCCGGCTGCCTGATGGACCATCGTTACACAGGCATCCCCTCCCTCCCAACCAGAGCAACTGCCATTCTTAAATATTGCAAGAAGTGGGATTGTATTTGTGCTGCTGCTGGAAGTCCTGTTGGAAGTTTTCCTCTCTCCTCTTGCCAACTCTTTTTTGACAGTCCCTGAGTTCCAAGGCCAGAGATCCTTGCTCCAAAGCACCTTTGGCTTTTCTTACACTTAGCAATGGAAGATCAATCATGTCCGACCAGAGATCTGGCAGAATGGAGGCCCACTGAGAGCTGCTTTTCTTGGTTTCCTACTCTTCAGGACACGTGCGAAAAAGAAAGCAAAGGCTGCTTAGGAAAACCCAGGCACTGTTACTGAAGACAGGGATATAATCTAGATAAGACCACTTTTTAATGGGACTCTAGCTTACCAGGAAGCTACTGGGGCATCTGGTCAACCCCTCACGTATGGGGTTAGGGGTAAGGGTTGGTAGAAATTTTGTGACAATGAGCTTGTAGTGTGTATCCAGTTTTTCTTTTTTTTTTTTTTTTGAGTGTTTATCAAAAGTAAACAAATGGAAAACAAAAACAAAAACAAGCTCCATCAATAAAAACCTTTAAAACCAATTCTTCTTAAAATATAACCAGCACTGGAATCACCCGGGACCTTGTTAAAATGTAGATTCTAATTCTCTGGTCCTACAGCGGTCTGCATTCCTTATGTTTCCAGGTAATGCTGATGCTGCTGTTCTGAGCCCTGACTTCCAGAAGTCAGGCTCTAAACCACTGTTGGTCAAGGCATGCTTCCTGACCTCCTGCCCTGGAATCACCTCAGTGATTTTAAAATGCTGATTCTTGCTGTCACCCAGGCCTACTGAATTTCTGAGCACGGAAATGGAAAATTGGTATTTTAAAGAAGATTCCCAGGTCATTCTTTTGCCGACTAAATCTCAAGAACCCCTGCTCTGAGTTATTGAGAATGTCCCACAAATATCCATAGCAGTATATCTGACTCTGAGAGACTAAAGTGGTTTTCCAAACTGGGGGATGTTAATGGGGGTTCCCTGAAACATAGAAGCAGAGGTGACACTGGAGGATACAACTTGGGAAATGTTGGTGAAGCAGGTAAGCTAGTTTTTTTTTACAGCAGGACTTCTCAGAGCCTTTGACATGTGAATATGCATCATGAATCTTTAATATTGCAATGGAACATGAAGCATTTCCTGACCATGGACCCCTTTTGTCCCAGAGCATCTCCCCACAATAGTCTAGTGCAATACAGGTTGGGAAGCACTTCATGGACACAGAGCTCTAGGTTTGGGAGCTCTGTCCTTGGAAGGACGAGCCACACCTTCATCTACTCAATACTCACAAGTGGTAGCCCTATCCTTGAATGACCTTCTCACAAAATGCACACTTTGGGATGATTAGGTGCAACACACAACACATCATCACTACTAGCACATTAGCTCAGAGTCCCTGTCCTTGGGCTTCTAGTGCCCCCCAAAGCCAGTGTATTTCAGCAAAAAGACCCTATGTTAAGTGACACAACCTGGGGGGGGGGTCAGTAGGATGAGGAAGCATTAATGGCAACCACGTCTAATCAGAGCTAATGGTTGGCACTTATGAAAAGTTTACTGGGGTGGGGGGCATCTGGATGGTTCGATCCATTCAGTGTCTGACTGTCGATCTTGGCTCAGGTCATGATCTCAAGGTTCATGGGTTTGAACCGCACATTGGGCTTGGTGTTGGCAGTGTGGAGCCTGCTTGGGATTCTCTCCCTCTCCCTCTCTCTCCTCGCCTTCCCTGCTCATGCATTCTCTCTCAAAATAAATAAGTAAACATTAAAAAAAAAAAAAAAGAAAATCTTACTGTCTTACTGGGTGTTAGGCACCATGCTAAGTGCCCTACACTCATCCCCTCATTAAATCACCACCAGATTTTCAGGCATCATTAGCACCACTGTTTACAGATGAGGAACTGGAGATTTAGAAAGAAAATAACTTGCAGAAGACCACACAGCTGCTTGCATGTTGGGGCTGGGTTTGACCCAGTTTGTAGCACTCTGAAGCCAAGTCCTACATGGATCTGCAACATAAGGTCTGTTACAGTAGAATGTTCCAAATGGCTAACACACAGGAGTCATTGTGCCCACCACTATGACATGTTATTATCTGCACTAAGCTTTTTTACCTAAGGCAGGACTATGCCAATCAGAAGAGGAACAATTTAAATACATACTGGAGGGAGATTTACCTTTTGAAAATCTGGGATGCCAAGTGTTTTAGCCAGCCCTCTGCCCTCGCTCCCTCTTCTGATAGGTGGACCAACACAGGGCTGTTCCTCTGCCAGCCGCTTAAGCTCCTCTGTGCTTTGACAGACTACACCTTGCACCTTATCCAGCCATCATCCCATATGCTCATAAGAACACTTTGAGGTGGCTTCTATGATGTCCATTTTGCAGATGAAGAAGTTGAGGCTTGGAGAGGTTAAGAGCCTTGTCCATAATCACACAGCTAGTAAATGATGGAGGAGTGATTAACCCTCTGGCTGTCCACCTCCAATGGCTTCTATCCTCAATTCTTCATAGGAGGCTATGAGTAGTCATGGCCTTATAAAGGTATCTGGTGAGTATTGTAGGACATGGGGAACAAAATACTGAGGCTTCAGAAAACATCTTCATTTTCTAGTTGTTCTTTCTCTCAGCCTGCTCTCTTTTTCCTTCCCCCCTTTTCCTCCCTCTGCTGCTTCTCCTCAACCCAAACAGAGCCTCTAGGAATAATGATCTCACTTGATGAGAACTGGCCCACCTTGGACGTTTCCTGACAGGCCTCTCTGGCACAGTCTCACCCTTGTTAGCCTAGGGCCATGTTTTTTATACCTGGGGGATTTCTATCCTGGCTGCTGCCATCTCCCCACTTTTCTGTTACAGACACTACTGGCAACAGAGAGCAAGGGTCTCTGATCTCAGCCACCGATGTCCCCAAATACTCACCCTTTGCCCGCTATTCCTGGCCTCTTTCAGTCCAGTTATTCCCCCCTCCCCTGTGCCCCTCATCAACCTTGCTTTCAAAGAGCCCACTGACAGGTCAGACAGAAGCCAGCCCAGCAGGGGGTGGCGGGCTGGTGGGGTGGCAGACAATGACCTGCTGGGCCCCTCAGAAAGAAAAGGGGCTGTCACCACCGGCAACATCTTTGAGCAACAAGCTGGAACAGTTACTTTCTGTCTGAGGAGAGACCCCGTCTCCTGGGGGGAAGGCGGGGGACTGTTCCCCCTACTCCTCCTTGAGCTGAGAGAATTAGCAGAGGGCAGGATGTCTGTCCTTTTGCTGCATGAAGAAGTTACCCCCAGACTGCCAATTGGGAGAAGGGAGAAGACTCAGCTATTATACAAGCTTCCTGCTGGATTAAGGAAATCTGAAGTACTAATTCCTACACATGACTATTGCCATGGTCCATGTACTATGCTTAGCAGTCCCTGGAGATCTCCTTGTTTCATTTCCACTTCCACTCTAGGGGCAGGCGTAGGGGCTAGGAGCCAGTATTGTACTCCCAATTAACATCACAGGAGCTGGAGGTTTGCAACTTATTGGCTGTGTGGCCTTGGGCTAATTAGCTTACCTCTCTGAGCCTTAGTTTTCTTATCAGTAAAGTGGAAATAATAACAACAATAATAATAGTTTAACAGGGCCTTTGTCAAAGATTAAATAGACCTTGTGCAAAGGCATTTAGTGTATAGCAACAATCTGTTTACTCTGGATTTATAGATGGAGAACCCAGTCCTAGAGAGGTTAGGTTACTAGAAAGGGTTGGGCAGCTGCTCATGACTGGTAGAGGTAGGATTCACACACAGGTGGCCCAGCCTCAAATATGCTGATCACTCTCACTACTTTACGCATCACCAAGCTGCCCATGGTTTGTAAAGTCCGGCTTCGCTCAACAGTGATTCTTGGCAGCCCCTGCCTTTCCTCTTGCCTCAGAAGAGGACTATGGAGCTTGTATACCTACTGCTACCATCCCACAGGAGGTCCATGTGCAGGGTGAGCCAAGTTGAAAATAGAGATGAAGAGAAGTATAACTGTGTGTTCACGTCTTACTGAAAATAAATCATATATCTTACATTTAGATTTTCTTTGCATTAATAAAATGGTATGAATGGTAGGTAGTGATTTGGATGTCATTGTATGGGTGTATTTTTAATCCTAAAATGAAATGTATTCATACTAAAATAATGTATTGCATTAAAGGCAAGTGCTGTGTATCCTAGAGTCTTCTCATTAAAACCTCCATTCATTCAATTCATTTAATAATTAGTTGGCCAAGACAGAGAGGGACCCTGTAGTTAGGAACCTAGATTCTAGAAGGGAAACAATTAACAGATAAATGTATATAGACTTAAAATATTTTTTTAATGTTTATTTTTGAGAGAGAGACAGAGTGTGATTGGGGAGAGGCAGAGAGAGAGGGAGACACAGAATCTGAAGCAGGCTCCAGGCTCTGAGCTGTTAGCACAGAGCCCGATGTGGGGCTTGAACCCATGAACTATGAGATCATGACCTGAGCCAAAGTTGGATGCTTAACCAACTGAGCCACTCAGGCGCCCCTAAAAAGTTTTTTTTAATGTTTATTTTTGAGAGAGAGAGAGAGAGAGAAAGACAGAGAGAGGAAGACACAGAATCTGAAGCAGGCTCCAGGCTCTGATGTGTCGCACAGAGCCTAATGTGGGGTTCGAACTCACGAAACCATGAGATCATGACCTGAGCCAAAGGTGGATGCTTAACTGACTGAGCCACCCAGGCACCTTTACATGTATAGTAGACTTTGAGAAGGTGGTAGTGTTTTAAAGAAAAGTAAGGCAGGACAAAGGGTAGGCGAGTGATGGAGGAGGGGGTTTGCTACTTATCTTTTTTTTTAAATTTTAATTAAAAAAAATTTTAACATTTATTTATTATTGAGAGACAGAGCATGAGCAGAGGAGGGGCAGAGAGAGAGGGATACACAGAATCTGAAGCAGGCTCCAGGCTCTGAGCTGTCAGCACAGAGCCTGATGTGGGGCTCAAACTCATAAACCATGAGATCATGACCTGAGCCGAAGTCAGACGCTTAGCTGACTGAGCCACCCAGGTGCCCCAAGGGTTTGCTACTTTAGATACAAGGCTTTCCAGAAGTGTTTGGGGAGACACCTGAAATGAGGAAACAAGTCATGGAAACCTTTGGAGGAAGAGCATTCTGGGCAGAAGAAACAGCAAGTACAAAGGCCCAGGGTGGCAATGTATCATCAGAGTAGAAACAACAAGATGGTGGACGTTGGGCAGGATAAGGGAGAAGAGTAGACAGAAGATGTAAGTGCTGAGTAGAAGCAAGAGCTCACTAACACAGAGCAATGGAAGCCATTGTTGCGACCTGGACGCCATTCTGTGGGAGATATAATGCTCAGGGAAGGTTTGCATGGGGGCATGATGTGATCTGACTTTTAAAAGGATTCTTCTTTTTTTCAGACAGCCAGGAAGATGATGGGAATACAGACTGAGCATGCCTACCAAAAGCAGTTGACCATCTTTCAAAACAAGAAGAAGGTCCTGCTGGAAGAAATTGGCAAGGAGAAGCTCCTGCAATACTACAAAAACATTAGTCTGGGCTTTCAGACACCAAAGGAAACCACTGAGAGCACCTATATTGATAAGAAATGCCCCTTTACTGGTAATGTGTCCATCCGAGGGTAGATTCTGTCTGGTGTGGAGCCCAAGATGAAGATGCAGAGGACCACTGTCACCTGCGACTACTACCTCCACTACATCTGAAAATACAACCGATTCAAGAAATGCTGCAAGAACATGTCTGTGCCTCTGTCCCTCTGCTTCTGGGATGTCCAGATCAGTGACACTGTCACTGTGGGTGAGTGCTGGCCCTTGAGCAACACTGTGCACTTTAAGGTGCACGAGGTCACCAAGGCCACCAGCACCAAGAAGCAATTCCAGAAGTTCTATGACTTGACATCTGCCCATACCCCAAGAAAATAAAGTTATTTTCCCAGTCTTGGGCTTAGCTAAAAAAATAAAAATAAAAGGATTCTTCTGACTGCTTTGTGTGGAATAGGCTGGAAGTTGGAAGACCAATAGTCCATCCTAGTGAAATTGGTGGCATGATCTGGGTTGAGGTGGAAAGATATTACAAAACCATGACCTTGATGGTTGTGAATAAATGGAGGGCCAGACAAGGGTGCATGCCCAGATCTGTGCAGCAACATTCATAGACAAAGATGGCACATGAGAAATTCAGGAATGACCATTGCAGCAGACCACATGATAGTTGGGAAGTGACAGTAGTGGTGTTGGACACCAAAGAGTGCTTCGAGTGATGGGCGCCAGTGGGCTGGACGTTTCTCCCTGGATCTGCTCTCCCTGAGCCATGTGTTTTATGAGCGAGCATAGCAGAAGTAAGAGTAGGGGAAGCTGGCCCCAGTGACTTCAGTGTCCCTTTCTCTATGGATTCCCCTTTCCCTTGCCTCTCTTCTCCCAGAACTCAGCAGCCTTGGACTCTTTGGAGAACCTAATATACAACTACTTTCAGAAGAAGGGTCTGGGAGGAGCACAAGCAAGACATTTAGAATTAGGAGAACTGGGCTCCAATCCCAGTGCTTTGCTGTTGACTTTGGGCAAACTACTCTCTAGCTCCTCAGTTTCTTTGTTGGCTAAATGCAATCCTCCATTGTTAAATGTCGGCAACTGATTCAAAGATGTTTTGTAGGCCAGATATTATCTGAGTGAGCTATCCAGATCACTGGGTTGTGATCTCTGAGGGAAAATACCATTCAATGTAGCATGAGTGGGTGTGGGATTGAGGAGGATACTTTAACGTTTTTTATTTTTTTAATTTTTTTTATTTTTTATTTTTGGGACAGAGAGAGACAGAGCATGAACGGGGGAGGGGCAGAGAGAGAGGGAGACACAGAATCGGAAACAGGCTCCAGGCTCCGAGCCATCAGCCCAGAGCCCGACGCGGGGCTTGAACTCACGGACTGCGAGATCGTGACCTGGCTGAAGTCGGACGCTTAACCGACTGCGCCACCCAGGCGCCCCGAGGAGGATACTTTAGAACAGGGACCAAATAATGGATTTCTGATTTTGAAATGTTATGTATTACTTGACATGATGGGCTTTTGGTTGGGAACAGTGTGTGTGTGGTTAGAGGATCTGAAGTCACATTACATAGGGAGATACTAATGATTAGACCTGTCATTTCAATAAGGTGGCATTCAGGCACTTTCTATAAACTTTCTAGTCAAACCTCACAAAATGTCTGTGAGGTTGGTGTTGCTGTTCCTAGTTTACAGATGAGGAAACAGAGGCTTGGATGGGTTAGGTGCTTTGCTCAAGGAAGTAAAACCAGTAAGAACTGGAGCCAAAACTTACACAAGTCTGCTTGACCCAAGAGCCTGTGGACCCTGGCAGAAAAGGGCACAACATTGACTCTGTGCCTGAGGGGGAATGGGAGAAGCTCCAGGAAGTCACAAAGGTAAGAGACCAGGGCCAGCTACCACATACCCTCTCCTAGCATGCTCTTCCCACATCTGTCCTTTATTCCAGTGCTCTTAAAAATGGTGACAGATCCCTGGAAGTTGGGGCCCTGAGCCCCTCTCCATAGTCCCATCTCTGTGGCAGGTGAGTACAGTGATGAACCCAGGGTACATATGCCAATCAAGTTGCCACTGCCTTGGGATGCAGAACTTTTTGGCCTGTACTCCCCATCAGGTGACCCAGGGATGCCACACTTGGAGGAATCACTCTCTGTTAGCACTTGGGTTTCCCTCAAAATGACACCCATTGTGTCAAGTCAGTGATTCCCAAAGTGTCAGTATCACCTGGGTACTTGTTAGAAATGCATATCCCTCGGCCCTGCACCAGACCTACTGTATCAGAAACTCTGAGTGGGGCCCAGAAATCTGTGCATTATGCCTTCCAGGTGATTCTGATGCCCACCGAACCATAAGTGTTTTCCATGTATTAACTCATCTGAGCTCACAGCATCCTATGAGGTGGCAGCTAGCATTACAGAGGACAAAACAGACTTTCAGAGAACAGTTTGCCCCTATTCATACTGTGAATTAGTGGTTGAGCCAGGACGTGAACCCAGAGCTCCCTGGCCCCTAAGTCTCTTTATCACCCTGCCAGGCTGTCTCCCCTTACAGCGAAAGATGCACATATGCAATGGAAGAAACATAAGGACAGGCCACTGTTTCTCCTCTGCTGTAAGCATATGTGTTTAGGAATAACCCAAGAAGATAGATGATTGCAATTTTGAAGACCAAGATGCTAAATGGAGGAAGGCAAGGCAAGTACTTGGGGTGAACTTCACTCTGCCCATCAAGGCACATAAGACCTGGCTCTCTCTGTCCAGACCTGCTTCCCAAGCCTCACCCTCCACCACTCTCCACACAGGGTTGTCCTGTCAGTTTTCTCAGAGGTCTCCAGATGTGTGTTGCTGCCTCATGCCTCTGTACCTTTGCCAGTTTCTTTGCCCACAGTGCTTTCCCTACGTTCCTGAGCGAAGTGCTCTGTAGCTCTCTAAATTCAATTTTACCTGCTCTGGAAGCCTCTGAAGCCCCTTCCTTCTCTGGGCTGCCACAGCCCCTCAGCCTTATTCTTAAGTGTATTTTTTTAAATGTTCATTTATTTTTGAGAAGAGAGCACAAGCGGGGGAGGGGCAGAGAGTGAGGGAGACGTAGGATCTGAAGAGGGCTGTACACTGACAGCAAGTAAACTGGATGTGGGGCTTGAACTCACCAACTGTGAGCTCATGACCTGAGCCAAAGTCAGACACTCAACCGACTGAGCCACCCAGGCGCCCCATCGTCTTTATTCTATCCTGAGTATATGGCTTTGTAGTGTCTGGTTTCACATATGTTTCATCCCCTCCACCAGACCTTGGATTCTTTGTGAACGAGTCTGTCTCATTCACTCATGTGGTTTGGCTCTGTGTGTGTGTGTGTGTGTGTGTGTGTGTGTGTGGCTGGTATAGGGCAAGGTGTTTGTTCACCACCATCCATGACAAGAGGTGCGAACAGGGCCAGGACTAGGGTAAAGTGAGTGAGGCTGGCTTCAGTGCACAATTAAAGGGGCTCACTCTCTCTCAGGTGCATGGGTGCCTAGTCTCGTTCTTAGGTCTCAGATTGACCTTATCAGTAATGCCAGGCACACATTCTCTTGAGGGTGACGGGGTCCCTGTGGGGGCAGCATGGCATAGAGGAAAGTGTGCTGGATTTACAGACAGGGAACCAGGCATCTGGCCCAGATCTGCCCTAGCCTGCTATTTGGCCTTGAAGAAGTTCCCTTCCCTCCCTGGGATTTTTGTACCTGCTGGAGAATCCATATTTTAGCCTCTCTGACTCTGACATTCCCAGACTCCATGATTATTGTGAATCAAAGAGGTAGTGTCCCTCAGCGTGTGTGGCCACAGAATTCTGGAAACGGGCTTAACAGATCAATGCTGAAATACCTTGAGCTCAGGAAAAGGGAGGGAATTCCCCTGGAAAGGTTTGGTTTTCATTGTGGGGGGGGGGGAGGGGGAGAAGGGCAGGCCCTGACACAGAGCTTTGGAGCACACCTTGCAGTTTCCTTTGGATTCACGTTCGGCCACATAGTTCTGGCCCCTCTCCAATCCCCCAGAGCTCTTGGCTGAGAAGATAGAAAGTCAAATAAAAGAGCACAGGCCTTGGGCAGCTGCTCGTGCTGTGCTACAGAGAACGTCTAGCTATTTAAAGTCCAACTGTTCCACTTTCCCTGCTTGTACCCTAGCATTCCAGTGCGTAAGCACTTTGTGGGAAAAATGCATTCCACATAAAAACTGGGGGGTGGGGAAAGCTAACGCCAATGCTATTTTTCAGAATGCTACAGAATTCATGTTTCTGAGGGGCAAAGGGTATTAAACACTCATAGATTGCCCTGCTCAGGGCCTGGACACAAGAGTCAGCTGCTGCAAGGGGCCCTCAAAGAAGGTTCTTGACTTGTATTCTGAGTCCTGGCATGGCTACATTTTAGCTGTGGGGCCTGGGTAAGCCAATCCACTTATCTGGCCCTTAGCATCTGCCTCGATGTAAAGGATACTGAAGGCTCTTCTGGGCTATTATCGTGATTTTTTGGGGCAATGTGGGTAAAGTCTTAGTAAGTGCTCAATGCATCATGTCTCTGACATCAAGCCAAAGGACACTCCCTGTTCTGGAACTGTCCAGACCCGTCAGATATGTCCCTAGGAGATGTTAATATCTGTACCAGATTTCTCATTGTTGGCATTATTGACATCATGCCTTGTTGTGGGGGCTGTCCTGTGGATACAGGATTATTTTGCAGCATCCTGGGCCTCTACCCACTAGAGGCCAGTAGCATCTCCTTCCTTCCTCCCTGCTGTGACTCATAAAATATCTCCTGATGTTGTAAAATGTTCCTTGGAGAGTAAAGGTACCCCTGGTAGAGAAACACTGGTCTGGACTGAGGGGGGATTGTGGGAGCAAGAGAGCTAATCCTGGCACCAGGGCCCTTGAACCTTCATTCAAATGCTGGTCACAGGCAACAAGAGGGTACTTGCTGCAATCCAGGAAGTTTCTCTGGCCAAGAAAAAATACAGGAAGCCAACACAAGGCTATAAATGCTACCTCTTTGCCACCAGTTAAATCTGTGTTTTGATCCTTTAATTCCCTAAAGTAAGTCCACAGTGTTTTAAATTATTAACTTTTTTTTTTGCAAATTATGCATTTTAATCACAATTTTATGAAGAATATTTGATTTGTCATCTAATCAGGGAAAATATAATCCCTTAAGAGACACTTAATAATCATTTAAACTACTAAAAACTTCATTATAAAACACTGAAGGTGTGATGTTAGGTAAACCCATGAACGTTTACCCCACCTGCCAACAATTCCACGGTCAAATACATTTAGTGTGAAAAGGTCTTCAATGGACAAGTTTTCTGTTTGAGGTGACTTTTACTGAGGCTTCTTTATAAAAAAATTCTGTACTTGTTTGACCCTTCTTCAGAAACAGACTCCAAATTTTGTTAGCATTTTAGAAATGAGCTGCTGCCTTTACAGTAGCAAAGCAATCTATCACAGTGGTTAGCTGGAAGCCTATTTTGAATATTACTTTCTCAAACCTCTGTATCCTTATCTGTGAAATGGAAAAACTATGAAGAGACAGATTCATAGAACCTCTGTTTCTGCTATGAGGACACAGACAACATACCAGGAGGATACAGATGGGATAATTTAGGAGTGTGACATATGCTGTGAAGGAAACACCACAGGGGGATGGGAGAGAGACAGGGATAGATTTTACAGGTCAAGACAGGCCTCTTTGGGGAGGGGGCACTGGAGTGAGAACGGAGAATGGCTGCAAGGAGCCACTCATGGCAAATGCCCAGGTCAGAGAATTTCTGGCCCTGGGTCAGCAAAGGCCCTGAGGTGTGCCTCAACTTAGCATGTGAGGATGAGGGGCTGCCCAGAGAGGATGCAGCAGAGTGGCCGTGGAGGGCAGTTGGGGACAGGTGAGAGAGAAGGAAGGGACATGTCATAGAAGGCCCTGCAGGCTAAGGTGAAACATTTGATTTTGATTTTAACTACATGAGAAGCCCTTTGAGGGCATGGCATCTCATTTACAATTCAAAATGATCTCTCAGGCTGCTGTGTGGAGGAATAGACAGCATGATGCAGGAGCAGTAGCATAGACCCCCACCTGTTGGTTGCCTTTCCCATTACCCAGATGCATACAAAGCTCTGCACAGGGCTCACTGCATGTAAACTCTCAACCAATGTCACTGATTATAGTCTTTATATGCAATAAAGAATGGATTCTATCTTTTTTTTTAAGTTCCATAGAAAACTGGCCCCCAACCCTCAGTTTCCTAAACAGAAGGTTCTCTAGTTAAATATGTTCCCTGAGGTCAAAGATCTTATTTACACTAGATGATCCAGAATAATTTCAGCCCTCTGTTGCCATGCGGTCCTCAGTTGGGGTTAGTTCTGCTTCTCTCCCAAGGAAAAGAGACCCAGTGCCTGGCCAGCTGGCAGTGGCCTCACGGCCAAATTTTCCTCCTCAGCATTAGATATATTGTCTTCCTCTCTGGGAGCTAATTGGGGACTCTGTTTATGACTCCAGATACATTTGCCACAAGGTCTTTGGACTGCAAGGGGAATCCTCATCCAACCCAATTAATAGAGCAATGTTGCACTTCTAAGCTGACCCCCACCCAACCAATCCATCAACATGATTTGCACACATTAATCAAGGCATTTACAATGGGTTCACCAAGCTTCATCTCTCATTGGATGAAGAAATGGGACTATTTGGACTTGACAACTATAACTCTTCCAGAGTCCCTGAAGTCCTAAGCTTGGCTCTGCTAAATGCACAGACAAGGTGTTATTAATTAACAATTGAGATAAATGCCGGAATAGCATCCCTGAATCATGTCAAACCAATTTGGATGGTTATGGGATGGGGAAAGGGGGGAGGAGGCCGTGGGCAAGGGGTGGGCTTTGTCTGTTCCAAGTGCTTTGGACAGACTCCAGTGTTATTTCTCCTCATTTAGACCTGGCTGGAGTGCCTGGAACTCAGGCCAGCATCCACATCTCTTAACCCAAGGCAGCCTCCTTTGGAGACAAACAAGGAACCAAACTTCGCAGATGGAGGAGAGCTGGAAAATACTGTTGTGAAGAGCAGCCTGAGTGGAGCCTTTAATTTAAGGAGAGAAATGTAGAAGCTGCTGGTGGATGGAAGAGCCACAATCAGGGGTTAATGACCACACAGAATGGTGGCTTTGAAGACTCTCCTAGGAGAAAGACTGAAGACATTGGCCTCCATATTGTGATGGGCTTTCTCTCCTGTCCTGTGGCCGACACCCACACTCCGTGATAGTCACTTCTCTATGCTCCCACTGAAGGAAGGTCTTCCACTCTGTCAGCCCTGACTATAATAATTATAATAATGTGTTTATACATCTTATCTTTCCAGATGGATGTGGACTCTTTGCAGACATGTATCATATCTTATTATTTCCAGTGTCTAACATTCAGTAAACCCTCAATGAATCTTTGTTAAACCATGAACAAATAGCTAGTGGATGGGTGGATGGATGCGAATCTCCTGATGATGGAGAGTTAAAGGAGTTTTAAAATTTGAAGGTTTTTAAGTTTTTTTTTTAATTTTGAGAGACAGAGAGAGAGAGAGAGAGAGCCAGCACAAGGAGGTGAGGGACAAAGAGAAGGAGAGACAGAATCCCAAGCAGGCTCTGCACGATCAGCACAGAGCCTGGTGCGGGGCCCGAGCTCACGAACCATGAAATCATGATCTAAGCTGAGATCAAGAGTCAGATGCTTAACTGACTGAGCCACCCAGGAGGCCAAAAGGTTTTTTTTTAATTTGGAAGCAAGCATTGGTCACCTCTTCATCTGGAAATGGAAAACACTTCTAAAACACACTCAAATTATTCACTTGAAAACTAAACATGAGAAAGTGTTAATATTTTTTCAATTACTTTTTTTTAAGTTTATTTAGTGATTTTTGAGAGAGAGAGAGAGAGATTGTGTGTGTGTGAATGGGGGAGGGGCAGAGAGAGAATCCCAGCTAGGCTCTGCACTGTCAGCATGAAGCCCAATGTGGGGCTCGGCAAAGGGCTCAAACTCATGAACTGTGAGATCATGACATGAGCTGAAATCAAGAGTCAGAGGCTTAACCGAATGAGCCACCCAGGTGCCCCACTTATTTCTTCTTGAAATAAAACTCCCCTTTCCTCAGTTTACTTCTTTTGTGTTCTAGGAATTCTAGGAGGGAGGGTTTGGGGTGTAGGCACTATGACCTTGGGCTGGGTCAGCCCACTCAGTGGAAACTATTATTTAAACAAGTTTGGGTCTGCAGACCACTTGTATCAGAATCCTCTGGGGTGTTTGGCAAAAATGCAGATTCCTATATCCCATATTTGACTTAATAAATCAGAATCTCAAGGGCAGGGGCCTAGAAATTGAAATGTTTTTTAATTCCTTTTTTAATGTTTATTCATTTTTTCAGGGAGAGAGAGAGAGAGAGAGAGAGAGAGAGAGAACACACATGAGCAGGGGAGGGGCAGAAAGAGAAGGAGACACTGAATAAGAATCAGGCTCCAGGCTCTGAGCTGTCAGCACAGAGCCCAACATGGTGCTGGAGCTCACAAACCGTGAGATCATGACCTGAGCTGAAGTTGGGTTCTTAACTGACTGAGCCACCCAGGCGGCCCTAGAACTCTAAATTTTAAGCAAGCTCTCCAGGGTGGTATACAATGCTGAAATTTGATAAGCACTAGTTAGAACCTCAGTGGTTATGGACTGTGGGAAAATTATTGATTGGGCTCCATCTATGTGGATTCGGCATCCGTTCTAGAAAATAGCAGCAACATCACTACTAATGACATTAGAGCTGGCAGCAGCCAACATGTGGGGACATCCCATGAGCCAGGCACTTTGTGAAACATATTGCATATGTTCCTCAGTGAAACTTCACATCTACTAATGGAGGTGGCATTATCATGCCTATTTCAAAGACAAGAAAAGACTTTGAGGAGTCAAGTTACTCGCAGAAGTGGGACACAAAGACTGATCCCTGAGCCTAGGCTTTTAACCTTTATGATGTTAGGGTGTCACCTGAGTAACCAGAGGAGTGACAGGAGCAGGAATAAAAGTCTAACTTTCAGGGCTGTGTTCAAGCAACAGAGGGAAACACAGACAGCTCGCTAATGCAGTAAAGCAGGATGTGATGCAAGTGGGACTGTGGACAAGCTCAGCTTAGGAAGGGCTTTCTCCCACCCCCTCCACTCCAGGCCCCCACCCACAGACTGGAGAGGACATCTGATGGGATTCCATGGGCACTTCAGACAGATTCTCAGGTTGGCTTGAAATGATGGGAGCTGGGCTTTGTAGAGACAGAGGGCTGGAGCTCCTGACTCTTAAGTTCTGGTTGATAAAAGGGTGTGGGGAAGGAGAAGGGCCTGTCTTTCTAGGCCAGACGGTCTAACAACGCTTCCCCACTTCGAGGTTCCCACTTTTAGAGGAAATCTACACCCTTTCTCCTACCCCTGGCTGTGATGAACTAAATCTCACACCTCTGACTTGGTGGTGATAATTAAATATTATCCGCCTGTCACTTGATGCACATGTTGTGTGTATTCTCAGACTTTAATGAGCTGGTATTTGTCTTCTGTAAGCAAAAATATTTCTTTGAGTCTCTTCTTTTTCAAATTGGGGTGAGCAGTTCAAGTGAAGATCTCTCACTATTAAAAAGACAGTCTACTTGCTGGCATGTGTATCTGAACTGTTTCTACTTCTTCTTAGGGTCAATGGCAGGGAAAGCTTACCCCTTCAGAATCAGCCATTGCTTTCCTGAGGTTAAGTTAGTGGTCACATGGTTGGGGGGGCGGTTGTTGGGAGACTTTGAAAGGGATGGGATTAAGAATGCAGGGAACCAGCATAAACTGGTTTTGTGGGATATTTGAATGCAGCTTTTTCCAACAGGGCTTCTCCTATAAGCACCGCAGAATCCAGAAAATATTTGAGTGAAAATTTTCTCAAGTCTTCTAAGGAAGGCACTTAGCTAGTACCATTCTAGATGCATAGGAGAAGAGTTAACTCATTCCATATAATGAATGTCTTAGGACAGTGGCTCTCAAAGAGAACCTGCATCAGCATTACTTGGAAATTTACCAGAAGTTAAAATTCTTGCATCCCACCCCAGGTCTGTGGAATCAGAAATTCGGGGGGATTTAGCAATCAGTGTTCAATCAAGCCTTCCAGGTGGTTTTGCTATAAGCTAAAGTTTCAGAACTACTAGTGGCCATAAAGCACCAGGGCTTAATTCTCTCCCAGAGGAGCCCAGTGTGAAAAAGGCCGTTAAAAGGACTTCAAATATCTGCGTCAATATTTGTATCTATATCTATCTCAGTTTAAAATAAAAAAAAAAACATCTATCACTTTAAACTGAGATTTTTTTTTAAACGTAGAGTGTTCCCAGATGAAAAAATGATTTGCCTCTTCCAACTCACTTTGGATGAGCATCCTGTTACTTCCCCATTCATGAGGTTCATAACAAATGTGTTCATTGCAGCTGCTCCCCAGGCTGATATTCATGCTCTGTCTGGGTGCCTCCTCTGACCTACTGTCAGGTTTGGAAGCCACAAAGCCTTGGTTGAGAACTCCCAAAGCAGGAGAGAGCCTGGGGCAGAACTCCTACCCCCACCAAAACAAACAAAAAAGTGATATAATTAGTGTGCTGCAGGATTGGATCTGGAGTTGATGAGGAGCAACTTTAATATTTATCAATAAACAGCAAAGTGCTTAGCACACCTCCTAGGGAAGTAATTAACCATAAAAAGGATACTCTGCGGTGAGGAATCTCCTCCAAAAAAAGAACTCAGTTAATTGTGAATTGCTTACGCCAGGTGAGAGACAATCCGTGTCTACCTCTCTCACCTGACATAAGCAACTCTGAATTAACTGGGAGGTTCTTTTTATAAACACTGTGCGGAGCCTTTTTTTTTTCTTGGTGGCTAATTACTTCCTTGGGAGGTTTGCTTTAATAGTTCCCATAACAAGGGCCATTATTGTCTTTAGCATAATCACTGCCTCATTTGCTTTTGTGCCTTGCCTTTCTGATGCTCTGCCTCTGCCCAGCGGGAGGGACCCTGCACTGTGCTTGTAGCGTAGTCCTCAGACCAGCACCAGTCGCACCTATTGAAGCCTCCTCTAGCTCCACTATTTCAGGAATTTGGTTTTCTCCTGGAACGAGCTGCGATCAGGGAGGGGTAGGGCTGGTGGAGAAGGACGTAGATGGTGCAGGTTATGTTGGGGAGACTGAGTCCCCCTTCCCTATGTGCAGCATTCCAGCCATTTGCTATGCTTTTACCTGCTGACATCTGCAGTGGGGAAGGGCACCAGAGCAGCAGCTCCTTTCTGCAAGAGGAAGGAGCTGATCTATCTGTAAGTAACCACTTTGCTAAGTGAAATCACCAGGGACCAGGAAAAAAAACCAAAAACTGAACCTTGTCAGGATAGGTAATGTGATTTTGACTCAGTCTTGGGAAAAAAAAATGTATGGATATATGCAGTTATGCCTCACTTCATTCAAAAATGAATTAAAGTGGCTTCTGTTTTGGCTCTGTTTCAGTAAGGTAATGAATGAATGGGAGCTCTGTAAATTACATTGGCTCTATAAACTTTTTTGATTGGTGTACTCCTATCATTATATGTATGTTAGCTTATTTACACATTATGTACATGTATAACAGCAAGAATATATTATGGAAATTGCAAAGTGTCTATTAAGAGAACGAGGAAAAGTAAAAATAGAATATCTAACACTTTCAACCATCACCCTGATGGATTACACCCCCTTCTGGACACTACCTAAACTGACCTTGGGGTCATGAGGGCAGGAGATGACACTTCCAGAGCACAGGGATTGACAGAGTGGGACTATACACATTTTTATTAAATCAAATAGTTGAATGCATGGATCCTGTTACACTCTGAAACAACTTGCACTCTGAGGGAATTCTGACCAGTTAGTAATTTTGGTGGGAGTGGGGCACACACCTGTACTAAAGCCTAGGGAGCACTGCTCCACATTCTTAGGAAATCACACAGCCCCTATGCTACTGCAACTCCATTTAGCCCCAGAATTTTACCATTTCATCAGGGAATAACACAGGAAAGAAAATTCAATTCAGAGGTTCAGAACAGGGATTGGCAAATTTCCTATAAAGGGCCAGAGAGTAAATATTTTAGGCTTTATCAGCCATGTGGTCTCTGTCTAACTATTCAATGCTGCCTTTGAGGGTGATACATAAACTAATAGGCAATAGGCTATCTTCCAATAAAACTTCATAAATGAACACTGAAATTTGAATTCTACACAGTTTTCACATCTCTTGAAATATTGTTCTTTAGATTCCCACCCCACCCCCCCAACCTTTTGAAATGTAGAAACCAGTTTTTAGCTATATAATGCCAGGCAATGCATTGGATTCGGTCTGTAGTTTGCCAACCACTGTTTGGAAAGTGGACTTTGGAGTCAGATCTGGGTTTGCGACCCAATTTTACGATTGGTAGCTCTTATAAGGTTACTTAACTATGGTGTAAGCTTCAGTTTCCTCATTTGTAAAGTAACATCTCAAAGGGCTGTAAGGATGGAGGGATTGCCTGTGATGTCTGAGCACAGCGTGAAGCACATATTGTGATCATCATCATCGATTTGTTTGTAACTTCCAGCCCTGAAGGGTCAGGCAGGAGCAGGGACCCAAAGGCAGAGCCAGGGCCCAGCCACCTTTCTGTGGTGGTGCTACTTGCCAATCCAAAGCCAGCATCAAACCCCAGTGCCTTCAGCCTTGTCTCCAGGAGCGCCCCCCCCCCCCCACCCCGTTCTTTGCTGCATTTGCTTCAAAGGAAATGTTACAACAACATTTGACAATAGTATAGGGGAGGTCTTTCAGGAAAAAAATGACTCATGACGGAAGTATACACAATGCTCTGCTCTTGAGGGGCTGGGAATTAGAAGACGCTTGCTCACCTCCCTCATTATCCTTGTTATCAGCACAGGAGGTTTCCATGGCAACGTTGCATCCGGGCCCTCTCCAGCCGGTCTGGCAGACACACTGCCAGCTGTTCTGACCCAGCGTGCATCTCCCGTTGCCGTTGCACAAATCAGGGCAGCCATCTGGTTGGAGAAATGGAGAGGATGAGAAGGAGGGACGTGAGGCCATGCTGGGGCTGCAGGGGAGCCATGCAAAGGGGGAGCAAGGCCGCAGGGCAGCCACTGGGCCAGCCTCAGAGTGGGGCCCGTGCCTGCCTTCGAAAGAGTCAGGGAAGCAGGCAATGCATGCAGTTGCAAGACAGTGGGGTCCCAGATGCAGGGGATCCCCAATGACACTGACCTGTGTGAAGGGGTCTGAGGCAACCTTCCCAAAGTGGGGAATATTCCAGAAAACTAAACCAGCTCTGAGCTTAAAAGCCTAGGTAGGCTGTTATTTCTAGCCAGTAGCTCAAAAGTGAGGCTACCTCCAAAAAAATTTTTTTTCCTCCATTTTTTTTTAGAAGTACCTTCTGCAGAAAAGAGAAAATTCCCTATCAACCCAGGATGGAGGCAAAGTGCCCTCCATCATTCAGAATCTCAAGGATACACTTATGTATGATTATTACAAGCTTCTTATGACCAAGAACTGGATGGCTCTGCTGGGCCATTTTCATATTTTTGTAATATTTAGTTTTAAGGGGGCACTTTAAAATGTTGGCTGTTTATCACTCAACCTATTTATATCATGATTTAAAAATACTGCTGAATCTGAAGGCTGTGGAAGGAGTGGGTACTCAGTGTCATGAATGGGGAAAAGAGAGCAATGTGTATGTGCATGGGGAATGAGGTGGTGCTCGAGTAATTCCGATTTTGTGGTAATATTTTCTTTCCTCTTTTCTTTTTTCCTGTGGTGGGGAGGAGTACAAAATCAGCAGCCTACCTAATTCCCTAATCGCTCCAGCACCCCAAAACTCTGCACCTACCACTCTTCTGACCTGAGCTTGGGTGCCAGGAGCCCGGGTGAGGGAAGAGGAGGAAGGGTAGCAGGGAGCACTAACAAGGGAGGGAAAAGTCTCCCCCCCCCCCCCCGGCAGAGCCTCTGTCACCCTTTATAGGATGTGGAGAGCAGCAGTGAATTGGTAGGATATCACCACACTCCCAAAACCTACTTGCTGGAAAGCTTTCCTGGATATGTTTTCATTTTTCCTTTAACAGCTTTATTGAGCCATAATTTACATACCATAAAATTCACCTGTTTTAAGTACACAATGCAGTGACTTCTGGTAAATTTACAGAGTTCTGCAACCTAGGTATGTTCTTCTTACTTCATTTAAATATACCCCAAATGACCACTAATTTAATTGTTCCAAGAATGTAACTTCCCTGAATATCTATCTCTAATTCTATCTCCACCTCTGTCACCATATCTATCTCCAGCTCTTTCTATATCTAGTTTTAAACCACACAAAGTGCAGCGGGCGGGGGCGGGGGGAGGTTGGACTGTTGTGAGGGGATGAAGAGCTTTGCAATGAGGGAGGCAATTGATGTGAAACCATTCTGGCCCAAGTCTTCTGAATCAAAAGCATGCATCTCCCCCTACTTCTCTCTCCAGGGTTCCACAGGCCTTAGAATGACATTTTAGCTCTCTTCTCTTGAGTTTCCCTTGTGAGAATGCCAACAAACCTAATCTGTGCATGTGGCAGTGGTGGGAATTGAAAGGACTCCCCCCAGGAGGAAAGGTCTGGAGTGTCTGAAAATGAGTTGAAATTTGCTTATTTAAGATATCTTACATTTGAAAATTGTTCCCTCCCATCCTTTCCAGATAGTGTATGGGTTAGGACCTGAGAGAACAGGATAAGGAAAGGAGGAGAAATTCTATGTGGGGGAGTCTCTGTGAGGAAGCTGAGCTGGCTTGAGAGGAGAAACAGGAGACTGTTACCAGAGAACCTGTTTCCTTTTGCTGTGTAGCCCAGCACTAAATCCAGGATGCAAACAAAGCATAAGTGTCTGCATAGCTCAAGAAAAACTTGCTGGTATCCACACTTATTTTTACAGATCCCAGACCCAAATTTCCATTCCTTTCCTTACCAAGGAAGTGCCCATGGCCCTGCCTGGAGAACCGCTGACATCCCCTTTGTTCATACTGTGGGTGTGTTCTGGGAGTGGAAGCCATCAGTTTCAGAGAATTACCACAAACATTTCACAGGAGCAAAATGAAACTCAGTAGGAAAAGCCCAAGGGACTTATCAGAGGTTCTCAAGGAAAAGAGTGTATCTCCAACCTCCAGCCACCTCCAGCTTTACAATTTCCACCAGTAGAGTTTTGGTTGAATGGATCACAGGGAATACACTAAATGACAGACCTAGCAACATTTGCTCGGCACGCCATCTATTATATGTGCTTTGTTATTTAGCCACTTTGAGGTCTCATGTTTGACTAAAATCACACCCAAAGTCTCAACAGAAGCCTCATTGTGCAGGAAACCCACGTCGACTACATAAAATTTAAATTTGCAAAGAACACTAGCATGTCAGTCAGAGATAGGCACTCAAAATATCTGTGCTCTCAGATTGAAATGAAGCTTTTTCCCCCTTTCTCTTTCTCTTTTGATTTTTTTTCCTCCCCCCAACCAACCGAAGTGAGATAAACAGACCACAGTAGCAGGTTTTCTCCACATCATATGAGGAAGATGAAAACATGAACAGTGGGAAGCTGGCAAATCTCTGAGAAGTTTCGGGGTAGCTGGGAATTAATGGACAGCACTTTGCTTTTAGCTTGAAGAGGAGGAAAGTAGCCTTGGCAGGTGCGTGGTGTTGCTAGGCAACCCCAAGCTATCCCCAGCACAAGTTCATTCGGCTGATGGCCTTCTGAGGAGGTGATTCGTTGTGTTTGTAAAGTGCAAAGCCAGCTTCTGCTTAAGGAAAAACAAAATGTAGGAAGTAATTAGTCTGGAGGGCAAATGGGCATCAGGTGGCAACTTTTCTCTGGAGAAGATTTTACAACTAAAGTTGGAATGGACTTATGGGCTCATGCTTGGGGATCCAAGAGATCTCCCATATGGAGTCTTCTGGATTTCAGGCTAGCACTGCTGACTTCCTTCAGTGTCCACCTCTGAGATCACTGATATAGAATGTGGTAAGGCACATTTTTTCATTCTTTGCACAGCTAGGCAGCTGGCTGTCTAGAGACTCCAGGTTCTATCATGACCCTAGGCTAGTGGGTTTCCACTGAGGCTCGTTAGTTCCTTTTTCTTCTTTTAGGGGACATTTGGCAAGGTCTGGAGACATTTTTGATTATCACAACTTGGGGAGGATGCTACTGACATCTAGTGCATAGAGGTCAGGAGTACCGCTTGACATTCTAAAATGCACAGGACAGTCTGCATAACAATACAGCTTCAAATGTCAATAGTGCCAAGGTTGAGAAACCTTGCCCTGGACCCTCAACTCCATGAAACTGGAGAGTTCCTTGTTTGCTGGCCTCATGTCAGGCACATTGTAGATGCTTGAATGAATGGCCAGTCAGGTTGTGCTGTATCATTTCAGCCTGCCTTATCTATAAACTCTTCTGAGAGTCATGAGAATATGGGGGCCCCCTTCTCAAAGATCAAAAGAGAACTTTCAAGGCCATCAGTGATATCTTGGGCTGGTTCTATCAGAATTCCAATGCCTTTGGCAGGGTGGAAATGATACAGTTTCTAAGACTTCTACGTATAGAATTTCAACCACTAAAACAACAACAACAACAGCAACAACAACAACAACAATCCATCAACACAGTTACCAGGTAGGCAGGCTTTTTGCCTTGACAAAAATTAGACCTAATGCAGAAATTTGGGATTAAAAAAAACAACAACCCAAAACTCATACTTATACTCCGATGACTCCCAAACCTTTACCTCCAGTCCTCTGAGGTCTATACATGGACTCCAACTCACATCTCAACATCTCCATCTGTTCACTCACAAGTACCTCAAACTCAAGAGAATTTGGCCTCTTTACCCCCTACCCCCCAAACTCTGATCTATTGATCAATGAATGGCACTTCCATGTACCCCAATGCCACAACCTTAGAGTCATTCTTAATACCCTCCACAGTCCTCCACCACCTCTGTCATCTCTTATACCTTGTCAACAACCAAGTCCTGCCTGATTTTTATCTTAACAATAAGAAGTCCTACTTGTCCTTCCTCCTAAATATCTCTGGAATCTGCATTTTGTTCCCACCCCCACTGCCTTGCATTAATCCAAGCCTCCTCATCTTTGCTCTGGACTCTTGTGAAAGCCTCCTAACTGGTCTCCCTGCTTCCAGTCTTGCACCACCATCCACTTCTCTATGTTCAGGAAACTACACAAAACACATCCACAGCTTTCCATTGACCCCAAGGTAGAGGCTGAAGTCTTTCACCTGGCTTACAGACTTTATGTGAACTGGTTCTCATGTCAGCCCATCTCTGTATCACTTTAGGCTTTGGTCAGATCAAAACCGTTCAGTCTTTCTTCATCTGCCTAACTTCAACCATTCTTCAGATCCCCACCCAGAAGTCATCTCTAGGAAGACTTTCCAAAGCTCCCAGTTCCAGGCTAGCTACACCTGTGATAGTGCTTTTATCCTGCCCTATCCTACCCTACCCTACCCTACCCTTGCTTACCCTGCCCTACCCCATCCTGCTCTGCCCTAGCCTAGCCTAGCCTACCCTATCCTACCCCACCTTACTTTATCCTATCCTACCCTATCCTATCCTACCATATCCACCACACTGTATCAGAACTGTCTAGCATCTCCTTGATACTTGCATCCATGTAGCAGCCACTCCTTAAGACATTTTACTGTCACTTGCTAGAAAATTATTGCAATAAATTGTACATAGCCAACTATAATTTGAATGGTGCCTCTAGACTTATGCAGTGTACAACTGAACAGCTTCCCTGGGCACTCCTGTTATGAAGTAAATCTGTCAGGGCAGGTGCCATGTCTATCCTGTTTACTCTTGGATTGCTAATACTCAATAAATAGGGAAATGAATGAATGACTTTTAACTGAACTCAGAATCTCCAACATCTTTAGCAGAGTGGAAATGGAATTGTTTCCAAGACTTTACTACACATGGAATTCCAAACACTAACCCCCCCCCAAAAAAAACCAAACAACAACAAAAACCTCCAATGACACAGTTACCAGGTAGGCAGGCTTTTTGTCTTAACAAATATTAGGCATGAGGAAAATAATGTCTAAAGTACAGTAAAAAGGGGAGCATAAATGCACTTGAAGAAAGCTGTAATTACCATAAAAGGCTTTTCTAAAAAAGCATCAAGGAATGTTCTGCCATGTGCAGCAATTTAGAGGTAGAAATAAGTGGCTAATAGTATATAAGGGGTGTAAGGGGTATGTAGTGTATAAGGGGTGTAGAAAGAGAAGAAGGATCTTAACATTCAGCCTCAAGCACACCTTAGAAAAGCACACCCTACCCAGATAGAAATGAAGGTGAAAACACAAAACAGGCTGTGTATAAATGAGGACAGATGACAGGAAAGCTTGAAAAGTGATGGATCCCTGCTTGGCTCAAGAGACCATTAGGAGAGCTACTGCATCCTGGAATAAACCCTGGTGGAAAGTCTTCTGAATCAAGGGGAAAACCTTAACCTGGTTGGGGTCAGAAAATTCTGGGATTAAAACCTAGATTCGCCTCTTGCTGTCTGTGTGACCTTGAGCTGGTGTTTCACCTCTTACTCCTGTTGGTAAAACTCTGTATCTTACAAACTAATCTTATTTACTGTCCTTCCCAATATAACCTGCATGAAGGCTGGGACTTTGGTCTCTTTTGTTCACTGAGATATCTTCAGTGTCTAGAAAAACAGTTGGCATATAACAGGCATTTATTAAATGTTTGTTGAATAAATAACTCAACAAAGGTGATGATGATACTTTGTACAGATGCCAGAGGGGTGAAATGAAATTATACAGGTAGAGGTTTTAGCATAGAGCTTGGTATATTGTGAATGTTCAATAGATAGTAGCTCTTGTAGTTCGTGTTGATATGGCTGCTCTTGCAAACATTACAGTTAGTGCTGGGCTTTTCTCTGGGGCAAAGTTATAAGCGCAGGCTATTTCTCTTTGCCTTACCTCCAGGTCAGGATAAAAAACACAAGCCTATCCTGTTTCAGGTTAAAAAAAAAAAAAACTCCAGTATTCTCAGTATATGACTGCATCCAAGAACCCAGCAATGCTAAGTTGGTCTGAGTAAGTGAGAGGAAAACCCACTGAAGCTAAGGGCAATTCTGAGGGGCAGGAGAGTTGAAGGTAGAATAAATGGTGGCTTTTTCTCTTGGACAGGATTGTACTTTGGCATGTTAACTTAATTAGGGAACCCCTCTCTTTCAATTGTTTTAGATATCACTGTTTTCTGAGAGCTGGGCATTGTTGGAATTGAGAAGCGGATACACACTGGAAATATGTAATAGAGTCTTCCATTGCATTCCAGAACTCTTTGGAATTGAAAATAGCTGAGGTGTTGGGGACCGTGTATCACCAGGGGTTCAGCAGCCATTTATACTAAACAGCAGTGGCAGACACTCAGAAAATTAATTTGGTGCTTCAAGACACTCTGGGGAAAGCTCAAACTAATTTTAGAAGACTGGCTGCCAAAGAAGCATTCTGGTACCCAGAAAATGGAAGTGCTTGTCCCTCTTGCTCACCTGTGTGAGGAGGAGGGAGCTATGTAGGGACTCTGTTTCTAGGTACAAATTGGCATGGAAACTCAGCCATGAACCTGTACTTGAATGGCTGCTTCTGCTTTGTTAGGGAAGACATGGCAAATCCAGAGACAGATGTTTTTCTCTGTTTCAGCAGCCTCTGTATGTCTTAAAGGGTTTGTGTAGGAGAGCATATGGGGGATGCTGGGTAGGGATGGCTGGGAAGGCTAGTGATCCTTTCCATGGTCCACTGCTCATCTTCTGCTCATAAGGCAGAAATCATACCCCTCAGCCTTAGGAGCAACAGAAGCAGCAGAGCCTCCGTGCAAGGGGACATAAATTTGGATCCAGCTGTCTATGTTGCACGTTTCCTGGATGCACCTGGATTCTCACTGATCAGCATCATTTCTGTCTGCCCAGGAAAAGGAAGGCAGCAGGCTTAGCCTTGGCCTCAGAGAAAATGGTGAACTTAAAAACAAATTCCTTCCACATTGGAGAGAAAAGGGGAAAGGAAGATACATCTTTTTTTGTTTGTTTGTTTTTACCTGTTTTGATGCTTTAAGCTCCTATTATTACTTTGTTTTTCTGAACCAGTAGAAGATAATGGGGGGTGGGGGGAGGAAACAGTGTTTAGGCAACAGTAGCTGGAAATAGCTCTTCTTGGGAGAGGGGAAGCTCCTGTCAATTACTTAGTGAATTCAAGACTGAATCATTGTCACCCAGTAGAACCAGGGTTTCACACAAGACTATGCTTCCCTTGGGGGAGCTTGCCTTCTTCCTCTGGAACATCCTTTTTATTCCACTTCACCTAACACAGGAGGATGTCGTGGGCTAGTGCTGGGAAAACATCACCATGTTGCTAAGGCAAAAACAACTGATACCATGTTGAAATCTGCTGAAAATGCACCAGGGGTTTCTCCAATTGATTAGATAGGAACAGTGCTTCTCAAAGCGTGGTCCTGGGACCAGCAGCATCAATGTCACCTGGGAACTCATTAGAAATGCACATTCTTGGGTTCCATCCCAGGCCTACTGAATCAGAACCTCGGGGGTGGGGCCTGGAAATCTGCATTTTAACCAGCCCTGGGGAGGGAGGGATTCAGATGTCTGCTCTGTGTGAGAACCACTGCTTTAGGGTTAAGTCCTGAACCTCTAAAAGGGCCTTGAAGGCCCTGCATTTATCTGGCCCTGTCCATTTCTCCTCAGGTCACATCACACCAGGCTCTGCTCCCTGAGCTTCAGCCACACTGCCTGGCTGGGTTCTAGAACACAGCCTGCATCCTCCTCTTGGACTTCTGCAGCTCCCTGTCCCTAAACAACACTCCCTGCACTCTGGTTAGAGCCATTCACCCTGGGCTTAGCCAGTGCTCCTTCAGAAGGCTTTTTGACTTCCAGCCTGGGGGTCCTCCCCACTAGGTGATGTCATGGCACCACCCACTCCCCCTCCTATAGCACTCCTGCTTTGTCTCACTTCCAATTCATCCTTTGTTTCAAGCAGTGGGTCTCAACCTGGTGTGCATTAGAATTGGCTGAGAGTTCTGAAAAATCTAGATGCTAGACTGCACCCCAATTAAATCAAAATCTCTGAGGATAAGACTCCAGCATCAGTATTTTTATTTTTTTGAGCTCCCCAAGTGATTCCTGTGTGCGGCTGAGAGTGAGAACCAGCAGTTTAATGCCCATCATCCTGGGAGCCTCTAAGCCTCCTGAGTGCAAAGACTCCGACTCTGTTGTGTATGGCTGTTTTCCCAGCGCACACCCCAGTGCCTAGCATTACAGGTATTTGTTGAATGAATGCATAAATAGACCGTATGTGCGGTGTTTCTGCTGTTTCACTGTGCCCTTGATTCAGCAGCCAGGTAAAAGTAAAAGCTCCCCGCAGTCTACATCCCAAGCCCCTGGCTGGATGGCACTTCTCCAAGCAAAAGAAACAGCTGGTTGCAGCACAGGGTCCAAAACCAAGCTGATGACAGTGACTGTCAATAAGTGCGGGAGTAGGTCCGTGCCTTTCAACTTGGTAGAAGCTGACGCCTCCTGACTGAAAGAGACAGAATAGAGCACCCAGCGAGGTAGAAGAGAGCATGTTGGTAGATTAAGAGGGTGACACAAAGGCATGGATGACAATAATAAGAAAGTCCAATGGTTTAATTTGGTTCTTGGAGAATAATCAAGTTGTCGTACCTTATGTTGCTTATTCCCACAGCTGTCCGGCAAATAATGAATGTGGTACCTACCCGGTATGGAAATAGGGACAAAGACGCGACTTTGATTTCTTATTTGTTATTTTTAACCATCCAATTTCTATACCCACTGAGCATCCTTATAGCCACAGGAGGGTCATAAAAATACAAATAACATCTAGGAGGCCTGTGGGCACGGACTCGT
Organism: Lynx rufus; assembly: GCF_022079265.1. Classification (NCBI taxonomy): domain Eukaryota; kingdom Metazoa; phylum Chordata; class Mammalia; order Carnivora; family Felidae; genus Lynx; species Lynx rufus. The sequence continues at coordinate 180,973,738 of NW_025814823.1, forward strand.
TACTTACTGCAGGGCTGACGGCTCTCTTTTAACTAGTGTAAAAGGAGGCCAATGATAAATTGCTGTGTATTTGGTGGTTGTTGCTGTTTGTAGCACAACTTTAGGAAATGTAAGGAAATCACTGAAGGCTTGTTTCTTATAGATGGTAAAAGAGCTAGGTTTAGAATCTATCTCAAGACTATGGGTTTTAAATTCTGGATTTTAACATGCTTTTAATATAATAACAATAACAATAGCAGACCCCCAATGGAGACATTTCTGTGTGCCTGGCCCTCTTTTACGTGCCGGCAAGCATTAGCTCATTTCATTGTCACACCTTATAGTGTAGGTACTATTATTATCCCTGTTTCACAAGTGAGGAAACAGAGGCACAGAGAAGTGAATTAACTTGGCCAAATTTGCAGAGTTGATTAGTGGTGGAGCCGGGATTTGGCAGCAGGCAGACAGACTCTGTAGCCTCTGTTCTCAACCAGAGTCACTCATGGTCCTTGTTTAGCCGAAACTGTTTTAGCACTAAAAGTCCCTTATCCCAGGAAACTTCTTAGTCCCGGGCAACTTGGACAACTGGTCATCATCAAGGACAGGGACTGAGCACTGGGATCTTTTCATTGGAGACGATAGAGGTGGAAGGTAGGGCTGGAGGTGAAGGCCTCCAAGGGCAAGAGGGAAGGTGCCCAAAACATACTGGTGTCTCCTCAGGCCAAAGTCCCAGGTCAGCTCAGTAGTCACAGGGCAGAACTTGGTGTGTGAAAGAAATGGGCGCTGGATCCGGCCTGCCTGGGTTCAAATCCTGGCTCCACCCCTTGGCTGCATGATCTTGGGCAAAAATGATAAATTCTTTATTCCTTACTTTCTTCATCTGTAAAACCAGGACAATAAAAGTACCTTTTCCAGAGGGTTGGTTGGCCTTTAAAAGAGAAAATACATATCACATGCTTAGCATGATGGATAAATATATGTAAATGTGTCTAATAAAATGCAAGATGTGTAAATTTTAAGTAAATGCACATAGTAAATGTTTCAAAACTGATATTATTGTTGTTGTTTAAAGTAACCTCAAATGCTAGCAGAAATGTTTATGTGGCTCAGGGAATTCTTCGATTTTTCGCTTGGCAATGAGGAAGGACTGTACACTATGGTTCAAAACGGGATCGGTACAGTCAGTATAGCAAAGGCCCCAGGAAGATGCCCTCCAAAGACTGAAATGGAAGTGAGAAAAATGAGGTAATTTCCTGAGAGTTCCATGAGTAAGATCATCACATAATGGATGTGACATGTTATCCAAAGAAGCCCCCCCTAAAATGTAAGAGGCATGTGAGGTGAAACTGAAGTCACAGGGAGTGGACATCTCAACCAGGCTCAGAAAAGTATGTTAACAGAGAGGTGTGGTCTGCCTGGGGTGTGGAAAGGGGGCCACTGAGGGACATGGGGCAGAAGAGTGACTTGATCTGACTTGAGTGTCTAAAGGATTCCTTCGTGCTAGGAGAACAGACCAAGGATGCGGCAAGGATAGAGTCGGAGAGGATGTCCAGGAGGAGGCCATATGGATAATTTCTGTAAGTCATACTGGTGGCTTGGTGGGGCATGGGGGTGCCCTGCTACTGTGACCCAACATGGCAGGACTAATTCTATATGTTTTTAGGGTTCCCTACACATCCCTCCAATAGAAAGACTTGTGGAGCAGAGGACAAAATACACTGTCCAGAAAATAGCACTCTGGGTGATACAATTAAATTAAGAGTACAGATTAAACTCTTGAGGTGGGAATCAGCAAATAAACAAGGTTGAAGAGGCTGGATTTTGTGGTGATTCTGCCCTTGTCTCCATGTTGCTTTTCCATATTAAAGGCAACATGCAGAAGTGGAGGGAGAGGGTAGCATGGGTGGAGGAGAGCAGAGAACTACAAAGTCACCCAGGCTCTCTCTCTAGGTTCAGGGCTGCCAGTGTTACACAGAACAGCTCCAGCAAATGACCTCCCTGACTTTCTTGATGTAATGACTTCAGACCAAGAGGCTGCATTTAGTCTGCCAGCTTCATCTAGTTCTTGGCAATAGAGCTTCCTTGGGTCAACCCCAAACACCCTCCCAGGTTATTTCAGCTGGACTTTTAATCCCTTTGCACTCTGTTTATCCCCATAGATCAGCTTGACACGTCTGAATTGCGGCATTCAAACACACTTAAAAAGCTCTATGTACCTGTCTATCCTTCCATCCATCTATCCATCATCTATCTATGTATCAGTTATCCACCTCTGTATATAAATATATACATATATTTATATTTATTAATCTGTCAAGACTTCCTTAAAAACTAGTCCCTCCAAATTATCTGAAGACTTGTTTTTAAAACACTGTGTATCAAATGATCTCATACAGTAGCTGTATTTTATCTTGTTTTATGTTACCATCTACCTGTACAGAAACACCAAAAACATTTCAATCTCTCCTTTGCTTCTTCACTTTCTTTTCTTTCTTCTGGCTGGAATGGCATCTCCCAGCCCCACCCTTGTTCATTAATCCAGCACCTTCTATCATTCACTCCTTCCCATCCTTATGACCCAAGTAACCCTGAGTCATGAACTTTTCCTGTTCTTTGAATCTCTGTTTGCATGTATTTTTCTAGTCCTTTTCTTAACACAGTTTTTAGGTGACCAATAACCTGGGGGGGGGTCTTTGGTTGTTATATGTTCTTTATAAATTTTGAGATAAGTCTCAATCAGGAGGTACATTTATGTGTGGTACATATAAAAAATAAGGAGGTTTTTGTTTTCTGAAAAAATATAGAACGGGAGTCAGAATTTTAAAAATCTGGCCTATGCTATTGTTAGGTGCTATTCTTCCATTTTGCATAATGAATGTACCCTTAGGAAGGTGAGAGTTTCCTCTTCGAAAATCCTCTCATTTACAGAGAAACAAAAATCCCTCCTTTCAAATATATTTCAGACATGCAAAACAGCAGCATGTTTCTGTAAAGTCACATTTTAGCTAAATGGATAAGTGAATGGTGAATGGGACCTGCTCCTCAGCTGCTAACCTGCAGCGTTTCTATACACACACACACACACACACACACACACTCCCAAATTGCAGCACAGCAATCCCCAGGAGGCAGAAAGCATGACTGATTTTTCCAATAAAGCTGAAAAATCGATAATCCTTGTAGATGGAACGCTCACATCTCTAACCACCTCAGAATTTCATCTCCCTCTGCTATTCCTCCCCAACAAGCTTCTGTCTCTGCCCTGGCACATGTCACCGATTCCATACCGCCAGGATTTAGCCTGAGTTCTATTCCAGTTCTACTGAACGTACCTCTTAGAGAGGCCCTGCAATGCGTCTTGATTTAGAGATGCTTGGGTTTTATGTGGCTCTGGGAAATATTGTTTAGCTTTTCCGGAGCTCCAATAAGTTCTGATGTATGGCCGTGCATGCCTGCATGATTAATGGCACATGCAAGGACTTGGAGCCTTCAGAGGTCACCCTGTGTGTACTGAATAATACAGCGCAGATCCAAAAATACCCTTGGATGAGAATCCTGGCTCCTCACAAATGCAATGGCATTGCTTGCTTTAGTTGACATTGCCTGAGACTTGGTGCCTCTCACTGACTGTGCTTCTAAGAAAAGTCACTTCCCCCAAACAGACATTTTTAAGATAAAAGGGGAATAATTTTGGTTTCTTGGCTATTTCTCTATCAAGTATCAGAGGTACCAGGATAAGTAAGAAGGCTAGGAAAACTAGAAGGCTGATATACTAGACTCTGACAGGACTTCCAAGCTCATGGTAGCTAGGCCATGGTGGGAAGAAAATTAAGCATCTGTGCAAAATATGCTATGGTGTGCAATGCTGTGGTTGAGAATTTAAATGCACCAAAGTCAAGAGATTCGAAATGATGGTTCCCACAGCAACTATAACTCAGTTCTCTGGTGAATATAAAATTAACTTTATTGCAAAACATGCTGTTCAATTTACGCCTTAATATAGTCATGGCAGAGTTACAGTTGCTGTGAGAACGCTAACTCTGAATTGTTTTGAATAATTAATTTAATGAAAAGTTCGTGGAAATGTGAACTCTGATAGAAAGTCAACTTAAATTTAGGGAAGTTGGCCAATTATGCCTATGCTGAGGAGTGATGATTCATTTTGGGAATCTGAAATAACTTAGTACACTCTTTGGCCTGGGGGGCACTGATAAAGCAGAGAGCCCCAAAATACACTAACAGGGGGATTGTCCTCCATCACTGAAGAAACACTCCTGCAGGTGAAGACTTTACCAACAGATGAGGGTACCTTCCTGGCGCCCATACACTCTGATTTTGCTGCTGGCCTCCCAAGTAACCGTCTTGGCACGATTACCTAGGGTCAAAGCAGGTGATCCAAAGAGTGCATTGTTACACCTGGGCTCTGTCAAGTAAATAGAGGATTAGAGCTCACTTCCCCTTGTCACTGATGGTTAGGACTTATGTCAATTGCTTTCCCTCTCTGAGCCAGTTTTCTCACCTGGATGATGATGAGGACAATTTCCACCTCACAAAACTGATATGAAGATTCGATGTGAGAAGGTGTGCTAAGAATTTAGCACTGGGGCTGGCAAGTTTTATGGCCAGTACTCAATAACTGTTAGCTGTTATTATCTGAAAAGGGAATTCAGTAGATCAGTAAATTCCAAACATATGCAAAACCAATTCTTTGGCCTGTCTTGTTATTTCCTTCCAAACTGATTTAATAGAAACCTGAACCAGCAGGCAGGGGGGTGATAAAGGCAGAAACATGAGTTGGCAGAAAGTTTTGTAAGCAGGAGTTTGTATTCGGTAAAGATACTTGAGACCACTTCTTTTGAAGTTCTGGAAACAAACCAATCTATCATCCCTTCTACTAGATGACTATTTCTCCTTTTTTCCACCACATCATCTCCTTCTCCACGAACCATTTTAGATCTTTTCCTCCTAATTCCTCTCCTCATCATGAAATTTTAATGTCATAGATACATTCTATATCTGCTTATTTATTGCAAATATATTTGTGTTTTATACATGAAAAGGGTAAGAGTTTTGCAGTCTCCCAAAGAACCATTTTTTATTCTGTTTGGGCTGACACTGCCCTCATTTTGAACATATGTGCTAGATTACAGGCCAACACATCCCTTGTTCAAGTCCTCATGCTCTGAAACTCAGGAGAAACCCTTCATTTATTTGGTCATTTCCTTTGCTATTCCTTCTTCAAATCTAGCTTTTGACTTCTAGCAAATGGGCTATTTAACTCACGGTGGCTTCTCACTATATCCTTCCCAACTATTCTCCTTTTTCTCTTTCTCTTAAATGATTCTGGAAGGTCACACCCAGAGAATCTCAAGCCAGCTAGCACTCCTTGAGCACCTGAGGTATTCCTGTTCCAAGGCAGGGGGTAATTTAGGTTCTTTCTGGATATGATGTTTTGCTGCTGAGTGCCAGGGTTGGCCAAACCAAAGGAATTGTCCCTGCCAGAGATCATCTTTCTTGGGAGGCACTGTCAGGGTTTTAATAGAAAGGGGCAAAGCCACAGCCTGGGAGGAAAAACAAATGAAAAGGAAACCCCCCAGCAATGTGCATTTCTAGCTTCTGAATCCATTCCCAGCTTGGCTTTAACTACTTTATGTATCCGTCTCATGCTGTTTTCAGGGCCTCTACCTCCTTCCCCTCAAAGTCTTGGCTTGCGGCTTTTTACCTCACTGTGATTGGTATCAGTAACATTTTAATGTCTCCTATAAGACATGATTTTATAACACTGCAATCGTTTGCGTTTACTGCTCAGAAAATATTTTAAAGCTGCGTTGCTTAGCGTAAACCCATCTCACCGGTGATGGAAGCAGTAACTTAAATGTCAAGGTAGAGCTGTCCTAGTATGTGGAGATCAGTCAGATGCAACTTTAAAGTGACTTGTTGGTCTGGCCAGGTACGTAGCTAAACCTGGAACTTCTTTACGTTGGCTTCTCAAACTTGAGCATGGCTGTGAGTGGAAACTTCAGTGGCTGAACTCCCTGCTGACCTGGTGGGGGGGCGGGGGGTGCTCGTTTGTGCTTCCCTGAGTTTCACTGTTTGCCTTTAGGAGTCAGTTTAACATAAAGTCCAGTTCAGCCAGGTGGGCTTGAATTTGCTGGCAGACCTACCATGGGGATCACCTGTGCTGGCATTCTGTACACTGTACAACAGGCTTTATTGGATTTGGCAGCATTGAGAAGGCCGGGTGCTTCCCTATTTTGAACTTGTAGAGTATCACCCTGGGGCTATTATGACAGAGATGTCCCCAACAGGATGCCCCTTTAACTTCCAAGAATGAATGTGTGTGTATGTGAAAAATACACATGATGGATGGTTTGTTTGAGTGATTCTTTGAGAGGCACGAAGAAGGAATATAAGGAGAAGCCTTGGCTTCCATTCTGAATAGTCAAATGAAAAGCACAAGGTGATTCCTCCCAAGGCAACAAAAAAGGTATCTTTTTATATAGTCAGGTATAAAGAAATACTTGAGTATATAAAGAGATGACTTTTTAAATCTACATACTTAAAAAAAAATTCAGTATTGATTTTGATCTATTGGGATGAGCCACAACAGACTGGCTGATTCTGGATGTTCAATCAGTTGCACTTCCGACTGGATTGAGGAGGGATTTCCAGGGGTTTCCCATGAGATCTTTAAAGTTCTCACTCCCAGAAAAGGCAGTGTCACTGGACTCTAGCGAAGAGTGTCCTGATTTGCGGGATCAGATGCGAAGCTGACGGGTATGACAGCCTTTGTAGCTCCAGTGTCAATAAGTCTAGTTAGCTCTTCAGCACATGCATTTACAATGGCCAGGTGTTTCGCTGGGTTTGCATCTGCCTCTGAAGGATGTTTATGGCATGCTCGCATGCAGAGAATGTGAATGATTATAGTGGAACATCATGCTGGGAACTGTTCCCAGGAATCAGTAGCCTGATCTGAGACAATTTGGAAGGAAGAGCAAGGCAATCTAGAAAACGGAGGATACTTGTGCTCTGCTGTCCTGGGAAAAAGATCAACAGGTTTACACTGCTGTACTGGAGTCTTCTCTCTGGGTCATGCCTGAAAAGCCCAAGTAATTCCCCTGAGTAGAGCAGGACACAGAGCATATATGCCCATAAAGCAGAGGAGAAGGGGGAGGAGAGGGGAATGGTGTAGCAGAGCCCTTGAACCCAGTCTAGAGGGGAAAATGACTGTGGCAGAGTTCCAATCACTCCTGGTCAATAGGAATTTCTTGGGTGTTCCACTCATGGCAACTCAAAGAAGATCTTTGTTTCTGGCCCTCCCTGCACTGCTCTGGTTTCTGTCCCCGTTTTCCATGACCACTACTGCTAATTCACTGTGGCCAAGGAGAAGGCACAAGTGTCAGTTCTGTACGGGAAAACCTTCTCCTTCACAGTTGTAATTCTATCTGCTTAAGGAAGAGAAGGGAGACAGGGAGGGGCTCTGAACAGCATGAATTATTGGGCACTGTTACTAAAATACAGATATCCAGATACCTGCAGATACCTATTTGGAGTTTCTAGGTTGTGAGCATTTGCCAGAGTAGCATTTCAGAGCATGGCATCACACCAATGACCAATGCAGAGACGTGTTGTAATGGGTGCAGATGAACCATGCTAGGCCTGCCGAGAAGTCAGATGGGCACACACACATGCATGCACACACAGACGTGTACACACTCACACGCACGACAGGAATTAGTCACTGGCTCAGTTTGCTCATATATATTGTTGAGATCTGGGGCTTAGCTGTCAACTGGAGCAGATGGAAGGAAGATAAGCCAAAAAGGGCAGCAGAGGAGGCAGTAATGGGAAACCTTGTCTGTGCTTCTTGAATGCTGTAATTTGCCAATAGTGTAGACCATGGATTTAAACCAATGAGTCAACCTAGCTGCCTGTGTAAAATACTTTCTAATGCTGCTCACTTCATGTTTGGGGGCAATAGCTACCTGCTTGCCTCACGGGCTTATTGTGAGGTTGACTGAGGCAACACAAAGTCTTTTGAGCTCCTTGGAGAAAATTCACTTTGTAAGTGCAAAGTATCACCATTATACCCTGGCAGTGAGACTCCCACCAGCAAAAACCAGTTACCAGGAGAGTAGGGACATCAAAGAAAAGAAGCCAAAGCTGTCATTGCTTTGACATTGCTCATTCCAGGCAAATGATGTTCCCTAACTTGGTACTAATCTTGTACTGGAGCTTAGCGTCAGTGGCCACAGATGGGTGATCCATTTGGCCCCCAGCCCTGTCTCAATGGCTTGTATAGCATTTCAACAAATTTTGAATTGCTTGCTAACATTTGAAAATGGGGAGAATATGCACAACAATCCTGATATCTGGCTTCTATTGAAAAATCAGAAAATTTGGTAAAACTAGGTTTGCATTTCTATATGGCAACATTCAGTGGGAGGTGGGTCATGTCTGGCCTCCACAGAAGGGGCATTCACTCTCCAGTTTATTACCGTTCCCTGATGTCTTACACTCTTTTCAATGCATTCATATACTTTTTGTTTTCTTTTCTTTTTTCTTTTCTTTTCTTTTCTTTTCTTTTCTTTTCTTTTCTTTCTCTCTTTCTTCTTTCTTTCTCTCTTTCTTTCTCTCTCTCTCTCTCTCTCTCTCTCTCTTTTTCTTTCTTTCTTTCTTTTACAGAAAGGCAGACTGCCACAAGCAGTGCCTCATTTGGATGTGTCTGGAGTCTTGGAAGCTTGACCACTCTATGTTCTCCTACAAATGGACCCTGAGAGCTTGTTTGGAGGTTCCAGTAGTGGGTATGGCTACTCTTATATTCTTGACCCAGGAATCATCCTCTTCTATGGGGGAAGGTCGTTCTTTCTGACCAAGCACACAACTTTGGGAGGGATGCACATGGAGCAGTGAAGAGGAAGGGGACACCCGCCTAGCCAGCCAGATCAGCCGAATCAACCCTGGCAATCAACGGGGTGACAGATGTCTCAGCCGGATCGCCCCCACATCTATGTACATTGTTCTTGCCTCATCCACATAGGGGTGATTGAGTTTACAACTCTTTCTATGGGTTCTTCCCTCCCTTCCCTTCCCGTAGGTGATGAAGATACTGAATTCATAGTGCCCTCATCATGCCAACTCCCCTAACAAAGGAAAGGCCTGTCCACCCACCTCCTGCCGGGGGAGAAGGAAAGAGAATTTGGTTTATCCCACTTCTTCCCTTGCCAGTAATTCCACCCTAAAACCTCAAGGTTTTCATACTTAGAGATGTCCAAGAAATAATCCAACTAAATTAGATTATAAGCATTGAAAGGTTTCCATAATAAATAAAAATATAGATATAGCTAAGAGAAGATGAGATTTAATTAATGAGTGTTATTTAACAGAACAAGTTGTGCCATATACGGAGGATTAAAAGATAAAAAAGGATAGGAGGGAAAATCAAATTTTAATGAGTTGCCATCTTCATTTGATTTAACTAAATTTCTTCCGCTGTTGAAAATATTAACACTTATGAGGGAGTCATTTGTGTGTATCCACGCAGTTTGATACCTGGCTGCTTTCTTTTATGTAGTTACATTGTGCTACAAATGAATTTAAACTACCATTGGAAGTTTAAGGTTTCCATCCTTACACTGATCTCCTTGGGAAGCTGTTAGCAGGAAACAGCATTTAAAAAGAAACCAAAACCAACTGGCAGAAACACCAGAAAGGGTGCCCTGCATTAGAAAACAGCAAAGTCTCATGTGGGCAAAAAGACAGCTGAGATCTGAAGTTCCTTGGACTGTTACCAGCCTCTGTGCCAATCACTTCTTTCTTAGCCCTGTAGCCCAGGGCCTCACCCAGGGGAAGTTTATGTTGCACCCAGCACTCATTAGGTGCTCAATAGATGTTTCATGAATGAATGAATGAATGAATGAAGTTGTCATTGCTCAGCTGGAACCAGACGGAGGAGGTGTGGACCTCAGACATGGCATAGGATGATACACATGTGGCTCTCTTCTTTATGTTTTTAATAGTCATGTTCCTGCAACCAGCAGTCAGATCCTCACTGGGCTGTTTCTCTCTCCCTGCTTTGCTCTTGCTCCCTGTGTTCTCCTTCTTACAGTCATGGAATCCACATGTCCCAGTGAGATTCTCCTGTAGGAGTGGAACAGGAGGTGGGCCCAGACATCTGGGTTAACACAGGACATTTAGCACCCTGACCTCTCTTTTTGGAGTTCTGGGCCCTATGGGTGGCTGTGTGCCAGCCAGCCCTACTGCTTTTCATAAATGTCCACTCTGCAAAGAAATTCCGGTAAGGGCATGGACATGTAGTGTTGATGATTTTTAAACTAACATTTATGGAGCATCAAGCACTGTGTTAAATGCTTCACTGATGAGTGAAGTGCTCCCCAAAGTAGGACACAGGTATCACTATTCCCAGTTTCCAGATGGGAAAAATGCAGGTACTGAAGATAGAGAACTTGCCAAAGATCACACAACTTGCAGTGGATGGGGGCTGAATTGAGGTCTGTTTGATCTAAAGCTCATGCTTTAGTTGATTCTAAAGCTCATGCATTTAACTCCTTTGCTACATAATCCCTATCACCAGCCCCACCCTGCGAATACATTCTAACTACAATTGTAAAGCACTGACAGTGAGTGTTAATAGTTAGCAAGGAGGGAAGATGTTACATTCTACAAACATAACTTGCGGGAGATATTGGGAGTTTGGAGTGGGTGTTGATGTGTATTATGTTTCAAGCTGTTTAATTCTGGGTAAACTAGTTTCTGTCTAGGCTAGGCTTCTGGATGATATGATAACATTTCCTGCATCAGACCCCCAGAGAACAGGTCTGTAAGTGAATGCATATAGATCTTTCTTGGTCCCATTAAATGGAAATAAAAAGTTAAATTAGTTCATATTCAGAGTCTGGTGAGAAGCCGATAGCAACATGCTTAAGGGACCCAACTCAACTTGCCTGCATTCCCTGGATTAATAGGAAAAAGCTCATTTCTCTTACCACCTCTAATATCTTCTTCAATCTCTCTCCCTATTCATGGGAATTGCTATCATCAGTGACATTTGGGCTTCCAGGGCTCACATACACCTAATGTAGAGAAACAATCTCACTGCCTATTGCCAGGATGCTCTCTGCAAAGCAGAAGCCACTGCCTTGAGTTTCGTGTCATTAGAGAGAGCACATTTCAGTGCAGTAACCTGACCGGTGATTGACAGCTTGCTAACTTGTTGGAATGAAATCGGGTACAAACGTTTCCTCTGTGCTTCTGAGGTGGTTATTTTATAATCTCCGGGAGCCCCCACCCCCTGGCATTGTTTCTAGACAACTAGACAGGGCTGTCTGGCAATCCCTCTTGAAGTTCAAGCATAATTTTAAAAATAAAGAAATGCAATTCACACTTATCAGAGCCTATCTCTCTGCTTACAGCTCTAGACAGATGACCCTTCTGAGCCAAGTTCTAACCAACTTCACTGCTAATTTGACCAGGTGCTGCTGCAGCTAAATTTGGAAACTGTGGGACAGGATTCTCAGCAATTTAAATCCCTATGGACAGCAATTTTGTGGGACTTTTTGTCTCTAGAACATCGGTTAACCCCTCCTTTCTCTGGGGTCTGGTGGGATGTGGTTTTTGTAATGTATAGTTTGTGCTTGTGTGGTGTTGGGGGTCACACACAATTAGAGTGAGCTGCCCTAAAGAGCCATGCCAGAAACTGCTGGAAACCTGAAGTCTAAGGGACATGGAAGCAGTTGTGTCTCCATTCCTTTTGCAAAATAATTCATATGAGAATGGGAGATCACAGGGGCTCTTTGACTTGTAGTTGAGCTGGCTGAAAATGGAAGCGACCCTGAACCTAAATGAGAAGGAACAAGGAGGTTTTCTCAATGGCCTGGTTGTGTAGATGATAGGGGTCCTAACTGATCTGAATTGGAATTTAGAGGCTGGGTGTGTTTGAAGAACATGTGAGCCTCCTCCAAGACCCCCAGGTCTATGGAGGGTGTCTGAGGTGAGGGAAGGTGGGGAAGCAAAAAGGATCCTGTGTTGCCTATTCTATAGCCCAGCCGTGGGACAAAACCATGATGGGTGAAAGATGTGCTAGAGGCAAAAAATGAACAGCTGTTTTCTCAAAGGTTTTTGGAACCAGCTGATAAATATCCCCAGTGTGGAGGAGTGTGGTGTTCTTTCCTTCACGGTGTAAACACAGTGGGGCTTTAGTCGAGTGGGCACAAAGGGTATTGGATGATAAATCCCTGGCAGTAGGGGAAATACTGTGGGGCTCCACTGAAGTGAGTTCTGTAAGCAGCAGATCACCACGAGGGGACCAAGCCTGAAGAATCCAAATGGGCTGAACATGAGCATGTGAGACACCCTTGAAAACTTCTAGGAATGTTTGGGATGAGAGTGGGGAGTGAGCTTTGCAGTTGGGATGAGCCATGAAGTTGGAGAGATGATGTGAATGATTCCTTACTTGTGAGACAGACTTACAGGGCTCGGAGTGATTTGGGTTCTGTCAGTCTTAGAATAGAACCCGTGACAGGCTAGAGTGTGTCCCTGTTCTATTTTAGGAGTGTCTTGTGTGACCTACCCATCTCATTTTGACTGCCATCCCACCTCATTTGGAAAATTATAAAAACCTCTGCTAAATTAATCTCCTTACTTGACCCTTGTTGGCCAGGAGTCATCAAACACATCTTCACTGATCTGGGAACAGAAAGCAAGTTATACCACCACGGACGATAAAATGAGGTTGCTTGTGGAGAATACCATTGTGCAAGTTACAGGAAAAGACTGAGAAGGCTACTTACAGATCTTAATAATAATAATAATAATAATAATAATAAATGCAAAAAACAAAAAACCGAAAAAACACTGTCTGGGAGCTTTTAATTACTTTGCAGATGTTTTCTCCTATCAGTGAGGACAAAAACAGGCCTCCCCCTTATTGATTACAATGAAAATATGCTTTTAAAAACAAACGCTTTATTTAAAACTAGGGATATTTTTTTAATTAGAGGAAAGATTAACTAAATGCATTTTCTCTTGTAATTTAATCCATTCTAATTATCCTGAGAATGTTTATGATGAAATACTTAGCTTTCTCCTAGTTGCTATTTCATGTGGTTTCTTTCTTTATTAACCATGAAGGAAAAAGCTCAGAGGCCGTCAATGGCATGGTGGCCTTCTGTGGGTCTACTTATAATTATGCATTCAAATGCATGATGAAAAGGATGAAGAGGAAATCAATAAACCCTGACTGTGGAGGTTTTTTGAAATGCTGGTACCCTGTTTTCCAAAGGCAATAAAGACAAGACTTTTGAAAAGAGCTTGTGAAATAGAGTGCTATGAAAGAAGTGTTTGGTATAAGATTGAACCCTATTAGGCAGGCAACTTGGGAGGAAATGCAAAATCTGTTTCTTACATAAACATCTGGGATACTATGTATGGCTCCTGATAACCCAGGAGATGAGCAAGGAATTGCAAAGAATCCCCAGATGTTACTCATGGGTGTTGCTCCAAGGAGTCATGCAATTGTACCACTGGAGGAATGAGGGTAATCGTGCAGTTCACTGGGCTGAGTAGGGGACAATCAATGCAATTCTTGAGTCTCCAAAAGGCATTTGTAACTCAGCTGAGTTCAGAGTTGAGTCTCCCTGAGTTATTCTTTGAATTCAGAGTCATGAGGAATGGGAAAGGAGTCCAAAAAGGAGAGAGCAGGACAAGGTAATCTAAGAGACACTGACCTGGCAGCATCTTTAATGTGAGAAATGCCAGGTTCCTTCTTAAAGGAAGACAGTGTCCTTCCAAACTCCTGTAGAGTATGTCTGTGGTCCCTAGTTTGAGGAATGCTGGCTTAAAAGAATTGAAGTTTTGTTCTATTCAATAATAATTCCAATCTAATACTTCAAAGGAAAACACTTTTCTTTTGAACTGTACTTATTATAAAAATGAAACCCAGAATTAAAAGGAAATTCTCATAGACCTTTTGGCTTCTCTGGAATGTGTCCAAAAAAATCTAGATGGAGAAATTTTGGTTGAAAGAAGCAAACCCCAATTTCATAATAAGCCTCCATTAACATGAGGATATTCAGATGTTTGATTCCATGTGTAAGTGGGCTGTTTGGTAAAATAAGCAGGTTCAATTTCCAGGTAAGAGAGCTAGTTTATATTTCCCTGTAAGAACCCGATGCCAGTGAGTTATAGAACAAAACTTTGCTTGGGAAATTGGTAGTGGGTAGGTGTTATTTTTGAAATGCTACTAACTGCTTGATGGGTTGGAGGCAGTATATAGGAAAGGCAGGTTGAAGGTAGCAGAAATGTCTTAATGACAAATTTATTTTGACAGTCTTCCCTTGCTTTTATCTGACATTTGTAATAGATAATGAAGATGGTGATGGGCCTGGGGGATGATGATGATGATGATGATGATGACGACGACGACAACAACAACAACATTAGCTTACATTTGCTTGGCTCTTGCTTTATGGTAGGAACTGTGCTAGTACTGTGCATATAACTCAGTGAGGTAGGTCATCTTTTCAGTATTCCCATTTACAGACAAAGAAACTGAGGCATACAAAGGTGAGGACACCTGCCACGATTTGATCTCAGATAGACTGACATGCAAGCCTGTATGTTAAGCAGTTCATCATGCTTGTCTTGCCCCGAATCCAAGTGAAATGGACATAGATAGATAAACCTGCACTCAACACCATATTTTTAAAATAAAAAAAACACAAATATAAAGGAATAAAGTGGACTCTGATTATTCAGACTATGTAAGTTTTTCAATGGAGAAAAAAATCTCATAGTTAACCATATATAAATTGGACCTGAGATGCTAGGGATGAGATGCTAGGGATGCTAGTTTCTTTGTCTGTAAAATCTCATAGTTAACCATATATAAATTGGACCTGAGATGCTAGGGATGAAACAAAAAAGTATCATCGACTATCCTCAACCATTCAAAAAAGCATCATCAGCAGAGCCAACATTACATTGTATCTTGTCCTCTCATGTAAAGTGTATATTATTGGATCCTACATGGAAACCCTCTCTGTGCCTTGCAGAAGAGAGAAAAGTTTCAATGTGCTAGAGTGGTCCATTCGTATAATTTTGCATCAGAGTAATAAAATTCAGGAGATGGACCAGTCCTTAGAGATCATCTCATCCAAGTGTGTTCTAAATTCAGTCAATCACATATTGCTTTCATGATATTTGCAATATCTGCACTGTTATTTACTTAATATTTTTCTTTAAATTTACTCAGGCCTGATACTGGTACCCAATTTTGCCACATCCCTTAGCAATAATACCAGTATATTCATGAGTTTGATGAGGTAGTTATAGTTTTTCCAAATATGTATTTTTAAACAGTCTATGTAACTATTCAACAAAATATATTTGCACACCAATGAAAAGCATTTCATGTCTTTGGACTACACTCTGTAAAGTGATTATATGGTCCAACTCCCTCATTTGCAGCAGGAAGAAACTGAGGCTGGGAAGATGGGTGACTACTTCAAAAGCACCCAGAATGTTTGTGGCAGAGCCAAGCCTAGAACACAGATCTCCCCCTTCCTCCATCAACCTATTGTTCATGACAGCACCACAAATAAGACAGAGTGACGAGCAAATGTCCATCACAAATATCTAAAGGGAGCTCAGATCTCTAGGGCCCTCTTTGTGTTCCTTTCCTTTTAATGTAAAGTCTTGAGGGAATAATGTGGGATCTGAGAATCAAAGACTTGGAAGGAACTGGTTCTTAATAGATTGAACAGTTGATTCTTTGTAGAAGCTCAAGTGAGAG
The DNA here is from genome assembly GCF_022079265.1 of Lynx rufus. Lineage (NCBI taxonomy): Eukaryota > Metazoa > Chordata > Mammalia > Carnivora > Felidae > Lynx > Lynx rufus. The sequence goes on from NW_025814823.1 coordinate 180,989,528, forward strand.
AGCACTCACTACATAACATGATGACAGAGCATCTCCCCCTGCTGCTTTTCTTTTCAGCAGCTCTTATTCTTACATGTTTTCCTTTGAGTGTAGAATCTTCCTCATGCTAATTTTCACCTGTGGGTTTCTGTCCTAAGAGTCCCAAACTGTAACAGTCCATATTAAGGTATTTACTTGTTGAGTCAGGCTCTGGCACAGTGGGCCACAGGCTGGTACATCAACAGGACCATCTAAACTATTAAGGGTATGGCACATCAATGCTCCAAGTCACTGTCTCTCCACAGAACTAAAACATCAAGGCTCCTTCCACTCTTTTCTTTGTTGATGGGAGCTCCTTTCATGGGCATATATTACTAAATCACATAGGAAACAGTACAAAAGACCATTTCCACTTGCATAGCCCCACATGATCCTAGGAATCGAGTCCTCATGATTCTGAAATGCAATTGGAGATCAGGACCACACAGACAAAAGAACCAAAATAACCATTCTGTGAATGGTTGAGCCATTAAGTTAGGGTGAGCCTTATTTTCTAACCAATGTTTAAAGCCTTTCATCAACATCCAGGCCAAGAAAGGCTCATCACACTTTCTTGTGATGAGAATCTTATTACTTGTAAGACATTTTTCTCTTTTCATTTTATTTTTTGAGTGCATTGAAAAAGTGTTCCTGTAACTTCTACCTTCAAGTCCTTGTTCTGAGTTTGGGTAAGGAAACCTGGGTAGACTGCCTGGTCTACCCAGAGAACTTCTGGGCATGTGGTGGTTCTTGATCTTCAATGAGGAGGCTCACATTTTGGGCACATTGTGGGGGGAAAAATCAGAAGTAGAACATCTTTTGTACCCCACAAAAAGCTTGTCCATAATCTTTAACAGTGAAAGACCATCCCTTCAGGTTTTCACTTCACAGAAGAATGGAGCTCCTAGCATAGGTTCTAATAAGAGCCCCCAGAGGAATAGGTTAATTAACCAATCAGAGAATTAGCTGCTCCCACAGACCTGGTGGTAAGGATGGCTCCACAGTGGCTAATTTCATCTCAACTTGATCTCATTGTGGAGTCATGAAAGCTTGAATGTTCAAGGATAATAGCTACAAAAAAATGTTTTCATGACCGAGAATGAAACTGGAACAAGATGCAGAAGCAGCTGTATTCAGTCTGAAGTTGGTTAATTTTGATAGTCACTTCCTTCCCATCTTGTTCCCTGTAGCTCTCAAGCTCTCTCCCTCTTGGACTGTGACCCTGTCTACTTCTGATGACAATCACTTAATCAGCACATCAGATTGTCGCACGGCTGGTTTTACCTTGGGTAAAGATTCATTTTCCTTATTAACATCACAAGAACCTATTTCCTTCCCCAACCAATTAAAGATGAAAAATAGAAAGGCCCAGTGCAATAGCGAGAAAAGAAAACTGTTCTGACTTGTGGCACACAGCAGGTCACCCAGCCCCATATGGGCCTGGGAATCGAGTCCTCATGATTCTGAAATGCAGGTGGAGGTCAGGACCACACAAACAAAATAAATAGTTGTAACAACCACTACAGGCATTGCTCACTACCCAGACATCAAACAGTTCACCTAGGGTGGGTGCCTGGTGGTGGTGGATTTATTCTGTGGGTGTGTTAGTTTGTATTACTCAGAGCGGATGTCTGGACAGCCCACAGTCAGCAGATAATAACAACAATCCTCAATTAGCATTTAGTTTCTCGGCTTGCATTCTGCGGCAAAATGTTATTTCTCCCTTGTACTTCGCTCAATGATTCTGTATGCAAAACACACTAACAATTACCTCATTTCTTTATAACAGACACTTGTTTGAGTTTACTATAGTTCACAGTGAGTTTTGACCTATTCTGTAGTCCCTTTGTGCCTTGCTGGCATGGTCTTTGGATGGTCTTCTGAGGTTCAATCCCCAGTTCAGTAAGGCATGGCAGGTGATAGAAACAACAACCCATTTTAGGATTATGTTTAAAGAATAAAACTAATCTAACCACACAGTGCACTTTCTGATTTATTCATAAGAGTAAACTGCAGCTTATCCAAATAATACTAATATATTCCAAAGATAAACATGAATTGTGGTTCATTTGGATTCAAAGCATATTTCTTATCTATGCAATTCTGTAGGTTTTAGCCATACCTTATATTTAACTTGTTAGAAAAATGTAATATAAGAATGATTGCTTGGTAGAATCCAGTCTACCAGTATGTTCACTTTAACAGTATTGAAATGTTATACATTACATTTAAATCTTTAGTAATATGTACTAAATTTCCAAATATAAAAAATAATAATTCAGTTGGAAATTCCAGAAATTCACTTGACCAAACATGGATAGATCCTACTTGATTTTCAGAAGTCCATGTTTTTATCCTCACTTCCCCCTTCCACCCCCATCTATATTCTTGCTTTCTCCAGCAAAATAAATGTGATCCACAAATAATGATGCAAGTTGTTCAGGTGACTGTTGGCAATGATTCTAAGAACACCACCTCACCACAACCTTTTGAAAATAGGCTGCAGACAACCCTTGTGCCCCAACACTAATCACCTAGGCTCTGCCTTACCTCAAATTTCCTAATGCGTTGTTTGCAGACTAGGTGCCATTTCATTCTTATTTATTTTCTCTTTTCAAAATACAGCATTTGAGGCTTTGCTTGGAAAGGACCAAAAAGCCTCTCTTTCTTTTCTTTTCTATCCCTGAGGAGGAGGACCAATTCTGGGCTTGTAAATTGTCACATTTACTTAAAATGAATTGACAGGAGTGTCTGCTCAAAATAAAAGTCTAAACCTCCACATAGAAGCTTGGAGGCCAGAGGTTGAAAAGGAAAACAAACAAACAAACAAACAAAACAACAACAAAAAACCAATTATGTGCATCCAAACATCTCTACATTCTGAATAGCAAATCTCAACAACCAAGGTATGTTTGGCTTTTCTAGAGCAAGTCCCAGTGAACACAACCATGAGGATACAGCACCTATCTAGAAATGAAACTAGGGAGCCCTAGTTCCTCACAAGAAAAGACTTTGGTGACAAATACTTTGTAAACTTACATAAAGTGAACCCAAAAGTCACGAGAGATCACAGTTCTGGACAAGACACTTCCCTGAACCCAAATTCCTTTCATTTACTTCCTTTACCTGACACATGAATTTGCCTGTTTTCTATGTCTCCCAAGAGCTCATGTATGTTTAGCACACACACATGTAAAACTTGAACCAGCCACTTCAAGTAGCAGAGACATCTTCTCCCAATCCATCTCACCCATAAGACTGCTAGAACGAAACATCTCCTGTGTTCTCTTGCTGGCCATATCCCCATAATTTCCTACTGAGACTAGAGGTGCCATCATCCCATTTCAGCTTCAAGGCTCCAGACACACTTCAATTCAATCATTATTGTCTCCCTACTTCCACACTGGACCTTCTCCCTTTGTCTGACAACCTTCAAATCACAGCTGGAGGCCTTTTCCTAAAGTGAATGTTGGCCAGCCTCTCTCTTCTCCTCTCGATCCATCAAGCCCTGTACAACTCTCCAATTCAGGGGTTGGCCAATTGTTCCTATACAGGGCCAGGTAACACATGGCCCTGTGGACCATGCAGTCTCTGTGGCAATCACTCAACACTAAGATGCAATGTGCAAGCTGACAGTCTATCAATGAATGGGTGTGGCTGTCCTCAAAAAAAACCCCACTTTGTTTAATGGACACTGAAATTTGAGTTTAATAGTCATGTGTCAGAAAATATCTCTTATTTTTTTCAACACTTAATCAACATGAAGACTATTTTTAGCTTGGAAGCCATATAAAAAAAAAAGGCAGCAGGTCAGATATGGCCCCTTTGACTGTAAGTTTCCAAACTCTACTCCAATCCATCTGGGATGCACTATTGTGAGCTATTCCCAGAGTGAGGATGAGTTGTAGGTAGGGGAGAGCTAGCAGGCATCATGGTGGGGCAGCAAACCCTCAACAGACGTGGAAAGGGAGAGCAAAGGGGAGGTGAGTCTGGATGGTGTGAACTGAAAGAAAGTAGGATTTTCTACCTAAAGGTTATTGGTTGGCAAGAGCTTTTTTTTTTTTTTTTTTTTTGAGGGGAGCAGCCTAGGACAATGGAGGTATGGGGGGTGGGGGAAGTCTTTAAATCACATGGAGCATGCAAAAGTACATCAGGAAGAACACCCCTGAAGAGAGGAAGCTATTGGTAAGAATTGTAAACTGTCTTGGTAGTGGGCTGTGCACATCCTCCCTTGAGAGTTTTCTGAATTATCCCCCAGACTCTGCAGGGAACAGAAGATGAAAGCAGCTGCAGGGGAGCAGTATCTGGAGCATCACTGAGAGATTGCAGAAACAATTCACTGCCAACAGACTGTCCCGACAGGGTCCCAGTGCTATAGTCATGGCCTGGATTGGCACGCTGCCCCTCAGATGCCCAATTACATGGAAATGGGGTAAATATAATGCAGAATTCACTTTTTCTCTGCTTAACCACTCAAATGAACAGCATGGGAAATTGAGTCTGACCTCATGAGTCAGCCCTGGACAAGTTCTTAACCCTGTCTCTCCCTCCAGGTACCCAATCTGTTGACTGGGGTCCTGGGGCTAGGACAGAGGGGAGGCCCCCAAACTTGATGGCTAGATTCAGAGATAACTCCAAGAAGGCAAGTCAGTAGTTTGCTTGGAAACTTCTCCGAGAATTTCCTTGCAAGTGAGTGTATTAGCCAACTTGAGCATGAACTCAACCCAACAAAAGCAAATCCTAGAGGTAAAATGACACTCAATTTGACAACTTCATAACTCCGACTGTCTGAGGGATATGGAAAACCAAACAGCGTTGGCTCCCATCTTCTCAAAGGGATAACTGGATACATTCAATCCAGTATTGTCCTACCCTAAACCACAATATTGACCAAAAGCAATCAAAATCAAAACTGAAGAAACTGGGGAACGATTACTTCTCAAAAAAGAAAACAATCTTAAAAAATTTTTCATCAAAAAACTTGTAGAGAGAGGTGGCTGAGTGAGAATGACATGGGACTAGAGGTGGAGACGTTGATCAGTGGTGGTGGTGATGGGGAGGGTCAAGAGCCCAAGGATGACACCTTGCCTTGGGATAGCAAGAGGGTGCTCAAACCTATTCCAGTGGTACCTGGCTACCCAGGAAACCTGGGAGTCCTGCCTGTATCTAACCTTGTCTAAAACAAGCAGGGATCCAGTGATCCATCCAGCTGGAGGGTATTCAACAAGGAGGGACTTGCAGACCACGGTCACGTAGGGTGCTTGAAACCTCCAGGTCCTGACAATTTCCCATGCATGTGCATTTCTCCCTCCCCGAATCAGTAATTTGAATGGATTTGCTTCTCTAGTTTTGTTCTTTTCCTCCCAATATGGAATTCTGGAAAAAAGGGAAAGACTTTTCTAGTTGGGGACCTTGTTTTTCCCTTCTCTATCCCCTTGAAGATTTGGAGAGGCAGCAGGAATGTTGTAGAGCACTCATATCCCTGAAGGAACAGCCAGTTGCAATGCACGACCATCACTATAGATCTACGATTTATGAAAATAAAGCAATATGTGCCTGTTTCGGTGCCTGCCGTTTGCCTACCAATGGTGCAGTGTTCACCATTCCAGCCCTCTCGGCATTCACATTTGCCATCTTTACAGGTCCCGTGCTCAATGCAGCGGGGGTGGCACACGCGCTGGTCACAAGCTGCGCCTGTCCAGCCCTCTTCACAGCGGCAGGCTCCCCCGATGCAGACGCCGTGAGTGCCACAGTCTACTGAGCACACTTCTGGAAGAAAAACAATGATTACAGCTCAACACCACAGCTGGCAAAACCCTCCACTGGAGGCCAGACCACACACATGGCCTGGGTCCCTGGAGCAGGCCCCAAGGCCCAGCAGGTGCGTCACCTTGGGAGGCCTCTCCACTGGCTGGGTATTAATTTATTCTTATGTAGTTTCTAGAGCAGTGGTTCTCACAGTGGGGTCCCTGGACCTGCAGCACCACCATCACCTGGGAATTTGTTAGAAATGCAAATTCTTGTGCCTTGTTTGGACCTCCTGAATTGGAAACTCTGGGCATGGGGCTCAGAAATTTGTTTTCACAAATCCTCCAGGTGGTTTTGATGTGCACTAGAGTGTGAGAATGAACCACTGTTCTAGAGCTTGAGGCCATCCCAGGAGGAGGTCACACAGTGGCGATCCAGTTTGGCAAAGCTACCCAGGAGGTGCCATCTGAAAAGATATATGTGCATCCTGACTCCCTAGCCAGCTGGGACTTTTTTTTTCCCTGTTGAGAGCCTGAGCTGACCACCAGCCAGCTGGGAACCCCACAGCTCCATTCCCCTAATGATTGCACACTCACCCATCACCCAGATCGGCACCTTGTGGCAATGATGACCTCTATGATTGTGCTGCATTTACACAGCCTCTTTCTCAAAGGAGCTCAAAGTCTTTTGTGCTTGGGGAGGAGACAGACAGACAGATAAACACTCGCTGGCGTTCCAGACCTCTCACTCGAGGACAAGCACGTGCCAGACATTCATCCTTACGACAGACTGCTAAGGGAGGCATGGCTCATTGTGCCAGGGGAGGGAAAACCCAATCAGGAGGGGAAGTGACTCACTCAAAGTCACACAGCATGTAGGCAACACGGTTGGGTCTCAGATTGAGGGCTCCCCCTTCCCCATCCTCTGCAGAGCATGGCCTGGACCACCAGCATCAGTGTGGAATCCAGAGGTGAGTGGGCTTAGAAGACGTCTCAAAATAGCCCATTTTAACGGACTCTTTTTTTTTCTTTTGGAATGAAATATTCATTTCTTTCCCATTGTAGGCAAAGCTTCACATATATTCCCTTCCTGATTGCCATGGCAATCTGACAGCTGTCTCACTACCCAGAGGAAGGGGGCGGAATGATGATCGCTTGCTTGGATAGGCACTTGTCACTGTGAATGGAACCATTCTCAGGTAGGTTGGGACTGGCTTGAACTGTTGAACCGTTCCCTTTTAGGGTCACTCGGGAGGGAAGACACATACTCTTAATTTTAGGAAAATAAAGTGTATAGTGCAACTTCATTATTTTCCTGTCACTGGAGTATTGCAGAGCTTTATAACATGTTCACACAGCACCCCGAGGGAGCCTCTTTTCTGTTTTATAGGACGTTCCATTCAGTTTGTCTGGGACTGAATTGTTCTGTTTTGTTTTCTGGTACCTTTAGGGAGTGTGCATAAGAAAACCTATAATGCAAATGGAAGCATTCCTCCCGGGCCCCTCATCCATTTGTAGTGATGGAACAAACGAGGCACAAGAACCTGCGGTATTTTTGTGTGTGTGTGTGTTTGTTTCTCAGGATCACAGACTTCATGACTGAGAAGAGAGTATGATAGGCCCTATGCAATTAACCTAAGTCCCTTTATCCCAGTGAGAAGAGTAGATTCCCATCCATTTGGGCTCATGGAAGACCATAGGGCATGAGTATTGGGAAAAGCGAGGAGGAAACCTCTTGGCTTACCAACAGAGCAGTCGGGACCCATCCAGTTGGGATCACAGCTGCAGAGACCTGTGTCGGGGACGTAAGTGCCATGTCCACTGCACTGGTCTGGGCACTGGACTCTTGCCAGCTCACAGTTTAGACCACCCCAGCCAGGGCTGCAAAGGCATTCTCCATTTACGCAGACCCCATGGCTGGAACAGGTGGGATCCAAGCAATCAACTGAAAAAAAAACAAAGAGGACAAGTATTGATCACTCATGGGAGTGGGCCATGAGACACCACCTTGCTGCTGAAGAAGCCAGTGATTCACTAATTCTTATCCTCTTGGGAGCAAATGGAGCAGCCCAGGTAATACTTACGTGGTCTCTTGAAGAACAACCCATAAAGAATTCAAGGATTTTTATGTGCCCAAACACCGAATCTCCAACTTGAAGAGAATGTAAGAGAGAGAGGGGATTTTTCAAGCAGAGCTTTAGTGGGAACCAGATATAGAGGTGTGTCATTCTATGTTGAGAACCTTGTACTTCTAAACATTAGTACTTTAATTATATCATATCAGAGCTTCTGAGCCTGGAACATGAATACTGGTGATATCTCTACATGTATCCCCAAACCCAATTATCCCTCACTATCAGAGAGAAAAAGAAGGCTCATTCTAACTTCACTAATATTTGACTTCAGAAGGTAACAAAGGATTAAAAAGAAAACCAATGAAACTTATAAATGAGTCGCTTTCCTAATTAAATTTCACTTAGGCTAAGTTTAAAAGTAGTTTCCATTCATTGTCACACATCTACAACAGGAGTCAGTAAAAAAAGCAGGATAGAAGGGGTGAAGCTAGGTATGGAATGATCCCAAAGAGGTAATATTCCTAAATATAATCATGAGTGGACTGAATGGTGGAGTCTCTAGCTGTGGCACTGACATTCCCTCAGACTATCAGTCAGAAGAGTTAATGGTCAGATTTTGGTCACTGTCATTCTTGCTAGTTTTATCGTCTGTTTGGCCATCTAAGTACTCAGAGTGGGTATGCATCCAGTAGGTGACTTGAAGATTCCTACTCTAGATTCAACTCAAAGTGAGCTGCCAAATCCAGTTCTCAACAACAGGACTTTTGCATGGGAATTTGACTCCAAACCTTGGATATTCATCCAGCCCCAGAGTTGGATAAATAGGGCTTTTTAGAGGAAGATCAACTTCCTTAGGTATTTCTAACAAATGATACAATGGCATTTGAAGATGAGAGAAATGTACACCGTGGGGTTTGGATGGCAAACAGTGGTTTTGCAGAGAGCTCAGATGTTGTCTTGTGAATCAGAGAAATAGGGAAGTCTCATCACCTTATTTAGCTAAGACATACATTTTCTTCATTTTAACAGCTTGAAAATCAGCCCTCTCGGCCTAGGTTAAAGCATTTTCTTCTGCCGTCATCTGGGGGCACAGCCAGCTTGAGACCACTTTAAATTCTTTTTTTGAGGTTTTTTGGACCACTCTGCTGCTGTAATTTAGTCCCTCATGTGCATGTGTGCCATCATGTAGTTCAAATTCTCAGAGATTTTGATTTCTCTCTTTGCCTGATGCCAAGATTGAAACATACAAGATTTTTGGCCTCTTAAATAGTTCACCATGACACTGAAATGGCAACCCTTTGGGGTCCCAGATTTTTGTACCATAGTATCAACTTTTTTTCTTCTTATGGCATACAAAATAATGGTATGTTTTAAAATTGATGATACATTGGCTCTAAATATGACATTTAGATTACCCATGCCACAAATGATTTCATTCTAGGGTATGTCAGACATCAGGAACTTGAATTTATTAGAAATCACACTATTCCATGAAGTTTCCAAAGAGCAGTGCTCCCTTGAGGCAACAATATGAATTTTCAGTGTAAAGACATGTTTCTGATCTGATCCATTTGAATCTTCTCAGGAAGGTATTATTTATGAAAACCAGCTCAAAACTATTTGAGCCATGGGGAAACAGAAGCTGCCATTGATTATAAAAAAATAAAAAATACACCCTCAGAAAGGGGAATTTCAGTGATTTATTATTAGGTGGAGACGTTTATGATGATGCTACTTGCTCTGGTTGCAATCACTTTAACGGTTGAATTCATTGTCTTCGGTACTATCACTTCTGATGATACAACCTTTTCTAACACGTTCAAATTTTCTCAGGATGGTGGAGTGCATCTGGAGGTAAATGAATCGAAAGTTTCAAACAAATAGAAGACATTTACAAAAAGGCTGTGCAACGTCTTTGGCATCTGTCTTGTTCTTAGAACAGTCAAAAAATATAGTAGGTGTTCAATACCCAGTTGCTACAGGAATGAATGGCAGACTGCTATAAAGCATTTGTCATTACCGAGAAAAACTATGGAGAACTAACAACAAAGAAATGGTGCTAACAACTTCTTGCTTTTGGGAAGCATGCTGTGTCATTTGGGATCTGTACAATATGAGCTAATTCATTCAGAATCAATCTTGTCCATATTCTTCTAATACAAGGAAATCCCAAAGTTGTATTTTTTTCCTCTCTGCCCATCTCTAATACAGCAAAATCAAAATATACACAGAGATATCTCATGTGCTATGTGTCTCAAAAACTACCCTCCATCTATAATTAGCTATTTAAAATGTTTGGTGAGGTTCCAACAGCTAGGAGCTTTCAAAAACTTAAAAAAAATATACCATACACTTTTTCTTAAAAGGATGAAATAAAAAGTAATATACACCTCCCTAAAAGAAAATATAGTTTTTCTTCCAGACAAGTTAGCTTTCTCTTATCTATCTTAAATTATAGTATGGAGAAAAGAAGAAAATCCACTGAGATATATTAGTCCAGGAGTGGAATGTCATCAAGAGAATCATTTATTGTATCTAGATATATGAGCCAACCCTTTCAGTTATACAAGTAAATATGCTTTTTGTGCTATACAATTACAGCAGCTGATGGAATAACTAAATCCAGACTTTAAGAAGAGCAGTTTCATTATGAATTTTAAATTTGGTTCCAATTTCATGAGATGGTCTTGTGGCCACATCCTTAGAATCTTTAGCAGGCAGGAGGGACTATGGCATCTTACAAAGCTTTATAAATAGAAACAGTGTTACACTTAAAAGGGGGACAGTGGCCTTTACCAGCTAAGAACCATGTGCCTTACAACACCAGCCCCTTGGCAGCTGAAATCATTAGAACTCATTTAGTCTTGGGCCCTCTGTAGGTTTGACAAAAAAGGGTTGTGAATGCAATTTCTATCCCTAAGGATAAAAAAAGAGGTCAAGGAATTTTACAAACAATATGTACTATAAACCCCTGAAGAACCATGAATTACATTTATGAAGTTAAATGTCATTGAAAAATGACTCAACCATGAAACTGACAAGAAAACATGGCTGACTTGAACTAATATGTCAGTTCCTCTCTCATCACCTGCCCACTCCCCCAGATATCATTAAATGAAACCTCGTGAATCCATCCTTTCATTTTCTTGTGCAAATTTGTTAATAGTACAACAATGTTTATACAGCAAAAATGGAGGATGGCAACTATTGATTTCGTTGCCATGGCCATTTCAGGTAAATTGTCTGAACGTTATGACTATGATGAATATCAGAAATAAAAAGCTAAATGGAAGAAAAAGTGCTGATCCAGAGTTTCTGATTCCATTTCCTATTTTGAAAACAGCATATGAATCACCTCAATTCATTCTTTTTGGGTAGCAGAAATCAATAGAGGAGATTTCATCCTTTTATAATGATCCACATGGCTTTCTTGTTTTGTTGGATGGTTAATTCATTCCGAACATTTAAATAAGACTGGTTGGTAGAGTAAGAAAGTTGAGAAATCACTTGAAATTCTACTCACAAAGATACGTACAATCTTTACTGGAGGGAAAAAAATTCTAAGACGGGCAATGTCATTGCTTTATCATTTCGTTCTCGCCAAATGATGTATGCAAAAGGTCGTTTTAACCTTTCTTGTCATGTTATTGGCCTCTCCCATGTTTTCAGCAAATGCAGCTTTGCCTTCTGCAATCCATTTATCTTTAAGAACTTTAACCTTTCAAGCAGGGTTATTAAATCAGTCCTTCCTCTATCCAAACTCCCAATTTGGTTTTATGATGCAGATGGAGGGAGGCTACCTTTTATAATAGAGGGGAAAAAAAAACATATAGAGTGTTGAGCAAATGAAGATCTGGGGGTCAGACTTCTGGGTCCCATTAATGGCATTACCACTGATGTATTGGAAAATCTTAGAAGAATAATGTCATGGAAGCTGACTCTTTGTAGCCATAGTTCTAAAAACTATGAAATGGGAGATTTCAGAAGGAGAGCTTTTGTATGTTTATCTAAGGATAAGCTACTGTCATTACTTTGTCGTGAGGGCTGTAATGATTTTTTTTTAATAGAACCCTGGAGATCTATTACTTAACAGGATGGGAGAACAGATCCACTTGAATCTGAGAACCTCATAGCACCTGAGGCCCCTTTTTCTCAGCTTGGCAGTGAGAAGCTGAGAGGCAACATAGGCATATGGCACCTAACAGAGTCTTTTCTAGGAGGACATTCTGTGTGGTCCTCTCAAGTTGTTTCACATGGGGTAGGTGGTGGGCTTCACTTTTCCCCTTAGCTTGTTGGGTGAGATGATACTTTTTCCACTGGGAATGTGGGAGGGAAAAGTGCTGTTTGAGTTGCACGGGGATGTTTGCCTGGGAGACACATGTAGAAGAAAGGTGCTCAGCTGGAAAATAACAACTGAGCCAATTCGAAGGGTGGGAGTGGGCCAGGGATAGAGAGCATCAAGGCTCTTACCTGACTATGAACTCTGGTTCATGCTTTATATTGAGAGAAACAAGAGATGAACAAGCCGAGACTGTACTATGGAAGCACAAATACAGAGGGGGAAGAGTGACAGGCAGTTTGTCAGAGTTCCTTCGCCTTATAGGTCTCAACACCTTGTACCAAATAACTCTTCTACAAGCACTAACCAGAGTGACTAGGACTGTAGCTGGCTTCTGATCAGCTCCAGAGCGGTGCTCCTTCTCAATCCCTGTACTGCCTCCTCCATGCCGCCTTCCTGCTCACTGAGTCTCATCTCTGATAGTGTCTTTTCAGATTGGATTCAGTTTATTACACCCCTAACTTTTCCCATGGGTGCTAGAGGCCACCAGAATGCATGTTATACTGAGCATTTCAGAATTCACCAAATTCCAGTCCTGTGCTACACAGCCACCCTCCTCTAATTCTGTGTGATTTAGGTTACCAGGACAATGTGCCCTACAACGTGTCTCTAAATGACATGGCTGCCTATTGTCTTTCAAGTCTGACTGCTTTCTGTTGGTATTAATTTTTGTAAAATGTACACATACATATATGGGTACTAGATTACCAGGGGCAGTTTAAAAAAAATAAAACAACTATGGGGAACACAGGGAGATTAAGGATTCTTGTTTATTTATTTATTTTTCTGGATAGCTTTAGTAATTCCCAAATCAGAGGATTTTAAATAAAGCAGAAGAAAAGAGGAAGGAAGATGGGGAAGTAGAAGAAAGAAAAAAGGGTAAAGAAGGAGCAGGAAGGGGGGAGAAGGAGGAGTTACAGGCAAAGAGAAGAAAGATAAAGGCAGAGAAAACAATTTAAAGAAGTAGCCAATTAACATAAAGAAGGGTAAACAAAGCATTCCTTCCAGAACCCCTCCACAGCCCTGTGTTTTCTACAACTTCAGAAGTCTACAAAACCCAAGGCATTTGAAGTTCTCTGTGCAAAATGTTGAAGTTTCCTTTGCAAAATGCGGAGCCTTGGATTGGGCTCCTTAGCAACCGTCTGAGCCTGTAGTAGCCTCCCACCTCTGCTGCTGCCCAGCCTGGCCCTGCAGCACTTACCTTCCTCACAGTGCTCGCCTTTGTGGCCAGCAGAGCACACACAGTTCCCATCAATGCAGGAGCCATGGCCCCCGCAGGAAGGATCGATACACTGATTCATGGGCACATCACACTCTGCGCCTTTCCAGCCGCTGTAGCACTGGCACGTCCCTTTGGAATATTGTCCGTTTCCACTGCACAGGACGGGGCAGGCAGCTGCAAAAACCAGAGACAGAACACCAGGTCACAGGGGGCAGTGCCTGAAGGGTTGTGTCTGTCTATGGAGGCAGAGCCCACCTGGCATTTCAGCTTTGTTTGCAATATTAGAGGTTGGAAACTCTGGTCATGGAGGTGCGGAGCCATCTTCAAATAAACAATTACTATCACAATGACAACAACAAAAATGCTACTAGTAACAGCAGCTACCACCAATTAGATGCTTATTATGTGCCAGGCACAGGGTCAAATGCCCTATGTACAATTTATTCCTTAATCACCATAATCGTTCTATGAGGTGGAGGCTAGACTCTGGATGCCTGTTTTACAGATGAGGCTCAGACTGGTCAGATTAGGCAGCCAAAGCCACAAAGCTCAAAAGAGGGGGAGTCCCCTTAGAAAGCAAGTTGGCCCAACTCTAAGCTGTGCACTTGATCAAGCTACATGGATTCGTGTGTTATTATTAGTGGTACAGGAGATTAGGATCCATTTTGCTGAGTATTTAGCTAATTGGCTTCTATTCCTGACAACTTTATGTCCATTAAAAAGAAGTGGGATGGGCTGTGGTTGACACACTCAATCTCTTTATGTTTTAGCTTCCTTATCTAGACTACAAAGAGATAAATGTGTAATAAAGAATAGACTAAACATGCCTGGACTATTAAGAAAAAGAAATCAAGAAGGGGAGGGCAAACCGAAGATCTGAAACTTGTAGTGGTTCCTGTCCCAGCTGGAACTCCCCTGCATTTGTGCAGAGGAAGAGGGCTGAAAGTCATCGAGGACCATCTGGTATGAGATTACCCAATGTTTTTCACCAATCTCGGCTCAAATGTGCCAATTCACCACTTTTAGAGATCAAGACTGGGATTTTAGTGGTCACCTTCAGTCTTTGGACTCTTCCTTTCAGAATCGGTTTGTAAAGAACCTAAGTTTCCAATGTGGCTTCTCATTTTGGGCCTAGAAGGAGGGCACAACTGCCTGCTTTGGAGCTGGCACTCAGGGGCCTTCAGAAATGACCGAGAGAGATGTTTCAGAGACTCCTGGTTTACCCATGATTTGGAATGCATGGGTTCTGAGAATTTTACATGTACATGTATGTGTACAGACCAAACTGTGTCACAGGACAGGGATGCAATTAGATCGCTGCAGTAAGTGGTGCCACCCTGCCTCATCAACTGTCCCCTGTTGTCATGTATCTATCTTGTTTTTATAGTAATTAGCTCTCCTTCTGTGAGAGTCTAATTTCCCAGAGATTTAGTAAACCCCTTGAGGACAGGACCATGTTCATCATTGTTGATTTCCTTTTAGCTCTGCAGTCATCAATGTTGATGTAAGTAAATATTTCTCCTATGTTCCTGATATTTAGACATCGTCAACTAGGAGGTTATGGCAAGCACTAAATAGCCATTTATGAAAGACATGGAAAACACAGTTTGTGGAATAGACCTCATGCTGCACACCTGGTACCTTTTTCTGAGGTTTGTAACTTAATTACAAACTTTTCTGAAAAAAAAATCTTAAAGTTGACATATGGTTGAGGGATGTCCTGCCCTCCCCCCAGTGTTTTATTATAGGATAGTTGTGGAAATTATTTGGGCTATGATTCTTAGCAGAATTCTCATCCTTCTGAATCTACCAGAGAAAAATGAGTTCAAAAGTGAGAACATCAAAGCCACATAATTGACTCTGGATAGACTCTCTTTAAATGTAGAGAGCATGCTTTCTATTCCAGGATACTTTAGCAGAGGTCTGTACAGAGTTGCTACACATGCTGATTGTCTAAGGCAAGGTAGAAGAAAGCTTTGAACCCAGGGTGCCCAAGATACAGGTTAGGGACTGTGCAAATGTGAGGAAGCATGAGAAAAAGTATGGTCTTTTGAAAAGTTTTGAGAGGGCTTTGAAGAAAAAGTAAATTTGTTCCATGTCAGTTTCTCATGAAATATGCTAAGTTCTATGTCAGGAATGGCAAATGTATGATGTAAATTACTATTCTCCCTTCCTGTACCTCTGCAGACATCATCAATTGATCATGGCATCTTGTTGCCCTGAGCCTAGACAGAGCCTCAAACCTTCAATGCAGTGCCCAGGTTGAGACCTGCAAGAAGGCAGAATTGGCATTTCAAGAGAAAATCCACTTTCCATTTTTGATCTAGGTAACATTAAAGATATCTCTTCTACTGGCAAGACTAGAATCGGCATCATTTCTTACCCCACTTCTACTCTAGCCCACTGAAATAGGAAACTAGTGAGAAGGGTGGCCACACATACAGTGAAATGAGCTTCCAAGGGCTGTTTCTGAGTTGAGGATTATATATTGGACAAGCTGCCATGAACAGCAGAGAAAGTTACATCAAATCACCCCCACTGGACCCCCACTGCACCTTCTTTCCTCTCAAAGGGTGGAAGAGGGTAGAAAGTAAGGGGTGAATAAGTATTATCTTTATTAATTGACAAAATAGTCACAATTATTTTATTTATTCATACTGCAACTATTTCTCTTCTGTATAAACTCCATGTGGCGAAAAAAAATAGGATTGTCTAGAAGGTAAGAATGGATTTTATTTAAAACCAGGTGCTTGGGAAATCAAATTTAAAATGTGACCTACTTAAATTACTCAGGGGAAGAAATGGAGACTCGTCAGGTCAGAGAATTCTCCACATTCTAAATGCAACTTTCCTTCAGTATGTTTGCTGCATGACCACTGGGAATGTCGTAAGAAATGCAAAACACTGTGGTATTCTCTGGAAAGCAAGGCACTGGATGGACTTGGCTGATGCCACATAAAAAAGTGGAAGCAGCTTAAAGAGGAATGAATTTTTCTAGTAATCCAGGTGCCACTGGGGGCGAATGCAAAAGCCAGATGAGAGCCTTCTAGTGGTCACTGGGCTCACCTGCATGGAGAGCATCATCCCTCAGGAGTAACTGATTCATTCTCAGACATAACTCAACCCAGACCGTCACAGTATGTAAGGCTCAGCCTGATCCTCATTTGAGAGGCCGAATGTGGGGACCTCCCAAATTCATAACTTTTCTTATATTTTTACTATCACAAATCTACATGATTGTTTTATTTAAATGACAGCTTATAGGACAAACAACTCTTGACTCCATGCTCTGCCCAGAGGTAATATGGAGCAGAAGCAGAAAGAGCAAAAATTTTGTTGTCAGAAAGACCTGGGCTTAAAAACCTGGCTTGCCACTTACCAGCTTTGGGAATTTGGCCAGATCACTGCATTTCTCTGAAATCCAATTTTATCTTCAATGTATCATTTTTTCAGACTTAATGGGAGCATTAAGTGCAATTATGCATGCAAGGACTCAAAGTAGTAGCTGACACATGGTTTACAATGACCAGATGTTCCCTCTTGAAATTCCAGACTGAACCTCCAAAATGACTTCAAGGGTTAATAAAATAAAAAATGCAGTGTGTCTCAAACGTGTGCATGCACGCACATACATACCTCCACCACCACCACCACCAGGCTATCAAATAATACTAATGGAAAGAGTTCATCTTCTTCTTCCCGCAATCTTCTCTGGTTGTGGGTGGGAGGTGGTTTTGGAATCACATGTGGAGTGTTTGATGTCCCTGCCTCTCTCTCCTCTTCCTGAGGCTTACAGTAGCAGAACATTGCGCATTCAAGCTACTATTTAAAATTAATTAAGATGTTTGCACAAAGTGACTATTCTTGTTTTACAAATCTAGTAAATAGAAGCTCTAAGACTCACGCAGAAGAAAAATAAATTACTGCTGCCACTAACAAATGACAAGTTAACAGGCTGATGACAAAAAAAAAAAATGACACAATTTAGATTCACCTAAATGTGTAAAGCTCATTTTAATGATCAAGCTGGAGGGTTTTTTTCTCCCCCAAGTTCTCTGTAAGGGATGAAATGAATTATCAGTGTTATTTGCTCAGTGGGAAGTAACAGGACAAGCCACCCATATCTTCTGTTTTCTTTTTTTAAATGTTTATTTATTTTTGAGAGAGAGAGAGAGAGAGAGAGAGGGAGTGAGTGAATGAGCATGAGTGGAGAAGGGCTAGAAGGAGAGAGGGGGACAGAGGATCTGAAGCTGGCTCTGTACTGACAGCAGCAAGCCTGACGCGGGGCTCGAACCCACAAACCAAGAGTTCATGACCTGAGTCGAAGTCGGAAGCTCAACTGACTGAGCCACCCAGAAGTCCCTCAAATGTTGTATCTTTTAAAAATTATTTGAAATATGATTGAAAGCCTCTGTGGAAAAGAGACTTGAGAATATTTGAACCTAGTAATCTGGGTAAATTGTCAAACTAACACTAACGATTAATTGGTTGTCTTACTTCCCAGTTAATCAATAAATACTTATGAATAACCTAATATGTACTAGTAGCTGGGTTAGGTGCTAGGAAAAGAATGATGGAGAAATAAAGATGCCTGATTGTCCTGAAGCAATTGAGGATCTAATATTTGGGTGATAAAGGCAAAGCAAAGCTCGGTATCCTTAACACGAAAACTGGTGTCTCATGGTCTTTCCACATTGTGGAATTAGCTTGGTGCTCAGCAAAATGGGTTAGGAAAGAGAAGTTTCATTTCTTGCTAGGTCCCTGCAAGGAGCTCATCTGCAGAACCAAGGTGGGGAAGTACTCTGACCAGGGAACTTGGTGGGATGCAGATATGCCTGATTTGGATTCTTAGATGAGGACTTTTGTGGGCTCTAGGGCCTAGTTTGCCCACACCCAGGCAAGGAGCTGAATCATAGCCCTACCCACTGTGAAGAGTGTCTTCTAGCTCCATGTGACCAGAATGGCTGGTAACAGCTCCTGGAAGCTGTGTAGTCCAACTGTGCTTGAGCCAAGAGGCAGACAGGAAGATCTGGCTGCCCCCAAAGCAAAGCTAGTACCACGCATGGAGGCTTTCTGTGCTATTCACAGTAGGGGGATTAATTCATGCCAAGGCTGAAGGTAGCTCTCAACCCCTCCCACCTGAAGAGCATGTTTGGAAGTTGAGAGTAGTCTGGAGCCTTCCTTCTCCCTTCCACATAGGCAAGGGGGCTGAGACATAGCCCCAATCACTATGGAGTGTGTCTTTCAGCCTTATCTAACCAGGGCTGGTAAGAAAAATGTGAAAGCTGCATGGCCCAGTAGTACTAGAGCTGAGAATAGGGGAGGTAGAGCCAAATTTGCAGAGCGAAGCCAGTAGACCTGTTTGGCCCCAGAACTTGGAGTATAAGTCAGCTTGCATTAAGACAACAAAGAGTTTTACTGGTTTAGAGTGGCTTCCCCCACAGTGCCCTGGCAGGAAATCTAATTTGTGGCCCTGCTTAATGCTGAATATTGCCTTCAGCCTGTGTGACCAAGGAACCTGCATAGCTCATTCAACAACCCTACATACAGTGGCATTTGAACAGAGAGCATAGCCTGTGGTTTCCTTTGTCTGTAGAGCAAAATGAGTGGCCTCATATGACCAAGAATTCAGTGAATACCCTGGCCTGATTCAAACTCTCAAACAATGAACTGTACAAACCTTGGGTCCTGGTTTGTTGCCCTGACTAATTCATAGCCCATCTATAATACCTAGCTCTAACCATTTATGAAGCCTGATCAGAGAATCCAGGCAGCCATGAAGCCCATCCCATAGCTTCACTTGGGTAGAGAACCAAGCCAGCAGTCGTATCCAACTATTCTTAGCCAGTGGTAAATCCCTTCACCCTTGTCCTCAGGGCTCAAACAGTTGTCCTGCCCCAAAACAGACCATAATATCAGGCTCTACCTGCCCAGGGACATTACCATAAGACATATTCAGAAGCCCAAAATGAGCTGATTGGTGAGGAACTATATCTTCCAAAGCAAACCTGTAAAATCTGCAAGAGAAGTCTCAACATAAAGAATCAAGGACCACAAAAAAATTAGGTAAATATGACACTACTGAAGGAAACTATAAAATTCTATACTGTACTGATCCTACAGAAATGGAGATCTATGAACTGTGAGACAAAGAATTCAAAATAATCCTCTTAAGGAGGTTCAGTGAACTCCAAGAAAACACAGACAACTAAATGAAATTAGCAAAACAATGCATGAACAAAATGAGAAGTTTGACAAGGAAATAGAAACCATCAAAAACAAAACAAAAACAAAAACAAAACTCAAGTTGAAAAATATAATAGCCCAACTGAGAATTCAATATAGAGTTTCAAAAGTAGTAGACTTGACCATGCAGAAGAAAGAATCAGTGACCTGGAGGATAGAATATTGGAAACTACCCAGTTAGTGGAGCAAAAAAGAAAAGAATGAAAGAGTGAAGAAAGCCTACAGGAATTATAGGACACAATGAAAACAGATAACATTCACATTATCTGAATTCCAGAAGATGAGATAAAGAGAAAGGGACAGAAAGTATATTTAAAAGCCAATAATGGCTGAAAACGTCCCAAATCTAGGGAGATAAATGGAAATCTAGATCCATGAGACTGAAACAAATAGGTTGAACTCAAATAGGGCTACACTGAGACACATTAATTAAATTGTCAAAAATCAAAGGTAAAGAATTTTAAGAAAATCAAGATAAAAGAGAGAAGTAATATACAAGGAAACCTGTATAGAACAATCAACAGACGTCTCAACAGAAAATTTTCAGGCCAGGAAAAACTGCGATAACATATTCCAAATACTGAATAAAAATAACTGTCTACTGAAAATTCTATACCGGGTGAAACTGTCCTTCAGAAACATTGGAGGAATAATGACCTACCCAAATAAACAAAAGCTGAGGGAGTTCATGACCACCAGACCTGACCTACAAGAAATTCTAAAGGAGTTCTGTGAGTGGAAGTAAAAGAATGCTAATTAACCTCAAAAAAAAAAAACACAAAAACAAACAAAAACAAAAAAAAATGTAGTGTAAATCTCACTGGTAATGGTAAATATATATATAGTTAGATTTTGCAATATGGTAATAGTGGCACATAACTAACTTACAACTCTAGCTCTAGTTCTAAGTTATACAATTACATGTAAATTGTAATAGCAATAGCCTAAAATGTGAGTGGGAGAAGTATAAAATATATGAATTCTATTGAAATTAAGTTGTTATCAGTTTAAGATATTATAAGTTTAAGATATTTTATGTACCCCTCATGGTAATCCCAAGGGAAAATCTTGTAGCAATTACACAAAAGAATACAATAAAGATGCTTAAGCATACTAATGCCAAAAGATATCAAAACACACAAAAAGCAGGATAAGAAATAAGGAACAATGGATTTACAAAACAAGCAGAAAACAATTAACAAAATGGTAATAGTGTTTACTTATCAATAATTATTTATTAAAAAAATTTTAATGTTTATTTATTTTTGAGACAGAGAGAGAGAGAGAGCAGGAGAGGGGCAGAGAGAGAGGGAGACAGAATCCCAAGCAGGCTCTGTGCTGTCAGCACAGAGCCCAATTTGGGGCTCGAACCCACAAACTGCAAGATCATGACCTGAGCTGAAACCAAGAGTGGGATGCTCAACCCACTGAACCACCTAGGTGCCCCTCGATAACTACTTTAAATGTAAATGATTAAAATTTCTAATCAAAATACAAAGAGTGGCTGAAAGGAAAAAAGACAAGATCCAACAATATGCTGCTTACAAGAGACTCACTTTAGCCACAAAGACACACAGAGAGTGAAGAGATGGAAAAAAAGACATTTCAAGTAAATGGTAACAACAACAAAAAGGAGGGGTAGCTATATTTATACCAGACCAAATAGACTTTTAAAATGATAAAAACAAACAAACAAAGAAACAAGGAAAGTCATTATATACAGGGGTCAATAAGAGAAATAAGAGAAAAACAATTGTAAATATTTATGTACCAAATATTGAAGCACCTAAATACATAAAGTGAAAACTAACAGAGCTAAAAGGAGAAATAAATGATAAGATAATAATAGTTGGGGACTTTAATACCCCATTCTCAACAATGGATAGATCATCCAGACAGAGAATTGATAAGGAAATAGCTGATTTGAAAAACAGTATGACTAAATGGACCTAAAAGACATATAAAGAACCTTCTATCCTACAACACCAGAATATACATTCTTCTGAAGTGCACATAAAACATTTTCTAGTATAGACCACATGTTAGACCACCAAATAAGTCTTAGAAAAATCAAGGTTAAAATTATAACAAATATATTTTCAGACCACAGTGATCTGAAACTAGAAATCAATAGCAAGGGGAAAATGGGAAAATTCACAAAAACATGGAAATTAAACAGCATCCTCCTGAGCAAACAAATGATGAAAGAAGAAACTAAAAGTGAAAAAGTTTTCTTGGGACAAATGAATATAGAAATACAACATACCAGAACTTATGGGATGCAGTATAAGCAGTTCTTAGGAAGTTCACAGCAGTAAATGCCTACATTAAGAAGCAAAAAGAACTCAAATAATGACATAACTCTATGCCTTAAGGAACTAGAAAAATAAAGAACTAAGGCCAAAGTTAGCAGAAGAAAAGAAATCATAAGGATTCGAGCAGAAATAAATGAAGTAGAGAACAGATACACAACAGGAAAGATTAACCAAACTAAGAGTTGGTTCTTTGAAAAGATACACAAAATTGACAAACCCCTCACAGGACTAACCAAGAAAAAAACAGAAAGAATCCAAATCAACAAATTTAAAAATGAAAAAGGAGACATAATAACTGACCACACAAAAATACAAAGGATCAGAAAAGGCTACTGTGAATAACTATACACCAACAAATTGGACAACCTAGAAGAGATGGAAAAATTCTTAGAAAATCTGAATAAACAAATTACCAGTAAGGAGATTGAATTAGTAATAAAAAATCTCCCAATGAAGAAAAGCCCAGAACCAGAATTCATTGGTGAATTTTACCAAACATTTAAAGAAGAAGTAACACAAATGTTTCTCAAACTCTACCAAAAAATCCCAACTGGAGATCCTGTTTGGGAAAATGAGAGTAATCTGGAATGGCCCCTCTTCTTACCATCCAGGCAAGGGGGCTGAGAATATATTTTATGAGGCTAGCACTGTCTGATACCCAAACCAGAAAATAACACTACTAGAAAAGAACACTACAGGCCGATATTCCTAAAAAATATAGATGCCAAACTTTCACCAAAATACTAGTAAACTGAATTTAGCAACACATTAAAAACATCATTTGTCATGATCAAGTGGGATTTATCTCTAGGATGTAAAGATGGTTCACATACATAAACCAATTAATGTGACACATTCTGTTAATAAAAGGAAACAAAATAATATCATCTCAATAGACACAATAAAAAGCCTCTGACAAAATTCAACATCCACTCATGATAAATACTCTTAACAAATTAGGCAAAGAAGGAATATATCTCAACATAATAAAGCCTATATATGAGAAGCCCACAGCTGACATCATACTCAACAGTGAAAGGTTGAAAGGTTTTCCTTTAAGATCAGGAATAAAACAAGGGTGTCCACTCTCAGTCCTATTCAACAAAGTACTAGAAGTACTAGTAAGAGCAGTCAGGCAAGAAAAAGAAATAAAAGGCATTGAAATTGGAAAGGAAGATGTAGAATTGTCTCTATTTGCAGATAACATTATTTTATATACGGAGAATCTTAAACATTCAACCAGAAAACTTAGATCTAATTAATGAATTCCATAAAGTTGCAGGATACAAAATCAACGTAAAAAAAATCAGTAGTATTTCTATATCTTAACAACAAAGTTTTAAAAAATAAAGAAAGAAGTTAATGCCATTTACAATAGCATCAAAAGCAATAAAATACTTAGGAACAAATTTAACTAGGGAAGCGAAAGATCTCCACTCTGAAAACTGTAAAACACTGATGAAAGAAATCAAAGAAGACACAAATAAACAGAAAGGTATCCTATGCAATGTATTTGAAGAATTCATAATGTTAAAATGTCAATACTACCAAAAATCATCTACAGATACAACGCAGTTTTTATCAAAATTCCAATGGCATTTTGGTCCACAAAAGACCTCAGACAGAAAAAGAAATCCTGAGAAAGAACAAAACAGAAGATATCATACTTCCTGAGTTCAAGCTATACTATAAAGCTATAGTCATCAAAATAGTATGGTTCCAGTATAAAAACAGACACATAGACCAAAAGAACAGAATTGAGAGTCCTGAAATGAACCCAAGCATATATGGTCAACTAATATTTGGCAAGGGAGCCAAGGGTATTTACTGGAGAAAAGATGGTCTCTTCAATAAATAGAGCTGGGAAATTTGGATATTTGCATGTAAAAGAATAAAACTGGGCCCCTCTCTTACACCAGTCACAAAAACAACTCAAAATAGATTAAAGATTTAAATGTAAGACCTGAAACCATGAAACTTCTAAGAGAAAATGTAGGAACAAATCTCCTTGACATGGGTCTTGCTAATGAGTTTTTGGATATGACACCTAAAATACAAGCAACATAATAAAAAATAAACAAGTGGGACTATATCAAACTAAAAAGCTTTTCCACAGCAAAAGAAACCATCAACACAGTGAAACACAACTCTCAGAATGGGAGAAAATATTTGCAAACCCCGTGTATCTGATAAGAGGTTAATATCCAAAATGTATAAAGAAGTCATACAACAAAATGGAAAAAACAAACAAAAACAAAAACAAAAATTTAGGCAAAGGGCCTAAATAGTACTTAATACAAAAAAGATATATGAAAGACTAATGGGTACATGAAAAGATGTTCAACATCACTAGCCATTAGGGAAATGAAAATTAAAACAACGAAATATCTCCTCACACATGTTAGAATGATTATCATTAAAAGACAAGAGAGAAAACCGTAAATTGGCATAGCCACTAAAGAAAACAGTATAAGGAACCTTAAAAAACAGAAACACTGTGATTCAGCAATTCTACTTCTGGGAATATACTCAAAGTAAACAAAACCAATAACTAACTCAAAAAAGATATCTGCACTCTCATGTTCACAGGAGCATTGTTTACAATAGTCAAGACATGGAAACAATCTACATGTTCACTGATGGGCGAATGAATAAAGAACATATGATATATAGACACAATGGAATATTATTCAGCCATAAAAAATGAGGAGATCCTACCATTTGCAACAACATGGATGAAACTTAAAGGCACTATGTTAAAGGCAATGTCAGACAGAGGAAAACAAAATTGTCCAATCTCACATGTGGAATCTGAAAACCAACAACAACAACAAAAAACTAAACTCATAGAAAAAGAGATCAGACCTGTGGTTACCAGAGGTGGGGGGGGGGGCGGGCAGGAACTGGAGGAAGGTAGTCAAAAGGGACAAACTTCCAGTTAGAAGATAAGTACTGGAGATGTGATATACAGCATGATGACCATAGCCAACATTGCTGTATGATATATAGGAAAGTAGTGAAGACAGTAAAATCCCAAGAGTTTGCAACACAAGAAGAAAATTTTTTTTCTCTTGTCTTTTATCTTTTCTTTTTATGAGAAAGCTATCCATATGAGAGGATGAATGGTAGTTGTGATCACTTCACCATCTATATAAATCAAACTGTTGTGTTGTATGCCTTAAACAGTGACATATGTCAATTGTTTCTCAATAAAGGTGAAAAAAATTCCATACAGATTAAAGATCTAAATAGAAAAAAAAATACAAAAGCATGAGAAGAAATACTGAAGACTCATTTTATTTTCTTGGGAAGGGGATATGTAAGGAAGACAGATTCCAGAAACCGAGAAGGAAAAGATCAGCTTTGATTACATAAGATTTATATTTTCTCTACTACAAAGAATGCCCTAAACCAAATTAAGGGATGACCAACCCCAGGAAGAAATATTTTTAACACATTTTACAGAGTAGAGTTTGATATCTGAAATACACAAAGAGCTCTTACATATCAATAAAAAAAGAGACAGATGAATGAAAACCTGGGCAAAGGATACAGAAATGTAAACTGCCAATAAAAGTATGAGAAGACACATAGCTTCACTAGCAGTTAATTAAGTATAGATAAAAATAATGAGGAGAAATAATCCTTGGCTTATTATATTGGGAAAAAAACATTTAAAAGACCACCAGGACTGCTGTGGCTGTAGGGAATGGGCTTTGTCAAATCCAGTTGGTGGGGGCAGAAATGAAAACTAGCCTTCAGGGGCTGGGCATAATTTGTCACTGTCTGGATAGCTCCCCGGCTCACTGTGCCCAACCAAGAAACCTAGTGATCAGTGCCTCAGTTTTCCCTCCCTATTAAATGGGCAGGGTGATAAAGAACTGTTTGTGTAGGAAGAGTGAGGAGGTTGGAAAGTAGAAGGAACAATTACAAAAGTACAAATGCAAAGATCATCAGCCATTCTGATCACAATAGTCACCTGTGACCCAAACAGCAACCCCTACTTCCTGCCTAGAACACTCAGACACTAGTTGGTCTCAGTGAGGGCAAGATCCAGCAGGACTCCCGTGAAGAGAAGGAGAAAGCAGAGGGCGCTTCTGACAGACAGGGGCAGAGTCTCTGGCTCAGAGGGCCAAAGTTCAGGTGCACCAACTTTCTCATTCCTGTTCTGTCAAATGGCACATTAATAAGCAAGAAAGAGATTCAGGGAAGAATTTCCAGAAGGACAAAAAACTCATCAGGTGTGTCAGATCTCTGACATTCAGGAGCCATGTGGGGAAAGACGCACACGCTGACTTAAGCACGAAAGTATGGATGCTTTAATTAATCCGGGGTGAATTTAATTGCTTTAGTTAAGTGGAAATCGGGTTAAAAATGATGCAGAGCATGCTGGGGTGTGTTAAAAACATGACATATGAGTTGGATGAATCGATAAATTAAAAGTGCACAGATGTTTTAATTAAACCCAGGGAAGTTAACGAAGATCACAAGAGACTTTTAAGCCTATGATTAATTCAATTCATTTAAAATACCTGTAGAGATATGGGGATGCCTCCATTTTGAGAGTTATAAAAGTTCTCAATTGGTAAGTGCTTAAGCTGTTCTTAAAAAACGTCTAAGTTTGTGTGTGTGTGTGTGTGTGACTGAACAACATTAATTACATAATGAATATTTAAATTCTTCATAGTACATGGTAAGCCTTTCTGCAGCTCAAGTCCAGAAATGAAGTAGCTTTTTACTTACTACGGTTCAAGCAAGGAGAAGAGTCTGTAAATTATTGGCATCTTGTTACCTACAAGCACGGAAGCTTTTGAAAGACCTAGGGGGTCTATTTATTCATTGCTGTCTCCCCAGCCAGTAGAGCAGAGCCAGGCTTAGGAGGCAGCCTGAATCTCCCTTCATTTTTACTCGCTGTGTGACTGTGTACACTATTTGCAGCCTTGATTTCCTTATCTTTAAAATGGGACAAGAATTCAGGAGTACTTATCTCATTGTGTTTTTAAGAGGATGAAATAATGCCTATAAAGTGCTACGTACAGGGCCTGGTACACAGTAAGAAATTTGTAGATGTGACTTTATTATCATTTTGATTAGAGAAAAGTGTTGTGACTCACCCCATCATAAGGGGACAAGTCACCCATCCCAGCCAACTCCCTCTCTAAACACTGGTTTATTTACCAATACAGGTTTTCCTAAAACCATACTGCTTTCCTAACTCTGTGCATCAGATCAACAGCAAGTTCCCCCAGGGTTAGGCACTCTGCTTCCTAAGGCTGCTTGGCAACTTATGTAGTCATCTATAAAGGGGAAAAAAAAGTTTTTAAGTTTCCAAAGCAATTTAACTTGGGGGAGGGCTGATGGATTTAAGTCCTGAGAAGTGATTTGTTTGGTAATACAGCAAGCATGGGAAACGTGAACAGCCACTTTTGGAGGCTGTGGGTGTGGACTCGCTTGGGGCCACCAAATAATGGGCACTGTCCCTTGTACACTGTGGAGGCAAGCCTCCTCCATGTCTGTTTGGCAAGCTGGGGGTAGGGATGAAAGTGACCTTACTTCTCCTGGGCTCCTGGGCACAGGAGTAAGTGACCTTACTGCTCCTGGGCAGAGTTCAAGGGCAACGTGATCTAGACTCAGACCTGAATGTGCACAAGCGTCTTTTGGGGATCCCATTAGAATGCAGATTCTGATTCAGAGGGGCTGGCATAGGGCCTGAGGGTTTGGATACTTTACAGGCTCCCCAGGTTGGGGCTAGTACCCCAGACCTACTGACTGAATCAGACACTCTGGAGGGAGCTGAGCAAGCTGTGTGTTAACAGGGGATTCTGATGAGTATGGTTCTAATTCCATACCTGGGCAAGTGTCTTAATTTCTGTGAGCCTCAGTTTCCTTAGCTGCGAAATGGGGATGATGATGATGTATGTTACAAAGATAAAATGAGATAATAACATAAACCCTTCACATAGTGCCTCAGCCACTTTCTGCAAAGTGTTTTCCAAGTGTATCTGCTTTAAGCCCCTTGTCCTGGGCCCTTGCTGCCAAGGAATTAACTCCATGTTTTCTCAGGTCAGGGGTGGGAGGAAGGAGAGGTAGGATTCAGCCATCAAACTGCATGGGGTGTAGAATGACTTATACAGGTAGCCACCATGGCTCCTGGACCTTCTGCATTAATGGGGATTGTGGGAGAGAAGGGAGACAGAGGGAGACAGGTATGCAAGGCAGAGGGTCTGAAGGGACAATGCATGGGGTGCATCTATGCTTATTCCATGGAGGATTGGTGGGGCCTGAGTGTCTTTCACTGAGACAGGCGAGGCCAGCTGAAAAAGGGGGAGGGTTCCTTTGGGCCAAGAAAGTTCTGAGGGAGGTGTTTCTGGGATGGTGGGGAGGACCCCTCCACCAGCAGGGAGGGGATAAGGGGCTTGTTATTCCTCTCCTGAGTGCGGAAGTCCACCAAGGGGAGCGACTCATGGGGAGGTGGGAAAGCAGGTTATGAGGCAGAGTCCAGCCAGGAGGTCGGACAGCCTGAGCTGCACATGGGGCTTTGACAGTTGTCACTGACCTCCATTCAGGGAGCCTTCCTGCCAAGCCTGTCTCCTGTGTGGCCACTCCTGTCTCAGAGTCAGCCAGACTTAGCCTCAAAATTGGGCCATGCTATGTGTCCTTGGGCAAATAGCTAACTTTCCTTAAGTCTGTGTTTCTCCTGTAAAATAAGGATAATAACATTGATTTCAAAGACTCATGAAGACAAATGCTATCTAATATTTATGGAGCACTTGATACATGTCAAGCACAGCTCTATACACTTGACATGAATTTACCTTTTAGTCCTCACAGCAATGCAACAGGTAGTATTTCAATTCACCTCCATTTTACAGATGAGAAAACCAAGGCTCATGGAGGTTAAGTAATTTTTTAAAATGGGTATAGCTAACTGGAGGAGCATGGATTCAATCCCAACAAACTCAAACTCTACTGCTTTTGTGCTTAGTAACTGTGCTCTTCTGAGACAAGGCACATAAACTCTGAGATCAATGTCAACTTTTTTTTTCTGTTTTTATTCCTCCTCCTTCCCTCTGACCCTCCCTCCTTCCCTGCATTTAAATTTGTGCCTCAAAGTTGGCTGATTCATATCACATGATTAATCTGGTAAATTAGAACCTTGCTCTCCAGTGCTCATTTGGGTCTCGCACATTTTCTGGCAATGTTTTCATCTTTACAAGTCTTGTCCCCTAAATTCAAGTTGCCAAACATTTAGAGACCACATGCGACTTCCTGGGCACTAAAGTAGGTGCAAGGAGGTTTAATAAAGAGGACTGTTAGACACCCCAGTCTCTCCTCCACGGACCAGTGTCCCAAACAGCAGTGCTTTCAACAATAGCCAAAATTTGGAAAGAGCCTAAATGTCCATCAACTGATGAATGGATACAGAAGATGTGGTTTATATCTACAATGGAATACTACTTGGCAATGAGAAAGAATGAAATCACACCATTTGCAGCAATGCGGATGGAACTGGAAGGTATTATGCTAAGTGAAATAAGTCAGTCAGAGAAGGACAGATATTGTATGTTTTCACTCATATGTGCATCTTGAGAAACTTAACAGAAGACCATGGGGGAAGGGAAGGGGAAAAAATAGTTATAAACAGAGAGGGAAGGAGGCAAACCACAGGAGACTCTTAAATACAGAGAACAAACTGAGGGTTGATGCAGGTTGGGGAAGAGGGGGAAATGGGTGATAAACATTGAGGAGGGCACTTGTTGGGATGAGCACTGGGTGTTGTATGTAAGCCAATTTGACAATAAGTCATATTCATAAAAAAAAAAAGAGGACTGCTAGAAACTTGTGATCCAGCAGGAGAAACCAATGTGATCACCCAGCTGGAACATGGCCCAGCATGAAGGAAGGGTCACTGCCACGATGTTGCCAAGACTTGTGTGACTGCAGGGTCCTATCTGGGCATGTTTCAGCAATAAGGTGACTTGAGTCCTGTCTGGGGATGTTTCAGGGTTGCAGTGACCTATGAGCAGCAGTTTGATAGGAAAGGTCGGGATTGATGAGAACCTTCCAGCTGAAGAAACAGCATGAGCTAAGAAGGAGAAGCAGGGCTATGATGCTTGATGAGTGACAAGTAGCTGGAATCTATGATATATGGGCTCTAGTAGGAGATGGTGATGCAAAAGGAGCTTAAATCATGGAAGACTTTGAATGTCATTCCAAGAATATTCTTTATTCTCAGAATATAGTCCCTGGCTGCCTGCATCAGAGCCTCCTGGGAGGCTTGTTTAAAAATGCACATCTCTGAGCCACAGCCCAGTCCTATGGATTCAGAATTGGCTGGCATAGGGGGTGAGCCTGGAAATATGCATTTGTAACAACTGTCCCACATAAATGTCTTTAAATAAAAGTTTGGTAGCCATTGTGGGAGGCAGCTAGGAGCCACTGAAGGTGTTTGAGGAGAGTAGTGACATGCTCCCAAGTGCTCTAGAGAATGCTGGAGGTTGTGAGCAGGGAGAAATGGCATCAGGAAGAGGTTGGCAGCCATATGAACAGGGCTGTGACTGTGAAGGCAGAGAGGAGAAATGAAGCAGAGCGTGTTGGAGGTTGATGAAACAAGAGTCAGCAAATGATGTGATGAAGGAGGTGATGGGATGTCTCTGGTAGCTGGGAGAATGACTTAGACAGCAGGCTCCAAAGTCAGAGGGACTTTGTTTTGAATGCTGGCTTAGCCACTTTACACTTAGTAAAGTCTTGTTTCTCTCCTGTAAAGTTTCCTGGGGTTCAAACCCTAGTGCACAATCACCACACAAACTGCTTGAAAAGTGCATCTTCCTTTGGCCTCATGTCCCCCAAGTTGAATTTCATGGTCTAGAGTTAAGAGCCTGGCCAAGACTGCCTGGTTTGAATCCCAGCAATACCACTTCTTAGCTGAGTGATCTTCAGCAAGTTACCTAACCTCTCTGGGCTTCATTTTCTTCATCTATAAAAGGGGACTGTAGTTGTATATAAAATAGGGCTATTGATGGTGAGGTGAGATAATTATGCAGTTGCTTAGTACAGTGGTTGGTGCACAGTAAGAACTCAATAAATGTCGGTGATGATGACGATGAGTTTGACTTTAGTGTTAGAACTCCAAGAGGGACTGGATAGTGGGTAGATTTTCCAGTTAACAGGAGAAAAATGGCAAGATCCCTGTTGTCTTTTTTCAAGCCTCCACAGAAGCTGGGTAGGAGCTGAAGACAACCCCCCGAGAGAAGGCTTTATGTTCCCGTGGTTGTGGCATTTCTAGGTCTCCCCTGACAGCTGTTCAGCAGCAGGAAGTGTCATTTCTAATAGCTATTAAGTATGCATTACCTAACAAGTAAGGCTCTAGTGTTTTAAGTTTCTGCTGTAGGTTTGGGGCCTCAAGCTCACAACCAAATAAGCCATCGGAGAAGCCAGTGTCAAAAGAGAAAAATCAGAAGCCTTGGATATCTTCTGAAATGCAAGGCTGTTTTGCCAACAACCCAAGGAAACATCTCAAGCCAGTGAAAGACCTTCAAATAAAAGTAAATAAAAGAAAAAAGGAATCATAATTAAAAAGCATGTAGGCCACAACAAATAGCATTTAAGCAAGGAGGAAGTTATGAACGGCAGATAGTAATAATAAAAACTGTAGACTTAACAATACTTAGAGCTGGATGGGAGAGGTGCCTGATGGAGAATGGGACAAAGTACCAGGAAAGAAATGCCATTTGTCCTCAAGCTCTGAATCTGAACACATTGCTTATTACACTGCACAAATAATGAAATTCTATACCGGAAGACACCCTTCAGTATAGTTCCCTTGTTATAGTCTTTCTCCATGGAATTTTCTCCACATGCCCTGATGCTAATTGGCTACTTTTATAGATTCATATAGATTCATTTCTTCATAAACTTATCATCTTAACAATGTCTACACCATTCAAAGTCCACATCACAGCATTTAAGACTCAACACTTATACTTCCCACTTGCTTATCATGTGTATCCAGCAGAATGGAAGCTCTCAGAAGGTAGGGCCATGGCGTGCTTGCTCATCATCATATTTCTGGCACTTAGTGAAGTACCTGACTCATACAAGGCACATAATAAGCATTTGTTGGATGCATGAATAAGTTCTGTCCCCTCAACTGACTTGGAACAATGTGTTAGAACCCTTACACATTCTTTTGATGTGAGGATCAGTTCCATTTTGATTTCTGAGCCTCCCAGGACCCCAGCTCAGTGGGGGCTGTGGAATGAATGCTCTGCAAATTCACACTGACTGATTCCTCCGTTCACCACAAGGCTGTCTTCAGATGCCTGATGCAGACTGGCAGGTGTATAAGAAGACAAGGAACTGCTGTCTGCACCGCACATCTGAGGGCATGGGAGGCGCAGTGTGAGGTCAAGAGAGTAAATCCGTATTTCTGTCACTTGGACACATACCCGGTCGTTCGGATGTGATGGGAATCTCACTTGCTAACATGGCAAATTTCTCCCCTGGCAGGAGGGCCTGAGTCTACCTGCCGCCTGTGGTGGCAGAAACTGGCAGCACTGGAGGCATCCTGGGCACAGCTGTCAGGGAAGGAACAAAGGTGAATGCGGGTTTGTGTTGAGGGGGGACTTGGGTATGCCTAATACTTTTATCAAGAAGGAAGAGAAATGATCGTGGGATAGAGCTGGGAGGTGGCAGGAGCCATTCTAGCTGGCAGGGCCAACTGACTTTCCTTCCTACATTTGCTAGCATGATTACCTCACCCTGTCTGCCCCACTTATTTTATTCTAACACTTAGGAGCTTCTTGGGCTCAGAAGTTGGGTTTAAAAAAAAAATTAATGTTTATTTATTTTTGAAAGAGAGAGAGACAGAGCGTGAATGGGGGAGGGGCAGAGAGAGAGGGAGACACAGAAGCTGAAACAGTCTCCAGGCTCCTAGCTGTCAGCACAGAGCCCAACATGGGACTTGAATTCACAGACCTTGAGATGGTGACCTGAGCTGACGTCGGACGCCCAACTAACTGAGCCACCCAGGCGCCCCAGAAGTTGTTTTTAAGTGGCAATCTGCCATAGCCACCAACAAACTGTGCAGGACCAATGGGATAGAGCCTCATAGTGTCTCTGCTATAGGGATGGTGGGGGAGGGGAGATACATATGCATACACATACACATACTTACACACAACCACATTCTAATATTTCTTTTATTAAAAATCAGATGTGTATCTTTGATACGATTCACTGAGGAGGGCACAGCATTTTGCTAAAAATGTGCAACTTCAACCTAATCTCGAGAAAACATCAGACTAACCCACACTGAGGGACATAGTAAAATATACCTGACCGGGTACTCTTCAAAATGGTCAAGGTCATGAAACACAAGGCAAAGACTGAGGACCCTTCACAAACTGGAGGGGACATAGGAGACATGACAACTAAATACAATGTGGGATCAGAACCAGAAAAAGAAGGGAAAATTAGAAAAAAAAGTCTGTAAATTAGTCAATAGCATTGCTTCAGTGTTAATTTCCTGGTTTCAATAATTGAACCATTATAATTTAAAATGTTGATATTAGGTGAACTCTGCACAGGAACTCTATGTACTGTTTTTGCAATTTGTCTGCAAGTCAGAAAGGATTTCAATATAAAAAAACTTCAAATGTGGGGGGTAGTTAAAACAGGATTTATCTCCTATTGTTGATATGAGAAAGGATAAAGTAGTATGTTTTAAGTACTTCACACAGTGCCTTCTACATATCTAATACTTAATAACTATTTGTTATTATTAAAAAAATAATTTGAAGTGGAGCCTTAACTCAGGTGCTAATCATTACATTTATTCACTTGAAACTCTTACAGTTAAGTTTGAGTGCCTATTTTTACTGGTTTCTCACTTCATCACACAGGTGTAGTTAGTGATTTTGTTACTCTGAGGAGCCAATATTTATAAAATGAAATGTTAAAGGGTTGCATCTCTCTAGAAGCCAGACTAGAGTACATGGGCTCAGCTCCACTTTTGTGATTCTTGGTGTGCAATAAGTGTGTGAGAAGCTGACTTGGCTTGAATGCTCATGACCATGAAAATATTCCTCTCTCGATAAGGTCAAAGGTAGCACTAACATGTCCTATTTATTGCAATTGACAAGTTTTCTCTTTTCAAATTTTGGATTTTGACATTGTTCTTTTCAGAACAAATTTATCAATGTAAATGTCATGAGTTGACTTGGAGAAATATGTTAAGTAAATAATAATATAGATAGTCCGTGAATTTATGATTTTGAAAATCATAAAGGTGGTACATGAAAGAGCAAGGTTCGGGGAATAAAGGGCTTAGAATATTTCCCAATATCGTTAATAAAGTAGCTTAAACTGTGTCCATTTCAAAAATCCTGAGGAAGAAATATCTTTAGGGCAAAGAGGTAGATTTTTACTCCTAATACTCTTGAGCCAACTTTGCCAAGAAAAAAATAGGGAAACAAAGAGAAAACAGTTTTATTCTTCAAATACTTCAATTTTGCCCACTGCAGGCATCAAGAGCTAAATTAAAATATACAACAAGTTCAAAGGCTGATTACAGGAATAGCTCCTGAGTATGCAGGAGTAACTACTCTTAACAGCCGCTCAATATTTGTTTCACAACAATCAATTATATACCATGGCTAATGCACATTTGGAGTGTGCGCCCAGCCACAGTGCAGGTGGCGAATGCAAAACTCACACCGAGAGTCCTTTTAAGCAGCTAAATGCACACGCCATTACAGATCCATAATGCAGAATGGACGCCCGTCTGCAAATGGATTTAAAGCGAGGAGTTCTTAAATGGCTGAGGTACTTAGGGCTGAAAGGCCAGTAACTGGATGTGCTGCCAGAGCACACATGGTTTTTAGGATTAATAATACATCGATGTGTGTCAGTGTTAATATACATTTACAGCTCATGGGCCATGCAGCGGAGGGCTCAGCCCATTTGCAGCCACATATGAAAGAACTGTTCTGTCCTTCCTTTCATTAATGTCTTCACTCCTAGGAAAATTAGATTACGCAAGAAAGGCCATTCAAGCAGTACTGAGGTTTTCCCTCCTTTCCAGCATTCACAAGGAAAAGCGTTCAGTGCAGTGAAGCCTTGTGTCATCCACCTTCCCCCATCACGGTGCCTCAGAACCTGGCCAAGCAAAGCACTCAAGGTTCCACGGTCTACTTGGTGATGTGGCCACATGCCACTTGGTAGAGTATGCTGAGGCTTCTTGCTCTGCTTCCCTTTTGTATCTGACAAGTTTACCAAAACTTTCACATTACTTAGTGATGGAGGATATGTCTGTAGGTGGTATCATTTAGCGATTGGTCTCGTGCATGTGCAACCAAATCCAGAACTTCAAGCACAAGGAAGTCCTCTTTGCTTATCACTCAGAACTCAGAAAGCTGGGAATCACAAATCTTTGGAATACTGTGAATGTTTGAAATGCAATTTCCCCCAGCAATTGTGGTGAGAATGGGGAAAAGGAGTGGCGCTAGTTAGCATTTACAGAGTAGCTTTATTAATAAGTGCCTCTCTCTCTGAGCATCAAGGCAGGATGGTGGTCTTTTAATGAGGGGCACATAAAAATAATGAAAAGATTGTTTAAATATATAAATAATACAGTGTGATATACATCAATTAAAAATGGTAAACATAAACTCTTAGAGGGATCACAACATGTTCTGCTAAGAGCTTTGGGTGTGTTTGCCTCATACCATCCTCACAATGAACTTGTGAAGAAACTCTGCACTTTTCCAGAGGAGGAAACTGAGATTCAGAAATGTTAGATCACTTGCTCAAGGTCACAGAGACACTCAGTGGTGGGGCTGAGATTCAACTCAGAAATGTCTGATTCCTCAGCAAGGGTTCTGAACCTCTTCCTCATTGCTTTCCACACTGGGATATGACCTGCTGGTGGGTGAAGAATCGGCATAGCTGTTTTTTTTTTCTTTAAAGTTTATTTATTTTGAGAGAGAGAGAGAGCCAGAGAGAGTGAGCAAAGGAGGGGCACAGAGAAAGGGTGAGAGAGAATCCTAAGCAGGTTGCACACTAACAGTGTGGGGCTTGATCCCACAAAGTGTGAGATCATGACCTGAGCTGAAATCAAGTGTTGGATGCTGTGCCATCAAGATGCCCCAATCAGTGTAGTGGGTTTTAACTGGTGTTTTTAGAAGATGAAACAGAAAAGAAGCATGGAGTGAAGATAAGTGTAGTTTTGTAAAAGGTTAATTTACCTAGAATATATACATGTGTGTGTGAGTGCGCACAACATATCTGAGAAGGGCGAGAAGCTCTGCTTTCTCTTACGCTTGCCTTTGACAGAGACACTTGAAGGTTATGCTCAAGGTCTTTTGCAAGCTAGGTATGCAGCCCCTAAGTCCCCTGGTTTTGTGAGAGTCATTTTCTCTTATATTACCTTTCCCCCAAGAATCCCAGGGCCCCAGCAATTCTGTGCAAAGGAGTGTAGATAAATTAATAATACAATTTAAAACCGATTCCACCAAGATAAATAGCGCTTCCTAGATTAAGAGTGTAGCTGGCCAGAATGAATGAAATTTACTAACCCTGAGATGCTTAATCTTCCATTACATAGAAGTTAATGATTATAAGAAAGGAGTGATGGTAATTCACTTTTGCTTTTACAGGAAATCCAACCATCTAATTTTTAGCAAATCTTTCTTCTCAGCACACCTCGATGCCAAGGATAACCTCCCTGCTCTTCTAGGTAAATTGGCCAATTGTCATATATTAAAACCTGCTCCTTGCTAAAGGGTTAGGTCTTCTAGCATGCATGGGCTTACAAGTTGTCCCAGTGGAATTCTGGAGGGCGTGTGGGCTTCTTTGGTACCCCCTCTCCCCCTCAAAGAAGTCTATGTCTTGTTATCCAACCATAGCAGGGAAGGAGTGGTAAGTACCTTTAGCACAGTCTGCTCCTAGAAATCCTGGGAAGCAGTGACATAGCCCGGACACACATTCGCCATTCCCGTGGCAGTTACGTGGACAGTCTTGCACTGAATCTGAAAAAGAGAGAAACTTAGCAACTACCCTTTCCTCTGCTTGCTGATGAAGCAATTTGGTAATCAGTTTTGAAGACCAGTGGTAGTGTCCTCAAGTGCCCACAGGGGACCGGTAGCGAGCGTGAGTGAGTGAAGGGAAGCGAAATTAAAGGGATGAGGGCAATGTGGAAAATGCATGGAAGTAACCACTGCTCTCTATCTGACTAACACCCAGGCAGGAATGCAGGGTTAGTATTGCTGCAACATCTGCTTTTGCAAAAGAAATGACTTATTTGGATTTAAAACCTGAAATTTCCCATGTCTGAATGTTGACAAGTTTAAAACATCATGAATGTTGTCCCCTTCCCTCCCTGTGCCCCCTACCTGCCCCCTGCCCCCTGCCCTTTCAGGCTATCAATCTGAGATTTGGTATGACATGTGGGATATCAGCCTTTAGCCTCAGATAACGGGGAGGAGTCTCCAAATGACAGTGGTGGTTCCTGATCTCAGGTTTGTAGAGTAAAAAAATTCCTTGCTTTAAGGAAAGAAAAATCCAAATGTGTAAGACTGACCAATTTAGGCACTGTTTTGGATCCATTAAGTAGTAGGTTTTAGGTCATATGAAAGTCCTTTTATGCCTACCTTTTGCAGATCTTATTTTTCATGAAAATCAATTAGTTCCCATTTGTTCTAACCAGCATAGCCATCTTATTTCATGATTTACTTTTCTATGCATACTCTTAAGTCATAACTTCAAAGGGATCATTTTGGAACTTTTTCATGTTAACTTAGGTCTACACAGACGAAGACATACTCTTAAAATTATTATTATTATTATTATCAACCTCATTTTTTTTGCCTTAAATTAAAATAAACACTTAGACTTTCAGGTGCCAAATTACTAAGATGATGAAAAACACAAGCCATCATGGCCAGAATGTGACCTTTACCCAACCCTTGGGGAGTCAGGGTCACTGACCTGGTGGATGTTGCATGAAAGACTATCAAGTAAGACCGTTCCTAATGGAGTAACCTGAGAGTGGTAAAGAAGGCTTTTCCTTTAAACCAAATTTTCCAGTTACTCCCACTCTGGACTGAAAAGCAAAATTGTGCATACTGCTTTCTTTCCAGTGTTTCCCTTCCTAGCCCTCTTCTTCCAGAACCAAGCTGTAGTTGGTTTCTGGCACTCTGAGGAGAACTCAATGAGTGTATTTGCTTTTATGAAATCAGGTAAAAGACTACAGACTCCATGAAGCCAATTTCTTGAATGTTTATCAATTAACGCTTCAGGTTAAAACTCCTTGAGGCTGGCTCTGTGGGTGGGCTGAGAAACATCCAAGTGGCTACTGATTTCCATTTATTCATCATACACGCATCCATTCAAGAAGCTTTAGGTTGAGTCATGAAATAGCCACTTCTGCAGGTCAAAAATCAGCAATTTCACATGGTTTGGGGAGACAATTCTCCATGTCTCTAATCCTCCATATGTGTTTCTGAAGGTCTTGTGAACTGACACACTGCCTTAGTTTTGGACTATCTTTTCAAGGTTGTCTGCACAGTGAACCATGTTGGAAGACAGATATAGTGTCTTTCTCCAGAGCAAAGGGCAGGTTTACTTACTTTCCAGTATAATAAAGATAATATTTCCCTCTAGAGCAAAGAACAGGCAGGCTCACTGCCCATTCTGAGAGACTCAGGTGTAATAAACTCAAGATTTCTTTTCTGTGATGCAACCTATTGCATGTGCGGGTATCATGGGACCCTGTTCATGTAGCCCTGTGGGAACTGGGGCTTGGAGGACCAGCACACATACTAATATCTGGATATTGCATTGTTCTGAGTGATAAAGGCCCTTGTCTCTGACCCAGGAGTTTCATGCCTTTTGATAATATCTATGACATTGTGGCAAGCTAACATGTTAGCTTACAATTAGGGTGAGCTCTTAGACCTGTCATATTCTTGAAGTATGGTTCACTTTATTAACTAAACACCTATTCTATGCGAGGTACTGTAAAAGGCATTGGTGAATACAAGGGTAAATAAGACAGGGAAGGTCCCTGCCCTCATATAACTTTCACTGTCATGGAGAATACAGGTCACCCCCCCCCCAATATATCAACAAATAAAACAAGTAAAAGTTGTGATAAGTACTTTGAATAGAATAGGATACTTCGATAGGGAGTAGCAGGAGGAAGATACTCAGGGAGGAAGGCCAGAAAGGGCCTCTCCATTCCATGCAGGTGATATTTAAGGGTGAGCTGGGATAGGCAAGTGAAGAGCTAGTTACAAAGTATTTCATATAGTAGGAATAGCTTATGTAAAGGCCCTGAGGTGGAAAATAGCAGAACTGATCCAATGTGGCTGGAGGGTAACAAAAAGGAAGGGAGTGCCATGAAATGAGTTTGGAGAGGTCCAGGCAGGGGGTCAG
This sequence comes from Lynx rufus, assembly GCF_022079265.1. Lineage (NCBI taxonomy): Eukaryota > Metazoa > Chordata > Mammalia > Carnivora > Felidae > Lynx > Lynx rufus. The sequence goes on from NW_025814823.1 coordinate 181,028,926, forward strand.
ACCATATGGGGCCCTGTAGGTCATGCAGATAGTTGGATTCTTTTCTGTGACCCATGGGAACAAGCAGTTTTCAACATAGAAATAACATTGTCCACTTTGCATTTTAAGAAGTCACCCCTATAGTGAGGTAGAGATTGCTTCTCCCTCAACCAGCATCCAGGTCAGGGAATGGTTTGGTACAAACTGACACTGCTGAGGGGAACCTGGGTGGCTCAGTCGGTTGAGCCTCTGACTGTGGCTCAGGTCATGATCTCATGGTTCTTGGGTTCAAGCCCCATGTTGGATTGTGTGCTGACAGCTCAGAGCCTGGAGCCCTCAGATTCTGTGTCTCCCTCTCTCTCTGTCCCTTGCCTGCTTGTGCTTTCTCTCTCTCTCAAAAGTAAATAAACATTAAAAAAAAAAAACCCTGACACTGCTGAGCTCAAAGCACTCTGTTTCCAAATCTACCAACTTTAGAGATAAGGCAGCAGAGGTCGAGGGAGCTCTTTGCCACCAGAGTCTCATGCAAAAGGACGGAGCTCTTTGCTGCGCTGGAGGACCTCTCTTGCTCTTTAGCTGAGGTATTTATCCTTAATGTCAGTTTACAAAATACCTAGCTCCTGGATATCTTCCTTCCCCACCTTCTCTCAATCAAGGAGGTTTTTATATCCATTTCTGTGTTCCTGTAATTCCCACAATCACCCTTTCATGTGTGTGTCGTCTCTCACCAGGCTCCATGAGGAACAGACCAGATGTGAATCATTCATTGAGGTATTCTCAATGTACACAGCAGGTCCTTGGTAAACAGTTGTCAAAGTGTGTGCACGCATGTGTGTGTGTGTGTAGGAGGGTAGGAGAATCCAATATAAGCAAAAGCTGTAATGATGAGTACTTTTCATTGCATTTTCTCAGCATTTCTACAGTTTTGGAGAGAAAAAGCAATCACATAGTGCTGTTGAAATATAAAAGGAGCCCACACTTTCAGTCCCCCTTTTGCAACATCGGATTAAATAGTACTGTTGTGATATTATCAGTTTTCCTTTCTGTCAGCCTGGTTTAAGTTTTCTTGAGGAACAATGGCAGGTGCTGAGAGGACGCCCAGGAAATGCGGTTTTTACATAGGCAGAGGGTGGCCTCTAGTAAATCTGCACCGCACTTTGAGTATACCACTCTGTTGTCCCCTGAGATGAAACTCATTTCTGAAAGCAGCTGCTTCTTTCCAAAACACATCAAAAGACTTCCCTGAGTCAAAGGTATATTTAGTGTGATCGCTGGTTGACACCCGTCTAACATTTTTCCTTCTGTTTCATATCGCAGGGGCTTTCGGCGCTCCTGGCTGCTCTTGACGGAGAACGTTCTGATAATAGGTATGTGTGGGAAAACCTCTGAACCAAATAAAACACTATTCTTTTCCCTGCATTTCAGGGCAATTACTATCATTGCTCTATCAAGATGTCTGCCCAATTATTAGGCCGATTACCTTTGACTTTCTGTTTGAGCTACAGTCCAGACAAGAGAAATCCTCTGGGGAGAACTGCTATTCTCATCTCTGACAGGGGAATGAGGGTAATGGCCTGGGGGAAGGGCATCTCACTACCACAACGTCTGTGTCTATATGGATAAAGGAGAGGGAAGGCAGAAGCCATTACTAGATAATCTGGCCCCCAGAAAATTTGCTGTGCAGTGGGAAAGGGACTTATGTGGCTGGAATCCAAAGCAATCCAGTGGTTAAGAGCACAGGCTCTGGAATGTTTGGATGCTGACTCCACCCTGGATTAGGGTGTATGACCTTGGGCAAGTTGTTTAACTTTTCTCAGTGGTGGCTTCTCCACTAGAAGATAGAATACTGGAGGTACCTACCTCACATGACTACTCTATGGGTTGACTGGCCTAGTACTCCCAGAGGGCCTGATCCAGAGGTGAGCGCATTGTCAGCATTCCATAAATGTGTACTTGTTTTCGTTATTAGCCATTTCACTGAGTCCTTGTAGACACCAACTAAGCCAGCTGCTGTTTATGGCACGTGGTTTTATGTTTGTACTAAACCTTTTGAGTATAAATATAAGGTGACAAAAATATGTAATTTCTTATGTTCTCTCTTTTTTCTTCTGCGAGAGAGTGAGTGGGGAGAGGCAGAGAGAGACAGAGAGTGAGAAGGAATTGCAAGCAGGCTCCACACTGTCAGCTCAGAGCCCGATGCGGGGTTCAGACTCACGAACCATGAGATCATGAACCTGAGCCAAAGTCGGATGTTCAACCAACTGAGCCACCCAGGCATCCCTCTCATTATGTTCTTAAACTTAAGATTGCTTAAAAAAAATTAATGTTTATTTATTTTTTGAGAGAGAGACACACAAAACTAGCAGTGGGCGTGGGGGTGCAGAGAGAGAGGGAGACACAGAATCTGGAGCAGGCTCCAGGCTCTGAGCTGTCAGCACAGAGCCCGACACAGGGCTTGAACTCACAAACCATGAGATCATGACCTGAGCCGAAGGTGGACGCTCAACCGACTGAGCCACCTGGGTGCCCCAAGATTTCTTTTAATCTCAACAACTCAAACTACTTTTTTCCTCTCGTGAGCTGGTTTTTATCAAACTTTTTGCTTCTCTCTATCTCCCATTGGTATGTAATCTGATGCTGGAAATTTTCTGTCACTGAGGAAGACGTTTTCCAGTGGCTTCCATGATACAAAGTTTATAACATTAGTTTAGAGCAGGGGTTGGCAAACATTTTCTGTAAAGGGACAGAAAGTAAATATTTAGGTTTTGTTGGCCAAACTGTCTCTGTTGCAACTACTCAACTCTGTTGTTTTAGCTGCCAGAGACAATATGTCAACAGATGAACATGGCTGTGCTCCAGAAAAACTTTATTTATAAAAGCAGGCAGTGGGCCAGACTCAGTCCATGGGCTACAGTGTGTCAACCCCTGCTTTAGACCATTTGGCTAGTCCTGATAGGACCAATTTTTCCTTAGCAGAGGGAATAAGGTTTAGCTGTGATGCTATGGTCAATACCAAATCCTGATTTTATACAATTTGGAAGTTGTGGCTATGGATAACAAACTGCCACCTGCATTCTAGGTTGGCTTACATAGATCTTTCAAGAATCAAGGAACCCTTCAGAGAAATCCATGTGGCCAATAGAGAAGTTCTGAAAATGCAGTCACTAGAAAGAAACAGCTGTACAAGATGGGCTCCTAGAAAACCATCAGCTCTCATTCAGTGACTACTAGCTCCATTGTAGACACGGTCCATATGTAAAGTCACATCATCCTTCCCTTCAACGACACAGTTATTACATTTTCACAAATGAAACTGAGGTTCTGGGAGGTAAGTGACTTTCCCAGTTAGGAGGTAGGAAAGAAAATCTGGGATTTAATCCTCCATTACCAGGTCTTTCCTCATGACACTACCTTATCGAGGCTTCTCCAGTGAACCTCAGCATGCCCAACTAAACACATTGGAGACAACATGCAGAAAGGCCCAGAAGGCCATGCCATTTCTACCATGTCTACATCCTGGGACCTGGAGAGACTCAGTTTTCTGAGCCTCAGTGTATTCCTCTGTGAAATGCGTCTAACACTGCCCCAATTCACAAATGTTCTACCCAGGATCCGTTATCTTCGTCAGGCTAAAAACCTGATGACAAAATAGATATAATGAAAATATCTGTGTCTTATTTAATTGTTAAAATCCTTCAGGTTTGCTTTAGAAAACTTTGTAAAATCTTCTCAAACTAATGGCCCTTTCAGGGGTTTATAAGCACATATAAGAGGAAATTTTGAATAAAACCATAGCTTCTCCTGTGAAAGCTAAAAAAAAAAAAAAAAAAAAAAAACCAGGGCTAAAACATGCCAAAAGTGACAAGTACTTAATTAAAGCATTTTGAGATTTACCTACGTGGGAACGAAGATATGATTTTTTTCCTTATGTCTATATCCTTTTCTTGATTTATTTTTATGGCTTTTTAAAACTTTTTATTTTGGGCTTTCCTGGATTTTTAAGAGAAATTCTGAGCTGACGTGAATGGTCTGTATTTATTGGCTCCAGTGCATGTTTAGAGATTTATAGACTTTATGTTATTTGATTCTCACAAGAGCCCTATGGCATGGGTCCTAGTTCTATCTTACCATGAGGAAACTGAAGCTTGAAAAAGTCTAACAATTTGTGTAGGTTGTGTGGCCAGGACTTGAGCCAGTCTGTCTGATTCAAGCTATTTACCACAACTGGATCCTGTAGTCAGTCTCCCCATTTTAATCAGGGCTAGTTTTAGGTGAAAGATACTATGAGGTCTAACTAAGGGATTCTGGTTTGGTTTCTCATACAGTAGAAACTACATTGGAAGATGTGCCTTCTACAGAGAAACCCAGAACATTTCCGTTCTTCGCCTTGTGGCATATCACCTCAGAGACCCCACACCTACCTAAGACAACAGTGTTGAAGGAAACCATCTCTTTGTCTTTGCCATCATTGTAGAAGGCCAAGTGCCACAGGCCCACATCCAGGTACTGTACAAACACGGCTTCATTTTGAACGAGGGTCTGTATGCTCCGGCGTTCCCTGGGTGACTCAACCACACTCCACTTCTCCTTCCCATCCAGACGTTCCATGAAGTCATACTAGGGTAAGAAGAGAGAGTGCCACGTGTGAAAGAGGTTAAAGATCTGGTCTCATGACTAGTACCTTCCCCTCCCAGCCCATTAGTTAACTGAGGAATGTTTGAGCACATTTTACTATGAGCTCATCCAGTAAAAGAAGAGTCACAGAAGTTGTAATAATAAGCCACCATTTATTATGCTTATAATCATTGCTAATAATTTTATTTCTATAAGGCTATAATCCCTTTTCTGCAGTTTGAAATCCAAAAAGCTTTAAAGCCCAAACTTTGATCATTCTTTGTGTGTGTGTGTGTGTGTGTGTGTGTGTGTGTGTTTGTCTGTGTGTGTGTGTGTGTGTGTGAGAGAGAGAGAGAGAAAGAGAGAGAGAGAGAGAATTGGTCCAATCACTACTAGGTTATATAATATCTAGTATGTGCCAAGTATAACTTTTTTATAATTCTCCAAATTCTGGATTCCAAAAATCATTTGGCTCCCCAAGAATTTCAGATAAGGAAGTATAGAGCTATGTTACCGGCTACAACTTACTGATCATTTACCAAGGGAAGGTGGAATAGAAGATTAGTTAAGAATGAGGGTTGTGTTCACTATATTGTATACCTGAAACTAATGTAACATTGTATGGAAAATATATTTTAATTAAAAAAAAAAAGAATGATGGTTGTGTAGCTAGACTATCTGTGTAGCCAGAATCAGGCATTAGCTTCACCCATCTGTGCCTCAGTTTCCCTATTTACAAAATTGAAAATAATAGTACCTATGTTATAGGTTGTTGTGAAGAATAATATTTAGAACAGTGCCTGGAGGAGAGCAAACACAAAATACATGTTAGCTAGCCAGCTATCATCATCATCATCATCATCATCATCACTGTCATCATTTCATTCAATTCTTGCAAAAATCCTAAAGATAAGTACTATTTGTGTCTTATTTTACAGACAAGAAAACTGAGGCTCAGAGAAATCAAACAACTTGTCAAAATCACACAGCCACTAAGTGACCAAGTAAAAATTTAGACTTAGATCTCTCAGATAAACCAGCAATTAAATATTATACTGTTTCAGTGGAAACTGGGCTCATAATTAGAAGGGATCAATGAGAGATAAAGTAGTCAGTGAAGGCTACCAAGATGAGGGGAATGGGGAGCAAATGTAACCCAAGAAAGCCCTGTCCTAGAGAATGGTGAAATACTCTGGTGGGCAAGTTGGAGCCACTGATGATACCTGAGCAGTGACTGATGCAATGGAAGGAATGTTTTGAGGAATTCATTTGCAGGCAGGATACGAAATGTTCTAGAGGGGAGGATGAAAAGAACCAGGTCAGTTGGGAAATTATTGCAGAAATCCAAATGTGACGTGACAAGGGTCTTGATTAGGACGGTCAATGAGAAGAAGAGACAACTTTGGAGGAAAGTTTTTAAGAAAGAAGGGACACTGTTCGACCATGGGCTGGACAGAGAGGATGAAGGAAAAGGAAGAGAGGACACTAATGTCTCTTACTTGACAAGAAAATCGATAAGACCCCTGTAGAAATGGTCTAATCTTGTGAACTCTTCAAAATCACAGCACAGAAAAGTCAGTTGCTCTGTGACTTCCAGAGAACATTCAAAAGTGTAGGTCTCTAGCAGATAAAAACCACCACTGTGGGATTAAGCTTTCTCTCACCACTTCCCCTCCATAAAAAGGATTTTATAGGTTACAGACATTTACTATAACCTCTTTCATGAAGTTCATAGAATTAAACTTCAGGAATCTATTAATGTGACTTCCCCATCACTAGGATTGCCAGTTTTTCCCAACTGAAACATTATCATTGAAAACAAAAGAGTCTGTAATTCTAAGCACAAAGACTTTACCATCGGACAAACCTGGGTTTGAATTCTGACTGCCTTTTGCTATTGTTTAAAGTTGATCAATCTGCTTTTAGACTCTTCCTGGTTTGCACATTAGGGAATAATAATACTCAACTTTTGGGCATGTTTTAAGGATGACATGACATAATGCTTAGGGCAGCATCTTGAAGGAGTAACAATTTTACTAAGTACCTCATGACTATGAGAAACTTAATGGCAAATTAGAATGATCAGAGAAGTACCTGGTTCCAGTTTTTCCATCTGGGGGCTGGAGATGGTCATTGCTTAGGAAGTGAAAATTTCCCCATCTCTGAGAAAACAAGTATTTGTATTTAGCTTTTCTCTACCCCGTATCCCATTGGTCACACCTGTCTTTATGGGATAAAATAAATGATTTGAGGTGATACAACAAACCAATGCTTCTTTCGGAGACCTCTGTAACCAAAGCATTTGTTCCTTAGCAACCTCGTAAATGTCCAACTACCCAGACCCATGTCTACAAATTGCTGTCAGCCAGAGTAATGAGTGTAACTTCCTTGGTGCTGAGGTGAGAAGAATATACTTCATTTGGGGCCCACGATATCACCCCCATGAGGAAAAGTTTGGGGAAGGTGATTACTTGTGTGGGGGGCCATTGCTCACGATTAATTTGGACATTAGTCATCTCTTGCTGAACTGACTGGCTGGCTGGCCGGCCAAGAGCACTGAAATGGGTTAGGACCAGCAGCAGTTCTAGCTGTCCAACCAATCAGATTACTCTGGGAAAAGGTATGTGTCAGAGGAGAGAGAAGGCATCTATTTGGCTGGCTCCTCTGAGTCACTCCAAAGAAGCATGGAGGGCAGTTTTCATTTAAGGAAGAATCTGCAAGCCAGGGGCTGTCAAACAGGGCAGTGGGACATGTGGATGTGATACAATACAATGCCTGATGTGCTTCAATCCTGTACCCTCTATTGTGCTTTGCTTTTTTCAAATCACTTCTCACACTCTACAATCATACAGCTTATTTTTATGTTTATTGTCAGTCTACTCAGGAGAATGTAAACCCCAGGAAGGTGGGAGGGGGAGGGGTTTGCCTGTCTGCTGGAGAGGTTAAGAGGACTTCTGAGCTAGACTACCTAGGGTTAGAATCCTAGCACTGCCACTTACTTGCCATGACACTCACACAAGCTATTTAAATTCTCTGTGCCTCAGTCTCCTTATCTTTAAAATGGGGACAATAATTGTGTCTATATCAGAACATTGTTGTAAGGATTAAGTGAACCAATTCATGTCAAGCGCTTAGAACAGTACTTTGTGCATGGTACACATGCCCCAAGGCTTCACTTATCATTATCATAGTTCACTGCTCCATCTCACTGATCTCAAGCAGAGTCTGATGAGTAAATATTAAATACCAAATTAATAAAATACTAAATTTGTAAATGAATTCCACTGAAAAGCAACAAAATTGGAATGTATTCAAGGTTTTGTCTCTAATAATAATCACTTGCACTCCCTAATGCACTGTATTGAAAGAAAGAGGACAGGATAGAGTCACAGACAGCACGGCTGAGTTGTGGACCACCTGGCCATGCAGGACATGCATGCAATGGGATGTTGTGGTGGTTGCACATTCCCATAGATCAAGATTTGAGAGTTGACTGTAGGAGGCCATGATGACATCCCGTTCCCAAATGTCAGCGGGGTGTTGTACAATGCCTGCTTTCCTTCTCAGGACTTTCCTTGTTCCTTCTCTTGTCTTCCCTTCCCACTTTGACACTGTTTCTTAGTGCCCACCGTGGTAGTGATTGCTGATTATTGTCTACATCGGGGCTCTCACTCTTTTTCAGCCTTCTTGCTGCCTGGTGGGGAGCACATGGTGGTTTTCCAGTCAATGGAATATAAGCTGTGGGATGAGCTCCACTTCCAGACCCTGCCATAAAACATCCTGTGCAACCTCCTACTTGCTCTCTCTTCACCCCTATCTGCCTCTGGAGGGTGCCAGAGCACCTTTACAGCCCAGGATGGTGGAGCTACATGCCAGGAATGGCCTGGATCTGAGCATGAGCCCTTGGAGGAAGGCTGAAGTCACGACATGAGCAAGCAATAAACACTTATTACACCAAGCCAATGAGTTGTTGAGGCTTCATTGTTACTTCAGCAGAACCTATCTTGACGTCATGCTTCTCTTTGTACCCTGTTACTCCCCAAGGTCATGGTGGGTTCCCGCATATTTGCCATTGAGTCAAGCCCCAACCTATTTTGTGTGGGGTGTCTGTTTACCCCAGTTTGACCAGGAGTGTCCTAATTGACACTTCTTGTTCCTCCTTTCACTACAGAAAGTGCTCCAGTCTGGAATACATAGTTACCCTACTCACAGGTGAACAGGCACTAAGCAGCATCACAGAGCACCATTTATCATTTCTGTGACTTTGGGAAGGTTGAAGGCTGGTAGCACAAAATGGATCAATGCAACCAAATGCAGAGACTGCCTTCTAGGGTGGGGAAAGCAGGAGCTCAGTGAGAAGCTGGTTTGCAGGGAGGCCATCTAGTCTAGGAGAGCCTCTGCTCTCTCGGATTCCTAGACTGCAGGCTGGCCAGCTTGCTTGGCAGCCTGGCTGACACTAGAAGGAGGCCATTTTCCAAAGGCACAGGCCCTGGCCAGAGTTTCTTTTTCATGACCCAGCACTGGGGATTGATAACTTAGGCTTGGTACCAGGGACATCTGTCTCCTCTGTTCCAAGACCTCATCACGATCAGTCCTGGATATAGGGATGCTCAGGAGATCATGCTGTGCTTGGTTGACTAAGAGGTTGCTTTATAGCACATTCTATCTAATAGATTTGCTGAAGCCCTGGAAGAGATTAGGAGGCACATGACCAAATCCCAGTAGGGGGTGTACGTGTGCATGGGCTGGCTGTGGGAGGAAGCCTGTCTCCCAAGGCAGCTTGTCTCTCTCGGCTTGGCAATAAAGCCACCCAGAGGGTGATAGCGCAACAGCCCAAATAAACACCCCCACCACCCCCAAGTTCTCTATTTTTCCTTGGCCTTTGAAAAATAACCTATGTCGGCATTCAACGTGAGGGCTATGCCTTTGAGTCATCAGTCATACCAAAAGTGGCATGAAAATGCAACTTTTACGAGCGCTGGAGAGGCAAAAAAATAAACCACAGCAAATATTTGACTGATCCAATTATAAATCTCCCCTACTTCTTGGCAGAGACCAAGGAGGAATGGTAATTAAGATAACTTAGTGAGTTTGCAGGAGGAGCTGCAGGAGAGAGAAAAGGAGGCAGGACCATCGAGCAGGGCCTGTCACTCTCCCAGAAGGGAGAGCATCCATAGGCAGGGAGTGTCGCCAAGAGATGCTTCTGGAAGCCACACTGATACACACCTGCCAAGGAGGGCAAGGTTAAAGACAGACTCATTGCCCTTCAGGAAGATGTTATTACTGGGTCCAGGACCCTGAGTAGGGGGAAAATAACTTCATTGCCATTTGGAATGTCTGCTTGCTGAGGGTCGATGTGGACGGGAAAAGCAATAAATGTTGACATTTCCCACGGACGGCCTCCCTTGCTCCGTGCTGGCAGCGTCCCTGGCCTCTCAAAGTCTGATGTTGATTCTACCTCAGATGGCAGGGCACGCTCAGCAGTTGGTAGGATGGCAGGGAAGCAGCGTGTGTGAGTGAGGGCTGCTTGAAGCCACATTACCACAGGGTCTCTGGTCGCATCCAGGGACGAGTGGTAGCAGTGGGTCACTCACAAGGGCCTGTTCATCTCCTGCCTCCAGCCAGGTCTGTGGCAAAGTGTGACCGGCTAATTCCTCATTCAAGCTCAGCACAAGTTCCTTTCTCTCCTTCAAAGAGGCTGAGTACTGAGGGGAGTGTGGAAGGATGACAGCAGCAGGGCCCTGCTCCAGTGGGGGCTGGCTTCCCTTTGCGTGGCCCTGCCCGTCTTGGTTAGGATGCCATTGCACTTCCCACTACCAGTGTCCAAGTCACTGAACCAGATGCTGCTAGGCCCAGATGTATGCACTGCTGGGGCCGCTCATCCACCTTCTATGAGAAAGAACCCCTAGATTTTGCAGGGACACAGCACCTGGATTTGCTGACCGTAACAATGCTCTGTGCAATACTCCACAGGTAAGGATCAAGCAGACTAAAGACAGAGAGGATCCAAGCACAGAGTACGGGAGGGCGCACCTACATGGGTGGAATCCCTGATTCTTCTATCACATGTCTTCCTGCAGCAGTGGGAAAAGTAACCATCAAAAATAAGATCTATCATCTGGGCACTCGCTATGTGCCAGGCATGATGGCAAGTGCTGACATATGTTATCTCATCTCATCCTCCCAGAAACCTTATTTGTTCCCCACTTCTCAGGAGAGAGTAATGGCTGTGACAGGAGTAAAGTAACATACCCAGTGCCACTGACAGTAGCTGGTGGCCAAGCACAGACCTGAACTTGGATTTGCATGGGTCTTAACAACTACGGGAGGTCACTTCAAGTTTTCCAAGCACTTGGCCTCCAGCATATCTGGTCGCGGGCCTGCTGTGTAAGTCTGCTAAAGATGCTGCTGATCAGAGAAGGGACTGGAAGGCAGAGCCCAGCAGTGCTAGGGCCAGACTTGCAAGCAGGTTGAGGACAGGGGATGCCCCACTGGAGTAGATGATAAAGGGAGATAAAGGGTGTCAGGAAAGGTGGGGATGGCTTTGCCGGGTGTCGGCCATCCCTGGTCTATAACCTCCCTTTGCCTACCTCCCAACTTCTTTGTCCCTGTAGTCCAGCCATACTGTTCTCTGTGTCTGGAACATGCCAAACTCATCCCAGATTCAGGGCGCTTGGCAGGAGCTGTTCCCTCTGCCTGGCCTACTCTTCCTCCTGATCTCACACCTGCCTGCTTGTCAGCCCTCTGCCTCAGCACGGCAACTTCAGCTCGGGCGCCCCCAACCCCCATCCCAAATGCCTCTACCACCACTTCTTTCTATCCTCAGCAAAGACGCATCTCTCTTTGAAAAACCACAACTCATTATCTTTTAATTTATAGTCCATCTCGTTCTTCTTGGATACAAGCCTCTGAAGAGTGGGAGACTTGTCTGTTTGACTCACCAGAGCATCCCCAGTGCCTAGAGCAGTGCCTGGCACATGGTTGTTACTCGGTAAAGGTCTTGTGTGATTCAATGACAAACATTTAGTCTCAAAGGAAACGGTGTGGGAGTGAAGTCTATACCAACGCAGTGGAGTTTTGGTGATAGGACCACTGAGAAGATGTAATGTCTGCAGGAAAGGTTTTAGGAAATTTTAGTCAACATTCTGCAGTTTTCTTGTATTTTTATTTGCTAACTGTTCAGATGACACCATAAGGGAACATTTAATGAGGCCAGGCACTGTTCTAAGTGATTCAAATGTACTACCTTATTTGATGCTTACAGTAGCCCTACTGAATACGAATCATTACTCCTCACCTTGCACATGAGGAAACTGAGGCACAGGGAGGCTACTTAACTAGCTCAAGAGTTGGTAAGTGGTGGAGTTTATGTCTACACCCAGGCAGACTGCTCAGAGGGCATTCCCTTAACCCACTGCATTACAGACTGCTCCATGAAGCAGACAGGCAGCCAGTACCTGGTGTTGGCCAGGCTCGCTCAGCTAGAGGGAGGTCAAAGTGTTATATTCTCTTGTTCCTGGGAAGGAGAAAGTCTGCAATGGGTCAAGGGCAGGAAGGTATGTGGTGACATAATGAGACTCCCAAAGAAGCCCACAGAGCTACTAGCAGGAGAAGTAGCAGTATAAACAGAAATATATTTGGCACAAACAATGCATTTCATTTTCTGAATCTCATTTCTTCGGCTCAGAGTATCTCTTCCCTCTCACGAGCAGCTATGTTAAGACAAATTGGGGTGCCTATGGTTTAGGGGGTACCAGCCCATGTGTAACGAGATGAAACAATTGTACTAATATCATTGGGGGAAAACAGCCTTTTAACAAACTGCTTAGTGTAGAAAGTAAGAAACCAGGGAACATGGGTGTGGGTAGGACCTTCCTGAAAGGATGAAGGCAGAATCTGTTTGGTTACTGGAAAGAGAGGGAGCTACAGAGAGGTACAGGGAAGGGAGGGTAGAACAGCAAGATGTGGGGGACCCCCTAGGCCACAACACAGCCCCTTCCTGACACTCCCTCCTCACACTCCCAAATCCAAAGGAAAAAGAAAACTAAGGGAAGATGTGGCCAAATTTCTTACAGAAACCAGCAAAGAGAGAGAGCACCAGTCCTGGAAGTCAGAGGGCAGGAGAGTGAGGGTCGAGTGATACAAAAGGATTAAACCACCGGGACTCAGGAATCACAGTCAGGCTCATGGGGTGCAGACACACTTAGCCTGGATGTGGCTGGGCAGGGAGCCCTCTTAACATCTGGCTTTACCTGGAAGGCCTAAAGTTCCCTAGACTGGGGTTCAGAGAAGAGAAAGATTGGAAGCACAGCTCATAAGCGTGCCTTGCCCAGGCTTTATGTTACAAAGGGAAATGAATGCAAAAATATTGGTGCTTTCAACCAATGCTGAGCATGGACTATGAGCCTAGCCCTGCTCTGGGTACTGGGGGTCCAGCAACAAGTCATGTGGACAAGACTCCTGCCCTCCAAGGGTAGGCACTGCTATGGGCAAATAGAATGCCAGGGGGTGATGAGCTTTGACTAAAAAAAAGAAAGCAAATCAAAGACTTCCCAAATGCCAATCAACAAGTGAATGGACAAATTATAGTTTATCCATATAATTGGAAATCTACTCAGCAATAAAAGGAATGAGCCACCGATACCACAACAACATGGTGAATCTTACAGACATGATGCTGAGTAAAAGAGGCCAGACACAAAAGGACACAGGGTTCCCTGTTTATGAAACTCGAGAGAAGACAAACCTCATCTCTAGAAAGCAGATCAGTAGTGGGTTGGGATGAGGTAGGCATGCGGCACAGGAGGCTTCGAGCAGTGGCAATATTCTATATCATGAGTGTAATGGTGCTTACACAAACACATACAGTTTTTACGTTTTAAGAATCAAACTTAAAATGTGTGCACTTAGAATGTGTGCATTGAGGGGCGCCTGGGTGGTTCAGTCGGTTAAGCGTCCAACTTTGGCTCAGGTCATGATCTTGCGGTTTGTGAGTTCGAGCCCCGTGTTGGGCTCTGCTGATAGCTCAGAGCCTGGAGCCTGCTTTGGATTCTGTGTTTCGCTCTCTCTCTGCCCCTCCCCTGCTCTGTCTCTCTCTGTCTCAAAAATAAATAAAACATTAAAAAATTGTTTTAAATGTGTGCATTGGGTGGCTTGTAAACTATACCTAAATTAAGTTGATGTGAGACAAAGATAGCAGAGTATGTGATAAAGTGTAAAGGAGGATCCAGTTTTAGACTCCCTTGTTAGGAAAGGGCTGAGGGCATGGTGTTTGGGCAGAGACCTGACAAAAGTAAGGAAGGAGCCAAGTTATTACCTTGGGGAGGGACATTCCAGAGAGAGGGAATAACCAATGCAAATGCTCTGAGACAGTGAGTTTGGCGTGACAGGGGGAGAGCAGGAGGGCCAGGGTGGTGGGGTGGAGGGAGTAAGGAGGAGATGGCTGGTTAGCCAGCCTGTAGAAGAGTGGTCAGTGACATGCCATCAGACATTTACTGAGCCCCTACTATGGACAAGCATTGCTGTGAGCACTGCAGACCTAATGGGCAACCTCATAGGGCTGACATTCCGGAACAACTTCAGATTTTTCTTTTAGCAGTGATGGGAGGCCAGTGGGAGATTTGCAGAGACTGAGTGCTCTGACAAATGGTTATAAAAGATGAGACCAGAGCCTTCTTTGTAATAAGAAGCGAGCTTCTTTCCTGGTGTGTTCATCGTGCCTGGTTCCTAGGAGGGCCCTTTGGGCTTGGCAGTGGCTTTGCTGGTTTGCTGGCTGAAGATAAGCAGATTATGGGTTCTGTAAATTCTCTCCGCGTCCCCCCCCCCCCCCCGGCACCATATATCAAGCCTAAAATTGTGGTTTTCAAGTTTCAAAGGAGTATGTTTTGAATGTCTCTGAATGGGGGGTGGTGGTATAGGGGGGATGAAAAATGAACAAAAATAGATTCGTTACCACTACTAAAGGGTGAGTTAGCACTCTCACAACCACTATGGTGAGCATCTCAGCCAGCCTTCTCCTGTAGCTGTTTCAGAGTGGGATTCCCAAGGGAAACAGGGGTAAACCTTAAACAATGAAGCCAGGGCAAGGCAGGGATAATGCACTCCCTGCTGGGTGACACTTCCTGTGAATTCTTGGAGGGGTCTCAATGCCAGTGCCCACTAGCCACACAAGGGCAGAGCCAGCTCTGCCTTGTCCATTGCTGCAGCACCTGACACATGGCATAGAGTAGGTACTCAGTTAATGTGGGTGGAATCCAATATTATCACATGCCTTTGGCAAAAATGGTGGCTCTATCTGAAGGCAGGATCTCCCTGGGAGATTGTTAGCCCTTTCATATGAAATTTTTGAGAATAGGGAGAAGCAGTTAAAAATTCTAAGTCCTAATCTCCTATTCTCAAGACCTTCCCTCAGTACATAAGAGTGTGTGTGACTCAGAGCTTTGTGATGTGTGGACACTTTTTCCTTTGATTTAACATGTGCTCCTAGCTGGGGCTGTGTACATGGCTGTAAATGTGCAACAACTCAACACGGGGTCACAGCCTCTAAACCTCCAAAGGGGCCATCTTCCTCTGTGGCTCCTGGTCTTTTAAGAGCCAGCACTGAGAAGAAAAGCTATGCCATCGTTGGTGAGTGATGGCTCAAGAAAAGCACAGATTCTAAAATGAGGACAATCGTCATGTGAAGCTTCAACACAGTGCCCATAACAAGGGGTATCTTCACTGCCCTCTGCTTGAAAAGATCTTTCCTCTTTCTTTATCTGCTTAACTTGTCTTCTGAGACTCAGCTTGTGGAACATTTCCTCCAGGAAGCTGTCCTAAAATCCCACACAGTTTACAAGTGGTGGACTATTTTTATGATCTTGAAACTCCTTTACCCAACTCTTTAATAAAAATCACAGCTAACATTTGATTAGTTTATTATACAAAGGGCAAGAACAAATTCTGTAAATGATATATGGCAGCAGCTTCAGGAAACATACAAGAGAGTAGTGTTAGCAGGAGTCATGCCGTCCACCTCTCCCATCCCACAGAGAGCTGTGCTTAGACTGGACATGGCTGGAGGCAGTGGGCATTGGGCCCCAGGGGAGGGATCCCAATCCCCTGCCACCTCACATGTTTACAAAATGATTGAGAGGGGACAGAAATCACTTGACTGAGGTGGAAGAACCAGATCTTTGCAATCTGGATTAGTAGCTTGAGGAGGACCAACTACAACTCACTGTGTGTGCCCGTGCTGGTTTCTGCCAGAGGCCTCACCATTCTTCCTGTAGAGACTACTGGTTGCTAAGTTACCTGTGAGTGAGCTGTAAGAGTTGTAGACCAGTCAGACTGATTGATTGATTGATCTCTGCAGGGTGCTTACTATTTGCTAGGCATTATCTCATTTATTCTCACAACCACCTGATGAAGCATAGTCCTCATTTCACAGATGATGAAACTGAATCCAGAGACAGTTGGCCATAAACATTCAGCTACTACATAGCAGAGATAAGATTCCAACCCAGAGCAGGCCAATTCCCAGTTCTTGTTTTCTGCCCTGTCTGCACCTCATGGCCCTCCCTACATGATGCTGCCATTGTTGCTTAACTCGTTAGGTCTCCATCTCCTTAATGTCGGGCAAATACCTTTCATCTCTGTATCCCCAACAAAGATCACAGACTTTTGGTGAACATTTGTTGAATGCATAGATGAATTGATTTCACACTTTCTTCCCACAAGCTCATGCTCTCTCATCATGCTGCCTTTTGATCCAACCCTGGAGAAGGGTGGAAGGTATTTCTCTGAAGACCAAGTGAGCCACAGTGTAGAGGTCAAGTTCAATGAAACTGATGAACATCTCAAGGCTATTCCAAGATGCATAAAGCCTCTACCATGAGGCCAGGAAAATGGAGGTTTTAGCTCTCAGTGCCTTACTGATGTTGAGTTCCTATTTACTGCACATTCTTATCTAATTGTCTTTAGCCTATGGCTTATCAAAAATGTCACATTTGGCTCCTCGCCCTCCCAAGATCAATAGGAGGATCTTCTGGGGGCTGGTTGTGAAAATAAATCAAATATATCTCTGAAGAGAGGGAGTGAACTGGGAACATGTCCAGTCACAAAATGGCTTCCCAAGCACTAAAGAGGAACAGAATCACAGGCACTGGCCAGCTTCTCTCAGGGCATGGTCTCAGTCTTTCATCAGGCAGCAGCGTGACCTTGGGCAAGTTACTTCAGCTCTCTGAATCTCCACTCTCCGATCCCTAAGCCAACGATAGTAAAAGCACCTACCTCTGAAGGCCATTAGGAGTCGGGCCAGGCTCATGGTAAGCAATCAATGTCAGCTATTCTCCTGGCTATTATTATTGTTATAAAAGTTTGACATATTGTAAATCCGTTGTGCCAGCAATTCCACTCTTAAGAATTCATCTTAAGGAAATTATTAAAAAAATACACGAACATAAACCTGCAAAGATGTTTACTGTGGTAGAATTATAATGTTGAAAGAGGGAGATTGATTAAAAAAATTTAATCTTTAGAATGGACTACTTTTGAAGCATTTAAAATGAGTTTATGGAAGAATATTTAGATTTAGGAAGATGTTCCCTACCTTTCTTTATGCAAAGAATCAAGGTAAAAACTATGTGTGGTATAATCCTATATTTGTAAGAATGGTTGCTATATGTGAACAGAAAACTGTCTGGAAAATATACCAAAAAATGTTAATGTTTTCTATTTTTCCTAGCATCATCATATATTGCTTTTATAATGAGAAAAACACAAATAAAGGTTATCTTTTTAAAAAATTGAAATTTGTTTTGTTTGTTTGGGGACTTGTGTTATAGAGGCTTTGGAAAAACACGATAATAGTAACATATCATTTCTGTACGCGGACACAGTTCTAAGTGCCTTATAACGATTGCCTCACTTAAATCTCACAATGATGCTACGAATGTATAATACTATTATCTCCATTTTACAGCTGAGGTAATGCAGGCACAGAGAGGTTGAGTGACGTGTCCAAGGTCACACAGCTTTGAAGTACTAGAGTTTGAAATTCATGACCAGGCAGTCTGGACTGGTCCATACTTTTCTGCCCATGTCTTTCTGTGTTGGGAACAGCAGCATTAGGCACACCACAGAGTATTTATTTAAGCTTTATTTTTGTGTATTTATATATTAAAAAAATTATATTTAAATCTCCACACTGACTTGACACATGCAACAGGGTGTATTATTGGAGGATATTTGGAATTAATGAAAGGCCACTTAAAATGAATGTCCTTAACAAATGGGAAAATGATTAGACCTTTATCTTGAAGAATGAAACTCTAATTATGAACACCTTCTTTTTCTCCCAGACTTAGGGTAATTCAGGTGATATTAGCAACTATGCTCTAATTGTTAGAACGCACACAAAAAATGTGATGGCAAACATTTCATTGTCTCTCAGCCTCATTGATTGCAAAACACATCCTGGTTTCAGAGATGTCAAAGATGACCATTATGTGCATCTCCGAATCGATGGAGTACTCGAGAACAATACAGCATCACTTTGGCTTGACTGGTGTAACACAATCAAAAGGGATCTTTCGGTAAACATACTGGACATCTTTGTCAAATGTCCTAGGACCTCTCTTTATGTTATTATAATCGTCTTCTTGAAGTGCCGATTCTGTCCCCTTGTTACTTCTCACTGCCGCATATTTAGCTATGTTACCTCAGCCAGATCCACGTTTACCAAGGCTTCCCCAGCGATTTAGAGCAGACCTCTGGCACCACTCTCACGGAACCAGTGAGATTCCCGTTCGGGGCATGAGTTGTAGTTTTATTCTGTCGGGTCTTGCGTTGTGCTCTGTGCAGGCTGCTCCCACCAGAGGGGAGAAAAAAGAAAGGTGTGACGGCTGTACCCTGTATGTACCAGCGCTGCAGCTCTGAACTCTTCCTCAGTTGTTTCACATGTAAAGTGGTGGTAGGCTCCTAATACTGCCTACCTCACTGTGTTGTTGGGAGGATAAAATAATTCATGGGGAACAGTCCCCGGCACAGTGAGCCCCCAGCAAATGCTTTCTATTATTACCTTAACTAGTGTTAAATGGAGACGGAGCTCTGAGTGGAGAACGTTTTTGTAAGTGATCAGGTGATGAATGAATATTTTTGTCTTGTAACAACTTTTGCTTTCCTATGAAACATCCTTAACCTGAAAGAGGCTTCAACAAACATTTTAAAAGCCATTAATTTTTTGTGAAGATGTTGGAATAAAGCTTTCCTTACTATCTCTGACCATAGACTTGAACTTTTCCAGCTCTCATCTATTAGGAAGCTTATTTATCTACACGTGGCTTTCTTTGAAAGCACACTGGTGTGCTGTGTGTTTGCTCAGATAAAGTTGTATGAGCAGCTGTACTGGTGGTTCCTGTTCTACCAAATGCCCGACAGAGAAGAAATGCAAGTTTGTGCTAGAAGCTGAAACCAGAGGAGCAATTTCCAATGAACATGTAACATGTCCCATAAAGGTGAGATAGAGATAGAGACAGAGGTAGAAATAGAGACATATTTAGTGAAGAGAGTTTCAAAGCTTATTTTAAGTTTAGGGTCCAACCTCTCTCTTTCTGTATTTAAGGCAAGGGACGTGAGTAGTTGTTAGATATCTTAAGCGATTTAGCCTTGAAACTATGATTTCCTATTGTGCCTCTTTCAAGTTTGTGGATCAATTTAACTGAAGAGTATTCAGGGGCTGTAAGGGAAGTGATTAAAGAAAATACTGTTGTATATATATATATTCATTGTGATTTTTCTCAAAACAGTGCAAACAAAACAAAGCATGTGAATGAATTGAATCTTGAGAGTGACATAAGATTAAAGTCACCATCTATAGCCTCCTAATGCTTGTTTTACTCAAAATACTCATGCTTGTCATGGATGCACTTTTCTTAAAGAGAAAGACATTACAACAATTAAGAAAAGTATAAAAAATATGGTAACAAATACTCATACTTGAACCAAAGGAATAAATATTAACTTTTTGTCATATTTATTTCCAATCTTTGTGTGTGTGTGCTGGAGATGGGGAGGGAGTTTGCTTTATTGTTAATATTTTATTATGGATAAAAGCAAGGGCTTTTTCAACCTAATTCTCAGTCCTGTTCTCCTCACCTACTCCTAGAGATGAACACCCTCAGGAGTTTATTCTCTCTCCCTGTATCTCTAACTATGTGGCTATATATAGAGAGTTTTTCTCTCTATTATGCATATAATAAACATACATATACTGAGATTAACATAGTAAATATGGATTTGAACTATACACTATATTTATGCTAATAAAACCATCCAAACTTTTATCCGTTTTATTCATGGGGTTCTATATCTGATCGCACTAGAAGATAAAGGTCCTTGCTTAGAAAATTTGCAAACTCCTGAATTATAGCCCCTCTGAGAGCCTATGCAGTATGAATATGTGATGTAGTCCTGCCCCCTCTTATTCATCTCTGTCTTCCCAGTTTCTTTCTCCCCACGTTCCACGTTCTCAAGCATTACCCTTCTTGAAAAACATCCACAGCCTCCTCCCATGCAGCCCTCTCAGCACCAGCTCTCATATAGAACTCATGCATCCCTGGAGATTTCTCCTTAGCTCTGCTTGGTAGCTGCCCAGGGGGGTACCCACTCATTTAAGTGGCAGTTTTGGTTCCTGTTAGGATACACCAGACAATCACAAGAGATCTCCTGGGAAAGACATTTTCAAAAGCACTTTTAATCCAATACAGAAGAAACCAAGTCTCTCTTGGTTTCACAAAACCTTTCTCCATATCTCAGATTTTTTGGGAAAGGAAGAGTCTGAAAAACACACCTGTAAAAATACGCCTCCATCCAAAATGAAGTTAAATCACTATGTGATGTGCTTTGCAAACTGACAGTCAAACCCTGATATTCCCTCTGCATGAAGCTCACAGCTCCACAGGAAGGGGTAAAATCCAGGGAGATCCCATCTGACTGGTTAGTGGGCACTGAGAGGGTGCAGAGATGGCAGCAGGCTGAAAGAAGCAGTGTGTTCAGAGCACTCAGTGTCCCCATGTCCCAGGGACCTAGCCAGTCCCATCTGTAATTGAAACAGCCTGCTGTAGGGGCACCTGCATGGCTCAGACAGTTGAGCATCCGACTCTGCTCAGGTCATGATCTCACGGTTAGTGGGTTAGTGATTTCAAGCCCCACGGTGGGGTCTCTGCTGTCAGCACAGAGCCTGCTTCAGATCCTTTGTCTCCCTCTCCCTCTGTACCTCCCTGCTAATGTTCTATCTCTCTCAAATATCAAAAAGTAAACACTAAAAAAAAAAACAACTATGTGCCGTTTACACACAAGGGTGAGAGAGAAGGGGACACAGAAAGTGAGAGTTCACTTTTAAAAAAGTCTCTGAATCAGGTGCACCTGGGTGGCTCAGTTGGTTAAGCATTCGACTCCTGATTTTGGCTCGGGTCATGGTCTCATGGTTCATGGGATGGAGCCCCACGATGGGCTCTGTGCTGACACTGTGGAGTGTGATCAGGATTCTCTCATTCTCTTTGCCCCTCCTCTGCTCCTGCTCTCTCTATTTCAAAATAAATTAAAAAAAAAAAACCATGTTTTTTTTAAAAGGCTCTAAATTAGAAAGGGATAAACCTGAGAGGGCAGAAGCTAACATCACTAATCACCATCTATAAATTTGCTTGAAAAAATGTCATATAGGGGAACTCTGCTGATGAAGACACATAGGAATGTTTGCTTAGCTCATTTTATTGTGGTCCATGCATGCTCCATCTCCCAAATTTGCATGTATTTCCTATGATCATGGGGCAATTGGTGGTGTCCTAGATACTTCTTTATTGTTTACTGCGCCTTGTGGCTAGTTTACTTCTTATCCTACAGACACGTCTCAGTAAAAAGCACCAGGGGTTGACAATGTCTACTTCTATCTCAGTGCCATACAATCCCTAGTATCTCCCTCTAAGAAATCTGCTGGAGCTGCAAGCCCACCCTCTGCTTCCATGTTCCATCTGGAAGTCACTGGGCTCATGGCTCCATCAGTCTGAGTGATGAAACAGACATTTTTAATATTTGCTAAACAGGACTGTGAAGAAGGTGAGTCTCAGCAGGGCTCCCAAGCGGTAAGTGCATCTTGTTGTCTCAGGTTAATCATGTACCTCATTTGCCGATTATTGACTTGTTCTCACAAAGGATTTTACTTGGCTTGACATATCAGTAGCAATCAGTGATAAACTGTCAAGCAAACTTGCTCACTGCCTTAACCACCAAAGACCCTGACTTGCAGTAACAGCCTTAAAATTTCCTTTGATGTCCAGCACTGTAGCCAGGTCAGATTATTATTATTTCTTTAAGTCTGATTGGTATCCTTCCTAGAACTGGGGTTGAGCAAATCTGACAGTTTGTAGGGTTTCAAATACCTGGAAAGATGCACTAGGCTTCCTCACTCACCTTCCCCGTAAGAATTCAAATTGGTCGGTTGAGAATGGCTTATATCGACTTTGTTTTGTTTTGTTTTTGTCTTGGTCTTAAAAAATGCAAAGGAGAATGTCAAAATGTTGCATTTCAAAGACAATAGCTACCTTTCAAATGGACAAAGATTAAACAACGGTAGCATTCAGCTTATGTAACGGTTCAGGTAAATAAAATGGGCACACTGCTGCTGGTAGGTAGGAATATATGGAGAGTAACTGGTGTAAACCTACAGAAGGACAATTTAGCAATCCATATTAATTCTGTAAGGGTTTACTTTCAGGGAAAGAATTAAGGGTGTACACAAACACTAGCCACAAGGACAGGTATCCCAACATTTTATTGCAAGTCGCTAGGGCTTTTCGTTGATTTATCTAGTGCTCCAACTTCTCAGGGTCAACACCAGATTGCACTTCCTGCTCCACTGAAGTTAGGATAAGACTCGCTTTGGTCCCTAAGACAAGGGGAATATCCAAGCAGTCCAAGATGCTCTACCTTCCTTCACTACAGGGAACTAGTAAAGCCTGGATAGAGGAAGTTCCACGGGTCTGTGTCCCTGAATGAGGCTCACCTGGCACCAAGTCTTCCTTCATCCATGTGAACGTGTAAAGTGGGGTTTCCAACTTCAGCACTACTGGCATCCTGGGAGGGATAATTCTTTGTTTGGGGGGGTGTCCTGTGCGTGTGTGACAGCATCCCTAGGCTTGACCTACTGGCTGTTAGTAGCAGCTTTGGCCCAGTGTGACAACCATAAATATCCCCCAGACATTGCTGAATGAATCTGGGTGGAGGGGAGGGCAAAATCATCCCTGGTAAACAAAAAATGCCTTCTACTATTTTAAGTCATTTAGATTCTTAGGTTGCCCCCACTTTACAACTTAGAGATTTTATTGTAGCAAAAACATATGTAAACATTTATCGAAAGGGGACTGCTTCAAATGATGGGTGTTTCTGCTCCTTTTTGTTTGTGTGTTTAGAAATTTTTTTCTGCAACGAAAACACAGTTTGTTCTTCCATAAGAAGGGAAAAACACTAGAAAATTAATTTTAAAAACTGTATTTGCATAATAACTCATCTATATACAGTGTTTGCTAGGGCCACATAGAGTTTCTTAGTACCATGAAACACTCGTATCTGGTATTTTTTTTAAATTGACGGGGCGCCTGGGTGGCTCAGTTCGGTTAAGCGTCCGACTTCAGCTTAGGTCACGATCTCGCGGTCCGTGAGTTCGAGCCCCGCGTCGGGCTCTGTGCTGACAGCTCAGAGCCTGGAGCCTGTTTCAGATTCTGTGTCTCCCTCTCTTTCTGACCCTCCCCCGGTTCATGCTCTGTCTCTCTCTGTCTCAAAAATAAATAAAAACGTTAAAAAAAATTTAAATTGTGCTTTAGTTTACAGCGTGTTTTCCCATTCTACGTTTGTGGTGGTGGTATAATTACAACAACGTTGTGAGCCAGGTAAGGTAGGTAGACAAAGAAATGGAGGATAAAAGAGGTTAGGGGACAAGGCTTAGGTCTCCTGGTTAATATGTAGCAGGGCTTCCATTCTGAGTTCTCCAATTCCAGGACTTTCTCCCCTAATGCCATGTTGCCTCTGTACCACTGTAAAAAGCCACTTTCAAAAAGGCAACTGGGACACACTCTGATTCTTGAGAAATATAAGCAGGTAAAAAAGGATTCTCTTCTGTATTTAATATCCTTGGACAAGGATACTAAACCTTGTAGACTCTTGGTCAAAGCATGATACTCAATAAAATTTAAGCATAGCTATTTCATGCAACACAGCCAATAGAATTTCATAGTCATCCCCCTCCACCGCCTCCCCATATCTTTCTCTTTCTCTCTTTCCAGCTCAAATGAGTCACCTTGGCTACACTGCCAATCCCCATAGAACTTATGTTCCTTGATAGGATATGCCAATAGAAATGAGAAATTCTATAATGGTTCGAGATGTGAGTTAGTCACCTATCCCTGCAAGGAGCTAAGTACCGTCTCCTTAAGGAAATGTACCTCATCAAATGGACATGAATGCATGTAATGACAGTGACTGAATGTGAGAATGTGTAGGGAGTTGTTTTTTTTTTTCTCTTTTTCTTTTTTTTAAGAAGTGTCCCTATATTGTACCTGTCTTGTGCATTTCTAAGTATCTGCACTGTGTC
The DNA here is from genome assembly GCF_022079265.1 of Lynx rufus. Lineage (NCBI taxonomy): Eukaryota > Metazoa > Chordata > Mammalia > Carnivora > Felidae > Lynx > Lynx rufus. Next base: position 181,053,143 of record NW_025814823.1, read on the forward strand.
TCGCTTACTTGACCCTGTAACACACGCTAAACTCCCAAATTGGCAGCTGGACTGAAACCCTCAGCGTACATCAGCCCATGCCTATTCATTTCCCTTCCCTTGAACTGTGATGAGGCTGTCCCTGGAGTGGAGCTATTTTGAGAGGACGACCGCTAGAACAATCACTAGCCTGGCAGGAGATGGACAGTGTGGTGTAGCCACAAAAGAAGAAAAGACATTGTCATTGAGGGTTTGAGTCCTGAATGTCAGAACAGCAGGGAAACTGGGTAGAGTATGTTTCTGCCTGCTGTCCACTATCACTCAGTTACAGAGTTACCTACTTGACTTGCCATGATCATTTGCTTTTCCATGATACTAGTTGTTCAGAGCATGCAAGGGAAGGGGGATAACAGTGCTTTGGAACAGTGTCGGGAAGAAGCGTTTTTCTCCAGCAAAGCACCTTGCATCCAACTGGCTGAGAGGAAAGTTATTCTCAGCTGTGCCCAGAGGCATGTTCATATTTACTCGAATAAGGCCAATAAGCAGATTTCACCACCACTGCAAGTGGTGCTGTAGTAGAATCAGTGGAGCCTGAAGGTCAAGGAGACCACCTCACAATTTACTTAACTTCCCAGAGCATCACCCAGCTGCCTGCCAGAAGTTACAGAAATGCCACAGGGATTCCTGCCAGCCCACTTCCTCTCTTTCTCTTGATGAGAATCTCTTTGAAGAGCAGATACAATTTTTGTATCGGGAGTTCTGCTTGGTCAGGGGCTGTGTTAACTCATCCCTGAATAATCAGTGCCTCAACCAATAAATATTTTTCTGGATGGGTGGATGGATGGAGGATTTATTGATTACTACTTTACATATTGGTCCCTATAGCATGGACTGTGTATGCTAAAACAAAACAAACAGAAAACAAAAAGCCCCCAGAGCCCTCCTCTAAGGCTCTGTGATACTTTCAGGTTGTAAAGATGGGGCTGCAAATAAGTTTCATCATGAGAGCCAACACTGGTCAGTTGGTAGCAGCTGCCTTGAGGGTTCTGTGGGAGGTATCTATGCATTGAGATCACTGAGGACAAAGTGCAGCCCTCGATTAGCGATTAGCGATGTCTGCCAGGAGCCAAAGCCAAGGAAATGGTGGCCTGATGCCTTTGCATTTGCCAATGGGTTTAGAGCTCGCAATTCTTTCAATTCAATTTTCTAGATGAATACCTTTCCAACACATTTTAAAGTCATCTTTGACTGCATATAATGGGTAGTTAAGGAAGTTTTCCTTCCACTGGGGTATTTTCCTAATGTACTTCTTTATGTACTTGCCGGATTTGAAAGCAAATGAGGCGGGAAAGCCCTACGTGGTTTTTCTCAGGATATGCAATTCTTATTGGAAAAGAAAACCAAGCTAGGTGGGTGTTAATTTATCCCCAATGGTGGGTATATAATAAAATCTCTGCCAGGACAAATTAAAGGAGGGGTGAGAGAAGAGACAATGAAATTCATACTCTAATCCAGTCTCTTCATTCCCAACATGGGATAATCTGACTTTCAAAGTGCTAAGGATGTCCCAAGGAACTCAGTAGAGGGTAGAACAGAAAAACAGAAATCACAGAGAAATGGCTGAATTTTGGTCAGTGTTACACAACTCTTTTTAAATTCACTGGGATGTCTCCTAGTGATATTTTAACAAACTGATACAATAACTAGAATACCTGAAAAGTGCCTGAGGATTCACCCCCAGGGCTAGCAAAGCTGACTTCTCAGGTAGGAATGTTATCTTTTTTTTTTTTTTGGACACACCATACAAACAACATAAACTATGCCATTTTACATTCTAGTAGTGGTTTTTTTTTTAATTTTAAAATTATTTTTTATTTAGTTTTTGAGAGAGAGTCAGAAAGCAATCTGGGGAGGGGCATAGAGAGAGAGGGGGAGACACATAATCTGAAGCAGGATCCAGGCTCCCAGCTTTAGCACAGAGCCTGACACTGAGCTCAAACTCACAAACTGTGAGATTATGACCTGAGCCAAAGTTGGACACTTAACTGACTGGGCCACCCAGATGCTCCTACATTCTAGTAGTTTTTGAGTGTATTCACAATGTTGTAAGACTGTCACCACTAATATCCCTAAAAGAAACCTACCATACCTACCAGCAGTCAGTAACAATTCCCTCCTCTCTCACCCCTGGCAATCACTAATCCCCTTTCCATCTCTATGGATTTGCCTATTCTTGACAGTATAAATGGAATCATACAATATATGGGCTTTTGTATCTGGATTCTGTCACCTAACACCATACTTTTCAGACTCATTAATGTTGTAGTGTATAACAACACTTCATTCCTTGATATAGTTGTATAGTATTTCACCGTATGCATATATCACATTTTGTTTATCCATTCATCCAGTTCATGGGCATTTGGGTTGTTTCCACTTTTTGAATAATATGAATTATGCTGCTTTGAATGTTCATGTATATGTTTTTATGAGAAATAACCTTTTCAATTCTCTGTGTATATGCCTAGAAGTGGAATTACTGGGTCAGATGGTGACTCTATGTTTAACTTTTTGAAGAAATGTCAAACTGTTTTCCACAGGAGCTGCACCATTTTACATTCCTACCAGCAACATACCGATGTTCCAATTTCTCCACACCCTGCCAACACTTGTTATTGTCCAACTTCCAACTATAGTCATCCTAGTGGGTGAGGAGTAGTAATTTTTTAAAACTCATATCAAGTATGTTCATACCTGGGCATGGGATGGTGGAAGTCCTCTTCTTATGTAAACACCAAAGAGAGCATCCTTCCCAAGGGAGATATTGAACTTTAAGAACTGGGGTTGACTGATGTGAATCTGTGATCTCCAAAACACGCCTGGTGGGACTTCTTGGGTCACCCGCCGACCAACTTCTGCTTCACCACTGTCTATGCTGCTGTTTTTCAATGACCAGGGCACTGGAAAGCAGGAATTGACATCAAGTCAGTGATATCTGTACACATTTGTTGGTTCTACATTTCTGTTTAATTGCATGCCAGGAGTTTCAAAAAAATTACGATTAAACTCATGGCAAGTTTGTCTTTAAGTATAAACTCATAACCCAGGGCATGTGAAATACTGGCACCATGCTTTCTAAACTTCTTTGATTACTATTAACTGATCAAATATAGTAAGAGCTGGAGTCTAGGAAGCACAGGTAAAGCTTCCAATAACCTCGAATATGACTGGGGTGTAAAATTATCAGCAGGGGAGAAGAGAGTGATATTAATTTGGCACCAAATCTAATTCTTGTAGCCTTTAATTATTCTTTCCAGCCACAGACAAGTCCAATATACTCTCCGACATTTTCCTAAATTAAAATAGAAAGAAGCAACTGTGAACAAAAATTAGTCCAAAGTAAATAACTGTAGAAAATAAGGACTTGATGTCAGACTGATCTAATATTGGGGGTGACTCCTTCCTTGAGTTAGCAGGAGGGGTCTAAGCACACTGTGGAAATCATACCTCTGTCATGGCATCATCATAGCATCTCTGTTGCATTTGAAATCACTAATACAGAAAATATTGGTTGCCCACATTGAGCTTCCTTCAAAGCTTTAGTGAAAGGAGTTCCAGAAATACCTATTTTTAAAGAGGATTTAATAGCAATGAACCCGCCAGTACCTTCTACACTTCTGAGGGTGGTTTTATTTGCAAGCACAGAATTCAGGAAAATCTGGGAGTTGCTAGTAGTCACACAAGGAAAGCAGTTAATCTGTTGGAGTCTCATTTCCCTGATCCCTTAAATGGGAACACAACCTAGATGGAACCTAGTTTTATCATGGTCATTTGTGATTTGTTCAAAAGGGACTTCTGAAAGAAGTTCTGGGGGACTTTTCACTTTTCAACCCATCACTTTGATGGCCTTGCGGATTGGAAAACCTCTTCTGCCCAATGGGCAAAGGATGGGAATCAAGTTCCCTTCTGCATTCTGGAACGGATGGGTTCTTGAGAAAATATTTATCTATATTTGGCAACAGTCCAGCGTAAAAGATTTGGATGGTCAGGAGAGGTTGTGGGAACCACAAGCAGCTGAAGGCTGGCACAAAGTGTTAGTGAAGCTGTCTGACTTAGCAGACCTGGTCTGTCACTATTCTGGCCCCTGCATTAAGACAAGACTCATAAATGACCTTGATGGTCCTTTCTCCATCTGTAAAATGGAGAGGTGAAATTTTTGGATTTCTGACAGTTTTCCATACCTAAATTATAAAGGAAAAACACAGAATGACTTGAGGGTGAGAGACTAAGAGAAAAATTACCAGGTGTACTCACAACTGCAAAGAAAAGACTCCCCCCTCCCCGTTCCCCCCCCCCCCCCCCCCGTTCCCCCCTTCCAGCCAGGGCATGCCTGGTTGTAGTCTGACATAAAGGCGGGAACCAGTCAAGTTCTGCTGAATGGTTTGAAATAAAGGTGGGAACCAATCAAGTTCTGCTGAGCGTTCAAATTTAAATGTTAACCAACAACAGCTCTGTAACCTCTAAAAAATATCCCTAACTTGTTTGTGCCTGTCTATAAAAGAAGCTGTAAGATCCTTACTCGGGGCCTCTTAGCGTCACCGGCAACGAGTGCGCGGAGGACCGGGTTCAAACCTGCAATAAACGACCCTTGCCACTTGGCTTTGATTCTGGACTCTGGTGGTTTGTTTTCGGGGGTCTCTCGAATCGGGGCATATCAAGGGTATGAAGTTATTTTTTTTTCCTTTTTATTTTTTCTTTTTAAAACAAGAGAGGGAATGATTCATTTTTATTTAGCTCAATAGGGGATCAAATAAAAAGTCAGCAAGGGCTTAAAATAAAGCAGGAGAAACAATGGTTGAGATTTTAAGAAGAAATTCTTGACCTCTAGAAAAACAAAACTAGGGAACAGGTTTCTGAAGGAAGTTTGGAAGCTCTTGTCACATAATATCGCTAAGGAAAGAAATAGATAGTAAGTCCCAAGTGGGTCAAACCTTTAGATGGAACTAGATGGTTTATTCCTCAAACATGTTTATGTGGATAATGGACATGGAATACTTCTCTGTAGGGGGAGGAATAATGCATGGTATGGAAGACAGAGATTCTGGGCGGAGACTGCCCTGGTTCAAATCCTACCTTTGATACTTGCTAAGTGTATCAATTCTCTATGTCTTAGTTCCCACATCTGAATAGTTGGGATACTATTACTTATTTCATAGGGTTGTTGTGAGGATTTAATGAGTTAATCCATGCAAAGCTCTTAATTTTAGGCACAACAGAAGTCCTAAATAAAAATTAGCTACCATTACTATTATTATCAATAAGGCTCTCAGCCTAAATAGAGTGTTGTTGATTTTGCTGAAATAATGGCATGTCCAGGGGGAAATACTTGTTATCATCCATTAATCAGAAGCTCTAATTATTATAATTTGAACTAATTTGTATGTAAAAATGCTGCTTTTGGCAGACTTCCCCCCCCCACATTAGGGTCTTTGGGGGGAAGGGATATAATAAAAAGGACCCAGTAAGGAAGAGGTGTAATAAAAAAGACCCCTGGGGAAGAATAGTTTAGGGGCCTCTGATAGAAACCAAAAATAAACCCAGCAATCACAGTGTGGCAACAAGTTAAAGAAATTCATTTAAAATAAAAAAAGAATTTTAAAGAAATTATTCATCTTTAAACTTAATAAGATGGGCTTTCCTCCATGTCTGTTGGGCTTTCAGGGGTTGCTGGGTTAATGACAGGATATGAAAAAGAAGCAGGAAATCAGCACCCACGAGCCTGCTAATCTACTGTTGAAACCTAAACGGATTTTGATAATGTCAAGCCCAATGAGGATGCAAGAGATTCACAAGGGAGCCAGCTGCCAGAGAATGGTTGCTCTGGAGGAATTCAGACAAGGAGCCTCAGGGGCTTGGTTTGTACAGCAGTGGGAGCCCTGTTCTTTTACTAGACCCAACTTCAGGACACCACCTTCTGTAAATTAGCTGCTACCATCAGCGAGTACAGGCTGCCTTTTCAGTATTCACACCTCCTCCTAGGATTTCATGTGCTCCCCTTCTTCATTTCCAATCCACTAAAGGAGGAAGTACATTGGGTGATGAAGTACAGGTTTTGCAGCCAGACACAGTGGGTTTAAATTCTGTCTCTGGTTCTTCCTTGCTGTGGACCTCTAGCAATTTGCTTAACCTCTCTGGGTCTCCATTCTTCTTTATAGTAACTATCTCATAGGGTGGGAGTAACAAATGGAAGTATACAAAGGGCTTTGTACAGAGCCTGGCACATAATAATAGCAAAATATATGCTAGTTAGCTTCATTTAATTAAATAAAAAAATGAAGAGCTATATGGGAAAGCACCTGGCTTTCTTTTTAGAGTAAAGGATTTTCCTTTTTTAAAAATTTATTTGAGAGAGAGAGAGACAGAGAGAGAGAGAGAATGAATGAATGAATGTGTGTGCGTGTGAGCAGAGTATCTTATGGGAAGGGGCAGAGAGAGAGGGAGAGAGAATCCTAAGCAGGTCATCCTGGAGCCTGTTGCGGGGCTCGATCTCAGAACTGTGAGATCATGACCTGAACGCAAATCAAGAGTCAGACAGTAAACCAACTGACCACCTAGGGGCCCCTAGAGTAAAAGATTTTCTAAAAGAAAAAGAAAAAAAAAACATTGCATGGATATGTGATATATATGTTTATGTATATGTGTATATCTATATCTATATCTATATATATTTGTATATCTACCAATCAAGAGACAGTGCCTAATTCTTCTGGAATAGACTTAACTATGGGAACAAGTGTAAAATTGTTGGTTGGGATCTGTTCCCACTACTGATTTTTGGTGGGACTTTCCAGAGCTGGTATGATTACTTTACTGATAAACCTGTTTTATTGAGTAGCCCTGAAATGAAGGTCCAGGTCAGCTGCACCTTCACACTGATGCTGTCTTTTCCTTTACACCCAGCCTTCACTCCTACCATCAAATAAGTAGACTCTTTCTCTGAGTGTTCATAGCATTTACTCTTAAGTCTACTGCAGGGTCCAGCACCTGTTGTTAGGTCCTATAATTGATTTTGCTTGCCTTCGTAAGTCTCTCATATTAGACACTGCACTCCCTGAGGTCAGATAGAGGTGCAAATGCATCTTTGGGTTCTATAAGGTTTGCACCTGGCAAACCATGGATGATTTATAAATGCTTGCTGAACTGAATCAAGTTTTACCTGCCCAGCTGCTGGGGTGTTTTAACATAACCCCTGTGACCACCAGGTAAAAATGAGTGCCTTAAAGTAGATTTACTTTGAAAAGTTGCATGTAAACTGACTCCCCCCCCCCAGTAAAACCAAAAGCTTGAAAGCTTTATGGGGAAATTTACTATTTAAAGGAATCTTCACTGAGAATCCTCTTCAAAAATCATGAATAAACTCTTAATATACCTTCTGTATAAAACCTTATACATAAATAAGCAAACCAGGGAGACTGGAATATGGTGGAAAGGTTGTTAGATAACAACCAAAAGCGAAGGGTCTTATTCCTGATATTTAACCTTGGACCTTTTGTGGAAAGAAACAGGGGTGTAAATGAACTGTTTGTTTGAACTCCCTCCTTGCTACTAAGCAGCTGACTAGTTTGAGGCAGTTCTAGCTCTCAAAGTCTCCGTGTCCTTATCTACATGAGAGAGGTTTGGACTCAGAGTATCTTATGGGACATTACACTGTAGTCTACTGTGTTCTAACAGAGAGAGCTAGGGGGTGAGGAGGGGTGAGTCATCTCTGGATATATGCTACAAAGAGTGTGTGTGGTGTGTGTGTGTGTGTGTGTGTGTGTGGTCCGCAGGAGGGAGGAGAGGTTATCTGATTTCACTTTTAACAAATTCAATTCATTTAACATAAGTTACAATTACTATTAAAAGCTAGTGACTACTTTCAAAGTAAATTCTCCAGATAATGGCAACTGAATTCTGCTTTTGCAAAGTGGAGTTTTCAATACTTTTATATAAAAAAATTTTCATTTTGAAATAATTTCAGATTTACAGTAACATTTTTAGAAAACAGTACAAAGAATTCCTGCATATCATTCACCCAGATTCCATAAATTTAATACATATTTGTTCTATCATTCTTTCTTTTCTCTATTTTTTTTCTGAAGAATGGAGAATAAGTTACAGATAGGTTGTTCCTTTTACCTCTTGATTCTTCTATGTGTTTTTCCTAAAAACAAAGGCATTCTTTTTCAGAGCCACTGTACAGTTATCAAAAACAGTAAATCAACATTGATACAATGTATTTCTAACTTAAAGATCTGATTCAAATTTGCCAGTTGTTACACAACATTCTTTGTAACAGAGGAAAAAAAAGCTTTTCTACATAATTAAAAAACATCTTTAAATTGAGTGTGCAGGGGAGCCTGGGTGGCTTAGTTGGTTAAGCGTCCGACTTCAGCTCAGGTCGTGATCTCACAGTCCGTGAGTTCGAGCCCCGTGTCGGGCTCTGTGCTGACAGCTCAGAGCCTGGCAGAGCCTGGAATCTGCTTCGGATTCTGTGTGTCCCTCTCTCTCTGACCTGCCCCCATTCATGCTCTGTCTCTCTCTGTCTCAAAAATAAAACGTTAAAAAAATAAAATAAATTGAGTGTGCAAAACTTCTGTAATGTTAAAAACAATAAAAAAGGAAGAAAATGTTATGCAAACATTGCCTTGAAAGACATAAATAGGAAAGCTGTCATTTGTAAACTGCTGAAACCAGTGTGGGGAACCATCTCAGTAGCTTTGTTCCTAGAGGTCAAGTCCCTGGGCGAGGTCAAGTCCCTGGGCTGGTGTCCAACAGGAATGAAGATCTGTGTTGCTCCTGAAGGTCAAGGAGGTCAGCACCCTGAGTCAGGCTCCCAGTCCCACCAAGGAGGATCTAAATCTGGGCTCCCACTGGCCCTGCTTGTGTTCTAGGACCCCAACATGGTTAATTCCTAATGGGGTGCCACTGAGAGACAGACAACAAGGAAGCAAAGTAATCACACTTTCTATCCTTTACTGAGAAGATCTGAGACCTCAGGAGGCATGTTGGACAGTGAAGCTGTCAGCCCTGGGTTTGAATCCCAGCTCTGACAACTACTATCTGTTGCCTTTGGGCTGTCTCAGGAGGCATGTTGGACAGTGAAGCTGTCAGCCCTGGGTTTGAATCCCAGCTCTGACAACTACCAGCTGTTGCCTTTGGGCTAACCACTCCCTTTCTCTGGGTTTGTCTACTCATCTGTATAATGGGGTGGTTTCTGAGGATTAACCAGGGTAACATATGTAGTACCCAATCTGTGGCACTTCTACATCTTTCTACCCAGGTGTTGTGCTACCCAAACACAGCCATAACTATTTTTCCCAGATTTAGAGTATAAATTTATGATGGTATAGTTAAAATATAGGCTGCCCAGCATAGGTACAATGAACTAGTGTAGGTGACAATGAGATAAAGGGCCACGGGTTGGGATAGGACTCAGTGAAGCAGGAAGTCATTTTCTAGAGCAGCTGAAATCAATATTCAATGAGTGATCAATATGTCTATAGATAAGGAGGGACCAGTCACGTGAAGGAAGGTGCTAAAAGCAGAAAAAACAAAGTCACAAGATCGAGTTCCAAATTGCCCATGTTGCTGTATACTCTAGCTGCTTTTCAGGTGGACAACTCTCTGGAGCCTACTTTAGCAAAAAGCTGCCAGATTTTATTTAACAATGACTAACAAGTGTCCCAAGCAATGTTGTGCAGATCATTCATTCATACTTGATGCAACAAATATTTGTCAAGCATCTATGATAGCGCTAGGTAATTTTTGCTCAACATCAAACGTTGGGATGCACATCATACCCCCAGTATCCCTCATCCAGGCAGCAGGGCATGGTCCCAGGGACTCAGTGTGGGCTTCAGTTGGTGGCATCAGGAGAAGATTTAAACAGCCATCCCATAATCATTCAGTGAAAGACTGGCCACCACCCTTGGGTTCTGGGTAGTGACTGAGCATCATGTCCTGGCAAGGAGCACTGAGTCCCACCCACATTTCCCTGAGCTGCGGCTTCTATGTCAAACTTTCCTCCCTATCTATGAGATGCAGGACCAAAAGTGGAGATGATGATCATTTTGCCCTAAAAAGCAGATGCTTCATGATGGTTCTGGCTGATTCATCTCCAGCTTAAAGATGAGATTTCTTGGATTTTTGAGGCAACACTCTAATGATCAATTTTATAGGACAGTCCACCTCTATAACTCCACGGAAGAGTGCTCATGTAAATGTGAAGCTATTGCCTATTTCAGAAACACGTACCTAAAATTCCAACCAGTTAAATAAGACTGATGTCGAGCAAAACGACAGCCTTCCATAGCCACATTAGGAGCTAATCATTTCAGAAAATGTTGCCATAATTCATTTATGGAAACAGCGAGACTATTCCCCAAACAAGTGATAACGGGAATGGACTCATAGTCATAGCCGGGAAATGAAACCTCATATTAATACTTCCTAAACTTAACCGAACTCCAGAGGCACCTCAGCATAAATCTGCCTTACAGATTATTCTGCCTCACATATTTTTATCTATTGCAAATAAAGTTGAATTCAGATTATTGCTTCAGTCATTACACCTCGTTTCCATTTATTTGGGAATCAGGACAACCATCTGAAGCTTCTGTTTAACCAAGAGATAGGCAAAGAGATTCTCCTAAGGACATTAGATTCACTGCCTTACACTACAGCTCCTCTGAATCAGCCCATCAGCCTTCACCCTGCTGCTGGCTGGCTATTCTTCAGGAATAGATTTCTATCCTCAGTGTTCACTGCTCCCATGATGTATTCACAACATCACACAGCAATAATGATTTTTATAGAATCCTTCAGCTGTTGGGACTACATGTGGCCTTTACATCTTTTGAAACCCAATTTGTCACCTTAGATAAAAATGGCCAACTCTTTGCCACTAGGGGAATTAACAGACATTTATTTATCTGACCATTCAGGTGAGCATGATTCTGCATTAATATGTAGTTCAGTTTATTAGTGTTATTTATAGCAGCTAAAATTTACTGAGTGGTTACTGCTGGCCATGCCATCTCCTGATATGTTTGTGACTTTCTGGTTTTCAGATTAGAGAACCATGAAAATACAGTGACTTGCTTAAGGTCACACAGCTCTTAAGTGGTAGAACTGGGATCCAAAGTACGAACGCTTCGAGAACCCACATTTCTAATCACCCCGCTGACTGCTTTTCAGACATTGGCCTAAATACAAGACATACAAAGAGGTGTGTATCCCAACAGGTGGCAGGGACCACCCTCTGGATGTACAAGTCAACTCTGAAAGGGAAACGTGCCAACACAAGTGAGGATAAATGCACTAGGGAGGGAGATAGATTATCGTGCTATTAATACCCATGTCAACCCAAAATGATGTCAGGTACAACAGAAATTAGACAACTTAGAACGGGGTTGTGGGTAGCAATCAGAAGCTAAAATCAGCAATATGAAGCACGTAAGCAGTACTCACATGTAACAAAGGGAGAATAAGATGGCCTCCAAACTGAGAGGAGTTGTTACATTGGTATGTAGGCTATTGGTATATTTGCCAGTAGACGTGCAGTATTGTAATGGTTGGCTCAAACATAACCACCCCTTGCCCTTCTGGGAACTTCACTGACTTTGAGAAAGCCCCATGTAGAGAAGTGATCATTTTGAAACCCTGGGCTGTGTTCATTGAGAGGCTGACAAGAGCCAGAGGAAGAATTACCAACCTCCCTGCTAATCTGGCTCCTAGTACCATGCATTAAGCCAACTAGTAAAAATCATTATGAAGTTTTTGCTGAAAGGGCAAGTGTAGAAAAACATGTTTCTAAACAGAATAACAGTCTTTGCCATTTTTTTCCAACTTGCATACCATCTGGAAATTCTGATTTTTTTTTTTCAAAGGGTAGGAAAGAAATGTGCTCCAGGCACAAATAAATGTTTACAGCTGAGTTATAAACCGAGAATGGTGGGGCTTAAAACAGACAGTCTGGCAGTGATGGAACTCAAGCTGCAGTGAGACAAATAATGCTGTGGGGAACGGGCCAGCTTGTTTTGCACATTGGCCCTTGTGAATGGGAAGTCTTGCTTCCCACTGACCTCATCAAGCAAATGTTTGGGAAGAAGTCTCCACATCTGGGTTGGTTCTAATTCTTAGAAGGCAAAGGGAAAAGATGAAGCAGAACGACTCTCTATCTTGATATTCTGAAGGCAGCCTTCACCTTTGGAAACTACAATACCTCATAAGAAGTGTCAGCCCGTGGATGCTTGTTAAATGGAGTAACTGAGAGATGGCATGATGATGTCAGTGACAACTAATATTCCCGGATCTCTTATTAACTGCCTGATGCCACACACCATGTTTTACAAGCACTGTCTCCTTTATACTGGATGCCAAGTGTGAGGAGTTCCATTTTACCGATGAGGAATTGGTGGCTGAGGGAGGACAAATGACCTGCTTATGTTCAAGCAGCTAAGTGATGGAGCTGACAGTTGTAACCAGCTGGACCAACTCTAGAGTCATATGTTACACAGAATCTGTCGATGCAATGTTACCCAAAATATGCCCAACCCTTGGTCAAGACGGAAAGACTCATCTATTGGGAGTTTGGTCTCTTCTGCCTCATCTCCTATAATTTATAGTTGCAGAACAGTCCAATGAGAGCAGACATAGGTTTGCAAATGATACAGAGTAGTAGGCAAACTTCCATAATGGGTCAGGTAACAAATATTTTATGCTTTAGTGGGCCATCTCATCTGTGTTGCATCTACTCAGCTCCATTGTTGTAGTGCAAAAGCAGCCATAGGCAATGAATGAATATGGCTGTGCTCCAATAAAACTTTATTTGCAAAAACACATGGCTGGCCTGATTTGGTTCATGAGATGTTATTTGCTGACCTCTGATATAGAGGACACCTTGACTTTAAAATGAGTGATAGGTTTTGAGAATGATCCATGAAATTCTACTTGGGAGTTTATTCTTTCTTAAGATCAGTGCACAAATTGGCTACATGTGATGTGCCCTTTAAAAGCTCTTGTATTCTTTGCCTCTGGGCCTAGCCAATCAAACTGGATTCCCTTATGTTATCTGACCAGGTCAGAACACTGTATTGAATCTTCGTTCTCAAGGCTTATCTAATCCCAGATCTATAGAAAAAGTGCTCTGTGCTCTTGTAATGAAGATGTATGAGTTCATTCCTTTTAACATAGAAATACACTCGAGATGGTGAGTGATTCTGGCAGTCTGTGGGCTCCCTTTTCTTGATGTGAAACCCAACAACCAAACCAACCACATTAAGGTTTAATTGAAAGAGAGAATGGAGAAAAAATAAACCATGAACAACAACAAATGGAAAAGGGAAGACAAAGCCCAAAGAACATACTCTCCTAACTAATTAATCAAGTGCTTTGTTTCCACTAACATATCAGACAGTGTAGGCTGCCCTGTCTATTAGACTCCTTTCCAAATCTGAGCAATGTAAACACTCCTAAAGACCAAGTAATGAAATCTCTATCGATGTGCCATCTTAGATGGAACTCACATACCCTTGTTTTGCTTACATTTTAATTTGCTTCTGCTGGATACTTACCCAGTAATTGCTTAATAAGATTAACCTCCCTGGCAATGTGTGGTGTATCTTGATTAAAACATTATCAGAGTGAAGGATTATCGTATACCACAAAAAAATGGAGGGGGTGTTATTTAATTAACTTATTGCCAATATATCTTGATTGTCTCTTTGAAACACTGGAAAACTAGTCGATGGGAATTGATTCAGGTTATCTAAATGTATAGAATTGGGGAGTGGGGAGGAGGGAGGTCACTAGGTAAAGAAATTGAAACCTGAGGTTCACTTTTTCAAAAAGACATAGGTGGCTGTGAGAAAGCCAAAATCTTTCTAGTTATTTTTTTAGACCAAACTTTACAACAGCTTGAGAGATCTGCTGTCTTCGGTCATAAGAAGAGTACTCTTTGGTGTTCAGAAAGGAGATGTTCCCAGTTTTCGTTCAACTTTATTTTAAATTCTCACACTTTTTCATAAGAGTCCTATTGACAGAATTCATTGGACAACAATTTGGCAACCATTTTACTATCTTGTAAACTCATTTGGAAAATAACTGGTGATGTTACAGGACTTAAAAAAGCATGTTGCATCTGAGGGGGAAAATTCTGGTCTTTCCAAAGGCACTGTGGAAAGTGTTTCTTCATTTAATTGAGAGACACTGTACTCTTAGTTAGGACTTGTTCTCTTCAGGGAATCTTCAGTTCTGCTGATATGGGATGTTCAAGTGGGGGTGGGAGTTGGAAACAAAACTTAATCACAAATGCGCAGAGTGGCTGACCTTAACTTATGGAAGTTAGTGCCAATCTGTGAGTCTCTTCGGTAAAGGATGCTATTTAAGAAGCATTTGCATGTAACTTCAGAATGTATACATACCAAATATATACCTGTGCCCCATGAGCGAATATGCATATTCACTTTCAAATGTGTGTTCTGCATTCTTCTCAAGGGGCAGGGTGCTGCTGACTTGTAGATTAAAGGGAGCTTAGGGATCAGAAGCAGCAGAGACCCCCTAAAGCGTTTCTCCAAGAGCAGCACCATGGACCTCTTGGGCAGGATCATTCTTCGTTGTAGGGGCTGTCCTTTTACTTAACGGCATCTCAGCCTCTCTCTGCTAAATGCCAGTTGCAACTCCTCTAACTGTGACAACAAAGAAGTCTTCAGACACTTGCCCAATGTCCCCTGGGGGCCAAAAATGCCCCACAGAGAAACACCGTCATAAAGGAAACAGGAGCTGTGGATGGTGTCAAACACTGGAGGGAATGGACTACACATCAGAGACCAACAAATCTGGCTTCAGGCTTTTTGGTCAGTTAAGGCAGAACATGATCCGTTAAGGCAAGATATACTTTCCATTTTTAGATCTAGTTTTAGTTACCTGCTAATGGAAAGCATATAATTTCATCCTCAGATAAAACTTTTTCATGCTTACTTAAAGGTAATTTAGCGTTATGATTAGGATGGATGAGTAGAGCGATTCTTGAAGATGGGATACAAAGAAAGACAAAAAAGTTACACTCAATGCCATTAGGACAACTCCAGGGAGAATAATTTAAGCAACATTAACATCTCAGTATGACTAACGCGCATCTCTAAGGGAAGATGAATTCTGGAATCTTCTCTGTGGGAAATGATGGTGCTGAGGAATACCCCAACAACTTGCCCAAAGATGCACAGAGCACAGACTTGAGTTTAAGTCTGTACCTGCCTAGGTGTTTGATTGGGGAAAATTTCCAAAACACCCTGGGCTTGGTTTCCCTGAGACGATACCCTTCCTTTTAGAGCTGTTGAAACTAGGCAATGCTTAGCTTGGTGCACACCAGGTGTCCAGTAAACGTTATTTCCTTTCTTGTCTCTGAACTATCTCTGCGGGGTATTTTAAGAAACATGGGGGTAAACTGTGCTAGGTAAACTGTTCTGATGTGCTAGGAGGCAGAGTGGAAGAGTCTGTGTTTGGAGAAGCCCTTCCACACCATCTCTCCTGTTTGAGATTTCCATCCTGACTCAAGCACACCCCACAGTCTGCCATCGGCTGCTGTTGTTTTTTTTTTAATTGCCCCCTGTCTCTACCTCCTCACAGTCCTGTTTTTTCTCTTCCTTCTTAGCACCTTGTTAGCACCTATTTTTTTTTTTTTCCTGCAAGAATACAGTTGCCTGATTGCTTCAATAAACATCTCCATTGTCCCCTTTACTGTTCTGAGGAGAGAAGCTTTGTTCCCTGAGTTGTCAAAACTCTGTTCTATTCTCTCCCAAAGCAGAACAGCTCAGAATCTTTCTCTTTCCTGCCAGGCAGCCCTTCCTCCCTGGGGAGGCTGCCTCTCTCCTCTGGGGAGTGGGCTCTGGTCTAGCGGCACGCGCAGCCTGCTGCTCTGGGCTTTCTTGATTAGGCAGGACTTTCTCCTGCTGCTGCTGCTGCCTCTCCAGCTGCTGCTGTTGCTGCTGCTTCTGCTCGGGCCTTGGGAGGCTTTCAAGTGGCTCCAGATAGCAGAGGTATGCACATTGGTCTGGGAAGGCGGGGTGCCAACTCTCAGTGGCTCCAGCCAAACGCAGCTAACAGACAGGAACAGCAAACAGCTTTTAACAGGGGCACCTACGAAAGGCAATGGTTTTGCCCCCCCCCCCCCCAATTTCTTTTCCTTTTTGTGTACCTTCCAAGATTTGGATTAGAAAACCTAAACCGGTTGGCGGGAGCTCTGAATTTCCCTGTGACCTCAAGAGGGCAAGCAGCAGCTGTAACCTCACCTTTGCCTCCAGATGGCATTGTTGCCACATCATCGCTTCCTGGTAGGCCGGTCCTTATCCCATTGTTAAAGGTGTGTCCATCTGCCGGCTGCAGTTGCCAATTGAGTCCGAGCAGATGCATTGCTGCAGGAGAGACAAAGTAATGAAAATATGAATAGATAATTCAGCAATGCAAATGTCAAGGGGGGAGGGCCAGGTGCCTCTTCCAAGCAATTGCCTTTTAAGGAAGCTGCACTTCAAAAAACAAAAAAACCCAAAAACAACATCAACAAAAAAACCCCAGCTTACCCCAGGCCTCAGGGATTAGCTAAATACAGAAAGGGAGGAGATCCGGGTGATTAGGTCTCCTCTCCCTGTGCTGCTGTTCACCACCTTTGGTGAGAGGATCGCCAAGGTGGGGAGAAGAGGAGGGGGAATCAGAGTTCAGGCCTCTCTACCACGGAGGAGAAAATGTCCCTCTGGAATCGCTGTAAAGAATACTGCTCCATCACATCCAACCTCTCCCACACTGTGGATGCAGCTGTTTTTAGACTGAGGGTCCAAGGGCGTTGACAAGGATAATTTCCCCCAAACTACTCAAAACAGTCAGTGTCGAAACAAGGCTCCCCAGATGGGATGGTCTGCTGCTGAGACTGTAGTTGCACTAAAACAGCAATGCAGCAAGTATTGCTCACAGCTGGACTGGCCCCTGTAAGCTCACCATTCTAGTTCAAGCTCTCAAACTGCCTTTCCTTTCCACCTCTCTTCCTGCTAAGTGGGTACCTTTCAGCCCACTGTAGAAAAAGCTCAGGGGTGGTTGTAGAATGGGGTCCTTTCACAAAAATACTGTGATGATTCCCTCTCACACCCTGCACCCGCACCCACGCTTTCCCACGGGGACAGAGGGAGCCGGAGTGCCAAGGTGCTATCTTTGCTAATGAGACAAACATGTTTGTAGGACTCTTGCTTTATTTCCACGTGTACTGCAAACCTTCAACACAAACTTCCTTCCTTCCCTCCTGTCTTTCTTGTCACCCTGTGCCAGCTCACCACTTCCCAGGTGGTTTCTCAAGCTCAAATCACCCCATCTTCCATGGTTCTGGGGGAGTTGTTTTTGCTACGTGGAATGAAAGGCAAATCCCAAACACCTGTATTCTTTCAGTCCCCATCTAAGAAATGCTTCATTTGCAGATAAATAAGGAGTACACTCCCCTGCATACTGCCCATTCAAACAATAACCACACTGTGTCTGTCTGGCATTTCAACCGGACATAGGTTGATGCTGTTGCTAGGGTTCCAGCGCTGCAGGAGAGAAAGGGCTGTTGACAGGGAAAGGTTCAGGGCATGATGTGGGATGGGAGAAACAATTAACCACAGGAAACGCAATTAACAATGCTTAGGAAATTGTTCACACGGCAATTAATTCTGCATGCCTACCACCACTTAAAGTCAGGCTGCATTCTATTAAGGTTAAAAACCTATCTTCAAACAATACAGCTCAGATTGATGGCCGCAGATTAATGTGCCAAGGTGTCCCTGTGTGTATATCTGCTTTTTAATTTTATTTTTTTGCACACTTCCCCATTTCAGAGCCATGTTTTTTTCCCCCTATACATTACTTTGAAGTGTAAGGCAACTCTTTGAGATGATAAATACTAATAAGAATAAGTGACATTTACTATACACTTTCTGTCAAGGTAACACCTAATTTTCTCCTGCAGTTTATCCGTTATATGTAGGTCACTCACTTGAAGAGACCGGATTCTATTGCCTCAAATAATGACATATTTTCACTGTACAGAGGTCAGGAAATGAGAACTAATCGTGGCTGCTTCGAGATAACGATAGCTTCTGATTTGTAATTACCAGGTGAAAGGGAGCCAAGGAATTATCTATTTTAAAATGATTCCCTTTTTTTTTTTTTTTTAAATGCCGCTCTTGGGTCTTGGGACTTGCCTTGAGCCTGCTTGCTGCTGCAGTGGAGGTGTGGTTCCCTCATGAAGGGTCTCCCTGCGTTTTAAGATATACATAGACCAGTACTGCAGGTGCAGCTGGGCTCAGGCCTAACAAAGCTTTGAGTTTCTCATCTAGAGAAGGAAGCTGTGGGTCTATCAGGCAAGAATGCCAATCTGCCCAACGCCCCATCAGTGTGAGTCTCTTTTCAAAGCTGTTCCCCTCTTTGGAAACCCAGTCTTGGCACTCCAAGATGAGGAACATACTGCAACCATCAACTTCAACTTCGAGAGAACAGCAAGCAGACAATACCCTAATCTTCTTGTGCATAAGGAGGGCATTCATGAAACTAAGTTCTGTTTGCAGAAACGCTCACCCCTCCCTTTTTGTTTCGGGTTACATAGCATCTTTTTATTAAAAAAAAAAAAAGAAAAGTATTCTGAAAACAAGAAGATGAGAGATGGGGTGAGAAGGGTTAGGGTCAGAGGGGACAAGTAACTGCTCAGACAACTCCCAGAAGTGAAAAGAAAATAAGAAAGTGAGATGGAGACAGGCAAAGGGGAAGAGCCAAATCTGCTGAGTGTAAGCTCTGTCATCCCAGCAGAAGCGAGGCAAAAAAATGAAACTCAAGTTTGGGCATATTTTCTGTTGTTGAACTGAACGTTAAGCAAATAAGTGAGAATTATATCAGGGGTATAACCACCTTCTTTTGTTTTTTGGGAGGGACGCTGAAATAGGCTTTTTTTTGTACTTTTTTTTTTTTTTTTTTTCTTGGTCAGCTATTCCTTCTCTCTTACTTGAGTAAGAAAATGAGAGTATCTTTCTGGCCTATGGGGATGGACTAAAGTGTCCTTAGGATAAAGAAGACCCAGGAGAGCTGTGAAGTAAATGAGTTTCCTGACTAATGAGAACTCTGTTTCTTATTCTGCTACTGATTTGCTATATGGCTGGGGCTGAGAAATCCGTGTCTCCATCAATCTCTCCCTTCACCTTCTGAAAATATTTCCCTTTACAGGTAGAATAATGGCTGCTGAGGGCTTGAGAGAGGTCAAGTGTCCACAACATCCTCGAAGATCTAGCAGAATGTCTTGAATATAGAAGGCATTCCATCCATAAATGTTTACCAGAATAGATAATGACATATGGAGTTAGATATGAGGGGCTGGATTGTAGGACATTATACTCTCACAAATCAAACATATGTAATAGAGAGGCGTGGAGGGTGGACTACAACAGTGCTGGCAGCAATAGGGACGAGACTACAAAGAGAAGCTATTTTGGATACTAGTGTTATCAGTACCTGCTGCCAGTCCTTGAACCCCTTCTATGGCCAGCACTTTAGGAGCCATTCTACAGGTATTACCTTAAGATGTATGACTCGCATCTCTGGTTGGTACTATCCCCATCCCCATTTCATAGACAAAGAAACTACTGACTATGAAGTTTGATCACTGGGGGATTTCACAATCAGAGGAAGATAACAGTGGAAGTGGTTATCTGCTTCATATTTCATAGTGATTTGGGTACAAATTCTGGTTTGCAATGGGATCTCAGCAAACCTGGTCTTTTGCTCGAAACTCATGATAATCTCACTGTGGTTGACGAATGACCATTTTCCATATTCAGCACCTCTTCCTGAAGGGGTGATATCTCCTGTCTTGTTGAATTCAGATATGGCCACATGACCTGGCAGCACACACTTTGTATACCTTTTTTCCTTCTGCCACATGGTCAACTTGGGTCTTGAGGAACGATAACATGGCTCAGACCCATGGCTGATGAGTGGGAGAATACAGAATGAATGAATGAATAAACTGTTACTGTTATAAACTGCTGAGAGTTTGGGGTTCTTTGTTTTAACAGCATGCCTGAGACTTCCCTAACTGATAGGTTCACTTACAGCAGCCCCAACTCTTCCATGGGGCATACGTTCTAAGACTTGCCCTCCTGGTGGATGCCTTAAACTGCAGAATAGTACTGAACCCTATGTACACTATGCTTTTTCCTGTACATATATGTGTATGATAAAGTTAAGCTTATAAATAAGGCACAGTAAGAGATTACAACAATGACTAATAATAAAATAATTATAAAAATATACTCTAATAAAATTTATGTGAACGTGGTCTCCCTCTTTCTCAAAGTATCTTCATCTTGTGATGCTGTGAGACAATAAAATGTCTATGTGATAAGATGAAGTGAGGGGAATAATGCAGGCATTGTGACCACAGTGTTAGGCTCCTGCTGACCATCTGACCATATGTCAGAAGGAGGATGGTCTGCTTACTGTGGTTGACCATGGGTAACTGAGCCTCAGAAGGCAAAACTGAAGATAAGGGGAGCTGCCATGTAAGTAAACTAAGATACTCCATTTTTATACAACAGGGCTCTGTGCATTCCTTAAAGTTATTTATTTATTGGGTCAGGATCCTTTCTAAAACCCAGCCAGGAAAAGTTAGGACTACTACATACTTAAGGCCACCAACCACAAAAATAGCTCTTTAAATATTGTCATAGTATATCCAGCTGTGATGCACTCCAATTTGGACTTAGAAAGTCTCAAGACTTTGTGTGAACACTGGCATCATCAACTTACATTTTCTCCAACAAGACATCCTGGATGCAGTGGGGTGGTCCCCTCTCTCACTCTCCACAAATTCTCTAGCAGCTCATCCCAAAAGGTCCTGTTCAGACCATCCTAGGGTCAGAAGTGAAATGAGTTTGGGAGGTCCTCTCCCTAATGTGACTCACCCCTGTCGGCAGCCAAAATGCACAATTTATCATGACTTGACAGGCTCTGCTCCAGGGAGACCCTCAGATGGAACAGTGGGGCTCCATGGGTCAGCAAGGATGGAACAGGGAAAGGTTCCAAGTGGAAGTTCATGTAATCCAGGTGGCAGCTGGGAAATCAGCCACTAAAAACACAATAAGCAGCCAAACTCTGAAAGTATCTCCCTGGCTAATTGGAGAAAACTTTCACCAAGAGCTGAAAGTGAACCAAAGCAGGATGAATAGACCACACACAGATTCCAGATTTCAGCAAGAGTAATAAACAGACCTACTTGGAGTTAGGGTGATAGTTCCTTAGCGGAGTTGCCTGTTTTTGTGCCACATGGGCTCTAAAAGAAATACTCAGAGGTAACCAAGTGAAGATTAAGGGAGAGGGGTTGGTTGCAGGTAACAGAATTCCCCAGCAACTGCAAGGACAGGAGATGTAGGCCTTGAAAAGTGGCAGCATGGAATGGGGGTTGTCTGAAATAGTAATTAGGGTATGTGTGGGTCCTGCTGGGTGCCACTTAGAACCTTCCATGTTCATTGGCTGGCAGAGGATCAACCTGACAAGAGAGTCAATCAATATGTCAGCAGCGCTTCTCAGAGAGCTGCTCAGCCCCTGCTTGTCAAGGAGGGCAAACACGGGGGCCACGGATGCTCTGTGTTTGCTGAGCAGGCCTCCAGGAGCAGGGGGTATCTTTAAAGATCAGGCTTGTCGATACATAACCGGAGGAAGAGATTGGGCTTTCCCTTTGAAAATGGAAGGCTTGAGGCCAAGCAGAGCTTAGGAAGTGGGAGGAGGGAGGCTTGCCTGCTGGGTCTTATAGCTCAGCATGCGGTCAGATTCACAAGGGCCTTAGAGATGATGGCAAAGCTCCTTCAGAGACCAGGTAGGCTGGGACTCTCTGCCCCTCCCCCCCCCCCCCCAACCGCATCAGCCAATTTAGTCAACAATGCCAGGACTCCTGTGGGAAGTGTAGCCAATTCCCCAAGTGCCACTGCTGAGAGGAGAGAACCACAGCAGAATAATCAGGGCTCAAATGCACAAACACTAACCCTGAACTTGCACAGGGAATCTGCAAAGGCACTTTTGTAAGCTGTAGTCAAAATTAACACATGCAGATGAGCCTGCTCCATGAGGATGTTGACAATTAACAATTATTTTGGCAATGCACCAGGTACTGGGCTAATTATGTTAACTGCATCATTTTATTCATTACTCATCATTCAGCAAATATTTATGGAGCACCTACTGTGTGTTAGGTGTGTTCTAGGCTCCAGGAATAAAGAAGTTGACAGGAGTTCCTTGCTCTCATGGAACATACATTCTAGCGGGATACATAGAAACTAAATACACACAAATGAAAAGTAGAGGATGAATAGGGTTGGAGATGCCAGGGCCTGGGGGTGAGTAATTCAGTTTTTTGTTCAGATGTAGACCAGTCAAGGATGGTGTCCGATAGGTAACATTTGAGCCAAAGCCCAAAGGGAGTGAAAAAGCAATTCATGCTGACATCTGGGGGAGCTTTGAGGTTGGAGTGGGGTCAGTGGGAGAAGAGAGTGCAAGGTGGTGGGGAAGGTGGGTGGTAGGGAGTGGGTGCCCTTGGAGAGACTTTGCCATGTATCTAAGTGAGATCAGATGAACACCGGAAGATTCTAAAGAGTGTGAAAGTCTATTTATTTCCATTCTCACTCAGTGACATGGTAGTGTAGTCTACCTCTTCTAGATAAGGAAATTGAAGCTTAGGGAGGGTAAGTCACACGCCTAAGATCACACAGCCAGTAACCAGTAACCAGGAAGTCTGGAAGTTAAACCCAGACACATGTAACTGCAGAGTCAGAGCTCTCAACCCCCACACTGCCCTGCTACTGACTTATTCAACGTCCTCAATAGAGGCCATTAGGCCCCTAATTCTCTAAGTGAACCACTACTTAGTCAAGACTGAACAGGGCAATGCGCTACAGAATTACTTACTAAATACTGTCAAGGCTCACTCAGCAACAGACACCTCCCTTTGTAGGCAGTGGTTAGTCCTCTGATAAATCTGTCCTTGGTCAGCGACCAGCTTGCTACTTAACTGAAAGGAATCGCGATTGTCAATAGAAAATAAATCTGTTTGGCAACCTCAGTTCTCAGTCAGGCAGGCTAGCAATCAATATGCTTGGTGACTTTTTCCTTGGTCAGTTTGCTTATCATCCTTTGGGGACCTTGAATACGGTGCCCTTTTTTCAGAGAGGAGGGGGCCCACTGCAGTGGATTAATGGTATCCTTTTTAGGAACACTGTCGTGCCTAAATTACCTTCTGCCTAAAAGAAGAGATACAAACAAAGCCACGTGGGATAACATTCACGGAAGTGCCTTAAGTCTTAAAGGAGTTTAAAAAATTTAAATATAAAGGAGTTAAAAAAAATCCCTTTCAAACTGCCTTGGTGGAATGATTTCTCTTATTCCACCCCTCCCCCTGCCCCCACTGTATTGCAATACACTGAATGGAATGAATTTTCAAAGCACTGCAGGGAAGTTATGCCCACAAATCCCTTTACTAGTAATGGGATTTGTGTACCTATCTCCCAAGAATGCTCTGAAAAGTTACTTGTCTGTGTCTAACTTCCAGCTTGCAGCTTCCAAAATGGTTGCAAAGTTTCTGGCCCAGGAATGACACAGAAGAGGAAGAATGAGGCCCAGATAGGATACCAGAATCCTGACAGGACCAGCGGAAATGAGAGGGGGCTTTGGAGAAATGCACCTGAATTCACACCTCTATCTGCACTCTCTTATCTTCCAGCCGTGGTGCTAAAACAGGGATTTTGTCTCTGCCTTCCTAATGCTTGTCCCTTGCAAAGGCAGGGAGGCTTTCTGTCCCCTCCTGCACGTCTGCCAAGAGAACAAGGTGACAGTTGCGTGAGGCAGCTCTGAGACCAGGGAGCAGCGTGTTCTGGAGACAAGAAGAATCCACATGGAGGGAACCAGCGCATTAATCTATTTTCATGACAGGCTCAGGATAGTACAGCAAGTGGGAAGTGGTATGAGATTAATCAATTCCTGTGTTTGGAGGAAACAAATGGGACCCCTTGCAGCTTCAGGATGCATGGGGCCCCCAAGCTGGTGTGACTCCTACCCCTCGAGTCCCCTTACACCTGCCACTGTGCGCTGCAGGTGGTAACTCTGGACACTGTCGGGGTGTGGTGTCTGGTGTGCTCAGGTGACCTCTAACAAGGCCCTTTGCTCTCAGCATCACCAGGTGGATCAATATGTAAGACAGACACACATGCTCACAGCTACTGTCTTTTCCTCGTGCACAGTCTCCAGGAACGTACCCTGGAGGATTGGCGATGCTGGCCAGGCGTCCCATTGTCCACTGAGCCAGCTTATCCTCAGGCAGATAAACACATGCCTGGAGCCATTCGCCACACAGGGTATCATTTCCCACCCAGACGACTCCTTTCCCGCCGCTATTTTTCCCAGGAAAGAAATAAAATAAAAGCCTTTCTTTCTCTAAGAAAGGACCCATGTGATCAACATACCTTTAGAGAATGATAATATCAGTAGGTTTTATTCAGCAAATAAATCATGGTCTCGGATTTTAAGAGCTTTTGTGATAGCAAAACACATCCCCGCAATCCACACGCATACACCTAAACGCATCTTTCTTCTCCCTCAGAAGCTTGTCATTCAGTGTTGACAACCCAAACAATATTTGTCTTTCTTTAAAGAACAGCACCCGGCAGCCCTGTTAAAGAGGGGGCCGGACCACAAGACTACTTACTACAAAGGAAAGGTGATGCAGGCTGCACGCGGCATGCGGCCACCAGACTCATAGGAAGCAGACATTATGAATGTTTTAGAGGATAAGATGTCATATTGATTGGTAGATGTGCAGTGTATGCTGGAACAAAGAGGGGGAACTCTCCCGTGGAAAGTAGGCTTCGCAAGAAGCCATGGTGAGGGGCGTCAGGGAGGTGGCAGTTGGGGCATTGGCCATATTCCTAGGGCACGTTTCTTCCCTCGGCTGCAGCAAATGAAGAAATGAAGGATCTGGTCTTGCTTCCCTTCCGAGTCCCAGGCACCCCCCCCCCATTCAAACTGCTTCCAATGAACCCTCTGATCGAACTGTGGAGGCTACAGTCAAGCAGCCAGAAACGAATAGCAAAGCCAGGGGTGCCTTAGGAATGGGGTAAAGGAGGAACCATCCCCCTATCCCGGGTCTTTGAGACTCATTCCTGTCAGGGTTTAAATCCCCGTTCCGCTACTCATAAGCAGATGACCTTGTGCAAACTAATTGACCTCTCTGAGCTTCACTTTTCTTAGCTAGAAGAAAAAGTTAGCATTTTTATAAAGTACTGACTCAGTGCCTAACATCGTGTTAAGAGCTATATATGCATTATCTTATTTACCCTTTACAAGAAGTCTAAAGTAGGTACTATTATTCTTCCCATTTTACAGATGAGAGATGGGAGGCAGTATTGGAAATTTACCCATACAGACACGGCTGCTAGGTGGGGCAGGTGTTTATAGAACCAAGTGTGCACTTTCGGCCACAAAGGGAAGAGGGTGATCAAACTGACCTTACGATGTGGTGTTAGTATAAAGGAGGCAGGAATCTGTGAGTATCGAACACAGAGAAGGCACTCAAGAAATGTGTCTTACTTTTTGCTGTATCTTGGATCATTTTGCCATTACAACGAGACCCATTGTAACTGATGTTTAATTGAGCTCTTGATGTGTGCCAGGCGCAAATTTTATCAAGTGTGTGTAATATTTTCCCATTTTGCAGATGAAGACATTGAGGCTCAGAGAGCTGGAGTAACATGCAGCTGCTAAGTGGTAGAAAGGTGTGACTTGAACCTGGGCCATGACACCTAACACCTGAGCATCGCATCATTCCAGCTCACAGCAGGACAAATATCAGCTCCAGGCACCAGGAAAGACTAGGGGTGTTTATTCATCTAGATATTCTTCTCGCATTTGCCTAATCCCCTTTCTGAGAAACCTCTTTGGCTTTCTTTTCTGCATTATATCAGAAGGGCAGAGCCACCCAGCTCAAAGGTCATCTGGTCTGGTTCTTGTACAGATACTGACCTTGAGCCTCACGTAGGTGAAATGACTTGCCCAAGGTCATGATGACCAATGACTAGCTAAGCCAGGATTTGAAGCTTGGTCTCCTTTTTGTCTGGTGCTCTCTCTACGGTCCTCTTCCATCTCTTTAAAGAACAAAGGATTCTGAGGCCTACGTGCAATGCAATGCCTTATCAGAGAACATGAGGGAACCTCAGTGAAGCCTCCTTCTCTCAGCCTTTTAAGATTTTTATTACTACTATTTGCAAGGTAAGGGATGAGCAAAAATAACCTGTTTATAAACTAGTCAACAAAATGGGTATCATGATCCTTCCCAATCCTAACTTCATTACATCGGGTTTCTATGACAAATTGCTTCTACTGCAGGAGCTCATTCACAACGAGAAACTAAAATCACCATTTTTCTAATTCTACCTGGTCCAAGGATGCCATGGTCGATACAGACACGGCTCCCTCCTGCACAGAAGCTGGGCAATATTTCAGGAGTGAGGAATGAGTTAGAGAAATAAGGATGCTGAGCAAATCCTGCATGTAATTCTCATGTCAATTTGGTCATTTGTTCAGCAAAGCCAAATTAGGCACACGGGGAGACTGCTAGTGTTCTTTTCAATGTTTAATTTCTGACATGGTTCTCTCAAGGATTTTTTTTTCTGACTCAGAAATAAAAAATCTTGTATGAGCAAATTGGGCTTGATCTTTCTCTTAACTGGTTTTTAGTTAAGTGGATTTTACATGCCTAACCTGAAACATTTTAGAGTTGATTCTAATGGAAAGAAACATTGCATTAAAAAATTAGTTCTTTCTCTCAGAGCCTGATGACACAGGAGGAAATAAAAACCCAGAAATCCGGTAGTGCTGGTCCTCTGATATGTTTAACATAACAGGGTCAGCTTCTTACTGAGAGAAAGATTATCTGGTAGAAGAAAAAAAGGATACTTTGTTTTTGGAATGCAAGCCACCTATATTGTAAAAAAAGAACTACATTTTCATCTTCAATTAGATAAATGACACAATTAGACTTATTTTGAGTTTGTGACAATTTACTTAATAGAACTAATTTCAGGGGTTTTATGTGACACTCAAGTCCCACACATTTCTTTCCTGCTAAAGGTACACATTTCTCTCAACAGGTAGCAACATGGTAACTACTGTGGCACTTTTGGCTTATACAAAGCACTGTGATGACAGCAGAAAGACACTCCACATTGTTCATTATTAACCGCCCTCCCCTCTTTGGCTTGTGCTCCACTCCTCCCCCCGCCCCCAAACAATCTCTAAAAGATCCCAATTCT
This sequence comes from Lynx rufus, assembly GCF_022079265.1. NCBI lineage: Eukaryota > Metazoa > Chordata > Mammalia > Carnivora > Felidae > Lynx > Lynx rufus. The sequence goes on from NW_025814823.1 coordinate 181,080,526, forward strand.
GGTATAATCCAATTCACCTCCAGGTGGGGGTTGGTGTCTTCTCTGATCCCAGCCAGGGAAGAGAGATTCTCCCTGTCCTGCATGTTCAGAGCTCAAGAAAGTGAACCTGTTTGTGAAATCCCCCCACTCGTTTTTTTACTACTTAGTTCTTTTAGACTTAAGTTTCTAAATTGTGTCCCTTCTGGTCTTATCTGGTTTCAGCTAATCTTTACTTTAATACAGGACACTAATGAGGTAGGTATTTTATTATCCCTATTTGTCAGATAAAGCAACTGAGGCTTGTTGCAGATACAGAACACGCCCAAGGTGGAGAGTTGCCAGTTGTTGTTTTTAAAACTGTTAAATCTGGCATCCCAATCCCATAGTTAGGACTAATTCTCAGAAACCTCACTGTCCTTCTGCAGCCCCAGGAATAATCTCCTAACTAGTGTCCCCAGATCCTCTGAGCTTTGCTCCAGAACTGTCAGAAAGAAATGCCCAGGGGAACCAGAGTTGGGTCTAACCTCTGAACTTCTCTGGTTCTCTACCCAGAATGTTATTTGCATTCTGCTTCTGGTCCAACAGAAACAGAATGCAAGCCACATATGTCATTTAAAATTTTCTAGTAATCACATTAGTAAGTAAAAACAAATTTAATACTATATTTTTTAACCCTATATCCAAAATATTATCAGTTCAGTATGCATTCAACATAACAACCATTAATGAGGTATTATACACTTTTTTTTGCACTATGTCTCCCAAATCTGGTGTTTTACCCTTAGAGCTTATCTCAATACAGACGCTAAATTTTCAGTGGTTAAAGTGAAACATGGTCCTTCCAAAACAATAAAAGTATGTTAAATAGATAAATGTTTTCTACTGCGTCAGTTTTAAAATTTAAATCAATTACAGTGAAAATAAAGTGAAAGATGAGTTCTTTAGTCACACTGACCAAGTTTCAAGTACTCAGTAGCCATATGTGGCTGCTAGACAGAGTAGTTCTAGACTACAATGGCTTTGCAGGGTTCTCCTAGGCTCCTCTCCTCTGTGCTTGCAGGATATTTTGTACCCACATCTATCACAGCATTTATGGCCTTATTTTGCCTGTGTTTATCTTTGAGAGAGAGAAAGAGAGTCAGAGAGAGAGAGAGAGAGAGAGAGAGAGAGAGAGAGTGTGTGTGTGTGTGTGTGCGCGCGCGTGTGCCAGGTAGGGTGGGAGGGACAGAGAGTAAGGGGGCAGAGGATCCCAAGCAGGCTCTGTGCTGACAGCAGAGAGCCCAGTGCGGGGCTTGAACTCACGAACCATGAGATCATGACCTGAGCTGGTTGGATACTCAACCGACTGAGCCACTCAGGCCCTCAGCGTTTATGACTTTAAATGGTAATTACTTACTTACTGATCATCCTACCTGCTCCCTGCTGGGAGCACCTTCATGGGGGAGAGTGAGTCTTCATCTCCCTTTTTTTGAATTTGCCCCAGCAAGTGGCATCAGGCCTAAACACAGTGGCATTCAATAAATATTTCCTAAATGAAAGAATGGTTTGGAATTGAGTTTAAAAACTCCTAATTAGTTGGGTCTTATGGTGTGCCAGGCTAAGAGCAATAACGGTAATAGTAATAAGCGATTTGTATGGAATTCTGACGTTGTGCCAGGTTCTCAATTCCTACCTGCTTTAGAGACATTTCTCTTGATCACTACCCCCTGCCCCCAGGCACCTTTGAGGGCGGAACCATTATTCCCATTTTCCAGATGAGAAAACGGAGGCTTAGAGAGATTAAATAATGTGCCCACTCCCACACAGCTGCTAAGTGCCAGAGCCAGACATGTGCAGAAGCATCTTCACCCCTTGGCAGGTCTTCCCTCACCTCAGTCTTCAATGACCATGGTCATGACTTTTACTAAAGCCGAGAGCCACTTGTACTGGCACATCCTTGCCACATTTAAAAAGCAGTCCCCCTTTTTAAAACTCTAATCCATTCAGCCTCATCCCAAAATAGTATCTGTGAAATAAAACGCTTGCTGTATTAGTTATAAGGCTTTGTGATACGTTCAAGTAAACATAACTATTGAAGTAAAACAACATGGCCACATGCCACACAAGGTCATACCCTGTAGGTTCTACTAGTGGTATGCCTACCATACTTGGGGAAACGTGAACTTGTAACTTTTATCTTTCTGTCCCCATAGGCCAAGCATTATTTCTGTGTTTTCTGCCCTCAGTGGCAGTCTAACAAGGGAGGAGCAGTAGAGGAACAGGCTGGAAGGAAGGTTTCCCCATGCCTACCTCATATTTCTAGTATAAAAGCAAAACACAAGACCTAACCTCCCACCCCTCCACCTTGTGGGTTTTTCTTCACTTCTTCAGGGCCAGAGGACAAACACTGCTTCAGGGAGGCTACATCCATGGAATCAGTCCTTCCTGCTGAGGGATTTCCTATCTTATGCTAGGTAATGCCAAGAGAGTCTGGAGTCTGTTAGAATCCAAGAGCCCCATCCTCCCCACCTGCCTTTTCCCCAGCCCTGTGGGGGAGGGGCTCCACAGTCCATACCACCACAGTTGTGTTCTTGGGCATTGCCATTTCTACTTACTTCATAAATTCACCAGCAATCATTATACCTCAGATACTGCAAACCCTAAATGCAATTTTCAGTAAGAATAACAGCCTACACTAATATAGTGCTGACTGTATGCTAGCCACTGTTCTAAAAACTTTAAATATGTAGACTTGAAATTGTCATTTCTGATAGATCAACTGTGATAGAATATCAGTAGTTTTACATGGTCCATCTTAAATAAATTAATCACTTAATACAACAGCTCTAAAGACAAATACTTTTATTATACCCATTTAGAGCTGAAGAAAGTATGGGAGAGAGATTGAGTAACTTGCTCATGGTCATTCTGTCAATAACAGTAGAGTGGGGCTTTGAACTTGGGGACTCTGGCTCAGAGCTCTGAACTGCAATGCTTTCTGCCACTTACAGTACAAGTATCATAAAAAGAATGCTGTCTTGTACCTAAAGGCTGGAGTCTGTATTTCAGACATATTGGGTAAAGCATACTTAAAAATTTTTTTTTAACATTTATTTATTATTTAGAGACAGGGGAGAGTCAGAGAGAAGGGGAGACACAGAATCCAAAGCAGGCTCCATGCTCTGAGCTGTCAGCACAGAGCCCAATATGGGGCTTGAACTCACAAACTGCAAGATAATGACCTGAGCTGAAATTGGATGTAAGCATCCAACTGAGCCACCCAGATGTCCCTTGGATAAAGCATACTTTTGCGGAAACAACAGAACATGGTAGTTAGAGGAGCTTTGGAATCAGACAGACCTGGCTTCAAATCCAGGTCTAGGCCCTGGACCTTAGTATCTGTGAGGCTCTGGGAAAGTGTGCTTTTTGATTTTTGATCTTGTGGACCCTCAGTTCCCTGATCTGCAAAGTGGGGGTGTTAAAGGTCCCTAGTTCACAGTGGGGTTGCCACGCTAAATGAAACAAGGCAGGCAAAGCACTTAGCTCAGCTTGACACTGCGTGAAGAGCTCAGTCAGCAACAGTTGTGCCATGGACTGGTCAGAAATAACATTGTTCGCCTGGAAAAAGGTATCTTTCAGATTCCAAACAGCTAGGTTTCAAGCAAGTAGTCCATTCCTAAATTGGAGAGGGCCTGCCTTCTGAATGAAAACTACAGAATCCTGTGCAGGAAAACTGGAATCATGTCCTCCAGACTCATTTTACAGAAGAGGTTACAGAGACCTAGAGGGGTTAAATACCTCGGCAGGGAGGCCAGGCATCATTTTTGAGAACCACAGATCCCTGATCTCATTCGCTTCCACCTTACTGCGCTGACTTGAAGCTGTCCTTCTGGAGTGATGCTTTAAAGAGGAGTCTCAGACCTGCTGACCTGAATCACATATTTCATTGCACGTGTGGTATCATTGGCAGCACTAAGCAGCGTTTGGGAGGTGCAGTTGGGGTAGGAATGGGAATTCTTAATGATTTCCACCAACTTTCTCCAAAGCAACCACAAATATACAGCTTCTAAGTAAAACCTGTGTGTTTCCTATGCAAATGTAGCTTCAAGAAAAGGCCTCAAGCCTCCCTTTCTCTACTCGGATCGCCACCTCGAATCCTCTCTTATGTTAATATTTTGGAGAACCACTGCATAAAAACACATTAAATGGCAATATTTTCTGAATTTAACCTTATATCTGCAAATTCAGGGTGCTCATGTGATGAGCCGTAACAGGACAAAGGCTTGTGTCGTGTGGGAGAGCTCTGTTAATAAACATTTCCTAATCTGCTATTCTGTGCCTGGTGCTGAGCTAGGCTCTGGGGGTGCAGGGATGACTAAGACAAAGCTGTCCTCAAAAAACTTAGTCCTGGCCAGTCCTGACCAGCAGGATCAGAATTATTTGAGAATTTATTAGAAATGCAAATTATTGGGCCTCATTCCAGACCAGCAAATCAGAAATTCCAGCAGGTGCGGGACCCAGGTATCGGTGGATTGAGGGACCTGTAGGTGATTCTGATGAACTCTCAGGCCTGTGACCCACTGGAAGTGTGTGAAGCAAGGCTGATGGCAATTAGGGAAAGGTAACATGAAGGGAAGGAACAAGCTCCCCTTGTCTGTTTCTAGGAAGGTGGAGAAGGTGAGAGAGCCCCAAACCCTCCCTCCAGGTGCACTAGGTCTCTGCCTACAGGGGCAGGATGTCAGAAACAGTCTGGAAGAAGCAATATAGAAAAGAGATATTCAAGCCAGGGTGGAAAGATGGAAAAAAATGCCAGACCCAGACTTGGCCCAAAGCAAAATGGTCAAGCAGATAAAGTTTCTTCTTAGCATGTCTGCTCCCCTTTCAGTATCTGCTGTGTCTGTTCTGCCTGTCCAAGACGGACAGTTATCAGACAGACTCACTGTCACTTCCAAACTCAGCCATGCCACTTGTATGAATGCTTTCCCATCACGTTGGAAGTTTCCTGGACTCCCCTCCAATTCTCTCAGAACTGTGCTTTCCAAACTATCAACCACTTCCAGAGAACTTAAAAAAAAATCTGTTGGAACTAGATATGTGAATTCATCCACAGCTCTCCCAAGCGCTCACATTGTCTACCATTAATGGATGTGCAATTACAGAGGAGATTAATGATTTAAGTCAAATATATAAACTCTAAAGGTAGAGATTTTAGGCATGATGCCAATTAGGGCAAGGGAGATATTTTTAGAGAGAAGGTATTGTAGACAGTGGCTCTGAGATGGCAAGAAGGGAAGGTTTCCCCCTCTACTCTGGTTAGCCTTGGCCATGGAGGTGCTGACCAGGTGCAGATGGGCCTTGGGGGATCTCTGGTCTGTTTGCCAGAATGACTGCAACCCCTTCCCTCCTATCAGGCACAGAGCCACCCAAAGCCAATGATCCACTGGGGTAGTTGTGGTGGGGGTATCTTATTGTAAATACCTGACTGTAAGCACTCCCATGGAAAGTCCATTTTTGTATAGTCCATGAGGCTGAACTCAGGAGTTTGAGCTATGTATTAGTTTAGGAATATTAGGGATTAGCTTGACCTGGCTTAAGCATAAAAGGGAAATTATTGGAAGGCTGTTAAGATAGCTCATGAAAGTGAAGGAGTAGCTGGGCAGTCAAGCACTGTCTTTGTTCTCTGTCACTGGGCTTTCTCCATGAGATGGAGACAATGGTCATAAAGAATACCAGAATCATAACCCCATGCCCTTGGGCCACCAAAGAGAAGAGAGCTTTATTTTTCCAAATTCACGTATAGGCATCTTAGGCAAGGACTCTGGTTGTCTTGGTTGGGGGTCACTGGCCTTCCTTAGGCCAGTCACTGTAAGATGACACTGTGAACTCTGTCTGGGTGCCAGGTCAGACCCAGATAAGACATGAAGAGTGTTGAGTATAGACCTGGCCACCAAGTAAAGTTGCCAGATTCAGCAAATAAAAATACAAGATGCCAGTTAAATTGGAATTTCCCATGCAATATTCCGGGCATACTTATACTAAAAGCATTATTTTTTTGTCTGAAACTCAAATTCAACTGGGCATCCTATGTTGAATCTGCCAACCCTATCACCAAGGGAACTGATGTGAGTCATTCGGGTTTCCCATGTTGTATCTACAACAAGTTGTTTAAAACCTTGAAGAAGTACAGAGTTCTTTCTAGAGGAAACCAGTGTCTATTCCTGGAGTACCCCTGAGCCCATTCTCCATGATGGGTTGGCTGTCTGACCAGAAGGGAATCTGTATCAGGCATCTACACTTTCCACAAAGTTTCACAACTGCCTGGCTGTCTTATGTAAAGCACATGGGTTACTCTTTTTATCAATCATACTGATCCTTTGGTGGGACTTAAGGAAATCATCAGAAAATTTAGCTAGGATCAAATTGTGAGTCTACTCTTGCCAAAGCTCCTAGAGCAATCTGATATTGATAGTGTCAGCGTGAGACTAACTAGCTGGTGGGTACCCATCTCTCAGGCTGGGTGTTGGTTTCCTCCTCTTGGGAGGCTGACCACAACCAGTTTGTAAGGTTGGCTGCTCCTTAGTCTCAGCTAAACATTTGGAACCTAAAGATCTCTGCAAGCTCCATTTTCACCAATGGCGTTGATCCCTATAAATATTTACTAAACTTGCTCTGTAGTCAAGGCACAGCCATTTTTTCTTTTCCTCTGGAAGGAAGTTTATTACAGAAAGTAATAGGTGATGTCTTCTTACTACCCCATAAATCTGCTATAGTACCTGTGTGCTGAACTTCTTAGACAGCAAGAACAAACAGTTGTTGCTGAAACCTTCCACACAGAGGAAAACAATAAAACCAGAAGCAAAAGCAAAACAACAAGCAAAACTTATACAGAGATTTTTTTCTCTGTTAGAATATTTAACACAAGGTCAAGCTGCCCAAAGCTGAAGTTCTATTATATTTCCTAAAGTAGGAAAACCAAACAGTTCAATTTTTCTTTAGACAACACTTTCTTATTCTAGTGATCAGCAGTGAATTTTTCAGCACCAAGTATCCAAGAAATAACCCTGAGCTATGGGGTGCATACCCAAGCTCAGATTTAGGACACACAAAGCCAGTCCAGGGGCAAGGTCAGTTCTAGACAAGGTGTGGAGCTAAGTAACTTTTGCTTTGTGTTCTCCAATCTGTTAACAGAAGTGATGGTTGGTGCCTGAGAAACTCTGGGTAAATTATATGATAGTTTTAGTGAAGTAAAAAGCCAGTTTCGTGGCCTCTCATCAGCATATTTAGATTTAAGGAGAAGACTGTATTTCTTTTTTTCTGAGAAAGCCCCATGCACTTAGGATAAACTCCTTAACGAAGGGCCAATGATCTCAGAGTTGACTTTCAATGTCCTTTCCACACAGCCTGTGCTGCATACCATGGTCAGGAGCCAACTTTCATCAGGTGAGGGTGACTTGGTTCTCTATAGGCTTTCTGGGAAATGTGCTTCAGGGTCATCTCCTAGGCATGTGTGTGTGTGCGTGTGTGTGTGCACGCGCGCGCAAGCGTCTATGTGTGGTGTGGGTAATTTTCTGGCAGGTGTACATGTGACCACTTTGTCCATGGGAGGGATTATTATTTTAATAAGTTGCTTTAACTAGTTAATTTTTGCTGAGATAGTCCTTTTCTATACTCCGAATTTGATATCCTTATTTTTTATATAGAAACTGGAAAGCTGATTGACCCTTGCATGGATATTGAGTGGTTCTATTTGGGTATGCTGCTGTATATCCTTGAAGGGCAATGGCTAAGTTTGTCTGGTTCACTATTGTACACCCAGAACCTAGCACAGTAAAAAGTCTTTATTCAGCGCCTTCCTTTGCTGAGCACTGTGCTAAAGGTTATTTAAGAACTATCTCATTTAGGGGTGCCTGGGTGGTTTTATCGGTTAAGTGTCTGACTTCAGCTCAGATCATGGTCTCATAGTTCATGAGTTCTAGCTCTGTCAGCACAGAGCCCGGAGCCTGCTTCAGATTCGGTGTCTCCCTCTTGCTCTCTGCCCCTCCCTCACTCATGCTCTTTCTCTCTCAAAAATGAATAAACATTAAAAAAAAAAAATAAAAAAAAGAACTATCTCATTTAATCTTTACAAAAGCCCTATAAGACAACACTATTATTGTGCCCACTTTACCAGGAGGAAACTGAGTCACAGGGAGGCTAAGAATCTTGCTGTGCTCATGTAGCTATTAAGTAGAAAAACTGGGATTTGATCCTGAGCAGTCCAGATTCTGGAGCCCGTTCTCTTACCTTGTACCAGAAAACAATTGTTTTTTTTTTTTTTTTTTTAAATTTTTTTTTTTTCAACGTTTATTTATTTTTGGGACAGAGAGAGACAGAGCATGAACGGGGGAGGGGCAGAGAGAGAGGGAGACACAGAATCGGAAACAGGCTCCAGGCTCTGAGCCATCAGCCCAGAGCCCGACGCGGGGCTCGAACTCACGGACCGCGAGATCGTGACCTGGCTGAAGTCGGACGCTTAACCGACTGCGCCACCCAGGCGCCCCCAGAAAACAATTGTTTTATAAATACATGAATAAGTGGATGACTAGTAAACCTAAGATCAAAGTGCTTGGTGACAAAACTGTGGTCTGACCCTTAGTTGTCAGGCCCAGAATTCACATAAAATTCTCAAAAAGTACTGTCTATTTCTGCATTTCTCCTTCTGACTCAAGTCTGTGACCTTCTAGATCCTCTGCTGCTCACTCTGATTCCACCCTCCAGAATGTGTGTCATTCTTACAGTTCTATGACATGAACTCCCTGTTCTGGGATTGCTGACTGCTGATCCCCATGCCAGTGGATAAATGTTTAGGGGGACACCGCTTCTGAGTGCTATTTGCACTTTCAGAGTGGCCCTCAACATTCAAAGGAACTGTAGGCCAAGCCTCCTGATGTAAGGACAAAGTTCCTTGTTAGTGTAGCTACCCCTCCCCCACTAAGACCCAGAAGAGGCCCGCCTAATTTCACACCTTGAAAAGAACAAAGAAATAGAAAAGATCCAAACTGCAATCATTCTCCAGATCACTGAACAGATCACTCTGATTTAGAAGTTGTTGTTTTTTCCTCAGGTCACCCATCCACTCCCAGCACAGCCTGGGGAGGGGAGGATCACACCCTCTGAGCTGAGATGGCAGCTGTCTCAAACAGGGAGATCAAATCCCAACCTCAAGACCCACTGGCAAATGAAGCCCTTCTTGCCGGGTAATGCTACTCATTGTGGGAGTTATGTTAACTTATGGGTGGTCTCTTCACGTTCAGAACTTTGCCTCCATCTTTTCATGTGTGATTTATACAAGCAAATCTTGAATGGTGGAGTTTCTGCCATTCCACAGGACATGTGCTTCTCTAAATCTATACCAAAAAGGCAGCCTACTTGATCTACAAATATGTTTGCTCTTTGTAACTCAAGCCTAGTCAGTAGACAAGAGAACATGGAAGAAAAATCTACCCATATTCTACTCTGCTCCCCAATCAAACCACATACACCCAATACTTGGGGCTTCTTTTTACCACATCGATTCCAATTTTCAATTCCTGTTGGAGATACCTAGTGTTCTCACTATCGCATCATCTGTCGATGTCCACTATCCAAAGGAACAATTACCTAACGCCAAAACACAGGGAATGTACAAAAACACAAAAAAAGAGAAAGAAAGATTCTACCTTCCAAACCAATTTCCAGGAACTGCTACTAAAGACAAGTATCAAACACTTTTCTACTTTAATCATTTTCAAAACTTTTAATGAATCTCCTCTTTTAAACAAATAATGCCATTAGCATGGATGCTATGCAAATGAAATGCAGGGCCTGCTTTTGTTTGGCTTCCTTGAAATTGTTTCAGAAACCTGATCACATCAAATATTTTTCAGTTTATGCAAAACAGAACCTCTCAATACATTTTTTTTGAAGAGTATGTAGTTTTTCATTTGCATGTTGGTCCCAAGTGGTAAATTTACACTTTGAATGTAGGATTAACAAATTTCCATGTCTGAACTGCATTTTGAAACTTAATCATACAGAAGTTACTTTCGTATGCCAAGAGCCTTAAGAATCTGAAACTGAATGACCTTAAAGGTACCTGGATGCAGGAGTTTAGCACACAGGTGGCACCGGGGACACCTGTGTCCCACAGGAACACCATTTTTGCAGTTACCTATTACATATAGTGTTCTCTCAAAAACTAATCTGTGGTCATCTTGGAAAATGCAGGAACGAGCATACACTGTCTGCAGTTAAAAAACCATTCAGATCCTGGGATCCACAGATCTGCATCCAAAACCCCTTTTTCGAACTGCTCTTTCTCAGTCTGGCAAGCAGGCCGGCCGGTGCCACTCTCTCACTGTCAATGAACAACATTATGGCTTGAGAGAGCTATGCATGATCACACTTACTGTAGCATCAACTATTTTTTTCTTAATTGTCCTGAGATCCTAGAAAGGAAACAAGCGTCTGTGCTGACAGAGGAGCTCAGCGTGAACTCTCATTTTTCACATGGAGCTAATTAAAAACTGAAATTAGTTAAATATGGAAATGACACTTGCAAGCACTTTAGTAGAATTCTGGCAAAATCCCTCTGGAGTGCTGTGACATTACCTGCTGCTTCGAAACTCCCCAACTGAATTTCACAGTTAAAAGGCTGAGCAAAGGGAAAGTTATTATTGAGATTTTGGATTCAGAATGTGTCTGTAAAACTCCAAATTAAATTTCACGGCTGGCCCTTGAGTGGTTGGCAATATATAACGCAGGCCAATAGAGTGGGCCGCTAACAATGTCCCTGCAAGCAGGCGCTCCAATTACCCCTCTTTAGGTATGGTACTGTGGGTGGCACAGTGCGACAATCAGAAGGTTAACGGATATATTTCTCTTGGAATCTGTCTCAAGGCGCTTCATACATGCACTGATTTCAACCCAAAAAAGAGGCTGTACTCATGCATGGTAGTATGATGGGTCCAATTGTGAAAACTGAGCAGGGTTTCTTAGGGGTAACAAGACACACTTTTTACATATGAATTCTCCTCATAGGTTGGTCTATCTATAAACGTATAGGTATATGTATACATAAATGCATATAAATGTGCATGTACATATATGTATGTACATGTCCACACACACACACACACATATATATATATATATATATATCCTTCTGTATATGTATGTCTAATAGGCATTTCCCAGTTTTTATTCACAATTGTGATACCTTATCTTGAAGCAGGGAGATCAAACAGCTTCAGTCTTAGGGGAAAGTGAGAATAAATAGCCTTCCAAATGGGCAATGATGAAGAGGGGCCTTCCAGAGTAGGTAGGAAAAGCACCATCCAGGAGGTCAAGTCCCCGTTAACAGGCAAAAGTAGTAGCATTTGCTCAAGGGCAAATTACGGTGTTTGTCTACATCTGCATACAATTTAATTAAACCCGCCTATGTGTCTGACGGCCCTGGATCTTCGGCAGAGTATTTGGGAAGTCCATACTTTCTCCAAACAACTGGAGTGTTGTGATTTTATTGTTTTTCTGACACCCCATCCATTTGCCCTTGAGGAATTCCCTCCTCCTGGACCCTGGCCACGACTGAGGCAGGCATGGTGTCCCTGCCTGGGCAGGCCAGAGAGAGGGGCTGATGCGTGCCAAAGCCAGCCCCGCCCCTCGAGTGGGCTGGCAGGGAGCCGTGGGCCGGCTGGCCTGCCAGGAAGAGTCCTCTGGCAGCTCGGGGCGCGTATCTCCCCATCTCACTCGGGCTTTGCTAGACCGAGGCCTGGAAATCGTTGCGGCTTACCCAGCTGGATGGGTGCAATGCTGCAGCTGTACCATCAGGCTGGCTTATTTTTATTGAATTTTGAATATCCAATTTCAAAGCAATTCAAATGAATTTGCCCAAGGCCTCGGATCAGCGTGGCTGCTGACACTCTCTGCAGTAGGGTTTCGAAGTTCATATTTCTAAACAAAGGCAAGATTACAGAAGCTTTCCTTGTCAGGACCAGCGCCTCTAAAGAACCCTCTCTACCAACTCTATTAGGTCCCATGCTGACAGCAGTGAAAGCTGTTCCGCTAATCCGGGTCCAGGTCCCTCACTGCTTAGGCCGGGGTGGGCAGGCAAACTTTGTCCACTGACTGAAGAAAGATGGAGGAGTACAGTAGAGGTGTCTAACAAGATGCAGAAGGGTCCAGGACATGGAAGTTGGCACATGTAGCATTGTTGGACAGAGAAAGTGTGCAGAAGTAGGGCAGAGGCAACTCCAAGGTCAAGCTGTGCCCATGCCTCACCCTTCAAGACTGAAAAGAAAAACAAAGAAACCCTATCCGTGCTCTAAGAGCAACCGAAGAGATGCCGGGAACTCTTCATCTTGGGGAATCTTTCTAGCAGCTCCAAAAATCTGTCTTCCCTCACTCCCGCCATTCCTTTCTAATCCTGCTACACCCATGCCTAGGAGCCACAGCTTTTAAATGCACAAAACAAAACTCAACCCTCATGGTAGAAGACTGAAGAGCTATGGAGAAAAAAGTGCTTCCTGAGAAAAAGCCCAACACAGCATCTCAGGACCGATGGTGGCTCGACATTTGAGACAGAACCTGCTCTTAATTCTTTCAGTAGGACGTGGGAGACATTCAGGGCTTGGCATTCACTGAAAACTGTTTTTAAGCAGCCTTGGGACAAGACCAATTCAATAACTACTGGTGTTCACAATCTGTCAACTCCTCCCCTCAGGGGTTAAAAAAAACCCGACAAAACCTGAGAGCAAAGAGCAAATTGGGACATGAAGACTCTGAGTGACACTACAGTCAGCTTCATAGGAGTGGGGCGCCTGTTTGTTCTTCCTTAGCAACGCACCCCAGCTGCCAGCACAGTGCCTGGCTGTTAGTACGTACTTAATGGATATTCGTGGAATGAATGGATGAATGAACGAACAAAGGTTGTCATCTTATGTCACCATGGGTACAATATGGGTTTTAGAGTCAGAAAGGCTCCTAATATGGCCACCATTTAATTGCCATATAGCAGTGGACAAATAACCTCTAGGCTTCAGTTTCTCAACTATAAAATGTCTTTAACAGTAGTACCTGTGACACAGGATTGTTTTAAAGATGAAAGGAGAGAATGAAAAGAAAAGCCCGTTACCATTTGGAAGGGGTAGATGTCAAGCTCTTCCTTTGCATGTATCCAACTGGACAAATCACAAATCTTTGTACCTGATAATGTACGTTCCCTTTGCATCCTTCCATGGAGTCTGCCTCTTAAACAGGAAAATATTCAAATATGTAGAAGTCCCAGTTTTGAAAAATTTGATAGTCCTTCAAAAGTGATTATTTTGTCTGCTCAATGCAGTCAAACTTACAAACCTCAAGTGTATGCTGTAAATGAGGGAGCCATGGTTTTCCTTTAAGGACTAGTTCTATAGATTTAGATACAGAGTAAATACATAGAAATGAAAACGTAAAATAAATAGCACCAGGATAAAGTAAAAATCCCAAAGATCGAAGTAAAGGAAGGCTGTGGATGTCAAGAACCCAATGGCTGGAGGAGGCTGGGGGAGCTGGGTAGATGCTTCTAGAAACCAGAGGTAAGAACAGATACCCACAGGTCACACCCCTTTCATTGTACAACCCAGCCAGTTTTAAATCATTTGCTCCTTTGGGCAAACAGTGCTGCTGGTTAGTTATCCAGGAGATGTTTTTAATTACGAGCTGAAAAAGTCATTCTGTAGCCCTGAAACCAGTGCCCTCATGCCTAAGAAGTGCTTTTTAATATTTATACATCTAAAGAGGGTTTGCCCTTCCAGACATAGAAAATCATTAGGAAGGCTTCTCAGGAGGATATAACTTTGGTCAAGGTCATGCACAAATCTAAACTTCAGATTTCAGCCAATGCTTACCAGTAGGTGCCACTTTTGTGCCACAAACCATTTCTGGCCCTCTCTCGATTTTATTTCTAGGTTATCAATTTTTAAATAGAGGAAAAGAACAAAAATATGCTTGTGAGACAATTCTGAGCATATAAAAGTTGAAGAAACTTTTCTGTTTTTCCTCGTTACTTGGCATATCTATTTAATAGAGCTTTTTTGATTTTTACTTTTTTCTTCCAGCACAGCAGATGAATGGGCGACCCAGGAAAACTGCACTCAAAGAAACGTCTTGTAACAGTTCTAACTTTGGTTTGGCATGTCACCTCTGTAACGATATCAGGGAGAGGAAATATTCCGTCAAAGCTGTGAGCATGGAAGGAAACAGCCTGGATGGTGTCCAAAGACACACAGTATCTTAGCAACTTCTGAAGTTCAGAAAAGCCAACATTTCAGTTTGGGAAGCCGTCTGGTAGAAGTTCCGTCCTACCCCACCACAATCACTGAAAGACACACCTTAAGGTGGAAGTGGCCATCGTTTTCAGGATCTACTACCCAAGCTGCTGAAATGAAGTGGCTGTCAGGGGCAGGCAACTCTTGTCGAGAAGACAAAGCAAAACACTACTGCTAGAAACATATGAAAATAGGGATAACCAGGTAAGGTCAAACATGCTGTGATTGAAAAATGCCCTCTTCCCTCCTACTTTGCAAAAGCATAAAATTAATGTTCACAGGAAGAAAAGGAGAGCAGGAGTCAGACACTATTCCAAGACCTTTCCTCTAAGAATGGGGCTTGTGCCTTTGCCTTCTGAAGGAGGGTTCTTTGAGAATCCTTCTCTCTCACTTATCTCTGGAAAATGAGAGACTCCAAACACCCATTAAAGACGTCTGGGGGATCACCTTATAACCCTCAGCCCCGTCTTTTGTAGCTAAGTGGTTAGTGTGTATTTGTGTGGGTCAAGGTCGAAATCAACTTTATCTATATCCTCAACATTATCCCCCACATCTGATACTGAATGTTAATCCTAACAATCTAATCCCTGGCCCCTCTCAACCCAGCCCAGTATGGATCCTAATCCTCAGAGAACCCAGTATGTAATTGACACATAAGTAGAAATCCCTGCCCCTCTCTAAATGAAGCCCAGCTCAGATCACCTGTACTGTGACTGTTCCTTATACTTAGGCAATGAGATCACTGGGTAGGTGAGACATGTCATTTCCAGGGAAGAGGAAAAGTGGATGTTTGTTAAGCATTTTCTTTCCCCTAACAACTATTGTCCTTCAAACATCATTCAGTGACAAGACAGGAATGTTACTAAATCTAATTCTACTGTCTTAACTTTTCCATTACACATGTGAAAATAACTTAGGAAATACATTCCTACAAGATTTGGTGACCAAACCTGGACATTCAACCTCCAAGATATGTCTCTCATAACTGTTCTACTCTTGGGCTTCCCTGCTTCTGTCCTTGTTCCATCCACATTCTCTGCTTTCTGGGCTTTGAAATGGCCACCGACCTCTGGTCTCTTCCTACCTCTGGTCTTGACCCACTCACTTCATTCTGCATAGGGCTGCCAGACTGCTTCTGTGCTCCCCTTATTCAGAATTCTCAGCACCTTGCACATCACTTCAGAATCAAATCCAAACAGGCTCTTTTTCTTTTGTCCCTTCTTTCTAGTCCTGTCTCCATTAATACCTCAGCATCCTATATTTTTTTGGTTCAGTGTTAATGATATGTGGTTCACTACAACACCATACTTTCCTAGGCTTTAATCACTGTGTTCTTTATTCCTGAAACGGACTTCTCCCACCTTATCTCCCACCAAACTCCTGTGTACCTTTCCAGGTAGAAGTCAAATAGCACCTCCTCTCTGATGTACTTGAAAGCTTCAGATAAAGTCATCCTTTTCCTTTCCCCACTCACTTAGTACAGAGCACAGTACGGTACCCTTAGTTTTGTGTATCACTGATTGTTTGCACATCTGTTTTTCCTCCTTGTGTGATGATGACCTTCTGGAGAGCAGGGACTTTGGTTACTCATCTCTGCTTTGCTGGGGTCTCAGCACTTAGGAGGAAAGATTCAGTAAATGGCTGCTGATTGAATGGATCAAGGGCAGAGTCAGTTCTCAGGAGGTAGTCTAGAATCCACTCAAGCTTGGGAATGAGCCTTAAAAGTAAAACACTGACATGGAGGTTCTCTCACCTGAAAAGCCCTCAGCTGCTCGACTAGCTCTATTTTCACAACTCTCTTCTCCTCCCTCCATACAATTCCTTTCTGGGAGTTCTGGGACAGCGGTCCAAATAAAACTGCCCCCCACTCCCACCAAGGGTGAGAAAGTCCATATCTGAAGTTACTCTAGGGATCAGGGACCCAAAGTTGTAATCAATGAAAGAGACCCAAGAATACAGGGCAATCTGATCCTTTTTTCCTCCAGGCTCTGTTTTCCTGGAAACACTTATTTCTTTATGAAAAAAAGAAAGAGGAAAAAAAGCTCACAAGTCCATGTTAAAGCAAATGCTTAGAAAATATTTTTGAAACATTTGGAAGTAATTTCTATTCACAAATTATCTCCATTCACAAAATGAAAAGGCAAATTATGCGAGCTGGATAAATTGAGAAAGAGAAGAAATAAGACTTAATGCTGGGAGCAGAAGAGGAATAGGAAGAAAGAAAAAGAGAGAAAGACTAGTAATTCTTGTATTTCTATAGTAAGTAGAATTTTAAAAGCATTGAACTTGTATTACTTCCTGTGAACATTACAAACAATTCCAAGATGCTGGTAGGCAGTTAATTTCTCCAAAAGGCAGAAGAGACAGTTTAAGCTAAATAAAGACAGGTCTTCCATAACCCACCAGTGGGAGAGTTGTGGCTAGCAAGTGAGAGGTAGATGAGGAAGAAATTCAAGAAGAGGGAGATTAGACAGAACAAGATGGAAAGATGGAGAAGGAATAAGGAAAGCTAACATGAGCGGAAGAAAGTGACAGGAGAGGATTCAGTCAACATCAACAATGAATGGCAAAAATGGCATGATAAACTTTGAAGCCATCCTCTGCTTCAAAGACAGAACTTCTTTCTTAAATACCCATAACTGAGAAAATAATCAGAGTAATCATTAAGCCAGTGGAGCCTCTTGATTCTTAGGAAGGTGAACCTACCGATGGTTTAGAGGCTCCAACCCTGGGCTGGGTGCTTGTGACCATCCTGTTGGGAATGCAGCTTTCCTTGTGATAACAATCAATAGTCAATAATCAATAAAAATTCTCTAACCAATAAAAATTAAATAGTTACATGTCATTCAAAAGCAATTTGCTAGTCGCACGCTATAAGAGACCCAACAGTCGCAGGTAGAGTGACAAAAGTTCAGAATACAAACAATGGCAAATAAATGAGCAGAGAACATTTGCAGAGCTCAGATCACTTCTGACTGGCCCACCACAACTTGACCACTGCAAAAGGGTTGGCTAATCTAAAACTGATGGCCATTTTCTTATTCCATTCAGCGCACTCTACAGCCATCCTCTTGTTTAGTCTTAATGATAATTCTGCAGGAACGGGCATTGTTATCCTTGTTTTAGAATGATAAGCTGATGCTGAGGGGGGTTTTAAACAATATCCAAATTTGAATCCAAGCCTTAACAGATCCAAATCCACATTCTTTTCACCTCAGTCCCCTGCTTCTAAAATTAATCATGAACTGTCTCCACTCCTTTTCCTTTAGAGGTCCCTCTAGCTGGGTCAGGACAAAAGGAGCAAAGAAATCCTGAGGGCAGAAGAAGCAGCTGCCTAATGGTACCTTGAGCATTTAGGCTCAAGGCAGGTGTACAGAGCATTAGCAGGGTGCCTGCTAGGAGAAGGAGCCCCAGGCAATGTCGGGTAGTCCTGGGCTGGCTCAGTCTGGTGACCCTAGAAGGTGCGCTCTAATCCCTTGTAACAATTACTTGGCACTTACTTTATACCAACCGCTATGCCAAAAGCTGTGCATGAAACATCTGACTTCATCTTTGTAGCTACTCTTGGAGGTAGATGCATTTACTATTACAATTTTACAGAGAACAAAACTATCTCAGAGAAGTTAAGTAATTTGCTCAAAGTCATATAGGTGGTAACTGGGAGAGTAGGGATTCTAGCCCTATTCTGATTCCAGAATATCTGCTGTTAGCCACTAAACAACCTGCTTTTTTCATGTCCTGCTAAGACACTTGGGGGATGCTCAGGAGATTAGGAAGCAGTAAACATAGTTGCTGAGTGTCAAGTCCACAGCATCTAGATTAACATGGAACTGGAATTCAGGAGGTCTGACTTTGAAGACACTCCTGCTTATCACTGATTGTATTACTTAAAGCAACGTATTTGACTTGAACCTCAATTTATTCATCTGTAAAGTGGAAATAAAATAAAGATAGTGCTTGTTCTTGAAATACCACAAAAACTCACTATAGACCTGCTACACTTGGGAAGAAAGGTACATATCAATGTTAATAACTCAGATAAAATAATGGATTGATAGAAATTTAGAGCTCAAGTACCTTGAGGATTACCTATGGTCATAGAGCAAATGTTTGAGTGCATGTATGCTTTGCTTATGCAATTCCTGGCTGTGGGACTGTGGACAAGTCACTTGACATCTCTGAACCTTTGTTTCCTTATCTATGAAATTGAGATAAAAATAGTACAATCCCCACAGTTGTGGGGATGAAATGAGATGGTGTAGGCAAAGCCTGGCGACCTGCACATAGTGAGTGCTATGTCAATGCTATGATTGTTTTGATGGGGAATCTGAGGCCCTAGGAAGGTAAATCCTTGTCCATGGTTACACTGCAAGTTAACAGTAGAGGAAGGAACAGAATACAGGCCTCTTGTTCATGCTGCTCCTCCTCAGCTGTACAATGTTGGGCACATTACTTAAAATTTCTAAGGCTTAGCTTTACCATCTGTTAAATGGGGACAATTCTTCTCACCTCTACCAATAAGAGGGGAATTAAATAAGCTATCCAATCAAAGCCTTCAACCTGAAGCACCCATCTTTAGTGCTCATGAAATGCTAGCTGCTATAACTTTAGCTTCCTTCCATAGTTTTTCTTTCTATTCGGATTTGAAAGAGATTTTATCCTCAGGAATCAGAATGAGAAAGATCTTTTTCTCAGGGCTGTTTGCTGAGTCAGAGAAGGAGCTAGACACACCCATCACAAAAAAGGAACAATTGTGGAGTGGACAAAGACCAAACTAAAGGAAGCCACCCAGGAGAGGTCACTTACAGTAACATCATCTCCTGCATCAGCTTCTCCCTGAGGCACAGCACCTGGGATAGGTGCTTTAGTCCTCCATTCGGAATTCTTTCCCTTTCTGATTTGAGAAGTTTCTGTCAGCTCAGATCAGAAGTACTGCATGACAGCTTTCTGCGGCAGCGCTCAATGTCACTGTGGAAGGAGAACAGTATTTGGACACCGACTACCTGGGTACCCGCTGCACGGTGGTCACTTACTAGCTGTGTGCCTTGGACAAGTCCTTTCCCTGAGCCTGCCTCATATGCCTGTCCACCACATTAAACCATGAGGTGCCACAGAAACATAAAATATTACTTGCTTTTCACTATCATTTCTTGCACTGTCTGCCCCTAGTCTGGAGGAAATGAGAAACTGTTGTGATTGTCTTTAAAAAAGCCAAATTTCCCATGAAGTCCCCAGTATTATATGGATGAGGAAGCAGCCTTCTTTTCCATTTGTGGTCCTGTTATGGGGGGAGGATGACAGCAAAACCCTGGACAATTGTAAGTGGCTACTAAGGCTGTTTTATGGTGAGAAGGATCGGTTACGGTGCTGTTTAGCCAAAGCAACGTGTGTAAAGCAGGGGGAAGTGGCACCAGACCATACAGATCAATGCCAGCTTCCTGATGGCTGATAAGGGCCAGCAGGACATTATGCACCAGGACAGAGAGCACTGCTGCCTCCTGAACCGCATGGCTGTCAACAGCCCCATTTCCTCTTCTCCCTCCTCTTCCCTGGGTTGCCAGAGCAGAACCATAGTCACCCATGAGCCTGGGCAGGAGTTGGGGGCAGGATCCCAGTGCCTGCTTGTGCCTCGAAGGTGTCACATTTGGGTTTCTATATATCATTTGCCTTCAGCTTGGGCACTGTTCCACCAAAGGGCGATTTCATCTTTTGAGTGAACTTTTGATGAATTTGATGAAGTATTTTGCGCAGATGGTTCTGCATCTGAATAAGAGGAGCCCATCACATCCAGTGCATGGAATGAAGTGTTTGTGTTTCTAAGGCAGCAAAGAAAGCTTCTGAGAACAAAAAAACACACAAACCAACTTTTTTAAAAAGCTTTTTTAAATCAACTTGTCTGGCCTTATTTAGCATTTATGAGCAAGATACATGGCATACAAGGGATGTAAATGGCTGTGGTGAAGTCCTTGTAGTCAACAGATAAATGGGAGGATATAGAAATAATGATAGTCCTGATCTTATGTGCTAGTGGTACCATTAAATGAGAATATCCATATGAACTGCTTAGCATACAGTAACTGCTCTAAAATACCACCTATCATCATTACTACTAAGAGACTATGAAGGATTCAGAGAAACCTGTGTTATAGGTTGAGTTGTGCTTCCCCCACCAAAGGTGTTGAAGTCCTAATCGCCAGTATCTGTGAATGTGACCTTATCTGGAAGTGGATATTGGTAGATGATCAAGATGAGCTCTTTAGGGTGGAGCTTGATCTAATCTATGACTGGTGTCCTTATGAAAAAGGAAAATTTAGGCACAGAGACAGACATGCACACAGAGAGAATGCCATGTAAAGACTGGAGCTGTGCTGTCATGGCCAAGGAACTGCTGGAAGCTGGGAGTGAGACCTGGGATGAACCAGGCTCAGACATGCATGGCTCACCTGACTCTTTAGTCTTTGACTTCTAGGCTCCAGAAGGGCAAGATAATAAACTTTTGTCACAAACCATTCATTTAGTGGTACTTTGTTATGCCAGTTCTAGCAAACCAACACACCCTCTTTCAGATTACCACAGTGGACATGTCTATAAAAGAGATATCTTAGAAGAGCTGTTGTATCTATTTTCAGAAAAGTAGAAACTTGAGTGTAAAAATCACTATAAAAAGACACTGTTAGTTTTTGGATTTATCAGACAATTTCAACCTTTTTTTTTTCCCTTCTCTCTTGTTTCCAAGGAGTCTAGAAAAGCTTTCCTAGCTTCCTTTGGAGCAAGGGACAGCCATGTGACACAATTCTGACAAGATATAAGTAAAGTTTGGTTGGGGTGTGTGTGTGTGTGTGTGCACATACGATGAGGCAGGGGGATAATTCAGGCTTTTCCAGATAAAAGGGACAGAGATCTTGAATCATTCTCCCCTCTTTCTTCCCCCCATGAAGGTAGATATGATGCCTGGAGCTGCAACAGCTATCTTGCTACAATGAGGCAGCAAAACCAAGGGGTAAAAAATCCTAAAGCACCAAGAGGGGCAAAGCAGAGAAAAAGGAAGAGTTCATGCCATGGATGTCATCACCGAGCAGCATCATCAGTGCCAGTTTCTGTAAACCTTGGATATACAGCTAGCTATGTAAGGAACATAGAGCCTTGCAGTTTTGTAAACCACTGTTAGCATTCTTATGGTTGTTAGTTTATGATAACTTGTAGCTGAATGCCTCCCTCATTGAAGTGCTGTCTTGACTGGCCATCCAGAGAAGGACTTTGAGCCCTCCTTGTGAGTTTCAGTTTTGAAGTACATTTCATTTATCTTCCACTTCTTTCTGCCTATTTTGGTCTTCCTGCATGCCCTGACATGGACAACTGGTTAGGGAATGTGTCATCTTTCTGCTGTCAGGACAAAGGTAAGGTGCAGCTGACCAGAGTTTGATGGCCAGAGGGACTCTCTTTTCTCTTTTCTTGGGAGCACTATCATTAAGAGTAGTTGCAAGGACTTCTGGGGGTATGGAAACACATGAAGTTAAAGTCACCAGGCACATAATTTTAGGTTGATGTCAGTAAACATATGGGTGAGGATGTGGACTTGGGAGTTGAATGGACCCATGTTTAAATTCCAAATCCCAACTACTGACCAGTGTGTAACTGTGGGCAAGTTACTCAACCTCTCTGAATCTCCTTCCTTAATTATCAATAGAAAAGTTAAGTCATTGGGAAGATTGGATCAGACATGAAATGTGAAGTTCCTATATATGGTATGTCCTTAATAAATGGCTGACTTCATTGTCCTTTGGGAAAGATTTACATTCAGGGGTACTTGTCATTACAGATCTTCAGGTGAACCCTCTTTTCACAGCACAAATTTGACCAGTTTAGTTAAATAACTTTTCAGAACTTAGCACCACAGCTTGCCTCCATGAAGGGGATTGAGGACTTTGGGCATGAAAAAACAGTCTCAAGAGGAATAAGCAACACAGAGTCAAAGCTGACCCACACTTGGCAATACAGGGGTCAGAGACTTCATTTTCATTTTGGTGGTAAAAGAAGAAAAAATATATACCTAAAGACACAATTATAAATCAAGGATAACAAGATTTCTCAGTCTTGACACTAATGACATTCTGGGTTGGATGATTCTTTGTTGTGGGGGCCAGTGCTATGCATTATAGGATGTTTAGCAGTATCTCTGGCCCCCTACTTACTAGATGCCAGTAGTGTTCCCCAACTATGACAACCAAAAATGTCTTCTAGACACTGTCAAATGTTCCTAGGGATGTGGTGGGGGTGCACTGAGTTAGAGCAAAGGGCAACAGAGTGAAAAAGAGTCTCCCTGGGTGAATGTTACTGGGGTCGATAAGCAAGTGGTCCCCAATGCACTATAACCCCGCACAGTGTAAAAAGTAGTAAAAGAAGAAAGAAAAAAATTTTGCACATCTTTGAGCCCTGACCACCTCATTAATGAGCAAAGGTCCAGGTGACCAGTTATTACTCCATCGAGATTGCAGAAGAAGGAGGAATAATATTTGGACTATTTCATTAATCTGTGCCAAGGACCTTTTCAAATTGAGTCTCTTAATGGGTAAAATATTTGACATTCTGTAAAAAGACCTAGTGGGTTCCAATCCATCCTTTTCACACAAAACGCTTTTAAAGCTAAAAAAAAAAATCATAGGGGGAGCAGTTATGAAAAGGAAGTGGAACCCAAGAAGGAGTCTCATTCCTGTTTTCTAGCCACGACCCTGACTTGAATACAGAAAGCCATTCCTCCCATACACAGGCAGTACTATTTGCCCTCAGCTCATCTCACACACCCAGACTATAAAAGATCTGCTAATTGGCGTAGGATTATGTGCATTTTACTTTCATTCTCTACTATTCCTAATGATTTTTCAAGGGTTCTTCCCCATGAACATCCTTATCCTTCATCATTTACTTATAAAAATGCAGTCTTAGAGATAGTTGCTATTCATTTACACTTCTCTCAGGATCTTTTTGGGAGCCCTTGGTCTTGAGATTGTAAAACACTGTTCTAAAAGACTCTGTTGTATGTACCACGAAGCACTGAAGAGGGCAAAACTTGGAAGAAAGGCTGTTCTGCATGAAAATATTCATACACATTATTTCATTATACACTTGAGAAATGACAAGTTGGTTTGCAAGAATAGTGTAAGATGTTCTCTTACAATTTTACCCATGGTTAAGAGCCTGTTCACTCTGTTCCCAACTCCACTTTAAACTTCTCCTGGATGTCTTACAACTCTCAACCAATTTTTGAGTCCTAAAAGCAGGTTCCTTTCTATTTTAAAGAGGTTTTCAGAAAGTTGTCATCTACGGTAATGCTCTTAGACAATAATGCCGTATTGTCCTGTGATTATTCTAACCAGCTGATAAGTCGACTAAATTTGAGTGCCATTTAAAGTAATTCTCCCCATTTATGATTGAACTATGGGCTTGTTGGGCATGCATCCCACATTTAATCATCATGCAAATGTGATATCTGATCCCTGATCTCCCTCCTTGGGGAAGCTGCAGGAGGACTCCAAAGGCTTCAGTGGTGGGTTTATGAGACCATCATGATATTCCTGTCGTGGGCTGAAGTGGAGAAGGCAGAGATCTGACATCTGCCTTAACCCAACTGGGCTTGGAAAATGGTTACTGATTTAGGAGTCCCTAAAGACCTGCACCATTGCTTAGGGTCAAAAACTGGATAGGAATGGGATGTCCAGCTTTGTGGCTGAGGCTTATCTCCTGCTACCCTGTAGCAGAAAGGAGACCAGAAGAGGTGAGAAGTAGGATAAAGACAAAAAGAAAGTACAGAGACATAATTATCTACTAAATTGAACCTCATCCACTCAGTAATTCACGTAACACCTTTGGGGCCTAAACTCTCTTGGTTAGTTTGGAAGCTGACTCTAAAATTCCCCAGGTAATCATGCCGTTTTATGCTTTACTCTAGGCACCTAGCGTCTGAGAGGGTATTTCATGCACTTCAGTCAGATGTTAAAGCATTGAAAAGAAATGGAGACTTCAGCATGGTGCAGAGGGAGGGCAGAGGGGAGGAGGGTGCAAGCACATTCCCTGATGTCTGGCCCTGTCTGCCTGGATCCATAAACCCATAGCCAAACTCATCCATCTGACCCTTCAGCCTGGGTACAGTGAGTCAGCCTCATTTTCAGAGACACAGGCAGATGCATTAGAGTTTAAACCTGTTAATACAGTGAATATGTAGCATATTTATCATAATTTCAAACCTGCCTCTAACCATCTGATCAAAAGGCAACTTTCTTCTTTGAAGATTTTTATTTGTAAGCTTCACTGCCCCAAATCAAAAAGGGCAATGGTACAGACTCCCAGGACCACATTCTGCATTTGTTAGGTGAGCGCCTTCAAGTCCTGGAATGTGCTTTTCTATTTATAAATGGGTATGCTGAATTTCCACATATTTCCTGATGCTTTTTTTTGGTTCATGAAATTTACGCTATGTATGAGCAATGTTATGGAGGCAGTTGGTTAGCCTTTTAGAGTTTAGTTTTAGCCCAATTCTGCTCTCCTTTTTCTCCACAGACTTTCATACAAAATCCAAAGTGAATGTCTCTGAAGGGGTCTTGATGGGTTTTACTGGATCAAAGGGCCCTCTCCTAATAAAGAAACCGCACAGAGATTTACTGAGCACATTAAAAAAAGAATAGCTCCTTGCCAATTCTGGTAGAATTACATGCCAATAAAAGAATGTTTTGGCCAACCATGCTTTTAGAAAAGTGTGCAGTGATTTAAAGATGGTGTTAGTTTTAAGTTCTTAAGTTACACCATTCTTGACAATGTTCTTGTACGGATCCAGGTTAGAAACCTGAAGGGTATATGCATTATATATTTCAGTCTTCTTCATCTCCAGTCAGTACTATACAAATTCTATCATAAATCTGCCTTTTCTTCTTTGGAAGGAGGCTCTCACAGATTTACTGTTTCCCTATTTCCATGTTCCTCTCTAATCTACCCATTCACATACCCACTGATTATGGCCAGAACCTATGGATAAGTCTCCCTGTCTTCTGTCCCATTTCCCAATCTATCCTGAATCCTCAATCAATTAGTAAGTAAATATTTATGGAACATCTACTAGGTAACTATCATGATAGCATGTCATAATTAAAAAAAATGTTTTAATGTTTGTTTTATTTTTGAGAGAGAAAGAACGTGAGTGGTCGAGAGGCAGAGAGAGAGAAGGAGACACAGAATCTGAAGCAGGCTCCAGGATCTGAGCTGTCAGCACAGAGCCCGACATGGGGCTCAAACCTGTGAACTGAGAGATCATGACGTGAGCCGAAGTTAGACGCTTAACTACTGAGCCACCCAGACACCCCAGCTTGTCATAATTTTATATTACATTCCTGCTTATGAATTTTAAGTACCTTCTTATAGCCAAACTAACCAAGTTAAATATTCTGCTAGCCTTCTAGGCCATCTATCACCTGGTTCTGCTCTATCTCACCTCCTATTTTCCACCGCTCTTCACTGGGCACCCTTCTCCTCACTGGCTGAGCATCTCATCTCCCCTGCCCCATGCCTTATTAATTCTGGCCTCTCCCCTTCCTTGCTGCCTGCAGTGCTTCTCAACTCATTCCTACTTCAATTCATCTCCATCCTCCCAGGGCTAGGTCAGCATGGAAATGTGTTCACTGGGTCATCCTCAACTCCTCCAGTCTCTGAACTTTGATAGCCTAAATCCTAAATTGCAACTTAGCATCTGTATACTTTTTCTTTTGAATGAATGCACAGATAGCACGAATATTGATACCAATATCTACTTTAAATGTCACATAGAAAGTCTATGAAAAAGGTATCATCATCATTATAACTGTTATTTATTAACCATTTCTTACAGTTAAGAAAAACGAGGCTCAATACTTTAAATTTTCTTTCCCCAAAGTACGCAGTTGGTAAGGGTTGAGATGGCAACCTAGCCAAACTAAATCCAGAACTTTCTTCAGGGGACTATTGCAATGCCCAGCTGGCCACTAAAGTGAGGAACCATTACAGATACAAATCAGGTTTCCTGATCCAGGTGAACAATGATGTCGGAAGTATGAAGTTTCAACGAGTTGTTATTTGAACCAAGAGGGCACAAAGGCCAGGAATTTTGTGTTGATAACATGTGTAAAAGAAAACCTATCTCAAATTGAAATCAACTCTTTTTATCATGAGTGCCTTTCTATGGCCAAGTGCCCAGACCTTTCACAAGTTCCTCTTGAAACTCATCTTCCAGGACCCCATAGTTTCCTTGGCCACTAAGAGGGTGGACTCAATTCAGTTTCTTGACACTGACCCAAATCTCAGTCCTGAAAAGAAGGGAGGCCCAGAGTGTGCATGTGCTGACTTTGAGTTCCTGTATTAGGAGAGCCTCAAATGAATTGCTGAGTTTGCTTGAAATTATGATAAAACTTTGTATGATCCTCAAAAAGAAGCATGCTTGCGTGTGTTGACGAGCTTACGTGGGTCAAAACAAGACAGCAACCACCACCACCCCAAAAACCATGCCTACTTCTCCATCCCTGGCTTCCCTGCAGATTTTAGCAGGCACTCAGGTGGAACCTGACTCAAATTGCAGCTCATTAGCACAGAGGAATAGAAGTTTAAGGGAAAGTGTGTAGTAAACAATGCTAATCCTGACTTAAGCAGGAGATAGCGACCTTTCTCCCTTGCCTAAAACAAATCGCTGTTTCAGGCTGTGCGGGCCTGCTTTACCATTACCTGTTAATATGTCTGCAGGCAGAAGATGCAGCTGTGGCCCCGCGAACAGGCTCCACAGTCAGGCTGAACATAATCCCTCATGTAATGAAAAACCTATTTCTATTTCTGAGGCCTCACTACTCTTCATACTGAAGAGCCTTGTGCCTGTCACACATTTATTGAAGCCTATTACTCATCTAGGCAGCGGGGCCCAGTTAGTATTTGGAATTATATTTTAAATCACAATTTTTCTATTATTTATTTTAGGATTCCAAGGCTCCAGTGAAAGCATGTCAGTGTTCCTCTTGATGCGATTTCAAAGGCA
Organism: Lynx rufus; assembly: GCF_022079265.1. Classification (NCBI taxonomy): domain Eukaryota; kingdom Metazoa; phylum Chordata; class Mammalia; order Carnivora; family Felidae; genus Lynx; species Lynx rufus. The sequence continues at coordinate 181,107,850 of NW_025814823.1, forward strand.
TTAAAGCCCCAAATCAAAATTCTTTTCTACGCAGAGAACCTTTCTGCATGTGTGGCAAAACTTCCGTCAAGATACCACAGTCCCCAGTCACCCCTTGTGTGCTAGAACCTCAGGATGCTACCGTGATCACATGTGCAGGGGTAGAGATTTTAAGTCTCTCTCCATTCAGCATCAGAGTAATCTTTTCTGGGCCACCAGCTTTACTCCCTCCTCTCACATCAGGCTCTTTTCTTTGGCTTTCGAAGATAAATGGGTAGAGTCTCTTAGGATGCTGGGGACAGGGCTGTGAAGAGATCAGCTAAAACTGTAGCCTCATCATCCAATAGAAAAATAAGAACTGGCTTAATCTAAGTCAGAGGATTTTCTGAGCTGACCACGAAGGCTGAACTTCCATTTATTCACTAGGTCAATGGTGACCATGCGGTTCCTTCCTGTTCTATAGAAGCCAGTGGAAACTGTAATTTTCTCTAGCTATTCATCTGGCCGCCTTCTCCCTTTATATCCCCAGGAAAAAAATACACACACCATATATACCACGGTGACGCAAAGGGATGCCTTCCTGGATTTTCTGTCCCTTGTGCACACTTGCTTCTTCTCGTAATATGTGTTTTCCCCTTGGCATACACAAATCTTCTTGACATTAGCCCCTACACTCTACTTGGCCTATCTATATGAATGAAAATCAGCCAAAATTTGATAGCATGTGCACAATGTCAAGAATCCTTTCAATTTTTTTTTCTTTTTTGCAATTCACACTTCGTTCCTTTTCAGGTCTGGAGTCCTTCTGTACATTTCCACTGGCAGAGATTTCAGACCAGCCCCTTGAAGGAAACCCTGTTGTATATGCAACCTGGTTGTTGGGTTTTGAAAGGTGTGGTGACAAGCCAAGAACCAATTCAATCCACTCTGGGTATCTTCTCAAGGAGCCAGGTTTTGGGTTTTTTTTTGTTGTTTTGTTTCATGCTACTGTCGGAGACACAGGCACAGTAAAGTTTTTGGTCAGGGGTGAGGCAGCAGTAGTGTTGTGATGAAGAAAGAATTACAAAGGGTGTGGCAAATTAGCAAAAGTACTCAGACATGCAATTATGAGAAGAGTTCAGACTCGGCTTTCATGGGATCTCTATTTTTTTTCTTCATGTTTTGACAGCATTCTCCCTGGGTGGGGTACACAAGCGCTTGTTTAATAAACTCCTTAGTCATGCGAACGTGAGAGACAATTCTTTTTCTTCCTTCAGGACAAATTTAGTCACAGATATTTCAGTCGGGTCCACTCTCCAATTTGCTTCTGACATTAAAACAAGCCATTGGTATTTCACTACAATACAGATAGCACTGCTGGGTCAGCTAACCTTTCCAAAGGCTTAATTCCTGTCAGTTTTGAAGAGAAGAATAAAATACCATGCAATCAGCATCCACCTCCCTACAAAAGAAATAGAGATATTTTCTCCCAGACAGGGCCAAGACCATGAGCCCTTGGGTAGCCCTTTTGCCCTGACCACCCCCATCTAAAGAGTCAAGCTGCAGAGGTGGGGGTAGGGTAGACAAGAGGTGGGATAAAGTTGTAGTCGGCATACCAGCACATTTTTTAAAAGTCTAAAATTAAGTGAACTGTAATGTATGTATATTAATTTTAATAAATCTGGACTTGCTCCAAGGATACTTAAAGGTAGAACGTAGAGAATAGGGGACAGGAGGGGAAGGAGCAGTGACATCCACATCTCTGTGAATGCAAACAAACGCTGTGAAAAATGAAACCACTGGAAGCAGGATCCAAAGCTGGTTTCCTTCAAGTCAGATTAAATGTAGCTGTCAAAACATTTCATTAAGATGTGCACATATTGAAAACTTTTTCTGACCAGAACTTTTGGAGCAGGATCTGTGGGAGGAGTGGTGTGGGGGGCCACACTCATACACATGCCAAATGGAGAGGGACTGACCTTCTTTCCCTTCTCTTTCCCAGCCCCCTGACCCCCACCCTCACCAATCCAGATTTGGCTGAGTAATGAGTTGCTACCAGCCTGAACATACCTGTGTCCTATCCTAGACCAAGATATGCCCATGTAGGAATTTGGAAACCTTCCTAAATGTTACAAGTTCATAAATACATTGAATTCGACTAGGAGCTAAAAGTGTAGTGTCAGCTCAGATATTCCTGTTGGACCTTCCTTTACACCATGAAAATAGGCAAAATAAGTCAGGGAAAGGATCTAGTATAAAATAATTCTCCATCATGTCCATTCCTGATCAAGACTGAAGAGAAGATTTTTGAGAATGCCCTCACCTGATTAAAAAACAAATATGCTTGCTTTCTGGCTTCAAGGGTCATTCTAAAGACAACACATCTGAAGACAAAGGTGATTTTTCTAAGCCTAACTTTCAGCGCTCCCCTGGGAGCCAACAGCCACACTCTTTCCATCTCTTACATCATTTGTAGTAGCAAAGACTGTAGCGGAATTACATGGGTATCAATTAGACACAACACAAGATAAACTAACCTTAGTGAGAAATGATTTTGTAGGGGGTGTTTTTACTGCCCCCTCTTCATACAATGTATTTGAAATATAGATTGATGTTCAACATTAGACACATGACTCTCATCTATTAGGCAAGAGCCTGCCGTGTCTATAAATTCAATTTCCTTTATCATGGTGGCTTTCTGGTTTATTTGGATAAATGTTGAGCTGTTCACTGTTATTTATCTAAGTAGTTCATGAGGGAACAGAAAGTTTAATGATGTGAGATGAGGGGGTGAAACAGCACCTCCAAGCAATTCTCAAGGATTGCTTTTCATCTCATTACCTTGGTTGGACTTATTGGTTCAAGAAATCATGCAGAAGATTACATGTCATTTGATGTGCTGGGTGTCACCTTTCCCCCATCCTTGTCTTCTAATTGTTCCATGTTTTATCTTGCTTAGCATATGGTATCTCACAGCCTGCAATGCTTGTTAGTGTTTCTAATCACTGTGTTCATAGCTTCTAGTGTCTTTTCCTTACTTCTTGTCTTAACTTCATCCCACTCTTTTTTGGTATGTATTCTCCTTTCTTTGGATTTTTACCCTTCACTGCTATGGTCCTGAGAAATGTAAGCTAATCACAGGCCAGCTTCTTTTTTTGAGAAGCTTTATGGTTTTTAAAGTAAATTCAAGAGGAGACAATGCCTTCATTGGACAAAAACAGACTGAATAAAAATGGGCACAAGTCTCTACAATTTCTTACTGTGTAATGGTTAGACCACTTCACATTTCTAAGGAGAAAGAAGGATGGCTGACCATTTGTCATAACGATAAGTTAATAAAAACCTTTTTAGTATAAAAGCTTCTATTGCCTGATGGATCTGGGAAAAATGAAGCTCAAATGTCTTAACATCATGGCGCACGTCATTTATGCAAACCATAACTTGTCCAGGCTTTCTCAGCTTTCCTATTAAAAATTTTTTTTTAAATCTTCATTTTTGAGAGAGAGAGAGAGAGACAGACAGCAGACAGACAGACAGACACAAGAGTGCGAGCAGGGAAGGAACAGAGAGAAAGGGAGACACAGAATCCGAAGGAAGCTCCAGGCTCTGAGCTGTCAGCACAGAGCCTGACGATGGGGCTTGAACTCACGAACCATGAGATCACGACCTGAGCCAAAGCTGGACACCCAACTGACTGAGCCACCCAGGTGTCCCTCAGCTTTCCTATTAAGTGTACTATTTTATGGGGTTGCTTATCAGACTCTAGGTCTAGGGAAATTTTTCAAGTAAAAATGTCCTAGATTCAGAGGCTGGTCAGCAGATCCCAGCAAACAATGTGAACAGCCAATCCTTTGCCTAAACAAAATTTTTGGTGCAATGGAAAAACATGAACTTAATATAATAAATTTAATACATTTTAAATTAATAAAAATAATACATAAAACTCATATACAAAGTTGCGAGAAGATTTTTCATGGGAAAAAAGTCTTTAACCTACAATTCTCTCAAGAGAAGAGACACCTTTCTCAAGGAAGTATACAAATGTTATTGAAAGAAGGTTTAAGGGGAGTCTAGGTGGCTCAGTCAAGTACCCAACTAAGTGACTGCAGCTCAGGTCATGATATCACAGATCGTGGGATTCTCTCTCTGTGCCCCTCCATGCTTGCACTTTCTCTGTCTCTCTCAAAATAAAAAAGAAGAAACTTAAAGGGAAGTTTAAGCACATGAACTCTAATTCAGTGAATGCCCTAGAAGTCTATATTTGTAAACTTTGGGCATAAGGTAGCCTTAAAACCAGTTTCAACAATGCTTGTAATTCAAAGGCATACCGAACTTCTTTGAAAGATGTCGTCTTGTTTAGCATGGCCCAAAGAACAGAATGCACTTGATAGACTGCCACTTACCTTTCCCTTTGGAATATAAGCAAGTCTAATCTAAACTTCATTAACGTGCCTCTAAAACACTCATGGTGTAATAGAAGTAAGCCTACGGATAGGATTGCATCATGACGGCAAAGGCAAAAGCAAGGCAATATACCTTTCTTTTATAAAGATCAGAGTCCCTAGGGGAGGGCCAAACGTGTGTGTACACATCTTTCCACATGACCTAACTCCACTGAAAACCCGTCCCAAGGGAAGGGCCTTCCCTAACAGCTGTGAACACAAGTCATGACGAAAGAAAGGCAAAGATTGGAGGCAAAGCTGATCCTCCCTTCTCTGAAGCTTTGGTTTATTAGGGAAAAAAAGCCTTTGAAAGATGATACTTATTATGTATCATATAAATCTTTCTTTCCAAGAAAGGAGGACAATATTCTCTTCAGCAAAACTCTTTTCTTATCAACACATAGTTTAGGACTGCTATATTTCCTGAGACATTCTGATATTTACATATTTAAGGCTAGAAGTTGATAATAAAAAAATGAAATTAGTGGAACATGCAATGCATTATCCTCTCTTTTATGGTAATATTAAATATGCTAATGTAGTTGATGGACCATTTGCTCTCCTAACACAGAGGATCTTAATACGAGACATCAATTTAATAAATGATTTATTTGATGAGTAAAGGGCTCAGACAACAATTCTGCATGTCTATTCTTAACAACCAAAATGTGAATTTTCTAGAAAGGAATTTTCAGTGAAGGACACAGGAAGTATGATTTAAGGTGACCTTAAGAAAACTATGAATGTTCTAAAAGTTCGCTTTGGGGTCAAATTTCTGTCATATGAGGCTGCACAGCTAAGCCGGGAATTTCAGCACAAAACATTCTGTATGGCTTGTGTACACAGACCTAATTCACCATATAATAGTCCTCTTCTCTATTTGGTGCCTCGTAGCAATTGCTTCATTTCTTAGCACATCCTCATTTACAGAGAAGCAGCCAACAGACTTTCAGATTTATGCCATTATTTGCTTTTTCACCTTGAACTCCAACTAAATTCTGCCACACTTTTGTAAAATGAGTGCCAAATGGTGGCCGTATGCCAGACACAAACACTTCCCAGTTTCACTCATCCAGCTCTCTTGATTTCAGGGAATCACAGATTCCGGCTAGAGGGCTTAAATGTGGTGCTTACACAACCCCCCTAACTGTTCCTTTGCCTGAATGCTTTATAACTTGGAAATGCTTGGGAACAGAGGCAATTACAACTTCAGGGAACCAGAAACTTCCCTTTACATGGGGGAACAAGTAAAACCAGGGATCAGGGATTTCGGGCACTTGATAACGCTGTCCATTAATGGTCCAACTTAGCCCTAACCGTAATCAGCATTTATTAATTAAATAAATATTTATTTATGCTTACAAGGTGTTAGGCATTGTTGGGGATACAGTGATCCAAGAGCCTGGTTTTATGCTTTTCAATGGACCTCGTCTAGGAGTGTGGGAGCCAATACGATAATCGTAATAACTGTTTAGTTGAGCTTCTACTGTGTGTCAGGTGCCACCACATTTCACTGATTCTAAAACTCAGATGTGTTCACATTTTCCTATCTCTGAAACCAGAATGCATTTTACAACTGGTGTTTTCTTATAGTCATGGCTGGCCAAGCAGACAATGGTTTGCTGGTCTGACTATAGACCTATCTATTCATAGGGTTGTATGTCATTCCAGGTGGTCTGTGCCTACCTCTTTCCAAAACTACATAATAAAAATTATAAATGCTAAGTACTTGTCACAGTACTTAGGGGATACATACAAAAACGACATTGCTCATACCTGATGACATTGCATTTGAAGAAAAGTTGAATACATATATAATATTAGTGAACACCTGAAGTATCTTTACAAGGCAGGAATTATCCCACTGTTTTGGATAAGGAAACTATAGTATAGGGAGATTAAGCGGCAAGCCCAAGTCACAAAGCTTTTAAGTATACACATCAGAATTTGAACCCAGGCTTCCCTGAGACCAAAGCCCATTCATGTGATTTCCATCACATCAAGGTAGTACTTTTCTAATTAACATGGCAAGAACGCCTGCAATTGTGTTACAGGTAAAACGTAGAACGAAACAATACTTATTTACAGTACAACAGAAGCTATATCCAGAATTCTAAATCATGAAACGTGTAAATATAAACAAACACATGCAAAGCTTAGGAAATGAAGAATTTAAAAGCTTCCTGTGGAAGGTGAAGGGTCTGTGGGCTTGATGACCACCCTAAGTGACGCAGTCAAATAAACAGAGCATGTGGGAGAGACACACAAAATGTCATAGCTTCGCATCCCATTACTGCTTCTGAACTGATTGCTGACTGCCAGAGAGATAATGGTCACAGAGAAATTTCAGGACAAAGGCCTGAATGGTGAGTTGACAGAAAGACAGTTGGTGAACACTGCATTCTCATTCACCCAACACATGCTCTGTGGAGCCACAAGGTCTTAGGCCAGCAGATCATACTGATAACACTGTCTACTTGTCATGGTCCTTGAGGGGCACAGGGTGGTAGCACTACTCACTCTTCCCTGGTTTTGCATTAAGAGGGTCTACAAAATAAAGACCAAAAGTTGCTTCCTCTTCCTCATCCACAGAGCTAGCCTGTCAGGGTGGGAAAGCCCTGTATCAGCTGGCTACCTTGATTTCTGACAGGTGGCTTGTGGAGGAAAGCCCAGGCACATCACCTCAGTAAAGGAACTTTTCTGAATGTCACACATGAGATACGCATGTTGCCACATGGCTGCTAGGTGATGGAGACCAGAGACCTAGCTAATGACTTAATTTGCTTTCCATAAATTGACACATCCTCTGAAATTAAGAGTACAATTATGAAATGGCAGCCCCCACTGCCAGAGACTCACCAGTGTGTAAGCAGGGACAGGACTTTATTATCTGGTTAAGAGCACATTAGCATATCTATTCGATAAAAAGTCTGTTACTAACATCAGAACTGATAACATAACTGGGTCCCCTGACTTATTTGTGGGAAGTTTTTTTTCCTTCTCTGTGGGACTAAATACAAGCTTTGACCATCTGGGGCTGGGGAGGTGGGTGGAAATGTTACTTGCAGGATTGTTCAGATTTAATCACTACCATTTTGCCCTTTATATAATGGGAGGTAAATACACAATTTGGAATTCATACAGAGGTCAAGGATTAGCATCTCTCTGGATCATCAAAGAACAGTGAGTCTGAATGAGAGGGCCAACATTTTTCCTAGGCTGTATCCTCACAAAGGATGCCAGGTAAGTGTACGCTTCTCATCATTTTCTGTCATTTTCTTTCTGTTTTCCCCAAATCTGCTCTGTTCAGTGAGATGGGAATACACAAAATAGCAGCTCTGAACACAGGATTCATCAGTCTGAGTCTCAACATATCAATTTTCAAGTGTAGCAACTTTAAACACATTGTAGGCTTTTAGTTTCCATAGAAAATAATCTCTCATTGTTTTCAAAAGAAACTGAAAGCCCCCCAAATTACCACACTTTTAACATCCTGACATGTTGATGGCCCGCGTTCTTCCCAGATCAAAGTGAGAGTGGCAGAAGACAGAGCGTTGAGCAGCTTACTTAAAACATAGTATTTCATATTTGGCAGGAATTACTGTAGTGAAAAAAGACAAGGTGACTTTCTAATATATAGATGTATTTTGGTTTGGCAGAGATCTGAAGAGCTAAAAACTAATTTAGGATGACATAAATGCTCTTATCTTTCTTACCCCCTTCCCTTCCCAACCACATGAAGAGTTTTTGACAGAAACTCAGCGTATATTGCATATTGTCTTTAACTTGGGGATGACAGTCTGAGTCCTGTGTCATGGTGAACTGTTGTGTTGACTCTCATCTTAGAATTTCTAGGATTATCTTGATTTAAGCAGTAAAGTCATATATCACAAGCACCTTTCTTCCTTGATGTGGGTAGCCTGTAAGAACTTCAATGCCTTTTAAGGAAACAGGATCTATTTGACCTTAACCTAGGAGAAGAAAGCAATGATGTCATTCAGGGACTCTGCACTGTTACAACCTGTTGGCAAACCTTAACAAAGAAAGGGTCTTTGTCACCTTGAAAAACAGGCCATGATTTTGCAGAGGAACCTAGGGTAAATGAAGGTTGAAGACAAGTGTGTATGTGGCAAAGTTTTTAGGTCATTACACTCTACCCGTGGGTTGAAACACTATCTCAAGCCATCCATTAGGATGGAAACTTTTACCCTTTGCAAAGTTTTAAAGAGAAAAGTGGCTTGCTTTTTCTACCTTTTGGTTTGGATCAGGAAGTCAGATCTAATTATTCATTATGAAGTGGGATGGCAGCATCAGAAAAAATTACCCACTGCACTTATAGTGGATGAGTAGTTGGACAATCGGCCAGTTGGAAAGCAAATGTTTTCTTTCTGTAAAAATGGAAACACTCCGAAAAGGTATTTTTAGGAAAAGAACAGTAATGTAATCAAAGAGGGGCTGGCAAACCATGGCCTGGGGGCCAAATCCAGTCTGCCACCTGTTTGTTTGTATGTTTTTAACAACAGCACATGAGCTAAGGACTAGTTTTACATTTTAAATAGCTTAAAAATATAAAAAGAATAATATTTCATGACACATGGAAAGTACATGAAATGCAAATTTCCATGTCCATAAGTAAAGTCTCCTGGAACACAGCCCTGCCCGTTTGCTTACACACGTGTACGGCTGCTTCTGCCATACAACAGCAGAGTAGAGCAACTGTGACACAGACTTCACGACCCACAAAACCAAAAAAGATCTGCTATCTGGCTCTTGACAGAAAATATCTGCTGACCACTATAACAGAAGAGGTTTGTGAAAACAGACACAAAAAGACAGGTTAAGAGACGGAGGAAGAGATACAGTTTCTCTCCACTTCAGGAATCATCAGAAGATGGCTTGGGAAGGAAAGAGCTGAATTATTCTCCCTTATTAATGAAGGCAAAAATCAGATACAGGGAGTTGATGCTACAAAAGGGATGATTTAGGTCTTATGTGATATTTGGAAATCATTAGGGGACTAATCAGGAGACTAAGGACCTAGTCTTTTACTCTTATAACTAACCAGCCATGTGATGGCAGTCTCTCTGGGCCTCAGCATCAACTCTTGTGAAATGATTGTATTCTGCCAATTTTATTTTCTGCTAGAGTGGATGTTGGGGCTGTGGGTATGGTTCAAATGTAATAATTACGGAAAAAATGCTTTAAATGTAAAGGCTTGCAGTTCTGAGCAAATAGAAGTTTCCAATCAGTTATTGTTATGTATACTATGAGGATAAAAACAGTACAGTTGACATAAAACAGGTGAGAAACTCTACATTAGTTACATGATCCAGAAACTTAGGGATCTCGAGGGATTTCTGGTGTTGCAGGCAATGAAAGCACTTGACATGCCTGAGGATAGAAGACAACTTCCTGAGAGGGAAGCTCTTCTGTATTTCATAGCCACTACTCCCTAGGAACCACATGGGCTAGGGCCTGAGTGATGCACAAAATGGTCCCCTTGTGGTTCATGCAGCTTCTCAAAGTAATTTATTCCAGGATGTTATGTACACTGGGAGAATCTGGCATAGGAAGAATCTTATGGAAAGTACATCATAAAAGATCGTTGGCTCCAGTTGTGTCAGTAGGAAAGGAGGAATCTATCCTGAGTTGGTAAAGGCCCACACTTCCAATATGCACAAGAGTTGACCTTATTCTGCTTTCACACTCACCCTCATACTGGATGTAAAGAAGAACTTGTCATGGGGCTGAGCTATTCCAGATTGCTCATTTTTGGAGTCTTCTCTCCACAGGTTTGAACATGAAAGGAAGATAATTTGATCTATTTGTCACAGCTCCTGGCAGGCCTGAACCCAGTGCCTGTCCATAAATATCTTGGGGCTGATGCTTAATTTCAGGACTTATAATGTTCTAGTGGAACATGGAGTCATGTATGAACCAGAATGGGCTCAGGTCTTAAAAACTCTGGTCTCCCCTAACAGGAAGGCTTTGATTTTTTACGTTGCCCTTCTGTCCTTCCCTGATGGCTTGTTTTCTTGGTGGGCACAATCACTTGTTGCTCCCAACAGCACTTTTCTCTGTTTGTAATGTACTGTTTATGCCCCTGCAGCTCTGTAATTAATAATATACTCCTTTTCATCTTCAAAGTGATTTATACACATTAATTAATCCTCACCATACTTTGGAGTTTCTGCATGTAAATATCCATCATGCTTCCAGAATTTACTTGGGAAACCAAGACTCAGAAGGAAAACAACTTTGTCAAGGCAAAGGAGAAATGAATCACTAGGTCAAGATCAGCACTCAAAACCTTGACCCCTTCATGGTGCTTGCAGATCTGCTGTCACCTCTGGGAGAGTAGCCCCATGGCTCCACACTCACCAGCATTACTGCTGGGAAAACTGGCCCCTTCCATCATTTATTTTTGAGTCATAATGTATTCTTTAATACTCCAGGGTTAAAGCATAATCTTACCTAAAGCATACATAATAGAAAATGATGGATTATAATCTAATAAACTATCCTAAGATGCTCAGGTCCAGCTTCTAGTAGCCTCCAGACTGAGGATAAATATGTTTCCTAATCCATCATTTACAAGATACACACCCAATTAAAACATTAAACTCTCACTATATGGTTTCCCATTTATGTAATCGCCCTACAGAAAGCTATTATATTTTAACTATCAAGCTCAATACATCAGGCGATAGCCATCTATCTCTCTCTGGCAAGTGGAGTAGGAGGTACACTGGGGATGGTATTGGCAGAGGTGAGCAGTGCCTCAATTTCTGTATCTGGGCTCCCCATGGTGCCCACAGGCTCAGCAGAACATTAAGCCTGAGAAGTAAGCTCATGGACCCTTTTTGCAGTTCCTGACACAAAGCCAAATCATGCAAAGACCCTGAAGGCAATTCAATTTGTTTCTACCAAGCCTCCCTGAACAGTTAGCTGGGGAAGTACACAAAACTACTTCTAACAACACAAAAGATTCTACTCAAGTGATTGAGAGTGCAACAGATGCCTTTTCCCCTCCCTTGTCAATCCATGACTCCATACTTCATCGAGAGCAAGTGAGAAGCAGGCATGACTTTAAATTAGGAGTATATGGGTGTCAGACCTCAGTCCCCATGTGGAGCTGGGGTTTACAGCATCAAGGATTCTGCAAAGTTCCAGATAAACTGGTGCCTTTCCCCAGAGTGTCAATTTTCTCAGTTTTGGAGGTCATTCCCAGGAGACACAACAGGAAAAGAATGTAAAAACTTATATTTCTACATTAAGGTGAGCATAGCAATATTATGGGAGAGAGTGAAAACTTCACATCAATTTTTGGCTTGTAATGGCGTTGGGCAGAGCCCCAGATCACTGGGGCTGTGTAGTCAACCTCCTTTACCATCAGGTAAGCTTGGGTAGAATGGTCGGGGAAGTCCTGGACCAATTCCTTCTCTGGCAGGCACCAAGCTGGCTGCCTGATGATGAAGGAAGTGTTCACTGCTGAAGGACAAGGGACAAAGTCAAAATAATCAGGGTTGCTTTTTTACCCCCCTCTCTTAAATGAGAGGAGTTTCAGCCTAAGTGTTGAGAAGAATTTTGGAGTCAGCCTCTTTCTGCTGGTGTTTTATAGGTTTGTTTTGCAACATGGCAGAGCCCCAAATTGGGGAGGCCTGTCATGGCTGCCCTGAAACTAAGCCAGAGCCATCAAGTGTTTCAAATAAACTTTATCAAACATCACGGGGCCTCTGCCTGGGCCAGGAGATCTGCATTGGCAAGCTCAGTTGACAGATCAGCAGCACCAGGGCTCTTTGCTGAGGCCAGGAGCTGTGAGCAAGCTTTGTGTCCAGACCAGGGTGCTCATATGCACATGGCACTCTGCCCCTCAGCTCTTGGCACCTGCTGCTTCCTGCAGTTACAGGGCTACACCCCATGGATGCAAACCAATACGCCTGGCATAGGAAGAAAAATACCACTGCAACTTAACCAACCTGCTACCCTAAGTTATATCCTGAGTTCCCAGAAGCAAGGTTGGCATGTGAGATGAACCTCACTCATGAATGTGGTGCAATTCAGGTTGAGACTAAAAGGACACAAGCAAAGGAAAGGATGTGGGCAACATCCACTGTGCCTAGGTGACTTGATTCCACACAAAGACCTGGTTGGATGCTCTGACCTCTCAATCCTGTTTCTGTTCCACACCTCTGAAAATAAGCTAGCAATTTAACTTTCCTTTGAATCAAGATGTTCCCAGACATGCTGGTTACTATTATTTGATTCAGTTTTTGGCTGAAATTAACCCATGTTGCATGAATTTTAGAGCACAGACCTGGGTTAAAATCCAGTGATGGAAGACACTAGAAGACTACTTCAGGAAAGAGGGATGGGTTCACAGGAACAACAATTTTCAGCTCATGTCCAAGAAAGAATACAGCAGGCATGCTTAATTCATCTGATAAATGTTAATTGGAGTCTTGAGAAAGAAACTCATCAGATTTAAATACATTTCAGGAGAGAAAAAGCACTCCCATCCCTCATTCATTTTTACGTCTTTCAGGAGCCAATAAGCAAACTGTACAGACAACAGAGGGCTTCTCCATTCATAAGCCCACAATCTCTGCCCCACCTCCTCATGGCCAGGGTCATGGAGCAGGCTGCCTTGACTTACCTATGAAGTATGCCAGCAGAATCGCCAAAAGGAGGGCTGCGGCGATGGCGGACAGGGCGGCACATTTCCAGCTGCAGTATTTGGAGGGCTTCTTCAGCTTGAAGGCCTTCCTGGAGAAGGTATTCCGGGGCAGCAGGCGGGGTGGTGGCGTGTAAACGGTTCCTGAGGTCAAAGGGTATCCCGGAGAAGAGCTGCTAAACAGGGGTGTGCTTCCCGAGGAGGTTTTAAAGAGAAAGTGCCTGGCAAGAAAAAGGAAAGAGTTAGCATGGACATGGGTGGCTCCTGGAGAACATAGACCTGCTTTTTCTTTCACTCTGCTTTATCTAGTTCTATACAGTGCTAGTTAACTGCTCTACTTTGTCATGGAAAAAGGGGCAAAGATTACATCTGATAGTGACATAAATTAATTCCATAGAGTCACATCATTTATGCATTCCATATGCATCTAGATTTTACCTTCCACAACAATCCTGAAAAGTATTCAAAGCAAATATGGAAAGTGAGTTACCGTTTGCAACTTGGAGATGATGATGATGATGATGATGATGATGATGATACTAAACAGTATCAGGTACTAGAACCTGCTATTTAAAGGCACTTGAGGGGTGTCTGGTTTGTTGGGTTAAGTTTGGTTAAGTTTAAGCATCTGACGCTCGATTTTGGCTCAGGATCTCATGGTTCATGGGATCAAGCCCCTCATCAGGCTCTGGGCTGGTATCATGGAGCCTGCCTGGGATCCTTTCTCTCTCTCTCTCTCTCTCTCTCTCTTCCTGCCCTCTGTCCCATGCTCAAGCACACACATGTGTGCTCTCTCTGAAAATAAATAAAGATTCAAAGACACTTGAAATAATACTGTCACAACAACTTAGAAACTAAATATTAAAATATTTAAGATATGAGAAATCAGGCTGGAAGAATTCAAGCAACTGTCCAAGGATGTGAACCCTGAGTGCTGCCTCATGCTAAAGTGTGTACTCTTCAGTGTTACTCTAAACTACCTATCTTGAGCCTTCTTCCTGGGCTGTTTGCCCTCCTCCATCTTGCTTCCTGTTCTGAGACTGCCTCTCTAGGTCATGTGATGTTTTTCCTTTGGAAACATCTTTGCCTGGCAATTAAACAAGGTGCCCTTGGTCTCTAGGACTATGGTGTGACAAGAGGGTAATGGGGTCTACTGTTGACACTTAATATAACCCTTCTTCAGGGTCAGGAGACTGTCACTCCAAGGACACTTCAAGGACCATAAATTCTCTGACAGATTCTTCTCTCTTGTGTATGCCATTTATAAGACTTCAAATGTGACTTGCCACACCTTATTTAAAATGATGACTGTCTTCCAGGAAATCTATAGTGAACTTTAAAGCATGGATTAAGTAGTGTCTAGAGTCTGAGCAGCTGGAAGCTGGGACTGTGTCTTCTTTTATACCTTGTTCATTTTTATGTTCCCAGTAACCAACTCAAAGCTCCACATGCAAGGGGCTTGAATGAATGAATGAATGAATGGAGTTTCCTCATTTTTTTGTAAACTTAAGATCCTAAGATTCCAAAACGTTATGCAGGTATTTCCTTTCAAGTCTTCAGTAGGTGACCACATACTATGTGTCAATTACAATGGTAAATGTTTTATTTGCATGCAACCTCACATCAACCCTATATTATTACCATAGTTTTACAAATGAGAACACTGAAGCTGGAAGTTAGCAAGCAGGGTCATCAGGGCTAAAACTCCAGTCTGCCTGGCTCTCAATGCTCCAGTTGGACCTACTACACCACACTACCCCCTGCATATGGGGCTTAGCAAGCTACCCTGGTAGGATTCTGAGGCAAGATCAGAGTTATTACAAATATTTGTGTCTTGGATGCTTCCAGATAAATCCGTGAAAGTATTTTAATCTTTGACAAAGATCACACAAGACTGATATGATTGACAATGATGTCAGAAAATGAGTGTCTGATTAGTGAACTATTTAATATAGCCAACATTAAAGCAAACAACTGATATTTAAACTTTATTTGTACTATAAGTATGCTTGATGATCTGAGTAAAGGCAAGAGGTTGGATTCCATAAATAAACTTTTGTATTCCTTATCCAATAGCACTCTTTTAATGCTCCAGATTAAAAGTGTCTTCTAGAAGAGGTGGCAAGTGGGCAGGGTTTAGAAGCAGTGTTTGGCAGCAATGTTCGCCTGGACTGGAATCTCAGCAGTGCCATTATTGGACAAGTAAGCTCACACAAGGTACCTAATGCTGCTCTTAAAAGCCTCCATCTCCTCACTTGTAACATGGGGTAAGAGCAGCAGAGGTACCTCATGTCACAGAGTAGACTGTTGTAAGGGTTACACAAGATCATGTAGGAAAAGCACTTAACCAAGGGTGTGTCACATAGTAAGTGCTCAATGCATGATGAGTAGCTTCTATTATTAATTCTCAGAGCAACATAAGGAGCCTGAAACATGAATTTTAATTTAAAGCCTGACAAATGTCGAACAAACACCTGAAGAGTTCTCTAAATCACTAAATAATAGTCCACTGCCTTACAATTAAGCTAGAACATATGCCCACCAGAAAGCCAGGGGGATGGGAAAATGCTGGAATTTGATTTAGAACTAGCTCAAATGTACTTCTTGAACAACTTTCCAAGAGTGGGTAGTGAAAACTGGAAATCAAACTAAAACCAAGGAATATAAATATATCTCAAGCTGTTATTGATAAATATTTAGAAATATGGGAACACCAGTTCTCAGCCCTACAGAGATCTTACCCATTTCCATGGCTTCAGGCATCACCAATATGACTCAAGTCTCTGGGTCTCCATTTCCAACAAGCTTCCTTCCTGAGGTCCAGATTCATATTCCACTTGTACACTGGGCATCTCTCTATCTCTACATCCCACAGCTGTACTGAACAAGTTACAGCCAAACACGGACTCTTTACCTTCTCCTCCCCATTCAGATTCCTCCTGCAATCCTGTTATTCCCAGGTTCCTGAGAGACTGTAGCCATTTTTCACCTCCTCCCTTACCCTCACCTTCTCCCATACAATGGGTGAAAGAATCCCATCAAGTTTACTTCTGAAAACTTCTCCCACCAACCTTCCCCTTCAATCCTCCTGCTAGCTTTTTCCCCAAACCACAAATGTCATTGTGCTCTGGCTTATAAATCCCTGATGATCCTCCAAAGCCTATAAGAAGAAATCCAAATCTGAATATGGGACCACACTCTTTGCAACAACTACCCAACTTTTACCCTTGTCTCTATCCCTGTGCTTCCAGCTCCCAAAATCTATGCTTCAGTCATGCCAAAAGACACCTCCTTCCTTAACCAGCCTGTTCATGTTGCCATGCCTTTGTGAATGATGCACAAGGCTTTCAGGAATGGCTGTTCCTCTGCTTCCCCACCCATCACACCCCAGCCAACTCCTACTCACCTTCCAAACACCTATTTTGGAAGCATATTCCAAAAGCACCCCCACCCCATCCTCTATCACTTTTTGCACTCAAGTATCTATCATCTACTTGGAGATTACATACACTATATATATATATATATATATATATATATATATATTTATATATATAAACTATATATATATAGTTTATATATATAAACTATATATAGTTATATATATATAAACTATAAATATATATATAAACTATAAATATATATAGTTTATATATATAAACTATAAATATATATAAACTATAAATATATATAAACTATATATATATTATATATATTTATATATACAGTTATTTATATATATAGTTATATATATATATATATAGTTATATATAGTTATAGATATATATATAACTATATATATCTATAACTATATATATATATATATATATATAAAACTATATATATATAACTCTATAAACTCTCTCTATATATAGAGTTTATCCCAGTGCCTGGCACCTGAGTATCAGTCATGTTTGTGGACAAAATCAGTAAATGGGAAACAATGTTTTGGCAACATGAGAGAAATCACAAGAAGAAGATTAAGAAGTTTAAATTGCTTTAATGTTATTTTTAATGTACTCATCTGTAAGAAATAATAGAAGGATAGGATTATTATTTTCTTTGTATGGGATTCCTTCCTGAGATCCTAAAATTGTCTCCTTGACAACACAGTCTATTTTCCACACTTCTTTCTAAAGAGGAAGTCAGATTGTGTCACATGTCACTATTCTCCCACCCCCTCCCCCCAATCAATCAATCAAGGCTTCCAATAATACTAAAAATGAAATCAGAAGTCCTTGCCATGGCCTACCTTCTGCCATGATCTGCCTTCCAGTGGCCTTTCCAGTTGTATCTTCTGCCACTTTAGCCCCTCTCTCCCACTCCATCAGGTACACTTGATATTCCACCTCATATCACACCTAACACATTTTCACCTAAGGGCCTTTGCACCTGCTGTCCCCTCTGCCTGGAAATAACCTGCACAGCTTGTTTCTCCACATCATTCACCACTCTGCTCCCATGTCACTTGCCCAGGGAGATCTTCTCAGCCCCCCCATCCCCCACCTTCCTTCTCTGTCATTCTCCATCCTATTATAACTGCTTTTTCTCAATTATGTATGTGTTTGTATGTTATTTATTATCTATCTCCACCATTAGATCTGAAATATGAAGTTTAAAGTAAACAGATATTTTGTAAAATTTGTTTACCATCATATCCTAACATTTAGAATAGAGCCTGGCACATAGTGAGTACTCAACAAATCTTTGTTAAATGAATGACCTACAACCTTTCCAAGGCCAAAACAATGAATGTTAACAGGACAGCACTGTGAACATTTTCAATTTTAAAATTAGGATTCTTTCTGCCATGCTGACTTCTGTTTTCCAGACTTACAAGTTTGCATATATGCATATAGGCAGATGTTTATGTTTATACATACAAGGCCATTTCACCATAGGAAAACAAAGACAAAAACACCATATACTTTTCAGCACTGCATTAATCCTAGCAGAATAGAGCTCTCTTTGATATCGTGGTGTCTGTGATGATCACAGCTAAATGAAACTCATTTTGTTATTGCATTCCCCCCCACATCCCCGCTTTTTTCCTAGTTTCTGGTGCTTAAAATGATTAAACCAAAGTACCAAAGATATGTAGGCTCCTGTTTCTCCACAACACAGCTACACTCCAAATCTTTAGAAGGTTAAATTCAGCAAACAAATAAAAAAAGAGATTCTAAAGACATGATCTTCAGATTGTGTCCCATAAATACCTCCTTTGTGATCACTTGAGTGCTGTGTTAGAAAAGTACAACTTTCGGGGCGCCTGGGTGGCGCAGTCGGTTAAGCGTCCGACTTCAGCCAGGTCACGATCTCGCGGTCCGTGAGTTCGAGCCCCGCGTCAGGCTCTGGGCTGATGGCTCGGAGCCTGGAGCCTGTTTCCGATTCTGTGTCTCTCTCTCTCTCTGCCCCTCCCCCGTTCATGCTCTGTGTCTCTCTGTCCCAAAAATAAATAAACGTTGAAAAAAAAATTTTTTTTAAAAAAAGAAAAGTACAACTTTCGAGGCTCCATCCAGACCTAGGGCTAGAGTCTGAGAGGTATCAGTTAAATAGCTCTCTATGTGATTCTAATGCATCTTAAAGTTTAAGAAACTCCCCTTTACCCATTGTGCACCTTTCAAATGTGTCTGATGGCTAGTAGATATATCTTTTTAAATGTGATACATCTAGAGAACATACTAGATGGGTAGTAGATGTATCTTTTTTAAATGTGAATTTTGAATGCTGACATCTTTAGGGGTAAAGTGTCAGGAAGTCTACAACTTACTTTCAAATGATTCAGCAAAAAACCTCTGTCTCTCTCTTTACAGATAGATGAGGCAAATGTGGCAAAATGACAGCAATTGTTGAAACCAGATGGTTATTTTTACGTTGTACTATTCTCCCAACTTTTCCGTCTGTTTGAAAATTTTCATAATCACCAAGTTGAAAAAATGAAAGCTTTGATTCACCAAGGATTGCTGTCACATGCTGCAGGAAAAAAAAGATAAATAAAATGAAGCAAGACCCACAAGGTGATGGTCTGGCCAGATGGTCACTGGGAGGACCAAGAAGGCTTAGGGGACTTCTCCTGATTTTTCCCTGAACTGGCTATTAAGACAGCTTTTCCCCCTCAGGGGCCTGCTCAGTATGCTCCGATGAATCATTTGTGATGCCCCAACTGAACTTCTTCCCAGCGGTCGGTCATGGAAGTAGCTCAGCTCAGGACTCCAGGCGTCAGCAAAAATGTGTAGTTTCCAAATGCACTTGACATTTTTCAAGCACAACTCAATTGCTCTCAGAATTGGCCACTTGTGCCTCAGAAAGGAAAGGCAAATGAGGGGCCCCCAAAGTGCTGTCCTTGGAGTTTGCTAACACTCAAAGGGCTAGAGAAAACCAGTCCTTGATGTGTTACAAAAAATAAACGAAGAGCTTACACACTTCTTCCTTTCCTAGCCATGTGGTTATCAGGGCTTCAAGTCGTAGCACCCAGCATCCTTCCTGCCACAGGTTAGGGGCTCAGAATGCCCATGGAATTGAATAGTAATGCTAAGGAAGGATTGTGGCTCTGTGTCCTCATCTCTGTACACTAGACTCCAGTGAGTTCTTAAGAATAGAGTGATCATCACTTCACCTGAAACTATCTTTTGATAAATGTCACTTTTCCTCATGTGAAAACAAAACCATTAAAAAAAAAAACTGAAAGAGACAGAGAAAGTGAGCATACCTAACAGCTATTCTCCCATGCATTTTACATGGCAGCATCTTGGCAAACCAGGATTTTGCTTCAAATTGGCTTAGAAAATTAAGGGCATACGTTTTCTCTGATTAAACGACCATGGAAAAATTTAAAAAGAAGTCTAACAAACAAGAAACTCATGCACAGCATCCATGCAAAAAGGAGCCCATCAAGTCAAAATGCTGTGAATTTTTATTTTATTCTTATGATACAGAAGGGGCTTGACTCATCTAGAGAAGCGTTGAGAAGTAGTAGCTGGTTAAACTACTTGAGACTCCAACAGAAGATTTCTTTTCCTTTTTCTCTGAGTCAATCACAAGTAAACTCACTCATTAACCTCAAACCCTGCTAAAGAAGGAAACAAACAAACATAGAAAATCCCTCAACACCAAGTACCATTTTTCAGGTTGCAATCAGTGGGATCCTCAGAGGCAGTCTCCCTATTTTCGATTGGTTTGGCTTTATTCCCAGGGGGAAATCCCAGCAAGGCTTTGAAACAGAAATGCACTACACAGATAATTGCACTGCCTTAACTCCAAAGGTCAAGTTTTTGTCCCTACCCCCACCCCTCTCTGTTCTCCTCTCTCTCAATCTTGTTTCCCACTATTTCCTCACAGTGCACCATTCAGCTAACCACCACAACTAATGGCTAACAGTACAGATGAGTTCTCTCTTGTTCATGAAGTCAGCTGCAGGAAACATTCTCCTTGAAATCAAGCAAAACTATTGAATGGCCTCAACATAGTGCCGTGTGCAAAAAAGCAGATCTAGTTATCAGAGAAACCAGGTGTTGACTGTTGTTCTACCGAGAAAATTGACCTCCCCAGTAAATAAACTCACAGGTATTCAGAGTAGTGGATGAAAATATTGATACACAGCCCATTAATCCCTAAAAGATTTTTAATATCATACATGCAGTTGCTGAAATTTGATAAAAAGCCAGAGAAAGGATAGAAGCAGAGATGCACCTGGAGTGGGGATGGGGTGATCAGTGAGGGAGATCAGGTGTGCACTGGAAAATGGGAGATTTCATCACATTTTACTGGTCCTGGCTCTGCCCTTTGAAGCATCAGGTTTATTGTCTCTAAAGGAGTAAGTTTAATAAAGAGGCAGCCCATAAAGGGTACTGTAGCATGTAAAGTTACTGTAATTAGGTTTTCAGGAGTTATAATAAAACATTTAGCTGGAGAGAGGTTAAATAACCACCACACTTTCTCGCATCATTATTATACTCTCCACTACAAGAAGGAATGATGGTGGTAGAGGGGAAACTCAATGGGTGGACTCCTGAGAGAGACATGGGGTATTGAGAGACAGAGACAGAGAGAGAAGCATACATGATGGGATGGAAAAAGCAAGAGAGATAATGAGAATGATGATATTGGATACTGTACTGTTCAACCACTTCTTGAATAGCAAAACTAAGTTATTTTTAAGTGTTCTGTCTTTATTTTCCCATTTGCAAATATAAAATGTGCACATTATAAAAAATCAAATACATAAATTAAAAAATAGAAAAATCTTATATACATGTGAGACAGACTGGTAAACATTTTATGTCAGATGCTTTCCCTACATTTAAACATTCCTTTTTCTTATTACTTTTGACATGAATAGGATCATATCAAGGAGGCAGTATTAAGTGTGCATATTCTGAACTTGGACAGCCAGGATTTAGATCCTGGCTTTTTTTTTTTTTTTTTTTTTTGAGAGAGAGACAGAGAGACAGAGAGAGAGGACAAGCAGGTAAGGGGCAAAGAGAGAGAAAGAGAGAGAGAGAGAGAGAGAGAGAGAGAGATTGAGAGGAGAATCCCAAGCAGGTTCTGTACTGTCTGGCACAGCCCAACGCTGGGCTTGATCTCATGACTGTGAGATCATGACCTGAGCCAAAATCAAGATTTGGATGCTTAACTGAGCCACCCAGGTGTCCCCTGGCTCCTATTCTTATCACTGTGTGACACTGGGTAAGTTACTTATCCTCTCTAGGTGGCCTCACCTGTAAAGTGAGGGAACGTTAGTACCTTTATGAGCTTGTTTAGGGGATTGGGTGATTTTGTTCATGTGAGATGCTTAAAATCGAGCTTGACGTCCAGTGAATGGTCAATAAATGTAGCTACTAATCACTGGAAGGCAAGAATCATGTATATCTTGGTCTTTACTAGATCTCCTTGACCTAGCACAGTGCCCTAGCTTATTTAAAATATTTGTTGAATGCATGAGCCATTCTAATTAGCACTGTGACTGGGACATTGCAGGCATCCCACTCCCCGAAACAATTTTATTAGGAAGGGAAGGCACTGAAGATATTACTAATATGCTTGTTCTCTCCTTCCAGTTGGGAATTTATGCTTGAGTTGAGAAATGAACTGTTGCTTTTAACATAAAACTTTAAAAACGTTTTTAAAAAATTGCTACTTCCTAAGTTTGAAAAAGAAGCCAGTAACCCAATTAGTATAATTAAAAGCCCATTTCATTTCACGATTCCCTAAGCTTAGACTCAAACCAATTTTGATTCAGTGAAAAATAGGCTTTCAAGGTTTCTGATCCCTGAACCTTTTAGATCATAGGGGACCATCACTACATTTGCATATGCCATGAACAACAGGAAAATCCTCTATTTTGCCCTCTTCAAAATTTGCAGTCATACCAAAAATACTCACAGCTGGAATAATTAGCAACTCAATTTATTGCCTTCCGTTTTTTAAATAGAAGCTTCGACTCTTGATATTTAAATAGTGTCACACTGTGATATAACATAGCATTTTTCATGGTAAAACTTCTCTTTTTTCCCCCATGAAATGATATACTGCTCAGTGTGACAGGCAAGGTCTCTGGAGGTCACTAAAGAAACCTGGTGTTTTGTGAGCAAATCCATTTCAGAGTCTTTGGGATGAAATGAGGAGTCTTTTTTTTTTCCCCTGGAGTTGTTAACTTGTTGACTTTTTTCAAGTTAATTGGTAAAAGTCTTGATACAGTAGAGGAAAAAAACAAAGACTTCTGACTCTGACTTCAAACTTGACCTTGAATTCACCATACACTATAATATGGGAGTATAGAGACAGCCATTTCAAATAGACTTGCATTTGTGTTCACAGGCAGCCAGAGGTAGATGAAGAAAGAATGCCCGCCATCAGATACAATCAACGAGCAGAATGATTTCTCCCATCGAGTTTACAGCCTGTACCATTCAGAGAGTCAAAGAATTTTCGAGCTGGAAGAAACCTTAGGGCATGTTCCTTTATCATATTCTGCTTCATGCTACTACATTTGTCCTGTGTGTTTGCCTTGTCTCTCCAGTCATATTACAAGCTTCCCAAAGGCAGATCCTATACCTTTCGCTTCCTGGTATCTTTCTCTGTTTATAGTAGGAGCTCACAGATATCTGCTGAAGGAACACAGCAATTGTGGAACAGTGGAAATGCATAGGCTTTGGAGTCAGGCATATCCGAACTCAAATCTCAACTCTATCAGGAAGTGCATTAGGTTAGGAAAGCCAATTAATCTCCCTGAGCCTCAGATGCTTCCTCTAAAAACTGGGTAAATAACAATATCTGCATTACAGAACTATGGGATGGGTTGAAAGAGATAATGAATACAATCTGTGAGCACAGAGGCTGACCCACAGGAGGTTTCTAACACATAGATATACCATATTCCCTCTTTTCCTTCTAAAGAATTCAAAATCTAAAATAGGAAGGTACAGGGCGATTGGGTGGCTCAGTCGGTTCAGCGTGAGACTTCGGCTCAGGTCATGATCTCTGGTTCATGAGTTCGAGCTGCACATCAGGCTCTGTGCTGACATCTCAGAGCCTGGAGCCTGCTTTAGATTCTGTGTCTCCCTCTCTCTCTGCCTCTCCCCCACTCACACTCTCTCTTAAAAAATGAATAAACATTAAAAAAATTAAATAGGAAGTCATGAGTCAACTAATATTTACTGAACATGGAATATGTATCATGTGGTACCAGATGCTTTGGATAAAATGGTGAATAAATCCTCATCCTCCTATGGAATTACTAATCGGAAAGACAGATGGAATAAACAAAACTCAAGTCCAGGTAAACCAACAAGTACATTAAGTAATTACAAACCGAGAAGTGCCGTGAAGGAAAAGCCACTAAGAGGAAATGTGGGACTCCTGTAGAATGGTCACTCCTCTCTGACTCCTCTCTGAGGACATGATCAAAAAGCAGAGGTCTAAGAATAAGAAGGAGTTAATCATTCAAGGAATGATGAAAGGGCATCCCTAGCAGAGGAAACAGCGTGTACAAAAGTCCTACATTGGGAAAGTTCTACTTTTTGAAGAAGTGAGAGAAGAACATGTGGCTGGAACCCAGTGCTCCACAGGGTGAGTGGCGGGAGAGGTAGGCAAGGGGAGAACTACACTATGCAAGGTTTTGAGGGCATGGAATCTGGATATTAATGCACATACAAAGGGTTTTAAACTATGTCTTCTCTTCGAGCAAAGGGTGACAGATCTTTAGAAGCATTCCATTTATAAAAGAATTAAGGCAGAAAAGACTCATTGGGAATTCAGTTGTCTTCTGTGATAAAAAGGGTCGGTGGCCTTCTTTGTGCTCTGCCTCGAGAGTTTTGGTTTTTGTCCAGAATATTCTAGCCATCCTCATTATTACTATCATTGTACATTTGGATATAGTCAGAAATCTCAAATTTAACATGGCCAGAACACAACTCTTGATTTTCACTCCAAAGTGTCCTTCTCTTTCAGGTCTCACCCCTGTTGGTCAAAGAAGTAGTCACCTATCAGTTGAGCAGGTGCCATCCCCAGAAAGCAGACTCTGAGAAAGAAATGTACATGCAGGAAGTTTTATTAGAAAGGGCTCTTGGGCACACCACGTGTGAGGGATTGAAGAAAGCAGGCTGGGCATAGAGAGAAGCTAAATTGTGATGTTTTAAGGATTCCTTGGTCAATCTCATGGGGTGCTCTAGAGCTGTTGGTCTTGGGTCATGGGATGGCTCTACAGAGCTTTTCCAATGTAATCTGAGAGAGCTGGGCCTTGTTAAACCTAGGGACCAGTCCCCACCTGAAGTCCAGTCTCAGAGAAGAAGCTGACTGAGATGTGTGGGCCACCAACATTGCCAGCAACAAGGACAACTGTCAGTCCTGGTGTGTGACATCTGGCTGGGTGCCATGCCATTTACCTAACTAGGCTTCACCATGGTTCCTGTCCTTCCTATAACCCCCATTCATCATCAGTTCATTTCTCTCAGCCTGGAATAATACATACAGATGTCCATCCTCTTGTTACCACTTAAACCTTGTGCCTGGCTTACTGCATACAGCAGCCTCAAATAGGTCTCCCTATTTCCACGTTGGCCATTTACATCCATGCTCTATGCAGGAGCCAGCCATTGTCTATAAACACAGATCAAATCATACTACGCTCCTGCTTAAAACTATCCATCTCCTTTATACTTAAAAGTAACCCAGCTCCTTATGCAGGTCTATATAGCACCTCATTATGGTGTACCTCATCTCTTCCTGTCCTCCACCAGTTATGTTCTTGAGACTTCCACCATACTTTTCCCTGTCCTTCAAAGATGCCAAGCTTCTCTGCATCTCAGGGTATTCTACATTGTGTTTCCCTCTAGAAAGTTCTTAACTCAGATCTCTGCATGGCTTCTCCTCAGGAGACTGAAAGCAGTCTCCCTTCAAAACTCATTTCTCAGAAAAACTTTTTTGATCAGCTTTTTACCTTATACCCTACCTTGGCCAAGGCGGCAGCCTGGGGACTTTCCACCTCCAATGACTGATTTTTGAGGGACGTAGAGTGATGGTATTCATATAAGGCCCTGCCATATCATCTGCTCCACATTTATGCTTTGAGTAGCTATCATCTTGCTTATTACCTGCTTCACCCAACAGCATGCACTTTCCTTGAGGGCCCAGATTTAGTTCTCCCCACTGCTGTATCCCCACCCTCTGGAAGCATGTCCAACAAATGTTTGGTGTTTGAACAATTTTTAGTAAATGAATGGATGAATGAGCCAATCTAGATCTTGAAAACTTTTCTATATGTTCTCAGGTCCACACATCTATTTATTTATCCTGTGGTGTCCTCTTCAAGGAATGCCCTGTCACCCTGAGTTTCAAGATTTTGGTAAACAGGGCCATGTTCTCATTATGCCTACATATGTTTTTTTTTTTTCTTTTTTAAATCCTTTGAGAAACCTGCCATCTTTCTATTCTGAGGAGGCTTTTAGCACATTTTATGACAGCCTTCTCATTTTCTCGATCTTTTAGGTTGGAATTTTCCTCAACCTTTTTGTCATTCTTGAGGTATGTTAGCTATTGACTATTGACTATTTCCATTGAGAACTCACAATAGTTTTTGAAATAGTGATAATGCACTTTTGATTAATTTTTAGGATTCTACTTAGTGATGCTGTGCATTCTTCAGCCCTTCCCCTCCTCTCTTTCCTCAGACCCAATGGACATCTATGTTTAGGCATTAGTTTACACTAATCTCAGGGCCAGTTTCTGGTTTGTAACCAGGAACTCAGAGATAATCTTCCTACAACCCTGGAAGAATTTTTTTTTGGTAAATGTACTTGCTCCTTATCTGTCACTTCTCTGCCCACCTACAGAGCAGTTTATCTTCATAGGTTTGGTATCTCTGCAAACATAAAGATTTCATGGTGCATTTTCTCTTCCAAATCACTTTTAAAAGAATATGATGAGAACAGTTTTCATCTCTGAAAAATCTTGTGTACACCCTCCTCCACCCAGATAAGAATCCATTTATCTTTCTCTACCCTCCCTCCCCTGCCACCTCTGTAACAAAGGAGTCTCGTCTGATACACCTTTATTTCCTTATCTTTGGTGCTTCAACAACTTCAGGAAAGTCTGATGAGTTGCATTTACCAAGATGCTGAATGGGAATCATGTTTAAAATCTTCCAGATGCTAATATATTGCATCCTTGGATCCATTTAACAGTATTAATCAAATCACATGTACTGGTATTTTGTGTACTGCCTTCAAAGTTAACCACTCTAAAGCATGTTTTGGAAACTGGCATTTTTTCTTAGCATTTTTCTTGGAAAAGATGGGAGCAAGAGATGGATTTTCCAAGCCTAACTATCTTGCTGCCTCTTGAGTAGACTTCTCATACTAAGGGGAATACATTGATTCTCTAGCTGTTTTCCTTAAATCAATTAATTAATTAATGAAAAATTTTTCCTATTGAGGTGAAATTTGCATAACAAAATTAATCGTTTTAATACATACTATTCAATGGCATTCAATGCATTCAAAATATTGTACAACCACCCTCCCTATTTTGTTCCAAAACATTTTCATTACCCCAAAAGCAAACCCTGTACCCATCAAGCAGTAATTCCTAAATCCCTGTTCTCCTACTCCTAGCTTCTGGTAACCACTAATCTGATTTCTGTCTCTATGGATTATGGGTATTTCATATATATGGAATCATACTATATGTGACTTTTTGTGCTTGGCTTCTCTCGCTTAGCATATTTCAAGTTCATCTCCACTATAGCATTTATTAGCATTTCATTCTTTTTTTTAATATGAAATTTATTGTCAAATTGGTTTCCATACAACACCCAGTGCTCATCCCAAAAGATGCCCTCCTCAATACCCATCACCCATCCTTTCATCCATCCCACCCCCATCAACCCTCAGTTTGTTCTCAGTTAGCATTTCATTCTTTTTAAAGGCTGAATACTATTCCATTGTGTGTGCATGTATATATATTGCATATACAACCATACACACACCACATGTTGTTTATCCATTTATACATGGAGGGGCATTATGTTGTTTTGGTCTTTTGGTTATGGTGAATAGTGCTGCTTGGTACATTTGTGTACAAATATTTGAGCACCTATTTTCAATTTTGGGGGGAAATACATAGGAAAATTACTCAGTTTTATGGTAATTCTATGTTAAACTTTATGGGGAACATTTAGCTGTTTTCTAAATGTAGAAAATGATCAACCTTGAATTCCTCAGCAAGGTCAAATTCTAGTTGGCCCTGAACATGTTGCTAGTCTCCTTTCATCTTACCCATGTTATAAATTTTTTTTTGAAAACTTTCAAATTACAAGAACAAAAAGCATCACCAAAGAGCCATGTGGCAGTAGCCACAAAAACAGTAATAATACTTTATATCTTACAAAATGTTTTAACATGCCAAGTGAACAGACTCTCATTTTAGGAAAGAGGTTTTAGTAGAAAAGTACTAGGGTTTATATTCTAGCAAAGTGATCTATCCATGACATTTTTATAAAAAAGTTTTTATTGTTAGCACATAATCTGAGCACTGTATTATAAACAGTACTTACTCACAGGCCCAAATATTGTAGAACATGATGAGTGAATCTGTACATGGGTGGATTTCTTAAGTTTTGGCTCTGAGAGAGAAATTACATCTTATCCTAGAAGACAAATTCAGAAAGTCCTTCTCTAGAAAGAGTTTGAAGAAATTCTAGGTTTCCTACTTCTGTTGTGAGATCAAAGAGGGTCTGAAATATAAGATCTCAAAGTATCTTCTTTGGATCACCCAGTGTATTCATATATTACTAGCTTTAGGTAAAGAAAGCATTTCATGATATTTGGGAAATACTGGAGTGAAGAAAATTTAAGAGATTACTACAGAATCTTCACAAGCCTTTAATATTTTAAATATCTCAGTACTCTACAATATAATATTTATCATTCTGCTTATTTTATCACATAAGTTTTATATCCACCTACTTTCCCAGTCTTAAAAATGTATTCCATGGGGTACACCTTTGAGAAATGAAATTCTAATTCATTTCCCTCTATTTCTGGATGAGTACACTAAGGCCCAGAAAGAAATTAAAAGGAAACAAACAAAAACCTCAATAATGGCTATTTCCTAGATTTTTGTAGGTTCTCAGGACCTAGTCACTTGGTGGAAAGAGTGAAGAAGGAGGGATGGAAGGAAGGAGAGAATGGAGGGAAGGAATGGAGGGAGGGAGAAAGGCAGAGAAAGAAGGAAGTTTTATTATGATAGAAAAATTAAAACAGGCAGATAAAGTATTTTATGTGATTTCTTCAAGGTTTAGAAAGAAAAACAAAACTGAGTTATTCAATTTTTGCACAGGTAAAAATAATTCTTAAGTCATTAAAGCAATCCTAAGATGTAGGGATGGGCAGAGGAGAAGGAAAACAAAGAAAGAAAGAAAACTACTCTTCACTTTTTGTATTATAGATTTGCTTCCACATCAATAGTGTGTAGAGATTTCTAGCATTTAAGTTTGGGGCTCTGTTGCTTTTTTTTTAAACACTCAAATAAAAGATAGTTATCTCTAAAACAATTTATTTTCCCATTTGAATTTACACAGACCCTTCAAGACATGAACAAATATACAAAGACCTATCAGTTTATTCACCCACATTTCTTTATATGTGTAATATCCATAGGTACAATGTTTTCTTCTTATTTAGCACTCTTCTTGAAATGATATAAGAGCTCTTTAGGGATATTAATTAAGCTTTATAGCAACCCCTGTGACATGTCTGCCTGCCTACATATATCTGTTGGACACTTAGAAATTAATGCTTTGCAGAAGTGTGCCATTTAAGTGTGTTTGTAGGCCAGCCACATACCCACTGACAATGCATTGAACAGATCCATACATTTCAGTCATCAAAAAATGCCATTAAAAAAGGCAACCATTATTTAGCATCAACACGTAAATACTGCCATGGTGCTTAATATACTCTCAAGCAGATCCTGCAGTGTCCCTGTCACAAAACAAGTCCCAGGGAAGCAGGTTCTGAAAGTGTGGCTTCCTTGGAAGGCTCCTGGTTTCCTAAATGCTGGGTTTCCTAGGGCCCCAGGCAAGGCTTTTTAAAAATGCAAGTGTCAAGGAAAACTGTCATGCATGTTTGCCTTAAGTACCCGAAAAGCTTGTCACTGCCATCTTGGAAGTCTTGACGAAGATGCGGTTGGACATGCTGAGGCATGGTAAATTGAAAGCTGCCTGACAGGGAGGTGGCATGTTAGACTAAAAGCCAGGTGCCCGCCTCCAGGCATTTTCTTTGCAAGCGGCAGAATTAAACAAAACTAAAGGAGAGTCTGGTCAGGAAAGGCTGTCTTTGCAGACATCTCAAAGGCTTGGACTTGAACTGGGATCCTTTCTGGCTCTTAGGTTTTGCTTGACAAAAGTTAAGTGGCTACATGAAAAGCAAAGTACGGTCTGCATTTCTGTGAGGGCAGTGGAAGGAGGGGAAGAGCAGTGTATGGAGAGGTAGAGGCCAAGAAGGAAGAGGAAGGTCTAGGTCAGTGTCAGGCTGGAATAGCCTGCCTGTTCCAGGAGGCTGAACATGGCAGTGGTGAACCAGCAAACTATTGGCAGCAAGGGGGTTCAGAGCCTGGTTGCCTCATCTGTAACCTGGGCAGCCTTGGGAAAGTGATTTGAGGAATCTGGGTTTCTTTGTATGCAAAATGTTGAAAACAACTGAAATATTTCATAGGGATATTGTGTATATTAAATGCGCTCAGCACATAGATGACACTAAGGAGACCCTCAATAAATGTTGGCTTTTATCTATCAATGAATCCCATAAATTGCCTACTTGAAGGATAGATCTTTTCTTCTTGTCCCACTTGCTTTCCTTCCTTCCCTTCTCCTTTCCTTTCTTCAACATGGGATGCTTTGGGTAAGTGCTGTAAACTTTTATTTCTTTTCTTTCTGGTATACCAGCTGATTTTTTTTCCTTCCTACTTCTCACTGCAACTGTGACCATAACACACCTTTGAAGACTCCCCATCCCATATAGAATAAACCTTAGGTGCTTCATTGTGTCTAGAAGGTGTCCCTGACATGGGCCATAAGACATCTCTAGCATTGTCCTCTGAATTGTCCCCAGTTGATCCAGAATGCTTGCAAACTCTTGCTTTTCTGGCCTTATTCTCTTACCTCTTCCTCGAGAGCCCTTTTGATGGGGTATACTTTTCTATCAAAATGGGAATCAGACACTATCTACCTGGTTTCCCTGACCAGCGAGGTGTGGAAGTCCCCTACCATCATGTGCTCCCGTGTTGTCCTGAGCTTCTGTCCATATTACAGTGTTTTATATTAATATAAATTATCTACTTAGCTGTCTTTCTCCCACTAGACTGTAACTGTCAAGGGACAGGGACCATGTCTTTTTCATCCTTTACCCTCAGCATCTTGCATGGTGGTCAACCCCTAATAATAGAGCCTCCATAAATGTTGGCTGAATCAAGCTGAAGTCCTATGAACACAGCTGGTAATAGGATTACCAACAGGAGGTGGGAAATACAAAAAATCCTTATTTAGCATAAAATCGGAGCTTCAGATAAAGAAACTATATAAGTTTGGCCTGAGGGCCTCTTATTGACAGAACCCTCACATACTTATTTCACAAAAGAGGCTGTCTTCCTTGCTGGATTTTCAAGCCCTTGATCATAAACGCTCTCCTATAATAGTTAGAACAATAATCCTGCTGTACTAGGCATTTCTCCTGGGGACTCAGAAACTTGACTAAGTCATCTTAGATATTCTTATAATATCCCCATTAGGTAGATAGAGGCAAGGTAGACAGGGAGAAGAGGCAAATTTAAACACTGCCAAATTATAAATGAGAAAACAAAAGGCAGCAAAGGTTAGGTATCTTGAATCACGTAGGCCACAGTGTAGCAAAATCTGGGAATAAAGAGAAAGAGCCCTACAGCTAGAACCAAGGAAAGTGAGTGAGTCAGATTTTCCCCACAGCTATACCTTTTTCTTATACTACACCTGGCACATGAGAAGGGAGTTGAGTTTCTAGAGTATTCTAATATTATTTAGTACATTGTCCCTTGAAAAAGAAAATTCTTTCAATTCTATGTTTAAAATCCAATACCGTAAACTTCAGGGCTCTTATTTCAAGCTCATAAAAGAAAATTCAGGCCATTAAAGAATGAGGAATAAAGAGAGACTACAGCATTTGAATTGAACATAATTTGGCACAATCTATCAAAATTTAAAATGCACATTATATATACCCTTTGATCTAGCAATTTCACTTCCAGGAATTTGACTCTTGAATATAATCATGTAAGTATGCAAAGAAAGGTATATACACAAGACTCCTCATTACAGTTTTGTTTGTAAGAGCAAAAATGTGAAAGTGATCTAAGTGTCCATAAAGAAGAGAC
Organism: Lynx rufus; assembly: GCF_022079265.1. Lineage (NCBI taxonomy): Eukaryota > Metazoa > Chordata > Mammalia > Carnivora > Felidae > Lynx > Lynx rufus. Next base: position 181,139,824 of record NW_025814823.1, read on the forward strand.
TGGTTAAATAAATTATGACAATCTGGAATATTACACATACTTTAAAGAATGAGGCAGGTCCACAAGAAATTACCTGAAGTGATTTCCACAATATCTCATGAAGTTAAAAAAGGAAGTTGCCAAATGGTATGTGTAATGTGATCCCATTTATATTAAACAAAAACATGCTCAGACATCCATAAACATTTTGGGAAACCTAAAATAATAAACCTTCAAAAGAGATTTCCTTGAAAATAGGAGCAGAAGGGCAGGGCATCTTACTTTTCATTTTCTATCTTCCTGGTTGTTGAATATTTTTATCAAGAGAATGTATGCATTTTGTAATGAATGAGTGGAAAGACCAAATCTATTGCAATATGTGCTCTAATCTTTGTCTTAAATTCTTGATGATTCCTTTGTGGAAGGAAATGGAGCAGAATCTATTCAAGATGAATAGGCAACAAAGTCCCCTAATCATGCTGGAAACAGTGAAGCATGGTAAGGAATGCTTGAACAAGAGACCTGCTTTAGGGCACCACTCGGACATTCCAAGTGGGAGGAATTGATGAGTCATCTGGTCCTCACTCCCCTCATCTATAAAATAGACATTGGACTATACTAGGTAATCTAAACATGGATTCCAGCTTGAAAATTCTGCCTCTGTGCTGCCAAACGATTCCCGCTACTCTTAAATGATCAAGCCAACCTAAATCTAGTTGACCTTGATTCCTTCTCCTGGTCCGCCTTCTGGCAGAATCAAAGGACCAACTTCCCAGAAGACAGCATGACTTTACTTCTATATTCTTATCACCAGATCCTTTCTTCTCTATCTCTGACTCTCTGTCTCCACCTCTCTGCCTGAAATAGGCTTTGGCTTATCTCTGTGGCAAATTCTATACTTTGTCTTTCCCCAACTAAATGATACTGTGACCCTGAAGATACACATTAGGGGCAGGACATGAGGGGACTCCCATCCAAATACTGCTTCCCTATTTCTAGACAAGGCCAGCAGTGGTGAAGACTCAGAAAACAAAGTACACTAAGACACGCACCATGTCCTTGGAACTTGTTCTCTCACCCACATCATTAGTATGAAGTTCTAGGAGGGTTTAAATGCATGTGTACTACCTTCCCTCTATTACACTGAGTTTTAGTACTTCTAGTAATGCCAGATCAAATCACAGGGGTGTAGACCATGATGGGCATAATTATTGACATTAGGACATGTTGCATCTTAGGACCAAGATTTTGTCTAATTAAATATAGCACAATTCAATTGTTACCTACATTGTGGTCCATTATGGAGCTGAATGACACTGCCTACCTGAGATTTTCACCAAGAAGAGAACAGAGTGCATTGTTGAGAACAGGAGCTTAAAGCATGGAGTTTAGATGTTTTCCATTCATGGTTTTGTTAAAAAAGCAAAACCAAAAATTGTCCAAAGTAATTTGACTTTGTAAAGGTAAAACTGCATCTCAAGCCATTTTCAGGAGATGGGAAATGAATCGAGTTGTTTTGAGTTAACTTTCTCATCATGAGCCCTCGTAAAGAGCACTGGTTAGTAAGACAATAAATGAGCATGTTTTAATTAGAAAATGTGGAATCCAAGCAGTTTTGCAGGAAAGAAGATGATAGCTTCAAAGAGACATCAGGAGACTAATAAAAGTTAAAATGCATTAAGTGGCCACAGTGAACTCAAAGGTAAAGTTGTGGGATATTTGAGAAGTGAACCAGAGAGGGCAATGAATCAGAAGGGGATGGAAATTAGTCAGTGGAACTTATTCTTTCTACTTCATATTGGAATCAGCTGTAAACCCCCTTCTGTGCCCAGGCAAGTGAGATAACCTGATGCCCTAAAATTCCCCCATTCCCCCACCCTGGCCAGAACTGTGTGTGCCCAGAGGAGAAAATCACTATCATCAGGCGATGAGAGAAGGCAGTGGGGCTAAGGCAAAACTAGCATTGAACTTGACTTTTTTTTTTTTTTTGACCTGCCAGGTCTCCATTTTATAGTCTCCTAAAATCATGATGTTTGGTTATGACCATGCCCTTCTTCCTGCTATGATGTTGTATGTGGGTACATGATCCAGGTCTAGCCAATCAACATGGCTGCTTCTCCAGGTGTTGGGGACTGGGTCCATTGTGGGTATGTGACCCTCGTTCAGTTCAATGAAATTTAATGAAGGGGGTGTTGGTGAAATATCAGGAAAAAGATATCCTTTTTCTGTTAGGTTTCTAAGCTATGAGAATATAGTCTGTAGTTCCCACAAAGATCTCACAGAAGGTCTGGTTAAGAATGATGGATGGAAAGAGAGAAAAGCAAAGTTGAGGGACAGACTTCTAATGCCTGAGTTTACTTCTGTGAATCTAGTTCTTCCAGAATCTTGATTCTGCCCCAGGCTCTTTACCTTCCCAAGTTCCATCTTCCTGACATGCCCAAAACGACAATATTTATCCCACAGGGCTTCCACTCAGATAACATAAAGTACCTATTACAGTACTTGGCACAAAGCAGGTATTTAGGGGGTGATGATGTCTAAAAAATAAAACCACAAAGAGTGTTCACTTGTTTCCCAGAAGTGAAAAGACATTTAATAAGGCCACAGTCTCTCCTCACATGGATTCTGAGTTCTAGAAGATGGAGAAGATAATATTTGTGGTCCTCTGCCTTTGGTATACCCCTGGAGACACTAACATAGCAAGAGAGAACAGACTGAAGCTGAGAAAAAGACACCCACAAGACTCGGATGTACATAGCATTGTCCCCACACCCAGGGGGCTTTTAGATTTATTCTCCTTTTACTGATGCCAGGGTGGGGTAGATTTCCCCAGGTCCCAGCAAATGCTTAAATAGGCCCAACATCACCTTATGCCTTCTAATCCATGTTCCCTAGTAGAGGAAGTATGGTTGATAGATTAAAAAGTTACTATGATTAAGCTTTCCATTTTAAATTCTTATCTAAGCACATACCAATGCAAGAAGAACAACATCGTCCACCTTCTTTTAAGTGCAGAATTTTAAATCCATTTGCTCAAATAATTTTAAAAAATGAGATTTTCTTTTTATTTTAATAGGTGCTTTTTATTACTCACAGTAACTTGGATACTATTCTACATCAATGAAAATACATTATTTCCTTTTACAATAGAAATAGATTTCTAGTATAATAGCAGTAAATAACCTTTTTTAATGAATATAATTTGTCAAATTAGCTTACATAAAACACCCAGTGCTCATCCCAGTAAGTGCCCTCCTCAATGCCCATCACCCACTTCCCCCTTCTCCACCCCCACCCCCATCAACCCTCAGTTTGTTCTCTGTATTTAAGAGTCTCTTGTGGTTTGCCTCCCTCCCTCTCTCTTTGTAACTATTTTTTCCCCTTCCCCTCCCCCGTGGTCTTCCATTCAGTTTCTCATGATCCACATGTGAGTGAAAACATATGATATCTATCCTTCTTTGACTGACTTATTTCACTCAGCATAATATCTTCTAGTTCCATCCACATTGTTGCAAATGGCATGATTTCATTCTTTCTCATTGCTAAGTAGTATTCCATTGAATATATAAACCACATCTTTATCCATTCATCAGCTGATGGACATTTAGGCTCTTTCCATTATTTGGCTAATGTTGAAAGCACTGCTATAAACATTGGGGTACATGTACCCCTATGCATCAGCACTCCTGTATCCCATGAGTAAATTCCTAGTAGTGCTATTGCTGGGTCATAGGGTAGCTCTATTTTTAATAAAAAATGTGGTTTTAATTGTCCTATCATGGGTGTGCAACATCTTTATGGGAGGACTAATTGTTGAGAAATGGACTTATAGATGTTTATACCCAACTGAAGCTTTAACAAACTGAAATACAATTTCAATACAATCTCACAAATAAGAAAGAAGGGTTACTCATTCTGTTGTGACATATAAGGCAAGAACAGTTAAAACAATGATGACAGAAATTGGGGGCATTTGCCAATTTCTCAGTCATTCTGGGTAAGAAGTGATTCTATAAGGGATTTAAAAATACACACTTTTGAGGGTGAGCCTTTGTGGTTAGCACTGTCATGACCTCTAAGAATGAATATTTGCAAATATGACTCATGAAATAGCTTGAAATCATTTGGTGGGTTTGGGAGGGAAAAATACCTGTCTGAGAAAAAGTTTCTTACATTCTCTCCTCTAATCTAGAGAACGCAGCCCCAGTGGAGTGACCTGGCTGAGTGCCCTGTGCAGGACTACAGTGCTGGGGACACAAAACTCCACCTTACAAAGGCAGGCAAGTCTGAGACTAATAAATCAAAGGAAGCTTCAGAAAAGTTGCACAGCCTACTTCCCCTGCCTGGGAGAACCATGAATGCCTTATCTGGCCTCTGTGAAAAGAAAAGGATCATTGGGGAGCCAGAATTAGAAAAAGACTTGCACTTCATCAAGTCTATCCCTGTCTGAACCTGATAAAATATCCTCTGGGAAGCCTTCAGGAAATGCCCCAAGGGAGTGACACTTGATATTAGCTGAATGGGTGAAAGAGCACAGAGTTGGAAATATTTGGCTTTTTTCAACTGTGAACTTAACCCAAGAGTCTTCAACATTTAACATAGACTCAGGGCAGAGTCTTGTGCTTACAAGGCATGACCACAAGGTGGCCTCAATCCGTGATTGGGTCCCCATGGTCTAGGCTGCTGAGGGACAGTTTTTAAAAAAGTTCTCTTTACCTAGAACTTAGCAGGGGTTAACTTACGAGTAAGAAGTTCAAGTCCTTAAAGCCTTAATAAACTTAATAAGGCTTTAGTTTTATGGCGGGAGCCAAATTTGAAAAGGACAGCCTCTCCTTCGATAGCTCTGTGTTCAAGGATGATTCCAAATTTGCAGATCCACACCAAGAGCAGGTTGGAGTGGTCTTAAATAAGATGTGATGCTTGTTTCTTTCTTAATGCACCTAGTAATTTGCACACGTGCCACAGCACTTTATTTATTCTCTTATTAATGGTCTGGAGTGTGTTAAACACCACAAGTCGTAAATTGCAAGGCAGTAGATCAGACCAGGTTCTCTTTATTTTCCTGCCAATTGTCAGAAAGTGATGTGGGGTGCAGGGGTGCCTCTTCTAACTGGCTTTCTGTCTCCCATTCCCCCACCTCTTGCCTCCATCTGACAACCAACCCCTTGTCTCCATCTGCCAAGAAAAAAAAAAAAAAGACACAGCCTAAATTCTCATTGGAGAGTTTGCCTATTGAGCAGCTCAGTTATTGAGATTAATAAGCTGCCAGTTTCCAAGGAAGACTAAGAAAACTACAAAATTAAAGTGCACTGCAACGTGAAATGCTGCTGGTGGCCAGGCGGGATCACAGTGTCAAAAAGGCAAGGTAAAGCTATAAAATAAGGCTGAGCTTGAAAGGCTAACCTAAAGGTCTCATTAATTTCCATGTTGCCTCTGATGAGAATTTAGAGGGGGCATAATGTTTTGCAATATGGAGAAATCAAGCTGCCTATTGATTTGAAAAGTGCTTGAATATATTTGGTTCACCCAGAATGAATTCTGGTTTTCAACTTCACTTGAAAACATTAAAAAAAAAAAGTCCCCAAAACCCAAACAGGTTACCTTGGTTTAATATTCTCAAGATCAAGCTTGTCAGTGATTCTGTCAGAAAATTAATCCTTAGGTAGAAAAATCAATCTGAGAACAAGTTTGGAACAGTCTTCGGGCTCAGCATGGTGAGGATGTTTCAACAATCTTGTTGCTTCTCTGTGAAAACCTTATTTACTAAAGGTCTTGTGTCTTGATTCCCAAATACACACTACCAATAAAGCATCTAGATTAGGCTAAGATAACTTCATGGCAAAGACAAAAAGTATATCTTCTAAAATTCTGATACCAAAATTAGATTTTTAAAATGTCACTCATCAAGCCCAATGTGCTCATTTCTTTATCAGAGTACTTACACAACCTCCTACTAGCAGGAATTACCATGGTACTCCAAGTAGGACCAAGTGGTCAGCCATGTTACCCCTAGCCGTTTGGCTTTCTCTTATTAATCTGGCAAAGCTCTGTTTGAGGGATAAAAAATGTACAAATTACAGAACTGAAAAAGTAGCAGTGCTTCTTATTTCCACACTGTCAATTTGCTCTCACATTTTATCAGATGCAGTGTATTAAAACTCTGTAAATCAGCTCACACGGATCCTATGCTGCCAGGGCCTTGGAACAGCGAGGCCTCAGATTCAGCACTGTGGCTGCCACCAGACCCAAAGTGCTGCAGAGAAGAGTCCCTTAGCTCTTGCTGGGCTTTTGATTTTGTCAGCAACTCAGTCTACATCCAGTAACAGGCCAGAATTCATCCCATAGATAATTTCTTGCCTTAGGTCACTTATAATGCATTGACCTCACCATTTCCACGGCCTGACATATTAAGTTGTTGTGTGCCATCAGAATAAGCATTGTTTTGTTTTGTTTTTCTAGTTCCAAAGGCACTATCATTTGGTGGTTATGAACATGCCATTTGGAGTCAGACCCAGTTCAAGTTCCAGCTCCACCACTTACTTATTTGCAGAGGTGTAGGTAACATAATTTTCCCAAGCCTCAGTTTCCCTTTATTTAAGATGGGGAGAGTAACATAAACCTAACAGAAGGGTTAAGGGGTTCAATGTGATCATGATGTTAAAACTAAGTGCCAAGCAAAAGGTATTTAATAAAGAAAAATTGTTATTTGTAGACCTATGTGATCATGTAGGATAACTGCTAAATTGAACATATTTTCTGGAGAGTAAATTTTTAAAGAGAAAAAAAAATTAACTGCTGACAGCTCTGAACATGGTAAATATGCTGTTATTTGTAAGGCTGAATTTCCACATCACATCTATTATTTTGGAATCAAAATATTTAGAATCAAAACAGCTACACTTAAGTCTCTTGTTACATATGTAGAGTTAACGTGCCTGAAAATGCACTTCTGTTTTCTGCCACAAAACTTGTTCCATCCTCGGGAAATGAAACCAGTCTCCTAAGTTAAAAACCTGGTCATCGTACTCTCAGTAGTCTAACCCACAGCTCCACAAGTGTTCATTCCCACTTGACTCTACCTTCAAAATGTACTTCACGTCTATGAATGTTCACCTTCTTGCCAGATTGGTAGGAGAAAGCCAGATATGAGTACTACAGCTACCAGGAACCTAGCGGACACCAGGACACCTTTCATCTTAACCATGATGACATTCTCTAAACTGGACCTACAACAGACTTGCTGTACCTTCCACCATACCTCCAACATGTTTGCTATATGGCAGCTCTCACAGTTCAAAACAAAACCAAACAATAGTATTTTATTATTTCGTTCTCTTATTTAAAATACATCATTGACTTTTCATTATTCTTGGGCTAGAGTCCAAAACCTTTAACCCAGCCCAATGGCCTGCAACATCCTGCCCTCACCTGCCCTTCTAGCTTGCTTTCCCTTCCCGGCATCTTAGTCTTTCTTTCCCCAGCAGGTCATTGTTTTGCCACCTAGAACATTCTTCAAGTCTAATTAACACTTACTCATCCTTAGGGCTCAGCTCAAATGTCAATTTCTCATGCGTCTGACTTCTCTATACCTCACACAGCACTTAGTACATTTGTCATGGTGGGGAGGCATGTATCTAATCATTTATACACTTCTGTCTACATCCAGCCTGGAAACACCACAACGGCAAGGGCTTTGCTTTTCTTCTTCACTGCTGAATCCTCAGTACTTGGCACATGATAGGTTCTCATAGTTATTTCTTGAATGAATAATGGATGGTGATCTTAAAAAGCAACTTGCAAACTTCTTTGTAACTTGGGGATTTTGATAGTTAAAATTAGGGCTTCTGGAGTTAAGGGTCTGATGGAAATTTTTTATGTATTTATTTTCTGTTCACCCTGTGTCAAGATTTGTAAAGACAGGGGCGCCTGGGTGGCTCAGTCGGTTAAGCGTCCGACTTCGGCTCAGGTCACGATCTCTCGGTCCGTGGGTTCGAGCCCCGCGTCGGGCTCTGTGCTGACCACTCAGAGCCTGGAGCCTGTTTCGGATTCTGTGTCTCCCTCTCTCTGACCCTCCCCCATTCATGCTCTGTCTCTCTCTGTCTCAAAAATAAATAAACGTTAATAAAAAAAATTAAAAAAAAAAAGATTTGTAAAGACAGAAAAGGAATTACTGACCAAAAATGGGAGCTTCTGGTATTTCAGGGAGAAAGTAAAACCAGAGGGAAGTTTTATTCTGCCAGGGGATTCTCTTTACTGATGTGCTACTGAGAGATTCAGAGAGAATTCAATAAAACACATAGAAGAAGGAAAGTTAGCTTCTGTCATCAAGCTACTTTGTACCATTTTAGACAAGAGAAGCTGACTTCAGAAACTCCCCAAGAAGCAGCTGGCCTGGACGATTCCTGACCTTGTTATTCTCAGGAGGGAAAAGTGTAGATGGATGGTATCAACCAGGAATTGCACATGGATTTTGTTTCAAGATGTAAGTGGGTGGAAATAAAGATGGTGGTGATTTTGTTACACATCATATTAGATAAAGACAGTATTGACAGCTTGCATTTAGCTCCTCTGCCCTGAGTTTTTTTTTTTTTTCCTTAGATTATGTTATGGTTTATACATGAATTGACTGGTTTTGGTAGTAGAAACGTATATGCACTGGTCTCTTACATGATTAACATCGGTAGAGAATTTTTAGGCTTTTTGTCTTGTGTTAAACTCGTAATTCATACAGTCCCATTTTTGGGCTATGCCTCCTTAACCAGCACCTTTAATTCTACTTGTCACAGAAAAAAATGGAAAAAAAAGCGCAGTCTAGAGAAGATGTAACATGCCTCATTAAGATGGATGGGAACGTCAAAAAGCAATGCAGAGAAGCAAGGGTTTGCTCCTCACTGGTCTAAAGAAACACGTTGGACTTGGCTTAGAGTCTCTGGGGGTGGCAGCATGCCTGCTCATCACCTCCCAGTTATGAAATTCTTCCATCACACCCAGAAGTCTGTGTTAGGGAGAGTAGAGGTGGTGAAGCCGTTTGTAAATTTCCAGTGCATTTTCGAAATTGATGACTACATCATGATCAGCCTCTATGACCTGCCTTCAATGGTTTCTCTCCTGGATATAGTTAACCAATCCTTATTTGGTATAAAAATAAGAATGGGAATCCTAGTATGGCATCATGCCCATAAAAGAAGGGCTCCCATGTCTACACTTTCTCTTGTGGGTAAGAAAATGATCCTATGAAACTCATAATGTTCCAACATTTGAATGAGTGACTTTGTTCAGTTCTACAGTTTCTAAGACTATATTAAAAAAAATACTAGGGAACAGAAACAAATAGTATGCTACAATCTTTGACTTTTTTTTTTCTACCTATCTATTAGGCAAATTATTATCCTCCTCTAAAAACCCAATTCAAACAGATACTCAGTTTGAAATGTTTCCTGATCATCCTGGGAGAGTTAATCACTTCATCCACAGTATGGTCACTTTAGTCTTAAAGTGTATTGTATACACTGCACTACCCCTCTGTTTATGTACCTATCTCTTCCTTTAGATTGTGTGAACTTCAAGGGCAAGTTTCATGTGTTACTCATGACCTCCCTAGCACCTCATATAGTGTGTTTGGTATACATGAGGGACTCAGTAAATTTTGCTAATAAGACACTGAATGATAATATTTTAAAAAGAAATGTAAAGCTCAACAATTCTATTAATTACTGCTGAAGTTTTCATATATGGGACCAGATGCACATCCAAATTATATGTATTCATGAATTCCATGAACAGAGCTGCTGACTTCTGCACCCTGTGTTTGACTTCTGGTGATAGCCCTATCCCAAGGGCCTCACATTCTCTAATCTTTGGCCCTGGAATGCACTGATCAAAGGATATCCAGATGTTGTTCTTGCTTGCTTTTTTCTTCTGACTGACTTCAACATTTTGGCAATCCTATCTACTCAAGCTTTGTATTGAACTTGCCTCCTCCAAAACCTCCATTGAGAAGCCCTAATCCTTGGAGAAATGACAAATATATAAGTGATTTATGGAAGGACTCTATAGATCAGATACAAATTCTAGGAAAGCTAACTTCAGAAAAATAGGAAGGTGGCACACTTGGCTCTGCTGGTCCTCTCTCTACCAGATACTTGTCAAGATAACACTTGATTGCAAATGGTTTTGTAAAGTAAATCTCCTGGAAAATGAATTATTTTCATCAGCAGCTAGGAGACAGGAGATGGTTTCTGCACCATATGCCTTGTAATCACCAAAGGGAGAATCTTTGTGAGGAGCAAACACTCTGATGGATTTTGCCCTGTAAATGTAACAATTAGGGCAATAAATGTAGTCTTGTATGTATTCATTTATCAGACATCATGCCACCTTATTTTGTGTGTGGAAACCAGTGGAGGTCCATCCAAGGTGGTTCAGAATGTCCCATCTCACTGAAGCCCTAGACATCTTGCAAGTTACTTTGCCCCTACACATCTAGATTGTGCATCTTTAAAAAGGTGGAAGCAATGGTCCCTTCCTGCCTCACTCTATTATTTCAGGCTCTAATGAGATAATGCAATAAAGAATGAATACCAGGCAGATACAAAGTGCATAGTAAAAACTGGTGATGAATGGTGATGGTGGTCCTCTTCCTTCCTTCCTCTCCTCCTCCACTTTCTACAATGGCTAGTACATTTCTCCTTCCCTTTCTCCTCATCCTTCTCCTTCATCTAGTCCCCTCTATGTAGCCTTTATGTCCAGAAACTCTTTTTCAAACAAAAGACTGTTAATGTAAAAGAAGGTTGACTAACGCCCAACAAACTCTGTGGCAGAAGGAAAAAAAAAAGACAGAAAGTCTTATACAACCTTAAAGATCACCACCAACTATGAAAATATCCTGAATTAAGCCATGTGGACCAGTCTGCTTTCAGCCTAGAAACCTTTTGACAAAGGTTTATTAGTGTTATTTTTAAATGTTTATTTTTGAGAGACAGAGAGCGAGAGAAGGAGACAAGAGAATCCAAAGCACGCTTCATGCCATCAGAGGAGAGCCTGACACGAGGCTCCAACCCACAAACCATGAGATCATGAGCAGAGCCAAAGTCGGATGCTTAACCAACTGAGCCACCCAGGTGCCCATATTAGCGCAGATGTTTAAATATATCTATTGTATGTAATATACACATATAATTTCTACTGACTTTCATATTTTAAGCCTCACAGATTAAGAATGTAGGCATCGTTAAAAATAACCTATATCATCAGAGAATAAAATTTATTACAGTTTAGAGTGACCACAGTGACAATGGTGCACAAGTTATTCAAGATCTTATAAAAATAGTAAAAGAATATTATAGGTACGAAATGACAGAAATGCTATGGCTTGCATAGTTGCTTCCAGCAGTGTGCAGAGAATTCACTTGCCATTACAGATTCCTTTTGTTTTTCCTCAAACCTAGCTTATTAACATTTAAAAACTTAAGTGAGAACTGTTTATTTATTTATTTTTTTGAGAGAGAGAGAATGAGAGGGGGAGGGGCAGAGAGAGAGGGAAAGAGATAATTCCAAGTAGGTTCTGTGCTTTCAGTGCTGAGCCTCACACAGGGCTCAAACTCGCACTGTGAGATCATGACCTGAGCCAAAACCAAAAGTGGGACACTGAACAGACTGAGCCACTCAGGTGGCCCTAAGTGAGAACTTTTTCAAGGGTCAGCATGAATTATCGCCTTTCTCTGTTTCGTTTTCATGGTTCTTTTTGGCAAGGAAACAATAATAACTGGAGCATACAAACCATGACAGGGTCTGGGGTTGGGGTGCAACAGCGTTCCCCCATCTAGCAGCCCACCCACAGCCTTCACAGTCATTCCTTCCCAGCCCATCGCACTGTGACCCACACACCTTGTCTCAGGGCATTTAGGTGGGCGTGGTTTTGGAGGACCAAAAGGGGAGGCAAGAAAGGGACAGAAGAAAAGGCAAAACACACAAAGCCAGACGTGGAGATCACTTTGAAACTCTTCCCTCCAACCTAAGTGCTGCCCCTTTTCTCTTGTTTGTTTTTGTATATTCTTGTTTGCCCCTCAGGCATCAAGCTGTTAGTGTGTACAGGAGGGATTAAAGTCAGACGGCATGCTGGATGAAATATAAATTAAAATTATACTTCTGTCAGTCTGGAATCAGGGATTGTTTCTCAAGGTCTCCCCAAACACTTAATTTCAAATGAGTCTTCATTTATTACTTCAGGAAAGGCCAAATGCATAATTTATCAGCAGCTTTCAGTCAATATACCCTTATAAGCATGTTTCCCATGAGCCTTTGAGTAAAAATATGTTATGCTAATTCTATTAGTTGGGTACACAAGATCTGTCTAAGAGAGTAAACAAGCATTAAAAGGAGACACATGTGAACAAAGAAATACCTATCAGCCTACCATCCAGAGTCAAATTACCACGGGAACAACAAAGAGGTGGTATACTTGTCCTGTTATTTACACCAGGACCGTCTCCCCGACAAGAATCCTGAACCGTCTAGGGGACGCTGTGCACATGACTCAGGTGGGGCAACAGGTGTGACCGGCGATGGGGACTTACCTAGTCTCCAGTGGCACGTTGCTGTTTAGCACCCAGCTGTCCTGGAGCTGAACGGACTCCGGTGTGGTGGCCAGGTCATTGGGTGCAGGAGCTGGGGCGTGGATCTGGCTCCGCCGGTTGGTCAGTGAGTTCCTGTTGAGGGAGTTGGCAGACGAGTGGTGATGGGACAGAGTGTGGTTGTGAGGGGGAGGCAGAGGGGGCCTCAGAGTCGATTGGCTGTGGTGGTTTGGAGGACCTGCAAAGAGAAGAAGGAGAAATGGCCATCAGTGGCTGCAGGCTGTAGCCCCAGACACTGTGCAAATCTGAGGAACAAAGCCTAGAATCAAAGTCTTTAGGTTGGTAATTGCTAAAAGTCACAAACAAGAGAGAGAGAGAAAGAGAAAGATGGCATAAAGCATTCCAGGGTTGGTTACTAACAAATAACATACTTTGATTTGCTTTCTTCTGTAGGCCTCAAAGGAAGAAGGAGGAACTAAATTAGTAAAACCAGGCTGGAGCGTATTAATCTTGAATATGTTAATCTTAAAGTGGAAGTGACACAGACCTGACAGGGCTGGTCACTGATGTAACAAGTCCCTGTACCATTTCCTGGTAAACCAGTACATTGCATGCATTCTTTATAAACATTTTCTTTTTCTGAAAGGCAATGAGAATATGGTACACTCTAAGTCAGAGAGTAGCATATTTAAATACCTGTAGCAGGTAAGCAGGGAAGTCAAGTGGGCCAGTTGTGGACTGAGGTGATTTGGAAAGGGTAGGAAGCACCCCTCACTCAGATCCAGGCCCATGTGGCCATGTGGGGATAAGGGCCCAACGCAGCCAAGTCTTCTAGTTTTTATAGGAAAGCTGAAGATCTGGACTTTTAGATAAAATTTCCTGTTTCTTAAAAATGTTGATGATTTTTTAAAAAGTGGATTTGTTTTAGGTGTTATGTATAGATGTATGCTTTTTTTTTTCATGAGAGTCAAGAAAATACCTGTGAGCCTGCTCAGACATCAGGGTTGATGTTTTCAAACCTTGACCCTTACTCCAAATTGCATCCTCTTTTCTCATCTTGAAATCCTCTATCCTCATAGGAAAAATGCATAAAAGAGAACTATACCTCTGTGTGTATCTCCTTTGTAAATATGACCACAGATGACAACTCCACACAGGGTTTTCCTAGCAACCCACTCTCAATCTACAAAATGAAATATTTTAAGCATAATGAAAACGAAAGTAGTTCACTATGCAATGTAAGCCTATAATTTGGTTTTAATGGCTGCTGAAACATGACTTTTAATTTGTGTCCTTTTTTGAAGCCTCCAGTCGAGGTTGGCAGCTCACCAGGTGACTGCCAAGCCTTGTCATTTTGGCCCCTGCCAACTTTTAAAATCCTCAGCCCCTGCTGTCCTGGCTTTAAGAAGTTGGCTCACATCATTTAAACAAGCAATTTGACACAAATTTCAACTACTTGTCTCCTTATGTGGCCAGGCTACATCTCCAAAAGGTGTAATCTACATTCCGTAGCTCCTGTGAAGCCTGCAGAAATATTCTGAAAGAAAGACAACATGTCAAGAAGATGCTAGGTTTGGAGAGCATCATGACCAAGGAAAACAAGAAGGAAAAATAACAGACACAAGTGGTTCCCCGAAGTTTCTATCTCTGGGCTGAAATTACTTGGGGGATTTTTCTTTTTTTTTTGGTCTCCAGAAAAAGACAACTAAAACTAAACCCCAGTGGGAAATGCCACCATACAGTTGTACAGGTTTTAAATCGCGTCCTCCAAATGAACCTGCAATTCGTATTTTACATCAGGCACCAGTGACATTTTAAATATATCTTTGAGGGAGTTTTGTAGCTGTAGCAGGCTATTACATTTTCTGGCTTTGTTGTCTGTCTAGTAATGTATTATTATATACTTATTTAGCGTTTGTCTGTCTCATATTAGTGGGAAGAGGTGAGAAAAGGGGATGAAATGATTTCATAATGATCCTTCAGAGATGCTATCCAAGCCCCTCACACAGGGTTAATAAATTTTCATGCTTTCCTTTCCCCTCCCTCAACTCCTATTCAAGTGGTGTCATTATTCTCCATTAGTGAAGTAATCTTGAGACTTGCCTCAGGAAGATGAGATGAATCAGTGTACAAGTGAGAACCCACCCTCCTCGGTCCCAAGCCCCAACTTCCCATTTCCCTTGGTGCCTGGCCCCACCTCCAGCACTCCAGACCACACACTCTCCCAAAGTACAAAGAGGCCATGTGAGGCATTTAATTCACTAAATGAGATACCAGAACTCTCCTGCTTCCTGTCTATTCATCCTGAGCTAAGGTTTCTGAGCCTGCTTCAACTTGTGTGGCCCTTCTTTGTCCATCTGTGTTCTGTGTGGGTGAAATTCCTGTGGTTTTCCCTTTTGCTGATGCTATCCAGGGGTGCTGCTAAGGGGGAAAGGGAACCACGGACCCAGGTGCTATGTGGCATGTTTCCTATAAAACGAAGGATGAGCTTTCAAGTTAATTGCAAGAGATGTCAAGCTCCCTTTCCATTCTTTTTTTTTTAAGTTTATTTATTTATTTTGAGAGACTGCACCAGCATGAGTGGGGTAGGAGGAGAGAGAAAGGAGAGAGAGAATCCTAAGCAGGCCCCACACTCAGCGTGGAGTGTGATGCGGGGCTCAATCCCACAAACCGTGAAATCATGACCTGAGCTGAAATCAAGAGTTGGAGGCTTAGCCAACTGAGCCACACAGGCTCCCCCAGCTCTTTTTCCATTTCTACTAAATAGAAGGCCCAGAGCTTCATGGAGGAGATGAAAGAATACATAGTGTTCTTCTCACACTGCCCTCCTGTACAGCAGTATGTTATTTCACTGCAAATAAATCAAATTATTGATGGCAACAACAAAAACCATCCAGCATCCTCAGTATTAGATGGTTTCCTCATTACTACTGTTCATTTCCACTGTGACACTGATTATATTTTCTCCTTTATCTATCCATCCAACAATCGTATTTTTCAACTATGTACAAGAAAAAGAAAAGACGATTAGAATACTGAGTGGGAAGAGCTACCACTGGGGAATATACAGAGAGACATGGAAGAGGCACTTGGCCACTGGTTAGGAGAGGAAATCTAAAGGACTGGGTTCAAGGGTTGGGTCTGCCCCTTTTAAATAACATGAACCTAGGCCTACAACTCCATTTCTGTAATTGTCTGAGTACTCACCCACCACTCCTGACAACAGCAGTAAGTGTGTGTGAGTCAACATGAAGGATGGAAAGGAGGAGGAATGCACAGTGCCACATATGCCACCACATATGCCACCTAAGGTAAGGTCCCCAACCATGTGCATGGAACACTGCTTGCTTCTTTCAGGAATAAAAGCATGGATAAGACACAACTGTGGCTCTCAAGGAGCCCAGATTCAAGTATAGCAGCCCCCAAGCTGGATATGACCAAAGATTCCGAGTCAAGATTTTGTATAGTGTTCTAGATCGCTGACTTCTCTTGAAAACAAAAACAGAATAAAAACACCGAGTCTATTCCCTCATGGTAACAACAGGATATAGCTGAGTGCTTTTGGGTGGTTTTCTGCTTTGCCATTAACCCTAACAATCCCAGTTTATTTTAATCTGACCGGGTGTAAGCATTTATGTTGCCACTGGTAGGCATTTAGGTCTCACCCATGGTACCTTAGCATTCTGGGTAGGTCACATATCTCTCATATAACAACACCCCTGCTACAATCATTCATTTCAAGCACTTTTTGTGTTTCCCGGTTTTCATTAGTCATCCAATGAGCTTGCTGGATGTGACGGTTTTCCATTTCAAAAATGCGAACAATGGCCAGCAACACGCCTTACTGCTTTCCAGGAAGCCAAATTACATGAAAAAGGCCTTCTCCAAGGCAACTAATGTCTTCAATGTATGCTGAAACAGAAATGATTAACAGCTTGATGAAGGAACCTAAACGTCCATTCTGAGTTCTACACATTTATTGGGTTTAATTAATGTGCATATTAATGGCTCTTCTATTACATAAATAGGAAATCACATAATAATGCAATTGAGCCACAAATAACTATGTAACATAAATGCTTACATAGTATCAACTTAATAAGTATGCTATTAGCAGGCAAAAGGCAACTGTCATTAAAATCACAGTGCTAGCCTATTATAGTACACCTGATTTATCTGGAGTACCTAGAATTTATTTTTAGGTACTGTGTGGCTTTTAGTCCTAGGAAGGAGGAATTGCACATTTATTCTTTGTGAAAAGCTAGGGCAGGACAGGTAGGACTCCTGGCAAGGGTAAGTGAATTTAGAGAGAGGCTGCTGCCTGTGTATTTAAAAACTAAGTGCTTCAATTGTCCTGTTTGCTTGTTTGGTCTTATTTGCTGGAAAAATCTATGCTTAGATTTGTTGATGCCAGAAATCTTGATCCTTACAGGGATGCCATTCCCATATTCTGTCCTTCCTAAATGCCAATTGGTTGACAGTGGAGTCATAAGAAAAATAAAGTAGTTCTTTGTTGTTGGGTCTAACAAGGTTAGCCATGGGGCCTGCAAAATCCTGGAGTATCAGCTCTTGTGTTGACTAGACTAGCAGAACTCAAACAGCGTGTGGAAACAACCAACACCCACATTGTATATATAATATATATATAAAGGATTTTCTTTGGAGCAAAGGAAGTAAATTCTTAATAATTGGCTATTGTTGTACTCTTCCTAAATAAACAGATGGGGGAGGTATTTAGGCTAGGTCTACCCTTGCCAAGGTGGGTGGGTGTAGAGGAGAGTAGGCAGGCAGGGATAGACTAAGATAGCTTTGTTTTGCTCTGTAGTCCACACTATTTTTTTTCCTGGTGATTAAAATGATAAAATGTATGAAAAAAAAATTGTAAGTATAGGCCTGCCTAACTGCCAATAATTCACTCTTTTTGGAGATGGCATGCCAACTGTTGGTCTTTAAAAACTTCAACCCCTTGGACCCTGAGATGATGAATTAACCACAAACTCTCTGCCTCCTCCTACTGAACTATGTCATTGGGGCAAGTTACATCTTGAGAGCAATTTGAAGATGCTAGAAGTGATGCTGGTGTTGGCAGAGATTTTGGACTCTCTGGTTAGTGAAAATTGGCACCAGGACATGCTGTACAGATCTGACCTCAAATGGGAGGCAGAGGGGAATCAGAGGGAAGATTTTCAAGAGTAACAGCCTCTAGTTAGAACTGGGAGTCTGCTGCAGATAACCAGCTTTGTGGTTGGCTTTGAACCCCTGCTTGGCCACACTTACTTGCAGTATGACTACTGGAAAGTTATGTATTTGTTTCTTTGTTTCTTCATCTGTAAAATGGGTAATTTTACTTCTCTCATATAGTTGTTAGGAACATCAAATGAGAATACATCTATAAAAAGCCTACCATGATTCTTGGCACATATTAAGTATTAACAAATGTTATTAGTATATATTATGTGTTATAATTAATAATACTGATCATAGCAATAACAGCAATAGCAACTTTACCTCGTGAGGAACTCTAGCTTTCCTGCCTCTTTTGAGTGGTCGCTTTTAAATCAACATATGTTTAAATCAATATATAAAGGCAAAATCACCAACCTCAGACCTCTTCCAGCTTCAAATGCTGTCTACAGAAGGGCATTGTGACTAAGTGACATGACACAGGCATTAATACGCACAATCTCTAGAGCATTGCTCTAAGAGCTTCCAGAAATGGAACTTGGGATTCAGAAGTGTTCCATTTCTATAAACAAACTATTGATGTTAATGACAGCAAAATAACACCAACAATAGCTGCTAGGAGTCAAGCTCTCCCTGTGTGTCCGGTCCTGTGCTAAGTGCTGTACATAAATTATTTCAATTTGTTACCACTCGATCTTATGGGGTAAGTTTTCTTCTCGTTCCCATTCTACATATCCAGCCAGTGAGGCTCAGAGAGGTTAAGCAAAGCCCCAAAGGTCATGTAACTTAGTAAGAGGAATAGCTGCTTTTGGATCCCAGGGTTTCTTCCCCATTCTGTCATATGCAAAATATCAGGAGGCCCAAAATGCACTCACACAGGGAGAGAACAGAGACCTCTGTCCTGGTTTATACAAATCACCCTGACAAATACAGAGGAAAAACTGGCTTAACTCACTTCTTTCCACATTTGCTTAAATGGCAGAACGAAAACTTACGAGGAATTGGAGGGAATTGCCCACCTCAAAGCTCTGCACCTCACAATGCTGCTTGAATCAGGAGAAATAGGCCAGAACAGCCAAACTGCAGTGCAATCTCTTTTCTGTGCCTTCCCAAAAGGCCTTTCTCAAACTTCCTCCTCCGTGTGCATCCTGGCTCCCATAACCAGTGGCATGAGGGATAAGCAGCAATTAAGTCTTCTGGAGACAGAAACAAGGGCACACTTGGTCCCAGCTCATCCTTCCTGCTCTGACTGAAGGTACTTTGCCAACAGCCTGGGGGCAAGGGAGAGGGGTTGGGCGAGTCCAGATCCAGCCTCGTCCTGTGTTAGAAAGAGGTGGAAAGAGATTTACTTGTGTCTAAGTACTGGACACTCGGGACATTCAGCTTGCTTGCTCCTTCCCTGTTGTAGCATCTACTGAATGATTTGTCCTCTCAAGAATAGACTTTTATTGTTACTGACCATTGGATGGTATTGCTGGCTTTGTAGGGCAGTGACTGATCTGCAGTGTTTCTCAGATGTGGTCACTACTGTAGCAAGCTGCAGCCCCTTCTCCACATTTCAGAATGGGGGGTGGGGAGAGAAGAAAGGATGAAGGAATGAGCCAAGTTATAACCTCTTTCTCATCTCCCGGTGCTCAGCTACAGCTTTGACCAGTGCCTCGCGGCCTGGATCGCACAGTCCTGGATCAGGGGACTGTCCTTGATAGAAAAGCCCCATTCAGCCTGAGAGGAGCACCAGAGAAGGACAGGGCTGTGTTCACTCGTAAAGAATGATTTGTAGTTCTCTTGCTTACACTACATATATGACCTCAGAGAAAAAGCATTCTGAGTGCATTCGCAACGACACACACACCAACACTGCATGGCAGAAGCAAGGGAATTGCCATCACCAAGAGCAATCCTTTGCAGGCTTAGAAACCAAAGTTTTGTCAGCTCTACCTACATTCATAAAAAATTAGGGTTTAGAGGGACATCGTAGGTCATCTAAGAACAATTGTGCCCGTTTAATAAGCACCAGCTGTGTGATAGGCCCTGTGTATATTTCACCTTATTTAAACTTATAATAACCTTCAGAGTGGATATTGTTCTCCATGATAAAGACAAAGAAATGGAGGTACAGGGCGTTAAAAGATCTAAGTTTCTCTCCTTACGTGTTGTATTTAACTGTAATACATCTGGGCCCCTCCTGAGTGCATACTGGGCATGTTTCTTTCATACCCTAGATGCATGGTTTTATATCATTTTTGGACTCTCCTGTTTTTCCTGCTAGACTGTGAATTCCTTCAGCACAGGGCTATGGTGGCTAGCAGAGTAGTGCTGAATGAAGGAATGAATGAACGAACCAATGAACACATCATGTCTCCTGGGGTTATTTTGCAGAACCTCAGCAAAGAGGGGTCAGAGCAGATTTCTGCCTCTGTTCTTTGGACATTTCTAGGCTGCTAGCATCTGATGGGCCTTCCCTTATGCCCAAATCCTTATTACCCTCACAGGTCCTTCAACAGGGAGACAGCTGGACCCAGGGAGAAGGCGACTTTGTTCCTCTTTGTTCTTAGTTTTATTTTATTTTTTCCTGTTTCTGCCTGATCACCTATTCTCTCTTTTAAATAACAGATGTACAGGGGTGCCTGGGTGCCTCAGTCAGTTGAGCATTCAACTCCTGATTTTGGCTCAGGTCACAGTCTCACAGTATTGTGGGTTTGAGCCCTGCATAGGGCTCTGCATGGAGCCTGCTTGAGATTCTCTCTCCACTTGCACTCTCTCTTGTCTCTCTCAAAATAAATAAATTTTAAATAATAGATTTACTGAGATATAATGAAATTCAGCTTTAAAACGTGTACACTTTAGTGCTTTCTTTTACTATATTCACTGAGATATACAACCATCAGTACTGTCTGATCTTAGAGCATTTTCATTGCCCCCCACTAGGAAACCTCATAGTGTTTAGCAGTCACTTCCCAGTTCCCCCAACCCCTGGCAAATATCAATCTACTTTCTGCTTCTATGGGTTTGCCTATTCTGAGTACTTCATATAAATGGTGATTCCCTCTGTTTTTTAGAACCACAATGTCTGTCTGTTGCAGAGGCCCATTGGAACCAATCAAAGTTAGATCTCAGATGGGGCATACTTCATACTACTTAAAAATATCTTTTCCTGGCAACCTGAAGCTGGTGTTCACAGGAGCTTGTTGGCTGAGACCCTACTGCTGTTGATATTTTTCAGAAGGAGATTGTTAGATATGACCATTTGAGAGCCAATTGTATACTTGAGGGTCCGAGGGGGATCCTGGAATTTGTTCTACTGCTTCAGGCATGGCTGTAATCACTGCAGACAGCCATTCCTGCTCAACTAAAACACAAACACGTGCAGGCGGGACTCAGGGTGGAGGGTGGAGGAAAAAAGAAGCAGGGAACTCTTGAATTGGGTGCCCAACCAGTAGCTGTACTTGAATGATGACCTTAATACCATTTGTAGAGGACCATCCTGCCCACGTGGGCAGGTTCTCACATATGATGGGGCAGAAAGGGATTTTAATCACAGGTGCCACATCATTATACCATACCCCTATGCTCATTCTTTGTGTTCTTCATCATCTGGAAGGTATCACTTGAGATCAATGTCAACTCTATTAGCTACTTTCTAAGTGACAAAGACAAAAAAAAAAAAAAGACCACTTGAAATACTTGAGAGGAACCCTCCTAAAGAGAAGATTTTATTGCAAAGTTATGTCTGAGCAGTGCCTATCTGAGCATTTCAATAAATCTACATTACCCTAGGTATTTTGGCATCCTCTGGGAGAGGAAAGCCTATCAGTAGAAAGTAATGATTTTGGGTTTTTCAATTGCCCTAAGGATCTTGACAATGCTATTAAGACCCATGCTTTCCCTGTCGAGAAGTTTAGGAGTGAAATTATTAATATGCCCAGACGTTATGTTGATTGTTGCACTGTAGCAGAAAATACTCTCTCTGTTATTTGAGCTGCATTATCACTTTCCCAAGCAGAGAATTGCATCAAAAATTTAAACTCCTCTCATTCCAGCTCATTGCATAGCTTTTCAAGGTCTTATTGTAAAATAGTCTGGGCAAAATTTGGATATTTCCCTACCCATGAAAGATAATATGTTTTTCACAGCCCAGACTATTATTTTTTTTTTTGAAAAATAAAAATCACAAGTGGAATTTTCTTCTATCACGATGCCATTCTTTAGCTCTTTAACCAGGTTTCTGTCGGGGTATATTTCATTTTCTTTTCCTTTGGATGGTCACAAATGTTTTCCCCTGATCACAGGGAGAAGATCAAAACAAAGATAAAATATGATTTTGATTTTAGGTTGAGCGTCTGATGAACAGAACGACGGAGACAAGCTCTGATCTACACCATTCATTAATATCAAGAATGACTGAAGCACACTAGTTAAATGGCAAGGACAGGATAAAGGTTCTTGGAGCATTTTCACTACAAAGCTCAGCAGAATTATTTACTATCTGGGTGACCTTTTCCCCAAATCTCTCATGGTACACACCTTATAGGGCAAGGGAACTAAAGTTTCTCCATACTATATAAACAGAAGTCAGCTGAATGTCAGACCTTGAACTGCATCTGGTTTCATGTCAAGTGACAGCTGATGTAATGGGATGTATAGGGCATACTGCTGGAGAGATTTTCAGGATACTCTTTCTGCCTTCAAAAAATACAAACACACACACACCACAGCAAGGAATTACTAAAGAAAAATATCTGAGAGCTTCCTAAAGAAACATCTCCTCCCAGGGTTGCCTGGTGTAGATACTGTCAGAGAGACTGCCCTCTGGGTTTTATTCACAACTGTTCAGTGGTTTCTTTCAAAGTCAAAATTGTTTTGCTTTCCCAATTAAAGTGGATGAGACAGTGCTCACAGCCTTTTCTATCATGTAGCATGGATGATGAGTAGGAATACCCAGGGCTGAACAGAGAAAGATGAGGAAGTCCACCTCCACCCTACCCAAGAGTCCCAGGATGCAAACAACTTTCAGAAAAAAACTGGGACCAGTAGGATACCAGCGTGCTCTGCAGATCTTAGTTCTGTGGGGAAAGAGGAGGCAATGGAATCACCGTCTCCCACTGCCCCCTCCCACCCTGGGAAACAAGGGTTTCTTCCTAGCCATGGCTCGTAACGTGATTTTCAGGGCTTTCTCAGTCTTTTTGATACTCATCTCTCCAGTTTCGCCTGAGGGACTTCTGGAGTTAGACAATCAGAGTTATGAAGCACTTCGCGTGTCTGTGCCTCTGTTTCCCTGTTCAAAAAAGGGGGCAAATACCATTCCTACTTGGTCAAAAGTTAAAGGAGAAAGAACATTTTAAGTTAAAGTGCTTGGAAAATGCATGACAAATAGGAAGTACTTAAGAAATGTCAGGATTTATTTATCTTTCCCTGAACAGGCTAATTCTTTCTTGAGGCTGTGGAGAGAGGAGTGAAATAGACCCTGTGATTCAAAGATTATTATTGTAATGACTTGGAAAACTTCCTGTTGCCAGATATTTTTAAGGTAAACAGCACCATTAAGAATTAAGGATCTCTTTTCATTCTTAGGAGTTATAGAAACTGTAGGTCTCACAGACTACCAAAATAATCAGTACTCTTGATTTCCACCTTTTGCAACTTAAACACTTGGAAATAAAACCACCTGGTGGTAGACAATATGAAGGGCCCTACATCAGCTTACCTTGTATAAATTCTCTTATTCCCTATGGAAATGAGCATAAGGAAGGCCCAGGTTTTCTTGAATCTTGGTGTTTCTATTTAGCACCAGCTCCCATTGCCCATGAAAAGCTCATGATAAAATCAAGATTTTCTTTGTTGTTGTTATTGTTGTTTTTGTTTTGCTCATGCTCATCTATGACCCATGCAGTTTGCTCTATCATGCAATTCACCACTGAACAACTCAGGCAGGTCCTGAGTTATTCATCACATTTAGATGGTTTAAGTCATGAATTAGCAATTTGTTTCTCAGGGCTTCTTGGGTTACAGAAACTCTTTAGTATTTATCATCTCAAATGGGATCATTCTTAATCCCATAATGCAGAGAGTGAGTAATCTCTCTCGTGAAATATCAGATTTGGAGGAGAAAATAATTTCCATTTCTAACACTTCTTATCTTTCTAACACATTTTAATAGTGTGGTCTGGGAAGGCTTCTCAATAAGATGATATTTGATCAGAGACCTGAAGGAAATAGGGAGAGAGCCACCGCAATGTCTGGGGGAACAACATTTCAGGTAGAGGGAAAAGGAAGAACAGAGACATTTTAAATGTGGGATGTGCATAGGGATTGGCCAGAATACCAGCTGAGTTTTGTCTCCTCCATTAAGCTTCAAGCTTACTTCTCAAAGTAAACAATGAAGTAAGTAGGAAAGGTCCTGATCCTCACTGGCCTCTGATATGGGACTGAGCCAGGCAGGCTTCTGCCTCAGGCCCTTTGCATTTGTCTTATATTTGGACTGGGGATACAGATAACTGACTGGCTCACTCAAAGTGGCTCACTCCCTTAAGGTTGGAATGTCTCAGTTCAAATCTCCCCTTTAAGACACGCCTTTTCAGGCAACCTCAGCAGTCATATCCTCTTTTCTATGGTGTTTCTCTAAACCACATATCATCACATTTTTCCCCCTAGTAATTGTCTTTCTGCACTAGA
This sequence comes from Lynx rufus, assembly GCF_022079265.1. NCBI lineage: Eukaryota > Metazoa > Chordata > Mammalia > Carnivora > Felidae > Lynx > Lynx rufus. Next base: position 181,164,231 of record NW_025814823.1, read on the forward strand.
AATTAAGTACCTTGAAAGCAAGAATGTTATTTTATTTTCTACTTGATCCCTAGCACCTCGAACACTTAGTAGGCACAATAAAGAACTTCTGAATTAATCAAATAATTAATACGTATGGCAAGAGCAAAGGAGTCAAAAGGAGAGTCCAAATTCCGACAGAAATGAAGGTCTTGCAAAGGGGCTGCTGCATGGTGTCATCTGAGACAAATCTCAAATGCTTGAACTTGACTAAAGTTCAAGAAAAAAATTATTGCAGGCATCCTTGCCAAAACACAGTTCTATATCACGCAAACTGTAGCATTTTTTTCTCTTCCTGCAGTAATCCAAACATGACAACAAATGCCTTACAAGCAGAAATCCCCATGGAACTAATGATGGCAGAGGCCTCTGACACACCCCAAGTGGGAATAGACACATTTCACTTCTAAACTCCGACTAACAGGATCTCCTGTGGCTCTCCGTGCCACTTGAAAATGTTCGCTTTCCATCACAAATTTATTGTATTAAAGGATCTTTGCTACAGGCCAGTGGCTTACCTGAACAGGGTGAATCCTAATTCATCCATACGCTTGGTGGTAGGAGAAGCCAACTGGATGTGGCAAGGACAAAGGGTATGCCGTAAAGGGTTTACAAGTCAAAAGCAGGATACATGGAGTTCTTCCTCTTTCAGGAAGCCCTTTCAGATTGCATCAGATCAAGTCCAAAGGCTTCCTGTGTGCTGACCTATGTAAGATATTTTATGATTGCCCTGTTCTGGCACTAACATTGGAACTGACTCTGGCACATTATATACTGAATGACTCCATTTGGCCATATTTAGCCTATTAGATCTTTATTAACTTTTCTAACCTGTACATGGAATAGAATTGGAAAGAGTTTTCATTCCAAGGATTTTCTTAGTAGGGAGTCCAGCTAGATTAGATGTAAGTAGCCACTTGGTAAAGTCTTTCACATTCTCGGGGAGAAACCCAAAGAGTGACGGTTCTCTCCACAAGATTCCTTTTGTTTTCTAATTAAGTTCTGACACAAGAAGAGTGGCATATGAGCTATGCCCACTTGTGACAAAGCATTTTCAATTACTTCCTTGTTCATTCCTTCATTCACGTCTTCATGGGTTCATTCACCTGGCAATTCATTATTGAGCATCTATGCCGGGTCTGGTCGATTTTTGACATGGTAGATCTCTGGCCTCTAGGAAGGTAAACAGGTGGCAGATCTCCAGCCTCTGACCTTTTTGTTGAGCCTTAAAGATCCCACGGTAACTCTTCTATTTTTCTTCTGGTTGTTAACTACCCAAAGACTTCACTTTCTCACGAATGTTTTTATTCACATGTCAGCTTATGTGCAATAATTTTATAAGGGTCATTATGACATACTGCTCTGACAAGTCTTCGTATATGCATATCATTCGACTCCACATGAACCCCTTCCCCCTGTCCCCTACATCCTGTCTTATTTCCCAAGATGAACTCACTCTTCGGTCAAGTCTACATCTTCCAATATACAAGATTTTGTGCTAGGGTACTGTTTAAAGGGTGCCCCATGGCATACAGAGAAATTCACAAGAATGTTAATTATTACCTGTGGAGAGAAACTATAACATTTTGATTCATTTGTGTTTTCAGTTGAATGTGGTATTTATCAACTCTCTTTTATGTTTGATTGTACATAATATAGCATGGTGAATTGGAGCCCTCTATTATGCACATGGAATACACATGCTGTATTGCTTTCCTTGTAAGATTAAGACTCAGAATTCTTGCTGTGAATTTTCAGTTCCATCAGTAGGATCCATATGGACTTTGGAGTAGTCTTTGCACACAAAAAATAGAGTGAGACATCTAGATCCACGAAGTGAAAATAGAGATGGGATTAATGAAGTTTTGCCACTTGAGTTTACTCCAATTGTCCCATCCCAATCTTTCTGCACATCTATACCCTTAGCATCCTCACCCTCATTCTATGAATAACAGAAAAACCCATCATTTATAGATTTTTCTAATTAAAACACATGTAGTCTAAACCAAAGAAGCCATAAACAGCATTGAGAAAAGTAGGCAAACACACTCCATGCTTTTTTTGTTGAGAAATTTTAGCAGAAGTTCTTTTTAAGATTTTACTTTTTAGGCAATATTTACACCTAACATGGGGCTCGAACTCATAACCCCAAGATCAAGAGTTGCAGGCTCTCACAAAAGAGCCAGCCAGGTGCCCCATCTGACATAAAATTTAAGGGCTATCTCATTAAGGCACTAAACAAATAAATAAATAAATTACCTATTAAATCAACCAGAAGCAGCACACGATAAAACAGAGTATTATGCTACAACATACTTTTCACAGACATAAAAGCTAATCAAAATACCATGACAGAAACTCTCATACATTGCCAGTGGGGATGTGAAATACACAGACATTCTGGAAAAGTCCACCAGTTTCCTGTATTGTTACACTGACCACAAGATCTAATCATCTCAATTCTATGTATTCACCCTACAGAAATGAAAATGTATCTTTATCTGAAAACCTATACATGGAAGTTTATAGCAGTTCTATTACGATCACCAAAACCTAGACACAACCCAGATATTCTACAAGTGAATTAATAAAGTGGGGTAATCTGTATGACAGAATGCTACTCAGCAATAACAAGGGATCAACTATTGATACATGCAACAGCTTGGAAACATCTCAAAGGTACCATGCTGAATGGGAGAAGTCAGTTTCAAAATGTTATATACTGTGTAACTGCATTCACATGACATTCTCGAAAAGACAAAACTAGCTCGGCCTGGCTGGCTCAGTCGGTTAAGCGTCTGACTCTTGATTTCGGCTCAGGTTGTAATCTCAAGGTTTGTGAGTTGAAGCCCCGCATCAGGCTCTGTACTATCATTGTGGAGCCTGCTTGAGATTCTTTATCTCTTTCTCTCCCCTCCCTCTCTCAAAATAAATAAACTTTAAAAAAGACAAAACTAGGGGGCGCCTGGGTGGTTCAGTCAGTTGAGGGTCTGAGTTGGGCTCAGGTCACGATCTTGCGTCGGGCTCTGTGCTGACAGCTCAGAGCCTACAGCCTGCTTCAGACTCTGTGTCTCCCTATCTCTGTCCCCCCCCCCCACTCATGCTTTGTCTCTGTCTCAAAAATAAATAAACATTAAAAAAATTTATAAAAATAAGACAAAACTATAGTGACTGAAAACAGATCGGTGACTGCCAGGATTTGGATTGGGAGAGGATGTAACTACAAAAGGGCAGCATGAGGGAGGTTTGTGAGGGGACAGAACTGCTCCGCATCATGATAGTGGTGGTGGGGTTACACAAATCTATATGTGTCACAATTCATAAAATTCATAAAAGACAATTTTACTGCGTGCTACTTTAAAAGTATACGATAAAACAACAAAAATTAAACATGTGGCTGAACGTTAAGAACAGGACATAAGGGTTCCTGCTGGCTCAGGCAGTTAAGTGTCTGACTTGGCTCAGGTCATGATCTCACAGTTTGCGAGCTCCAGCCTCGTGTCAGGCTCTCTGCGGTCAGTGCAGAGCCCACTTCAGATCCTCTGTTCTCCTCTCTCTGCCCCCTCCCACTTGTGTGTGCTCTCTCTCTCCCAAATAAACATTAAAAAATAATTTAAAAAGAACAGGATAGAATATTTGGTGTTGAAGGGGACAGACTTGTGGCAGAGTATGAGCCACTCCAGGTAGAGAAGCTGAGGCTATTCTCTGTAAAACAAAGGAGCCAATCAATGCCAAAACTTGGAAATCTGTTTCCAACATATATGTCACATCCTTAAAAATAAGATTAAAAAAGCACCCTAGAAAAAACAAGAACAGGAGCACCTGGGTGGCTCAGTCGGTAGAGTGTCGGACTTCGGCTCAGGTCACGATCTTGTGGTTTGTGGTTTCAAGCTCCACGTTGGGCTCTGTGCTAACAGCTCAGAGCCTGGTGGAGTCTACTTCAGATTCTGTGTCTTTCTCTATGCCCCTCCCCTGTTCACACTCTGACTCTCTCTCTCATCTGACTCTCTCTCAAAAATAAGTAAACATTAAAAAAAAAAACAAGAAAAAAAAACAAGAACAGAGTCAACATTGGTGTAAAACTTCTACTGTGTATCACGAATAGTTTTCGTACTTGAATTCATGTGAATACTGTTTGCTGAAGCTCATGCTCCTACTGCAAGCTTTCTAAGAAACTATACTGTGTAAAAAGGAGAAAGAATGGCTTTGCTGCACAACACTGTCAGCTTCTCTACTGACACTCAGCACAATCTGTAACCTTGTAGAAACATTAACAGCACTACATTATTCATCACAATAAGATTATTAGTTGATGGGAAACAAATTACAGAGCTTCACAACCTGCTATACTTCCTGAATGCATACAAGGCAATTTTTCATGAATGGAAATTGCTACCCGGGAAGAGAAACTTGTGTTTGTCTTCTGATAGTTCCAACAGGAGAAGGGATCAATTCTGGTGTCAAAAAAGGCCAATGAAATAAAAGAAAAGAAAAAATTTAAACGGTATTTAGGAAGACCTCCTCAGGGCACTCACAGCTCAGCAACATGTCCAGTAAAGATACAGACTGTAAGCTTGGAGGAATGGAGAAAGCATACCTGTTTCGTTTAATGTGATGGCACAGCTCTGCATGTTGCCATGGATTTATTGGAAAAGCACCTTTAGAAATGCAGGAGACGCCAGCAGCGCTGAATACAGGTCTGGCCATCTATGCAGCCATCGAAAATGGCTTGGCTTGTTCTGGTCCCTGTGCTACAAATGCCAGCAACTAGCAAATGCTCATCTCATCTTTTACACCTCACATCCTCCTGAAATGCCTTCCTGGCCACTCTCTTGCCCTGCAGGTGGAATGCACCCTTCTCTCTGTCATGACCTCTAGGTAGCACACATAGATGTGATTTTCCCACATGCCAGTCCCTACTGTTCTTGTCCCCTCGCATCAGGGTCTGAGCCCCAGATCCAGGGTCTGTTGGATGATGGGGTGGAGGAGCAGGACTAACGGCTGGTTGGTAAACAGATAAATGAAAAGGGATATCAAGGTTTCCAATAGCAACAGCCTAACCTGGGGAAACAGGTGTGGTGTAATTAGCATAGGTCTGTGCAGCTCCAGCACCTGTGACCCACATCAGTCCTGTCCTTCAGAGCCCAGGAGGTTCCTAACTACTGGGGCTGGGACTAGCAGAAAGGAGGGGGGAAGTGCAGGAAGATGACACTGCTCAGGCTCACAACAGGGACTGTGGCTTATGAGGTCTGGTCCCAGGAAGGGCATGAGGGCAAAGTGTGAGAAGTGAGAATTCTAACAAGGGTACTGTAGGCACTGACAAGTAACTCAGGATGTCCCGTTGCACCAGCTGCTCTTCTTTGCTCCTGTTACTCTCTCAGTTTATAGAGCATCGCACGTCTTATTTCCTTTTCTCTTCCCGGGCACACTGTTTCCCTTCCTCTGTCCTTGCTGCTTAGGTGTTCAGACACTTTCCACAAACACTCATGAGTACCCAGCTAAAATGCTATCTACTGCTTTGATACTTCCCACCCCTTTTCTTTGCTTCCAATCTCAGGGAAAAATCAATAAAAAAATCCATTATTCTGCCTACCTGGACGATTCAAGGTAGAGCCACCTGCGCAACCGTCTGGCTGAACTCGCAGAAAGCTACGGCTCCTCAGTTGCTATAGCTGGCCGTGGAGCCAAGGACACAAATACCAGGCCCTGGAAAGCTGCCGTGGCATGGGCTGGAGCTGAACTTCTCTCGTGGTGCAGACTGCGACCTGAATGAGGACAGCCTTGCAAGAGGGCAGGAAGGTGCCAGAGATGTAGGCAAGCCCTGAATCAGAAAGGCGGGAGCTATCTTTGTCTTTCCTCTCAGGGATCACTCTGCCAGTCTGGTTAATACCCAAAGGCTCTCGACGCTTCTCAGTGCTCCAGCCAAACTCCCTTGTCCCAATTTCTTCCTCTGAACCAGCCCTTTCTCTGAGTTACATCAGTGGCTAGGCTTGTCATTAGTACGTGTTTTCCAGAAGGAAGCAGACCTTTTCAGGTCCTTGCTTTTAAAGGTCACAACCAATGTGGCATGTCTGCCTCCCTGTTGGGTTACATTTTGCTTACAAAGTGTGGTTTGAAGCCAAAACAGTTTGAGAGAACATGTGCATCTTTCCCCTTCTCTTGGGAGGGAATCTGGTGTTCTGAGGTAAGTGAAATGCAACTGTCCCATTCCATACCCATGTTCTATTTCTCCCGTTAAGAAAAGAACAATGTGAAGGGATGCTGGAGATTCACAACATGTGACAGCTTATAGTAGGATCTGCCACAATACTAGGTGAGTGGATTTTACTAGTCTAGAAAACAGCCTTTCTCAACCTAACCAAAGGAAGTCCAGGGCAAGATGTGTTCTGGAGGAATTAGTCCCAGGTGGGCCTGATTTGAATGGGTTGGATAATTATAGATCAGGTAGCACCTTGTCTAAGGTGAAGTCCCAGATGCCTTCACTGTATACTTTTACATAGTCTCCTGTAGTACCATGTGTGTGTCACATTCATGAAAACACTTCACCATAGACAAGAGTGATCATAATATTTATAATACTAATAGCTAACTATTTTGAGCACTCACTTTGTGCCACGTTCTAGCTTAAGAACTTTACTTTTGTATCACAGAAAAATAATGACAAGATGGTTGTCTACCTAACATGCAATAATAGCAAGATTATCTAAGTATGATAATCCTACTTGGTCCTCATAGTGACTCTAGGGAAGGTGCTCATTATACAGACCAGGAGACTGAAATTTGAGAGGTTTAACTGACTTGCCTCAGGTCACAGAGCTGGAAAGGAAGAACCATCATCCCAGGCTACTGATTCCATAGGCCTGGCTCTTCATGCTAGGTGGTCCTGGGTCACAAATATGTCTTTTATCACACATCATTTCATAAATGAGGAGGTCCGAATGAGTGAAATTCCCAAATAACCAAAACTCACTGTCCAAAAATGGTAGATTTTTTTTTGAGGGAGAGAGCGAGCAAGCAAGCATGTGCATGAGCAGGGGAGAGGCAGAGAGAAAAGGGGAGAAAGAGAGAGAGACAGACAGACAAAGACAGAGATACACAGAAGGAGAGAATGAATCTTAAGCAAGCTCTAGGCCCAGCTTGGAGTCTGAACTGGGGCCCGATCTCACGGCTGTGAGATCATGACCTGAGTCAAAATCAAGAGTCGGATGCTTAACCAACTGAGCCCCCAGGTGCCCCAAATGGTAGATATTTGTATTTTACCCAGGTTGTATGGATATAATAATCCAAAACTGGAAGCCCTATTTGGCTGCATTTTTAAAGAGAGCATAATGAGCATAATTCAATACTTAATTAATGACTGAAAGCCTATTAAGAGCAAACATAATTGTGCTATATGCAGTCATATAATTCTGTATCTCCTTGTGATATATTCTGTCTCCTTCCTTGAGGTCAGGCTGTCAGGTGTCACTCTTGGGTATCAATCTTCTGGACCTACTGCTCTGCTCTACACCACCACACCCACCCTTCCATTTTCTGTGTATCTCTTAAGTTCTTATTTTGTAGAAAGCTGTTAAGTTTGTTAAAGATTACATGTTAAGGAAGAACAAACGAGACTCCAGATGAAGGCCTAATGAAGTGCAGAACAAAATAAAGCTATTTTGAGAACATAAGAGGGTATTTTAAAAAACTTATTTCTCAACTTGGGGTTATATTCTAGAAAGCCAGAGTTGCAAGAGCCTGTCAAGCACACTCTTCAGTGTTCTGAATTGTCACTTAACCAGTTTCTACACAGGATCTTGTTTTCCCAGCTGGAATATTAAACTGGAAGGTGAAGATCACTGTATATTTGGAAAATGAACACTTGCCAGTGGTTAGGCCAGGGTTGCAAAGATAAGAGCCTCCACTCCAGGAATTTCGAGTTTAGTTCTTTTCAACACCATGTGAGGGCTGCTATGGAGGATGAAACAAGGTATACTTGACTTGAACAAACCATGGCTCATGGACCATATTCAGCCCCTGAGCTAAGTAGACTGTTTTGTCTATTTCTGAAGGGTTGCAAAAAAAAAAAAAAAAAAAAAAGAAAAAGAAAAAGGAAAAGAGAAATATGTGATAAAGACCATATATGGCTCTGAAAGTGAAGTCTAAAATATTTACTATCTGGACCTTTACAGAAAAAATTGCTGACCCCTGGCCTAGAGGTAGGAAAGACTTCCTGGAGGAAGAGGTATATGAGCAGTCACATTATAAATTCATCAGGGTCTTTTTCAGTCTTGTACACATATGCATATACGTTTATTATGTGTGTTTGTATTGTGTTTGTTTGAATGAATACATGATGAAGCAAACAGGTATAATTGGTAGGTTCAATTAGTCTTGATCACAGGCTATGGTTCCGGCTCACTCCACTGAGCTGTCACCTTCAGCAAACAGTCTCTTTCTAAATCAGACACATTTACATCTGCTCATTGAGGAAACAACTGAAACAAAACAAAAGAAAACAAAGCATAAAACAAAGAAACAATTGAGTTTCCTTTCTCAGGTTCCATATTACACCCAATCAATCTGTACAGAAGTGAGACATTCAAATATGGAATTACCGCAAGGGGTACGCTGCTAAGCATCCAATAAATTACACCTCACAGAAGTTAACATTCCCCCCTTCCCCTCCCTGCCTGCAATCAGCCTCCCCACTTACAACTGTTCACCTAGGCAGCTCAGTACGGACGATGGTAAAATCAGCAAACATATCTTTTTCTTCTCTGGTGTTTTATATCTTGCCTTCTATTTGAGCTTCATTGAAACAGAAATGTCACACTGCTATCTTTAGAACACTCAGAGAGTTTGAACTAAAAAACACAGTAGCTGATGCCCTAGACAAAAAGTGAGGGGATGCAGATTTCATGTCTGAACAGCAAAAGTAGACACAGTTTTAAAACAGCTATTAATCTGTGATAGGGAAAATAGCATAAAGGTGCAAGATCTTTCTTCCAACCACAGTCACAACCAAAGTTAAATAATCTAGCTATTTCTGAAGCAATTAGCAGTATGTATTATTTCCTGACACTCATGAACGGAATCACTTTGAAAATCAGTGCTCTTAACACGTTTTACTATAAAATCAATTACTTTTAAAAGAAAGAAGCTCATTCTCCACCCCAGGAACATATGATACACCACCTGCCTGTTCCAAGAGATGCTTCATTTTTTTTTTTTTAAATGGGCTTATGGGAATGGGGTGCTCTCCTTTCTGGTATTATCTGCATTATTCTGGTATTATTCTGCAGTAAGGAATTTCAAACTCATCCCTATAGTTCTATGACCAATTCACAAACATTGTGAGTCTACACCATCAGGAAACTTTCATCTCCTTTTAGGAATTTAAGCTTTCTAAGCCTGATATGATCTTAATTATCAGAAGTACATCCTTGCCCAAGTTCAATCTCTGACATCATAAGAAAGTACAGTAGCTCCATTTCAGATGAGAAAAAGCTGATTTGGGGAGATATTGTATATATTTGTTTGCATAGAAGGAGTCAGGCCTGAATTTATTTTCTTAGAGATGTTTCATGGATAACATTTTCATTTTCATCAAAAGCAACCAATTTAAAAGTTTCTACTGGCTGTTGACAGTGTCCCTAGCAGGGGACCTTGGCTGATTACAAATGGCAGTGTTTTTCAAGGAGCAAAAGGTGTTATCTTATTTCCAGAGAATATCATGTAAGGCATGGTCAGAACACTGGCACTACTGTGGGACTTTTTGCTTTGTAGAAATCAAAGGAAAAGAACTTCCCCCCAGCTAAGGCTGGCATTGATAAAGTTGTAAACATTACACAGCTATAAAATATGTTAAACATATCTGTAAGTGTTTTAAACTGGCCATCTTCTACCACAGCATAAACAGCAACTTTTTCTGGCCATTTAAAAGGTCATTTAATGAATTTCCAGTTTGGTTCAATTAATGGCATCTTGAAAAAAAATGTTTCTTTCCAAATAAAATGTTTTTCTGCTTTAGGAATGATCTACTCACTGTCAGCAACTGGCTAAGCAACTTTTAAAAGAAGGTAAAAAAATTCAATTAATTCATATTAAACCACAAGTCATTTGTCAACAGACATCAAAATGAGGATTTTTGGAACAAGCCTGGAGTCTATGGCATTAAAACAAACAAAAAAAAAATCCTTTTGTTTGACTCATTAAATCATCCTACAATGTCACAAACTTATTTGTTCCTACAACAAATGGAAAATTTTGTGTCTAGACATCCATCAAAACCTTAACAAAAATTAATTGTTAAGATATCTGTATTTGTGGGGATGTGTCTCAGGTCACGTCAAGTCTGTCATGTAAGTTACCTCTGAAAAAGTCTCCCCTATCTGAGATAGGCTAAACCCAATTGATCTTTTTATGTCTTTGGTCTTCTGTAGAAGAAAGTAAAAACTGCTATTTCCCCAGAGCACAGTAAAGAGATCTGAGCATGCCTCTTCTTTAAGCAATAACCATTAATATGAGTTCCGCTTGTACCAGACATCTGTAATGCTTTGGGCTGTATTTTCTGGCGCGATAACAGTGTTGTCTTGAGAACTGGTGCATGAAGAGGACAGAAGGCAGAGAGGCGGAGCTGAACTGCTCACTGGTGCTCCCATTGAAGGGACAACGTCTTCTCTTATGGGAAAACAGAGCCCTGAGCCATAAAGGGAAGTTTCATAAATCTTCCCCCACCAATTGTGTCAGTCTCTATTCTTGCTTGTGGCCCATGTCTGACCTTGATTAGAACCCAATCTCCCATGTAAGGATTCAAAAGGATCTGACATAAGATCACTGAAGAACATCTCTCACATTCCTTTAGGTCCAGACCCCGAGTTACTTGACAATCCATTTTGTGGGCAGTCTCGTCTGAAAAGGAGCCAAAAATCATGCTTGATAAGTTCCACAGACATTTATTGAGCATCTGTTTTGCACCTGGGCCTGAGCTCAATGCTAGGAACACAGTGGTGTCTAAGATTTAGTGCCCATCCTTCAGGTGTTCATAGTATAGTAGGAGGGACAGACAACTTCAGTAGAACCTGTAAGTGGTAAGAAAGGGGAATGTGCAGGGTGTTCTGAAAATGTCTTCTAACCACTAGAATGACATAATGAAAACTCATAAGCTTCTGTATGGACTCAGAATTTTCTAGACTAGAGCAATTTCATGGGCAAGCTCTAACATCCTGTAGGAGGTATTTGTCATGCTCATGGAAAAGTTTAGGAATTACCCTGCCTTTTTGTTTTTTTGTTTTTTTACAAATTTTTCCAATGCATTCTTGGGTGTTTCTTATGTGCCCTGGGATGATATAGGTACATCACTCGATCTGCAGTTATTACTGAATAATTAAACGTGCTCCTCTTCACATTGGATGTAATTTCAGGAACATGAAAGCTCTATCTGCCTAAAAATCTCCCTCCCACAGTTTTACTATGATGCCTGGCATTACATTAGGAATATCCTTTATGGGCCTAAGGAAATGAATGCCTTCATGACATGTTAGAGCTTCATGTTATCCGATTAATCTAATTATCGCTCAGTGTCTTATCAAGACTCAGGGGCCTGAGGGACTAGAAAACAGAATTGGTAAGTTTTGATGTAGGAGTGAAAATGAGATGGGAACCACAGGCATTCTGGGGGGAGGGTGGTTCTTAGAGAGGGTAAAGAAATGCTAATAGAAGAAATGAGAAGAGACAAAGATCATTTTCATACATACTTGTTTTAGATTCTTATTATGCCCCCTCCCAAGAAGGAGGAAGAGGCATAGGAAGAGAAAGAAGGGAAGAAGATGAAAGAGAAGAATACACAAAGAAGAAGAGAGAGAAGGAGGTGGAAGATAAAGAGCAAGGATAGAGAGGGAAGATAAGGAGATTTAGCTGTGATTGATTTTCCTTTCTTTGAAATGGAATAAACCATACAAGCCCACTTTGTGGACATCATTGGGCATAATGGGATAATGCTGGTGATGCCCCTGCCAAAAAAAAGGGCAGTCAGTTAGCTTTTCTAAAGTATACCTTTGTAATCATTGGCATTTATAATTCAGAACATCAGCCTTACTATAGCAGACATTTGGCTAAGGCAGAATCTACAATGCTAGGTGCCTTTCAGAGTGGTTCAGGCAGGCTCCCAGGAGACAAGCCAGCAATGGAAACTCATAGATGCCATCCTGTAGCCCCCAGCAAGCCAAGGCAAGCACCCTATTTTTGTCCTGACATCAACCTCTTTCCAGCTGATGAATCCCTTCATTCTTAGTTCCATTCAAGCTAGAGCAGCTGTCCCAGGGGAGTTAAAGAAAACACCCCCAAAACTAGATTTTGATATTGCATGCATCACTTGCTTTCCTCAAACACAAACCATTTGCTCACGGAGGCATCCTTCCCCTCCCTCTCTATGTGCAGCACACATGAGGAAGCCCTCTGTATGGATTGGAAAAAAAAAATAAGGATTGATTTATGCACTTAAGGCACCCAGGGGAGTGACATAAACCCAGTTGGTGTCCCCGCATCCAGGAGACTACATTAGCACTACTGCGTTACCCCGGAGATGTGCAAAATCACATGTGGCTGACATCTCCCCCCACTCAGCAGCAAAGATGCCTCACAGGCACTATTTGCTCCACAATGTTAGTGAAATAATGGAATGTTCAAGAAAGGGGTTCCTTGTATTGTACAGCAATCATGAGACACTGGGAAGAAGTGTTGAGTGATAGATTTTTGACCTTGGACTGATGAAGTCAGCCCCACTGAAGGGGTGGATGTTTAATCATGAGCACACAAAACTAAAAACATAAAAAAGGAGAAATCAAAGGAAAAAAAAAATTTAAAAATCCTTCCTCCTTCCCATATAGCATGTGTGAACACATACACACTATATACAAACACAATGGGTTACTTACAAGAAAATTCAAATCTCAAGCTGTTAATAACAAATGTTTGTTGTTTTGTTTTTTAATTACAACTTTTAAATTTGAGAGAACTGTAGATACATGCTCCATTGTAAGAATAATGCAGAGATATTCCAAGTACTCTTTGTCCAGTTTCCCCCAGTGATAATAACCATCTTTTTTAAATGTTTATTTATTTTTGAGAGAAGGAGCATGAGCAGGGGAAGAGCAGAGAAAGAAGGGGACAGAAGATCCAAAACAGGCTCTGCACTGACAGCAGTGAGCCCAATATGGGGCTTGAACTCACAAATCCTGAGACTATGACCTGAGCTGACGTTGGATACTCAACGGACTGGGCCACCCAGGTGCCCGATTATCTTGTAAAACAATAGCAGAATATCACAACTAAGATGCCAATATTGATGCAGTGAAGACATACAACATTTCCATCACCAGGAGGATCCCTCATATTGCCCTTCTGTAGCCATACCCACTTCTCCCCAACCCTTTTTAAAAACTGAAATTTACACACACAAATCTGAAGCATACAATTTGAAAAATTTTGATAAATACATATACCCACATAACTATCAGGATATAGACTTTCCATCACCTCAGACATTTCTCTTGTGCCCTTATCCTGTTAATCTCCAATGCCTCAACACCATGCTATGATTTCTACCACCATAAATTAGTTTTACATGTATTAATTCTATCAAGAGGATGATAGGTATACTATTTTGTAAATGACTTCTTTTGCTCAGAACATTTTTGAGATTCATCCACATTGTGTGTTTCATCTCTTTGTTTTGCTGAATAATATTCCATTGTATGATAATATCAGAGTTTGCTTATCCATCCATTTGAGAATGGGCATTTGAGTTTGTTTCCGGTTAGTGGTTATTGAGAGCCAAAGTTGCTATTAACATTCATGCACTTATCTACTCTTGAACATATACTTTTATTTTCTTCTGTTCTTGGGAGAAGGATTGCTGAGTACATATTTAATTGCATAAGAAAAAGCAAACTGGGGTGCCTGGGTGGCTCAGTAGGTTAAGCGGCTGACTCTTGATTTCGGCATAGGTCATGATCTCACAGTTCATGGGACAGAGCCCTTCACCGGGCTCCGTGCTGTGAGCTTGGGATTCTCTCTTACCCTCTCTCTCCCTCTCTCTCTCTCTCTCTCTGCCCTTCCCTGGCTCACATACTCTCTCTCTCTCTCTCTCTCTCTCTCTCTCTCTCAAAAAAAAAAAATAAACATTTAAAAAAATAAAAAAAAACCTGTTGTCCAAAGTAACTGTGCCAGTTTATACTCTCAGCACCACTGTATGTGAGCTACTCTATATTCTTGCCAGTACTGGTCCTGTCAATGTTCTTAATTTTGCCATTCTGGTAGATGTGAAATGACACCTAAGTGTTTTAATCTTTTCTACCCAAAGACATGGTAAAAAGAGGGTCCTGAGACACATCTTGCAATCTAATGTGTGGAGTAGACTTGTAGTCAGATCTCAGTCAAAGCTCTAGTTTCAGCATCTAGCTGGCAACACTAGACAAGGCTTGCAAGCTCAAGCTCTCCAGGTGCTTTTAATGCAGGTGGTCTTCCAACTTCACTTTGATAAACAGTGCTGGGGAATAAGTTCCATGTATTTCTGATGTATCCCTTCTGGTGGAGTCCCTTTTAGGTTGTGATAAATACTTTCTTCATGCTTTGGTCACCCTGAGTTGAGAAAAGCGTTAACCTATGTCATGATCTCTAAATATTTTATAATTTTTATGCTACTTCCAGGAGAGATAAAATTGGCTGACAGGTCAGACCAGCCAGTTGGACATTTTCGCCTACTCTGCACGCTCCTGTTGAGAAAAACAATGTTTGGCCCATCAATGGGCAACCTATTGACTCGCCTGCATGGTTCTTGGCAAGCACCCATGGACAGAAATGGATCAGAGCTGGTCCCCATACACTGACACAGGAGTCAGCAAGAGTACCTTGCCTGTCATCTGTGTTCAGCTAACTAAGCCCAAGCACCAAGAACTGCACACCTGATTCTGTTCAGCTGTAAAGAATATGTATAAAGACAAATATGTTACTGAAGTTTTGATGTGGAGAGATGTTATAATCAGATCCCTGAACTAAAATGAAGCAGCCTTTCCTTTGCAGGGTGTGTTTAGATGATAAGGAGACAGAAATACGGAGACCCACCACTTGGCTACTCTATCAGCAAACACAGTTGGTCATGCGTATAAGCACAGGGACAAGATTACATAATAGGCATTATTGTAAAGCATTATGATAGACTTTCACGTGTGTTTTATTCTGACATCTTTCTGCTTTACAGTCACACCTTGTATCTCTATATAGATACAGATATATCCTGAGAAGATTTGGTAGCAAGATGATGACCAGTAAAGAGAGGGAAAGGGGTGAGACAGATGGCATAGTGGGAAACACTGGGTTTGTCACCTGAAAGTTAACTCCCAACTTCCCCACTTATAAGCTGTAGGAGGGAATTTTATGGGCAAAATATTTAACATATTCAGGGTCCCAATTTCCTTATCGTAATATGGAAATTGTGACATTTATTTTATAGGGCTACTGTAAGAAATCAATAAGCTGATGCTTGTGGAAGTCATCTAACCTGCAGCCTGAAACATTACCAGGACTCATATGTGGACTGAAACTGACAACGTACACCATGGGGACATAATTCTATTTTGAAGCCACCCAAGCTGCCTTTCTACCTCACTGGCAGAGGTCCAGAGATTATATAGGTAATTTAAATTATTTACGCATCAACTAATTCTATTTCTATTCAGATGCAAACCTCTTTTCTATTGGAAAAGAGGTGGCTGACAGACCAGGTGGTATCCTCACATTGTGAATGAAAGCCTGAAAACATTCCACACTCTCCTCACATAGCTTTGGTTAGAGTACAAGGGACAGGCACTGGGTGGTGGTGATGGTGGAATGCGTCTAAAATGTCTTAAATCCAGTAACAAGCTCTGAAGTCCAGCTGAGCCATTCTACCATTTCCTTGTTCTTTCTTTGTTACAGGAACATGGTAGGAATGCAAATTCTGATCTGGAAGGGGCAGTAAACAAGTAAGCAAAATGCTGACTGATTCAAAAGTGGATTTACAAGAAGGGAGCAGGGAGCAGGTGCTTCTGCTTGGGTAAGGTGAAGCAAGAGACTTCACATCTGAACTGGCTATTGAAGGATGGGTTGGAGTTCACCAGATAGTTGAGGAAAAAGAAGGCCCTGGGTACTGCAAAGAGGGTGAAGGATGAGAAGTTGAAGGTGGCTGGGATGTTATATTTAAACATGGGGAGAGGGAAATGAGATCAGACAGGTAGACCAAGTAGAGTGCAAGGGCTTTCCTTAGACTTGTCACTTCCTTGAGGGCAGAATACATGTGTCATTTGCCTTTGTGTTTCAGCATCTGGCACAGATCCAGGCTGAGAAATAGCACGGTTGGATTGGGTTTTACAAAGATAGTGGTGATTAACACCAATTAGGTGGATGGGCTGGAAAACAGAGAGGCTGGAGTCCAGGAGCTAGTTTGGAGAATGTTTCTCTAGACCCAGCTACAGATGATGAGGTCTGAACTAGGGCAGCAGAGTGGACTTGAAGAACCATGGGAACAGTTAAATAATACTAAGGAAGAGGAGTAACAGAAATGGGAGATGAACTGGTTATGGGCCATAAGGGATAGGGAAGAAGTGAGGGTGACTACACATTTTTAGTGAGGGAACTCAAACAGACCATTCTAATAGAACCTAAAAGATCATTTGTTGGTCTTACTTTTCTCTTTCACCATAAAGACAGTTCCCATTTCATGATTTATTTCATTTTCAATATTGTAGTCTTTCCTCCATGGCTTTCCTTGTACACTGGCAATTCTAACAGGAATTTAGAAAAGTAGTCAGAAAGTCAGACACATCTGAGCGTACATCTGAGTCTGGTGCTCAAAAGCTTTCAGGGGCACCTGGGTGACTCAGTAGGTTAAGTGTCCGACTTCAGCTCAGGTCATGATCTCACAGTTCATGGGTTTGAGCCCTGCATTGGGCTCCATGCTAACAGCTCAGAGCCTGGAGCCTGCTTTGAATTCTGTGGCTCCCTCTCTCTCTGCCCCACCCCTGTTCATACTCTGTCTCTCAAAAATAAACAAACATTAAAAAAGAATAAAAAATAAAACTTTCAGACCAGAGAAAGTTCTTTGATGCCCTCAGTCTTTTACTTCCTTATTTGTAAAGTAGGGATACTACTATTACTCTTCTCACCGGGTTGTCTTCATGAAGAGTTTATGGGGTCATGTATGTAACAGCCTGTGTACAATGTCTTGCTCATAGTAAGTGCTCAATGAATGTTAACCACTGTTTTTTTTTTATTGTTTTTCTCTTTGGGTTTGTTGTTGTTATTGTTGTTATTATTGTAGTCACGTGTCATGGTCATTTAGCACATTTTCTGAGATACATTAAGAGCTTTCCTCTTCCTTTCAGGCTTCCCATCTATGATAGCATGATTGCCCTTTCAACCTGCACTTGTCAAACCATAAGACACATGAATCATCTAGGTCATCTTGTCTAACTCAAGATATAGAATCTAATTTGAGAAGTCTGGGGTAGGGTCTGAGAGGCTGAATTTATCACAAGCTCCAGGGATGCCAATGTGCAGGTCTGTGGACCACACTTTAGGGAACAAGGATCTGGATTCTCTAGACAATTCTAGAGAGGTGAGAAAAACTCAGACTGTAACCAGATTTTTTTTTTTCATGTATATAATTCACATTGACGAGGAAACACTTCCTGTTAGAGCAAATAGCTTCACTGGAACTACATCCTTTGTTTTCCCATCTACGCAGTTAACTCCTGTGAATGGGACCAACTCAAGTTTACCTTGTGTTTTGAGACTTTGAAATACTTAGAACTGAAATGGGCGATGAAAAAAACAAGTTCTATTTATTTTGTACACGGCAAGTGAAATCCTTGCACATCCAAATGTAATAAATATATTTTTCAATGTCTGTTCCATAATTTATCACACAATTTCTCTCTCTGCTTACTGTGGCTTATCATCAGGACAACACCAATTGGATAAGATGAAGACGCTGCCAGTAATTTTTAATATTATGGTGAAATCATATATTTTCCTAGATGGTTGATTTGATACAAGGCCTAAGCCCTGGTCCATAAATCTTTGGATGCTTGAGATTTGTAGTAATTTCATATTTAATCTTTAGCCTATCAATATATCATCAGGACCTGAGAAATGATTAAGAAGAACTTGGGAGATAAGCATGGGTGGTTGTGGATAATAACCTAATTCCAGATACATTTATAGACAGAGGACCCTGGGATGGGCAAAATAAGTCAGGTATTTTTTCCCCCTCGTATTGTTGATGATTTTTATTTAACTCCTAACTTGCACGTTGGGCTCCTTAAGGATGTTTTCTTAGGCTTTATAGATGCTGTCATGTTGTGAATGCCAATAAATGTAAAACAAAACAGAAAACAAACAAAAAAACCCACCCCAAAACAAAACAACCCACCACTGTTGCTTTTCTGGAAATTTTATCTAATTAAAGCCTTATATTCGAGTTTTAAGATCTCCCTCAATTATATACCTTCTAGAGTGTAGGACTTTCCAAGGGCGTGGTTGGAGGATATATATACCCTCAAGGCTATGGCTTTGCTTCATTCACTGCTGTACCCCTAACACTGAGAGTACATGACACATAACAAGTATTTTTTGAGTGACTGAATGTTTCTCACTCATTTATCAGAAGTCGCCAAGAGTCCCTTGGAAAACACAGCATTTTTGCTTGCATAGTCTGGTGTCAACTTGAATTGTTGAGATCCTCCTCCCAGATCATTTCTTGTTGGAAGGACCCATCCCAGAAAAATCCTTGGAGGCTCTGAAATGCAGACACCTTGATATCATTCCCCTGACTTCCACCTTTACAACTCAACAGTCAGCTGAGACTCAGGAGAGAGCTACCTCATATTGGCCTTGAATCGTCTGAAAAAAAAAAACAGTGTCTTGATTTATTCCACTTTGAGTCACCATGATCTTGTGGGAATTTAGGAAACACAAATAAACTCGAAATAGAAATGGTTGTGATCCCTTCTCCCTCCAAGAACCCTCCCTGGATCTATCACCAATGCACTCTGATAAGCACTCAAACGTTTTTAGTTTACTTCTCATAAATTCTTCCCCACCTTCCATTCTCTACACTTTCTATAAAGGGATTTCAGGAAGTAGACATAGAAACCTCAGTTTCTTTCCAAACAAAATGTATCAACCCTGAAGCTTCAGACCCATGCTGCTCTCTGAAAATGGTTTTCTCTCAGGCCAGATCACCTCCGTCTCCCCCTCTGGGAATCCAGGGAAACCTGAGCTCTTCTCCCTCACTTAGAAGAAAAGCCATAGAATAATGTGTCCTTAAACTATAATTTGCTTGCATTCGGCAGTTTCCTATCCAGCACCACAATAGTCTTCTATGTAAATCAGATTTATTTATTCATAGGCACTAGTATTCCATTACTTTCATCAAAACCAGTCAAGCTGCATTCAGCGGTTTCTGCATTCGTATAAACTAACTGGAAAAGCAATTAACATTCGCCAGCACTTTAGATAGTGGGGAGAGGGTGAGGGACCCCACCACATTCTTGATAACACAACCTCTGTAGGCGGATGGCAGTGCAAAATGACTGCTCCTCTGTGTCAAGGGAGATAAGAGAAGTGACACAGATTAAAACAAATTGTTGATCCATACCAGGGAGAAGCTAGGGAAACAATAGAAGTAAAAGCATAAATGTCAATTTGGGATGATAAAGGATACAATCTAAATGTAATATGAGAGGCCCCCAGACAAAAGCAAGAAATAGAGATTGCACATTAGTGAAGTATCAAAGTACTGGAACATTATAACACACACGCGCGCACACGCGGAGTCATATGCTCCCGGCATATGAAAATACAAGCAACACATTGTTGATTGCTCAGCAAACCCAATTATGAATTAACTGGCTATTGCAGAAATTCTCCAAAATTATGCTCATTTCAAGCTGCTCGGAAGAACATTTTGTCCCTGTGGTAAGTTTGCTTCCCATATTGGCTTCCTTTCTTCTGCTTTTTTCTTTTAAGTGCCTACAGACTACAGACCACACACACACACACACACACCTGCCTTGATTGTGAGCCTAACGGGAGGTTCTGGCCAAATGCTCACTGGTCTCTCTGATAGAAAGACTAAGAGAGAGGTCAAGCCACAAGGTTAAGATCTCAGCTTCCAAAACACTGCCACGTGGCTCCTGCCTCCCTTCCTGGTGGCGTGCTGAATAAGTCAAAGTCTGAGAATTCATTCCTACTAACTACTCTAGTATCATTTCTAGTCCTGTCGTTATGGTGACAAAAATCAAACCATGGGCTCAGCTGTGTTCCATCTAATATAATCAGTGAAACTTGCTAATATAGCAGGTGGAGCTTATGGGGTGTGTGCAGGTGGCAATGCGTCCCACCCCCCTGCCCTAGTCTGCAGCTCATTCCTGATGGGCCTCAAATGTCAGCATGGTTATTAATTACAAGAGTGGTCAGCACGATGCAGGGGGGCCTGGGAATTGGCCACATTCTGGAAAAGTTCTGTGTTTGCTCAACACACATCTTATGGACCAGTGGTAACTGTTCTTATTCACTCAATTTAATTGTTTTGTTTTAATGAGAAAGGAATATAGACAAACCCTTCTTTATCTCCCCAATGCAATGCCAAAAATGCATACAGAAACCAATGATTTGAAAGGCAGGCTATGAGTTGTTTTATTATTATTTAAGCTTCCTTGAGCACTAACTTTGTGCTAAGTACTATAGTACTATACTAAATATCACACATCCGTGAACAGGAGCAGTCATTGTCCTCTCCAGCCAGTAATAACAACATTAACCACAGTAGTGATAATATATGGGTATGGTTACAAAAAAATTCTTCACTTTACAAAATAATTTGCCATAAGGTGTCCTTATACAGACCTTCCTCAACATATTGGAAATATTTTTTTTAAAGTTTTATTCATTTTGAGAGAGAGGCAAAGAGAGAGCGAATCCCAAGCAGGCTCTGTACTGCCAGTGCAGAGCCCAATGCGGGACTTGAACTCATCAACCCTGAGATCATGACCTGAGCCAAAACTAAGAGTCAGATAACCTGACACTGAGCCACCCAGGCACCCACACATCCTTCTTCCTACTCCCTTATCTGAAGTGGAAATAAAGTCCTTAAACTTAGCAACTATTATTTTAAAATTACCTGTTATTTATTACCCATTATTATTAAAAATTACCTATTATTTAAAAATGACTTTACTTGGCTTCTTAGGAAATGTTCTCTTGGGCTAGAACAGGGATTTGCAAGTTACCCTGGATTCTACAGGCAACTGGCTGGGTGAGCAAGTCTTTTACTCTACCTTAGTTTCCATGTTATAATTTAGGAATGAGGGAAAAGGAGGAGGAGGAGGAAAACAAAGCTCCTCTGAGAATTCCTCCTTTCAAAGAATTGTCAGGTGCTTCTGATGCCTGATGGCATCAAAGATGGGCCCTCTGAGTTTGAAAGGCACTGGCACAGCATCCCCCTTCAGGAAAAGGTTTTCCTTCCTACCCTCTTCTAAGCCCTTCCCTACACACCTCTGCACACAGGCCCTGAGTGAGAAAGCCAACTCAGCTCTTTAAGTAACAACAACAATGCTGAAATCACAGCTTTGGATGCTGCTATTCTGTGGATGGCAGAAGGCTGGGCAGGTGGTTTGCTCACCCTGAGAAGGAACTGAACTGCCCCGTTAAGGGCAGTGGACCACTGAGAATAAGTAAGGCCTCCCAAGGATTTTCTTTTTCTCTTTTATTTTTCTTTCTTTCTTTCTTTTTCTGTCTTACTTTTTTTTTTAAATCTGTTCTAGCACCTCCCTCCCTCTCAGGATGAGCCTAGCTCTGCACACTGGCGTCTCAACCTTTCAAGGTGAACCTCTACTCCTGGAGATGTGCTTCCCAGCAAAGGCTGGGGGAGAAGGGAGGGAGGGGGTCCAGATCAAAGCCGGCTTTGAAGTGAGTATAATTTTTGGAATGTTGCTAAGAGTGTAACACACAGTTCAGCAGGAAATTGGCTCTGGAAACAGCTTTGTAGTTGCTCCCCGGGACTGATGATTTCCCTGACCTGGTGGCAAAGGTGCGGAGCGGAACAGTGGGGGAGATGAAGATTGCGGACTCTCACCGATCTGATTTAAATTTTTCCAACCAGGTTCTTTGGCTCTGACTCGCTGAACAAATGTGTAGTACAATGAAGGCTGAAACAAACCCCAAGAGAAACTGGGGCTCTTTCAACAGCTTCTGAGCAGGTCCCAGGACTGGACAGGAAAGACAGTACGAACATTTTGCTTTCCGTAGCAGATTGGATAAAGGTATGTGGTAACGCAAGTAGCGACCGTTCATTGTTGATTATGTGTCAGACCCTTTGCTCAGTGGCATTCAGCATCAAGTGACAGTCCACAGAAAGTGCTTCAAGGGTACCTGGCGCACAGCACGTGTTCAATATAAGTTATCAGCTTCTTCAATCCTCATCACAAACCTGTAAATTAGCTACTTTTTTGTGCTCATTTTACAGATTACAAGTAGACTTACTTCCCCAAGTTCAGATAAAATGGCAGCATAAGTAATCAAAAGCATACCGGCCAAAATCTGAACCCACATTTCATACTTATATACCATATGTCTTGCATACAGAGCAAGCACAGTTAACAGTAAGGTCCATTTTAGAAAAATTCATGCCCTCCAAATTAAGGAAATACTGGAGTTTCATAAAATAAAATCCTGAGTATGTTTTCCTATAGAAAAAAATAGAAGACAGATAGTCTTTCTTGTTAGTACACAAGTTTTCCTCTCTCAGGGACGCTGTGAGGGCTGCTCTTTTGGTTTATGCTTTTAATTTCCGTTGTTGTTATTGTAGTAAGGGGAGGGACTGCAGAGTGGGGATTAGTGTATAATTGGTGAATCGATACAGGGGAACAAAAGATTTTTCTGGGAAGGGGTGATCTAGCTGCACGCTTTGAATATCAGTGGAGTAAGAGAGGCCAACGCCAGCAGAAGGGAGCTGGTAGTTGGTGGGGTGTGTAGAGGAGAAAAGAAATTCAATATGGAGCAAACGTCATCCAACAGGAGGAGAAAAGACACTTCCAAGAACGGATTCAGACACCTTAAATGAAAGCTTGGTTGGGATGAGATGTGACCATATGTTGTCAGGGATTTAATTTCTTCCTTTTCCTCCTATCTCTCCAACTCCCTTCTCTGTCGCTGTGGACTGAAATCACTTTGACAACACTATGTCTACTTGTCCTTCATGTGTAATTTGGGCTCTACCTCTTCTTGCATTAATGGACCTTGAGAAGTTAGCACCTCAGGGCCAGGAATAAACTGAAGCTTCTCTTTCCCATCATTTTATGCTGTTTTCTTTGCAGCCAAATGGGGAATGAGGGTGACCTGAAGGGTGGGTGGTAGGTGCAGTAACAGCCCCCTAAAGATGTCCATGTCCCCATCCCCAGAACCTGTGACTATGATAGGTTACAAGGTGTTATGAGTTGAATTGTGTCCTCTCCCCACACCCCACAAAAAGTATGTTGAAATTCTAACCCCTAATACCTCAGATGAGACTCTGTAGATGTAACTAGTTACGATGAGGTCATATTCGAGCAGAGTGGGCTCTTGATCCAATAAGAATGATGTCCTTTTAGGGAAAGGCTTTGTGAAGATACAGAGACACAGAGAGAACACTATGTGACCATGAAGTCAGAGCTTGGAGTTCCTACAAAGCCCAGGAACGCAGAAGATTTCTGGCAAGCTACCAGAAGCTAGGGAGTGGTGGGGGAAGTCTCCTCTACAGGTTTCAGAGAGAGCATGGTCCTACTGACATCTTGGTACTTAGACTTCTAGGCTTTAGAGTTGTGAGCCAATGAATTTCTCTTATTATAACCCACCTAGTTTGTGGCACTTCCTTATGGGAGACCTAAAAAAGTGATAAGGATGGCAAGGGGGAATGAAGGCTGCAGATGGAATTATGGTTGCTAATCAGCTGTCTTTAAGATGGCAAATTATCCTGGGTTATCTGGGTGAGCTAAGTATAACCATAAGGGTTTTTATAAGTGGGAGAAGGAAGCAGAGACATGGCATGAAAAAGACTCAGCCTGACACTGCTGGTTTTGAAGATGGAAGAAGGAGCCATGAGCCAAGGAATCCCCTACAAGATAGAAGAGACAAGGGAACAGATTCTTCCCTAGAGCCTTCAGAAGGAATGCAGCCCTACTGACACATTGACTTTAGCCTCTTCAACTAATTTCAGACTTCTTACTTGCATAATTGCAAGATAATAAATTTTGTGTTGTGTTAAGCCACTAAAATGTGGTAATTTTTTACAGTAGCCATAGGGAACTGAAACAGGGGGTGATGCTGCACCTGCACAAGGAAAACTCAGAGTCAGGCATGCCCCAGACCAAGTACAATATGGTAGAAATGGGAAAACTCAATCTCTTTTTAAAATATTTTTTAAAAAACGTTTATTCATTTAGAGAGAGAGAGAAAAAAAACAAACACATGAGCAGGGGAGGGATGGGGGGGAGAGGGAGAGGGAGAGGGAGAGGGAGAGGGAGAGAGAGAGAAAATATATCCCAAGCAGGACATGCTGTCAGCTCAGAGCCTGATGTAGGGCTCGATCTTACGAGCCTTGAGATCATGACCTGAGCTGAAAGCAGACACTTAACCAACTGAGCCACCCATGTGCCCCAGGGAAAACTCAATCTTGGTTGAGCCCCCACTTCACCCCCTTTACACCTACCTGGCTCTTCAGTTCAAGGCACAGAGAGGATGGCCTCTTCTTATACATGTAACAAGAGTAGTACTAACAACAATAGCTGCTCACATGTACTGATTTCTCACCAGACACAGGTGCCATTCTTAGCACTTACATGATTCCTTGCTATAATCTTAGTATTAGGTCCTGCCCTTATTTCCACCAAACTGATGAGGAAACAAAGGCAAAAGACATTAAAAACAGAAAACTTGACCTAAGTTACACAGATAGTCAGTGGAGCCTTGACTGCAATGGTCAGAAATGATGAGTTTGTGAGAATTACAAGTCTCTGAAGTGAATGGGCCTCCTGGAGAGGGGATGGCCAGACTGAGCTGGAGAAGAGTATGCAACTCTTGTCTCCTTTCTACATGTGACTACACTGAAGGGGAAAATCACATTGCAATGTGCCAAATACTTCAGTATAAGCTTTCTATTGTTTTAATTTCTTCACCACAAACTAGCAATAGATCAATGCTGAAGATATTCAAAATCTTGATATTGGTTTCAATTCAAAGTTGGCAGTAAGGGGATTGAGAAATGGGAACATGGTGCTCCTCCCTCCCCCATTTCAACTGTGGTGCCAATATCCTGCCAAGAGAGGGATAAAAAGAACATCTGTATAAATAAATATGCTTTGTAACATCACTTAAACTTATTCTTCCTGCTTGATATTAAAATATCATGGGTGATAGTATGTGAAGCTTACTGCTTTCACCACTTTATCAAAGTTTATAAAACCCACTGATCTTTGGCATGGAGTTAACACACTCAAATCCCATGCAAACAGGATGCACTCAGTCATATAGTCAAGGCTCTGGACTATGTAAGAAAAAGAGGCAGGGGCGTGAAGAGTTAAAGTACTCCAACCAGCTAGCTGGTCAGGGAGCTCGGGTGGGTGACCCTGTGGTTCACAACATCATGATTGCACTACTCCATCTCACTGAGGTTGCTGCAGAGTTTTGCTGGAGTCAAGATGCTGAGGAATGAATGCCTCCAGGTCTTCTAAGAGATACCCCGTCATCCATCACTTCATGCTTGCCTGAACCTCCCTTGCTGTTTGGCCAATCCTGTTCCACTTGGGAATGCCTTCTCCTTTCTCTGCCCTTGCCGAAGGTATACCAGTGGCTGGCATAAGGAATAACGATCAGAGCATATACTCTGAATAAAGCACTTCGACTTTCCACTTGCTCTTGAGAGAAGGAAAAGGTACCTTGGATTTCTATTTTCAAAACCACATTGGACTAAAATTACCTTAAGCTCCCATCCTTTCCTTTGTTTCTTATATTAACATCTAACTTACCTCTAATCCATTCCTTGGATATCTCTGAAGTTATTCTGCAGCATTTTTTTTGCATGGCTATGAGGTTCTGAGATCACAGAACACAGAGATAGCAGACTTGTGCCCTGACCTTAGGGAACTCAATGTCTCTGAAAGGAATATGCAAAATAGTGTTAACTCACTCACTGCCTCTTCCCACTGACTTTGTCTAATGCATTTCATCAGCATGTGTTTACTCAGTGCCTACTATGTGCTAGCACTATGCTACTTGCTGGGGGATCCAACATGAACTAGAGAGGGCATGGTTAGTGACCCCTCAAAGAACTTCATTCAAGAGAAACTTCAAATGAATCATTCATGGGTTGTAAGTCTCCATTCCTGGTTGTACATATTTCTGTAGTCTAACAGTGCCCCTGGAAGGCAAGGACACTGTCAGGCACAAAGAAAACATCAATAAATATTCATTGCATGAGTGACTGCTGGGGGTTGACCGCCCACAGCTTCCTGCACCCCAGTATGGGCTCTCCTATTGGTGCTTCCAGGATTAACTGAGGGTATATCAGTTGTGGTGTTGGTGCCTAACACAGAGCAGGTGCCCAACAGATATTTGTTGGTCTCATTTGGATTTATCACCTCACTACCCACTCTACAGCATGAATTGTCATTTCTGTGCAATGATTCCATTCTACAGTAATAATTAAAACCACAGGCAGTTATATTTATATCAGGGAAAACATGATATGATCATCCCTTATCACAAAAGGAAATATAAAATCATTCTTAATTCTAGAGATTGTTGCAGTTGAAAAAAAATTCAAATCTTCTAATAAGAAGTTTATATTTTGAGCTCTTAATAACAGGTTTTTGATGCATAAACATGCTTTTTTCCTAGGGTTTGTTTAACCAAAAAATATGTATTCATAAATTGCATAGTCCTCAATTTAGCAGAGATCTAAAGAGAATCTGAGAGTAATGATAGGTTCTTGCTCTTATGAATTTAACTGTGCTGCCATGGATTTACTTATTTTAATGTAACTTAGGATAAATTATTCCTCTATAAATATAACTCTTTCAAGATTCAGAATATTTCATTCTGTGGAAGGACATGATACAGTATCAGTATTCAAAACAAAGGATGCCAGGTGTTCAGAACTATGTGCCCATAGAAGAGTGATTTAATAATAGTAAAATTGTACTATAGGGTTGTGCTTCCCTTTTTTGGAGAAAATGAATATGAACTGAACTATAAGTTAGTGGGTTTCAATGATGGCTCCTTTTGTGCAAGAGCAGTTTGAATCTTGGATCCATAAAGAAATTCAAGGATGTTAGAAGTTCTTCTCCCAAACAGAACCTACTTTGCATGTCTTTATTCTTTTTATTTATAACAGAGAAAAAGAAAGTATTAAATACACATTTTGAAGAGGCAATTATAGTAAGTTTTGGCATCCTGGTTACCCCAGGGAATCACATCTGTGAGACTGCCATTTTACGTGATTATTGCCCTGAAAAACAAATGCATTTCAACTTGCATGCCGATTTGATTGATTAGTAGTGGCTGCTTAGAGGACTGTTGAGAAGTATTGGCAGGCTGCATCTGCTCCCAGTAGGAAAAAGGGGCTGTGATCGATTAGTGATGTCTACCCTGGGTACAAGAATGAGAAGTGATAACACATGTGTTTAGTATCTGCCAAAATGAATTGTAATGCCAAAATCAGGAGAGAAAACTCATTTTTTTCTGGTATTGCTGATATATAATTAAGCTACACATCCAAACGGGCCAGGTTTTTATAGAAGTCAAAATTAAGACCTATGCAACTTCTATCCTAGAAGTCAAGTCACTGGTCAGTAATTGTATAATAAGTCCAGTTTGCTCTTAAATTAAAAAATACATATATGTACTGACACAAAGTCTAACACTGTGTACAAATGTAGTTTGTGTTGGAAAAAAGCCTTACTCACAATTGCAAATCCAGACATGAACTTCCAAAGGCTTAACTTTCCCTAACCACCTGACTTCTAATAATAGTCTCTTGTTCCATCCATGATTTAAGTGCTATCCTGAAGTTATTTATTTTTTTTCTACCAAATAAAACTATTGGTTCAAAATCCTATTTATAGTCTGCAGGATAAAATCCTGCAAAGTTCTGCATTTGGGTGATAGAACAACACCCTAATTTGTATTAAAATCCCAACTATGTGTACTTTTCACTTAAAAATTAAACTCAAATACAGATTTGATGACTAAAAATACAGATTTGATTGTTAAATGAAGGCTACTCCTTAAGGCTCAAAGAGAACTTCTAACTGAAAGAGTGCTGCCAAATAAGAATGAATGGCCACACAATTATAAATGAAGGCCAAGAGTGGAGAACTTACAGAGTAGATCTCTTTAAGAGTAATTTTACAGTGACATTGCAACAATACTTTTGATAATCCTTCATTCTCATAAGCAGGGAGATTAAACACAATGATTACATTATGCAGCAGGACAAAGTGATTGTAGCTACGATTTTGAAAGTAAGACAATGATCAGACATTTAGCCCACTAACCCTAGCCAGTTTAATGTCCAACTTTAACCTCTGACATAGTATCAAGTAAAAACTAAAAACAACAAAAAACAAAACAAAAAATCTTCTCTGTAGCATCCAAGATTTAAAGAATTGTGCTGTGAGTTTCTAGTTTGTTTCTCTCCTACCCTTAGAAAAGGAAGCTCTATCCCTTGGAAAAGAATAAAACTAGTTCAATTTTTGCTTTAAGAAAAAAGAGAAAAGAAAACGAAAATATAAAATTCAGCAGAAATGTCACACTGAGGAATCATAATAAGCATTAAGCATTATTTAAGTCATGCATAACCACTAAAATATATGACCCCTTTCCATAAATTGAAAGGCACTGCATTCAGCAGATTATGGGCCTCAAATGCTGAACTAAGGGAAGCTCCTAAGATGCCCATGCCTTGTAGACCTACAGATTAACTCTGATCCGTGGTAGCTTTCTCTCCAAGCAAGCACTACACTCTGCCTGGAGAACTGCCAAGGTTGGGCTTTCTTTTCTCTTCCGTCAGGGGATATTTGTTGAGAACCTGTATGCTAAGGGCTGTGTTGGGGAGAGGGAGGGAGGGAAGGAGGCAGGGGAAGAGAAGGTAGAGGTGTGGATTCAGACCTTCTCCTCCAAGGATTTATAGCCTGCTGACATCTGGCAAATAGTCTCCAGAAGGCACTTTAAGGCTCATCCGTTGCTAATGGAATGTGTGGTTCTGACAAGAGAAAGGCTAGAACCGGCTGATTCTGATGACAAAGAATTGGCCAGAAATATTACACACACAATCAAAGAAAATGCTCCACTCAAAACTAATTTTGAGACAGAAAATGTGAGCTCTTGAAAGGACCCTAGAAGATCATCAGGTTGAACATCGTCATTTTACAAATGAGGAAACTGAGGTATATTCACAAGTGATTTGCTCTCTTGTGGTTGTTTTGCTATAACACATGGTGTCTTTATGCAACAGAGAACTTCATGTTTTCCTAAGAGCTTCAATGCTTCAGCTCTATCAGATTTAATTAAGTTAGGGTAGCATTATATTTAAAAATTAGTTGTGTGGCTATCAATACCAAGTTGGTGATACTTTAATCTCCATGGTGGGGCAGCAGGACAGAAGATGGGGTAATACCTCCTCCTGAATTCTTAGGCCTATGAATATGCTATAGTACTTTACAAAGGCATATATTTTCATTTTCAGGATGACTTAAATAAACTAAAGGCTGCAAGAC
Organism: Lynx rufus; assembly: GCF_022079265.1. Lineage (NCBI taxonomy): Eukaryota > Metazoa > Chordata > Mammalia > Carnivora > Felidae > Lynx > Lynx rufus. The sequence goes on from NW_025814823.1 coordinate 181,194,080, forward strand.
CATCTTGATCAGACAAAAAATTTTTTGCCTACTTTTATATATACCACTTTTTATTACCGAGTTGGCATCATGAGTGACAACATCTAAAGTGACAATGTTCAGCTTCTGATGCAGGATTTTGCAAACTAGGGTCTGTGAGTTCAAAAATGGAGATGTAAGGACACAGAGTTTAACATTTCAGATTTATGCTCTCTGAAGTTGATATTCTTCCTTCATTTGAAATGTCATCTGGTGTACATCTAGCATAGAGGGTCTATTTAATGAGACTCTATGGCAGTTCTCAAAAATACCTACTCCCAATCTCTCCCCTCTCCTTTTCCTAGTTTTCTCTTCTATCTTAATCAAGAGAATGTAATATAGCCAGTCAGCAGAGAGCCTAAAAAGAGAAATCAGAAGCAACATGGGGCATCATTCACATTGGACACCTCGAATGCACAACTTTACATACAGAACAATGTGAATGGCTCCCCGCTGGAGTTATCCACTCTGCCGTGTTGAGCATGCTTCTAAGCTGAATCAGATGGTCTGTGTGGAGTCAAGATCTTGACTCTTAAGCCTCATTACAGACACTGAGGCCAGAGTGGGTAGGAGGTGCAGATGATTGCTTGGGAATGCTGTCCTTGAGTAGTTTTGTCAAAGGAGAAATTGAGGGGTTTGATCGTAGCCACTGAGTTCTGGGTTGGTGGATAGTGGTGCCTTTCTCAGAAAATCAGGGGTTGTACTCGGGCAAACAGGTGCACAGGCTAATTGTCCGCTCCCCAGCAGAGTTTGCTAGCCACTGGAGAGCAGGCCTGCGCCTTAGGAGCTCTTTGAAATGTTCACTGATTTGATTGTTTAGCACCACCCACAAGAGGCTCTTAATTGCATTCCTAGAGCATTGGCTTTCTACTGAAATTACTTAAAACACAGCTTAAGTGTTAAATCTGAACTGTGTAATGTGCAATTGAGGGTTTTTATTTTATTTTTTTTAAATAACCTCACTCCTGGCTGCCTCCTTGTAGGAAGCACTGACAGGTTCAGTGGGAAATCTTGGGGCTGGCGCACATTATAAGTTATCTCCTGCAGGGTTGGCAGGTGTGAGCTATGTCAAATAAATTTATTACAGTCTGTGCTAATAATGAAAATTATAGAAAAGCAAGATGAAAGTGCTCTACAGCCAGCTAATTTGAAGCTACCTTACTAGACAATAACAAGCTTCTAACAGTTTTTCCTTTTTTTAAAAAACACTAATTATGCTTAATGTTCCCTGTCGCATTAGCTTTCATGGTAATTATATTTCAAAACTTTTGCAATTAGGGTGCAGTTAATATTGTGGAATATTGCAATTATTTTTCATTGTGACACCTCTATTGAAAACTGGTGGCATAATGATCACATTGTTCAACTAAATCAGAACTGTAGAAATATGGCAAATGAACCAATTACACATTATTATTTCTAATTACAGATAATGTCATTTTCTCCGCTTTTGTCCAAAAGAATTTCTCAAACACAGATATCCCGAATTCTCCTATTTGTAGAGACTCCTTCATTTTCTCATCCACACACTGGTATATTCTTATATTAGCGCCTTGCTTGCTAAATTTAAAAAGGTCTCCTAGGGATTGCTTGACTTTCCTTGCGTCACCCCCACCCCCCTCTGGTGGAATTTTTAAGCCAGATGCTCTCATTGAAAAAAAAAATCCCAGCCTTGGCCCAGCTATTGACAGCATGCCACTGCCATGAGCTGGTGTGAATCTAGCTTCTCATAATCATCATTCATGACGGCTCATTTTTATTCATTCAACAGGTCGAACCTCTCATCTCATTAACAGTAACTTGCTATGTCCAAAATACCTCCTAAATAACACCAATTTCCCTCTTTCCACTACAAAAGAATGAGGGTGAGGAGCTGATTTTTTTTTACCTAGAAGTTTCTATCTAGGTATTTCTGACTGTCTGAAAACTGAATGAAAACCAATGAAGGTTTCCAGGAAACAGTTATGTTTGGATTTGGGGATTTTTTTCCCTTTTACTTAGAATATTTTCATATATGGTCTCCCTAATAAAAAAGATTGGGACCATGAAATCATTGGGACTCAACATTCCCATTCACATGGTGGTATGAAATGCTGTGCAATTTCATACTTCAACCATGTCCTGAGAAATGCAGGCCAGACATTAATATCCAGCTTTACAGATAAAGAAACTGAAGCTTGAAGAGTTTCCCAAGACCTTATATCTAGTCTGTGGCCATCAAGATGAGAGAAGCTCTCTTGACTTCCAACATCCTTGCAGTCAGGGAGACCTATGATCCCATCTGGCCAGGGGCTGAGGGGTTCCTGGGATGCAGCCCTTTCAGAGTTAACACCAGTCTGGTCCCTGGCCAACTGGGATGATAATTCACTCTACAGTTGAAGTTAACTTGTCTCTGAATGGGGAAACATACAGGTGAGAAATTTTCTACATTGGGCTCCTTTTAAGTTCTGACTTTTCAGAGTAGGTGACAGAGCTATAAGTGGGAAATAGGGAGAAAGAAATAAAAATGGCCTTCAAAGCTGGCCACCTTCCTTACTGTTTTCCCAACGAGCTTGCAATCTCTGTGAGCAAGAGGTGGTGGGCATTTTTTTTCATGTAGGTTTTAGCACCTCACTCTCTCTAGCCTGTGGTAGGTGCTCAATACACGTTTGTGAAATATTACTAATATTAATAGCTTGTGTTTATAGAACCCTTATTAAATTACTTTGCTCAGTAACATAAATGCATTTTCTCAATTAATACACATACCATCTTACTGAAGAAAGTATTACGCTACTGTTATTCCTTCTACACCAGTGAGGAAACTAGAACATAGAGGGTCCAGGTAACAGGGTCACTGTTGCCCAGGTAGGGAGTTGGTAAGGCAGATAAGGATGCAGTTCTGATGTTTCAACAGCCCACACTCTTAACTATATGATAACACTTTGGAAAGAAGGACACTCATGGCTTATCTAACCCTGTGGTGGTATTGACTCTCTGGGAGTCCGAAGGCAAAGCATCTCATTTAGGGGAAACAAATTTTCTACTTTGCTGCCTGGGGAACAGAAGTGGGCATATATTTCTCTGTTTGCTCATACTCTTGGTACAGCAGAATAGTTTTGCAGGTACACGGCAATGTTTGCAATTTCTCTGTAATCTAGTCTTGATTAAATTCACCTCTCAGATGAGTCCCTACAACCTCCTAACTAGTCCTCCAGCTTCTATTATTGTTACTCTCCAATCCTTCCCCATCAGTCTGAGTGGTCTTTAAAGATGTAGTTAGAGCATGCCACACAATGCTTAAAGTCTATCAATAACTTCTCATTGCCATTGAAGCAAAACCTGAACCTCATGCCGTTTGCCTGTACTAGTGCCTTAACGTTCAGGTCCATGAACTACCTGAGGACTCAGGCTAGTGCAATGCCCATTCCGATTCAGAAGGTCTGGGCTGCGGCCCAGATTTTATATTTTTAATCAGCTCCCAGGTGATACAGATGCTGTGGGTCTGACTTCCATCTACTTTCCCTCTTATCTCAGGCTCTATCTAAGCTTCACACAATTTCTTCTGGTTCCTCAACATGACCAAGAGCTTTCCCGGCCCATTCTTTGCTATTCTTTTTTTTTTCCTAATTAATTAATTAATTAGTTTTGAGAGAGTGAGCAGGGAAGGAGGAGAGAGAGAGAGGGAGAAAGAGAGAATCCAAAGCAGACTCTGTGCTGACAGCAGAAAGCCCAACGCGGGGCTTGAACTCGTGAACTGTGAGATCATGACCTGGGCCAAAGCTGGACACTTAAAGGACTGAGCCACCCAGGTGCCCCTCTTTGCTATTCTTTGTAGGAAAACAAAAGCCTTCCCACTGTCTGCCCCACCCCTGAAACCTTGTTACATGGTGATCTCAATTTTACTTTCCAGATTTAGGTTTAATGTCACCACTTCAAAAGTCTTCCTCTCTATTCTAAGGAGAAGAGTGTGTGTGTGTGTGTGTGTGTGTGTGTGTGTGTGTGTGTGTGTGTTCTCAGCATCTGGCATATTTTTGTCACAGCACTCACACTGGTCATCATATTTTTGTTACTCCAAGATTTTACATTCCCCTCTAGAATAGCAGCTTCATAAAGTCAGGGGCTACCTCCTTCTTAGGTACTATGAGGCCCATAGTGCTTAGAAAGGTGCTGGCTGGGGGTAGGTGTGCAGTGATTATTAGATGAATGAACATGCTATCCAGTCAAATGGTGGATTTACTTTACATCAAAACATTCATGGGAATTGCTACAGTTTGAACTGCATTTCCCTTAGGCTGCCAAAGCTATTTTTCCCAGGAGTACAGAATAATATGTAAAAATGCCAGATTTGTTTTCCTGTTCGGAACAAATACAGCCAACCTAAGTGCCTCGCTCCTTTCATATAAACCGGGGGAGTACAAAAGCAAACTGTCACACACGATCACTTTCCAGGCGGAGTTGAAGCATTGCAATATGAAAACAGGTTCCCCTTCATAAGATACAGAGAGCTCCAAAACATTTAAGTGACATCGGGTCTCATTCTCGATGAGTCGGCTGCCATAACACTTTATTTATACAACTCATTCCATTTCTCTGAGGAGTTTTACAACCATCTTATCAGTTTTCCTCTTGAGGAGGTAACTCCATAGGAGGGATTAATCCTCTTATACTGGGGCAGCCCCAGGAAGTGAGTTATATTACTTGTGTCACAGAGGCAGAAGCTGGAGGCCAAGGAGGCTGGAATGGCCTTGAATCTGATATCTGGAGAAGGGCAAGGTAATGAAAACGACAAGGCAACCAAGTGCACCAATCACAGCAGCAGAGATTCGCCCCTCCATCCTGGAGATTCCAGCCCTGGTCCACACCTTGAATATAGCACTTTCTACACTTGGCTTTGAGAACTTAGATTTTTTTTTTGAAGGGGACAGTCTGGTTCATCTCTGATACTCATGCAGCTTCTCAGGACAGAAGGTCCACACCTATGCACCCCCACCCCACGGCCCCCTCACATGCACCAACACCCGGAACCTGCTCCTAAAAAGCTGTTGCTTGTTGGCAGAACAACTCCTTGGTCTAATTCAAGGTGGCCTGAAGAAATGCAAGGGGGTTTGTTCTTCAAAATTAACCCACGTAAACGGTGAAAAGCAAAGGGTTCAGCTCCTACGCTGTTGGTGGTACAGCTCATACGCTGTTTCTGCACTGCTACAGCATTTTGTTGGCAATATGCAAACTTATAAAAGATCCACTGCCTATTATGTTTACCCTACTGTAGTTTTATCAAAAGGAAATAATCATAGATGTACAAAGCAATTTTTATAGAAGGATGATCTTTGCAGTGTTTTTTTTTAACAAAAAAATGCAAAGAGCAAAAATGCCTGACATAATACATCAGCATGATGGAATAACATTAATATGATGCTGCGAATAATATTTAATAACATATGTTAATATTAATAACTAGTATTTACAAGCAATTTTGAACATGCCAGTCATAGTGCTAAGCACATTATATATACTAATTTATTTTCTCTCATAAGGTTACTATGAGATAGGTATTATCTGAAGATTAAGAAACTGAGATCTAAAGAAATTAAGACCCTACTTAAGTCACCCCATTCATCAGCATTGAAATGTAGATTCCAACTCAAATCAGGTGACCCCAGAGCCCCAAAGCTAAACTACACTGTTCCTGTGTGCTGGTTCATGCTGCAGTATATTGCCATATGAAAGAGGGTATGTGTAGAGGAGTATCTCATGTCAGGATTTGAAAAACTGTATGACTATGAAGTTACATATAATTATGCATGTAATATATAATTATGTATAATAAATATGATGCATTTTTCTTTCTGTCCTTACATCAAAAGATATTTATTAAGCATCTGCTCTGTGCTCAGGAACAGTTCTAGATTCGAGCAATTTGTGGTAAACAATTAACATAAAGTTTCTGCTCTTACGGATCTTCTATTTTACTATTTCTTTTTTTTTTTTTCAACGTTTATTTATTTTTGGGACAGAGAGAGACAGAACATGAACGGGGGAGGGGCAGAGAGACAGAACATGAACGGGGGAGGGGCAGAGAGAGAGGGAGACGCAGAATCGGAAACAGGCTCCAGGCTCTGAGCCATCAGCCCAGAGCCCGACTCGGGGCTCGAACTCACGAACCGCGAGATCGTGACCTGGCTGAAGTCGGACGCTTAACCAACTGCGCCACCCAGGCGCCCCATATTTTACTATTTCTTAGGCATATCAAGAGAGAGAGAGGGACAGGGAGGGAAGCTATATATCCAAAGGTTACTAGTATCTCTAGGCGTGTCATTTTGGACAGTTTTAACTGTCTTCCTAAATCTTGTCTGTAAATTCCAATTGTTCATAGAATATAGAAAAAAAGAGCATAGTTAATATATATCCAAAGGTTACTAGTATCTCTGGGTGTGTCATTTTGGACAGTTTTAACTGTCTTCCTAAATCTTGTCTGTATATTCCAATTGTTCTATGTTCATAGAATACAGAAAAAAAGAGCATAGTTAATTCATGTCATTAATAAAAAAAAGGTTTAAGGAATTAAAAGGCACATCCACTTCAAAAAAGACACGTCCAGGCTGTTTTTACTCTCCTGTCCCCCTGGGGGCTCCCCATGTGTCCTGAACTGCCCGTCTCCAACAGAAAAGCCCCCTGGGCTATCACCGAATCCTCCCCCTCCCTGGCAAAGTCAACACTGGCCATGGTGCCATGGATTACCACCCACCTGCCCTGCCCACCTCTCCAGCCTTTGTGCTTCCTGAGCATTCCATCAAGATGGGACACTCCAGGCTGACTGAAGGCATGACCTATTTCAGACATTCTCTTTCCACCACAGTCATAACCAGGTACTTATTAACCAACCCCATGATTAACAAGAAAATTAAGTCTGAAAACAGGGCCAAGCCTCCAATCCACTCACTTCAGAAACTAATCTGTGTCAGCCTCCTCGATCTAGCTCATTTGCAATTATTCCTCACAGCCAAATTTCCCTTCCAAACATGGGAAATGATATTGAAAAAACTTGCGTTTATAAATCATTACCCTAATTCCCAAATTTTACTTTGGATCATCAGAGGAGCCCTAATTAGAAAACAAATACAAATATAGAACTTCTCATGCAGGCTTGGGAAAGTTTTTTTCTTGCCTGCTGGGAATATCGTTTAACCTCTTAGGACCACAATTTCCACCTTCACGATACACAGATAATAATTCCTCCCCCACATAAGTGTTGGTGGTTTCATGTATGTAAAGTGCTTTGATGATTTTTTTTTTTTTTTAAATTGCAAGGGCAGTGCCAATGCTGTTTCAAATCTCTCTGGCCCCTCACATCTAAGGCTTTCCTAATGCACCAAAGTGAAAGGTTTTCCTCCGTGTGATGTTTCCAGAGGAAGATATCATTCCTTTTTTCCCCCCCTTCCTTTTTTAGTGGGTTGAGGGCACAAACGGAAAGACACTGTAAGAAACGGTATGAGGTCTAACCATTTCAGGTGTGAAATGAACTTTCTCTGGCATCACCAGCAAAGAGCTCTGAGCTGCGGTGCTAACTCAACTCAGGGAGGCGAGCCAAGGCTGGAATAAAAGCCTTAATTGAGAATGCCTTTGTGTGAGCGGATTTAAGCAAGACCTTTCAAATTAATTTAACATAGTCTCTTTTATTTAATTCTCTTTGTTCAAATGTCAACTTTTTGTCAGAATCTAGTGTGCTGCTTTCCTTCTGTCCTGATGGGCTCTTGCATGCTCGCCCAGCAACATTTTCTCCATCCGGAGAGCCTGTCTTCTGTGCAGAACTCTGTCTGGAGCAACTCAGGAGGTATTTTCATCCATCTGGACAGAGACCTGCAGCCCCTGCTGGTTTTTCCACTCACAGGCAGGGTTGCTCTCTAAATGGGTCGTGCTGGTTTCCACAGAAAGGCCAGATGTCTAGTGTCAGACTGCCCTGAGTTCTCATCCAGGCTCTGCCACTTTTTCTCCGTGTAATCTTGTGCAAGGTACTTGCATCTCTGCGCCTCAATTTCTTCATCTGTAAAATGGGGATACCTAGTACTTCCTGGGCTGTTGCTGAGTTAACATAAAGCACTTGGCTAAGGGCCTGGCTCATGTTAAATGGGTTGTAACCACAAGTTATCATCATTATGACTGTCGTTATGATTTTGCTGGCTTTTTCCTTACCTGACATATCTCATGCTCTGCTCCCTGCCAGTCTTTAGCATTTGATACAGTTGGTGATGCTATTTTCTGACTCCATCCCCCTACCTACTCCTTCTGTAGCTTTGATGATGTTACAGCAACGTGATTGTGATTCTTCTCCTAACTCTTTCCCTGTTTGTTCTCTTCTCTTCTATTTACGATTTTTCTGAAAATGTTGGAGGCTGTGTCCTCAGACCTCTCGCCTCCTATTGGTATACTCTCTCAGCTATGACAATCTGTCCACGGCTTCAGATGTCATTTCTGTTCAGTGACTACAACATCCCAGTATTTCTTAACATTTCTCACAGTCTGCCTTCCTTCCTTGCTCTTTTCGTCCATTCTTCCTTTCTCTCCATCTCTCTTTCTGGAATTCCAGACCCAAATTTCAGCTGCCTGTGGAGCGTCATCATCAGACCAATCCATAACTGATTGGGGTCAGATGTGTTTCCTGCCTCCCAGTAAAGGTCTTCCTACCCGAAACCCAATCTTTCTTTTCCTAAGAAGGGCCCCATTGTTTTCCTAGCCATCCTCAAGAACTCAGAACTCCCTTTGATTTTTCCTTCTCTTTTATTCCTCCACATCCACACAACATGCAGGGTCTATGGCTTCTTTCCTGTCATAGTCCTGGCATCTCCCAGCCTCCAACGAGACACAGCCCAGAGTGCATTAAGCTCACTGCTGAGAGGCTGAGTTATGTCTTACATTAACCAGCTAAAGCTCTGCATTTCTGTAACCCCGCTCCCACTTTGTGTTACACCTGCTTCCATGTGAACCCTTCCTCAAGAGCATCTGGGGAGCTTTTAAACACCCTGGTGTCCAGGCCCTTCCCTAGTCCTATTATATCAGAATCTCTGTGTTGGTATCCAGGCATCCACATTGCTTCAAACTCCCGAGGTGATTCCAATGTGTAATCCAGGCTGCCAGCTACAGCTTAAAGAGAGAGCTAAGCAAGAGTCAGCTATAAGATCAGTGCTTCTCAAACTTCAGCAGATGTTAGGATCACTTGGAGAGCATGGTAAAGCACAGATTGCTGGGCTTTACCCCTAAAGTTTCTAATTCTGCAGGTGTGGGGAGGGAGGGGAAGGGGGTGCTGAAATTTGCATTTCTAGCAAGTTCCTAGGCGCTGCTGATGCTGTTGGCCTGGGGGGGGTACCAAACTTTGAGCATCATAAACTATTCTACTGGAGGCATCTGAAGGTGAATTCACTACGAGGAAAGTCACATTTCATTAGGTCTGAGTAGACTAAGGAATCCTAAGCAATGCTGTAACAAACGGCTCTTAGAAGATGACCCCGATTAGCAGGAGGTGAGAGGCAGTCACATCCTTTGTTCACAAATCCCTTATCTCTGCAATCACTTTGTCCATAGTGAAAAGACTAAGTTAATGTTCTGACCTCATTTACAATACTTAGGGTGATACTAGGTGCCCAAGAGATGCAAAACAAACAAACAAACTATGGTACAGATTGCATGGACTGTTTGTGTGTGCTTTTCCAATTCAAATTCCTAAGGGATTTCCTAAGCTCAGGAGTTTAGGTATATCTGTTTCTCTACTTATCATTGTACCTGTATCTATCTATCTGCCTATTAATCATTTTCTTTCTTCCTCCTTCCTTCCTCCCTCTCTCCTTCCCTCCATACCCCCCCTTTCTTTCTTTCTTTCTTTTCTTTTCTTTTCTTTCCCCTAAAATAAGGACCTTTGGACTAGGCAGCTCTCACAAATGTGGCAAAGAATATGGATGCCAACAAGGCAATTGCAGAAATATCCCATTACTGAGAAGAATGTGGTTTCTCCTTTTTCATTTCATTTAGGTTTTAAAGGTAATTCTGACCTGATAGGCAGATAAATCTGTATTCAACATCTCTTGACAGAGATCATTGTAAATAGCATTCCTACCCGAATTCTTGAGACTTTATAGCAAGAAAGAAAGATGATGAATGTAATCTGGAATGGAGTTTATAAATCTTTTCAAGACCTGATTTTTTCCCTACTTTTCTGAGCATCTGTATTACAACCAGATCTTTAGCTAATATTGTTCTTGTTCTGAAAAGCAAAGTTTATGAGAGTTGTCTTGACTGTGAGCACTTTGTAAGAGAAGGATGAGTCTCTGAATTCTGAGCAGAGGAAAAAAAAAAGGTACCACAGACTGTACTTGTTCAGCTAATGGCACAAATGAGACTTAAGAACCAAATGAAAGAGTAGAAATAGCGCAGGTCCTCATTGCTTGCTAAATTGGGGGAAAAATCCTACAAAGCTAAACTAAACCAGCTCATCAGTCAGTCCTTAGTCATATTCTAAAAGTGTGGATTAATCAGGAAGCGAGGGAAGAATGGAGCAGGGCCTCTGCCTCCCATTCTTTGAAGCACGCTAGAATGATGAGCCCAACATTATAAGCCTTTCTGCCATCAGAGACCAACCGAGTTAAGCTCATTTTGGGTGGTTATAAAGATTCATGCAGCAATTATTTAGAGGCTTGCACATCCACCCTTTAATCAGGCTGGGGAAATGCACATGCTGGCTATTTTCTGAATGTTTAGCAAGGAGGAAAAAGCAGGCATGATTCTAAAAGCAATTTCTCTCTAAACGCCTTGGAATTTACACTTCCCAGTTTCTATCCCTACACTCTTTGAGGTGAATCAGAGAGCCATCTATAAAAGTATCCAGAAAGGTCCTGAGAGGTTGATATGGGGACTGGCTTTGCCTCCCAGCTCTGACTCCGTCTGACCTCAAACACCACAAACGCAGCTTCAGTGATTGTCCCAGCGAGCAAGCTCTTTTCCTTTATGCCACTTCAGAACTTTCATTCTGTATCCAAGTGCCTTTCAATAAGGGCACATTTTCACCTCAGTGTTGGACTTTAGATTGTAAATGTTTCTCTTCCTAGAGGACAGATTCGAGTTCAAGTCTCCTTTCTACTGCCCCCATAATCTAGCACCAGTTGAGAAATATTTACTGAATGAATCCATGTATGAACAAATAGTAGATATCACATGTTTTGGTCAGGGGCCACATATCTTCACCATGAATTTTCTTCCTTTTCTGCCTTCCATTCATAATCCATGGTTTGCAGATAAGACCCTTCCCCACCAGATTCCACCCTCATACCCAGTTATTCCCCCTACTTGCCTGAATTCAGACACACCTGCATGCAGGCTCTGCATCAGCATTTCAAGATCTCCCCAGGTGCACCATGTTAATACTGCCATGCCTTCACACTTGCTGGTGGCTTTCCCTGAAAACCCACCTGCCAGCACCAGCTGACTACCGGTCATGATTTAGGATGCCAGGCAGGTGCCAGCTCCGTGGGAGAGTTTCATCAGTCCCAGCTCCAGCCCAGGCTGGGAGGGGCCTCGTTGTGCCCTTCTCTGCTCACCCGTGCTGTCACAAACTAGGTTACGGTCTCTCTGAGGCCATGTACCTGCTCTTAGTAATGGCTCACTCCGTGTATATTGAATAATGTGTCTATAACTGTAGATTCTCGATAAATATTTGTGGGATCCAAATGAATTAGTTATATCATTTCAAGGCAGTAAAAACTACCTGAAAGAGACTTCAGCTCCTTATGCCTCTAAAAACATTACAGAAAACATTAAACATTGATTGCCACCTTTTAAGCCAGTGGTTCTCAAAATTGCCCAGACCAGCAATATCAGATACCACCATAGAACAGGTTAGAAATACAAAATTTCAAGTCCTGCCACCTCAGAACTCTTGAATCAGAAATTCTGATATAGGGCCTAGAAATTTGTATCTTACCAGATGTCAAGGTGATTCTAGTGCTTGCTGGCAAGAACATCTGTTTTAATTAATTACAAGCAATATTTGGGGAACATCAACTTCAAATCTTAGGTCCATTCAAATCCTAGGTCCTATGCTTGCTTTGATGGTTAGACTGATTTGGTCAAGTCAGCCAAATTCCATGAGGTTTACTTTCTTCATCAATATAAAGCAAAGGGACCCAAGGCTAGTGACCAAAATGCCTACAGTAAATGTTTAGCAGATGTCAGTTCCTAAGTTATTGTTTCCCAAAACATATGCCATCAAAGATTCATCCCAAAAATATTGAAGAAGAGGAGGAACAACAATGCTGCCTGGTCAAATAACTGAGAAGTAAGGCATCTGTTCATGTCTTGGGGATTCTCAGTTCACCTAAGCATATTAAAGACTCTGAGAAGACTTACAACTTTCTTCAAAACTTTGATCCAGTCTTTTCCAAGCTTTTTCTATTTGTTTTCTTTCTCTCTCCCATCCCTCACTTCCATTTAAAAAGATTTTTTAAAAATGTTTATTTATTTTTGAGAGAGAGGTGGGGGAGGGGCAGAGAGAGAGGGAGACACAGAATCTGAAGCAGGCTCCAGACTCTGAGCTGTCAGTAGAGAGTGTCACAAGGGGCTCAAACTCACAAATAGTGAGATCACGATCTGAGCAGAAGTTGGAAGCTTAACCAACTGAGCCGCCCAGGCTCCCCTCCCTCCCTTCCTTTTTATTGGGGGAGGGGAGCATGCGCGCAGAGTACGTGCGTGGGTAGCAGTGAGTAAGAGGCAAAAGCTTAGTTTCTGGTTATTTAGGAGGACAAAACAAACAGAACATTTCCACCCTGGATTTGCATTTTATATTGTTTGCTTTTTTATTGGAATTTTGGAAAAAGAATGACCTCAAGAATTTTTTAGTGACATACTGAATGTTTAGAAAATATGAATTATTGTTTGGCAATCACCCAACAAACACTTATTGAATACATACTAAATGTCAGGTGCTCTCTTGGGTGTTGAGCATACAGAAAGAGGGGAAAGAACAAATCTGGATCAGAAAGGCCTGTATGAAGAGATGATATTTGAGCCAAGTTAATGAACAAGTCAGTCATGGGGAGAGAAGGGGAAAGATCTAGGCATATGGAACAGGAAGAGGAAGGCTGTCAAAAGAAAAAACTTGGTGCTTCTGAAGAATGCAAAAAAAAAAAAAGTCTAGTGTTGTTGCAGAGTGGAAAGTATAAAGAATAGAAATATAATAAGTTATGAGTGTTAGGCTGGCCAAATCACATCACATTAGCCCAAGCACATGGTCTGGCTTTATTCTAAGTGCAGTGAAAAACATCTTTTTACTAAATATGCTGCTTTGGCCTAATTTTTAGGCATGAGAATCTTGCCCTATATTCTTGATCTTCACTGGTGAAACTCAGAAACTTCAAACACCAGGAAAACCATATTTTTTCTCTCCATCCACCCCATCCACTCACCTATCTCCTCAACCCTTCCTCCACCCCTCCCAAGAGTCACCTCTGGCTTCCAACATGCCAGGCACTATGCTTAATAGGTAGCAAACGTATAAAGGTAAGTAAGACAAAGCTTCCATTCTCAAGGAATTGATCATCTAATAAAATACTTACAACGTGAAAGAGGCCTGGTAGAGGTATAAATGATTGTTCATTGCATTGAACTACCTTGCCATATTTCCCAGAGAGTCAATACGCATACTGGGGCTAAATCTTTGGGTGGAATGAAACAGCACAGACTCTGATTACTTACTATGTACAATGTGTTATTTGACCATCTTCAAAAGCATGAGAAGCATCATTCTTTGGGTCCTGAACTTGCATAGAGCACAGAAACTAGAGTAATAAGAATTCAAAGCTGACACATCAAACATAGTTCCTCTGTCACCCCTAAGACCTAATCTTCCTTAGGGGTTGGATCCCATACTTGAATGATTGTCCCACTACATAGTTTTAAAAGCCCTTGGAAATTATTTCCTTCTTTATTTCATTAACCAACGTCTTTTCCCCTCTAACACTTTCTTGAAATGCCTCTTACAAAAAACTTTTTCTGTTTCCTGTGGCAAAGGAAAGGAAGAAAAATAGTAGCAACGAAGCATATGCTAAGGTAATTTAAGAGTTGTGATAAGCCAAAAGGAAAGATAAACAGCCTCCAGAAACCCACAAAGTTAAAGAGGTTGTTCCTTTATAAAGAAGTCTAATTGGACACAGCAGGGGTCTTGATCAGTGTGCCTAGTTGTTTTATGGGCAGAATTTTCTACTACAATGTAGGAAGTTAAAGTGTGTATTCAACTTCTCTGAAATTGCTTTTCTCACATCCATCATTCAACCTTAAACTGGTATGAGCAATTGTGGAATGGGTAGGATCATGGAAATGTATGTATAAACACTACTCTTGAGGTATGTAATGACCATACAGTTTGGTATGCCAACTCTTTGGAATCTGCCAACTCTTTGGCTTGAGCAGCTCCTCAGTTATTGTCTCATTTTGAATTTCTCTTGTGATTTCTATAGTCCGTGAATTCTGAGTAGCCCAACCCCAACTGTTTACAGGAGGTGCCGATGCACCGTAAAAAGGCAACAAGGGAAAAAGAAGCCCAGTGAAGAGACGACGCTCTACCTCTGTATAGCCTCCAGAGGAATCTCCGAGTTAATGTCAGGTTTAATAAGGGAAGCTGGACAAAGATTCTAAGTTCTCTAGGGGAGGGTGCTTGATTCTACTGTCCATGTAGTATGCCATTACTATTAATAAACAATAATGGTAACTTGGCATGCCTGCTTCTCACTGTGCAAAGGAGAGACTATTTTTTTCCACACATTATCTTGAAGTATAATTATCCCTGTGTTATAAATGGTGAAACTAAAACACAGAGAAGTTAATTAAAGAACTTGCCCAAGGTAACAATAGTCCAAATGGGAAAGGGAATAAGGCATAGACTTTGGAACTCATAAGAGAGGGTTTTTCAGAACTGTAATGGAGGCAAAATAAGCCCATGGACTCCCACTTTTCCCTGCCTAGGAAATAGTTTTTGAAGTCTTTTTCTGGTCTTGCCCTCTGAAACAATAGGTTTTGAAAAGAGACACACCCTCATCCCTAAGTAGCTGCACAATGGATTCTGGATGGCACCTGCTGTGCCATGTAAGCTCTTTCCATGTGATCTCTGCTTTGGTTCAGTACCCTGACAACAGGGCGTGCTGCTGTACTACTGGTTCTCCACCTCAGGAAAGAAAGTCACTCCTGCATAGAGACCCTTGCAAATCCTGGATGCATTGTAACATGGGGTGTTTTTTAGATCAACCTAATTCGATCCAGGTTGTTCAGAACATGCAACTCGGCATGAATACGGGTATATATCTTCTATACATGTACAAGGAACTGCAGTTAGCTTATATTAATATATGCGCCTTACTTCCTCCATCTTGGAAAAGAGAGTTTTTCACATTTAATGTTCCTGAAATTAGGACTTTACAATTATTGTTCACTTTTAAAGTAGCATTTATTTTTTTCTCCCATGGAATGCTGTAATTCAGTCTATAGTGTGTTTACCATCAATGCCATTTATAATCAAGAATATATCATATTTATTTGTTTCTATCACAAGCCCCTTTCACTAAAGGATTTGTGGAATCTTAGAACAAAATACAACGACATATAAATAGAATTTACTCAGCACAGGAAGTCTCACTTTGTAAAAGTCTGAATCTTTTCCAAAGCAGGCTAAAGTCAAACCATAGAAGCCTCTGGGTTATTTTGAAAAAGGAATCTCAAACTGATCTTATGCTGCTATGAGAACATGGGCAAGTTAGGGCCAGCAGAGTCTCAGAGTTTCACAACTCATCAGTGTCAGACAGATTGCCAGAAGGAAGCCAGGGGAGCTGGCTCTGGTGTGACGATAGCCCTTTAAACCCAAGCAATGCCCAGCACCTGTGACACAATGGACATACTGCGGATATTTAATCAAGATGTGCTGACAATCCATGGCTAACATCAGAACCAGAGGTGAGGCAATCTTCCACATTGCATACTCCCATATCAAAAATAACAACAACAACAACAACAACAAAAATACTTGATTTTGAATTCTTCTCCTTCTAGCTCCTCAGCAGTGACCTTAGCAGACCAGCATAAAACTCAGCTATGTTATAAAGATATTTGGTCCAGGCTCCCCAAACTCACCTAACCTTTTCATGACCCATGTAAGCTTTTCTTCCTATGTACTTGTTAAGTCCACCTAGAGAAGTATAGAAAGTCAGAGTAACTGTGCAAAGGAAACAAAGAATTTGTCCATTAGGAGTTATGATCTTACTTGGTAAATACATTAAACTCATCACTGAGAATAGAGGTTAGATAGAAGAAACTGAATGCAGGTGAGAAAGCTACTGGTAGCTTAGGGGAAACCAAGGGAAATCAATTACAAAAGTAAGAGCATATTTGGAGAGTAGTATAAGTCTAGGGTGGAAGAAGTTTATTAGTTCAGTGTGTTAAAACAAATCAGTGGTTTGAAACACATATATGCATGTCTTCATGTAACACAAAATGAGAAAACAAACTATGACTTAATATATGTGAAAAGATAGACAAAGCCCTATAACACATTGAGTACCTGGGGGAAAATAATAGAAGGAAACCATGGTGGCGGGAAGTTTGAGTCCATCAGAGATGAAACACTGTCCACTGACAAGGTACTGGAGTTTTCTGATCCTCAAATGTCTTATCTGGTAAGTAGGGATATTAGTACCCTTTGTATGTACCTCACCACATAGTAGTAATGTGGGTTTTAAATAGATACTGAACATGACAGGTCTCATCACCACCATCAAAGTCAATAAGCTAGATAACTGAAACTACAAGTTCAAATACCTACAGAGGCCAAGGAAATCACATAAAAGAGTAAATGGAAAATACCTGCTCCATCTAAAAGGGACATCCTCTGCTTGGCTTAATTTATTTGTGGCTGTGATATAATGGAAGAGGTACTACATTTGTTGTTATTTCAAAAAAGAATTAAGACTACTTACATAAGATATCCTGATTTTCAATGTGGTCTCCTAAATAAAAACACTTAAAAAAATACCAGCAAAAACAAATGCAAGTAGCTTTGTAAGCTCATTTGCCCATTACCTCTGAAATAATGTATACGAGCTTGTTCCTTGAAATAGAAAATGTTATACTGACATAAGCGATGATTATTATTTAATATCATCATATGACCATTATCATCAATCCAGAGGGGCAACGGTTTCAGTCTCCTATCTTTGGGTGGGAAAAATTGTTTCTGAGCTCTTAAAGAGAGCTGACACACTGGGCGACACAAGACATCTTTGGAAATGGAGTAAATGTATTATGATTAGTTCTTGTTCTTTTCTTAGACCTGTGATATTTGAAAGAAAATATCTGGCCCCAGTTCTCCCAATACTATAAAGGTATATCATGTTCATGAACTGGAGGAATATTGTTAAAATGTCCACACAACCCAAAGCAATGTACAGATTCAATGCAATCCCCATCAAAGCACCAATGGCATTTTTCTCAGAACTAGAAAAAAGAATCCTAAAATATTTATAGAACCACAGAAGACTCTCAATAGCCCAAGCAGTCTTGAGAAAGAACAAAACTAGAGGTATCACACTTCTTAATTTCAAACTATACTATAAAGCTCCAGTAATCAAAACAGTATGTTACTGGCACAAAACCAGACACGTGGCTCAATAGAACAGAATAGACAGCCCAGAAATAAACCCATGCATATATGGTCAATTAATCTATGACAAAGGAGGGAGAAAGATACAATGGGGAAAAGACAGTATCTTCAAAAAATGGTGCTGGGAAAACTAGACAGCTGCACACATACAAATGAAACTGGACCACTTTCTTACACTATATATAAAAATAAATTCAAAATGGATTAAAGACTTGAATATAAGACCCAAAACCATAAAACTGCTAGAAGAAAACAGACAGCAAGCTCTTTGACTTGTCTTTTAGCAATATTTTTTGGACCAGTCTTCTTAGGCAAGAGCAACAAAAGTTAAAATAAACAAATGAGATTAAATCAAATCAAAAAGCTTTTGTACAATGGTAAAAAAAAAAAAAGTACAACAAAATGAAAGAGCAACCTATTGAGTGGAGGAAGATTTTTCAAATCATCTGGTAAGAACTTAACATGACTTAATATCAATACAAAACAAAACACTAAATGAACAACCCAATTAAAAAGTAGAATACTTGAATAGATCTTTCTTCCAAAGAAGACCTACAAAAGGCCAACAGGCACAGGAAAAAAATGCTCAACATCAAAACCACAAGGAGATATCACCTCACATCTGTTAGAACGGCTATTAGAAAAAGACAATAACAAGTGTTGGTGAGGATGTGAAGAAATAGGAACCCTCATGCACTATTGGTGGAAATGTAAATTGGTGTAGCCACAGTGGAAAACAGTATGGAGGTTCCTTAAGAAGTTAAAAACAGAACTAACATATAATCCAGCAACTCCACTTTTGAGTATTTATCCAAAAGAAAATGAAAACAATTTGAAGAGACATATGTTCATTGTAACATTATTTACAACAGCCAAGATGTGGAAGCAACCTAAGTGTTCACTGATAGATGAATGGATAAAGAAGATGTGGACAATGAAATATTATTCAGCCATAAAAAAAGGAAATCATGCCATCTGTAACAATATGGGTCGACCTAGAGAGTATCACGTGAAATAAGTCAGAGAAAGACAAATACTGTATGATTTCACTTATATGTGGAATCTAAAAACACAAGGAAACAGAAACAGAGTTGGATACAGGAAACAAACTTTTGGGGAGAGGAACAAAATAGATGCAGGGGATTAGGAGATACAAACTTCCTGTTATAAGATAAGTCATGGCCTATAACGTACAGCACAGGGAATACAGTCACTAACATTTTAATAACTTTGTATGGTGACAGATGGTAACTACACAGATCGTGGGAATCGTTTTGTAATGTATAAAAATATCAAATCACTATGATGTACACCTAAAACTAATAGGATATTACATATGAATTACACTTCAATAAAAATAAATTATCCTAACATGACAGAAGAAAAAATGAAGGGTCCAAAAAGACAGGTGACATGGTGAGTTCTCAGTAAAATTAGGATTCAGATTGGATTCTCTGGCCCCCACTGTTACCAGGGCCCTTTTCTTTTTTACCATGACTTTCCTTTTTTGTTTCACAGATTCTTTTTATCTTCTGAACCCTTTCAGCAATTTGAGATCAATAAAGAGAGGCAGAAAGGGCCAAGTCTGCCCAGTGTAATACGACTTTTTTCCCTCCCTGTGAATTATTTTCACAACCAATCGTCAGTCTCTTAAATTCTAACTAGTTTTCAGTTTTCAAGAGATGGTAAAGAAATCATAATACTAGCATCCTAATATTTAAATAAGTGGTGTCCCATCCTATCTCTTTGCATTTTTTTTTAAAGCAAATTGCTTGACCCGAGTGAGAAGAACATGAGAAGAACCTACATAGAAATAGGTGTGGGGTCATAAGCTGGTAAAGACCACTGCTCCTTATTGTAGCAACAAAACCTCTGATACAAATGTATCAAAGACAGCAGTTACTGCAGAAAGAGTAATGTGTAAACCAGTATCTTAAGCAGGCATAGTGGAAGGGGTGGGTGGGTAATGGTGAGATGCCCCAAGGAGATGGAAAAGGTCATTGAGATGAAAATAAGCTTGGGAACTTGGAAAGAGTGCTCCATTACCACAGATGGGAAGAAAACACAGTGTCCAGTCATATGGAACAGAATGAAATGCGATTCCAGTCAAGTGTGAATGCCACTGAATGCATTGTAGAACTATTTGGGGAGCTGGAAGGAAGGAATATGAGTCCTGTCCCCACCCCTCAAGTCCACAGTTGGACATCAACACAATTCAAAAGCAGGAATTTGTAAGATCATCACTTAGATGAATGAATCTTTGTAAATCCTAAGTGAGGATGAGGGGTGGGAAGATGTGATAAAGAAAAAATGGTGGTCTTTCTGCATAGGGGCATGGACTATTCTGCTGAGGTGTTAAAAAGATGTTACACCATTAGCTGAGTTTATTTATTTATTTTTGAAGTTTAAGCAAGGAGACGCAAAGTCGGTCTTTGGAGTGGAAAGGTGCAGGATGGGGGAACAGGAATGACAGATCACTGCCTTTATTGTTAGCTTCCAATGGTTGAATGTTCACTGATGGAACTGGTTCAACTCCAAGAGGCTGTCTTAGAAACAATTATTGTTTTCCACTAAAATACAACTGTAGCAGAAAACATTAATTTAAGTGATAACTGCCCAAATTCTTCAATATCAAGAATGCGTGTATCCTCTCATCTTTGGATTTACAAGCCAAGAAATACAGACAATAAGCAACAGAAATCATAAAACAAAAGATTTGACAGAAGATAACAAAAGAGAGTGCTGGCATTGGCTTGAGGGGAATCAGAGAAAAGCTGGTATTGGAATTCTAAAGTGCCACACAGAATAGTTTTCCCATACCTTATTAGTTTATTCAGATTCTAGAGTTTGAGTATTAACTGTATTTGTTTTCCTTACTGACTTTTGGTTTTCTGTGCCAACCTTGCTGTACTATGCCATCAACCAGAAATGCCTTCTTCATTCTTTACCTCTTCTACTACAGAATGAGGAAAACAGCTTGGGAGCCAGGGTCTATCCCCACTACTTTCTTGGACCATTCTTTAGAAATTGAAAATATCCTCTGCCTACCTTTCCTCCATCCTTTGACTTCATTCACTATTTGTTGTTCTTTCACAATGTTGTTTACTGAGAGTCTGCTATGGGCCAGAATCTGTGCTAACTAAACACATAGAGTAAGTAAAACAGAAGACAGGGAGATTTGGTTCTTGTCTTCCAGGAGCTTTAATCTAAAACTGAATGTAGTCAAACAGCACAAGGAGTTCAATAAGAGAGAGACATGGGAAGGGAGATTAACCCAGACTAGGAGGATCAGAAAGGTTTCTTGGAGAGAAGACCACCATGTGCAAAAATTCAAAGTCACAGCTGTGGCATATTCATGGAGTGGGGTGAATGATGAGAGATGGGGGCAGGGAGGGAGACAGAGCCTTTTACAATAGGCTTAGAGGTATAGACTATAACCAGGGAACAAGGGGATACCACAGAAGAGTTTCAAGCAGCAGAGAGACTTGTTTACATATGCATTTTACAGAGATTCTGCAGATAGAATTGTGAACTGGATTAACAGAAAGACAGACTAAAAGAAAGAAGGATCAATTAGAACCATTTATATCCCTGGGCCAAAGATAATATTAATTTGAGCTACGGGAGTAGCAGCAGGGATAGAAAAATATCTGAGTCAAAAATGATAGGGTTTGGCAATTTATTTTCGGTAGAATTGAGGGAAAGATGCCTTCTAGGTTTCTGACTTGAGCAAATGATTGGATGATGGGGCATGCACTGAGATAAAGGAGACCAGAGAAGGATCAGATGGAGGAACATGTTTGGGTTTAAATCTGTTAAGTTTCATTCCAGAACTGGAATTGACATTTGAATTGTCTATTGGACATCCTAGAGGAAATATCCAGGGCAGTTAGATACCTTAGGTAAAAGATTTGACCTGGAAAAAGGGATAGCAGGGCCATAAAGTCATAACCAGTAATTTAAATTTTGAATGTGAATGATCTCCCCATGGGAGAGTGTGTAAAAAGTAAAAGAAAAAGGGCCTGGGTTTTAACTTGCAAATGCTTTGGCATTTAAGGGATAAACAGAGAAAAGGTATTCATAGGAAGACAGAAGTGGTCAGAAACAAAGGAAAGAGGAAGAGAAGTATGTAGAACCAGAGATGCCAAGGGAAAGGGCAGTTAAGGAGGAAGAACAGTCACAAACGGTGAGATCTGATTAGAAATGTTTACTAAATTTAGCAAATAGGAGGGTCTGGTGAGTGCAGTAGAAGTAGTTAATAACTAAGCAAAAATAATAGGTTGCAGAATAGGTGGGAAGTGAGAATAGAGTGAGAGAGGATAGAAAACACTTCCTAGAAATTTTTCACAGAGAGAAATAATTCCCTACATATTTAAATCCTGTTGGCAAAGATCCTCCAGGGAGGGGATACTACAGGAAGAAGGTGAGATCAGATGGGATCTAGAACACAGGGGTGGGGGGGGGGGGGGAAGACGACTATGATGGTTTCCCATTGTGGCAGAAATAAGATAGGAGGCTTTGAGCTCTATACCCATAAACAACATCTAGCAGCTCTGTCTTGCTTCCTATTCAACTAGATGCTGATATGTGTTGAATTGTGCCCCTGAAAAGATATGTTGAAGTCCTAACCCTTGGTATCAGTGAATGTGATCTTATTTGGAAACAGGATCTTCACAGACGTAATTAAGTCATCTTAATTGTACTGAGTAAGAGTGAGCCCTAAATCCAATCACTGATATCCTTAAAAAGGGGGATTTGGAGACCCAGAGATACACACAGTAAGAAGATGACCATGGAAAGATGGAGGCAGAAATTAGAGTTACATGGCTACAACCAAGGAATGCCAAGTGTTGCTGGCAACTATTGGTAGCCAGGAGAGGGAAGGAAGGGTTTTCCCCAAGAGCCTTTAGAGGGAGCATGTATCAACCAACACCATGATTTTGGACTTCTGTCCTCTAGAACTGTGAGAGAGTAAGTTTCTATTGTTTTAAACCACCCAGTTTGAGGTGCCATCTAACAGTAGCTATAGGAAACTAATACAGATTGCCAAAACCAGGAATTCCCTAAACTAGTACCTAGAGATTATGGCCATACCGCCAAAAACTTAGCATTAGAGGCAACTACCTCAAAGGCACCATCAACTCAGGGCAGCAGCTACTAAAAAAAATGAAAAAATAAGTCTTCCTTAGATAAACATGCATCTTTTCTCATCACGCCATATGGTACCCTCTTCTGTTCTAACAGTGATCAAGCTCACACCCACAATCAGAGATGATTTTAGATCTACAAACATTACAATGACCTGCAGTCAACAGGCCCAAGTAGGAAGGCCTTCACTGAAGATGCATCTGCCTCTATACAGCTCCTGTCTACCATTGTCCTTTTAAAACTGGATCAATGAGAATGCCTTGAATGCATCTCGACTTGCACCAAATATTAAATGATATAGAGAGACCAAAGAAATGACCCTTGTCTTTAAGTGGTGACAATTTAATGTTGACACAAGTGACTTATATGCATGAAATACCAAGAGAATATTACAAATCAGAATGTAATGAAGTGCTAAATTGAATAAGGCAGACTGTAAGACTGTGAGGCAATTCTGACTCTGGCTCACGTTGGGCAGAGTTGGTTGGGAAAACTTTGGGAACAAGATGGGACCTGTACTGAGATGGATGCTGGCTTAGTAATGAGGAAGCAGAGTGGTTACATTACTCTCTCTGTTTTGTGCCATCCTAAGCTGGGGATTTTTAGTAAGGCTGGGGGCAGGGTTGGGATAAAGAGCTAAAGTCCTAACAACTGCACGGGGCTCCCTAATCAACAGAAACAAGTGTAGTCAAATCTACAGATATGATAAAAATGCTCCAGTGCCTAACCATTCAACACCTAGCACTGTCTCAGACACACAGCCCTTGATCAATACATATTTGCTGAATGACAATACGCCTGAGAATATTAAATAGCTACCATTTGGAGGTTCTGACATTGTATTAAGTGTTCTGCATGCCTGCATCTTTTGTATTTTCTTTTGACTTTGTTTCTTTTGATCAAAATTTAGAAAATGAACTCAGTTTAAATGATCAAATAGTTATACAACATTTGGTTCAAAAATAGCAATCATTTTCCATCACCACCAATTTTTTCCTTCCCAGAGGCAACTATATTTACCTTTTTTTTTTTTTTTTTTTACATAGGAGAGGCTGATCTTGGCTTTTTGCTCTACCTTCCCAGTACAGATGTATCTTTTCCATCTCCCCATCTTTCTTAGATAATGCTTAGACTGTTATTAAATGTTGACACTATTATGGCCATGTAAATGCTATTCAGAGCTAAACCATGTAGTAAATCATGAATATTTTTAAATTTTTTGATTATTTTTTTTCTGGAGTTGTCTTTTTAAAATTTACTTTAGGAGTGCCTGGGTGGCTTAGTCCATTAAGCGTTCAACTCTTGATTTCAGCTCGGGTTATGATCTCATGGTTTGTGAGTTTGAGCCCCACATCAGGTTCTGCACTGAGAGCTGGGAGCCTGGTTGGGATTCTCTCTCTCCCTTTCTCTCTGCCCCTCCCCCCTCCCCTGTTCTCTCTCTCTCTCTCTCAAAATAAATAAACATTAAAAAAAAGATTTACTTTAATTTCTATACACTTATCACTCCAGAGACTGATTCCTGTGGGTCAAGTTCCTGTTGTACTACTTAATTACTAAGTATCCTTAGGCAAGTTACTTAACCAATCTGTGCCATAGTTTTCCCTTCTGTACAACAGGGATAATAGCAAAACACAGTGTAGTGGTGTCAATTTCTCCAGACAAAACACCACAAAGCATGTTGTGGTCAAACAAAGTTGAGTTTACTAACTCACTGCAAGGAGGAATGGGGAACCATGGAGTGCTTCAGTAGAAGGGGACTGTAGGGGGCTGTGTTATGTGATCTTAGAGAAGGCTCAAGGAAACAGGTTCACTCTGCATTTGGTGCTGTCAGAGAGGGGGTGATTCTGTGATCAGACATTTCAATGTATTGTATCTATAGGAAGGGTTGACAAGAAGAGGCTGATGCTATAACTGATAAAGAAAGAACACTCATTTCAGCCTGGAGAGGGAAATGTTTTGAATATTTGTGTTTGGGATAACAACCTTGTTTCTGTCTGTGTTTAAGCAATATTATAAAGTGGTGTTATTTTTATTTCATCCTAGCCACACAGTGGCCTTGTTGCGTTTTGGTGTTCTCCAAGATTGTTTCTACTAAAGGAGAGAACACCATGACCCAGCTGGGGATGCCAGGCTAGCTCCAGACAGCACCTCTGCCTAGATGTTGGCATCAGGCTGGTTCCTAGCACCAAGGGCTACTTTTCTCTTTCTCAGTGGTGAGGATTAAATGAGATATCATTTACATATAAAAAATGTATGTTGCCATACATGGTATGCCATACATGTTGCCATACATGGTTGCCATAGAACAAGCCCTTAAAATGTTTGTTATAGGACACTAAAAGCCAGGCAACAAAAGAGAAAAGTAGGGAAAGTGGACATCAGAATGAAAAACGTTTGCCTATCCAAAGAGACTCAAGAGAGTGAAAAGGCAACCTGCAGAATGGGAGAAAATGTTTGCAAATCATACTTCTAATAAGTGACTGATATCTGGAGTACATAAAGAACTCCAATTCAACAGCAACAAACATCTTATTAAAAGCT
Source organism: Lynx rufus (assembly GCF_022079265.1). NCBI lineage: Eukaryota > Metazoa > Chordata > Mammalia > Carnivora > Felidae > Lynx > Lynx rufus. Next base: position 181,219,452 of record NW_025814823.1, read on the forward strand.
AGGCAAAGGACTGAAGCACATATTTCTCCAAAGACAACACACAAATGGCCAATAAGTACCTGAAAAGATGCTCAAGATCACTAATAATTAGAAAAATGCAAAAAATCCCACAATGATCTATCACCTCACATTCATTAGAATGGCTACTATAATAAAAAAAAAAAAGGAAACAAAATAATCATCAGTAAGGACAGAGAGAAACTGGAATCCATGTGCATTGCTGGAGAAAATGTAAAATGGTATAGCCACTATGGAAAACAGTATGGCAAATCCTCACAAAATTAAACACAGAGTTACTGTATGTTTCAGTGATTTCACTCCTGGCTGATATACCTAAAAGAAGTCAAAGCAGGTACTGGAACAGATGTTTGCACACCCATGTTCATAGCAGCATTATTCACAATAACCAAAAGGTGGAAACAACCCAAGTGTCCATTGACCTATGCATGAATAAACAAAATGTGGCATAGAGATACAAAAGAATATTGTTCAGTCTTAACAAGGTAGGAAGTTCTAACACAGGCTACAATATGGATAAACCTTGAAAACACTGTCCTGAGTGAAATAAGCTGGTTACAAAAGGACACATATTGTGTGATTCCACTTCTAGGAGGTACCTAGAGTAGTCCAACTTATAGAGACAAAATAATATGGTGGTTGCAGGGGGTGGGGTGGGGAGGGGAAGTAGAGAGTGTTTTATGAGTCCAAAGTTTCTGTTAGGGAAGATTAAGATGTTTGGAGATGGGTGGTGGGGTGATTATAACACTGCGAATACATTTAATGCCATAGACTGTATGCTTAAGAATGGTAAAAATGGTGGGGGTGGAGTCTGAGTGGTCAGTTGGTTGAGCATCCAACTTTGGCTCAGGTCATGATCTTGCAGTTTGTGAGTTTGAGCCCCACATTGGGCTCACTGCTGTCAGCCTGTCAGCACAGAGCCTGCTTCAGATCCTCTGTCCCCCTCTATCTGTCCCTCTCTCACTTATGCCCTCCCCAAAATAAATATTTAAAAAATGGTATAAATGGAAGATTTCCGGTTATATATATATTACTACAATAAGTGTTAGCTAAACTAAAAAACAGTATCAAACCTGACCTCTGCTCCAACTGTCTAATTCTTTCAAAATATTTAATGCAAAAAAATGCCATTTAATATTCATTACAACTGTAGAAGCTTTATTACTTTTACTACTGTTTTACAGGTTAAAATAAAAAAAGGAGACCTAGATTATGTTGTTCAACATTATTGTGTTAGAAAGTGGCTGAGCTATAATGTGAATCCAAGTAGGACAGACCTCAGAGTCCAACTCTTAAGAATATGGTTACTCTGTATTATTTTGGGAGACGTCAAGAGATTTACCTGGGGCTAGGACTCTAACTTCTATTGAAACTGCCCATTGGTAAATGTAATCCATCTTTTCATTCAAGAGAGAACTGAGATATCTCTAATAAGGGAATGGGGCCACACTTTAAAGTGGCTATTGAAAAGTATGCAAGAAGCTACTTAAGATTAAATGCAGTTTTTAAGGGACTTTCGGAGAAGCTGAAGTTCTGGATAAAAGCTGTTAGGGCAGGAAACTGTTAAGATGTGGCATATAGCTACTATTTTCTGGGCTTGCCTAGGACCTCTTTGTGTATGTACCAAGGAACAGGGACAGAGATGGAGAGGTAGAATGTACACAACACTTATCGACCTTGGGAATTTTGTCAATAGCAAGATTATTTGCTGAGGAGGAGCAGTTCTGTGCCATATGTCACTTCTACGCTGCGCATCTCCAAAGGAATTACCTGTCCATCTTGCCTGTGTGCTCATTTGCACCATGGTACAGAAAAGCGGTTCCAACCCTAGCTGGGCTGGAAATTGATGGACCTTCAATCAAAAAGTGTATCTGTGTTGCAAGAAGGCACATCAGAAAAGAAAAGGTCTGGTCTCTGTTTGCTGTACTCCTGGGCTAGTTACCAGCATCAGGAAGGAGTCTTGAGAACCATCATTTCCCAATTCTCAGGGTAAGAGACATTGTTTCAGAGGCCAGGGTGAATCTCTAGGAGCCCAGGTCAGTGCTGGAGGCAGTATGCTTTTTCCACTTGCTGCCGGGTTGGCTTTTAACATTTTCAGCTAAGTGTTACAGTCCCCCAGGTCACATTTCTCATCTTCTGCCAGAAAGCGGTAAGGAGCTGCTTTGCTGACTGTAGGTCAGTGGCCTAGAGGGTGGAGCGAAATCCCGACTACCCAGGAGGAGGGTATGGGGGCCCTATAACTGGGACAGCCTGGTTAAGCTGGGCACAAGGGACTTACAAAAAGAATGTTAGAGCAAGAATGGAAGGTTAGAGACCTTTTGGTCCCAAGGACAACCTTGACAGGTAGGGAAGCAGTAGCACAGGGTAACTGAATGATTTGCCAAAGATCAAGCTGTGAATCAGGGACAGAGCAGAGAACAACCGAGTTCTCCAATTTCCACTTCAGAGCTGCCCCATTACGTCTGTGATTCCCAAACTTATCAGACCAGAAGAACACTTGAAGGGAGTCATAAAGTCACAGTTTCTAACCCCCTCTGAAATTTATTAAACCGAAGTCTAGGGGAAAAGTGTGGGGATATGTGTGCTTCTCAGAGAAGTGGAAGAGTATTGTGTGATGCTGTCATTATTTTTTCAGACTTTAAAAAACTGTAGCCCATCCCCCTTAATATATTGTTTTCACTGCATTCTGTGCAGTGCGTATCTATTTAAGCTACACAAATATTTTAACATTTAAGAGAGGGATGAGGAAAAAAGTCTCTGAAGTTAGGAAAGTTGGATTTGAAATCCAGGTTCTTCATTTCCCAGCTTTGTGATATGGGCAAGTTACTTCACTTCTCTGTGCCTCAGTTGTCTCATCAATAAAATGGGTACAATGGCAAACCTTACTGCCTTGGGATGTGGTGGGGGGGGGTCACATAACAGTAAATGAAGAAAGGTATATGAAGTGTTTGGCCTAACAGCTAACACGAGGGGAGGAAAAATTCTCAGGCTGAGGGCCGAACCCCATGTGGCTATGCACTTAGGGCAGGAGCAGTGGCTGTCTCTGTGACCTCTACACCCTTGAGACACCACCCTGGACTTGGCCACACTGCTCAGGGGCCTGGGAACTCCTCTGGAGGAGAAGCAGCCAGGGCCAACCACTGCCTGGGCCCCAGGAAGGGGTTACAGGGAGCTCTGAACATCTGACTCAGACAGCCAGGTTGAGCCAGGGAAGAATTTAGAACCAAGTGGCTCACGCACGAAACAAACTCAATGTGATAAAGGGAATGACGTTGGGACTTGATTTCCAGACCCTAAGATCACAGGTGAGAAAGGAAGTCTTTCCCAGACAGGTGTACCCTCTCTGGTCAGGAGTCCTACCCAGAGTATCCATCCTGTTCTTTGCATCGGCCCTGCCACGACAATGTGCCCAAGCAGGGTTTTTTAAAACCGTCTCATTTAAATATGAACTATAAAGGCCTACAGTGCCTAAAAACGTCCAAAACAGAACACAAAAGAGGTCTACTGAATATTTTTTATAAAATAAGTATATTCCCCACGTGGAGACATTCTGATCTGCCCTCCTTCCCTTTAATTATCTGTTTTTTTCCATCATACATGATAAAAATAAGTCAATTAATAAAATGAAAGGATGTACTGAAGACAATTAATTTATTTAATAAATATTGAGCATCTGCTATGAATCTGAGATCAGAAACCCTGCGGTGGAGGTCTCCACATGATGGAGTGAAGCAGAGGAGACAGCAGAGCCTACAAAGGGCAGAAGATGAAGTCAAAATGCAGGACATGCGGAGAGGTGGCAAAGCACCTCACACTGTACAATGACTTTTAAAAAAGGAGTCAGTGTTATCAGCACAGGACAATCATCAATGTGCATAGTAATTGCTGTGAGCTCTTCAGAAAATCCAAAACTGAATTAAATTACACTGAGCATAGCTGCTTAAGAGGGCAAGACAATTTATAGTATGTTAGAGAAAAGAAATTCACCCAAACCTAAAATATAATAAGGGGGAAGAAGTTTCATTAACTTAAGAAAAATTCTGGGTACCCCCTTTTTGCTTGTCCCAAATCCAGCCCCATGGACGATGGGCGGGCCATCCTCGAATGGTATGCTTTCATTTTCATCAGAATATAGAAGTTCTAACATATCTGTGGCTATGCAGACAAATTTGTAACATAGAATATCTGTTTTTATAGGTCTAACTACAACCTCAAAGTCAGTTAATTCCTAGAAAAATTTAGTCATGAGCAATGATATTTAAGGACTCTTGTCTCCGGGAATGAGGTATATACATGGTAAAACTAAGGTTTATCTATGGATCAAGTTTTATCCCTGGGCTGTGCAATGTTTGGACATTTGTAGAATTGTCTTTTAACTGCAAGTGTTTTCTATGGCTTATGTGGGGGACATTTACAAGAAATTTTGACAGGAAATTCTTTAGCAAATGTATTATGGCATGGTACTGAGAATTTAGTCATCTGGGATGCACACATTATCTCTTTTAAGAGAAATTTATTTCTGGCCTCCCTATGAGAATTCATAGAATTTCCCTGAAGAAGTTGATTTGTTTTCATCTCATGGATGTTATGCATCTTGTCCTAAATGTGTTTCCCTTTTTTCTTTGGTTTCTAGGAAGCTTAGAATCAAGTTTTCTGCCTATCTTAAAAAACGGAATGTGACTTTACATATGAGCCTATACATATGTTTCCCACCCTATCTCCCATACATTTTTCCTTCACCCTTACTGTGTCATCTAATTATAGTTTTCCAGTAAAAAAAAGTGTTATAAGCTATCAAATATTATGGGGGAGATATAAGAAAATGAACAAATGAATAGATGGTTGAATGAGTGAATGTATGGATGGCTGAATAAATGAATGGAGTTGTTCTCTACACTGGATCTTGGCCAAGAGGTGGGAAGTGATGGAGTTCTTGCTTTCTGATGCTGAATAAGTAAGGTAATCATTAAGTTAGGTAAGCAACTGAATTCTTGGGCCACTCATGGAAACCTGAAGCTGGCTGGTCCTGATGTACTATTTTTGTTTATAATTAACTAAGACATTGCTTTTTTTAAAAAGGGCCTGGGGCACCTTTAATGCACTAATGAAGACTCTCCAACTGAGACATCTCTTTTGCCACAAAGGACCAAATGAAAGGGTCCTGGCAGAGACTTCCTTTTTACATTCCTTCTGTATAGTTTGATGTTACTAATGAAGGTTTTAAACCCTTTATTTAGACTTAAAAAAAAAAACCCAAAATTCAACCTTTTATGAGAGGGGAGGTGAGCCAATGTTTTTAGATTATCATGTGGCTGCATGTATATTTTCTGCCTTGTATGCTGATAGCAAACTGCAACCCTATTCTGATTTGGAAGGTTGTCTTATTCTTCCATCTGCAGGATCCTCCACTATGCTGCTGCTAGGATCCAGATTTTTTTCCAGATGAGTTATTTCATAGGATTTGAAATTATGCTTCTGTATACAGGAAACAACTCTGGAGCTAACCCGCTCTGGCAGAAGATCAGAACACGGGATGAGCCACTTGCCAGAGCTCAACTACCTGGAAGAAAATGCTTGAAGGGAAAGGAAAACACCACTCTTCAAAGCATCTCACTAGCCATATCTGGATATCTGCTCGATTGGCATAGATTGAGGGTTAGAACAATTTGGCTCCGGAGGTGCTGAGGTTTTAGTACTGTCCACTAAAAAATACACTACCATCATAGAAAATAATGACAGTGAAGTCATAAAGGTGAAGTTTTCTTGTTGCTTTGAGGATGTTTTCATGTTGTCAAAAACATTTTAGTTGTGTAGTTTATGTCCAGTTTGTCTCTTTAGAACAGAGGCTCTTTGGGCAGGAAATGTGCACAGCGACTCTCCTAACGATGGGCTTCACTAATGTTAAGTATTAACAGCAACAAGAAGAGGCCAAATAAATTTTTTTTTTTACTGTCATGTATGGGCTGAATATGTTGGAAGAGGTTTTATTTCACATAAGAAAGAGACAAAGATCAAATTGGTACCAGATCTTCAGAACACAAGGTCAGTGACAAGAAACCAACTTAAAAAATTCTGTGTAATTAACCAGCTAAACGTAACACAACCAATCACCTGGTCATTTTGTTTGTGTCAAGACACCTACAGAAAATCCAGCCCCTTTCATCAAATTCAATTCAGAACACGGAGACACAGCTTTGTACTTTGCATCTTCTGTGTCAAACTCTATTTTCGATCCTTTATGTCAAATCTAAATTCATGGCAACAGCATTCAGATCTTGATAGAATCCCCAAATCGCCCTAGACCCCAAATCCATTCCACAAGACACACACACACCTAAGAGCACACATATTTGTACTGGATTTGCACTCACTTAGCTAAGCGAGAGTCAAGAATTTTGAATGACTGCCTGTTGGCTAGAGCTTTAGCAAGTTTTCATATAAGTACCTGCTGAAAACAAGGGTATTGCACAATCGGGTGTTCACCCCTCGGGTGAAGAAATCATATCCGTACAGCTCTCATTTGGGATGAAAATGGACCCTCAAATGTTCTGTGGTATTTTCCCTGTTACTGAAGCTTAAATCACTATCAATCTTAAGCGAGCTGAACAAATTGATGTGACTGATGAAAAATGGATAAGTTTGACTCCGAACACACAGAACTGTTGTGTCCACCAAAATGAGGTCTTGATTAGTCAGAAAGCCAACAAAAATACCCTATCAACAACTTACAATCTGATACAATGTCAAAAAGGAAAAGAAATCACTCAGTGTTATCACTGAGAAAACGTTCTGTATGGCCCTGAGATACAAACTGACCTCTCTTATGGAAATCATCTTTGCCTGGCTATCTATATATGCATAAAAGGATATACTTTTTAAAAGCTCATTTTCTCCCTAATAATTGTCTGTTTTTAAAAAGCTATCAGCAGGTGCACCTCATTTCAAAAGCCTCTTGTCCTTCATAATACAATATTCATCACGATTACATAGTATGAAATAAAAAGCAGCAAAACATAAGCGAGGATAGTTCAATTAAATGCAACATAATCTCTGCAGCAAAAAGTGGTTCTGTAGCTAAAATCAGGTTCCAATGAAAGGAAAAAGGGAATATATTTCCACATATTTTTAATTATATAGAATTTCCTCAAACATGATTTTTCATAATATATTCCATTAAGTTAACATCACATTTGAAGAAAGAGCATTTTCCGATTTCATTTTAAGCCTGATTTTGAGCAATTACAGTGTCATTGTTCCGCGGTAGAAAGGTTGAATTCATTTACTGTGTGGTTATGCTAGTTATGATTGATGTCTCTTCTCCAAATGATAAACCAATCACCCCAATGATGTAATGTCATTTTAAGAGTGCCATAATCACATTTCTCTCAAACTAGAAGCTCTGATGAGTTCTAATAAAGATTTATGGTAGATTAAAGGCCTTCATAATATCAACAATGGATTGCTCATTTGATGAGAGATTTGATTAGGTAATTTTTTTGAAAAAGAATACGAGTTTACTAAATATATCAGGCCTGGCTTTGAAGAAGGGCATGGGCCATCATAGAAAGCAGTCCATCATTCCATCTTCAGAATGAATCATCTTCAGTATATTTCTAAACCAGAGGTTGAGGCCTGTGGTGGCATATTCTCATGGATGAAGCCAAAACACAACCTCACCAAGGTGCACTCTTGGCATGGAAAGCTCCTTATTGCCTTTGATGGGATATGTTAATTAACATATTGAGACGATAACTCCAAAGCTTTTGGTCAGGAGCAATTAATTTCTGAAAACGTCTCTCTTTGGGCCATGGGTACTTAACCCTAGATGTCGTCCACTCCTATGTTTGTATGTTTTGTGAACATTTCACCAACAAGACATCAAAATAAGGCATGACCATTGCTGAGCCCAGGGCAATTCTACCTAAAATCCAGAGATTGGAGCTGCAGCAGTAGCCACAAAATCCTCAGAGGTGGCACAGAACCTTGTGACCAGTGCCTCTGCTCTGTGCAGGTGAAAACCACAAGGAGAATTCAAGTTTTAGAGGCAATATTTATCATGGTACCATGCGATCAGCTTGTTAAATTCAAGTGAAGTGGTACATGCTGAGGGTTATAGGAGAGGTCACCCCCCAAACACTTTAGACTTGGCAAGGCATTCAGTATTCATGTCAAGGGAATGCATTTTAATCACAAAATCATCTAAACAAGCAAGCAAGCAAGAGTCAGAAGCCAACCATCAAAAAGCAAGAGATCTGAAATGCACACAAATTGGGCACGTGAGGGTGTCCAGGGTCACTTGGCTATGACCAGAATGGTAGTAATACAAAATTCAATATTCTATTGTCTCTCTACACTTCACCTTTGAGACCCGAGTGCTCTCATGTGCAGCAGTGGGCAAATCCCTCTCACTGAAGGAGGCCCAAGCCCTGTTAAGATAAGCAAAACCTCTTTAGTAACTGCGACCTTCAATAAATGTATCCTGGAACAGCAATGCCACAAAGCGACAAGCGTATTTCACCTGATGCTGCCCACACCACCTTCTCCCCAGCCCTCGAGTCAGAGTTGTCATTCTGCCGGAGACGTGAGAATGTCACACAGACAACACCACACATTCAGACACCACAGTTTCCTTACCACTGCTGGAGGCTTGCTGGGGCCCTGAGCATGCTCTGAGCAGGTATGAATTGGGGGAGAACTCCTCATCAGGGTTGGTGTCCATGATTTGATGGGAGGTGTTGCTGTCTAGCAATGGCATCTGGCAGCTAACTGGTGGAGGATTATGGGAGCTAGGCAGCTGAGCAGATGGGAGGAGGCTAGACGAGGATGTAGGTGGAATGGGACGACCTGGGAAAGAGGACAGAGGGGTCAAAGGTCAGCAATGAGTGTCATGAGAGCATCCAGAGAAAGTTACATTGAAACCACCTCACAATATAAATATACAAAAAAAAAAAAGGAAAGAAAAGAAAGAGAAAGAAAGAAAGAAATGCTCCAAATGTATTTTTTTGAGTGTTTTGATGTTTCTCCAAATGTCCAAATTCATACTGCAGGTAGCTACATACTTCACAAAATGAGCATGAGTGGAAATATCCATCTAAAGGGCTGAAGTGCAATCATTCAGGAAAACATCCATTTCTTTCTATCTTCCCTGTTACAGCCCTACTATAATTCCCTATAATCTCTCACTGGACTATCTCTTTTACTGGTCTCCTTGCTTCCTCTCTTGCCATACATCCAGACACTCCCTACTGTCTGCATCCCTTCTCTAGAGCAGCCAGAATATGTGTGTGTGTGTGTGTGTGTGTGTGTGTGTGTGTGTATGTGTATATATATATAATGTTTATTTTTGAGAGAGAGCACGCGTGAGCACGAGTGGGGGAGGGGCACACTGGATCTGAAGTAGGCTCTGTGCTGACAGCAGAGAGCCTGACAAAGGGCTCAAAGTCATAAACCGTGAGATCATGAACTGAGCTGAAGTCCGATACTCATCTGACTGAGCCACCCAGCACCCCCAGAGTAATATTTTCAAGACAGAAATCAGGTTTCATCACTTTCCTGCTTGGCACCCTTCAACGGCTTCCCACTACATGTAGAAAGAAACCAAGACTCCTTGTGATGACCTACGTGTTTTGTCTCCTCTGGCACAAACTGCTTCTTACACCTTACTTCCAATAGTGGCCTCTACTTGTCCCCTTATTCTCCAGCCAATGTAGCCATCTTTACTTCTGTTGCTTGAACATGCCATATCATTCTGTCTTCTGAGTCTTTACATTTCCTGTTCCTCCGTGTGGAATATTCTCCCCACCTGCCATCTCACTGATTTTTACAAGCCTGCTCCTTCCCTAGAAACTTTTCCTGTTTGCCTTCTTGCAAGCTGCTCACCTATGTGCTCTATCCTATTAGCCTGTTTAAGTTTCTTCATAGCCCTTAATACTATGTGAAGGTGGACATCTGCCTACATTACTCACCCCTGTACCCTCAATAATTTCCTAACGAACAGCACTTGCGGAATGAATGAGCAACCAAACTGGTTTAGGGTAGAGGTAGAAAGGGCCACACATTTGCATCCTAAAGAATTTGCCAATGCCCCCACTCTGTCCACCACCGTTTTGTTCTTGTTTTGTTTTGCATACCAGGGGGGAATTCCTACAAAGCTCGGCTACTCCAGGCAGGAGGAAGAGCAGCCAGCCCGCAGGTGGTGGGCAGTAACTTGGAGCTGCGAGAGGATCAAAAAGTTCTCCTACCACACAGAAGCCTGCTGCAACCTCTCTTTCACATGGCAGGGAGCTCCTGGCAGCCAAATTGCTGAGTGAAGATAATTGCTGTGTGTACTTTCACCTGATTCACCCTTACATGTTGGGGTCCTTGCAATTGCTTGCATGCTGGTTTGCTCATTTGGGAAGTTCAAAAAAATGAGCCAAGACTAGCAGCCCATGGGATATGCCCTAGAGCTGGAGGTGTGGAAAGAAGGGTAGGGTGTTGACAAAGCAAACCCAAGAAATCAGGTTAGAGTTTCAACTCAGGCAAGAAGTATCTGAGTCAGAAGAAATGTGTTTTCCTGCTTTTAGATGGACTACATATGTGAATATGTTTTCAGCACCTCAAATGGATGCCATTTTTTTGTGGCCACCTTTACAATTGTATTTCTCGATCTATTCCTCAGGGCATTAAATGTTATTGTTAGATCAGTTTGGTTCAGTAAAATTTAAAAGTGAGTCTTATGTATAATCCACTCAATATTGAGAACATAAAAAAAAGACAGGGCCACCTAGGTAGCTCAGTTAAGTGTCCAACTCTTGATTTTGCCTCATGTCATGATCTCATGGTTCATGAGATTGAGCCCTGCCTAGGGCTTTGTGCTGACAATGAGGAACCTATTTGGGATTCTCTCTTTCTCTCTCTCTCTGCCCCTCCCCTGCTTGTGCAAACACATTCTCTCTCTCGCTCAAAATAAATAAATAAACATAAAAAAATAAGACATCATTCTTACCCTCATAGAGGTCACAGTCTAGTGGGGGAGGCAGACAGTAAGTACCATGTGATAAGAGGAGGAGGCATGTAATGACATGGTGTTGTCGAGGTGAAGGAAAGGGACACTTGGTCTAGCCCGGCCAGGGAGAGGTCAGGGTGGAAAGTTCAGCAAGAATTCCCAGGACAGTTGATGCCTGAACAATCTTTGAAACAAGAGGAAATGGACCTCTGGTAAGAGGAAACATGACAAACAGTAGCACCGAGCCCCCAAGCCACTAGCTTATTGCCCTTTTTGAGGGTGGGAGTTGCAGAAAGAGACACGGAATAAGAGACTCTTACAGCTCACATGTTAGGGGCTCCTGTCCAGTAACACAGTTAACAAATCATCATCCTTGAAATAGAACAATGGGTAAGTAGAGTTTGATTTGAAAAAATCATTTATGTATAACAGTTTGGAAGCCATGTAAGGCATGTTCCTACCAGAGGCTCTCACAAAGCGAGCCTGAACACCTCAGAGTTCCATCAGAGTTGGGGCTAACATTAATCAATACTTCTCCCATAGTTATCCCTCTACTAACTACCATCGTTAGGATTTTAACTGCCAATGTTTTTGTGCAATGACTGTCTGCCACTCACTGTGTCAGCCACTTTATATATAACATCTATTTCCCAAAATAATCCTATGAGGTTAGAATTATTATAATCCCCATTTTGTAAGTGGGGAAACTGAGGCACAGAGCAGTAAAACTCATAGTTAGCAGGTGACAGGGACCAGGAGTAAAACTCAGGTTTGTGTGTTCCAAAATGTACCCTCTAACCACTCTGTATTGCATTTGCCCTAACAGCATGATGATGACAACGATGACAATGATGATGGAGGAAAAGGAAAAGGAGAAGGCGAAGAAGAAGACAATGACCTATAAGGAGCAGGGAGGGTTGATTTACAAATCATGTTTCCTGTTTCCCATCTCCTAGTCCCAAGGCACTCTCAAGATTTCAAGTAAGAAACATTTCTTTGAATAAATGGTTATTTATAGCATCTATCATCTGGCAGAGTTCAAAGCTTTTCTTGTAATTTTGTTATGAAGTTCAAAGTGGTTCCTTCACAGCAGTGTTACCCTGTGCTTTCTTCAACGCCCTGAATTTGGAGGTGTCCTGACCAGGGCACAGTGAAGTCAGTGTTGTCGTCCACTTAGCAGCGAGGCTCTGGTAAGAACAGATTCTAACTCACAATCAATAGGCTTTAATGTTTGTATTATTGAGGCATATCTGGAAATGCATGTTGAAGAACAAGAATGGCTGGAAGCCAATTTTTAAATTCCTTTGAGTGACTGAGGTGGAACTGAAGTTCAAGTGCAATTTTCCAGGAGCCTGATATGATAGTTGCTGTGAAATCACTCTTTACATGAACTTTTTGAAATTTTGTTCAGCATGAATTCATATCATATAGTACAGACAGAACTGCTTTTTAATTTATACAAATACAGACAATGGAAGAGCAGTCATACCACAATGAAAGCACTGGGGTTACGTCAATGTATTGAAATACACATCATGGAACTGTCTGATTCCTGTTATTTTCCTGCCTTCTTTAAATCTGTGCTTTGGTAACTCCTTAAGCTGCTTGATGGTACCTACCATTACTTGGGAAATTTCTCAGTCCCTAGATCTGCCCCCAATCAAATTGTGTGCTGTTCTCTGTTTGCTATGTCATTTGCTAATTTTGTTCACTTATGCTACATTTTTCCCCCGACTATTCCAACTGACAGAGACCATCTGTACAGACACAAACAGGTTCCAAAGTACAGGGGAAAAAGTTGGAACTTATACAGGCTCACTTTATAGACCATGATTTCTTACTAAAATACCTAGTGTGGGATGGGCGTGTAACCAGGGGTATGTACTTATCTAATTCCTACTTTATGCATTACACAGACGCTCTGACCCCCAAACTATTTCTGAAGTTTCATTTTGAATGTGTAGAGAGTCCCCAGAAAATAGAGGGAAACTTGGTTTAATTAATCTGTTAAAACAGCAAGAGGAAACATGCAAAGGCAGCAATATGTCATTCATTAAACTCATATGGTCTTGTGTATGTGTGGGTGTGTATGTGTGTGTCTTTTCCAAGATCCCCATGTAAATCAAAGTCTAACTAATTATCTGTGTGATTGGGTTCCCCCACAACCTTGAAAGTGGAGACTAATTTAGATTTTACTAATTTATCTTTTTCCAAATGAGTAAGATTTTGAGATAGTTTCAACTCATAAAATATTTCTGATTAAAAGATCTACAGCTGGACAAAGAAGTTCCCTTGATAACTAGGATAGATTGGTAGTTTTGGATTGCTGTATTGAGAAGGATTTGGGGGTGCCCTGGATTCAGTGGGAAACAGTGGCACGATCAATTAGAACAATCCTGGACCAGGAATAGAGGAAAGGCAGAAGGTGCCAAGAGCTTATTTGCCACCCATGATCCAGGCCTTCATTCACCAACAGTTTCAGTCATACCTGAAAACTTCATCCTACACCATCTGTGTTTGAAAGAACGTTACTCCAATTCCCATCATCTCAATTACACCACCATTTTCCCTCCTTAATCTGATTTGGATTCAACTTTAGTTCTCCAAGAAAGGGCTACAATCTCCCCTCCATCCCCAAAGCAGTAAATACTATCTGTGAAATTGCTGGTCTGCCCAAATGTTGTTAATACAGCCAATAATTTATGATAGGGACCATGTTGCAGATCAATTCCCAAAATTCACTTAAAACAACTGGTTCCTTTTTCATTCAAAAGATTAATGGCAAGAAGATATTAAAATATTCTGTATAGACAATGCATAATTGATCTATGTAGTGACAAGGTGTCAGAATATTTGGTGGAACAGACAGAATGATCAGGAGACAGTAAAAAAACAAACAAGAAACCAAAAAACCAAAACCAAAAAAAAAAAAACCTAAACAAACAAAAACCGAGTACCAGGAATAAGCAAACCCAAAATAATAATTTCAATGGTGGTATTACCACTTAAAAGTAAGGTCTCGCTTTGTGCTAAGAAATGAGCAAATATTATGCATGTATTTTTCTTTTCAATACTCACAACTTTTCTATGAACCAAGCACTATTATCACCCCCATTTACAGATAAAGAAATAGGCTATCTTTCCTATCAATGCTCTCGTAGCTAACAGCAGAGATAGCTGGATTTGAATCCAAGCAATCTGACTCCAAAACCCAAGCCTTGAATGGTTCATTCTAGTATTTCTGCATCAGACAAGAATAATTGCTAACAAATGAATGGGATGTGAACCCCAAACTCATCAGTCCCCTTCTGGAATGTACCATTGAGGTTATCCTAGGGGAAGTAATTAACCACGGGCAGAATCAAGGCTCCTCCCGGAAATTACCACAGTGACCATTCACATCGAATAAATAATGATTTGTGAAGACAGGAAGCAATTCATGAACCAGAAACTGGAAATCCTCTGTGGCTCTGTAAGTTCAAGAATTTAATAAAAAATATCTTTTGAGTTAAAGTTGAGTATTGCAAAATAACTGTATTAACGTAGACTAAACAGTTGGTTAGAGAATTCAAACAATTGTCCTAATGACATTTCCTAGTACTTTCTGCTTATTCAGATATTTGACTAACCATTTTCCTCCCCAAATGCTTGAGGTTTGTGAAACCCATATTTTTGATGGGGATAAAGAGTGAGGTACCTATTTGTGTAAAGAGAAATAATTTCAATATCTGAGATATTGCCTTCCTATTGCTTGTAATCAATGAATTTTTTAGAAATGTGGGCCTACTTGCTTTTGAGTTCCATGAGAACATTTTTCAGGAAAATATATCAGTTTTTGGAGTTCTGCCTAGTTCTGCAAATGTGGTTTGCAGAGGGCTGTGTAGTGGGACATTCTTCAAGGTATGATGGGCTTCAGTGACACACTGGGGCATGGTAGCCATAGTGACTACCACAAAAGGCACAAACAAGGTACCCTGAAACTTTAGCTGAATTCTCTGCTTCCAGCTGAAGGGACATGGCTGAAGCCACCACACATCTATTCAGCCTGTATTATGTGCTAAGCATCAGGCTCAGGGATTTTATTTATGCCCCTTCCATAATTATTACAACACTGTCTAGAGATACACCTGAGAGTCATTACCAAGATGGCCACTCAGGTGTGTGAATTGCCACAGCTACAATGGATTATTCCGAAGCCTGGAGTTGCCAATTTATTCCATTCTCAATTTTCACCATGTCGCAAATGAAACCTTGGACTCCACTGGATGTGATCTTTTGCAAACGTTTGTTTCTGCCTTCATGCATGAAGTATTTCTGTGCACTATGCAACCCATTCGTAACTTCTTGGTCTGCCTCATTGTTTCTGTCCTCCAAAGCCCACGTGAGGAAGAGAGAGGCATAGACTTTGGAGCCAGGCTGACTAAGCTCTGCTACTTTCTGTGTGAGTTTGAGCAGCTTACTTCACTTCTCTGGGCCTGATGATAATAACAGGGACCTCATACGTTGTTGTGAAGACTGGAGAGAATATATATAAGGTCCCTAGAATTGTGTTTGACACATGGTAGATACAAGGGCCTAGAGGGAGCTAATGACACTTGGAGCTTATTGTTTCCAATTTGTTCAGAAACAACTACTGTGTGTGTGCATGACTGTGCCATAGGTAGGGAGGCTCAGGGAGATGCTGAGGCTGGAACAACGCAGCCATCTTACCACTCAAGGGGAGACACTGCCTGAGAATGAAGTCAACAGGGCAGCAAGCAGAGATGTGCTAAGAAGGGAGAGACATTCCTAATGGCATCAATAGAGTACCTGGAATCAGCCAGGCCTGAAGCAACATTACCACTAATGTTTTCAATATATGAACTAATTTATTCTCTACTCTACCTTAATTTTTTGTTGTTTTGTTCTTTAAGCCAGCTTGAGTTGATTTCTGTCACTTAGAACCAAACACACCCTGCCTGAAACTTATCATCAAGCCCAAGTGAGAAAATGACTTGGCCAATGTCACAAAGTTATTTAGTAGAACTGAAAATAGATTCCAGATTTTCTGTCTCCAGTATTATAAGAATTCCATGTTCTGTAAGCTGACTCACTTCCTTTTAAATCACAAGAAATCAAACATGTGGGGTCCCAGAGAAACCACTTATGGTGGAAAGTATCTAGATTTATAAGAATATTGTGGGTACTAAAGAGGAGAGATACATGCAGGTAGCTGTCGACTTGTTACCCATCAAGCATGCACTGTAGCAGCTGTTTGTCCTCAGAATTGGAGAGGAACTCAGATCACCTTCTAGCAGGTGCTGGGCCTTACATACACCACACTGATCTTGGGGTAGGGTTAGAGGGACTCCATTTCTTATCTACATTTTCAATTTTTAAAAAAGAACAGAGACAGTTTTGATTATAATTATAGAATGCAGAAGACCACAATGAATGTAGCGTCTTAAATTAAAATACAGACATATATACATTTATATTTTATACTGATATTATATTTTATATATTCCCTGTAGCAGCCTGCTTATATTTATTGCTGATGTTAGGTTGGATATGTCATTCTTAACAAGGGACAATGTTGCTCCCCAAGGGACATTTGGCAATGTCTAGAGATATTTTGATTGTTACAATTTGTTGTGGTGGGGAGAGGATGCTACTGGCCTGTAGTGGGTAGAGATCAGAGATACTGCTAAACATCTTACAATGCAGAGAATAGTCTTCCACAACAAAGAATTTCCAGGCCCAAATGTCAGCAGTGCTAAGGTTGAGCAACCCTGGGTCAGCAGGAGTGATGGCTTTAGATTAGTATAGTTTATGTTACATGGTCAATATTTAAGTTCTTTTTTCCAGTTGATAAGAATTGGACAGATATTAGAAGTGAAAAATTTGATTCAGCGAGAATCAGATCACTCCCCACCCCCATAAGAAAAGTTCAAGCAAATAAATTTACATTGTCACTGGGACATTTATGTTAGAAAGCAGGAAAATTTCCCTAAGTTGAGTCTAAGTCGTCATTGGGAGAAATTATAGCATGCCTTTGTCTGGAGCTAGGAGACCTGTTTGCCATGAGATAGTTGGGCTGTCTTCACAGAGGCAAGAGATTCAGGCCGGAGAATGTTCCAACTCAGTTGTAGCTTATTGAAACTCACCTGAGGAATTTTCATAACCCCTCATGTCTTCTCAATGAGGCGATAACAGCCTAACTCATTTCATATCACCTTGTTTGAAGTTTTTATTTTTACAGAAGACCTAATTGCCCTCCTCACTCACACTTCAGTGAACTCACTAAAGCCCAGCTAAGCATTTCTTGGAAACAAAGTGTTTTTAGATGGCCCTGACAAAACTATCCTGATTTCCCACAAGCTATTATACATAATTTATTGGAAGAGTGGCAGGCAGTTGGACTTGCCCCAGTGAGGGGGCCTCTTTCACGAGCGCTAGCATGAACTATCTTCACAGTTCGGGGCTCTATGCATTTGGGTGTTGTTACTACATCTAACAACTTGCATGTTTATATGTCACATCTTCCTGGAAGCATTGCACTTTGGAAAGTGTCAAATATAGATCAGGCTATAGATGGAATGTAGACTTTATTTTTGAACTAATATGATTTCTATACTTTTCTAATGCCAGCCCTTTCATATTCATAATGCCAAGTGAAACAGTGATTCTGTGCCGCTTCCCCTTTTGAGGACACAAATCCACTTTACCTGTGGTGACACAATCCTCAAATACCTTCTGACATCTCAGTTGCTTGACACATGTACCTAATTATATTACTCAGCTCCTTTAAGATGAAATAGCATTGTTATTTTGGTAATGTGTAAATGTCTACATCAGTGCTGTCCAATAGAACTTTCTGTGATGAGGGGCATGTTCTATGTCTACAATGTTTAACACATGTGGTTATTGAGCCCTTGTAATGTAGCTAATTCAACCAAGGAAGTCAATTTCTTTTTTTTATAAATTTTTTTTAACGTTTTATTTATTTTTGAGACAGAGAGAGACAGAGCATGAACGGGGGAGGGTCAGAGAGAGGGAGACACAGAATCTGAAACAGGCTCCAGGCTCTGAGCTGTCAGCACAGAGCCCGACGCGGGGCTCGAACTCACAGACCGCGAGATCATGACCTGAGCCGAAGTCGGCCGCCTAACCGACTGAGCCACCCAGGCGCCCCAAGGAAGTCAATTTCTAATGAATTTAAGTTTATATTCCATAGCCATATATGGCCAGTGGCCACCACATTGGGCAGTATAGTCTAGACTATGACTCTAGCGTTCCAGTTATTAGTATCCCTCACTCCTATGTTTCTCCCTTCCATACAAGAGCCAACATATTTCTGAATGTACAAATTTGTTCACATGATGCTGCTTCTTTCAATTCTCCCAAGAGTATCCACAGCTTACATAATAAGGTTGCAACTCTTGTGTGGCAATCATCTTTTGCCAGATCTTCCTGTTCCCTATCCTCTAACCACATCAAAACTACTATACTACTGAATATCTATCTCTCTCTCTTCACATGCCTCTGAGTGCATAGTAGGTATTCCCTTCTCATTGGCAGTCTCAACTTCCTCCCGAACACCTCCTTAAAGACTCAGATCAAGTATAACCTTTTTTATGTCTTTCCTGATCATCTGGCCCAGAAGTATCCAGAACAAACTTCTATTGTTATACAACTGACCCTTAAAAAATGTGGGGGCTAGGTGTGCAGACAACCCATGCAGTAAAAAAAATCCACATGTAACGTTTGACTTAACTACTTGTAATGATTAACAGCCTACTGTTGACCGGAAGCCTTACCAAAAACATCAACAGTCAATTACACATATTTTGTATGTTATACCTATTATATACTGTATTGTTACAACAAAGGAAGCTAGAGAAAAGGAAATGTTAAGAAAATCATAAGAGAAAACACATTTACAGTACTGGACTGTATTTACTGAAAATCATCTGCACATAAGTGGACCTACACCGTTCAAACTCATGTTGTTGAAGGGTCAGCTGTACTTGTGATATGTTAGCCTATTTGTCTAAACGTCTGGCTTGTTCATGACACTGTGACTGGGGAGAAACTGTGGATTATACACCTTTGTAACATAGCACCCAGATGAGAGCGTGTACACAATGAAAGAACAGTGTGATTGGATGATTACAAAGTTCACTCCACAAATACTTACTCAATGTATATCAAATGCACACAGCATTGACTTCACTGTTGGCTGCTGTGATTGTTGGTCTTGGGTATTGGGTGCCTCTCCATGTGTAAGTATTTTATTGGAAAGAAGTGATTCTGATTTTAAATGTATGTTTTCTACTTTTAACCAAGTGGCTAGAGTATTAACTTATTACTTTGGCTGATGCTCAAATAAAGACCCAGCAATCTGTGACAAGCTTGGAGAAAAAAAAAAAACTGTTAGATTTATTAAGAAGCAATACATGAGTCTCCATGGTGGCACATTTCTAGAGAATTTTCCAGGGTGGTGGTGTGATCACATTTTTTTGGACTAGCTACTGAGCTTAGACCTAACCCCTGTGTAAGATATGATCCCACTCTAACAATAAAAGTTTCCCACTCTAGGGAACTGATGGGGAGCTGTGACCCAAGCCTACCTAAGAACATGAGATCAAAGTGCTGAACCATGTGGATGTTGCAGTCCCTTATGGAGTTGTCTGTCTGAGCTGAATAGCATGCAGAAGATATATTGGATGAACCTACATTACACTCCCAAAAGAGCTTAGTTGGGGGGAAAACTGCTGGAGAAAGATTTAAATAAACTGCATGCTCATGCTAAAACTTAATTTTCAAGGGGCCTTGCAAAAACTCCCCCATGACATGTGGAATCTAGCTTACTTGTATGTTCAGTTCCTGGGTTCATGGTATATGGAAATAACAATATTTGATCACTAAGATTTATTGAGTTCTTTGTGTGCTAGGCATTACTTTCAATTCCTTTACATATATTATAATATTTAATCTTATAGCAAACCTTTGGGATAGGTAATATCAACTTCACTATAATGATAGTAGGAGACAGTTTGGTTGGGAGGAGTAATTTGAGTCCAGGCATGCTGGACCTAGAGCTCATAGCACACTGTACAGGAAATGACAATGGAATTTAGTTAACCTTTGTAAGGATGAAGTACCAATCACTGATGACAATGTGGTTGGCACTGAAACTAGAATAAAGTTCAAATCTTGGCAGAGCCAAGTTACCAAGTCTGGGTAACTTCAGATAAGTCACTTAACTTCTCCAGGCTCCAGGGTGTGTGATAAGCAGAATGTGTATAAAATATATGTCACAGATTAGTGTAAATATTAATTAAGACATTATATAAATGTTTTGAAGTAAATGTTAAGTATTATCATCATCTATTAGAAGGGTATGAGGTAGTTGTCCTAGTCCCCCTCTAGGACATTTTTAAAATTAAATAGTAACATATACAAAAGTACATTGAAAATGGTGAAGTGCTCTTCAAATGGTAATTGTTTTCTTTTTCAGTACTGGAAGCTTTCTTTTTCAAAAGCTTTGTCTGCAGATAGCAAACAGCTCTCAACTCTAAGTCTATGTTTTGCTATGTGTTTTAGAGACAATGAAGATAAAACAGGGGCTCTAGGCAGCAGATGCTGGACTGTTTCATCTCTCTGCTGCCTATACTCACATTACCCTACCTACTTCTCATTGATTGGTCCTTGATAAGATGCTAAAGATGAGATATATTAGGATATATATCATAACCAATAGAAAGGCTGAAAAGCTCCCCATTAAAGATATAGAAATATTCTGAAATGGGAATGGAAAACATAAACTAGACATATGAGGTCTAGTCTTTTAGGACATGGATATCCTATACATTAGCTCATTCCTTCTCTGAACATTTGAAAGTTGTTGCCTTGTACCTAAAAAATCTCCACTAGTTGTATAGGGAGACCAGGGACCCTTACTGTGGCTACCAGATGCTAGCTAGTTGTATGACTTAGAGCAAACTTATTATCCTTACCAGGCCTCAATTAACATGTGCAATGTTACTGCACTATCACATGACAGCACCTAGTACTTTAAGAAATGTTATGATGTAGTTTCACATCTTTCCCTGTGCATGGAAGGTATTCCCTTCTCGCTGACATTAATTTCTTCTGAACACCTCCTTAAACGTGTTCAGCCTTCTTTATAAGTCTTTCTGGATCACCCCATCCACTGGTACCCAGCACATAATTCTATTGTTGTACTTGTAGTATGTTAGCCACATCAAACCCATAATGAATCCATATTCCAGTGAAAGAGGATAGTATTCACTAAAAGCTTTTGAGCATTCACGATGTTGTAGGCAGTATGCTTAGCACATTTCTTGGTTTGTAATTTAAGTAATCCTTCCAAAAATATTGGAAGGTACTATTATTATCCCCATTTTACAGATGAGGAAACTGAGGCTCATAGAGGTCAAGGGATTTGACCAAACTCACACAGCAAGTAATAAACAAAGCCAAGACACAAATTCAGATCTCTAGAGTTAAACACACAGAGTTACTGCAGCATTAACTGTTGAAGGGTGGGTAATTCCAGCTAGGATAAGCTGGGAAGGCAGATTAGAAGAGATAGCAGTGTGGGTGTGACAAAATAATCTGTAGGGAGCTCTCCTTCATCATTAAAAAGCCACAATTTCAAAATACCATCCTGCCTGCATAGAAAATATGAAGATCAATAATTGGGTCAAGATCACAGGTGAGGTTGTATCCTAACAGGAATTCACAACTTGACTCACGCTTTCCACATCTTCTCTAAGTCTGGCTTCCTTTTTTCATGAAGGTCAGAATGAATCTTCAAATTTCTCTTTTCAGGCCCTGCAAAGGCAGGTGTGTGTGGTAGTGTTCTCTGAAGGCTCGCTTATACACCCTTCAGGGAAAACTATGCATTAATATAGACAGCTGGAGACATGAAAAAAAAAAAGGTGGGGGGGGGGCTTACAGGGGACAAGAAGAAGCATTAAGGGAGAAAAGAAAGAGAATTAACTCTACCACTGGGAGCATGATAATCATGCCTACCAAATACACCAGCCTCTCAGCTACTCAGCCTGGGTGCACAGTGACACATCTGGGTCTAAAATAGTGCAGTGCTATACTATGGTTAGAAAGATGTGGAAGGGGAGATGTTTCAGAGGGTTTTCATGATGCCTAGCAGTCTAGTGGCCAGTTAGATGACAAAGGTGTATTCAGCTCATGAGAAGTTGTTTTGTGTGTGCATGTGTGCACATGCGTACACACACCCTTCCTTAAATTGACTAGAGTCAGCAAAATTAATACGCACCCACAGGGCCCTGTTGGAGAAGTCTCTATTTTCATAAATAATGCTTTTCTCGCCTTTTACAAGCCTGTTTGAAGACCTGCAGTGCATCCTGGCTACAATTCAAAGCCCATCTAATGAAAGCACCTCCACTGTCAGCAATGTTAATGTCACTTTAAAGAGTGTGAAATGTTGCTAAATGTGTCAGGAAACAATTAGATAACATAAGAGGCATGTTTTCTCAGTGCACAGAGAAATATATTATGCAGGCGGGAGATAAACACAAAGTTTTCTGAGCTCCAGCATATTCAGCACTCTCCCTCCCTCTCTCTTTTTAATCCAACAGAGAAATTGTTTGGCAAGAGTAAGCCCTGTTTCAAATACTTGGAGAAGGGAGAAAGGCCTGCTTTGCCTCTGACTGCTGTCGCTTGAGCCCTGTGCTATCAGGCTCAGCGAGATACAGTCTTCCACTCAAATTAAATGTGTGCCCTCCTAATTAGCATTATAAATATAGGTTTCTCTGAGCCAGAGTTGATAAAATTACAGTGTTGGGCTGGAAAGGAACTGGTAGCTCTCCCATGCCGACACAATGGCTAGCGTTTGCACGGTTAGAACAATGCCCCCAGAGTCTGCCCCCATCTTAAGAGGTCAGCCTGGGGAAGGAAGGTAAATGCCAAGCAGGCTGACATTAGGACAGCAGCAGGGCCCAGATGCAATCTGTTCTTTGTATGTGGTGGTGTAAGGTTTGGCTCCTAAGCTCTGGGGAGAACAGTTCTTACTGCAAAGCTTCTTTGTAGAGTTTTGTCATCTCCACCACCTGTGGGATTCCAAATGAAGACTGGAAACCACAGGCAAGGCCTGACTAAACGGGATTATCCAGAGCCTCCGTCCAGAATCGCTCTCCATGGTTCTGAAACAGAACCATGCCCTAGGAGCTGGTTTCTTTCTCCCAACCCTGAGAAATGTATGCCCAACTTCCTAGGGAAAATTTAAATTAGGTGAGGGAATTTTTGGAGGAGAGAGAAAAGAAAAGAGTCAATAAACAGAGACAAGAACAGAGTTTCTGGAAAAGGCATAGCCACTGAGTGATTGTCAGGGGGTAAAAGAAGGAAATGATTTGTTTTGACACTATTTTCAAATAATCACAGTTGTCAAGAAAGAAACCATTGCTGACCAGGGATGAAATGCTGAAAGACTTAAGGAAAGTGAAGATCTTACATGTTAGGTGACGCAATGATGTGCAATATGGGACAGGATCAAACAGGTTTGTGTGGGCAACCAATGAACCCCAGTGCGGTGGAAGTGATGTGATTAAAGTTAACACATGCAAAAAATCTCGGACTTTTTCTTTTCTTATGAAAACTTGCCACATTGTACAGAGGAAAGACAAAGACAATTGTGGCTAGTTTGTTACACAAATGTGTAAATCTGCAATGTCAGTAAATCTTAGAAGTTGGGGTTAGGGTTAACTTGCTGCTTGTATCCTTTGCTATGCTTCTATTTAGAACAGCTATTTCACTACCTCTTGCTCTTTTTTTCCCCCTGAGATTAGTATAATTCATAGAATAATCCGGATTAAAGTCAAAGAAAGCTTTGGCTAAAGACCACTGAATGCTAAAGATGGAAACTCAGATAATATCTGGAACAACAGTTTCATTGTACTGATGACAAAATTATGGCTCAGAGAGAGAAACTGGCTTTTCCCACACCACACAGCGAATTAGTAACCTGAGTCCAAGACTCTGTTCACCAAATTACACTCCTCTTAATAATGTTCAAGTTGAAGGACAAATAGAAGACCAAAGTTCAAGTTAGGATGAAGAAAATCTGGTTTCACAACAAATCATATTTATGGGCTATAATCCTATACTTCTAATCCAAGATATATAAAACAGTTGCCACCTGAAATAAAGCCCAACATATAATGTTACACTCTTGTTTTCCAAACTATGTTCTATAGAATACTGAGTTTTCTCAGTGTGCAAACATGTGTCCCAGAAGAGTTTCATGCCCAGTTTGTGCAGTATGAGATAGTATGAGAAGCATAAGAAAATGAGTCCCACTGGAGTCTATGCTCATGTGATCACATCTGGATTGGCTGATCCATTCCATCTTGGGTTTACATCATTGCAAAAACCTTATTGAGAAACTGGATTTATGCAAGAGAAGAAATTTAGACTGATGTTTGTATTAGATATCATTTAATAGGCTATAGGCCTTATAGGTCTGGAGCCTTCAAAAGGGGTAAGGAAAATTGTAATAATCCTCAAATAACTGAGTCATTACCCATAGAAAAAGAAATGGACTTTTATGAATTGGTTGAGAAGTCAGTTCCAGAAATGATAAAAATTAACAGTGGCAGATTCAGTTCAATATCTACTGCATTTATCTATGCCTCTCCTTTATCTAAGTTCCACCTAGTATTATGGTTCTTTAGGCATATGCCTTATCATTCTTTCTAGAGTGTCACCTACTCTTTTATTCATTCAACACATGCTTATTGAGTAACTACTACATTTCAAACTTTCTTTCAGCCTATGATGCTGCTCTAGGTGATTGTTGAATCTGTACTATTAGTGTTGTTGTTTGTAATCTTTCTGTCTCCCAGAGCACCTAATAAAGTACTTGCTCATAGAAAGTGTTTAATAAGTATTTGTTGACAAAAATGGAAAAGTGAGCAAAGAGCTTTCCAACATTTACTGAGTAACATCAGAATTGGCATCCTTGTAGGTAATAAGCTTTCCATCACCGAGATTATGCAAGTATTCCTGAGCAGTCCTTGTTAGCAAATTAAGAGAGAATGTTTTGGTATTTAGTGAGAGGTATGATTACAGGCCCTTTAAATTCATCTCCAGTTCTAAATCCCTATAGTTCTAGGAGTATTCTTGTCACTCTCCTTAGGAGTAAAAGAGACATAGGATCATTTCGAAGATGTCTCAAAAACAAGCAGTCTTCCCAGAGAGTCTCCCTGCCCTACCAGAAGTCATAAACACATTTGTCTTCCTGCCTTCTGCATATCTGAAAAATTTTAGCTCCCAGCTGAAAAGTGAGACCCATATAGATTCATGCATCCTTAGAGAACTTAACTCTATTTAAAGGAAACATGTCACTGTGTTGGAGCTTAAGCTCAAATTAATTATAACAAGTGTAATATTTGGCCAACCTTAGTCTCATGTTTCAACATTCCTGCTTGATCAGTTTCCAGAACTAAATGAAAGCCTATAACCATTTTCAATGTAATAACACTTTTTGCTTTTATGAATGCTTTCATCTGTGGATCTCAAAGCATGGTGCAAACAGTAATTAATGTTTACCTGGGAGGTAAGGGTGCATTTGCTCTGCTCATTTGGCAAAGTGGGTGTAGGATGGGGTGACTGTCCAGGCAAAAAGTGAAATTGCGTGATTCCTCTTCCGACCCATTTTTTTTCCAAAATTGTGGTAAACTAGTCATGTTGTTTAAGCAAAGAGTTGGCATATGTGCACTTAAACTAAAATAGTTTCTTTCCAGGACAAGAGAAGTTGAAATAAGTGATTGCATGGAAAATAAAAAGGACAATGGGGAAATCTCATCAGCGTTCCCAGAGAAGCCATCATAAAAAAGACTCTTGAACCTTGCCCTCCTCCTTTATCTTCCTCCCTCCCTTGTTTCCATTTATTAAACATATATTCCTTGAGAATCTAATATATGTCAGGTACTATTTTATGGGATGAAACTATGAAGTGAAAAACCAGAATTTTTGCCTTCCTGAGGCTTATATTCTGGTGGCGAGAGTGGAAAACCAATAAAAAATAGCAAAAGTAACAATAGATACATGACTTTAAAGACATACCCAAACACATACATTTAAGTATGCATGCATATATGGGCTGTAGGGGGAAAACAGAGAAAGGTAAGGAGAATGGGGGGTGGAAAGGTGGGGTTCATGAGGGTGGATACTGCTTAATATAAGGTCATCAGGAAAGACCTTCCAAGTAAGGTAACATTTGAACAGGGACCTGAAGGAAGTGAGAGAGGGAGCCATGCTGGTATCTGGGGGGAAGCAAAGTCCAGACAGAAGGAGTAACATGAAAACAGGCTGTGAGCTGACAGCATGCCTGATGCATTTCAGGAATACCAAGCAGGTCAGGGAGCCTGCACTGCAATGAGAGATGGAGAAGAGGGAGACCTTATAAGCCACTGTGAGGTCTTTGGCCTCCAATCTGAGTGAGATGGAAGGCTTCTAGAGAGTTCTTGGGGGAGGAGTGACATGTCTGATGTTTAGTTTAGCAAAATCACTTTAGCTGCTGTGTTGACAAGAGCCCTAAGGAAGGCAAAGGCAAAAGCAGGGAGACCCATTAGAATGTGATTGCAATAATCCAGATCAAAGATTACTGGGGCCTGGAATGGAGAGGTGGTGGTAGTGACAATGGTGGCAAAGATCAGAACCTGGACATATTTTGAAGGTCAAGCTAATATGTTTGGCTGATGCATTAATGCAGGTGTGACAGCAAGAGAGTATTCAATAACAACTCCGTTTGGGGCCTGAATAAACATGGCTACAGAAGCATGAGTCCTACCATATTTAGGCTATGCACTGGCTTTAGCACATAGTGTAAGAAGACATAACTGGATTGTAAACTACCATAAATGTTCTAAAGTAATGCTAATTGTTGCCTAGAAAACACTTCCAGACAGGCGAATCACGATTTTATTCACAACTTTAGTAAAAAATATGCCCCAGGAAAAAGGAGGTAAAAAAGGTTCTGGAACAGAGCATAACTGACACAGCAGACACCCATCTTTTATTTGACTTAAGGAAATCTAATAAAATCTAAGATGAGAGAATTGAGCTTTCATCTTTGTTTGGGTAAAGCAATGCTATACATATTCAAAGTTAAAATTTCTCAACATATACAGGGATAGGAATGGTCCAGAAAATAAGCCATTTTCCCCTGCAAACTCATATTCACATGTGGTACAAAGTAGTAAATTAATTTTGGTCCTGTTCTCTGATTTCTCCTTTAGCTTGACCTGATTTTCTTGCAAGCCTCAGGCACAGTTAATTTGTAGGGAGGGGTGTGTGTATATATTAGAGAATATGTATTTGTACGTGTGTGAGTAGATGGGGATCTTTGCTGAAATATTAATATAGCATCTTTTTTATTATTATTTATAGGAGAACTATAACTTCAGGGCTTTTAAAATGAAAAGAAATGGAAGATAGGTGATGTGAAATTATTTTTTAGTGTTCATACCCTTTGGTTGATATATAAATAATACAAATGAAATGGTAAACAGCATTAAGGGTACAATTATTGAGTAAGTAGAAATGTAGATTCACAACAGTATCAAGTTCCTAGTTATCATGATAGGGAAGCAGCTATTCATGTAAAGCTCTGTAAGTTGGGTGTTTTTTTAAAAAGTCTTATTTGAATTTTACTGTGGTTGACTCATTTTACTGCAAAACTAGAAGATGAATTTCTATGTATAAAATCAAAAGTCTAAAGCTTGGATAGAGACTGACCACAAATACACAATTTCAGTGTGCACAGAGTAAGTGAAAAGCAAATTGTGACAGTCTCTTGAATGAAACAGTTGTTTAATTGGTTCTGAGTGACCCACCATTCTAGACTGCCATGCAGCATTAATGGTGGGGAAACTGCTTCAAACCTTTCCAGGAAAATATGCCAAATCCTGTAAAGGAAGGCAAACATTTTCCTCAAAACAGCAACAAAGGAAACATCACCACAAAATCACGTTGGAACCATCGACTTAAAAGTATGTTATGAGTGAAATTTCCTCTTCTCAAATGGAGCCTCGATTAAAATGAATGTCTGAGCCCTGTAATCTCCCATAGGGTTATGGAACCTTATTTATTTAAATTGGTTGGTTGTCCCCTGAGAGTTCTACCAATGGAGTGATGCGAAAACTCATTAGTGCCATTTTATTTTTAAATTCCACAGAACAGCCTCAAACAGAGCATGATCGCTTCCCAGAGTGCTCCCACTGTGGAGCATCATTTACAACGGGAAGCGCACCAGTAAATCATAATGCCCATCACTCAAACAGAGCTTTCCATCTTCCTACTTTCCTGTATCACTCCGTGGGTAACAAATCCAGTTCATGACGACACCTGCAATGAAAATGTGACTTACACGCAGGACACATGTGCTCCTTTTTGTCTAATTCTGCAATTTTCTAAATGTTATGAGGAGGACACATAACTTGGAACTCCATGCTAACAAGAAATGTAAAAGAGCCGATCATGCACATTTGCTTTCTAATCAGACTCATACTCCGCTTATACAGTAGAGGCACAAAAGCAAAGAAACACCAATTACCATTAAGCCCAGATGTAAAGAGATCAATGCATAGGCTAACAATTGGGTTCTGTCAAACGTTAAAACCGCTAAATTCTCGTCTTGTTAAATCATCTGATGGCCACTTCTTCTTTAGTTAAATAGGGATAAATAATAAAAAACAATTTACAACTAAAAGATGCTAGTGTTTTGCAGCTGCTGAATGTCTTTTGGGGAGATTAGATTCTATAATGAGGAGATATAACCATCATTTTATAAAAGCTGTTGCTGTCTTGGGAAAAACACCACTGAATACGATTAGAAAAAGCCTTTCCTTCATGAACCTATTACAGTCATGTGCTGATTGCTTGGCATATGCTTAATGATATCTTCATAGCTGAAAAACAATAATTTGTTACTGTAAATCTTGACATAATATATTAAGTTCAACTGTGCCCTTATTAGTTCTGCCTTTGACTTGAGTGGCTTAAACTTGCAAAATCCTACAAAAGTTGATAAGCACATCAACTAACTACAGTTTTAATGTAGATGTATACATTTCCCAATAGCTTAATTAGAAGTTTTTCTCAAAGGGGCGCCTGGGTTTTTCAGTCAGTTAGGCATCCGACTCTTGACTTTGGCTGAAGTCATGACCCTAGGGTGGTGGGATTGAACCCTGAGTTGGGCTCTGCCCTGAGAATGGAGCCTGATTAAAATTCTCTTTCCCTCTCTCTCTTCCCCTCTCACCTGCTTTCTCTCAAAAAAGA
The DNA here is from genome assembly GCF_022079265.1 of Lynx rufus. Classification (NCBI taxonomy): domain Eukaryota; kingdom Metazoa; phylum Chordata; class Mammalia; order Carnivora; family Felidae; genus Lynx; species Lynx rufus. Next base: position 181,248,784 of record NW_025814823.1, read on the forward strand.
AAAAAAAAGAAGTTTTGCTCAAATAATTTCAATATTATTTCAAGCATCTGTGGCTACTGGTTCTCCATTAAGGGTGTCTGAGATACAGTAATGGGGGAATGAGAATTATGGAATGGACAAAGCTCTGTGTGTACTGCAGACAGTATTAGGCAAGAAACAGCTAACATTACTATCTTTCCTTTTTTTAAAAAAAACATATCAATTAAAGTATCAAGTGACATAACTCTAACAGAGACATTTCTAAAAAAGTTGATAATTCTTTGATCAAAGAAATGAAGAGAGGAGGAAGCAACATGGCACTTCTGTTTGCTTCTATTCCAACTTACCTCCCTCTCAAACAAGTGGGCTGCAGGAATCTACCCCTATCCCCAGCAGAAAGACCCAATCACGTCTTGACCATAAGACTTTTTTTTTTTTTTTTTTTTTTTTGCTGCTGCTTTCCACAAAAACAGAGATGTCCACTACAAAGCTTAAGTCCCAGAACTGTTTTACTCTTTATAGTCAAAAGTCTATCCTTGAGCTCTGGTATTCTTTCTATCCAAGGCCAAATTTGGAAGCCTTGCAGTAGGAACTTGTTACACCTTAAACCAAGTGATGATAAAACATCCAGAAAGGAAAAAGATAACAGGTTTTCTCACCTTATCAAATATTTCTGTAGTACTTGGCACTATAAAATCCTTGCTTAATATCATTGGTGACTAGGACAAATCTGGATATATGTACCTTATTGTTTGTAACTTTTTAAAATTATTAACTATACACAAAAGCAATAACTGGGTATCTTCTCGTCTAAGACAAAGAACTTCATACCAGGACTCAGAATCGTGAATCATGGGACAAACTAAGATAACTTGGCTGTTTCACAGGGTTTGTCCACCAGTGCCCTCTACCCACAGCAGAGCATTGAAACACCTCCCCATGCCCCTCTTAAGCTTCCACTTACTCCAAACAACAGAATTTTAACTTGTGAAACAGAAATCTCACACAAAGGCTGACACATTTCTTCATAAATAGGATTCAAGGCTTTGCTCTTCCTGGGTTCCATGGGGAAATTTATCTCCTGGGATTGGGGTAACAATTAGAGATTCATGCACTCTAACAGTGATAGTACTAGGTGGGAAAGATCACACATTCATGAATGAACATGAGAAAATTCAGAGTTGTAATTATTTAGCATTTTTAACGCCAAACCTCAGCTGCATCACACAAATGTCTGAATCCAGCACTACAGACCTACTATTAACTCCCCGCAAAAATGGGGGGGGGGAGGCAGGACATGAAACAAGACGAAAATAGTGGCTTTTTTTCCTTGCTTTTAATTTAATTTTAGTGCCTTTGATTAAAATATGTACTCTCCAATTTGACACAGACCTCCCTATTCCCTCTTACTGATCAATGGCTATTTCATTCATTCACATGGCCTAGCTGGTCCTTATGGGCCCTTGAATTTTCAATCCAAGGGTAAAATCTGTGGTGGCTCTATTATTTACCATTTAACATTTGAAGCAACTTGCATGATCTATCCAGCACTCGTGACCTGTTCAATCGTCTGTTGTGACCCACCAATGTTTATTCCTCTGCATGTTCCCAGTGATATGCCACAGGGCTCTGTTGTTGGACATTCTCAGGAGGTTCTTTGAAAAACTGAATAAGGATACAAATAACAGTATTAACATATTTGTAGAGAACATAGGGCTAGAAGTAAAAGCTTATATTTTTGGACAAGAGAATGAATGAAGATCCAAACACATCTGAATCATCCAAACTGAAATCTAAGAGAGTAAATGTAAAGTTCTGTATTTAGGATAAAAGAAGAAAAATCCTACGCAAGTGCTAGCTGGGAAAATATGATTCCACAGAAGCACATATGAAAAAAGGCTTTGGGGTTTTCTATCAGAAGCTTTGTTAGGAGACACTTATTGATGTATTTCGCTCAAATAAATCACTCTTAGAAGTCAAGGTTCTGATCAAGAGAAACCATACCTCAAGCTCTACTCTAAGATAGTCACAACAGGCTCATAGATACAGTGACATTTCAAGATGGCCATCTGTAAACTGGAACATATTCCTAAGAAAACTGGGAGGATGGTATTTGGGGGATAAATCTGAGTCAGAGGAAGATGTGAGGAAAAAAAAAACCAGAACACAAGATGCTCAGGTAAGAGACCTGGAGATAAGCAGGGTGGGTCTGGTGTGCCCATGAACAGATTAGTCCAATACTGCAGGAGAAGGTTGCTATTTATTTTGTTTGCAGAGGGGAGAACAGAAGCCAAGGAACAGAGGAGATAAGAAAAAGCACCCAGCTAAATAGAAGGACCCTTTTTCTAACGATTTGACTGATACACAAGTGGAATGGGCTTTCTTGCACAGAAGTGAGTTCACTGTGGGTGGAGGCATGCAAGCAGTTATTAGATGGCCCGAAGAGGGGATGGTAAGGAGGAAATCCATGTGTGGATAAAAATAGGATAAGATGACTTCTGTGGTCTAGCCCAAAAGCAAGATTTTCTGGTACCATGTCCTTACTGTCCTTAAGATAACATAAATTACAAAACAGATCCACTGGAGGTAGAAGGGTAGAAATCAAGTTCATTTATATGGAACAAAAAAAGAACAAAAAATGCTACTTAGGGCCAATCTAAAGAGGCTTTCTCCTTCAATAAATTAGTCCCTGGTGAACCTTAGGCTTGGGAATGTGGTTCATAAGCACGTCCCAGGCTATTAATTTGTTCATCAAAGAGACCCAAAATATCCTACCATTTAAATTTTCAATGTTATTTGTAGCATTTTTCTCTGTGGATTCATCTATTCCCAGCAATTTGATTACTGGCACCTTGTAAACAACACCTGAACAATCTTAAAAAGACTCCCCAGCACTTTTAGGCTATGTAGTGGGGGGGTGTTGGGGGTATTGGGGGTGGTGGTGGCGGGTGGTAGGTAGGTAACAATGTAAGCACTGCTGACAGGCCAGAGTTTCCCTTTCCCTCTTTTCTGACTCAGGAGAATTTTTAAATCAAATGATTTGCCACTCAGGCATTGTAGATACATGCGGATGAAGAAAAAATTTGAACGCAGGGATGCTGGATATGACCTTTTCCTGAGTTGCTGTGCTATCCTGAGTGAAAAGTAACATTTGCCATCATTCAGTCAGTTTTGACTGAGGGCCGACCCCCTGCAGGAGCTGGTCTACACAGGAGGAACACCACTGGAATCAGCCTCGGCCCGTGTCCTCAAGGAATTCACACTTGGTGAGGGAAACGGAAAACATAAATAGGGGGCTCAGTTTTCAGTGTGGTAACTGTATTCAAGGGATCTGATTAAAGTGGCTGGCAAACCCAGAAAAGGGGCAGTTAACATTTCCTGGGGAAGGAGGGTTGATGACAAATAAAGAGCAAAGCCAACTTTAGATTAGATGTTGCTAGTAGCTGAGGGTGAAAGAACGAGTTCCTGTATGACATCAAGTGGGTGTAAAGTAACAGGTGGAAAGGCTATGGGAAGAGCTGCCAAGGTTAGCTATCCAGATCCTCTCCCTGTCTCCATCTAACAATTGCACTGAGTTTTTGGTGCTTATGTTTCCAAAGAGAAACGGGGACATTAGAAGGCCATGTACTTGCCTCTGGGAACTATTCTGAAGACAGAAATGAGGGGATGGTGTTTTGGAAAAGTTTAAAGTTGGTAAATTTGGGTTGGAAATCACAAGCTGGGTATCTCTGCAGCCTACACAACACTGTCTATAGGTATGACACTGAATGCCTTCAATAGGGTCTATATTCTCCAGTTCATGTCTGGTCCTGGCAACTTCTCATCTTATTCCATGGGCCAGGCTGTTTCCAACCTCTGTGACCTGCCTAAGACCAGAACAACTTGATATTAAAGTGTTCTGCACAAAGTGATGTGGGAAGTGTGAATATGTCTGATCCTGGATCTTTCTCTTAGTGGGAAAGTGATACATTGATCCAAGCTATGCTATTAATGAGAGTGATTACGAACAGGTCTTTGATGTTAGAGTTATTTTCCATGCAGTCCTTTTAAAGGAAAGTAAATATCTCTGCCCCATCAAGAATGGAGTTGACATTCTCTGCAAAATTCAGAGAGAGAGGAGAAAGTAATGAAGGGGAGTGTTTGTACTTGAAAAAATCGAAACAGAGAAACTCCCATAACAATTGTTGAAGTTATATTCTTAAAGTAAAATGAATTCTTTCCTAACTTGCCAAAAATGGCAAATAAGACTGAAAGTCGACTTCCAAATGGATGTCTTTGGCAGTCTCACACTATTTCATGTAAAATATAGTCCATTTTACAGGAAGAGTTGTAAGGAATTGGCTAAGACATGATGACATTCATGAATTCAGCATGACGGGAGGATAGGAAGAGGAGAAAGAAGATGCTAGAGAAGTAAAGAAGGAGAGTAAACATGAAAGATGGAAACACTGAAGAGGTGAAGATCAAAAAAGACTGAGAAGGATTTTTTTTTGTCATCCTCAAATCTCTAAAATGTCTTTTACATATATGAAAACTCTAAACTCAAATGGAGGCGAGATAAAGCCAATGAGACCCATTATGCCAGGAGGGAATCATGGAACATGGGTGAAGGAGAGCACATACACTCGAGTTTGCCTGAAACCGACTATTAAGTGGGAAATATCTGGCAAGTAACTCCCTGTATTTCAATTGAAAATGCCTGCTTAAAGCAGGTGTCCTGCTTCCCTTTTTCTTCCCTAGTTTGAGAGCCAATTACAAATGCCTTCTGGTGATTCAGACCAAAAAATTACCAAACTCTGTAACAGAACAAGGCCGCCTAGGAATCTGAACTTTGTTTACACAATTAGGAGACACTCACGTGCACATTCCGTAAATGACAAGGTTCCCGCAGCAAATTAACAAGAATAATTTTCCCATCTCAGGAGCTGTCAAGATGGGCCCTGTTGGCCAATTTATCTTACTCTAGCACATCTCTGGTGCTTGTCAATCAATATGTGAAACATTTGGTGCTGATTGCCATTTTTCTCTCCACTTCCTTTTGCCTCTTGTACCAGGCAATTTACTGCAAGTCAATCAAGGTCGAAGCCGACCTTGTTTAAATAAAACACTGTTCAGCTTCTTTCACACCAACAATTTCAAAGACAGAATGAGCTGTATCTTTTACATTTACACTATCTTTCTTTCCACCAACCCCCCAACATTCTCCTAAAATGTTACCCTTGAGTTATAAGCCATAACTAAAACCACCTGGAGACTGAGAAAACTAAGTTGAGAAAGGGTGAGGAAATGTATATTTTAGATGTCGATCTTCACTATTAAAGAACCTCTCTGCCAGCAGAGAGGTCTTACATTAAAGAGCATTCATGACGGTCTTGCCAACACCAGGAAGCCCTCAGTCAGGGCCGGGCCACATGGCACAGATCATATACCCCTGATTATCAGAACATGAAAACACAAAGCAAGCAATTTAATGTATTTGCCCTGGTGATCAGGTCCTATGGTTGACAGAATCTTAGGGCATTTTGGGGATAGATCATACTGTATCCAATTTAAACCTTTATTATCATCATTACATACACGGAAGAAAAATGTAGAGAGAAAGCAGCAAAGCCTGTGGAAGCTCTTGAGAATAATCTGCTCACAGGTTTTGTTTTGAAAACCTTGTTTTTCCTGCACACCATCTATAATCTTTTTTTTTTTTTCTGAATAAATCCAGCCCTGGTTGCTTAGTAAAATACAACTTTGCAACCCCACCCCTGCAAATGTTAAGAATAAACATTGAAATGAGTCCCGGCTAAATTTGACTCTCAAAGAAAGAAATACAGTTAGACAAATATAGAGTTTCCTGAAAATAGTAACATGCAACTTAACTGCTAAAGTACCGCTATGCTCTCAAAATGATTAGTGAGAAATCAATGTTTTTTAAGTGCCTACTATTACATATAAGACCCAGTTCAGTATTTTCAAATGTGTGATTTCTCCCATTTTAACCTAAAAAAAAAAAAAAAGCAAACAAGATATTCTTATATTCTCAGGAAGAATGATCCCTGTTCTTTCACACTAAATGCAGTTGCACTGGGCTTGAACATATCTTGAGCTAGCTGATGGTCTTATTTTGTTTCATCATTAGTCACAAGTTACTGCTGATGAAGTTGCTCTTCCATTTGACAGTCTTTGAGTGTCTATTATGCATCAGGCACCATGGAGGACATACTGGTGGGCAAAACCAAAGGACTCTGTTTCTTGGAGCCCAGAGTCAGGTCAGGCTGTAAGAGATTAATGAAGTCATCTCAAAAATAAAAGTATTGTTACAAACTGAGAGCAGTGCTGTGTAGGGGTACTTAATGGTGGCGTCAAGAAGGCTGGGAAATTAGGATATAAGCCAGCTGAACTCTCACAGCCTGGAGCTGCCCACCCTAGCCCAGTACTGCTCAAATGTGGTCCATGAGTCCCAACCAAACAGCATCCAATGAGGGAAATACAGATGTTGTAAGAAAATGGTTAGGAACTTTTATAGCAACTTGACATGGCCATGATTACATGCTGGATTAGGAGGAATGGGTCATAGACCATTTTGAGTGATGTCAGCCTCACATGGGGAGTCACATATGATACAGGCTGAACACAGGCCATGTGCATAAGGACCAGATTTAAAGGGTTCCTCAAGAATTGCAGAATAAAAGTCTCTTTCACCACACACAGTTTGATAAGTTCCGATCTGAGAATGTAAACAATACCCGCTCCCTGCCTAATGTTCATTAAGCCAAATACTTGGCCTCATTCAGACCACAAAAGACTTTATTCTTGGTCTGAGAGGGCGAGATGTCTGAGCTGTCAGTAGAAGAGTGCCGTGTAGAGCCATAACTGTGAGGTCTAGAAAGAAAGCGTTGAATTCAGTCAAAAAGAATTCAAGTTTCTTTTGGGTATACAGCAAGCACAATAAAAGTTAACTAATGAGGAGGGCCACTGAGTGCTGTGTTTATGCTCCATTTCTTTCTCTGGAGCTGGTAATGTGGGTGAGATCTGTCTAGAAATGTCATTAGACTGGACATTTACGGTATGTACACCTTTCTCTGTATGTATAAGACACTTAAATAAAAAACTTTAAAATGTCATGATCAAAAAAGACAAAGGAAAAGGAATTTCCTCAGATTAAAGGAGACTGAAACGACATGAACATGAAATGCAGCGTGTGATCCTAAAACCAACACTTGACTGGGAAACAAGAGCTGAAACTGGCATTGTTGGGGCAACAGATGATGTTTAAATATGGACTGAGGGTGACCTCATAGATCGATGTTTGTTTTTTGGAAACTGGACTGGGGTTATGCGAGAGAATGTCTTTGTTCTTAGGAGAGAGAGAAAATGAGCGTTACTGAGAGAGGCAGAGAACAGTGAGGGAGAGAATGATAAAGCAAAGAGATACAGTTGGTGGATCTCGTAAAGCGTGTACAGGTATTCTTTCCACTATTTCTGTAATTTTGAAATTGTGCCAAAATAAAGTTACAAAAGGGAGAGTAGTTTTAAAATAAAAGTTAACTGTTCTTGAAATGAATGACCAGCCCAACTAGGTGGTACATAGTCACTCCAACAAATTGGGTGTTTTGAGCAATGGAAAGTCATGTGGCAAGGTCTCTCTCAGCATTCAGAGTCACTGGCACAATTACCCCTCAAATGGAGGTTGGGAAAGCTTGACAGTTCCCTAGGCGGACATGATTTTCAACACAGTCTGACATAGTCTGATAGACTAAACATTTTTTTTTTTTTGACGTTAATTCACTCGTGATTTTTACTGCGATGCTGAGTATCTTATCTGGAGGTAGTCCTTAATGGTGCATGGTATATTTTATTGATGTTTCTTTTATTCTGGTGTTTATCTTCCTCGTGATTATATCTGTTACTCTCTGTCTCCTTCAAAATGCTATTCTCTTGTGAGACTAGGCAGTGCTTGGAGGCTTAATGAGGCTTCTATATTGTTTGCTGATTTATTGGGTTCTCAGATAGCATGGGGGTGGGGAGAGAAAGGAGATGTGAAGAGGTAGGGTGCTCCAGGATCAACTAAACGGTTTGTATCAAGTTCATTTTTTATGTGTGTAGAATTCTCAAAGAGCGACCTTCAGTTACAGTGGAACCCGTACGGGAGAAACACACTAGTCTTTTTCTAATTCCTCCTATTACTTCTCTCTCATAATTTCTGAAGTATCATTATGAGATCCATGCATCACGCTAGAGGGTAGAATTCCAAATCTGTCTGTGGAGCTTGGCATAAAAGTCAGGGTCCCATCTCTTCTGCTCTGAGCTCCAAATTGAAGTTTTAGTCTTTCCTTGCCATCAGGCTTTGAGATTCAAATGCTTTCCTATTGTTCCTTTTGGCACTTCCTAAAGGCAAGGGGTGAGTTGTACTTGCCTTAAGTAAGAATATTTTTCGACCTATTGCATAGGTAAGTCAGTTTCCTTCCCATCCTTGGAAAATTTTCCCATCACTAAAAAAAAAAAAAAAAAAAAAAAAAAGAAGAAGAAAGAAAAGAAAAATTGTCTTTCTCTAAGAGAAACTAAAAACACTGTATGTGCTCACTGAAATTAGGTCATAATGACAGAGGACATGGTATTGCATTTACCTTATATTTTGCTCTTGATTCTTTAAATGAACACACACTCGCATGCATGTACACAGTCCTTCATTTCTAAAATAAAATTCTGTAAAAAAAAAAAAACTCCTGTATCTCAGGTTCTGTCTAACCTCTGCATTTTTCTTTCCCAAAAGCTATGATGCCTTGGTTTTCGATGTTAACAAATGTTATATGACAGGTTCCCCGATTTACTGCTCTGCACCCTTTTTAATTATGGATGTATGAAGGAAAATTTCACTGAGGAAAACAATAAATCACCAGTGAAATTATTTGTTAGTTGAATGAGCTGAATAAACAGTTGGCTTCAGGGCAAAGATTCGTCTGGCATCTTTTAAGTCATTCCCCATTTTCCCTCTCAATTTCTACACAAAAGCAGGACTGGGCCTGCAGGAATCAGCTGGGAACGTAGATGTTGCCGCTTAAGTGAGGGAAAAGTAAACACTTGATCCACAGATGTCTTCAGTGTTGAATAAAATAATTTTTTGCCAACTTTTAGTAATAATGACAGCATTCAGAAACAGTTGAGCACGCGTGGTATACATATGCGTTTCATTTAATTCAAACAACCCTGTTTACCTACACCCTCATTAACTTCTTTAAGCTAGAAAGGGGCAGGCCCAGAATTCAAACCAGTTTCTGACTCCAAATCATGAGATTCTCAGCCATCAGGTGTCCACAAATTTCCTCAAAGATAACCACACTTCCTCCAAGAAGTCCTCATGTATTATTTAAGCTTTAAAAAAGACGGAGGCCAAGTTAAGGACTGAAACCCTGGTTCATGTTACTTTCTATCTTTACCATGCTCTTTTACTCTGTTTAGGTGATGGAGAAAACAGTTTCCAGTTTCTCTGGTAGAAAATGGAATTTCAAACAGAGTATGCACATAAGAGGCTGAGATGAGAATCACAGAAAAATGTGCCATCACTGGACTTCCTTCTGGGAGGTGAAAGAAGAATAATAAGATGGTTAGTTTCAATTTGAAAGCATGGAATGTGTCAGGAATGATAACTAGTTATTGCTATTTTTATAATAAATGTCTCCCTCAGAGTCACAACCAGACATCGAACATTGGATGCTTCCACATAGGAATTAGTTTAGCACCCATCCTTGATGTCCCTGTTGAACTTGTCCAAAAAGTTATCAAGAATCATGGCCACTTTGAACGCATTCATACAAATAGTGCTGACAGTTTTCAAGCTAGGACAAATGTCTCAGCTTTGGACTTCCTCTCACACCAGCAAATCGGCTGCCTGTAGCAAATCCCATAAATATCTCAGCTGGAAACTTTGTTTAAAGCTATTTAAATGGTCCCTGGAGCTCCCAACTTTGGAAACGTATTTGAGTCTGGTATCAGATATTCACGTTACAATTGCCAAGCATCTCTGTGGCTCCTATTGTATCATTAAGTTTCAGATTCCTGGTCCATATATTGATTAGATATTGCTTTATGTCGGACATTATGAACTTGTGTGGAGACAACTGCTCTTGATTTAGTATTTCAGACTAGTGACTCAAGTCTGTATTTCTTATGTATATTTTCTATTGACCTCAATACAACACCAGGTGCAGGTTCCAAAGGGCTTCACTAGAACTTCTCCAGGAGAACCAAGATGGGAATCAAAGGGTCTTGGAAGGTGGAAGACAGCCACAGAGCTCTTTGGAGGCAATTTTGTTTCTGGTTTCATGTTATAGTTCATGTGGTTATGGCTTCATGAAAGATGAGCGACTCCTTCCTACCTATTACAAATGCATAAAAATTGTGACTACGGGCAGAAAACAAAAAGCTCCCCTTCAGGTAGCAGCACAACTAAGTTGTGTGTTGTGCTCTATAGTCTGTTGCTTTTGGCACTGACTACTTAGTGGCTCTGATGCACAACCGTCTCCAGAGATTGAAAAAAGTGTAAAGAACATAAAATCTTGATGGTGTCAATAAGAAATCAGACACATACCTCAACAGGAAAATGGACAAAGTAGAGGTGAACATGAACTTCCCAGATACATACCCATGCACATATTTGTAACTAGATGAAAAGATGTTTGACCTCACTATTAATCAAATAAATACAACTTTAGAAAATGATGGGATGGATTTTTTTTTTATTAAATTAGCAACTGGACCAGGATTTTTAGTAAGTGTAATATCTAATGCTGGGAAAAGTCTAGGAAATTCAGCACTCTCATGTAGTGACAGGAGAGTATATGCTGAAATACACCTTTTTTGAAGAGCAATTCAACCATATGTTCACAACCTTGAATCACTCAACTTACAAGACATTTTCCTGAGGTCATTATCAGAGATGGGTGTGAAATGGGCATGGTACTCACTCTATCTCTTTTTCTTTACTGTAAAAACCAAGAAACTCAACATCCATCAGGGGTGGAAAGCTTAAATAACCAGTAGTGAATCCATACATTCAACCGCACATAGTCCTTCAAATAGTATTTCAGAAGAATATTAAGGCATGTGAGAAAATATAAATACCATTATACATATATATGCACTTCCACAAAAAATACTGTAAGTTATTACTAGGATTATAGTTTTCTTCTTTATGTTTTTCTCTTAATTCCTTTCTGAACTTACCCAACTTAAAAAAGTGAACACAGAGTGCTTTGTAGTGTGTATAATTATACATATATTAAGATACATACATATTTAGATATCTATATCTATTTCTATATCTTTACTGGGAATCTTGCCCTTTTCTGATGTCACTAAGTTAATTACACCCATCCACAAATCCTATAGGAAATGGACATGGTAAGGCATGTTCTGTTTTATCAGAATGTTCACACTTATCACAGTGCAATAGATAAGGTGCTCTGACAAAAGTCCTGGTTAAGATTGTTTAAAGTGTGGCACTCTTCCTTTTTTGGTGAGGCAACTTCAAAACAGAGTGGGCAAACTCAATGATACATAAGTCTGAAAGTGTGTCAGCCCAGAGCTGGGTGGGGCCTGAAAAAGATGTCACATTTGTCACAGTAGCTGCCACCTCATTTGGAAAGCCCACAAAATCCTAACAGTGTCCTCAAGTAGTCTTAGATGTTTCCACTGTGTCTACAGGGGAAGGGGCTGGTCTGAAACCCTTTGGTGAAAGGGACTGTTTGTTAACTCCAATAGACAATTATGAAGGGCAATTAAAAATTCAAATTATGTTAATAGGCCAGAGAAAAATGACTGTTTGCAGAAATCAGTGGCAATTACCAGACATAATGGTTCTCAATTAGGCTGGAGGGGATTTTCAGTCATTCATAATTCACTATCTTAAATGTATCATAAAAAAGTAATTGTTACTTGTTAATAAAACTTACTTAAAAACAACGTAGCTATCTTGTGTAGAAAGTAACTCTTCTCTCTCTCCCTCCTCAGTTGTTTTAAAAGGTATAGTCCCAATTTGAAAATGTGGTACAGGCTGGTTTGAAACAAAATCAAACAATGCAAATGGGTTTAAAATAAAAAAGCTGTTTCTAGCCCTCTACTTTGAGCTTCCCAGGGGTAACCATTGTTTTATCAATTCAGGGAGTATTCTTTCTCCCAACCACCTCCCTGCTCCCATTAAAAAGGGGGGAGGGGGTGGGGAGACTGTCCAAGGAATATGTCATATTGATATTTTTAGTCAATTAAAGGTGAAAACATAAAAACATTATCTTGCTGCTTCTGTCGTGTTTGTTTTTCTCCCAAGGTTTTTGATTTTTTTATTTTTATATTCATATGCAGCTTCCATTACCCCTAGGAATACAGTCAGCATTCACGCATGTCCTTACAACTCTGTTCTGAGGCAATGCAGTGTGCTGTATAAATTGCACTGTTCATGGGATGTGATTCAAGGACTCTGACCAGTTGGTTCTAAGCTTTATTTCTGGTGCTTCAGAGAGAACCAAAGAGGGCTACAAGAAGCAAGAAACAAGGAGAAAGGAGTCAGGGAAGGACTGTTAAATAACCCAAGGATTCAAGGCATGGATTTTTCTCTTGCTGGGTACCAGCAGAGAATGCCTGTTTTGTCTACTCTTATGGATCACGCTGAAAAAATGACAATTGCGTCCTCAATTTTCTTGCCCAATCAGGAAAACTTAATACAACCTTAAGATCTAAATTGTTCTGCATCCAACAGAAAGAAGGAAGCAAAGCTAAGAATGAGCTCTTTCGGTCCCCATACAATCATAGTCTCACTGTGCTGAGACACAGTTCAGCAATATTTCCAGAAACTTCTCTAAAAGGAAGCTCTAGGCTACTCTGACCCAGGACCTTTAGAGACATGACCTTATTTAATTTTTCATCATTATCCTATGAAGGGGGCATTTTTATAACCCAATCTTACAGCTGAGGGCACTGAGTGCTCAGAGTAACACTGAGTAACTGGCAGTACTAGCATTTGAACCCAGATATTTCTTGATCTGAAGCCTACATGCATTACCCTCCAACATATGGCTTCTTGGCTGAAATGGTACAGACATACACAACTGTGGGATGTCACAGTTTATGACTGCTAAGCTATGACTGTGCTATATTTTTCTTTCTTTCAGGGAAATGATGCTACTCACTACACTGACCAGTGAACATCTTAGGGATATTTAAGACCACAGAATCAGCTTCACATACATAAATGATCCCAATTTTGAACATTTTTTCAGAAAGTATTTGGAGCAATGTCAACTGCATGAGTTTACTTTGAAAATAGCTACCAGTACAGAAACAAAGTATCTATAACCTGTCCTTCTTGGTCTTGGGTCTTACAAGTGGGTGAACCCTCAGTGGGAGCAGAAGAATCTCCACAAAGAGTCCTTCCAACATACATTTTGTAACAAGATCGACACATGGTTGGCTTCTGGCTGTCATTCACATCATAGTGTCATTCACTTCTCGGGTGTTTGCCCTTCCAACACCTTTAGAGTGGTAGACGGAAAACACTTGGTACTCTCTCTCACATACCCTATTTCATGTTTTTTCAAGCATTGCTCACACTGGTATATTTTTGCTAATTTACCTATTCATATCTGCCTCTGCTTCCGGGGACATCAGCTCCGTGAAAGCAAGGTCCTTGTCTGATGTGTTTACCACTGCATCCCTATCCCTAACTCAGCGCCTAGCATATAAATATTTGTTCACTAATGAAGACATGTTTATACAATTAAGTATTTGTTGTCATCAACAGTCAGGTATGGGCTGCTAGGAATGGACTTTCATCTGCAAGAATCCTAGGAAATAAGAGCAATCAGGTCCTAAGAAAATTTTACCTGGGGTTGGTGACAGTCATGGATACTGAACAACTGACATAATGACAAGGATTTAGAAAGGAGAAACCACAAGGTCTCTTTGCCCTCCCCCTTACTGAGGATGACTAGAGACCTCGGTATCTGAAAGCTGCAAAAATGAAGGGTCAACATTTCTTCAGTCGGTGCTAGACTGCTGGCCCACGTGGATGGTATGTTTTCAGTGAGATGGCAGCTCTATTCTCTGAAGTAGAACACTCTTCTCTTCACTAGCAATATTTCCCACTGTCAACTCAAGGCTGCTGATTAGGTAAAGACTATGATAATATTTGGGTCAACCAATCAATAGGAAGAGATGAGCTTTGAAAGAGAACTTTGGAAATGCTACTGTGACTTTCTTTACTAGAATTTGTTTCTGGATGGGATCTGATTGCAAACACTCCATTCTTCTGGACTCATCTAGTTAACCTTTTGTGTGTGTTTCTGCATTCTTTTTGATTAACAAGAGGGACAAAGTTGTCACTATTGAAGGATATACTTCTGGCTGAGTCTAAAGTCCTTTGACCAAAATATTCTATCATTTGTTTGAATTGTTTTTACTTTCCTTCTACAAATGCTTTGCACCTGATTTATAAGGTAAAAGCGATTGATTCTATTTTTATATTTTTAAAAAAGTTTCAATGATATTTGCAGATTAAGATAAAACAAATTGTTTAAATGTATTAGAAAGTAATAAATGCTTAATGAACTTTTCAAATAAAGATGTGTGCAAAGAGGGGAGAAGTCTTCTCTCTCATTCTCCACCCTCATGCTTCACCTATTCCTCCTAGTAAACCCACTCTCTAGATGGAACTATTCTGAATGGTTTCTTATGTGTCCAGTGGTACATCAGTAGAAGCGTAACAATGGTTATCCAGAAAGAAAAAGCTCTGGTTTGCAGCACTTGCTGATTTCTGTGGAGAAACTATTCTCCCCATCTACAAATTCAAGCTAAGGATATGATGGAATTGGGCAAAGGTATTGCACAATCGGTTCTATAAGACCACACGACTCGTCTGTACCACACCACCATGTGTTCCCTTCAGATTATCTGTTTCTCTTCCTCTCTTCCTCCCTTTTTCTTCCTTACTTCTCTTTTGCTCTTTCCTTCCTTCCCATTTGCTCTTTCCTTCCTTCCTTCTGTCCTTACATCTATACATGTACATAAACAGACATGTGAATCCGTATCGTACATGAACATTGTGCATTTTGTTCTGCAACTTTCACTTTTTCATGTGGTATATGGTAGCTCTGCATTTTGAACATTTTTTGATGCTCCTTGTGACTGGAAACCCTGTGCTAGCTCAAGAGGAAAGCCGAGCATCATTTGATCTACGCGGACCAGCCTGTGAGCATGCGTGTGTGCCCACACACTCACTCTAGTCTATCTATTGTAAAAGGGGGTAATTCATCATCGGGCAGCAGGTCCTGCTCAGATGGTTTATTGTCCTGACCTCATTAAAAGCATGGAATCCACGCAGTGCCGTAAATCTATGCCTCTAAATACTTTCCTCTTTAAATTTTTAATACTGCACACATGAAGGGAAAGGTTAAAGCCAATTAAAAGAGATACAAATACCATTATTACAGCCCTGACAAACAGTTAGTTATTGGATTTGGTCGTTTCAGTTTAGAAAGCCATTATTTGTGTTCCTGAATGAATTAGTAATCAAGCTGTTTATTGACTTGTCTCATCTCCGAGATGCTAAATATTTTTTTTTTGGTCCATTCTCTCTCTCAATTGGCATCATTCCTACACACATAAAAATTACAGACAACTTAAGGTCTAAGTGCAAACAATAACCGCACAGCTGCATGTAGAAATTCACATATGGACAGAGCCATCATTTGCACTGTGGTCCAGAAAGGAGAGGCACTTGATTCATTCTTATGCAGCAAATAGTTGTTATTGTCATTGCTGTTGTTCCCCCTCCCATTAAAGCTATTATAGGATACTGACAAATACTAAAAGCATTTAGAGCTGAAAGAACGCTGGGAAAATTGCTGTAAAAGGATTGACAAATGATGATCTTTCTGTCCGCAAGGTTCTTATTTCCTGTGCAAAATGGACCAAGAAAATAAAGAAAAAGACAGAATCATTAATGTAGGAACTTGGTCTTGTTTTCTGACATGAATTCATGTTTTCCATTGCATTTATCCAAAAACGTGACTCTGTTTATGACGAGGCTGTAACATTGTCACTGTTTTAGGCTTTCTTGAGTGCCCCCTTCTCTCTTGACCCTCTCTTCACTCTTCTGGGAACATAATTTAGGTTCTCTGGGATCTGAGATCACCTAAGGGTATTTAAGAGCATATCTGAATTTTGACCACCTTGTTAATATAATTGTCCAGCCACAGGTCAAGGATATCTTGTGAGTAACAATGCTGACCACAGTGCAAGATTGGCTTCAGAATAAAGGCACACCCACAGACCCACAGACTCACATCCAAAAGAACTTATAAGACTCTTAATTCTAGAAGTGGCCTATCATTTTTCTTAGTATCCTGCCTATAAAAAGTCAAAGTCAGACTTTGAAAAAAAAAAAAAGAGGAAAGCTTATAGAATGTTACAGAGCTCAAATTTCAAAGGAGATATCAAAACACACATGTTCATAAGGAAAATCACAACACACACACACACACACACACACACACACAGAGAGAGAGAGAGAGAAGTGAAACATATTCCAATTAAGAGGATGTAAACCTAAAACCGAAAGCAGGTTTTTTTCTATAGTCTTTCTTCTGGAAGGGCTAGAAGAGTGTGCTCAAAGTGTGTTCCCTGGACTGGCAGCATGACCACTGTCTGAAAACTTGTTAGAAATGCAAACTGGGGACCCACCCCAGACACACTAAATTAGAAATTTGGGTTAGGGCCCAACAATGTGTTTGAACAAGCCCTCTGGAGGATTCTGACACCCAGTGAAGTTTGAGAATCTTTGTTCTACAGAATATACTTTTTTTTTAAAGTTTATTTTTTGGGAGGGGAGGGGCAGAAAGAGGGAGAGAGAGAGAGAGTGCCAAGTAGGCTTTGAGTTGTCAGCACAGAGCCTGACCTGGGGCTCAATCTCACCAACTTTGAGATCATCACCTGAGCCTAAACCAAGAGTCTGAGGCTTAACCGACGGAGCCACCCAGGCGCCCCTACAGAATACACTGTCCATACTTAGCTGGTTCTCAAAGTCTGTCCTTGCAGTTAGCCATAATCTTTTAAACATGAGCTGACCACTCTCTCCTTTGTTTGCATACCATGCACCACAACACTCACCCTGATTTGTTCACATATCCTGCTCTCCTACTAGACTGTAAGCTACTTGAGGCTAGAGGCTTTATCTGATTCACTTTTTTATTCTCAGTGTCCAGCCAGGGGCCTGGGCCAAAGCAGGTACTTAGGAAATTAATTATAAGATAAAAAGACTAGAAAAGCACAATGAAGAAGAAACACTTAGAGGTGTATAAATCCATTAAAATTCTTAACTCTAACTCAGTATGCCTTTCCTTTAAAAAACAAAGGAAAAAATGGTCAAAGGATCATTCTCAAGCTTCTTAAAAAAAATTTAATGGTTATTTATTTGTGAAAGAGAGGCAGAGGGTGAGTGGGGGAGGGGCAGAGACAGAGGGACACACAGAATCCAAAGCAAGCTCCAGGCTTCCAGATGTTAGCACAGAGCCCGACGTGGGGCTCGAACTAGTGAATTGTGGTATCATGACCTGAGCTGAAGTTGGACACATAACTGATGGTGCCACCCAGGCGCCCTCATTCTTAAGCAACTTGTAATCGGTTCACTATTCACTCTCTTGGGGAAAGCGGGAAATACCTGAACACACCTCACACTAATCGCCTCTTATAAAGTGTGCTAACAATCCAGTTGGTTCTGAATATTCCTATAAGGGTTTCATGTTCAGACAGGACCCATCTGCCCATTTGACAACAGACATTCTCAAACTGAAAATAAACAGAATACAGGCTATAATAAAAACCACAAGAACAGCCCAATGGGTTAAGGATGTCAAACTCCTTGGAATTTCCTCACTATGTAGGAGGAAAGAGGGCAGTTCTTGGAAAGAGGAGATATCCTGAAACCATTCCAATAAGATCTCCACAAGGAGTTCAAAGACCTACAGGTGGAGTCCCTAGCCCTTTGTAGCTATGAGTGACACTCTGAAGATGTCTTGCTTACCCTTTATTTTCTACTATGAGATTTATCTTGGCATTACATCTAAGCTGTGAAGGTCTACTGTATGCAAACTTGCTCTACCTGCCTTTGTGTCACTCTGATATCAGATCAGCTAGGTTCTAATCCAGGCTCTAATACTTTCTGGTTTCTTAACTTTTCTAAGCCTCAGTATCCTCACTATAAAATGGGAATAGTTGTAATAATGGAGGATTAAGTAAAAACTATTTACACACACACACACACACACACACACACACGCGCGCGCGCGCGCGCAAAGGTAGCCAGGTGTCTGATATAGTAAGAACTTACTACTACGACTACCATTAACTAATATCATATGTTACCAGGGCTTCTTAAACTAGAATCCATGGGCCTATAGAGATTTATGAAATGGACAAACTAATGTCCATAAACTCCCTGAAATAATCTGTAAAATGTTTCACGTTTGTATATATTCTTTTTCTCTGGGCACACAGTCCAAAACTTTAATCAGATTCTCAATGTGGCCCATGGCTCATAAGTGGTAAAGAACCATGGTGTTGGGGATTTTAGTAGTCAGAGCGTGTCCTCAGCAAGCTGGCAAACCAGGAAAATAAGGCAGTTTCTCTAAGGCTCGTGTCTCACTCTGAGCATGATGTGTAGTTCTGGAACCTCCATTTTTAATTCCACACGACGTATGTTTGTTTATTTTCCTTCTTCCACCTCGAAACAGGAAATAGTATTTCAAATGCATTCCACCACAAGGATATTCAGACAGTTAATTTTCACCTCAAACACCCCCAAGATTTAAAAAAGTAAGAGAGCTTCAATCTACTGCTCCCAACCTGCCAAGCACAATGTTCTTAGCAGCAGCAAAAGTCAGTCTGAAAAAGCTCCTCTGTTTTTGATAGCTTTCTTTTGATGCTGTCAGCCTGGTGACTGAATGAGCAAGGCAGAGGGGCAGAAAGAACACTGGACCATGTGCTGAGAGCACTCAGGCATGCTCTTCAACACTGTCTTAACCAGCTCCCCTACTTTGACCAAGTGGCTTCTACTCCAAGGTTCTTGGACTCTTTACTTGTTTGGTATGAGTTACACTGGATCCTAATTTCCCAACATTTTATGTACAAGGACCCAGATTTAATATAGAAATTATTATGCTACAATGCCATTTTTTAAATCAATTGACTTAAAAAATACACAAAAGAGTTAGCCCCACTCTTTGAAAATTAAAAAAAGAAGATATTTTTCATCTGTCTATCCAGAGAGATGAAAAATGTAATTTGTTCTGGCTACAGTCAATGGTGAGCATAGGAGTTCAAGGACCCATTAAACAAGTATTTATTCAGTATTTATTAGATGTCAGTTACTTTAATATGGCTGAGGGTAGAGCATCAAACAAAAGCGGTTGCTGCCTTCATGGACATGATAGCAGTGACAGAGAAGGGAAACGACAACTAAAAATACATAGACGTATAATTGTTTCAAATTGGGCTAAAACACAAAGGGTTACCTGGACAATGAAAGAGAAAAAAGGATGTGGGGAAGATTTTAGATACAGGTGTCAGGGCCAGCAATTTAGCTGAGATCTGAGAGATGGTGGTAGCTGACCCTTCAAGAGGCAGAACTTTGTGGTGAAGAGAGGATCACCTCAGATCAGCAAGGCCTAGGGCAAGGCACTTAATCTCAGACTCATTTCCCCATTGGTAAAATGGGGATGATAATGGGACCTAGTCTATTAGGTTGCTACAAGGATTAAATTAGCTAATAATTAAAATTTGTTTAGGACAAAACCAGGCAATGTACCAATGGGTTGTTGCAAAATAAGTATCATGGACAGGTAAAAGCATGTGCTAAGACCCTGAGGTGGAAAAGAGCTGGGTAGGGTGTGGCCCTTGGGTGGAGCATCAGTGAGAAGGTGGAGAAGCAGCAGGGAAGGGGGAAGTTGAATCCCAAGTTCAATGGGAAGAGAGTAGAGAGTTTTGTCATGTTCCCAGGGAAAACCTGAAGTTCATTCTTCAAAGTTAAAAAATTATTGTGTCTGATTAACTTTTTGTATAGCAGATGATTCTATAATAGAGTTCCTCAAAGCGAACAGTTTCTTTAGGTAAGAAGTTTTAAATAAAGAACCCCTGTTTCATTCATGCTCATTAAACTATTTTCCCCCCACCTAGATCCCTGTAATAATAAATATAATTTAATGACTTAGGTTCCTTGAGCTGCAGGTGTTGGAATATTGTATTTATTAACATATTTTAAGCCCTTTAAAAAGACTGCATTAATTCCTATGATAATTTAGTACCCATAATACATTCTCTGTTCTGAATAGATGTTAATCACCACAGAATGACTGATGTGCCCGTGTACGAGCTAAGCCATGCTCTAACTAGTAGCTAGGCACTTTTAAATTCAATATTGTTACCAAAACTGTTGATTAAAATTTAGTTGCAATAATTGTGGAGGACTCAAACCAAGGCCGAACAATTGGATTCTCTGCCACTGAAGATGAATGAGATATTTCTGTTTGTGTTTCTAGTAATACTGCCCTTGGAAAAAAAAAAGTTTGGCTAATTCCAGTTACTCTGAACCACTGGGGTTTGTTAGCACTCTGATTAAAAGATCAGTAGGACGGTACTTCAGAGAAACATACACTAACCCCAAAACCAGCCTTGAGGCAGAGAGCAGAAATGCCCCCTTCTGGGTTGAGGATGGAAGGGGAGGGTCAATAATTGTGTGCCAATTTCCCCCTGGTGGGGTGAGGCATGCTCTGGCCTCTGCCACAACCCTGGTACCCCAACAACCCCAACTGAAATTATTTTGGAAACAGAAGGAGAAACCCTATCATGAAATTTGGACCAAGGAAATGAAATGATCAAGTTGAAAACAAAGGAAAGAACAAATTGCATGTGCCAGGTTCTAAGATAAGGACTCTCCCATGTATTATGTAACCACATAACCACCCTGTCAGGGAGGTACTACGGTGATTTCTCATTTACCTGGAGTTCAGAGAACCTAAGTAACTCACCCAGAGTCACACAGCTAGTAAGTGGCAGGGTGCCCAAGTCTGTGCTCTTACCTTTTGGCCACAGTGCCTCTATAATTGATCAATCAGTAATTCAATTAATCATCCATGTAAGGAAGGACATTGAGAAGAATAATGAAATACATCATACAGTATTAGGTGTCAGAAACACTCTTATTTAAAACAAAAACCTAACAACTTTTCCCTTCTGGCTTGAAGGTTGGTGGTGGGAAATAGTATTACTTGTATCTGTAGGGAAATCAATCTCTATATGATTGTCTTCCTTCAGCAGAGTGTGTTGGGACAGAATCAAAGAATATATTGGCTTCTGTCCACCAGCGTGCTCACAAAGGCACTGGCTTTGGGGGCAGAGGTGGAGAGGGCTGAACTGCTCTGCATAAATACAATGAGAGAAACACTTGAATTTCTGGCTGGTTTGGAAGAGAAAGATTCAGCAGGGAACTTGGCAGGGATCTGGGGCCCCAAGTGGATAGATCTTTACTGACTTTGCTTCCTTGAACAGCAGAGACTGTGTAAGAAATAAAGAGACCATCAGATATTTCAAGTTCTTTTTACTGCTGGCATATGAAACTCTTCCTTTTTCTCCAACATTCAGGGGAGTCTGGTTGGCATAGAGCTTTTGGGTGGGTAATTTCATTTGCTAGTTTGTGATTTGTTGTCTTCACATCCTGAGGGAA
Source organism: Lynx rufus (assembly GCF_022079265.1). Classification (NCBI taxonomy): domain Eukaryota; kingdom Metazoa; phylum Chordata; class Mammalia; order Carnivora; family Felidae; genus Lynx; species Lynx rufus. The sequence continues at coordinate 181,270,520 of NW_025814823.1, forward strand.
AGGGGCTGAGCCCCTGCAACTTGATCCGTGTGTAGAGAAAGGAACAGCACTAGGTTTGCTGGACTGTTAGACCATCAGACCTGAGAGCTCTGGGGCAGCCTCACGAAGTAAAGGTGAGCCTCAGCACAGAAGCCCCCCAGACACACAGAAGTTGTGGCTGGTTTGTGGAACAGGGGTTTAAGTAGATATCTTGGCCACAATTTTTTTCTTTGTCCACATTAACATTATTCTCACAGGGGTGCCTGGGTGGCTCGGACGCTTGAGCACTGACTCCTCCTTTCAGCTCAAGTCATGATCTCCCAGTTTCATGAGTTCGAGCCCTGCATCTGGCTCTGCACTGGCTGCCTAGAGCCTGTTTGGGATTCCCTCTCTCCCCCACTCTCTCTGCCCCTCCCCTGCTCACGCTGTCTCTATCTCTCTCAAGATAAATAAATAAACAGAAAAATTAAGAAAAAATATTCCCACAGAGTTGAGAAATATTAGCATCTTCAGAGAGATAAGTTAGGGCAGTGAGCTCAGTCACTTCAGCAAATGGCAAATGCCTGGCAGTCTTACTCAAAAGTGGTGAGACAGCCAGGGCCCAATCCCAGGGTTCCCACTGCCTGCCTGGAGCTTAACTCACAAGGAAATGCTGACAATTCAGGAGGGCAGAGCCCGCAGGAAGGGGTGGATCCCTCTGACAAATCTTTCCTGGGAGGTGTTGCCCACAGACTGCTCTGGTGTAGCAGCAGCCCTTCCTGACCTAGGGCTAGGTGAGAGCTGAGTGGTGGCAGAGCAAAGAAGGTCTAAAAGGTTATTGCCAGGCTTCCTTCCACCATCCCAAGTCAACACTAAGTGGAGCCTGTGTTCTCCAAAGGTATGCCTGTGGAACTCCGTAGGGCTTTCAAAGAGAAGGGTAAACATATCTGCTGTTACTATAGGGTAGACCGTTAAATGACTGGTGAGGAAATTAAAAAATTAAGAGCAAGGAAAAAAGACCCGCAAATCATGTACTGCATTGGCTAGGCAAAAAGGCATTCATTAGCTGTGACAGACTAATTGTGTGTGTCTTTACTGAGTCGGTGTTTCAACCTGCATTTCTGCTTCCACCTCCAGAAGCTGTGACTATATGAAAGAATCCAAACACACCCACCATTGTATAAACACACACACACACACACACACACACACACACACACACACACACATCCAGATGTAAACAAATATATGTATTTAATACCTCTTCCCAAAAGCAGATTTTCAAGTGAGGGTACTTGAAAATTGGAAAATTTGGGGGATATTTTCTCTCCAAAGACAGTCCATGCTTATGTAAAAGCTCCTCCAAAATCTTTTCTGATTTGAAGCAAGTTAGCCAGAGGAAGAAATCCCTTTACAGGGACCTGCTATCCATTTGCAAAGGTTGCAAGCTAGCAGTCCCCAGGCTCCATCTGGGACCTTCACATTTAATTGTTTGGTCCACACAGTGGCAGCCAGCACAATGTTTTCTCTAAGTCGAATTAGACATGGAAATTGGAGCTCTCACATAAATCCATGCCCTGTTTTTTTGTTGTTGTTGTGTTTTTTTTTTTTTTTTCCGATGCCTGACCCTTGCCATCCATTTAGCCATGAATTGCCTGGCTGCCTTAGACTTCTGATAGGGTGGTGCAGATTGAAAGTATGGAAAGCCATTCACTGTGGAGGCTGTGTTAATCATTCTACTACAATCCTTTGCCTTCCTTGTGAACTAGCCTTCCTGGACTCAGCACCTGAAGTTCCCTGATCTGTCAACCATTTTTCTGGGTCCAGAAGGCTCTGTGCTCTGTCTTCCAGGGGAAACTTCCAGGTTCCTCTTTTGACCAAAAGCCTCAATGAAGCCTTTCCTGACCTGCTGTCTGAGACTAGCTGCCCATTCCTCAGCACCCACCTGGTATCTGCAGCCATGGACAGGTTTTCCTTCCTCAGTCCCCACAGCACCCAAGACTATGCTTTACACATTTTTGTTAGCAGAAGTTCCCCATTAGACAGGGCTCCTTCAAGATGAGAACCATGTCTCATTTGCTTTTTCTTCCAGGGCCTGTCAGAGTGCCAGACACATAGAGGGGGTGCTCCAGAGAAGCCTTTTGAAATTAAGAGAGTTGATTGTCAACCTCCATCATTTCTGAGCCACCCACAGGTCAGGTTGGTGGTTAGAGAGGGGTCACAGAGACAGCAGGGTGATTCTCCACCCCCCACCTCCACCAAAGAAAATAGGGCTCTCTAGAAGTCCAGGCCACTCTTTTGCACCCCCCCCCATTCCAGAATGCAACCTATAGGAGAGTTAAAAAATATTCAACTAAATAAAGTATCAGCTGCTACTTGGGATTGAGTTAAAACAATTTTTTTTAAAGGTTAAAAAAGCTACTTGCTCTTCAGGTCAGTAACTGTCATAACGATTTTTCTCTTGCCATATGCTCCTCTGAATTGCATTAATATGACATCTCTCTCTCTGAAGCATCTGGTCTCAGCCACTTCAAGGCACACGAGGAAGCTGCACATTCAGACTGAGTATATAATAACACAGAGAGGTATTTGCACGCCTGCCATCACAAAATACTATGTTGTGTTTCATACAGCATTCCAGAGATGGTGCAGGAGATAGTTCAAATGAATCGAGGCCGAATCTGGGGAACTTTTGTTTGCCTTTGTATTTTGTGTGTGTGTCTATAAATGCATGTGTCCACATATGTATACGTTTAATGAATTGGCAATCACCTGCATTGCTCAAACATAATTTCTTATTTCCTGTCAAAAAGATCTGAACATTTTAAGCACCAGATGAAAAAAGAGTCCCACCAATCTGCCAAATATGGACAGAGAGGTCGGGCATATCTATATTTCAGCACTGTGAAATACAAAAAGGGAAAATTTTCCATCGCAAGCCAAAAGCAAAGTAGCACTATTGCACAACATCCAACCACATTTTCCAGTCTAAGAAAAAAACCTGGCGAGCGATGCAGGCTTCTCCTCCTCAGTGGTAATGATCTTTGTCACACTGATAGATTTACTTAAAATTTTCCAAATATCTCACCCCACTTTCTTAAATAGTTCATTAAAAAATCCAAATGGGTTTAATCAAGTTGACCACATAACACATGGTTCCAACATCCATTCTTTTCTTGTCCTGAAGATCCTGGTGCTTATTTTGTCAGAAGCACAAAAAGTAGAAATGCAATTCCGTTTGTGCTGATGCTAAATGTTAATAGATTTGCCTAAATGCCTGCTAATAGTCCCCCTAAAATTAGCTAGACTAGTAGTGCATGCCTAATGTGCTGTTGTTTTTGTTGTTTTACTTGCTTTTTGCTTCTCCTGCTTTTATCAGAGGGAAAAAAGACCCCTAGAAAAAAGTCTACATCCTCGGTTGTGAAACATTTCCAGTGTCATATGTGAATTCTGCAGAAAGAACATATATTCTGAAACTATCCCACACTTCTGACATTCTGTCATGAAGGTGACAAATCCTAGTGCTCTAATGTTTCATTAAATTAAACATGAAATGTTTAATGTTTTGTTAAATTAAACATGAAGCCGTGACTTTGCACCCGAGAACCACAGCCTTCTATCAATTCCTCACATTCCTCCAGGTCACTTCTTAGGTTATAAAAACTGAGTTTTGTTTATTAGAAGCATTTTATTTCTCTCTCAGTTAAAATGTACTTTCTTCTAATGCACTTATAAATAAAAACTAACAGGCAACCCGTTTTGGGGGGGCACTTAAATTATTTCTAAACTCAGTCCTACAGAAAACAGCTGGCAGACGACCCTGTAGCTAATTGTCTATTATAACTTTTTTCAAGCATTTGCAACCATGACTGAGAAGGATCCAGAGAGCAGAGGTTTAGCATTTTCAATTGGGTCTCAAGCCCATTTCACAGATGGGCATGCAATTGCCCGAAGAATGAAAGGATTGCTAGACAACTGTTGATATAGATCCGTGGACTAAAGAAATCTCAATCCCCTTTTCCTTATCTGTGACAATAGAAATTGACCAGGAAAACAAGGCAAAACAATTCTGGTCTGGGAGAGTATTTGCATAAACAGAGAGAAGGATGCTGGGCTCTAGTGACTGCTGAATACAGGTTTTGATGAAACCCTTCAAAGCAGCAGGTAAACAAAACCTGGGCACTGTAGGGAGATGATGAAATGGAGTGGAGACAAACAGTAAAATAAAATAAAATAAAATAAAATAAAATAAAATAAAATAAAATAAAATAAAATAAAGTGCTTCTTTTTCACCAGTCCAGCCAGATAGTTAAAAGTTCTAGAGTTCTTAGTATCACATCCAGAGGATCATACGACAGACAGAATTTCCAAGTGTAATTTTATAAAAGGCATTAAGATGATACTTTTTTAAATGGAGAGCAAAGTCAACACTATTATGTAGCCACCTAAAAGGGACAAAAAAATGCATGTGCTCCATGATGAAAGTGCCTGAATATTTTTACATTTTTCTTGTGATTTAAGTGGGTGAATGAGGCATCCAAATGAAGTCCCCCTAATTGTCACACCAGCAACAGCAGAAAGAACCATCCCTTAAGGGGTAAGCTGCACAGACCCTTCCAGTCATCAATACTCTTTCTGTGTCAACACATAGGTTCTTGTCACTGGCCCAAAACTATCAAACAGCCCGGATTTGCTAACAGGTCCTTGCTTAGAACGCCTGCTTGAGAACCCTTCTCCCAGCTAGTCCCCAACCCATAGGAACATAATTGATACTTACCATTCTGAAGCTTCATGTCTGTGAGGCAGACTAAATAAATTAAACTGATCCTGCTTTAATCTTCTTTTCTAGACCCCAAATGCCTTAATCAAAAGGAAAAACAAAAAAACAAATGTTCCCTGAGGTCCTTCTCTAAATCACCAGAGTATAAAAGCAAGGAATAGCTGTCTTTTTCACTGAGTGCCCAGAACCTGTCCCCTAGCATGAACAACAGAAGATTATTTCTAACACCCTTTTGGTTCCCTCCCCCAGCCATCTTTTCCTTCACTTGTATCGTCTGTGCCCCAGACAAGGCTTGAGTTACACTTTAAATCAAACTCTGGAAGAGACTTCCATTGGAAATTTGGCTTGGCAGACCTCCTGTAAAAATCCCACGTAAAGACACATTTGTTTCCTCCCTGCAAATGAACTGTGGCATTTGTGGTCCCTCTTGTTCTCCCCAGTGCATACTTCGCCTTTAAATGAGCTTAAGCTGCAGGACTTCATTTGGGGTTAGCTGTCCCGCAAAGCTCATTTGGCTCTTACCATTAAGGCAAGAGGCTCTAAAAGGCTAGCAAGATGCTTTTAACAATGTTTGAGGGGCCAGTCATATCTTGTTAGCAACAGCTGCACACTTACCCGGCTCTCAGGGCCTTGCCGGAGCTGTCCTATTCCTTCTGGGATTAGGAAGGCAAAATGAAATTAACCAATCGTTAGCTGGAGCCACCCGAGCTGCACTAGATTCTCATTCTCCAAAAACTAAGTGAAGCAGCTTCCTCCAAAGTTACTCCTTCATCCACTTCTCCTAGCATACACAGCCCGCCAAGGCCCTGGCTGCTGTTTCAAAACGGCTACTCAATAAAAAGATTTTAAAGGCTGTGCCGGGAGCCGGGAGCTTCAGATCCCAGTTTGGCTTTTTCTCCATCAGCATTCCTCAGCAAGCCTGCACAAAGCGAGGTACGCTACATTATTTATGTCAGCTCTAGGCTCTGGAAAACACACACTGGCATCCTGATTACTAAGAATCCTCATGGATACAATTAAACCATTCCCACATATATCCCCCCCCCACCCTTCCCAGATTCAACCTCTTTCAGAGGAAACAGAAGCACTTTGATGCGTGTCCCAACTCATCTATTAGGAACCAAGAGAGCATTGAAATATGGCCATGATGGCAAATGAGCCAGGGGGAAAGGACACTTACCCTGGAGTGAGCAGATGACACTCCAGGGAGGAAAGCTCTGAGAATAGTTTGGGGCATGCCCTGCAAGTGACCGCCCTGGGTTGGAGGTGCTGATATGGAAGCAGCCAAGCTGTGACACTACAAAAAAAAAAAAAAAAACAACAACATTCTGATGAATTCATGGAAGATTGATTTAGAATGGGCTGTTAAGGGAAGTAAGGCACATTTGGCAACATGACTAACCTTTCAAGCTGGATGTAGAGCAATCACGCTCACCCAACAAATGCTCCTTGGTGCCCCATCCAAGTCAGAGCACTAGATGGGAAGACCACTGATTTCACCAAGTAGAGCAATGACTCTGTCCCCACGTCTCCTCTTCAGCAAAATGAACAATTCTCCAAGTTGCAGTCCACCATTTCCCTTCTTGTCAGTAGCTCGACAACACATTATGAGCTGGGCATATTAGCCACAGGCAGGGAGAACGGTATGCTGGCACAGCAAAGGAAGGATGAGGACAGGAGCTTCCTCCTCTGTAGGAGTAGTGAGAAGGCTATGCAATTCCCCTGTTGTCTAGCTACAAAGTCCCTGCTTGGCAGGCAGAGGTGACTTCACTTTGTGAAAGCCCCAGGCACCGCTTAATGAAACAACCTTTGGCAGGACCTCACAGTGAAGTCAGTTTATCTAGGCAAGAAGTCAGCTTGGGCAAAGTCAGTTGTCTCATCCAAGAACACAGAAAAGCAACCTGCTTCTCTCCAAAGGTGTCCTTTGAATGTGCACTCCTATGTTTGCCAGTTTTTTTTTTTTAAAGTGATGGCCACTTCCAATGGCTTAGTCCATCCCAATTCAGACAACTTGGATGGAAAATTGGTGTCTGAGATGGAAAGTATGGTAGAGAACACAGTGTAGGTCAGTGGAATAGAGCCCAAAGGGGGCAAATACACCCTTTGATACACAGCAAAGGAAGAAATGGGAAATTTTCTCCAGTATGTGAAGGAGAACATCCCTCAGCAATAAACAGATGATAGGTAGCATAATAGAACACACACATACACACACACACACACAATCATTCACCAGCCGAGGCACCCAAAGATCTGAGGAATGGAAAAGCAGATACAAATTGCCCTGTTGGAGGATTTCAAGCTGTAGTATTGGCTCCTGAGACCCCAAATCCTGGGTCATCTAGTCCACTGGCCCTTAAGGAGGCCTTGGCCACATGTGGGTACAAGTGTGCTCTCAGCTTAGGTGGTTCCACTCATTCTTGCCACTAAGGAATCCAATGCACGTTGTAATTTTTCCTGGAAAGGACTCAGAAGCAGCTAACTAGAGTGCCAAGAACAGAGATGATTCCTTGGGAGGAAGATGATTCAAGATTATCATTTATTCCTCTAATAACGAAGCAATAATCAACTTAGAGGCTGACCTCAGACTAGAAATCTTAGTAAGGATCCCCTGGGGACCCCTCCTGTGGCCCTCCAGAGCTGCAAGGTGGGAAAAGCCTCAGGTTCTGCCAGTCATCTGTTCACCTGTGGACTGGTACACACTGTTCAGTCTCCCTGAGCCTCAATTTTCTTAACTGAAAACTATAGATAATGAGACTCACTTCTAAGATTTTGAGGATTCAGTCTGAAATATAAGGTACTTAATTCAGTGCCTGGCATCCTGTGACCTCAGAATTAGCCTTGGTTATTATGCATTTTCAAAAGGTTATCAATTAAAAGGCACAAAACTTACACTGACTGGTTCACAGATGCCTGAGCCCCATCTCAAAGTGGTCCCGGAGCAATCAGATCATTACTGACAATCTGTGTGCAAAACGCCGTACTCATCACTATCATTTGCCTCCAATAAATGTGTTCACAGTAGTTGCCCCAAGACAGAGGTCAATAAAAACTAACGAGGATATAAAAACAGAGTATTAAGAGGGGATTTATTTTTTAAGGGAATTCCAACATTTTAAAAATCAACTGAACCCTTTTCTGTTGATTAAACTGTAAACTAAACATATTTCAGAATCTTGATATCCAGAAGAAAGTTGCTCTACTCAAGATGGAGAAAAAAAAAGTGGCCTGAAGTCCCATCCTCCAGAAACCTCTGTCCACTTATCTACATGCCCCCATCCCCCTCACACTACTAGGAACAGAGGTTGACAGACTCTAATCTAATAGAAAACTAGCATCTTAATGCAAAAGGAGAAGGAGGACCAAAGACATTAAGTTACTTCCTCAATTTCATGTCACCTAGTACAGCTTTGCTGGAATGCAAAGGCCTGACTACCTTTCAAATGCTCCCTCATCCCCACACAAGGCTAAAGATAAAACCAGTGGAACTCACGGCCAGTTTCTATTTCACCATCCAACATGTTGGTTTCATCTCAGTTTAGTATTTTGCTTTAATAATGTACATACAGGACCAACACTTCATGATTTTTTTTCTCCAGAAAGAGATTACTTAAAATTTTAAGTTTTTCAATAAATTAGGTTCCACAAATCTTGCTAAGCCATTTTACTATCTGAGGGTTTTGCTACAAGTTTCTAAATCTTTCAAATGAGAAAAAAAGTTCTTTAAACTTCATAATTTATAACGGCTACATAGGTTATTAATATCTTCGAAAAATACGGAATTTTGCCCATGTATCTCTTCTCTAACGATATAGTTAGTAAATATGTCTTCCTTCTATATAAACAATCTCAAGAGGTCTTGAGCATGCAGTTGTTTTTAAGTAACAATCACTTCTTGCTTATAAAAACAAGAGCTACCAAAATGCTACATCTTCAAAATAAATAGGGGCTACCACATTTCACTGCTAAAAAATACCCACATGCATTGTGACTATATCCGATGAACAGCTGGACTGCACAGACATTGAGATAATTTCTCAGAGTTTCAAAGAACTTTTGCTTTCTGTCAAACCACCTGAACAAAAAATGCAGTATGTTGCATCATATGCTGAAGCTATTTTTCTAGTTGAAACATGAATTATGAGTCCTTCTGAAACACATCAGCCAAATCAAGTTGTAACATGGCTGGGCTTTGTTCGCTGCACAGATCACCACAGCTAATTGGTTTCTAATGTAAGTCATGCTTTTGCTTCATTAGCTTAACATTTCGCTTATTTTTCCTTCCATGGTACATACTAAAATAACCAGTGTTAAGTTGAACATTTCCCCTCAAACGAGGTATACTTCATCTGAGTGTTAACTCTGACTTTGCTGAGTCATTTGTACTTTTATAATGTGTGGGGTTAGAATGCTAGTTTTAGGACACGTGCTTTTCTTGGTCTCCGTAAATAATATGGAGGTACTCTTGGTGATCTTTAAAATCTGTTTTTGTTTTTTTCCTCCTGTGGAAGCTCAAACTCAATTACTAATGATGAATATCCCTAAATATGTACTGCTGAGACTACCTAAGAGGCCTACGTGTGTCTTGTTGGCAGAATTGACAAACTCTCACTGCTTCCAGAATAACACAAGGAACTGCCTGGGGCACCTACTTCCTGTTTCCATAAGGCAGAACACTTGTTTAAGGCTATCTTCAAATTGGTGGTTTAAGAAGTTAAAGTGGCAGAAAAGATTCAGAAACTATATAAGCCTCATCTGAGTAACTTAAGTGAAGCAAAAGAAAAGCAGTCATTGTATTCTTTGAGGTTATAGTTAAGCTATTTAGGGATAGGACTTACAACATTTTGCTTGTATACAGAAACTGATTCAGAAAGTTGGTTTATTCTACAACATTCCAAGTATGTGCATGGGCAAGAAGGCAACAACGATTCTGGTACAGAGTCCAAACATGGAGAACAGGGATGGGGTAGAATGTGGGCCCTGTTCCCTGTGTCAGGACCTCTCCAGAATGAGATATCCTATATAAACGTTCCTGGTATCCTTTATGATGATGTGGCTTTATTGTCCTTTTCCAGACTCAGTCATCTGTGAAGGTAAGGTTTCCCTAGTGCTTTAGCAACACCATACATCAAAGGCAAAATCAAAATAGATTATTTACCCTAATGTAGATTCAAAGGGTTTTAATGGGTCTTACATGGTCATTTAATCCAAACCCCTCATAATACAGGTAAGGAGAAACATGAAGGAGAATATGTATTTTCCTCATGTCATTAGGACTATATCATAGGCCCTGTGACATTAGGACTACGGATCTGGGAAGATAACCTTGGCACATCAATTCCTGTTTTTTTTTAAAGTTTATTTACTTATTTTGAGAGAGAGCATGCGAGAGCAAGTAAGCAGGGGAGGAGCAGAGAGGGGGGAGAGCGAAAATCCAAACAGGCTCCACGCTGTCAGTGCAGAGTCTGACTTGGGACGCTATCTCATGACTGTGAGATCATGACCTAAGCCGAAGTTACAGTTAAATGCTTAACCAACTGAGCCACCCATGTGCCCCATAAATTCCTTTTTATATGTATTTATTATTTTCTATTTCTTCTCTTTCTCCTACACCAACCAACCCCCCACTTTCCCACACTTTGCCATACCTGAAAAAAGATCATGGTCAATGTTTTTTTATTCTGTGATTTCTGTTTCCAAGGAGGAAGTTTGATTCTGGACACTATTCTAAAGAAGGCTCTGGAGGATTTTCAAATGCCCATTGTGAACAGCACCACAGCTGTGGTAACAGTCATTCCCCCAAAGTGTTCACAGCTGGAAAGTGGCCCCGTATTTTGCCATGTGAATAAAACCCAACCTCTTGGTCAGACAGAACTGGATTTGAATCTCCTTGCTGTTGTAGGTCTCTAACTTAGCTCCACCATAAATATACCAGGGAGAATAATGGCACCTGGCTCACCTAACTCTTGGAGGTTAATGGGCAGTGGCTGGGCGACACTAAAGACTCCGTAGCTAGGCTCTGCTATCATCATCTTTCTATCATGGGCTCAGACACATCGTAAGAGAGTTACACATTCTCCTCTTGCACTTACAAACCCAGGGCAGAGCCCACTTATGGAGGAATCCCTCTCTGAAAGGTGTGTCTCCTAAGTGACCTGCAGTATCCTGTCTTGTATCATTTCATTGTGAGGAGGGTTGATATGACACACCCGATGGAGGCACCATGAACATGCAATTTTCTGCTTAAAACCACAAGGAAAACAGGACTTCAGATAACAGGGAATTGCGATTCAAATCCTGTTGAGCTACAGGGAATCAGTTATGGTCTGTCTCTGCCTGGGGATGCAGGCTCATCGATCCACACTCATCACCACTGGCCTGGGAAGGGCAGCTGACCCTGACTCTCCTATTAATTAGACAGGTGGGGAATTTCCCGAGATCAGCATTTCCCAAGTGTTAGTCATTTTCCTATTGCCTTCCAGGCTTGTGCACTATCCAGTCCTTCCCTGCAACCACCATTCTATCTGATCCTCGGCTCTTTAGTTCACTTAATAAGTCAATCTGAAGAAAGATACTGTTTCCAACTTTACCTCATCCTAGCTAATAATATCTATGAAATTGCAGCTTAGAAGTGCTAACTATATATAACCACAATTGTGTGTGGTTATACACACACACAATTTCTAATATGTATTACACTAAACAGATTACTGTCAAAGTTAGGTATTCAACAAGGTGCCCCTTACGGATGTCTTGTGTACATGTCCTATACTCTTTGGTACCCACATAATACTCGAACGTGTGTTTGGAAATACTGTCCTAAATGAAATGTTATTCTTTTTGTTTTGAACCAGCAGAGTCTCTACTTTGTGCCCTTTTCTCTTCAGAATGCAGTGCCTCAGAGTGAAATGTCACCAGGAAAAGAAATGCTCTAAAAATGAAGTTTGATTATGTCCTATAGCCCAGATAGAAAACTCAGAGAAGAGCCCACATGCTACTTTTCATCCTGGGAACTGATGCCTGAATGTGTTAAAATGCTATTTATTTTCCGACAGGCTACTTGGGCCTGGCACCATGTAAATCCAAAGTGTTTGTAGAGGCTCCCCTGGGGACAAAGGGAAAATCATCTGTATAGATCAAATGTGTATTAGCTGCATTAGCAATTGGTCCCTGGAGACTTGATAAAGACCTTTTTATACAGATTTCACTGCACAGTTTTCTAAGAGCTTTCACTGAACTAGCCTTGGCTATCATGGGTCCAGGAATTCCTTCACTTCATCCTACCCATCAGAAGAGAGAGATGGAAAATGAGAAGCCAGAGTGAGAAGTGCTACCTTCATTGTAGGCGAACCTCACTACCGCAGCCATGCTCCCTTCCCCCATCAATATTTCATGTTCTCACAGTCCTGCGAAAATTTATCTGTTGCCTTCTTGCATTGTAATGTGCAGGATGGTGGAAATATTACAGCACTAGTTCACGAATTTAAAAATTCGTCACCTTCTCAATTTAGAAAGCTGATATGTGGTTAGAACTTATGAAGGCTCTACAGGCTTGAAATGACCAAGGGGGCCAGAGCCCTGTTTCTGAGATATCTGTGCAGTGAGGGCATGCAGTCAGAGGGTGGGGGTTGGCTGGAAATCCTGCTGCTGGGGCCTCAATTCTCTGGCTTATTGTCAACCCATGATTTGTCTTGTACCATGGCACTGTTTGAAAGAAGAGAGAGGGAAAATAATGCCCCAGTTGTAAGCTCAGTAGCAAAATCCAGGTTTTGAACAGACACAGACTCTCCCTGCTCTTTCAATACCCTCTCCACCACAGCACAGAGGTTCCCTGGGCTCTGCTCAGCTTTGTATGGTGTGTCCAACTGGTAAGCTCTCTGGTAAAGCAACTCTCAGAACCCTGGGCAATTATATAATGTTCCTCCAGTCTCCGAAGGGCTTCCCAGTCATTAAACTGGGTTGGTTTAACTCCTTTCCTTTCACTACAAGACACATTTCAGAGACATATACTGTCTTACAACTTCATCCCCACTCCCACTAACAGGGACGCTCACCATATTCTCCAGGACAGAAGTGCTTAGCCCCTGCTCAAGAACAAGTGGGAGCCAGTGACCCTAGCAAAGGTGGCAAGGAGGCACAGACATTCCTCAGGGCAGATGTAAACCTTTATATTTCCAATAGCTGGTTTACATAAACATGAAGGAGAGTTTAACTTGAAGCAGAATGGTTAGGGAAGAAATGAGTGTCAGCTTCATCATCTCCTGCCCTGTGGCCTACCTTTTCTGCAGTGTTAAGTCTTGGAGACACCATCACCAGTCTTTGTGCCCACCTAGACACCTCAGAGTGACCCATAAACAAGTGACTGCTGCTTCTCTGTCCCCCTCTTCCCACTGCCCTTCTCCTTTTCCTGGACAGTTAGTCACACTACTGACCATCAGAGATAGGCATTGCTCACCAAGATGGTTTTCCTTGACCTGTAAGTATGAGACACAGATGGCCTCAGACAAACTTGATGCAAAGGCATCGGGGAGTTAATGTGTGCTCCAACCAACTGTCCAGGGGTTGTCATTCCCACAGACATAGTCAGACACTTAGAGGGATACACTCGGGTTGCTGCTTGAAGAAGGTAATGCTTTCTAAGGAATCCTAGAGCATTAGATTTGATACAGAAGCATTATGTTTCCATGAGTAAGATTCACCAATAAATAATCTTTATTCCTCTCATTTTGAGTCAACAAATGAAGTGTCCAGAATTCTGATCCCTGAGAGCTCTACATGAGGGCCTCAGCCAGGGTAGTGCCCACTCTCAGCAGGTAGGCTGTTTTCAAGGGGAGGTCTACAGGGCAAATCTGTGCTGCTATTACTTCAACAGGGACAGAAGTAATTCTGGAGTCCAGAGTGATTTTTCTAATGCAGAAATCTGAACGTCACTCCTACTTAAAAATTCTCCACTGGATCCATCACTTATAGCACAAAGCCTTCATTCTGTTCTAGTATCTTCAGCTCTTTGCCCACCACCTGCCTTTTCCATTATGCTGCAGGAATACCATATTTCCTAGAAGACCTTACCTTATGGCACACCTCAGTCCTTTATATCTGAGAGTGTCTCTATTTAGCAAGGGTTTTCTTTCATTCCTATACTTCTTCAAAATAGTAAATAATTCCTACACTTCTTTCAAAACCAACTCAAACACCACCTTTCAGGGGATTTTCACGTCCTTTGTGCTCCAGGTATCACAGTCTAATCTTTACATTAAATGAATTGTTCCTTCTAAAGCACTTGGAACAATGGCTAGTACATAGTAGCTGCTCAATAATTTTTAAAAGCTATTAGTCTTGCCTCACCATCATATTAACCATCATATATTTATAGTATTTGCTCACCTGTCCCCAGTAGCCATGAAGCTCAATGACTCTGTTGTTCCACTAATATCAAACCAATGTTTGGCACATAAAAGGTCTCAGATAGGATATGCTGAACTAAAATAGGACTAAAGCAGTTTGACTGTCTGGGAATTCTACAAGGTGCTTAGTTCCTTATTGTAGTTACCCTTCATGCAAAAATTTGGAGTCAGGCTTTTCTCAAGTCTCTTCATAGTAGAGTAAGTCATATGCTTTCTTTCGATTCTGCTTGGACACTACTCTCTGGTTCCATTACATACCAGGCCAATAACCAGAAGCCACACATCTTTGGGGGAAAAGTAGCAGATGCCAGACAAGAGCTTGCTCTCCCCTATTACTCTAATCAAGCTATGTGGTAGAGTGCCTTTCTCTAATCTGATTTGAGAAGGGCCTTAATAGCACCGTAGAAGTTAAGAATGAAGCTAGTTCTTCAAGCAGCCCCTCACTTTAGTGGCAATTTTTTCTCATCTATTGTGACAAGTGAGGCCCCTCATGGGGGCCAATTGTTGCACTTGGATGCAAGCATGAAGTTGGAGGCATTTTTTTTTTCTTTTAAAGGCACAAGTCAGCCCTTCCTGATTTAATTAGAGGGTTTTGTTTTGTTTTGTTTTGCCTATCTCTTGACCTTCCACTTGATTATGCAGCGAAGTATTCCTGGAGAGCAATAATCCTGTAAGCCTGACATAAACCCTCACAGCTATGAAAATGACAAAGCTGTCAAAATCTCAGCCTTACAACTTCAGACGGGGGTCAGCTCCGAAATGTAATTGTCGAGAAACTCAAGGGCCAGGTTCCGTTAAGAGATTTATAAAAAAAAAAAAAAAAAAAAAAAAAAAAAGAGAGAGTCAAGGAAATAAAAGGTCCTAAACAAAGATGATGGGAGGCTTTAAATTTCAGTCTGTGCAAGAAACTTTTGCCTTTCTGTGAGTGCCATTAACACAGCGATTTTTAGTAATTTCGGTGGGAGATGCCATCTCCTTGGAGTCAGAGAAAATGAGAAAGTCTTTTTTTCTCCCAGAGTATGCAAACAGAAGCTTAGAAACATGTTTGCATTTGGATTGGATGATCTAAACCAACAAAGTTCAACCTTTTCACTAGGAGCTGTGAGCTGTTTGACAAGACCTACTTTTTATCAGGCAGGTTCAAAGTCTACACAATGCAGAGGCTTCCTTAATAAGAGGGACTAATAAGATTATTTTCTTAAAGATCTAACTTTGGCACCCTTCCTCCTCCCAGAGAGTAGAGTAGATTCATTCTCTAAATTGCTTACCTTCAAAAGAAAAGCTCTGTTGACTGGAACACGGCCCCAGCATGGCACACCAAGTCGCTATTAGTAGGATTCTCATTTGGATTTGAAGAGGCTATTATTTTTGTCTCGTGCTCTTTTTTTTCTGCACTTCTTTTCTGTCATCAAAAAATTAACTTCCCAAACTAAGCACAAAGATTTTATTTCAATGGGATGAGTCAGAATCACCAATTGTCCACCTGTCACTCCAAATATCTTGCCTTTACTCAGGGACATAAATAGCCAGTTACACACACACACACACACACACACACACACACACACACACACTTAGTAAACGTAGGCACATTTCTGGGCAAGCAGACTTTAATGTAAGGAGAGAGAAATGGGCATATCTGTATTAAATATATAGAGAGAATAAAGCAAAGGGCTCTACTCAAAAAATTTTTTCCCAAGCTTGCATTTTGACCCATTTGGGATCACAACAC
Source organism: Lynx rufus (assembly GCF_022079265.1). Lineage (NCBI taxonomy): Eukaryota > Metazoa > Chordata > Mammalia > Carnivora > Felidae > Lynx > Lynx rufus. The sequence continues at coordinate 181,286,394 of NW_025814823.1, forward strand.
AAAATCTTCTGTTGAATAGGGAGGTTTGAGAAAGAAAGATCATGTGATCATCAAATTGAATTCTCTCTAACTTCCTGCCTCTTGCCTTCCTGTATCACAGCTTATGTGATCTGCTGAAATAATGAGCCATTTTCACTCTCCCATCCATGGGTGGGATGATGTATAGCCACTTAAAACTGGCTGTGTTTAAAGAAAAGTGATTTGAAAATGGGGACCATTTAAACAGGTCACTGTATTTCTCAAAGGTGAAACAGTGATCAGTGTATGACATTTAATGATCTAAAAGAGCCATACAGAAGAATTTTCTCCTAATCAAACTGGAATCAACTCTCTTCTCAGGAGAAAAGAATTGAGGCCATCTGTGGATCTTAGTCCTTTCTGGCCTCTGATGACTGAATCTGTACCATGTATAGCTCTCTCTGTATCTTAACGCCTGAGTTCCTGGAGGATACCACATTTCACTCACTCTATGAAGTACATTTCCTTACTCATTTTAACATTTATGAAATCAGAATTCTTCTTGCAACTGATGGCATGTTCTAGTTTAATTGGCAAAGGTTTTTCTTTTCTTATTCATACATAATAGTGAGTTATTTTGCAAGTGAGTGCATTTTAGAATTGATGAAATATTGTCATAGATACTTAATAAATATTGTTTGGATAAATGACTGAATAAATGGGGCACCTCCTCCATGGTCTCTCAATACTTACTTAAGGTAAAAAATATATTTAACAACAAAGAACACCTCAAACTTTTGCATCATTGACTGAGATATAAATTTTTCTTAAAGTTTATTTATTGAGAGAGAAAGTGATTGGAGGAGGGGCAGAGAGAGGGGGCAGAGGATCTGAAGCAGGCTCTGCGCTGACAGCAGAGAGCTTGAGGCGGGGCTCAAACTCGTGAACCGTGAGATCATGACCTGAGCTGAGGTTGGATGCTTAACTGACTGAGCCATCTAGGCACCCCAACTGAGATATAATTTTTTAAAAAAATGTTACATAGGGGGCACGGGGGTGGCTCAGTTGGTTGAGCGTCCAACTCTTGGTTTTGGCTCAGGTCATGGTTTTATGGTTTTGTGGGTTCCAGCCCCAGATCGGGTTCTGCGCTCACAATGCAGAGTCTGCTTGGGATTCTCTCTCTCTCCCATTCTCTCTGCCCCTCCCCTACTTGTGCTGTCTCTCTCTCTCTCTCTCTCTCAAAATAAGTAAATAAACTTAAAAATAAATAAACTCTTACAGAGACATGTTAAAAATCAAACCAAACAACACAAAGCAACAAAATCTAAAAGGCAGGAGGAAAAAAAAGACAACAAAACTAAGTGTTTTTTCTCCCTGATAATAAATGTGACAATAAAAAGAAGGGAACGAACATAAGCTATGCCAGCCACTTTCTGTTTCTTTCCCAAGTTTCATGTAGCAGCGGTTCCTCATAGACAAGGAAACTGAAACTTCCAGAGGCTAAGACACTTGCTCAAGGTCCAACATGTAGTGGATATAAAGCCACATGTGAACCCAGACATGGCCAACTCTGGTTTGGCACTTCAGCCTGCTGACCCCCAAGAACAGTTCTTCTGACTCATGATTGGTCAGTGTTCATTTAATCAGGTGAATTTGGCCATACTGGAAACTAGTGTTCAGAATAGTAGTGTTTGTGTTGTTTTAATATACTCTAGGACAGTGGTTTCCAAGCCACTGCACATGGAAATCCCTAGGGATCTTTACCAAACTAGAGATCCCTGGATCCTTTTTCCCTTTTTCCTGGCCATTCTGATTTCCCTAGTATGGGGTGTGACCTGGGCATTAGAATTTTAAAAGCTCTCCAGGTGATTCTAATGCATGGAAAGCTTGGGAACCACTGCTCTAGGAGGTTTTCATGCTGCCCTAGGGAAGAGAGACAGACAATGCATTCCTGGTAGGAAACTGCATGAGCAATCATATACAGAGCCTATTCACCAACTTGTTATTATTCTGCCTTTCTTAAGTCACACATGTCATATTTTAAGAGCCTCTGTCTCTTTTTTAAAAACTACATTTATTAAATCACCTTTAGTTCATTTTCCCATGGACTTGCTAATGACTTGCCATTAAATCAAAATAAAAGGAATTTGGTGTTTTATTTATTGTGTGTAGTCTTTTCATAAGTTAATACAGACTTTCATCCTTTTATTTACTACTGAAAAGAGCTTGATCAATGTCCAACTTTCTCTGAGGACCAACACTCCTTGGTCTTGGTTTATGTAGTGGGCCAGCTGTATAGTCCTACCCCTAGGCCTCCCATGTCTGCAGATTTCCTCTCCATGACACAGCAGTTGGTTCAGGGCCAGACCCAAGTCCACACTGGAGGCAAGGACTATTATTAGAAAAGTTGGAGAACTGTGTCCTAAAGAATTAACTTTACCCAAAGAGAACTCTGACCTTTGCCCTTGGCTCCTGAGGGGTAGGTAATCTCTAAGTCCTGGGGATGTCCTGCCTCCTTAGTGTCTTTGCCTGGGGGCCTTGGGCTATACTGGATAGTCTAACAATGTGATTTATGGTGGGGGCTTTGAACCATGTGGATTAGGTTGACCTCTGGAGGGACTAGAAACTAAAGCTAAGCCACATGGATGGTCAGCTATGTCTCTGTGACTGAGCTCCAATAAAATCTCTGGACACCAGGGTTTGTTTCCCTGGCTGGCAATATGCAGTGCATATTGTCACACAGTGTTACTAGGAAAAGTTAGTTCTGTCCATGATTGTACTGTAGGAGTATGACAGGAAGCTCTGCTTTTTGAATTTTTCTGGACTCTGTTCCACTGATCTCTTCTGGTGACTTGAGTGTGTATCCTTTCACTGTAAGAAACCATAGCTATCATTATAAGAGCTTTCAGTGAGTTCTGTGAGTCCTTCTGGCAAATTATTAAAACCAAAGGTGATCTTGGGTCCCCTGAACTTGGCAATGGGTGTCAGCAGTGAGGGCGGTGTTAGGGACTTCTCTGACTCTGCAAGAGTGAATCTTCTTTTCCATGGGAAATTGATCTTCAGAGGATGCAAGCTGGAGTTGCCAGAGGGCTATCAGAAAAGGCCAAACAGGGAAAAGAAGGGTCCCATGATATGGTCTGAGCCCCTGAAATCTAACTTGCCTGGATTACCCCTTAATTTCAGTTCTATGAACAAAATACTTCTTTTTTTTCTTAAACTCAGTCTTGGTGGAGAGGCTTACATGTGTAATTTACTACACTACTTCATTGGGTTCTCAAAGAGTCCCTTAAATAGCATGATACATGGGGCACCTGGTGGCTCAGTCGGTTGAGCACCTGACTCTTGATTTCGGCTCAGGTCATGATCTCATGGTTCATGAGATCGAAGCCTATGTGGGGCTCTATGCTGATAGTGCAGAACCTACTTGGGATTCTCTGTCTCCCTCTCTCTCTGTCACTCTCCCACTCCTGCATTCTCTCCCTCCCTCCCTCTCCCTGCCCTCTCAAAACAAATAAATAAACATTAAAAAATAAATAGCATGATACATGAAAGAGCTTAGTATAATAACTGAAAAAGTCAGGGGCTTGATAAATGCTAGCCCATTCATTATTATTATTACTGTCATTTTGATTTTTAGTATTTTCCTATTGAAAAACAATCTTAGAAGCTTAATGAGCCAAAAGTTAGATGATGATGTGCTGGCTGTGCTGACTCCAGGTGACTGGGTCCTACCTGTACTTCCAGTCCTCCCACAGCCTGAACTGGCATCCTTCTGCTCACTCAATTGCCTGCACCTGCCACTATTAATGCCAGAGTTTCAGATACATCTGGGAGCACACTTAGGACTGTCTGTGATAAAATATGCATATTTCCTGAAACCCAAAGTATTCTCACTGAATGTAATAAGTGGAAAGTTATTTTACAGGAAATGAAAATCTAAGATTAATACTCTCTGATGCCATCTAGTCCCCTCAGGACAATTATTCATTGTACTACAGCAAAATAAACTTGCAAAATGTGGGAATTGGTTTTCTCCTTGGGTTTCTAGGGTAAGTGAACCCCTGAAACTACTCAGATCAGTTCCTGGATGCTATACCCACCACCTCACCTCACTAAAGAGTAATCAGGTTTTTCAAAACACAAGACTTAAAGCATATTCATGGCTACTCCCTAGAGTTGAACAAAGGTATAGGAGAAGACACAGTTTTAAAAGAAATCCGTCAGTAAATAGTCATTGATTGCTACTTATTAGCATTGTGGAAGGTAAGTTAAATCATCACTGACCTCAAGAAACTTCTCATATTCATCAATTCCCTCCACTGGTCAACAAATAGCTACTAAACTTGACTCTATGCCAAGTACTTAGCTAGATACTGGAAAACAAAATGCCCTTACAGATTTACAGGTTTAAGGACCAGCAACTCCCAAATACAGTTCATTCCAAGAATCTCAGCAAAGCCTTATAAAAATACAGGTACCTGAGCCTTTAGTCAAGATTATTGTATCAAAACTCTTCTCAGGAGACCAGAAACTTATCCTTTTACTAGGTGGCTCCCAGAACTGCTGTGCTTAACCAAATTTGAGAACCACAGGGATAGATGATAAAACAAATACATGAAGACAATCTAATACAAGGCAGTGTTTATCTGTAAGGTAGCAAATAGTGACACACTGAAGAGTTAGGTGAGGGAGACATCACTGCAGACAATGTCCCTCTTACACCCTCCAAGGTGCTATATAATAATGACCTATTCCAAGTTTATTCAAGCCACCAAATCATGAGACCTCCCCAGGCATTACCACAGGTAAGTGAAGTTCATTCCCAGGTGGAGAATCACCAAAGGTGAGTCAAGCATCAGCTTGTCCAAACACAGACTCACCTCCTCACTCAGCCTCAAATATTGCACAGTTCAAAAGACAACATCTCAGAACTCCCAAGGCCATAAGCATTCTTGCCTGAAATCATTCCTTAATTCCCACCATTTCTGGGTGTTTGTTAAGTGTGATGTTGGCTTACTTTTCCCCTAGGGCCCATGTTTTCAATTTTGCTTTCCTGGTAATAGAAGCAGAGCTCTGACAATGAGACTGCTCCTTGATTCATTTGTCCAGAGATGGGATCAAGTGCAACTTCTAAAGTAAGGGAGGGGGGCACTGAGACAGACCTGGGTTTGATTTCTGGCTTGACCATTTACTGGGGAATGACTTTGAAAAACGTATTTCACTTCTCTGAACTTCAGTTTCCTAATCTTTATAAAGGGAGAGAGTCCAGGGTGAGAGTTAAATAAAATAATTTATTTAAAGAAATTACCATAGAAAATGGTCAACAAGTAGCAGAGATTACTATTATTGCTCTGATTTACTGGCAACTAAAGGCTTAATAACTTAAGACACGTGTAGCCCGAGAAGTAGTTTCTTCTCCTTCCGGCCACTGATAACAAGCTCCATTTCATTAAACCTCAGTATGGAACATCAAACTATGGTGGAAGGAACAGCTCTGCAAACCATGCTTCACTGCTATAAAAGACCATCCTTTTCCCCTCTCTATTTCTTCTCATACCACAGTAATTATAATCGCCTAAGAGAAGCTAAAGAAATAAATTTAAATACATTTTTAGAATAAGATAGTACAAAACATGCTTCCTTGGTTTTCAAATAAAAGAATATTATCTATCAGCCAGTTTGGGAGAAGGTTTTGTATGCTAATTAAAAATAAATTGGGCAGTCATGAAGGAACTTTCTGATACAATGGAAGTGCTCTAAAACTGGATTTGGGGGATGACTGCTTAACTGTATAAATTTACTAAAAATCATTAAATTGTACACGTACAATGGGTGAATTATTTTAGTATGCAAATCATACCTTCATAAAGAGATGTGGCAACTAAAATTAAAAAAAAATAAAAAGGAGGGAGGAAGAAAGGAAAAATGAGGTTTAGTCTCTAAACCCTAGGTATTCTATACCTCTATTCTAAACAGTAATATTATTTTCACAAACCCTGAAATATCAGATCTGTGTCCAGGTAATGAAAAATTTGGATTTCCATAGGAGCTCTATAGGTTTGGTGCCTTCTGCTTCAGGGTCTGATATTAACACAGAAAACACAGGGGTGCCTGGGTGGCTCAGTTAGTTAAGTGTCCAACTTCAGCTCAGGTCATGATCTCATGGTTCGTGGGTTTGAACCCCACATCAGGCTCTGTGCTGATGGCTCGGAGCCTGGAGCCTGCTTCAGATTCTGTGTCTCCTTCTCTCTCTGTTTCTCCCCTGCTCTCACTCTGTCTCTCACTCTCTCAAAAAAAAAAAAATTAAGATGAAAAAATTAAAAAAAACAACAACACAGAAAACACATTAGCAAATAAAGAGATGTGGAAAACAAGAAATCTACCACTGGTTCATTTCTGTCTCCATTACAGACACTTCCCCCTGGTTGAGACTCCTGCAAGATGTCTTAACACTCTCTTTAAACCTCCCATTGATTAATATCTGATATCAAATACTTATCTGTTCAAACACAGAAAACAAGGTAAGAAAGAGCTAAATATAATTAGGACGTTTTCCTCCCTGGAAGACCCCTGATTGGTGGAATTATAGGTGCCAGACCACCCATGCTAGGAGCAATAGGTCATTGTCTAGTCCTTGAGGACCACCTATGAGCCATTTGGCCCAGGGAAACATATTTGATGTCGACTCTCTAAGAGGCAGAAACTTTGAGAAGACCAAACTAGTGATTTTTGGCAATTGTTGATTTGCTGCTTGTCTTGTCTATACTTGAGGCTCTTCCTAATACCTCCTCCATTAGGTATTTAACTTTGTCTCTTCAAGTCTCGACTGGTACATGCCTACAGTTGGTAGTCATTTCATTTTCTTTGAATATTCGGGGTTAATATCCCATCATAGGACTCATACAAGTTAATAGTTGGCATCTCAGGAAATAACTGCTAGTCTCATAGTGGAAAAAAAAAAAAAAAGAAGGTTGACAAGTCTAAACCCTGTTCAGACATCATTAGCTGTACTAAAATGCATGTACACTTACTCAAACCAACATGAGTGCTTGATTACTTTGATGGGGGTCAGGAAGGACCCATTTAAATGATCAGAAGAGGCAACACAGAAACCTACCATTAGAAGCTTCAAATAATGTATACACTGCCTGGTACATAACTGATGTGATTACCTCAGGCTGTAAGGAACATGTTGGGCATGCCTCAACAAGTATGCTGAGATGCCTGGAGGGGAAACTCTGAAACTCATTTCATTCTTAAGAAAACCACACATTTTAAGGAATTAAAAAAATTCAATGAATATAGTCAAAATAAGTTGCTTAACCATCCTAAACTCTCAGGTGCTTATCCCATATCATCATCTCATTGAATGATCCTACTAACCCATAGCAAAAGATATTTTCATGGATGAGTCATGAAAGGGTCGACAAATGTATTGGAAGAAATTCATTAAGTGTGAAGATAGGATTGGTCTTGACCACACTCCTCATTGAGGTCACAAGAGTCTTCAAAATGAAGGGTCCAATAGTTACTGGGGTTTTTCCTCTTCAGCCTAATTGTCCTCACCCTTGCCCTATCTGTTAGCCCCACCTAGCCCTCTAAGCTAAATCAATGTACAGAAGCATCATGTCCCTAATAGTCCATGCATACAAATCATAATTATGAGCCACATTCATAATCATTTCCTAGGACACATTTCCCTGCCAGTATTGGATTCCAACCTACCTTACATCACTCTGGCTTTCCTGGATCTCTGGTTCTCTGTTTCTATGCCGACTCTTCTTGAGTCTCCCACAATACAAGATCTCATATATCTGTGAGGTCTTTGTCTTAGCCCCCTTCTCTTCAACCCTTCTTTCTTTTCTTAGCTCTATCAGTGCCACTTATCTTGTTCCAGTGTATTTATCTGTTTAGAAGATTGGCATTCGTCACTGTTAGTTCCATTAAGAAATGAAACAGGTCTGGGTTGCCTAGGCAGCTCAGTTAAGCACCAGACCTCATCTTAGGTCATGATCTCAAGGTTCATGAGTGCAAGGCCCACATCAGGCTCTGTGCTGACAGCTCAGAGCCTGGATGGAGCCTACTTTGGATTCTGTGTTTCCTTCTCTCTCTGCCTCTCCCTGACTTAAGCTCTCTCTCGGTCTCTCAAAAATAAATGAATGTTAAAAAAAAAAAAATGAAACAGGTCTTACTTTCTACACTTTCAAGTCATTGCACCCTGTCAGGCACATTCAGGCACTAACTTATTGACTGAGAGATGAATAAACACTGTCTTTTATAATTTTTTTAAATGTTTATATATCTTTGAGACAGACACAGAGTATAAGTGGGGGGAGGGGCAGAGAGAGAGGGAGACCCAGAATCTGAAGCAGGCTCCAGGCTCTGAGCTGTCAGCAGAGAGCCCGACATGGGGCTCGAACTCACAAACTGCAAGATCATGACATGAGCCAAAGTTGGATGCTTAACCAACTGAGCCACCCAGGTGGCCCAACACTGTTTTTTGCAGTATAACCACCCACCAAGAAAAAAAATTCTTTCAGCAGCCACACTGATTTCTTTACAAAATACAAAATTGCCAAAATATTCTCAGTTCCCTTAGCATTTGGTACTCTTTGACTTGGGGGACAGAATATTTTTCCCCTAATGCAGGACTCTTAATCCAGAGGATAAAAAAGGGGGCTGTACTTATTTGGTTCAAGTCCTTTACTTGAAAGCTGATCATTTGGAATTAGAGCATTGTTTTTCCAGGCAGTAGTTTAAAGACACACAGAAGTAAGGTCTAGAATAAAGGAAGATCTAATAAACTCTAGAAATCAGCCTACTCATCTACTGGGACTACTGGATATAACTTTCCCAGTGTCATCTAAAATTAACTTGGTCCCTGAAGGAATTCGTTCACTAGGGGATCAAGAAGTCCCTGAAATGATTGAAGGGACCTCCAAAGAGTTACTAGAGATGCAAATAGGGTAGGTGTGTTATGTTACAACCATCACTGCCTTGCGGAAAACACACATAAAGATAGCAGCCCTTGGCAAAGCCCACGGGACTGCCAACATTCCTGTGCTGATGCCCAACAGAACTGAAATTCAACAGAAATCAAGTAGCAGATTATGTGTGCTGCAAGACTTGAAAACTAACAGGCAGCCTAATGAGCATATTATAACTGCAGGCTCTGCTTGTTAACTGTTGAAAATATTTTCACAAGGCTTTGCGTATGGCAGGATAATGCTAGTTATGAAACGTCTATGCTGAAAGGGAACTGTGTGTGAGCCAGGCTTGAGCAAGTCACCTGGATAATGTCAGTGATTAGAAATGAATCATAGCACGTGCTGGACTTGGGTGTTCCATGACAAACCCCATTGGTTTTCCCAGAGACCAGAAGGTAAACAGATTTGTCAGGCTCAGTGAAGAGAAGTTCATACCAGAGGGATGTATGGTGCTCTTCTAATCTATGAAGTAAAACCTGACTTAACACTTCCCTTGAGTAGGAATGGGCAAAATTCTTATATGACATCAGTGGCATTCTGTAAGATAAAGTTTTTAAGAGATTACTTTGGGCATAGAGACACATATACATTATGCAGAAAAAAAAGGGACTTTCCAAGTCAGATGAGTTACCTCACACAGGTAAATATGATCACCCCAATTTTTCTAAAAAATGTTCCTGGGGTCAAGAGGGGCCAAAGGGATTAACAAGCCACTTAGCTGTTCGGTGGACACAGGCTGCATAATTTGGAAGTTGAACTTTTGTATTTAGTATCATAAGGAGTAACACTGTTACTCCTCTTACACTGGTATGGGCTCTCAACACAGGACAGCTGCAATTTTACAAAATGTGGTCACATGTGTTCCCTCATTTGGGGTTGCACACAACACTGGGTACTAACATTGGCCAAATTCTACCAGTGGAAATACTAAGTTGAGAGTGCTCTTTTGTGTTCTGGGATAGTTATTAAAAGTCACATACCTTGGCCCCAAGCCAGACCCACTGAAATAGAATCTCTGGGGGTGGGGCCCAGGTATCTGAGTTTTGGTAAAGAAAAACAAAGTCAAAATCTTCCATAAGAGGTTGATACCCCACAAACAACTGTTATCCGAGAGGATGGTAATCTATGGATGATGATGGTCTATGGACTGGGGATGTAGGTGCCCACTCCAAAATCCTTCCTTTTGGAACCTGAACTTGTTGCTAGACCTACTCTTTACTATTAAGAATGTGTCACAGTTTTTAAGATTCCCTGAAAATATACACATTTGAGAAGATATTTGCATAAACAATACCTATCAGTTCACAGTGAATGAGAGCAAGGTGTAAGTCAGGGTCTCTGGATTAAAGCTTTTGTCAGAAGTTAGTCCTTCCCGAACCCTTGCAATCTTTACATTTTGTGTACTACCCTTTAATTTTTCTTGCAATCTACTTTAAAAAAAATATTTTGAGACAGAGAGAGAGAGAGAGAACAAACATGAATGGGGGAGGGGTAGAGAGAGAGAATCCCAAGCAGGCTCTATGCTGTCAGCACAGAGCCGGACCAGGGGCTCAATCCCACCAACAGTGAGATTGTGACCTTTGCCAAAATCAAGAGTCAGACACTTAAGTGACTGAGCCACCCAGGGGCCCCAAAATCTACCATTTAAGTGGACCTTGAATCTACTTTTTTCCGTGTGTTCATGGAAAAAGAAAATTTTATATCATCTCAAGAAATGTAAAACAAGCATGACCTGCCATAAAGCAGGAAGCAAAAGTAAAAATAGATACAATGAAAACAAAACAAGATTCTAACAATGCTGAAGACACTCTCCTTGATTTCAAATGAAGGAGTCTAACAGGGTCGAAAAGGAAATAGCATCCTTGTGTGAGTCAGTCATGTCATGCACAAGGACATGCATTTGAAATCTCAAGTAATCCCCCCAGTATTACCTTGAGTGTGCCCAGGGGAGTGCTCCCCACTCTTATGCTGCCTCGAGGGCCCAGGGAAGTGCCTCCCCAGGAAGTCTGGGTTCAGGGCACTGTGGAGGGAGGTTTGGAGGACTGAGGCCTTTGGCCTGGGGTCTGCGAGCCGCCCACTGGTGGCTGTACAGAGGACACTTGTGCAGCACCCATGGTCTTCCCAGTTTGTCCATGGTCACCTAGGCTCTGCCTATTCATAAGACCGCCAAAGCCTCCTCATTAGGTGTTCACAGACGGCAGCTCAGAGGTGGGGACAACTGGGAAGGAGAGAGAGAAATGTTCTTTTATTCCAGGTTTGAAGCTCATCAAGGGTAGGGTTCAGCATACTAAGTCCTTTTCTGACTGTAAAGATAAAAAGATAAAACAGCTCCCTCAACCACAGTGGAGTTTAGTGTGTCTTTGACAAGCAGCATAATTAAGATCTAGCATAAACACAGAGCCTCTGAGGACAGTAAAAGCTGACTAAATGGGAATTTGTTCTGTTTGGCTTTTCTTTCCTTTATTTAGTTTTCCTGTGGAAGTTTCACTTTGAAGCAGGGCCGGCCCCAGGCAAAAAGTGCGGAGTCTGCGGATCTCCGGGAAAACTACTGCCCCCGCCCCATCTAACTCCTTTCTGGGCTCTGTCCTGGCATGGGTCATACGCCTCGCCCATGGGAGAGCTTCCCGCACACAGCTTCCCTGTCCCCAGTCCACTGTGGGCCTTGTCAGCTCCTTTCATCAAAGGAGGCATTCAGTGCCTGGTTCTGTGCTATACAGTTTGAAGTTCTTGTCCTTTTTCCTGTTACTAAACATTAGGGCTGTGTCCTAAACCACCAGAACACGAGCTCTGTGCTACACAGATCTGCATGGGGAGCAGGTGGCTGGCGGTGGTTTCTTTGTTGTTAACAAGGGGCTTTTCAAAGGAGTGACCCACTTACAATCTCTAAGTTGCAGAAAGCTGAGGAACATTGGGCTTGGTAGCAACGGGTCTTGATAGAGGTGACTGATAGGTTAGCACCCATGTGGTTATTGGTGGTGAGGCTCTGGCCCTGGAGGGAGCCTGCCTGGGTTAAAATCCTAGCTCTCCCATTCACTAGCTGAATAAACTCAAGTGTTTAACTGAGTCTTTCTACACGTCAATTCTCTCATCAGTACACAGGGCTGTCAGGATGAGTAAATGAAATAAGCCATGGAAGGACTTCGCACAGTCCCTAGAATTTCATCAACACTCATTTTTATTGCTATTATCCATATTATCAAGTATCTGTATTATAAAAATGGTGTCAGAACCACCCAATGACCCAAATCAAGCACGATTCAGCTTTTGTGGGGTCAGAAACTCTTTTTGTGAGATCCATGTTTCCTCCTTAAGCTAATAAAGTAGATTATTTTCTGCCCTGCAGCTGTCAGCATGAAGTTTCCCCTCCTTCTCTTTTCTGACACGGTACTCATTCCTGACACACAGCATCACTCTTCATATCCTAGACAGTGGCCAACAGGCAGCGATCTCAAAGGCAATGAGAGAATTAATTATTACATGTGAAACATACGCAACCTTCAGATCTGAAATGACAGGTAAATAGCAATTTGAAAGGAATGTAATCTCCTTCCTCAGAAAACACTGATGTTAAAGGGTTTCTACATACCCACCACTCTGTCTCCTATCACGGAGGAAATAGGATGACTCACAATAAAGCTGCTGTGAAGCCCCACTGCCAGAAACGCTTGCAGGTGCTAGCACGAGGAAAAATGAGCATCTATCTTCCAGTTTCAAATTAGTCCATAATGGGTAATTTGATGCAGGCATTATTTCTAAACAAGAAATTCCCTAAATGCTAATTGCTTCTCTGAGCTGTTCAGTTAAAAGGGACAAATATTTCTGCTCATTAAAGGGGATGCCATTTACAATGGGTCCTAGTTAATGCAAAGAAGCTTTAACTGGAATGCTGTAAGAAACAAGAGGTCAGGATTCCAGGGGTCAAGCAACACCTCCCACATACCATTGCGTCTGACTGAAGGGTGCTGGGCCAAATTTGGCTAAAAAATCAGGAGCTCTGACAACACCGGCAACTTATTTCCACATGCCAACCTCTGCTAAGTCCCCACCACAGCAAAATGGTCAAACACCTGTCAATGTCAGGCTAAGGTTAACAGGTAGAGATTCCCCTTCCTCATCAGCACTGATAACTTCTCTGTGTGGTATATAATAGGAGATTGTGACAAACTGGAGAGTGGATCCTTGTTTGCCTCCTGTAGGCAGAATTTATGCCTCCTGTTGGCAAATACTGTACTAATACTATGAATGAGACAGGAATGAAGTAAAAAATTTACTCTTGGGGAGGACATGGCTGATGCAAGCTGCATTAGGACCTTGAAAAACGGCCAGAGATAATTCCAGAGATGCCACCAAAAGACTTGCACGTGGACAACCCAGCTTAGCATCAACTTCCAATAGATGTGCAGTTTCCATGTTCTGGATGCTATTTTTAGGCTGTGGAGAATAGAGAAGGCATGGCGACTTCCATTTGAATGGGAGGAGACAAACATTTCGCAAAATTCTGCCTGCAAATGTACGTGCCTGTGGGCACCTCCCCGCCCCCCCCCCCCCAAAGCCTGAACGAACTGCAAGAAATGCTTTTAAACAAAACAAGAGACTGTAGGAGTGTATAAATGGGAGAATTAACTTAAGACTCATTTGGGTATTGGTAATTGAGCTAAGATCTATGGGATGAGGAGATTAAGAAGGTGAAGGGCAAAAAAAAGTACATAGTATGTACAATTACAAAGACTGGAGAAAAAGAAACCATAGTGTTTATGAGAAATGGAAAGCAAGCCAGTATGGTTGGAAGCAGAGGAGAGAGGATGGTGTGAGATAAAGCTGGAGAGGCAGACAGGAGTTTAGATTAGAGCCCCTAGTAGGATTTTGATCTGTATCCAAAGAACAATGGTGTAAGGGTTTTCAGAGGGAGAAGGATACCATATGATAAGACTCCAGTTAAACTGTGACTACATGGGGGTGGGGGATAAAGTAGATGTGAACAGATGCGTTAGGATGTTACATAGCTCCAGATGAGGAAAGGTGGTGGTGTCGGTTGAGACAAAGCCAATTCCTTTACAGATGCCTCTGTTTATATTTTTTTCTAGCTTTTGTAGTTTAAAGGAAACTCCTTCTTTTTCATTACCTTCTCTAGCATCTGTAGTGTCTCCTTCTTTTCTCTTTATCTTTCACAAAAAAATACTGTTTAAAAATAATAGTCCAGGGCCACCTGGGTGGATCAGTTGGTGAAGAGCCAGACTCTTGATTTCGGCACAGGTCATGATTTCACAGTTCGTGGGTTCAAGCCTCTCTGTTGGGCTCTGTGCTTATAGGAGCCTGCTTGGGATTCTCTCTCTCCCCCTCCCCCACTTATGTGCTCACTTGCGTGCACACGCTCTCTCAAAATGAATTAATAAACTTCAAAAATAACAATACAAACAACAACAAAATGCCTTCTTACTCATACACAGATTTCCATTATTTAACATCTTATTTCTTTCTAAAGAAAAAAATTCTCATAGGGGTGGGATGTGCATTTTGTCTCTATTTTTTCTCTTCTCAAAGAGAAGAAATACTTCAGTGACATAGCTGTCTTGATGGCCATTATTTATCACCCTAGTGACATCTCTATGGCTCCCATTCACTTGCTAGATTTAGATGCATTTAACAGTATTATCCACACTTACCTTGAAATCAACACCTCCCTTGACTTGTGGAGCCATAGAGCCTCATGGATGTTCTCTTGGCTCCTGGACCCCCTCACTCCCAGTTACCTTTGAGGCTTTTCCCCCTCCCTTATAACTCTTCACTGTGAATTTCTACCAACGGGAGGTTTGTGGATGACTGCTTCAAGGTCATTCCCTTGCAGAATCAAACACAAATCCACGTGAGTTTTTCCCTTGTCTTCTAGAAATCCACTCATATGCCTCATATCACTTGGAAAATATTTTATGGGCCACCAATAATGTATTCCCAGAATGTTAGGGGGAAAAACAAAATCTTATCTTTCTCCTAAACAGTTTCTTCCAACAGAGCTTTCTAACTTGTTCCTCTGTACCAGGATGAAGACCCTCCAGTCCAGCATTTCAGTCCCCACTGATATGGCACTAACATTCCTGTCCATGGTTGAGGTAGTTTCCCTCACCAACCAGAACTCCAGGTCAGCTTACTGCACAATTCTACTCAGTATCCCTCACTCTTGATTTTCTTTTATAAAATACACTTTTTGTTTTCCATCAGTTTCATTTCAGATTTATAGAAAAAGTGCAAAGGGCACCTGTGTCCTTTACCCAGGCCCCTAATGTCAATGTCTGGATACCCATAGTCAGTTCGTGAAAAATGAGACATCAACGCTGGCATGTTAGCAATAATGCAACTCCATACTTGATCAGTTTTTCCTATCCAAGGATTCAATCCAGGACACCACCCTGCATTTAGCACGCTTGCTTTTTAAATTTCCACTGCCATGGCTTTGCTTTAATATCTCCTTTCCCCACAAATTTTCTCCCTGCCAACCTTCTAGCTTTTTCTTTTCTCTGGTATTTCCATATGTGACATGGATCTAACTCCTACTCAACCTTCATGTGAAATCTCTCCATAGGACAGTTACCTACTTCTTTTTCTTTCCTTCCAACTCTTCCAAGCTTTCTCCTTTGTCTACTAATTAGAACCTTGCCGTATGCACTCACATCAACCTCGAAACGATCACATAGAAGGAATTCAACATTCTCGGATTCATTTTTAACCAGGAATATAGCAAATGCATGTGGACGAGGATTCATTCCAAATATAATTCCTCCTTGCCCCCATTTTCCTAGCAAAGCAATCACTGAAGTCTTGGCCCTCTGAATGGCCAACCTCTTCCCCCTAAGCTGCCAGGGCTAAAACAACTTTTTTCCCTTGAGGTTCATCAGCTGAAGCAACAGTTTTGAAATAAACACGTGTAATTTGTCATGCCCAAAGAAAATGTTTGTTTTTCTCAAACAAGTGTTTTATTTGGCAAACATGTGCCACTTGTAGCTTTTGTATAATGTGTTTGTAGAAGCAGCTTAAGATTTTATCTGGGTTCTGAGTGGACTGGTGGGTAACACATCTACTGTAATATATTCCTCAATTAAATAGGTGGATAGAAATAGAATTTAAATATTCAGGAATAATAATTGTTGGGGAGAGAAGCCCTAAGCGATATTCCTCACTGTCTATCACTTTTCTATTCTTATTTCTCAAATTTAGGGCTTATTAACATTTTTCTAATATTTTTCTCCAAGCGAGCAGAAAGGTGGATACAGAAGTGAAACTGAAGAGTAATAGAAAGTAAGGTTATTATAATACTTTGCACCATCTAGTTGGTCATATTTGCTTGTCTCTTGATGTTTCTTAAGAATAAACTGTGATATGAGAGATAAAACCTATTTACATATGCATTTAGCAAAGAGAAAGAAAGAGAACAGCTAAGAGGTAGAAGTTGAAAAATAATAATAGGCATTTAACAAGTATTCACGTAACCTATTACATACGATTATATACTGCTTATACTTCTCTTCTCCCTTAATTCTCTAAACCAGCTCATGAAACTGTTATTATTGTAATCCCCATTTTACAGATGAAAAAACAGAGCCTCAGAGACTAAGTCATTTGCCCAAGATCATACAGTAGAAAGTGGTGGAACTTGGTGTTTTCTTGATCTCAAAGCCCAGGTTGTACTACACCCGCTCAGAAGGGAAGGTAAGAATATGTAATTTCAGCCTAGGATTTAATTCTAACTACGTAGAACAAAACAGCATAGAGGCTTTAACGGCAAGGAGAGACTCTCTCTCCAGCCTGTTTCTAAAAGCCTACAGTAACGTATATTTTCTGCACATCCTGGAGAATCCAGGAAAAGTGGATGTGTAAAAATTAAAGGTTTACTTCCCCTGCATGCTTTCTGTGCAGCAGGACTTACAAAAGAGAAGAGGAGACAAATTGGAAAACTCAATCAAGGATAGAAACCTCAGAGGAGAAGGCTCTTGCAGAAACTGTGAAAACGTTACTCGACATACAGCAAAATGCTTTTCATGATACTGCACATGTTGACATCAATATTATCATGTAAATACCTGTTAACAGAACAATGCCTCATGGGGGTAAAAATGAACCACCTTTAAGAAAAACAAAAAGGCACTACAGACCTCCAGGCAGATGAACATGACCTCTGGTAACCACTCCCAGGGAGTCATTATGTTCTACTGTGTGAAACACTAGCTCTGGAGGAAGTCCCTAAACTTAAGTATGTAGACAACTGCTCTTTGTGGCTCCCAAGGAACTATTATAGTCAGTGAGGTAGACAAAACATGTTGTCTTCAAGTCTTGAGCAACCCCCTGGAGCCACACACGAACAGTCTCATCTCCTGATGCATGCTTCTGGTTGGGATGCATTCCAAACATGTCTCTGCACCTGTGTCATGAACAACACCAGGGAATTGGTGGTGGAGTGGAGTGTCCTTCCAACATGTGCCACCATGCTGTGCCTTCATCCCCAAGTTGCCCCCAGGACACCATAGTGACCTTCAAGCCAGAAGTGTGTGTCTGACTTTTGATTCATACAGATGGTCTGGGCAGGGTCTAATGAGGTCATCATGAACTTACTCTAATTTGTCCTCAAAGGAAAAATGCAATATAAGTAATTGGAAATCTAGATGTTTGTTTTAATTGTGGGCCAGGAGTTCCAAATTGTCTTAAGCACCGTGTGCATCACAAAAAGTATGTTTGCTCCCTTACATACTAAAAGAGGGTGGAAATCAAGACTACAACTCTCTTCCTGATTCCTAATTGCAGAATTTGAGAATTATTGGTCATCTTTAGGGTTCCAATTGCTTCCCCGGTGTGCTATGCAATCATTATTATCATTCATTTATTTGATGCATATTTACTGAAAATTTACTCTTTGTAAAGCAGTTGGCTATATTCTGTGGATCATTTCCATTTTCTCATATGTAGGGTGTGTATCACTTTGTACATAAAATAAAGAGACATACAAAAATGCATCCATGTGCACACATAGAAGATATAATGCATGTTTTTAGTATACAATGTACTAAAGTGAAATAAAGATTATGCAAAAATTGAGATATGACAGCTAAAGCACCACTAGAGAACTGTTAATAAAGACATATGCTTTGCCTGATACAGTCTAAGGATATTTGACAGACTATGCTTACACACTTGGGGTTTACAATGCAGCCAAATGCATCCTGTGGGCAGTTACTGATAAAGTACAGACACACAGAAATAGGAAGTTTTGGCAGAGATGTAACTGGCCATGAAATCCTAAGTCCTATTCCAGGGTTTAGAGTGAAAAATGAAAGGCCAAGTTATATTTTTCACTGATTACAAAAAAGGGAGAATCAATTTGATTGCAGAATATCTGCCCTACCAGTGATGGCAAGACATTTTCAATATGGAAAGCATTTGAAGGAGAAGTTGTGTTTTTAGACCATGTTTGCCTGATGGATGGACTGTCACTTGGGGACTTCAGGCAAAAAGGTCTTTGCAGGGCTCAGATGAGGATAGAGAAAGGCGCACTGACAAGAGGCTTGGAACCTCAGGACTGCCTCTTCACAACCATCTTCTTTGAACCAGGAATCTCTGCGATAGAGGGGTTAGAGGAACCCCCTCTTTTACATTCTGACGGGTCCAGGCACTTCAGCATTTATGTTTCTAGGTTTGCTTTTGGGCATGGACTATCTGAAAGCCCATTATTCCTTTCTCTATTTTGGTTCCTCTGTGTTAAAAAATGATGTTCTGGCAGTTGGAGAAGGCAAGCGTGTGCATTTTCTAAGTAGGAATCATGCAGAGTCGAACATTGCTTTACCCAAATAAAACTTTTTGCTTTCAGACTTTCAGTGGGCATGTTCCTTTTTTTAGCTTAAAAATTTTCTGGTCTGTATTAACAGCTTCTTTCACCGGCTTAGTCTCTCCCATTTTGCCAGCTGTGGACCCTGCCAGTGTGATTTCTTTTGTGCCCTGCTTTAAACAGTCTTAGAAACAGACCGTATTCTGCCATCAATCCATGCAGAGAAATCGCACTGACATGAATGGAAGCTCTGTGCAGGAATCAAAGCCAGGGCATGGCTTCATCATATCTTAAAAAAAAAAAGTCCTCTTTTTATTTTGTCTGTTAATAACAAAAAAATACACTCAAAGAGCCGAGATAGAGGTTAAATCAAGAAACCAGGCAATGAGAAACTGAACTTCCAGGATGTTATTTCTTTTATCTGTAAACTATAATAGGATCTAGTCCCCTTTTAAAAATGTTCAAGTATGAATACCTACATAATTACAATAAAATAATACTGGTTAACACTTATTAAGTACATATTATATCTTAGGCACTGTACTAAGTACTTTTTTCTAATATAATAACCTTTTAGGGTAAGAACTATTAATAAAGTCCTATTTTACCCTTCTGGTAGTAGCTGAGCCAAGATTTTGAACTAAGGCAGTCTGACAGTAGATAGCATATTCTTAACCACCTCTCAAATCTGCCTCACAGGCAAGGGTACCAAAGAACATTGTTGGCCCTGAAAAAAGCAAAGGAAAGCACACACTAAAGTGGTTCATTTAAAGTAGTTGGCTGGAATCTAAACAACATAATTGAAAAGGAACAAAGACAACCCAAATTAGTTTATGTTAATGGTAAAATAATCATTAATAACAAGACATTCAAAATGTCCAACCAGCCTGGAAAATGACAGACCCATGGCCAGGGGCAGCCAAAATTGGCTGGGCTGTCCAGAGGAGAAACACCGCAATCTGCTCCTTCCACCTGCTCAGGATTACTTCTGGCTCGTCTTCCACAAACCAAAGAAAGAGGGGGGCTTAGCTTTGTGGAAAGGCCAGGAGTTGGGAGGAAGTTAAAATGGTCATTGACATACAAGTGGTTCTAGCTTCCTGCACTGGGTAGCTCTTGATTCAGTTGGATGCTATTAAGGTTATAATTATACTTTTTATCTCCAAACAGAGGTAGAATGGAGACTAGTAAGATGGAAATATGGATTTCAAATGGTTGCAATTATTTGCCTAGCAATTATTTTTAAGGCCTATCTTGATTATTTGCCAGTTTGTTTCATTAATTCCTTTATTCAATCAGGAAACATTTATGTAGGTATTCTGCTGGGCAACAAGGATGCAATGTTAAATGAGACACAGCACTTTCCTTGAGATGCTCACAAAATCATGCACTACGACATTGTACTTTGCAGTGGGATACAAGGTGGCAGGGCCAGCTGCTTCATAAAGGTTTTGTGCCTCCCATTCCATTGTCAAGAGTTGCTCCTAGGACATCATCAGTCAGCTTTACCAGAATCTAGGTAGGGCCACATAACTATTAATGTCAAGAGAGAGGAAGTGATAGGTCACTGATCAAGAAACAGTGGTACTTCCCATGGTTGAATGGAAAGGATGCTGACGATCCAAGTGAAGGCAGAGACACCAACTAGAAGGATTTTGGCTTCCTGAATAATCCACTGGACTGTGATGAGAATAAATACGTTTTTCTTCTAAGTTGAACAACCAGGAGGATGCAATATTTTCTGCTACCATAGCTACCATTACCTTAAGACATGATCTATAAGCAAAGTGTTGTTGAAGTTCTATTCCATGATGAACTATTTTGACTCTCAGAAGATCTACATATTTCCCTTATTTTCAAGATCTTGTTTGATATTTCTTTTTTGCTTGTATATGCTGCCAGCAATTACTAAGAATACTCTCGTCACAGTAAATCAGTCAGGTGACTTTTTCTTTTTTTCTAAACATTTATTTATTGTTGAGAGACAGAGAGAGACAGATTGTGAGCAGGGGAGGGGCAGAGTGAGAGGGCAACACAGAATCAGAAGCAGGTTCCAGGCTCCAAGCTGTCAGCACAGAGCCTGACGTGGGGCATGAACTCACCAACCGTGAGATCTTGACCTGAGCCGAAGTCAGTTGCCCAACTGACTGAGCCACCCAGGTGCCCATGACTTTTTCTTGATGAAACAGATTTAATCTAGGAAATATTTTAACAGATTCCTTTACTGTAATTTAATCTAGGTTTCACATATTCTAAGGCATTTTTAACTTAAAAGATCCCTGGGGGGTGGGGGTGGATCACTTGAAAAAGAGAAAAGCAATACTTTCCATGAGCTAGGCACTGCACTAAGATACACACACACACACACATATCTATATATGGCTTCAATGTATTCTTACACAAATCCTGGAGGAACCTGGAGCGAAGCATTGAATCAAGACCATACAAAGATACTCAATAGTGACCAGGATCTGAATCCATTACCTGACATCTACTATACCTGTGTTTTCTCAAACAGTGTAGTAAAGAATAATATGAACCCACTTTTGGCAAAACAGGTATCTCCATGGACGATGTACCTGCCACAGATTATTTATATCCCCGTGATTGCCATGGGAAAATAAAAAAAAAGGTTAAACAAAAAATTAACATACACGCCAACACCTTTAAGGCAAATTAATGACAAAAGAGAGACAACACAATATATTAGAAAGAGTATTCATTTGAAATTAAAGGTCTATGACTCCAGCTCTATCTATTGCAGTGCTGGTGAACATTCTTGCCTGCCCCCTTCCACTAACAACCCCCTGGTTTCCTTTTAGAGAACATCTCTCCCATGCTCTGGACCCATGTAGTTTGAAAGCCTTGCCTCCATTCCCAGGTGCACAGGTGGGCACCTGATTCCACTACAGACAAACAAAGCATGGAATTCCTCTGGTCACAGATGTCAGGAATAGGCATGCAATGGAAGCAGGGTGAAACAGATTTAATAAGACTCAAAGACTCAATGATGGGGTGTTTCTTGGAACTACTGCAAAAGATACACTTTGTCTTTATTGAGATAGCTAAAAGATGAGATGAGTACCTGGAAATGCCTGGAAAAAGTCAGACTCTAAACAAAGTGAGAAAGGGAAGCATGACAGATATACATCTTGCTTTTACATGGAGTCCAAAAGTGGAACTGATCTTGAACAGAAATGACCCAAGATAGAAACCCCTGAAATCAGCCCTTCGTGAACTTTTCTACCCTATCATCTCAGTCAATATATTTTCTTTCTTCTCTCTCTCTCTCTTGAGTAAAGAGAGTTCTGTCATTTGTAATCATATCAATAGCAGTAAAATCACTTCATTACTTGCTAAGTGACTTTCAGGAAAATAAAGGTTAAGCACCAATGGCTTTTAAAAAATTAGTATGTAAAACTTAAAAATAGAAGACTGACAAAAGAATTGCTGTGATTGAAACAGGGCTGGCCTACTGACCCACCCCATCTATTCTCCCAGCCCCTCCTGTACACGCAATCTCATGACTCACTAGAACACCATAGAGAACCTTGAACACCAAATGCTCCCTATTTCCCCCTGGGAATAATCACCCCTCTACTTTGTGAGACTGTTGTGAGACACTATATGACAAAGTGCTTGATACTGAGTAAGTGCTTAATAACATATGTTTAAGAAAAGAGTGGAGAAAATAGAGACAAAGATTCTTAGGTTAAACTTTTGCATTTGACTCACTAGGAATTGTACTTATCCCTAGTAAGTGCCTTCTGACAGAAACATTCAGGGGACTTTAAGACATGGCACTACAATTTCCAACCAGCTATGATCCAGGCACATGGGCAGGAGATAAGCTCTGAACAGAGAAGCATTGCCTGCCTTCTTTTGGAGCACTGTCTCAATCTTTCCAACTAATTCCCAGGACAGGAGGGTCGTTGGGGAGACTTTACCTTCTGGCCAATTTGTGTACTCTTTTCTCCTGGCCATACTGATTGGTTCAGGGAAGAGCCTTGGTCCCACATTATTCCAATGAGATTCAATCTCAGGATCTTGTTATTTATATCCAGTAGGAAAGAGAAGCTCTACTATAATTTGGCTGGGTTGTTATACAGATAGATACATAAGCCTAGACCTAGTGGAACTTATTACTATACATGGAGTCTGTCTAAAAATGACGCCAACAGAAAAAAAGAGAAGAGCCAAGAGATGGAAAGAATGTGTCTTAAGCTGATTTGAGCATCTGGATCCAACCTTATCTTTTTAAAAAATTTTTGTTTATTTTTGAGAGAGAGATTGAGAGAGATTGAGAGAGATTGAGAGAGAGAGAGAGAGAGAGAGAGACAGCGCCAGAGAGCGCACACACATGAGCAAGCAGGGGAGGGGCAGAGAGAAAGAGAATATCTCAAGCAGGGTCCATGTTGTCAGTGCAGTCAGTACAGAGCCCAATGTGGGGCCCCAGCCCAGGAACCACAAGATCATGACCTGACCCTAAATCAAGAGTCAGATACTTAACTGACTGGGCCACCCAGGAACCCCCCAACCCATCCACCAGTAGTGCCTTTAACTGGAATTTCCTTGTTGTGTGAGGCAACACATTTCCCTTAAAATTTTGCTGAAACCAAGTGAAGTTCACTCGCTCCTATTTTAAAGGGAGATAATTCTAATTATGTAAGCAAATAGCATTCCAGAGAGCTTGGACCTGAGGAATAGGGGATAGTTTTCCAAGCTACAATTTGAATTATAAGCATGGCATTTGGTTATAACATTGAGAGACAAAAAAAGAGAAAAGTGAGAAGTTTGGAAACTTTTGAGTGTGTGACAAGTTTGGAAACTTTTGAGTGTGACACTTTGGGTAAGGGGTTTCACTTGCTGGGTTCTAATATTCTCTTGTGTAAAATGATGAGTGAGACTAATTCGGTGGTCACAACTGGCAGCCTATAGGCCAAGATGACCCATGAGTAGGTTTTGTTTGGCTATTCTATTTCCCTTACCTCTAGCCTGCCTTTTAAGAAAGTAAGCAGGCAGGTATTTATAGGTGTTGTGCTTAGTTAAAAATAACAGTAATTTAGCATTTACTGTCTTACATCTGCCTGCCTGGTACTCCTAGATATTTGGGTTTACAATCCCTCCTAATGCCCTTTTAGGGCACTTCAGCACCACTATTCAATGTTTCTACCTCAGATTTGCCTATTTCTGAAGTCTGAAATTTGTAAATTTGGCAGTTTATTATGGTAGGACATATCTGAAGAGGGTTGAACATGGGCTAGCACACCTGCCAATTAAACTTCTATTTGAACCCTATGAAGTTACTATCCTGGGGATTTTCCTATTGATGAGAGGACTGTTCATACATTCAAGACGTGGATGATATAGAAGCATCCCACAGGGTCTGTATCTCAGCGATCAATCCATCTGACTTCTCTACTGCTTCCCCTTTTCCTGCAGGGCTGGAAATCAATTGTGTGTTAGCTACTCTCCAGGTCTGAATCCAGGGGGCCTGGGAATTGAAATGCATATAGTTTCATTAGCCACATCAGCAAATAAAAACAAAAGGAAAGAAACGAACTACCCTAAATGAGTTCCCCAAATGAAGGGCATGTTAAGAGATAGTTGATTTATTTTCCCATGGAATTGAGAGGAAAATTAGGGAAAATAAAGCAAATTCTGGGACCACATTAAACCATATCATATGATATCCAGAAATGAGGGTGGGCTGAGACAGGAGACCAGGAGACAAAAACTCTGCATGTACATAAAATCTCTATACACGCATTCTCTGGCAGACTGTATATTGGCAGGGGCAGGGGGAGGAGGAAGAAATCCTGTCTTTTTAAAGAACTAGATACATGAAAAATTTTCCTGTTAGTTCAGATTGGCTCAAAATACCATGCAGGGCTGCATTAATGAAGATTAAGCATATTTAGAGAGAATAATTCAAAAGACTTTATCAATTTGGCACTATTTCCTTCAAAATGGAAAAACCTTAATTTAACAGGATATAGATGAATTCCTAGATTTATTGAAATAGTTTGGAGTTGAATAAATGGAGTAGGAGTCACAAATCATTTGTTGCTGGTATTTTAGATTCTCTACCTTGAATTAAAACCCAAATAACACAAACTCTCAATTTTGTGTGATGTTCTAAAGAGAGGCTGGTACACATTTTGATATTTCCTTCCAATGTACGACATCCCTTTTGACCTTCTTTTCACCCCGTTTTGGAACAAAAGAATTACAGTGACAAATGCAAATGTGCACAATCTTGTATTCAGTGGTTGGCTGAGAGAAAAACATAGTTTTATATTTCCCTGGCACCCAAAACTCACTTAACTCCTCATTCTGGAGAAGGTTAAAAGCAGGTGATCAGAGAGTACTCAGAATGTAAACTCCCACAAGACAGGATCTATGCCATCCTTTGGCCAATGGATACACCTGTGATCACAATTCACATTACTTTAGTATGTCACTTAGCCTAAAATGGAAGGGTGAGTGATTTCCGTAAACAGCACAATTCCTTCTTCAAATGATCTAACCAAAGGAAGAACAGAAGGGGTAGGTGAGGAAGCAGCAAGCAATGAGTTTCCACCACATTCTACAGGCCAGGCTCTGTGTCCACTGTATTCACACACATGGCTTTATTTATCTCTTTCCCAAA
Source organism: Lynx rufus (assembly GCF_022079265.1). NCBI lineage: Eukaryota > Metazoa > Chordata > Mammalia > Carnivora > Felidae > Lynx > Lynx rufus. The sequence goes on from NW_025814823.1 coordinate 181,311,796, forward strand.
ACAAGCCACCCCCCCCAACCCCTGGCAACAAAGACTAAGCCTTTCAAGTTGCTATTATTCCCCCTTTTACAGAAGTGGAAACTGAGGCTTTGGAGATGACACAGTTTTGTCCAAAATCTCAAAATTATCAGGTGGTGGAGCCAGAATTTGAAGATGTGATTCTAGCATCTATTCTTATAATTACTATTCTAACTATGACACTGTTGCGGTTCTGGTCTGCGTTCTCTATGGAATTAACCTTCAATTTATTTTTTTAAAAACTCTACAAAGCTATAATTGATGGGCCAGTTAACTTTGCCTTGTGGTTTACTCAGTTTCTCTCAGAATTCCTTCCTCTCCCCCATTCACTCACAGGGATGCTCTTTATATGTCGGATGTACTACTGTAACCACCACTAGCTTGACCAAGGCCTTGCTAAATCTGTATGATTTCTCACCAGGACCAGGAGATATGCTGGCAGGCAAAGAGCCCTTCTTGTAACATTACAAACAACATAGTGAATTGGAATCACACCTGTGCTAGCTCTGGGAAGGCCAGCAGCATCTCTCGGTCAGGTCAGTGTGGAGGAAGAGGCTGGGCTAATGGAGGAGCTGCCTTGGCATTGGTGTTGCTGAAGAGTGCTATGCTTCCTCTCTATCATAAGTGCACACTGCCATGGCATCCAACTGAATTAATGAGTTTCCTGGGGATTGGAAATGATGCTGTGGAGGGCTTGTTAAACTGGAGTTCAGAAACCCTTCCTTCTGAAATGATGTGCTCTGGCTCCCATCGGTGCGAGCTGCTGCCAGTGCCGTGTGGACCTGCCCTGCGGCATTCAGTGGTCATCCATAAACACATCTTGCTCTTGCCCTGCACAGCCCCAGGCCTGGACCTCACCATCCCCCAGACTAATGTGACCCTTCTCGTAGACTTCCTGGGTGAGCTGAACCCCATTTGTACTGGCGAACAAAACTATCTTGGGGGAATGAGGAAAACAAACAAAAGCAAGAGAGAGAGCAAAAAACCCCTCCGGTTTGTAGTTGGAGCCGATCAATGTTTTCATCTGCCATGGTGGGAACAGAACCTGAGCTTCCATTCAATTTCACAAACACTGTCCTTCCCCTTACTTTGAAAAGTAAACAATCACCTTTCCTCCTTTTAAGTGGCAGAAGCTGCAAATCACATGATGCCAAAAAAAACCCCAAAACCAAAAACCAAAAAAAAAAAAAAAAAACAAAAAAACAAACACCACAAGGCAAGCCAACTGGAGGCATGCAACTGATTAGAAATATGGTGAAGAAAAGTGCGTCCGTATTAGAGATTTTTGTTGTCCAGCATAAAGCTGGTCGGTGGGCTAGGTGAGCAGGCCCTGTGTTCCTGGAATCTGACAGCTACTTGATTGACTCACCAACATTTGCTTTTTAATCCAAAGCAGCTTTCCCATAATGTTCATTTCTTTTCCGCTAGCAGTATTTTAAGCTGAGGTGGGGAAAATTAAAAGCTACTAATTCCTTGGTGAAAAGATCAAAAAAGTACCCAAAAGGCAGCTAAGGGGACTTCTTGTCTCTTTAATTGCTCTCATTTCAGTTTGACTGCTCCCTTGTACTTTTTTGTTTTTACATCTTTTGCTCCAAGTGCCAAAAACCTCCTTTCTCTTGCATTTACGATAAAGCAAGTTACACAACAGTGTGCTGCAAAGAGCTGAACTTGGAAGTGATCTCAATGTCTTACTAAGGTGTGAGCTCACTCTCTTCCCAGGGCTGCACGTGGGAGAACCAGCTTGATCGGGCCACTGGCCAATTCGTGTTTCAAAGGCCAATCCTGTTGAGCTAAATATTATTAACAGTAATTCAGAAGCCTCCTATTAAATTATAAGAAAACTTAGTACCAATATAGAAAACTGCTAATCTATGATCTTCACAAATACTGCCTAGATTGTGGAGGCTTTAGACTGGCCACCTACTCAGACCCTTCCATTTACTGTTTGCATTCCCACAGAACCACATCAGAGTACCTCTGTTAATTATGCTATCTGCCACAGAACTGGACTCTGTGGAGACAGTAAGTAGGAAAGGAGAAGAATCAATGCCTTCACCATTCTAGGGTTCCAGAACCTATTTTGTGCCTACCCCTTTTGACATTGTTTTATGGGTGTGTATTTACTACCATATTTCCTAGTACATAGTATCGTTTACTTAATATTTCTTCCTTAAATTAACTCAGTTATTTCACTTAAAGAAATTATCTGAGAAAAACACAATATTGCTACTTTATAACACAAGGAAGTTCCACAATAGTATTTATATCATAAATAGAAGGTAACAGCAAAAACCAACATACAGTATGAGAAACAAGTGGAAAGCAAAGTATTTACAATATCTTACAAAATGCTATTGCTGGCTGATTATCAGAACAACTGGCCTCAATCCACAGAAAGTGATGGGAAGACCATATCCTGTTTCTTCCTTCATTATTCCCATGTCTTTCTGCTTTCTTAGATGTTACAGTGGCTGCCACAGAGCTAAATTGTATAATCCCCAGATGTGGCCCTTCCTCGTCTTATTCCTTATGTGTTTATCTCTAAGGAAATTGTGTATGTGGGTGTATGTATATATATATATCATATGATATATGATATATATATATATGGCTTACCTGTTACAAATGAGACACCTTATAGTTTTATGGATTAGGTTATATATAAGCTGAAAATACAACTGAAATAAGATTTTTTTTTTTTGCTACAACTGAAATAAGTTTTAAAATGAGTAGATAATTGGGGCATCTGGGTGGTTCAGTCCGTTAAGTGTCCAACTCTTGATTTTGGCTCAGGTCGTGATCTTACGGTTGTGACACTGAGCCCCGTGTCAGGCTCCACACCCAGTGTGGTCCTATGACCCCCTTGTAGAGTTTGATGAATTTATTAGAGCAGCTCACAAAACCCAGGAAAAGTGTCCTTGCTATTCACCAGTATATTATTCCATTTTTCATTCTCTTCCTTCTGCCCCTCCCCTGCTCGTGCTTTCTTGTTCTCTCTCTCTCTCAAAAATAAATAAATAACTTTTCATCCATACTTATCAATACAATATAGAAATAGAAATGGTTATTGGGATAAAGAGAAAAAAATTGTGCAGTGGACTTCTTACTCCTAAATTTGGTTCTTGAAATTCTAGGTTAGAGTTAAAATTAAACCGGAACTATTTCATGTGCTTCAAATCTATTAACATTTCCAACATGGCTCCTATCAGGGTCAATTTGCTAATTCTAAAGTCTATATTATAAGAAAAGAAAAAAGCTTCATAGAACAGAACATCTTCTGAAAAGTCTTGTCCTCCAAATTTGCCATCACTAGGCTCAATAGAAATTTAGATCTCAATAAAATATTCTCATCATATATTTTTTTAGATCTGCCATGTTTCCTGGGGGCTATCACTAATTATAAGCCATAATTCCCCAATTATAAGAAAAAGAAAAAAAAAAACCTCATGGAAGAGTTAGGCTATTCAAGACATTATACAATTTCAGCATAAATTTTTGTTTTCTGCTAAAAAAAATCATCAGTCTCTGATGGCCACATTTTCAACAACCTACCAATATATAGTTTTGTTTTATGTGTGTTTCTGTTTAAAGACATCTTATTTAATAGATATTGTTGATTCGTGAACCTTGAACCCATGGCCAACAGCACTGTGACTCCTGCTTGAACAAAGCCTACCCACCACATGTGTTTTCTCCATAAGGCACACCCCAGCCTTCTTGTGCTTATGATCACTAGATAGCCCTCCAGCTCTGCACTCAAGGGCCATCTTAAATTTTTTTAATGTTTATTTATTTTTGAGAGAGGGGGGAAGGGCAGCGAGACAGGAAGACACAAAATCTGAAGCACGCTCCAGGCTCTGAGCTATCAGCACAGAGCATGATGGGGGACTTGAACTCACAAACCCTGAGATCATGACCTGAACCGATCATGACCTTAAGCCGGGCTTAACAGAATGAGCCACCCAGGTGCCCTCCCAGGGTCATTTTAAGGCATCTTTCACTGCTCTGCACGTACCCAGCCTAAGGATCAAAGTGCCACTGAGTACTGATTTCGGGGTTATCGATACATTTCAGTGAGCATGCAAATTACAAGTATGAAATCCATGAGTAATAAAGATCAGCTATATTACAAAGGCATGCTAGTATCAAATGGAAGTTTTCTCCTTGAGATAATGAAGGCTGTAAGACTGTCAACACCAAACACTATTCTTGCCATGTGATTCAATGTACTTAATGCCAACTGTGTGACCCAGCTACTCCCCTGGAGTATTGCCACTGGTACTTGTTTCATGATTTGGGAGATTCTCCCACATCTCTATAAATCTGAGATATTTGAGATTCTTCTGTGGCTTCCTGAAGCTTGGCCCTGGCCTCTCTGGAACACTGAAGGGTAGCTCACCACCTTTCACAGCACAGTATAAAGGTAGCTATATTTCTTTCCTTACTCCCTCCCTCCCCTGCTGCCCCAGCTCCAGCTCGATGCAGCCTTCTATCAAATTGTGCTGGGAGCAGGACAGATTTTGTGAACAGTGATCGTAAGAGATCTTTGTAATGCCAGGGCTTATGAAGCATTTCAGAAATCTGTCTATCTAAGCCACATTTGTCCTGGTGTGTTACCTGATTCCAGCATTAAGAAGAGGGCATTGGCTAATACATCTCTTAAAACTCAGTTATTCAAGTAATTCCTGCCCTACTTAACGTTGTTCTAAGTCTACCGGTGCCAGGACTGCAACAGAAGGGTGGGTGCTAGTCAAGTCGCTGTATCTAGGACAATAGGAAATAAGACGTGTTCACTTTGAGTCTGCAGTGCAAGTGCCCACCCAATCTTGGGAATTTTTGGACAATGAAGAAAGTACATTTGTGATTTCACAATGTGTAGTCTAGGCTACTGAGGAGGATCATGTCCACCTTTATGCCCCACCCCTAATGAATTCTAGAGAGGTCCTTGGTTGGTAGGGCAGTGAGTATTTCTTCTAACATCATCTCTATTGTTAGGCTGTTGCTTGGTTCCAGGTTGCTAAAGACCTTTTGTCAATGAAGCCTTTGATAATTAACAGAAGACCTCTGAGATGCAGTACCAAAACCCCTCCAGCCAGCAGGCAGTGCTGTCACCTAACCCCCTGCTAGTCTACTTGGCATTTACAAGGTTGCATGCTGGATGCTTTCTTTTCACTTTACATTTAGGATGGAAACTTTCTTCTTTCCACCTCATTACCACTATGATATTCAGTACTACAATAAAGGACTCTAAAGATACCCTAAGCTCTGGGTGACAGCCTGATATGTGTTAACACTGTTGAAACCATTAGCTAAGGGCTAAGTTGAGTGCAAGTCACATTAGACATTGATAACTGGCCAGGTAAGCACCCAGATCGGGCCATCACAGAAATCAGATGGAATAAGATGGCTTTCATGCCATTTCCATACGCTAAAGCTTATGTAGCCTACACAACACATATATGTATATATGACTTATAAAGAAAAGCCTTGTGAGTCTAATGTAGGTTTTTATCCAGACTCAATATCCCATTTTGGAATTATTATTTTAACTCCTTTTGTAGGAAAGATTGTGCTATTCTGCTAATGTTGATAAATTATGCTATAGACTGTGTACTACTGAGCTTATTCCTTGCGAAGAAAGCTGCAGTGTTTTCTTTGTGAGAATGGCAGAGAGAGTTCTTATAAGGATTAAAGAACTATGTGAAACTTAATTTTCTATTCTTTCTCACCACCACACTCTTGTTGAGACCCTATTTCCTCATCACATTATTCTCACAGGTACTTATGTACTCTCCAGTTACAAGTTCACCTTTTGCAGTCCTCCCACTGGCAGATAATCTCCCTTGAGCCATGTTATGCATGTGTTGGTCCTGCTCAACAGCCTGTAATGGCTCCCTCTTGCCCAGCATGCTAGTTCTAAACACCTTTGTTGCCATGGACAAAGATCTTCACATTGGTTCTACTCTACTCAGCCAAACTTTTTTTTTTTCTTCTTTTGAACACCCGTCTTCCAAATATACACTTACTGGTTTCAGCAGATTCCTCACATACATGATATGGGTGCACATCTGAGTATCCACATTCACTCACCCCTTTCTAGCTCACAAAGTCTTCTCTTCTTCCTCTAGCCTACAACAATACTATCCTCAATGGACTCTACAGCAGGAGTGGGCCAACTTTTTCTATAAAAATCCAGATAGTAAATATTTTAGTTTCTACTGTCTATGTGGTCTGTGCCACAACTACTCAACTCTGTGTGTTGCAGCTTGGAAGGGGCCACAGACAGTAAGTCAATGAATAGTGTGGCTGTGTTCCAAGAAAAATGTGTTTATAAAAATAGGCAGTAGGTCAGATTTGTCCCATAGGCCAACCCCTGCCGTCCAACATCAAGACAAACATACCTATGCTCTCGAACATTCAGTTACGTGCACTTTCCCTTGAATGACATATAAAGCTGAGCTTTGGTTCGCAATTTAGAAATTAAGCCCCTTGATGACATAGGAAAATAATAGTAAAGCAAGACCAAGCTCATGTTTAACTGCTTCCTCTGTATGAAGCACACTTCCAAAATCTTGGTACACTTTACTGGATCCTCACACAATCCAGGATGTTGGATTCTATTATTATCTATATTTTGCAGTTATATAAAGTAGGGCACTGCAGAGGGCTTGAAGTGAGTTTTCCTGAAGTTGCACGTGTAAAAAGTTGCAGGGCTAAGATTCAGAGCCACGGAGCCCAAGTGCAAAGACAATGCTACAAACAAATTTGTCCTATCACTTCTCAAATACGGATTATGTCATATCAACACAGGCACATTTCTTCTTTTATTTTTAACATTAAAAATTAATTAATTTAATGAGTGATCAGTCTGCTATGAAAGTACATTTATTCACTGTAAAGAGTCTGAATGATACAGAAATGGAGAAAAAGAATACAAATGTATCATTGCCTCTTCCAGCAACAAGCATTAATCACATTGTAGTATTTTTTCCATCTCTCTCCCTACTAAAGGACCAACCTGGACCTTCCCTGATCAGCTTGCTTTGGACTGGATCAGCCCATCCTCTTCTCTCCTCTGTACATCAAACCAACATACCACAGCATGTAGTTTGTAGGTTGCTCTGTAATAACTTTCTCCCCTTTTGCGCCTGCAAATTATGTTTGTCCCAAACCTATTGATGCCAGTTGCATTCTAATCTAATTTCACAATTCAGTTAAATATAGCATGAACCAACAAAATAGTGTTAACATAAAGTGTTTTCTTAAGTTCTGTGCTTTGAAAAAAACAACATGCATGCAAATTGCTACAGATAATATTGTCAAATTAGTTACGGATCCAAGAGAAAAAAAATGATGGGGAATATGTAAACATCTAGAAGGATTCAGGATTCAGACTTCTTTGCAAGCCTTTTAATTTTTTTTTTTTGCTTTATTTTGAAGAACTGAAAAATGAATTATACATGCTGAATAATGGGAGTGGTAGATGTAAGAAAGAAACAAGTCCATACTCTAAGAAAAAGCTTGGCCTTCCCCTTAAGATCAGTGGAAAAAAATACTTTCCTATGTTTTAAATTTTTAGGTATGTACGGATTGATTTTTTTTCACTCTTTGCTTTACTGCTTTAAACCATCAATCACTTGGTGTGGTCATAAAGGATACGAAGGTTTCTCTTCTGCGTGTGTGTTTTCTTTTCACACAACTAGAAACATACTACGTATATTCCTTGGTACACTTGCATTTAATGATATATTTAGAAAATATTTTCTATGCCATCAAATATTCTTACAAAATATAAAACTCCTTCAAAATCTTTTAATGTACAGATATCATATTTAACCTATTCTCTTTGTTGCACCTTTAGAATTTCCTATTTCTGCTCTTATAAGTAATTCATAATATTTATTCACTGAATAGTCATTGAGAATTTACTTACTGCCAGTCACCATTAAACAACTAATAGCTATTTAATATAAATTTGCACACCATTTCCTTGGATAAAATCCTAGAGATAAACCTGCTGGGTCAAAAGTTAACAGAATTTTAAACTATATATTGCTATGCTGCATTATACCTACTCCAATATACCTGTTTGCCTCCCAGTCCCTGAGAATAGGGACCATGTCTTGTTTATCTTTTTATCCCACAGCACTGAACACAGAATGTGCCCAGAGTAGGTACTCAAAAAATGTTTATTGAATCTTGAATAATGAATAGTCCTTGACTGAAGTACTTATTTACTAGAATTACAGATTTTTTTTTCCTAAACACTCCTAGTAAAGTCAATTAAAAATCATTACTTGCATTTGTAACAGAAGGCAGGATAAGAGAAAATATCCAAAAGTGAGTACCACTTTTGTCAAGGATGCATTGAGGGTTTTGGTTAAATGTAGTTCTGAGTTACCAGCAGTTTGGAAACTCACTGAAGCATCTAAAATCTCAGGAGATTTTCCAGTAAGAGCTGGAAATTCTCAGGATAGAAATCTCATCTGCCAAGGGACCACCCAACCTGGTTTCCTCTTGCTCACTTTTCCTGGTGAGGAGATCTTATGAGGTCTCAATTGTGCAGAAGGCCCAGCACGTCCTTTGGACCACTTGCTCATTGGGCAACATTCATTCTCTCAACAGATGCACTGGAGAGACTACCACAGACATACAGTGTTAAAGATAGGTTTTAGAAGTAATTTCAGAGAAAATCATGGGTGTCTGGATTTACAGGCTTGCAGACTACAGCCGACAATCCTCCACTTACTCACCTATCATTCTGTGCAGAATACACTGACATGGCATTTCTGAGACTCTGTATACCCCTCTTGATCCAATGATTGGATATTACCTAGAGTTTCTTCTCAGTAGATTATAATTCCCCAATTTGCTTTAATATACTGTATTAGGCAACTGGGGCTGTCCCTGTACTAATTAAAGGAATGTCCACCTATAAGGTGTTTTTGTACTTTTCCTAGAGGTGATTAAAGCTAAGAAAGACTATCCTTCATGTAGCTATTGAGATGGTAAGTGGAAAGATGAAGAACACAGCCCAATTAGCACCTGGTTTGGTGTTTCTACAGCTAGGTCTAAAGATGGCTATGGAGTAAACTTAGGTGGAGTAAACTTTGGATACCTGGCAATGAAATTCAAGTTATCTCCAAGGTGTATTGACTATCCTGAGCACTGTCAGACAGATATGTATATAACACATTTCATACAAAGAAGCTGGTCTCAGCAGATCTTATCCACTTGAGAACCCAACTTCCTCCCTTCCTTTCTTTTAAAAATATCAAGGTGGCAGTTGTTCTGATTGGCAAGTGGGGCAGCCTTTCTTGCAGCCATGTAAGAACCCAGCTTCTGCTGTTGGCATGTGGGTCACCTGCTTCTTCTAGGCATGCCCTTATATTAGTTAATTTGTTAGCTTGCTTGAATCACAGTCGAGAACCCTTCAGCTTTGGTTTGCAGCAATAAATTCAACTGACAGCTGAAATTTGGAACGCTCACTTAATATTGATTCTGAATGTAATAACAAGCGACATGACCTTTTGGATGGTGTAAAATATGGCCGCCACAACATCTGTGCCACATTTCTTGCTGTTTAGTAATATGCTGTAACAGCATGGAGCTGGCATTAAAGCTAAGCTTTATTATCAAGCAGATCACTCCATCTCTCTGGCTTCATTTTAAAAAATGCTTTTAGCTTCTGGAGCTGATATCGTGGCTAATACATGTTGCTGTTTTTGAGACCTCATTTCTCCTTCAGTAAGAAAGAGGAAGATATCTGATGACCAAATAGGAAGGCAGGGAAGAATAGGAAGGACAAGAAAAGCTACCTGACACCCCAAATTCTAATGGACCAGAAACCAACAAAATTCTCCATGGCAGTAGTAGCAGAGACACTAAGAATTCCCAACTGCATCCTTGAAAAATGTCTATAAAGTTGATGTCATTTAGCGATTCCCACAAGTTGTGAAAATATCTTTCCTTTTCTCAGCCAACAACTGCCCCCCATTAAAAAAAAAAAAAGATGATTACCAGTGGTACTTGCCCTGACGCCTGAGAGTCATTCTAATTTAGCATTGCCCTAGGAAATTCTAAACTAATTTTTCTAGGATGGATACAGGGATGCTTGCATCTGATTTACTCTCACTGTTTTTCTTTGAAGTCTTGGTATCTTTAAAACATTCTCCAAGTAGGCAGAACATCAATTTGTGCACTTTAAAAAATCCAATTTAAGCAGGTTAAAAATTGTCAAAATAGTCTAACCATATTTCTCCAACAGAATTTCCAACCATAGAGCACAAAAAATGCTAAACTTGAAAGCATTCTATCATTTCAGTATATTCCATGGCTGAGACTGGCTTGCACTGGGTGAACAGTAAGGATTTAAATCTCTTTATCACAAGAGGCAGATCTGGACTCTGAAACAATACAGCTTTCTTTTTTCACTGTGGGGATATTTTGACTGTTTGGCTGAGCCATTTCTGGAGGGTACAAGCAAAAAGTTTTAAATCCTGTTTCTCTGAAGGGAAGAAAAAAATTAAATCATATTTAGGAAGGCTTCTCCTCTATAAAATATGCTTCCAAAATAAAAGACTTGTCAGTAGTTTCAAAGAAGCTAAACATAAAGAATAGGAAATAGTTTTATTCATTCTTCTGATTAATAGGAGACTAATTCTATTTAACAGGCAAACCTGGCTATAGTAGGTGCTGAAACTTGGTATGTTGGCAATCTATACAAAGCAAATTATTAATAGGGCACTCTTTGTATTAGGAACTGTAGAAAAAGCGGGTCTGATACTTGGTAAGTGTTTTATTCAAAGAAAATACCAGGTCTGGTAGGTAATTGAAAATGTCAGACTTTGAAGTCCTAACACAAAATGAAACAAGTTGGCCTGTACCCTTTCCCCAGAGAAAGCTAGAAGAACACCCATTAGGATTTACTTCCAAAAGAGTAGAGAGCCATGCTGCCTTAAGAAAAAAAAGAAAGAAAGAACGAAAGAAAGAAAGAAAGACAGAAAGAAAGAAAGAAACAGCAGCTAATCAAGCCATAAGTGAGCTGTCCTGATAGTGAGACATTGGTAAGAAGAAAATCTCACACAGCTGACATGCCTTTAGGTAGATTTCCAAGACTGACAGGCAGCTATCACCAGTAATCCATGCTACTTTCTCCCATTAGATCCCAGGAATTATTAGGTTGTTTTTTTGATGTATTATTTGTTCAAGTATTATTTCTTTGACGAAAGATCAGAAACACTGGAGGCCACTCCTATATTCTAGGGAGCACATATTTATTTATAAAGACTGAGCTCATTATTCATGCATTATAATGTGGGTAAATGTGATTGGATTCTTTTATTGACAGCAGCCTAAGCCAGATGGCTGAAATGCCACTTTCATTTCAGGAAGAAAGGAAGCCTTCACAGAAAAGAGGAAGCCTGGAGTTGCAAGGTAAAATAGTTCTTAATTATCAGTCCCTGGGAATCTATGGCCCCCACTCTATTTATGTATTTATGATTAGAAAGTGAATTTCAAACTAAGGAGTTTTCAAGTACAAAGTCCACTATCAATAGCAAAGTACAAATGGCATTGGGTTCGAGGGACTGTAAAGGGGAGCTGGACCCAGATAATAAAAAACATGCCAGCTTGAAGATGAGTTTTTGGCTCTGGGTTTAGAATGAATCAATCCTCAAACTTGGCAAGCTATAATTAATTCCAGGAGTGTATCACTCATCTGTATAGTGGCTGCTCCCTCAAATAGAGATCTTATAAAACTCTCCCTGGTGAAATCAACGAAGCCATCAGACACAGCCATATGTTCAAAGCTCAGAGAGGATTGGTCATGAGGCAGTCGTCCATGAATTGAGATGTTAACTGCCCAACAAAATTTTAGTAGCATAGGTTGAGAGCCTCAGGGTTGTTTCAACTGATACCAAGAAAGCCAAAAACAATAACAAAAACAAAAACCCACATTTCCTCCAACATTTAAATCTTTTCCTTTTCTTTTTTCTCTTCAGGCAATTGACTTCTCAGAGATACTGGGGTGGCTTTGTTGATAGCACCCACTAAGGCCAACAGAAAGGATAAAATGATTGGGAAAAAGAACTGCTCACACAGACAAGGTAAACAGGCGCGAATTGGATTATTCCAACATCCTCCGCTGAGGTAGGATTCACAACTAATCTGATTACATGAATATTATGAGCCACTAAGTATCTTTCTGCAGCAATTACCAAGCTTTCGTGCATAAAAAAGGGCATTTTCTTCAGTGCTGGGCTCATCTATCAAGTGTTTAAGCTTCAAAGCAAAAGTTGGAGACAGACACACAGAGACAGACTGAAGTGGGCTTATAATCTATCAATGTTTCTCCTCTCCTCTCCTGTCCCATTTTGCTGCCCTTCCCTCCTTTTGCTTCCCTCTCCTTTCCTTTTCTTCTCTTCTGTTAAATATCAAAGGATTATTTTTATTCCTTAAAATACATTGAAATAATTTTCTAATATAATGCTGTTTTTTTCTCCCTTTAAATTCTTTTGGAATCACAACTTGGTATCAGCTGAGAAAGCTATGCCATCCTCTCTCAGCCATGGCACTGCCCAGTGTGACCAAAAAGTATTCAAACCCTAAATTTCTAAGCTCCCTCTTAGGCCTTAGAGATGTAAGATTTAGGGTAAAGATAACAATGGCTGTGTAAAAGTTCATATGTGTTCCCTGTTTAGTCTGCCAGCAGTTAGCTTGGATTGCTTTTTATTTTTAATATTTATTTATTTATTTTAAGACAGAAAGGGAGAGCACAAGTTGTGGAGGGTCAGAGAGAGATGGAGAGATGGAGAGAGAGAGAGAGAGAGAGAGAGAAAATCCCAAGCACACTCTGTGCTATCAGCACAGAACCTGACATGGGGCTCAAACATTGAGATCATGACCTGAGCCTAAATCATGATTCCGTTGCTTAACCAAATGATCCACCCAGGCTTTGGATGCAAACCAAACCAAAATCAGACTTAAGTAAGCCACTGTATGCGAAGATCACATTGATAATGGATGACAAAACTGAGTCAAAACTCCTAGAAAACGTTATGGATGAGTCTTACAGACAAAGCATAATATGTTGGTTATAGGTTCAGGCTATGGGTTTAAATCTTGCCACTTCCTACCTGGGGAATCAAGTTATGTGACCACTTTAAGCTTTAATGTGCTGAGGCACTGGGAAAATATTATAAATGGTACCCACTATTGTACTAGAGCTGGTTTACGAAGTCAAGACAAAACTCTTACCACATCCTAGGTAAACTAATCCTTATCACTTCTCTAGAATTATTTTGGACTTTGCTTTCCCTGGCTTCAGCCACCCAGAACTTCTCTCAGTTGCTCACCTGTCCATGCTCCCACCTGTCTCACACCCAAACATACCTTGCCTCTCTTGCCTCAGATGTTCTTTCCTAGTCACTGAGCCTTCATTGTTCTGCCCAGTTGACACTTCCTCAGAGGAATGCTTCAGGGATTCCCAGGAGTACATCACGTCCTCCCTAGTCCCTAGAATGGAAGCTATGTGAGTTAGGAGCTGAACCTGCCTTTGACCATTATTCCAATGTCAGCTAGGGACGGAGGACTTGATACATAGTAAGAACTCAGTAAGTAGTAGTTGCTATCATGGTACTATGCGTTATATCTTAAGAGGAGAGGTTGGGAAAAACTAATGTCTTTCCTATGGGTAGGACACTAAGGCACTGAGAAGGCAAGAAGTGGCATAGTTTTGGTGGCTTTGAATTTTTCAGGTGGACATGATCTCAATCAAATTGTGATTTTAATGAGCAACACTGTTTGCTGCAAAACTCATCAAAATCCAACTGTACACCTCTACTGAGCTGTGATTATTGCCAGGCATCCTAGGTTCACTGGCCATTGTCTTGAAAGCCATCCCTCAATGTGCACTATCCTTGTATTCATAGGCAATAGCCCAGGTATTAGTATTCAAGTTTGATCATCTCTCTGCAAATCCAGTGGCTAAATACATATTTTAATTGAGCCCAGGAGTGTTGACTTGCAGACACGGGGCAGAAAAAAAAATCACTAGAAAAATGGCAAGTGGAAGCAGCCTTTTGCCTTTGAATGGAATGTGATACTTACAAAACATCAATAACAATTTTCTATTGGGGAAAAGCCTGCAGCAAGAATAACCTGCTTAGGTTTTTAAGCTGCAACTCAAAAATTAGTGTTTCTTTTTCTTTAGAAAACAAAACTGCCACAGTACTCCAGGTAAGGGAGCTTTAACTGGATGAAATCTAACGCAAGTAGTTGTCTGTGATGTTAAGATATGGGAATTGCCATTAGCCAATGAAAAGACTTCCTTGTCCAAAATGATGTTAAGAGGGCTCACATTGATTAAAATGGGCAGTATAAATCCAGTAAGAAATGGAATGACTGGAGTGGGTGAGGATATGCCTTTGTTAAACATCAAACTGTTTATGGACTAAGATTTCTCATATCTACAGCATAAACTACACAAATTTATCATTAACACCAAGCACTCCATAAACTATACATCACTCTGCCCATTAATTTCACTGTCATATATACACATATTCATACAAAAATGACTTCAGTGTATATGTTTCTTTTTATATTTTTATACGATGCCTTTACGTACATTTATTTTCATATATGATGTCTTTCTCATGGCAGTATTATTTGTGGTTCACTTATCATCACAGCCAATATTTACTGAGAACTTTTTCTGAGATAGGAACTGTTCCCAAAACTTTACATTTATTATCTTGATTGTCACAAGAACTTCATGAGAGAGGTGTGACTATTGTCTCCATTTTCTAGATGAGACCATGGAGGTTCAGGGAGCTTAAGTAAATCATCCATGGTCACAGAGTCAGTTAGTGGCTTTGCTGGGATACACCTCAGGCAGTTGGACGGCGGAATACTGGAACCACCCCACCAGTCTCTACCACATTGTAATCTCATGGCTCACACCATTCTAGAAACATCCCAAGCAAACAGAACAATACTCCTGTGGGCTTTGGGGGCTCCAGGAGAAGCCCAAATATGGCCCATCCAGAAATCATTAAGTCTGATATGGAGTGTCTGCTCATAGCAAACATTTTCTTAATAATATAGTTATTTTTTAAATTCCAAGGCAGAAGGTGAGATGCCACTAAAATTGGGTGGATTTTTGATCTTTAAAAATAAACTTTATGAACATTCTTAACGTTTCTAGTGGGTTTTCCAACTGCTTGTTTCTGTACCACATAATTATCACATAAAGAACTACCTACTTATGCAGAAGCAAGAAAGAGAAAACAAAACAAATGGAAAACATAGGCATGTTTGTTGTTTCATATTGAGGGTTATTTAGCTTGGATAATAAATCATTACAATGAATGTCAACACTGCACAGGGGAAGGGAGTAGTTAGTTGCATATGCTAATGGAAGACGTGCATTACTAATAAGGAAGAGAATGAACAACTCTAGCCACATGCTAGTTATCACTGCAAATCACAAAGACAAGCCATGTTCATGCAGAGCATATGACTGCTATATGACAGTGCAGGCAAATATTCACACGTCAACAGCAACAGCTCCCATACTCCATCCAAGACTACTGAAGAGTTTAAAAATAAAGCTTTCCTTGTCATGCACCAAGATGTCAAGTTTAAACACATCTGCCAGTCAAAGGGATTTTGCCAGTCTTTACCCCCATAAGTGTGGTCTAAAGGCTTCCAGTGTATCAGAGTTCTAACTGTAAAGAACTGTGATGTTATCCATCAATATCCTGTAGCTTTTCCCTTTAATATAGGTCTCAGATCCACACATCCTCTGCATCTGTATTGCCACTAGACCACCATTGTCTTAATACCGAACTAGAGAAAAATCTTCTTACTGTTTTCTTGTCTTCTTTCTCTCTAGCATAAAATAGTTTCAGGGTTTTTTTTGTAGCTTTTTTATTGTGGCAAAATAAACAAAACAGAAAATTTTCCACTTTAACTGTTAAGTGTACAGTTTGGTGGTATTATTTAAATTCACATTTTTATGCAATCATCACCACCATCCATCTTTAAGAACTTTCTCATCCTTCCAAATGAAAACTCTGTCTCCATTAAACACTAACTCCCCATTCTGCTTCCTCCAGCTCCTGGCAACCATCATTCTACTTTCAGTGTCTATGAACTTAACTACTCTAGGTACTTTTTAAGTATAGAATCATACAATATTTATTTTTGTACCTGGCTTATTTCACTCAGTACAGTATCTTCAAAGTTCATTGTGTTCAGGGACACCTGAGTGGCTCAGTCAGTTAAGCATCTGACTTCAGCTCAGGTCATGATCTTGTGGTCTATGAGTTCAAGCCCTGCATCAACTGACAACTCAAAGCCTGGAGCCTGCTTTGGATTCTGTGTTTCACTTTCTCTCTCTGCCCCTCCCCTGCTCCTGCTCTGTCTTTGTCACTCTCTCTCAAGAATAAACAAACATTAAAAAAAATTTTTTAAAAAGTTCATTGTGTTCAGGCATGTGTCAGAATTTCCATCCTTTTCAAGGCTAAATAATATTCCATCATATGGGTATACTGCATTTTGCTTATCTGTTGAGGAACAGTTTATTTCCACCTTTTTTTTTTAATTTTTTTAATGTTTATTTATTTTTGAGACAGAGAGAGACAGAGCATGAACGGGGGAGGGTCAGAGAGAGAGGGAAACACAGAATCTGAAGCAGGCTCCAGGCTCTGAGCTGTCAGCACAGAGCCCGACGCGGGGCTCAAACTCACGGACCGTGAGATCATGAACTGAGCCGAAGTCGGACGCTTAACCGACTGAGCCACCCAGGCACCCCAATGTTTATTTCCACCTTTTGACTATTGTGTTCAATGATGCTGAAACATAGGTGTCCAAATATCTGTCCAAGTGCCTACTTTCCATTCTTTTGAGAATATACTCAGAAGTGCAATCAATGGATCATATGGTCATTCTATGTTTAATTTTTTTTGTGGAACCACTGCACCGTATTCTACAGAGCTATAGTATTTTCCATTCCCATAAATAATCACAAAGTTTCCCATTTCTCTACAACCTTTCCACACTAATTTTTTTAAATATCATTTTTAAAGATGTAAACTGAACCAAAAATATCTCCCTTCCATGGCTTCTAACTGCACTTAGGATAGAATAATAAATCCGTTACCAGGGCTGTAAGGCTCGACATGATGTGTTTTCTGCAAAAGCTTCTTTACTTCCACTCAACCCACTCTGCCTCCTTGTTTTGTTCTAGACATGCTCATGTACACTTAATTTTTCAAACATGTCAGACTTTTCCCCGGCTTAGGATCTTTGCACATACTAATTCCTCCATATTTTTTTAAGTTCATTTTTGAGAGAGGGAGAGCACACATGCATGGGAGTGTGGAGGGACAGAGAGAGAATCCCAAGCATACCACATGCAGGGCTCGATCTCATGACTGTGAGATCATGACCTGAGCTGAAACCAAGAAGTGGATGCTTAACTGACTGAGCGACCCAGGTGCTCCAAATGATTCCTTCATCTTGAAAGCTCTTCTCCCTCTATTTCCAAGACTGGCTTGGCCTCATCCTTTATGTCTCAGCTTAACTGCCATCTCCCCATCAACGGAACTAGTGACTTCCCTCTCCATAATTCCCTTTTTTCTCTTCTTGTTCTTTCCCCATGAAGCAATGTGCAATTATGGTCTTTTTTTGTATATTTTATTATTCGTCTCCATACCTAGGTAGGGATCCTCTGGGATAAGAGCCCAGATCTTGTTGCTCACTGTTACATCCCCAGAGTTGAGCAAAGTTCCTGGCACACAGTAGGTACTTAGTAAATGTCAATTACATTTATGAGTAAATTACAGAAAAATACAGGCCCAGAAACAGAACTCAGTAGCAGGCCACAATGATAACCTCACACAGTTCTGGGAAAAGGTAGGAAGAAACATATCCCATGCAGATATTCATCAGCCCTGGCAACAGGCACTGTGTGTCTTTGGCCTGAAAACCCACACATCTCAATAACAATGGGATCAATTTTGACATTAACACGAATATTACTAAAGCCCAAGAGATACATTTAAATTCACCGAGCTCTGCAGCAGATAATATAAAAGCTCTAACTTGCTCTCTAGAAACAAGAAACTTTCATTTATGGCTTCCCAGCTCTTGCTAATCCTGCCCATTAGGCCAAAATATTGCATTTTACACAGGATGCAAGATCATACGAGAGACTGATGTAATACTCAGGCACAAAACCAGCTGGCAGATTTACCACTGAAATCCCCTCTATTCAGAAGGCACAAATCAGCCTGTGATGCCTTTCTTGACAGATTCCTGTGTGTTCCTCATTAGGGATAGATGAAAGAAGACAACCCTGCATTTGGGGGCTCAACTCCACCTCCGTGCATTTGCATACTCAGTCATTTGTAAACGGAGAGAAACACAGCCCCACATGTGCCCAGAGGTGACTGTTTATTCAGAAAGGTGACTTCTGACATTGACAATAATGTCAGTTTTCCATCTGCATATTTTAAGGTAATGAATCCCTCCTTTAAGTGCTTTCGTTCAGCATCTTGGTTTCCTTCTTTCGATGAGCACAGTGACACCCAGACCTCTAGGTCTCAATCTGAATAACTTTCTGGGAAAAGCAAAAAATGCAATAAGGCTTCTTACCAGCCCAAGGACAGGCACCCAGGGTTGCTAAAAAGTGAGCACTGACACTGAAGTCCTTTCATATTCCTTAGCCCGCCATACTTGACCAGCTCAGGGCTAAAAGGCTCACCCCAGGCTGTGGATGAATCCTTCTCTAAAATGTGGTTTATCCCTGGAGATGCCTCTGGAACATTTGCTCAGGTAGCTGAGTGGTTCATCAGCATAGCAATTTGCCCAGTCAGCTCCATCCATCAGAGCGGAGCAGTGTGGCTGGTGGATGGGGAGACTCGCGGCAGAGCTCCCCATGGACAGGTGGAGAAGGCACATTTATCCAGAGATCATAAATATGCATCTTGGCCCTCATCTTCTCTGCATGAGGGTGATAGAATTAAGAGGCAAAGAGGCAATCCTCCTGGCCCATAGTCTCCAGGTGCCCCTGTTCCACCTAAGAAAGTGCCCTCTTTAGATCTAAAGAGGCAGGCAGATTTGCCACATGTGACTTGGTGAGCTCACTGAAACACAAAGGGAAGAGAGTGCACTCTTTCCAGCTTTCAGATCACAAAGCTTACAAATCCCATCCAACAGAGGCTTACTTCTTGAGAAGCTACTACTTGCCAGGTGGAATCCGACAACGAGTAAGACAGCCTCTTGCTCCTTGGAGAACCGACAATCTAGACAATTTAAATTAAATTGCTAAATTAATTTAAATAGGATATAAGAAGCACTATGATGGAAAAAACAGATGGTGCCGTGAGAGCAGGGAAGAGGAACCTTACTTAACTGTGGGTGGCATGGGGGCGGGGGTCACTGAAAATCTCCCAGGAGGAGTGAAATTTGGACAGGGACAGAAGAAACAGAGAGCAGCTTGCGGGATAAAATCAGGCTATAAGAAGTGGAAGGAAAACTCAGCAGTCCTTCAATTTTAACCACAACCGTATGTATTTTTTGCTTTTCTCTGGAGCAGGAATGTTAAGTTGAGAATTTTCCAGCATCTCCCTGTTGGCCAGAATCTATCAAAAGATACCTACTCTATGAAGGCAAAATAAAGTGACACAGCATAGCCCCATCAGCAAGAGTGGCTTGGAAATTGTGACTTTCACTAATGAAGACACCTCTCCCCAAAGAAAGCCCTGATTAACACTATGTCGTTTGTTGGTTATTCATTGGCTTCTGTGCCAGACAAAGATGAGAGTTAAAATGAAACAAGAGAAAGAAAGAAAAGGGGGGAGGGAAGCAGTAAATGAATGTCTGTCAAGCTCAACATGTTTGGAGAGTTGACAAAGGCTTAAAGTAAACAGACAATTTACAGTGAGAAGATCATCCTACATGGAAGAAAAATTCTAGGTATTAAATGAAAAGTTACAAGTACCCACTGTCATTTATCACTTACTCAAAGCATGGGTGCTAACAGAGTTAGCAAGCTCCACCCCCCTCATTTGGTGTTAGCATGACTTTGGTCATTGAAACATACTGAGCAATTGAAGATCATGTGCTTGTGCCCATGCAAGACATCTTCTTTCTTTTTTCTTTTCTTTCCCTCCCCATTCCACCAGTAACAACAACAACATCATTATCATCATCATCATCATCATCATCATCATCCCAGCCCCATTCTGCATGCAGTGCCTCACTATCTCAGGTGGTTGCTATGCCCAGAGGCACTTGACAAGTGCCAATCACTTGGTAGCTTGAAGCTTCAATTTTAAACTCTCAGCATAAAGAATATAATGGGAAGAACTAAATGACAGACTTGGGAACTAAGAAAGCTTGCTGGTAAGAGTTATGCCTCCTATGGTCTGAGTAGGTAAGAAACAAAAGAACCTAACAGGATGGAACACGAACCAGTCTATCTCAAGTACTTTTTAAAAGTCTGTAAAGCATTCACTTTCTTGGACCATATTTTTGTCTGAGTGGTGAGCTCTGTAGGGGTTGCCTTCATTGAGAGGGCTGGAATACACACTTTTGCAAAGTTGAGCACCAATATTTAATGATGTGTGCCTTAGGGGCCTCAGTCCTGGCTTCTGGAAATGCTCTGCAAGGAGAAGGCAGGCCAAAGAGGAAAGTGTAAATGTGGAACTTATAAACTAGTTAATCAGTGATAATTGAAAAATAAATAAAGGGGGAAGAAAAAAAAATCAACACTTCAGTTGGATTTAGGTACAGTATTTCTTGCGTGGCAGTCATTCTTCAGACCGAAAGACAGCAGCTTTTGGAAGATAAGAGGTAGAGTCCTTAGTGTAATTCTTTTGGTAGCAATGGTAGGAAGAATTCTGATCCTTTGCAACCTCTGTGTTCACTTAATTGAAGCATCTTTAGTTGGAGGTTTTTAAAACTGGGTCAAATAAAGGGGAACAGCACCCTAAACGTTGATGCTACTTTATAACAGATTGAATATGCCGTGGCAGTAAATCTGTAAAAACCTTTGCCTAAGCACAGCAGTGAACCAGCAAGCAAAAGCCTTCCGATAAACAGAGATCAATAACAGGAGAACATCTAAAATTGACTTTTCATCCTAACTTCACCATTGCATGGTGACAATTGGAACTCTGCATTTTGAGGCATCCACTTAAGTTGGAAAGGGTCTCACAGAGGAAGAATAAACGGAAGCAGAAAAGAGGATCGGGAGGCCAGTAACTCTCTGGAAAAATGATTGGCCATTGTAGACATTACACATGCTTTTTCATCTTTCATGTAGTCTCACGTATCTGCTCAAGAAGCTCCAATGCTTTATGCAGATGAAAAAAACAGAAACAAAAGCAAAACCAGATGCCTAGATGGAGCTAAAGTTCTCCTATTTTACTCCCACCTAAGAGTAAAATAAGGGTGTCTGGGGATGTGGCAAGAGGGGATTTTTTTTTTCTCCTGAAGAGCTGGTCAGATGGTTCACTCATTTGTAGAATATCTTAGATCTGTGTATGCATGCATGCACATGTGCGTGTGAGTATGAGACAGAGACTGAAAATTAGTCACTTTGGTTCTCTTCCAGAAAGCCATCTGAGAATCAAGAACAGCATGCTTCTCAAGCGAGCCCCTAGTTAGGCAGTACTTCTGTATCTGCGGGATTCTTTCCGGCAGAGGAACTGCTTCCGGAAACACTCCTAACCCACTGGGAGAAACATATGGGTGAGTCAAAGTTGATTAAACTTTTCCAATCAGTGATAGTGCTGGACATGGCCTTTCTGACACTGTCTCTGTGTTTCTGTCTCTGGCCCAAGGGCTATAAAGTATTTGTAGGATGCCTCTATGGTGGGAGGAGGATTGGCAAGGCCATGAGCTCTGAATAACTGTTGGGAAGCTCAGGAAGCCAAGTAGGGAAAGTCTAGTTTCCTTAGAGGGCCTTAGGCTGGATGCTGATTCTTTGCATTAGGCCACATAGGTCCTCTGCTGTCTGGAGAGCAATTTTTGTGGGTTCATGCACCACTCGGTGATTTTAATCCTGTGTTTTCAATTTGTTAAGAATCTAAAGCTAAAATATTTATCAATTATAAAGACAAAGTTTTCTTTTGCATCGATATGTTATTTTAATAGAACACATTCTGGGGCGCCTGGGTGGCGCAGTCGGTTAAGCGTCCGACTTCAGCCAGGTCACGATCTCGCGGTCCGTGAGTTCGAGCCCCGCGTCAGGCTTTGGGCTGATGGCTCGGAGCCTGGAGCCTGTTTCCGATTCTGTGTCTCCCTCTCTCTCTGCCCCTCCCCCGTTCATGCTCTGTCTCTCTCTGTCCCAAAAATAAATAAAAACTTTGAAAAAAAAATTTAATAGAACACATTCTTTTTCCACTGAGTTTTCCTAAGAGCAGGCTATATACCTTAAGGTGGAGAAACACAACACTGGGCCTTTTTCTGGAGTTAAGAAATTTCTTGCAGAAACTTAGATAACAAAATTTGTTTAGGACACTTTTTTTTTATTCATCATACAGTATATTGGCAGAGAGCCTGCCATGTACCAGGCATCATTCTGGGTCTATGGGATATATCAGTGAACAAACAGACCAAGCTTCCTGCCCTGGTGGAATTTATGTGTTAGCAGGACAAAGAAAAAAGACATAATAAAGCATTACACAGCATGTTAGAAACTCCTAAGTGCCATGAAATAAAAAAAGTAAAATAAAAATCAACAGCATAAGGGGGTTTGAGAGTGAGGGGGTGAGTGGGAGAAAGGGCGATTTTTACTTTTCAACAGCATGTTCAGGATAGGTCTCATTGAGAAAGTACATTTTCAAAATGACTCAAAAGAGGTAAAATGGAATGTAGAAGGGAAGATGCATTCACTGACTATCTTGGTCATGCATAGTCCTGGATATATGTGCCACAGAGGCATTCAATGGCCACTTCTGGGTGGAGATGATGTGGGAATTGCAGTGTGGATAGAGCAGCAAGAAGCCAGCTGTAGGTCATTCCTTTATTTACAAGTGATCCCGAGAATGGCTACCTACAAAGAAATATATTGTTGGCTCTGGGGGCAATTAGCTTCTGGGCCAGAAATCAAAATTATAATCCAAGTGAAAGAGAAAACAGGGAGAAAGCAAACAAGTTGGAGAAGCCTGGGCTCCCTGAAACTGGATGTTAGCACCAAGGTCTAACTCACAAAGACCCTATAGCACCGTGGACATCCTTCTATGTTCCTGTGGCCTCTAACAGTGTATTAAATTCTTTCCTTGTCTGACATAAAGTAATAACAGAGTGTTGTCACTGTCCTGAGCAACAGAAGATGAGATGACTTTATTTCTTGTTCTTTCGGAGGCATGTCACAGTGTCATATTTAAAAATAGAAGAAAAGCACTGGACCTAGGTAAGAAAAACCACAATTTACCAAACCCTTGGGGAGACAAGGAGTAAATCCACTGAGGATAAAATGTACCACACGGAGTCTGAATCGGCAAAGAACTGTGTGTCACTTTCTACTTGAACCGGTAGTTTAGGACAATCCAGCTACCCTCTATAAACACCCATGGCTACTCTCCAGGATAATGATGCTCAAGTATAACTGATTTCACATTCCTGAATTTTCATAAAAGATTCAAAAGGAATAATAAGTATATGAAAAACATTAAAAAAATAGGGACACAATATTTTATTATTTTATACTCTGAAGCAAAAGAAATCCTGTCTCTAGGTGGGGGTTCATCAGTACCTTTGGAAACTAGTCCCCAAGTTATTCTTGGTGCAGGAACATCCAAGCACATAGCTGTAATATCAAGCAACACATTCCATGGTCTCCTCCCAGGTCAGCCATCCAGGAACTGGACACCCACCCTGCCGATTCACGTCCCTCCCAGGCAAAACAAAAGCTTCCCTGCACATCCAGGCTTGTCCATCACAGCGCTGTCTGAATTCCTGTTCTATCTGTCCTTACATCTCCGTGACTCACTTCCCCCCCCCCCCCAAAATCTGCCCTTCCCACTTCCTCATCACTCTTCAGCTCTTGGGCGCCAATGACTCTATCCTCAGGAAATTTTATGACACTGTGAAAGGCTCAGGACAATCTTCAATTTTTTTCCATTTGCAGAATCAGAGTGCTAGCAAGTTGTTTCCATGTATAGAATGTGAGTCCTAACAAATAGCAAATGCTAATAAAAGCTAACATTTATGGAACACTTAGCATGTGCTGGGCACTTAGAAATATTTACTACTGAACGTTATGTGTGCTAAGTTCTCTGAATGCACTGGTATCTTTTTATCTTCCCCATAGCCTTTTAGTCATAAAAGAGAATACTGAGATACAGAGGTTAAGCAACAGTAAGTGGCAGAACTGGGATTTGAACCCAAGACTTTGAACCCATACTTTTAAGTACTCCATCCTATTGCTACTCTCTATGGAAAGCATTGTATTTATAAAAGACGTATTCATGCCAAGTAGTAAGCTCTCCAGAGTAAAAACCTTCTGGTAGAAAGAATAAGAGTAGGGCTATGGCTATGTAGAACCAGCTGGGCTATGCTTTTAGCTGGAGTTGTTACTGTGCCAGTCAAGGTCACAGCACAGAGCAGATAGCATCTAAACTGCATAATGTGAAGAGAGTTTATGAAGGGCACCCTCTAAAAAGTTGTGGTCAGGGTTTGGGAAACCAGAAGAGATGGTGCAGTGCCCAAGGACTAGCAAAACAGAGAAGTCATTGCCATTGGCAGTCCTGCAGGGGCAAGGAGAGGGAGGGATTGGAGGAGCCCAGAAAGAGAAAATGGTCTGAAGAAGGCCACCTGAGAGGATGTGTGTCTCCGGGACAGGAAAATCCTGGTGCCAAGGCCAGGAGGAAGCTGGTAATGGGTGCCCCTGCCTCCTTTTCCTCTGCCCTCTGATCTCCTTCCATCGAGTAAGCCAGTTGGCAGCTAAGGAACAAGGGTGTCCATTGCTGCAGCCCACATCAGGTCAGTTTTAAGGACAGGGAAAAGGTCTTGAAGGGTTCAGAGCAATAAGAAGGACACATAGGAAATATGTAACATGCCATTACCATGATAAACTGGGACAATTCTCAACCTCCCTGGGACCCAATTTCTCATCATTATAATGAGACAATTGGACCACATGTAATTTACACTGCCTTCCAGCTCTGACATTTCAAGGTTTTATGAATCTACCCTCCACCTATTTCTCAAGAGATTTTCAAAATAACTTCAAAAAGTAAGACTAAAACAGAGCCCCCACAATGCAAACTCGAGGGATACTCTGCATTATTTCTACATATGTGTGTCAATGAAAGCACGAGTGGCTGAGGTTGGGAGGGAATTTGTTCCAGAAAGTAACCAGGACATTGCCTAGCAGTCTAAAAGAAGGCTTGCGAATATGAAAATTGTCTTGGCAAAGGAATTAATGTAACACAAAATCCCTTGCTCTCTTTCTGAAGCAGAAAGAGGGGTACATAATAAAGTACTGCCTAGTACACTACGTGAATCTTAAAAGAGATGCCTCACATGCTTTTGTGGGATTCTGTATCACCAAAGTTGAAGCCCCATGCCTGTGTTCTCTCAAAGAACCAATGGACATATGCGGTTGGGCACTGAATGTGGATGTTTGGAGGTAAGGCCTTGGTTGGGGAAAAGGAGGGGTGGAATTGGGAAGAGAAGGTTGTATACTACTGAATCATACGAGGCTTATCTAAGTAGTCTTTGCAATTTGCTCCTAGGTCCTTGATGAGCTGTTTTTTGTTCACAAGGTTTCTGGCCAATTCTTGAGGTTGTTTGAAGAGACAGACATCATAGACTCTCGATGAGGGCATCTGCCCTTCTGGGGACACACTTGCTTATTCTCAAAGGCTGAAGTAACTGATGTATGATAATTTCAAGGATATTCAAATTTCCCCCCTGGTTCCCCCTATCTCTCCCACTAAAATAAATGTAAACGAAATTGCACCATAATAGAATCATTCCTTTGTTTTGTCTAGACTCATGAAAGTTAATATTAACCCTTTATTAGGTTTCTGTTGATTTTCATCTTGAATAAGAAGGAAACTTGCCTCACCTCAAGACCCTTAAACCTAGGGTGCCAAGTATGTATAGGGGTGCATGTGTAGTAGAAAGGCAAGGAATGCTCACTTTGAACTTGACGTATTTCACGACTACTCTTATAGTGGCCTGAAGAGCAAAAAAAAAAAAAAAAAAAAGAAAGAAAAAGAAAAAGAAAAAAAGAAAAAAAATGAACATACGCACATATATAAAAAACAGTATGCAAGTAGGAACCTATTTTTGTGTGGTTGTGACAATAATATTTATCTTCTGTTACCAAAGCACCTTCAACCCAATAGATGATATAATCTCAGTCTAACCAGTACCACCTATAGGTCATATGCACTAGAAAACGAAAGCTTGGGACCTGGAGTGGGTTGAAATAGCAACAAGTTCACTTACTAGTTGATGACCTTGGATGAGTCCTTTGCCATTAGTTTCCTCACTTAAAAAAATGGACCAAATGAAAATATTAACACTGATTATGCAGGCTTGATGTGATAAAATGAGATCAATTCAAATACTTATGACAATATAAGTAAAAGCGCTCTGTAGAACCTAAGTTACCTAAAATGCAAGGGATGATTATTATTATTCCATTTAAATTGATATGACAGCAGCATGCCCTTTGAAGGCAAATGGTGCACCTGAAGATTTGTCAACAAACCCAGCCGCCTGCAACAAAGACACCAGGAGTTTCTTAAAAATCTGTTCAGCATACTAAATATCAGATACAGGTCATGACAGGAAGCCAAGTTTTGAGGAAAAGTTCAATTAATAGAATGAATCATTTCTCCTCTCTTCGTTTTGCTTATTTTTAAAAACGTCTTAACATAGAGCCATAGTCAAGGGTAAAAACTAATCAGTACACCAAGAACTACCACAAATAGGTCTCTGAAGGGTGAAAAAAATGTGACAGATGTACAGAGAATCACTTGTAAGAGTATTTCAGCAACAGAGACAAGATGCTTGACTTAACAGATGTTTACAGTTAATAAATCCCATTTTAGGACTATTTTCACCGAATATTTTTCTAGTGATCTACCTGGCAGCCACCATGAAGGGAGCAGAAAAATATTTCATGTCGACAGCCTGATCAGAATGAGAAATCACACTCAGTGACAAGAATTCACTGCTACTCTGAGAACTGTGGAGCAAAACCAGTGTCACAGATGAATCCCCTACCTTTTCCTAGGTACTCATTAAAGGGTTCAGCTAAAGGCTCCACCTACTCTGTCCATTAGGAGAGGTCCTTGCAAAGCTCCAGCTGCATGCACTTCAAGAAACCTTTACCCAGAGAGTCTATCACAACCTTCCCGTGGACAAAACTCACAGGCTGAGGTGAGGCACTGGCGAGTCTCCACGAGGGGCGGCCTGGCTTGCATTCAGTCTCGCCAGCCACACTGATGAGCAGGAGAGGCTGGCCCACCATTGGCATGGGCTTGGGAAAGGGAAGCTCTTCCTTTTGTGTTCTCCTCTAACTACAGAAAATCACCAGCGATCCCAGCCTGACACAGCTGAGGCCTTCTCCAGCTGCGAAGCAAGAACATAATAGACAATATCTGCTCTCCCCTCCTCCCTTTTTCTCTCCATTCCCTGTAGACACACTCAGCATGAGGTTCCTGAGGAATTAGTTGCAGGAGGATGCCTCCCCCACTGGCAGCCAAATGCCAACTGCACGTCCTGCCCATGTAATGTGTCTGACATTTCTGCATCTCTCTGGGTTAACGTTGTTTGACACGGACTTTCTGAAATACCTCTTTAAAAGGTTTGTGCATGTGTGTATGAGTGTAGGTGTGCACCATTTCTGTTGTTTCATGGCATCACTGCGTGTATTTATTATTATTATTCTAAATTATTCTCTTAGTTGCTGACACATCTCTGCTTTGGCATTTCCACTTAGGCAGAAGTAATTGGTTTCAGAAGGCTGAAAACCCTTATTTGAAACCATGTGCACATTCCTGTTGATGGATGCCATAAAATGTTCAAATATCATCTTCCCTTAAGTAAAACAAGCGTTAAAATCCAGAAGGACGAAGTGTGATTGACAGCATGGCATACTTACATTTTAACTACCTGTTGTCAAATTATTTTAAAGCACCTGTATACGAAATGGGGTCAGTGCTCCTTCTTGGTCAGTTACCTTTACATAGATCTTATCAAGTTTGAAAGGGATTATCTTTCCCTGTACTGGAAAGTACTTTCCATTTCTCATTGTGTTTCCTAATGGGCAAAGGGCTGATTAAGTCAAGATCTCTCTCAAACATTCACACAAGGTGCTGTTTCTGATGGAGAAGACAATAAACAGCTATCCATCATGGTTGGAAGCAAGATCTAGTTGTAGCCCTTATACCCGGAAAGCAGAGCTTTTTTTTCTTGTGATGTCTTTGGATATTTTTTGTGATTTTATTTTTAAAGAATGGCATGGCATGGCTGCTGAAATGGATTACACAGATGACATCAGTATCTGAGACAAAAGAAAATTCTACCCAGAAACAATGAACCCCAATGCCAGATGGAGTACCGAAGGCAACTAGATGTCTTGGCATAACTACTGCAGAATGACTGACTAGGCACACGTGTGGGAACCACGTGTGTTTTGTACCACCACAATATCTGCCTATGTGAGGCACCACAAAATTCACTCTACCACTGGTGGAATTGTCAAAGACCACCCTGCAAACTCAGGGCAGAAATCACATTCACAGCATCCCCACGTGATGTCCAGAGGCAATATGGCAGCACAGTAAAGCCTGTAGAGTCTATACCTGGTCTGACTGCATTCAAATCCCAGCTCTGTCAGCTATTCATTGGGTGATTTTAGGCAAGCAGCTTAACCATACCATGCCTCAGTTTCTTCATCTGTACTATGGGAATAATAGAGACTACCCCAAAGGATTGTTTTGAGTATTGAGGTAATAAAGGCAAAAACACTTCAATCATTGATTTCACAAGCATTGCTATTCAGTCCCTTCCTGATTACTCAGCACACAAGAGAGACTAGGTCCCATTCTATTCTTGGTTAGATACTATTGTCTGAAGTTTCATCTCTACACTGAGCACAAATTAAGCTCCTGCAATTTCAAACAATTTACCCCAGGTCTATTAGGAAAGGCACAGCCAGAGAAGTATCATTTATTTTCTGCCGATAGTTCTTCACAAGATTTGAGACAGCTGTAATGCATCCTTAGGTCTTGCAAAGACCAAGCCAAGCTTGTTTGAAACAACATTTCCTTATATGGCAGCGGTCATATTTTTCTTCATCTTTATCATCTTTGCTTCATATTTGTTAGCGTCCTTAAGTTGCATCATATCAAATGGAACACAAGTTTCTGGAAGACTATTTCTTAGGCTAGATATGCCATATCTTTAATCTTAGAAATGACCAGGTATAGTCGATTCATAGTCACATGGCCAGCCACTCATTCTCTTGGCCCAAAATGTGTTTTTCAAATAGAGCTCTAAAGGAGGTTCCCCCCCCCTTGATATCAGTGTGAAGGATACACTCTCTTGTGTATAGACCCATATAACTAAATACTTATAATTATCCTGCGGCTAAAGAACCTTCTGAAAAATCAGTTCACAGCTCTCCTGGATGGAAATCTATATCTGGAACTAAGTTTGCCAAGCACCTGGGTGATCAGTCAGCCTAACCACCTTATTTTTCCCAAGATACTCAGAAACTTCCCCAAGCTCACATCAAGATAGGGCTGAGCCATTGTGAAACCATGGGCTAGTACTTGCTCAAGGCCTCTCTACATGGCCAAGCAGCATTTTCTTTCTCATGATCTTGCTTATAACCCCAGACTATTTTTCTTCAAGAGAGATACACCAGTGGAACTCAATAGCTTTTCTATCATAGCAAATCAGTGCAGCTGATGGGTAATCCCTATTAAAATCAGGCCGTATGCAGGTGTGGGCAGTGATAAATGCTTAGAGTGGTGTTTTCGAAGGGTGTTTCAAGAAGGGGCCTGAGAACTAAAGGAAGACCATGTGTAAGTCTTTTTAATTGCAATCTATCCCAAATTTCTTAGGCTGAAGGCATCAAGTCTTTTTCAGTGGCACAGACATTAGTGTGGGCCTGCGTGGCCGATGTGTTGACTCAATCAACAGCACCATGTCCTCCAAAAAGAGAAGATTTGTTTCTAAACCCTTCCTAACTCTACTGACAGATGACCTTGAGCAAGAAAAGGGGAATTCATTTATTCCTTCCTAAAAATTCACTTATTCCTTTAAAAAAAGAAAGAATTAAAAAAAAATAAGAAGCCACTTTCTACCTTGCCTGACACAGACAAGGTGAACCTGAATATAAAATGTGTATTTGTAGCTTTAAAAAAACAAAACTGAAAAAAGGTAGAAATGCTACTTTTAAAATATTTTCATATCCTGGAAGCAGTTGTAACTAAAATAAAAATAACAACAGACAAGCACAACTCAAGGCGAGGCAAATCTCAGGTCACACGAGTCTTTGGATCCCGCTCAATATGTAAGAAGAGATTTCCCTGATTCTGCTCAGAGTGACCTTTTCCTGTTCTCACTCTATCTTGCTGAATTTCATGGCACATCACATACTGCACTGTAATAGTTCTATGTGCATATGTCCACTATGGAACTAAATTGTAAGCTTCTGAGGGACCAGGACAAAGCATGCTGCTTTCTGCCATCATAGCATATTGCATGATTTGACAACCTCCCATTGGTTCTCTCAGTATCACCCTTATTCCTCCAATCCCTTATATCTGCATGGCAGGCAAAATGATATTTTATTTTTTTTAACATTTATGTATTTTGAGAGAGAGAGTGTGTGTGAGGGAGGAGAAGAGAGAGGGGGAGAGAGAATCCCAAGCAGGCTCTGTGCTGACAGCACAGAGGGGCTCAATCTCACAAACTGTGAGATCATGACCTGAGCCAAAACCAAGAGTCAGATGCTCAACCGAGCCACCCAGGTGCCCCCAAATGATCTTTTAAAAACAAATTTCAGGTCACCTGGGTAGCAGTCAGTTAAGCATCAGACTCTTAATTTCAGCTCATGTCATGATCTCATGGTTTGTGGGTTCAAGTCCCGCTTCAGCATGGACCCTGCTTGGGATCTCCTCTCTCCCTCTTGCTCTGCCCCTCCACCTCTCACTTTCTCTGTCTCACACACAAAATAAATAAAACTCGAAAAAGAATCTCATGATTATATCCCCTTCTTAAAAATCCTTCACTGACTTCCATTTTTGTGAGGACAGAGTTTATACCACTTTCTGAGGGTCCAAGAACCTCTGTAGGATCTGTTACCTGTCCACTCTTATCATGTGTCTCTCCTCATTCCTACTCCCTCTTTCTGCCCCAGCAACCCTATCCTCCTTTCAGTTATGGGAACACATTATTTTCCTTCCCTGTCCACATGTATGATTTCTCCCCCTCCCTCCCACACCCTTCCCTCTGGTTACCTTCTATAAATCAGTTCACTTCTTTAGGGAAGCCTTTCCTCATATCATATTCAAGTCAAGTTTCCCTGATGTTACATACTATCATTCTATCCTATAAATTTTCTCCAAGACCTTCTGAAGGCATATTTCCTGATCCACTGGTGAAATAGGATATAATCCTATCAGAAAATGTTACATTCCTAAGTTCTCAGAAAACTTCTAAGGAGTGGAACTGTGCCACCAAATGAGGAATTATATTCCCTTCTGAAAATAAAATATCAGTGCAGACTTATTTTGGGGTGGGGGAGTTAGAATCTACCATAATGCTTCATCAGCCACACACATCATTTTTACTTAAAAAAAAAAAAAAAAGAAAAGAAAGAAAGAAAGCCCCAGGCTGTTTAATGAGCTCAATATTTTAAGAAGCTCCCAAAGGTTTAGAGAGGATCAAAGTGTAGGTGTATTACTGTATTATAGTGTATTTTCAAAGTTTTAGTTGGCCTTTTTTGATAAACTGCCTCTCTGGTATATCAGTCATTCCCAGCAGACATGTACCACACTTGGACTCCTCCCCCTTATAATCAGGCTCAAAACTTCAGAAAAAAGTTGGAGTCAAAAGAAAAGGACCATTGCAGGATCATTAGGGCAACATTGTCACCCACAATTCTTCAGTACATGAAGTTCAAGGAGAAACACCATGACTCTGAGAATTGGACCCCCTAACTGTGGGTGGTCCTGGAGCCCACAATACTCTAAGAATGTTTATATCAACACCAACTGAAACACACAAGAGCAGGGGACTAAACCAGTCTGGAGTGAGGGCAGGGGGAAAAGGGTGGAGAAATTGTATTTACAGAGCATCTACTCTGGCCAGTTCCTCTGCTAGAGGCTCTATATCCAGTTTGTCATTTAGTTCTACTTGTCACTTGGCTGTTTTGTTAGGATTCTCCAGGTAAGCTGATAACTTTCCCGCTGAATAATGAGCCAATACTGCAATTAGCCCCTATATATCTTTTCTGCTTAAAAAATAATCTCCATTACTTACAATATAGAATACAATATACACCCCCAAGACTGGGGGTAAAAAACAAAGACACTCATTCAAAAATACAGGTATCAAATGCGAATGCATAGTCATAGGCAGATTTAACTGTGCTTCTGCCCCTCTCATCCTGACCTGGGAGATGTGGGTCACAGGACTCAGCATAGGATTCATAGAACTACTCAGTCCATAGAGAGCACTCTCTTTCTGTTGAACTTTTAACTTCCTTAAGTTCATCTTATTATGGCTATCTGAACATCCTTTTTTTCCTAACCTACTAAAGCATAAGTCCTTTAGAGACAGGACTCAGGTCTTACTTATTACTATATTCCTGTCAGTTCTTAGCATAATGCCTTCTACGGCATTGGTCCTAAATAATATTTTTTCACTTTTTTCTCAATTTCTCTAGAGTTCCAGTAAAAGTAATACTTAATTATTCCAATAGATATATAATAAAATCAGTACCATTGTTTGGTATCTTTTAAATAAATGAAGATAAATACATATACAAATATGTGAATTGTTCTTTTTTTAAATGAATAACAGCAGCCTTTACAGACTGAAATTTCTTTACACATCAACACCTTGAATGTAGGTCACTGCAACTTAGTGGAATTCTTTTCAATACACATCATAAAACAATTTAACTTCCATGTGGGGTAGGGGGAATTTTATATACCCTTCTTATGAGTGAAGAGAATTAAAGAAAAACAGGAAATAGACCAATGGGAATAATTTTTGATAATGATGACAGTGAATTGGAAGGAAAATGAACAACTAATTTTTCAGTAGGAAATAGTAGAGGATAGCACATTTTCAAACAGCCAGTTTGATAGGATGTGAAAGGTAAAACTAGACTTTTATCCTAGAAATCTTTAAGTAAAAATGATCACATAAGTAAAGGTTTCTGACAACTGGAAACTAACAAGAATTAGAAAAGCTTCATAAAGAATTGGGGAAAGAATTGATAACATACAGAAAGGAGCTAGAATAAGAGCAGTGCCTCTCAAGATTATAAAAAACAGACAAGAACAGGAACATACACTCATTAAAATAAATTTCAGAACTGGGATTACCTGTTTTACTAATTCATGAAATAATTGAAAATAAAAATCATAGAATACTGTTGATATTGAAGACCAAATCTATGGCAAGTAACCAAAAGGCAAATTCCACGTTAGCCCTCAAATGAAAGGGATGGTAGTTTTCTTTCCCTACAGGAAAGTCCTCCCCACACCCTCATAGTCAAATGACTCAGAAAAGGCCCAATAGATGTTACTAGAATTTGGCAAAAGTATTCACATTTCAGCTGGGAATAAGCTTGAGGTATTACAGCCCAGAGGCATATCTTTAAGAAAGTTATAGGAGAACATAAATAGATTCTTAGAATAGAAATGGCTCTTTCAGCATAGGTTAATGGAAGATATGTTATCACTAAGTTGGGCAGGGAAAATGGAGAATTGATATATTAGGTTACCCAGGCTTGATAGAGAAATTGCCAATCTTTATGGAAGATTTGCAGAATATTTAAAAAAGACACAGAAGGAAGGGCTTTACGTGTTTAAATGTATCTTTCTCTCCATCTCTCCTGCCAGCCTCATGTTCTAAGTCACTGGGATATATGACTTGCTCCTGCTAATTCTTCCTCCACACATTGGCTTGAGGGGCTGTGTTTTGGCTTTTTGTTTTGCTTGGTTATGTTCTGTTTTGTTTTAATGCAGATCTGGGCATGAGCCTTCTGCCCCTGACAGACATAGACAAATCCTCCAGACATCCTCTTTTTGCGTAGCTTTTTACACAGTTTCGATGGTTTATCTGTTTGCTACTCACTGTCTTGGTCAGCTTTGGCTGCCATAACAAATACCATCAACCAGGAGGCTTAAATAACCATCATTTGTTTCTCACAGTTCTGGCTGCTGGCAGTCTGAGGCCAAAGTGACAGCATGGTTGTCTTAAGAGGAAGGTCCTTTCCTTATTTTGTAGACTAAAACCTCTCACTCTGTCCTCATGAGGTGGAGAGAGAGCTGAGGTCTAGTCTCTTCAACCCTTTCTAAATGCACTAATTCCATTCTGGAGTCTCCATCCTTATTACCTCGTCCACGCCTGATTACCTTCCAAAGACCTCACCTCCAAATACCATCATGCTGGGGATCAAGGCTTTCACATATGGATTTTAGGGGACAAAAACATTCAGTGCACTCATCTTACCCATAAGAGTTCAAGCTCTAGGAGGTCAGAGAACTCTATTCTACTCCCTACTAATACCTGCATGCCTTGTGCTGTACTTGGAACACTGTTGGTAGTTCATAAAGATTTATGAGATGTATATATGTATTTCTAGAGGAAACTGTAGATTACCCAATTACTACCTGGGAAACACCAAAAATAAACTGCCTTAAACGATGTTAACATTTTTTATGTTTCCACAGAATATCTTCTTAGTAGCTCATTAGTTGTGTAAAATCCAGCTCTGTAGATTAGTAATTTAGCTCCACAGTGTCCACATAACTCAAAACGGAAATAGGCAGGTGCCATATGAATTTAAGTGGTTTGGGTATTAGCACAGGTTTTTAAGTAATCAAAGCTCTCAGGACATTTGTAGTTGATTCTCTATAATTTAGATGTGTGTGTATGCGTCTTGTCTTTCCATTGTACCACCCTCAGGGAACCATGGTTGTTTGTACCCTTATAGTGCCTATCCTGGTGCTAAGCATAAAGCAAATAATGAATACATTTGCACTGACCTATGTATCAATGTGAAAATTGGGTGAAAAGTGACCTCTGGGGCTGCTAGAACGTAGAAGAGAGTATTTCTACATGAAAGAATCCTAGGGCAGATTAGCGAACCTCAAATCCATTTAAAGAGGCCACATCAGGCATTTTTGTATGGCTAGAGCTGGGGAGGACAATGGGGCTCGCTTTGGGAACTCAGCACAAATGCCTGTTTTTCTGTTACTGAGACTAGCTGGCATAAAGACCATGACTTTGGATTTTGGCCCCAGACACATTTTTTTAAAGGAGTTGTTTCTTTATAAACCTTGTTTCCCCAATTAAAATTCCTGTCTCATGGGTTGTAAAGTCTAAACATGATGCGTTGAAAGGGATTAGCATAGTTTGGGGGCACATTAGCACCTAATATGTGGTAGTTAAGACTTTAGAAAACTTAGGTCCATGTAAAGAAAGGTATGCGAGTGTTCATAAGATCATAATAACCCCAAACTGGAATAAAATCCAAATGTGCATCACTCGGTGGATAAAGCAAATATGGTTTATCCATGTCAATGGAGTACTCTTCAGCAATAAAAAGGAATGAATTACCGATACATGTGACAAGATGAATGAACCTGAAAAACATCATGCCACATATTATGTAATCCCAATGGTAAGATATGCCCAGAAAAAGGCAATGGTATAGAGACAAAAAGTAGATCAGTGGCTACTTAGGGCTGGGAGTGGGGCAGAGATGAACAGCAAATGGGCAGTAGGGCATTTCTCGATGATTGAAATGTTCTAAAAGGGAAGGATGTTGATGGATGTAGGACTCCATGTATTTGATAGAAAGTCAGAGCTGTAGATTTTTAATGGATAAATTTTATGGTATGTGAATTATACCTTCATGAAGCAGTTGTGTTTTTTAAGGTCTATTAGAATGCTGAGAGAAACTAAGGAAGCAAGAGACCCGTCCCCTCCCACCCCACACTTCATATTAGGAGAAGAGTCTCAGGGCTAAGCTGGAACTCTGCACAGAAGTGGACACAGAGGCTGTGGTTTCACTGGGCAGAATGATGGCAGGGCTGGCATTGCCAGAGACTCTTGGGAAATACCCTGATGCCTTCCCAGAGCTGTCAACAGTCCAGGATCATGTGGGGTGGCTCCTGCAGCCAAAGCCCATGGAACTGCTGGCCTGGGGACTGTGGTGTCCCTCAGGGGGAGCCAGAGACTTGCTACCAGGACTATTTGAAAATGGAACATTTCGGTACTTCACATTCCTGCTTTCTCCTCTAGCTTTGCAGTCTCTTTCATTGTAATTATTAACCAATGGTAGGCAGCTCATTTGAGAAGTATCTCTAAAACTTGCTGTTCTGATGAGGATCTATACAGGCTTTGCTGGCAGCTTCCTGTCTAGAGAGGTTATTCAAAGAGAGACAGGCAATGTTGACACTGGTGCACAGTGTCACACAGAGACAAAAAGGTACCTGGAAGACCATCAGTCAGCCACAAACACGCAAGTCCCAATAACAGGGGAATAATTGACATATTAAAATCTATAGGTCCTAGGAGGATACTAAACCCATCACATTTTTCTAAAGAGATAGAGAAAGCACGGTGCCCACAATACATCAATTAAAACCTGCCATTTCCCCAAAGCTGTCAGCTTCAGAGAGGCTGCCAGAAGTCCCCCTTCTCCGAGGGCATCTTGAAAATGAGCACCTGGGGCAGCCAGAGCTATTAATAGGTGGAAGGAATGATAGAAAATGTCACAATGCACCTTTCCAAATAAAAAGGTGTCCAGACTTCTCTGGGAGGAAAGCAGGAGAGGAAAATGGCCCAGAGTACTTAAGAAGTTATTGCATTTTCTTTTTCTGAACTCCTACAATATATTACAAGATAGAGCTTGTCACTTCCAAGGTGTCTGGCCTCTCTGGCTGCAGTGCTGGAGTGTCTCGGAGCTTGATCATGGCTAGCGGGGTCGTCTTGCTTCGTTCTTTTCATGGAGGGGGCCAGAGAGGCATTGCTTCTGTTCCAATCAGGAGAGTAAGGACTGTTGCTGAGCTCCAGCAGTGGGAAGGACGGGGATCCCCTGACACTTCTTCTACTGCCTGAAACCTAGTCCAGACAGAGAAGAGCACCTGGGAGCCCTGCATTCCCAAGAGCTTAACAGGCATACTCAGAATCCCCCACTATACTTCTGGATTGATCTCAAAATAACCTCCATGAATTTCTTGTCAGCTTAATGCTTTCCCAATGAGACTGAAGAAACACATTCTAGAGCTGAGGAAATAGGTTTCAGTTCCTACTAATTTCTAGAATTTGACCTTGGAATTCAAAAGCTGGGTGAGAACGGACAAGTCACTAGACTGCTTTAGATATTCCTTCTTCCAATTATAAATAAAATAGCCCAACGTAATGATTATTCAAGCTCCCTTCTAGTTTTAAAATTACTAGATTGTAGCAGTGAGGTAAGATTTTTGCCCCTGGAACAGACTCAAGAATGCTCTGAGGGGTAAGGTCAGTAGTCATTGCTTCAGTAGAAGCTGATTAAAACATCCATTCTTTTTTTTTTTTTTTTTTAATAGCAAAGGTTGTTCTATTTTCCTCCAACCAAACTATCAAGCTTATAGTCGCTCTAATTTAACTTTATTACTCTTTTGTCTTGTCAATAAGAACATAATAGTGTCCTTAAAGAAGATGACAGCTTTTTTCTTCCTCTTTGAGGTTTATTTCAAACAATTTTCTTTCTCCCTAATGAGGCTGATCCATGTTTGCAATCACATATTGTGTTCTCTTAATGGGAAGGTTTCAAACAAGGAGAAGAAAAAGAAAAGGCTGCTTTCTTTTATTTATTTTTTGCTAGCCTTTTTGTCAGTTCAAATAGTTACTTTACACATCATTGATGAGTCATGGTCCCTGCAACACAGTGTGTGTTGAGAATGGTGCCTCTTTGTTTTTTGTAAATGAGGTCTTGCCCAGCCAGTCAATGTGCTTACACTGCCCCACTTTCTGAGGCCCTGGGTCTCCAGGTTTTCTTCTGCAAACGGTAGGGGCCCAGCAGCTTTAAAGCTTTTTGATCAGGTTTCATGTGAGGAGACATTAAACATTAAGTGGCATATTGGAACTACCACTGAGGCACCATTAGTCAACAATTATTGGACTTTTAAACTCTGGTCTCAGCTACCCCCCTCCCCCCAGGAAGTACACGCCCAGGCCTCTTACTCAAAGAGAAAAGCAACCATGTGTGCATGATTGTTTTTTTTCCTTCAGTGTTGACAGGAGTTCAGGGATTCGGATTGCTAAGGATTTGGTGGCTCAGAACCAGTGTCCTATTCTAATGACCTGCATGGCAAACGTGAATGAGTACAAGAACAAAGATGCTGTAAATCTGCCAGCATGACTCTCTTTAGCCTACTTCCCCTCCCCCCCTTTTTTTTTCACAAGGTTCCTTTCCCCCAGTTCACTGGAGAAAACCTCCCTCCTCAGTCCCCACTGTGTTGAAGATTTTAATGGGGTTCTGATAGTAGCTGCTAACATACCAGCCATGTGGACATATACAACATAGCAAGCCCAAGTGAAAGTGTGCTGGGTAAAGAGTCTTAAATGTCAGGAAGTGATGTTTGTCTGACTTTAAGTCTGTGAACTCCACTTTTCTTTTTGATACTATCAAATAGTTGGGCTACATAATTTTTTTATATTTATCTATTTTTGAGAGAGAGAGAGAGAGAGCACGCACGCAGGCTAGCAAGCATGAGTGGGGGAGGGGCAGAGAAAGGGGGAGACACAGAATCTGAAGCATGCTGCAGACTCCAAGCTGTCAATACAGAGCCCAATACAGGGCTCAAACTCACTAACCTTGAGATCATGACCTTAGGACGCTTAACTGACTGAACCACTCAGGCACTCCTGGGCCAAATAATTGTTTAAGGTTTTATCCAAATCTCAATTCTATGCTAGGTATTATAGGAATGGAGTGTAAAGGGACAGTGAAGCAAATGACTGAGAAAGAGGGAATTCTTAGAGAAACGTAGGAATAAATTAGAAGGATAGATTATTGAACAAGTTTCAAAAGCTCAGCATAAGAAAACTCTAGCCCTAAAATGGAGTTAGTTTAGGTTCCTGGAGAGGAGGGAGAATAATTGATTACTGTTTCTGATGAGTTTGGCAACAATATTCAAGTTATGGTTAGGAGATTGTCAATGAGGAATGGGGAGCTCATATAAAGAGGGCCTGGTATCCCACAGAGTGGTGCTTATTTTTTTTTTATCCAATAAAATAAAAAAGGGAGATTAAGTTCCAGGGGGAAGGGGGGCATCTGTTCCTTTATAGGCTTAGCACATTTGCTAGGAATAACTGCAGGTGCTGAATGAATGCATGACTGTCTAAAGTGACACAATTCCTTTCTCATCTATTAAGAACAAGGGACAAAGGATGGGGAAGCATCAGTGAGATTTGGCTTTTTTCTTCTGGAGAAATGAGAAGATGGGCAGTGAGAGACAATGAGGTAGTTGAGAAAGTAAAAGGAGTTGCTGGGCCAGAAGTAAGGGTAATGTTTTCAGTATATTGAATCTAAGATAGAATCTAGAGAGAAGCAAAGATGCTGTGGTCAAGTAGCAGGCATCCTTAACATCACCTGTGTGGAGGGGATGTGTGAAGCAGGGCGCTACTTCCCAGAGAGGGCTCATGATTGGCCACTTCTGAAGAACTACAAACTTTAGTGCTATACATGGAGCCAACAGGGCAATTTCTCCAGATTCCCTTTTCCAGATCATTAATGTGCTTTCTTCTCCAGTCCATCCTTCCTTACACTCCTCATCTAAATTTATTCATTCAACAACTGTTGAGTGTTTAATCTGTGCCAGGCACAGGCAAAGAAGCTGGAGAAGAAAAGAGGCTATGACAGCAAGTCCTAACATACGTAGATCTTACCTTTGATAGTCATGAAGTTTAGGAGAAAGTAGAATATCATGATGAAAAAGAGACTGGGTGGAGAGGGTGAAATGACTGCACCTTAGGGTGTACAAGGGAAGATTTCTTCAAGGAGGTAATAGGTGAGCTCTTGTTGATTCTCAGATTGGTTGGGAGGATGCAACATGGCGATTGGGAAGGAGTGTGCCAGAAAGAAGAAATAAGAGCCTAGATTTTAAGATGGGAAAGAGCTTGGAATGTCTTCAGAGTCTAAAAGAGGCAGTGTGGCTGGAGCCCAGTAGGTGAAGAGGTTTGTTGAGGTCAAAGTGTGGGGTTGGTGTGAAAGTAGACATCATCAAGAGGGAATTAAGAAACGGGTTGGCACACTTTTTCTCACTAAGAGAAAAATCAAGATTGTGCTTTATTCTCCAAGATTAAGGATCTGGACACAGAACCATCTCCTGTTTGAACTCTACCAGGTACCTTTTGTGAATCCCTAGGCCTAGTAATAGAGACTAAAGGATGGTTCTTATCACAGCAGTAGCCCAATTGTTTGCACAGGTAAGATAGGGATCAAGTAGGACATGGAACAGAAAAGAAATAAGAGAGATGCACGACATTGTTTCTCAAAGATTGGCTGAGCTGAGGTATAAAGCCACTGGGACTAGAAATGGGAAATCCTAGCAGAAGGAGAATTGAAGTTATATAGAAAGGGAGATTGAAGGAAGTAGAGTCAACAAAATGTCAATTGACTGCACAATCCAAGAGCAGACAGGAGAGGCATTGTATCAGATGGGAGTGTGCAAGATGCCTCAAACTCCATTCAGCATATTTCAGAAGCTGCTGTCTCTGACTGAAATGCAAATGGTCCTGAATTTCTGAAATCACAATTATTTGCAAATGTTTCTGCATCCCTACTTCTGTAACCCCAGGTGATTGACTAAATGAAGAGAAGGCACTAACTGGAAAGGCAAAGATAAGGATTTGCCAAGTCATTGTTGATTCAGAGAGGTGATTTCTCAGGGAAATGAAAAGGAGAGAACATTCACAAAGCCAAACAAAGGCAGCTATGACCCTGCATTTGGAGTATAGTGTGCAGGACAATTGACTGCTAGGCTGGCACCCCTCGCTAATGAAAGGTTTTAGAAGTCCTTGTTCATCATCCTGGAACTGCACTCTCATAGCATCTTAGCTTGCACAGGGGAACAACGGTTTCCAGGAGACAAGGGTAGGAGAGGGTTACAAAAAATTACTTATTGCACTTTGCTGGGGGACTACACTGAAGGCAGGGAGAAAATCCCATGTGTTTCTAGTCATTTCGTTGGTCAAGATGATGTCCCAATTAAGCACCAGAAACAGAAAAGAACAGGAAGCATCAGCAGAATAGGGTAGAAAGTGATCCTTCATGTTGTTTTACCAGTTACCGGCTCTGAGCTTTGGGGTAGGGATGAGAGAGGGACTAAAGTTTGATTATTATAATTACAGACCTAAGGCTTTTCCTGCTTCCTCAACCACTGTATCCCCCAAAGTCAAGCATCACCAACATAGGAGGAAATGGATGGGAGGCAGCAAAGAGCTGTTCCCAGTCACCAGGATGGGAAGCTGGAGCATTTTGTAGGCTTTTTCCTATTTATGAAGTTGCTTAGAGTTGCTTCAAAGTTGCTATTTAGAACACATCCTTAGATAGAGATTTCTGCTTGTCCAGGACTCTGACTTACACATCACTGGAATCCCACTAAGGGAAAGACAAAGACCTCGAGTTCTGGCTTTCTTTCCACAAGCCTTCGAGAAAGAGAATCACTAGAGGTTACTGCTCTTAGTCCAACATCCAACAGAATAGCCAGAAGGAATATTTCCACTCTGCTCTGCTTTTCACAGAAAGACAGAATGACTCAAAGATGTCAACCCATTTTGCAGGTTAAAAAAAAAAAAAAAAAAAAAAAAAAAAAAAAGGACACGGGGCCCAGAAACAGAAGGACTAGTCTCAAATTACAGAGATAATCTATGACTGCTGAGCGCTAGCTAGAAAACCACTCCTGGCCTGCTGGCTGTAACACCACTCTTTCTACTCCTAGTGAAGGGAACACACAAGGCAGAATGGGTTTATCACAAGGAAGAAACTTTAGCTCATTTTAATGTCATTTTTGTGGACATTATTCTCAAATTTCTCCCCTTTAACATGAACCAGTTTTCTGTGATACACTTTACCCCGCTTATAGCATTCATCCGTGCCTGAAGTACGTCTTTCTCAAGTTCCTATGTTGAAGCTCTAACTTCTAGTACCATAGAATGTGACTGTAATTGGCAATAGGGCCCTTAAAGAGGCAATTAAGTTGAAATGAGGTCGTTAGGGTGGGCCCTAATCCAATCTTGCTGAAGTCCTTATATGAGAAAAGTTTGCACACACAGACACCAGAAATGGGCACACAGAAGAAAAGGCCACCTAAGGACACAGTGATAAGGCAGCCACCTGTAAGCCAAGGACAGAAGCCTCAGGAGAAGCCAAACCTGCTGACACCTTGAACTTGGACTTCTAGCCTCTGGAATTGTGAGAAAATAAATTTTTGTTGCTGAAGCCACCCAGCCTGTGGTATTCTGTTATGGCAGCCCCAGCAAGATAATATGATCCCTTTCAGAGCTATTTATCAAACACATAATTCATGCCAAGTCTGTTTAAGACATTGAGGCTACAGTGAGAAAGAATCCACATTTTGTCAATGGCTTCATGGGAATTACAGTCCTACAAGGGAAAAGACATGCAGTAAGTTATGTTACTGATGATTAGAGTCTTGGTACTTCTTCTCAAAGCCAATCACCCAGCTCAAGAAGTCTCTTCTAGGAAGTGAGAGCTTATCCCATGTGTGAAAAAGCATGTCTGACACAACATAAACTCAAACCTAACCTATCACTTAGAGTTCTCATGGCTCCTGATGGTACTTTCCTCTATGAACAATCAGGACTTCACAGAGCCAGAAGCTTCCACCACGCTGTTGCACTGTGAGATAGTGAGCAGTCACACATGGTGACAGGCCTTCCCAATTAGGAATCTGCTGTCACCCAAGCACATGCCGGGGAGCCAGGAACCCCTGAGGATGCTCACCGATGAAGAAAAGTGTCAACAAAATCATGCAAGCACCAGAACAAGGAAGAAGAGGCAAATAGAAGCCAGGGGTTCAGAATGAAGCGTTGATTAACAGCAGTTACGACTGCTGGGGCCTCCCCAGGTATCCCTTTGACCCCAGAGGGAAAGGGACCAGTTTAATGCCTCCATGAGGCTGTCTGGAAATGAACCTCACAAAGCAGAGGTGATCTATTCCTCTGAGGTCTCCTTTCCACAGAGGTGATATATTGTCTTATACTTGGTTTGTGTCTGTAAGTGACAGAAATAACCCTGATAGGGTAGGGATGGTTTCTTTGGGTCTCTACTAACTTTCAGTGGCTTTTTTTTATTTTTTTAACAAGAGCAGTGCTACATCAAGAGGCCTGAACAATTCCTAAATTCCTGCAGCCATGACTGCCGAGCTCTTAATTATGTGGAGCCTCCATGTATCATCTGGCTGCCTCCTGCTTTCGTGTCTGGACTCCCTAGCATGATTGTAGACCCCCAGAGGGCTGCATACTCCACAGGACTGGACCCCTCAGCAGGAACGCATTAAATATTTGTTGAGTTGAAATGAAGGAGAAGATTGCCCGCAACTGGCAGCTTCCCAGCTGGGTTCTCTCTTCCTAGGAGGTACCAGCATGGACCTTCCGAAGCAGCAGCCAAACAGTTAAGCCTCTGCCAAAAGACAGATTTTTGGACTCCCAGGCTAGGGCAGCGGCTCTTGTGAGCAGGCACCATTCAGTAGCCGCCGGCGCTCTGTGACAGGCATGTTCTGATCAGAGGAGAGAGGCTTCCCACCTCCCAGGGAAACTTGTTGATGAGCAGCCTGCCTCTGTATGAAGCACAGAAGCTTTGCAGGGGCTCAGAGGCAAGGCGCAAAGAGAGGACGATCACTTTAGACTTATCCATTTAAAATGCTTTGACGTACTGGCTAAGTACCCAGAGGTGAACTAATGAACTTAAAAATAGGACATGATTGGGAGCGACAGTAGTTGTCTTTCTAGAAGGCAGAAAGATTTGAATCTTAATCCCAGGTGTGACTCGGATGGATTCTACGGCCTTAGGCAAATCTCATAAACTCAGCATCACTTTCAGTAGGGAGACTGGTGCTTCTCTGCAGCCAGGTCCAGCCAAGGTTTAAAAAGCCTAGCTGGCTGCAGCCGGGGAAAGCAGGCTATAGTCCCGCCGGTTGGCCCCTCCACGCCCC
Source organism: Lynx rufus (assembly GCF_022079265.1). Lineage (NCBI taxonomy): Eukaryota > Metazoa > Chordata > Mammalia > Carnivora > Felidae > Lynx > Lynx rufus. Next base: position 181,356,276 of record NW_025814823.1, read on the forward strand.
CCCCCCCCAACCATAAGACCTCCTCCTCCTCCCTTTTGGCAACTCTTTCAGCCTCAAGGTCTTCAGATTTCAACAACATGCCTCGAGATCCCTCTGGGGTGGCCTCACTTGGCAGTATGCATTTCAGGGATCTTTCTTCTCCTAAGACTTTATATCAGCACCTCCAGCATTTCTGTCCTGGGCCTTGATTCTACAGAGGTTCTAGGTGACTGGCTGCTAATCTAACAGCTTACAGCAGAATCCTCCAGGTGTTGCCACGACTTCATATTTTCTCTGAGCAGATAGCATCTTTTACGGAGACCTTAAACATTTTAACTTGAAGAAGTGAGTGATAGAGGATTTGTAAACTGGTTTGATAACACATGGATTTTTTGGGATCTATAGATAGGAACCAAGAATGCAACCTATAAAATCACGACAGGTAGATGGGTCCTTCTGTGTCCTGTGGCTTTTGGTTAGAAGCAGAAATGTTTATTTCTAAGATCTTTGGTAACATTTATCTATTTTTAAAGGTTTATTTTGTTATTTATGTAAACATTTTTTAACAGTTTTATTTATTTTTGAGAGAGCGAGTGAGCGCCAGTGCCAGGGCAGGAGGGGAGGGCAGAGAAAGGAGGAGACACAGAATCTGAAGCCGGTTCCAGGCTCTGAGCTGTCAGCACAGAGCCTGATGTAGGGCTCGAACTCATCAACTGCAAGATCATGACCTGAGTTGAAGTTGGATGCTTAACTGACTCAGCCACTCGGGCACCCCTAGATGTTTAATTTTGAGAGAGAAAGAGCACACAAGCACGGGAAGGTGCAAAGAAAGAAAGGGAGACAGAGGATCAAAAGTGGTTCCATGCTGATATCAGAGAGCCCATTGCGGGGCTTGAATCCATGAAATGTGAAGTCCTGACTGCAGCCAAAGTTGGATACTTACCTGACTGAGCCACCCAGGAACCCCAACATTCATCTAAACAATTTTTTTCTCCCCTTCCCCACTAGGTTTTAAGCATCCTGAGTGCAGTCTACCACTCCCCATGGCACAGCATTTATCTGGTGCCCAGATAGTAACTGATGAAACGACATGGACAGCTCATGGAAATGTCTTGGTCCAAAGTTCTCACATTCAGCCCAACTCACCTTTTAAAAAAAAAAAATCTCCAAAGTATTTCTGCTTATACAAGATTTTGTTTATAAAACTGCATTCATTTAGTATAAATTTTCTAACTAAAAGGAACTTGACATTTTATTTAGCCTGTACCAAGAAGGGTATGACTTCTATTTGGCTTTTTGAAATACTGAAATGGCCCTGTGTGTCCCTATGTAGTTTATCTGTACACCTTGAGAATCCAACATGGGAATGAGTGGGTAAGATTTATTATAAATATTATAGCAAGTCGGATGACAATTTTCAATATAACTGCCTGACGTACCACTGTACGATAGTAACAGAACTGTTTTCTCTTATTTTTTTCCTTACATATAGCCATTTGTTGTCTTTACAGGACTCCAAGAAGAGCAAGCTGCATGATAGATACACTTGGTTAATTTGTCCATACCACACTAAACACCCAAATGCTTAGCTACTTGGAGACACTATCTGACCAACAGTTTCAATTTTTCATTCAGACCGTCTAAATACCGGGAAGACTGAAACAACGTGTACCAGCCTTCCACCAGTTTTGAAGCATAAGAATTGGGTGTGTGCAATGTGGAGAAAGAGCTGAAGGGAAGGGCGGGGGGCGGAGAGGGAGAATGAACAGAATTGATTTTTGCAATCACCTCTGCTGCGTGCATCCTTCTCTGCCCTACAAAAGAGGGCAGTAGGTCAAGCTCAGTGTTTAATTGCCCCCGTATTCTTAAGGGTGCAGTACAGATTATGCTAATCACCCCTCTTAAATAATTCAAACCACATTAGTGAAAGCTGCAGAGTCACTGTGAAAAATGCAGACCAAACACATGAAAAAGCTCTGGAAATGTGGAATGGTATCTGTTTGATAAAACAAGGATGAAATGATGAAACACAGCATTCTTTTCCTTAACCAGCCAAGTTATTAACTGTAATTATTGACGTTTATTTACAATAAGCAATCCTTTTCCCTTTTAGATTTTAACTACCTACAGATTACTCCACTTCTAAAAGTGAGTGAATATTTCTCATTCCATGTGATAGAAAGGACTTCGAGATAAGACATGGGTCTTCTCGTGTGAGTCCTCACAAGGTAGCTCTACCAAATCTCAAAGATGATATGATGGGTTGCATGATAAGGAAATTAAGAACTAGGATCAGAACCTGAAGGTGGCCATGAATGCTGTTCATGCCCTGTTCAAAACTCGCTTTCATCTGTTTTTTTTGTTTGGTATTGTAAATTGTTCCCGCCAAGTATTTCCTAAGTTATAGGCAATCTCTAACACCCATTGGCACATAGTGGAAACATGATCTCCCCAGAATACACCAAGTATTGGGGTAGTCTAAATTTGAACAACGTGGGGTCAAATTATCACTCCACCCCTTGCTACTTATGAGATGTGACCTTGGACAAGTTTCTGTCTGAACCTTAGTTTCCTTACATATAAAATGTAAAGACAATTCCTTCCCTGCAGATTCATGTACACTGAGTGGTTGGCACATACACCTTGTCAATATGTGGTAGTCAATTCAACTGTAATACAATGGTATTCTTTTTCATCAATGGGACAGCAAAGTCTGAAATATTAACTTTGTGAAAATTGGGATAGTTTTCTGGTCTTAAGCTGACAACCAGAGCCCTTTCTGTTTAAAAGGAATAAATATGCTTGCATTAGCAGCAACATGTGTAAACCTATATAAACCAGATCATCAGCTTGTTAAGAACTTGACTTCAGAAATCAGGGAACAGGCATTCTGACTCAGGTCTTTCTTCATGTGATTTCCAGAAAGCCTCTTAACTCCTTTGGATCCTAGTTTTCTCATATGTAAAATAGCAGCTTTGGGATACAGGCAGTAGATCAAGTTGTTAGTATCTTTCCCAAATTCCACATTCAGTATCACATTAATAGCTTGACACCAGCCATGGTGAGAACGTTTAGACCCTGAAAATCAAGTCCTCAAATGCTGCACACCAGCCCCCACTCAGGCCTGCAGAGCCTGTTAACAATTTACCAGCACAGTGTTGAATACAGATTTTATCAGACGAATCATGTTTAGTTCCCTGATCTTATACTTCATTTGTATAGTTTGCAGTTTTATAGTAGTACCAGTTGATCAAAGTAATGGCTGATTGTGTAGCTTCACCAGTTTGTGTCTTTTGTTTGCAAGCAATGGGAAACTCAATGCAGTGATGTTGAGTAATTAAGGCAAAATATTAGGTTATAATACTGGAAAGTCTAGAAATATAGCAGGCTTCAAGGATGGGTTAATTCAAAGGCTTAGAACTCTGTTTACATTTCTTGGAGATTCTTTTAGCTCTGGCCTTTTTGAGAGCCCACTTCAACTTCAGGCTGGCTTCTCTCTTAGCAGCTAAAACTGGAAGCAACATTCTGTCCTCACAACTCTATACCCCACCGACTCCCACGCTGAGCTGCGACATCTCAGTTCCAGTTAGGAGTCCTATGAGGCTTTCTGATTGGCCCAGCTTAGGTCACATGACCTCGTGGCTACAAGGATAGAATCAACTGATAGGCTTAGCCTGCATCAGAGCTGCCTGAGTTCTATCTCCAAACAAACTGGGCACCGCTGGCAACGGTGTGAGATGAGCGTGTTGCTGAGATGAGGGTAACCAAGAGATATTCCTACCTGTATAGGAACATGCTTTTCTCTGACCACTGCACGCCAATTTGAGGAATCAAACGGAGAAGATGCTTGTGTTAAAGAAAATGCAGAAAATTATTTTGCCTTGTCTGCTGCAGAAAAATACTTTTTGATGGGAAAGAAGAATCGAGCATCAAAAAATTCAAGCTAATGAAGAGTTTGCACTTAGGACCATGTATTATACATGTTTCACTACATAATGAAAAATGAGAACATGGCATTCTTCACATGGTCAGTTACCTGTAACCTGATACACCCAAAAATGAACAAGGAAGCCTTTTCACTTTCAAGGTTCTACATTACAGGATCAGTTTGTCATGTGTGGCACACCTACAGCCTGTTTGTAAACGGCAAGATTGGTTCAGAACTTCCCCGTTCAATGATGGAATAACATTTTCTTGGAAACGTGAGCCATGTCATCGATCTCTGTCAGAAAATTGTCCGTGCACGATAAAGTGAAGTGTCACTCCACGTCACTAATGAGAAATTTTCCCGTCCTCCCAACACTTCCAGCCAGGACACAGTAAATGGCAGAAGCAGATCTGACCAACAAACTCTAAAAGCTCACCTCGAATTCAAAAAAAGCAAACTGTCAACCATTTGGCAGCAAGAAGAAAAATTATTATCTTTTAAGTCTTCTTAAAAATAATGTATTCGGTTCTTTTTCCCTCTATAATTGATCTTAAATCTCATCATATTGACTAAACAGGGCCTTAAGTGTGAATTTAACACTTTCCAAACCCTCAGATGCACTTAAGTTTTACATAATAGACATTACATTCACAGGGGACACATTTCTCCCTGGACATCTTTAAAAAAATCTAAAAGAAATCTAATTAAAATAAGCACAAACACCGTAATGGCCCAGTGATTTTTATATATCCTGCTTCTGGCAGTCGTCCTAGGTGCTAGTAACGACCATCTGAAGGAAAGCTAAATACAAAATACCTCACCAATCTGGAATTCAACTACCTCACGATTTTGTGGATTCAGAGCTCAGTTCCAAATCAGGAAGTACTTTTAAGTATTTTTTAAAATATTTTTGAGAGAGGGAGAAAGGGAGGGAGGGGAGAAGGAACAGAGGGAGGGGAGGGGAGAGGGGAGAAGAGAGGAGGAGTGGGTAAGGGGCAGAGAGAGAGGGAGACACAGAATCTGAAGCAGGCTCCAGGTTCTGAGCTGGCAGTACAGAGCCCAAGGCGGGGCTCAAACTCGTGAACTGTGAGATCATGACCTGAGCCGAAGTCGGAAACAACTAACTGAGCCACCCAGGTGTCCCTCAGGAAGCATTTTCAAGGTGATCTCTTGGCAGTCAAAATATATGTCACAAAGTTCAAGCCCTTGCTCGGTTTTTATTCCTCAGGTGACTTAAGTCCTCATTTATACACTGTTTAATCTCAACTTGCACATCAATTTGTCACATATGGCTGTTTAGATTTCCAAAACCTGAACTAATTACAAACAGGCAATTAGAAAAACTGTAGAACAAATGGAATCCTATGCATGTAACCAGATATGCTACAATAGAAATGAAAAGTGACAATCATTTATTCATTTAATATTTAATGAATACCTACTATTCACCAGGCATTTTGACAAGGCAATAAATACCATGAAAGCAACAAATGAGAAAGTGATGTTATACACAATTAAGAACAACAACAACAAGAAGGCTTATGGACTCAACAGCAATAGGTTGGGACCATTTAGGAGGTAAGCAAATAGCGCTGATTATCTCATAACAGCTCTGAGAGATGGATACTTTACTGACCACTCAGAGCCCATGAAAAGAAATTCAATTATATCAAGCATTCTGGAAAGGCAGAAACAACGTATTTTCAAAAGATGAAATGATTTAAATAAAAAAAAATGTTTTTGCTATGAAGAAAATTAAGCTACCAATAGGATTACTCTTTCTGAAAGTATAGAGGGTTGAGATTTACCCTAATCAGACCCGGACTGACCATTACAAAGTTCAGAACAAGATGAAGATCAAAGAATAACTTGCTTTATATGGGGGGTGGGAGGGAGGGGAAAGTGGGTGATTGGCACTCTGGGGGGCATCTGTTGGGATGAGCACTGGGTGTTGTATGGAAACCAATTTGACAATAAATTTCATATTAAAAAAAAAGAAACATCTCTAGGTTTCCTTTTAAATGAAACACATCTATATTGGAGTCAGTTCACTGCAAACATTTATTGCGTTCCCACTATGTGCCCCAAAATAGACTAGAAATGATAGAGACGTTGTAAAAATCATATATATAAGACATAATCTTGTCATTTTTCTAATAGTTTACAGTTCAACAGATTATTTAGTCCAGATTATTTAGTCCAACTCCTTATATTTCAGGAAGACATTCAAGTCTAAATTGATCTTCCTCAAGAAGTTAAATTCATTGGGGTAATCACTCTCAGCACCTGTGAAATATATTGCAGTATTTATTCAATTATTTTTTGAGCAGTTACTATTCAAAGTCATTATAGGAGGCACTCAATAGCTGTGAACACAAACTAGCATTTTCCATTTCTGCCAGGAGCCTCTGATCAAGAAGGGAGTAAGTGAAGAGCTTGATACTTTTGAGTAAGTGAGTAAGTGAAGCGCTTGATACCTTTGGTTCGAAATGTTGACTTTCATAAGAGGATGCCACAGAGATGTAGCGAAGAGAGGGACCAACTGACTGGTTAGGCAGAGCTTCACTGAACTCTAGCAGGGCACCATGTAGGCAGGGCACTATGGTCCAAGAGCCAGTCCTAAGCTTTGAAATGCATAAACTATAGGTTAATTCAGTCTTATAAGTGAACCTAGAGTTAACCATACTCACAAGAAAATGGTTTATACACACACACACACACAAATAACTTGCTTTAGATCTCAAAAATCTGAATAAATGATCATGCACTAGGAAAAAAAAAAACATTAGAGCACAGACCAGAAAAGTCTCAGTCAGCAGGTGCTGACAAATTTCAGCTCCATGGAGCACATGAAACTCTAAAAGAAGCAAACATCTTCTATCTCACAGAAAATTCTATTGATACAGGTAGAAAAAAAAATCAACTCTTCCCAATTAGAACTGCCCCCCCCAAAAAAAATGTCTTGAGGATAAAAACATTTTAGGCAACTGGTATACTGGTATGGGGTTTTTATTTGGTATTATTCTGATATCAAAAGTCAAAGATTATTTGCATCCTCCAGTAAGAAAATTAACTGTGAGACATCTGACTTTGGCTCAGGTCATGATCTCATGGTTTGTGAGTTCAAGCCCCTCATCGGGCTCTGATTTGGTATAGACCCTGCTTCAGATTCTTTTTTTCTCTCTCCCTCCCCCTCCACTGCTCTCTCACTCTCAACAATACAACCTTAAAAAGAAGACAATTAACTGCACGGTGTCTTTGTACATTGGAACTATGGATGTTTCTGTCCAAAGAATCCTCAAAACTATACAGAAATCAGAGTGAGACTAAAAGGCTACCAGACTATATTACAACAGTGTATGGAATATCTTGTAACTTAGCAGACAATTTTCCTGTGAGAAGCTTTCTCTTGAAACTGTTAGGAATCCAAGTATATTCATATGCTGATTATTCTGCCATTCATATTGCATACATTTAGTACAGCAGAGGATAAATGCAACAGTCAGTTTGGTAAATTCCTCTGGGGGAAAATGGGAGTTCAGCCTGTTAAGATAGAGTTTATTATGCTAATTTTTGGTTCCAGCAATAAAAAAAAAATCAGCTTTTGTTCACAAACAATTGGATTGATAAAATCAGTACTTTTAGTATTGGTCATAGAAGTCCATGGAATAAACTGAAAACATATCTAATGCGAAGAAGATTTAAATAGAGTATACTCTCTGATGGTTTGGTTCCAGGTTGACAGGTCAGTGGGTAGGGAAGCAGAGTAGAGAGATGGATCACATCGTATAATAAAGAAACACTTTATTTATCACAAAAAGTCCAAGAAATTTATACATAATCCACCAGCTACAATGGTTACTTTAAATTTGTCGGATGATAGTAAGAATGGGTGTTTACAGAGAAACTCTTCAATGGGAGGCTGTCTTCTGGTTTTCAAAGCCAATGGCTCACAAACAATATATGGTCAGAAATGAGCTTAGAGATTGAGAGTATTACTCCTACCTTTGTCTTCACAGCCTCAGTCAGAACTATCCTAACATCCTCAGTTGACCTCAATTCTGTAAATTGCATAAGTGGCCAAAAATTCCCTTCCCTGCAACTATTTGGAAACCACAAGATATTTTCATAAATAGGTTTCTGTAGTATGCTCCAATGAGAACATTTACACTGCAAGAACAGAGTCACTAGCAATTCCAGTTGAAAGCTATTGAGAAGACAGAGGATTTTTAGGTTGTGTCATGGAGAGAGTTATTTCCAGTGGTGGAGACGCTAGGAAATTAAGACCCATAATATGAATACTCTATATCTTTCCAATAGAATGCAATGCTTCTTGCTATGAGGAGCAGAGAGAGTTCTTTATAATCTCAAACTCCTTTTTTTTTAATGTTTGTTTACTTATTTAGAGAGAACTGGGAAGGGGAAGAGAGGGAGAGGGAGAGAGGGAGGGAGAGGGAGAGAGAGAATATGAATCCCAACACAGGGCTGGAACTCACAAACCCCGAGATCATGACCTAAGCCAAAACCCAGAGTCGTACACTTAACCAACTGAGTCACTCAGGTGCCCCTTAAACTCCTTTTCTAAAAGGAAAAGTATCTCAAACAAAAAAAATCTCCAAAGATTTCTACAAATATGCACAGCATGGTGGCATAAGTACCATGTGGGCATTTATTGCCAACCAGAAAATGACCTTCATTGAGGAGGAGAAATATTCTGAGTATAATTTCCTATAAACTGCTAAATTGAAATTTCTATTACAAAACACAAGCTAGTTTTGACAAACTGAAAGAAAATACAACAGATTCAATAACAGGGCAGAACAAAATACTCATAAACCTCCCCTTAGGCCTTAGACAGTCATTATTACTTTACCAGGACCATATTCCAATCTAGAGGAGAAAATTGATTGTTTAAACAATATTATTTAACAATCTCCCATTAATTGACATTTCCCAGTTGTTGGGTTCACCCAATTACATTAGCCTTTAAACAGGCAGCACACTTCCATAATTTTTAATAAAAATGGCCATTTTGCAAGATTTAACTTGCTAAATAAGGGTATTAATTTCAATAAAGCAATTAGCACATTTACATAATTTGATATTGTTATTTTAATAGAACACAAGAGCTTTAAAAGGCAGTTTCTAATACAGGAAGGAGAATAGTGGCCTATTCACATGCAAAAACTAAACTTTAGCTCCCTGATAAAAAGTTAATAATAATAGGTCTTTATATTTTAGAAATAAGTAAAATTAGAGAGTCAAGGGCTTGGGAGTCAGCATTCAATATGCTTCAGCATAAACACCTGGACAAGGAGCCAAGGTGGGAGGAGAAGGCAGAGAAGGAAGTCCCTTACAGGAATACCAAGAGGCTACTCAAAGGTGGAAAATGGTGCCTAGGTTTTTGATGATGTTTTTGCAATAGAGCAGTTTGGTGAATGTGCAGTGTTGACAAGGACGTTCAGTTAGAGCACAAGGGAAGGTAATAAGAAGTAAATAAAGCAAAGTGGGGTTACCACTGAAAACATACTGCCAAATTTAGGTATGTATTGAAATGAAAGCATTTGCCTTCCTAATGGTGTCTACATTCCAACATGACAAGTGTCTTCCTGGCAACTGCCTGGCAGTATCTTATGGCCAGTCTGGCCTGGGCTGCATCAATTTTATTGGGACCTCTTCCTCTGTTGTAGCTGAGGCTGGACATTTTTAGGAGCCTTTGTGGTTCCCACCTACCCTGTCCCAGGAGTGGAGTTGGGGTTCATTTTTGTTGGGTGTGTTGGTGGTGTGCAGGCCAATAGAACTCCAGTCTTCTATGCTGCAGATGAAACACAAAATGGAGCACACTCTGCTTAGCCACTCCATTTAAAATTAAGAAGCTTTACCTAATGCTTATAAACAAGGAGAACTGACAATTCTTAATGAAATAAAATGAGGGGAGGTAGCTTAACTTCATCCTCCTCAGCCTTCTTGAGATAAACCTTGCCAAAAATGAGGGGTAAGGGATGAAGCAGGGTGGAAGAAAAGAATTCTAGGAATAGGAACAGTGTGTGCAGAAGGCTTGCATCACACCACTGGCCCTCATCCCAAGAGTCAACTCAGTCTCCTTTTCACGTCATCTACATTTAAAATGGTTATGTGGCATGCTACCTGGAGCCAGAATGTTGACAAGGCCTGTGAGACAAGTCCAGTTAAGCTAAGTGCACGCCCACAGTCTCAAAGCAAGCTCCTAATAAAAGGTGAGTATCCAGCACCATTCTTAGCACTAAATGTGTTCATGACACGTTAGAGGAATCTGAATTCAAACCTTGTCTAGCAATGTTGGTAAGTTTCAGAATTGAGGTGGGTATGAACAAACACATATCTATGTTATAAGAGTTGTGATCCTCTCTGCTTCTCCACCACAGTGGATAAACTGCAGGTCTTTGACACAGTGTTTGATTCAGGGGGGTCTCGGATGATGCCTATTGGAGCCCCAACAAAATACACAAAAAGAAATGTCAAGAAACTAAAGGATTTATTACTGATTCTGCAAGCTTTACTTTGGGTAGAGTTGGAAGCTTCATTTTGGGATAACCATTTAAAATTTAAAACATACAAATTTTGCATTTGCACAGCTGGGGTTTCTTCAATAAAACATATTTATTAACCCATCATGATGACTTATTCTCTCAATTAATTACTAACAACAGAAATTCAAGCAATCAGTTCTACAGGATAAAATTGAAGCTAAGGGAACTTGAGATGGTTAGAGGCATCCCTGGTCATCAGCAAGCCCCTGAAATGAAAGGCACAGTAACGGCATAGATTTCTAAAAGTTGAAATTATTGTGTTTTTTAAAAAAGGAAGAACAAAGGACAGGAAAAGAGAGAAAGGGAAGGAAAGAAGTCCCTCTGTTATAACTTAGAATACTGGGATCATCAAACCAATGGCATCATAATGCCTTCCCCCATCAGCTAACAGTCTAGGTGGGTGACTAGACAGGGAGAAGTGACAGTGGAGAATAATTCTGATGCAGACAGCAGCTGTTGTGCACCTGGGGAGGTACACACATCACTAGACAGGGAGATGGGGCAAATGTGGAACACAACCCTTGGGAGTGGCCTTGAGTTGGCCCTTAAAGCATGAGTAGAAACTAGGAAAAAGCAGAGGGGTTGAAGTTGGATGGAGGAAGAGCATTTCAGGCCAAAGCTACTTTAAGAGAGAAAGAAAGCAAGGCTTCTCTGAGGAAAGGAAGGAATTCAGGGCAATGGTAAGTAGCAGCAAAAGATGTCTCAGAAAGGTAAACAAGGGAAAAAAGGCCCTCAACCACTCCAGACCCTGGGAAGCCAAGCCCAGCAGAAATTTGCAAGCTGGGAGCCAAGGGTCAGATTTGCATTTGAGAAGACTTCATTGTGAGGCTTCACTAGAAATACTGGGGGAAGAAGGGAGGGAGTCTGAGTATGGTGTTGGTGGGGATAAAACCAGGTACACATACCAGAGATATGTAGCCGGTGAAATCCACAAAATCGATACTTTTTTTTTAAATTTTTTTAATGTTTTTATTTATTTTTGTGACAGAGAGAGACAGAGTATGATCAGGGGAGGGACAGAGAGAGAGGGAGACACAGAATCGGAAGCAGGCTCCAGGCTCTGAGCTGTCAGCACAGAGCCTGATGCGGGGCTTGAACCCACAGACTGTGAGATCATGACCTGAGCTGAAGTCGGATGCTTAACGACTGAGCCACCCAGACGCCCCCACAAAATTAATACTTAATAACGATTTAGCATGAGGCATAATACAATCACAAGTATTCACTGGAAGAAAAAATATGCCAGATAAATATGAAAATAGACACCATTTAAAGTTCACCAAAGAAGACCTTCAAAGCCTCTTTTGACTCACAAGGGCTTTCAGGAAGTACAGACATCCCCCTTTATCTTTGGTTTTGCTTCTCATGTTCAGTTAGCTCCTGGCTCCCACCTCTTACTGTTACCCTTTTCTGGACAACATCCCATGGGATCTTTGTACACCCGATTCTTCTTGCATTTAGATCTCAGCACCAAGAGAAATCTTCCCTGATAACTCCACCTTAAATGGTTTCTCTCTCTTATACATGCACACCTCTCTTCTGTTCCAGCACTCTAGGATTTTTTTTTTTTCTTTGAGAACACTTCCCAAAATATTTTACCAAATTTCTTATCTCCTTCCTACTTTATCCCCAGTAGACTGAAAGCTACATCTTATTTGTCTCATATACCCCTCTTCCGCTAGTACATGGGTTATGTCTGGACCATAGCAGGTGCTCCATAAAATACTTATCACGTGAATAAATGAGACCCATACAAATTTTTTTTTCATTTTATTTTTAAAGGAATTCTGATTTATATAGGCAGAGATTCAGATAGGTTAAGAAACTTGCCCAAAGTCACAAACAAGTAAGTGGAACAACTATTTTGCCCTCAGTCTTTTTCAGTTGGTAATAATGCTGCTGGAGACAAAGGCAAGTCACACTGAAGCTGAACAGGTGCGCTATGCGAATAATTTGGTATGTGTACTAATATTTACTGATTTAAGACACAGTGAGATATATAAAGCAACAATGGACCAAAGGAAAAGAACCTGTGATTTCACTGCAACAACTATCTTGGGTCAATTACAAAGTACTCAGGAAATTCACTTCTGATCAAGCAGGTAGTGACAAATGCACAGAGTCAGGAAGACAGGGGAATTCACGGATTTATAGTCTTGTGAGTATTAACACCGAAATTTACAGCCGCACTGGACACTGCCTTTTACACTATATTCAAGTCCTTGCTTAGTGGGATATATACCCAATTTGGAGAAATGAAGGCTTGTTTTCTTTCAGACTTTTAAAACTAAGTATCAAATCCCAATTATGTGGGAATACTGTACTGAGTGCTAAGGACACAGCAATGACGCAGATTAGTTGTGGTCCCTGCTCCAAGAGCTAACTTTTTAAAGGGAGACCCCAAACTCACAAATATGTGGGATAAGTGCTATGAAGGAAATAAACAGGGTGATCAATTAGAAAATTCAGGCAGTACCAAAAACAGGACGGTCAGTAAAAGGTTCCATGAACATTACTTGTGCATCCATTTCTTCAAAAGATATTGAGTACCTACTAAATGCATATTTTAGAACCTGAAATTATGGTAGTAATGAGGGAAGTGAGGGAGGGAGCATTGCATACATCTAGGTGAAGACCATTAAGATAAGGTACATCAAAAGCAAATGGGAGAATGTTCAGTCTGTTTGAGGGATGTGGGAAAATCGGAGTATGACCAAGAGAGGGTGGGAAGAAGAGGATGCCTAGAAGCAACTGAGGCCAGATTGTGGAGGGCCTTTGAGGTCACTGTAAAGACCTGGGCTTGTATCCCCAGTGAGATGGGAGGCCTTTGGAAGGCTGTGAGCAGAGCTGGGACCATTCAGATTGTAACCAGCGCCCTCTGGCGGTTGTATGAAGAACACATTTATGAATGAAGCAGGAGAGGCAGGAAGAGTTTTGCAGCCAGGAGTGCCAAGTGCAAAGATCCAGAGACAGGGCAACTCTGGCACTTTCCAGAAACAGAAAGAAGCCTCATGTGACCATAGAACAAGGAATCAAGGCAGAGAGTGGCATGAGATGAGCATGCAAGAGCCCAATCAGGAAAGGCATCAGAATTTCATTCTGAATAAGGAAAACTATGGATACAAGAATCTTTTTATAAAGCCAGCAAATGCCTTAGGCCAAGGCTCACTTTATAATGCTTTCCTTTGCTCAGTTGGCCTTAGCCAAGAGTGGGACAGTAAAGTGCGTTTTATAAACACTAAGTACAAAAATACCTTAATTTTTCAAAGTGTGCCAATAGAGTTATAACTACTCAACATACAACCTCATGCGAATTTAATGATAGATGCAATGGTTACAGTGTTAAAGTCCTTCAAGACTAAAGAAATCGAATACTACCATTCTAGTTCCAAAGAGAATTTTGTAGTTGGCTGCCTTATCACACTCTCATTACCAATAAATTTCCTCATTTCTCCATGACTAGTCATAATGGAAACAAGCATTTTCTGTAATTTAGGAGAAAAAGATCCAAGGTTCAAGTAGAAACATTTTTAAGAAAGTAGATAAAAACTTTAGGATTTTTCAGCTCTTCCAGACATACCCCCTGCTCCTCCTTTTTAGTCTACAACAAGTACCCATGAATGAACAAGGGTCCATTTTCTATAGCTTTCATGGAAAATGAGCAATACTTTATTCTGGCCACAGCATCTTTCACATTAGAAATCCTGGCTTGATATGCTCAAAGAGAGTTTATCTCCAATGGGTACACTGATGGGGTTCAAAGGATTCTTTTTACCAAATATTAACAGCTAATCATGCAGCCAGCCATAGCCACATGCTTGCTGACACCAGTAATTGTCTGCTTATAGGATTCAGTGCTTGAGGGAAGGCACAAGTGACACAGCTGAGCTTCACTGAGCTAGACACACAGGCTAGGGGGTAACACATGGGTATTCATAGCTGGAAGTTGACAGGGGAGATGTTCTACCAACTTCTACTTACCTCTAGTCCTGGGACAAATCTTACTCAACATCTTTGGGAATTTTATTTCTACAGCATGAATGGAAAAAAAATGGAGCTGAGAATTTCATGTCTGGGTTAATTTAATTTTAAAGCTGAAGAAGGAATGACTCATGTTTTAAATACACTTAGAAATATGCTTTTCTGATTTTTGAGAATCATTTGGAATTTCTCTCAAATCATATCAGAAATGAGGAACTCAGTCATGGTAGACATAATAATGAGCTCCCAAAGATGTCCATGTCTTAATCCCTAGAATTTCTGAATATGTTACCTTCCATGGCAAAAGGGACTTTACAGATGTAATTAATATTGAGGACCTTGAGATAGGTAGATTATCCTGCATTATCTAGGTGGGCTCAATCTAATTCATGAATCTGTAATAAATGGAGAAACTTTCCTGGCTGCGGTCAGAAGGAAATGGGACAATGAAAGCAGGGTCAGAGAAACATGGCATTGCTATCTTTGACGATGGAGAACAGGGCCATGAACCAAGGAGGGCAGGCAGCTTCTAAAACCTGGAAAAGGCAAGGGAAGATTCTCCTCTGGAGCACAAAGAAACACAACCCTGCCGACAGTTTGATTTTAGCCCAGTGCAACTTGTGTCAGACTTCTGACATCCAGAACTAGGAGATAATAAATTTGTGTTGTTTTAAGTCCCTACCTGTGATAATCTGTTATGGCAGCAATAGAAAAACTAATGCATAAGGTTGTTAGTTGTGTTTGATACAAAATTAAGCCACTCAGTTTTTCATCATTCTTTTCAAATGATGTATTACCTTTTGTAAAACGTGCTAAATAATGATAGCTGATTATATTAACTGACTTCTCTGCAAATGGAAATGGGGATTAGGTATAACATCAAGCTAATGAATGGCTGAAGGACAAAAGGTCCTAAGGCTTTTAATCCCTTAATACTATGGTAAGTAGGATCAAAAGAGAGGAGATAGAAGTTTTCTCCTAGAAAATTAAGTAATTGGGCTACTAGAATTCAGGGATTTATTATGCTAAATACACATGCCTATTTCCTAATAAATTGCCATTTGTAATAGATTACTGCAGATTTCATTCTGACACAGCACACATCCTACTTGCTCTTCTGCATAACGCTCCTTCCAGATCGTCTTTTGAGAAATGCATATTATGTTCAAGTAACTAAGGGGCTTTACAGCTTCAGTATAGTCTGCAAACATAAGTTGTCCACTTCTGTTTTTCTGGTCTTCTCCTTTAATTCAAAAGCTCCGATGTTAGCCCAACACCTCTATTTAAATTATGGCTCCGCATTCAAGCAGAGAGCACACATTATTCTTGTTCTCTTTTGAAGACATCTTTTAGGAAGATGCACTAAAATAAATACATGCAGTATTTCAGAGGAAAAAAATGCAAGTGAATAGAATCCTTTTACAAACAATGTAATCAGATGTGAGCATCTGCTCTAACTACTTACTTATAAACACGAGTGGGGAGAATCACTTAAGTATCAACAATAAATTCAGTTCAACAAATGTACTGAGTGCCTACTAGGGAAAAGCCTGTGTTAGCATATTGATGTGACGTTAGGCTTTTGTCATTCTTACTCCTAGAGATGGTAGGAAGGGGCTATGGACTAGAACATTCTTTTCTTTCATCACTGCCCCCAAAACCATTAAGATGGTGTACACGTGGTCAGGATCCAATATTTTGTGCCCACATGTTGTTTTTCTTCCCTATATGCATGGCTAGGTTTTATGTTTGAGTGTGTGTGTGTGTGTGTGTGTGTGTGTGGGCGTTACACAATTTAAGGTCAACTAAGTCTACTTTTTTTCAAATAAATATCATAGCATTTGTCACTAAAAATTGATATGAAAATGTGATTGGTGTTTCACGTACTATGTTTTGTGGAACATTTTAACTTACTGAAGTTTTTCCTGGGAAATTGGCTTTGACAATGCTTTCTTTTTTTAAGTAGGTTTCATGCCCAGCAAAGAGCCCAAGGTGGGACTTAAACTTACAACCCTGAGATCAAGACCTGAGCTGAGATCAAGAGTCAGATGCTCAACTGACTAAGCCACCTAGATGCCTCAAAGCATTCATTATTATTATTATTATTATTATTATTATTATTATTAAGTATTTGTAGCCTTCTGTAGTACAGAAACCAATTTACATTTGTGGGTCACAGAGCTTCCTGAATTCACTGGGACACACAACCCCTCTTCTTCAAGCACATTTCTTTCTCCCCATCTCAAATGTGTGTTTATCCTGTGGCATGCCCTTGGGATGCAGTTTTGAAAACGTTGTTTTAGAATGGGGCTTCCTCACCTGGGCACCCTTGACATCTTGGCCTGGGCAGTTCTTCGTTGGGGGCAGCGCTGTCCTGTGCATTGCAGGATGCTCCCCAGCATCCCTGGATTCTATCCACTAGATGCCAGTAGTGTGAAACAAAAATGTCTGCAGACACTGCCAAGATCCTTTCCCGGGGCAGGGGACAAATTACCCCCTGGTTGAGAATTACTCTTCTAGAGTGTCTGCTAAGGCCCTGGAAAGACCATCTTTTGTGTACTTAAATGCAAATATTCTGGTTATGTATTTTTTACTTCCTTCTTGCCATTATGTCCAAACATCATCCATGGCTTAGGCTACTTATTGTCGGTCATTCTGCACTCATTTTTAGTACTTTAAACATCCATTTTGCCTTTCACCTCCTGAGAAACACATTCTCTCCCTGTGGAAACTTAAGCTGGTCAAGTCATCCCCCTATACTTCAGGGCCCTCCGAGATAAAACCTTTAGGAACTTTTCTGACATCTTAGTGTTGTCTTAAACTCTCAATACTTGTCACCAAAGAGCTGTCTTTTCTACCTAGTCCTTTGTGATAAATCATTGAGACCAAGGGTACTGACTCAAGAATGGGGCTTGGTCCAGTGGGAACTCCACAAGCGTGTAGGCCAATTCATCTCACAAAGTGTTTCCATTCTAAAATTCACCTTGAAGGATGGTGCATGTTTTATTAGGAATGGGATCTCCCACCTGACAAAATTTCTTTCATCTCTTCTATTTTAACTACATTTCCAACATTTCCTGTCCTTGATTTTTTGTGTAGAATTCTTTACATCCTTCTTTTATGTATATACTTGTGAATACCTAAAAAACAATTTTTAACACATGAATTGAGTGCAACATCTAGTTTAGTTGTACACTTTAAGGACATAAAAACTGGAAACAATAATTATTACTACTTTGGAGCCTGTGTGTCTCCAGAATTGTCCTTGTTTTTACATATTTTGTCTCCAATTCACACCAAAAAAAACCAAAAAAAAAACAACAAGAAAAATCTGGCCAATTAATATTACCACTGTGTTGATAAGGAAACTGAAGCTCAGTAAGGGTGAGTGAAATGCCAAAGGTCACAAAACTCATAAATTGTGAAGGAAAGAAGAAAAAAAACCCAATCAAACCCAACTATTGATTCACACTACACTTTCTTAACTGGAGTTTGCTTTGTTGTGCTTGGAAATTGGTTTCTCTCTAATTTTTCTGAATCATGATCTATGATATGACCTGAAAACCCTTATTCTTTTTAACATACAATGGATAAAATGATTCAGATATCAAACCTCACTCGACCTTTGAATTACCTATTTGACTTTAGCCCCTTTTAGTCCCTGAGGGTTATGCAGTCTCTGTGCTTTTCATTACTACCAATGGTTCATCTGGGATTTGTTCATCCCAGGAGATTTTTCAAAGCACTGTAACATACATTATTTCTGGTCAGGCAGAGAGGACAGGGGTGATTGCCCTGTTTTAGAGAGGCAGACACCAAGCCACAGAGAAGCTGTAACTTGCCCTGGTCAGTATCTCTTCTGTGAGTGGACCAGCAACAGGACCCAATTTGTCAGACAATAAGCCCAAAAATGTTCCCCTCACACCACATGGCTTCAAGAGAGGTCCTCGGAGCAGGACCAGTTCTACCACAACAGAGAGAGGGATGGAAGAAATTATGAGGACATGTAAAAAAATACACTAAGACAAAGTGGACGATGGCTTTCCAGATCTTCAGTCTGTGAAGAGAATTGAAGTCCTCCAAGTTATGTTAGAGAAATGGTGTCCTTTTGATTCAGGAAATAGCTTTTATGGTATGACTAAAAGCAAATTCATATATGGATGACAGATACTCAGAATTTCAGAACAGCCAAAACTTTAGAAATCACCTACTTAAAATTAAAACTCATTTGCAAATTAGCAGGACTAAAAATCTAAGAGGAAAAGTAAGGCTGTTTGACAAATATAGAACAACTCACTGTAATTGCAAGTTCAAAGACACACACTGGTCTGTCAGAGTGAAGTTCTTTGCCTGCAAGTGCCTTTCGTGGTAGTACCTGTGACAATATTTGCCCCACCGAGATTACAGACCTTGTTTATTTTAATTCCCATTTTTCAGATTTAAAAACTGAGGCTCAGAGTGGTGAACTCCAGGGCACAAGTCTGTCAGTGATGCAGTTTTGATCCTGAGAGAGGATTCCAAAGATCACTCTCTTTCCTTTGCTCTCATTCCTCTCAACCAGAAAGGGAAAATATGGTGTCCCTAAAAAGCAGAAAAATATCTTCCTTTTTAAACATTAATAAAATCTCTAAAAAGATAAATGGTATAAAGACTGTAGCATGCTGGTAAAAGGCATTCAAGAAGGCAAAGAATTCAGAGTATGAAGTGTGTGCCAAAGGAATCGTTCAATTACAACTCTTAGGTTATTTTAGGATCTCTGAGAATATGTTCAACCTATTTCTAAGTCATCTCACTTTCAGACTTTAAAGCTGAGGACGTAGGAGGGGTCAGTTTATAGCTAAGTATGAAGCACTCAAAATAGTGAGTTTGTGGTCAAATTAAAGAAAGCAGGTTAGTGTGGTCCAGTAGTACTGGAAAATGTACAAATCTGAGTTAAGATGGCTTTATGTTAATTGCAGTCACTTGAAAATAAAGGAAATGGAAAGGACTTAAAATTGATTTTTTCCTCCAGAATTTTGTATTATAGATTCAGTACTGGCTTGCCTCAGAAAGTTGAGTTCACCCAGCTCCCCGATACTAGTGCTTAGTGTCCATTTGGATCGCTAAGACTTGCATGAAAGAGAATCTTCTATTTTACTTTTGCCCATTTCTCTAGAAGCCATTCAACTCACTTCATTAATTAAAAACATAAATAAAATACATTAAAAAAAAAGCAAAGAAGCAACTTTCTGAGCTCCTTGACCTTGGCTCATTCTGCATTCCATTGATTTCCCCACCCAAAGGCCACAATCTGGAAGTTATGTAAATATTAACAATAAAAGCCAATGAGTGAAACTGCTGTTAATTTCAACTGACATTAACCCATTGCTGATGAACACTCATATCTTAGTAATAAACTCTCAGATGAAAGGCAAGGGAGTGATGTACATTTTACAGACATGGCACAAAAATGAGAAACGGGTGGTACTCAAGGAGATGAAAGCTGAAGTCGACAGACTACCAGATTGCTGGAAAAGACATGAATGTTAAAGAGATACCTAGGGATCCTTCAAAATAGTTTTCCAGTCAGCATCCACCCTCAAGTGACTTGTTCTCAAACCTTCCTGACAGGGGTCACAAAGGACCCCTCCATATCCCTGTATTCCCAGGCTGGTTTGGCATGAATGGGAGACGATATTCCTCATGGCCTGGAACACTTCTAGCACACACTGGCAGCTGCCTGCAGTGTGTGCTGCTGCTGGAAGGATTCTACCATCCCTCCCAGCTCAACTTCCTTTTGTGTTATGACAGCAAGCACAGGGTGCCTCATCTTTGGACTTCCACTGTCCTTCTTAAAAGTCCCATTTGCAACATGTAACTTCACAAAACTCAGTAACTTCAGAGGACATTAGAAAATTAAAAAATTGGGGCTCCTGGGTGGCTCAGTCGGTTAAGCATCCGACTTCGGCTCAGGTCATGATCTCGTGCTTCGTGAGTTCGAGCCCCGCCTTGGGCTCTGTGCTGACAGCTCAGAGCCTGGAGCCTGCTTCAGATCCCGCGTCTTCCTCTATCTCTCTGCCTCTCCCCTGCTCATGCTCTGTCATTTTCTGCCTCAAAAATAAATAAAACATTAAAAAAATTAAAAAAAAGAAAATTAAAAAATTCTCCAATAATGGAAGCATTCTAAAATAACTGAGTCCCCAACCTGAAATGGATCCCTTACGTGTCACCAACAAACTAGAATGTGGCAGCAATATATTCTGTATTTAGCAGCTTGCATGACGTATATAAAATGAGAACTGAAAAAGGCAAGTTTTGATTTCGCTGTTCTTATTTTGCTACTTTGACGTTTTTTTCTCTGCCATTTTGACCCCATCATTTATTCTGGATAAATGGGTTCTATATGGAAAGGTATAGGAAATTGACTGAGAAATTAAGTTGGCTTAATTGTATTGTCCTTGGAAGTATTTTCAATTAAGTATTCATTAATTTTGGTACAATTCTGTTGAAGATTTCTATGTTCATGACCATAAAGTCAAAACATCCTAGGGTTCAAAACACTGAAAATGATGTTTTAATTCTATTGCTTTAAATCCTTCAACGGCTCATTTTGGAATAAATGGATTGTGATGGCCTCTTTTAGCCCCTTCCCCATTTGAGTCTCTACATGTAGCCCATGTTACCCATCTCCAGAGGCAGACTTCTTGAAATATCCTCAAAGAAATATCCCCAAAGATATCCTATCCTCAAAGAAGATGTATAAAGTGGTCCCCACCTTATACATACACACACACACATATATATACACACACTTTTCTCTCTACTTGGACATATCATCCCAGCTATGTTAAACACCTCTTTTCTTTGTCTTACGATAGAGTTTAAACTCTATCTCTTGGGTCCATACTGCTAAGCCAGCTATGTTTCTGCTATCATTTCCTTAGCCTCCCCTACCCTCTCCCACCACTGCCGCCCTCCCCACTCACTATCCATCCATTACTATCCATCTATTTCTGTACAGATTTTCTGTAATATTAACTTTCCTGCCTTTTTTTAAATAAATGTTTATTCATTTTTGAGACAGAGAGAGCATGAGTGGGGCAGGGACAAAGAGAGAGGTGTCAGATGATCAAAACTGGTCTCTGTACAGATAGCAGTGGCCCAATGAGGGGCTCAAACTCACAAACCATGAAATCATGACCTGAAATGAAATTGGATGCTCAACCAACTGAGCCACTGAGCCACCCAGGTGTCCCAACTTTCCTAAGACCATGAGATCTTTAAGTTCTGGGGCTATGTTGGCATCTTTAGAGCCTATCACTGCATCATTACAATTAGTATTAAGTACTCAAAGGTCTATTAACAACAAAGAGTATGCTGTTTACAGATCATGAGCAAGGGTAGAAAGTTTATAATTATATACATCACTACTCCAGGTCTTTTTGAGCTAACATTTGGAAGCCCCACTCATGTTATATTCCCTAGCTCACCCATCTTGGGGGTGAATGCTACAATAGAGGGCTGTGGAGGTGGCCCCATGGCTCTGGGGCAGCATCTGGTGAGAGCAAAAGATAGAAGACTAGGAAAATATTCCAAGAATCTTACAGGATTTGAACTGCCAGAAGTTTCCTCTGTCTGGCTAGTAAATCTTAATAAGTTTATTCACCTGGTCTCATTTTATCACAAAAGCCAGCTCCTCTTACTGGTCTATTTTTTAGGGGCCTGCACTGCAGTGGCTTGTTGGGCTGTATACAGATAGCTCTCAGAACCCTGAGCTCACAGGCCTAGGAAGCCCAAGTCTCCCCAAAACAAGAAAGGTAGAATTCAAGGGCTTGGGCAACCCAGCCAGGTAATCCTTTTCTTATTGTTTCCAGTCTGTTCCACTGATTTAGCAGAGATGAGACCCAGAGATGCCCTTTCTCAATTTCTGAAACAAAAGCCAAACAGGGAAGAGATAAGATCTATGAAGAGTAATGAAGCCACTCCCCAATCCATGATACTTCATGCCCAGTGAAGAAATCACTTTAATAATCTCTCTCCTTGGAATGCCTGTGTGGCTCAGTCAGTTGAGCATCTGACTCTTGATTTGGGCTCAGGTCATGATCTCACAGTTTGGGAGATTGAGCCCTGCATTGGGCTCTGTGATGACAGCACGGAGCCTGCTTGGGATTCTCTTTCCCTCTCTCTCAGTAGTGCACATGCGTGCTCTCTCTCGCTCTCTCTCTCTCACTCTCCCTCAAAATAAATACACATTAAAAAAGAAAAGAATCCTTTTAGTTCTACATTCCTGTTTCCTTGAAAAAAAAATCTCTGCAGTCTAATGCAAACTGGAGCACTAGAAAGTGCTGGAACATAAAAACCAAGATCCCTCACAAGGAAGTTATAGCCAAAGAGGGTTAGAAAACACATGGAAATCCCTCCATGTGATTACAGCCCAGTTTTAGGTGAGAAGTCTGTATGCAGCTCTCAATTCCATGTCCCTCACTTATTACAACATGGACAGCCAAAGTCAGAAGACAAGGCCAAGGTGACCCTTGTTTTTTGAGGGTTAAGCCTCAATGATTTGATGTTTCTTCTATTCAGGCAGGTTATGAAAACTTCCATATCTGGTACATAGGGACTGCTCAATGCTCTTGCAAAAAGATAAATACAGGCCTTGTCAGGAGAAATTTCATATTCTTAACAATGGTGAACTTATACAATAATCTCAAGAGTCTCAATACTGGGGAGAATAGGAATTGAAAAAATGGGAGCAAAGGAAAAATTTAAGGTGGGAAAGGGAGGGAAAGGGTATCCAATCTAGGATTGTATATGTGGATATGTGTGTGTATATGTGTGTCCCTATGCACGCATTTGCATGTATGTGACAATGCATATACATATGTATGTGTGCATATACATACCATGCATGTGTGTATACGTGGTATGCCCGCAGGTATGTTCAAGTGTTTATGTATATTGTACATGCACACACATGTGCAATGGTTCATAGGCATATATGTGCATACATGCATATGTGTGCCTGTGGGTACATGTATATGCATGCATATTTGCATGTGGGTATGTTCATGTGTGCCTGTGCTTCTGCGTATATGCATATGTGTGAGCCTGTGTGTTTGGTACATGAGATCAGTACCCTATGTCCAAACTGGTAAAATAATTCATCAGGAAGATAGTACAAGCCAAATGAAATAGGAAGCTACAACTACAATGGTCTCAAGCAGCTTTGGCATAAGAAACCCTAAAAGAGTATTAGGCACTGAGAGTAAAAAGTAGCTTCCTGAAGTCTATGCTGTTGATTTGGCACCTCTTACCAGCATTTTATATTTTAGAAGAAAGGAAAAATAATCTTTCTAGGAGGATGGAAAACATGGCAGAGGCTTGAGGAAGTCAGGACTTTGTAACATAGACAAGGAGTGGGTATATTAGCTGAAAAATCACACACTATTGTATTCTTTTCAAAATGCTATTAAAATACATCCATAGACATACATAAGTGCGTACATACACATAGCAGCACCAACTGTGAGACTGTGAGGCAGGAATACACTGTGTCCTGACTGTGTCTTAGGCTTGATTTGTACAACCAGATGCGTCAACATGCAAACACTAAAATCTAGAGCTAGAGTGACTTTATCATTTAATAAGAGAAACATGTACACACTAACACATATGGGTATTTGCTGAAAGAAATATTCCATCATTTTAGAGCAAGTTAATTGTCTTTTCCACTAAACTCCTACTGGGGTACAAACACTGAAAAATGTGTTCTCATTTGCTCATGTCTAGAGTCATGTTTTATTCCATATTAAAAAAAAAGCCTCCTCAGTTACAGGCTTTTCTTCCCTTGTGGTGTTTCAATCTTTACTGAAGCTAAGTTTATGTAACTGATTAAAACTACTGAGCAAAGACATCAAAAAACCAATTCCTAACCTAAGACAGAAACAGGCATCATGCATCTCAAATACTTCTTTATAAAACAAAAAATAAAGAGGGCACTATGACCTGAATAGAAATTTTCTCAACTGACCAAGTTAGACTTAGCTACAAGTGCTAAAGAGAAGCTTAATGCTAAGGTCAAACTTACTAGCTTGTCTTACTTATAGGATGCACTTTGTTCTCACATTTTCATATTCACATTTATGAAACTGGAATTAAATTTGCATTCATGTGTTTATTACCCCCCCAACCCCTTATTAAAAAATACCCTAACAATTACTGGAATCTCAAGACTTGTTAGTATAATATCTCATCTAGTAAAAGACACAGTTTGAGATATTAATGAGGTTTACCTTTTTATGTTTTTAACTTACTTTCTATTCAGTAATTCACTAGCCAAAGGATAGAAATGGAAGTAAAGCATCATTTAGGAGCTACTTAAAATCTTGCTGATTGGAGCTTCACCTACTTTATCCTGACCTTCTCTGTGGGTGAGGAAATCTGGCCTCTCTTGCCTTTTATTGCAGGATGGTGAAAGCTGTATTTATAAAAAAATACTTTTATATAGATAGGAATTTTAAAGTAACTGATTTTGAACCATGCACAAGTTTTAAATAATGCATTGAAAATAATTTGCACACAATTGATATAACAAAGCTCGGTAGTGGCAAGATAAGAAACCACCTTTTTCTGAAATCTCAGTGCAAAGACAAGAACGGAAATGAGAGAAAGGCAGGAGGTGGTGGGATCAACAAACTTGAGAGACTTCAACTTGCATGACCTTGATATCCAAAGTCAGTGGCAAAGTCATCGTGCAAAGAGCAAATGGCTGGTAATGGTGTAAGGAGATGGGCTCAGTGCAAAACAAGAGGAAAACGTGACAGGAAAAGAGGGGCAAGAGTGAGTGAAACACTAGGCATAGCTGATTTTTATAGGCATCACTGCATGGTTTTCAGCAGCTGGCACAGCATAAATGGACAACTGGTTTAATGCCCAGAAAATAGCTGACAAGGTAGGTACGGTGAAAGGTCAGAGGACAAAATAACTAAAGCGCATAGCTGGAAATACTGGTCAAGAGGTCCACACCAAGAAGGATGGAAAGAGTGAATACCACAGAATGTCTAGAGAGAGTTATATTGAAAAAGGACTGGGTTTTATGTGATCCATCAGTTGGAATGAATGTGAAAGACCCTTTTCAAATATGGAAAATACTACATCCTTCTGTATCCACTATCCTAGACACTACCACTGGCCCAAAATGCAGTTGTTAACCTTAGTACATTCTCTTCCAGCTCAGAACCTATCCACTGTCTACTCTGAGTAATTCTACATCCTCAATTTTTCTTAACTGTATCCCCTCTTCTTCATAGCTATTGCCATTGGCATAGTGGTTAACATTACTGAAGTCTGTCAGAGGAACTTACATTTTAACTTTTTTTTTTTTGGCCACTTATTGGCTAAGAGACCTTTGGTGAGATAATTCATCCCTCACCTTCAGCTTTTCCATCTGTAATACCTGCTCTTTTGAGCACGTGAATAACATGATCCAAGTAATGTACCTAGCACTGTGCATGGCACCCAAGAAATGTTAACTATTTCATAAATAGTTGGTAGCTATACTATTATTACTTCAGTTTTAGTTTACATCTCCATCTTTCCACTAGTGTACTGCAAAAGTTCGTTAACTCGTCTTCCTGCCTCCTGGATGGACTTCCTCTCAAATCCATTTACCATGTGTTTCCAGGTGATGTCTATAAAACACAGGTTTTTGTCACTTTTCTGTTTAAGAATCTTGTGATGGTTTCCTAATGTCCTTAGGTTAGAATTTGAATTAACCGTGCCAATAAGGTTATTTAAAATCTGTCCTTTGTTCCTTCCCTACAACCTTTCTTACTCTTTATGCTGTTACCAGTTTGGGGTGTGTGTGTGTACGTATGTATTTATATGTATACACACACCCATACATAAGGTCTCTTGAATTTCAGGTTCAAAACAGGAAGTTATAATGTTTCACTTCTTTCTCTCCTTTCATCTATCTCTATGTCAGTCTACCATTCAATTCTACCACTGAAGCAAACCCTTTGGGGGTTGTGCCTGATTCAGAAAGACTCCCCTTAACTTACCCACGGGTGTGGGATGCCAGAGACTTCACCACCTAACTTGGCATTCTTTGTTCCAGATTATTGGACCAGATGTGGACACTTGACCAAGCTGGATCAAGCATAATCTTTTTCCTTTCCCTCTCTTACTCACTTGTTCTATTACCTTGAACTATTTCTAAAATAGGTTTTAAGAGCCACTTTCTCAAAGATGATGTAAAATTTCAGGGTGTCAGCAGGGCTATTCTGCCATGTAAACTGAATGAAGGAAAATGGGTGTTACAATGGTAAACATATGCAGAGACAAAGAAGATGTCCTAAAACTCATTTTTGCATTCATTCTAGCTCCCTTGTTGCACGAACAAGCAAATTCGTGCCTGACCTGGACACACTGGAGGGAGTGCATGAAATGAAATTCATATGAAATACAAAGGATTATGCTTAGAAAAGGAAAAAAATAATTTTTGTAAAACCAAAGTAGAAAAGTGCTGGAGAGAAAATGAGAGAAGACCAAACCACCTGGGAAACAGGAGCTCACACAGGCAACCCACATTGTAGGAAATGGGAAGTACAAAGCAGGAAACTGACTTGGTGAAGGACATGTGGGACTGGAGTAGGAGGAGACAAATGTCCACCTTCTGGTCACCCCCATGGTCTCCTCCAGAGCTCAGGTTCAGTTTTTGGGGTGCACTGGATTCAAATTCTGATGTGTTCACCTTTAGAGAGGACTATACTTGAGAGACCTCTTGAAGCACAGACCTGACTCATGAAGGGAGGGCCTCAGTTCTCAATGTGCGCATTTAATGAAATACTAAGAATACTTGGGGGAGGTTTCTTAGGAGATGGAAAAATATGGAATTTGTATGAGAAGAGAATGGTCTTTCGCTTTCTTGTATCTTCATCTGTACTTTCATTGTGCTTTGCGCTTTACTAAAAAGCTGCGAGAAAGAATATTAGTCAATGTTGGCAAATGACCCCAATTATGTGGCACTGCACAAGTTTTATTTCTTGTTCATTGCAGGACAGTACAGATGGGTAGGAAAAAGGGGTAGTGGGCGGGAAGGAAGCCTCTGACCCATGTAGCCACTCAGGGACTCAGGCCCCTTCTTGTGGCGGCAAGGCTCTTCTAGGTCCTCCGACCAAGGTCCTCTCCTTTCCTTCGGCCAGTGCCCAGAGAAATACAAAAGAGGATTGCATGTACAAGGATTTATTTTCCATCTCTGGAAATGGTGAGTGCTATTTCCTCCCACACATTCCATCGTCAAGAACTCACACACACGACTACATCTAACCTCAACAGAGGCTGAAATTCAACTTCAGTTGTCTGCTCAAGAGGAAAAGGGATAATGGATTCATGAACAATTAGTGAGTATTTGCCACTTGTATTGTACCATTTCACCCTTGCAATGACCACTCAAAATTAAAGGTGCAAATGCTATTGTTCTGATAAGATAGTATATACATGTATGATAAGTAGGTATATGAAACACATCCCCATTTTCCCCACCTCATGGTAGAAAGTACTCTTTAATTGTGACTTTTTGTTTTACTGAGTCTATATACAAGGATACGAACTTTCTGACTATATCTTAGGCAGCCACTAACCATCAGTAGGAATCTAGTTTTCTTTCCAACCCTATCCTATCTCAACAATGATTAAAATTTACCCAAGACAGCAAGAAAGTCCTGTTCATATTCAGTGATCAGAGAAATGGTTGGACCAGAAAACTGTCAGTATCACCCTTTTGCATTTGGTTAAATTGTAGCTTCTATTTTACCTTTACATAAGTCTCTGAACACCCTTTCCCTACGTGCTGGGGACTACCTACAAATCAGAACTACTTCAAGACCTATAAAGGCTATGGTGTTTTAGAGTCCTCAAGAGCAATAAAGTGCTTTGCTACCTGTATACATTTTCAGTCCGGTTTAGACTTCCACACCAAAGCCTAATGGAATACAGCAGTTTAAATGCCCGAGACTCCAGGCAGGGTTCAAATACTAGGTTCTAGAATTTCTCAAGGTTTATTCTGTACAATTCATGCTATTATTTGTGGTGTGTTTTTAATAACACCTCTATGTGTTACGAGTCTAAAACATTGCTAAGCATAGAGCAGAGGACGCAACTGTGTACTACCATGAACAGCATGAATTAATCCTAACTAGTGTTAGAAGAAGCCATCCTTCCCCTTCCCACCACAACCAATAAGTACAAAGCTTTGCTGTTTATTCCCTTTTAGTTTCAAATTCAGAAATAAATTACAGTGGTAGATAAATGGTAGGAAGAATCTTAGGGGTAGACTCCAAGGTAATCAAATAAATAACATATTCTGAAGTTCCATCCAGAATAACTAGTAGGAGGAAAATGAAATATGAACACAGATTTCCATCAATTATTCTACATTTGAAAAGTTAGTTTCATGAGTTGAGGTATTATTTTTCTGTTTCATTCAAATATGTGTTCATCCATTAGCTGGTTTTATATCAGCATTAGACGATCACCTAGTTTGATCATCACGCAACCAACAGCAACAAGGTAACCACAACTGAAAGAGTTATTACAAGAACGGCAGTAATATTTACCATTAAGAAATAATTTCCAGTCTTCTAGCACTTTTCACATTCCAATACACCAAGATCACAGAGGTAGTCAGCATTGTAAGGGGTTTTCTTCATCAGGTGCTTCCGCAAACTCAAAGTAATATCAAGTTTCTTGACAGTGACTTTTGCCAACTTCAAGTTATTCCAACTCCGATCAATGCACATTACAGAATTGACTTGAAAACAATACACCCGAGCTCCTCTACCTCCATTCCAGATTCTACCAAATCTAACACATGCCCTCTTCTCCTACCTGAGGTGCCACTTCCTGGCTTCCTAGGAAGAAGGCTCAGAAGACATCACATTTCAACATTAGGAATTCTAGCTCAGAAGCACTGTACAAAAATTTTTAAATACACAAATCAGGCTGATTCTTTCAACTCTAACACAGCAGCAAGAAGCAAAACCAGCTAACCCATACAACGTTACTGTAATTCAAAGTCCCTCTATGAGATTTTATTCAAAGCCCCCTTTCTCCATTTTTCTGGCCTGCACATCCCTCTTCCATTGTGGCCCCTTCCCTTTTTGTCATTGCTGTTTCCATACTCAATATTGGTATTATATCTTCTGTTTGAACATATTTTACATTCCTAATTATAGTGAGGGGTGAGGGTGGAATATTCTTTTATGAGAGGCATTTACTTTTCCCCCACAAGTAATGACTTCACTCCAAGTAGTAAGTTTTGTATTATGGGCCTTACATTAAATGATGTATGAGGGATGGCTCCTCTTGGAGAAGAGGTCCTGCGACTATAGCCCTCCAAAAAATAAAATTGTTCAAGTAAACACAAAGTTGGGTAAGGGTGTATCCAGAGAAATTATCTGTAGCAGCAAATAGGTGTCATTGGTCAAGACAGGGACCCAGAGTGCAGAGGAGACTGAAAAGATGACGGCCATGCCGCCTGCAAGGTTGATTCCACAGACGAATTCTACCACAAAGTTCTCTAAGTAACCAAACTCAGAACTATCTGCAGGTAATTTTTTACCTTCAAGGAAGGGCTTCTCTTAGTTGTTTCACTCCATGTCCTGCTCTTTCCTTCTGTCTCTTATGGCTAAGAGAAAGGACTGGAAAGAGAGACATCAACCAAAGTAACAACAAAAAGCAAAACAAGTTTTTGCCCTTGTTTACTCTCCCCTAGTAGCCTAAAAGAAAACTCTGTGCTCCATCCTACAATGACCTAAGCTATTGACATACTTTCCTAAAATAAGTCAATGAGCCTATAGACCAACTCACTGAAGTATTTGTTGGGTTCTAATAGAGATACCTTGGGGTTTTGGGGGTAGATTCCCATGATTCATTGCTTACGTACAACACCCAGTGCTCATCTGGGGGAAAAAATGAAAAATTTTCTAAATGATATAAAGTAATCTTTCTTGAATAAAATAAATTGTACCCAATTCACCTGTTGCTTAATTAACGATTTAATGTGTTCTTTTTAAAGCTGTATACAATTTACTGGGTCACCTAGCATATATTATACATGGCTTTGGATTGGAAGTTTCTCAACTATTTGTAGACAAGCCAAGGCATGGTATGAAACTATGACAAAGCAGGCTGGAAGGGCTGCTATGTGCATGTGGTTGTGTATGTATGTTCATGCATGAGTGCAAGAGAAAGAGCAAGACAGGCATAGAGCTCAAGCTGGAGTGAGCAAGAAAGCACAAATAAAGACACTTGAACAAAACAAGAGCAGCAGTTCTTGGAAAAACATTTACGATTTAAAGGACTCACATTGTGGCAAAAACAGCCCTTTCTTCATTAAAACAAAGTGAAATTCAATGAGAGACATGGCCCCATAGAGCGAAGCAAGACCCAAGCCAGAACATCAATGTATAAACAAGTACGTTGGTAAGGTGGAGATGTCCTTGGACCATAGAGAGAAGACCTGGAAGGAATGAGAAGGCACAGCTTTCCCAAGGAAAGACGTGATACTCAAACCCAACCCATTCTTTCTTTCATTACCTTGTGTATGCGATTTAGTCACCCACATGTGGAAGATCAAATGCTATTTCATTCGTGTGAGTGAATGGGCAAGAGTTAAAAAGATTTGCTCATTAATAGTCCAATCAGCATGCTGTATCAGTTATTATAGGTGTATCAAACCTTCCTTTGCCATTTCAGGGTGGTTCCTCTTCTGCATTAAAAATATGTCAATAACTCTCCCCCACATCTCTCCGAAGGCAGGGAACATACTTTATAGTTTTCTCTAACTGTTGCAATGTTCAAAATGGTGTGAAAATTTCTTAAATAAGCCAGTTCCTTTGATTAAATCAGGATATACCTCTAGTTGCTAAATCAAGTATTCTCTAAAAAGGGACTTGTAGGTAATAACATTTAAAGAAGTATTTATTTTTAGTACAGTTCAAGTTTATTACACAATTCATTAAAATAAGACAATATTTATACAGTGAGGCAGGCAGATCCTTTCCCAGTGCAAAGCAGAAAATACTACAGTGCGGTAATAATGAAAGCTACAATTAAGTGTCCTACTAACTAGGATGCAGGCACTTTGCCAAACACTTTATTACACATCAATTCAGTGAACCCTTATGACAATGAATGAGGTGAAGACTCTCTGATCCTTTCTTTTCCAAAGGAGGACACAGAGCCAGAGCTTAAGTGACTCGCCCAAGATCTCACAGGTGCTTCATGACAAACAAAGCCAAAGTTGGCCTGATTCCAAAGCCAATGGTTTCAAACATTATTTGTCAGGAATCCATGTTATTTTTCCTTCTCACTGAAGCTTCACAGAGTTAAAGAGTAATTGCTACCATATGCTAATTTCATGCACAGTAATTTGAAACGGATATAAAAAATCATGATAATGCTGCTATTTTACACTTCTACCTTTCAAAGCCGTTCAGAGTATTCATAACTTCATGTTTATACAGCTTTAGCCAAGTCAAAAAGGTGCCTCATTTAACCATGAATTTGCAACTTATGCAAAAATCCTACATGCTCCAAGGGGGGGGGGATGCAATGGTTGAGAAAAAAAAGCAATAGCTAGAACACAAATATTCCATTTTCCATAGAACTGCCACATTTCTTGTGTACATTTCTCCAGCAGCTGTTGTTTAGGAAGGTGCTACTGGTCACACTGAAAATGTGGCAGTTCTGTCCTATTAACATAAATATTTTTACCTGAATAATTCCTGCTGTTCTTTTGAAACTGAAATTAATTCATATTGCTTTCCCTCGTTTCCCCCAAAACTTACCAGTTTTTTTTTTTTTAAAGCAGAGAACAACTGTGTGTGCTGGTGCTGAACCAAGCACATTTCTAAAGAGCGATTTTATTTTTCTAGCACAAGCTATACCAAGAAATGGGATAATGGTACTGAATATATAATCAATACATATTCAAATGGAATCAGTTTATTTTGCTTTTAAAAATGTATCCCCTCAAGATGGGCTGAGCTGTGATATTCACCATCTATTGCTAATGGTATCAAATCATTAGTGGCTGGCTTCGTGCTTCCTCTGAACAAGAGTTTCATATAACCCAGACTAGAATGGCCACACTGATTTAATCACCCATTCTCGGCCCCAAGAGAGGATGCTTGCTTATATGCATATTGGTGTACAAGAGCAGTAAGGAGCAAGACATCGGAAGTAGTGTGCTCTGGGTTCAGATCTCAGCCCAGTCCTTTTCCAGGTGAAGCTTAAACTCACTACCAAGCTTATGCATTCTCAATAGAAGTGGGAGAATATTAACCATTTCAGAGGCAGTCATTGCACTGTCCTACATCCAGAGCTGCATAGAGGTCATAGTTTGTGTCAATGGGGACTTTGTAGATTTGTACAGTGAGCAACCAGAACATACAAAGCCTGCTCAGGGGTTGTGGGGATTCAAACCATTATGTGCCTAAAATAGCCTAGCCCCTAGTATGTAGTAAGTTCCCAGGGAATGCTAGCTTTTTATTATTTTTTATCTTGGTGTGTATTATCTTTTGCTTCTAGTTACACAATCTAATATTTAAAAGACTTAAGTACTATGGTCCATGTTTCATCTGATTCCCCTATCAAGGGGATTTTTTTTTAAGTTTTTTGAGTTAAGTACTCTTTCTATCTTTTTAGATAAACTGTCTGCAAATTTCATTTCTCTTACCATGATTTATCAGGTCTCTGAAGAGGTCTGAAGAATTTGAGATGCCCTCAACTGCACTATGTAAAAATTCCCCCTAAACCTCAATATACTAATGCATTTGGAGAAGTGAGTTTGGAGCCAGACTGGGTCAAATCCAGCCCTATTTTTAGCTCTTTCATTTCTCCAAGTTCATCTGTTAAGCCTCAGTTTTCTCATTTGTACATTGGGGAGAATAATTCCTATCACAGAGCATTATTGGGACTGCTGAGGAAGACAATGCATAGCGAAGTGTTTAGCAAAAGCCTGGCTCATGGGTGATACTGAACCAATCACCACTACATTATTACTAGCTGTTAGTCTGTATCTCTCAGCCACTGGCAGAGGGATATTAGATCCAGAAGCCTCTTAAACTTCAAGTCATGCCACAGGAATGTTGCCCCATGAACTCAGCGGGGTTCAGAATTCTTAGAAAGATAATCAGCAGGGCATTGTTCTAGTTCTATCTTTGTTATTGTAAAGACCTGCTCAGCATACTGATTCTTATAAACCTTAGCAGCTTCATCTGTAAAACACGGCGATTAGATTCAGGGATGTCGAAAGAGGTCTCTTGAAGTACAGGCTTCTCTGATTTAAATACAAGGTAAAATAGACATAACTTTTGTTAGGATTTTTCTCTTTTTAGTTACTTCTTTAGAGTTTGGATGTTACACATGTAGCCATCCCTGCTCGATGTTCACAGCACATTTTGCTGATGGGTCTAGCTATTCTTTTTACTGAGCTTGGAAGAGACTTCAGAATCCTACTCAACACAGTATTCCAATGTGTTGAGCCACTATCAACCCTTTGGCTTTTGATTTGAAGAACTTCACATATTTGCAATCTTAAGTACTTAGAGCTGTCTTTTGTAGTAGCCCTGTATTTTTCCTTGCCACTACACTTAATTTTTTGTAACTCACTAACCATAGAATGGATTCTCAGTTTGGGGAAATTTACATGTAAGGTACCTAATTCTTTAAAAAAAAATACAATTTTCAGCCCTTCTCTATTCCTCCCGCTGTGTGTTTCTAAGCAATGTGGAGAGGGGGGTAAGCCACTGAATAGGCAACTGTAGCTGTAGTGTTCGAAGTACAATGGCACTTAGAAAATCAAGGGCTAGGTAGATGGGTGGAAAAGACATGCAACTAATTCTGGAAATCAAATTAATTGTTTCTAGAAAAGGCCATGGGCAAGAATGTTCTAATGTAGGGAGGGGTGCACCCAAAACCTGATGGAGAGACAGATACTATGGCCTGGTTGGGAAAGGTTAGGTCATTCAGAACAGCCAAGCATACCATAGAGTGGACTGGGAATATGGGAGACACAAAGTGAGAAGGTGATCAGAAGGCATGATGTTTTAAAAAAAAAAAAAAAGAAAGAAAGAAAAAGAAATTCACTACTTTGATTCGAGAGAGAACTTTAAAGGTAAAGACATGAACAAAAAACACCCCCCCCCCCACCACCCTGGGCTGGGGGAGAGTAATGGTAAAAGGAATATTAGGGAAAATAGCTCTTTATGTCAAATTATTTCATATAAATAAAGTCTCATATAATGAGAAAAAGGGCAGAGGAGAAATTCCCCTCTATAGCATTTGGAGTTAGGTTTATTGTCCTGTCCACAATAAAGGCAAATACCAGAGCACTTGTACCCTAAATGTGACAGCAATTAATATACTTAGAGCTTCTAAAGATTTATTTTTTGGTGTTACATAACCCAAATCTTAACATCTTGGAATGGTGCTTATGCCAACAGAGTATAGGCACATAGCATTAAAGAATGAGAATTCCACTTGGTTGAATCAAATTTTATCTATGGATATGCCCAAATATGCCAGGCACTGTGGTAAATGGTGGAAATAAGGCCATGAACGAATTAAGATGCCTTCAAAGGGCTTCTCATCTAGCCTATAGACATTCATCAACCGTTGAGACAAGCACTTACAAGGAAAAGTTATGTATATAAAGAGGATCACATGAAAGGACACTTTAAAAAGCAGGACTCAGGGAGGCTGTAGAAGTTTAACACATTCTGAGTCCTAAAAGGCGAAGAAGAAAAATAAGGGGACAGAGCCCCAGGTTTCTCAAGTGCTAAGACATGCGTCACCCTGTGGCGGCATTTTTGTTTGCTTTAACTAGTGGGGAGGGGATGCTCCTGGCACCTAACCTAGAGCCCAGAATTGATAAATACCCTGGGATGTATAGGTCAGCTTCCTCTGAGAATTATCTGGCCCAAGTGTCAGTAGTATCAAGGATGAGAAACTGAGCTAGAGTGAACAGCATCTCTGCCTCAGGCCTCACAGCGGCAAGAACCAGGCAAAGGTGCAAACTGAAGGAAGGTCAGGGGCTGCACTGATGCGGGAGCATGAGCTGAGGTCCCAATATGGCAAGGACCACATCGTGTCTCACAGGTACAGGGTTTGGGTGGTTGTTTTGCCTAAGGCAGTGATGAGCCTCCCGAGATATTTAAGCAGGACAGCCACAGGCTGATTCCCTTAAAATTTACTGGCATGTGAGTGAGATGTAAGGAAAAAAGGTGAAAAGTGAGGTAAGAACCCAGAGAGGCATCAAGAGGAGACCGGGATGCTAAATATTAGCAAGGCCTCAGCATTAATGCAAACATTTGTAATCACAGAGCAATTCATTTTAGCTTACGAAGTTTTATCCACCTTCTTTCAGAACAATACTGCCTAATCTTTGCCCCATCTGTTTTCTGTTGATTTGTCTCAACATTTATGGAGTACTTTCATGTAAAGAAAAGGGAGGGTCACCATTTTGGATACAGATGAGGAAGTCAGCTCCTGATGGTATAGTATGAACATGCTAAGCATTAAAAGGTTAAGATAAAAGATGTGGTAAGAAATGACAGGAGATTATATTGTACTCTTCCATAGATGATTAAGAGAAGCAATTAAACTACTCTTGCTCTGTGTATTTCAAGAGTCATCTCAAGTTTTAACCTTATTTTACTTTGGCTTTCCTATCTCAGCTGGCTCTGATGTGAGTAGGTGGATGGGGAATTTGTGTGTTTAATTGGTTTTTTTTTTCCTCCCTCCTCCAGAAACACAGGTATTCCTCAAAAACCAGTCACAGATAATCAAATCTAGATAGCAACTTCCCAAATTCTAACCCTTTAATACACATCTCATGATCATTGCCAATTCACTTATCACTTGAATTCTTAATATTTTTCTGTAAATACATTTTTTTAATCACTGTTCTAGATAGAAAATCCATTTAACTAGACATAAATACAAGTTAGATTAAAAAACACAATTTAAGGGACTCAACACAATGTGGGGAAATTCAAGCTAACTATTCTTGTCTGATAAAGAGACCAACATGAAGCTGCTGCATTAAAAAAAATCAAATTCACAGATTTTAGAGAAGTATTCACGTCTATCATCAAACAGAAGCTTCCCTAATGGCCAAGAGTCGGCAATCTGGCCTGGCAATTGTTTTTGTACAAATGGTGAGCTAAGAATGATTTTTATGTTTAAATGGCTAGGGAAAAAAATCCGAGTAAGATTAGCATTAAATGACATGTAAAAATTACATGAAACTCTAGTCTCAGTGTTTATAAAAAAAAAAAGGTTTATTTGGAGTCACAGCTATCATTTATTGTGCTGTATCATACTATCTACAGCTGGGTTCTTTTTAAAATGGCTGAGCTGAATAGCAGTTACAGAGACTGTATGGCCTGCAAAGCTTAAGGTATTTACTATCTAGTTTTTTAAAATAAAAAGTTCGTTCCCTCTCCTGTGTGATCCACATCAGGCACTCTACCTAAAATTACTGTGTACCACCTGTGGTATATATAGCTCTAACACTGGAAAATTCTGTTTTGTGAATGAACATTGCTAAAGATTGGGGTTTTGCATGCCACACAAAAAGCAATAAAGCTCCAGAGAAGTGGGTATCCCTTTGGTAAATGACAACATCAAAAGCAAGAGTAGATAAATATTACACAATTATATACAGAACATATCCAAATTTCTGGCTTTTAGAGGCAGACTGACTGGAAAAATGAATAGAAATAAGTTTGGTGACTGTTCCTGTTTGTGTACAAACAGGCTATTTATCTACTTGTGAGGATGATGTTGGGTTTTTTCCTCCATATAAACAGTGAAATCCATTCTGATGAACACAGTGATAACACGGTGAAGTCTCAACTTCTATACTTAGTTTCACCTAATGCACTTACCACAGCTAATGAGAGCTATTCGTGCACACCTTGAAATTTAAAAAAAAAAAAGCCTAATTCTCCAAAGTGTGGGGAATGAAAAAAATGATTAGCAAGCTCTGTCTACACCAACAAGGCTACCACCACCAACTCATTTAAAGAACATACTAAGTAAGCAAAGCAATGACAGACTGAATAAGTGCATCATGATGGCTTCTCTGAAGAAAACAACACTCTGCTGTTATATAAAAGCAGTCAGGGGCACAATATGCCACTAATTTATCAAAGCTAAGTACAAAAAATAAAACTGAGTCACCTTAGACCTGCAGAAAGTGATATTCCTCTGTTGAGTGGAGACCTCCGAATCTTGAGCATGCTGTGCAAAAGAATCACCACCTTTTATAGCTTTTAAAAGCCTGATTCCCAGGCCCCGACCCCAATTAACCAGCACCAGGGTTTAGTAAAGATGCTCAGATGATGCCAATAGGCAGCCACAGCTGGGCACCATTGCTAGCCAACTATCCTACTGTGGGCCCCGCTGCTTGCAAGACGTTAAATGGGCTCACTTGGGATGAGAAATTGAGTTGATAAGGTGCACATGAGGTGGAATGAACAAAAGGAATTCTAGGAGGATATCACTTGAGAAGGCTGATGGGTTTGCAGATCTCTGAGAATACTAAAATTTTAACTTGAGGTTTATAGTGCCTGTCTAAAAATCTTAAGTTAATGGAATGTAAAAAGTTCATCCAACTAATTAGTCTGTTCTGTTTCCATGACTTAAGTTATTTTTAAAAGTTAAAAGGAATGATTATGCCAGGTTCCTTGAATTCCTCCTTAAGCTAAATCTTTGGGGGAACAGGAACTGGGAGTAAAGGATATTCCCATAAGTGACAAGCTGTCACACATGGCGATGATAGCAGTGCTGCCCTAGTCAGTACACTTTGAGATATAAATCAAACAAAAGGCATTGAAGGCTATCTGCATATTGGTTTTGGTGCTGAGTACAGAATCATCTGAGCTATATTTCTTCCACCATCATCCCCAGATCCCTTCACCCTGACTTGTGCTTAATAACCCTTGCATTAATCAACATGGGTTTTGCCCAGAAGCTTCTTAAAAGGCAGATGACAGGGGGAGGAGCATCAGTTGTTAGCATATGACAGTTACTCAGTTCTCCAGCAACAATTCCTCAGTTTACCCATTGAGACTAATCCTTAGGAGATTAATTTTTGAGTCCTCTGAATCAAGCCCAATTTTTGCTTCTAGGAACCCAGTCTGTCTTCCAGGAAAATTATGCAAGTATTTAAACTTCTCTTAAAAACTGAGAACAAACTGAGGGTTGACGGGGGTGGGAGGGAGGGGAGGGTGGGTGATGGGTATTGAGGAGGGCACCTGTTGGGATGAGCACTGGGTGTTGTATGGAAACGAATTTGACAATAAATTTCATATTTAAAAAAATAAAAATTCATTTATTAAAACTTTAATTTCATAGAGCAAATGTCAAATAAAATTTGGCAGAGGGATTTTTTTAGCATGAAAAGTCTCATTATTCTCACTTTTTCTGCACCCCATCAAACACCTTTGGCCAATCCCTCCTTAACCAATGGGGACAAGATTTCTCACACTTTGGAGAGTTAGTAGGGCATTTTCTGGTAGTGGAATGGTATGAATTAATATTCCTGGAGGCTATGATTTTGCATATATGGAGCACCATCTACACAAAATGCCAGGCACACTATCCTGACAGCTCATCACAAACCCATGAGTTAGACAATATTATCCATGAGTTAGACAATATTATCCCTAATTACAGATGAAAGAGCTGAGCCTCACAAAGGCTATGTAAAATGCCTCATATAATCAGTGGTTATTCTATGATTCATACCCAGGCTGCCTGACTGTAAAATATGGGCTCCCAATCTCTATACTGCCAACTGGATACATGCAGGGCAACCAAGCAGCACTTCTGGGGACCAATGGAAGATCTCACAATAGCATCATTCCTAGCACAAATGGGTATGTCATACTACAGGCTATCTGCCACAATGCTATGGTATAATGATGCCATTGTAGAAGAAAACCCAAGGTCATTTGACAAACTCTCAGCAGTTCACCATTTTCTTTGTTAACCTATTGATCTTTTTCTTGGGGAGGAAGCATGTGACTAGATAGCAGGTCTTCCTACCATATCACAAACCGGTTATGGATAAATACAATTGTTTCTACCAGAAACACACAAACAAATTGGATAAGCTTTTGAGGAATATACTTTAAAAATCATGGGTACATAGTTAATTGCTTGCAACTCAGGAAATGTGGTTTAAGTGATGCTGACAATGAAGTTCTGCCTTCAGTAATATTCCCCATGGGAGTAATTCTCATATATTGGTCTAGGCACTGGTTGTGTCCAGTCACTAAGATGCTTATTAAAAATGCAGATTCTTAAGGTTCACCCAAACTGAATCAGACTATCCAGGGGTGATGATCTGGAAACTGTGTTTCCAACAAAGCCCAAGTGATGGTAGTATATACCCAGAATTAGGAACTAATTCACTAAGTTAGAGTGAATAGGGACAATTGCCTCGGACCAATCCATTTGACTTTTTAATAAATATTTACTGAGCGAATACTGCCTGCCAAGCACTGTGGAACTTGGAGAACGGGCTGTGAACAGGGCAGATAAGGTTCATCATATGGAGTTCACGATCCAGTGATGGGCAACAGCAGTAACCAAGTAGATGTATGCATAAATGAGATAATTTCAGGTGTGGCATTACAGGATGGTAAAACGGGAAAGAATATGGTGGTGAATCAAGGAGGTAGATGATTAGATAGAAAATAAAGGCAGGGAGTGAAGAAAGAGGCATCCCACTTTCCCAAATGGTACTAGAAAAATAGCCCAGACATTAACCATGCAGGCAGTTTCAAATTTCATATCCCCAGTAGTTAGAAATTAGGACAGATCAGTCATTGCTTATCACATACCTGAGGCAAGGACAATGTCTTGGGGACAGATGGTTTGACACTAGGCCTGAAGTGCCTCAGCCTATAATCTTTCCTCTGCCCGTGGGGTTCCGCCCCTGTAATCTCCCCAGAGACCTCCCCGAAAACCCCTAGTTTTTCCATCCACCAGGAACCACTACATCTCTGCCTAGATGTGGGGGACTTAGGGTTTGAACCAAGTTCTGTTTGATTGCAATGACCATGCTCTTTCTAAAAACTGTAAGATGAAATAAAGGATTAATATTTGGCGGGGGTTATTGGTGGTTGGGCAGCACAAGAGGATTGAAGAAATGGGATACAACAGAAAACTCTTGGCCCATGTCCTCAGCTCCATGGTCATTCACACTATTCACTTTAAACTGATCTTCACCAGGTAAAATGTCTGCTGATGGAAGACACAGTGTGGCTTCCTCAGGCCTCCACTTCCATGTCTGGCTCTGTTTACTTCCTTCTCTTGAACCTTTCCAGAAAAAAAAAAAAGAAGGAAATGTTCTTAGTTGTTCTAATTCTTAGTTTTTCCACCTATAAGTGAAGATGTAGTGAGAGCATATCTGTAGTTAGAGGACTAATAATTCTTATAAATTTTGCAGTTGAAAAGATGAGGAGAGATGATGCCATAGGTAGATGAAGGTAGGGGAGAATATAAATCACAAGGGCATGAGATTGAATGGCTATGGAATAAATAACTTTTTCCAGTGGATCCCAGTGTGTAGGACACTGGCCACTCATGAAAAGATAGTAGGTGTGATAAAGTGTCCAATAGCTTTGAGTCTCTATAACATTCTCACTGGAAATAACTTGTTTCTAATTTTCCATCAACCTTTCTGAGTACATTAAGGAGAAAGACTCAGTTTGTTGCTAGCATTTATATATATATATAAATATATATATATATATATATATATATAAGTTATATATTTATATATATATATAAATATATATAAATATATAAATATATATATATATATAAATTTATATATATATATAAATATATATATAAGTTATATATTTATATATATATATAAATATATATATATATATATATATAAGTTATATATATATATATATATAACTTAAACATTGTATGTATACATAAAATTCTACTTGTTATTCTGGTGTTCCATTCTGAATAGTGATAAAATGTTTTTATTCCAAGTATATTTAAGTTAAAAGGGAGAAATGAATTTATTTTTTTTCTTTTTTTTTTTTTTTTTTTAATTTTTTTTTTTCCACATTTTTATTTATTTTTGGGACAGAGAGAGACAGAGCATGAACGGGGGAGGGGCAGAGAGAGAGGGAGACACAGAATCGGAAGCAGGCTCCAGGCTCTGAGCCATCAGCCCAGAGCCTGACGCGGGGCTCGAACTCCCGGACCGCGAGATCGTGACCTGGCTGAAGTCGGACGCTTAACCGACTGCGCCACCCAGGCGCCCCAATTTATTTTTTTTCAATATATGAAATTTATTCTCAAAATGGTTTCCATACAACACCCAGTGCTCATCCCAAAAGGTGCACTCACCATCAACCCTCAGTTTGTTCTCAGGAAATGAATTCAAATAAAGATCAAGCAAATAAATTATAGGGTGGTATAGATGTGGCTAAAATGGTGATGGAAAATGGCTGAAGTTTGGTAAATGCTATCTAGCACAATCTCCTTTCTTTACAGGTAAAAACCCTTAGGTCCAGAGAACTGAACTAAGTCACAGCCACACAACCAAGATATCAACTGACAATTTAGTACAGATTTGCTAGAAAGTCTTTCCCAAATAAGTACAGTACAGTATCTGTCAGAATTCAGAAACTTTCTAGCAAATCTGTATACCAACTCAGGAAAAACAGAGAAAGAATAGGTGTAAACCCTCCATCTGTCCTTTCTAATTGTGGGCCAATAAAAAGTCACCAGATATATCTAGGGGCGCCTGGGTAGCTCAGCCAGTTAAGCATCCAACTTCAGCTCAGGTCATGATCTTGTGGTTCATGGGTTCAAGCCCAGTGTTGGGCTCTATGCTGACAGCTTGGAGCCTGGAGCCTGCTTTTGATTCTGTCTCATTCTCTCTCTGCCCCTCCCATGTTCGCTGTCTCTCTCTCTTAAAAAATAAATAAAATAAATAAATAAACTTAAAAAATATTTTTAAAAAGTCATCAGACCTATCTAAGCTTTATTTTCCTCATTTGTTGAAAACAAAGAAACCAACCAACAATGCCAATACAAGGATAACAACACTTACCTTGGAAAGCTGTAAAAATTAAGGCATGTGACAATGTAAGGGCCTGGCACACAGAAAGTGACAATATAATGCAACATTCAGTTCTTTCCTCCTGCCCCTCAAAATATGTTTTGAGATTTGAATGACTGGAAAGCATGTATTCCTTCCTAATTTCCACTTCTCTCATGCCAAGATGATTTTTCCATTCAAATAAGAGGTGGGGTTCAAGGGTTCATGGGGCAAGAATTGTGTTACACCTGAGGGACACTTTTTACAGAAAGAAAATTAGTAAATTATTTAGTAAAAAGAAAAAAAACAGAGTTTTTTTTGTTTGTTTTTGCTTTTTCCTTTTTTGAGAGAGAGAGCTTAAATTGGGGAGAGGGGCAGAGGGCAGAGGAAGAGAGAGAGAGAGAATCTTAAGCAGGCTCCCTGCTGACTCTGGGCTTGATCCCATGATCCTGGGGTCATGACCTGAACCAAAATCAAGAGTTAGATGCTCAACCTGAGCCCACCCAGGTGCCCCCACTGAGAGCTTTTAAAAAGAGCAGATGAATAGGTAAGAACTGAGTTAAGCACTTTTCTCTTTCTGAAGACCGATAGAATTTAATTAGAACAGGACCCACTTCTCCAACTATGATAACCCTCTGCTGGAGACCAGTGAAGAAACTGGGGGGGGAGGTGGTGGAGATCATTTAAAATATCCCATTTTCTTCTTTAAAAGATCTATAGAGGGGCACCTGGGTGGTTCAGTTGATTGGGCATCTGACTCTTGATTTCAGCTCAGGTCATGATCTCATGTTTCATGAGACTGAGCCCCACATCAGGTTCTGTGCTGACAGCTCAGAGCCCACTTGGGATTCTGTGTCTTCCCCTCTCTCTGTCCTTCTTTTACTCATACTTGCATGCTCTCTCTCAAAATAAATAAATAAACTTAAAAAAAAAGATCTACAGAGATAATTAAATAAATGCAGTGGTCATCTCAACTTTCTTTGTCATTGCCTGTGTGGATGTTTGTGGGGACCATGAAAATGTGCCCCTCACATCTCCTGCTGTGGGAACAGAGGTGACGAGAGCCACAGCTGCTGTCCCGTTTGGATCCACCACTGTATCTGTGCTGAGGCCAGGCTTCCCACAGCCTGCTCCTAGTCACTGACTAAACACAGTGGAGAAACTAACTCGAGTCCATTTCTGTAGGATGCAAGTAAGCTCTGATAGGCAACTTTGGCCTGTGGACTCTTCACTGTCCTGGTTGACACTCTTCTAGAATATGCTGCTGTCCGGGGCTCTTCTTCCCAATCCTGGTTCCTTCCCACTCTCCTGCCACTGGTGTCAGACTCATATTGCCATCTGAAGCCTCTCCCCACTTCTACACCTGTGCTTCAGCCTTCACAGGTGTCCCCCTGCCCCTCCCCCCACCACCAAATTTCTTGCATATCTAATCCTTAGTGTCTGCTTCTCAGAGGACCCAAAATACACAACATTGTTCCAAAAGTTTAACTACTACCAAACAGATAACTCTGCCCACGCTTTAAAATGAGTAACTAGCTGGGGATTCAGACATGTCCCATTGGTTACAATAGAAAGGGAAAAAATGTTCTGTTAGCATTTTGTGTAAACTTATGACCACATTTAATCACCCAAAGTGTACCTTCACTGACTACCAGATGTGTCATTAACCATTTCTGAAAAAAGTGAAATAAAATCACCCAGCATGAGAATGCTGTGGAATAAGTCAATACTAACAGATGGTGTTTATTTTGTCACTGCTTGTGTTAAAAAAATTACCACCTAGTTCCATCAAATCCATTTCTTTAAGGTGGAAGCTTTATGTAAAAACTGCTACAGAAAATGCAATATTTTATCAGCTGTCATTGAGTTCCTTAAAATATGAGCACTTGTTTTCATGGTTTTCAGTTTTCTAGGACATGGTGCAATACGCAGGAGATGGGTTTGTATAAATCTGACACGATGGAGTATTTTGCCAGCAGCTCTGTCTTGCAACATGCAATCTGTTTTGTTTTTCAAACAAAGTTGGGACATGAGTCAGTTGGAACACGAGTGTTTCCAGGATCAAGATAGAAATTCCTCAATTAAACAACCTTCTGCAGTGTGATATAGTCTACATAACCAACAAAAGGGGACCATTTAAATACATTATCCCATGCTCATTTTAGACAGAGTCACAAGGAGAATCATGAAAAATGAGGAGTTAGAAGACTATGTAACAACAAGGAAAGTTCACAAACCATCAAGTGAAAAAAATCATCGTACAATAAGTAAAATATGATGCCA
The DNA here is from genome assembly GCF_022079265.1 of Lynx rufus. Taxonomy (NCBI): domain Eukaryota; kingdom Metazoa; phylum Chordata; class Mammalia; order Carnivora; family Felidae; genus Lynx; species Lynx rufus. The sequence continues at coordinate 181,401,151 of NW_025814823.1, forward strand.
TTTTTCTTTCAAAATACATACACTAAGAAGTAGTCCAACAGGGTGGCTAGGAGAGGTAATACTGAACCAGGCTGTGTGAGTGTAAATCCGGGCTCTGCCCCTCTCTCTCGCTACCTTTATAACCTTGCTGAAGTCACTTGACCTGTCTCTATCCCAGGTTCTCCACGCATTAAGGGTGATAATAAGAGTGTCCATATTTCATGGGGCTCTTTAGAAGATTAAATGTAAAATTTTTTAAAGTGCCCAGCACAGCATGTCATACAAATATTATTGTTATTATTTTAATTTTTACTACATATAATTGTAGAGAAAGTCTTGGAAGCATATCTCACAATGTTGATAGTGACTCTTGCTAAACAATAAGATTGCAGATGATTTTCAAGTGTTTTTTTTTTTTTTTGTCTTGGCTTATTTGTTTAATCTAATGTTTTGTCACACATCCCAAGATATACCATTTGGAAAGGAAAGGAGAAAAAGGGAGAAGAAGGAGGAAAATTCTCACGTTTTTGCCCTACCAAATTCTGCTATTATAAAAAGTGTGTAATTGGCTAAAGTGGTTTATTTTTTTTTAAGTCTTAAAGTACCTTGGTCATTTAGAATTTCTCTTTAAATACCTTAACTGAAACTTTGGTGAACTCTCAACCTCAGTGCTAGCACACTTAGTGAACAAAATCACATATCAGTCAATGCGATGATGGAACAAAATGAAAACACTAGGTAAACAGAGAGAGTGTGTTTCCCTGATAATAAGTTGGAGGATCAGTGTACTCTTGCTGATGCTTCCGTTTCACCCTTCCCCACTTTATGATGGCAGCTGAGCCTTCTCATTTTCTTTCAGAAAACAGTGGTCTCTGTAGCCTTTCTGCATATGTACTGACAATTATACTGAATGAACATATTGGTTACATATGTATATATGCTCTAAATAAGTAAATACAATTAAATGTTACATACGTGCCATTTGATTTAGAACAGCAGACTTAAAGAAATCAAACTTTGTTTCTTGGTACCCTGTAGTACACCTGAGTCAATTGGCTCTGAGGTTAGCAGAGAACACATCACTAAAGCTCAATAGCAAAGTAGCAAATGAAAAAATTAAAGCTGAGATACCACTACCGCCATGCTCTAGGTATCCTTTTTGTTACATGTGTCTGACGACATGTTCTAAGACATTTGACAACAGATTTTTCAACAAGTAGGAATCTGGTGATGAGACAGGGAGTGTTCTGGAATCTGGCTTTGTCTCTTTCCCCCAGAATTTCAACAGGTCTTTGGCAAATGGGAAGTGGGGCTTCTAAGCTGAGCGATCTCTCATGTACCAACAGGTCTTAAGCTTCACTTGTTAAGGTTTAATATCTAAGTTAATGTCTAATATCTTTGATATCTAATATCTTTAATATATAATGCACCAGTTCCTTTTAATGGCTCCAGAGTTCCAGCAAAGTTAAGTGATGGACAAATTGTACTTTTTTCTTAATCTTAATAGTTAGGTTATCCTTCAAGAAAATTCCAGAACACATCTCTGAACATCACCTCATTCCATGAGATTGGCCCCTGTGATACTGAATGAAGTTACCATAGAAACTCATCAAGTCCCACTTATGCCAAGACTTGCCTCCCTTTTCTACTCTGTAAACACGTTTCCATTTTTAAAGCCCTCGCTCAATCAAAGTGACTGCTGTGCAGAACTACCTGGAGAAAATAGGCCCTCCACATAAACATGCAGCAACCTTTGGGCTATGACGCCTGAGAGGAAATAAATCTTAACAAATGTGCTACAGCTCCTTTAAACACTTAAGTCATAAAGACATGCATCATTATTCACCCAAGATAGCAGACTTTTCCATCTCTAATCTAAAACATTAAGGATAAGAAAAGTCAGAGGCTCTACATAAAACCTGTTTTTTTGGCTATTAAAGCATGAAGTTGCATTGCTTAGGCATTTAATAAGGAGTTGCCCTACACTTCTCACATGCATATACTCAATGTGTCCTTATAAAGATGTCGTTTGTCATGGGATGGATAAGTGGACTGTGGCAAATAGTAGTAAGTGATCAATAAATTCCAAGTCTTATTATGAGTCAGGAACTATTCTAAATGCTTTAATGCATTATCTTGTTTAATCTTTACATCAATTGTATGAGAAACATAGATTTATTATTCCCATTTTATAGATGAGGAAATTTGATGCTAAAAGGTGGAAAGTGACTTGCTCAAGGTAATACTACTACTGATGGTCATGCTAGATTAGAACTCAGGTTATCGAATTCCACCAGCTGATATTATCTGGTTCTACAAGTGGGTTAACCAATCATAACACTCTGTTGAAAATCCTAATGGGTGCTCTTATCCAGCTGTTGTGTTCCATTCCCTCTATAACCCTTAGCCACTTTTAGAAAGGCAAATGTACCCTGTAGTTAGCAACAGGGACACAGCTTTTTCATTTTTTGATCACCTATCACAGACTACTGTGTACCTATTTGTCATGAATTACCTCAACTATATGTTGTTTAGATGATGTTTAGAATTAAAACGTTTTGAAGATTTCAATTTAAAAAGGCTTTTGTGTTTTCACAATACTTTTGTAAGCTCTGGGACCAGGTAGAAGCTCATAAGTAGAAGGTAGGAACGAAAATTCTCTGAAAAAGAATTACCAATGTATCAATGAACTGGCAGTACCAACCACTGAGATGTTGAAAATGCATTTCCTCCCAACAGTACTTAAAAGATCATCTCAGGGGTTCCCTAGGAAAAAGAAAATTAGAGAGGGGAAAAAAGAGTGAGAGGGAGAGAATATTGCTTGCTTGATTGATTCAAGGTGGAATGTAAAAACCCAGACTTACATGTACTTGAGCTATGAAAACAGAAGAACAGACTTTATGTTGGCATTGCAGATTTGGGGTATGTGGACACAAAAAGAAGAGATAACTTTTTATCTTCACAGATGGCTTCATTTTTTTTTCTCATTAAACCATACATTTGAGTCACTTTTAAAAAAATACAATTATATTCCACAGTACAAACATTCCACAATTCCCTTTTAAAGTTGGTTTTGGAAACTGCAAAGTTGGACAGTAATGAAATTTGCCTTACCAAATTCTGCTATTATAAAAAGTGTGTAATTGGCTAAAGTGGTTTATCGATGACCAGCAAATCCACCTGAGGTTTCCATGAGTTTTGTTTTAAAATATGAGCCCAGGATGGAAATCACCAAGATAGCACTGAGTACTAGTTGAGAGCTAATGATACAGATTTCAGAAGATCTGATTTGGGTTGCAATTTGACCTCTCTACTCACAAACCATGTATTCCTGAGCCAAAGGCTCCTGTCTACATGTCTCAGTTTATCTCATCCATACAATGGTGATATTAATGAAATCTGGACATTTATTAACAGAACTTTCATGAATTAACTGAGATAATGTATGTGAGGGTGGTTCAGTATAACAAGTGTTCAATTAAGATGCGTCTTCTTATGACAGTTACAATAACTATTACTAATCTTATGATTAATGGGAAAAGGACTTTCGGTGATCAAAAGAAATAATCCAATCTTCCTACAACAGCACATAGCACGCTTTATTCTTACAATGAAATATTTTAACTACATTCTTCCATTGGTTCCCACCTTGCAAGAGAAGAAGAATAGACAAGAGTATTTGTGTTGAGGAATGTTTTCTTAAATATTACTCAAGCTCTGACAGTACAAGATTTCTTCATTTGTTGAAGACTCATTCTCTCAGCTTCGCCATTTATACTATGAGTGAAATGTCAGTGTGTGCCATTATTCTTGATAATTCTTGATGCAATTTTGATGCTGAAGGTACAGGGAATGAGCTAGGAGTTTTCTGAATGCAAAAGCTTTCTATTCTGTGCCAATACCTAGCTGATGGCTCTGCATGTGCATACCCACACAAGACTCAACAGCCAGGTAGCTCATTTGGAAATACCATCAACTAACTGGGACAGGTAGCCAAGGCTGAGGCCATCTGTCTCATGGAGAAGAATCCAGTGTGTGCTAAAGACTTCATCAGACAGGCTTGAGTATGTACTTTGTGCTTTTCCTCATCAAAATAAATTTGAGTGTTGGTCAGGATCATTTTACTAAATTATGACTGCAGAATATGAGCTGGCATTGTTGATCTCCTTGACAGCTGCAGAGGACCCTCTGGTTTGCCTCACCGCCACATCCACACAGTGTGTGATGTGTCCTTTTCAAAGCTTGGGAAGACACAGTCAGACACAATGGGACCCAGCCACCCAAAAGGAATTTCTGTTATCCAACTACTACATGCATTTTCAATTTAAAATTACTTCCAATTACATTAGAATCATCATAAATAAGAGTACAATGTGGTAAAGAGTGAAGTTGGCAGGCCATTCATAGATTGATTGTTATTAAAATCAGCATTATTATGATTCCATCAATTATTTCTACACTTTGGAACATTTTGTTTTCTTCTAGACCTCTTTACATGCTTTTGTGACTTTCATTACAACGTCAGGTGCCCCTTTCAAAGGAACATAAATTTCATGTCTGACAAATATGGTTTTCCCTATCTCAGGAAACCATTCTATTTTGGGGCATGGAGAAAATGACAATGTTATTCCTAATGCTGGTTGTGTTTACTTCCTCACATATACCTATTTATCAGCAGCTTTTGGGACTCCATTACAGTCAACCAGATATTTATATAACAACAACAACACACTCTAATTTTTAATGATGAACATATGGGTATTGTTCTACTTCACATGGACAGTGTTCTTCTAAGAGATTAGTCACATTTGTGCAGCCAGGAAGTCAGATAATATCATAGTAACCATCTTTCCTTTGAGCAACGAGGACATAGTAGTATAAAAATGGCAGCCAAGGCAATGTCTATTTTCTTGACTTTTGTATCTACGATGCTTAGTGAGTAAGAGAGATATGGTTCTGCCTGCCACAAAGTACTGGCAGAGATGGGCAATAAATATTCAACCAGACAAATATACACAATTAATACAGATTATGATAACTGCTATGAAAGAAATAAGTGTAGTTGCTACTATTATTATCCATTAGTACACAACACTGTACTAACAAACATCCAACACATTAAAAAGATGCCATGTATTTCAACAGCAATAGGGATATATATATCCCTATATCATTCAGTTGAAAGGTTTCATTTGGGAAAAAGTAGGTATTATTTTCTTTCTCCTTTGTTATTTAGTTGTGTATCTATAATAAAACAACAAAGGGTAACCATGGTAAATTTATTCTCTCCAAAGTAAGCTATGAACAAAGAATCTGATTATATTTTATCAAGTGTCTAAGATCATGAGTCTTACTGTTACGTCCAAGGTCCCCAACTTGTCTAACACTTCCACACATACTTTGCCTAAAGGGCTATAGGCATCACTTATCTCTCCATCACTGAGCCCTAGAATTAGTGCTCCCATTCCAGAGAGAGTTCTCACACTGAAAGAGAATTACATAGCTGCTGCTGATCTCCATGCTAGGTCAAGACCTGTGTGTATAGATATAAATAGTCAATAAAGAATCACCATATATAAGGAACATCAACATTATGAAGCAAGAGAAATGCCTATCTCAAAGGAAAGAGTTTGCCAAAATCTAACACAAGTTCTCAAAATTATTTATGATTATTAACCATAGAGAAGTGAAAAAGGATATTGTGCCCATAACAACAGGTTTTTATGAAAAAGCATTCTCTCTTTGTGTGTATGCTCTTTCTCTCTCAACATGGACAGCACACACACATACCCACACACACCCCTCCCTAAGATAAGGTTTGCACTCCAGAATGGCAGTAAGGACAAAGCTAAAAAGTAAATGAGTGATTTGTAAGTAAAGCCTAGGAAATCGTCTAGACATAATTCAAAATTGAAAGAGTTGAACATATCTCTTCTTCATCTTGGCCAGTTTTGATGAGGATGTCAATGCTGGCTTTCCTGCTGTCCAAAAGTTGAGCATTCCTATGTAGACTTTCATACATCAAAATGGCGTAATGAAGCAGTTACCACTAATTTACATGGCAAAATTTTTGAGTATTCCCAGACCCCCAAATTACCTCTCTGAGGCTCTTCCGATACCTTAGGACACATCTTGCTAACGGATGCACAAAATTAAAGCACAGATGCTCACAGACACAGTTCAAAGCTGTGGCAGCTTGATGCTGAGATGCTGAGTATAATTTTGGGGGAAGGAGTTTGGCAGCACCACTGTGGCTGCTCAGGATTCCTGTTGCCTCTATAATGACTTACTGAAAAACAAACATTGAACCCTATTTTCATTTCTTCCTTTTTTGTGTGTGTGTGTAAAAGTGAAAATCCTCTTTGGATTTCTTTTTGTTAGCAAAAACAAATACTTAAGTAGGTCTTTTGTAAAAGCAAAGTGGCATAATGCAAACTTTCAAAAAGGCAAGGATACCTATATTCCTACATCACTGGCAGTAGAATCCAATAACACATTTTTTGAGGGCAATTTGACTATATATATGCATACATATAAATATACAAATATATCCTTTGATCTAGTGAGTTTCATTCTAGACATTTGTCCTATAGGAATTAAGCATTGACATAAAGATGTTCATTTCAGCATTGTTTATATTGGTGAATAAAATAGATACAATTACAAATGCCCATTAGTAGGGGAGTAAATTCATTGTGTTTCCATCTGTGGATAAGCTGCACCTGTTAAAGGAAATAAGCTAGGGAATATTTCCTAAATGGAAAGATATTCATGGATATGTTATTAGAAAAAAGAAAGTTTCCAAAATCTATGTAATGTATAATCACCTTTTAATAAAGAAGAAAAGAAGAAAAACAAACTCTGTGTGTGTATGTGCGTGTGTGTGTGTGTGTGTGTGTGTGTAAATCCTAGAAAAGTTCTAAAATAATTCAAACAATACTATTAGAAGTATAATTTGGACTTTGGGTTTAGGGAGCTTACCCAGCAATTCATAAGTGTGTATAATTATAGGGTAAAAACCTCTGGTTTCTAAGTTTAACTTCACTATTGTTTTAAAATATAAAAATAGAAAATTGAATTTGAAAAAAAATTACATAGTTAGCAACTTAAATCACAACTTTGTGTTTTGTTTTGTTTCTGTTTTTGTTTTTTGTTTTTCATTTTAATTCCAGTGTAGATAGCATATGGTGTTCTATTACTTTAAAGTGTACAATACAGTGATTCAACAATTCTATACATTACTCAGTGTTCATCACAAGTATACTCCTTAATCCTCATCACATATTTCATCCATCCCCCCATCCAACTCCTCCATCCATCTCCTCTCTGGTAACCATCAGTTTGTTCTCTATAGTTAAGATTCAGAAAGCACAACTTCTTTTGGTTGCAATTTTAGTGAAAGTTTTCTAGAGGTATGAACATAATAACAACATTATTCCAAGACAGTTTACAACATAGAACCAATTAAGATTTATTCCTGAATGTGTGCCAAGCACCTAAAATGTGTCAAGCACTGAGTTCAGTTCGAGATTTATTAAAAACTGCCTGTAAAAGACTCATGGTTTTACCGGGGATAGAGCAAAATAAGTCACTGTAATTCAGAATGACAGGGGTATATGCTAGATGCAAACTTGGATCTCAAAGTCCTGCCACTTCTGCCTACTAAGCATTACCCCACCTGTCTGGTGCTGTGTGTCCCCAGGCTCTCCTGCACCCACAGCATCTTAACTAGTTCCCTCCTATCCTCTGGTTTTCCCCACTGTGGGGAAATCTCTTTCTTGGTCCTTAACACAGCATCTGAACTGTAACTCACAGGCCCTTCTGGTATCTTGGTCTCCCATGGCCCTCCCACTTCATTTCTACCCTCCTCCTTCTTGCCTTTCAAATTACCACTCCCTCATTTGTCCCAAATCTTGTAACTCCTCTTTGCCTGGAAACCTCTTCCCCAACTCTTTGGCTGACTTTCTACTTATCCTTTAGATTTACTCCTTTTATAATTTTTTCAGGGAGTTTTTATTTTAACCCATTAGGGTCCCCCATATGTTTTTTCTTTAACATTTTTTTAATGTTTATTTATTTTTGAGAGGCAGAGAGAGACAGAGCATGAGCGGGGAAGGGACAGAGAGAGACACACACACACACAGAATCTGCAGCAGGCTCCAGGCTCTGAGCTGTCAGCACAGAGCCCAACATGTGGCTCGAACCCACAAACCATGAGATTATGACCTGGGCTGAAGTCGGATGCTTAACTGCTTGAGCCACCCAGGTGCCTGATATATTTTTTTCTTAAAAGCTATTTGTTCTTGTTTTCTCTATAAATCTGCAAACCATAGAAAGACAGGGATCATTTCTTTCTTTATCATCATCCCCAGTGCCAAGTACTGTACCCAGTGTAAAACAGGTTCAACATTGGCTGAAAGAATGGAGTGATTAATTAAATTATTAGGCTGGAAACCCTATGGGAGCACTAAGAAGGAAAGTCCACTGGAGCCTGGAGGATACTTTCTCTAAAGCCTGTGTCTTGAAGAATGACAAGGAGAAGACAAGGAAATGCACAGACAGACTTCTGATATTTAACCAGGTGGTTATAAAATCTGTGTTCTCTTAAAAATAAAGAATATCTTGGCCAAGGAAAAGAGCTAACTTTTAAAAGAGCTGCTACCATGATGATACATAAGCCATAAATTCTATTTATTCCATAAAAGATTCCAGCCAACCCTAGGTGACCACTGCAAAAAAGGTTTGGCTTTCCCTTTTCTGCATGTGGAGACAGAGACTACACTTCACACTCGTCATCCAGATGATCAAATTATTTCTTTAGAATATTGACCTAGAACAAAAATCTAAGATGCTTACAATGTTATAGGGTATCAATTTCTAATAACCCATTTCAGGAAAACAGCCTAAGAAATTAGTTTCTAAGATTTCCCTATTAAATTAACCTTCCTAAAACAAAATCTTGTATTTAGCATCAATAGAGAAATTTGGTTAAGAGTTGAATTATGAATACAATACATTGAAATTAATCGTCATTATATAATCCCTTAAATAAGTCTAATCACTCCTAATCTAAACTGAATAAAAATAATGTACATATTTGCAAAAGAAGCGTATTTATAGTGCTTGCTGATAACATATACATTCATGGCTGGATTCCTGAATTGAAAAAATGCTTTTATTTTAACAGCCAGAGCTTTGAAATCTAATGAATTACCTATTTTATTTTTATCACTTGAATTTCACCATATGAATGTGGAAAAATAAGTATCTTATGCAATGCAGTTTAACATATTATTAATACTATTTTTTTCCTAGGTAGATCTTGAAGACTGTATAAGTAGATGATAACACGGTAAATCATATTTTAAACTTAGAGAGAAGTCAGAAAGGCTATAGGAAATAGTCCTGTGGCAGCTGATATGAAATTATAGGTACTTCATCAAAACCCAGCCAGCCACAGCTACCTCATAACTCATGCTTAGAGCTTCATAATGTGATTAGGTTTTCAAGAGGGTGCATTTGTGTTTTGGTTTTCTTTTAATCACTTTATGTTCAGCTTGGCTTCCAACTGACTACTGATTGACTACAGTCATCATGGCGAGAATAAAGAGATTGTCAACTTTGCTGAAGAAAAGTTATTAAATTTTAGTTTTCCTAAAGGGAAACATTCCCTGCAACAGTAATTGAAAAAAATAAAATCTTTATTGACATTCTTTGAGGGAAAATACAATATTCAACATTTAGGCTGAAGCTAGATAGGTAAAGGAAATACAGATTTGAAGCAATTATACAGACAAAGTCAGGCAAGAAAATTGGCTGCAAAAGAAGGTGTCTTGTCTGCTGTTATCCTGTTCTGATTGGCAGCAAGGGTTTCTACTTTTTTTAACTTTCACTTAGTCACTCACATACTCACTCCACAGATATTTAAGGAATGTTAAAAATATGAGTCACCTTTTCCCTCAAATGAGATGCAGGCTAATGGGTGGAGGGGTGTGGAACCAAAGATTACTAAACAAATAAGTGGACTTCAAGGGGGCAAGTGCTATAACAGGAATACAGACTATGGGAACACAGAGGAAAGAAAAGAATGACACTGAATGTAGAATCTTCTTGTTAGCTATTTTTACCAATCTCCAGATACTACACTATTGCCATTGAAGTGGAAAAGGCTCTTCATTGAGTATTTAGGAATCTTTTTCTTATAGCTTATTTTGAGAGGCAGGACTTATCTGCTGTATGTGATAACAATAAATGTTTCATATCTGCCTTTTAAAATCAAATACTTTTACCTGATTAAAAATATAACACATGTTCCTTATAGAGAATTTAGAAAATACAAAAAAAATTACAAAGATGAAAGAAATAGAGAATTCATCAGTAATGACACTGTTTTAAGATGGTCATAATTTTATTTCATATATTTCTAATCTTTTTTTGTGTGTGTGTATATGTGTTTCAGTTATATGTGTGTAATTAAAGTTATTCTTGCCCGTGACATGAACAGCCCTAAACAGACTATTTTGTAGTCTGACATTTTAAATTTTATAACATATTGCAAATACCATTCTATATTTTAAATGTTGTTCTACATCATAATTTTAAGAGTCACATATTATTTTATTGCATTAGTACATCAATTTATTGAACCAATTGCCTACTGATGAACATACAGACTATTTCCTGTCCTACATTATAAAAGATGTAATAGTTTAGATAAGTGAAATTTGGGGAAGAGAGCTTAATCATTTTAACCATACCTTGTTCAAATTTATCTTAAAATCTCTGATATTATCAATAAGTAGATTTACAATATTTTCTTTAATCATTATTATATTTTAAACCATATTTTGTAACTGTATGGTCCAAAAAACCCTGACACTTTCTATAAGCCTTTATGTTGAAAAGTTAACTTTAAAAAATAATTATGTTTTTTGAGTTGTGAGACTTGAAAATGTGAAGAAAAGAGGGATAAGGTTAGTACACAGAATATTTGCCATAAATGTCTATATATTTTGCTGGAGGGAGTAAAAGTTTAGGTCCGATTTATCTATCAACCAATAGAAATGGAAAAATACTATTAATCCCCAAAATAATAATTATTCAATAATTATTTAATCTATTTATTCCAGTACTAAGTCATGAGAAATGTCTTCTTGCAGAAATTCATAAGGATCTGTGTAACGTAACAAACAATATCCTCAATAACATAGTTCAAGTAAATGTAATTTTTGTTTTTGTAAAACTAATTTTTTGTCAAATTTTACTGATTATTAAGAACAATTAAAATAAACTATATTGAAGGACTCTTCACATATTATATTCATATATCTTAAGATAACTGGAAACACTGGAATATTGTTAATCATTGTTACACTAAGAGCTGAATAAGAGATTTGATGACATTTCTTTGTCCTCCACATGTTGAAAGGCAAGTGGAGGAGTCTGAACAGAGCACAGAGGGAAAGGCCACTGACTTCCTGGTGCCCTTTTCTGTACAACATGCATACATTTAGTTGAGAGAATTACCTACAGACATAGGCTGACACTAAGAGGTCATTTTCAGGTACTCTGTTCTCACATAGTTTAATTAGTTTGACTTTTTCTTGATGACAAAAACATTAGATTCATAAAAAGGCCTAGTATAATCTCAAATTTTTCAAGGGCATTTCAGGAGTGAGGAAAATGTATTTTTAATTCCATGAAGCATTGTTCCAGCATATGAATGCAGAACAAAACTACAAAGACTAGTCACTTTGCATAAAATTTGTCATCCCAAAGTTCCCTTTTTAGCTTCTGAAATGGAATTATTTGCCATTTTTTCCAGGAAGCCTTCCCTGAGTGATATCCTGTGCAGACATGAATGCATGTATTTTGTATGTGACAGAAAAATTTTATACTTACTATATTGCTTTGTACACATTCTCAAGTTCACTTAGCTTGTCAAAGTACTCCTGAGTATCAGGTATTAGAAATAAGTATAAAGTATAGGTAAGCTAAGTTTTCCTTTTGTAACCTACACTTATATTCCTAAATAAACCAGGAGCCATGTCTGCTATTTTTTTTTTAATGAGGGCTGATTTATAGGGTAATGTGATTAGCACTGTGCAGAGAAGAATGAGTAAAGAAGGGTGTTAGTGAGTGAATAAAGATGTTTAATTTCAAAGGAAAAACCTCTGGATTAAAAAGAAAAAGGCTGAAGTTTGAAGTGAAGATAGCAGAGGTGGAAAAAATATAACCAAAGATTCACAGAATGAACCTACCACCAAAATGGTAATATTTATAATATTCACATTCTGGAAAAATTGACCATGTGTAGAAAAAAAAGGTGCCATGTAAATAGATACAACAAGTTGTTGCCATGATGTAGGCAGTTTTTCAAAACTGGCTTCTTGAACGTGCTTGAGACTTCACATTGCCTATTCCAGGTTATTGCCAAGTATCATGGGGTCAGTAAACACTCCAAAGGTTTTGGAAATTCAGACTGACCTCTGGCATTTCTATATTACCCAGGTGACCTAAGAAGTGTGAACTCCCTGGGATGATGGGGAAACATAGAGGGAGGAAAAGTTTCTTATATAAGTATTGACCTGAATATAACAATATTTGCCTTGTATTCTCTATATGAGAATGTGACTTTCTGACTTAATGTAACAACTGTCATTGCCTAACGAATATTGAGCATGGGCTAGATCCCTTTGAGCTAGGTACCAGTATTTTTTCTAATTATATCAATAGAAGTAAACATTCTCTGAAGAATAATCAAATTCTAGGTAGCAAAACTGGGATTCTCACCCCCTTAACAAGTGTATATGGGAGGCTAGACTGTCACATAAAGTACTTAAACTGTGGTCAAAAAAAATCCTAAGATTCTGTAAATATGGATCATCTTCAACCCCAGGGATGCTATGATAAAACTGAGTCAATCCTAGTGACACTGAGACATAGGAGTGGCATGTAGTGGAATATTCAGGCCTGGCTCTTCTAAATACAGATCAACCACATGGTGCAAAGATGTGCTGTGATGTACATATGAGTTTAGAACGAAAATTGTTAATGGAAAGATAGGACCACTGTTGTCTGAACATTCCTTTCTCTCTTTTTGTAAACCTTATGTGGCAATTTACTGTCAAATTCTACCTCCTCAGATTTATTTAAACATCAGCAGGTATACAAAAGTCTTTGTGTGTCACACCAAACAACAGGAAACAAGATACTTTATCTTCCCATTTCAAAAGAAGCACAGGCCATTAATAAACCATGCCAATCTCGTTAGACTACAACACTGCTTTTAAAAAATCTCATTATATCATATTGGCATTGGGCTTACTTGATATTTTCAGAGCGCTTACATATTACTGGGGTGATGTGTTTCTTTCTTTCCACCATTCATTGGACAGCACATCAGTTTGACAGAATGGGTGTTCTAAGTTGAAAATTTACTTTCTCGTATTTGTTTTTTGAGACAGTGAAATACAGAATGCAAATGTGGGGAATGCAAATTTGGAGCTGTCTGGGGCTAGAGCTTAAACAGAACTCAACAACATAAAGATTGCGGTGTTTTGATAGGGAGACATTTATAAAAGCTGCAGTGCTGACAATATGACCAGCTAGTATATAAACACAATCTAAATTCTTGGTTTAGGAAGATTACATTTCTGTTAACTGATGCTCTTCTGATAAAAGTCCAGACACAATTACTCCTGCATCTGCATTGATCAATGCTACTACCACCTCCTGAGTACTAAGAGTTTTACATATTTATCTCACTTGATCTATCCCTAGAGAGAGATTCTATTAGTGCCCCCACTCTACAGGTAAGGAGGTTGAGTCATACAGAGATGATATACTTTCCTGTAGGTCACATGGCTAATAAGCAGCAGAACCTTGGTCTCAAATTTTTAATATCTTATTTTTTCGTGTGTGTGTGTGTGTGTGTGTGTGTGTGCGTGTGTTTCCCTGACTTCAGTGCTGCTTTTCAAATAAATGTTTTGGACTGTCTGCTTTGGGTGTCTGCCTCAATGGGAAAGGTTTTTGAATGTGTTACAGGCATCACTTGGGGATCTCTGCATATGTACTTTCACAGGAATAAACATTGTGGGACACCAAATCAAAGGTGAAGACCTACAGAACAAATGTTCAAAGATGTCCAGGTAGAACAAAGGTGATGACACAACTGAATAATCAGTTTTTGACCCCCAGTGACCTGACCTGCATAATCCTGGAAATTCATTTGTCTCCATCAAAAGGGCAGCTGAGTTGACTAAACTGCATGCAGGAAGGTCAGATGGCTTCAGTAGAGTGACTGGAGGCACAGATATTCAATGCTAATATCCACACACAACCACACACCCTGGAGTTTATTCCTCTGTTAAAGAGAATGCAATACAGAAATTCTACTCAGCAATAAGTTAGCTTTTTCAGGAGTCTAATGACATCATTATAGAATATTCTAACTTTGCTCTGTGGATACAATGTCATTAGTGCCCCTGGGGTTTAAACCATGCTATCTCAGTTATTCTACACAGCTTCTCTCCATGTTATATCCTCTCCCATATGTCAGAAAAAATGAGAGCTTTTATAGACACAAAAGTGTCTGCAGTAGCCCCAAGAACACACAATATTATTTTATTCATCAGTTGTCAAGTGCCTGCAGGGTTCAAAGATACAGGTCAACAGAAGGGTGTATGTTATATGAATTGTTCTACACTAAAAAAAAATAAGATATTTGCAGGAAGGTGTCTCTAGGAGTCAAATTTAATAGAAGCTGCAGATTTAACTGGAGTCTCAACTTTAGTGCTTTTCTGAGACCACCAACATGGAAGTCAGTATGTGAACTATGATTTGAAATTCCCTTTCAATGATTGAATATTACATTCTAATGTGTTCACAGCATTTTTTTATGCTAAAAGCTGAAGCATGACCATCATATTCTTGCCAGCAATCTCAAGTACTTGAAATACAGTGTACCTAATTGGTGTTCAGTATATCTTAGGGGCTTGGTAGAGATAATATATGTTCCAGAGAAATTCCCCAGTGGGAATGAGGGATGCGGATGAGCATCCCTCTCAATCAGTAGTGAGCAAACTTGTATTGGCATGGGGGCCAAGTAAAGTGTTAATGGGAACCATTTATTATTCTAAAATTAGCATAACTTCATTTTCCCCTTACTGTTTTTTTTTATTTTTTTATTATTTTTTTAAATTTTTTTTTCAACGTTTATTTATTTTTGGGACAGAGAGAGACAGAGCATGAACGGGGGAGGGGCAGAGAGAGAGGGAGACACAGAATCGGAAACAGGCTCCAGGCTCTGAGCCATCAGCCCAGAGCCTGACGCGGGGCTCGAACTCACGGACCGCGAGATCGTGACCTGGCTGAAGTCGGACGCTTAACCGACTGCGCCACCCAGGCGCCCCTTTCCCCTTACTGTTAAAGCAGAATACACACATGGAAAAATTGACACAATACTGAAAAATAAAATACATACATTTTCCATTACTTAAAACATACAAGATATTAAATAATAAAATATAATTTATTTTATTGAGTCCTACCTGTGGGTACAGGCATAGAAATGGCCATGTGATAAATGGCATCTAAACAATGGTTATACTGCTATACAGTGAGTCATAACAGACATGACTGTTAGTACTTTTTACACCAAGTCTTGAAAACAGTATATAGTATCTTTGCAAATTCTATGCATTGGGCATTGAGGGATTGGGGAAGGAGACTTGGTCTCTCTTGAGAAATCAGCATAACTGTTCTGATGATAGCAGTTAGGTAAATCATCAAATCTTTCTGCTTTGCCTAATTCTTGGCTTGCATCTCAGTAATTTTCCTCAGCAAGGTTTTTTTTTTTTTTCTTTCTGTCATGCTATTATACACATATATATTCTTGTATACTTGGGTCAATAGTTGATCTGAAGTCCTTTCCTGGGAGAAATAACTACCTGAATGTACACCCACATTCATACCTATAAAGATATATTTTCATTTAGGAATCAAACATACTAGCCCCTGGTTTGATTTTCAGATCATAGAGATTTATTCTCATTAACTAAGAGAGCATATTACCATGCCAAGACTTCATACAGCACTGCCTAAGATTTTTTTCAATTCTAAGCTTCTACTGAAAGCCCTGCTGAGAGAAACGATGGGTTCTAAAGCTCACCTATGGGATTAGTGTTCCATTCACTTCTCTAGTACTTGAAGTTAGATCATGAGAAGGTCATGTGCCTGAACCTTAGTTTTTCATCAAGGGGAATGAATCTATACAGAATGAGATTCTAATGGTATGTCATTGGCTTTCATCAAAGGACACTATAAGATATGTGCATATAAAGTCCACTTGAGTTTTGGCTATCAAGAAAAGCCATGGACAACATTGCCTATGCCATCAATTTATATCCCTGATTAAAAAACAAACAAACAAATAAAGCTGGACATGAAAAATGTATCTTGATATTTGGTAGCTGGAAGAATTTTGTCTTAAGAAATTTCTATGTTTCTCTAACCCCTAAACCCATTTTGATAAAAACAAAACAAAAAACTACATAAGTACCATGACCTTAATATACCAAAAAAAAAATCAGACTTTAACACTTAAGTTCAATATAAGCAGTTATGTTGATCCTTCTGGTTGATATATGCACAGTCTATTTTTTCCCATCTTGTTTTCTATTCTCTATCTCATTACTTTGATGAATATACCTTATAGTGTAGCTATTTCAGATATTTTTATGCAAAGGGGGTAACAAAAATTAATGCTGGTTGTTGTGTTTTTGTTGTTGATTTTAAGTTATCTCCTGTCTATTTTTTTATTAGAGAGTTTATCAATGATGGATGGTATAGACATGCATGTAACATACACAGACACATGCACATGATTCCTGGGAAATTCAGCACATAGGACAAAGATTTTATTTTACACAGTTTGGCAGATAATTTAGTTTGATAATTTACAAATATAAACATGAACACATAGAGATATTTTTTACCTTATAAAGACATTTTCATTTTTTAAGTTCTATAAATTTGCTATTTGGACTTTATCATCTATTTTTCTATAACTTTTTAAAGTTTATTTACTTATTTTGAGAGAGACAGAGAAAGCACAAGCAGGGGAGGGGCAGAGAGAGAGAGGGAGAGAGAAACTAAAGCAGGCTCTGTGCTGTCAGTTTAGAGCCCGATGTGGGGCTCGAACTCACAAACTGTGTGATCATGACCTGAGCTGAAACTGAGAGTGGGACGCTCAACTGACTGAGCTACCCAGGTGCCCCTATAATCTATTTTTCTAAAGGGACATTCGAATGATAATAGTTATTATTAATCAAACACTAATTCAGTGCTCTGTGCCATCTATATATTTAATATGATTATATTTGTTCTTTATAACAACTCTATCTAGGCAAAGTTATTATCCCCATTTTATAGACCAGGAAGATTAATCCAGAAAAATAAGCAATTACTAAGAAATTAGAATTAAGATATGAACCCAAGTCTTGCTAAATCCAAAGCTCATATTTTAGGGGTGCCTGAGTGGCTCAGTTGGTTAAGCATCCAACTCTTGATTTTGGCTCAAGGCATGATCTCACCATACATGACATGGAGCCCCACGTCGGGCTCTGCACTGAGAGCTGGAAGCTGGCTTGGGATTCTCTTTCTCCCTCTCTCTCTGCCCCTCCCCGATGCACAAACTCTCTGAATAAATAAATAAATGAACAAACATTTAAAAAAAAACAAAGCTCATATTTTAATCCACCAATCCATTTTGTCTGAATCTAGGCAGGTCCAGGTACAGAGCTTGATCTTTAATAAGTTATTTCAATAACACCAAGTCATGGTATTATTCCTGCAGGAAAGAGTACTATCAGCTTTCTTAATTAGACTTGAAAATGTACATCTGTTTCTTAGCAGTGGAATGCCACAGACACTGGAATCACGGTTGAAAGAAAGAAGGAAAGCAAAGGTTCGGCCACTTTTAATCCATAGGATACTTCTCCGGGCTTCAGTCATTACATCTTTAAGGTAGAGTTAGTGACACCTTCCCTAACAGTTTTAACAGGGCCATAGTGAATATCAAATAACGTAAACACTGAGGCAACATATGGTCAAGTGAAAAAGCTCAGTAGAAATAAAAGTTAAGATATCTTAGAATAAGAGAAAGAGTCTTTGTATAGCTTTATAATTGTGTTAAAAATATATCTCCTTTAATTTCTACATAACTGACTAATGAAAAACACAATTGCATGTCCCTGTTTTTGCTAAAGATCACATTCTTCCTGAGTCTTTCCTGTATGTGTTGTCAGTGCCAGAAATATGGAGTAGGAAAAAGAGGGCCAGGGTGAGTGAAACACCACCTTTTGAAGCATATCTTGCATCCATAGATTAAAAATTTCCCATCTGCAGGATGTTGCCCATACTACACAGTGTAATCTTCTACAATAAGTGTTCCATTGTTATATATCAGTTGATGGGCCATTGGCAAATAAGAGTATAACACCAGTACAATTTAGAATTTCATTGGTTAATGCATAATTTCCCCCAGCACCTTAATGTTTTGTGTTAGAAATGACAGCAGAGAAACAGAAACATGGTTGAATGCAACAAGTCAGAGAACAGTGCAGTGGCCACCCCATGACTTCCACTTAACCCACATTCTTACTTTGGTTCATTTTGCCTATGTTCTGTCTTGGAAAGATTTATTGTATGATTCTCCCTGATGTTTGTGTATTTTGCTTTTATTTCCAGAGCTCAGCAGTCTTTACCTTTCATACCTTTTAACCAATTTACCTTTCACTTTTTTATAATCAATTTATATATATACACACACATACACATGTATACATGTACACATAAATTAGAAATTTAATAATACTCTACTAGTGTTGTATTTTTTAGGATTGTCATTGTTTTGTTGATGCTCTGGTTACCAAGTTGTATAAGCTCTAAATGGTTGGCCTAAACTTAGATTTAGTGTAAATCACCTTCTTATTTTTTAATTATCTTTTTAGTGCTTGATTTTGCACTAAACAAGATTTTTAAAGAATGAATGTATTGCATTAGGGCAAAAATGCAAGCACAGGTATCACAGGTTTGTTGTGAGGATTAAATGAGATAATGGATGAAAAACATTTATCTCAGCACACTGTGCATAGAGAGCTCAATAACAATAACTATCATGACTCGACATGTTCCTATCTTAGGAAGGGAGTTTGTAACTTCTATATTATTGGCAGAGTGAATCATTTGAGAATTGTGAATAATATTTAGGGAAATATTTGTGGCCATTATGTCCATAATATTTCTGGGAATATATCTCAATAGATTTGGTTTATATAAAATATATAATATTATAAATTATATACATAATATATATTATATAATGTATTATATACAATATATATCAGATGTTGTAAAGGAATGATATGATATGATCATGGGTATTTATAAATTTAATGGAGATGTACACACACAGTGTTCATACAAACATACATGAAAATCTCAATATAAATTACAACAGGTTCATAGTTGCTAAATCTGGATGGATGTCAGAATCATTTGTGGAACTTTAAGGTGATATACCAGCTGAAGCATCACCCAGCTTGTTGAGGAGAAGGCTTGGGATGGCAACCAGTCTGTGTAGTTCTATAAAGCTCTCCATATGACTCTGACTTTGGCTGGGCTTGAAAAAATGTCAAAACCTTAGTTATGAAATTCTTTCTTTACAAAATAATAGAGTGATGGCTAATTTCTGACCAGTTTTATGACTATGCTTTATTAAAATGAGCTTACTCTTTGGCTGATGGGACTCTTAAATGTTTCTCCAATTATTTCAAAGCTGTTATAAAATAATAAAATAGTCTCAAAATAAGTTTCATTTTAGTTCACATTATCTTTACAAAGCAAATGTCTACCAGTTACCACTATAGGGCTGTGGGTGGGATATATGTGTGAGACCAAATCCTGTTAGTGATGTCTTGCATCTATGCTCCCTACATTTTGATAATGGAGGCCAAAGGCTTAATTCAAAAGACGGAAGAAAAGAAAGACTGTTAAAGATTCCACACTTATTGTCATAATTGGGTGACTGTTGATAAACAAATGAGAGTCCCATTACTTAATTTAGTGACAGAGGGCTTCCTAAACTTTCATGCTCAAGACAGTGCTAGGCTTCACAGTCTTCCATCCAAACAGAGACTAAGTTTCTGAGTGAATGTAATGGTTTGGGAGGCAGCAAGGTGGTAGGGATGAACACGAAGAGAAATGTGGCAATGAAGGATGGCAAAATGGACTGCCCAATGGGCTTCTTTGGAATGTGATAGAATTGCCTGGCAGACTGTTGAGAACAGCATGCGTAGCCTAGAGGTGGCTGAAGGAGGAAAATCTGAAAGAAGAAACCCTCAAGGAAGAAATGGAAGAGTAGAGATGGAAACTAGAAAGCAGCCTCCCTCTGAATGTGCATGTCATAGGAGCTAATAAAAAATGTGAGTATTAACTGTGTTACCTTGTCTGAAGAACATACCTGTGTAGTAATATACACTGTAATTTGAATGATCAAGTCTATGAATCAAATTTCCTGAGTGTCAAAGAGGTCTTTCAGTATAGAGAAAACTGTGGTGAGAAAGAGTAGGAGGAGAGAGGTGAATGGAGAAAGGTGAGGGGAGAGAGAGAAGAAATAAATATATTTGGCCAAAGAGAATGAAATTAATAAAATGCCATGAAAAGTACACAGGATGTGGATTCACTGTCATTGACATTGGATCGCATTGCCCTTTATAATGTGTATATGTTTAGTAAAATTGCACCACTTCCTTTGTCCTTATCTCTGGCCACCTTGGGAGTTTTGATCCTTAAAATTACAAAGAGGACAGAGAAGGATCACAAAATACTCCCTTTTGGATGCCTTGGCATCCATCTTTTTGATGTGAAACATATAAAACCAAATTCTCAAAAATAATTTTCCACTGAGCATTTATTCAGAGCTCTGTTTCTCTGGTGATTCTTAACAAAGGTTTTGTTGCCAGTGCCCAGAGGAAAGACTAATTTAAATGTAGAAAGAGACACTTAAAAAATAATGTCATCTGTTGGCAAAATCTCTGAGGGTATTACCTTCCTTTCACACATGCAGGGAGCTAAACCTGATTGCATTTAGGGTTATCTTTAGCAGCTATACTCAGAATCAAAACATTCTCATGAGGACTATTGTTCTAACTAATCTACTTATTAAGCTTTTATTCAGTTTTAATAGTCTTTTATTAAAAAAAAGCTCAAAGGGGACCACAATAGATTTTGCAATTATTAGCAAGGAAAGCACAGCCTATGACCTACAACCACTGGTTTGTCTAAGAATGTTCCTCGTTTGAAAGCTATAGTTTAAACCATTGTGCTTAATTACAGGTGCTCACTCCCACATATGCCACAGTGCCCCTGATCCCCAACAAACTACAACTAGTGAGAAGCTGGCTTTCCAACAATTTGGAGTCGGAGGTGAAAAAGTTTGGTAGATGTGATGCCTGACTGTGGTTTAAAGGAATAGGATGAAGTAGCTGATGGTGGCATGTCAGGAAAAAAAATCATACTAGAGAATATTTGTGAGTAGGACGTTCAAAGGTTTGTTTAAACCAATTCTTTGTGCCACCTAATACGAATTTGTGTCTTTCATTTTCATTATGCTTCCTCCACCTCACTGTCTTCAGGAGATAGAACAAATCAGTTTCATGTGTTCCCTCTTCTTTATGTGTTTTTTGTCTTGGGCAAGAGATGCTCACATATTTCTTTTGATTGAAAGCTATATTCACCAAACCAATTAAATGAAGATTTTGTAATTTCTTACTTCTTATTAAGGACTTTTCCCACAACCTAAAAACAGTATAATTTTAAAGTATATAACTCTTTTTTCCATATACAAACAAATTACCCACCGTGCATGTGAACACAGATAGAAACCACAAACAGCTATAGAAATGTATAGAGCAATGCACCACATGATTCACGGAAACTTTGAGAACCATGGCAGGTAGAATCCTATCAAAATCATACTGAATTTCCTGGAAATACCCCCATTACTTTTATTTCTTAAATTCAGTTTGGGAATTCCAAGTGGAAGGAGCGGTCTATGGCTATGTTAAATGTATGCTCAGTTTAAATGCAGGGCCGTATGATTGCTCATCTATTCTTTAACTCTGAATCAAATATTTTATACATTAGGCCTTTGCTACTTGAAGTCACTGTTTTCCAGACCATTCTCACTCAAGGTCTCTCAGAAAGGTTTTAAGAATGACCTAAAAACAAAAAAGGAAAATTAAACCTTACTCTGCACGGGCATTTTTTTCATTTCTAAGAAGCCAGGTAATGCTCCAAGGATCTACTCCCTCATTAGAGCACATGGATGATGCTCAAAGTCATATTAATGCAAGTGGGGAATGACCTAAGGAATAATAGCATTTAACATTTGTGGAAAGTGTTTAAAATGTATTAAACACCATAATCAGTA
Source organism: Lynx rufus (assembly GCF_022079265.1). Classification (NCBI taxonomy): domain Eukaryota; kingdom Metazoa; phylum Chordata; class Mammalia; order Carnivora; family Felidae; genus Lynx; species Lynx rufus. The sequence continues at coordinate 181,423,625 of NW_025814823.1, forward strand.
GTTAATGAAACCTTATAATACCCTAATAAGAGACATAAGGGGTGTAAATGAGACAACAAACCTTGATAGCACAAGATAAGTCTCAATAAACAAGGGTTTAATCATTTATATAAGAGCTAAAATTCTGTCTTTTCATAAATGGGTCTTGGTGGAGCTAGAAGAAGACTTGTTTCAGTGGCCTTGAACCCTCAGGCTTAGCCCCAAGAAGGAGAGAAAAACATAAACATTCAGCTCACATAGGGGGAGTGACCCAGGTTTTTGAGAAAGATTTTCAAGGGTGAAAAACCCAGATCATATTTTCTGTGTTGGAGACTTTTCCATGAGAATTGGCACTTCAAAGTTCCAATGAAAGACTTCCTCCTGAGAAGCAAGATCAGTATCTTATTTGATTTGCAGGCAAGAAATAAACTTCAGAATGGAGAGTTCCTTACTGTGTTTTCCTTGCTTAGACTCCTGCAGTTTAGAAGACTGCTGGCCATATATTAAATGACAGAGAAACTGAGATGTTTATAAGTTTCATGTGAATTCTCTGGGCCTTATGATCTACACCACCATTAGATGGTGGTACATCTGCCATATTCCTATTATACTCAGTACCTGGGAAATCAATAGCAAGAAGCACTCCTATCAGTGGGATAAATGGCTGATTAAAGAAAAAGTGTGGATATTAGAAATGTCTGAGATATAGACTGTCCCCTCTTTCCGGTCCATGCCAATTATCATTGATTGTCTACTCAATTGCTATCAGTTGTTTCCCCAATCTCCCTCCTTCTTTCCTAACTGATCCCATTTTTGTTTATGCTGAATGATGCTCAGAGAAGGCTGGCCTCCCTCAGCCCTGCTGATGAACTATGCTTTGTCTAACTGTCTAGTAATTCCATGCACTTGCTTGATTTTGATTGATTGATGGGTGAGCAGATGACCCAGCTATGTCTAAGGAAACAAAAGGAAAACAGGTTGGGTTGAATCCAGAAAATAATTTTACTCTCTGGAGACAAAAGAGAAATGCTTAAGGTAGTCCCACCCCCATGTTTGCCCTTCTTGGTTTGGATAAAGTCATGGGAGAGCGAGATGCTTGAAAAAGAAGCTGAATGTGACTCTAAGGGCAAACATGGCCAACACCAACACAGAAATTCTCCAGTCCTCAAAGACATTGCTGAACTACTGAACCAATGTAGAAACCACTTACCTTCAGACTTGAAGATCTTTTATTTTAAGCCAGTTTTAGTTTGGCATCAAGTTATTTTTGAAGCTGAAAATAGCTGTAAGGATATATTCCTTCTCTCTTCCCCCCCCCACCTCAGCATTTTCTCCATTGAAGGATTTTGTAAATTTATACAAGACCTATGTACTGTTTAAAAACTCATCAAATTTGAGTGCCTTACAGTTTTTAGTAATAGCTATAACATATAAGATGATTAACTCATCCACTTTGCCTGAGACTGTCCTGTTGTTCACACTAAAAGTGCCACATTCCAGAAATTCCTTCAGTCTCAGGCAAACCTGTATTGTTGGCTACCCTAAATGTACAAAAGAAAATCCAACATATAGAATTTTTCTCCCCTAAATTGAGAAATTATCTAAATAATTCAATGATTTATTTTCTTCAAACATCTAGGCATACAAGTGCAAATAGAATTGCACTGAATTTAAAGTAATGTCTTCAACTGACCTCTTTGCTTTCCAGATATAAATTGAAGAATGGGGATCTCAGGCCATTTGTGGAAATAAACTAGTATAGGTTAACATTAGGATTAATATTACAAATATATGTATACATACATATATGAAAAGCGCCCAACATTTGAAGTGACATACTTGAACTGTTTCATTTAACTCACAAACATACCTAAAAAAAAATAATATTAATTCCCATTTTACAGATGAGGCAACTGACGCTTAGAGAACTTAAGTGACCTGCTGAAGTTGACTCAGCTGATACATGTTTAAAGAACAATTCCCAATACTTGGGAACAAACCCAAGTAGACTTAGTTTGGAATTGAAAGTGTCTCAAAACACAGTCAATACTTACGTGAACTGAGTTAGAACATCCTAAATTCTCACTACCATTTCTTAAAAGTTTCACTTCAATTCCTTCTAACCTACACATTTGAGAACAAGTCCCTGAAGAAAATGAAAAACATGTGCCTGGGAAAGTCCCTGCTGGTGCAGGTTCCCAGTTGGTACAAGTCAGCCTCAGGGACCTACTGATTCACAGAGTCTCTGCACCCAGCAGGAGGAAAGTCCAATTAAAGACAAATGTCACGTCTTGCATCTTTGCTGATGGGAATCACCTGTTTTACACGAATACCTCTGACTCTGGTCCAATGGAAAAGCACACAGAGCATTTCAAGTAGTGGAATCAGAGGTTACCGAAGCAGAAGTTATCAGCTAGACCCTGTCCTGTATTATCTGCTTGCAGGAGACGAATGAGAATGATGTTGGCGATTTTTGATCTGATTGTATTTAGAAGATAATGTCAATGAAAATTGAGTGCTGTTACTAGTGCAAAGTAAATGTCGGGGCAGACTGAGACATTTAAGAAAGAGTGGAGAGGCCATTTTCCAGGGTACACCATTCAATTTTATTAACATTAGAGCTATTACATACCACATGCTTTTTGTTTTGTTTTATTTTGAGCAAAAAAAAAAAAGTAATAATAAGAGAACTGAGGGAACTCAATGACCAAATATCAGAGTCAATTTATATATGAGTAAAACCCAGGATGGAAATGCAAGTGACCTTATTTATTAGTTAGTTTATATCTCTCTTTTTCAAAATACAGGACTCTCATAATAGCTCATCCAAACATATATTAATGGGTGTTTTCTGAAAGGTCAGTGATTTATTTATGGGTGCACCCTGGCACCCATGAAAATCTAAATGGTTTGAAAGTGTGTTAACTTTATCCCGCTCATATCTTATTCTGCCCCTCACCATACAGATATTTGTTTTTAAAATTATGAAGCGGGATCCTTGTACTTTTTGGAGACATTTGTGACCATGATAAAGATATTCATCCACTAACAATAATAAAAATATCAATTTTACTACTAAGAATAGTTTGATTTGACAATTTACTACAAGCCTTAAATATGTAATTTTATATGCATTTACCTTACTCATTTTTCTCAGTAATCCTATGATAACCTTAGAATTATTGCCCACGTTCAGGAGAGGAAACAGAAGTTCAGAACAGGAAAAGATGTTGCCCAAGGTCACACAGCTGGGATGCAAGGAGAAAGCCTGTATTTAAAACAGAGGCTGTTTGACTTCAGAGTCCAAGCTTTACATCACTCTACTATATGCCCTCCACTTGCAGAGTCCACTTATAAAACAAGATTTATGGCACTTAAAATCATATTTTAAAAGGACCTCAGGTTATTTAGTCCATGTCCTGACTAGTATAAGATCAGTTCCATAAAGAGCTATGCCTGAAGGTTGTACAAACCAAAAATATAATGAGAGTTCAAGAAGGGTTTAGAGAAATTCTTGGATGATAGATCTTTCCCAGTTAGGGATGCCCCCTTTGAGGACAATATCACGAAGGGCAACTATCATCATGTCACACCAATGTCCCTTGGTGCTACTATAAAAGACAAAATACTGAAAAATGTGGACTATAAGTCTTATCCCATATGACTTTTTTATGTTCTTATGATTCTTAAAATATATCTAAGTAACCTATTTCTACAATTCATCAAACTTAACCATGAGGAATAACTGAATCTTGCTGTTACTTGTCCAACTGGAGGCAAAGGTGAAGCCCTTCTTATTAGAAGAAGGCATTACTATTTTTGTAGCTTGTTTTGTTGGAGAGAAAACGATTGGACTATGAGAAGATCTGGGTTCTTTTTTCATGGCTGCCTCCCAGGTGCTGTGTGACCCTGAGCAAGTCAGACTCTGAGCTTCACTTTACTCATTAACAGCATGACTGACTTGAAACTGGGGTGCTTCCTCCTCAGGGAAAGCATGGAAAAGAATTCACCAGTCAGCAAAGAAACAGACAAAAGAATTTGTTTACCTAATGCTGAAGTCTAGATGAAAAATAAATACCTTCTGAAAAATTCATCACCACAGGCCTCTCCTCAGGCAAATTTGGGATTCAAATTTACATAACCAGCATGTATCAGGGAACCCCAAGACACAAATTCAAAACGGTCATGACTTGGTTGTATTTTGTAGAACCTGGCCGAAAGCCAACACATATTTCTCTATAAGGATAGAATGTCTCTACAAAGATGGAAGTCACCCTCAACTCAGGCCTCACAGAACATCCACGGATTAATTCCAGATAACACAAGCTCAGTCTCCAAAACTAAAAAACAAACAAGGAAACAGGGGTCCATGAGCAGTAATCAGCAGAAACAACAGAAAAAGCTTTACATATTGGAATTATAAGATTCAGATTGCACCATAACTGTGTTTAAATATTTTTTTAAAGAATTGATATAATAAGCAAGAGAATGACACTATATAAGTCAGATTATAAAAAGACTTCTAGAAATAAATATTCTAAATAGAAATTGAAAAAGTGAAAAAATAAAAGCATCAAAATAAAAACTCAGTGCATATGTTCAATAGCATATTAGAACTGGAAGACATAAAGAAATTATCCAGAATGTTGGAGAGACAGACAAGAAGATTAAAATATGACAGCACCAGAGACACACAGGAAGATAAAATGAAAATGCTTTGCACATGGTTACCTTACTTTCCAGAAAAAAAAGAAAACAAATAGAATATGGCATAAGAGTATGGCTAGGAATTTTTCAAAAATTTTCAAAGTTTATTCTCAACAGGTTTCCCAGAAACATCAACTGAAGCCAGAGAATAGTCAAAATCTTTTAAGTCTTTAAATCACCAAGGGAAAATAAGTATCAATCGAGAAACACATAACTGGCTAACTATTATTCAATAATGAATAATACGTATTTTTCAAACAAACAAACAAACAAACAAACAAAAGTGAGTCTGGATAAAAATCATCTGGAGATCTTATTAAACCACAGAATCTGATTCAGTGAGCCTCAGATTCTGCATTTCTAACAAGCTCCAAGGTAATGTTGATGATGCTGGTCCATGGACCATATTTTGAGTAGAAAGGTTCTAGATAGTTCAGGAAGATGAAAATTAATCTCAGGAGAAAGATTGGGACTCAAGAAACAATAATGAAAATAGAATTTGTCAAATGTGGGTAACTCTACATAATTATTAATTGTATTAAATTATAATAATAAAATTTTATTTCATACAAAAAAACAAGTAAAATGAAAGAGAATAGTCAGAGTTAAACTATTCCAAGATCTTCATATTATTCAGATGAAACATAAAGATATTTGTAAAAACAAATGCCTTGGTGTAGATGAAGAGTTTTACAACTGTGTTCAATGGACAATAACAGATCTCAGAAACTCTCCAAGATCTAGCAACCCTAAATTTTATCAAGCAAAGAAGAACAGTTTTGTGAGTAAAACGGGGTGCTATTAATAATTACACTGGACAACAGACACGAAGCAGGATCATCCCAGGAAAATCAGGACAGATGGTCAGCTTCCCTCAAGAGCTGTGAGGTGTGTATGAATGAGCAGGTCTCTGGGCTCTTTCCCTACCATCTAATGAGAAATTCCTTCTTTTTATTTTATACTTTATTTTTCTATTTAAATGCTTATTTGAAAATAATATAATGGGCACCTGTTGATTTTGCCTGACTAGCATCAATTCCCCCTTCTTTTGGTAGTTACGCCTCAATATCCTTCAGGAAAACCACACCTGTCTCACTCCCTATCATTCACTATTGGTCTGTGCCAACTCTAGGAGTAGAAACATCTCCCAAGCCTGGCTAGTCAGATCATTCTACTCTCTCGGTCACTATAACTGGTTGCAGCACAAGCAAATGAGTCAGGACAGCCCAGTGAGAGTCAATTATGAGAATCACTAAAAAGAGATGGCTCTTCCTGTTGGATTTTCTAGTTGTAAGGCTTTTGTAAGCCTGCAGCTGCTGAGAATCAGCAGGTGGAGGGGAGTGTCTGAGATCCATGCCAAAACAGAGGGAGAGAGAGACACACACATGAGGTCCCGATGACATGGTCTGTAGCATTGAATCTAGCAAATTATATCCCTGCACTCCGAGGTAAAGCAAGATAATATCTCCTAAACCATCCTTTGGTATTTATTTATTGAATTTATTACTGTTTTTCTCTTATTTAGTTAAGACAGTTTGAACTGGCTTTGTCTACCAGCAAATGAAAGGAATAATTAATAAGATGTATAGTTTGTGAAAACCCCTTGACCAAATTAACTTGGCAGTCTCTTTCATCTCTAGTGACAGGACTGAAGTGGCACCAGATACATAAGAATGAGACTCAAAATTATTATTTTCCACATGCTATTATTCAAATATATGGCCTGAAGCTGCTATGAACTTTTGAAATGCTTACTATTTCTAAAAATAGATTTTCTAACCCAACTCACCATTACAATCGGAAAAAAAAATGGGCCAGGTTTGCACAATTCTACATTCCCATTCTAAGACAGGCAACTTATATAATTTTGTTTATGATCTGATTTTCAAAACATTTGATATAACTGGTTTAGATCGTAGAAATTCAGCTAAAGCAAGAGGCTAGAATTAATGCTTTTGAATTTCTTTGCTTCTGATTCTAAATCTCATAATTATGAGTTATTTAAATGCCTCATTGTCAGTATTCCAGGGAGAGTCACAACAGTAAACAAGGTACCTTCTCAGTTCAAGGTGCCCTAAAGACATATAAGTAAAAATATCTATTGTTTTGCATTTTTCTGAACACTTAAGATTCTAAAATAGTATAAATTTGATTTATTGCAATACTTTGATTTTAAATATAATTTATTTATATTAGAAACTGTAATCATATATTTTGAAAACAAAGTTAAAATATACTATTGAACTGTTGTGTTCCCAGCACCCAGTAGTCCCTGACACAGAGAGGTTCATCAAATATTTGCTGAATGAATGACAAATAAATAAACATGTCTAAAATATATATTAAGAAACATATTAGGGGCTATAAAAAGCATAATAAAAACAGAAGAACATACTTACTGATAATTATCAGGTACTACTTAGACCAGGGTTTTGGAAGAATGTATAATGCTAGGTGTTAGGTTAAAAAAATTATCTGAACAGTTTGGAAAAACAAAGCTTCATACATGTCTTTCCTGCAAAATTTCCCAGAACCTTTAATATGCTATTATGCCTTTAAATATCCAAGAACGGAAATAAGCAAAGCAATGTTTCTTAAACATAATTCTCCTAATTTAAAGACCACATTTAATTTATTTATTAAGAGTGAACTTCAGACCCCAGTTTCAAGGGATACTCCCAGATTCTCACAACCAATATCTAGAACAGGGCTTGACTAATGTTTTCTATGAGAAATATACTACAAAGCATAGAAAAAATCAGAAAGAAGCTTTTGTCATGAGTTCAGATACATTAACATAATTAACTACTGGCATTAAACTATTGATTGTTATTTTATATCAGGTGTATTTATAGAAATGAATATGATATTTAAAGTAATAGCTTAAATAATCTGAGAATTGTTATGCGACTTAGCAACTTGGAAGAAAGAAGTGGCATTTTCTCATTCTTCTGGGTTTCATTATAGCAAACACATCATATGGGGAGGCAGGTGTGTTTCTTGCCTAGATAGAGGAATCCAACATCCACTTATTAGGATGTACAATTAAACTCTACAAAGAGATTTTTTTCCCCTGGGATCCCAACAAAACAGAGAGCTTAGAGGAGCAGAAAGAATTACCCTGGATGTAGAACTGATCTGCATAAACTCATCAAAGAATCATGCTGTGGATACACAGATTATTTGAAAGAGGAAACGTGAATATCAAGCCATTCTTTAAAAGAATGCCTGAAATAAAAAGAATAGTGTTTTATAACTCAAATGTAGTTCTGTAATTCTTATATATCAATAAAATGTGGATAAATATGTCAAAGAGAATATGAGTATTTCATTTGCTCCTTGTATTCGACCACATTTTGGGTTATTCCTTATTGATTTATGATTTTATTAAAGCCCTAGGGATATGTTTTCCTGCATATTTCCAGTTGATGATTGAATGTGTATCTGATGTTTTGTAAAGAACACGTGGAATGCTTTCTTGCAAAGCTTCAACCTCTTTTAAAGCAATACTTATAATAGGAGTTCAATACGACAACAAATAAGCATCATTTGTTTCCCTCTTTATCTTATCTTTGTTCCACAGGAATTTAAATGCAAATGTGAAATAGAATGAACACCAACAAATGCATCAACTGCTCCCGCAATATAATCATTGCAATCTATAAAGCATAACAGGCTCTCTTGTGCTGTCTGCTTACTGTCACAGTATTTTGTAGTTGGAAATACATTCTGTGGGTGTTATTTTGCAACCAAATTTGAAAAGGAACACTCTGAGGAATCATCCCAGTGTTTATGTGAAAAGAATGTAATGTTTGCCTGTGCATGTATGGAACAGCTTTATTCTTTATTTAACTTATTTTCACAAAACAATTAAGGGAAATGTATTTTTAGCATCAATAATTAAACCCAGGCAACTCACAGGGAGGGCTGATCTTCTCAGCCTTATCTAAGAAGAGCTTTCTCCCTTGTTACAAACAATATGCACTTGCTTACACTCTTTTAGCACATTCCATTCCAACTGATTGGCCAGTTCTTACAACCTGCCTCTTGCCCTTACCTGAATGCAGAACATCCCAACATTAGTCCTTCCACTCTGAGAAATCACCCAATGTGCTGCCACGGGTCAATCAGTTACATTTTTCAGTACTCTGGTCCAAGGGGAATGGGCTGGGTTTCTAGAACAGTGGCTCTTAATCATGCACATAATTCTCTAGGGCAACTTGTTAAACGCAGACTCTCAGGCTTCAAACCCAGAGATTTAGGCTCAGAGTGTTGGGTGGAGGGTACAAGAATCTGTTTTTAAAATGTGTCCCATTTGATATAGATGTACATGGTCCCATGTTCTACTGGTTCAGGGATTGGCAAACTAAGGCTGATGAGCCATATCTGGCCTGCTGCCTGTTCTTCTAAATGAAAATTTGTTGGAACACAGCAACATTTATTTATGTATTGTCTATGGCTACTTTTGTACTACAATGAGAGTTAAGTAATTGTGACAAAGACCATGCGATCTACAAAGCTTATAATATTTATTATCTGGCCCTTCACAGAGATATTTGCCCATTTCTGCCCTAAATGGTATTGTATCGTTTTATGCTTCAAACTTAAATTAATGTACCAAAAGATTATGGTATTATAATATGTATGTCATTTCAGTATTGTCCTCAACAACTTCAAACTTTTCAGTGGTTTCCCATTACATTTAATTTCCTATCCTGGCCGATAGGCCCTTACTTCACATGGTCCCTGTGTCCCTCACAAACTTCGTTTCTTCTTTCTTACCCATAAGCCTTTGCTCACTGTATCACAGGCATACTGGCCCTTCTTTCTGGTCCTCAAACATGTCACATTTGTTCACATCACAGAGTTTTGCACTTGATGCCATTTTGAAAACAAGGCAGGTACTCTCACGCTTTTTAAAAAAAATTCAATTTATATTTATGAGACATTTACGATATTCTTAGGGATCATGCTAAATGCTTGGCATACACTAGAGAGTAAGAGAAGTTTGGCTCTTTCCCTTAAGAAGCTTACAATTTAATATAGGAAAGAAACATCAAATAACTAAATACACAAAATCTGCAATAAAATATTTCAAAAATGCTGTAATGTTAAACAACAGATGCCCTTGGAGAGAATAACAAGAGAGACCTGATTTGGTTTGAAAAAACAAGGAAGGCCTCTCTTAGCAAGTGACATTTATAGCAAGATCTAAATATGAGTTAGTTTTATTTGAAAATTTTGTTTTATTTTTTTATTCAACTTTCTACAATGGGAATACATGGAAGGATTTTCAGCAGATAAAGAACATGTTCCAATAGCTGGCTTTAACAGAGCACCACCCTCCTAGGTGATCTAGCATTCCGTACTTATCCATATTCTACATCAACCTTCAATGACTGATACAAAGCTGTATTTTCTTGAACCTAGCAAAATGCTCTGCTTCATGTAACAAATGGTTGAATAAATTAAGAAGAACAAGTTTATTTTACAAACACATAAAAGCCCTCTCCTCCAGGAGTTAACACTTACCCTTGAAGAAGAACCAATTATATATCTATAAATTTATAGATATCTATACCTATTTATATATATAAAACTGAGATATAATTGACATGTAACATTGTATTAGTTTTAGGTGTACAACATAATTTGATATTTATATATTTTGTAAAATGATCACTACATTAAGTCTAGCTGACATCCATCAACACACATACTTACAAATGTTTTTTTTCTCATGATGAGAACTTTTAAGATCTACATTCTTAGCAACTTCTAGATATACAATACAGTATTATTAACTATTATACACTCTGTACATTTCAAGACTTATTTGTTTTTTAATTGGAAGTTTGGACCTTTTGGCCACCTTCACTCATTTCTCTCACCCCTTACTGATCAAATTAATTTTATGTTCCATAAAAGTGAACATGTCTTGGATAAATCAACATGCTTAAGGCCAAGTTATAAAGAGTGAATAATGAGCATATATTCTAGTTGGTGGGGATGCTATGGTTCTTTTTTTTTTTTTATCATTTTGGTCTGTCTCCTACTTTTGCTGTCCTTCCTAAGGAGATTGTACATTGAATATGGATTGCAGAAACTCTAGGAATTTGTACCTGGCTACAGTATGAAGAGATGACATTTGTTTAAAGAAATTCAAAGTTGCAGCACTTTGTGGCTTAGGTGTTCCCACTTATAAGCTATTCTTCCTTTGTTTCTGTCCTGCTCAGAATTAGATATATAGCTTACAGGGCTCAGTGCAAAATGAAAATGCAGGCCTTTTGTTCAAGTTGTTAATAACTTCAAGAGAATAGCAGTATGTTAAACCAAGTGCAGGGTCTTTCTAAGCACAGGGCACCTGCATAGGTCACAAACCCATGAGGCTAGCCTTGGTTCCTCTCTTTATAGGTGGGTATTTCAGAGGGTCTTAGATGCGGCTATCCTGGGGGCAGCTCTGAATCACTGCAAAGGCCTCAGTCAGGCAGCCTGGGGCAGCTGAACTCTAAGCACTGGGGCCAAATCTTATGCTCTTTTTTCTTTGCCTTTGTTATCCTCTGACTGGTAAAGATGGTACCTGTATTGGACTTTCCTTGAATTTGAGACTAAGATCAGGTTGTGATATCAGAAAAGTAGAAAAACAGGACTTTCAGCATGCATTAGTTTTAAGCTACTTAGCCCTAAGAAACCCAGACAAAAAGTCTTCTATATGCTCTAACCCATCTCTATGGAGTTCTGTATTGGTAACTGGAATCAATGCTCACATTAATAATAAAGTGTCCCTAATCCTCCAGGGGGAAAATGGCTAGTCTAGGACAGAATTTTGGGTTTAGAAATCTGTGTCTTGAACATTCTCACTCCTCATGCGTATTGGCAAAACCATTTCAACATAACTCAAAGACAAATTACTACAATTCATTTGCTAATACATGGCAGTATATGCCTAATCTAGCCAAATAGTTTAATTAAAATGTACCAACACTAGATCTTTTTTTCTACCAAATTCACCCACATGCCTAAAAACACAGCTTCGTGCTTCCAAAATTTGAGCAAATGTAATGTGACTACTATAGCAAAGTATCATGATAAAGTGATTTTGCTTATGTTAAACACAAATTGGCAATTGGCCTAGAATGTATGTGAAGTAGGACAGTGAAGATTTTCAGATTCTAAGTTACCAAAGTAATGGCCATCTGTTGTTTGTGTACTACATGGGTGGAACTTTTCAAGAGAATGCCTTGCTCTCTCTTGGTCAAGGAATAGACACATGATTACAAACAGGAGATGAATCCATTGTCCTAGAAATTAGTCTTGAGCAGAATAATGCAAAGCAAAAATTGCGTGGAGTCATTTGAGGAAAACTGTTAGTGTAGATGTATCCTATTTGTGACATGAGACTACAGCTATGTGTTCTTGTTATTTGGTTCTCCAGCCTATTCTAATGCCTTTCTTTTGAATCTGTTTATTTGTTTGAACTGATATTCTTTTCTAAGACATTTTCTTTATTTGGAGTCAGCTTCTATTGCTTATAACCAATGAACTAACACGAGCACAAACAGAAAGTGGCTACTGATCTCCCACAATTTTAAACAAGTAACAAGATTTTATATAAAATGAAGATGCCATGTTTATAGACTATTGTGCGTATCATGTAGGCTTTGTTGATTTAATTGTTTCTCTAATTTATTTATTTAACACTTTTATTAATAATAGGTGCCAGCTTGGAAGCAACTGTACCACTGAGAATTCTAGTGCAAAAGTAGCACATCTGTGTTGGCATGGTGGCTCAGTAGATTGACCTAGATAATGAGTTGTAAAATTCTGCCTCTACAACAGTTACTGAACTATGAAAATATAAGCAAATGAGTGAAAATTCAACCCTTTACCCCCTACATTCCATGTTATTTCTGAATGTATTTCTTAGTAGGGTTATTACTTCATCTCCCTGTTGGGAAATGTGATTTGGAGGTATTTAGAGTCATTCCATCAACAGATCTTCCCTATAATCATTGTGTATTGATGAATGACTTTGAGATGAAGAGGCACAGGTTAAAAAAAAAGTGGATCAGCTATGTCATATGAACATAATGCTAAAGAAAATAACCCACCCCTGGAACAAGAGCTGGATTGAGGACTGGGAAAGGATACAATCAGGCAAAGGTGACATGGGGGAGGCAACAAAGAAAGCTTCAATAAATATGCCTTTAAGCATGGATCAGATATTGACTATTAGAGACAAGGACATCCTGAGAAGATGAAGCACAGGGAAAGAAAAATAGGCAGAAAATACTTGGCAGTATTCAGAATTATGTTATCCAATTTAGGTCAAGCATAAGATATATTTGTTACTTAAATGTATAGAGTTACTTCCCAATTACTTTATTTTTGTTGTATTCTTTGTTCTTTTATACCACTTATATATGTATGTGTGGGGGGGTGGAGCTTTCTTTTTCATCAGAATGAAAATTTCACACTTAAATTGTTCAATGTTGGATTGCTGGGATCTTGCTTATTATTGGAGCTCAATATTTATTGAAAAAATAAAGGAATGAGTAAATAGAATAATGGATGAAAGGCAGGAAACTAGCCTAGAAAAGTAGTAGAAGGACTTTGAAAGTTGGTCTAAAGACTTTAGACTTTATTATATGACCAATAAATATTTGGGAACATAGATATCAAATGACCAGAGCTGTACTCCATAAAACAAATTAATCTCACAGCTTTATAACCTAAAGTGAAGGGGAAAAAGAAGAGGGAGATGTTGGATTATCTGCTGGGATGTTATTTCACTATTACACATTCTAAGGACCTGATTGGAGAGACAATAATGGCAATAATAAAGGGAAAGTACACATGAAGCTATAAATAGAAAAGTTGGTAAGCAATTAAAGAGAAAGAGGGATGGAGAAGAGCCAAAAGGAATGTGATTATGAACCTGGGTGCCTGCTAATGACAGAGATACCATTAACAGAAGTCAGAGCCATACTTGCCTGGTGGTTTGGGGAAGGATATGATGAATTACAATGTGGACATGCTGACCAGGATTCAGGAGGCATATGTTCCATTAGCTATGAGAAATGTAAAAATGGACCCAGCACAGATGTGGGCCTAGAGACTTCTCCTGCAGGAGGAAGTTGTTGAAGAAGATATAAGTGATAAGGAGGAAAAGAAAGGAGGGAAGGAGGCCAAAGTCAAAAATTACTGTTAAATATGGTAAAGAGTTCGGATTTTATTCCAAATATAGTACATTGAGAAACCATGGATAGTTTTTAAACAAAGAGATGATACGTTCTGATTTAAATTTCCTTTTTAAAGAGAAGATTCTGGATGCTATATAGAGAGTAGAATTAAGGTGAAGTAATTGCCAGTCTCAGAGATTCATATCCTCAACTCCTCACTCTCAACCCAGGCTAGGTGGTTAAAGTCCTCCTTGTAGTCCATCTTCTAGTCTTCTAAAACAAAACAAAACAAAACAAAACAAAACAAAACAAAACAAATCAGAACAAAGATCTACTGTTAACTGAAAGGAGGAGGAATAGACAAAAGGGGAAGAGAAAAAGGTAAGTGAAATAGAATCTGTAGTCCACATTGCAGCTGCACAATCGAGGCTGAGATAATTAAGTTGCTGGGGAGAGGTGGCAATGATGACACCCAAATGCAACACCTGCAGCCTCTGCTCTTAACTGTATGCTATACTAGCTCCTCGTAGGTTCAGGATACTTTTTCAAGATGTTGAACTGACCAGGCTATCTTTGGGTAATGCTTGTGGTGGGTAAAAATTTGGAAAGTAAGTGCTTCCAATTTAAGAACAGAAAGACCTCTTTGTTTGACTTATCCTGGAACAAAGAGCTTAGATAATTTGTAAAATCACACAGGTACTTAGGGTGAGGGATGGACACAGCAGACAGGCTTCCTGAGTCCCTTGAGGGAAACCAATTTTCTCACTCCATCATTTGACCTCTTTTCTATGCTGATCCTTAGCGGGAACTTGAGACTTATAGGTTGTGGTTGTAAACTGGGAATTTTTATAGTAGGAGGTCATGAGTTTAGACGCTACACTGACCTAGAAGGTAACTTAAATGGTAAAGGGTGAAACAGATCAGGAGTAAAAGAAATACTTTATTTTGTGAGACTGAGTACCACTTACTATTAATCATCATATATCCAGCCTCACACTTTGTTACTAAAGTTTTTGTTTGACCCTGACATCCATGTGAATGAGCTCACTCAAATAACGGTACTGATGTTCCAAGGAAATCAGTGTGAGAGGTGGTTCTTACTTGGAGGCTGCTGAGGAATATCCTGTTTTTGTTTTTGTTTTTGTTTTTTTTCTTTTCTTTTTCTGATTCAAATTTCTTTTTTTAATACGAAATTTATTGTCAAATTGGTTTCCATACAACACCCAGTGCTCATCCCAAAAGGTGCCCTCCTCAATACCTATCACCCACCTTCCCCTCCCTCCCACCCCCCATCAACCCTCAGTTTGTTCTGTTTTTTAAGAGTCTCTTATGCTTTGGCTCTCTCCCTCTCTCTGATTCAAATTTCAAGTAGGTTTAATGACGCTGATTTCCTATGAAATGAGGATGACCTTTTGTCAATATACAATGTCAATGCCCATCGTGCTTATAAACATGCTGTTTTGTACCCATAATAAGTAATGTTGCCTTCGCTATATGAAAATATTGGGACACCATGATTTAGTTTTTACTTCAAGACTAATGGTTAACAAGCAAAAAGACTGTTTAGACGCTTTTGTTTATACTCGCTTGCCTTCACAGTCAGAGGGTGGTTGAACTGTAGGCTGTCAATTTCTCTATGTGTAGCAAGTTACAGGGAATCTGGGTGACAAACACTTACAATCGATACCTGATCCATTCTACTTATACATTCACAGTAAAAATATTAGCCATTAATTTTCCATGTCACCTCTGTTTCTCGAGTGTCAATTCAATGTTCTTTTGCCTCCCATCATCATCTAGTTTTACTTTCTGCAGTTGTTGTTCCTGGTTTTCTAAATACCCTTCATGTTGCAAAAGAAATGGCTTCATTTTGTTTGAGCAGCTATTATAAATAAAACCAACTATACTGTAATGAGTCTTAAAGCCTTAGTTAGCATGCTTCTAACAACCTTTCAAAGGTGGATCAGCATTAAAGATGTATTACCGGGATCTCATAAAAGTTAAATATATTTCCCAGGAACCTTAGCTGAATTAGGGGCAAAGCCAGAAAAAAGAATTATTACCTCGACTTTAGCCTTTAGGCCATGTTATAAGAACAGACACCCCATCAAACAACTTCATAAATGTGAAGAACCTAATTAGAAAATTAATTCCCAATTATGCATATAGAACGAAGTCTGCTAAATAAGGAAGGGACCACAGCGGGGAAAGTCAAAGCAATGTGGAAATTCTTTCAGTTGGGAAACCTGCTTCTTACAGAAGGGTATTGAAATTGAGACCTAGGGAACACAATTTATTTTATGGAAAAGGCCCTATGGCTTCATTTCTCTGGCCTTGGGGATTTTCATTATTACTTACAGAAGGTCAGGAAGTCCTAAAACTCTTTGAAGCTTGGGCCACTGCCCATGGTGGGGGTGAGAATAAAGAACAGACAAAACAAAACCTTATCAACCATTCTTGTAAATGGGTAATTTCAGAGTTTCAATGTATGCATGTTTTATCTCTATGGCTTAATTTCCATCTGAAAAACTAGAAAATACCCATGCATACATAGAAAATACCCAGTGCATATTTTACCTTTGAAATATGAACAATACTCTGTTGCTTGAGATACTTTGAGATGAATCTATTACTTATATAAGGATAGGGATTAATTTACAAGAGAATCAAATATATTACATTTACTTAGATACCCAATAGCATCCGTAAGATATGATGGTGATAGCCTAAGTAGCTAGTGGGCTTCTCTAAAACACACCCATATCACTCCTGTCTGTGTTTTCCAAGGGAACAGTCCCATTATACTACCTCTTTAAATGGGTCTCACATGCAATTAAAATGAAAATTATGGCCCCATAATGGGCCATGATGTAAGAACAATACATGCTCTTAGAAGGTTTCCTCGTGTTTTTTTTTTTTTCCTGAGCATTGAAAATTATCTCTTTGTCAGCCCCGTGGCATGGTCACAATGCAAGGCCTCAGATGAGAGAAACGTGTTCATTAGGAGAATTGGATTACTAGGCAAGGTGCCAGGTTGTGTTGCTTCATTTGGAGGAGAAAGGAGAGCTGGGTTCTCCAGCACCACCTGCCCATCAAACCCCTGAGCATTTTCAGCCTTTCAGGTGAACTTGGAAAATGTTACCTTGCACCAACAAAGGAGAGGGCAGGAAATTGACTCCAAACCTATTAATTTAATATACTGTCTTACAAATCAAGATTATGTTGCAAGAGATATTAATGGTAGCATTAACCAGGAGTTATACACAAAAGAGGGATGGGACTTTCAAATTAAGATCTAAGGAGGGAATTACCAAGTATGCTGTCTGCAGTGTGAAAGATACTTACAATCTGATTCTAGAAGTCATTATTTTACTATCAGTGGAAGCCACAGGGGCTTTGAAGGAGAAAAAGTCTGCTAAATAAGGATGGTACAATGATAGAACAAGAGGATCAAAATCGGGGCCACTACTGGGGCGGGGCCATGGATTGAACCCTTCTCATTTTCCTGAGATGCCCTGGAAAGTTGCCCTAAAGTTTCTGAGATCAAAGTACATGTAGTATGAGAACAGAGCCTTCAAACTGTTTCCTAGTCCCTCAAACCAATTTCAACTAGTAATTAACTGATTCCCAACATCAAAAGGTGAGATATCCCAGGAGGAGTCAAAGAAGATCAAAGCCTGTGGTGAGGGGTCCCCCTGCACCCTATCCACCCTCCATCCTCTTTCCCAGACAGACATCCATCCGATTGCAGCAAGTGAACAGTCACATTGCTTCTCACTAGAGACCAACATCAAACAGACTTCCAAATAACTTGCTGGAGTTTTCAAGCTCTGTTAGAAGAAAATGAGGAAGGCACAGGTATGCGACCATATGGTCCAGATTTTCTAGCACAGTCTAGGTTTGTAATATTCAGTCCTGTTGTCCCCATTGCTGGGACAGAACCTAAAACAAGGTCACCAAAGAAAACCTGGGTAGTGCCTGGCACACAGTATATGATAAGCCAATGTTAACTCCTGTCTTCTGCATATCACCGAACAGAATGCTGAATTATTGTATTTGTTCAAATATTTTGTATTTGTGTGTGTGTGTGTGTGTGTGTGTGTGTGTGTGTGTGTGTTGCACATTGGCTTTCCATAATTTGTCTAAGCCAGTTGCTGGATACAACCCTGTCAGAGCTGGTCAGTCTCTGTGAAGAATGAGCGATTTTCTGTAACCCACTTACTGAGGCATTTTTCTACGACATTCTGAAATGTGCTTGATTAGTCCAGATCCCCTTGCTTTCATTCATACCCCTGGTTAGTTTCCAAGGCATTCCACCAAGGTGTGCATGCCTACAGATGCACCCAAGCAGATCCTTGAGATTTCTGTTCAGACAGAAAAAAAATCTGTAGTCTAAGCTTTTACAGATTTTGTTTTCCAGGAGATTCTTTGAAACAAATTTTTAGGGTGACCTGCAGTCAAATTGTACCTAAGGACTGAGTATAGGAGAGCAATGAGAGAGAAAGTCAGGATAGGGCTCCAGTTTCTAAAGTGGAAAGGGTTCTGTCAGTACCTTAAACTCAAAATCTCTAAAGTTTATTTATTTTGAGAGAGAGAGAGAGAGAGAGAGAGAGAGAGAGAGAGAGAGGGAGAGAGAGGGCAGGCACGAGTCGGGGAAGGGCCCATTACAGGGCTCAGTCTCAGGAACCATGAAATCATGACCTGAGCCAAAATCAAGAGCCTGATGCTCAACAATTGAGCTACCCAGGTGCCCCAAAATGTGATCCTTTTCTTACAGTACTATGCTATCTGTGGAACCAACCTCTTTCTTCAGAGTCTCCATCAACATCTATACCTTCTTGGATCTTTACCCCCTCCTGGATCCATTAATTCCACCAACTTCCCATCTGTCTGGTAGTTTCCAATGCTACTATGCTGATTTCAGTCCTTATGATTTCTCTAGAGTGTAATGCCTCAGGACTGGTTTCCTTATTACAAACCATAGAAGATAGCACTGATGGATTCACTTGTAAATGTTACATTTTTATATCATCACACACCAAATCCTGGGACTCTGAGAGTTCCACACTGCCTAAAAGAGGTAAATAAATTTGAGAAATTGTCCTGTATCTCTAAATCCTATCCAGGTATTAAAGGGCTTCCTGATTCTCTCCCTTCACTGCATTCAACCTTTACCCTCCTCTGGATTTTTGACCCACATTTTCAAAAAGATGGAAGGAACAAGTGGCTTGAGTTGAATTATAGCTGTGTCCCTTTTATGAGTCATCTGGCTTGCCATAGTCTGTCTACTCCCAATTATATGTCCGACACTGGGGTTGAATGTCTATTACTTTTTAACTTTGCACTTGTACGATTATTTTTCTTATCACAAGGTGAGGGGAAATATGTAATGTTCTTATTGCTCCCATGTCTCTGTCACCAATCACCCTGGTCCACTCATGTATGTTAACTGCTTAGCTTCAGTACACTTGAGTTTGTGTCTCCTGCCCCATAGCTTTTGTGTAACTGAAATGGAACAGGCTAACCCCTAAGGAGAAGTTAGCCACAACTCAAAGTTTTAACACCAAAATTGTCTCATTTTCTAAGGTTCAGCTTTGTTTCCTCAGAATTACCTTTTGCATTTTCACATTTCTCCTTTCTTTTGGCATTTTAATGGAAATAACCATACCTCCACAACATTTAATAACATCTTCCAGAAATAAGCCAGCTCTTTGATAATGACCCACTACACTGATACCATCAGTAAATAATACCCATGGAGAATAACACAAACCTTTTGCAGAAAGAATAGCTACAAGGTGAAACCCATTACTTGGAATGAATACAGGAAAGGATTTGTTGTTATTGTAATATATATTCTTTTTTGTTTTTCTTTTTACATATAGCTCCCTCAGGAATAATTTTTGTGAAAAGATAAATGTATCAAACTAACTTTTGACTTTTCTTTCTCTAAACTAACACTGATAACATACAATGAAACTCTTATTCACTGGATAACATATGCTGAAGGACTTATGAAAGCACTCTTTAAAAGCTGCATTGTCTATTTCCTTTTAATCATTCCTTGTTTATTAAAAAAAAGAGAAAACACCTCTCTGCTTTCTAAATGACATGTCCCTAACAAAAGGAAAATAACACCCAAGTTTGTCTTATGAGGAATATCAAAGAAGACTCAGACGGGGAAGAGTTTCTGCTCAGTTTCTAAGCTTGATTTGATTGGTGCTTGTTGTGACTCCCTATGGCGATAGCCCTAGTGCCCCTTATGGGTGACCACCATCGTCTTTCCTCACCCACCCCTCCTCTGTGTTCACACATTGCTGCCATCTCTTTCCATCCCAATGGGCAATTTATACTGATTCTTTCCTCACCCCAGCCATGAGTCAGTCATCTTAAGAGATTAGGGAAATGAAAATTTGATTCTGCTCAAGGAGAGAGACCTGGTTTAGAATGAACCTCTCATCCTTTAGATTAATAAACTGAGACCTTAGAGGTCATTTGACTTGTTAATGTAGTTGAAGAGCCAGCGGGGGTGGGGAGGGGCAGGTCTCCTGCCTGCTGTTTTGAGAGCGAGTTTAGCATAATTGTTAAGAACATGGACTTTAATGTGGGAATTCTAGACAGAGTTCAGAGTCAAGTCCTGGCTCTGACACGTACTTTTTTAGTGATTTTGGAAAAGTTACCCGACCTTTTTGAGCCTCAGTTTCTTCTTTTGTCTAATGGAATAATGAGAGAAGCTGCATTTTTAAGGCATTTATCTTTTTGAAGTCTCCCAGTGTCTATAGGACAGTGTATGATACATAAAGCAGCTACCATTTATTGAGTGCATAATTCTACCCTTATTATTACTGTTTGTTTGGTCACCACAAACCCACCTATTGACCCTTTTTACAATCCTCTGGAATTGCCTGAGTCTTTAAATCCACACTATCTTTGGAAAGACCTCTCCCACCCTAAGGAAAAGAAGGGAGTATTTGCTCCGCATAAAAGAGAAATGGAGAAAACAGAAAAATGCTCATGTTATGTGAGAAAAACATGAGCTCAAACCTCAGGTTGCAAAGTACATTTATGCTGCCCTAGGAATTCTGTGTGAATCCCCCATTACCAAGCTGGTTTAATTTGTTTAGTTAATAACTTTATATGACCTGTTTTTATTTAGCATGTGTACTGGCAGCTTTTTTATATAATTTCTGAGTCCACAGTGGCATGCTTTCCCCGAACATTTATGATGTTCCACAACTCAACTTCCAAAGAAACCCATTATGAAATTAAATGGATCCAGGTGGATAATTTGAGAGGGTAACTATATTGCATGCAGCAAAGACAATATGTAAATATTGCAGCAATCTCTCTGACATGGTATTAGAATATGAAAGAAAATGAAATCAACAAAACTATGAGATACTGAATTAATTTACTTTCAAATATTAAAAGTAATGAATCTTCTACTTATTTTCAGATTCCTATGACTCATCTTAATGCTATGATAATTTTTAACTCCATTACATTACTTAACACATTGCCATCATAGCACTCTCTAAATGAATGCCTAGCACATTTTCTCAACCATGGTTTGCCAGAAGTTGCGTTTATATTGTTGCCATTCTGGGTTCAAATCGGCTATTGTGAAATTTTAAAAAGTACAACAGGATGGTCAGCACTTGATTTGATGTTTTCTTTACAAGACAAACAAATAAATGAGAAAGAAGGTATAATCAGCCACAGCCATTATGTGAGATACAGAGAACAATACTCACAATACTCTATTCTGAATGTTAATCTATCTTGTTCTTCATTGGAAACGTGTCTTCCCTTCAGTTTTTTTACATATGTTATTAAATAAATATAGGACTTTGAAAAATCACAGAAGCTGTTGGCTTAATAATTCAGCAATAAAAGGAATAAACTACTGACACAGTGTACATCGTGGACGAACCTCAAAAAACTTATGCTAAGTGAAACAAGTCAGGCACAATAGAGCATATATTCTATGATCTCATTGACAGGAGATATCCAAAAACAGGTAAATTTATAGAGACAGAAAGTAAATTAGTGGTCAACTGGGGTTGGGGGTGGGAATTGGGATTAAATTGTAAATGGGCATTCACATTTTATTGGAGGAACAAAAATGTTCTCAAACTTATGTATGATGATGTTATCTCAGTAAAGTTACTAAAAGCATTGGATTGTATACTCAAATGGCACAATTATGATATGTAAAATACCTCAATAAAGCTGTTAAAACACCCAATAACCTGGAAGCTATAATTAATGCATACATGATTTAAAACTAATCGCATGTCAGCTGTTTGAGAGAGGAACTTTTTGATTTGTGTCATCAAAAAGTCGTATCCTACTTTGCAGTGATACATAGGACAACTGGGCACTGAGCACTGTGGAATTCATGCATCACATATGAAGCCATGTGGTTTACTTATAGAGGCAGTTTCTAAAACTCTCCTTCACAGAAGACACTGTCCCTCCTACTGCTTTACTTTCTTCCGTATGACATCCATACAGTGCGTCAGAAGTGCACTTAAAATCTACAAACAGTGTGCAAACTCAGAAGATATTGAGATTAGTCCTTGATCCCTTTTTTGAATTCAATGAATTTTGCTAAGTGCTGTATTTCTTTCATTGAGTGATGCTGTATGGCCAATCCTTTTACAGTTCTATCATATCTTTCTTTTTTCTTCCTGTCTTAAATATTTTGCTTTTAGACCCTACTATAATACTTGTGCTATACTTAATAGGAATGATCATACACAACAGCTCTATGTCACATAGGTAATACAAGTTCACAGTAGACTCAATTTGGTGTGCAGGGTTATGTCTATGTGTGAAGAAATACATATATGTAAACACTTGTATATAAAAAGCATGGTAAGTGGAAGTAAAAAAAATATAATACATCTTTGGAATAGCTACTTAAGTCTGTCAGCTGTGTATAGTCATCTCAGCAGAAAAGAGCTCATTGTGTAAAGAGCATCTACACTGGCAAGTTGCTGTATGTTGACATCATGTCTCTCATCTCACATTCATTGTCTCCTCATTTCTTCAATACCTGATATTTTAGAAATCTGGGGTGTAGCCAAAGGGAAAGAGGTGCAGACCCTGAAAAGACAGATTGATTACTTTTTGGCTAAGGGAGCAGGGAAAACAGAAGCCACCAGTGAATGAGAGTCACTTTTGGGTCCGGCTTGGTGGTATGCTGGTGGGTCCTCTCTGTTATTTTATTCAATCCTTGCAACAGCTTTCTGAAGCATGTTTTATCATTCCCTTTTCACTGATGAGGAAGTCTGGAGCAAGTTAACTAACTAGCCCAGGTTCACTGAGTTAGTAAGTGAAGCAGACAGATTTGACTTGAATCCCTATTTGTTTCATGATTAAAATTGATTCTGATGCCCACTAGCTTTTACTATCTTAGGAAGAGTTAGTAAACCATTACAGCAATGTGTCCTGCTGTCCTGTCGACCCAAAAGGACTTTTTGAGAGATGAAACAGCAAGAATTCTGGGAGGTAAAAAGAGTGACCATCTTTTGAGAAACCCAAATACATTTTGTTGATTTTCTGAACCATCCTGATAGATTGCTTATTTCCTCAATGAACTAATTGGAAGGCATATCTTTGTGATTACTATGAAATCCTTCTGCAATCGGCCATAATAGATAGGTCAATTATCAATTGGCCAACTATCAATCTATCATAATAGATAGGCCAATAGATCAATTATCAGCCCCCTATCTCTTATAGGTAACCACTGTCCATGGTTTATTTCATTCTGTGAGCCGTTCTAGAAATAAGTAGGTGACATACTTGGATGCAAATATAACTTCTGGGTTTTACAATTAACTTCTATGAACAAATATACTAACACAGGAAGGCTTCATAATTCTGAGAGTTATCATCACGTTTACTTTATTAAATTATTTATAGTAAAAATTCTCAAACTTAAGTGTGCATTAGAATTCCCTGGAGGGTGTGATAAAACACAGATTGTCTGGCCAGCTCTCATGTTTCCTACTTCAGTAGGTCTGAGGTCTGCCAGAGATTTTGCAATTCAAATAAGTTTTCAGATGATGTTAATATGCTGATTTGAGGACCCCTTTTTGAAAACCACTACCCAAAGGAAAGAGGAAAGGTCTATGTATCTAGGTATCTATTTATCTTTTCTATAGCTAAGAATGCATTTTACAATTTATTGCAAATTTCAGTATCCAAACCCATTTAAAAGTAGACACACCAAGAGTTTGACTCTGCTTTATGTTACTACATGGCATCGGGGTCTTGATTAACATTTCAAAGCACATTTTTCTCATTTGCCAAGTAATTTTACAATTTTTTTTATGTTGTTGTTGTTGCTTGGTTCTCGTAACCACTTGACTGATTGGGCATGACTAGTTTATTACTATTCTCCTTAGGTTATAAATGAGACAACCAAAGCCCAGGGAAGTTATGTGACTTGTCCATATAGCTAGAAATGATTGAAAAAAAAATGAAGGCAAGTATCATAATAACAGTGCATTGGGCCAGGAATTTAAAAAGTTGGGACCTAATTTCCTCCTATAGGAGGCTCTATCTTCTTGGTGACAAATTGTAGATACAAATAATTCAGTTTATTCATCTATAAATGAGGGATAGACCAGATAGCCAATATTCCTTCTGGTTTCATTTTATTCATTTCTCTAATTGTTCATTGACATAAATATTCATTAAGACTTTACTATGCACCAGGCACTTCTAAGACTTGAAGATAAAGAAATGAGTGAGATACCTGACATGACATTCTTACATGTCCTGAAGCTAACATTCTAGGTCAAGACAGAGGAGTAAATTCACAAACCAGCTCATTTAAAATAGTGATGATATTAATTAAAAAAAATTGGGTTAAATGATAGAAAATGATAGGCTAAAATGCTACTAAATCTTAGTGTTAAGGTTCTCCCTGAAGAAGTGATATGTTAGTGGTCCCTTGGATGACAAAAATTGAGCCAAGGCTATAAAGTGATAGGGAAAGCATATTCTGGGCAGGCTGTATTAAAGGCAAAGATCTGAGCTATAAGTCAACTTGGCTTCTGTGAGAAAGAGGAAGAAGGCCAGAATTCTGGTATTGGGTTAATAAACAAATGGTAAGAAAAAACATTTGGAATGGTAGGTAGAGCCAGATCATTTAGAGTCTTAAAGGCCGTGATAAGAACTTAGAGGTTTTTAAGCAGGGAAAGACATGACCTGATTCAGATTAAGATGACTCACTGGTTCCACTGGGATTGAAGAAGTGTACAAAAGTGAGCATACACACACATAAAAACCAATTTAAAAATTTTTGACCTTTAAGTGAATGTTTTCTCCTATTTATTTAGTACATGAAAGAGAACATACAAATTAATACACGAGCCAAAACTGTGACTTCACCATTGATACTTTAAGGATATTACTAAGTATTATAAACATGGGCAACTCAAGTAATAATTAGGGGGAAGATCATATGGAAATTGCTAACAAACTCATTAGAGTGTGTTTAATTATTGCAGTGAAGGGTTAGCAAGAGGATTGGAGCTTACCAAATAAATCTGTTTGCACATGGATTGATATGCTTGTATCATAATTACTCACAGCTGTTGGATTTCTGAAGTTTATTAGGAACTTAATTCCAAAACTTTCATGCTGAAAAGATTTTTTAAGAGGGAAGTGTTAGCCCAGTGCCAGTAATGTGAGCAAGGAAAATTTTTCTAGCAATTCTTTTCAGCGATTACTTACAGAGTAACTACAGATCTTCTCATTATACATAATGAAGTGGACCTGCTCATTTTTGATTTTCATACACTTTGCAGAAAGAGTAAAGCCTCGTGATTGAAACTGCTTGAGCCCTGTGATGAGAAGTTGCATGTAATATGTATTCCAATTACAAAACGATCTCAGAAAACAGGGTTGATGCCTGATGTATTCATTTGAAAGCAATTCTTGGCTAAATTGATCTTTAAATAATCTATCTATACGCTTGTTAATTTAATAGATCAACTGACATCAGGAGAAGACAGGAGTGCTTCATCCTTCACACTCTATCTTATAGCTGACAACTAATTCTCCTTTCTTGGAGATTCATTTATTATACTTTATAAATTAGAAGAAATGTACAGGGTCCCTGAAATACAGCTGAGGCTATGCCCAATAGCTTCTTCTTACTTATCATCAATCAGAAAATTAATATTGTGCCTGGGCTAGCAATTTTGATCTCAGTCTAATTTTTGGTCTATTTAACTGATGGCTGCTGTCCTAACTTACAGTGCTACTGAGCGTAAATGAAGTGATTGATTATTTGTACCAAAGTGATTTCCTTTCTTTCCAAGGCTCTTTTTCAGATCAGCCTTTGATAAGTGCTAAGATTAACTAATGAGGACAATTTAAAAAGAAAATAACAACTTGAGAACCAAGTGTTATCAGTCAGTGAATTTCCCAATGTGTATGCATGTAGGCACACACACATTCTGCCTATGTAGAATAAATCATGGTATTAAAGATCTTTTATAAGCTAGTGTTTTAACCCTTGTTGTCATGTACCTTGCATTCCAGACTCACAAATTACTAATTTTTCTTCAAACTTATGTTGGACTGTCATACATCTATACCTATGTCCATTTCATTCATTTTATCTGGAATGTTCTTCCTTATTTGAATTGGAATCACATCCAACCTTCCAGGACCAAATCAACATCTCTTCCTATGAAAAGGTTTACCTCATTCTATCCTAGGAAAAATCATTATGTACATAAACTCTGTGTTTAATACTATTATTTTTCATCACTTATAATGCAAAGAGTAACAGCAACAATCATAGTGACAGCAAACACTTAAATTGTTCTAAGTTCTTTGTTCACTGTTCTAAGTTCTTTGTATAATATAATCTCATTTAATTTTTATAATAGCTCACTTACATAGATGATTTTATTTTCCTCATTTGGCATATGAGCAACAGAGGCAATGAGAGATGAAATAAGTTGTTATGAATCACTCAGATGTTAAGAGGGCTGAGCCAGATTTTGGACCCGGTCAATGTGGCTTCAGAGTCTAGTCTCTGAACTCCTACACTGTGCTACAATGCCAGCCTTGCAGAGGAGTTGAAAGCATTAGAATAAATCTAAAGTGCCTGGCGTAGTATCTTAAATATAATTCAAGAAGTGGTGATTATCTTATTATTATATGCAATAAAAATAAAATAAAGTAAATTATATGTAATGAATCTAATATAATATATTTATTGGTTTTTTTCTTATGCCAAATGTCAGTCTATTGTTTTATGTTGATGCTTTATAATTCAGCAATTACAACTTTTATGCACAAATTTCAACTCACATACATGGCTGTGGTGCAGAATAAGCATTCAATAAACATTAAGTAAGTGAATGAGTGAATGGAATGAATGAATAAACTAATCCAAGAAGCTTCTGGATGGGCTTTTCCCTTTCCTCCATGTTTCCCTGAGGCACAGTGCTAAATCCCTCAAAATCAGACAAATATTAAGCCACTGAAGCATGGATTAAATCAATTTTTTCCTTCCATTTCAATGAGTTATTATTTAAAATAAAATCTACAAAGCAATATTTTTAAAAGTCTACATCCCGAAGTAAAACATGGAAATTATCTGATTAATGCAGATAGCCACTCACCAATTTATATTCTTGAACTCAAGAGAATCATTTAGCTAATTGTATAGGTGATTATTATGCTTTTCACAGAAGTGTGTATCATGCATTTAGAATTTTTAAATTGCAACTCCAAGAGAATCCTCTTAAATCTAATTATTGTATACTTAGAATTTTCCATAATCAGCTAAAAGATTATTTATTTCTTTAAAGAAAAAGAAAGCTTTAAAATATGTGGAAATTCTCTTGTGAGAAGGTGAATTAAACATTTTTAAAAATAAGTAAACTTTTTTTTTAAGTGGATTGAAACATACATTAAAATAACTGGTCAATGGAAAAAAAAAACCTCTTTCTCATATATTTCTTGCCAAGTATTTGAAGTTGATAATATGATTTTTAAAATGTATCAATAATTCAGTAATAGAATTCTTAAACTTAGGGAAATTCTCTGATGTTTCAGAAAATATTTTGAGATAAAGGGCTGATAAAACTATTGAGTTTAGAAAATGGCTGAAATTCTTTGGACTACCTATGTGACTAGTGATTGGTTCAACTTCAAAAGTGCTGTTTCCTTGAATCTGGTCTACTGAGAATACAGATATGCACTTAGAGAACATGCTTAGAAAAAAATAAAAGGAAGGAAGGAAGGAAGGAAGGAAGGAAGGAAGGAAGGAAGGAAGGAAGGAAGGAAGAAAGGGAGGAGATGCTCAATGTGGTGGTCTGTTTCTGTCAGTGGCCTTGGATAGAAGCAATAGAAGAGCTAGTTTTCAGAACTGTCAGTGGTCTGAATTCTCTTTTTACTCAGGGGTTCATCTCATTTTTTTTTAAAGACACAAACCTACACTACTTGTATACTTATTTATAAGCTGTATACTTCTGGATCACATCTGCTATATTACATGTTATTAAATGTCCAGAACATACAAGGATGTGATAAAATGCATGAGACGATGTTCAACAGCTCTTTTGTGTGTTACATTTGAGAAACATGGCTCTAGACAATTGCAATATCAGCATTTTAAAATAAAGGATTTCCCATTTGGGACTTCAACTTGTTAGTAACCTGTAACATTTTGATTTGCCAAAAAGTTAACTCTGGGCCCATCAAGTAAAATTAATGCTTAAATCTTTTACTTAATTCCATTAAAACATCTCTTTTTGATGCTCATCTCTTTGTAGCCTAAAAATTTTTTTTCAAGGACAAATGAATGCTTTGGGGAGGCTTCCGAGGTACTGAAGGTTTGCTTAACAATTTCTCCCCAGCTAGGTTGGGGAACTTAAGGGATTCAGGTGGGATCACTGAAAGTTAAATACATGGTGAAAGAACTTTATTTACGGAGTCATCAATTTTTTTTTATGAAGCAGGGACTACAGAGAGAACATTGGACTATGAATCAAAAGATGTGGGTGCTAGCACCATAGGTGATTCTGCAACTAAGTAATTGGATGACCTTGATGAAATCATTTAACTTTTCTGCATCTCCCTTAAAAAAAAATCAGCCAAGTTCCTCAGACATTTATGGAACCTCTTCTACATGCTTGGTATAATAAGACATAATCACATGAATAATTTTAACTTTGATACTTTTAAGCACCTGTTAAGACTCCAAAAAGAGAATTTCTAACTTTTCTAAACATTTTCTCTAACTTTGTGGGATTTTAACATTTAAGTCATTTGCAAAGTCTATGCCAAATATCAGCAGAATGCCTTGCTTGTAACAGCAGTCTGGATATGCTTCCTTGGGCTATATGGGAATGCAATCATTGGCCAAATATTCATTATAAACTGTAAGTGTCTTACCAATGGAAACAAATGCCAAGGTTTTCAAATTCCATATTTTCAAATTTCTTGGATCATCAGAATCACTTGTTGAGCTTTTCTGAATCCCATGTCCCAACCTTGGCATTTATGATTCTGTACATCTGAGCCACAAACTTGTTCCAAAGCCTGATTTTTCTAGCAACCAACTCAAAGAGGAAGCCCAAGCAGTTACAACACCCGTGGTGTTCATAATACAGAAACAAACCAGTTGCTCAGGAAAAGCCCAACCATTCCTTATAACAGGAGGAAATTTCTCTCTTGGGATTGAATCAATGAACCAAAGCAGAATTGCTTTTGGTAATAAAAAATACTGCCTTCACATTGGGACTACAAAATGATTTATTATGTTCTTTGAGATATATTTCTAGGGATGGATTTCCATTGATTAATCAAACTTCTCTTTTGAAGAACTGTACCTATAGGAGGGTACAGTAACTGAACCATGTAAAGTTGTTAGTATTTGTGTAAAGATGGAGGAAAAGAAGAAAATAAGGAAGAAAAAGGGAGAGAAGGAGGGAGAGGAACAGAAGTACAGCTCATCGACTAAGACTGTGTTTCCAAGAGCCAAGCTAAACCATACAATGGGTAGGTTGATTGGCTTCACCAATTCAGTTCTCCTTTAGGAAGATCCCTGAAGCTAACACTTGGAAAGCTTCAAATGAAACTCTACCTGATATTATGAAGTAAATTTGCTTGTATTAAATCCAGCATTTACCATGTGTTTTCAAGAACATTTTGATCGATTTGCTCTTATTTTCCCTGAATGCCTTCTAAGAACTTTTCTTTCTAAATTCCACTCATTTTTTAAGGGCCAATTCAAGTCTTGTCTTTTTTTTTTTCCTTTTTTCTTTTTCTGGAAGCTTGTGCCAACAGTTCTAGCCCTAAACATTTCTTCTTCTCAAAACTTTTTGAACTGGTGTTAAGTGTTGACAAATAAGTATATCTTCTCAACCTGATAGGGTATAACCTCTTTGAGCAGGGGACCACACCAGATAAGTCTATATACCCCCAAATCACTTAGAGAACCTACTCAGGTTCTGCATTATCACCTTTTCTATGGTTGTATTTACTAAACACTGCTGGATCCCAAATACCGAGCTCTAGCTTAAACTTCTTACCTGAGCCACTGCCTTCCAGACATCTTCACATATATATAACGCTACTATCTCAAACTTAAATATCCAAAATTAAACTTCCATTTTCTCATAGATGTGTTCTTTCAGTGATGTTCTTTATTACAAAACCAGAAACCTTGAAAGTACACTCAGTATCTCCCTCTACTAGTTCCCTACTTGCAATGTATAAACTCTGTCAATTTTATCTCAGAAAATGATACAGGATAATGGCAGAAAAATCACACTTTGACACAATAAAACTTGTCAAGCCATATCAACTGCTGTTTGTTTTGTTGTCAATGTGATCAAGAGTGAGGCATTTCCCTTCATGGAGTATTTTTTAAAAATATATTGAATAAGGGGCGCCTGGGTGGCTCAGTCGGTTGAGCATCCGACTTTGGCTCAGGTCATGATCTCACCATTCATGAGTTGGAGCCCCATGTCAGGCTCTGTGCTGACAGTTCAGAGCCTGGAACCTGGTTCAGATACTGTGTCTCCCTCTCTGCTGCTCTCCTGCTCACACTCTGTTTCTCTTTCTCTCAAAAATAAATAAACATTAAAAAAATTTGTTTTAATAAAAAATATATTGAATAAAAATAGCTAGATTTGTATAGTGCCTACTTTGTGCTGTGTACTATGCTGGATACTTTACTTTGCACACGTGTGTGTGTGTGCGTGCATGCACACACATGCACTTATACTAGTCACCTATACTGGGTCCAGACAAAGTAAAGGGACTGCTTTGCAAGTAAAGGGTGAAAAGCTTAATTACTTCAGGACTCATAATTGATTTATTTCTCTTAACTGGGGAGATTTAAATATAGCTCCAGTTGGTGGCTGCCTTACAAATATGTGATAAAAGCTGATTCAACACACGGTGCTGAGTAGACATTGATTTTCTACTCCAGCATCACTTTGGCATTTTATTACATTTACATGTATTCACATATTTTGTAACAGGCCAATTTATTCACAAAGAATACAGACCAATTTTGTCTAGGAGCATTCTCTATCTTGTAGAGTTACCTGGTGCATTTGGATCCAGGATGCCCTGCCTCACAGATCAGTAGGACTAATACTGCATGCAGGGCAAAGACTTTCCACTTTACTTTCCTTGACAGGGAGCTTCTAGAGCTCTTTCAACGGGGCCCCATTGGGGGCTGAAAGGATGGGTAAGGCAACATCCATAGAGTCTGTTTAAAACTACCACTTTGCACTGAAAATTGAGATAGCAGAATGAGACCCATTTGCAGATATTTCTCTGGCATTGAACGTACTGCCAGGATCAACAAATAATTGCTGAGCATGTCTTCTACACTAGGCATTGAGGTAGGTGCTAAGGGTCCAACTTGAGCAAAAGTGACCCATTTCTTAGCCTCACAGTGCCCACAGTCAAGACAGATGGGCAGATAAATAATCAGATGGATAAACAATTATAACCTACAATTTGGTTATGAAAGGGAAGTCCACAATGTTCATGAGTGGGAGTGTATGACAGGCATCCCAACTTAGTCTGGGGTGGTGGGGAATAAAGGGGGCTTTTCTGAGGAAGTTGAGTTTGAAACAAAATCTAAAGGAGGAATAGAAGTTAACAGGCAAAGTATAAGGGGGTGGGATGTAGAAGAGCATTCTTAGAAAGGTGAGATGAGACTAAACTGGGAAGAAGCAATGCCAATCAAAAAAGAAGTTCTCTGGGTGAGAGCTCAGAGACTAAGGTGAGTCTTATGAGGAGTGAAGAGCCAGGCCTTTTCATACCATGTTAAGCAATTTGGTCTGTATTTAATGACAATGGCAAGTCCCTCCTGAGTTATTTAAGGTACAATGCAGATACAATGATCCAGTTTCTGCTTTAGAACGATTAATCTAGTTGCAAGATAGAGCTGTAATTGTCAGGGCTCTGTGGACTTGGGGAGAAGAGCTGGTCCTCCAACAAGCACTCAGATGAGAGATGATGGTCACTTGGATGGGGTAGCAGCTGTGAATAGGAAGAGGCTAGGAGATAGATATTCAGAAAAAAAAATTCATCAAAACTTGTGGTGGGTAGAACACAGGACTGATGGGGAAGAAAATAAAAGACATGCCTAGAAACCACTTTGTCCTTTGTAGAAAAAAAATATTCTCATTTTTATTTTAAACTTTGCCATTTGTCATTTATTCCTTTGCTCCCAACAACTGACTTCCTCTTTTTAAAAATATCAATACACAAGTGAGTTTTAAACTAATTCGTATTCGCTTCTTTGGGATTAGAATAAACGTATCATGGATTTGGAAATTAGCTAGGACAGGGAGGCATGGTGGAAACACATGGGCTAGGTAATCAGACTTGGGTTCAGTTTCCAGGTCTTAATTACTAGCCATGGACAATTATTTCATCTCTCTGCATCGTAGTTGTTCAATCTGTAAAATGGCATTTTAATACATACTTCACAGGTTAGTCATGAGGATAAAATAAAGGGTATAAAGTGTAGGTATATGGTAAATTCTCAGTAAAAGTTAGTTGCATTTCTAACTTCAGCAACTCCACATTGAAGAGGCAGTGATAGAGTCTGTCAAATTCCATGCTAGGGCCTAGAAAACCATATATAATCTGGCTTCTCCTGAACCATCTTCTACTATATGCTCTTTAATTTCTACACCTCAGCCATGTAAAATTTCTTTCTATTTCTTGGCATACCCAGATGAGTTCTATTTTAGGACCTTGCTGTAGCTATTTCCTCTGCCTGGAACACTCTAGATCTTTCCACAGCTGGCACCTCCTCATTGTTTAAGCTTCAAATGGCAAACTCTCAATATGGCCTTCCCTGTCCACACTCTATGAAGTAGCCCCCTTTCTTGTTATCTTCCATTCCACTGTTTCATTGTATTTTCTTCACAGCCTAAATCACTAGCTAAGGTTATTGTGTTTATTTACTTGCAAACTTACAGATTGTCTTTTCCAACTATAATGCAAGCAACAAAAGGGCAGGATCTCATCTATCTTATATCCCTAACAGCTGCAATAGTATATGACACGCAGTAGGCATTCAATTAATGACTGTTGAATGAGTGAATAAATTAATAATAACCATAAGTACTATGAAAGAGGAGTAATCTCTGCCAATGATCCAAAACCCTGTTATGGTTACACAAGGGCTGGGAGCACTTTCCTAGATATCATCTATATCTATCTATCATCTGTCTATCTATCTATCTACCTACCCACCTACCTACCTACCTATCACCTCCATCTTCATCACTTTGCCTCAGGAGGTGATTTCCCACTCTGGGGTTTTGCCAGTGGAGAAAATATACAGCTCCATGTATTTCTGCATTGCTAATTTCCTGTCTGAGCCGTGGCATTCTTAGAATTGCATTCCTAGGATACTGATCCTGGTTGTCATTAAATATACTAGAAAAGGTGATTCTGTTTTAAATAAGAAATGTTTAGGGAAGTGTGAGAAGTTTAATTTGAGATTTTTTTCAAGACCAACTGTTGCTGAAATCATCACAAATTACCTGGACCCTCTAAGTCACTCAAGGGAGTAGATTTGGACTTCCCACAGCATTATCCCATTTCTTCTTCTTAAAAACAAACAAACAAACAAACAAACAAACAAACAAAGAAAACTTTTTACACAGAGACTGAATCGCAACAAGATATAACAAGCAGTCCATTTGTGGGTGATTATAATGCACCCTGGGTGGTGTCATAGGCACAAGAAGTACAATAATTTCTCCAAATCCCAGAGAGTTTCATTGCCTTAATATAGCAGACTATATAATGATGAGAAAACCAGATGTCTGTATTTACTGGACACTGCAAAGGTGAGCATGGAATGTTATTATCACTTCATCAGTAAGCCTTAAGGGTGTTCAGAATCTGAAAAACATCATCCTGGTTTATGTTCTAGTGTGAAGTCACTTCGTGTACCTATTCAGCCCTGGATTTTCCCACTTATTTCAACCATTTTGGTCCAGAGAGACTGGGGTATGATACAAGTCAATTGAAAAATTTGTACCAAAGAGAGCACATGCATAAGATTTAAGTATACAAACATATAGAACCTTAAGCACATTCCATAGATATAATGTGCGTTATCTTATTTAACCTCACGAGAATCCTAGGTGGTAAGGACTATTAACGTCCTCATTTTACAGATGAAAAGACTGAGGCTGGCAGAAGTTAGGAAATTCACCCAAGGGCATTCATCTAGAAAGTGGTACACCAGAATTTAAATCTAGGGCTCTCTTTCTCAATCAATCTCTCTTTTTCATTTCTTTTAGAAGTGAAAACTTTAATACTAAACCATTTAGCCCGTTTCAACATCTTGTTCTACCCCTTTTATGCTATAAGACATTGAATGTGTAAGCTCAACTTTTCTAACATAGAAAGGAGTGATGATAATAGGATTTACTTCATTAATGTTTTTCAGAGTTAATACAGTAGAGTACTCGACTTGTGCTAAGTGCTTAATGAATATGAAAATTATCCACATCAGGACTTTATGCAAAGCTCTATGCCTGACTCAACTGTGAAGATCCAATGGCAGAAGCTTCTTTTAGATGGTTGCCAATATATTTGGAACACAACACAAGCAATGCACAGTTAAAAAGTCAACGAGGAATACCAGGATGTAAGAGTAAATGGTCAACTGCAGAATATTAACAATAACACTGAGTAAAAGGCTTTTTCTATCCTTATTTAATTCCTACCATGTTCCTACAAAGTAGGAACTCAGACTAGAGAGGTTATTTGTTTCAAGACTGTATAATTAGCAAGTAGCGGAAGCAAAATTTAAGCTGAGGTCAGTTCACTCTAAAGCCTCCATTTTTTATGCCATACTGCTTCCTTTCTACTGACACAGAAACTCAGGGATGGAGGGAATCAGCTTGTATGAGGAGGACAAGAATGTTGTAGAAAGGAGGAGGTGTTGACTGGGACGTAGAGCATATTTTAAGGAGGTACATACAACACCATGGCAGTAGAAAAAATGTCAGACCGTGAGCAAGGAAGAAAGAACATACAAGGCATAACCTTATGAGAGAAGAAAATGAACTCCAACATTGAAAATGTAAGGAAAAACAGACCAAGAAGAACTGTAAATGTTCAACTTCAGCTTTCGGGTCACCTCTACAAGTAATGGAAACGAGTGAGATTTTTCAGTAGGGCACTGAAAAGAAGACAACAATGTCTTTGGAAACAATCCATATGACAGGAATATGCAATATAAAGAAGGAGAAGTCACTTCAGAAGTTGGTGAAGAAAACAACAAAAAAAGAGTAATGAAGACCAGAAGTCAGAACTGAAAGATAAATACAGATGAGTTACTGAAAGTCAGGTTCCAAGTAGGCTAGGGCAGCCTTATGAGGGCTAGGGCTGTGTGTTAAACTTTTTCTAAAGCATGGGCAGAGAAACTTGACATGTAACTTGACTGCTTTTCAACTGCAAAGTTCTCTAGAGATATATGGCATTCTTGTGAGCATCCTTATTTTGTGTAAACCTATAGACACTTTATTTTTGGCATCTTATTCAAAATAATGTGGAACTCTCTAGACATGTGTAGCATAGTTTAAAGTAATAGGGGTAGAGTTGGAGCAAGGATGAGTTTCTGGTCTTGAGGAATCAAAGCCTTATAAGGGTTTACTGGAACATATCAAATATACATCCTGAGGATATTGAGGTTGTTAGGAAAATGGTTGTTAGAATCATTGTTTTTTTCCACAGCATAATACCAACAGGTGAACTCCAACATTTGATCTCTACATTGATAATAGGACTCCACAATCTCCTTTTCAAAGGAAACTCATATACTGAATAA
Source organism: Lynx rufus (assembly GCF_022079265.1). Classification (NCBI taxonomy): domain Eukaryota; kingdom Metazoa; phylum Chordata; class Mammalia; order Carnivora; family Felidae; genus Lynx; species Lynx rufus. The sequence continues at coordinate 181,459,865 of NW_025814823.1, forward strand.
TCAGAGTCCAGATGAAATCCAGTTAATAGCTGAAATTGCTGTTTTCTTTAGTGTGTTGCCTTATCTCTTTTTAACAAGCCTTACTTACTAGGGTAATTGCACTGAATTCAATCCATTATCTATGGATTAATTCATTAGGGTGGTTTAAACTTTGGGGAAATGGATGGGTTTTAACAGCCCTCCCCTCAATTCCACAAATCGACACTGTAAAACAAGTCTGTGCCATTTTTATGGAGGTTCCAATTCATGAAATAAAAATCAATGAAGACATTTCCTTTCCAAGCCCTCATGTCATTGTTATGCTCCCTTGGTTGCATGGAAAGCCTTTGGGTAAAAGGAGGACAACTCTAATCAGAAAGAGAGTCATTGTCTTCAGAAAGCGTGAACAATGCATTTCTGGGCCAGTGCCCTTACCACTGTGACGGCCCCTTGTGTTACTGCCTTCGGGAACAAAGCTACAGAACCAGATAGTCATTGTCAGTCAGGGGGCTGGTATGGGGAAAGTACCTAGAAACCAAGATTAATCTTTGTCTGAAAGCAAAATAAGGGTGATTATCACGAGAGTGTCAATGATTTCCTTTTTTCTTGATGTGGTCCTTTGCAAGTGATTTTAGTTGGTGAATAGATTTGGTTAAGTATGGCAGTGGTTCCCAAACACTGTTCTTATGGGCTATATCAGAGTCACCTAGAGCTTTAAAAAACAATAACAATTCTCAGGGCTCTATGAGAAAGAACTTATGATTTAGTAGATCTGGGCTCATGGCCAGGAATCTCTATTTTTAAAAAGCTTCAGGTGAGTCATATATGCAAAATCTATGTTTATAAACCACTGACCTAGACGTGTTTCTGTTTTCTATTAAAAAAAACAGCCACTTAGTCAAATTGGTAGGGAAGACTGGAATTGTTTTATATATGACATCAATAAATGGTTTTAATTTTATTAAACATATCAACCAATCTCAGAAGCCATGCCAGAAATACACAGCATAAAAACCACATAATATTGTCCAACCTGAGACCATTCTGTGTACCTGGAAGAAACTTGTGTCCCACACTGAACTTCTGATCACATTTTGAGACCAGTAAAGAAAAAAATACTGACAATCTACCAATTTGTGGTATATATTATAAAAGTTAAAAATTGCAGGAATGTGATGTAATAGTTTTAAAATGTGTTCACAGGGGTGCCTGGGTGGCTCAGTCAGTTCAGCATATGACTCTTGATTTCGGCTCAGGTCATGATCTCCTGGCTTATGGGATCGAGCCCTGCATTGGGCTCCATGCTGACAGCACTGAGCCTGCTTGGGATTCTCTCTGATGCTCTCTGCCCCTCCCCCACTCATTCTTAATCTCTCTCTCTCTCTCGAAATAAGTACATAAACTTCAAAAAATAAAATATGTTCACAAACTCTTTGACACTTTTTTCTTCCGAAGGCAGAGCCTAATCTTTCTCCCTTTGACTGTGGGCTAGATTTAGTGATTCCCTTCTAATGAACAGAATGTGGCAGAAATAACACCAAGTCCCAAAGATGGGTCATAAAAGACATTTCTCCTTTTTCTCTTTTGAATCTCCTACTTTGAGGGAAGCAAGCTGCCATGTTATGAGAACATTCAAGCAACTTGTGGAGGAACCCCAGCTGGGGAAGAACTTGGGCCTCCTACCAGCCATGTAAATAAGCTACCTAGGAAACAGATCCTCTGGCTCCAGAAAACCCTTCAGATGATACAGTTGGTGCACAAATCTTGACTGTAACTTCATGACAGGTCTTAAACCAGGGCTGCCTTATTAATCCACTACCAAATTTCTGACCCACAAAACTAAGAGCATTATTAAATACTTATTATTGTTTAAAGCCATTAAGTGGTGGGATAATTCATTACACAGCAGTAGATAACTGATATACCTGTGAAGACTTTCCTCGTGTAACTTACATTTGTTTTTACCTCCACCCTTATGTGTTCCTTTTCTGAGATACACAGACCCATAAAAAATTATCACATATACACCAGTAAATATTTCATAATTCATAAGCATTGTTGTAAGTACAGTCCCTAAAATAACTGTATAAGTAATAATTAAATAATAAAATTTTGGATGGCATCAGCAAGGTGGTATATGATAATAAAACAGTTAAGGTAAACATGAGCTAAAACATAAATCTGAATACTAGGGGGGCAGATTTTAATCAGGAAATGGTTCTTGCAATTTACAAAGCCACATCATAGCAGATTAAACAGGAACAACAGGCGGCTGCAGTAGACAATGTGAAAAATCTTAGCCCTAGCTTTGCCAATATTTTGCAAAGAGCAAATTAGGAAGAGCAGAGGCTAGGATTAGAACACAGGTGAGGAGGAGGAATGCCAAAATTCAGAACCTGTACTCACCGCAAAAGGAATGTGAAAGTTCTCTGTTTTTGGTAAACCAGCCATGATTCAAAGTAGTGATTTGCTAAATGAGGCTGCAAGGAATGGAACACTGACAATCAGCAAATAGTTAAGAGGGGAACAGTTCCTTCGTGAAGCAGGATGAGTGTAAATGCAAGAAGCAACCTTGTTTATAGCTCTCTGTATTATGTTATGTATCTGCAGATAAACACTTCAGCTAAGTGTTTGGTACCAAGATTATAGAATATATTTTGTCATTCCCAACAAATTTTCTTGTAACGAAGTCCTAAGTTAAAAGATGCCATCAGCTGTTGTTAAAGAAAGGTTCCTGAATCTCAAAGTCTCAATGGACAGACTCAAATATCTGAGGCCCATGACAGTCTTTTAAACTGGATGAGTACCTTGTTACATCAGGATTTTGTCTTTAGAGAGTTTAAGAAGTAGTACCTAAGTTAAATAGTAAATATTGGCAAATAAAACAGGCAACCACCTAACTTTTAAATAATTATTGAAATCTCCCAAAGGAGATAGACTTTATTTGGCTATAATTGGGAAAAAAAGAAAGAAACAAAATCAAACAGTCAGCTGCTCCCCTAGCATCCCCACTTAACAACACACGCGCGCACACACACACACACACAAACACATACAACCAAAACCTGCATAACCAACATACAACTATTGTACCCAACTCATAGATGCACACAGAACCAGCACACACACCATTGACACATATTAACACAATCAACACACACACACACACACACACACACACACACACACACACACACTCTTCCCAAAACTTAGTAGCTGTACAAGCAGGGAAAAAGATGGAGGTGGGAGAAAAAGATCAAGGCCTGAGTCGGTCTTGCCAGGATTCCTTCAGAAGCCAATGCCTGAAACAGCCAGTTGTGAGGCAATTGTGAATGGTGGGAGTGTGCTCACCTAACGCATTCAAATTCAATTGAAAAAAATCACTGTGCTGGCTAAAATAAATCCTGTTGGCCACAATGTAGCCTGCAGACTGCCAGATTGCAATAATGTCAGGTTTGGTGGCAAACACAAGGTTAAGGAGGAAGTTAAAATTGCATTGGCTAAGTGGACTGGAGGTGCCGAAAGCAAATCTGAAAGAGGGTAAAAAGAAAATTCTCATGCTTTTTTGAAATGATAAAGAGAAATCAGAGAAGCTGGGAAAAGGGGATTCACTCATTCCTGGTAATTTTGTGTAGAAATCACATCATTAAATAAAACTAGACAACAAAAATAATAATAGGTGGAACTTGGTACTGGAAAGTGAAAGAAATACAGTCTCCTATTTTTTCAGGGGTCGATGAGAGGACTTGACTAAATGATCTACATTCGAAGCACTTGGCTCAGAAACAAGAAATGGAAGCACTGTTTCTTGGGCTAGGAACCTCAAAGCAAATTTCACCCTTCTGCCATCTTGGGCTAGGAACCTCAAAGCAAATTTCACCCTTCTGCCATCTTGGGCAGTGCCTTACAGTGTCATTTTATTCTACTTTATTTTTTGGACAGGATTTTAAGAGAATTTTGTTTAAAAAAGATCAGCCTTTTTTTTTTTTTTTTTTTTTTGGTTTGTTTCCCCTGCCACAAGTACAAACAATGGTATATTTTGTTTGGAAACAGCAGCAAGAGAAATGGATTGATGACATGTGCAGCTTTGACAAGATAGTGAAAGAGTGGAATATCATAAAAGAGCAAACAAAACAAAAGCCCTAAAGATGAAATGAAGGAATTTCCATTCTCCCGACCTCCTCTTTGGCTATTTGGAATGGAATACACATACAGCAAAAATAGCTCTGAAGCCGTGTCCCTCCTCCTGGCTGAGGGTCTGTCATTTTCATCCTTGGAAACACTACTTTTAGCAATTGCCATGTCTCCAGTGTTTGAAGGATTTTCAAAAACACAATGTACTTGGAAAAGGAACAATTCCTTCTCACTTGAACTGTGTGGTATGGCTTAATCTTAGTGCTGAATCTTTTCCTCTGCAATCTTCCTAACAACTGAATAGGGGAAAGCAAGGACCCTACATCTTTGCCAACATGTGGATAGAACTTCTCAAAGGTAGAAGTTTACTATGAATCGCAACCTATTGTTTTATTGTTATCCAGTTTGTTTTCTTTTAAAGATTAGTTCATCAAGGCAATATGCGTTTTTAACACATGGCTTTCTTTATGTCACTGGGTTTTTTTTTTTATCTTTTTTTACATTTTTATTTATTTTTGAGAGACAGAAGGACAGAGCACAAGTGGGGGAGGGGCAGAGAGAGAATGAGACACAGAATCCAAAGCAGGCTCCAGGCTCTGAGCTGTCAGCACAGAGCCTGATGTGGGACTCGAACTCACTAACCATGAGATCATGACCTGAGCCAAAGTTGGACGTTTAAACCACTGAGCAACCCAGGTGCCCCTATGTCACTCTGTTTTTAGGCAGGGTTTTGAGTTCTGACCTCTTGAATTTTACACGTTGGCTGGGATGGACTGCCTAAAGGGGTTGTTTCTTGTAACATGTCTTTCTCAGCTAAGCTCAAGTTTGCTTTTTGATAATAAAAACCAAGTAAATGGAAGAGAACAGAGGTAGAAATACAATTAATTTCTCAATTTCACTCATTTTGCTTGAATTAATAAAGATAAATTGTAAGTATGTTAAAAATTGACACACGTATGTAATCTTATTAAGCTCCAGTATATATAATAGTGTAAACACATGCAGCTGTCAGCAGGAATCTCTCATAAATATACACACATATTAGCTTAACTATTTTTGCTTCTGAGAATTTTACAATATAGTAGGAACATCTTGGAAAAATGAAAAGGAGGTCAATTTTCAAATTTCCTCTGCATTACAATTACTTGAGAGCTTGGTGAAAATGCTGCATAAGAATTCCAGTCTCGGAAAGCCTGAATTCATAAGCCTGGAGTGAGGCCTTGGAATCTTCATTTAAACACAACTCTCTACATGAATTTGGTGCAGGTGGGCCATGGCCACACTTTGACAACACTCTAGCTCACTTATTCAAAAATATGTGTCCTATGCTAGGTGTCCAGGGATGCAAAAAATGAATGAGGCAGAGCCTTTACTCCATGAGTTCACAGGGTAGCATTGGCAGTGGCACACAACTACTTGTGTTTATTTGACTGCTCCATTTCTACACTTAGTCAAGGGGGAGGACACTGGTGAAGTTCTTGTTCTCTTAGGAAGATTATAGGCAGTGAAGCAATCAATGGCTCTGAATTTATATCCTTACCATGGTGTAGAAGGTCTGAAATGATCTGGCCCCTGCTTACCTATGCCTGTATCTCTCACCATTGTCCCCACTCCACTGGTCTTCTCACCTTGGCGTTTGTAAATGTGGCCTACTCTCCCCAAGATCTCTCCAGTGCTTTCTTTCAGTCATTAATGTCTCAGTTCAAACATCACCACCCCTACATAGCTTTCTCTGACAACCCAAATTAAAGCGACAATAGATGACATCCTCCAAAGTCATCATCTGGTTTTATTTTCATCAGAAAGTATTACTGAAAATGATTTTCCTTGGGGCGCCTGGGTGGCACAGTCGGTTAAGCGTCCGACTTCAGCTCAGGTCACGATCTCGCGGTCTGTGAGTTCGAGACCCGCGTCGGGCTCTGAACTGATGGCTCAGAGCCTGGAACCTGCTTCGGGTTCTGTGTCTCCCTCTCTCTCTGCCGCTCCCCTGTGTTCATGCTCTGTCTCACTCTGTCTCAAAAATAAATAAACGTTAAAAAAAATGATTTTCCTCACTCATTTAAGTAATTATTGCCAGGGCCTCCCAGTAAAATGCACTGAGATATTGTATTTTTTTCCCACGCTGTAGACATTTCTCCTAGAACAATATGTAGCACATATAGTACTTAATAAATACTTGCTGAGTCAACGAGTGCAAGAATAAATGAACATCCCATCTTTTCCATCCTGTCTCTCTTCTTACTTCTTAGTATTGATATGAAGATCAGCAAAAAAGAAAAAACGGATGTGTAAGGGACTTGAAAATCGAAAGCAGTCATAAATGCAAAGCATTCTCACACCACTATTATTATTAATTATTCAGAGGCAGTTGTGAATTGAGACATTATCTTCTTTATGAGAAGCCAAAGGATTCTTTAGAGCTAACTAAGGGTCAGGAAAAGTGGGGGATGGGAAGACAGAAAAACAACTTGGGATGTGGAGGTAGACCAGAACTCTAAATTTCTCTCAGAATCAGAGATAAATAAAAACAGTCTTCTCTCAAGATTGCTTCTCTTAAGAACTGAAAGAGGAGAGAAGGGTTGCAAGTGTAGCAATGGCAGCCCTTTCATTTACAAATATCAACATTTCAAGTGAGGGAAAGCTGAATTAATACATGTCCTCAAAGGTACAGCTTTTTCATAGCACAATCTCAGCTCGGTTGTTAAGAAAAAAACAAAACACATAAAGGTTGTATCAAACATGGTTTGAGATAGATTATTTAAATCCACAGTATTATTAAAAAGGAAGATGCACGATCTCAACCTATTCACAAGTTGAAAAAAATAATGGACTGTGAAGAAGTCTTTGGCCGAAGAGTCACACACTTATTTAAAAAAATGTCTTTCAGTAAATTATGATTCAAGAGGGAATCAAAAGCTACCACAGATATACTGAAAGGGGTTAGCTTGAGGCTTGCTTCTAAGGAACATATGAATTGTTCTGATTTCTCTAAGTGCTCCCCACAGCTGTGCCCTGTCCTCTTGGTTTAAACCGATTATCATTATTACGGAGATACTCTCCTAATTGCACGTACCATCATCAGATCTAATAGCAGGTCTGAATTAGGCTGCAGCTGTTTAGGCTGCCCCTCATAACCAGCCACCCGGCTGACTGTTGACCTCTGAGAAGGTTAACAGGCATTTATTGACTCTTCACATTTAACACAACCCTACTCTTAAAATACATACATATATTCATTATTAATCACACTTTACTTCTAATCATCCCAAAGAGATTTCCTCTGGTTCTACAAGCATAACCTCCCGATCAGTATGGTCCACATTAGCAGGGGTAGGAAAGAGTTACATGACTTGGAGTTTTGTCCATCACCACAAAGCTGTGAGTCCTGCTAATTATTGAAAAAAATAGAAATAATAGGGAAAGGCCATGAAATGTCAATAGAAGGAATAGCAAAGGAGGAGGAAGCAGTTTTACCAAATGCTTGAGTCCAAGAAAAGCAATGAGACAAAAAAATAAAGAATGGTTTGCTTGATTTTATTCTATTGAAAACATTACACTCATTAAATATATCTTTTATATTACTAGGGCCTGTGCTTTGCTGCTAAACACTTCATACATATAATTTAATTGAATCCACAGAACAACTGTGAGAGTCAGTATTTTATGTCTCCATTTTACAGACCAGAAAACATAGGCTCTGAATGCTAAATAACTCATTTAAAATCATAAAGTTGGTAAGTAGTAGCAGGAAGGTCTCATCTACAGCAGCTTTTTCCAGAGCCAGTGCCCTTATGCCCCCTCTAATGGTATAATACCCATCTTACAGTTCAGTTTCACAGACGATGAAATATGTCTTGTCGAAAGAAATTCTATGTCTTGTTTAAAGAAAGAATGCCAGGTTTTGGCAAAGATTAGAAGTCAGTGCACTTGGTAGTGAGGAAAGATAAATTATTTATTTCCAAATGCAAAAAGGTAGCAGACTAAGGCAGCTATTTGCTTTCAGCTATACACAAGTTCTTTGGGTTTGTTATTGGTGACACAATACTGACTTGTACAGTGTCAAAAAGAAACACATGGAACTAACTTCCAAATAATTTTACAATAGAAAAATAAAGCAAACCAAAATTAGATTTCTAAAGTTTCCTGAAACGCCAGAAGATCCAGAATACTGGGCACATTCATAGGTGGCTATCTCACGAGATCAGAGAAGTGAGGACCTCTAGAAATGGGATGTATATTTCCCAGTTTGCCCTGGTGATAACCACATCTGTCTTTTATTTATTTATTTTTTTTAATTTTTTTTTTCAACGTTTATTTATTTTTGGGACAGAGAGAGACAGAGCATGAACGGGGGAGGGGCAGAGAGAGAGGGAGACACAGAATGGGAAACAGGCTCCAGGCTCCGAGCCATCAGCCCAGAGCCTGACGCGGGGCTCGAACTCACGGACCGCGAGATCGTGACCTGGCTGAAGTCGGACGCTTAACCGACTGCGCCACCCAGGCGCCCCCACATCTGTCTTTTAAAAATGGGATACTTGCTACTAAAAGACTATCTTCATTTATTTACCTGATTGGCCTAGCTCCCCTAAACAGGTAAATTTTTAGGATTCCTAGTGTAGAACCTCTTTTTCTTTCTTTTCTTTCTTTTTGGCACATAGATAACTTTATATAGGTAAAGTACTATTAAAATGAACATCAGTGGCAGAGGGGTGGGGGTGGGGGGCAGTGGAGATGGAAAGCCTATAGGTGAGGATATGAAAAGCAGGTTGCTAACAAAAGGTGGGAAATTTATTGCAAAGAAGACAGACTCCCAGCTCCATCTCTCCAAAGGCAGGTTTCTGGGACAACTACTATGCTTTGCTACGGTTATGTTATGCCCAGACAAAATGAACTTATAAGGAGAATAATAAATAGCTTCCATTCTTCACAGGCATTGAGTTCTGACGTGCAGCAAAGTGAATGATACTTACCATGGTTGCACATTACAATCACCATGAATGTTAACAAAATGCTCACCCAGATGAATTAAATAAGCAGGTCCAAGAGGATGTCTTCAGATGATTCTAATACATCTCCAGGACAGATAACCACTCACCATCTAAGCACAAGGGCACTAGTATCAAGGGGTGACCATATAAAGTCCTCTGTAGTCAGGCTCACAAGGGCACTAGTATCAAAGGGTGACCATATAGGTCTTCTGCAGTCAGGCTTCCTTGGTTCAAATCCCATCTCTGCCACTCATAAGCCAATTGTGGGTGACTCTGGACAAGATATTTTACTAACATCTCAGCTAGTAATGGCTTAAAATTAAAGTGAGAGAATGCATATAAAGTGCTTAGAATACTAATCACTCAATAAATGATAACCATTATCACTATCATATGTTGCTGATAGCATTGATTCCCATTTGAGGGACAGGTAATTAGTGATAAGTTTCGTCACAGTCCTCCTAAATTAGGAATCACTTCAAGACCTCCAATCCCAAACCTAGCACCTCAGTGAAGCAATGACAATTAATAAGTGATCTCAGAATCTGAGTCCATCACAAAGAACTCCAAAGAACAGATGGCTCAGCAGGAACTGAATTCTATCTTGCTAAGTACAAAAAACTCACATATGAACAAAGTTAATTAATTAACTTATTCTTTCATTCAGAGTATACACAGAGTGTTTACTGTGTGGCAAGCATTGTGCTAGCATGCAGCTCTTTTCTCACCCAAGCATCATTCCGAGATTATTTTGCCTTTAGAATATTCAACAAATACATTGGGAACATCATGTCCAAAGCTACCTTTAGGCTCTGGGGCTAGAAAGACCATTAGATGTGGACATATGGACCCTCCACTAAGGGATATTAGAGTTTAGTGGGAAGAAACTACATGTAATGTACCCAGAGGTAGAAGAAGAGAATTATGAGTATATAAAAGATAGGTGATATTTGAATGTTGGCGATTAAAACAAAATCAATTTGATACAGATCAAGTACGGATCAATATTTGTTGGTAGCAGTTTAGAAGTTGATAGACTAAAATTACACATTAATTTTTTTTTAAAAAAATTTATTTTGATATAATTTAAGATCCACAAGAAGTTGCAAAAATAGTACAAGAAATTCCTATGAAGCCTTTGCCCAGATTTCTCCAGTGACATCTTATATAACTATAGCACATTATCAAAACCAGGAAACTGACACTGGCATAATATTATTAAGTAAACCATAGACCTTATTCAAATTTCACCAGTTTTTACATGTATTCGTGTGTGTGTGTGTGTGTGTGTGTGTGTGTGTGTGTGTGTGTAATTCTATGAAATTTTATCATAAGCCTATACAGTAATTTAAAAATGCATAGAAAACATGTAAGAAATAGCATCTCAAAGTGATGCAATTTAAAGGGAGGGAACCCAACAATTAATTAGAACTAGGGCAATTAAATTAAAATTAAATTTTTGTACTGGAAAAACAAAAGGAAACACTATTGTTTTCAACACAGCAACTCTGTTCCAACTGAAGTTCAAAGAAATACTTGCATATTATTTATAACAGATTATACAAAAAGCTTTAAATGCAGAGGGCATTTGTACAGGCACAAGGGGGAGAGGTACATATGCAAAATGCAAAACCAGATAATCATCCTGGAAGGTTTCCCAAAGAACAAATGTTATATCTGTCAGAAGGATAAGAAACCTACATTCTCAAATAATTCAGGTGTGGAAGTAAACTAAAAAAAACAAAAATACCAAATGTACTTGGAGAAATTCTCAACTCATATAAGCATGCATTGTCCTTTTCATATCTGAGTCAACCAAAAGAAGAAGAAAGCAGTTTTCCCATGTTTTTCATCATAGCAAAAAGCAACACAGCTCTCCAAACCTTCAGTTCCCTCCTTTCTTCCTTTCCTTCTTCAGAAATGACTTTGAAAAAAAAATTGAAAATATGATTTTTCTAATACCCTGCCAGCCTTTTAAATGAATGCATACATGCTCATAATTACAAGTAAGGCATTTGCTATTTTGCATCAGTGGAATTTAAGAAATTAAAAACCAAAAGGGGGTTTTCAGGAACACAGCACAATTGCCTTTTTAATAATAGATTTGGCTCCTCTAATCCATTCTTAATCTAATTAAGACAATGAAAAGCATTGGGCTGCCATCTCAGAAAATGGCAAGGATGCTATAAACAGAGTGCAATAAAGTGATCAGTTCACACCCCATCAAATTTACTCACAGTCTGAATAACTGTTCTTATTTTCTGTGTTTCATTTTTACAAGTTAACAAATGTTTTCATTTGATTTCCATGGCTTCATCTTCCGATCAAGCACAGGCTGTGGGACTTCTAGTTCTGGGAAGCGTGTCATATCTGTTGAAGCAGCACCCAGTATGTGATTATGGAACCCTACAAATTGAAGCTAACATCTCCAATAAGCAAAGATAATAATTAAGTGGTAAACCTTTGGCATTGAAAACAGCAACGGTGTTATTAATACCCAAATGGGCACAAAAACAAACAGCACTGATGGAATTTAATTAAATCATTTTATGATTGTGTATTCTTCCCAAGCTCAGCTGATTACTCTGGTTATCCTGAGATGAGCATTTAAATCTGAAAGCTAAGATGCTATCTAATGGCCTTTTGTTCAAATATTTCCTAGATAAAAAAAGGTGAATTTTTTTTTTTAATCAAAAGTAGAAATCGAGTACTGGAGCTGGGCTTTGGTCTCTATTCCCACTACCAGGATAAGAAATCTTAACGGGATGAAATTTTAGTCTAACTGAAGAGTTTTGCTTGGCTTTCTTTTTGTCCTTAAGTAATGAGCAACTCTGGGAGAAAATGGACTGTTTGCTGTTTCCCTTAATCATAATTAAGATAGTTGGACTGTTTATTCAACTACTTACTTTATAACACTAAAGATTCAAAAAAATCCTGCCATGATTCAAGTCTGAGTCTCTCCTCCTACCACTGTCCAAATCTGTGGATGCCAATAGGAAAATCCATCATATTCTGAAATTATAACACAACTGAAGAACTATCACTTGCTCTTTGCTTTTGCAGAAGCAAAATTATAATGAATAATGACAGACAGTGAAGCCCAAATGGATCAAGATGTCTCGATGTCAGGATCAAGGATCTATAACTTGCTAATTACTTTGTTAGAAACAAAACAAAACAAAAACAATCAACCAACCTGGATTCCAAAAGATACTGGCAGCCAATTACCCAATCAGTGAGGCTTCATAAGGATAGGATCACCTGATGATATTTACTACCTACTAATCTTTAAAGAAGAGCCAGATACTTCTCAACATATAGGACAAACAAAATTGCTCCATTCCATATTATTTGCAGCAACAAGGCAGTACACAATATGTAATAATAAAAATCCTTTTTAGGTGACAAAATGTATATTTCATTCTGAAATGAGATAAAGTTGTATAGAATGTTTATGAGTATTGTCAGAAGCTCTGTGCAGTTCTCATAAATTGTAATTTTACCCTTAGATTCCTCGTTTACATACAGTAACTAATATGAAGAATTCTGAACCCCCACAGCAAGATAAAGGCAGCATTTACTTCCAGTCAGAGCCATCAATGACAATGAAGCACACAGATAAGGAAGATCACCCTCTCACATACTTGATGAGGACTTTATGCTTATTCTATGGGAAAATAAAAGCAAAACGGAGGATGAGGGATGGATGAGCTTTAAGAAGCTGACTGCTATGGGGTATGGTATGCATGAACCATAAGTGGCTTGTCTTAATTCTCCCAGCATTCCCCACTGCTCCTTGTTCATTCTTCCAGATCACATTCCTTAGGGTGGACCACATGATCTTGTTGATCTTGATGTGTTTCTCTCTTCCTCATGAAATCGGAAAACCATAGGCTAGAAAAATCTTTTTAAATTTTTTTTTAAATTTTTTTATATTCCACAATCTTTAAATCCAATCCAGTGAATCCAATCTAAAAGTGAATCCTATGAATCTTATGAAGTGAATCCTAGGAATCTAGCCTAGAAGTGTTTCCTGCTTCCCAAATATAAATGCAAAAGAATATTTCCTCTCTTGCATGAGTTAATAGACCACACAACTCTACTCTTGTCGTATAACAAGCAAAAGTGGCAGAATAATGTAGTGAAAGTAATCAAGGCATAGAACTGTGGAGGCCTGGGTTCCTGTCCTGTATCATTACCACCTCAGTGCAAAAGATAACCTTAACTTTCTCTCTGGGTGAAGATTTCTGCATACGCAAAAGGTAGAGATCAGAGGAAATCAGAGTAACTAAATGGCCCACAATGGGCCCAAAATGGCCTTCCAGCAAATATTGTTTATCCCACCACAATTTTTATACATTTTTGCATTAGTTAATGACATTCAAAAACTATGAACTTTCTCAAAGAAGTTAGATATGGTGTTGTCACTATAGTTGTCTAACGCTGGCATATCCTTAGATGTATCAGCTGGACTGAGCAGCAGCATATGCCTTCTCAGCTTACTCTGATCATGTCATTTATTTGTCCAGGCAAGAGTGAGAACATATGATGAACTGGGAACCTGAGAACTCTGGACTCCTAACCTCTAAATATTCCTAAAGTTAAAAAAACCCACTAATTTTTTATTGGTTGATTTTTAATATTTTTATGCTAAAGCTCAATATAAATAAAAAGAAAACCCACAATAAAAATTCATGATTTTCTTTTTTCAGAACAATATAGGGTCTAACATTAGTGATTTCTAGGTAAAAATTTTTTCCACAGTTGAATCATTAAGACGCAGTTAGCAGTTCATCTACTTATTGACGTTTTCTTTAAAGCTGTGTTAAAAATAGGACACTAACACTCATATATACACACAAAGCTTGGCTTATTTTCTTATTAAGAGAGAAAAAGGAATGCATCTGAGGACATGTATGTGTTAAAAACTAACTTCCCAGTTTCACCAGGGCATAAACTTGGATTTCTGTGTGTTGGTGCTTGGATTTATGTAGCTTATTTTTCTCAGTGAGTGACAATGGGCTGGCTTCTGATGTCACAGCATCCAATACTGGTTGATGTAGGTGGGACCTTCAAGTTCAATTACCACCTTTTATAGATGAACAAACTGACCTAAAAGGTGTTGTCAGTTACCTGACTCCCTCTCTCTGCCCCTTCCTACATGGATAACTCTGGACAAAATAGGCAAGTTCCCATTTTCTCATTTGTAACGTCTAGTAATACTAATAACATCCATCTCATAGTGTGGTTGGACAATTAACAGAACATGTACAAAGTACCTCACAGAGTTCTATATAATAATAATGGCTAACATTAATTGAACTAAGGTAATCCTCATCATATCCTTTCTATGAGATAAGTAATATAATTATCTTGGTATTATGAATTAGAAAATGAAAACACCTAGACGTCAAGTGACTTGCCCAAAGTCACAGAGTAAGTAGTGGCACCAGCATTATCACCACCAGTGGACTGCCCAGTCTGACACAGGAACCTGGGCTTTCAACCACTAAGTTCTTTGTGTCATGCTCTTCATACAGCACTTAATAGTTGATAGGTGTTATTCATTTTAATAATGAAATTATTTTTATAACCAGACCTGACTCTTCTATGTCGCTACCTGCTCAGATCTGCCAAAAGGAAATTTTTATTCATGACCCTTCTGTCTTCGCTGTGGTCCAAATTTTACAATTTTGCACCTAGAGCAAACGTGTCTATTTTTGTTTTGGAAACTCACCAATGGACATTTCCATTTCTGAACAAGCATTTTGAAGATTTTCCAAATGCCACCATTTGGAAAACCTTAGAGTTGAATGCTGCCACGCTTGTCATTTGATGGTCTCATGTCATCTAGAAGGTCAGAGAGAAGTCATATATTAAAGTTCCCCTCCAAACATGCCGTATGTCAGGGATGTGCTACATAAATGTAGCATGCTTGTAGTCAATGTATGATAACAGTTTGTCATATACAATTCACTGAGTCCAATTGAAATTAATGAAGGGTGTAAAAATGACAGCTATCTGACATATTTCAAATCTCAATTTGACATTTACAACCTTTTAAAGTTATTTTTAAATGCAGCCGTGTTTAAAATGTATTGAATATATCATATGCCACTAAAACCACTGTTGGATGACTGGGTGTGAAGCCATGGAAATTAACACAGGGCCACATTCCCTGGTCTTAAAAAAATCATGCAGTATATCTAGATATAAACAAATAAGGCAAGGTATCTTATGAAAATTAAATAAATGTCACCTTCTACCTATCTGTTTTTGGGTGTGTGTTCATTTCTATGGAAATGTGTGCCTTGAGGGAAACTCTCATACAGGTGGAAATGTGCATGTAGAAGCTTAGTGATGGAGGGAATATAAACAGAAAGCAGTGGACGATGAAGACAGCTCTATTTGGGACAGCACAGTGCAGGTGTGAGCGGTGTGGGAGGGATGCAAAAGAAATTAGCAATGCTAGATTTTGAGAACTTGTGCTCCAGTCCTGGCTCCAATGATAACTCATGAATTCCGACTTTGGACATGGCAGTGAGACTTCCTTGTTTATTTGTAAAAGAAGCACTTCAACAAACTCATGGGGTGTAAATCCTGATAAATTGAGGTAAATGTGTATAAATTGCTCAGAGTATCTAGAATATGATGCAAATGTATCATTCAATCTACATGTTAAATTGTCTCAAACTACCTCTTCATCAAGCCTTGACAAAATTCTCCCTTCCTCCTAGCAATCCCAATGCCACAATGTTGCTTGAAGAGGCATATGCAAGAAGAGAAGGTGGGGTCTCTGACATGGAGACAGCCTTCTTCTGTGGTATTACCTGCATGCAGCCCTAGACCAGGGCTTCCCCATATTCTTCTAGCAGCACAGTTCTTGTGAGACACCCAGCAGGCCAGACTAAGTGGGAACCTCACACCTGTTCCAACCACGAATGCTCTTCTTTGATCTATTTTATATACTGAAGCATGAAGGAAAATCTGCTTACTACCAAAGGGGAAAAAAAGAGATATTGATACTGATACATTAAATGACATTATGATCTAAACACAAAGAGTGATTGTATAAGCAACAGCTCCCTAAGAATAAGAGTGAAGGTGTAAATGGGATTCAGCACTGAAAAGCCCTGGGGTATTGTCAGAGATAGTTATTGTGAAGGCAGATATTTTGGGAAGGCTTACAGTTATTGGTGGGTATAACCAAAGCAGGTGACCATTTCTCCTTATAAAATAATCCACATTCAACCAGTGGGAGGCCCAGATTTCCTTGGTATTCCCAGGGCTTAGTTCAGGCTGGGCACATAATAAATGTATAATAAAATTTGATGAACTAATGCATTTATGAGGGATTATCTCCTTATGGATCCGAGAGGGTTTAATACATTGACATCTCCTGATATAGGGATCTAAGAAGATTGTAATAAAGAACTAAATATAGATTGCATAGTTTCCTGTGAAAAATATATTGATAATAACTAACACATCCAAAAGAAATGAACCAGAAGAAGCATCCACAAATATTCATCTAAGACTTGTGGAATAAAACAAGAAAGGGAGTCACTTAACAAATGCTACTTTAGCCCGTCTCAAGCTTATCACTCAAGCCTGTTCCATCACTGTAGAAGAGTGAATTCACAAGCCCTTCATTGGCCTACATTAGATAGCACAGCCTAGCACAGTACAGCTAGGGTTCTCACATTCTAACACAGCAATCCCATTTATTTGCTGCTTCAGAAGTTCACTCTACCAAACTGCCCTACCAACTGCTGACTGTTCAGAGCCTGGAGTCAGCTTCGGATTCTGTGTCTCCCTCTCTCTCCGCTTCTCTCTCTCTCTCTCTCTCCCTCTCTTTCCCTCAAAAATAAATAAAACATTAAAAAAAAGAATAGCTGATTCTACCTTATAAATTACAGTCAAATTAAAGTTTCCAACCAAGTCTCTATTTTTGTGTGTGCTTTTATCTCCAATTGTCTTTAAAAAAAAACATTCTAAGTTTTTTGCATCCTGAGAAAAGAGCAAATCAAATTCAAACTGACCAGTGCGAGAGGACTTGGGGAGAAGAGAAGGACGTGTAAGTGGGGTTAAACAGCAGCCAGGGGTGGCCAACATAAAATCATCTCAAGAAATTGCATATTCTTTGCTGGATAACCAAAAATCAATGAAATTGTGGGCTTGAGTCAACAGGCACAGATTAGAAATAGGACTCTACTCGTGTAAGTCTGGGCAACAACCTTTCTGATTCTCAGTATTGTCATCTCTAAAGTGGGAGCAATAATGCATGGCAGGCCTATTTCAAGGGGTTTTATGGCTGGACTCTGAACAAAGCACACAAATATCACACGAGGCATCACACAAAGCATATAGTGAGGGATATGATGATAGAAAAAAAGAGGATCATCCTCCACCTCCCTCAAATGATTTTCTAAAATTTAAAGACAGGGGTAGAATGTTCACTCATGAACAACAAAGAATTGTTTCATTCATTATTATTTTTACTAATTTAATTCAAGTTTACAGGGTATGGGTTTCCTCAACTGAAAAAGTTGTAATTGTCTGTTTGACCACAAGAAATGATAGCAGTCACTAAACAGCAAAATCACTAAAAGAAAAAAAAGAAGAATCTATTTCCTCTTCCAAGAGAAGACATTTGGGTGTCCTATCTGACAAGCTTTCAAAAACCTCTCCCCACCAAAGCACAAAAGCATTTTCTTTTTTTTTTTTTTTAAATTTTTTTTTTTTTTTCAACGTTTATTTATTTTTGGGACAGAGAGAGACAGAGCATGAACGGGGGAGGGGCAGAGAGAGAGGGAGACACAGAATTGGAAACAGGCTCCAGGCTCTGAGCCATCAGCCCAGAGCCCGACGCGGGGCTCGAACTCACAGACCGCGAGATCGTGACCTGGCTGAAGTCGGACGCTTAACCGACTGCGCCACCCAGGCGCCCCGACACAAAAGCATTTTCAAGAAACACTGGACAACCGTCCAAAAAAATAATGTTTTGTTTTTTTGCAAATCTGTAAGCTCCTGTGAGACACAAAGCAACAAGCTCTAGTCCATTAGTATGACAGGTAGCGCTCTTACTAACAACTGCTTTTTACTCCTTCTGACAAATGTGCTTGGTGCCACGGTTGACGTTTGTGTGGTAATCAGGAGTGATGGAGAGGGGACGTCGGCGCTGCCGAAAGTGCCCCCCGATTTAATGTGAACGATTTGTCAAACGTGCTGTGATAGCAATGCTGTCAGACCCGGGCAGGGAAGCACTCTGTCATCTTTGCGCCAACCAAGGTCACTTTGGCAGGGGGAGGAGGGCTCTCGCCAATGAAATTTTCATGTTTATCAGTGATGTGCATGGCCTACTTTCACAACTTGTTTTTCCTTCTATTAACAGATAACCATCTCAGGGTGTGGGAGACACTCCCCTGGAGAGAAGCCTGCTACAAGAAACAGTCCCCAGGGTGAGCCACTTGGCATCACTGAGAGCCAAAAACCCAGGTAGTGAACAGAAAAGCCAGGATCCCATGTGAACTAACAGCATCTGGGAGTCTTTGTTCCTGGCTGAATACATCTGTCAAATATTTTGCATTTTAAGTGAAATGTTGATGGCATTAGTCATTAGCACTGCATTGGGTGTTTTAGTTTTATAGTTTGATATCATATCTAGTTTTGTATCATCACCTTCCAGGCATCAAATATCTCCTATGCATCAAAAGAACCAAAGGTTGGATATGGTCTCCACATCGTGGGCTCAATGCCTTGGCTGTTTCTTTTAAAAGGTGGGTAAAAGGATGAACGTTGTTTATTATTAGTAAAAACACCCAGAAGCGACAGACTCTCTAGAGGAGGTTGGGTTAGATGTTTTCATTTCTTATTCCTGTCATCCTTTCAAGCAGGCCTCACTCATTGCACTGGACACATCTCCTAGACTGGATTGGAAGCAGGGGAGGGCAGGGAATGCATCTCATGGAACTGTGTATCATTATCATCCAGCACAGTATCTGCTCAATAAATATTGATAACATGAATGAATACAATCCATGGAAATGAATGCCAGAAAATTAAGTGAAGTGAAGCAAAGATCTGGGCCAGAGATTGCCAACTGGATGCTGCATTTTGTTTGTAGATAAATAATACATGTAAAAAACAATGGCTTAGTGGATGGAAGAGAGGGAGTATAAGCCCCAAAGGAATGGTCCTCAACTGGTAGTGTATAGGCCAAATTGGGCACATTGGCAAAATTCAGACTATAATTATATTTCGTTTATACCAGGCAACATTAGCCTGTGAAATGCTTACTGGGTGTGTGTGTATGTGTGTGTGTGTTTTAATTAGTTACTAACATTTGAATATTGGGAGCTTTTACCTAAAAGCATGGATTTTGGATCTACTGGGGGTGAAATATGATGATGTGGCAGGGCTGAATGGAGTACAAATAGCCACCCCCTTCAGATGGCATTCACTCCAGCTTTCCCAGTACCGAGAGGCTAGTGCAAGCTGCCATTTGTCACCATGTTTGCACTATTATTTTGTAATAGTAGGGAGGCATTTGTATCTATTATGTTTCAGTGAAAAGTGGCTCAGAGCACTGAATGAGGCCCACTTCCTCTCTATTTATATGATCTGCCCTGGCACAGTGGGTCATGGGACTTGTGATGCCTGCACTGTGCTTTCTTGTGGCATTGCCTCCCTGATAGAATCAGAGCAGCAGCACTGCCAGGGAAGGGCTGCCAGGAAACCGGGCTTTTACAGGCTCTGATATGCAACACTTAAAATACTGATTAGAGGGGCTCCTGGGTGGCTCAGTTGGTTAAGCGTCTGACTGACTCTTGACTTAGGTTCAGATCATGATCTGACGGTCATGAGATTGAGCCCTGTGTTGGGCTCCCTGCTGACAGGGTGGATGGAGCCTGCTTGAGATTCTCTCCTTCCCTCTCTGCCATTCTCCCCCACTCATACTCTCTCTCTCCCCTCAAAAAATAAATGAACTTAAAAATAAAATGAAATAAAACACTGATTACATCTGAAGCTGCTCATCAAAGAAAGACAGTTAAGAATAAAATTATATTTGACAATACTTTAAAGTAACCAATCCTTTTGACATCTGTAAGCTCATGTAATCTTTGGCATAGCCCGTAATACCATTCCCACTTTGCAGATGAGAAAACTAAGGCTTTAAGTAAAGTTACACCACCAGCAGGATGAATAATTAAGCCCAGCAAACATACTAAATCTGAATCTCATGGGCTAGGGCCAGAGTATTAGTATTTTCCTAAGGGTTCCCAAGGGACTCTAATGTGCAGCCATGGATAAGAACCACCCTCTTAGTGAAAGGGACTGATCTTTGTGTTTCTCCAAAATACATACGTTGAAGCCCTAACTCCTGATGTAATAGTATTAGTAGTCTTTGAGACGTGAATAGTTTTAGATGAAGTCACCACGGTAAGGTCCTCATGACGGTACTGGTGCCCTTATAAGAGAGCAGAGAGACATTCTCTCACTCTCTCTCCCCCCTCCTTCCCTCTCCCTCTCTTACCATTTTGAGATTTCCTCCTTTTTCCTTCTACTGTGTGAGGGCACAGCAAGAAGGCAGCTGTCTATAAGTCAAGAACCCAATCACACCAGCACTCTGATCTCACAACATCCAGCCTACAGAACTGTGAGCAATAAGTGTCTATTGTTTAAACAAACCAGTCTAGGGTATTTTATTATAGCTACCCAAAGTAACTAATATATTTAGATTGCCATTTTCCTCCTGATACCACCTGTCAGTGTCAAGCGATGCGAACACAAATGTCTGGGCTCAAGGTCCAAGGTAGGCTGGGTAGACACAGAATGAGGTGCAGTAGCTAAGGTGCAGGGATTGGGCTTCTGGTCCTGGGTCTAACGATGTGTGCCTTGGTTGTGTTGTAAGGGATAGCTGACTAGAATCCATGGTTTTTCAAGCAGGTAAATATGAGAATCTTCTGGGGGAGTTTTTAACACTATAAACTTCCCTAGGCCTTACCCCTTATCTGGGGTTAGAGATTCTGATCTCTTGAGTGGCACTCAAATACAAATATTAAATTACTTTTTCTTTATTTATTTATTCTAGAGAGAGAATGTGCAATTGTATGATCAGGGGAGGGGCAGAGAGAGAGGGAGAGAGAGAATCCCAAACAGGTTCTGCACTCTCAGCAAAGAGTCCAACATGGGGCTCCAATCCATGAACCTTGAGATCATGACCTGAGCTGAAATGAAGAGTTGGATGCTTAACTGACTGAGCCACCCATGCACCTCAAATACGTATATTTTTTAAAAAGTTCTTCTTGGCAAGCCAAGATACCTCAGTCAGTTAAGCGTTTGACTGTAGATTTCGGCCCAGATCATGAACTCATAGTTCATGAGTTCAAGCCTCAGGAGCCCCATGTTGGGTTCTGCGCTGCAGAGCTTGCTTGGCATTCTCTGTCTTCTCTCTCTCTCTGCCCCTCTTCTGCTCTCACTTGCATGATCTCTCTCAAAATAAATAAATAACCTCAAAAATAAGTTCTTCTCCATGAACAGACATTTCTCCAAAGAAGACATCCAGATGGCTAACCGACACATGAAAAAATGCTCAACATCACTCATCATCAGGGAAATGCAAATCAAAACCACAATGAGATACCACCTCACACCTGTCAGAATGGCTAACATTAACAACTCAGGCAACAATAGATGTTGGCGAGGATGCGGAGAAAGAGGATCTCTTTTGTATTGTTGGTGGGAATGCAAGCTGGTGCAGCCAGTCTGGAAACAGTATGGAGGTTCCTCAAAAAACTAAAAATAGAACTACCATATGACCCAGCAATTGCACTACTAGGTATTTATCCAAGGGATACAGGTGTGCTGTTTTGAAGGGACACATGCACCCCAATGTTTATAGCAGTACTATTAACAATAGCCAAAGTATGGGAAGAGCCCAAATGTCCATCGGTCCATCGATGGATGAATGGATAAAGAAGATGTGGTATATATATATATATATATATATATATATATATATATATACACACACACAATAGAGTATTACTCAGCAATGAAAAACAATGAAGTCTTGCCATTTGCAACTACGTGGATGGAACTGGAGGCTATTATGCTAACTGAAATTAGTCAGAGAAAGACAAATATCATATGACTTCACTCATATGAGACTTTAAGAGACAAAACAGATGAACATAAGGTAAGAGAAACAAAAATAATATAAAAACAGGGAGGGGAACAAAACATAAGAGACTCTTAAATATGGAGAACAAACAGAGGGTGACTGGAAGGGTTGTGGGAGGGGGGATGGGCTAAATGGGTAGGGGCATTAAGGAATCTACTGCTGAAATCATTATTCACTATATGCTAATTTGGATGTAAATTAAAAAAAAAAAAAGTTCTCATGATCCTGAGATCATGATCTCGTGGTTTGTGAGTTTGAGCCCTGCATTGGGCTCTGTGCTGACAGCTCAGAGCCTGGAGCCTGCTTCAGATTCTGTGTCTCCCAATTTCTCTGCCCCCCGCCACTTGCACTCTGTCTATCAATAATAAATAAATATTAAAACTTTTAAAAAATTATTTAAAAAAAGAACCACCACCACATGAGATGATGATGACCCTTCAGTGCTCACAGTCTATGAAAAATGTGAAGAAAAAAAATGGCCAATGTACATCGTATCTGAACAGGTACAGTTACAGTAAGAGGATATGGTTATACCAAACATTTACATACATGTCATTCAAAATTGATTTCCCAATAGTTACACTAGATTTGATGTGGAAAATGACCACCATGTGATATCCATTCTACCCAATGAAGGGAAGAACTTGTTCAACACATAATCCTCAAGTGCACATGCAGATGGCCTAATTATTCTCAGTGGCAATAACATCAGGGGAAGACTTCTCAGAGGGGACATAGGGCTTTATTTAACGGGAGCACTTTGGGATGAACAGTTATTCATTGGCTCTTTTTGGATAATATAACTTATTTTAATCATTGCCTTTGAGAGTCACAGTGTGCCCTACATTGAATATTTATTCACTGTTCATATTCTTATATCCAGTGTATAGATAGACAAAAGCTGATTCATAGTAGGTTCTTAATATTGAGTGATGAATAAATATTAAAAAATTAAAAACTGACTACTGTTGTTTTCATACTCCTGTCTACCAAAATGGTCTTTAAGAAATAAAGATAGGGGCCCCTGTGTGGCTCAGTCAGCTCAGGGTCCAACTCCTGATTTTGGCTCAGGTCATGATCTCACAGTTTGTGAGTTTGAGCCCCACATTGGGCTCTGTGCTAATAGTGCAGAGCCTGCTTGTTTTTTCTCTGCCCCTCCCCCACTCGCATACTCACATGGACACACACTCTCTCTCAAATATAAAGAAACATTTAAAAAATAAAAAAAATAAAGATGAACATAGAATCATTACATCTCCTGTTTAACCTTCCTTAATAATTCCATTAAACATAACATAAAGTGGCCTATAACATAAAGTAGAAAGCATTCAGTATATTCCAGGAGCATATGTATGATCTGGCCTGGCCAACATCTTTGATTTCATCTTTTGCTGCACTGACATGGGATGACTTGTCATTAATTGTAGTTCAAGGAACATACCTTATTGCATGCCTCCAAGTCTTTGATCCAACCTCTTCCCTCTGCCTGGATTATCATCCTCCTGTTTGCTTCCCTCATACTTTTCAAGGTGCAGCTCTGCGAAATCTAAATCTGTCCAAGTTGAATTAATCATTCTTTCCCTTTTTGCATCATCTACAACATTATTCATGGTGTCTTCATCACCTTATACCACTTAATAGTTGTATGTCTTCTTTCCCTGAAGTCTGTAAATTGCTAGAATCTTAGTAATAAGTTTACTTATAGCCCTGCTTTCTGCCAAAAGACCTGGGTCATTGCAAGCACCCATCAAAAACAGTTTGTTTTAACACAGTGATATGTCTTACTTCCCATTTTGATGCACTAGGTGTCAGAACACACTCTAGAGCATTCACTTTTTTTCAGAAAGGGAAAACAGTAGGAAAGTTTTGAATGAGAAGCCTTATAGAAACCCAAATCCAACATAAGAAGCTACTCACAGACATGGAAACCTACTAGATAATTAAATCACAAGAAACCTACCAAAAAAGATTAACAGAGACTAAATCATTTAAAACAAAGCCTCTGGGGGCGCCTGGGTGGCGCAGTCGGTTAAGCGTCCGACTTCAGCCAGGTCACGATCTCGCGGTCCGTGAGTTCGAGCCCCGCGTCGGGCTCTGGGCTGATGGCTCAGAGCCTGGAGCCTGTTTCCCATTCTGTGTCTCCCTCTCTCTCTGCCCCTCCCCCGTTCATGCTCTGTCTCTCTCTGTCCCAAAAATAAATAAACGTTGAAAAAAAAAAAAGCCTCTGGATGATGATGAAAACAACACTGATCTTCAAGAGCAATTTGCAATGCAAAGGAGGACACTGAAACAATGCCCAGCGACTCCATTTTGTCAGTGAGATGGTAACTCACTAACTAGTTGAGTTTCAAGACTAAAAGTTAAGGCTTAAGCTGTTTTACCTGCTGTAGTTTTAATTGCAGAGTGTGTACTCATTTCCTACCTCTAACTTCTAAAATTCTTGACAAATATTTCCTGAGCACCTATTATGTGCCAGACATTATTTTAGTAGCAAATAAGACTGAGAGGTCCTGCTCTCATGTTTCATGTTTGCCTTTTCTTTTTCTTTTATTATCATCTACCATTTTTAGTCTTTTTACATTCAGTGCTTTAAAAAACCAGAATAGTCTTTTTTGATTTCACTCTAATCAGGATTCAGAGTTATGCAAATGGGAGAATTCATACCTTGCCCCTGAAATACACCAAAACCCTGAGACATATGTTACATGAAACTCCAGATCATGAAAGGAGGTACTTTAGAGAAAATACAGCACTTCTTTACAGTTTGCTTTCCATTTCACACTATGATGTTCCCATTCCTTCTGCTAGCTTTTACTTGCAAATATTCTGTGTTTAGCAAGGTTTACAGATACAGATCATTTCAGCTTCCCCTATGTCACCACTGATGAGCAACACACAATAGTGTAAGTTCAATTTCTATTTATCATACCGATTCTATGGCATTAAAGAGTGCTTATAAGTATCCTACAAGTATTTCTTAACCTGGACTTTCTTGTTTTTAATGCTTAGAAATGAACTGTGACACTAGGACACCAGCATGAAACTTCTCCCTAAAATAGATGACATTAATTAAAAAAAAAAACACCTCTGGATTAAGTTTCAACAATAAAACCTAAAATAATATTATCACTTCAAGTGTCCACTAACATTAAAGAAGCCATATGGTCTGTTCATGGATTGCTAACCCATAACATGGGCACAGTGGCATCACAGGTGGTTGAGCATCTAGCGATACTTCAGTTTCTACAAGCTTCTATCACACCACTCTTTCTCTTTCTCATACTGCTTCATCTCAGTAGATCTTTCTGTTCTTCTACACCTAAGAATCTGAAATCTCAGAATCCTATCCATCTCAGGATCCTTGGCCTCGAAGTTTCTCAGAAAGCCTTATCCACAGCTCATCCCAAAGCAGGTTCCATCTACCATCCAGGTCTCAGTTGAGCCGTCTTTGTTGGCAAGAGGGTTTCCATGACCATCACCTTCAAGGGAGCCCTCCTCATGGCCAGTTACTATCATATCCCTTTGCACTTATTTATTTTATAGGCTTTATCTCTATGAAGTTTTCTTTTGTCTCTTGTTTATGTATTTATTTTCTTTCTCCTTCCTGGCCCCATCACCTGACAGAATGTAAGTTCTATTAATCAATGTTTCCTTGTATATCTTGTTCTCTCTCTCTCTCTCTTTTATCAGAATCTAGGAAAACCAATGCCTAGAAGCCTAGAATGCACTGAATTCATGTCAACTGAAAAAATATATACATTTATATGAGTTTAAATGCATTCATGAGGTTATTTTTCTTCCTCAGTGGAGTTGAGTGAATAGTCTAAAATAGTCTCAACAACATATACTCTTCCCCACCCCCTAAACTTACTTGACCCAAACCATGACCCAGAACACTCAATCTTCAGCAGAAATTGATAGAGAAATATTTTTTCTTTGCTCTGCCCTCATCAATAAAAAAATACAGATGGTGAGACAATATGAAGGCATGAACCCCAAGTGGAGAGGTGACACACACACGTCTTACAGATGGCCAGCAGCGGGTTTCATATGAGGCAGTGAGTTAAAAGGTCCTGGATATCAATTGGAAAGGAGAAGGAGCAGAAAATTGTTTGGCTCATTTTTCCTTCTTTGGCGAGAAACAGAATGAGAAACAAACAAGAAGCAGCTGAGGAATGTATGGTCCAAAAACACTCGATTATTCTTGATACCACAAAACTGCAGGAAAAAAGAATCTGGAGAGTAATAAAAATGCTAGCAGGAAGAAATCCGATGGCATCTTTAATGATCATAACTGTATTCACGGCCAAAGGATTCCCACGTTTCCTGGCAACAAAGCCTATCTTCTGTGGGTTGTTTTAATTCTACATCACCCCTTTCTCTTCCTTTTCCTTCTCTCTCCCCTTCCTTGATTTTCCCTTCTTCTTTCTTTGTATCCCTCACCATCTCAGTTCCTTTCTCTCTTTCAATTCCCATCATTAAGAAGTCCATACACACTAGGGAATGAGAATGAGAAACTGGTCACAATGGAATGATAATGAATGCAACTCTGGGTGAAGATGTTTGCACTTTTTACTAAGTGGCAGCATAAACTAAAAGAGAAGATTTATGATAATAAATCATATTAATCAACTAAATTAATATACACTCTCAGCAATTCATCGAGTAACAATAACAAATATAAAATTGGGGTTAGGAAAAAATCCTCACCAAGTATAGACTTCAAGACACAAATTAAAGATTAATTTGTAATCTACTTGCATGCTAAGATCAAGGACATTATTTCATCATTTTTTATCAAATATGCAAAAACACAGCCATTCCCTCATGGATTCTCTTGATCTTTGAAAGTGCTCCTTATAGCTCATGGAATAAATGACAAATAAAACCCATGTACACCTTGTTCTGTTTTTATGCTGTACCAACTCTCATTTTCAAATACAAAAGAAGATATGTGTAATAATATGATACATTTTGCACCAGCATTGTCCAATATGGTAACCACATGTGGGTACTTGTATTTAAATGTAAATTAAAATTAAATAAAACTAAAAATTATACTCCTTAGACCAACCACATATCAAGTTCTCAATAATTAAATGTGGCTAGCATCTATGTATTGGAAAATGCAGATGTACAATATTTCCATAGTTGTGGAAAGTTCTATTGAACACCCTTCCATGGCAAATATTTATTTTGCTAGGGGTAAAGAACAAGTTACAATTACTATATGAATTATCTGGCTGCTTCTCACATTTTTGTGTTCATTAGATAACAATGGTACAATTATTCAATAATGTCTTTCTCCCCTAATGGATTGCCAACTTCACCAGGGCTGTTTTGATTTGTTCTCACTGTAACCTCAGAGCTTGTCCAAAGGCCTCATACAATGCTGGAACCCAGTAAATATGTGTTGAGTGACTGAATGATGGAACAAATATCAAATGGCAGTGGCAAATAATTACAATAAATAGACGGCAAGGACAAAAAAAGGAAAGAGGCTGCCATCTAGTTATATAGAAACACAAGTAAGTGTCTATTTTCTTCCTTGTTCATCTGCCTATGAAGAACCCAGAAATCAATTCCACCCTTAACATATGGGGATCTTCTTGCCTAGATGAGCAAATGAACCCTAAGCGTATCAGTTGAGAAAACTGTGAAATTAATTGCGTTGACATCTATTTGGGCAGAAAACAGTTAACCCAGAGTGACAGGGTTATGATAGTGACTGAAAACTCCTTGGAGGCCCTCGAGGAAGAGTTGTTTTCATCTCATTATGTCTGCCTTGATAATTATAACCAACTCATCAGCTTTGAGTTGAACACCACATATAATCACTTTCCTGCATATTTTTTGAAGGAGGAAGCATAATAAGGTAAAATCTGCAGACTAATTTATGACATTTGTGGATCTATTTTCAGGAAAAGAAAAACTACTACTCAGTGGGGGATGTTAAAATTCTCTTTTAAATGGTGTAGGTTTTTCTTTTAGAACTGTGTTTAAAATGAAGAAAAAAAAATCTTCTCTCTACAAAAAAAACCAAGCATATCACTTAATATTTGTTCTATCAACAAAAAGCTTTCTAACTTGCTCCCCAAATCAATCTCCATTTTTAATTTCAAGAATATATTACTAGAAAAAAATAAAAACCCTGTATCTAGTAAAATGCATAGATGAAACACTAAATACAGGAACATACCCTTAACAAGTACATATAACGAAAAAAATTATTAGTTCAGACTGAGCATTAACATATTTGTGCAATAAAATAGCCTACGGATTTTTTTTCTTGTTTCTTTTCTTTTTTATGGATTCCATGTATCTATAAATGAAAAAAAAATAATGAAGCTCTTAATACTCTTCTCAGTTATCTCCCTGAGCTTTCATACACAGCAAGTTATTTGTCAGCTATCCTAAGGACATTTCAGTAATCAAAAACCAGTGAACAATTTTTAAAAATCACCAAATCTCTGTGCTAAACACAAAACAAAATCATTCAAACAAACAAATAATAAAAACTCCAACAAAGCCATCTGGCTATTTCTATTTCAGGTCATAGCAGCTAAAAATGACATTACAGAAGATTACGGAGTGACATGGTAACTACTCTTATCCAGAAGAGTTTGAAACAGAACAAAGGGTTTCTAAGTTATGCCATGGAGGCCACCAAACTCTTCTTGCTGGCAGTTATTTTCCCTGATGGAATCCAAAGAAAATTCTTATTTTCAAGTTGGTGGTAATGTTCAGATATAACCAGATTTTAATTTTATGGGGATGAGGCAGCACTGGAGAGTTTTATGGTTTATTTTTAACTGTGAAACATTAGGTGTAGGTGGTTTTGTAAAAATCAACTAAAATGCCCATCAGCAAATTGGGGATCTGCATTTGTGTAAAGTTCCTAATTAAAAAGCATTGTTCCACCCTTCCTCATTCTTTGCCTTTGTTAATTCAGTGCCCTAATAGAAGGACACACACTCCCATAAAAAACTCCAAGCCCCTCCTTAGCTTTCTACTTTCTTAGCACTTTCTACTGCTAAGACTAAACACAAAGTTATGCACAAAGATAACAAGTTACTTGCCTTCCACTAGCACTGGTTTCTCTCCTATATATTTTTTGCCCTTTAATGTTTGCTTCCATGTTCATTTATTCCAAGTATTCATTATATAGCTCAAAAGAAATGCCTAAAAAATTTTTCTCTGTCTTCTGAAGTGAAACAAAACCCTTTAATCTTTGAGGCTTTTCTAGGAGAGTGCAGTTGCTCAAATGAAGTTCAAAAGAACTCCTAATGTAAGAACTTTCCTGATGGGGGGAATGTGTGATTAACCTAGAGTCTGAATTATGCTTGTCTAACTTAATTTCCAGTTTAAGAGAATCGCTTTTTTCCCCTTTACTTTGATAACTGCCAACATTTACATATATTACACAGTGCTTCCAACATTAAAATACTCTGACAATCATACCTACAACTCTAAGGTAAAATGTTAAAGAATAGCTGTTTGTAGGAAGGTTGTGATTAGAAGTACTTTAGGATTCACAGTAGGGTTCTGAATTGCCATAAATACCCCAGACATAACTTTTACAATGCTTTTCATCTTCTAACATGGGGTGACCCACCTAATAAAGAGCAATAATATTCTCCCTCTCTAGACATCATTTGCTATCCATATTTACCCAAGCTGGCAAAATATAGAAAGATGATTCGTTCCAGCCTTTTTAATTACCAAAATTCAACTTGCTTTTAAAATACCATAGTCTCCCTTGAGATTTCAGGAGAGCTGGAGATCACCATGGCAATAAGAAAATGGTGCCAGCATCATCTTGGCATCAACTCGTTACACATCTCAGGAGACTTTCGCATGGGAGAAAATTGAACTTGTGTAAAAAGCAGGCGCTCTCCCTTCAATTCTTTATTTTGGGAATAAAATGACAAATTTCATGTTACAGAAGGTAAATAAGAAAATGTTGTAACCATATGCCTTCCGCTAATATACACAATTAAAATGCAATATCAATCTGCTCTCCTAGTATGTAAAGTAAAAATGGAAAGTTAACAGACAGTAGCCCACATATGACGTCCATGTGCCAGTTTTACTTCAGTTATTCATGCTTTACTGATCTCTCATGAACCAATCTCTCTGGTTGCAGGAGGGGTTAATGCATCTAAACTCATGAAATGTGGGTGTAATCTTGTTGCATCCTGTCATTCATAGGTTTGTTCATTCATTCTTTTAGTCAACATTTTCTATCTACATAGAAAAGCTAGGCAACAAAGAACTAGAGGTGGAGAGCGTGGAGTAATCTTACATGGCAGAATGGGTCAGAATATAAGTGCGTGTGTGATGATGAAAGAACACAGTATGTATGGTGGGAAACATCTGCACAGAATATTATAGAAATACCAAAATATAGGGGCGCCTGGGTGGCTTAGCCAGCTGAGCATCCATGTTTCCTGGATCTCATGTTTCCTGAGTTTGAGCCCCACATCAGGCTTTGTGCTAAAAGCACAGAGCCTACTTGGGATTCTTTCTTTTCCTCTCTTTGCCACTTCCCCCCTGATGCTCTTTCTCTCAAAATAAACATTAAAAAAAATTTAAATTAGAAACACTGAAATATAATACCATGTATAATCTTAAAAATAATACTAGAGCACTATAATGTTAAAGTATATGTAACAAACATTATGATGTAATAACATAATAGTACATATATATTAGTAGTGATGTAATACCATTATTTCTAACTATCTCTACTGTCCTCTCGCCCACTTCCCCCTCCTATGGTGTCAAATACTTATTTTATCTGTTCTGTTTATGCAAAAAATTCCTAGCACATTCCAAGGGACATTTTAAATGTACATTTGATGCTCCAGCAATACCTGCCCCAATTTCACTATTTCAGCCAGAAGAAATACTCATAATTCCAAGAGGGGGGAGGCTGAAAAGCGGAGGGTTAAGCCATGGAGTTTTCCCTTAAGAAGCTAGATTAGGAAAAGCTGGGCTCTCGGCTGGTCTCTTCGTGTGTTCTTGGGAGCTCTAGTTCTAGTGTTATTTTGTGTTCTCCTAAGGAAAACTGATGGCTGGAGAAAACCTTGGACCTTTTTCTCTAAATCTAACTCAGAATTCCTAATGGAATTCTGAATATTTTTTTCCATCATTAACACAGAAGATTTACTGATGGGACAATTAAGAGTGGTTCAACAAAATCAATGGCAATTGGCCTAAGAGATTCTTGGAACTAAGGGTCTGTGGGGGTTTCCCTGGAGGAGGCACTCCAGTATAATGGGGAAAAATAGGAGTTTGGCAAAATCAAGTCAAGCTTCCTGCTTCCTGGCTATGGGGTACCATAGAAACCACTTAGGCTTTCAGGCTCTCAGTATCTTTCCCCATCTAGAAAATAGGGATGATGTTTACTTTTGCTGCTAAAGTTTACTTAAGAAAATGATAGTAAATGATCTGGCACATAATTAGCACTGAGTCAGTGTTGCTACTCCTCTGTTGCCCTCAATAGTTATTGAGTCATCTAGCATAAACTTGCTATCGTACTTAAAGAGGACAAGGGAATACTGGGCAAGATAGTGTTAAGGAATAACTCAAATCAAAAGAGGAAACCCAAATACAGATAGGGAAGTTTTACCTTCCGTTAACAACATCCTTAGGTAGATGTGAACATTTACACACTGAAATTACATTTAAACCAAACAATCATTCCGACTTTCCAATAGTCCCAGTGCTTAGTGAGTACAATTTCTTCTCCCTCTAGTTTTTAGGAGAAGGGTGGTGATGGGAGAGATGATGGAAAAGGGTTTATACAAGGCTGTTCTTGCTGCAGATTTAAGCAAAGATCTATTTGTACATTACAAACATTAAAGTACAAATACTCCTACCAACCCTAGATCTGAAGTTCTGTGCCTAAAACAGCAGTTAGCTTATATGTCATGTTCTGACATA
Source organism: Lynx rufus (assembly GCF_022079265.1). Taxonomy (NCBI): domain Eukaryota; kingdom Metazoa; phylum Chordata; class Mammalia; order Carnivora; family Felidae; genus Lynx; species Lynx rufus. The sequence continues at coordinate 181,492,100 of NW_025814823.1, forward strand.
AGAGGCTTCCTTCTCCAGACACAAATAAGTCTGAAATTGCTGAAGGAATACTAAACAACTAAAGAAATCCAAATGGTTCTCTGTTTATTCTCCTTAATGAGAACAGCAATACGAAAAATATTTCACAAATGCTTCAGGGCTAGTAGTTTTTGAGAAAGTAATTGGTTTGAAAATTAACCTTTTGTTTCAGAATAGGTCTATTTACTGTGTATGTTGGTGATGTTAGATTTCATGTCATAAATCTCGATCAGGGACAAAAACCAGAGTGAGCTTTCATCAACCGCCTAGTCCTAATTTGCTGTGTAATTTCCATTCTATACAAGGGCCTCAGTTTCCCCATATTTCAAAAGTTGGTTTTAGGCTAGATAATTCTTAGTCGTACAGTTTCTGTGATTCAAAGTGACTAGCAAAAATGTAATTTTATTGCTTACAGTCTTTTGATTCAGTTTGACTAATTCCTCTTTTATCACTTGGTCTCCTGGTACCGTCTTTTCTTTCCATTTTTAATAAGTGAGGGACTGTCTTGAGAGATAGTAGCTGCCCATGTAAAAGAAGATTTATCTGATAATAAGGTGAGATGATTATCTTAAATCCTTGAAATTGATGTTCTTTAAATGAAGGACTCAAAAAAGACCCGATTTTGCACTGATCGGTCCTGGCAGTTTCAAATGAGTAATTTCAGTTTCGGGACCATTCCACGGTTTGGAATCATTCTATTTTCATTTGAGCTGGGGTCAGAACAAACATAATGCATTTCAAACTGCCAGAGCCCATCAGTCTTTCACTTCCTAATCTTTATTTGTAAGTAAAATTGCAAGGGCTTTGGTGTATCAAAAATAGTGTGACATAGGTGAACTGATCAGAGTTCCTTTTCCATCATCTAGTATAGCATATGATCAAAGACAGACACTCACTACTTGAGGTTAGATCTTTCCATATGAAAAGAGGCTAACATACACAATGCTTTCTCTCTCCACTATCTGAACTTTTGTCTCTATAAAAATAAATACTGAAGCATGCCACAAAATTGCAATTACTCTAAGAGCATCCAATTCTGATTCCAAGCTTTAAAAATATTTTTTTTTATTATTTAAGACATTGTCTTCTATATGAAACAAAACAAGTGGAAATTACATATCTGTATAGAAGGAAGTGGGTTGCAAACACCATTTCTAAATTGATTATTATCTTGATTGAAACTGATTTCTAATATCTAGAAGAGAGAGACTTGTTTCATGACAACTCTGGTTTCTAGAAGCTATTCAGTTACTACACTCCCATGTGGGTTAGACTAAGCACTATATTTTTATAGATTATGTATTTTAAAGATTGAAATAAAATCCATGTGCTTTCTCAAATTTGCATTTTGCATATTGCATTTAGGTGCAAAGTCTTATGTTCTGTATCAATGAGAAATACAACTTCTATACTGGCTGGCTAAACAACTTCTATACTGGCTGGCTAAAGACAGAAGGAAGCCGAAAGTTGGCGCCGGGCATTGTATGATACAGTCTTAACGCAGTTTAATTTTAGTGGTAGATGCATCAAGCCAGATTTCTAATCTACTAGCAGATTTAAAGAATTTAAGCTCTTCTTAAGTACCGAATATTTTTAAATTGTTTCCACTTTATACAATATTCCTTTTTATCAGGCAGGGAATGTATCACTTAAAAGAATGTACATGGAAGTCTAGACATGCATGAGAAAAGACACATTTCGGCAAAGAAAGGTACCTGGGTCACTTCTAAATCTACATTCGGTTGTCGCCCAATACATCTGCATGATACGATTAACATGGTGTGCTAACAACCTGGCTATTACTCTGAGATGAGAGAAAGACACTAGAAGCATTCTTGCTATACAAGGACCCGTTCTAGAAATGCTTGTTATAAGCAATACAAAGGCCTAAAATGATGATTTATCTCAAAATCCTAAAGGAAACAACTGTGACCAAGGGCATTCTATCCAATTTCAGGAGTGTTTCTATGAAAAGAGCATTAGACTTCAAGAAAATAATTATCATTGAGAGGCAAATCCACAAATCTTGGAGAGAAGATGAGGAAAAAAATATTTACAGCTTTCATTTAACTGTTAATTTTCAGCCTGTCTTCCCAGAGAGGCAGAAGCCTACACAATGGACATTGATCAGTCTCATGGATAAATGGGATTTGGCAAAGAGTGTAGGGCTTATAACCACCAAATGCAGTTCAAATGAAGTCTTATTTTGAAGGCCCAAACAGAGAGGCAGGTTTTGTGGCCATAAGAAGATAATCAAGTTAGGGATACATACTAGAAGACTTTCTAACAAAAGATAGCAGAACATAGAAAGCTTCTCCAAGGCTATACCCTTTTTATAAAACACTAGTATTCTTAGCATGAATGGACAGGTAGGGCCAGATCAAATATTTCTGAGTCATTCAATTAAGATCAAAAATCATAATAGCTCTAAAATGAAAGGAATTCTGGTTGTAAGCAGAGGGTTAATTCCACAGGGACATGGGCTGTGTCTGTGTTATCTGTTACTGTATGTTCAGAGACTAGGGGAAGACCATGTAAAGGATGAGAACTTAATAAATATTTATTTAAGAAAGAACTGCTTAAATGAAAAAAAATCACACATTTCATAAGATGAAAAATTACACAATTATTAAAATGAGATTCTTAAAGCATAGAAAAAGACCACAATAACAAGAATTTTAAAAGTAGGTTTCCAAATTTAAAAAGCATGATATAAATATCATTTTATTAAACATTTTACTGTATATACAGAAAAATATCTGAGGTCAGTTTCTCCACAATATTTAATAGTATGGTTACATCAGAAAAAAAAATTGTAATTTCCTAATGTATAAATAATACATATTTTGTTGAAATAATAAGGAATTTCTGTTAAAAATATAATAAAAGCTAAATATTGCCAACATAACTACGAATATATTCACCTCAAGCCCAAGGGACATATCAAAAGCTTCTAAATTTAAGTCTTTAGAAGTGACCAGAGTTTGGTGAAAGAAAAATCCATGAGACAGGCAGAATGAAACCACATCTCTGAGGCACCATTTATGTGAGTAAAACAACTTCACAATCAATGTAAAATTTTATGGGTAACCGATAAGAGGATTGAATTGATGGTTCTAAATATGCTGAGGTGACAAAATGCCAGGAAGGATCTGGGCCGTCTTATACCCTTAAGTTGCATCCTATAAATAACACAGTTTAGAAGATCCACAAATGGAGAATTACAGTAGTCTAGACTTAAAGTAATAAAGGGGTTTACCAACGTTTCCACGTTGTTCTTGCTGAGCTGGGGCTTCACTTCCATGTGGATAAAACAATGCTCCAGTAGTGACGGCAGGACGCTTACTCATTGATGAATCAGATGTCAACACGACACAAAGGCACACATAACTTTGGGATGCTTTTAAAATCACATTCCATAGAAGGGTTACTTGAAAAGAAACCCAACTCAGCAAGCACTTGGAGCCCAGGAACTGAACTTTGATGTGATTTTGATTCAGTTCCATCAAACTGGGTGACAGTCTTCGACGATGTTCAACCTGGGTAAAATCCTCACATAAAAGGGATGAGTGCTTCTCCTCACTCTGGATTAGCATGTACTATAGTGAATAACTGCCCCTTGAGAACCACTATATTGATAGATCCCAGCTCCCTCACTGCATTTTCCTGTTCTTCTTTACTTGTTTGGATGCTTATCCTTTCAACAGTACACATTAAAATATATGTAAATTACAAAGCATTATGAAATTGTTACTTCTTATTGCACCACTGTCAGGGTGTTTGAGAGCTGGGAATACGTCTTACTCACTTTTCTTGTAAATTATTATTAAGTGTAATGCCAACAAGAACTTTATATATGGCTACTCTGCGTAGAAATCATATTAAGAGCTTTATATGCAGCATTGCTGCTGCTCAGAACCTCCTGCAAGATACTATCCCCATTTTACACACAAAAATTGATATACAAAAGTTTAATTTCTTTTGCAAAGTAGCATAAGGCTACTACATATGATGATTGTATAATATTGCCTACTGTGGCCACAACTTGTACTGATCATTAACTAAATGGTCAGTGAGTGAAATGCTTTGAGACCTGCCTCCAAGATCTGAGTAGAACTATCTCATTCTAAACCTACAAGGAACAAGACTCACTGGAAATTGAAATTGGTTGGAAGAATGCCTGGATGATTTGAATATTCATTGTAAGTTAGCTGGTTGGGTAATAGGTATGACATTTACCTACAACAAAACAAAAACCACCAAATCAAATAATCTCACCCTTCTCCAAAAGAAAAAAAAAAAAAAAGCCTCTATGCTGTTGATTAAATCTTGGAGAACTTGGGTTCAAATAAATCAAAGAAGTTTTTATTGTAAAACTTATTAGGGCTTTTAATATATTAATAGTTATTATGAAGTGCCACAAAAAGGCTACGATATAAATTATTTCTCAAACTTATTCCAGCAAGGAACACTTCCTTAGTAGGGTTTCATATTAGACTGACTTTCTATGGATTATATTTTACAAAATTCCACCCTGGGGAAGCTTGAGCGATCAGACCTCTTCAGATGGCTTAGAGGCTGACACACCAATGTATAAAGACCAACTATGTTAGATCAACATTTTATTTTGTACAACTATGTTTCAGAAAACATGATTTGGCCCTAGGTAGACTAATATAATGAGCACTTTTTTTTTTTTAATAGACATACATTGTTTTTTCAAGAACAGAAAAGTAATGTGGGGGAAATTTCCTGCCTCATTGTATGCAAATGCATAGGGAAATTTTTTTTAAATGAAATTGTAGGAAAAAAGGGCCTGATTAAGACACAAAAGTATCGGGTCAAAATACCAAACCCATATATTCAAAAGGAACAAAATGTTTTGTTGGAGAAAAAAAGGAAAAAAAAACACTATCAAATTAAAGAGTAAAATATTGCCAAATATAGTATTGTTTCCCCATTTTCTGCACACACATACAACTGAATAATCAAGATGAAAATGTATTAAAATGAATTTAATATATAAATGAATGTTTAACAATTTTAATATCATAATGATATAATTTATTGGAAAAATAAATGAGTAAGAATAAAAGATAATCTAAAGAAAAGAGAAACAAGGAAGAGAGCCTTCCTCTGTTACATTGAACTTACTATAAACTTATAAACAGTTGGAGTAACAGTGCAAAAAAACATATGTGTGTATGTTTTTTGAGTGTATCTGATACAAGTGTATCTGATAGAGCAATATATATGTATATATATATATACACACACACACACACACATATATATACACACACACACACAAGTGTATCTGATAGAGCAACATATGTATACACACACACACACACGCATATATATACACACACACACAAGTGTATCTGATAGAGCAATACACACACACACACACACACACACACACACACAAATGCCCTGAATGGACTTTACTGCACAAGAGATTTAATATAAAATACAAATGAAAATTCTAGTAATAGATGAACTTTCTGGGGAAAAAAAAAAGATCCTCATGTGACACATACACAAATTTTTAGATAGATTAAAAAGTTCAATGTTATTAAAAAGTTATTTCTGAAATTAAAAGAAAATAGTATGTATTTATGGAAACTTATTATGGAGATTCCTTTATAGCTGAGAATCAATTCAACATGTCTAAAATATTAAGAAGACCTTCCTACATTTAAAAAATCTTCATGTGAAAAAACAACAGCAAAAAAGCTACTGGGGTAAAATATTAATAATGAATATAATAAGCAGAAGTTTACTACATCTTAAAAATATTAAGAGTACTTATAAATTGAGAAAAATCTGATACTGTTTTAGAGAAATATAATCAAGCTGAAAATTCAGTGGAAAGTGAATAGATCAAAATATCAAGTGTGCAACTTCAACAGAAATAAGTGATATATAAGTGTTTTAAATCATTACTATTGCTACTTATTACATAGACCAAAAGATTAAAAAAAATCACACATTAAATGATTGGCAGTATTTATCATTTTCTAGTAAAATAATTTTACTTTTACTTCTTTATTTTTACAAATTATTTTATAATAAACATTTCATTAGATTTTTATAATTACGAAATTAATACAAGTTATATTTTAAAGCCACGAAATATTTTAAGACATAGACTTTGGCAGAATACTAATATGTTTTTGAGAGTGCTATTTGATTCATGAGAGAATTCCCACAGTCTGACAATGAATGCATGAAACAAAATCCTGATTTTTAAAATATTCATTTGTCTCGACGGGTTTAAAAGACAGATTTGAGTGAAACTATTGGTTATTATGTTAAATTTTTTTCCTGAATTTTCCAAATTTCCTACAAAGTCCAGTCTCTACTTTTAAAGTTAGAAAATACATATTTAAATAAAATGTGCTTAGTATTATTGCTATCATAAACTTGGAGTGTCTATGGGAGAATCCAAATGGAAAGTGTGCTTCCAAAAAAGCAAGTGATGAGATATGGTATAACATGTGGTGTTCAGCCTTCCTGTGTCTTCCATACAACAATTCACATTTACTTTTGAATTCGGACACTAGTTTTTAAAATACAAAAACAAAAACAATTACAAAAAACAAAAACAAAAACCACCAAGTCTTACAGAGTTGTATTTCATTACTCATTTGCCGATACTCAACAAATGTTAAATATGTATATTATGCATTAAGGGAACATAGAGAGAGACAACATATGACAAATTCGTAGCTTTACAAAGATAGCAAAGATGACACATTCTTCCCTCATTGAGAGAAACATTAGTGTCATCTGATTTTTATGTTTCTTGGCAGATCTGAAGGAAAGTTTCAAGGACATAAAGATAAGACAAATTAAATGGGAGCAGCATAATGAAAACTACAAGTCCAAATTCCACTTGCTGAATAACCAGCATCCCCTATATTGTCCTTTATAAAATATCCAGTAATTCTACATAGGTTTTACAAGTCTCTTCCATGGTTTCAGTAATTCTCTAAAATGGTCTCATGCACATGTGCTTTTAAAAAAATATTATTACATTATTAGGTACCTATGGTAGATTTTATTTCATTTTTGTTTGCTTGTTTGAGCTTCTCAAGTGATAGTGGGAATAAAATGTTTTGAAAAGGTAATCCATAAGTAAGAATCAAAAGGAAATAATATACTTTAACAATGCTTATTTGTATCAATTCACTGGGATGAAAACTAATTGTATCTGTAGCTCCATAATTACCTTCCAAAATGAAGTTCACTCAACACACCCAACTGATGGAAAGAAATAGTACTATCACAGTCTGTCTAGAAATACGATAAGTGATATCTCAAATTAAGGAGAAATTCAATGCATGGATATTCACCACAAATATGCAAACTATTCTATAGCAAGCTACCATATCTAAATGCTGCCACCAGGTTTAGGCTATTAGCTATAACCAGGTAGACAATCAAGATATTTAGAATATGAAGACAAGTAGAAATTTCCCCCAAAATGCCAGTTTTCGACTATGTCATCCAGTAGACATTTTCATGTTGCAATTATGTTGCACACTCATTCCATTTATGATGAAACATATGGAAACTTAATTCTCTGAGAAGGTGAACAATAAGCCCTGGGAATATCACTCACTTTCAACAGATTGAAATGGTCTGATCACCTCCTGCCATTCCCTGCCTTTTTCTGAGCAGAGATGCCTCTTTGGATCTCAGCATGCGATTCTCATTAATGGCAGCAGAGGGGGGTGCTGGAGCTCTAGGTGACCATGCTTGTGCATTAAACCAGACTTTTGCAAACCACTGGGCTCATGGGCTAAGGGGAGAAAAGTGGGAATTTCCCAGCCCCAGTAATGCTTTCTGACATATAAAAAGGGAAAATAGTTACACCTTTCACTGCATCACTGTGGGAAACTAATTTGTTTTGACATACTGAGAAATAATCTGATGTTCGTATTTATTCCGAAAAAAGCTGTATTAGCTAAAAACAAATTTCATGAATAAAACCAGAGATACATAATCAGACATGTACATCTACTGAGCACGTCTGATATGTAGGGAATTAACTATTGCTCATAAACTTCTCTTTAAAGGAATCTAATTTCTATCACTTTGAAATCTTTCCCAATTCCTCTCTCTAGCACAACTAGGACCCAGGACACAGCTGTCTCCAGGAGCACATGGAAACATTATACCCAGAACACTAGCAGGCATTGATCCGACCCGCTTGTCTCATGCTTCTCCTTCCAAAGGGCCTTATAAATGATCTTGATTGAAGAGCTATTTCAATACTATTCTTGGCACAATGACAGTCACTGAAAACCTTTCTGAGCTACAGCCTGTTTCACAATAAGCTGACACACCACCTTATTTATTTATCTTCACTTTAAGAAAAGCTAATAGCCAAAATTCTTTTTAAACTTAAAAATGACAAAATCGCCACTCTCTCCAAACTCCTCTGGTTGGGAGAGGCTTAGAAAAATATATTGGGCCTTAAAGATAACAGAAAGAAGGGGGGACAAACCCCAATGAGACCGTAGTGAGTGATAAGGGACTCGGAGTTACAAGTATTAAAAGAGATGAATTGCATTAACCCCTGCCCTACCCCATTATATTCACTGCCCACTGGAAACAACAACAGAATTACGAAAATCCCACACTCTCTAATGGGATGGTAATAGGATTCAGAGGCCATTAGGGTAAAGGCAATCCATATTTTACATTGTAATAAGCTCAGACTGAAGATGTTGCACCCCTCCTCAGAGATCAACAATTACCAATTTAACATTAACAAATCCACAAGCACTATCAAAACTGCAAAATAAACCCTAGTTAAGAGCGAAAGGTGTAGTTTTTATAGCTGTCTATATATTTTTGTGAAGGAAAATCATCAACCTAAATTGAAATATATATATGTATATATATATATATATATATGTGTGTGTGTGTGTGTGTGTGTGTGTGTATATATATATATATATATATATATTTACTCTGATACTGATTTCTCATTCCAGAATGATTTGGAAATGAGAGATAGTCAGATTATTATGGGGTAGTTACAATTTTTACAAACAAAACATTTTCTTTTTTTAACATTTGTTTATTTTTGAGACAGAGAGAGAGAGAGAACATGAACAGGGGAGGGTCAGAGGAAGAGGGAGACATAGAATCTGAAACAGGCTCCAGGCTCTGAGCTGTCAGCACAGAGCCTGACGCAGGGCTCGAACCCACAGACCGCGAGATCATGACCTGAGTCGAAGTTGGACGCTTAACTGACTGAGCCACCCAGGCGCCCCACAAAACATTTTCTTATGGCAAGTGTGTTCTAATTTTCAAAGAATTACCTTTTTCCTAAAAACATTTTCTCATTCAACCAGAAATAACCTATTTTTGGTTTTATTTTTCTACAAAAGATGTACGAGGGATTTAACAGAACACTCTTTGGAGAAGGAAAAGAAGAGTAAGAAAGGCATGGATATTTTGACATCATCTTCATGGAAGCAAAAACTGGGGTCAGGAGTGTGTGTAAAATATTCCAAAAATAGGTATTACAGTTGTCTACTCAAGTCATTTAACAGGCATATATTGTCAGGTGCACCGAAAACTATTATTGTTTGATTCAAATTTGTATTAATTTGTTGTCTAAAGAACTTCAATGATTGGGATGCCTGAGTGGCTCAGTTGCTTAAGTGTCCCACGCTTGATTAAACTCAAGTCATGAGCTCATGGTTGTGAGATCAAACCCTACTTCCTGCTCCATGCTGAGCATGGAGTCTGCTTGAAATTTGCTTTCTCTTTTCCCCTCCCTCTGCCCCTCCCCTGCTCATGCAGCCGGCCGGGTACATGATCCATCTCCCTCCCTCCCTACCTCCCTCACTCCCTCTCTCTCTCTCAAAAAAAAAAAAAAAAAAAAAAGAAATTCTAGGATCACTGTAAGGTTTCTGATTTTTTTATATAATACAGAAAGACAATGCATTTTTTGGAAAATATTTTGATTGATGAGATCTTAAATGTTCTCCAGAGATGAAGAAAATAATTTATTATTAATCTCCCCATGTTCCCCTTTTTAACCTTCCTGACAGAACATAAAAAAATAAAATCTCTAATAAAAGATAGCCAATATTACCAAACTATAGAAAAATAGCCAGGTCCCCTTACCCTCACCCTCTCCAGGTTACATCAGGTATGCTTTAGTTCTTGCTGAAACCTCCATTTTTCTTCCTGAATAACAATATTATTATTTAATGCAACTCTAATCATATACATGTATGGAGTGAATCCTATTTCACATATTTTTTAATAAAATACTGCCTCCTTTAGACACTAATAAAAACAAACAACAGTGAGCACAGGGCTAGATGATAAAAGCAGAAGGTAATTTAAAATAATAATAATGGGGGCGCCTGGGTGGCGCAGTCGGTTAAGCGTCCGACTTCAGCTCAGGACACGATCTCGCGGTCCGTGAGTTCGAGCCCCGGGTCGGGCTCTGGGCTGATGGCTCAGAGCCTGGAGCCTGTTTCCGATTCTGTGTCTCCCTCTCTCTCTGCCCCTCCCCCGTTCATGCTCTGTCTCTCTCTGTCCCAAAAATAAATAAACGTTGAAAAAAAAATTTAAAATAATAATAATGAGAAGATACCATATCTGAATGCTCTTCCCACCATATTCCTCATACCTCTCACCAAATTCATCACACATTTGTGAATTAAAAGGTTGTATGGGGCACCTGGGTGGTCGGTTACATGCCTGATTTTGGCTCAAGTCATGGTCTCACAAACTGTGAGATTGAGACCTGTATCGGGCTCAGTGCAGAATGGGGAGCCTGCTTGGAATTCCTTCCTTCCTTCCTTCCTTCCTTCCTTCCTCTCTCTCTCTTTCTCTCTTTCTCTCTCTCTCTCCCATTCTCTCTCTGCCCCTCCCCCCCACTCATTCTCCCCCACCTATCAAAATAAATAAACTTAAAAAAAAAAGTAGTAATACCTGGAACGCAGCTGAGTTAAAATCATAAAAGATTGAGGTTGTTCACTCTTTACTTCCAAATTGACTCTTAACCATATTTTGGGGTATTATGAAAATAATTTTCTACTTTGAGGGTGTGGCTTAACTTGAACAGCCAAAAAACAACACATAGAAATGAAATGGGTGCTCTGACAACGACTGCGCACACCAGAAGCTACTCAGTCATCGAAATGTGTCCATAGATGGAGAGTGACGGTATGGGAGTCTGGGAAATGTAAACATAGGTCTCTGGGTATTAAAAGGGAGACTGGCACTACTAGGGTGTTTGTTCAATTACAAGGAACCAGGAATAGTTCCAACTTACCAAATCTGAGAACTCCAAGGCCTTACTGAAACATTTAAGGAGAAGAGTTGGAAAAGACAGCAGAGAAGTATGATTTTGGGGGAAAAGATCCTCACATAAAATGAGATCCTCACATAAAATGTCCCCCAGACACACCTAAAAATAAATCAATATATATTTATTCTGTATTATAATTTCTGAATCTCCACTCTATCTGTATTCATAGCACTCAGAGTCCATGCTCTTTTTAAGTAGTTCTGATAGCCAAGGTTCCACAGAGGGGAGTCACCACTTTTGGGCTTCACTAGAACAAGTCTACCATCTGTTATAAGTCACATCCCCACAGACTAAGGAGACAAACACAACTAAAAAGTGTACAACCCCATATAATAAAGAGGATGGCTCTGTTCTAGTACTTATGGACTTGGATCGATTTCAAGGAAGGTAAGGAGAGGTAGCGGGTGGGTGACACCTAAGATTACTTTAAACTTGTCCTTGAGTCAGACTTGAGTCCAAGCAAGGATGTTAATCCTTCTTAGTCTCTTGAAAGATGTGGTATCTTTTTTTTTTTTTACTTTATCCATGCATTATGATTGTTTATGCTTTTAAACATTCACTCAAGAGTTACCACTTAAATAAGCTTTGTGCTGCTACATATCTGATATGTAGGCATCATAATACATCAGCGCACAAGCTAGTACAAGGTTCCTGTCCCCACTGAGTCTAAAGGCTTATGTGGAAATGGGAAAACTGGGAGTTTTATAAATTGTGAACAGTGTTATAATAAAGGAAATACATTGTTAGAGAGTCACAGAGGGAGCTCCTAATTTAGATTTAGGGAATAGTAGTCCAAGAAAACTTCTGGGAGGAAGCAGAATTTAAACTGAGACCTAAAAGATGAATAGAAGCCAGCCAGGGGCATGCTGGAATGTTGAAAGAAGAGAAGAGGATGAGCATTTGCAAAGACACAGTTATGAAAACTGGAAGAACTGAGAGGGATGAACAGAGAATGTAGGAGTTTGAGAGAGGAGATGTCAGGGCACGGAGGCAGGGGAGCTGATGCATGGGAGGCACCCAATTACACTGTAAACTCCTTGAGGACAGGAAATCATTGTCTCTTTCTCATTGAATAATGTGGCAGCAAAATAAGTAGACTCTCCATTGGAAGCACTCTATCAATATTTATCAATTATCTCTTGGTGATGACTGAAGCCACTCTAGCCTAACATTCGTTTAAACACTCCACAAGATCACTCTCCAAAAATGCTTGGTAGGTTTGTCTGTTTGTTTATTCAGGCAGCACAGGTTTGCTGAGTGTATGTGTATGTATTTAAAATTGTACTGCCCTCCACGCCCTCCATCACTTCCTCCTGTCTTATTTCTAACAGCTCCCCTCTAGGCATTTGTGTTCGCAACCCTGGATTAGGATTTAGCATGGAGGAAACCACTCTTAAAATGCAATCCACTAGGGTGTAAATAGACAAATATGGGATTATGTTATTGATAAATTAGTTCCCAGGGTGAGTGACATTAATGTGTGCAAGATGTATTAAGATCAACATCATGCAACCTCAACTTAAATAAAATGGTAATCATTTTTTTCTCAAATTCAGAGGATATCTGAAGCCCGACTGTGCTGTTTTCTCTCTATTGTCAGAGAGTTCATAGCTACATGCCACTATGTTTTACACTTTTTTGTGCATGACTTTTCTAGAGAAAAACTTGATAAACATGCTCAACTGTGCAGCAATTTGCTGAGCGGTCAACATTTTTAGCTTTATATATAAAATAAATCACAAGTTTCTAATATATTTTCCAACATCAGGGACATTTAGTTCATAAGAACAAACAGAATTGCAACATATAAATCATCAAGTCATTCATTTGTAAGAGTTGGGGAAACTGAATTGACAGCTAAAATAGAAATAGGTTTTGGATGTAATAGTCAAATGTTTGGAAACAATCTACCATTTGGTTCTGGTAACATTAAAATATCTTCAAAAAAGGGTTCGAGAGAATCACCATCTCATAATAAACCAGAGTTAAGTAATTATAACTTGAGTTTCTGTCAAGGCTCTTGCCATGTAAATGTTCATTTATCTGAAATTTGCTTAAAACAAATAGATTAGATTCATTTCAGGAACAAGAATGACATGACTTTTTTGTTAACACTGATTAATGATTTTGGTTCCTAATGTCATTAGTAGACTATTATCATTTTGCCATTTGAAAAATGGTTTCTAGAATCTCAAGGTCTCATCTAGATGTGAATGTTTGCCCATTTCCTATATTCTACTGACCTCTAGAGACTATAGGTGTGTGTATATAAATCACATACAATACGTGTTTATAAACACATACAACATATACATAATAAATGTTATATAGACTGAGGGAAAGAAGGATCTTTTTAAAGATGTTTATTTATTTATTTGAGAAAGAGAGAGAGAGAGAGCGAGAGAGAGAGAGAGTTGCATGGGAGCTGAGGAAGGGCAGAGAGAGAGGAAGAGAGAGAATCTCAAGCAGGCTGTGCTATCAGCACAGAGCCGGATGCAGGGCTCGATCTCAAGAACCAGGAGATTATCACCTGAGCTGAAATTAAGAGTCAGATGCTTAACCGGCTGAGTCACCCAGGCACCTTGAGAATAAAATGATCTTAACAATATAAGCCCATTTCATTTTAGAAAAATATGCACATATTATTTACATACATTTTCAAACAAGACCTTTAGGTGTATATGTTTAATAGTAAGCATGTTGATAGCACTTTCTCTATGTTCTCACTAGTATAGAACTCAAAGAAAAGTGAATTTTAAACAAACTAATCCTATCTTTGTTTTGTGACTTGCCAGCAGTAGGAAGTAACACAGAATTCAGGCACACCAGCCTGGCTTTCCCATAAAGCCAAATTTACTTTTAGTTGAGACTAGATCACTTCATGCGAGGATACCCTTCCCCCAAATCATACTTGTATTTCTTTTCCAGTCTTCCTCCTGACCCCATAAAGCGTATCAAATTTAGATGTATCTAGTGAGAGCTCAGATGGCTTTGTAACCTTTGAATTTTTTTCTCTTTGTTTCCAATTGTTAAATATATTCATAAGTGAAGCATTCAACATTAAAATAATTTCTAATTCAGGACTAGATCATGAACTCCTTAAGAGTTATGTCTGGTTCATCTGGCATCCTGCTGCCTAGCACACTGAACATCAGATTGCAGGAAATTAATACTGTCACCTGGAGAAAAATACAGTATCTTACCAGGCATATGGCCACACTTTATCTTACTAGGAATATACCCATTATCTACCTTTAAATATTAATATAGTAGATAAAGATATTGATATAGATACTGTTACAGAGATAGAGATAGAAGTATGCACGTATAGGGGCACCTGGGTGGCTCAGTAGGTTGAGCATCCGACTTTGGCTTAGGGCATAATCTCATGGTACATGGGTTCAAGCTCCACATCAGGCTTTGTTCAGACAGTGCGAAGCCTGCTTCAAATTCTCTGTCTCCCTCTCTCTCTGCTCCTCTCCAACTCATGCTTGCTTTCACTCTTTCTCTCTCTCTCTCTCAAAAATAAACATTAAAAAATTTTTTTAAAAAAGTATCCACATATAGACAGGAAACATATGCACGCGTGTATGTGCATATAAACGTGCACACACATCAAAAGGATGAGGCATCTCCTATATACACAGAACTCATGACTAGATTTGTCAATTATTTTTCTAATAGTCATCAAAGTTTTCCACTTTCAGTACTGCGTACTATATTACTGTTCAAATTCTATTTATATATGGGTGGAAAACTATTGGTCATTACACTACATCATCAACAACACCTCAGCATTTAAAAACTCGAAGTAAATTTCTTTCTAATACACTCAATTTTAATCTGGTAACACTATTTTTAGTATTAAGAGAGTTATAACATTTTTTTGCCATTTAGTATATTTGTGCTAAATATATTAGATAGTATATATTTTATCACTTATATTATAGAATAGATTTAGAAACAGAAACATCTTACCAAGTTTTATTAGGCATCTTAAAGAGCAACCAGTTATTTATAGAAATGTTTGTCAAATAAGGGTAGTATAAGAGAAGAGTAGATTATTTACTAAGACATTGTTACAAAGTGGCAGATATGACTACAAGATTCTGAAAATGTCCAAGCCACAACTGATGTATAAGAAAAGGAGAGGAAATCAAATTCTGATCCTGTAGCAATATCCAGTAGGTGGAATCCTGTGTCCTGTTCTGCAAACTTGGAAAGTGGCCGGTAATGTCCATACCTATTCCGTGATTACAACCTCTCTGGAAAAGCCAGTCACACTTCCTATACTTTTACCATTTGAGCCTAATTCTGGTGTCTAAGAGGCTTTAAAGTCTTTGAAGTCCTCTGGGACTTTGATGACATACAGGGGGCGCAAATCCTAAATATAAATAGTTCTTCAAGGCAGTGAACTGATGATGGAAATTGGTAAGAACTGGTGTTGGAGATTAACTCAGTGGGGTTTGGGTACCAATAATCTACTTTTGCACTTAATACTGGAGTAATATGCTAATCAGAACCCTGATAACCCGCACAAGGTATACTTGCGTGATCCAAGTGGCCTTATAAAATGCCAACTAGGCACAATATCCAACTAGTTAATTCAAAATGGTAGGTAGTTGGTCTGGATAGTAAGTGAGGGGAATGACATAAGCCAGAACAATGAAACCAATTACTTCATATCATTCAGGCAGGTCGATTTACTTTTTTTGCCTCTTAAACATGAGAGTAAAATAAATAGAAAGAGGGGCACCAACATTGAAATTTAGTCAGTGAATAATTGTAAATTTTAGTGGATTTAAATTTCAGTGAATAGCTTTAAAAACCTATCCACTCAGACTTTTTACATAATTAGGTCTTCTGAAAGATAATTCACTGGTTTGGATTTTGCTGCTCAAATATGCCCTCCATACCATCAGCAGAGGTGCCAATGATTAGAGAAATGATTCATGTCAGGTAGTTAGAGAAAAGACAGGGGAGTCAGAGAAGAAATCTGGATAATCCCCATGCTGGAAATTCAAACCCTGGATAATCAGGACTGTACTATACATGCAATTATGATTCTGTCCAGTTAAGAGAAATTTGTAATCCATTCAGTTTCAAGCCTATAAAGTCACATTTCTCAAAAACTTGTATTTTGGCCTCCAATGGCTTAAAAAGTTCTCCTTGCTAGATTGTCTCCAATTACAGAAATCCTTCCCAAGTACAAGGCTGCAGAACTATATTAAACCTGTAGGATACCATGTAGCTGGCTGTTTTACAGAGCTTTACAGCGCACGCAATCCCGATGCATGATGTAATACTACTGAAGCAATTCACTGCAATCTGATAACACTATGTGACCAACTCACAAATGTTGTCACGCATATGAGGTGCAAGGAGGCAATTGTCTTTGAATAGAAGGTTCAGAATAGTAAGAAAAGGGAAGTACAAATAAATTTATATTAACTTTAAGAATCCCTCCCCAATCCTAACACACACACAAAGATTTCATGGGTAAACAAAAACAGGACTGCTATAGATTCAATAGATTTTGGTCTACACAGCAATAATGGAGTTACTGCAATAACCACAGATGTATGAGTTGGGAAAAGGCTTGTCCACAGCTGTCTATCAGAAGAACTGAAGTCAACGGGTGAAAAAAAAGCTCAAACGCAAGGCTCAACTTCGGTACTGCATCAAAATGTGGTTGATGCCTAGCAAATAACACTTAATAATAGAGTTGTAAATTTCCATTAGTGAACATAAGGGTGTGTGTGTTATAGATTATAAGTGCTGATTTTTCTAGGGTTTTCAGAACTCTTTGAAAACACACAGAAGCAAAAACAGTCAAATGAGGCAGACTGGGGGAAACAGAAAAACAACAACAACAAAAAACAAACAGCTACATTCAAGGTACGAAACAATAATTTCTAAGCCTTTGGGATCTATTTTTTTCCCTTGCATTGTAATGCAGTCAAGTGCATGAGTGATGCCTTTTGTGTTTGATAATGTCAAGTGTGAATGTCATGGGCAGCCCCCATCTCTGATGGTATTAAAATGGTGGGAAGATAAAAAGCTTAGAGAAGTAAATGGAACAAATTAGATTAAAGTGGTTGGAGGACAAGGCGAAGCAATCATCTATAGCTTGGTTCCAAGGTGATGTTGGTAACCCTGTTCACCTGAATAGGCTGGTTAAATCAATTTCTGAGGAAAAGGGTGGCACTCCTCTTACTTAACTGTGCTAATAATTATTTCTGCTCCTTTTCATTATGAAGTTAACTGGATGGAAGAAAACATCTTGTATGTTAACATACACACTTTCATTATATAGTTAGGGGAGTCTCCACAGCTGAGTTTGTCAGTCAAATACACTATACATCTAAGAGTTTAAGGTAAGTTACTCAGGGTTTATAGGGTTTATGTCCTGACGCATGGACAATTCAGAGAGGTAATTAATTTCAAAAAAAAAATGAAGTATATACCTTCTCAGAAAGATGAAAACCCTTCTCAGAGAGATGAAAACCCTTAAAGATCATAAAAATCCATCCTAATCAATGTCAGAAAACAGGAGGTGAACATAACATTAATTGATTATATACAGATAGTATGCAGAGAATATCACACCTTCTAACTTATAGGTCACATCTCTGACAAATAGTGGAGGTTTTTCTTATGAAAACAAATGCATATACACAAAATCCCTGCCTAATGAGGCCATGACATCTATAGTACATACAAGAAATTGCAATAATTACAATAAGGAGGCATTTCTCAGAACCACTCTCCCTCCCCTCAACATTGTTTCTCAACCTTACCACCTTGGTCTAGGCTAATGCAATAGAGAAGTCACTGGTTTCTGGCCTCTAGACAAAGGGTTCTCACTATTTTTTCAACAATGCTCCTAAAAAGTAAGGCAATATCTCACTAGTCACAATAGCTTCCTCAGCCACAATAGGATAGGCATTTTGGCATCTGTGGGGTGGGCAGGGGTGTAGTATGGACCCACTATTCCACTCTTTCTCCATTCCTTTTTCCAAAGGAATTCCTTTAGAAGCTTTCAGATCCCATCTTTTGAGTGGCTATTAAATACCTTGACCTGCCATTCAGGGCTCTCTATCATATTGCCATTACTCATTCTTTTTGGTGTTCTGTCCCACCTGACCCCTCACTTTGCTCATCAGGATTATTTTGTATTTTCACCTTTCACTCCTATTTCAAAGTCTACCACCCTCAGTATCCCCTCAACCTGCAGTGACCTTTTCTGTTCTGTTCTCTTAAGGAAGGAGTTAGAACTGAGCACACTTTAACTCACTAGGCAATTCTCCAGGTATGGTTCACATCTTTTGTCTTCCTAAGGTTCTCACTGAAAAGACAGACATTTGTTGTTGTTGTTGTTGTTGTTGTTGTTGTTGTTAGAGGTACTACTTGGGACATTTAACTCAGGGTGCTTTGGGCATAGTCAGTGCTTGACAACTATAATGAAAACAGAGAACACCAAAAGTGAACAGCAAACAAACCAGAAAAAGAAAATCTCCCATCGAATTTTAAAGATTTTCTTATTTAAGTACAAAAAATTAAAAAAATAAATAAATAAATAACCACTATGGGTCGAGCACAAAAAATGTATTTGAATCAAAGCAAAATAACCAAAAAAAAAAAAAAAAAAAGGACCATTCCTTATTCCTACCCAGTGGACTTACAGTGCTAATTATAAAATAGGAGTAGTGGACACCCATGCCTTCTAAATATAAACTCTTTTTCTCCCAGAAAAGAGAAATGAATGCATGTTAAATCAAAACATCCTCTGGAGCATTTCATACCTCAGGAATGAAAACTGACAAAGAAGGGCTTCAATGTAAAAGAAAAATCCACCAGAAAAGAGCTCGGACTGAGGGTAAGAAACACTGAAGCTTCACCACACAGGTTGTACCCCTGTCCTATCTGAATGTGCTTTTGTAGTCTCCAAGGCTCCTCTTGCCTTGGGGGAAAAGAATGTATATATATATATATATATATATATATATATATATATATATATATATTTACACACATACACTTCTCTTTGATCATTGAAATTGGTTAATTGAACATTTCCAAAAATAAATATTCCCACAGATAGAGGTCACTGGCTGCCTGAAATCGCATCTGTTCCTTCTGGGTACTAGAATCCCAGGCTCCTCTGGGACATCTTTGTCATTTTATCAAAGTGATTACCAGCAGAGTAGGGTCCCCTCAGCTTGTAGTGCTGATGTTTGCTCTCTGCATTCCTGTTTTCTCCATCCAGTTTTGTGGCTTTTGCTTTGGAAATCTGGCACTCAATATCCAATGTTAATTACATTTGCCAGGCTAAGGAAAATCCTATTGGACTAATTTTTCAAAATCATATAATGAAAGAACTTCAGTGACAAACCATGTAGGTTTTTGATTGTTTTTTTACGGATAGATCTATTAAGCACTTAATATTCAGGGGGAAAACAGTCTCAGAGCAATGAAATTCTATTACTTTAGAGGTTGCATGCTTTTAATTTCTTAATATTTCATTACATGTTGGCAACTGGTGCATATTTTTATAATGCGTTTGATCATTACTCTTCTCAGAGTATTCTATTTCAGTTCTTCCTCTGACATCATATTTGCATGTTAAAGGGTTTTAGCATTCAGGGATGAAATGTTCTGAATAGTAATGTGCAGTTAACTTGATTTTTTAAAAACGGAAAACAGCAAACAGACATTATATATAGGGACTAAAGAGAACAATCTCATAATTTTAAAATCCAACTCAAGTTTTAATAGCTTTCTATAGAACATCATAAAAGGTAATGATTCAATATTATTCATTAATTAGCAAATTATGCAAAATGCTATCAGCGGAGTTTGAGGAGAAGGCTCTTTTTCGCTGGCTTTTATAAGTCTACTGCATTTCTTTTTTTCCTGTAAAAAATGATCTTTTCTTTGCTCTCCAGCAACATCTACTGGAAAAGTCAGAAAAATGCTATTTATATGAATCAGATAGTTTGAGTAAGGATAGTTTTGGTTACCATCTGCTTAAAAAGTTCATGCTGAACTACCATCCAGTTTACAACTGAATTGTTTCTGCCCACTTTACCTCTACTGAAAAGGCAGAAGGGCAGTGGTTCACGGGCACAGACAGCCAAGCTACAACTTCAAATTTATCATCTCCTCACCTTGAAGAAGTCATTTTCATAAACAAAATTAAAACACATAGATGATGCAGACAACATATTTCTCCGGGCCCATCTTCTCAACACTTGCCACTTATTTAGGAAACAATCATCATCATCAGTGACAGCGTAACACTGAATAGTTGGGTAAAGCGGGAGTCAGAGAAAAGATTTTATGAGAGAAAGCTATGTCGAGACATGGACTGAATTTGAGAGGAACTACTTCAAGATTCTGCAAAGTTTCTTAAGTTGAAAAAAGAAAAGTACAGGTGATGTGATTTTAAAAACTCACTATGCTACCACCAGCATGACTCCATCAAACATGCTACAGCAGTTTCTTTTTCCCCTCGCCACATCTTTCTCTGCTCTTTTCACCATGATGGAAAAATGAAGTTTCCCCACACCTGTATGAGGGGTCTTCCTTCAGAACTTCTGTTGACTATCTCTCCGTGATGAAGTCTGATGAGACCCATCGTCTGTTTGGTCTCCACTCCCCAAAATTCAGCAGCTTCTGATGTGTACTCGTAAAATTGGATTCACGTGCTGCACCCACAAAATGCCATTAGATGGTCTGGCAAACACAAGACACGCCAAAGTAAGGTGCTGAGGAGCAAGACCAGTTTGGAAACTCAGGAAGAAAAAAAATCTTATCACAAAATACATACATACAATATCCTCTCATTCATGGTTGCTGGCTTCAACAATGCCACAGTATAGCAGCTCCTTCTAGGACCAAACCTTGTGTAGGCATTAAAGTCACCTTTCTATATCTCATTCCGGAGAGGCATTTAACAGAATTTCAGACTTTTAATATTCAGATTTTCCCATCCCCAAAAAATTATCTAAAAAATTAACTCAAATATTTTAGGTAACATCCTAGGTTAAATACCTGGATATAATTTGGATTTCTATTATCCTTAAATAAAAACTCTGGCTAATTAGTTTTTTTCCTCTTGCTTTTTTTTTTGTTTGCATTCCCAAATCTCAGTTCATAAATGCCAACAATAAATTTTAGTAGCAAAGGCAATGAACACAAAATCAACGAAGATTGAGGTTAAAAATAAATTATCAAAACCTTAAAACAACAGCAGCAGTAATAAAAATCAGGTACCGGGAGACTACAGTATATTGCATTTTGTGTTTGTTCAATGTTAAAATAGATGTGAACCTTTTAAGCTTCATCCCAAAGCTCTTTAAAGGAGAAATGCCATCAAATATAATCCACAACTCTCATTCACAGCACACAAAAGGGACAGCTTCCTAAAAGCCACCTACAGCGAAAGTCCACATGTATTCTATATTTAGGGTCCTAATGCAAAGTTCCAACTTGCACCTGATAATTAGCCCCCTTCATTATTGAGCTGCTTAAAATCCAGGAAGGCTTACCAAACAGCACCTCCAGAGTTAACTCCCACTTCAAACTGTCATAATTCAGTTATCCTAATTATTTACTGGATCCTTTTCTAAAACATGCCCTAACCTGATGTTTTAACTTCATATTTCATTTGGGACAACACTTAATCTCCATTTATGAAACATCAACCTGACACAGGTTAAGGAGATATAGCCTGACAAGATCCAAACGAAACACACCCCAGCAACTAGACTTAAATAAACTCTACCCTTGCTTAAATCTCCAGTGAAAAATTATTATAACACATCAGAAGTTCAGTTAGAAGAAAAATTTCAAATGCCAGCTCCCTCTCAGGGTTTAAGTCCCGGAGTTCAAAAACAGGATCAATTGGATTATTATTTTTCCCCGTTAGCTGTTTAGAATTTAACATAATGCAAAGTGCTATTCTGATCAAAATCATCTTTGTCGTCTCTCTCCTTAAATAAAACGGAGGAGAAATCATTCAGTATAAATGCATTTACTATACAAATCTATTTTCAATTGAATTTGCTGCATGCTCTAATTCATCAAAATTAATACAGGTACTTTCTATGTTAAACAAAAGGAAGCCGACTGAAAAATCAGCTTCTGCTGCAGATGCCTTTCTCAATTACAAAACGGTGAAAACAGAGATTTAACTAAGCCACTCGGTCAAACCCTCCGATGGGCGCTCTTACCTGTCTCAGCTGAAGGCTTCCTTCCCTTGTTAGCAGCGTGCAACATCTCTAGCTCGCCCCAATCCTCACCACCGGTCTCCAATTACACCGCTAAATCCACCCCCCTGCCTTTTTTTTTTTTCTCCCTTTCTTTCTTTCTTTTCTTTCTTTTCTTTTCTTTTTTTTTTCCTTTTCCCTAGCAAGAAAATGCTTATTGAAAGTGATTAGTTTTTGTTGTCCCTTTTAAGTCCCTCCTGCGGGAAGGAACAGGGGAGCAATGTGACGCCACCTTTTAATCTTTTGTAAGAGTGAAAAGGCAGAAAAGGAACGCTCGATCAAACTGAGCTGCACACATGACTAAAACTCGCAGGAGAGGCTGCCGCTGCCTGGCGGAAGCACCGCTAGGCTTGAGTGTAAGAACAGAGAAGAGGAGAGAGTCAATGGAATGTGACAACGTATGTGCATCAAAGGCAGGAGGAGAGAGAGAACAATGAACGAGGGAAAAGCCAGTGAGGAGAAAGGGAGAGAGGGAGAGAGGGAAAGAAGGCAGAGAGAGGGAGAGAAGGAGAAAGACACACACAGAGAAAGAGACAGACAGAGAGAGGGAGCGAACACGGAGAAAAGACAGAGCGGGTTTCAGGCAAAGGATTCTGAGAATAAAGCCACAGTGCAGTGTCTGGCGGCTTCTGTTTTTATCTCAGCGAGCATGATACCCTGCCTCTCTCATTTAGAAACACATTCGTGTATCCTCCAGGTTCGAAAACTGAGATAATCGCAATGTGTCTCTGGTTTTGTCTGATTGGTATTTAACTGTGCGGTGTACCTGTGATTTTTAGGATGCATTTATGTGCAATTTATTTCACATATTTATTTATGTAGTCAAAAATGAAAGCTGCTAATTTCTATGGCAATTTGCAACGTAGTTTTACTGGCAGATGGAACTCTACTTATCATAACTGCTGACAAACTGCCATGGGTAAACAAAAGAAGAAACAAATGCTTCGTCTTGATAATTGTCTTTAAAAGAAAAAGCCCACACCAAAAATATTAGCACTTGCAAAAGCTATGTTGCCTGGTTAAAGTTTGAAAGGTGGTTTCTCTCTATTAGTTTTATTAATAAAGGCAAAATAGAAGGGAGGGCGAGATGTTTGAAGGAAAGGTGTTGGAAAAGAGGCTATTAGGAAAGTGAAAGCCTAAATTCTGGTTTCCCTCCAAATGTGACAACAGGCTTGCCTTCTTGAGTCCTGGAACAGAGTTTTCGAGTCACTATTTCCATAGACTTTTACTGCATCCTTCTGCCTTCCCGTACCATTTTAAAGTAGGTTCCATTTTAAAAATAAAGTCGAAAAGAAATGATTTCCTACATCAAATTGTTTCAAATGGTGTTTCACCAGCTTTGTTCCATTTCTACTCGTCATCTGCCACATGGGGGCTAGGATTACACAGTTAAATTCCCTAAGTGACCTCTTTTATAAGGATGTAAATTACAGATTCCAAGGTCAAGTGTTTGGTGTAAGTTATTGGTGAAAATAACTGCTTGCTTTCCATAGTAACCTGAGCTAGTGTGGTAGTAAGCCAGCAGGAAGAGGAAACACCCAAGCTTTTGACTGACCAGATTTTTGAAATTAAGCAATTCTAATAATGGAAAATAAATCCCATGTGTCCTACTTATAACAGTTATTATTTTGGAAAAACTAAAAATAAAAACCCACTCAGTCATTTCACTTCAACTGTTGTGTATCCCACCAGCATACCCAAGGACTCTAGGCTACTCATAGTTTGAAGATCCTGTGTAAGCCACCAGATACAGAGAGAGAGCTGGTCCAGGAAAAAGGCCTTTCTCCACCCCTGCCACGGTGTTGTATCAAAAGAGGGACTGCTTGATCTTATTAAACTCGAAGTGTTATAGTTTTTGTGGTTTGCCAATCGGAGGGTATGTTTTTAGCTTGGGCCCAAATACAGAAGTAACAATCCCCCCCCTCCCTCCCTGCAATGCGATCAAGATGAAGCCCTACTTATCATTAAGGCAGAGCAGAGAATGGAGAACACACAGGGGCTGAACAGAAGGCAGCTGGCCAGAGAACAGAGAATGCTCAGATGTAGCAGGGAAAGAAAGCTGCAGGGCCAGCGAGTCACTAGGGAAGTGGTGCCCTGGTAAATCCAAAATTCTCTGCAGACATTGCACAGTGTATTGGAAGCAGCCTCCTTTAAATGACATTATTGATACAGGTTCTATAGTTAAAATTAACTTTATACAAGGGAGTAAGCAGACTGAGAATTTTCTGCCAATAAAAATACTCTGTTACAAGAATACAACTATTTCAGTGCAATAAAAGCAGGGAGGGGCCCCCGGCTTATCGAATAGGATCAGAAAGACGTAGTCAAGGAAAGATAAAAACAAATCAAGGTGACGAAAAGATTTTTTTTAAAGCTATAAATGGCTTTCAGTGTTGTTTATTTTTACCATTTCCTTGGTGAGGAGGTAGGTACCCTGAGTAGACATCACTTGCAGTTGGATATAGGTAATGTATTCTTAAGATATCTTGAGTTAAGGGGGCTATACTGGGTGCCAAAGGTGGCCCAAATCATGTTATTATTTCTTAATAGAATATGACTTTTTACGAGACATTCCCCCCATGGGACAGCTTTATGCTCATGTGTTTACACTGTGAGTATATAGTGGTTAAGTGCTCAATTTTTGGAACCAGGTTGCCTGGGATTGAATCCCAGTTCCACCACCTGCTTGCTGTGTGACCTTGACCAAGTTATTTTGCCTTTCTGTGGCTGTTTTATCTTAAAATGGGTGTAATGATGATACCTGCTTCATGGGGCTGCCACTGGGAATAAATAATACATGTGCTGTTGTGAGTTCTGTTCCTATCACATAGCGAGTGCTTCATAAATGTTACCTCCTATTAGGAAATCCTCCTAAGATATTTTTTTAAGTTTCTTTATTGAGAGAGAGAGAGAGAGAGAGAGAGAGAGAGAGAGAGAACGCCTGAGCAGGGGAGGGGCAGAGACAAGGAGGGAGAGAGAATCCCAAGAAGGTTCCACACTGCCAGCGCAGAACCAAAAGCGGGGCTCAAACCCACAAACTGTGAATTCATGACTGAACCAAAACCAAGAATCGGGCGCTTAAATCACTGAGCCACCCAGGCGCTCTGAGATTTTTTTAATAGCTAAGATAGATGATATTGTAGCACCTCAAAATAGCCAACTCTCGAAGACTTCTTCCCACTCTGACCTTCCTTATAAGTTCTAGTTAATCAAACTGCTTCTGGGTCTTTCCACTTGGATAATACACTTAAAACTCAACAAATTCTATAACCAAAGTCATGATCCCACTTCTCAAAGCAAGCTGTAGTTCTCCCAGTTTACTAACCTGTGTCAAGTGTATTATACATTTGTATACATTTGTACACATACAAATGTATACATTTTAGAGTCACCCAGAGCTCCTTTCTTTCCATTCTTTCTCATCATTCAATTATCAATAACTATCAAATAGCACCACACCCAACTCCTGTGTCTTAGAGTTATTATTTCATTTCCAGACTTCTAGTACATTTTCAATCTGGGTACTTTGGTCTGGACTATGGTAATAACCTTATAATGTAGCACTTCCCCATGCTTTTCTCTCCTGCAATACATGAAGGGTGGTGAAACACAGTACGCCCTCCCCTGCAGACACTTCTAAGGTCCTGCCAAAGACCAAACTAAATTGTTACACCAGTGCCTTTCCCCTTCTCAAGAAAGCACTTGGAATCTAAGCGAAAGAAGGCGGCATTATTCTAGGGATGACCTTGAATCTGCTCTAATGGATAAAACAGCTAATCTTTGGCTAACCAATTCTTTACTATTAGTAGTTTATTAGTTGTGATGCTTCTCAGAACTGTCATGACACAGCTATTGAAAACAACCATTTTAAGAGGTTTTTCTTTTATTCTCCCGATTCATCCTTCACAAGCCAGAATAACCTTCTTAAAATGCCACTCTGAATGACATCCATTCCCAATAGTTATTGATTGGTCAATTGAAAGTCTGTTTTATTTCATTATCTTAGGAATCAGCTTAAAAACCATCAAAGGTTAAAAAAAATGATAGTGAAAGCCATTATCATATGAAGAAACAAAGAGTGTGCAGGAAAAAAATTGTAGGAAAAACAATTAAGGAGGTGTGTCGGGCTGATAATAAAATGATCATATTACTTGTTGGCGATTGTAGTATTAATTACTGGCCTCTTAAAATATGTAACTGATATCTTTTCTCATTTTAAACACATATTATTTACAAGAAAAAGATGGCCAAAATTTCACAATTCTTTAGAGGACAAAGTAGAGATTTTTTTTCCCCCTCATATTCAATTACCTCTGCGGTTTGACACCAACCTATCTGTGTAAACATTCATTGTATCACCTCTTCACAGAAGCATTAGGCTCCCTCAGCCTGACCATACACATCCTTTCCAGAGCCTCAGGCACATTCCTTGTTCTCTTTAGAATATTCTCTTCTCTTTGATCAGAACACATTTAACTCTTTATCCATCTCTTTATCCAGAACAAGGACAAGTTCCATGTCCAACACAAAGACTTTCTTGGCCTTCTGAAATTTACAGTGATGAAATTGTTTTAATCATAGTAGCTACTTAAATACTCCAGGAAAGGTTGTATGTACAAGTGGGAGCTTGGCTTTGAGTTGTTCCTAGACTGAACTCCTGACCCTGAGATTTGCTTCCTGATTGTGGGACATCTATCAAATCCCTCCCCTTGTTCAATTTCACTCTTCTCATCTGAAAAATATTGTGATGACTTAATTAACTAATAAATGTAAATCCATTAGCATAATAACTAGTATACAGCCAGCATCTATACAATAAAGAATATTTAATAATAAGTGCTTATTAAATGACAAAGATGTATCCATTGCCTATAATTTCTAAACCTCATGACAACCCACCAAATGGCTGCTACTAGAACCAATTTACAGAAGAAGAAATTGAGGTTCCACAAAATTAACTACCCAATGTCATGCAATGAACAAATGGCAAAGCCAACATTTAAACCTTTGTCTTTCAACCTTTTAGGTATTTTTATCCACATGATCATTGACAATTTAGCCTATACTGTATTTGGTTTATTATCTGGGTTTTCAAGTTTTGTGCCCTATTTTTTCCAATTAGATTATAGACTATGTGAAGGCAATACTCATGTTTAAAACCATCTCTGCATCTTTAGTATCTCCCATAAATGTTAAACAAAGTAGCTTGCCTAGTCAGTAAATGTTTGTTGACTGCTTGATCATCTGTGCTCATGGGGATTCAAGTTTTTAACCATATTTAAATTCAGCTACACTGTTGTTTGAGGAAATGGCTTCATCATCCTTTCTATGAAAAAATTCATAATTATACCAAATAATAGAAAAGATAAACATTACATATGAATGAAGCATGCAGATAAACATTACACATGGATGAGGCATGCAGATAAAAATGAATGACGTCCTCCACAAAAAAAGCTGTAAGAAAGTGATACTCATCAATTTGATTTTGTTCCTCATACTTGGCACTTATATTCTGCTTCAGGATAGGCCCCTCAGGCCACCCATTCCATGCATGGAAAAGTGTAGGTTATTAGCTGAAAGTCATCTATTTAAGGTTACACAGAAAAGCAGAAATAACCACTCAAATACTCAAGGTGTTCAGTCACCCTTAATTCTTTCTTTTTAAATAAATGCAACAATTATATTCTCATTGGTTTTCCTCCTAGCTAGGCCTACACAATGCTAAGGCAACTTGGAATAGCATAAAATATTCAGCCAACCAATATCACGTTTTTTGATGTACATAGTGATAAGCAATGTTACTGAATATTTAACATGTTGAATGTGTTTATTAATAGAGATATATACATACATAAAAGATATGTATGCATGTATATGTGTGCATATGCACACATATACATGCACACTTATTTTTTTGATCTCTGCCTGTCTGTACACAAGTGAAAAGAAAGAACTAAGAAATGTCCTGTGTGCCACATATAGGATAATCAATGGGATAAAATGCTTATTGTCTTGTATCAGTCTTTTGATATTCACATAAACTTCATATAGTCAGATATGTTGTTGTTCATTATTATATTCCTTGGACCTAGAGCAGTGCCTAGCATACAGTGGGTGCTTAGTAGATATTTATTTGATAAGGAATGAGTGAAGTCACCGCCTGATTTTGCCTAATCCATTTCTAGCAATTTTTTTTATTCCCACCCAACTGGTTTATATATATCCAAATATATTTTGTATTTTGCTATCTCCATCTGTTATTTCCCATGCAATTTGTTTTGTTAAATGTATGCTACCCTTTGTTCAATATAAAAATTCCTCATCTTCAAAGAATCCTTTCTAAATTATATTAGCTCATAGTAAATGCTCTTTTCTTGAATTTCAAAAGAACCCATTGCCTGGGACATTTTATTACATACAATTTTCCAAATTAATCTCGCCCTCCCTTTGGATATCTCATACTGTTGGTGAACTGTTATTCTTCTAATATCTATAGGTCGCTCTTATTTCATCACATAGACTTTAAGTTTCCTGAAGGTTATAGGAACTGTCTTTACTTTTTTAAAAAATATAATATATATTGGTATTTCTTTGAGTACTATCTTGTACATTGAGTGCATGCATGTGTGTGTGTGTGCATGTGTGTGTGGTGTTTGTATTGAAAGTATTCATAGGTATAAAATTCTATCATTCAGAAATTATGTGAAAGAGCTTATAACACAGTCTCTGGCCTTCAGAAAACTGTTGTTAGATCACTGCTAGAGTAGTGACAAAAGTGCATAATTTTTTTTTTTACCTTTTCCACCCCTTAATGGTATGAAAGGCTATTCATTATTTACTTGAGCACATGTTCAAAGTCAACCAGTGTTCAAATTAGTGTCAAAATTAACTCCTTCCAACAAAATGAGATTCTCACAATAGGAAGAATTAGCAACTGTCTTTTGGAAGGATACCATTTTTCCTCAATCACTTATACATTAGTTTGAAGTCAGCTTATGTTCACCCATCAACAACTAATCCTTAGAGAGGTTTCTTAACTCCATAGGGTCTCACCGATGGGGTCATTCCAAGCTAAATTATACAGTCATCTATTATGGGAGATTTGTCCTTCCTTGGGGAGTTATGATGGGAAAGAACACTGTGGAAGACCCTTAACTCTCATAACCCTTAATTCTTGAACAAAAGGAGCTTTCTTAAGGAAGATTTTTCACCCTCATAGTGTTTCTATCTGCATTCACTGGGGATTCAATCTTTGAATAGTCCATAAATTGCTGTTTTTCAGAAAGAAAAAAAAAAAGACATAACCCCTAACATTTCAAAAGTCCTTAATGTATCCTTCTTGTAAAGAAGAGAATTCAGGTTCATTTTCATATCTGTTTTCAAAATTGCAGTGAGTATATAATATGATAAAAGGTTTGTGATATAGTTTTCTGAAATTAGTTTACTGAATATTATAATTATATCATATCTTATTTAGCCAATTAAAACAAATTATTTTGCTTATAAAATTGCTTACATTAACTACCATGTTCTGGCATTTTGGATTTTGTCTGCTGAACAGAAGTCATCTTGTCTGTTTTCCATTTCTCTTTTGTGTAGTGATTTGAACACTCCCCCCCCCCCACTTAAGTGAAAACCAAAGTAGCAGCCACATAATCATAAAATAAAAATGGAAAGAAAATCAAAAGGGAACCTCAAACCTCTGCTTCCCATGGTAGACCGAATAGAGTTGGCCTCAATGAAACTCTAAGTAAGAATTCACGTTCCTCTCCATTGAGTTGAATACAGGCTTTGGTGGACTATTTGGTTCTTGTTCCTGATGTTTTTCAATACGGAACATTTGAAAGCATCCAACCAGAAGTTGCACGATGATCACAGCCTTGAACGTATTCATCAGAAAAACACTTCCACTCTTGCAGGCTTTCTTTTCGTAGTAGCCAGTGTACTGCACTGTTTGCCGGTTTTTCCAATACTCTTACCCATGACAATCACAAAAGCAATTCACAACCTTACTTATCAGATAGTTCTGTTTTACAATAATCTGGTTGCTATTTGTAAAATCCAGGATAAAACAGTGCAATTTCTGATGCTGAATATCTGAAAAGCTCTGGAAGCTGCTAGGAAGAGATATGCACTAAAATATGTAATTCGATGGACTTACAACACACATTCTGGAGGGTGCACACTTAAGTGTGTCTCAGAGTGTGTGACACCTAATGTGCCACTTTCAAGATTTGCAAGCAAACTCTGCATGTAAACTGTCCCCTTCCACTCAGTCTTTCTTAGCTCCAAATTTAACTCTTTTCATTAAAAAAAGGTAGAACTCTCCCCAAAAGAATGATCAATCCAAAAGACAATTGCCATTGAATAACAGTTTCCAGAATGAAATGAAAGTAGGGATCTCCATTAAATGGTTTATTTTATGTACTGGTTCCTAAATCTCTAGATGCACCCTGAAAACAACAACATATTTCTGACGAGAATTTAACTAACACAAAAAAGTGTTGATTTTAACAGCTGACAAATCCCCTCTAATAAGGGGCTTAAAAAAATTCAACACAAACAAACAAACCACTTTCCAGTGATTAGGCTATGCAGATGTCAAAGAACACTGTGTCATATACTCCATGGAAGAACACAGATGACAGTTAAATCTTTTAAGGTGGAGTTTTCATGACTATGTGTTGGTGTGAGAAAGAAATGGGAACAGCGTGCACCACTGAGAGGCAGTGTAATGCAATAGAAAGAGTTATGTATTTCAATCCCAGATCTGTCACCATCTCAGTATGTGACCTTAGGCAAATCATTTAACCACTGTCTGCCTCTACTTCTCCATCCATTAAATGGGACTAATACCTCCCAGTTTCCAATAATAAGATTACTAAAAATCATTAGCATACTGATAAAGACAGAGTATTCTGCATACTTTCCTTATGCATTCAAGTTCTACTAAAGCTAAATCTACTCCAAGGGAACAAGGAATTGCATTCTGGAAGCTGAATGCTTTTCTTGAGGCTGCTGGGGCAACAACTAATAGACTGAGGCAATAAACCACTCAATAATCCTGCATTGGCTGAAAGAATTAATGCAGTTCACCTCTGCTGCTGTGAGTGCAGTACCATGAATTCAGAGGATGCTCAATAAATATTAGCTGATGATGATATTGACAGGGTGCTGTGTACAGTTACAGCACTAAGTGAATTACTAAATTTAAAATTGTTCAGAAAACTCATTGAATAATTATTAGCAATAAAAAAATCCTATCCCTGCCCTCATTTACTTTATTGTGATGTCATCTCATGCATAATAAGAACATCACCAATCCCTGGAAACTTAATAGCCTTATCCTAGTGATTTAGGAGAATAAAAATAAGGTTATCCTTCAAACTATATTTGGAATCTTAAAACTTCCAATGTTATCACTCTGGCGCTATCCATTGTCATTTCTTTTCTGGATTATTGTAGAGCTTCCTAATTGCTCTCTGTGATTTCCGCTTTTGGCCTCTGGGGCTGATCACTACACTAAGAACTTCTAATGTGTCCTACCTTTGTGTGTCCATATCCTTATGCAGTCCTCTCCCACAATGACTTTGGTATTGCCCTTATGACTGGCTTTGGCCAATGGGACATGAGCAAACACCATACAAATAAAGGCATGAGAAGCACTTGTGAATTGGGACCTGCCTTGTTGGAACGGTGCCACCCCCATAAAAGAAAGCCTTGTCTGGCCTCCAGGAGGAGAAAAGACTATGAGAGAGAGAGAGGCCCAATCATTTCCTCATGTCCAGCCCCCACCTGAACTAGCAGCTGGATTTAACTATGTAAGCAAACTCAGGCAAGCCCAGCATAAGAACTGCCCAGAAAACATGCTGAAGTTTGAGAAATAATACACTTGTTTCAAGCCACCAAGTTTTGGTCTAATTTGTTATCTAGTAATAAATAACTGATACGGCCATTTACTGATTATTCTCAGTTCTGCAATCAGGGTGATTCTTTTTATAACATAAACCAGATAGACAATTTCATTCCTCTGCTCAAAACCCTCCAAGAGCTCCTTCTCTTCCCCAGGATTAAAGCCAAAGTCTTTCCAATGTTCTAAATATCTGACATGCTTTGTCTTCCCCACAGTTTACAAGATCTCAAATCGTACTTACTTCTCCCTCATTTTCTTCCCATCAGCTACGGCATGCCTCTGCCTAGAATGTTCTTCCTCGTGAACATGGATTACTTTCTTGCCTATCCTGACTATTTTCTACATCATTTCTTTTTTCAAGGATGCTTAATCTGATCAACCTATTTACACCGCATTACTCTGTCATCCCAAGATCTCCATTCCCCTTTCTGTTCTTTCTTGAATTCACTTAATGCTAATAAATCACTATAGAGTTTGCTTATTTTGGTTATCACCTGATTCTTTCATCTGAATATAAGCTCCAAGAGGGCAGGGAGTTGTCTCTTTGATTCATGGTGGATTCCCAGCACGTAGAAGCATGCCTGGTACACAGAATTGATTAATTAATTGTTTGCTAAATTACAAAATAAATCCTTCTGGGTTAAGGTGCCCAGAGCTACAGATTGATTTCTATGTTTAATGATAATACTGAGAGTGAGTAGAGTCTGTAAGTGAACGCAGTTGATGCAATTTACAAAGATTTATGGAACATCACTTGATAGAGCACAGGAGTAGCCTGTGGTCAAAGGAAAGAGAAGGTCAAGAAGGTTCTTTGGGAAGTATTTTACCTGGGAGTCTCTTCAGCAGGTACTGAGAACGACAATGAAAAGCAAAGAGAGGTGACTCTGCATAAGAGCAGCCACCCTGGAAAGGCTAAGGAGGAGCAGAAGAAAAGTAAAGGAGACTCTCCAAAGGGGCTTGAATGGAAAAAGCAGGTGGTGCAAGGAGAAAGATGCATCCAAAGGGTAAACCTGGTCTTTTTTTAGAAGACAAAGTTTGTGTTGTGCTTGTACCTTTCTCAGGAAAAGCCTAAAAATAAAGAGAAATGCATCTGAGGCTTTGTCTTTTCATGTGGATACCAAGGTAGAGATTATACACTGAAGAACACTGTTACAGGACTGGGGCAGGTGTCCAGCGACATGATGCACTGGTATTTATGCTCTATAAATGCATATATGACAAGGTTTGCCACCATTTTCTTAAAAAGCTAGCACCTGCTTTGACTGATCACAAAGTTGGCCAAGCACCAGTCACAGGCTTCCCTTTGAATACCTCACTTTGTGAAAAGTCCATCTCACAAAGGCACAGCCTGGGCTGGCAGTGTGGCCTCCAGCTTGCAGCACAGGTGTGAGGCTAATAATTTACCTTAGTTAGTGCAGAACAGACATGACCTGGGATGACTTCACTTCACCTCACTGACTCAATCTTTGTGCAAATCTCATCTGAAACCATCCATTTTCCTCCTTGCCCACACCTCATTTTCCCTGTTGCTCTGCAATTATTTATTATCTGGCTCAGTAATTGTATTGTTTATAGCAGCCATACAAACTCTATTGTTAGGGG
This sequence comes from Lynx rufus, assembly GCF_022079265.1. Classification (NCBI taxonomy): domain Eukaryota; kingdom Metazoa; phylum Chordata; class Mammalia; order Carnivora; family Felidae; genus Lynx; species Lynx rufus. The sequence goes on from NW_025814823.1 coordinate 181,526,262, forward strand.
AAAAAAATGCCTCTTTGCCCAACTAGATTCTCTTGTGAGGGGAATAAAGGATGCTGGTCTCTTAGAGCTCTTAATATACAGCTCTCTATGTTCAATTTTCCTAAAAATGAAAATTGCCAAAAAGCAAAGTGTGCAGGAGATGTATGGTTGGATACTACTGCAGCTTCACGTTCCTGCTGATGGATGGTGCCCCCCAAATATCTGGGAGCATGCGTTAGCTCACTGCCACAGCTCCTGTTTTCAGAGAAGCTGGCAAAATCCAACCTTTTGAATAGCCAGTCCCCATCCCCCACCCACCCTCTCTTTAAATGCTTCAGTTAGTCATTCCTGGCCTTTTCCAAAACCAAAACACCAACAGGCACAACAATTATGCCAGCCCAGCAGAGGAGGAGGCTGATGATAGTGGTGGGTTTCCGTATCCTTTTTTTTGTGTGTGTGTGGTTCTCATGTATATATTCCAGCATTTGATCCCACTTAACATAAAATATTTACTTCATGATTTGTGGTGGGGGAAATGTCATTTAAAAAAATCCCTTTAGCTTAATTACAAAAGATGTAAATGTGGTCTCACTTGTGGAAAAGAGTTACTCTTAACAATGAGGTGTAAATTGGTGTCTGCTTAATCTGTTCACAGTAGGAATAAAGCCTAACACTCGCCTCCTCGTCCTTATTTTTGAAGTAGTACCTGGGAAATTAATATATTCTCTTGTAGCATCTCTGATTTCTTCAGGAAACAAGAGAGATGAATTTCAGGCTTGATCTTTCTACCAACTGTAGGGGCATTTCTTTTGTTCAGTTTCTAGAGCATCTAATTTGAACTGTGGGCCATAGCCACATTGCCTGACCTCAGTCACAGGCAGCAAGAGTCCAGCCTTCTTTGGCCTCTTTTCTCTCCCCAACAATTGTTGCCTCCTGCATATCCCAAAATGAAGTAAAATTAATAGGAGAAGCAGTGTTATTTATACAATGACCTTGTGCTCCTGGGGAAATTGCAGGCACTATTCTTTCACTTATGATGTTTTACATTTCAAAGAACTTAGCTCTCTTTGATATTAAAGAACGAAATGTGCGATGTAATTGTTATTGTTTTATGACCTTTAATAGGTTAATCAGACTGCATCAGCTTTTTCAGAATGTGGTTCTGTTCCAAAGGAAATGACTGGGTTATTCATCAATTAATTTTGACAATGTAGATCAACATTAATAGTTGAAAGAATAAAGATATTGAGGTACCTAAATACTTAAGAATAATGGTTAATTTGATTACCTCACTCCCTCTGTGGGTAATAAAGGGTTTCTCAACATTGGCACTCTTGACATTTTGGGCCCAATCATGCTTTTGCTGTCAGGACTGCCTTGTGCACTGTAGGATATTTAGCTGTATCCCTGGCCTCTCCCATCTAAAAGCCAATGGTACTGCCACCCCTCGCCATTCATGAAAATCAAATGTCTCCAGATATTGTCATATATTCCCTGGAGAGCAAAATCAATCCCAGTTGAGAACTTCAAGGTTAACTGAAAAAGTGGTGGTGATGGGGAGTCTTTCTGGGATTCTGAAATGTATAGAATTTACTGCCTTAAGTGATAATTAATATAATAGTAGCTAACAGGTACTGAGAACTCACTATGAACTAATTAGCACTATGCTAATTGCTTTATATGTTTGATCTCATTTGATCCTTAAAACAAACCTATGAGATAGTTATTATAATCTGCATTTTACAGTTAAGGGAACGGAGGCTTAGAGGAGTTAAACAATTTGCCCAAGACTCCCAAGCTGGAAAGTGGAACAGTCAAGTATGCATAAAGCCAGAGGTCCATGCATCAGACTCTCTTCCCTTTCTGGGTTGCTTACTCTCCTTGTGGTTATAATCTGAGTATCTAAATTAAATTTAGGAGTTGATTAAGCACCACCATATTTAGGAAATTCACCTACAAACTAAAAAGGTCTAAAAAATAAGACAATACTTGCCTCAAGTAAAGTATACAAAATAGAAAGTATAATACAGAAATAAATAAGAAAAACATGTGGTAAGAGCCATTGAAAAGAGATCAGAGGTCAGAGCGTTCTGGATCAGTGTTTCTCAGACCTCAGTGTGCACAGGAATCATCTGGGGTCTTATTAAAATGCAGGTTCAGATTCCGTAGGTATGGATGAGGGCTTGAGATTCTTATTTCTAACCAGCTTGTAGGCAACGATGCAGCTGGTCTGAGGACCGCACTTTGAGCAGGGAGTCTCTATTGTGCTAGGAAATGTAGCTTCGATGCATTTGAGAAGTGAGGCCCAACAGTTTGTATGTGACATGCCAAGAAATCATCACCACAGAGTGGAAGGGGTAGGAGGGGGCGGTGGGGATTGCCTTGGCCGTGACAGCCACACTTGTCTCTCCCACTTCATTTGGAACACCGATGGCATGCCTACTCATGTTGACTGCCCACATACACAGCTAAACATCTGCCATTTTAAAGGACAAATATTAATTTGAAGCACGAAAACACCTACCCATCGAACATAACTTCTTTCTCCAAACAGATTACATTCTTATGATCGAATTTGTGCTTTCGGAAGAGAATGCTTCTCTTTCCAACATACTCTACTGTCAAATACGTAAACAATATTTTCATCTCCCCTCCAGACATTGTGACTTGAATGACTAACTGCAACTTGCCAATAACTTACACAAAAGGAAAATATGCATACATATATATATATATATATAGCCAAAACCAAAAAGATTTTTTAATTGATTGCAAGTCACAATTAAAATTATAGTTATGAGGATTAGAAACTACACTGCCACTTATTTAGTTGTGTTCAGACACACAGAACTGAATCCTGTAATAAACATTCACAAAGTGGGGCACCTGTGTGGCTCAGTCGGTTAAGCGTCCGACTTTGGCTCAGGTCATGATCTCATGGCTAGTGGGTTCTAGCCCCATGTTGGGCTCTGTGCTGACAGCTCAGAGACTGGAGTCGGCTTCAGATTCTGTGTCTTCCTTTCTCTTTGCCCCTCCCAGCTTGTGCTCTGTCTCTCTCTCTCTCTGTCTCTCTCAAAAATAGATAAACATTAAAAAAATTAAAAAAAAAACATTCACAAAGAAATGGTTTAGGAACTGATCTCCATTTGTGGTTGTGACCTCTTCGCCCAGACCCCAGTGACCACTGCAGATCACATACTGCATTATGACATCTGGATTTGACCATAAGTCATAAGGAAGGGGACAATTTTGAGCCACTTGACTCTGAACACAGTCAGCTAATTTTCCATTCACATTTCAGGGGGAAACAAGAGAAAAATGATTCACTGGGGTATAGAGAGGAGCCATATTAAAGCAAAGGCTGAGAGGCTAAGAACTGGAACCACCTAATTATTGCTATAACTCAGCTATAAAGTGGGAAAAGATTGTATTTGAAGTTAGAGGTCTCACAACCATTCAGACTGCATCGTATTGCTGGAGTAAGACTGTGAACTTAGGTTCATTCATTTTTAAGCATGGATTTCCTGAGCACCTGCTATGTGTCAGACTCTGGGATCTGTAGAGGAACTTTCTGTCACCCCTGTCCTCAAGGGTCAGCTAGGATCAAGAATTTCCTATTCATGAGTCATTTGTGTCACACCTTTATGATTTTTTTTGCCATATCTACTACTGCCTATACAGATATTTACTCAATATTTTCTCTTTAGATAATCTCACTTTTCACAGTTTTAACTTGGCCTCATCTTAAGCAATGATAGCTGTGAAATTATATATTTGAAGTGCTTCTCAAGGCTGACCAAACCAGTTGTTAAAATACGAAAATATACTTCTGTGACTACTGGCAGACAAAGCCTGCCCCAGCTTGGGAGTGGCCACTACCACACCAGCCACCCAGGCTAGCTCCTGTATCCTACACCAATGATCCAGCAATGTGAGAGGGGTAGGGCTCGGTACAGGAGGGGGTTTCTAGTGCTCTGATACTATAATCTGGACACTGTCTGTTCTGACTGGCCTGAGCCCATCCCTTAACTGTCTTTCTTCCACAAAACACTCAAGGGTTCTGTTTTGGGGTTTTTTAGAAAGTCTGTACATAGTCATCCTAAAAATAAAATAAACCCTTCTGCTCCAAAAGGCTGTTGCATAGTGGTTGGATACATTGGACCTACGGTATAAAAAGTTATACTTTTTCCAAGCTTCATATTTTCTCTTCTGTAAAAGGAGCATAATATTAATAATTCCCAACTCATGTATTAAATCAGGGATTTTCAATCTCATTGCTATTAACATCATAGGCCAGATAATTCTTTGTTGTGGGTTGCTGTCCTCTTCATTGTATGATATTTAACAGCATCCCTGGCCTCTGTCCACTAGATGCCAGTAGCGCCCCCCCCCCCCCCCCCCCGCTCAGTCTTGGGAATCCAAAATGTCTCTAGACATTGGCTGATGTCCTCTGGAGTAAACAATCACCCTCAGAGGAATATAACTGGACTAAACAAATAAATCATGTAAACTTCTTGGTCTTGTATCTGGCACATATTATGACTTCAGTAGTATTCATAGCACTTATTAAGTGCTTTACTATATGCTTGGCAAGCTTCTAAGCACTCTAAATCTATTATCTTGTTGGATCCACACATGACCTTGTGAGTGAGGTCTTATTATTATTTCCATTTTACAGATGAGGAAAACAAATGCCAGGGAGGTCAAACCAATTACCTAATATTCTACAATTAGTGAGCAACAGAGCAGTGTTTCTCATGCAAGTAATATGTTTCCAAAGTCCAGGCCTTTGGTTTTCCTACCTTTGGAGAGACATCTCTGTAAAAATAGGCATCATGGTAGTCATCATAATAAGGATGATTATTAAAAAATTAGCACACAATAGGCTAAGATTTTCATATATGAAAAATTATATTCCAATTAAAGAGACTGACAAGTATACGAGGTACCTGATAGGAAATTCAAATACAGATCGTCCATAATTAAATGTTTATATGCCAGTGGTTTGTGTACACACACACGCTTTTCTCAGAATGATTAGAAAAATCTTAACTTTCCCCCAACTGATAGGGATTTAAAAATTGAAAACTTAACATGTCAAAAAAAGAAATGTGATCCTGCTAGAATTGGTATGATAAAGGGTTTAGGAAATCAGGGATTGTGTAGAGATGCAGGGCTGTGCCTGTACCGTGGAAAGGCATGGAGATAACCAGGCTGTGGTCAACATGGTGGCCTAAAATAGGGATTATGACCAAAAGATGGGGGATGTATGCTGCACTCCCATTGGTTACTAAACCTAGACAACCAGTAGACATTGTAGGCACAAACACAGAGTAGGATCCATTCGTCAAGGCTGGTACAAGAGCACTTGGAAAGGTCCACTCACCGTGGTAGCTTGAGAACTACTACCCTTACCTGTCCTTCTGCTTGCCAGCAATGAAATGAAATATTTTGTTGCATGAATGCCCCCTGAAAATAATGTATAGGTATATATAGATACACATCTATTGTTCCCCCGATAAACAAAAATTCATACACAAAGATGAAAATCAACACAAATAAACACAGGATTTTATATGGAGTATGTATGCATGAAAGAAAAACTGAAATATAGACTAAGAATAACAACTCGGAAAGATACCAGTTATTTTCTTCCTCTAAAGTTTTTGAATCCAGGCTAACATTGAATTAATAACTTTGTCATTGTAGAACACAGAAAAATGGGAGCTTTTCTACATTTGACTGAAAATCTTTGCATTTCTACCAGTCTGAAATAGAAACTTGCAATTAAATCAATTAAGCAATGAAAATCAAATATTCCATTAAAATCTAATTTTCCTCATATCTGATTGGTTGTAACTCAACTGAGTTGGAAACAGATGAGAGAAGCAAAATGACTCGAAGTCTGAGACATGGAGACAGGAGAAAGGGAAAATTTTAAATATGTTCATAGAAAATTGAATAAGGACATTATATTTTCCTTCTGCTTGTGTAAGTTTAGCCATTAGGGGTTCCCCAAACATAGGATTTCAGAACCAATTCTGCAGATTGAAATGCGAGTAGCAAGATTCCTTTCTTTTCCGTCCTCTTTTCGCAAACATGTCCTTGAAGTTTCTTTTTCCCTTTAAGGAATTTGAAAAGGCTAGTTCACGCTCCTATTCAGAAGATGCTGTGTGTCTTTGTGCACTCCAGCAGGCCTGGAATTTAGTTGCTACAACCAAAAGACAGTCAGATTGGAATCCACCATGTTTGCTGATTCGGGAAGTTACTGATATCCAATAGGTCAAGGAAAGATTTATTCTCCCTAGTAGCAAAATGGAGGAGCTTTTTCTTGGAGATGTTGGCAAAGAATAAGCCAGCTGACTTAAACATTCTTTCCCCCCTATCCTTAGAGGTAATGACATAAGGTGGCTAGTTTCATCCCAGCAATCACCCTATGGACAGAAGGCTGAATCTCCAAGTACGAAGCAGAAAATGACTCCATTTATTGTCCAAAAAGCAAATCAGTGAGGAGAAAACAGTAAGTTACAAGTAAGATGCCTTTCCAAAGTTTGACAGACATCAGAATGGCCATTTGAGTCTGAATTAAATGCAATATATTAAATGTGAATTTTAAAAAATATATAATAGGTAAATACGCAAAAGAAAAGAGAGAACATCCAGGATCCATAGTGTTCTTCAAATTTTAAACACCAAGGTGCACTTTGAGTCAGTATTTCTGAGATGGTTTTTAAAAAAAATTCAATTGTGAAAATTACTTTTAATGCCTGAAATGTAGGAATCTTCCAGAGAGCTGTTTGTATATTTGATTGCCATAGCCAACTCCAAATTATGTGACTCTGAGAAAGTAGAGAAAACCACAGAACCTTTTTCAAGTGTCACTTGAAATGTGTGTGTGTGTGTGTGTGTGTGTGTGTGTGTGCACGTGCATACACACGTCTATGTGCTGAGGGAGAAAGGGAAGAGGGAATTTTGTGTTTTTAATTCTTAAATTAAAAAATAATAATTTAGAAGGATTTTATTTGCTCTGCTACTCACACTCCCCCCTAAGCATCTGTCTTTTCTGAGTAGTTGGAACAGGTTGGAGGAGGAGGAGGAGGAGAAACAGAGAATGATAGAAGTTCCTTTGAAAATAAACAACCACTTTTGAGTTTCTTATCTCTGCTACCCTCTCAAACCCAATCCATTTCTTGGTAATACAGTGATTAGGAACACAGGCTTCCTTCGGAGCCAGGCTGCCTGGATCTGAATCCCAGCTGTTCTATTTACCAGTTTAGTGACCTTGGGCAAACTATTTTAGTGCTCTGTGCCTCAGTTTCCTGAAATGTAAAATGCAAATAACATTGTTAATATCCTAGGCTTGTTCTAAGAATTAAAAGCATTCTAAGTGCCTCTCATCCACAGCTGAGTATCCTCAGCCCTGAATGTACCTGCTAATGCTACATCTCCCATGGTAACAATGCTGTAACCCCCAATCTCTTTGGCCATTGGATTCATTTGAATAATGACAACTGTATAGTGAGGTCATTGACTCCAAGCATCTGATAAGAACAACCATCAGAAAACTAATGGAAAATAATCATCACTCCTTTTAAAAACACATATGTTCAAGTTTTTCAAGGAGTTTGATTTGGTTAATGTCTTTTATGTTTGGAGTGTAACACATCCAGCTACTGACTGAAGAAATGGTAACCTTCCTTACTTCAATTTAGCCACTTTCAAGGCAGGTCCAGAGCAATGTCATCTGTTTGAGAGTCAAGATAAATAACAATTTATTTCCAAAAAGTCAGAGGGTAGTACCCACAGAAGTAAGTGAGGAAATGGATACTGCTCTGGTAGTAATTTTAAACAAAAAATCAAATTACGTCAGGGGAAAGCCCATCTGTTCCATTGAGTAATCCCCAGGAGCTCTTCTGAGGAGAAGTAAACCCTGTCTGAGGAACTCATGCCCCCCATGTACCACGCTGTTGCCAGATCTAAAGAGTATCCTTCCATTCTGACAGAAGGATGCCCCATCTTGCCGTCCTCCTCCCCCTCTGAGGGAGACAGTTGGGCTCTGTCCAGCCTGCCCTGCCCACCTGGAATCTTCCAGGCCTTTCGGTCACAATACTGCTTTAGAAAGTCTGTGTGAAGGAGGGGGTTCTGGTATTTAACTCCATCCATCAATGTCAACTCCTCTTTCCCCTCTACCCCAACAGCTTGGTACATTTACCTAAAAGCTGAATAGCCTAAATGGATGGATTTTGTGCTGGTCTCATTAGAAAGGGAAATTAGCCAGGCACTGTTCAGCTGTGCAGAAGGCATGCTGATCCTGAAAGCTTATTCCAATCCCCACCCCCAATCTTTTTTTCATCACATATGATGTCCATGATCCCTTTAACATGTCTTAAATGTTTCATTATCTACCACTCTAGTTCATAATGAACACCGAGCTCCTGGTTCCCATCTCCTTCTCTCATTGCCCCACACAAAACTGGCTACTGGATCTGGGCATTATGTGAGGGTCAGTGAGCTCAAAGTGCTTCCATGTTCTTCTACATCTGCTAATATATTCAGAGTTTGCTTTTGGAAATCAGGATTATTTACTGATATGGTAGCCAGTGTTTCAGTTCCTGCCTGCCCCCCAGCTCAGTTCACACCACTTTCCCCCAGCTCTGTGTTCCTGCCACACCAGCCCACTTTCAGCTCTTGGGTGCCCTGAATTCCCTGACCTCTGGGCCAATGCTCATGCTGTTTTGTGTGTCTGAAATGTTCTTCCCTACTCTTCATATAGTTCACCCTCCATTCTTTAATTTTCAGCTCATGACTCATTCCTAAGAGAAATGTCCAACCCAATCAAGTTTGGTCAGCTTCCTCAGATATGTGTTCTCTAAAATGTTTCTGATTCTCAAAGCATTTTTCCTCAGTTTTTAATTATATATATTTTTTTCAACGTTTATTTATTTTTGGGACAGAGAGAGACAGAGCATGAACAGGGGAGGGGCAGAGAGAGAGGGAGACACAGAATCGGAAACAGGCTCCAGGCTCTGAGCCATCAGCCCAGAGCCCGACGCGGGGCTCGAACTCCCGGACCGCGAGATCGTGACCTGGCTGAAGTCGGACGCTTAACCGACTGCGCCACCCAGGCGCCCCTTTTAATTATATTTTTAATTGTTGCTTATTTGAACAATGTTTTGTTTCTCTACTAGACTGTAATTCTGTTCCATGAAGCAGGAACCATATCTCATTCATTCGTTCATTCATTCATTCATTCTTGACTTACCATTGCACACCAACACCTATCATTGTGTTTGGCAACTAGTTGGTGTTTACTAAGTATTCACCAAACCAGTGAATATCATGACACCACAGGGGCTATGGTATTAGGATGTTTAAGAATATAATTCTCTTATTTCTCTATCAGTTTTGATCTTAAAGACAGTAGGAGAAGGAATCTCAGTCCTGTACACAAAATATTTATGGAATACACAAGTCATCTTACCTGCCTGAAGCAGTTAACTCCACCAATGGGACTATGAGTTACAAGGCTATTATGCCAATGGGTTCTGTACAATGTTAACATGCCCCCCACCCTGTTATTTCATGGGGCATAAGAGTCCATCTTTGGTTCTTAATAATCTCAATGGCATTCAGCTTTAGCTAAATATGGTGGATTTCTAAGTAGTGCTTTTATATATATATTTTTTTGTTTTTAATTTTAGTTAACATACAGTATTATATTAGTTTATTAGTTTCAGGTATACAATATAGTGATTCAACACTTTCATACATCACCCAGGGCTCATCATGACAAGTGTACTCCTTAATCCCTATCACCTATTTCACCCATCCCCCCCGCCCACCTCCTCTCTGGTGACCATCAATTTGTTCTTTATAATTAAGAGACAGGTTCTTGTCTAACCAGTGCTTTCTAATCAAAGACCAGTATGACAGGCTCCAGGGAATCACAATAAAAATTATATGAAAGAATTATAATTCTTGAAAATAATGCTAAATGTGACAACTGAAATTTCCCGTTGAGCTAAAAAGAACTATTGTATTTTTTGGCTCTGTCTAATGTATACTTCAGTCTATATGTTTTTGAACTTTAGGACTTTATCGGGTTCTGATTAATGACACAGTTACCCCAAGCTATTTGGTACAAGTAGACCAAGGATTTTGTCACCTTGCCTAGCATGTTCATTTCTGATAGCTTTGCACTAACAATGGCCTAGAGATACTTTCTAGGGCATTTGAGAATTTGAATTAATAAGTAATAAACTAATTTATTGCAGGTATCATATCATTCTTGTTCTCCCTAGAAAACCCCCCACATAGCAGTTCAGTGAATGAATAATCAGAGAGCAAGTGGCAAGGAGCTGAGGCTTTCTGTCCTTTGCTTGAGGGAGGTTTGCCCCATCCTCCTGTTCCCTTACCAATGGCCCAGAGGTCAAACCTTACTTGAGAGCCCTTACTTGTAAACCAGCTCTCCAGTGATTACTATTAGCAGTTCTGATGAAGAACAAGCTGGGGGCCTTTCGTATGTCATAGAAACAAACATTTTGCCCATCAAAGAAGGTACACAACAGAGTAGGATTGTGCAACCATTAACTTGTACAAAATTAATGACTGACCTTGATAAGAAGTATAGATAGATAGATAGATAGATGAAATAATCTGAAAACATATTTAATGCGTTAATTTAGATATTATTTATAGCTCCACAGAGATTTAATTCTTATAGTCAGATAAAATAACCTGTAAACTTATATCCTGATTATTGATTCATGGATTAATTTATTTTAAAAGATATATGTTTATACATATGTTTATTGCTTACAGGTAGATAGACTGATAGATTGATAAAATAGTCTATAACCTTATATTTTACTTACAGATTGCTTATTTCTTATGTGTTTATTGTGTTTTTCTCATGGGGATATGAGCAGATTGAGAGCAGAAATCTTGTATTTTTTGCTCACCATATCATTCCCAGGGCCTAGAAAAGTACCTGGCATATAGTGAACACTATCTGTTGAATTAATAAGCACTTTATGCTTTATCATACATAAACGTGTGTGCATTACTATATAAGTAGGTACCCACACAACCATTTGTACTGTACCTTATAGATGGCTCAAGGGATTTTTATAGGCAATTTTGATCATGCTTAATTTTTACTTTCCATGTGACTGTGACTTTAGAATCTTTTCCCCTAAATAGGGCATCTCCACTATATCACGAGGTTATTCCCCCATGTAGAAATTACTAGGACCAGCAGGGATGCCCTTGTTCAGCATGGTGTCTCAAGTGTTGTCACTGTGTCAAAGATCAGCCCTTCCAGAGCAAACAGCAGGCTACCAGTCACCTTGGGACTACTAACAAGTGCTTGGACACAAGCAGGGGTGTGTAAAGCATTGTGTATAATGAGGTTACACTTTCTCCCTCCTTGAAACTGTTATACCCATAAACTGACCACCACTTAATCAAAACAAAAAACAACTTTTGAGTCCTTGGTGGAATAAGAATATTTATACTAATATTCTAATCCTAAAAGGCAAGAGCTGTGAACGACTCTGACAATAATGAAAAGCAAAGCCAACAGAATCTAGCACCATGATAAAATCTATGCTGGGTGCAATACACTTCAGGAGACACCTCCTGAAGCAGTGTGCACCATCGCCTGTAACTTGTAGCTAGGTACTTTCACTGCACCATATGCTGGTTTCTTTAAGTAACCCATTACACAGAAATTAAATATCTTGTGACAGATTGTTTTGACAGTGGGAAAAAAAAGAAAGCGGGAGAGAGTGGGAGAGATTTAATTTTTTTAAAAATGCATTTGACTGAAGGCAAAACGTTAGGTAGATGTTAATTTAACAGATGTCTAGTTTTGCATCATCAGCCTGAAACGGGCAATTTCTGGCAAGTCTTCTCACCACATCGCAACACAAAATCCTCTCAATTCCACATGGATATGCCTTTCACAACCTTCCAAGTGAGCCATTTTCATTCAAAGGAAAATGCCTGAAATTACTCAGGGAAGATGCTAACACCTGGCAATAGTTTTGAAGGAGGAGTCCGTGAATGCACCAAGGTATAATGGAACAAAAGTCGGCTCACAGCAACTTTTTAGTAGAGAGAGAAAGCAGGAAGAAATTCATTCAACACTGCAAAAATAGCTAACACATCACAAAGTTACTGTGCATGGTAAAATAACCTCCACCCCCATACTGTTAACTGCTAACTATTTGTAAATATATGACACATATACATCAAATCTTATTTGCCATTATTATGAAGTTGTCTGAAAAATAAAGTCATTTTTTTGAAAAAGGACACGTTAAGACTTTAAGATTATTCCTAGAAAGCTTCTTTGCAAAAAGCCCCACCCCTCTAGGTCTGTATCTTTCTCAATCTCTCTCTCTCTCTCTCTCTCTCTCTCTCTCTCTCTCTCTCCCTGTATGTGTGTGTGTATGTATATATATATATATATATATATATACATACACACATACATATATACATATAACACATATAAATATATATAACTCTTATATAACTATATATATATAGTTAAGAGTTATATAAATATTGAGTTATATAAACTGTTAAGAGTTATATATTATTAAGGGTTATATAATTGTTATGAGTTATATTGTTAAGAGCTATATATTATTGAGTTATGTAAATATCTGATTTTGTTTATTGTTATATATTGTTAAGAGTCATATAAATATCTAATTCATATATAAGTGCAGAAAAAGTTGACTGGCATAGCAGTTCATCAGTTGACATAATGCTAAATTTGGTATTCAGTGGATATTTAACTAAATTTAATTAATTTTGATTTTGTCATTTTAATTTCATTTGGGAGCCAATATATTTCAGTTTTAGGCCACAGATAGCTTCATAAGCCTTGTAAAGTTCAAGTGTACTAGGTACGATGCTCATGACTCATAGGGAAAATATCCTATGTGAAGTAAAACAAGGCTTACAGATTTTGGAATGGTGTTATCCTCAGTCTTTTCATACCAAAAGATATGTTGATGTTCATTTGTTGGTAGAATCCATAAGGTTATTCTACTATGATTGGCTGAATTGAAATACCACCATAAACACAGGCCCTTGCACAGTTCCTATTATGATAAATATTTCTAGAAAGGAAAGAGGAAGGCATAAAAGGAAGGAGGGAGAGAGAAAGAAAAAGGAGAATTCCACTACAAAGGATTAAGAATTTATTTTTGTAGTTCAAAGGCTGCTCTACAATTCTGCAGGATTATTAATTAGCACTCCTTACTTTAATAGCAAAGAACATTTTACAATGAATGTAATAAAACATTTCACTCTCAATAAACTGCAAATTCTATTGCTCCTCCCTACCCAATGCACAGATATTTCAAACTATAGAAAATACCTTAGATAGCGTGTCTGTGTGTGTGTATGTGTGTGTGTGATCATTTGATTCAGCATTTTTATTTTTAGGTATTTAAAGTAAATGGTCTATATCTTGTTTTCTGACGGAATATGGCAAAAGGCCATTTTTAAGGGCTGAGAGAGATTAATGATATGATGGCAACCTTTGGAGAATAAAACAAAATTGGTCTTGTTTCCAAACAATTCAATACAGGAAGGATGTGTGTATGTGTGTGTGTGCACATGTGTATGTGTGTGTACAACTTTGTGACATGTAATAAATACTGTGTTAGAGAACAGTATCTCCAGGTAATTCCATTTTACTTTATAAACATCATAACCATAGGAAATGAGGAAAATTAGCCCTAAACATTCAAAGAGGCTAAAATGCATACTGGAAAAAAAAATTCAAAAGGGAGATAGACGGTTTACACCAACACACATTCCCTCTCATGAGAGCAGTACCTAGTCAAGGACATGATCTGAAATTGAAAAAATTTGTAGGAAAAAAAAAATAAGCCACTATAGGACTGCAAAAAAGAATAAGAAAAAAAACCCTGTCAACACAAAAGATTCCTTTCTCACTCTCTGAAATTCTAATCCAGTAATCATGTATGCTTTCTAAAGCACCTTTCATCTGACTATCTCTGAGCCCTTTATGGTATTAAACACTCACTGAATCCCTGAGGTGGGTAAAATTATTCCAGTCATTTTACAAATGTATCTTTTCTCTCAAACCTCTCATCCTGGGGAGTGATAAGTCTGGGAATAAAAATCAGGAATCGATGAATGACTAGAGTCCTTATTCCTTTAACCTGTTTCATAATTACTTAGGGGAAAATTCTGTGATTTGCTCTGGGAAACTACCCTGATGAATTGAATGTAAGTTTTTGATTTGGTGTAAATTATCTTAATATATGTTAATGTATTCTTGCTCCTATCCTTGTCTCCACCTTTCCCCTTATCCCTTTAATTGGAAGGATTGAAGAATATGTTGGGATATGATAAAACAGAGAAATAGAAGTAATTAAAAGTTCAAAGAGGAAAAGAGTTTAGTGGGTATTTCCACCTCTTTGGGTCTTAGGAAATACTACAAGAAACTACAATTAGTCATGTGACCTTGGACTGAGCATATAAACTCTCTAGGCCTCAGTTTACACACCTGTAAAGAGAAGATTAAATTATATAAATCCTAAAGCCCCTAATTTCTCTACTATTTATTGTGTGGCTCCACATTTATGGCCAATATAGTTTCTGTGTTTTAGCATGTATCATTGTGATAAAAAAGAAAAATAAATCCAAGATAATTATTTCAAAATATTTCCAAAAATTAAATGTGGTTGAGAAGTATTTCTAATGTCAAAACCATTCTTTTTCCTTCTTATACCAATGTTCTTAATGGATCCTGAAGAGCAAATACTACAGTTTGGAGAGTAGTGCCAGACAGATGCTAGTCTACCAAAATAAGTGGATCTCAAGTTTAAGTCCAATTCAGATGACCCTGTGCTTTGGACTGACATCTTATGAATGTATCAAGTGCAGTCAATGTGACTGCTCCTTTGAAGGTGAGATAAGTGGAGCCTCTGTACCCAGATTACCCAGGAGAGGAGGCCAGCCTGATGATTGAGGGGTCAATTATGGGGAAGGGGATAGAAATACGGCCTTAGAGTGTTAAGTTGTAAATTACCACACTGGAGTTGACAGAGAGATTAGTTCAGTCTTTGAGTGTGGAAGAAAGCCAAGGGACCATGGAATATCAGATGCTTAGTTGTCATTATTTCTGCCTAGAAGAGTGACCCCTCCCTTTTTTAACTGGAGTCCCTGCCAACATCTCTCCACAGGACACCTAAATGAAGAGATTATCAAATGTAGGCACCCATTCATGATCAATCCTACCCGTTCCTTCCTAATTTAGGCTTACATCTCAAAGAATATTTACCTTCTGTGCAACCTTCTGTCACTTAACTGTTCAGTTCAGCAGTTAAGAAAGACTTAGTGTTAGTCATCTAGGGGAGCTCTGAGCTAACAGAACACCAGGATCCATTTCTTGAACAAAGATTTCCTTTTAGGTCAGGGATTGAAACTTCAGCAGTATAAAGTTCACACTGTAAGGTTCCTGGGCAGATCATGATATTTATAGGAGATAATTCCAGAAGACAGTGACTCATAATGGAGGAATTTAAAAAGTCAAGCACTAGCTTCTGATATCAAAAAAAAAAAAAAATAGAGGACATTCCATGTCTAGCTCTATAGCAAGTGACACGAATCACTTAGCCCCCATGTACTCTCCCTCAGGTGGTCTGTATTGCATGGTGATGAAGCAAATAAATGCTGGAAGAAGAATAGTGGGGTTCAGATCTCTGCTTTCCCCCTTCCTAACCTAGATATTTGGATAAGTTATTTAATTTCTCATGGGCTTATATTCTTCATCTGTGGGATGCTGATAACATTTGCTAATGCATGGGATTGTTCTGAATGCTGAATGAACAGCTTCATATGTGGTAAATATCAAGTAATTTTTTATAAATAATGTTATCATTTGCAAATGATTATTATTACACTTGATGCATACTACACGACAGGACCAAGCTTGTTCCTCGCCAGTATTATTGCTGCTATTGGTATGTACCACCTGTCAAGACTGCAAGCATGATCATAATTTACACATGGAGGCTACAAAAGGGAGCCTTGTCCAGCAGCATGTACATCAGACATAATTAAGACTATTGTGCCCAAACTAGGAAGATAAAATGCGGTCCTAAAACGGGGTATTTAAAGAGGCTTTTTAAAGATTCACAAACTGTGAATGCACTCATAAAAGTAGAATGCCATAAATATTACGTGAAAGCATGAATCAGATTTTAGTGTAAGTGGTTTTTGTTAATGCCCTTTTATTGTACTTGACGTATAATGCGCCATTGGAAAATCATACATTTTTGAAGATGTAAAAATTAACTATGGTTATTTTCTTTATCTGAGTAGAATAGCAATTAAATCTTTCAGAAAATATGTTTATCCAGCAAGACTGTGTTTTTAATGTTGGACTTTCATAGTGCACAAAGTGCTTGAGTGATATCATTTTGGAGACGAGGATCTTTGATCTTTCTCCTAAGACTATTTTTAAGTGGCCATTTTCAAAGGCCATCAAAAAGACCAAATTGCAGGGCACCTGGGTGGCTCAGTTGGTTGAGTGTTTGACTTCTGCTCAGGTCGTGATCTCACAGTTAGTGAGTTCGAGCCCCACATTTGGCTCACTGCTGACAGTGCAGAGCCGGTTTCGATCCTCTGCCCCCTCTCTTTCTACCCCTCTCCCTCTCTTGCGCACTCTCTCTCTCTCAAAAATAAATAAAACATTTTTAAAAAGACTAAACTGCTTGAATGAAGTTATAGAGAAAGAAAACACATGTGAAAACATATGTTTAAGCACTTACTTGCCAAAGATCATGGTTTGCAGTGTCACCTATGTCATCTCATGTAAGCTTTAGGACGCCCTAAGAATTAGGCACTACCTTCATTTAATTAGGACATTTGCTATACTCAGAGACAGTTAATAACCAGACCGGCAACCCTCAGTTCAAACCCAGGTTTCTCAGGATCCAAACCCCATGCTTTTCACATAACATGACAACAGTCACAACAAGCTCAATCATTAGACTCCACCAGCATCAATTAGAAAATATTTCCAATAACTTGAAAAGGGGCACTGAACAATGACTATATCATTGCTGGTGATAGCAGACTATGTATTTAGACATTACTATATTGAAAAACAAACCTTTATGAAATATGCTTTCACAATGCCTTAAGTCATTTGAATAAATGTTAATTTCATCACATGCACATTCCTTCATAGCACATTTTGCTGCCTGAATTGTATTTTATGCTGTATATTGATTATTTTTAAAAATTTTGTGTCCCACTCTCTAATATCCACTTCAGGAGGTGAGGTCAAAACAATGCTTCATTATTATTTCATTATCTCTGATTCCCCAGTAGTCATTCAGTCTATATTTGTTTAAAGAGAGAATGAATGATGGATAAAAGAGTAAGTAAATAATGAATATAGAAATATATAAAAATATACATGGGTAGACATGTCTACGTGTTCCAAAATCCAAAGTCTCATTATACAAAGAGATATAATAGAATAAAACCATATCTTATGAGTGGCAGGGAAGATGATATAAAACCTTCCTTTTACACAATTGAAACTACATATATTCCACTGCAACTATCATATTTCCAAGCTGTAACGCGATGTTTTAAATGTGCCCCTGGTATTATTATTCTAAAGGGTACCATTGATTTTCATGCTATGTAATAGCATACTTTAAAATAGACAGCTCGGGAAGATACAGTCTTCTGTGGCTTTTCTATCATAACATACATAAGTATCACATTCCGTGCTGACATTCTCTCCTGGGCTCCATGTCAAGATCACTAAACCATGAAACATCTATGTATCTATTCACACTAAAGGGCCAAATATACACAACCATGTGGTAAATGAAGAGCTGAATTAAGCTCTTTGAAATCCACCCCTCCTCCTAGCACAGAATTACTCCTTGATTCTAAATAGTATGAAATGCAGTCAACCATACAATTAAAATCTGGGAAGGTGTCCTGGATTGAAGTAAGATCCTCAAAAAGATATGTTGAAGTCCTAATGCCCAGTACCTCAGAATGTGACTGTACTGGGAAACAGGGTCATGGTAGATGTAATTGGTTTAATTAAGATAAGGTTTTATTGGATTAGAGTGGACTCTCAATGTAGCATGATTGGTTTTCTCATAAACTGATGTGAAGACACAGGGAGAAGCCCACATGATGACAGAGGCAGAGGTTTTGGTGGCACAGATGCAGGCCAGCAAACACCGATAATTGTCAGCAAACCATCCGAAGCTAGGAAGAGCAAGGAAGGCTTCTCCCCAACAGATTTTAGAGGGACCATGGGCTTATTGACACCGTGATGTTGGACTTCTAGACTCCAGAATTGTGAAAAACTAAATTTCTTTTGTTTTAAGCCATCCAGTTATTTTGTTATGTCCACCCTATGAAACTTATACAATTGGCACTATATCTTGCACAGAAGAGAAAAATCCTTTAGGACAATGTTGGGGAATCTTGTTGATAATATAGCATCAGGTCTATTAAATTATTACTTGTATGGTATTTGTATGCAAGGCTGGCCAAAACAAAGTTATTCCTGTTCCTGTATCCATACCTCTTTGCTATGTGATTTTGCCATTCCTCTTAACAGGAAGCAGAGTTTGTTTTCCTACACCTCAAATTTGGGCTGGCCTTGTGGTCTGCTTTAACCAATAGAATATACCACAAATGACACTGGGCAACTTCTGGGTCTAGGCCTCAAGAGGCATTTCAGCTACTATTTTTACCCTTCTGCAATGTGGTACCACTATTTAAGGAAGCTTGGGCTATCCTGTGGGAGGATGAGACCACTTGGAACAGAGACAAACCCTCTTATCTTATGCTCCCTACCAACAGTTCTTTCTTAACCTTGAGTGTACACTGGAATCACCTAGAGGACTTATTAAGACAGATTGCTGAAATCCACTCCTAATTTTTGATTCAGTACTTCTGGGATGGTGTCTGAGAATGCTCATTTCTAATGACTTCCCAGGTGATGCTAATGGTGATGGTACAAGTGACCATACTTTGAAAATCACTGCCCCAGACCAACCATTCCATTTAAGCCCTGAGATAACTCTAGTCATGTGACTGATGCCAGGTAAGTCCAGCAGAAGATCTGCTCAGTTGACCTACCAGCTCCTGAATTATGGGATGGTTTAGTACACAGCAAGAAATAACTGGGACACCAAGTTATTCTGGCATTTTGTGTGGCTGACTTCTCACTCATTACTGGTTTTATAAAGTCTCTTAAAGTTTCACTGCAAAGAGATGCCTGGGTTACTCAGTTGGTTAAGTGTTCGACTATTGCTTTCAGGTTGGGTCATGATCTCACAGTTCATGGGCTCTAGCTCTGCAAGGGGCTCTGTGCTGACAGCATGGAGCTTGCTTGGGATTCTCTCACTCCCTCTCTCTCTGTCCCTCCTCTGCTCACACTCACTCTCTTGTTCTCTGTATCTCAAAAATAAATAAACATTTAAAAAATAAATAAATTTGGGGCACCTGGGTGGCTCAGTGGGGTTAGGTGTCCGACTTTGGCTCAGGTCACGATCTCATGGTTTGTGGATTTGAGCCCCACACTGTGCTATTAGCACAGAGCCCACTTCAGATCTTCTGTCTCCCTCTCTCTCTGCCCTTTTCCCACTTGCTTGAGCTCACTCTCTCTCTCTCTCTCTCAAAAAATAAACATTAAAAATTTTTTTAAATAAATAAATTTTCACTGCAACGGCATTTGTAGTTAACAGAAAGAAAACTAGAGAATATAATGGTAGGAAGAAATAAAGTTCTTGCTTGGGTGAAAACAAGAGAGATGGCTTATATATATAGGAATATGTGAAGATAATGCAAAACATATGCAGAATAATTAATTACTCTTTTTTCCTGCGTGACAATGACCCAGAGACATTTCTATCAAACTCTAAGGTACTTAAGAATCTTTAAGAAGCTCACTAACATTTAGATTACAGGGCTTGACCCCCTCAATGATTCAGATGGAGACAGAAAGGGAAAGGACCCAGTAATCTGTATTTTTAAAATAACTACTCTCATTCCTGGTGGTTCTTATTCAAATGGTTTATAGACCTACAGACACCAAAGAAAGACCTGATGGTTAGCTCCTGGGGGCCAGACAATATTTATAAATCTCTATCAAGTTCACATATAGAGAGGCTCTTGAAAAATGTGTTAAACCACCTGCCTGGTTAAGAACATCCCCTCTTCAATATGAAGAACATCCTTTGTGACCAATTTCCTCTATTTGTAGTTATAATCACTTTCCTTCTTTCTTCTCTATTAGGCTTTTAAAAGATGGTGTAAAAAGCCTCCTGGTGACAGAATTTAAGGGCTCCTGATTCACCTTATGCACTGTGGTGGATCCTTCTGTCTTCTGCTAGGTCATCTTGCCCTACCTTAACCCCCCCCCCCCACTGCAACCACTCTCCCTAAATACAACATGCCCACTTACCAGAGCATTTCCAGAAGGAGTGGGCACACTGAGTACACAAAGTGGCCACTGAGTAAAGTGGGGTTATTCCAGATCACCAGCTTTTCCTCTTTCCCCCAAGTATAGCAATCATCGAAAGTTAATTCCTATTTATATTTCACAGCATGTGATTATATGCTACATGTGCCTGTGATCCTAATTCCTCAAATTATTGATTTATATATTAGCCATCCAAAATTAATATAATTTCAAAATATTTTGCTAATGCATCGGGTTTCAGAGAAAACATATTAATGTGGCTCACAACCTTCAGAGAGATGAAATAGAAGCCATTATATCTTCAGTTTAAACTTCACTTTAAATGCCTTTAGTAGTTTTCAGTCGTGTTTCACAAGAACATATAAATCAATTTGAATTATGGTCAAATTTCAATGTAGATATATTGATTCCAGAAGCCAATCTTACTATTTACATAACTAAACTTTGATGGCCGTGCGTATGTGTGTGTGTGTGTGTGTGTGTGTGTGTGTGTGTGTTGATCAAAATTCCTGCTGCTCTAAAACAGACATTTTTCAATTTAGAGAGTAATTTTTAAAGTATTAAATTTATCCCAAACCCTTCTTCCCCAAAACACCTCACCCTCTGAAAAAAAAAGTCTTACTTATAAAAGATAGGCTCCCCGTGGCATTTAATGAGTTACCCATCATTAACTCCACAGGATACAGTCAATAAATTTAATATGTGTGTACTTAAATGAAAGATCTGACAGCCATGAATTGTAAATGGGAATTTGGTATAAACAGAAATTTTTATGAGTAAAAAAATAAGAAAAACATCATTGGAACTTACATTAATGATAAATTCTTCCTGGCTACTTACTTCAGGTTTTATTAGAAGAAGGAATTGATGCTTTAAGGGCATTTAGGGACAAGATGGGGACAATGTACCATAATATTAGAGCAGAAAATCTCCAGTGAGAGGATTTTGATTTAGTATCTATCCTCTTTTCCATCTGATTCATAAGGGGGTGAAAAGCAGTATTGCTCCCCGTTCTGGGCCATTCACCCTTCCATTTAGAAACCTTCTTAACAAGAGTGAGAAGAAGGACTAATAGAGAAACCTAACTTTATTTTGTATCTAGGAGGCAATGGGGAGCCAGGAGAGTAACTTTTACAGATTACCTACCATAAGTCAAGTACCAAGTGAAGCACTTTATTTAAGTAATCCTATTTAATTCTTCAAAGCCTCAGTTTTCATATATTTTTGAAGAGATTCATAATTCTTATATTATAAACTGAGGCTTAGAAATTTTAAATCCCTTACCCAAAGTCATACAAGCTAATAAATTATAGAACTAGTATTAGTCTACTTGACTCTTAAAAACGACTCTACTATATCAAAATGTTTAGCTTTTTATTCAGGGTGGGCACATGTTTTTTCTGCAAAGGGCCAGAGAGTAAATATTTTTAGTCTTTGAAGGCTATACGGTCTCTGTTGCAGCTACTCAACTCTGCTTGTGGGTGAAAGCAGTGATAGTACCTAAATGAATAAGCATGGCTGTGTTCCAGTAAAAGTATTTTTTTAATGGATACTGAAATTTGAATTTTATTTGATTTCCATGTGTCATGAAATATCATTCTTTCATTTATTTTCAATCATTTCAAAATGTAAAAACCATTTTTAGTTTACAGCCATATAAAACCAACTGGCTGGCTAAATTTGGTCTGGGGGCCTTAGTTTGCAAACCCTTCCTTTAATTCCCTAAGCATCTGGGGGTCGAGGACTGTATGTTTTGATTCTCTGACTCTTGTGAGTACCTCCTTACAGCACCTGAAACAGAGTGGGCTCTTGCCTAACATTTGGTGATTGGATTGAGTATGTGGCTCTCAATGGTCTCCTTTTTATCTTTTCAATTGTGTATTCCTTGCTTTCTTTTTACTTGAGA
Source organism: Lynx rufus (assembly GCF_022079265.1). Classification (NCBI taxonomy): domain Eukaryota; kingdom Metazoa; phylum Chordata; class Mammalia; order Carnivora; family Felidae; genus Lynx; species Lynx rufus. Next base: position 181,548,671 of record NW_025814823.1, read on the forward strand.
CTAAATTTACTCCATTGCTGTAATTTAAAATTTTTTCAAAGAAAAATAAAAGTTGTATCATTTAAAGTTACTGTACCTTAAAAAATGCACCTAAAGTGGCACTGTTTTTGCATGCATGAAAGCTCAAAGCCTCAACAACTCCCATGAGCGATTAATCTTCTAACACTAATTAGATATTTGCTAATTAGCGTCTGATGTGTGAAATGAAAAAACATTTTGAAGCTGAAATGAATAGGGTCTAGAAAGATAGGGCTGTATTCCAGTTCCCCCCTTTCCATATTATTATCATATTTCATAAATATTAATAAGATCACATGATATCAGCCGCTCTATAAAATTATCTCTCTGAACGAAGGCTTTTGTTTGATATAATAGGGATGTGTCAATATTTTGCATATGGGAGAAAGCACTCAATGAAGGAAAGCATTTTTCTCCTCAATGTTAAAGAGATGTCATATTTCATGAATCACTTTTATGCTTCATCAGCCAGTCCTACTTTTTAACCTAGGCTACTTCTTCCTATAAGAGAAAGTGGAAAATTTTTCTCCAAATCATCACTTCTCTTCCTCTCTTACACTCTAATCTCATCTTAGTTTAAAAGAAAACTTAATAGAATGGAAAATATCTTAAACCTATGATTCTGTGCAGTGAAATAATAAAAATCAGAATAGAATAGCCAATTTCAATAAGGAATTTGACTAGTAAAAGAGAGACATTTGAATTTCATTAATTGCATGCATGAGGACAGTCCTAAGAAACCTCCTTATGCCATCTTAGTTAAAAAACAAAACAAAACAAAAAACTATGGAGAATGGGATACAGCTTTCAGTGCTTCCAACTCACACACATAGGCTGTAATATTCAAGTCATAAATATTAAGTCATGTTGTATTCATAAAATGTAACATTTTGATTTGGAATATTTCTCAAGTGAAAGCCCACATTAAACATATTTGGTTCTGAAATAAAAGACTGAAATAATAAACTATTTCAGTTGGTGTGGGATTTTTTGAAAAACCACTCACCTGTGAATGCTGGTCATATCACAAATTATATCTAATTACAGCATTGATACAGTAATTTGAAATGATAGCTAAGCGCAAGTTGACAAAGGTGACATTGAAACATAATGACGATGAGATTATCGTTTTCTTAGGCTGACATTTTGTGATTACAATAATGCTGATCGAGATGATTAAAACCATAATGAAGGGAAAGCTCCAAGAACCAGAACAAAACATACTCAGACTAGAAAGAAGCCAACTATCATTTTGAATCCTGCTTCTTCAATATAAGTTTGCTGCCAGCATAAATTTAGGTAGTTGCACTAGTCCCAGAGACCTGAGGGAACTTCAGTTGACAGACAACATTTTCTACCTAGTCACGGAAGTTTTCAAAGCTGGAATCAGAAGGATAAGGGAATCTATGCCAATTTACCCATTTTCACTGGGTATCATATTCTAATTAGCTTAGACATTGATTATCAGCTCCCAGATGCAAAACACTAATACACCATCTTCATTGATACCCAGTTATCAGTATCTTCAGCTTAAAATTCATAGTGATCTCAAGACTGAACTGCTGCAAACACCAAGTGAATGGCAAAAGTCTGGCAGACATTACCCTTTCACTTATGATTAAATGAGAATAAAACCAGACAGCTTTTAATTACCAACAATGGAGAAATGAGTCAAGGAGAATCATACCCAATCAAGACATCACCAGTCAATCCAACGGGCTGACTGACTGAACCTGGGAAATGTACAATGTTCTGTACCTTGCTCAAAGGAGTCTGTTTAAATTGTATCAAGTTCAAAGCATCTGATGATACTTGTAATTCCAGCTGAATTCTCAACTTTATTTCAAAAATAGGGGATAAATGTGTCTCATTGTTTTAGAATCACCTTCCCAACTATATAAGTATTCTCAAAATTGTTTTTCATATACCTATGGTATTTGTTGTCTCAAAGGATCAAAGATTATGGATATTCACCTGGAAGCAATTTGCAAAAATTCTATGTCACCAGCTAGGTTAGGTACAATTGTCCCATTATTCTGATGAGGCAACTGGGACATAGAGTGAAAGTCTGGACTGTCAGTACTGCCTCTTAACAGAAAACTTTCCAATTTCCTACAGTATCCTACATTCTGAAACATTTGAAAAGTCTTCCTCCTTCCTTGAAGTGTCACCTGACTGTTTTACAGCCCAGATATCATGGTTTTGTTATCACCACTTATTTTTCTGCAAGTATAACAAAGAGGTATGCTATGCTGTGAATTACATGATGTTCAAATGTATCCCATTCCTTAGTAAAATCTATTTCATTTGTAATCTTCATCCTTATACATTCCATCCTAATGATATCCACCTGGGTTGTAATAACACATTTCCCCAAGGATCATCTATGATTTTAGACTTTGAAATGTGCCTAGGAAGATGGAAGAGGACAAAAGTCATGGGAGCCAGTAATAGCTTGCACAAGTCCACAGAGTTTCAGAGGTAAAATGTGGTGGCCTTTTTACAAGGTCTTGTTTCTGTTGTTGTTGGTTTTTTTTTTTTTTTTCAAAAAGAATCATCATCATTCTGAGAAAACCACTCTTTCTGGTGGATGCAGCTCCTGTTTCTCTACTTTTAGTCAACCTATCCTTAGATCTTTTAATTTTTTATTTCATATCAAGTCTAACTACTGACACAATAATTTGAAATGATAGTTAAGCACACATGGACAGAGATTACACTAGAACATGATGATGAAATTATGTAATGCATATACTTTATATAGTATCTCATTTATTCCTGACATTGTTGTCTACATTTTACAGACAAAGAAATCCAGCTCAAAAGACTTTAAATCACTTCAATCCGTTTCCTCAAAAGCATCTACTTAGCACGTATAGGATATTGGCCATTGTGAAGGCCTGGGCATCTGATATTGAGCCAAAGAGACCACTTAAAGCCTATGCTTAAACCAACTACAGGTGCTAGTCTGAGGTCTTAGGGGCAAGTAACTGATGAATTCCATCTCTTGCCTGGATCCATGTTAAAATCACATGTACTCCAAATTTTCAAAATCATAGACATTTGTCCTCTATGAGTTTTTTCATTATCAGGAGTCATTGTACTATAATTCATAGGCCAAATCTAGTCTGCTAAGCCATTTTGTATGGTCCACAAGTTAAGAATGCCCCCCCCACCCCGCATTTTTAAAGTGTTGTTTTAAAAAATAAAAGAATTGTAAAAAGAGACATTATGGCCCATAAAGCCTTAAAATTTACTTTTTGGCCCTTTATAGTAAAAGTTTGCTGACCACTGATCTTTATGAAGGAAGGTTAAATTTGGCTTCAAGTTCTTTTCCATGAGGGCTAAATAGCTTTGTACAGACACTATGTGTTGTTGGCCTTAGGGTTTTTGTGATACTAAGAATTATTTATTTGTAGCTATGTTCTAATCATTGTGGAAAATATTTTCTAGCTTATCAATTCTATTAAACTTCAAACTAAGCCCAGGTAGGCACTATTGTTATTCCATTTTTTCCAGTTAAGAGACTTAGGCTCAGGATAGTCAGGTATCAGAGCATACGGTCTGACAACCAGGCAGGATTCAGGTCCCACTCTGTCCAGGCCCACTACTAGCCCAGAAGGCATTTATATGATAAAAAGAAAAATGTGTCCCTTCATGTTGGAGACAGACTACTGGGCAAGAGAATCAGGAGCTATATTTCAGGTCCACTTTTCTCCTTGGCCAAGCTTCCTGCACAACCATAAGCAGTTTGAGCCTATGATCCACTCTGCTATCCAATCCTGATGCATTAACCTATCTTCAGGGAGCATCTTCATGTTTTGTACCTTCTCCTGGGCACTGTGTGCTCACTTGTGACTTTGGCTTTTCTACAAGGAGGGTTTAGACTTCCTTTAGCATTATCACTGTGACCACCTCTGACAGACTCCTTGTTTCTCAGGCCTTGATTCCCCCAGCTCCCAATAAGACATTATTGTACTTTGCAGATACTGAATTTTTTTATCATTCCAAGGCCTGTGGCAACCCTGCATCAAGCAAGTCTACTGGTACTGTTTTTCCGATGGCATCTGCTCACTTTGTATCTGTTTCACATTTTGGTAATTCTTGTGATATTTCAAACATCTTCATTATTATTATATTTGTTATGGTGATTTGTGATCAGTGATCTTTGATGTTACTATTGTAATAGTTTTGGGGCACTGTAAACCATGACCATATGAGACGGTAAACTTAACAGATACTGTGTGTTCTGACTGTTCCACTGACCAGCAGTCCCTCCTTCTCTGTCTCCCTCTCTTTCTCCCTCTCTCTCTCTTTTCTTGGGATTCCCTATTCCTTGAGACACAATATTGAAATTATGCCAATTAATAATCCTACAATGGCCTTAAAGTGTTCAAGTAGAAGGAAGAGTCACAGATCTCTCATTTTAAATCAAAAGCTAGAAATGATTAAGCCTAGTGAGGGAGGCATATCAAAAGTCAAGACAGGCCAAAAGCTGGGCCTTATGTGCCAAACAGTCAAGTTGTGAACACAAAGGGAAACTCCTTGAAGGAAATTAAAAGTGCTGCTCTAGTGAACAAATGAATGATAAGAAAGTGAAACTGCCTTATTGTCGATATGCAGAAAGTTTTAGTGGTCTGGATGGAAGACCAAACCAGCCACAATATTCTCTTAAGGCAAAGCCTAATCCAGAGTAGGGCCCTAACTGCCTGCAATTTGATGCAGGCTGAAGGAGGTGAGGAAACTGCAGAAGAAAATTTGAAGCTAGCAGAGTTTGGTTCATGAGGTTTACAGAAGAAGCCATCTCCTTAACATAAAAGTGCAAGATGCAGCAGCAAATACTGATGTAGGAGCTGCATCAAGTTACCCAGAAGATGCAGTCAAGATAGGTAATGAAGGTGCTTACACTAAACCACAGATTTTCAATGTTGATGGAACAACCTTATATTGGAAGAAGATGCCATTTAGGAATTTCATAGCTAGAGAGAAGTCAATGCCTGTCTTCAAAGCTCAAAGGACAGAATGACTCTCTTGTTAGAGGCTAAAGTAGTTGGCGACATTAATTTGAAGTCAATGCTCATTTACCATTCAGAAAACCCAAAGACCCTTAAGAATTATACTAAATCTACCCTGCCTACATTCTATACGTGAAATGACAAATAGTTGTGCTTGGATGATGGCACAACTATTTACAATTCAGTTTACTGAACATTTTAAGCCCACTGTTGAGATCTACTACTCAGAGAAAAAGATTCCTTTCAAAATATTACCAATGACTGACAATGCAATTGGTCACCCAAGAGCTGTGATGGAAATTCGCAATGACATTAATGTTGTTTTCATGGCTGCTAACACAACATCCATTGTGCAATCCATGGGTCAAGGAGAAATTTCAACCTTCAAGTCTTATTATTTAAGAAATACATTTTATAGGGCGCCTGGGTGGCTCAGTCAGTTAAGCCTCCAACTTTGGCTTAGGTCACAATCTCATGGTTCGTGGGTTTGAGCCCCGCATTGGACTATGTGCTGACAGCTCAGAGCCTGGAGCCTGCTTTGGAATCTGTGTCTCCTTCTATCTCTGTCCCTCCCTATCTCATTCTCTGTCTCTCAAAAACAAATAAATGTTTAAAAAATTAAGAAATACATTTTGTAAAGGCTATAGCTATGATAGTGATTCCTCTGATGGATCTGGGAAAGTCAGTTGAAACCATTTTGAAAAGAATTATTCTAGATGCCATTAAGATTATTTGTGTTTTATGGAAAAAGGTCAAACACCAACATGAACAGAAGTTTGGAAGAAGTTGATTTCAACTTTCATGGATGACTTTGAGGGGTTCAGGACTTGAGTGGAGCAAGTAACTGCAAATGTGGTAGAAATATCAAGACAACTAAATTAAAAGTGGAGCCCGAGAATGTGACTGAATTGTTGCAATCTCATGATAAAACTTGAATGGATGAGGAGTTGCTTCTTACGAATGAGCAAAGAAGGTATTTCTTGAGGAGGAAACTAGTCCTGGTAAAGATGCCATGGAAATTGTTGATTGACAAAAAAGCATTTAGAATATTACATAAACTTAGTTGATAAAGCAAAGGCAGGGTTTGAGAGGATTGGCTCCAATTGTGAAAGAAGTTCTACTGTGGGTAAAATGCTATCGAACAGCATTGCATGCTACAGAGAAATTGTTCATGAAAGGAAAGTCAATCAATGCAGCAAACTTCATTGTTGTCTTATTTTAAGAAATTGCCACAGCCACTCTGACCTTCACCTTCTGCAATTACCACACTTATCAGCCAATAACCATCAACATCAAGACAAGACCATCCACCAGCTAAAAGATTATTACTTGCTGAAAGCTCAGATGATGGTTAGCATTTTCTAACAATAAAGTATGTTTATTTTTATTTTTATTTTTAGTTTATCATTATTTATTTCTTGAGAGACAGAGTGTGAGGGGGGAGAAGCAGAGGGAGAGGGAGACACAACCTGAAGCAGGCTCCAGGCTCTGAGCTGTCAGCACAGAGCCCAATGCGGGGCTTGGACCCATGAACTGTAAGATCATGACCTGAACTAAAGTCGGATGCTTAATTAACTGAGCCATCCAGGGGCCCCAAGTATTTTTAAATTAAGGTATGTAATTTCCTTTAGACATAATGCTATTGCACACTTAATAGACTATAGTACAGTATAAATATAACTTTTATATGCACTGGGATACCACAAACTTCATTTGACTTGCTTTAATGCAATATTCACTTTATTGCTCTGGTCTACAACTTAAAAATCTCATGAACTTGTGGAAATTAAACAACAACCTTTTGAACTATAAATTGATCAAAGAAGAAGTTAAAAGGCAATAAAAAGTTTCTGGAGACAAATGAAATAGAAACATGACATACAAGAATTTGTGGAAGAAAGGAAATAATTAAGAGTAGAGTAGAAACAGATGACATATAAAACAAAAAAATGATAAAAAATATTAACCAAACTAATTGAAAAGATAGAAAGATAATTGTCTCATTTGCAGAAGACATGATTTTATATACAGAAAATCCTAAACATTCAATAAAAAAACTGTTAGATTCAATCACTGAATTCAGTAAAATTTATGGATACAAAATTAACATACAGATATCAACAGCAATTCTATATATTAATAACAAAATTTCTGAAAAATAAAGAAATCAATTCCATTTACTATAGCATCAAAAACAGTAAATTGCCTAGTAATAAATTTAACTAAAGAAGTGAAAGATATCTACACTGAAAACGACAAGACATTGATAGGAAAAAACAGAAAAGACACAAATAAATGGAAAGATATCCCTGTTCATGGATTAGAAAAGTTAATATTGTTAAAATGTCACTACTACTGAAAGCCATCTATGGATTCAGTGCAACTCTATCAAGATTCCAATGAAATTGTTTACAAATAGAAAAAAAACACTCTTAAAATTTATATGGGACCACAAAAAGTCTGAATTTCCAAAGAAACCTTGAGAAAGAACAAAGCAAGAGATATCACACTTCTTGATTTTAAGCTAAATACTATAGTCATCAAAGCAGTATGGTACTGACATAAAACAAATAGACCATTGGAACAGAATTGAGAGCCCAGAAATGAACCCAAGCATCTATGGTCAAACAGTACTTCACAAGGTAACCAATAGTACTCAGTCGAGAAAAAGAAGCCCTTTAATAAATGGTGCTGGAATAATTAGATATTCACATGTAAAAGAATGAAACTGGGCTCATGTCTCACACCACTCACAAAAATTATTCAAAACAGATTAAATGCTTAATTTAAGACCTGAAACCATGAAACTCCTATAAGAAAACATTGGAACAAAGATTCTTAACATAAGTCTTGGTAATGAGGTTTTTGGATATGACACATAGAGCACAAACAACACAAAACACAAAAAAGTAGGATTGCATCAAACTAAAAAGCCTCTGCACACAAAAGAAAGACAACCTACAGAATGGGAAAAATATATTTGTGAACCATGTATTTGATAAGGGGTTCATATCTAAAACATGTAAATAATTCACGCAGTCAATAGCAAAAATAAAGTAAAATAAATAACCCAATTAAAAAAATGGACAAAGGGCCTGAATAGATTTCTTCAAAAAGTTTTGCAAAGGGCTAGCAGAATACATGAAATGATGCTCAATATCACTAGCTTTTAGGGAAATGCAAATTAAAACCACAGTGAGATATTACATCATGCCTATTAGAATGGCAATCAACAAAAACACAAGTGATAAAACAAATGCTGGTGTGGATATGGAAAAATGTGCATTGTTGGTGTGATTTTAATCTGGTATAACCACTCTGGAAATCAGTATGGAAGATCCTCAAAAAATTAAAAATAGAACTACCATATGATTCAGAAATTCCATGTCTGGGAATATGTCCAATGGTAAGGAAAAAACAAACTCAAGAAGCTATCTGTACCCCCGTATTCATAGCAGCATTATTTATAATAGCCAAGACATGGAAACAACTTCAGTGTCTATTGAGAGATGAATGGATGAAGAAGTTGCAATTATATAGATATAGACACAGATATAAAATGGAATATTATTCAGCCATATAAATGATAAAATTCTACCATTTGCAACAACGTGAAAATACCTTGAAGGGGCATTCATTAAGTGAAATATTGAAGTAAGTCAAACAAAGACAAATACTGCATGATCTCATTTATATGAGGAATCCAAAAAAATCATAGAAAAAGAGATCAAATTTATGGTTACCAGAGGTGGGGGTGAGGGAAGGAAGAATTGAAGGAAGATGGTCAAAAGGTGCAAACTTAAGGTTTTAAGATAAGTAACTACTGGGGATGTAATGGACAGCCTGGTGATTATAGCTAACATTACTGTGTGATATATAGGGAAGTTGTTAAGAGAGTAAATGCTAAGAATTCTCATCACAAAGAGAGATGTTTATTCTTTTCTTCTTTCTTTTCTTTTTATTGTATCTATACAAGAAGATGGAAGTAGTTAAACCTATTGTAATAATTTCAGAATATAAGTAAATCAACCATCATGATGTGCATGTTAAACTTATGCAGTGATGTATATCAACTATCAATAAAACTGAAGAAAAAAAAAAGAGGGGAGACTGAGTAATTCTACCCACTTGCTTCAGCCAGCATGGCTAGAGTGTCAAATGAGTAGGGAATCCTCTCCAAAACAGTCAGTAACTTATTTTGTGGACCCCTTGGGCTTCTCTCTAGAACCTTCTGGAAAGGCACATCCAGAAGGCACTGGTACAAGCAAAAAAAAAAAAAAAAAAAAAAAAAGGAGACAGGAAAGTCATCCAAATTTGGATTTTAAAAGTTCTATACCTTGGATTAAAGAGAAAATTGACAATAATTTTTGTATCAGAGAAGTGATAATTTAATTTACCCTAAAACAGCCATGTTAACAACATGCTTCTAATTGTGCAAAATATGAAGAAAAAAAAGAAAGGAATTATATTAAGGAGAAACTTTGTCTTGAAGACATGGAAAATGTTGGGTTCAAGGGACTCTTGTTTAGGTCTTCAGATGTTCTGCAAAGGTAGATATTACATTAGGGATTAAGGAACAATAGGAATGATGGTGCAGCATAGAAACATGGTTAAGAGAACGTAGAAAGACAGAGAAGTCTCGTTAGCTCTTATCTGTATTATCCCTAGACCATGATAACTATCCTCCTTTTTGACAGTCTCTCTTCTATCCTGCACATCAAATTAATCATCCTATAAATTGTTCATCATGTCACACTATTGCTCGAATACCCTTCAAATGGTTGTTACTGAAATTCAAATCCAATTGCTTTCCCATAGCATTCAATGAAGGGCTGCCAGATAAAATATAGGATACCCAGTTAAATTTTAATTTCAAATAAACAGTAATTTTGCTTGGGACAAACAATACCAAAAATTTCTTGTTGTTCACACAAAATTCAAATTTAACTGGGTATCCTGTAATTTTATTTGCTAAATCTTCAAATTCAAAGGGATTTCTAACCTGGCCCCAACCTCCCTCTGGAGCTTTATCTTCCTGCATTCCATTAAAATGGTTTTCTTGCCCCATGAAATGCACAAAGAATATTCTTATCTCCAAGCCTGGCTCCTACTGGCACCCTCACCTGGAGTGTCTATTTTATTTTTCACTCTCTGTCCAGCAAGGTAGTACATCACAGTCTCCAATATGTATTCTTATCCCCTGAGAAATTACATCTATGAGATGCATATGTTCCTCATTTGACACTTGATAAATACATATACTGTATCTATCACTCACACTGCTGATAAGATGGAATTCTTTGTTATTTAAGCCCTGAATTGTTATCCTAGTCTTCCCATTCCTGATCTAGATGTGTCCTTCATTATGGACATAGTCAGTGACTCAATATGGCTTGACCCTGAAACCGTAAAGCCTCTGAGAGTTTCAAGTGTCACTGTGGCAAGTGACAGAGTAGGCTTTAAACCCACTTAAGAATCAGTGTGTGTAACTCCTTTACCCTGGTGTTGATTTTTGTTGATTTGAGCCCTACTGAATTCTCTTTGAATTTTCCTTTCTATCTGTATGCATTCTACTTCATACCATTTCACTTACATGCTCTACAAGAGCTATGGCCACTGGGCCAGTTTCTCTGCCTGCAGTGTCTTTCCAAAGCTTCAACCACAATTTATTGTATTCAAGCCTGTCACCAATTTCTCTAAAACGACCCTGACCATGGTCTCTGTAAGTTCTGGAAACTTCATTTCTACCAAATGTATTGGCTTGTTCTTCCAGGTTGTTGATTTTCTGATGCTAATCTATTGTTTTGCTTTAGTTCATACCAGTTCCTTTCATGTGCATTTTTCACCCAAGTCACATCTTCTCTGAACATTCCCATGTCTCGCTTCCTTGTCCTATCTCCTGAAATCCTCTACTTTCCCATCTTGAACAATCAAAGTGTTTCCTCTCTACTCATATTTCATCTCCTTCAGAAGGCTTTCCTTGATTATCCTAATCAGAAGTCATAGAATCTTAAGTTTGGGAGGAAGACTTCAGACTTCATCTCATCTGATATACTAGTTTGTACATTCGTTTTCAGGATACATATTTTATCTTCCTCCTGGATACATACTTTGGGAAAGTTGGGAACTATGCATCATCCAGTCTAGATTATCTGCCATGCTTCAGAGGAGATATGTATGTATATATATGTATGTATATATGTGTATATACACATATATACATACATGTTTATGACACACATATGAATACACATGAGCATATATGTTTACAGATATACATATCTCAGTTCCCACTAGTTGAAACTAAGTATTTCATATGTCTTATCTAATAAACTTTAAATGTCTTATAGAGACAAAAAAAACAACTTTCATGGTCCTTAGATCTTAGGCAAATTACTTACTTTTTTGGTATTCGGTTTCCTTACCTGCAAATGTAGAGAATATTAGCTCCTACCTCATGGTGTGACTATGGGAGTGAATGACACAAAACACTCAAGGCAGCTTAACAGCTATGTTTGAAGACAAGTCTAAGTAAAAATGTGCTGAATAAATGAAAGATATTGTAGAGAGGTACTATATTTCCCACTATATGTAGGAAATATGACCTAACTCACAACATAAATGAGGCTGTGAAAAGACAAAGTACTGGGTAATGGGATTTACTGGAGACCAAATTCAGACAGCAAAATGCCTGAGTTGTAATAACTCTTACATGATAACTTGTTGGACCATTATTTATTATAATAAAGTGATCAAAAAGCCTAACGACTTTGAACCGTAGTTTATTTTTTAATAAAAATTAGAGAATTAAATCTTTGAAAACAATATAAAGGAGGCCTACAGTTCTTGCCCAGTGCTTTGAAATCCCCAGTAGAAATACATACAGCGTATTCTTGTACATAAAGCAGCTGTCATCCATAGCTTGAAGATGTAGGAAGCGGGAACAAAACATTAGGAACTCCTCAAAAATAAAGGAAACCAGTTTCAGCTACTTCTAATGTTTAGAAAAGTTTGCAAACATACTATTAGGTGTACTGTGATACTCTGATGCCATATATTTGAAGGCAGTAAGTGAAACCTCTTTAGGCTTCCCACGCTCCTTGCAGTCATGGACTTGTCTACCGCTGCTCTGTTTTCTTCGCATCAGCTCAGTGGAGCTGTGTACCCTCTTCAGCCTTCTCCACTCAGACGGGAGAGTTAATGCAGTTAGATTGCTCCTGGGCTTCTAGCCGGACTACTTAAAATGATATTACTTCCATCTGTGACGTGCATCACCAGCAGTGCTCACATTTGAGGGCAACAGCAAACAGACAACTAAGTCCGCGCGAGCTGGAAGGGAAGCCGCGTTCCCCACTGAAACCGAAGACAGTGACAGGGCTATCAATCTGTCAATTTCCTCAACAGGGGCACAGGCCTCCACCTACTTGATGGGGCTCTTGAGCAAGGCCAATTGCTCCCAGTTCGCAGGACCGGAAGGGAACTTTGCTCACGGATCACGAGCCCATTTTGACAACACGGGATTGATGCAATCAGAGTAAAAACTTAAATCAGGCCTTTGTTCTGATAAATGCCATATTGTAAGAAAACCCTCCTTGGGCCAAAAAGAAAAGTATAAAAAGCACCCATTACGCAGAATTCCTTGAGGATGAAAAGACATAATGCGGAAAATAAAAAATCAAGCTGAAGTATTAGGCTCAGGGTGTGACAAATGGTCAAAACTAAATAAAGGGTGCCTGCAGTTATTTGCATACTTAGCACTCATATACACAGATATTCATGTGCAAACACTCAGGTGGCCCTTTTCCAGGTTTATTGTTTATTATTATTCCTTATTTTAAAATTCTGTTCCTTGTAGAGCATTGTTCTCAAATTATCTGTGTGAACAACTAATTTTTTAAAAAAATTTCCAATCTGACACAAAAATAAAGTATAATAAAAACTGAGTTACTAGAAAAATGGATATCATGGTAATATCAAAGTGCTTGTTTCTCATATTCTGAGTTTCTCTATTTATCTTGCTGTGGATTGGTAGCAGTTTGCTCTGCACATCGTTCTTTATTTTTTTTTTAATTTTTTTTAACGTTTATTTATTTTTGAGACAGAGAGAGACAGAGCATGAACGGGGGAGGGGCAGAGAGAGAGGGAGACACAGAATCGGAAACAGGCTCCAGGCTCTGAGCCATCAGCTCAGAGCCCGACGCGGGGCTCGAACTCACGGATCGTGAGATCGTGACCTGAGCTGAAGTCGGACGCTTAACCGACTGAGCCACCCAGGCGCCCCTGCACATCGTTCTTTAAACAATGATGTTTTAGGTATGTTCTACATGGTTTAGTACAAAGGACTATTCTCACAAAAATGGTCAAGGAACATAAAAGATTTTTGTTTGTGATAGATAAAGTCAGTAACAAACTGCACCCCAACTAGTTGAATTTTGGAAGAGTAGCCATTATCTTCTCTCGTCCACTCATCAGCTTCAAACATGTTGGTATACTTTCAAAGCACCCACAAATACTGGGCTCTGTGAAGGCTGTAACTTCTGTCATTTGTATTTTTTTATCAACAGAATAGATATTTTAGAGTTTAAAAGTGCTGAGAAGGGGCACCTGGGTGGCTCAGCCTGTTGAGCGTCCAACTTCAGCTCAGGTCATGATCTCACAGTTCATGAGCTCAAGCCCCACATCAGGCTCTGTGCTGACAGCTCAGAGCCTAGAGCCTGCTTCAGATTCTGTGTCTCCCTCTCTCTGCCCTTCCCCTCTAGCACTCTGTCTCTGTCTCTCTCTCTCAAAAATAAACAAACACCTAACAACTTTTTTTTAAAAAAGGGCTGAGAAAATATATTTCAGCATTAGAAAAATTTAACTTAACATTTTTTATTGTTTATTTATTTTTTGAGACAGAGACAGAGCATGAGCAGGGGAGGAGCAAAGAGAGAGGGAGACACAGAATCTGAAGCAGGCTCTAGGCTCTGAGCTGTCAGCACAGAGCCCAACGCGGAGCTTGAACTCACAGACTGTGAAATCTTGACCTGAGATGAAGTCAGATGCTTAACTGACTAAGCCACCCAGGCATCTGAGGAAAATGTAACTTTAAATATGTGAGTCATTTGTACTTGTATAAGGTAACCCAGTAAGTCATTTATATCTGTACGAATAGACAAAACCCAATCAATTCTTTATATGATTGTGCATGTAAATTCACTCTTTAAAAGGTTTTGAGTCTTCTCTTATCAACACTACTCTTCATCTCAGCTCTCCCTCTGTGTTTACTCCATGTGTTCAGACACTCTGGGCTTAAGCTATAGGCTGGAAACTCTGTGAAAGGCATAAAGATTCTCCTAAGTGCAGAGGGTGAATACATTAAGATGTAATGGAAGAGAGATGATACTAAACCAGGAAGCATGGGAATGAATTCTAGTTATAGCAACATTACTTAAAATTATAAGACTCCAGATTGTTCAAGTTTAAAGAAGCTCCCTGAAGATCATGTTCAATCTCCTTATTGTAAATGTGCAAACCAGAACAGAGACTCAAGAGTAGTTGGTCTGTAGCAGGATCAAGAATCAAAAATCTGGCTCAGAAGGCCAGGGGGCAGTAATTAAACCGAAACTATTACTGACTTATTTGCTTTTTCTCCACCTAAGACTCTGATTTATAAAATTGAAAAAAATATATGCCTTTGTTCATTTACTCAATTACCAATGCCTATTATATATAATCCTATATGCAGAAAAGAGTTCTCCAGATGAAACAAGTCCAGTCAGGATCAGGCTTTCTTATTGTCTTTACCATTATTAGATACAAGTTTAAAGTGTACTGTTAGAGAAATGTTTCTCCTATTTTTAATCTTTCCACTTCAATCACTCCCACAATACTTACTCAAAAAAAATTAAAGAAAAACCATATGGGAATATATAATGTAGAATTTCAAAAATCCTGAAGATAGTTGTTGGTGACAAAGGACAGCCAAAATTGGGCTAAGATATTTCTACACACATGCTGCAAGAGACAAGAGTGTGAAGAGCTTCCAGCAATTCATTTCAATGAGTTCAATAGAGATTATTTTAATACATAGTAACATCAGTCATTGATTGAGCAGCTACAAATGCTGGGCACTTAATAAATGTCATCATATTTTTTGGTAAGTACCATACAGTGCATGATGGATTCAAAGAATGAAATTCCGAAAAGTTAAATAATTGTGTCCGTTTACACAGCTAGACAGACAGACAGGCTTAAATCCCAGGTGGCTTAGTATGTGCCAGATATTACAGGGAGATTGATTCATGCACGATTTCATTTAACCCTCTCAACAAACTTCAAAGATAGGTATTATTAGGAGCACCTGGGTAACTCAGTCAGTTAAGTGTCCAACTTTGGCTCAGGTCATGATCTAACAGTTTGTGGGTTTGAGCCCCACATTGGGCTCTGTGCTGATAGCTCGGAGCCTGGAGCTTGCTTCAAATTCTGTGTGTGCCTCTCTCTCTCTGCCCCTCCCCCACTCATATTCTGTCTTTCTCTCCCCAAAATAAATAAACATTAAGAAATTAAAAGAGGTATTATGATAACTCAGATTTAAAGATGGAATTATCCATATCAGATTAAGAAATTCAGCTCAGTTAATACAATGAATAAGCCACAAAACTGAGATTCTGCATGTAGTGCCCATGCTTTATTCTCCAATACCCTTTTCCTCCTGGCAGCAAGGGGCAGGATACTCAACTAAACTCCACTCACGCCTAGCCCATGATATTTTGCAGTCCATTTTGACTTCCAAATGAGCTAGTAGAACTGGAAAGGAATGACCTTTCTTATCTAAGATGAATACATTTCCAATTATTGCACACTCCTGTCACATTGCATCATTCAACATTGCTTCCTAATTCACAGCCCTCCAAATTGTCAGAATTTCTCTGGACACTTTAATTATTGAAGTTTATCTAAATAAAAAAAAAGGCACTGTGAAATTTGTCAGAAGACTGATTTTGTACCACTATCAAAGCAAATGCTAAATACTTTGTATGAGCTTATTAAAAAGTATTTAATGAAAAGGTATAAACTTCTAGTTACAGGATGTAATGTACAACACAATGACTATAGCTAACACTGCTGTGTGATACATAGGGAAGTTGTGAACAGAGTAAATCCTAAGAGTTCTCATCACAAAAAGAATTTTATTCCTTTTTCCCCTTTTCTCTCTTTATTGTATCTATGTGAGAAGATGGTATTGTGGTAATCATTTCACAATATACGTTAATCAAATCATTAGGCTGTACACCTTAAACTTACGTCAATTATTTCTCAATAAAACTGGAAAAAATTATTCAATAGACTTATGCTCAAACTTTCTTTCTTCTTCTTTTTTTTAATCCCAGAAGAGATGGAATTCCTCTGGATGTTTTAGAAAAGCTACAAGGTGACTAGATGCAATCATTTTGATAGGGCAGAATCATCCCCTTGTACACTAAAGATAAACTTTGTTTTCTTCTTGTGAGTGCAAGGACCTCCTAACACTGTCATCTGATTAAACTTCCATGCAATAAACATTCACTGAGTACCTACTGTGTGCTATGGTTGAAGTATAAGTAGTCATGGTTTTCACCTTCACAGAATTCTGAACCTATGATTCACAAGGCACAAATAACTTATTCGATGAAAAAATAACAGCAGGAGAAGTACAGAAAATATTATGGAATCACAGGTGAGTAAGCACCCGTTTCCATCCTGGTGGTCAGGGAATGCTCTAAGAGAAAAGGAGCCATTTTCTTCTATCTTTGAAGTATTAGCATCAATTTACCAAGTGGGACAAGGGTTAGAACATTCTCTGAAAGAACTGTATATATATTGAGAGTATGGGAAATGTAAAACATGGGAAATAAAATGGTAGATTTGAAAGCATATCCTATAACTGCAGGAAAAAGTGAAACATTAATAACATGATATTTTAATCATCAAAATATTTGATATCCTGTATATATAATTTATGATGAGTGTCTCCTGAATTTCTTTTGGGGAGGTGGTGTTCTCTGTTGGATCTTCAGGCCTACTAAATATGACCCTTTGGGCTTACCTGTGCATGTCGGCCTATGTGATATTTCAGATATATCCTTTTTTGCATCAAAAAGTTAAACTCAAGAATGATTTGCTTTCAATATGGAAATGCAAAGTTTTAGTTGCTCTTTTTTGTAAATAACAATTCTCTCCTTCCATTTGAGATATGGGGGACTGGAGTTGGATGAGAAAGGAGATTAGTGGGGAGAATGGGGGACTCTTGATAAAAGATCTTATTTCCACAGAATTCATTCTTAATGCCAGGAGACAGAGGATTGATTGCATTTGAATCCATGTGGACTCTATGCTTTTCTGATGTATTGTGGGTTATTTAAGGGTAGAACATATGCCCTCAGAAATATTTGCATAAACATTTCAGCAAGATTCCACGATCTTACTTCTCTACATGACAGATCTGTGAACATTTCAGGAGCAGATTTCCACAGACACTGACTGAGATTTATTCCAGAAAATGAAAGTTCCAAATGTATGCTAATCGAGAAAGCATTATCCATGGTAGAGGGCATAAGCCAACCAATTAGCCAATGAATAGAAATAAGAAAGAAGGATATCTAACTTTCTAAAGGTAAGGATTCAGAGAAGTTCTATGTTTCCTGTTTTGTTTTTTTAAAGTGTTGGTACTTATACAATAACTTTTTAGGAAGAGTTATAAAACAATAAATATTGACTATGAAGTAATCACAGAGTGTAAACAAGCCAAAAGAAGAAAAACATAAACTGTATTTCCAAAGCATTCAACAGTTGTTATTGTTGTTTTCTGATTATATAAGCAGTAATCTAGGCTTGTTATGAAACATTTAAAAAAATATAGAACCATGTATTCCCACTACCCCACTGTTAGCAATCTGTTGCAGAATATCCCATCCTTCCTTTCTAGGTATGTGCGTATGTGTGTGTGTGGGGGGGCAGTGGGTGGGCAGTTATGTGTATTATTTCTTCTGTAGATAGGGAGTAATACATAGGCAGCTTTTGACATTGTTATCTGAATGCATGCATTCATATCTTGGATATTTTTTAAGAGATGACACCCTGTTTTCTCATTGTTTCTAACTTACCTACTTATCTATTTAGTTATTTTTAAAACTCTGGATTCCTGCAATAGAGGTATTTTGTTGTTCATGAAGGCAGAAGAAGCTGTTATACAAATATTGGATATTGTTGATATTTTCTTCATTTTTTTTGTGTTTTAGTTATTCTTGTGAGAGAGAGAGACAGAGCATGAGTAGGGGAGGGGCAGAGAGAAAGGGAGACACAGAATCTGAAGCAGGCTCCAGGCTCTCACCTGTCAGCACAAAGCCCGATGGCGGGACTCGAAGTCACATACAGTGAGATCATGACCTGAGCTGAAGTCAGACGCTTAACTAACTGAGCCACCCAGGCGCCCCTCTTCTTTTTTCTAAGGCCATAAATAAATTTATTACTCCTTGGACAGGTTTTTTCTTCCTTTGTTAGGTGGGTTGGTCATTTGCAAGGAAAGCAATCTCTGGATATGCAGAAACACACATTCACTCCCCAATCCATGACCTTATAATTAGGAGATAATAGACATATCTTGAAATATAATACTACTAAGAAGAATAATACAAACTATCCTCTTCTAACAGTGTCAACCAAGTCATATGACTACTGAAAATACTTGCTAAGGAATAGAAACAGGTTTCACTATTTACTTCCCTATTTTCCCCTCACAGTTCTCAAAGAAGACTATAATCTGGTAGAAATTTGAGGTCCAAAGTTATTTCTACGTTAGAGCTCCTGAGATGAGAATATAGAAGTATTTCAGTCCAAAAGGTGATAGCCAGTGAGAAATTGCCATGAGTCCATTAGAAATGGAAGAAAGTGAGAACTGGTCTTCTAAGTCACAGGGTATCTTTCATATAGAGAGGTCGACCCTATAGAAATTTCCATGTTCTTGAAATCTTATTTTACTTAATCTTTTGCTAAGGAATTACCAGCATATCTTGCATTCTTTTTGATAGCAAATCCCAGTAGGGCTGAGCCATATGTTACCCCTTAGTTCTTGGAATAGAGTGCTTAGGTTAGTACTTTGGAAGCTCAAGACCTATAAATAACTCCTCAAGGAAACACCATTATATAGGAGAATATAACCTTAAAAAAGACTGACATTTGGATATTGGTCAAAATATTACCCCTTAGCATTAAAGTATGTCATCACAGTGTCAAAATATTGTGACACATTATGGTGTCACATCAGATGAACCCCCACAAAGTACCAGGCTAAGCAATCCATTTACACATATTTGCGCAAAGGAAATCCTTTTTGATATTCTAAAGGGTGGTGAGCAGCTTGAAGAGAGGGCAGTGTGTAATTTATGCACTTGATTTGGAAACTGGCCAACACATTTTGGGAAGATAGACACAGAAACTGCTCATCAAGCTGATTAACAAACACAAACAAGGGATGATTCTTGTTAACAGCACCAGGTTGAGAAATACCAAAATATTGTGTTTCCCATTAGACACTTGCAAGACTAGCCGTGGGCACCACTTCAGATGTGTTATTGTTTGTGCTGCTAGCTTTCTCCAGGTGGGATGAGAATTTAATTTATAGTAGAGAGAGTCCTGGCATTTCTTGTTACCCCATTATTTGGGAGGGTGTGAACATTTTTATATAGTAAGAGACTGATTCTCAACTCTGGTTGCATATCAGATTCCCTTGGTGTTATGGATTGAATGTTCCTTTAAATTCATAAATTGTAACCCTAATCCTAATATGATGATATTTGGAGGTGGGACATTTGGAAGTAATTAGGCTATGGGAGTGGGGGCCGCTATGGATGGGATTAGGGCTCTTAAAAGATAAAGCCAGAGAGCGAACTCACTCCTACTCCACGTGAGGATACAGAAAGTCAGCAGTCTGCAACTTGGTAGACAGTTCTCACCAGAATCCAACCAGGCTGATACCCTAACCTCGGACTTCCAGCTTCCAAAACAATAAGAAATAAATCTCTGTTGTTTATAAGCCACCCAGTTTATGGTATTTTGTTATAGCAGCCTTTACTAAGACATTTGGGGAGTTGTTACAGAAACATCAATGGCCTGGGTTCCCATCACCAGTAATTTTGATATAACTGATCTGTGGGTGGGAAGGAGGCCATGCTTTGGTATTTTTTGAAAGCTTTTCAGATGATCATAATATACAGGCAGTTTCATAGGCTACTCAAAGTGTAATCTTCAGATCGTCAGCACCAACCCCACATGGGGGCTTGAAAATACAGAATTGAGTCCCACCCAGACTAACTGAATCAGAATCTGCATTTTAACATGATTCCCCAGTGAATTATGGACACATTATATTTTGAGAAGCACTACCATAGAGGAAGGAAACAGAATAATAGATATTTACCAATATTTGATAATAAAATAATACTGATTAAAATAACAGTCATAGCCAATGCATTTTAGGTGTTTACTATGTGCCAGGCACCTTCTCTAAACACTTCACATGCATTAACCCCATTAATTCTCAAAGCAACCCAGAAGGGATATATTTTCATTGTCTCTATTTTCCAGTTTTGAGATAATTGACATAAAACATTGTGTAAGTTTAAGATGTACAACATAATGATTTGATATATGGGTATACTTTGAAATGATTATCACAATAAGTTCAGTTAACATCCATCACCTCACATAGTTACAATCATTTTTTGTGTGTGATGAAAACTTTTAAGAGCCATAATGTTTGTTCCTATTTTTTTTAACGTTTATTTATTTTTGGGACAGAGAGAGACAGAGCATGAACGGGGGAGGAGCAGAGAGAGAGGGAGACACAGAATCTGAAACAGGCTCCAGGCTCTGAGCTGTCAGCACAGAGCCCCACGTGGGGCTCAAACTCACAGACCATGAGATCATGACCTGAGCAGAAGTTGGATGCTCAACCGACTGAGCCACCCAGGCGCCCTTTTTCCTATTTTTTAAATGAGAAAGCTGAGAGAACTTGAGCAAGTTCTCACAGCTATTGGTGGCAGATTGGGCCCCTGCAAGAATTTCTCCTCTGTATTAAAAAATAAAACACAGAGCTTCACAGCCAATGGTGAATGAAGTTGAAGAATCTGACATTCTAACTTGCTGGCCTAATTTAGCAATGCTGACTCCACAGTGATGAAGGTCTACATGAAATGTGAATGGCTTTGCCATCATTACCTATAAAAAATTATAGTCAACATAGCCAAGATGAATATCCAGTAAATGTAAGATATTCTAGGGGCAATCTAGGGGCACTGTTATCTCTAAGGTATTCAAGGATCAGATCAGATTTAAGATTTTGAATTTGCATATTCACTTCATTCCAGGATCAGGAAGCCATTTGATTTCAGTCAAGGCCACAGAGTCATAGGTAACATCTCCAGAAAGGAAATATGGCACTAATGCTTTTTCTTCTTCTTCTTCTTCTTCTTAAGAAGAGTTGCATTTGGGGAGTTATTTTCTCAAAGCAGCAAGGTTTCCCCTGATCAATCAAAAATAAATATTTTTCTATTAGGTGCTAAAGGAATGTTTGTTGAGGTAATGAATATGTATGTATACAAAGTGCCCTTTCAAAGGAAATTTTACTCTGTTTTTTGACATTACATACTGGAAGCCCTTGAAGTGAATGTGGCCCATACATGGGTTTTATTGGCACATGTGGACTTTTTTTTTCCCTTCAATGAGGCAACATCAAATATCAGGGGATTTCACTTACAAAAACAGACATAAAATCCAGCTTCTAGCTTTTCTTTTAAAATTGGAAAATCTGGCAACACTGAGCCTGTATTCCTATGAACAACAATCATTTAATACTGCATGGCTATTCTCACAGTAGTGAAACACATGCTAACAGGTTACCTGTTGCCCCACCTGTACTGGGCTGAATGGTAGCTCCAAGAAATATTTGTCCGTGTCCTAATTCCCAGATCCTGCAAATATTGTTTTATGGTAAAAGAGTGAATGTAGCCCTAGATGGCAAAAGAAATGATTAAGCGTGATCTTGAGAGGGTAAGCTTACCCTGAATTATCAGGGTGGACCCTCAATGCCCTCATATGTATCATTACATGAAAAAGGCAGAGAGAGACAGACATACAGAGAATGTGGCCAAGGTGGAGCAGAGGTAGATGTAGTTGCAAGCCAAGAAATGCTAACAGCCTCTAGAAGCTAGAAAAGGCAAGGAGCAGAGGGAATACAGCCCTATGAACATCTTGACTTTGGACTTCTGGACTACAGAACAGTGAGAGAATAAATTTCTGTTGTTTTAAGCCACCCATTTTGGGGTATTCTGTTATGGTAGCTCTAGGAAACTAATATACTACCACTTGCACATAGGTGTCCATGCATTTACACGGGTGAAATTGCTCATTTTTTATTAGGATACAGACATTTTTGTTGGATAAAATGGACAAAGTAGGACATTGTAGCAGTAGCAACAACTCCTATCTCCTAGGGCATGGTATTCTCCAAATCTAGGCAGTGTCTCTTACACTAGATCTAGTTTATATTTGTTCATTTTTGTCCTTTGCCAGGATACTGTTATCTTAATATAAAAGATAGGGCTTTCCAATTGATTTATATTTTTATATTCCAACTTTATAAAATGCCAGAAGGAATATATTTACCATCAGGTATGAAATAAATAATATAGGCAAATAATCCTTGGAGACTGAATATTCCATAGACCTCATTTTACAAAGGGGAAAATTAGACCTAGGGAGAAAAATGAGGCATCCAAGGTCATAGAGATAATTAGAGCAGAGACAGACACCAATCATCTCATACCTGGTTAATTGTTCATTTCCCATTCCAGCTCCCTTTTATGACCATGTGAGCCCTAACTCTTAATTTTTGATCATTGAAATAAGGTTGACTGTGAAAACCGTTATTAGACTGCCATTTTTGTTTAAAAGTAAGTATAAACATGCTCTGAACCTATGAAAGGAGATGCTTTAAGTCCATCTCAAATTAGGACTTTTTTCTAAGCAAATTAATTTATCCATAACATTTAAATTACTTCATGTTTAACTATTAAAAGGTCTTGTCATAACATATGCATTGTCTAAATCACTAAAGAGTATGGATATTAAGAGAAATTGGACAGGGACAACTCAACTGGTGACTTTCTCAAGGTAAGAGAGAAATGCGAGAGAATATATACTAATCCATTTATTAGAAAGGTTTCAAAAGTCTTAAGAAAACCTGAAAAACATGATTGCACTGTACAATTTGAGGGTTAATATAGAAAGTTCAGTACTCAAAGGATACTATAAATTAATATTGTGTACCAGTGTTCTTTTGGTAGATGAAAAAAAAAGTAGAGTAAAGCTTTTTAATTAAATTTTTTCTAAAAACAATTTTTTTAAAGCAATCACAGACACTCCAATAAGGCAAGAGCTGACTGATAAAGTGTTGCATTAGCTAACTTTTACACCTTTCTAAGCCTCAGGTGGCCAAGTCACATTTGGACTCTATTCTGCATAAATTTCACACTCCAACACAACAGCAATATTTTCTTTAATGCTGAGCCCAAAGCTCCCTAAAAACACATGGAGTCTGCATTGCTGGAACTAATTCATGAAATAATAAGGATTTCTGCAACCAGTCAGAAGGCATATTAAAATGCCATGTCAATATTTGGCTGTGCCAAGAACCTACCATTCCCAGTGATAAGCTTGATTCACTAATGCCCACTATAACCCTTACACGATAAATGCTTTTCCAGAGTTCCTGAATAAATTCAGTGGCTTTCACCACATCTAGTTCTAGCCATGCCACAGCCTGTTTTTTCAAAGTCAAGAATATTCAGAATTTGAGTATCATTTATATATCCTTCTTTTCATGAGCAGAGGTACTAGAGATAAAAACAACTGACCCTCTCTTAAGAAAAAAAATCAAATATTTGAGTATAGAAATACTTATTTTTACTGGCTCAAATAATAGATTTATTTTAATCCACTTAATCTGAGATGCTGAAAGTTAATTTTGGCAACCGTTGTCTCTGGATATGAATAGCCTGGATGTTGTTTATTTCTGAGACCCATCTATCATGGCACATGATGGTCTGTATCACCCTCTGCCCTTCCAGAATGCTCAGTTAGCTCCATTTGACCATGTTATTGACTATTTGGTCCTTACATCGTCTCCATCACACCAAATCTTGGCTAATTAACTAGAGGTGAGCCCTAACTGATAGGAGAAAATTTCGAGTAGATCAGGGCAAAGAGTAGGGAAACACACACACACACACACACACACACACACACACACACACAGAGTCAAACCTCCTGTATCATGGTCAGAGCACTAGAATGATGAATCATGAACTGTATTCTGCAGAGGTCTCTGGCACCTTTTTGGAAGTAGAACAATCTGTCTCTAGAAGAATCTACTTTTATTCAGAACATTTCTATCTTCATCATCCATAGATCTAATGGGCCAACTTTCCATATTATCATCTTCATATAAAATCCCATCTTCCCACGCCTTACTGAAGAAACATGAATGAGTCTGTTTCTTGCAAGCAAGAAAGAAATTAACTAAAAACATTATATAAACCTAAGCATTCATCTGATGATGCTGCACCATTCTCCAGGTTTGATTATGTACTATTTGAGATATCTTTTTACTTCCTGCAGAGATCCTGCTGTTTCATAACCACTTTGTTTGATGTTATATGGGCATCTAAAGTATAGCCATCTTGATATGCATTGCTCAATAAGACCTAATCTAGCACAGACACATACTGGCTACAGAGTATACCAAAATACTTTAAAGCTCAAATGTGCACTTCCCCAACTGCTCCTTGCTGGGTATTTTAAGGCATTGGTTGATTAAATATCTGGTATCATTAACTCTAATTTTAACTTCAATTAAATGTTTAGGCTCCATTTAGTCTACACTCACAAAATGGTGAATCAAGGTTCTAATTTCCAACATTTTGTAACATGATTCTTCAGTTTCAGAACATTTTCTATGTTGTTTTCAACATCCTAAAGTACTCATTTACTATATCCTAAAAAAAATTCATCATGTAAATGTCATATTGAAGTTAAAACTAACATTAAGTTAAAATTTAATTTGACATGTTTCTGGGAGTACCTATCTAAATCCAAACCAGCTATGTGTGTACAGATGTATGTGTACACATGCGTGTGTGTGTGTGTGTGTGTGTGTTAAAAAATCACCTTTTGGTTGTGAATTACAGATGAAAAATAATTTCTAAGAAATGATAAATTCAGACACTTTTGACATCTAGATGAATTGGTTAAAATTTTCAGAATCTCCCTTGTCTTCTCTTCATGAACTAAAATTTTTACTTAAAGGTATATGAAATTAAACACTGAGCTTTGGGGTACCTTGAATTTTTCCTTTTTTTTTTTGAAAGTAGTATAACAATTTTGGCTCTTGACCCTTTGGTTCCAACATGTAATAATTTGTATACTACACACACAGAATCCTTCTTCAAGAAAAATGTATTGTTTTAGCATAGACAATGATATTCCAGGCTGAATAATTCAATGTCTCAGAACTTCTGATGTTAATGTTTAATGTCCTTGACATTCCTCCTATGTAAAGTGATCAATGATAGATCTGGGAGTGAAATTTAGATCAAGGACCTTAACTGATCAACAAGTCAACAGTTATTTAGTGAACTGTTATATACTTAGCACTGGAACAAAGCCTGTAGGAAATGTAAAATAAAGATAAGTCATAGTTTCTTCCTTGGAAGTGGTTCTAACCTGGATAAGGAGATAATATTTAGGCATAAGAAGCCGTGAGATAACTACATAGGACAAAATAGAACTAAATGTATGGTTGTCGGGTACCAACTATTAGATGTCAGTACAGGGAAATGACTGCATCCTACAGTGGAGGGGGGAGCATAATGGATTGAACCCTGCACTGATAGAGGAAAGGCTGTGAATTTACCAGAGTTGTGCTCTCTACATTGTCTACAGAAACACTGCTACATAAAATAAGCCACCATTTTAAGTCAGACAACTTTTCTTCCCCAGTACTGAATCTAATCACAGGCAGCCTGAGTACCACCTACATACGTGATTCCTAAGGCTCAAGAAACCTCTGTCCCTCCATCCTCCCAATGGTTCCCCTCTGGCCTTTCCTGAATCAGGTGCACCATTCGATCATTTGGATTATTTTTGAGAAAATATAAAATAAATGTGGGTTTTAAAGTCACAAAACGTTTAGCCTGGTTCTCACCTGGTTCTCCTGTTTTCAATGTGTGACCCTGGGATGATTACTCAGACTCAGTTTTCATGTTGATAATAAGATTGTTAGAAAGTTAAATGATAGAATATATGACAAGCACCCAGCCTATATATGAAGTATTGTGGAGAGTGTAAGATCTCTCCCAGTCATGTTATTTATCCCCCTCCTCAATAAAACCCAGTTAACAAATACACGTTATCTGAAAACTTCAGAATGAGCTATATGAAATTACCAACATTCAACTGTTTTGTTTCACAAAAATGACAATGTTATATTATTCAGCCTAACATTACATCAATCTATTTTTCATCATTAATATATTTTGTCCCATCCTATAATCAAATTAAATAGAGTTACTGGTCTCTTGGGATTTTGAAGGAGGGCTATAAAAGGCAGGTTTTGATTTTGGTTGTGGTAGACGAAAATCCAAGTTTTGGAGGTTAGTTTTCTTAGCACCTCTAATAGGGTCATTAGACAGAAAGCGAATGTCATTACTGAGCATGCAGATTTGAACAAGGAATAGAAAGAGAGGAAAAATAGAATAATGAAATATTTCTGTACAGGGCAGGTCTGACTCTTTCCCTCTTAATTCTTCCTAGCCTCCCCACAGCCTGCACACAACACTGTCTTTGGTGGGCACAACAGAAACCAGTCGACTGCTAAGTTGGCTGGCATCAGCCTTTCCAAAGTAGCACAAATCCAGTAAGGACATAAGCTACTCAAGAAACTATACGTTTGTTTACTGTATATGCTTTTAACTGTTCCCAGATAAAACCTCCATTTGTCAATGACCCAGCAGGGAGTAAATGAAAATGCTTATTCAGACCCCTCAGCAGAGAGAGCTCCCTTAATCCGCTCACTGATGAGATAACGCTGTAGGATTACAATAATCAACTTGCAGTATGTCCTCTATTAGTGCTTAAAACTATAGCAGTTCATAAGCACTAGGAGATGTTTCTTCATTTACATAATATAGTGACAGACTTTCACCCTTCTGAGACCATCCATTATCTCCCTATCCCTTCCTTGAAGTATTTCAAATGGATACAATTATATTGAGGACCATTTAACAATCACATTCTAAATACCTGAACTTATAAGTATGTATATATATACACATATACATATATTTGTGGGTGGAAGGGTATATAAATAAGTGATATATATATATATGTATATATGTATATATCAGTGTGTATGTGTGTGTGTATGTCCCATCACTTACTTAAATCACCAAATTATAAACATATCTAGATATTAACAGTGACATTAAGCTTCTCAGCTTCCTCTCAGAGTGAGAATTACAATGAAGTGTCTGTGAGCCTGGTATGTAAATAGGGAAAGTAATAATGCACAGACTCTTCTTAAAATACTTTCTATATCACTATTAGTTTATGCGGTGACATTTTAAAGTTATTTCCCTCTACATCCTTTCCTAGTTAGCCAACGTAATGCCCACTGACAAAGAGAGAAGGCACTTTCTGATACACATTTTTTTTAAGTTGGTTAAAATTCATGTTATGAAATTGCAAAAGTTTAGATAATTCATTCAAACTTGGCTTTTTTCCATGCACTTTTCTAAAGAAAATTTAAAGTGTCAAAAATACATATCTTGTGCTCATTATTAAATGCTAAATACCACAGTGTTTTGAGCTGCCTCGTGGCCATTGTAAAGAAAACAGGTGTTCTGATAGATTATAAAGTGTGAGTCAGATGATGTGTAGGACAGAATTTTAATGAAGCTGCAAGCACAGAACTCTGACTGGCCTCTTGAATATGATGCTAAAACCCTGAAAGTAGTTTTAAAGACAAAATAGCAGGAACACAACTCAGAAAGCATTCATTAATAATCAACAAGTAAATGGGATGTGGAAAATCATTACATTGAGGTGCCTTAGCATTTCAATGCAATTTAATATAGCATTAGCCTAAGGAGAAGGTAGGTATAATTTGAAAGGACATCCAAGTCTTTGTGAATATGCAAATATACAAAGAATGTGTCTTAATCACCACATTAAGTTACTAGTCAAGACCACAAGCATGCAAAAACCACAGTTCTACATACAGAGATGCCACTGGAGATGGAAAAAAGGCTCAGGAGTGTGGCATCAAGGAATAATGATCAATTAATTAGTTCCTATATAGAGATCTTTTGTGAAACCATACTTTTCTACCTTTTGTTTTTCATTAAAATGTCTAGAAAAGAGATGTAAGAGAAAAGGTACTTGGAATTTTAGGTGTGTGATGGAATTTCCAAAGAAAGAACTAGTCTACAAATAGGCAGCTCTTACATTGTGGGGAAGGAAAGAACTTGCATTAAGTTAGTGATATCTCATTAACTATGAATTTGTTACCTAGTTGCTTTTACAGAAGTCTAGATCATATCTTGTTTTTACTAACATTTTCCTCTCTACATGTCCCCCTGCCTTTAGAGATGGTTATATATAATTTATATCAATAATTTAGATACAAATATTAGCATTTATGTTTGCTGGCACTCATATGCAGTCCTTATCAAGAACAATTTTTGATTAAAAAAACACTGAGTCTTTAGGCTAATATTGTAGCTATTTCAGAGCAAAGGTTATTAGAAGTTTCATCAAAAGAACAGGACTTTCACATGAATGAAATTTCCTTTGGCTAAATAAACATAATTAATAAAAAAAAACTGGAAATGAACTTGCCCCACATATTTATAGTGTAAACTAAACATTGTCCTATTATTTCCTCATCTACCCTTTTCAGCTGACTTTAGGCTCTTTGAGGGCAGGGCTCTGAAGACTTCTATCCTGGTGTCTCCAGCATTTAGCAGACTGCCTGGCTCCAAAGCCAGTGGAAATATCCCATTGAGATTTTTTTTTTTATGAATAAAAGAGCTAAATGTTTATACATGATATAGAACTCTGAAAAAAAATTATTAAGACTAAATGAAAAGGCAATTTACAAATGGTTTCTAAACTATATGTCTTTTGACTTAAAAATTATATAATCTAGGAATAAAACAATGTTGTACTTAACCTCTAAGATCCCCTGTGACATAAATAATGCTACTTTCCCATTATTTGTGTTACAGAGATACTTCACATATACTTTACTTGTAGTCTACATCTTGCAGATGGTTGAAAAATTATACTTTTGCCAGGTCTGTTTATATGCACGTAGTCTCAAGTGAATATGGGTATTGTTTAAGGCTTAAGTGCACTTTGCCAATGACATATTACCTATCATATTAAAAGGGAACTCATGTGAATGAGAGTCAAAATAACTATACAACTCTTACTACCAATATTTACCTTCAAGAACTTGCTAGACTAGTGTTTCTTACCATTTCCTTGGAGTTATTTTCATTTATACCTCTGTATCTATTGTTCGTGTTGTAGGAAATGCGCTTGCTCTGGCTTGATACCTATTTATGGTTTCTCTGTCAGTCATTCAAGCCCTATACTTTCTCTGAGAAGCCTTCCCTAATCTTCTAATGGGATGTCTCATTCCTCTGGATATCTCTAGTACTTATGTTCTAACAATCACTTGCCACTTATTTCATGACTATTACCATTATTTATTTTTATAGGAATCCTAGTAGTTCTAACAAAATTTCAACCGCTGAAGACATTGTTGCATGTCCCTCTGGGATGAACAAGGTTCCTATTAGTGTTGCTATTGAAATTCATATGTCAATAGAGGGTTTAAGAAGCACCAACTGTAATTAATATTGCTATATGATACATAGGAAAGATGTGAGGAGAGTAGATCCCAACAGTTCTCATCACAAGGAGAGATTTTTTTTTCTTTTCTTTTTATTGTATCTCTATGAGATGGTGGTGTTAACTAAACCTACTGTGGTAATCATTTCACAACATATGTAAAAGCAAACTATCATGCTGTGCACATTAAACTTACACAGTCACATATGTCAATTCTTTCTCAATGAAGATGGAAAAAAAAAGCACTGATCCATTTATTGCCTTATTTTCCTGACAATTCCTCCAGGAAGTGGATGTGGCCACTCCTAATTGGCTGTTCGTTTCAAGGTCTTCTCTACAAGATGGTTGTCTCCTTGAGGATAGGGTAGAAATAGTGTGTTTATTTATGTCCTGTACTTTGAATAATACCTACTCAACATGGGTTGATACTTAATGACACCTTCTGGAATGAATAAAAGGGAATATTAAGATTTAGTATGCTGAAATGTCACACGGCTAGTGAGTTGAAGAGCAGGAAGAAACCCCATCTGAATGCCTCCTAGTGACATAGTCTTAAGTACATAGTACTGCAGCCAAAAGAACAGGTAATCTGGACATTTAAAGAAACAGCTAAGAGAGTAGATGATTAAAGAGGAGACAACACTTAGATGCCTTATATTTCTTCCTTCCCAGAGAACTATAGCATCAATTTGACCACGGTGAGACCCAGGAGAACAGAGTCTTAGTCAGCAGGATGATGACTGTCGGCCAACTCAATAGAAAAGCTAACAATAGGATGTCAGTAA
This sequence comes from Lynx rufus, assembly GCF_022079265.1. Lineage (NCBI taxonomy): Eukaryota > Metazoa > Chordata > Mammalia > Carnivora > Felidae > Lynx > Lynx rufus. Next base: position 181,579,482 of record NW_025814823.1, read on the forward strand.
AGGCTAAACTGCTTTTCCTCCCATAGAAGTGGCTCCTGAATGTCTAGGGTGAGATATTTTGAGAAACAGGAAAGCTTCTGCTGAATGGATAGGTAGGAATCACAGAACATCACTGACTACCCCAGGCTAAGAATAAGTGCACTTCATTACAGCAGATAAAAAAATGTGTGTTCGGTTCATCCAGTCAAGCACACCTGCTCTAAAGTGGCCATTCCAGGGGATTCTGAGAGTGTCATGATATCAAAGATACAGCACAACATGCCAAAACAAAAATTTAGAAACATAAGTAATGAGGTTTCACAGAGTATCTGCATAGTTAAGTGTTTCCTACCAAACAGGCTCATAAGGCTTATCTATGTCTACTATAAAAGAGCACTTTAACTTCTGGGAAGCAAGCTTCACTTTCATTAACCCAGGTTTAGCTTATATTGCTGTTTACTTTCCTTTCACCAAATTTTACTCTATTATTAAAATAATATTCTACATTTTATTACCCCTGAACATCTCAAAGTAAAACATATTTTAGCACCCAAATAGGTATGGGCATACTTTAAGAGGTATTTTCAGAAACTCTCAGAATCCATGGGTCATGTAAGTGACATGTTACTAAGGAAGATAAAAGAGAGCTCAAAGTAAACCATTATTCCTTGCTTTCTATCCAATTAAATTAAAGCCAACAAATGGCCTAAACCCCAGTGGAATGAGAGTTACAGATTTTATCTCATGTCTATGAAAAATGAGACTTTGGGGAAACCTTTGTGTTTCAACTCTTCCACAATAAAATCATATCTTCAAACCAGTTACACCTAGTCCCAATTTCTTTCACAATCCAATCCCCTATCAATTCTTTATTTGTGTCCTAATCAATTATAATTTAAGAGCACTGACAACTAGAAGTGTTGTGTAGTTGCTCTTACCATCCTAGCTTCAGTGTAAGGTACAATACTGCAACTTATCCATTTAAAAATTATAAAAGGGGAAAAACACAAGAAAACTACTTCATAAAAATAGACACCAGAAAAGCTCAGGCACAGGAAGAATTAAATTGCTTTTCCTAGAGTTCCATAGGTAATTCTGACATTGGTGTCACTAGAGAGCAATGGATAAACTATATTTTAAAAATAATTTTGTAATAAATCTCAGCCCTCTTCTAAACCTAAGAGCTGTAGTTAGGAGGCTAAATATACTGCCAAAGAAACATCAGTAAAAGGAAAACAAACATATACAAAAGATGTTATTCCTTTCTGCTTATTTAGAGGAACTAATAGTGCTCATGCTGTAAATCCATTACAGCCAGTGATTTCAGTGTGTCCCTGGAAGTGTAGGGATTGTAATCTGTATAAATTAATATAAAGATGCTTATTAAGCACCATCATGTATCTTAGCATCTGGTGTTAGGGTATTCATTTTAACTGAACTATTTTGAAATGGTGCTGATGTAACTCAGAATTTAAATAAGCAAGATTTAGAGTTGCCAAAATAGCTATGTGGGCCATGCCAAAATTGTTTTTAGCAACAAACACCTATATCACAGTTTATATCAGAGATCTCTTGTTGGATACATGCACCATCTGAACACACAAGTATGTGCACTCTCAAGGGCATTTCCTGTATTTTCATGTCACAGTCCTTGTATTCCCTAGTATTTAAATCATTAAGATAGTTTTTGAGTTATTTATAACCAAATCCAACTGACATTCAAGGAATTTCGAATCTAGAACCTCCCAGTCCAATTCTGAGGTTGTCCATCTATGCAAACTCTAAAACAAAGGATCACATGACTCAAATGCTCAGTATTTCAGCTTTGCTTTAAAATCCAGGTGTGTTGCCCATAAAGGCTGATAATGACTTCCTGAGATTGTCTTTACAAATTGCTTAAACTGAGAAATTCTACCTAAAATCCTGTTACTCATAAAGTTTGAAATAGAGGCTTTCTTGGTATTTAGTGACCCAAAATGTGGAATCTCACTTTAGTTGAGCTAATTAAATGTGTGGTTGGAAATATATGGCAAATGTACCATCACTCCTTCATTCTATGCCAAAGGCAGGCATAATTAATTGATCATTAATCTCTTTCTATTTAGTTTAGGCTTGACCTCCTAATGCTAACATCACAGGCTACCAGGCATATCAGGTAGTCGTGACTAACAGATTGGAGCTGGCACTTGCAATCCCAGTTCTCCATTTCTCGTATTCACAAAGGAGAAAATTGAGATTCAGCAAAAATGATTTCCTCTCTGCCACAAACCTAGTTAATGACAGAGTCCTTAAGACTGTTTTATGGCAAGTCCTCTAATGACAAAGGCATACAAATTCCTGACCCACTGTAGGAATTGGTGGCAAAGAAGCATTAAGGTTGATTAGCAGTTGGAGGTGATTAAAAAGAAACTGTTCAGTTCTAGAGCAGAGAAGAAGGAATGCTCCAGGGTGCAACTGCTCCTGGCACCTCCACCTAACTGTTGGGAGTTTGTGAATCCTACTCTTTCCCAAGGCCCAAATCACATTTTATTTTCTCACTGGAATTTTTATTTACCCTTTGAACCATCCAAAATCAAAGTTCTAAATTCCTACTCTTTAGTTTGAATTCCCAATTTTTATTTCTCCTCCCTGGATGACAGTTAACATTGCCTTTGTGTATATTTTATATCCTTGTTACTAGATCATGGATTAGTTAAGGATATGGGGCTATATTTATCTGGAATTTATGCTAATCCCTTATCACAGTGGCTCATTTATAGAATATGTTCAATAAATGTCTGTGGAATGAACAACACAGAGCAAGATGTAGAACAAAGTAGAGATAGAAGAAGGAGGTTGACTCTATGTTTAAACATGATGCCACCTCCTTCCCCCACACCATTTTTCTCTCTCTCTTTTTTCCCCATCCTACAGAATACTAAACTTGGAATCCGTTTCATCTTAAAACGAGAGATGAAGAAAGGCAATGATTTAATAGTTGTATTTGTAAACATATATGCATGCAACAATACATTGAAAGTTTTGTAATTATAATTTAAGAAATGCAGATATGATGATAGGTAGAGTAACTTGTTCAGAAGAAAAACAACAAAAATAACAACTAAACTATACTAAATCATCAACGTCTTTTCTTTGAATGAGCACTAGATTTTTTTCCCTATAATAACAGTTTGGGAAAATAATTATCAAGAAATATTCATAAAACATAAACATAAAACATAACATGCCAATCCTCTTTATCTATTTCCCTCTTCAAAGTGTCTTTCAAGAAAAAATGGCATTTTCAAAGGGAATAAAGTGAACTATACAAATCAGTGATAGTTGCATCTACATAAATTAGAAATTCACTGATTACATCACAAGGTGCCATAGGTGCAGTCGTGGACATTATTTCATGGAAATTCCTACTAGTCGGTACATGGTAAATTGTTTTAGGAAAGATAATAGCAAGCATAGTGTTGCATTTAGAAGACACAAGAAAAAGAAAGTCACTAGTAACTTGTAAACTTTGAAGGCTATGTTACTAATGTATTAATAGAGCATGTTACAAACTGAACAAATACATATATCTCAGTACATATGAAAAATAAACATCAATTAAATTAAATTCAACAAATGTTTGTAGTGCACCTATTTGTGCCAAGTGCTGTCCTAGACTCCGGTTGCAAAATTACATGGCATATTGACCTGCTTTTGAATGGATAAAGATGTGAAATATATATAAGTAAAAACTTGATTTGTGAGTATAATTTGTTCTAGAAGCATGCTTACAATCCAAAGCACTTGCATGTTAACATGAATTTCCCCATAATAAATAATGGAAACTCAGATGAATCATTTTACAACCCAAAAATATTCATAAAACTGATTACAATACTGCAATATAATACAAAACAATAAATAAAATGTGAAATATAAAGAAAAATAAACAAATTAACCTGCATTTAGCTTTGAAAACCTTCATGGCTGGTGTAAGGGACATAAGAGAGAGGAGCTTTATTATGTAGGATGACTTTTACTATCACTAACGGAATCACTGCTATCTATTTGCTCCATGGAATCTTTTTCTGCCCATTATATATGCCTGTACAGATGTTGACTACAGTACAGTGTTAATAAACTCTTGTCATATACTGTATTTAATGTAACTGGCAATAAGGCAGCACAGGAAAGGGTCTATATCTGCAGGCAGCCTGACCTAGAATGAAGCAAAGCATTCCTAAGCTTACTCTTGTATGGAAAAGCAAAGGACTGTCCATAGGTGCTTTGAAGTGACAAAAAATACACTAGTGCCAGTTGGGGGCACCTTCCAATGTTCTGAGAAATCAGCGATATGTGCCAAACACCATGGCCTAAGCCCAAGCATCTGACCATGGGAGATGATCACCCACAATCCCACAGTGAGAGAGAGAAGAACCATTGGTTCAGCTGTGATCATGTAGCATTCAGCATCACACACTACTTATATTACAAGATATCACTTATTTATCATGTTAAAATTTATTAGAAATATTTGCTTGTCTTGTGGAACACTCACAGAACAAGTTACTCCCAATCCAAGATTTTACTGCACATTCACACATGCACACATATATAGTATGCATGCACGTATATAGTATATATGCATATTGTATGTGTGTGTGTGTGTGTGTATATATATATGTATATACATATACACACACACACACATTGTGTATATATATATACACACACACACACATTGTGTATATATACATACACACACACATATATACACATTGTGTGTGTGTGTGTGTGTGTGTATATATATATGGAATGTTCAGCCATTAGAAAGAAGGACATCCTGTCATTTACAACAACATGGATAGAACTTGAGTGTATTATGCTAAGTGATGTAAGTCAGATGGAGAAAGACAAAATACTGTATGATAGCACTTCTATGTGGAAACTAAAAACACTGAACTCATGGAAACAGAGAGTAGAATGGTGGTTACCAGACACGGGGAAATGGGAGAAATGGGGAGATGTTGGTCAAAGAGTACAAACTTCCAGTTATAAGATGAATATGTTCTGAGGATCTAATGTACAACATGGTATTATAGTTAACAATACTGTATTATATACTTGAAAGTTCCTAGGAGAGTAGATATTAAATGTTCTTATCACAAAAAGAAAGAAGTAATTAAGTGACTTGATGCAGATGTTAGATAACCCTCTGATGGTAATTATTGTGCAATATGTAAGTGTATTCAATCAACACATTGTATACCTTAAACTTGCACAAGTTGTTGGTCAATTATATCTAAATAAAACTATAAAAAGACAGTTAATAAATATAACTATGGAAAATATGTTGATAGTGGAAAGGCACACAAATAGATGATAGTTCAATATCATTCTTTACTGGCTTTCATTTATATTTTAGGTCTGAGATATGTTATCCTTTCATTCTATTTATCCTCATCATAGGGACTTGGGAGTCAGACTCAGGCTCTGCCAGTTAATAGCTTTTAAGCTGCATTGGGTTACTCAGCAATCCTAGGCCTAGAATAGGATAATAAATAATGAATATCTTCATTTAGTAGCATTCCTGTTAAAACTATGTGAGGCAATGCTTGTGAAGTGCTTAGCATGGTTCCTGGCACATGGTAAGTGCTCAATAAATGTTCGTTCTTTTTACTATTTTATCACTAATAATAATGACCTCTGCTAGAAAACTCAAATAACTTTAATTACATATTAAATTCCAAATTATTAGATTCTCAAGTGTAGAACTGTTGCAAATCAAAACATGACAAGTGGCATAAGAAATATAATTCCAAAAAAGAATCAACGAAAATTAAATGTGCTAATTAAGTGTCGATTAAAGGTATCTCCCTTAAACCTCATATTTGAAATAAAACTGCAGAGTAAACACAACTTTTCAAGTTAATCCAATAACTTCGGCATTTTGAATGTCCTCAATTATTTCAAGTGAAGTAAAACTATCTCTAAGTACATCTCCCTTGTGAGGAAACTGACTCAACAATGGCTCAAGGGGAAATACAGCATTGCTTCTCACCACAATTAGAAATTTTAATATATTTAATTTAAGGACAATTAGTCTACAGTCAACGGAGCTTACACAATCTGACAGTTATGGATAATACCCTGAGGTAGCAAAAATATAGACAAGAAGAATGACCTTTATTTGTCACACTGAGAAACAGTTATACCCTAAAATATTAAAAGATATGTCAGAGATTAGAAAAAAATGAGTTTGAGATTCTAATTCATACAGAATTTTGAGAGAGAAGGGTTAAGAACCCACTATTTTTCCAATAAAATTGACAAAATAAAAGGAAACCTCTACCATAACTTTTTTTTTTTATTTGTAAGAAACAGCTTCTAACATTGGCGTATTTCTATTCTGCTGTATCAGGTGACAAGAAAGTATAAACTGTCCTGCCAGTGTGTGCCTTTTAGTGGCATGCTTGGCGTGATAACATATAAAAGACAGCTGAAGTACTCTTTTGTCCCAACTGTATTTTTTTTCCCTTCAAATTCTGTGAATCTGTGGAGCCATCAGGATCTGGTTTATAATTTAATTGAGCTGAGGTTTACACTCATAACTAAACAATAAAGTTAAAGTAATGAGTTTCAATCACAGGACTGTAGCACATAGTTTAATTTACATAGATAATTAAAATCACCACCCCTACTGTCCTTTCTTTGTACTTGGAGCTGTACTAGCAAGATAGCTGGATATTACCAGTGTCCCTTTTCCATTAAAGAAAAAGGGAGGAAAGAAAAGGGGTGTGGAGAGCCATTTTAATGTAATTCACTCATCCCCTTTCAAAGAGGAAAGATTCTTCAAGTAAAATATGTTTGGACCAATTGGTTTTAAGTTCCAAGTGAAAATTATTCTGATAATTAAGGGAAGTTTAGCAAACTGGCATGAGTGCATCAATAGAAAACATTATTTCTGCCTTTATTTTCCTGCATGATCAGTGGGGTTTCCTTCATAAACTTGAGTTACATATCCTTATCTGCTGAGTCACAGAGCTCTTTCTATGGGCAGTAATTTCTCATTCTACTAATTATTTGCAAACTATTATTTAACTGTCAGATCTCCATGGTAGAGTGACAAGTTCTAATTTTATAAGTAGAAAGAAAAATACAATCTACAGGGGAAAAAAAACATAATCACTCCTATGGTAATTGTTATTTATCAGTGAATCCCTTACTAACCTATCCACAGCAACCTGGCGTTTGTTTTATTTTTTCTTTTTGTTTTCATTGACTTCTGCAATTGAAGTTAGAGCTTAGCAACCTGATATTGTTTGACAGGGTTGAAGGGGAAGCCATTATTACTTGTGACACTAATGCCACCATTTGCATGATGTCACTCAGCCCAGGCTAGGGATGGGATGCCTACATTCATCCTGAATTGAAGATATGTAGGGGTGACAGGTATTTCTGAGAGCATAGCAGCAATCAATGTCCTAATTTTTATAGAGGTTGGGGATTTTATGTAAAAGAGGTATACTATGCCATATATTTCTTAGGTATCTTTGCTGGGTTACATTGCATTTTTAGTATTTTATTAAACACACTAAACTTTTTTGTTGACAGAGTACCATCAGAAGATGAGAAATCCTGTATTTAACGAGTAGTGACACAGAGCGTTGATACTACATTTCATGGCCAATGAGATACTCTAAGAAAAGTAAATAAATAAAAATACTTGGGAATAATACAGCTTAAGAATAAGAATGAATTAAATTTTTAAAATTTTTATTTCTTGAGAGGTAGGTGCTATTCTATTTATCTGAAAGCATGGCACACTTAAAATTACAATTAATTTACCACTAAGAAAGTTGATAGTTGAGTTCTTATACTTAAGAACAACATACAGAAATCCAATTACAAATTCAAAAAATGCTTCTGGCAACTTGTTTTGCTTTAATAATATGTATTAATAATTAACTGACATTTTACACTAGAAAAGTTGTTTAAGTCTGATGGCTAATTATGTGAGTGAAGATAGAACATTCACAAACAAATTAATTTGGATTTATTTAATTTAGACACATTTAAAAAGTAGTCACAAGATGATAGATCATTTTCAACCCCAGAAACTCATGTCTAGAAAGATCTTTAAATACTTGCCAGCAAATACTTCTACATCCCATTTAAGATTGATCCTAAATATACAACCACTCATGTTCTGCAACTAGAAAGTAAGAATTCAATGAAGTGAAACTATTAAACTGATAGTTATAGTTACACACACACTTTCTTTCCACACACTTACCTTAATGATGGGGCTAAGCATCAGGAAATGGACCAGAAGTCAAGCAACACTTATGTGTGATTACACCACATGAACTCTACCCTAGCAAATCTGGCCCTATTACTGAGTCTTATTTGCCAAAAATAGCTTTACATATGACTTCAGACATCACAGTATTTGCAATAGTAAGATGCCAAATTATTTTCATTTTCTGAAAAGAATTGACATGTGGTTCCTGATTTTGTATTCTGGCCTGGACCAAAAACCAACTTTCACAAAGTTAGCTGTAGTTAAAGCTAACTAACATGGTTCTCTCCATGTCCTTCACAGTGGAATCTTAGAAGAATGGTGAAGGAGTTTGTAACTAGGTAGAAATAATAAGTACAATTGCATGAAATTATTTGCATGCATCTCACTGTTCTTACTGATAGTCAATTTGGTGTTACATGGAGTCTAAGAAATATTGTTAGACATTCCATGTGAAATGTTATATGCTACTCTAAAAACACATGACAAAGCATGCAATACATAAAAAGTGAGCACTCTTTTAAGGCACTCATATCACAGTAAATCATTGCCATACTGACATTTCTATCTGGAATGCTTTACTTTTCTCGGTCCCTTGGTCACTTCCTACTCATGTTTTAAGCTTGTGCTTAAATATCAATTTCTTGAAACAGATTTCCCTTATCCAAGGTCATACAGACTATGCCCCCTTTAATACTTTCTCATCACCCCCTAAATTTCCCTCCATAGAACCTATCACAACTCGTGAGTATACATCTATAGCTTTTTCAATTCATGGCTGCTACTCCTAGCTCCATGAAGACAAAGACCGTTTCTATTTATGCATTGCTATATACCCTAAGTAAATGCTTATTTTTTGAAAAAGGAATGAATGGATACCCAGTTTGTACCACTCCTGTCTTTTATGTACTTTATACAATACCCAGAAACCAAACAAATTGACTTTTTTTAAGGAACAAGGTTACCTGCTTTTTTCAACTCCCCTCCTATTTCCATTAACTTTTGTCTAACAACATTTTGGTTGACAACATATCCTTTAGTATCCTTTGTCAAGTTTTCTTTGTATCCATATGCATCCCTTGTTTTGTTATGGTCCCTGTGCTTTATTATTTAAAATCCACATAACCAAGTAGCAGCTAAGACCATCACATATTCCTCTGTTCTTGCGTGAAGCCTCAAACATAATATTAATGGTAGAATAATAACCATGAATTTTATAAACATATTTTGCATTTGACTAATTTGCACATGTTAAAGATTTGATGTAACTAATAATTCATCAGTCTCTTCCCCATGCAAACCAAGAAAATGATAACATCAGTTTGAATATCAAACATAATGATACTGAGGCAGCTTTCAATCATCACAAAGAAAATGATAGCATCAGTTTGAATATCAAACACAATGATACTGAGGCAGCGTTCAATCATCCATGCTAATGGAATAGATACAATCCATCCCCACCAATAAATGCAAAGTCTCACTTTACCCTTGATTTATTTTTTCTCTTTAACCCATTATAATATCTGCTAAGAGGTGGGAAGATGGAAATTACCACTTCATTTTTTGCCTCTGCCCAGCCTCTTGGAACAGTGGTAACTGAAAGTAGTATTCAGGAAAAAGGAGAAGAAAGAGAAGGAAGGAACACATGGTAAGAGGAAGAAGAAGGAGATGAAGGATGAAGCATGGCACCTCATAAAGAGAATATCAGGTCCCTAGATCTTGTGTGGGGAATTGTATTTTGTTAGAACTTCTGAGCTACCTAACAGAGGCTTGCCAATAGCAGGAAAGATAACTCAATGACATTAGACATGAATTCTTGATCAAAACTGAACAACTAAAGGCAGGTCTTATCTCAGTATTATGGAGAGATATAATAAAGTTCAGTGAAGTTATCAGACTTGCATGTACACAACCTTCCCCTACAGAATCACATGGCTGTTCCTGGGCTTCCACCGCCAAGTGGTTAAACCAATATTTCTTCCAGTGAGATGCATGTAATTTTTCATTATATGGTTTCAAATCAAGCTCCAGTCTTGGAAAACAGAAACAGAAAATCAACATTGTGAAGTATTATAGATTTTGCATGTCTAAACAGCTGTGATGAATTAGTCACAGTTACAATGAACTGTAGGAAAAAATCTACAGGCAATATATTGCTTTTGCAAGTTTTATATTAAAGTAAAAGAAAACCCTCAAGTAATATTATATAATAAATTATTGTAACAGTGGTTGGCAGTAGGAGTAATTTAAATAAGATTAATTTAACAACCTTTAAATATCAATAAGTAATAAATATCTTCATGCATGGGGGTCCACATTTCACTTTATTTGGAAATAATGAATAATGCCAGTTGCCTAATATAACCCTAATAACAGAAGAGTAATACACTGCACTTTAACAATTTTCATTAGAAGAGCTCAAGTATTGCTTTCATTTGACAGGAACTGCATCTGTTCCATATTAGACATGCAAAGTAAGTTCTGTAAAGAAGTTCCCAAATTAACTTTGCAAAGGAAAAGTAAAAAGGACCCAAACACTAAACTGAAGCCTGCTATCAACTTCACTGGCTTTACTTTTGCAATAGTTTGTTCTTAACTCTAATATAAAGTGTCTTGTCAAACCTCAGAGATAACTGGCTTCGGACAGATTTTGGTGCCTCAAATAACCTGTCGTGGAGTTTTTCAAAGTATTCATTTTTAAACATCAAAAGCAGTGGGGGGGGGGAGGAGAGGATGTTATTCTATTGGCATACATTACACACATGTGGCTTAACTTTCAAATTGCCACCATCCTCTTCCTCATCTCTTCCTTCCCTCCTTCTTCTCCGCTCTCTCAGATCATGTCTTACCCTCCTGCCTGAAGACTGAACTCCTACCATGGCACTGTCACAGTGATACATCTAATGCACTGAGAAAAAGGAGGATGCAAAATGGCATATACATTATATTTTTAAGATTTTTTAATTATATGCTTTCAATGTTTAAAAAATATGGTAGTGGTGCTGGGTGGCTCAGTCAGTAGAGTATCTGACTCTTGATTTTTGTTCAGTTCATGCTCTCCCAGTTTGTGAGACCAAGCCCTGCATTTGGACTCTGTGCAGATAGAGCCTGCTTGGGATTCTCTCTCTTCTTCTTTCTCTGCCTCTTTCTCTCTCCATCTCTCAAAATCAATAAACTTTAAAAAGTATGGTAAAGATTTTACAATTTACAGTATGATTTTTAACTCTCGTTTACTATATTTCCACATTCCCCAGAGTAACACGTATTACTTAGATTAGTAAATAATAACAATAATATATGAAGTCCCAAATCTTTATTTTTAAGTTTAAATTAGCTACAGCCCCTGCCTGAGTCTCAAATACCTCACATAAAAATGTATGTATTAAAGTAATGAGTGTTGATTTAGGGAGTAGAAAGAATGAAAACTAAGTTGGTGGTATCATCACTACTCTGCATTAACCACGCAGCTGGACATTTGGTCAGAAAAGGAAAGAAGATGCAGCGTGGCCTTGAGGAGTGAAACAGCATGGCTGAAATAAAGGATTCAACAGGTTTGGAGACTTGTTCCATAAAAGCTGGGTTTGACTATGAGTCTAAAATAGAACCTCCAAAACCGGGGAGGTGGGGTTTGCTTGTGTTGCTTTATTAAAATTTAAAAAGATGATATTTAACCTGTGAAGTGGTATGCTTTAATTAACCTGTAATAAACCTGTAATTAACAAAATAAATAAAATATTACTCATGCAGAAGCATTAGGAGGTTGGGTTTATGTTGGTGATTCTTAAAATCTACTTCCTAAGGGCGCCTGGGTGGTTCAGTCAATTAAGCATCTTTGGCTCAGGTCATGATCTTGCGGTCTGTGAGTTCAAGCCCCGTGTCGGGCTCTGTGCTGACAGCTCAGAGCCTGGAGCCTGCTTTGAATTCAGTGTCTCCCCCTCTCTCTGCCCCTCCTCCCCCACACTCTATCTTTGTCTCTTTCTTTCTTGCTCAAAATTAAATAAACATTAAAAAAGTTAAACAAATCTTACTTCGTACTTTGATAAATCAAGTGCTACTATTACCTTCAATGTTTAAACCAGCAGTCTTCAAAAGTTGTGAAGAGACGCTTCTGGAACGTTGTTAAAAATCCAGATCTCAGCTCACTAGTGCACATTTCAATGCATTTGGTTTTAGAATTGACACAGGAATGTGCATTTTTAGCATGAACCCCCACCTAAAACCATTACAATTATTCAAAGTCCATACTTTGTAAAACAGGGGATGCCATTGGGGATTCAGTGATTTTGACTAAAATCAACCATTTAACCAGCATGTTTTTCTAGGCTGATATTCTTAGACATCTTGAAAAGAAAAGAAATAACTTAACCATGCAAAATGTAATGTCCAATTATAACTAAATACTCCATTATAGACAGAGAAATATAAAAATATGTTGGAAGGAGCCCAACAAAGATTTGAAAATAACTAAGCTTTTCTGTATCATTTGTTCAATGAATATTAAAAGTTGTAGTTGAGCGAAATAGCAGTTAAAGAAAATGAACCAAATAAATAGATTGCAAAAACTGTAATCTGAAAGTGGCATTTTATTTGTGTCTTGAGCATATAACACATTTTTCTTTCATTAAATTGTTGCATGCTGTTTTCTTGCATCTATTCATCCTATTAGCTCCTGATTCATAATTTGACTGCTTATAGCCTTGATTCTTAAACAAAAAAGAAGAAATAGGTCACTCAAGTTCTTACACCAGAGGCTGCAGATGCACTCAGCTCAAATAAGTCAGTCACATCCTTAATATGGCCACAGTGCATCACAATATCGTTATCACACACCCTACCCTGTCTTGGGTAAATATATGCATTCTGGCCATTTACAAGTGAAAAGTGGTCAGAGTTCATGTCAAAAATGAAATATTCCTAACACATCTTAGCCATGCCAAAAATATCTAGAGCAAGCAACATGACCTAGTACTTTTTTTTTTTTCATTTTTGCTTCCAAGTTCCCTACTATCTTTGTCAAATGTCAAGTTTGGAAAAATATTTCCTTTTTAGGGGTGTGACAATTACACAAATAATAGCAAAAACCATCTTTTCTCTTGACATACTTCTGTTTCACATTTTTTTCTTTTTCCACAGTACTTCAGCTGTAATAATTAATCAATTCAATAAATATTCATTTCTAAGAACTGTCACCCAAAACCAAAATAAGGGAGAGGTGTGTGTCTAAGTCCAGCTACTGCAAATCCTCAAATCTTCCTCACTAAAGAAGAGGAAAACAATTGAGCTAACAGGTCCTTAAGTTGTATCAACTCAGTTCAAGACAACCAAAGAGCTGCCCACTACAGAGTAGATAATGTGAAAACCGTCAAAAGGTTAAGAGAAACAGAGAGATGGAAGAAAGACATGGGGTATAGAGATGGGAAGGGAGAAGTCAGTACAGAGTATAAGATGAAATATGAGAATGTATCAAACTTATGCCATTGGCCACTAATAAGACACCAAATAAGACGACTTTGTGAATGCATCTATATAAAGGCCAAAACTAAATGAATGTGTAACCATTGTATGAAATGAAAATACATGTGTGATTGGGTGTCTACAATGAGTTATCACGTGGGACAGGTCATACTGCCCTGGTGGCCATGGGAGAGAGGATATGCAGAGGTGAAGGGCATGGTCCCTACTCTCAAGCAGCTCACTTCTTAGCCTTTTGCTGTTCATGACACTGTTTATAAAGGCCAGCCCACAGAGCGTCCCAAGTAAAGTGCAAAAGAACATGGGTCATGTGATGGAGATGAAGAGAGATGAGTGAGAATTTATAAGGCAAAGAAGAAAAAGAAGGGCAGTCTAGGTAGGAAGAGCAATGTGCTCCACTGGGTTTGGAAATGATAGGAAGCAGTATGTCTGAGAAGCAAATTATTAATGTGCTGAGAATCTATAGCTTAAATGTAGACCAAAATGTCTGGAGAGAAAAAAGGAAAGGTTGAGTGGATATCATTCTGAAGATGTATGGAATTGATTCTATAAGAATAGAAGCTACTAAAGATTTTACAGCTGAAACAAAATGAGCACTTGCAAATCATGAAGAAGAACGGAGGAGGACATTTAGTATTTGGGGCCACCTAATATTTTTTTCCTTCTGCCAAAGAGTTCTCTTTCTTCATTACTTTTTTAAAAATGATTATTTATTTTTGAGGCATAGAAAGAGAGAGATGGGGGGGCAGAGAAGGAGGGGGACAGAGGATCTGAAGCAGGCTCCGTGATGACAGCAGAGACCCCAATGTGCGGCTCAAACTCATGAATCATGAGATGATGACCTGAGCTGAAGTCAGACACTCAACTGAGAGCCATCCAGATGTCCCATCTTCCTTTTTTTCAAAAGTGAACTCTACTCCCAACTTGGGGCTTGAACTCATGACCCCAAGATCAAGTCACATGCTCTACCAACTGAGCCAGCCAGGTACACTGCTCTGTGTCTTCCTTTTAAGGAACTGCCTCTCTCCCCTGGACCAGACTTGTTGCTGGTTAGCCAAATACCTACTGCATCTCACCATACCCCTGGAGGATCCCATTTTCTTATAGAACTCCCCATTTGTATTCTAGATACAGCTAGAAAGCAAACATGAAATGCAAGCTAGTTCTATCAGACCATCAGACACTGCCTAGAATTTTGACTTTAGCCTAGTGACAGAAAGGAAAATAAAGTAAGTGCTCATTTTATCTGCCGTCCTCTGACCAGGCAATTCTTCAACTGCTCACAATTTTCTCTATTTCCTACTACTTAGCCATCCAGATCACCTTGTTCCCACCCACTTATTTTTTTTATTAAAAAAATTTGAGACATTTTATGGAAAATTGATAGACAACAAGCTACATTGCAGATTACATTTTTATATTATTCTTCAGTGATTGGAAATGTACATATCATGTCTTCACAATAATAAAACACTCAATTAGGAGGAAAATATATTTATATTTTGGGTTTATTATTTACTGGACCAAAGTCTCAAAAAGGTTGAAGTGATTATCAAATAGGACAGTTCAACTAAATATAGGATGCCACAGAGGGCAAAGTCACTTCCACTTTGTCACATCTGTTCTCAGGCTTCACATATTGGCAGACCTAGTGTGCACTCTCTCTCTCTCAGACACACGCACACCTAACAGAACACACACACTCATATACCCTCCTCCTACGTATATAACTCATTGAATACAGAACACTTATGTCTATCTCTTTCTCTCTCATATACCTGTACACATACACTCAATTCACAGAACAAACATTCACATATATGTATGCATCCACATACAACCTTATACACATATACACACCCTGGCTGGATCAAGGTGGAGCAAATACCTGTGAACTAAGTGTGTCTTCTAAGTGCATTTTAGATCACTTCAAGAGTCACAACACCCATCTCTATCAATTGATAGTAGTTGAGAAACTCTCAGGAGTAGCAGCCTTAGATACATCTTTTCATTTTGACTTTTTTCATGGAAATTTCAAACATGCCCCCAAAGTAGACATAACATTAAATGAACTCCCAAATACCCATCATCCAGTTAGAAAACTTATCTACTCATGACGATTCTTCTTTCCTTTAAAGCTCCACCTACCCTCACTGTACAATAGAAAATTATAAGGGGCATTTTAGAAAGGATATCATTTTATCCATAAACATTTCAGTATACATGTCTAAAACAGGACTTTCTGGGGCGCCTGGGTGGCTCAGTCAGTTAAGCATCTGACTTTGGGTCAGGACATGATCTCATGGTTTGTGAGTTCAAGCCCTGCGTTGGGCTCTATGCTGACAGCTCGGAGCCTGGAGCGTGCTTCGGATTCTGTATCTCCCCCTCTCTGTGCTCCTCCTGGGCTTGGGCTCTCTCTCTGTCTCTCTCTCAAAAATAAATAAACATTAGATAAATATACAACAGGACTTTCTTTGTGAAGTATTCCCCAGTCCATTTCTAGTACTACTTCTCCAGCCCACCTAGCAATTCTCTGAGCCCTCACTCTCTTCCACTAAATTCCTCTTTTGCTCAGCTTCCCAGCATTGCATATGTGACCTAGAAGCAAGGGATGCTACCTGATCCAGTAGCTGTGGTGGGAGTCATCTTATGGCGGAGCGGTGAAGGAAAAGGTGAGGTATACAGGGATATGTCTCAGTCAAAAACGGTTTACAGGGACAGAGTGGAAGGGACAAGAAGAGGGGCATTAGGATGAAGACAGGAGAGGGGCGCCTGGGTGGCGCTGTCGGTTAAGCGTCCGACTTCAGCCAGGTCACGATCTCGCGGTCCGGGAGTTCGAGCCCCGCGTCAGGCTCTGGGCTGATGGCTCAGAGCCTGGAGCCTGTTTCCGATTCTGTGTCTCCCTCTCTCTCTGCCCCTCCCCCGTTCATGCTCTGTCTCTCTCTGTCCCAAAAATAAATAAACGTTGAAAAAAAAAAAAAAATTAAAAAAAAAAAAAAAAAAAAAAAAAAAAAGACAGGAGAGGAGGGGAATCAGCTGATCAGGAGGAAGCCCATAGACTGAAGTCATTGTATTCTGACAGCTCTGTACATTTTAGTGCACTTCAGAAATTTTTTGTTTTGACCCAGGATTATTGTTTTTTTAAAGCAAAAACCTTTCACCACAATGTTAAGTGAAGCTTCCCATCTTGGTTTTGTGACAAAACAGAAATGACTGCACATTTTTTTAGAACCTCTCCCCGCCCCATACAGAGAATATTTTCATTGTCTGAGTAACGACACTCCCACACAGGTTATCCTCTTCTGAAATCAAAGAGAGAAGATGATGAGACTTTTTTAAAATTTGGGATACAACTTAAAAAAACACACAAAAAGTGTAGTTTTTCTTAATTCATGTTTTGCCATCATGATAGAACCCAAAGGCTCTGCATGAAGCCATGGGTGGAGGGTTTTTATTTAGTGCTGGAGTGTGAGCTTCCAGAGAACCACTGCTTTGCTTGCTCTCTACACCTCCCCAGGACCCCTGTCAGCATGTGTGAGGGTGCAGCTGTCCACTACTAAACATTTAGACCAGAGGGTTGATGTCTCTAGTAGAATGGACTCTCTTTGGTTGAAAAAGATGACCCTGCTGTTCTTACTCCTCGAAGCAATTCAATTTCTCATTCAATAGTGAGACCTAAAATCAGTCTCTACATCAAGACCATGTCTAGAGAGATGTGGGGAAAAATGCACCAAACCCCTCTAAGAGTTTCAAGTGCTTCCACATCCCGTGAACAGAACTATATATATATAAAAAAAAAAAGAGAGAGCAGATGGCACAGATGACAATGTAATCATAGAAACACAGAGGTCATGTTTCAAAGTTAAAAGCATGTGGCTCATTAGGACAACAAACTCGCCCCTCCCCTCACCCCCAGAAGACCAGAGATTTGTAATCTGTAACTGGTCAGAACTAAAAGGCCAGCTCACACTCTCTGATCAGCCTCCACAAAGAGCTTCTTGACATAATTCTGAGGCTATTAGGATCTAATGATCTGAAAAATAGTTTTGATTAGAGGAATCCCAGATTGACAGACATCAGAGGAGAGCAAGGTAGCACCGTATCGCAATGAAAGATGCCATTTCTGTGATAATGAATTGACTGTTCAAAGTTGGGTCCTCCATTTTATTTCTCAAAGGAGACAACTGGCACTCGGGAACACTTAATTACCAAGTCACCCTGTCCCAAGCCACTTACTCTGTGGGTACCCAATAAATATTAATTAAGGAAGATGATAAACAGCAGCTCATTTGGTGGAGAGACAAGTCTGCTGTTTAGTGGTGCAGCACCTACCCTTCCTTATACAACACCACAGGTAGAAGAATGCAGCAAAACGATTTTCCTAATTGAAACCACAGGGGGTCTTTAGGTAACAGAATGTAATTACCTAACCTGGAATTTGGCCAGAGCAATGGGGTGCATGTGTCATGTTTTCAAAGAGGAGGTCATGATTGTGCAAAGGCAAGAGATCTTCAATCCACGTTGACATTAAGTGACAGACTGACCATGGTGAATGTTGAGTTGTCAAAGATTAAAGATTATCCTGCTAAGATAATGCTTTATTGAGGTATTTTAGTGAGGATCTATTTTGTAGGGGAACATCTATTTGAAATAATTCATGAAAGGAGTCTGAGGAATAGACCCTCCCTGCTGCAAGCCAGAGGGTCTTTCCTGCTCTGTCCCCTCAATGTGAAAAGTTGCTTTTAACTGGCAAGTGTCAATAGTTCATCAGGCATCAGAGGACAAGGGAGTGAGGAACAGGTTCTTGTTCTCTTAAATATTCCGCTAGGACTGGTTTGCTTCTCATACATCTTTCTTCCTCCTCAGGAGTTTGATCCTCTTTGATTTTATCACCCTACTTGCTCACTCTGATCTTACAACATTGCAACAGTGTCCTCATTTAGCCAGAGAATAATATTTTGGCTTGGGAAACCAGCACTTCCTCCTCTTCAGCTTCCAGTGGCCACCTAGAATGATTAAACTGTCTCACGATTCTAATTATGCAAGTACTTTTGATAGTTTTTCAAATTTAAATTTTACACTGCCCTTGTTTTTAAATCTGCAACTTATGTGCTTATGTGCTTATTTTATTTTGTAAGTCTCTCTAGGAGTACTGATTTAAATTGCTCCATTTTTTAGGACTACGAGGGAAAAAAAATCAAATCTACAGATGGCTAGCATCTGTGGTTCTACAGTGTTAACATGTACACTAACACACAGTCTCTAATTGAATACAAGAACGTAACTCAATCGAGGGTCTGTGCTAACATCATAAACCATGACAGTGCAGCCCAAGCAATTAATAAATAGTAATAGCATCTCTCAATTGAATCGTAAGGAAGGGGCACTGTGATGGAAGTTTCTGTAGTACACTTTTCTTGAATTGCACCTGCTAACAAAGGAAAGCTGAATGCTCTTCTAAAATCATGTCACAGCCATTAATTTTTAATAGGTTGCACTAAAGAAAAACAATAACAACAATAAAAAGGAAGATGTATCATGGCCAAAGAGAAAGTGATTAATAACCAACTATTGTTGTCGGAGAAGAGATTTGGTCTCTGTGACACTGTTTCAGCTTACCAAAATCCATCTGAACCTACAGATCCCCTCAGTGTCATTTAAAATATCGAAGTAAACATCAGAATTGAAAGAAGTAATACAAAGAGACAGGGCAATCTTCTAAAGCTACCTGGCATTTCTTCCTGCTGCTGATAAACATATCCTTGAACAGTTCAGAGAACTAAATGAGAAAGGAGAATTTTGTGAATATTTCGGGCAATAGGCCGAAATGAATCACATCAAGATCACAATGCTACCCTGGAAGTACTATTTTCTGCCCTAACTTCATTTCTAAAAGGACTTGTCCTAGTTCTGTTTTAAAAATCCATTCCAATTGATTTAGAATTCAAGATAATCTATATTTGTGGCATGGCTGCATTTCCTTTGCTTGCACTAGGAATTCTCTCCACTCGGGGTTCGTATGTGGTAGACGAGAGTATGAGAGAAGCTCTATAACATTCTGTAAAATCTTACAATCACTGAAAAATGAAACTTGGCTTTGAGGTCAGAAGAATCAGTTTTCAGCCAATGACTTATAATTTCTTGAGATGAAAAACACTGGATACTGACTATATAATGTTAGACTAATTTTAAAAACCCAAATTGTCATTGACTGCAACGGTAAAGGAACCATAAAGATTAAGATTTTTTTGTCTGGTTTGTTTTTAGGTTGTGAACAATACGAATTTACATTATCCTAGACAAGACAGGAATTCCATTGTATGGACACTGGGCACTGGAAAGGATCCACATAAAAGAGGAACAATCAGGAATTCAAGAAAGCCAGGCAACCAAGGCACTACCACAAAGCATTGATTGCCCTCAGATATCCTGGGAACTTCCTTGACATGCAGTACTCCCCAACTCCCATTATCCAAATTTCCAGGAGAATGTCTGCTGAAATCTGCTAAATCCAGCTTAGGTTGTACATCTTGCTTTTATTCTGTGGCCAGGGAGGCTGGGTCATAAAACACATGTGGCTAATCTAGGCCCATCCATGTGATCCTATGATCAGAGACTATGTTAAAGAAGGGAAGTAGCATGATTACTTACCAATTGATTGAAATATGAGTTTGCATTAATCCAACAAAACTGATGGTGGCATTTGAGAATTTTGATCTTGGGGCCTTCTCAACAAATGTGTGCGGTGTTCATTTTAAAGTATTAAAATAAAAACTTCATATTAAAAAAAGTTTCACCATTATAAAGATTGTAGATCATCTAAATAAATTCATTTGCCTTTGTGGATTGCAAATGTCACTTAACTACAGTTCATCAATTTTAGAGACCATATATTAAAATTATTCATAATAGTCTAAATGAAATCTTAAAAATATGAATTATTGCAGTTGGTTGAATATATTAGGTTTTTATTATATTAGTGTTTTTATCTAGGGTCATCTGTTCAGTCCAACTTTAAGTCTTGTTCATAACAGACTAAGGTAGACTGTTAGAAAAATGGCATAATTGGATTTTTTAAAAGAATCTTCTATTTTTCTAATAAAGAGTAGAGAAAACACATGTATAGTTATTTCTTTAAACCTTCACTTCACTTGAAAATTAGCCCTCTTCATGTATTGGCTTCAAATATGTCTCTTTCATACCTGTTTATATTTTTAACTCTCTCTATTTTTAGGGAAATCCCCTCCTAATCCTCTTTATCTGGACTGGATAAAGTAATGACATAGTGTCATTACTTGGCAAAGGAATGATTATATAAATGAATGAATGCATTAATGAGCAAGAAATCATATACCACATATAAGTACTGAAAGAGTTTCCTAACTGCACCCGAGTTGATTTTCCAAACATTTGATTATATTACTTCCTTATTCAAAAGGTTTTAAGTTAAGTCCTTATTGTCTAAAAAATGAGGTTCTACATGCTCCAAGCCTTCACAACTTTAGGTAAGTTTACTTTTCTAGATTTTTTTGCCTGGCAATTATTTGTTACATTTTCTGCAAGAAATGTACTTTCTTAACTCTGGTACTATTGTTGCTCTCCCTCATCTGATAGAAACAGCTGCCTGTTCTCTGTCTTATGCTCCATGGGAGAATGTTGAATTTCTAGTGTTAATAATAGTGACTCCCATACATACAAAGTACTAGTGGAATAAATCAGCTAGTGAATGGATCATGAAATTCTAATAATCCTGTAAGAACGAACTCTAACATCATTTTCCCCATAAAGGTTATTCTAATTATTCCATCTAGAAATCATCTTTCTTCCCTATAAACTCCTTTCCATTACCCAAGTAACAGATCATGTTGCCTCCTCAGCCAGGTGGGTCCTAGCCATACCTTCTATCCCCATGTCATGCTCTATGTCTATTACCTTATTTTATATGGGTTTTTGGTTTGATATTCTTCTTCTACTACAATATCACACCAATTCCATGGTGTCAGGGACCGTTTATTTCCTGTATATAGATATATAAGCATATATGCTGAATAAATGAGTGGATTCCTACAGAAACATATGTAAATATTATTTACTCCCGTGGACTCTAGATATTTGGCTCAAGTCTTTCTCACTGACAAAATGCTTAAAAGTTAAGATAGCAGGTAATTCATCTTTGATCATGCATATCTCACTACTCTCATTCATTCAAATTGACAGTCACAATAGTAAATGTTTATGGAGTGCTCACTAGATGCCAGCAACTGGCATAGGACAAGACTATTCCAATGCTATATTTTATTGGAAACTCATAAGAATTCTATGAGATAGAAACTACTGTTACTCCATTTTCAAATGAGTAGGTGAAGGCTTTGGAGAAGTCAAGTCACTTCCCAAACCACAATAAATTCAATGCCAAGGCCAGTATTGAACACAGGTATATCAGACTCCACAATCTATGCTCTTAATAAATAGTCCCATGACTTTCCCCATTGTATTAATCAAGGTTTTCTGAGTGAATGCTTTAATGAATATGAACCTATTAGGGACAAAAATATCTGACTTTTGTTTTCACAAATCAGAACATGGAATCCCACAGTAAGAAGAAGGGCTCCTACCAATCACCTCACCTAACCCAGGTTCAATACCTATTCAGCAAGTACATCTCTATGATTTCCTTGCTAAGATTTTGTCTAGCTTCTGCTTGGAAACCTCTAGAGAAAAAGAACTGACTTGCTCTAGCAGTGGACCTTAGCACTGCAGGATGGTTCTGAATTTTAGGGGGAGTTAAAATCATTTTACAATGAAGCAAAATCTGCCTTCCCAAACATTCCATTCATACATCTATTCCCTTTCCCTCTGACCACAAGGGATAAGTGTAACCTCTTCCTCACAATGGCTAGCACCATATCCCCCTGGGAATTCTCTGCCACAGGCTAAGCATTCCCAGATCTTTTTTGACTTCTTTTTACGTTTGCACAACAACAGGGAGAGCTTATTGTAAACATGTAAAGCTTTGTACAGATTATTAAAAATAGCCACACAAATTTTATAAAACTACAAAAGCTAAACATAAAATAAAAGAAACTATTTGCTCAAAACCTTCATAATAGCACTCTGTTATTTAATGAAAGCTAACATATATTAATTCTTTCTTACTTTGTGCAGAGGCTGTACTCAGCCCATTACATGCATTATCTTACTGCATCCTTATGAGATATCATGATGCAGGTGCTATTATTACTAGTTTTGGTAACTTCATTTTCTAGATCATGGAACTCAGTCCCAAATAGGGTTATGCACTTCTCAAGGATGTTCAAGTAGTGAATGGGAATGATAATAATAATAATCTCTCATTCCAAAATCTGTGCTCTTATCCACTACTCTACATTGCTTCATAAATGGAAAACAATAAATAGATTTACTAAGTACATAATGCAATTTGAATTTTGAAGATTTCTATAATTTTATAATGATCTAAAGGCTTCTCTGCTATCTCATCAACTCTCTTACTCTACCAAAAGCAATAAAAGTTTACATTGGAAACACCCATTTAGCCTTTAAAATACGAACAATGCAACAGACATGAAATTTAAAAAAAATGTCCATTATCCTCATGCTGTCTCAGTCTTTATTTATGTCTTTTCAATCTAGTTTTATTCTGCTTTGTTAGGGCAGCAATTACTTGAGATAACATTGCCACAGCTATTATGTGATACCCAGAGATCCCACGTACTTTGCTCATTCTCTTGATGACTTCTGACCTCTTGGTATTCTTTAGAACAGGTAGTTAGTTGAGTGTGGGTGGGCAAGGGAGTAATGATATGAATATACAGGTGAATGGCTGTACACATTTAATTGGGACTTTTAATACAACACCTTGTGGACTGTTTAGACAAGAGCATAGAGAGCTGAGTATCCTTGACAACAGTGTGGATATATAGCAAAACAAAAGAAAGACCAGGAGATTCACAGTAGGAGATCTAAGCAGTAGATCATTGGAATAACAGCTGACAGTCTTTTGGCGAAAGCTTCAAAATTTTTCAAATGTGTTTTGTGAAATGTACCATAGATAGTGGGTCATTAGAACATTTGAACAAAAGGCATTAATAATTGGCATGGTGACTGATGGACCACTGTAAAAAGTGATACTGAGTGTTAAATTTTCTCTCTGGTTACAAGTAATGGTTATAAGTAATGCAGTGACAATTGGAAAGAATAATCAAGGAATAAGAAATAAAAAATGGATTTTAGTGCCAGCTCACTCTATGTCATGGAGCTGAGTTCCCCCATAGGTAGAATGGGGCAAAAAAAAATTTTCCTAAAATATGTAGGGAACCCAAAAAAGACCCCAAATAGCCAAAGCAGTCTTGGAAAAGCAAAGGAAAGCAAAGCTGGAGTCATCAAAATTCTGGACCTTAAGTTATGTTACAAAGCAATAGTAATCAAAACAGTATGGTACTGGCACCAAAAGAGACACATAGATCAACAGAATAGAATAGAAAACCCAGAAATAAACCCATAATTACATAGTTCATTAATCTTTGACATAGGAAGCAAGAATAACCAAGGGGAAAGAGAGCCTCTTCAACAAATGGTGTTGGGAAAACTAGACATGCATCAGACCACTTTCTTATACCATACACAAAAATAAATTCAAAATGGATTAAAGACCTAAATGTGACACTTGAAACCATAAAAATCCTAGAAAAGAACACAGGCAGTAACTTCCTTGACATTGGCTAGAGCACCTTCTTTATAGGTATAACTCCTGAGGTGAGGGAAAAAAATAAACACAAACAAAATTTGGGACTACACCAAAATAAAAGGCTTCTGCACACAAAGGAAACAATCAACAAAACTAAAAGGCAATCTACATGATGGAAGAAATTTGCAAATGATGTTAAAGGGTTAGTATACAAAATACATAAACAACTTATAAAACTCACCACCCCCAAAATAAGTAATCCAATTAAAAAACAAGCAGAAGACATGAACAGACATTTTTTCAAAGAATAAATACAGATGGTCACCAGACATTTGAAAAGATACTCATCATCACTTACCATCAGGAAATACAAAACTACAATGAGATATCACCCTACACCTGTCAGAATGGCTAAAATCAACAATACAAGAAACAATAGGTGTTGGCAAAGATGTGCAGAAAGAGGAAAACTTGTGCACTGTTGGTGGGAATGCAAATTCGTGCAGCCACTGTGAAACACACACACACACACACACACACACACACACACACACACAATGGAATATTATTCAGCTATAAAAAAAAATCTTGCCATTTGCAACAACATGGATGGAGCTAGAGAGTATAATGCTAAGCAAAATAAGTCAGCCAGAGAAAGACAAACACCATATGATTTCACTCATATATGGAATTTAAGAAAGAAAACAAAGGAGCAAAGGGAAAAAAAGAGAGGGAGCCAAAGCAGGAAACAGACACCTAATTATAGAAAACAAACTGACCTCAGGGTTACTAGAGGGGCACAGGGTGAGGGGGATGGGTTAAATAGGTGATGGAGATTAAGGAGTGCACTTGTTATGATGAGCACAGGGTGATGTACGGAAGTGTTGAATCATTATACTGCACACCTGAAACTAATATAACACTGTATGCTAACTAACTGGAATTAAAATAAAAAACTTAAAAAAAGTTTATCCTACTTATCTCACTGGTAATTGGAAACAATGCTCATGACAGTTTTGCAATACTTACATACTTCATCTGAAACTGAAGTAGATTTCATAATGACTGTGTGTGATATCTAACAATAGTAGAATTTATTATTTAACTCAAGGACATTCATACTCCTTCCAGTAAACAGCTCACACTTTTAATTTAGGAATGTACTTCTTCCCAATCTCAGTGCATGAGATTCCATCTACCTTTAAGAGTGGACATTTATCCCTGGAAAAAACATTCAAAATAATTTATTCATTATGTCACTGTGATTGCTCTAAAAATAAGTGATCCATGAAGTGTTTTCTCGAAGCCCTCTTACCATCTTGCAGTGAAGATGAAGTCACTGCACAAACTTGAGGAATAGTGCAATACCAAGTCCTCATGATAACACTGGATTCCTGAATCTAGGTACCTTGCCCAAGGAATTCTCATTACATCAACAGATTCATTATCTCTTGTGTCTGGCATGTTGAGTTAGACTTATTGTCACTTGCAGCAGAGAGATTTAACTAATAAATCATGAGCTAATAAATCAAAAAATAACTTGAATCTAACTAATCTTTGTTTAAAAAGCCATGCTAATACTATATTATATATTAATGTTTCCCAAATAGTTATGATGATGCAATTTTTTATGTCATAAAACATGTAACAATTTTGGAGGGATTACTGATAATATGATAGACATTTTGAGACATGTGTGTATAAATTATCACTGCATGCAATAGATCTTAGTCTCCCATATCTAAAATACACAATATTAATTCATCAAAAAATTCATTATACAATAAAAAAAAACTAGCAAGTAACATAAAATTACATTTCATGAAAGAAGACAAAATGGGGGAGGTGGGATTCATCTGGAAAAAAAAAGGTAAGTCAAACATAAAGAGTAGAGTTAGTTGATAGTTATATACTGATGCTAATTTCTGAGTTGTGGCAAATGTATAAAGGTTATTTAAGGTGTTAGAATTAGTGAAGATTCTATCTTTGCAAGATTTCTAAGTCTACAATTATTCCAAAATAAAAAGTTAATAAAAAAAACATTATTATATACATTTATGTATCAAGTTGCCAAGATTATTTTAACAGCAATATAAAGTGTGGTTCATTGTGCTGGGAAAGAATACCTTTACAAGCTGTGATGGTAGAGTAAAGAAATGCTAACTTTCTGGAGGTTAATTTGTTAATATATATCTAAATCCATAAAATCAGCAAACACTTTTGTCCCAAATTACTTCTTCCAGAAAAATTATTCCTAAAAAATAATATGATGTACAAATATTTATATAGGTGGATATTTATATAGGTAGTGTTCTTTATATTAAAAATTCAAGCTATGTATATATCAAATAATAAGGATCTAGGACACCTGAGTGATTCATCTGGCTGAGCATCTGACTCTTGATTTCGGCTCAGGTCATGGGATTTAGCTCCATGTCAGGCTCTAAGCTGAGCATAGAGCCTGCTTAAGATCCTCTCTCCCTCTCTCTCTCTCCCTCTGTCCCTCACCGCCCACTTGCTCTCTCTCTCTCTCTCTTTCTCTCTCAAATAAAATATTTTAGAAAGGATCTAATAAATAAAAAGAAATTTAATACAATGGAATATTGTTTTGTAACACACAAATCATACTGCAGTAGGTAAAAATACTTAGTGAAATGAAAGTTTTTTTCAGGTAATATTGGATGGGAAAAAAAAAAACATGTCGTGATGTAATTTATGTTGTACAATGCCAATCATATTATTATTCATTTCTGAAAAGAATGCATATTTTTTAAGTTTACTTATCTATTTTGAGACAGAAAGAGACACAGCGAGAGTGGGGGAGGGGCAGAGAGAGAGAGAGGGAGAGAGAGACAGAGAATCCCAAGCAGGTTCCGCACTGTGAGCACAGAGCCCAACGCAGGGCTCAAACTCATAAAATGAGTCCCTCCAAAATTCATATGTTAAAATCCTAACTCTCAAAGTAGGGGAGCCCTTGAGAGGTCTTTGAGTCATGAGGTCATAGGTCAACAAAAAAGGCTCCAGAGAGGTCCCTAGCAACTCCATCCTATGAGCTGACTGCCAGAAATCTACAACCCAGAAGAGGGCCTGAACCCAGCCATGTGGGTACTCTGATCTCATTTTCCAGCCTCCAGACCTGTGAGCAATAAATTTCTGCTGCTTATATGCCATCTAGTCTGTGAAGTTTTTTTACAGCAGCCCGAAGAGACCTATGACAGTTAGTTAAAAGGACACACACAAGGGGTGCCTGGGTGGCTCAGTCAGTTAAGCATCTGTCTTCTGCTCAGGTCATGATCTCATGAACGGTTCGAGCCCCGTGTCAGGCTCTCTGCTGTCAGTGTGGAGCCATCTAAGGATCCTCTGTCTCCCTCTCTCTCTGTGCCTCTCCCACCTGCCCCTGCTCTCAAAAATAAATACACATTAAAACATATTTTTAAAAAAGGACACACACAAAAACTTCAAGACTGCTAAAAAGGCATCAAACCCCACCATACTCACAGAGCTCACAAACACAATCACATATATATACAACATACAACAAATACATACATAAACACATATAACCACATGCATACACGTAAACACAAAGAAACATATACACATATAAATACATGCAAACACATGCACCCATACCTACAAGCACACAAACATGGAAGTGTGTGTACCCACTCACATACACAGACACGTGCAAGTCTGTCTAGTTCTGGTTTAGGCTGAAGGTCTTCAGTTTCCTCTGGTGCTTCCTTTTCTCACAAGTAATTTCCCACATGTGTGTGCAAATTCAGCTATCACCATCCTGAATAACTAACATTCTTACAGAGAACTTCCCAAAGTGAAATACATACCCAGGCCCCAAAGCAAAGATAACTGAAATTAGACTAGATCCCAGCCTGAATCCTCAAAGAAAATATCTCCACAAAGTGCTACACTGCACCACTATGAAAAATGAGATGACTTCAGGTCACTCCACCAGAATTCCAATGTAACTAGTATGTTCTTTTGCCTCCACTAAACTCATGCAACAATCTCTTGATATTTACATACGTATATATGTATATTTTTCTTAACTTTTACATAAAACATTTCATTAATTTGTTCACCGATGTGAAATATAATTACTCTTTTGATTTTCTTCTCCCTATCCATTTTAAATCATGGAAAATATAAAAAGGTGGACATCGGCACTGATTTAGTCCTCTGATTAATTGTTATCTTGCCTGGGCCAAGCATATAGGTGATGGGGTTATCATCCCCAATTTATATAGGCCCCTCAGCCAAATGCTATTCAGTAGGTGAGTAACAAAGGGGAAAAAGCATTAAATTATATTTTTCCCTCTAATGATGTATTCTCTTGGTATATATCTATCCACTGGTAATTTGTATTAGATATTATTTAGAGAATGGTACAAAAAAAATCAGAGAGTGAGCTCCCTAAGCACAGGACCAAAATCCTATGAACTCATTTCTATCCCCAACCTAAGCATAGCTCTGGAATATGGTAGCTTCTCTTGTATATTCATGTGTTTC
Source organism: Lynx rufus (assembly GCF_022079265.1). Classification (NCBI taxonomy): domain Eukaryota; kingdom Metazoa; phylum Chordata; class Mammalia; order Carnivora; family Felidae; genus Lynx; species Lynx rufus. Next base: position 181,608,449 of record NW_025814823.1, read on the forward strand.
AATCTTGAAATAGCATTTTTATTTTTCATTTATCACCACACTACTATACGCTCTGTATAAAAATCATTCTGGAAATAAGACACGATTTGATTTTTTTTCTCAGAAATTTGAGGGATACCTTACAGATAACAATAATGAGCATTTCAACTAGACATTAGGAAAGGTTTTAATATGAGTGTGTGTTTACAAATGTATAACATACATAGAACTTGTGTGTGTACATACATCAAGCTTCACATATGTGTGTATATGCACCCATAGGTATCATTATTAAAGTGGCTATGCCCTACATCAAAAAGAAAAGATGTCTCTTAAACCAATAGTCAGTATTTTGCAGCCCAATAGGTACCAAGGTTCAAAATTGCACCCTATGTCATCCTAGGTTTGCTCCTATCTTCCCCCTGTAACTTAGAGTATTTAGGCATTTGGTGTCATAGTGACACAGCTCTTCACAGGCATTGCTGCTTAGTTCTTCAACCCACTGCACTTTGGAAGTAACAAAAGCCACTTCCCAGGGAGCTGTGAGGCAGCCTCTCAGTAACCAAGGTCTATCTCCCTGCCCCCCTCCTGCCCCAAATTCCATACTCATGACACAGAAGCACAGTTAGAGATGAAAAATATGGTTCATTATCTTAGTAGCGCAGAGAAAAATGTTATGGCTTTATTTAGCAGTTGCTTTTATGCTTTTAAAAACATGTTAATTTCATTTTTTATGTAATTGTGCATTAAATCATCTCAGACAATTGTGTGATTTGGAAATAAAAGTCCAACAAAATAAGTAAAAGCTATAATGTGGTTTTATCCTTACCGCTTTTTGTAGTCTGTTTTTATGTTCCTCAAGCATTAGTGTCTCCGCTCCTTCCTGGGAAGATTAATCTGGAGGCTCGTAGAGACTCTCGTCTTCCTGTCTTTAGTTCTCCTGGTGCTCTGAGATTTTCCCTGTGGTTTCTGCATCTACTACTCATGAATTACCAGGGCCAACAACATTAGGACTTATAAAGTCTCATAATCCTTTAGTCAACATCCTAATAGGGCCGCCAGCTGGATGAAGACCTCAACCCTGGGGGAGAAATATTAAACAGATCTACACTGCCCTAGATAAAATGATGAATCCCAGGCTACTGAGTACACTATACTCACCAGAATACTGGTGATGGGTTTGTTGTTGTTTTGTTTTGTTTTGTTTTGTTTGTTTTTGTTTTTGCTTTTACTAGAATATAGGCAAGGAAATATATGCAATGTGATTCAGCATGTTTGGGAGAGGTTTTCCTTTTCCCTTAAAGGAAAGTTGGGCCATTTCATACATAGTGTCTTCTATAGCTCCTATTTTAAACATGTTATGAGGGCTGAGATGTTCTGACAGAGGTTAATGATGCATTTTGACTCCTGAGTGTGGCCCCTGTGTTATGAGGTGATTCAAGACGAGTTTCATAATACCTGATTTTTTTTTTCAAATGTCTCTTAATACATACAATCAAACTCTTGTGTCTTACTTTTGTGTGTTTTAAGGGAGATTATTGTTGTAAGGCCTTACACTTCCTTTAAGGCAATGTGCACTAGTTTGCTACGGCTGTTATAACAAAGTACCATAGGCTAACAACAGAAAGTTACTATCTTACAGTTCTGGAGACTAGAAGTCCAGGATCAAGGTACAGACAGGTTTGGTTTGCTCTGAGGGCCATGAGGGAAGGAAATTCCAGGCCTCTTTCCCTGGCTTGCAGACATTTGTCTTCTCCCTCTATGTCATCACGCCCTCTGGGTCCAAGTTTCCCTTTTTTATAAGGACACAAGGCATATTGAATTAAGGCCCACCCAAGTTACCCCATTCTAACGTAATTACTTCTTAAAGGCCCTATCTCAAAATAAGGCCACATTGTAAGCTAATGAGGGTTAGCACTTCAACATACAAATTTTAGAGAGATACCTTTCCAACCATAACAGGATGTGAAACGGCTTCTGATGTCATTCACCTGACTTAAAAATACAGCTTTCCAAAGACTGACAGTCTGAAAAATCACTAAAGATTAGCTTTTTCTTTCACAATTCTGAAATGGATTTATATATGATTCAGGTGGGGGTACATATAAAACAAACAAAATCACTCTTAATTATTTGTAGTATAACCCTCAAGGCAGATATATGTATATATATGTACAGATGCACTAACCTATAATGTATATATATAACCAGCACTGAAATTAACCTCCACCTGAGGCTACTATGAAATGTCATTTAAGCAGCCAAACTTTCAGAGCTTGGTACTCTACCTGCCTGGGGAGCCTTTGTATTCAATTTATTATTAAATAAAATAGCGAACTTGTCAGCTGAGTTAGATTACCAGATTATAACAAACTTTATTTTGGTTAAAGAAAAGGGTGAGCAAATATACCTGAAGAATAAATTTCAGAGAAATTAAAGATTTTGAGAGGTTATTTGTTTGTAACTATTTCAAGTTGAGCAGGAGAAGAAGAGGGTGCCCACAAGCCTGTTTGAGTTAATTAGAAGTATTTAGGGAACTTGACTTAAAAACTAGTAGTGGCTTTAAAATTTCTTTTAATAGTATTTAATATTTTATCAGGAGGAACTGATGTCAGAAGCCAAGAGTAGCACAAAACAGCTACAGAACTTAGTTTTAAATGTCTTTCATTTGATCCATTTATATTCTTTTTTCATTTCCTTAAACTCTCACACACACACACACACACACACAGCTAATTTAACCAGCTTGTCTGCAAAGCCCACTCATGTGATTATTCAGCTGAAGCTACCATTGCTTTAGTAAAACCCTGTGGTTTCTATTCTCCTTTGGGGGAGGGGGAGATGAGAGAACTTCTGGAAGGTCACCAGAGTTAAGGAGGCATCTTTAGTTTGATTATAGCCTTTAAACGTTTATTACTACTGGTGTATGTGGCAAGGTATTGGTGGGCTAATACCACACAGGGGTTGGGGTAAGTGTTTTACATGTATTATCTAATTTAATCCTCACAACAATCCAATCAAGGTGAGGCAAAGGAGGATTCAATGGAGATTAAGTGACAGGATAAGGATATACATATCCTAAGGGGCGTTGCTGCAGCTTTTGAAAATTTGACATTGTGAAAGGCGAAGAAGCTGAATTCAATGTATTAGAAAAAAGATTTCCTTTGCAAAGTCTGATAGGTATTTCTTGAGGAATGTGTATTCCTCAATTTAGGTGAGAGAAGAGGGCTGGATAGTTCTGTTTTATTCCATTGTAGCTAACACTTATTGAGATGCTAGTGGCTGCCAGGCACTGATCTAAGCACTTTATGTATATTATCTTGTTTAATTTAACTGTGAAGACAGGTACACTATGAGATAGATTCTACTGTTATCTCCAACTTTCAGAGCTTACTAATTTTCCTTAGGTCACCCAATTGGGACTTCAAGGCCCTGGCTTATTGTAGAGCTTGTGTCATTACTACTTTACTATCAGGCTATGATAAGATAAAGTAACCTTTGTTTTATCTGGCAACTAATAGGTAGCTTGACTTACCCATAGGGTGTGTTTATAAAAATTTGAGTATGGTATCTAAACTCTTCAACTGAATTATATATTACATGACTGAATATAGTATATCATTTAAAGAATTCTGAAAAAAAAACTGAGGTTTGAGCAACTAAATTATTCATTGTAAGATTATCATAGTATTAATAAGGGAGAAAAAGCCAAACCCTAAATATCTTAATGATCCTGTTAAAGGAGGACTAAGATTATGGCACAAACATATGAATGAATACTATTAAATCATAAAAATAGCATTTACAGAGATTTGCAAACAGCATGGGAAGCAGCTACCCCTCATAACGTTTTAAGCAATATTGAATATTTTTATAGTAAGTTTTCAAATATATAATAGTATTTGGAAAAAGGTCTGGGAGGAAATATATTGACATGTTAGCAGGGTTTATTCATTTCCCAATGGATAAACTCAAGGGGGGATTTCCATTTATACTTTGCAGCCCTTTTCAAATTTTGTATCAGTAGCATGTATTACTTATGTAATGAGGGACAAATCATATATTTATGGAAGACAATTCTGTTGCAATGAAATATTTTCCATAACTGAAATAACCGTCTCATAATTTATGTACATCCAATATTCAATGACAGGAGTCAGTAAATTTTTTTCTGTAAAAGTCCAGATAGTAAATATTTTAGACTTGCAGACTAAGCACCAAAATTGAAAATATTATGAAGAGACATAACAAGAAAGAAAACAAATGTCCTTGCATTTTGGGGGGGCAAAATTAAAAATACCATACTAATAATCCAATATATATTTTTGCAATACCCATCTACTAATTAAAAGACTGAAATTGTTTTTGTACATGTATGATACCATTTTGCTTCATTGGGGTTCAAAGTTAGCATTCCCTATCATCAAAATTTAAGGTACATATTCATCTGTTAATGCTGATCTATAGTGATATTTCATGTATTTCATCTTTGGAAATGGCTCTTCACACAGATAGGTGACACATGTGGCACTTGAAACACTGACTTGTAACTGCTTCTCTGCAATTTATAGTACACCAAGTGGTGAGCACCACACACTGTCTCTGTCGCAGCTACAGAACTTTGCCTTTGTAGTATGAAAGCAACCAGAGACAATACAGAAACAGTGTGGCTGTGTGCCAATAACATCTTATAGGGCATTAACATGAATTTCAAATAACTTTCAGGTGTGACAAAATATTCTGCTTGTGAATTTTAAACCATTTAAAAATGTAAAAACTTAGAAATTTCCAAAATAAAATCTTCTTAATGAGAAGACAAATCCATATTTAGCTAATGGATCATTCAATAGGTGGCAGGCTATATTTGGTTTATGGGTTGAAGTTGGCTGATCCCTACTCTAGAAACAGGCATGCCTCTCTTATAAACGTCACTCAACAACCATCTCTGCCAGCACTGAATACTTCAACACATTCTTTATATGTATATGTAAAAAAAAGATATCTTTATGTAAAATGGTGCCTCTAGTTTCTCTATGAATGAGTTCTTTTGTGGGTAAAGAAATGACACATCCAGACAGAGAAAAACGTTAAAGAGACATTTGGAGGGAAATGTCTACAGAATCAAAGAGAAAATCAAGGTTCTGATATCCAAACTCAATGGTATATATTCTCTAGACCTCTGGATATTTTTTATGGAAATTCTAGGTTGTCAAGAAACTGTGCTAAACAAACCCATTATATTAGCCTTTTAAGAAATAACACCAAATATTTAGAATCTTAAACATAAAATAAAGCAGACCTACCCTATGACCCAGCAATAGCACTGCTAGGAATTTACCTAAGGGATACAGGAGTACTGATGCATAAGAGCACTTGTACCCCAATGTTTATAGCAGCACTCTCAACAATAGCCAAATTATGGAAAGAGCCTAAATGTCCATCAACTGATGAATGGATAAAGAAATTGTGGTTTATATACACAATGGACTACTACGTGGCAATGAGAAAGAATGAAATATGGACCTTTGTAGCAAGGTGGATGGAACTGGAGAGTGTGATGCTAAGTGAAATAAGCCATACAGAGAAAGACAGATACCATATGTTTTCACTCTTATGTGGATCCTGAGAAACTTAACAGGAACCCATGGGGGAGGGGAAGGAAAAAAAAAAAAAGAGGTTAGAGTGGGAGAGAGCCAAAGCATAAGAGACTGTTAAAAACTGAGAACAAACTGAGGGTTGATGGGGGGTGGGAGGGAGAGGAGGGTGGGTGATGGGTATTGAGGAGGGTACCTTTTGGAATGAGCACTGGGTGTTGTATGGAAACCAATCTGACAATAAATTTCATATATTGAAAAAAAAATAAAATGCTAAAAAAAAAAAACATAAAATAAAGCTACCAGGCTATATAAACTCCATTCCCCTGTCTTATGTTCATATGTTGTTTTTCCCCTGACTGGCTACTAGAGGCTTTAGCAGAACACAAGAGATGCTCTGTAAGATTAGTCAGAGTTTTAAGCAGGAAAATATTTGATGGAAGCTTAAAGAAGCTGAAAAGTGTGTTAAAATAAATTAACTGCCTCCTTCAACCATATCTTTCATGCAAAAGTGATGTATGAACCATCTACATTAGAATCATCTGAGTTCCTCATTAAAATGCAGAGTCCTGGGTCCCAGGTGTTTTGAAAAGCACCAAATTTGGAAAATCAGAGTATCAGATGTTGTTTCAGGAAAATGCTGTATGGTTTTCATTTACAAAGTATAACATTTCTAGATATTCCTCTTTAGTAATTTACATACATAATCTGTCTCTTCTACTCACCTCCTTAGGAGGTATAAAGTTTTTCAAAAAAAGAGACAATACTCTGAGAAGTAATTTTGTACCCAGTAAAAAGGTACACATATTTGGAGCACTGGGGTGACTCAGAGGGTTAAGCATCCGACTTTGGCTCAGGAGTTTGAATTGCACGTCAGGCTCTCTGCTCTTAGTGCAGAGCCTGCTTCAGATCCTCTGTCTCCTGTGTCTCTGCCCCTTCCCCTCTCTCTCTCATTCTCTCTCTCCCTCAAAAATAAGCATTAAATTTTTTTTAAAGGTAAACATCCTTATAAAAATATTATAAAAATCAATCAATGCTTATTTCAGGCAGCCATCTGTACGACACGTATCATGGGGATGTTTTATAAACAGTGATGCAGAGAGAAGTGAGGAGTCCAATAAGGGAGGTGACCAAGAAAGCGTCAATTTAGGATGGAAAAGAAGATACAAGTGACTACTGGAGTAATTATTACAAGTCAAGGCTTATCTACTACGAGCAGTCATTCAAATGCACAAAGCAGAGAAAGGAAAAAAAGGAGCCGAAAATTACAATTAGAAACTTTTCTACTTAGTCCCAGAAACAGTTCAAGACAACCACATACCTTCAAAGGGAGTAAGAAATACCTGAAGTGTTTTTTAAAAATTCAGATTCCTGGATTCATCTCAGACCTATTGGCTCAGAATCTGTGTGGTGTGTCCTGAAATCTGTATTTAAAACCATCTGTCCAGCCATGCGTTAAAATGTGTTAAATTGGTCCACTCCCTGGGCACATGATTCCATTTTTTCCTTTGAGCTGTTAAAAGTCCTTTAATTTATTCATTCAACAAACTTCTTAGAGAACTATTTGGCCAAGGACACCATACACAATAGAAAAAATAATAAACTTGCAGTGATAGCCTCAATTAGTCCAGAGTCTAGTAAGTAAATGCAGATACGTTGGCTATCACAATTTATAGTGATAAATGTGACATCAGTAAATCCAAGATGCTAAGAAGACTCTGAAAAACTGAAACAAAGAAATCATTTACAGGTAAAGAGCTTATTTTTCCTTTGGGATACTAAAATCTATTCTTTTAAGATGACTTTTTCCAGATAGTGATATTTTTAATCCAAAATTATTTATTCAAGATTGAAAGGTACCTACTTTGATTAACTCTAGATTGTTCTTTATGGAATTTTCTTATTAGACAGTTTGGGAAAGGAGAGCCCCACACATAAATTTATATGTGTGTTCAGAACAGTAACATATGAAAAAAATGTACCCCTGTTCTGTAATTCAATTTGTATTCTATTTAATTGAATAATTAGGGTTTTGAGTAGAATGAGGCACAGCAGAAGTTCTTATTTCCAAATATTTTGGTCTAGGAGAGAAGCCATGATAACTCAGAAGTTTAGATAAACCTGGGTTTGACTCAGGATCTAACTTAATACCTATGTGTCCTTGGATAGCTTACTCAGCCTCATCAAGGTTGTTTCTGCTTATATTTACTATATGGGATTTAGCAGCATGCAGGTTAATTCATGTCGACAGCATGCACATCCTAAACATACACATATACACAGGTGCCTGCACCACACAAATGTATACACACACAAAGTAGTCATAATGATTATGCTTATTTTGCACTAGTATGAAGATACAATAAAATGACAGGTATACAAAGGTTAGAATAGCACCTGGCCCATAGAAATTGTTCAATGAACAGTGGTGGTACTGATGAGAGAAAAAAGAAGAGGAGAACAAGAAAGTGAGGGATTTCAGCTTAGGGTGAAACAAACAAAACATTGAGAACTCATAAAAGAAAAGAGAGGAAGGTAAAAAAAAAAAAAAAAAAAAGAACAACCTGTAAAAAAAAGTTAAAAGTTTACCCCTAATATATTGATAGCTTTGCTTTGTAATTAGATACAGGATTGCTTCTGTGCTATGTAATGTAGTAGCCACGCCATCCTCTCATTGACTGAAAAGACATCATTAGAATAAGCACAAAATAGAGTAACCACAGAAAAGGTTATTAGTATTTCATCTGAACTCTGAAAATGTCAAGCCATATAGGGCTGGTGGATGGTGATAGGAAACCCATTTCCAGTTATCATATGTTAATGAAAGGAAACAATGTGCTATCTACAAGGACAGGGAAAAACCCAGAATGAGCAGAGTCCAGAGTCTATGCAGTTTCCTACATTTCCAGCCTCATTAAAATATGCAGATCATATCATTAGGAGACAGTTTCCTGGCAGAGCCTTCTCCTAGAGTTCAGTTACAGGCACACATTGGCATTGTTAGTAAAATGATTTTAACCACAGCTATATTCTTCTGTGTAAAAATAAACAAATAAAAAACAAGACAAAGAAGCAGAAGCAGCTCTTGCAAGCCATATTTTCATTTGGAAAAATTAGTTTTTCCTAAGCATGAGTCTATATTTTTTTTAAAAAGGACCATTGATGCTTGTTTTGTTCTTCCAAGAATATAAAGAAACTTATATTACAATTTCATATTTCCCTTAAATTTAATGAATATAGTTAATGGGATAACAGACATTACATCTAGGTTTAATTCAGCAAAATGATCAAGATTTGCTACTGAATTGAACAAACAGTATTTCAAAGACCTTTCTGACCAAACTTCAGTTTTAACTCAGATAAAAAACATTCTACTGTTCATCTCAATTCCTTTCTTCTTCTACATCTTTTATTTCTTCATTATTGCCTTGGCTCCTTTTCCCTTTCTTCCTTATTGCCTCTTTTCTTACTTCTTAACTCCTTTCTTTCTTTCTTTCTTTCTTTCTTTCTTTCTTTCTTTCTTTCTGTCAATCACCATCTATTTCTTTCTCTTTTTTTAGTGGGCAAGGCAGTATTTTAAAAAATCTTACCCACAAGCCTAACAGAACCTTACAAATGAACACTTTTCACATGAAGGCCCAGTGCAGGTAGCTACCTTGATGAAACTGGTGACTGAATACAAATACAGAATGGTAATAAGGAGATGATTACATGATCAAAATTATTTTGTGGAAAACAACATTTAAAAGTGCAATAATGTGAAAGTACATGTAAACAATAGATGTCAGCCATGATGATGATGAAGATGATGATGATGTATAAATACCATTTATTTAGTTTCTTCTGTCAGTGGTTTGCCATGTATAGTGTGAGACCCCTTGAGGTCCCTGAGATCAAACCTATTTTCATCATAATGTTTTCAAATTATTATCTTTTTCACTGATGATGCAAAAGCAATGGAGGGTAAAACTGCTGGTGTCTTAGTATGAATCAAGGCAGTGGCAGCAAACTGTGGTGAGAGTCACTGTACTTTGCATCACTATCTACTTGTGGAGAAATGCTAGTGTCACTCAAAATGAAACAGCAAAAATATTAATTTTATTACATTTAGACCCTCCAATACATTTTGTAATATTCTTTTTAACTATGTTTTAAAAAGTTTATTTATTTATTCTGAGAGAGAGAGAGAGTGTGTGTGTGTGTGTGTGCATGAGTGGAGGAGAAGCAGAAAAGAGGAAGAGAGAGAGAATTCTAAACAGGCTCCATGTTTTCAGTGCAGACCCCAACCTGGGGCTCGGTCTCATGAGATTATGGCTTCAGCTGAAATCAAGAGTCAGACACTTAACCAACTGAGCCACCCAGGGATTCCTGTGATATTCTATGTAATTAAATGGCAAGTATGCATGAAACATTTTCGGCTAAAACCAATATGTAATAGTTGTCTTGAAGAAAAGCATTTAGGCAATTGTTTGAGTTATGGGCTGAACTACTCACTTTTTTTATGGGACATTATTTGTACGTAAAATGACTACTGAAAGGGACCCTATGGTTATTCAGATTCACATGTTCAACAGATATTCTCTCATTCTCTGGAAAATGAGTGAAGTGACTTAGTTACTTTAAGGAAATTGACTGTAATAGTATTTGTTGCTAACAATAAAATTCAAGTTTTCCAGGGATGGGGAAAAAACATAAGAGACTCTTAAATATGGAGAACAAACAGAGGGTTACTGGAGGGGTTGTGGGAGGGGGGGATGGGCTAAATGGGTAAGGGGCACTAAGGAATCTACTCCTGAAATCATTGTTGCACTATATGCTAACTAATTTGGATGTAAATTAAAAAAAAATAAAATTAAAAAAATTAAAGTTTTCAAGCTTGTGCAAAACTTGAATGCACTACCATGAGCACAATAGCTTTCCAAGACTTTGAACACATCATTTTTTCCTGATGAGATGGATGGTGATATTTACAAATGTGGTTTCTGACATTTTTAAATGAATGTGTCCATCTGTGGAAGATCAGCAATCTCAGTGAACCAATATTTTTCAAATCACCAAGGCATGGTGTTTGTTATGTTGTTAGTACATTAGAAAAGAGATCCATTCCAACTTTAAGAAAGGCGGATGGATTTTAATTTAATAGAGCAAAATAATTTATTTGTATGGCTTCAGAAAGCTTCCATACTGGGGCACCTGGGTTCCATACTCATTTGGTATGACTTCATATTCATTTGGTACCCGAATTCAGCTCAAGTCATGGTCTTGCGGTTTGAGAGTTTGAGCCCTGCATCGGGCTTGCTGCTGTCAGTGTGGAGCCCACTTTGGATCCTTTGTGCCTTTCTCTCTCTGCCCCTCCCCTGCTTGCTCACACTGTCTTTAAACCTTTTTTTTTTTTGAAGGTCCATACTGTAAATAATTTTTAAGAAACTACCATTTGTTGAGTTTCTGTATAAATTTGAAAATAATAGGGGCGCCTGGGTGGCTCAGTTGGTTAATCGGCCGTCTTCGGCTCAGGTCATGATTTCAGGGTCCGTGAGTTCAAGCCCTGTGTTGGGCTTTGTGTTGACAGCTCAGAGCCCGGAGCCTGTTTCAGATTCTGTGTCTCCCTCTCTCTCTGACCCTCCCCCCGTTCATACTCTGTCTCTCCCTGTCTCAAAAATAAATAAACGTTAAAAAAAAGAAAATAATATCCATAATTTACTGAAAACAGCTAATCAAAAGTCTCCCTTTTCTATTTTCTATCTGTATATCCATAAGGACCAGATATTCTTCATATGCTTCAACCAAACAAATGAACCCAACTTGGCTAAGTAAAGATTGAAGATATTTAGAAAGACTAAAACAATGTGTTTCTTCCTGCTAATTTTTTGGAAATATGTTTATTTTTCATAAAGCATGTTTTTTTAGTTAAAAATGTTTTAATGTTTATTTATTTTTGAGAGAGACAGAGTGTGAGCAGGGGAGCAACAGAGAGAGAAAGAGAGAGAGAGAGAGAGACAGAGAGAGAGAGAGAGAGAGAGAGAGAGAGAGAGAGAGAGAGAGAGATACAGAATCTGAAGCAGGCTCCAGGCTCTGAGCTGTCAGCACAAAGCCCAGTGCGGGACTTGATACCATGAACCTTGTGATCATGACCTGCGCTAAACTGACTGAGCCACCCAAGAGCCCTATAAAGTATGTTTTTATGTTAACATGTAATGAGCTTATTGTTGCTATTTTTAAATAAATAAATAAATAAATAAATAAGTAAATACATAAATACATAAATCTATTTTAACTATTTCTCAGTCTTAATTTTAATGCAATAAATATTGGTAGATATAATGTACATAAACAAAATTTCTTTGGGCCCCAAATTTCTAAAAGTGTAAAGGTATTTTAAAACTAAATTTCTGGGTGATGCTTTTCTAGGTACAACCAATATTCTTCTATGTATTTTATTTTTAACAGTCTAGATATTATTTAATAATTTGAGGCATAAGTTACATCATCTGCACTAAACATATTTCAATACATACCTAATTATAAGGTAATTCCCCTCCAAAAGAAATACCACTTACATAACAGGTGTTGCATAGATTTGTGCTCAGATTTTTTTATGGCGTGGTCCAACAGTTACACTGTTTTTCACAATTTCACAACACATATGCTTGTGGAAGCTACATTAGCCTGAGACATCTCAAACAATGCTAGGTTGGCAACTTTTGAAGGTTTGCTAACTACACTGGAATCAGTTTGGGAAAAAAAGAGCAAACATTTTTTTAAAATGGAGATTTTCCCAGGATTTATACAGCTTGAAGATAAGCATGTCAATAAATGTTTTAAATATCATTTTTCAGGGTGCCTGGGTGACTCAGTCAATTAAGTGTCCGACTCTTGGTTTCGGCTCAGGTCATGAGATCAAGCCCCACGTCAGGGTCTGTGCTCAGCATGGAGCCTGCTTAAGATTATCTTCCTCTCTTTTTACCCTCTTCCCCACCCTGTTCATGTTCTCTCTCTAAAAATGATGAAAGATAGATAGATAGATAGATAGAGTCACTTTTCAAAAGCAATATAGTAACCACTCACTGTGGAGAGATAAACCCATTGAATGAATGAAAAACTGAGGTGTACTGAGGTCTTGTGGCTTGGAATAAAATTGACACCATGCATGAATTAATAATGAACTGCTATATTCCCAAACCTTCAGACTCAAGTGAAGACACAAGCTCTGAAAACCTGCATTAGGTAACAAAGACATTGACACCGAACATGAATGTGAAATTAAAATTATCTCATGGATATTGCATTACAGTTTCAACAAATATGCAGTACAGTTGAAATTTTGCGTAACTAAATTAATAAAGACTATAAGTGAACACTTAACAACTTTATCTACATCTCAACATTTTCATGACACATTTGGCCAAATGCATTTTTAAAATTTCATTATTTGGCAAATGGGGCATCCTATCCTTGAGGTCACTTTATATCCAGGATAGACCAGACTTCCAATCCTTTGCAAATACTTTCAAGAAAAAATAATTTTTTCAGAAGGGAACCTGAGAATCAGAGTGTTTGAGAACTTGCTCACACTTGCACCATTAGTCAGCATGGGAAGTGGGATTAGATCCCAGGCCCACTGCAAAGCCAGGGATCTTTCCATACACTGATGTTCATGAAATATTTCCATGGCCAAGGGACTGTTCTCACAAACCGTGGACTACATATTTATGTGTCACTAATTTCTCACATGAAACTATGAGATGGGTAACATTTTGGCTCTACTTTCTAAATTAGGAAACTGCCACATCCAGGTCACAAGATCAGTAATCAGCAGCAATGACGTGTGAACCTGGTCTGGTGTCACAGCCCTTATTCTAATGCTCTACCTTGTACTGCCTCTCAAGCTACTATGGTACTTCGAAAATATGCTTAATCTCACTGTCGTTACCTAGTTGTTTCTATGTAACAAGTATCAGATTGGAAATTTTAAGTCACTTTTTTTTTGTCAGGGATTCAAGTATTCACACCTATAAAAGTATAGCAGAGATAGCATTTTTAAATATTAAATACTTAACATTTAACATGATCTTTATTTGGATCCTGGCTCTTTAAAAAAATTTAATGCTTGGCTGTCTAGCTTGATGTTAGGGAAACACCCTGAGAAAAAAACTTGTATGTTACTGAAAGTGCTGGGTCATGCCTGGGATTAAGAGATTCATTCCTCTCTCTGTATACAACTAGTAAATATATATGCATGCACTTTTACCTAGTTACAATTTTTACTTAATTATATATGGGAAAGTGAGTGAACCTCCTAATCACAGAGATAATAAATAGAAATATATATATATACATATATATGCATATATATGTATATATATATATAATCAAAGAATAAATGTGCTATATATAATATACTGTACCTATTATATATAAATATATATATACATATATATATATATATACACACATACACTATAACTGTGTATCTCTTTAACAACAATAACACAGTGAGAATGATTATATGTTTGTTACATAATTTCAGCAGGGTAGACATTCATATCTTCTTAATATGCAAAACCAAAAAGGTACATATTGCTCACAAGAAGTCTACATAGGTACACAGCTCAAAAGTAATCATAAAAATGTTAAGGTCTTTTATGTTGGAGGAAATATTACAGAGGTGGGAAAGTGGCACGTGTTAACATACACATGGCAGTGATATCATCCAAGACCTGAAAAGCACTCAGTTTTTTGTTAGTGTGCTTGTTTTTCGTCTTTCAATTCCCACTCTAATTTGTTTATTGTCCAGTGGGGACACAGAGAAGTTATTAAATTCCTCAAGGTCGCACAGAAAGTCACAGCTGTTCTTGGGAAAAGGGGCTTATATATTCCTGAATCCCAGCTAGCTCCTATGGCTTCCTGCATCGGATGGGTCCGTGTGGAATGAAAGAATGCTCTTAAGCAAATTCCAATTATGGTTTATTAACTGCACATGTAGCATTTATCTTCCAGTTTCTAAAAATAGCAGAACCAATTAAACTGTCTGTTTAGCACTTAAGGTTTTTTTAACTTTTAATTTTTCTTCAGATAAAGCCTTTATAGAAAGATAAATGGCACATTACAGATATGAGGGGAAGGGAGGAAGCCATCACTTCCCTTCACTACCACCATCTTCTTTGACCATCACTATGAGGCAACCATGGCAAGATCTTTTCTGCTCCTGAAGTGATATTATAACATCCTCAGCCAAGCAAACCAACCCATTTTAGGCATGATGGGTGGTAGTGAAAAATTTCTATTCAAGACGGTTGTTAATTTGAAATAAAAGCCCAACAAATTCTAATTTCTGTCCACTGTCAAAACAAGATTAAACAATTGCAGCAAGAAAAATAGCAGGCTGGTAAAAGGAGGCTTCACAACAGTATTTTACTTCATGCTTAAAACACTATCTATAATTCCCAATCAGAACTATAAAAAGGGAGGCTCAATTTGATGAGAACTGTGTAGGGAATTATTTCTTCTGAGATGCTTCTTTTTTTTTTTTTTTTTTTTTTACTTATTTTTGGGACAGAGAGAGACAGGGCATGAACCGGGGAGGGGCAGAGAGAGAGGGAGACACAGAATGGGAAACAGGCTCCAGGCTCTGAGCCATCAGCCCAGAGCCCGACGCGGGGCTCGAACTCACGGACGGCGAGATCGTGACCTGGCTGAAGTCAGACGCTTAACCGACTGCGCCACCCAGGCGCCCCATGAGATGCTTCTTTTAAGTCTCTCTTTTACAACCATTCTATTAAAGAATCACATGCCCAAATGAGGGCCACAGAGAGTTAGAACTAGAATTTCCACATGGGATGTCTTCAATGAAAAAGAAAATGCAGCAAGTATTTGCTCCAAGAGTTAAAGAGAGGATAGTGAAATGAGAGACACAGATTCTCAATGTGAGGGTTTATCATCAATGTCAAGAAACCACAAAATGTCTCAGGAACAAAAGACTGGTGAGCAACCAGGGTCTCGGTTGCTCCGCTGGGAGTGGAGCTACATGCGAAGGAAGAGATTCTTCAAAACTGAGGCTTAAAGAAAACAAAAAGAATTTTCTTTGTAGTACACTGCTAGGACTCAGTCCACAGTCTCTTGACACTTAATCTAGTTCCTTTTCCACCCTATCACAATGCTGTGAAATGGACATTACTCTTTTCCCTCCTCTAGATTTTCAACACCTTGACTTTTTCACTGTTGTAGTATCGTATTTGCATGTCTATCACCACACACCTACCTGTCTAACAAGAGCTGTGGCAACATTATAGGATGCATTCAGACTGTACAGTTCACTACTCGGTTCTGTTGAATGTGTATGGTAATTATTTGACACTTCTGAGAGGAGACAACCATCATGAAATAATAAAATTGCAATTATCTTATCAAATTTAATATTCTATATATGTCAGAACTGAACATTTTAAATTGGAGAATGCCACTTCAGTGTAGCTGATTGAACTCAAATTCTTACAGTAATGTGCATTTTGTTACTTCTACTCTTAGTTTTGTCACTATATTAACCCCTTCTTTCCCATTGCCATGCTTTTATTTTTTTTCCTCCTTAGAAAAGTAGATCCATTCCTTAGAAAAGTAGATCCATTCCTTACCAATGTTCAGAAATCCTTAATTAATGGGAAAGAATGCTAGCTCATACCCAAAGGGACAACAAACTGTGCTTGTATTTATAAGCCTAACTCTCAAATACCCAAGTCTCCCTTAATGTGTCTCACATAGCAAGGAAGAACCACTAGCAATATACAGAGTTAGAAACAATGTCATGCCATTAAGTAGTAGTTCATAATATGGACTACATGCTTTCTGGGTTAGGGAATCCTCACTAGAGAAGCCAAGGTCTTTTATATTTTTTTTCCTTTTTTTTCCCCAGAAAACTAAGGTCCAGCGATTCTAAAGAATTCGTCCCAAATCACTCAGCATTCTAATGATGCAGCAGAAAAAGAACAGAGAATCTTTTAACAATCAATCAGCTGCTCCTTCATCGAATTTCTACAACCAAACTGCCAAACACTTTCAAAAAGGGTTTTCTTCAATGGGTCTCCCTCAATGAGTCTCTATAAATAATTTTAAAAGAATTAATAGCGCCTGAATTTTATTATAGGGTCCATTTCTCATTGATTATAAGTAGCTAAGCATCATGTGTTGCTTCTATGAGCCTCTGTGACAGGCTATGTGATATGTGATGATAGCATACAAAGGATTGACTGGGCCATTTTCAGATCACTAAGTAAAAGCAACTCCTCTAAATTCCCCTCCATGGAATACACCACCGCACTTGGGGCTATCCACTACCAGATTAGCTAGAAAATATTATATTGGGTTCTTTAGTCCTGAAATTGGGGAAGAAAGAATCTTTTCCATTTTTATTTTTAATGTTTATTTATTTGTTTTGAGAGGGGGACAGAGGGAGAGGGAGAGAGAGCCCAGGCAGATGCTGTCAGCACAGAACCTGGTGCGGGACTCGATCTCACGAACCCTGAGATCATGACCTGAAACAAAATCAAGAGTCAGACGCTTAACTGACTGAGCCACCCAAGTGCCCTGGTAAGAAAGAGTCTGAAGCTCTAAACTGAAGAACAAGAATAAACACCAAGCCAAATTAACTGGAAGTAAATTTTGAGAGAAAGACACTCCCCCCAAAAAGCAAAAAACAGGCACTGTGAATACTGCTTTTAAGGTTTGAATGCATTATAACATGGAATTTCAGAATCATACTGGAATTTCCAAAGGTCTACTGACATATTTGGAAGAACAATGTTGATCTATAATTGTGCTGAAGCCATACAAATTAAGCAATTTATCGGCATTGATATATATAATTTCTGTGCTTAATATCTGCTAACTTAATTGATGTGTTGGTCATCATCTATTACTGCAAAACCTTCTATCACTGGATTATTAAAAATTTATTATGGTAGGAAATTTGAGTGCCCATTTGGTTACAGTCATACAGAAAGCTTTATATTCACAAATGACTAACACAGATAATCTTTTTCCATGGACCAGGACTCACTGGTCATTGCAATATTTTACAGTGGATATAACAGGACTTAATGAGTAAACTTGCAAAGATCATTTATGTAGACAAATTCATTTCTGGAAAATATTACATGTGCATACACAGAAGTACAAAGGGAGGGAACAGACACAACAAATATAAAGTTATAAGATTATGATGAAACAAAACGGATTTGGCAGTTTTTCTGCAATAAAAGGAATAGAAGAAATAGAATATAAGATTCCAGTTATGATTGCTCCATACCAAGTTGCTATTCTGTATATTTCTTTTGATAAGCATGTGCAGATGAAAAAATCCTGATGTCATATTTTTGCTAAGATAATTTGTTTTCAATTGCCAATAAAAATGGATTATAAGTAAAAGTGTAAAAAGCTAAGAATGAAATAAAAACATAATGGGCAATCAGAAAAATAACCACAGAGTGATCTGCTAATGGCTAATGACTCATTAAACCTAACATTTGCATCATCAACCATGTAGGCACTTTCAAAAATGTGGCCCCGATTAAAAGGTTATACACAATAACAAATATTCTAGAAAATGCCAGCAAAGCCATGCTTTACTGTAATAGACATTTAGAGTTGTGTCTAACATTATTGCATTCAAGCTTCAAATTTAGAAAATTGATTTATAACATTAATCTTTACTTGGGAAAATAACAAATGCTTATCATAATCAGACTGTAATTAAAAAACAAATAGTCTTGCAAGAGTCTCTTTTTACTGTAGTTTACAAGATGCTATTTCTACATTGAAAAATATGTTTTTTAAGTAACCATCAAACATGTTTATTAAAACCTAATTACACAGACATAAAATGTGCATTTTGATGCAGTGTTAGGACTAATCCCTAGTTTGATGATCTTCCTATCAACCTAACTTCAGATTAAACACACACACAAACACACACACACACACACACACACACACACACTTTTACTTTTTATCTGTTGTTGAGATTAAACACTCTTGGTAGAGTGGCTGGTGGAATAATTTGATTAAGATAGTGTTTAGAGTTCCTATGCAAATCTAAAGGTACTTCTAATTTTTAATACAGGAAAACAGAAAGTCAGAATTAAAATATATTAATTATGCATCATTTGGAAGGACAGAGATGTTTACAAGTGGCATCATTTGAATATGGCAAAGGCAGACCATTCAAGGGAGTAACCGACATGTTTCCTATTGCGGAAGTGTCGTGTGCTTTAAGGACTATTTACTTGCTCTTCCTGTGCATACTAAATGTTAAGACTGCTGCATTATTTGAGTACTACAAAGACAAAGTTGGAATGCATACAGATGCACTTCATTCAAGAATCAATGATTTGATGTTTAGGTTTCTATAAATTGCCTAAGTGAGAAAGTGGTATCTGAGTAGTATATATCTGTATTTGAGGAATGATTCCATCACAAAAAGAGAATTGCTACACACTTTAGAAGAGGTTAAACATAACTTTGCCTGATAGTTTTCCAAGCTCTGGAGATTCTGGGTTTCCTATTTCTAAGAATTATGAAAAAAAAAATCATAATGATGCCCTCATAGGCAAACTATTCTAGCCATCAAAAATATATGTAATGTAAATGTATTACAGAGAGCCTCCTTATTTCATTCAGATTTTCAATATAATGTAGACAGTTTCTGAACAGTTGAAGGTTTCTTTTTCTCCCTTTCCCCCATTTGTAATATATTAGAGATCATTTTATGCTTAACTTCTCAGAATAGCATACATAGACATTCTAGTATTGCAAGGTAGAATATTATTATTTCTTAAAATTCAAGAACTCGTAGAAGCCCTGTTAGTACTCATGGTGGGTCATCATTCCAGGAAAATTCCTGGAATGAAATGTGAATAGAATAAATGCCAGTTTATGGGTTTATATTTCTGATCAAGGTACTAGTGAGTTGCAGAAATATCCATAAATATAAGATTGGACAAATTGTTTAATCAACTTTAGATTTCTGAATGTCATATTTATGAAAATTTCTGCCATGTACATAAATCAAGCAGGGCCAGTCGAATCACCTATCACATAAAATTTTATTTCCGCTGATTCAGTATCATGGTATTCTATAAAACATGTTCCTTCTTCATTAGAATTCCAGCTTTATTTTTGCTTTAATAACTATAAAATGGAACAGATACTTTCTCCAGGGTTCGTGAAGTTTAGGAGAGGCTCTTACAAGGTGGGTATTTTAAAAGGGATCTTCGAGTCTCCTCTGAAAAGGCACAGCGTCACGATTCTCCTCCCTCAAACACGGATGACCTATCTTATCTTCCTTTCTTTTTGTAAATTCTCTTTTACCTGTGGTGAGCATAAACGTTAAGAATTGTTACTGAACTTCCTGCTGAATCCAAAATTAGAATTTATTTTCTCAGAACTGCCTGGGTAACCTCTGTTTCATTGTGTGCTTCCTGCCTTGATTACAGTATATAAAACATGGATAAACCTGGCAAAATGCCCTTACTCCAAACTACTGTACATGAATCCCCATGCAGCTGAGGTCTTCTTGTACACAGTCAAAGGGGATAGGAGTCTCTGCTCAAATGAGAAATCTATTAGTGACCGTTTACAAACAGAGTCAGAATTTGGCTAAAACGTGAATAAGTAATTTTGCTATCCTGCAAGAAAGTTAAAGATATGCTTTCGAAAGATCATTTTCCATGAAAAACAATGTTTTTGGAAAAAATGAAAGTCAACACATTCATACATGAAAATTTCCATATTTATTTATTTTTACCTAACAGGAAGAGTAAAAATACACTTACTTATTATTTGTAAATATGTTCCCCGGAAGATGTCATCACAACATAAGATGTCAATGACTACTATAATTAGAATAAATGAGAGTCCCCGAAACAAAAGCACAACAGTTTGTCACGTTGCATGTACTGAGACACATACAGCTTTTTGGACTCCATTAATTCAATTGAGTCTTTTCTGTTTTGGATATCAGACACTGTTGAGCTACAAATGTGGGTTTGGATTTAAGGAAGAGTTGCCTCTGCAGAAACCAACTGGACCTGAAACAGTGAGGCTGTGCCATGATAACAAGTAGGGAGGAGGAATCTTGGGCCACACAAGAAGACTGTAGCAGGGGAGTAAAAAGTGGAGAAGGAGTTCAGTTGTCTCTGAACACTGAAACGTCAAACTATCAAATTAGGGACTTTTCAGATCTAGTGAGCCATGAAAAGGGAATCATATTGGTAAGTTCCAGCCTTACCTGTTTCAAGGATACCTGATGGTCTTACAGTCTAAAGAAGAGAATACGTAGCCAAACTGGGGGTCTAGTTTTGAAATCAATCGCATTAGACTTTTCCTTTCTTAGAAGACATCACATCTATATCCATCTCATTAAGAACCAGAATCCTTACCTAGTCATGAGCCCTGGACATTCAGGGACTTTGGATTAAGGCTAATACTGACAAGCCCCAGCTTTGTAATTTAGTAGCTCTCTCAGCTTCATGAAAAGAGCCATGTAGAATGATTAAATAAACACACATGCAAGCATTTACCAAACAGGAGTGCTGACTATGTGTTAGCACCTAACATCGAATGCACTTAGAACTGATACCAGGGAGAAATTACACTCAATATCAGCTACACCTTAAGCACACCTAATACAGCATGATTATCCAAACTAGAGAGATGTGGAATATTTGGGGAATCTGGGTTTTTAAATATTTCCCATGGTAAGCGTATCAATGTCACATGGCAAGTTTAATACACTTTATTGGGAAAGTTATGTATCATAAGTTAGACCCAACTGTATGAACTATGCATACTGATTATCTAAATTAAATTTGAATGGTTCAGCACATTTCCGGTAAATGCATAGTCATATACTTTTTTTCAGAGAATTTACTTGGAGAGAAATGAGTCTCTTGCTAATACCAATAAAAGGGATTTGAAAGCTGAAATGGTATCCAATCTTTTCCTACAAGGGTGAATGACCATAATCTCCTATAAGTTAATACGGTCAGGTCTGTTCTGAAGGGACAGGGTCTGTCTTCAATTTTTGCAGAACAGGTTTGTAAATGATTTGGACTTCTTCACTGCAGTGAGCATATTTATGGCTCCTCACCTTAATGTTATAATGAAAATGGGTTCAATTCAAAGTCTTCTATCAGTAATACTGGATAACAGGAAACATAAAGAAGAAAAACAACAACAACTCTAATGTTGGATTCATGTTACAGGCTCACATTGGCAATTCATCATTAAAAGATTTTACTTTTTTTTCCTTCCCCCAACTGCTATGAAAACTGTGTACCCAGATAGATGATTAGATTGCAACAGATGTTAACTTCTTTATTACTCATATATAGAAAGAGGATACATACTTGTCAGAGATACACTCATCAGTACTATGAGGCTGTAGATAGAATTAGGGTTTACCTGCTTAACACTGAAATATTTCCTTTATAAGAGGGACAAAATAAAAGAAAACAATGCATGTTCTCCCTCTAAGGCACTTTTATTTTGCAGATAACTTATTCTTTTCCTCATAGCTTAAACTCTTTACTCATTCCTGATAAGCAGCAAGGCTTCCAAGAAAAAATATTATTCTGTGTCAGCAATGAAACCACATGGAGTGAAGATGAAAAATTGCCATTAAGTCCTCTGCAGCAGTTCTGACCCCTACTTACCCAACAGTGAGTTGAAGCATCGTCCTGGAACTTTATGCATGTCTTTATCCATCCCACTTAAAATTTCAGTGAGATCCAAACCCAGAGCTTTCATCCACCTGCCTATTCTTTACCCACAAAGCAAACCTTCTAGATTCACACTTTAAATGTTTCTTTCTTATGCAATATAAGCTCTCTGACCTTCTAGTAATTGCGACAGGAACCAAATAACTAACACTCTTGAGAAGCTGAAAAGAACCCAATATACCATGTATAAAATCAAATCTTTTAAAATCCAAAAACACTCAGACACATACATTACAAAAAAGAGATGTACTTGCTTTTGAGTTCAAAATAGTTACCCTAAACACTGTCCTCTGGGCAAGTACTAGATGGTGAACAATGGGCAAAGATGACCCAGAGTGAAATAATAATTTTGAATTGGAATTCTGGCTCTGTTCTTTGCCGTATTTATGACACTGGATGAGTTTCTCTAAATCTCTGAGCTGTGTTTTCCATGTGTATCCTATTGTATACAATAGGGATAAATACAACAGAAATCTTTTATATGACTGGTACAAAGTTTAAATACTACTATTAGGAAGCATGCATGCATGGTTATATTGCAATAGGTGACAATAACCCCGAGACAATGAGAACCAACAATTATTGTTTTGAGTTTTAGGATCCACGTCCTATACATATTGAACTGGAAAATATGGTCTGTTTTTTTTTTGTTGTTGTTGTCAAAGAGAAGAATGCTTATTTTATTTTATTTTAACTCAAGTTAGTTAACATATAGCGTAGTACTAGTTTCAGGAGTAGAATTTAGTAATTCATCACCTATACATAACACCCAGTGCTCATCCCAACAATTGCTCTCCATAATGTCCATCACTCATTTAGCCCATCTGCCACCCACCTCCCTTCAAGAAACCCTCAGTTTGTTCTCTGTATTTAATAATCTCTGATGGTTTGCCTCCCTCTCTGTTTTAATCTTATTTTATTTTTTCTTCCCTCCCCCGATTCATCTCTTTTGTTTCTTAAATTCCACATATGAGTGAAATCATGTGTTATCTTTCTCTGCTTATTTTGCTTAGCATAATACACTGTAGTTCCATCTGTATTGTTGCAAATGGCAAGATTCCATTGTTTTTGATCACTGAGTAATGTTCCATTGTATATATATACACCCCATTTTCCTTATTTATTCATCAGTCAATGGACATTTGGGCTCTTTCCATAATCTGGCTATTGTTGACAGTGCTGCTATAAACATTGGGGTGCTTGTGCCCCTTTGAATCAGCATTTTTGTATCCTTTGGATAAATGCCTAGTAGTGCAATTGCTGGGTCATAGGGTAGTTCTATTTTTTTTAATTAATTAATTTATTCTGAGAGAGCGAGAGAGAGTGAGAGCAAGCACCAGCATGGAAGGGGCAGAGAGAGAGGGACAGAATCCCAAGCAGGCTCTGCACTACCAGCATGGAGCCCTGCATAGGGCTCAATCCCACCAACTGGGAAATCATGATCTGAGCTGACATCAAGAGTTGGATGCCCAAATGACTGAGCCATCTAGGTGCCTCAGGGTAGTTATATTTTTAATATTTTGAGGAGTCTCCATATTGTTCTGCAGAGTGCCTGCACCAGTTTGCATTCCCACCAACAGTGCAAAAGCGTTTCTCTATCTCTACACCCTCACCAACATCTGCTGTTTCCTCAGTTGGTAAGTTTAGCCATTCTGACAGATGTGAGGTAGTGTCTCGTTGTGGTTTTGATTTGTATTTCCCTGATAAGTGATGTTGAGCATCTTTTCATATGTCTGTAGGCCATCTGGATATCTTCTTTGGAAAAGTGTCTATTCATGTCTTCTGCCTACTAGTTTAGTGAATTATTTCTGTTTTGGGTGTTCAATTTTACAAGTTCCTTAAAGATTTTGGGTACTAATAGAAAATATGGTCTGTTCTTATATGTTTTCTCTTGTCCGTGTAAGAGTAGCACATTATGGTTTACACTTTTGGCCCTTTGGAGCCAAAAGAATTCATTGCATTCATTATTTAAGTACCCTATGGACTGTATTAGTGTAAAGAAAGTCCCAGGAAGGGGTGTGTGTGTGTGTGTGTGTGTGTGTGTGTGTGTGTGTGTGTGCATTGTGTGTATATCTGTGAAAGTAGTCAACTAATTGCCTCTGAAACTTGACTGTCATATCTGTCTTCTGAGGATCCACTGCACTTAGGCTGTGTAGCTGATTTCTATCTCTAACTTATAATTATTATGCTTTTTACAGGCTACTGATGACTCAAATCAGTTAAGCTTAAATTTGTCTCAAGTATAATGTAAAACACTACACAATCAGTAGGCAATAAGTATCTGAAGTTACCGAGGATATTAACTTTTAGGTAAAATAAACAAACAAAAAACCTCATAAATTAGAATCGTATTACTGGAAATAGTTAATTTATATCTTATTCTAGTTTGTACCCTATTTGTACTATGTGTACTTCTCTGACATAAAAACTTGGCTACTGATTTTGGTATACTGTATTTATTTGAGATGCAAGTAAGGCACATGCAGTACACGTGCCACATTTATTTCCAGTAAAATTTTATTGCACACCCATCTGTGATGATAGGTGCTGAGTAACCAGGTCTCAGGGCAGTACAATATCTCATAGAAACATTCAATATAATGTCTAGGAAAGGATGAGTTTGTTGGAAGGTAACAAACACATTGGCATCATGATGTCACATCATTCTCCAATGACAGTGTGCTCAGTAGATATTTCTGT
Source organism: Lynx rufus (assembly GCF_022079265.1). Classification (NCBI taxonomy): domain Eukaryota; kingdom Metazoa; phylum Chordata; class Mammalia; order Carnivora; family Felidae; genus Lynx; species Lynx rufus. The sequence continues at coordinate 181,633,491 of NW_025814823.1, forward strand.
GAATCTTCAAAGTGTGTTGGGCTGCCCAGTTAAGTGCTAAAGAACCTCCTGGAAGCAAGGTGTCTCTTGGGGCTACAGGGTACACAAAACTCAAGGAAGGAAATATATAATGTGGCTTCTGTAAAGGAAAGAGGCCAGATCTCTCTTTTATTCTCTTCCAAATGTGTGAAAAGAACAATGGAATCCCCGAAGGGACTCCAAGGATCACGAAAAATAAGGTAAAATAAAAAAAAAAAAAGACTTTCTGGATTTCTATAAATCTTAATATTAAAAAAATACACCAACATATCTGGACACAAGCAAAAGATTTTACACGCTCCCCACCAAAATAACACAACAAAATGCCAACAGTGACACATAATGCTTGCTATGATACTATGAAGCTAAAGGATTTTCTGGTTATTGTAACACAACACTGCACTCAGTCTAGGCTTTCCTCCTATCTAAAGATGCACTGTGCTAACTTTTAACTTATCTGCTGCTGATTTGTAGGTTACAACTAAAGCAGAGTTTACAATGTCACTTATTTGTGAGTGGATGAGCAACAGTAGTTTATCTTAACAGTGTGAGTTGCACAAATCAGACATTCCTGAAGTGATGGGTTTGAAAAATAAAAGGTATTAAATAAAAGGTATTAAAAATGAAAAGAGTCCCTTAAAAGCCTAGCCAGAGGCAAATAAAATAGAGATTTTATCCAGCTGAAATTCAGTAGTTTTTCAACCCCCCTCCTTTTTTTTTTTTTTTTTTTTTGGCTGGTGTGTTGGCTTAGGGAAACTGACATTGTCTTTGTGTTTTACGGAGGCATTTATTTTTAGTTATATAGCTGAATCTCTCCAGCCCAATGAACTGTGGCTGTCTGTGGTGTATTCAGCAGGAGGAAAAAAAAAGACACTTTGCCATTAGTTCTAAAAATATCAGTGACATGTCAGGGTCATCATCTCTATGCTAAGAACTATGGAGAGTTAACATAGAGATGAACTTATGTCTTTCACACTCAGCATCTTCAGTGCAAATGAAATGTTCAAAGAATCTTCCACAGTTTTTACGCTGAGTATGCATCTCAATTCAAAACCTAAACACAAGCACACCTACAGCAAATGAGATGGCTGGAAAACGGTGTGAGATGGGGCATGTCTAAACTCCATATGGGGGGTGGAAATGATTTTAAACCCACAGTACCTTATTAATATCCATAATGTAATACATAACATTATATACTTTAGATAAAATAATAAGATATTATACATATTCTAATTACTCATACAGGTTGGGTGGGGCACTGGACTGAGTGAGCTACAAAATTCAGGCTGTATCAGGCTGTACTCGATTTGCAGCTTGAGGCCACTCGCTTAACTTGAGTGGACTTTAGTTTTCTCAACTGTGACATGACAAGGTGGGTATCCATGATAACTCATCCCAAAGTGAAAATTCCAAACTTTAGAAAAAGGAGTGAAGCTATATGCTTAATTACGTTAGTCCTATTTTCCATGAGGCACAAAAGTCAAATGTATATATATATTATATAAATATATTTTTATCTAATAAATATATATTTATGTTATAGTCAAATATATAATGTTATATATTATATATTATATGTTATATATATTATATATTATATATATATATAATACTTGCATACAGGCACATTTATTTTTATATACAGGGATATGCAGAGTGATCTGGGGGCCTATCTAGTTTGCAAACAACAGACAAGAAAAATATTTAGGAAATTAACTTTGTGCAACTATGTTCTGAATGCATATGCATCAGTTTATGTAACTGATTGAAAAAGAAAACTTGCCACTGCACACAAATTAAGACGGCCACTATTAAAAAAAGGATAAGAGGGGCGCCTGGGTGGCTCAGTCGGTTGAGCATCTGTCTTTAGTTCAGGTCATGATCCCACAATTCCTGGTTTTGAGTGCTGCGTTGGGCTCTGTGCTGACAGCTCAGAGCCTGCAGCCTGCTTCAGATTCTGTGTGTGTGTCTCTCTCTGCCCCTCTCCCATTTGTGCTCTCTCTCTTTCTTAAAAATAAATAAATCTTTATTTATTTTAAAGATTAAAAAAAGCTTTAAAAAAGGAACAAGAACAATGACAACAACAGAAAATAACGAGTGTTGAAAAAGGATGTGTATAAATTGGGAAATTACACACTCTTGGTGGAATAGAAGATGGTATAAAGTGGAAAACAGTATGGTGGTTCCTCACAAAATTAAAATAGATATTTCAAATGATCCAGCAAGTACAGTCCAGGGTATATACCCAGTAGAACTGAAACTAGGTTCTTGAAGGGGTGTTTGTACATTCATCTTCTTCATAGCATTATTCACGATAGCCAAAGGTAGAAGCAACCCAGGTATCTACCAAAGAGTGAATGCATGAACAAAATGTAGTATATACATACAATAGAATATTATTCAGACTCAAAAGGGAAGGATAATTGGGCACCAGCAACATGATGAATCTTGAGGACATTATGCTGGATGAAATAAGACAGAAGCAAAAAGACAGATACTGTATGACTTACCTAAAGTAGTCAAATTCATGGACACAGAAGGCAGAACACTAGCTGGTGGTGGTTGTAGGGAGGGGGTGGGATTGGGAGTTAGTGTTCAACTGGCACAGATGAAAAGAAATCTAAAGATGGACGGTGGTGATGCTTGTCCAACAAATGTGAATGCATTGCAGCTACTGAACTGCATAGTTACTAACAGTTAAGGTGGTAAATTTTATGTTATGTATATTTTACCAATAAAATGTATTTTGAAAACAAGGGGGGACCCGGGTGGCTTAGTCAGTTAAGTGTTCAACTTGATTTCCGCTCAGGTCATAATCTCACGTTCTGTGGGAGCCAGCCCAGTGTCAGGCTCTGTGCTGACAGCATGGGACCTGCTTGGGATTCTTTCTCTCCCCTTCTCCCCTTTCTCTGCCCCTCCTCTGCTCTCTCTCTGGTTTTCTTATTCTTTCTCAGACAAGTAAACAAAACAAAATATATATATATATATATATATATATATATATATATATATACACACACACACACACACACACACACAAATTCAAAGAAATAAAAATAATAAATATATATTTATATATAATTTTATATATTTATTATAATAAATAATAAAGAATATATATAAAGGAAATTTGACTTAAACTGGAATATATTAGTTGTTATTAATGCTTAGAGAAACAACATTTCATAGTGGTAAGAGGACACATTCTGGAATAAGATTGCCTGCCTTTGCATTCTGGCTACACCTTTCACCCACAGTGTGCTACTTTAGGTAAGTTCTCTGACTGCTTTTTCTGATCTGTAGAATGAGGATAATAATAGAGTTCTCTTTGTAGAATTTGCCTCTTTCTGAGGCTAATGTGTCAATATAGTAAGGCATTTAGAAAGATATCTGGAAAATATTAACTGTGAAGTGTTGCCTTTTGCTATTACTATTAGTGTTTTCACAAATAAAATTCTGGGATGTCTTCTTTTGTATATGATGTCAGGTTTATCTCTTTAGGTACAGCAAAGCTATCCTTTTTACTTGTTTGCCATTGAATTTGCTCACAATTATAAATAAAAAGGTTGATTGTTTTTTTTTAATTTTTTAATGTTTATTTATTTTTTGAGAGACAGAGCATGAGCGGGGTAGGGGCAGAGAGAGGAAGACACAGAATCGAAAGCAGGCTCCAGGCTCTGAGCTGTCAGCACAGAGCCTGATGTGGGGGCTTGAACCCACAAACTGTGAGGTCATGACCTAAGCTGAAGTCAGCCGCTCAACCGACTGAGCCACCTAGGCACCCTAAAGGTTGATTGTTCTTAAATAAGAAAGGTAGAATATTTTCTTATTTTCTTTTTTTCGTGTAGTAAACAATATGTATTTTAAAATAATTTAGAAGTTTGGGAATGTAAATGGTCATTGCAGAAGACTAATACCTTGATCTCTGTGACCTGAAAAACTAGCAGTATCACCAATTCTTAGACAATCAGTAAAACGAAATATCACAAAACAAAAAATTCAAGTTGCCTTAGTTGTGCCTTTTTTTCAATAATTGCACTTGCAACTCTTGCCATTACTGGCACATGTGTATTTACTAAATATTATTCCTGAAAATTTCTTGGAAGATAGGAAATTTTCCATGACTTAAAGAGAGCATTACACTAACCCAGTGGAAGGTCTCTAAAGCAAAAACTCATTTGCTTGACAAAAAAAAAAAAAAAAAAAAAGGCATTGCCTTTTTAAAGAGGAGGTGCATATGGTATAAAATAGGCTGTTTTCAGAGTTTCTAAAGAGTGGGTTCTTTCAAAAAGGACTTACTCATTTTGCATGAAATTTGGGGAGGCAGGGAAAGCAGAGAAGAGTCTTTAACAGCAGGAGGCAGATAAACTTGAATTATCTAAATCTTATAAACTTTCACCTATGCAATATGATTCTATACTATTTAAAGTGATTGATATGCTACTAACTGAATCACTAGCTAATGTAGCTGAGGTTTTCTACCCTCTGCCACTTCAGAGTGAACTGATAGAGATATCAAAGGAGAGAGAAGAGAGCTTTCTAAGATGGCTCTGAGGCTAAGAAGAAAAGAAGCTATCAAAATAAGTTTTACATTTTTGCCTAAGGTAAGAAAGGCCTGTGAGAAGAAACCATATGCTTCAAAACACAACTGGAAACAGCAGAGGGGACAGAGGAATTCTCACTCTTGTACTTGGCTCTGGTAATATTATTCTCTTAGGGAGCAGCCTAAGAATCAACTACAGTATTTTTCTCAGATGCAACATGACTTATGAACACAGATATTCAGATATTGGAGAATATGTACCTTTAATATTATCTGCCTGAACCTGATGAACAGATGGCATAAACTAAAATCAGCTTACCACAAATAATTATACAAAATGAAAATTAGATGGATGAAACCTAAAATTTGATGCTTTTTATATTAAGTCAAAATTGGAAATAGATAAGCTCATTTATGTAGCTAATAAATTGAAAGCAGAACATCCATCTTATGTAAAAAGGAATACTCTGAAATGGGAATTAATATCCTAGTGCATAAACACTTTGAAGCCCAGTTACCTCCAGCCAGTCTATACTGTGTTTGAAAATGTTTCCCCTAAACGGCACAGGAAAACCTCTGGAACAAAAACATGATTCATAAAAAACACAAACCTCTGTGTGTGCACACACATGCACATTCATCACAGTACATGTCGTTAATAAAATAACAGAGTTGGAAAAGAATAACGAGTTGGATTTACTTCAATTTAATTTATCAGTGCTTATCAGGCACCTACTATGTATAAATTCCTGCTTTAGAATAAGCCACAAAAATAATTATCTACTTGTGGGATTATGCTGAGTAATTTAAATAATTAAGCACTCTTCTCTTGCCCTGGGATGCTCAAAGTGGTTCGGAGTCCCCATTTGACTAGCGTGTAAAGAAGCAACGAGACACAATGGGACATCTCTTCCAAGGACATGCCCTACTTTGTACTGCCAAGTTCGAGATTACAGAGTTGTCAACCCAAGAATGAACACCTCTGCTGCATTCTTCCCAGAGACCAGTGTTACCTCTACTAGAGATGTTATACCCCCAATTTAGGGCACAATGGCTCTCTTCAGTATAACCAGTGAGAGAAAGTAAGACCACTCACAGCTTATTCAAAATTCATAATCCAGTTGTTCTTTCTAACCTCCTAAGGACAATAAATTGGTGCCCTCTCATCATCTTGCTACCAGAGACACTTTGCATTATTTTATGGAAAAATCTATGAAATTGATTTGTAATAAATGTCTGTTGGAGGTCAAGGTGCAGCTAAGTGCAGCTGGGTGTCTTTTGAAAACAAGTCATGGCTGTTGTATACAAACAAGCTTGAAACCATAATCACCCTTGAATGATCTCTTGGGTCAATGACAACTTAAAAGCTATATAAACCCAAGGAGATTTGGGGAGGCACAGGACAGCCTTTAAAAGCAAGAGCCAAATGAACTTGAATTATCAAAGATAACTGGGACAGCAGATTCAGTTAACTTCTTTATCAACTAAAATTAATGTACTGACAAATTAAAAGCAACAGTGAATTACATGCATTCCATATCTGGCAGAGACATCACTTGGAAAAAAAATAAAAAGAAGATGGATAATGAAATGTTTTATTTTAATGTTCCCAAGAGATACATTTGAAAAATACACACATATATCAGCAACATGCACATAAGCTATGCCTTTGACATTTAGAAAGGAAGCATTTCAACATACAGATCTTCCGTAACTTAGGACGGGGTTGCATCCCGCTGCAAGTTGAAAATATTTTGAGTCAAAAATTCATTTAATGCATCTAGCCTACTGAATATCATTGTTAGGCTACTCTAAGCATACTCAGAACACTTACAGCACCCTACAGTTGAGCACAATCATCTAATACAAAGCCTAATTTATAAAAAAAGTATTAAATATCTTATGTAATTTATTGACTACTGTACTGAGAGTGAAAAACAGAATGACTGTATGGGCACAGAATCGTTGTGAGTGTACTGGTTGTTTACTCTCCTAAAAGCGTGGCTAGCTGGGAGCTGTGGCTGGCTGTCACTGCCAGCATCACGAGAGAGTATCACTGCATATCATTAGCCCCAGAAAAGATCAAAATTCAAAATTCAAAGTACAGTTTCTACTGAATGCATATGGCTTTCACACCATCATAAAGTCGAAAAATCATAAGTCAAACCATCGTAAGTCACGGACCGTCTGTACAGGCTTTTTCAGGAAATTTGATATTTTGATTAGATTGACACAAGATACCTGTTTCCAAGAAGAGCTATACGGTAGTCCCCCTTTATCTGTGGGGGATACACCCTGAGGCCTTAAGTGGATGCCTGAAACTGCAGAAAGTACCAAATGCTATATATCCTATGTTTTTTTCCTATACATACATAGCTATGTTAAAGTTTACTTTATAAATGAGGTTCGATAAGAGATGAAAAAATAACTAATAATAAAATAGAATGATTAAATCCATATACTGTTATGTGGGTGTGGTCTGTATCTCTCTTTATATCCTATCGTATTATACTCAGCCTTCTTGCGATAACATGAGATGATAAAATGCCTATGTGATGAACTCAAGTGAGGTGAATGACGTAGGCACTGTGGTGTAGTGTCGGGCTACTACTGACCTTCCGACAATATGTCAGAGGGAGGATCATCTGCTTCCAAACTGCACTTGACCAAGGGTTACTGAAACTGCAGAAAATGAAAGCAGAGATAAGGAGAGACTGCTATACAGGCTTTTCATTTTAAAGCTCCAAACAGAACCCAAATGATAAAGTTTATATTTTGAGTTTGACTACTCAGAAATTCCTTTGTTCTGGTGTTTACTCAGTGAATAAGGAACTCTATGTAATAGGAATTTCTTTGGTTTCTCAAAAGAAAAAAATCAACATTAATGAGTTCATGTAACACTTGGGAAGACGGCATGAATATAAGAACAGATAATTTGAGGGGAGCCTGGGTGGCTCAGTCAGTTAAGTGACTGACTTGGGCTCAGGTCACGATGTCACGGTTCCTGAGTTTTAGCCCTGCATCAGGCTCTTCCAGCAGAGAGGCTGCTTTGAATTCTGTCTCCGTATCTCTTTGCCCCTCCCTCACTCACACTTGCGCACACATGCACTCTCTCTCAAAAATAAACATACATACATACATACATACATACATAACATACATACATAAGAACAGATAATTTTGAGAATTAGAAAGGTTAGAAAGGGGCCTATGGATTAATTTATGATCATACATTGCTTTGTGACATACTACTATAGGCCAAAAACACAGATTCTATTTTTCAGGGGGTGTGTCAGGAAGGATTGCAGTTGACATATTCAATCTTCCTCTATCTCCTCTCCTGTTTGCTAACAGCATTCCAGTTCTCTTTGAAGAAGCTTCTCTTCTCCAACTTTAGCCAACATTATTTGGGAGGGGATGATTCTATAGCAGATCCCTGTCATAGACATTTAACCCAAGTCTAGATGATCATAATCATTGTAGTTCTGGGATTAAAAGTGCCTAAAACCAAGCCAATTAGAGGGCCAGGACTCTCGCTGGAGCTATGGTAGAATATAGCTTTTATGTTACCTTAGCTGGAATCCCAGATATAAGTCAGCCTGAGAACAAAGGTAACATAGCAGAAAACAGAATCCATATCTGGGTGGGTAGGAGAGAGATAAGAAGGGAAGGAGAGAGAAGAGGGAGAGAGGCAGAGAGGGAAAGAAGAAAGATCAAGAAATTCTTGGTATCGTTGTTCTTTGAACCCCAGTATTTAAACCGTGCCTGAAGCCATCCATATTCACTCCTTGATCTTCCTAATTACATGAGCCAACAAATTCTCTTTCATGTTTATGCTAGTTTGAACTGCAGTTCCCCTCATTTGAAACAGTAAACATCCTGACCAGTATAGCTATGCAGGTTTGAGAGTGTGTAGTATGCTTGTCGAAAAGGAAAGAGAAGGTTCCCACCCCCATCAGCTTTCCAAGAACAAATTCTGTTCTTGTATTACCGAGGAATCACTCAAGGGCATTGCACTTACTCCCCTGCCATTCCTTTAATATACCTTTCTTGGTGATCCCCTGTGACCCTGTAATATGATTATGGACGTTGATGATTTACAAGAAGTGAAAATTCAATTGGAATGATTCAAAGTGACTTTGATAAACTACAATCTGGGGGACATGCGTATTCTTAAAATACACATTTTCATTGATTACCTATGTCCCTAAGCAGTGAAGAGATAGCAAATTATAAAGCTTAAAACCGTTACAGACAGGGATGGAGGAAGACTTTAAAACATGTTATAATTGGTTGGAGAATGATTCACCTAGTGAATATTCCAAAATGAATCAGAGTTCGTACATACCAAAAGATCCATTTCCCTTTTGAAATTTACATAGAAGAAAATTGAATGCATAGATGAGTGGACGACTGAACTGAGTTTGATGTTTCTGCATTGACTCAATTCATGACTCTAGTCCCTAAATTACCCATTCTTTTGATCCTGAATTAAGGGCAAATTTGGACTCTAGGGCATATTCTCTCCCTGGCCTGTGAACTACATGAGGATAAAAGAGATAAAAGGAATCTTGCTGAGATTCTAATTTAATGACTTCTCTTAGAGACGAAGAAACTGAGGTACAGAAAGTTTCAACATGATTTGTCCAGAGTCCCGCAACCAGGTAATGATAGAATCCTTCAGAACTTTCCTGTCTTTTGTTCTGATAATGAGATTCAGAGATGTTCAGAATGCTGTGTTTCATTACCAAGGGAAAAAGATGGATATGTCTTTTATTCAAACAATAAGTGACTGGGCATACTTAACAATTTTTTCTTCAATTAGAGGAGAAGACAGATAGGTGGAAGATGGGTTTTCTGGGACAAAAAGAGTGGGCTATTTCAAGAAAACAAATGCATTAGAAAGAGAATTTTCGAATCTCTATATGAGCTGGAAAGCTTTTAATACTCTATTTTTAAAAAAAATCATTGAACCTGTTGTTCCCAGCTTCTATTTTATTCAGTTGTATACAATATATTGCCAAATTCTCTCGCTCTCTGGGCTGTTTTCAATTTCTCACCCCACTTTTCTTGTGCTCTCTCTCTTCCACTATCCATGGAAATCTGACACGCTGTCAGAAAGCACACCTTCTCATTCCGCTCCCCCCTCACCTAAAGAAATTCATTTGCGTTTCCACAGCTGCCATATTGGTCTCTGACAATATGAATCTGAACTTGCTAACGGTGAATTTGATTTAATATCAGCACAGATGTGTGCAGCTAAATAGATCCATGCATCAGGGTTCTAATATGGGAAGGCCGTTTTGAATGAGGTATACCTAAATTTCAGTTCTCACATTATACTATCAGCACACATTGGTGGTTACCAAGGTAGTAGAAATTTACAGAATATCTGGTTCTAGTCTCATTTTAGCCACAAACTGGCTCTGTCACCCTGAGCACCCATATCTTTCCTCTGGATTTCTATTCCCAACTATAACTGAAGAGGTTAAAGTGGGCATTTTATTGACTCATAAATCTGAAAAATACTTGGTGAATTCCTACTATATCTTTGATATATTCATTAGTGAGAGAAGATAAAAGAGCCACAATGCAAACTTCCGTTATGGAACCTTCAAGTTTAAGATCACATCAATCCCTAATTTTCAGTGCATTCTTGTTTATAAAGAGCCAGCTGTTTAGGATTTTTTTTTTTTAATTTTTGGAAGAAAAAAAAAAAAGTCATCCTACTAAGAAGCCAGAAGCAAGCACGTAACAGATTTGAGCTAGTATTTTCAATTCTATTAGATGGTTTATTAAACCCAACAGTTATTTTTTCATAAGTCACTAATATACTTCTTCAAAGAACTATGTTGGCAAGGCTTTATGCTCTGATTTAATTCTTTTTAAGCCATAGAAAAAGCTATCACCTCCCCTCCCCAAATTTTGAGGAAATGTTCACTGACTGCAGCCTTAGGAAAAACACTTGCTATCTGGTGCCTGCTCCCAAAAGCACCCTTGAGAAAGGAGATGTTATCCTAGGGGTTCTCAGACAAGAGCAAGAATAAAGGAATAAAGCACAATAGGATTGGGGTAGTGACCTGGGCTATTCTTTTCAGTTTTCCTTATTTCAATATAGAATACCTAACTTCAGAGACTGGTCTTCACACAGAGAAAACAAACATTAAAAATAATAAGTAGAAGAAGATCCTGAAAGCAGGATCCTGAAAGCCCAGGTACCTGAACCATGAAGACAAAGACCCTTTGCATAGTTTCCAATCGTTCCTCTCTGGCACCACACTGTCTAGTCATATAAAGCTGTAATTGAAACCATGTGGTGTGTGCACAGGACTCATTACAGGCTTCTCCAGAGTAATCTCATAGCAGAGTCCTGTGGGGAGTCTCTGACAATCTTGGGGTCAAGATATTGTCGCTTAAATATGTGAAATGACACACGAACTTGTTTCCTCGGGGAAAACGAAACTGGTTTGAATTTAGTGTGTGTGGATAAATACTCCTGTCCCCAAGTACATGTTTATGATTTTATTGACATCCTCTATGGAAGAGGAAATACATTTTATGAAACAGCTTAGTGATTCATTTCACAATATAAAAGGCAGCCATTATAGTAATGCTCAAAATGGTGATTTTTAAAATAAAAAATAGGAAATCCTAAATTCTCGCGAAATATTACATTAACAACGGATATCACCACATTAAAGAGTCAGAACAGTGAAATATGATGTGATATTAATAGTAATATCCCACAGAGAAACATCCTTAGCTTTTGACTAATAAGTCATACCACCCATTAAGGTATCTAATTTAGCACAGAGCAAAAGTCATGAAAACCAAGCCGAGTTAAGGCAGGCTGAGAACGAGGCAAAGTTGAGAACACACGTTCTGCTTCAAACCTGAGTCCCCCTCATGAGCAGAGATCATATGCTGCCTCAGAGCTACTTCCTTTCTTCCTGAATGCTCCCAGTATCAACTATTTCTTAAGAATTACCAGCCTAGGGGCGCCTGGGTGGCTCAGTTCATTGAGCGTCCGACTTCGGCTCAAGTCATGATCTCGCATTCTGTGAGTTCGAGCCCCGCGTCAGGCTCTGTGTTGACAGTTGGGAGCCTGAAGCCCGCTTCGGATTCTGTGTCTCCCTCTCTCTCTGCCCCTCCCCTTCTCATGCTCTGTCTCTTTCTCTCTGTCAAAAATAAATAAACATTAAAAAAATTTAAAAATATTAAAAAAAAAAAGAATTACCAGCCTAGAGTGGTGCCTTGGTGGCTCAGTCGGGTAAGCGGCATCTAACTTACCACTCAGACATGATCTTGTGGTTTGTGAGTTCAAGCCCCACATTGGGCTCTGTGCCGACAGCTCAGAGCCTGGAGCTTGCTTCAGATTCTGTGTCTCCCTCTCTTTCTCTGCCCTTCCCCTGCTTGCACTCTGTCTCTCTGTCTCTCTCTCGCTTGCTCGCTCAAAAATAAACAAACATTAAAAAAAAAAAAAAAAAGGAAAAGAATTACCAGCCTAGAAAAACCCAGAGACTTCAGAATAGAAGTATACATATACGGAAAAGTCAAATAACAGCATATAGTCCTGAAAGCCTTACTTGCTACATCCACTCCTCATATATTCAAGAAATATTTACTGCACATCAAATGAAAGATACAGTTTCTTGGTGCAAGTGAAGTAACAGGAAATTGGACAAGGTCCTTGCTCTCGTGGGACTTATATTCTAGGAGGAGAGAGATCATTAACAGGGGCACAAACAAGACACATTTTGAAAATAATGAGCTTCAAGTAAAATAAAACAAGAAAATATGATTGCATGTGTTAAGGGAGGAAGAAAGCAAGAAGAGACATGGGAGTTGTTTGATCGAAAGAAGTCTCCAGAAAAGTGAGGAAGAGTGTTCCAATCATAGGGAAAAGTAAGGAAAAACAAGTATGAAGTCCCCTGGGCTAAAAATTAGCTTTCATTTTTTGAGGAGAATATAAAGAGTGTTTTATATTATATAAAAAATAGTTTTTAAAGAGTGAGCAAAAGGAAGAGGTGATATATTTGAAGTCAGAGAAGTACATAAGGGCCAGGACATGAAGATATTTGGAAGCTATTATGAACTCCTTTTGCTATCCTTCCTTCCATCCATCTATGCAACTACATGCTTTATTATGGACAAAGAGAATATTTTATTTTTTCTTAATGAAAATAAGGCTCAACTCAGTATTCATCTGAATTATAAAATATCAAAATACCAAAGAATTTTTATACAAACACACATGCATGTGTATACACACACATACAAACACATCTTTCCTGTGTATGCACTCAAACACAAATGTAGCCAAACTTAGCTGTTATTAAAGTCAGGAAAGTAACCTTCAATCCTGTTGAGCTATTGTGTCTGCAAAGGGTCTGGAGCCACCACACATGGGAGCCTGGGAGCATCCCACCCACCTTCACCTCCTGCTCGCCATAAATCCTCATTATCATGTTGTCAGCACCGGAGTCTCTTAACCTTTTCAGTGCCCAGGCTGACAGGCAGGATCTGCTTATTAATTTACCAATGCTTCATTTCACTGCTGTCTGAAACACCAAACTCTCTCTCTCATCCCAAAGACCAGTACTAAGTACCCCACTAAAAGCAGTGAGCAAATGCCACAGCACTGCCTTTTTTTGTGTGTTTGTTTTTTGTTTTTTAAGCTTTTACATCTAAATTGGCCACATCACAATTTTAGTTGGGAAACTGATTTGGAAATGTCTATTTTCCCACACCTGTGAAACACATATAAATGTCTTATCAGGTAAGAAGGTGCAGATAGAATTCTTTTATGGATTAAAGACAATTAGGATACATATGGAAGTGAAGCATCTTTACAAATGGTGAACTCCTGTGTTTTTTTTTCTTTTTTCTTTTTCTTTTCTTTTTGCATTGATCTGCTACTGAGAGTAGGCTCAGAAGCATAAGAACTTGGTTAGTAAATCTCTTCTGATCATCCTTCAGCTGCCATGGGAACTCATATGTACGTTTACCACCTTGCATTATAAAGTGATATTACTGAAATTAAGGAATTCTAGTTTGTATTTACTTGAGCATGTAAACTTTCTTGATACATTTCTGCAAAACCAGTTTCTCTGATAATAAATGCATTTAATTTTCATTCTAACATGGTATGCATTGCTCCCTGGTGCTATGTGTTGGCTGACAACATCAGCTTTTGCACATCCCTAATCAAATTTTGTCTAACAAAAAGCTGAACTAAGCATATTTGTTTTCCTATTTATAGCAGCATGTGCTTACATAACATATGAGAAAGCAAGATTTTTTTTTAAAAAATGATCCAAATCTTAAAATGCATCCATTATGTTTAGTTTAAATAAAAGCTATGTTCTCCCATTAAACAAGAATATTAAAAACAATTGGAGACAGACAGAAGCTTATTGCTCATTTTCCAACCAGTATAATCACTGTGTTCATCCACAATAAAATAGAACAGCAGGCAGAAATTTATTGCTCCTGGGGAAAATTTGCTTCCTCACCCTCCCCATTTGCACAATTGCCCTGGCACTGCTCCCTTCTCACATGCACCGTGTCTTTGGTAGCACTAGTACAGTAATAAATTATTACAATGCAACCGGGGGGGGGGGACAGGCCATTGTGCTGCATATAAGCAGCGATTTTGCCGTATCAATAATTCTGACTGCCACTGGGAACCACTGTAGCTGAAACAGATGTTTCATGTTGATAAGTAGGGACTGGGAAAGGAATTTTTATCCCACTGTTCATTTTTCTCTATTTCCACTACCCATACCTGGCAGCAGCTCCTCTAGTACAGCTGTCTCTTGCAAGCCAATCTGTTCAATCCAGGCTCCTAGGTCTCATTGCATAAATCAAACCCAGCCCTGGACAAGCCACAATCTCAGAGTACCCTTGCTGCTTTTCTCGGTGGAAACGCCTCTGTCACAATGAGAGACGCTGGGCCAATTGTGCTTAAATTAGTGCATTGTCACAATACATTAAGAAAGACAGCAAGGGTAGGAGTTTTTTGTTTTTTGTTTTTTGTTTTTGAATTCTGCATTAACTGCTTTGTACAGAGAGTCACATATGTGGCATTTTGCACAAGGCGTTCACCTTCAAATGAAGCATTTGGGAGAAAGCCCAGAATTTTCGTGGGGAAGCAGTTCCATGTGATTCCAGTCAGGTCAGGCACTAGTTTGCAAAGCATTCCCAGGTCCCTTTTAACGGAAATAAAATTTTTCTGGCTCAGCCTCAGGTCAGAGATGCTAGCTCAACTATGGGTTGTAACACCTTGGTAGCTTGGTGAGGATCAAAATTCTTGCTAAGTTAACTAGAAAAAATAAAAGCCAACCAAACACTCAGGTCCAAACTATTGTAACATTCTTTAATGTAGACTAATTTAAATTCAATTTTATCTTACTTAAATAACTAAGTACATGTCATACAGTAATAATTTAAAAACAGTTACCATTTATTTAGTACCTATTACAGGCCAGGGATAGGGCCAAATTCTTAACACATGTTGCCTTATTTAACTCTCACGATCATCTTTGGGGCAGGATTTTTTATAGCCATTTCATGTAGTAAGAAATTAGAGAGGTTCTCAGGCTTACCTAGGACTACACCACGTAAGCTATAAAACCAGGTCTCATATGTTCTAAAGCCCACCCTCTTGTCCACTTGTTAATTCTTTTTTTTTTTAAGTTTTATTTATTTATTTATTTTTTTAAGAAAGAGGGAATAGGGGAGGGGCAGAGAGAGAGAGAGAGGGAGAGGGAGAGAATCCCAAGCAGCCTCTGCACTATCAGCACAGAGTCCGATGTGGGGCTCAAACTCACGAACTGTGAGATCATGACCTGAGCCAAAGTCAGACATGTAAATGATTGAGCCACCCAGGTGCCCCCCCCCAATTTGTTGATTCTGGTCCCTGTGAATAATATCGCTGTGTGTGTGCGCATGTGCATTTTAAAGGTTGAGATGGGATGAATGAAAAAACTAGGATGGCTGTTGTCACAGAAGTTACACATCGAATAGGTATCAACTCTTCAAAAAGTTTAGGTGTTCACTGAATAACTTTTACACTGTTGTATGCCTGAAGATCGTCACAATAAAAAGTTGGAGAATTATTAGTGGTAACAGTTCAGGCCAAATGTGAATGAAGGAAGGTGAAGTCAGGTTTCTGGACTGTGTGAAAAACTCTGCTGGTGGAGAACAGTGTACCAGGTCCGAGTCATATATTTAGGATGGCATAAGAAATTAACACACTTTAACTGGTTCAGGAGAAGTGTGGAGAGAGCTTTAAATCACAAACTTTCCAAACTGGAAGGCAGAGTGATTTAAATGATGCCAAACAAACAGAGGAAATGGGGCAAAGTGCCACTATCTATATTTGCAGATCTCTTCTGGGCTTTAGAGGTAGGGCACCAGGAGGGATGCTGAAGTGGACTAGACATATTCTTTTTTTCAGTCTAGTCTGAATGGATCCAGTCAATAAACAAAAAATGAGGTAAATGGATTTTCAGTGTCCCTTCAATTTTTGGAGTCCAAAGCTGGGAGGATGGGGGAGGAACCTCAGCAAAAAGCAGAATTCAAAGTGTTTATGTATAGTTTTTTCATTGCAACTCAAATCATTTTTATTTAAATATCAGTCATTAATTAATATTGGCAAAACCTGGTTACATGGAAACAGGAGGAACCTATACTCCGATTGCTCAGCTTATCACTAGACCAGCAGCTGAAGATGTCCACCAAACCCCAGGGAAGATTAAACGTTTCACCACAACATTATTATTTACAATGGCACCATTTAGCCACGGCAATTAGCATGTACATAAGCACTGAGAAGAAACCAGGCCAGACTGAACAGACTGCAGTCAAGAGTCCTAAAATGAAATGGCTTCTCTCCATTTTTCTTTATGCTCCATTTGTGGTGTCCGGACGAGGGATAGTTTGGGCAGCCACAGCATGGAGTATGCAACATCCCAGCCAACATACTCAGTCTCCTGAACCAGGCAAGCAATAGCTAAGGAGTTGGAAAATCATGGGTTTTGGACTCTAAAGACCCTTTGAACTCTGCACAATTCCAGGTTAGAAACTTGGCCTCTCTACGTTTTTCACCTGTAAAATGGGGATGATAAGACCTGCCTTGTAGAGTTGTGGAGATCATAAAATATACATACAAGGTCCTCTTGACAACTGCTTTGAGTTATCCGCTACTGTGTTATTCTTCATAGTTCTTACCTCTGTCTTGGAAAGGATCCTTTTGGAATTGCTTGCTTATAATTTGTTCCCCCTTCTGGATTGTATACTCATGAAGGGTGGAAACAACTTCGCAGCTATACTTCTGTCTAAAAGTAGGACAAAACCTACTTAGTGTTTCGAGAATGAAGAAGCACATGAACAGCGTAACTTTGTTTCCAATTATGAAGACACTAGACAATGTATTTGTTCACATTGGTATTGTTTATTTACACTCTAAGAAATCTGGAGACCTCTAAAGGTGATTTTGACTGCTATTATGAGTTTTACTACTGTTATTACTATGACTACTAGTATACCTCCTACTACTACTGTGAGCAGGTAATACTGATGGAGCACCATATAGCAATTCTTTCTAGGTGCTTTATATATAATAACTCTTAATTTTCATCTTAACCCTGTAACATAGTTGCCATCATTATACCCGTTTTTCCAAGTGGAAAAACTAAGGCACAGTAAGTTTGAGCATATGATCACAAATCTCAGTGAAGGAAAATGTGTACAATTCAATATTCACACTGAGTCTGATCATACTCATTTTGTGGCTGTTTTTCCCAGAACACTTTTCCAGTAATTTGTTTTACTATTTGCACAAATGCTCATTGGCTGCAAAAGTTGACTGAGCTTTTTACTTTCTGTCAAGTATTTCAGCCATAGATTAGAAAAGATTCAGAGTTCCCCTCCTATTTCCAGGTCAGCATAAACCATTAATAGCATGCTCTCTGAATGAAAACACCGCCAACAATATGATAGGACCTGGTGGAAGCTGGAAAATTCTGGAAGAAAAACCCACTTTTATTCATTTAGGGGCAGTGATCTACTTCTGGGCAAGTTCTTGGTCTACAGGAGGAGTAATCTGGGATGCGTCTTTTCACTTCCATATGTTTCCAGTGAGATTACTTCTGCTTTTATCTTAGTCATTGGCTAGAAGTAGTTTCTGATTTGTTTCCAGACATTTCATTAGTTTTATACTGAAACTTGATTGTCCCCAAATATCTAGCTTTTCTTGGTTGAGAGCTTATTCATTCATTTCATATATGAAAGTCACCAATGTAATTAAAAAAATATTTATGTTTTATTTTTGAGACAGAGAGAAACAGAGCATGAGTGGGGAAGGGGCAGAGAGAGAGGGAGACACAGAATCTGAAGCAAGCTCCAGGCTCTGAGCTGTCAGCACAGAGCCCGACACGAGGCTTGAACCCATGAAATGTGAGATCATGACCTGAGCCGAAGTCGGACGCTTAACCAACTGAGCCACCCAGGCACCCCACCAATGTAATTTTTTTTTACATGACAGAGTTAAGGACAAGTCTGTGTGTGTGTGCATGTATGTGTATGACTTTGAGAAAGATCTACTGGATACTTGTTATGTGGAAATAGGAGACAAAATTAATATGATGTTTCTTGAGACTTTGTGGTTTCTCTTTATGACTAACGCAAGCTGTTAAAAACATGAGACTGACAGTATTTTCTCGATTTAGTAAAATCTCTTGAGATTATCTTATTTATCTACCACCCCAGTACCAGTTCTATGAATTAAGGGAATATAAAATATAATTAATAAACATTCATTTGCCAATAAATATGCTAATATTTTAATGCTATTTTGAGTAAGTCTTTTTGAAGTTAATGAGTTAACTTCAAAAGGATAAAAAGACATGTTTTGAGTAATCATAAGTCAGATTAGTTACCATTAAATAAAACACTTTAAAATGCATAAACCATAATTGAATTGTCTTTTTTTAACTTTTAAAAGTTAGAGTTACTGTGTATAATAAGCTCCTTTTTCTCAAATTAAAAGAAATATTATTTCACTAATACATTAGAAAATCATAGTAAGAAAGAAATTTTTTAAAATTAGTTAAATGTTTTTCATAAGTACTTGTATGATAATGTTCATCTGTTTTAGAACAAACAAAAATATTTTCTAAATAAAATTTCATTTTAAGTTTCCCACAACTATAATCCATCTGCCATGAGAATTATTAAGTGTTTTTTAAAAGTTTTAAAGTAATAAAAACAAAGGATCCATGTATCTATTCACAAATTAGTTATCAAACTTCAGAATGTAGAGTATTTCAGGTTAGGTATATAATAGACCAGGGGTCAGAAAACCTTTTCTGTAAAGGGCCAGGCAGCAAATATTTTAGGCTTTGCATCAGATGGTCTCACAGCTGTGACTTCTCAACTCTGCCTTTGTAGGGCAAGCAGCCATAGACAATACGTAAACAAGTAGGCTTTTCTTAGTTGCTCTGCTAACACTTTATTTACAAAAACAAGCTTTGGACTGGATTTGGCACCCAGGCAGTAATTTTCTGACCACTACCACACCAGCACCACCAAATGCATGTGGAAGACAGCTATTACTACACGCACACTCACTTTCTTGGGTTTCATGATTCATTACATCAAAGTGGAGAAGGGATGGGAAAAAATGTGCTTTAAATGTCCTGATCACTTGGAAGGCTCTCACGGAATAAGACCCTTATCCTCAACTCCTTCTTGATCTAAATGGCCACTATTCAAAGGTCATTGTTCAGCATGACCTCTTGTGCATTTGTCAACTTCTGTACACACAGCAACTTCATTTTTAGCTTAGAATGAGTAGGGTTTAATAATCCATTCCTCTATAAGCAACTTGAACAGCTCCAAGGGAAGAAATCTAAATATATAAGGTAGGATTCCTATGTCTTCATTACTGACCTACAATAACAGAACAGCTTGCATAACTAACAGGACCTTTACACTCTGGGGATTAAGCATGAGAACCATCATTAAAGATTTGACTTTATGCAATTTCTTTTTTTACCCATCTAGTAATTCTAAGACATATGCAAATAATACTATTTTTGAAAAATGTCTCAGAAATCTAAGTCTCTAATACATTTTGAGTTCTTTTAAAAATGAACTTTTATTATTTTATTGGAAAAGTTAACTTGTTCATTTTATAGATTTAAATAAAACAAGAAATAATAGTAATATTACGTTATTTTTTCTGATAACATAGTTAAACTTTCATAAGATTGATAGCATCAAATGTTGGTAAGATTTTAGGGAAATGGACATCTTTTATTCTATTGGTGGAAGGTTGAGTGACATACTTATTTTAAGGGCAACTAGATAGTATTTATTTAAAACTTAAAAATGACATTCTTATAATCTAGCAAATCCATTTCTAGTTATCAACCTTAGCCACCCACACATGTGTGCTGGGGTGTTCATCGCAGCATTTTGTGTAATTAAAAAAATTGCAAAGAATATGAACATTCACCATTAGTTAAGGGTTAAATAAGACATTATTCATTAATGTAATCTAATGCTATACATAAAAGGAATATAAACCTAGTGATGTATTTCTTCCCTCTAATTTTGACATGACTCTCTCTCAGAAAATATTAGATGAAAAAACAAGTCAAAGAATGATAGGGATTTATAAAAAAATGATTAGATGCAGAGAAGCAAAGGAAGAGAAGGAAGAGTTTAAGCTGGCCTATAGAGGGTTCTCAGAGTGGAAGAGATTTTTTTTTTTAAGAAAAGGAAGAAGCATGCATTGTTTTCCTCTCGCCCCACCCCCCCAACTTTGTTATAACTGAATTTTTAAAACAAAAACCCGAGGACCAGGAGCTTAAGAGGTTGACCCATGGATACATGTCAGTAAGTGGCAAAGAAGGCATCAGATTCTAGGCAAACCTGACAATGATATTATGCGTATGATCCTTCTCTGTAGCTGCAGTGTCCTTCCAAGAGAACACAGACCAACTCTCTTCCATTGACTTACCCAGCTTCACCAGAGGATCACAGAAACTCATATTCAGAAGGGGAAAATGAAATTATTATAAAGTAGAGTAAAAAGAAAGGATTCATTAGAGAAAGTCTTTTCACACCTTTCACCAACACTACGTATGAAAGGAAGAGATCATTTTCCTTCCCTCCCATTTCTGTGTAAGAGGAAAGGTGAAGACCATACCACAGAACAGCAACTTATCTGCTGATGAAATAGGGAACAAAAGTACTTTGCAATTGATTGTCCTCATTAGAATACAATAAAAAGGGATTTGATAGTAAAATAAAATAAAATAAAATAAAATAAAATAAAGGGAGTTGATAGTAAAATAAAAACATCGCTGAGTAAGCCCAAATTACACTTAAGGAAGCATATGCTGATAAAGTGTGCAAGATGCACAATAATATGTTTTATACTTATTTTGATGAGTGACTTCTAAAAACTATCCATAGAGTTATAGAGAAGTTTTACTTCAAAAATGGAGAGTTCAGAGACTGTTAAGAATGGAAAATTATGATTAGTCATGTCTAATGTAGAGATAGGTAACGGCCACGGGCAAATGTTAAATTGCCTTAGAATATCACTTTGGACCACCCCCACCAGACAAACAAACAAACAAACAAACAATCTCTGCTAGTAACATTACTTTTTGGTATATGGTTTGCATTATGGCAGAAATTGCCTTTTGGCTGAGCTTGCAAAAGAGTTAATACTCAGGTAAATGTTAGATTAATACATAGGAAGCCCAAAGGGCAATTAACTTTCCATGAAAGAGATCAGTCCTGGAAAGATTATATGCGTGGGTGAGCATGCAGCATTTTCAAAGCAGCCAGTTCTCAATTACCTCTAGGAATGGGGTGGGAAATGGATGCCTCCTGGGTCAATGGCTTGCTGGGAAGTTGAGGACAGGGTTAACAAACAGCGGTTTGGAACATCTGTATGCTGGTCAGGAAAAGCTAGCTGGAGTCCTCTGTGTGATCAGGACTAATTACAAATGACCAATTAGATACAACCAAACAATGCTACTGTTCTAATTTGACACAGACTGCTGATTTACTTGGGCACCTGGCTTAATATGTAAGCGCACTGCAGATGCTTAAAAGGCTTGAAGAGGGGAGGAAAATGAAAGAGGAGAAAACCAAGGTAAGGTCATCTAAAAGCAGAGTAGAAGGGGTAAAGAAGGAAGAAATATGAAGGAAGATGGAGATATAAGACATAAGGAAAACAATTAAAAGCGGGAAAAACGTCTGCCCATGATTAATATTACATGGCACTTTTTCTTGTCAGGGAGTTGAACAGTCACTACATTATTGAAGAGAAAATATTCTCAGTATTTCATTATTTTACATTTCCCCAATAACTACAGATATTACATATATGACTAATTTGGATAGGGAAAATGAACACATGCTCAAGAGCCACCATACCCTATTCCTAGATTCACAACAACCGTGGCAGCACTCTTGGTATGTAAGCCTGAATTAAGCCTCATAATCCTTTCCACAGCAAGGACTCGGAAAGCCATTTCCAATGGGCTGCAATTGGCACACTACATTGACGCTATCTCCCCTTTCCCCATTAGGATCACTGTCTGACTTCTACATTTCACTTAGCATTGAAGCTTTTATCTCAGGAACCTCATTGTATTATGGAAATTCTATTCAATAACAAAAAAAAAACATTCATTTTCATTAAATTGTTATAAGTAGAATGATCTCAATATATTATTTAAGAGACATGAAAATATGACTGTGTTATCTATAGTTATCTCATTAAAACAGGATCTGGTTATAACATATAAAGAGCTGGGTGGACATTTTTTAAAATAAAATCTATTTACTGCAAATAAATTATGTCTGAAAACCAGACAGTGGTAATTGGGGAAGGGTTAGAGCTACCATGTAAAACAGGACTTTTTCCCTAGCCACAAGAGATGGTCCAACATATAAATTAAATTAGATAATGCCTTTATACTGTAACTGAATTTGAATTGGCAGTAACGCATTATAGATAAAATGTTCTATCTTTTTAAATGTGGCCTTGGTAATGATTTAACATTTTATTCTTTTCAAGAAAAATATAGGTAGTTAAGAATGCTTCATGACTCTGAAAGTGGTGAATATTCATGAAATGCCATTGAATTCTTTGTGACTTAGTCTAACAGGAGTAGCATAAGGAAGAAGAGGGGTAATGTTATTAATAATAATATTTCCATTTCTAGACAACTTCCATTTGCCAATCTTTTGTGTATTTATATACAGTGTATTATTCATTCATGCATCAACTCTAAGAAAATGGTATCTTTACTCCAGTTTTCAGAGGGAGAACCCAGCCTAGGAAGGTTAAGTTAGTCTCCTAGTATCACAATAGAAAGAGACAGGATTCATTTCCAAGTGTTTTCACCACTTGATTTTAGTGCCCTTAGCAGTTGTTGAGTCATCAAATCATCACTCAGAAAACAACCTATAGAGATTATTCATGTTTGTTAGCCACAAAAGCCGGTAGAGCATCTTTATAAAGCAAACCATCTCCTTTCCAAGTCTTCCAACTCACCACAGACAGATGTCCTATGATTTGAGAGCTTCTGATCACATTTGCAAAAAGTTGTCAGCCTACCTTATTTCATCAAGATATAACTCAAGTCTCATTCTCTCCATGAAACCTAACTCAATCATTCTGCCTCCTGTGAAAACACTCAGTGCCGACATACATACAGTACATATATAACACCTTACTTGGTTGTTTTCTCATAATAATGTTTGGCATAAAACACTTTTCTCAGAAACCATTAAAAATGTTCTTTTTTTCAAGTTTCATTTGATATGTTGATTGCACCACTGCACACCTAGAACCCTCATATTGGCAAATTGTTTACGTATGTGTATGTACGAAGCGACTACCATGTACTTGGTTTGGAACATGCAGAAGTAAGAGGGAGAGGCAAAAAACATTCTGTAAGGATGAAATAACATGAGCAAAGCTGCATAAGAGGAATATCTTGGGGATTCAAGAAAAAAAATGCATAGTTCATTCTGGTTGGAGTACAAATTTCCTAAAGTTGGGAAGAGGGATTTAAGGCATATTATAAATAGCCTAGATTATCAGGTAGTTAGCAGTAGAATATATTTTCTATGGAGGAATTTTTATACACTATATTAATCTGTAGAATATTGATAAGTAATGATTGGTAAATGATATTTTGGGAGACACTATGTTTAAGCAACGACTTTTTTGTTAGAACTCTGAAAGCTTCCAAGGCTCCTGGGTGGTTCAGTTGGTTAAGCATCCAACTCTTGATTTTAGCTCAGGTTATGATCTGAGGTTTCATGAGATTGAGCCCTGCATTGGACTCCACACTGACAGCACAGAGCCTGCTTGGGATTCTCTCTCTCTCTCCCTCTCTATCTGCCTCTCCTCTGCTCATGTTGTCTCTCTCTCTCAAATAAAGAATTAAAAAAAAAAAAACGAACTCTGAAACTTCAATGTGTTGAAGGTATTAAATACATAGTATTCTCCAAATTTCTCCAGTCATACTATACTTCCCCCTCCCATGACACATAATGGGAAAGTGCTCTAATGGAAAATTGTTTAAAATAATAAACAGGTGATACAATAAGTAAGACACACATGGAAGCCACATCTATATTGGAGCACCTATGTATATGGCCACCATGTCGGTATTCAACCACTGAATATGTTCTATGTAGCCAGGTGGTTCTATTTGCTAATTTGCTAACTTTTGGACAAGAGAGTAGTTAGGTCAAATGTCATATTCAACTCAACCTTCAAACTAATCTAAATCTTATCTATAGTTTTCTTTTCTCCTGAGAAGGTCAGAAAAATTCACAGAACTTGATCTATTTAACAACCTTTTTTGTGTGTGTTTGAGTAGATATTGCCAACAAATAATAATATATTCTAATGTCACCTACTTTGTTAATATGGAATCCTGAACTAGATGTCCTATCAATACATCTGGAGTCTTCGTTATACTAAACCTGGATACAATTCAGGGGTAAGACATTTTCTGTTGTATATTTCTTAATCATTTTTAATGTTTTTTTATAATTGTTTTATGAAGTTCAAAAGTTCAGTAATAGAACAAAAAATCATTTTTTGTGATTATTGAAATACTAAATAATGATTTATTTAGAAATAATTTGTCTTGCATATTTTGAGAATAGAATATTAATGAAAAATATTATATCTTATAGTTTAAAAATGTTTCCATGTATTATTAAATTTTTGATGATCTTAATGCATTACTATAATTTCAAATAGGTTTTTATTTAATAACTGTTTATATATTTTCAGAATATCTAAAAGGTGCCCTGTCCATCATGTTAATTAAAATTAAAACCATATTCATATAAAAATTTTTCCTTGGCAAAGAGATAAAGGGATTCCAAGGCAAAATAATTCAAACTATGTTATCACATTGATAGTTCTGTGGTTCATGTAGATATCTTTTTAATTTTAAATAAGCATATTTGCATTATTCCTGGATGGTTCAGAGATCTGGTCTATATTGTACCTTTTGCAAATACAATAATTTAAAGATTAGAACGTTTTTTCTAATAAAAAGGCAAGATCATAATGTGTATTATGATATTTTATACCAAAAAAATTCTTAGACTTTATCTTATTATTTTTTGAATTACGTTAATATTCATATTATCTTCTCACTTTAGACGCTAGAGATAAATGTACAACTAAATAGAAAGACTGTTTTCTGGAAAGATACTAATAGTACAAATGTTCCATTGTTCTATGTTCAAGTATTAATCATATTCGGGCTTTAACTCAAGAAAAAATAAGTTCAGTAAAAAATATTACTTAATTTGCTTCAACTTCCAGTTAGAAGCTCAAAAAATTTAAGAAC
Source organism: Lynx rufus (assembly GCF_022079265.1). Taxonomy (NCBI): domain Eukaryota; kingdom Metazoa; phylum Chordata; class Mammalia; order Carnivora; family Felidae; genus Lynx; species Lynx rufus. The sequence goes on from NW_025814823.1 coordinate 181,658,973, forward strand.
ATCAACCAAAAGCATAAAAGGAGAAATATTCTTCAGAGGAATAGTATAAAAGGAAAGTGTCTAAATACTAAGTCAGAATCCCAACCTGCTACTGTTACCCTTCCTGAGTCTAAGTTCTGAATTTAATTTTAAAGCCTTATTTGGTTATTCTCCCTGTAATAGTGCCTAGAATAATACACTGTGCACATTAGCCAATAAAAAAATGTTGGTTCAAATTCTAAACTGAGTAGAAAGCTCACACAGTTTCTGGAACGTAGCTACAATATGTAATCTGTGGTAAATTGATTTGAAGCCAATCAATATCTTATAAATTCACTTTGGGGGTAAAGACAATGAATTATTTGTTGTTAATAAAAATACTGTTAAGAGGGAAATATGGGAGTTCATGTGCCTATTATTCAAAATTCATTCAGTGTTTATTAGCAATATTCAAATAATCTTTTAGGAAGTAAAAGAACAATGTATTTTTTTTCCTTGGCAGAGTAAAAGAAAACAGAAATTTACTAATCTATGTGTTACGTTATAGAACCACCTAATGGATTCTGAGATTCCCCTTAAAACACTAAGGCATTAATTTGTATTTATTTCATTTATCGACAGGCTAACATGAGATTCAGTCTTTGTCCAAAGGCTCATAATATGAAAGTTTAAACTTCAGGGGCCGGGGAATGTTTGTGAAGGATTTTGCTCTATCTAACCACCTTGACATTTGCTGAATATAAAGTTTCATTTTTTCCCCTCTTTTACAAATAATTCTCAGAAGTGTTGAGGAAATGAGGGGGAAAGGTAGCATTTAAAAGTTAACCAGAATAGAAAGGAAAAAATGTTTTTCACTTATGAAAAGCAGCACCAATAATTATTCAATGAATTTGGAAATCAACTCCAGCAGAGAAGTATATGAGATTCCTGCTGATATTGGTCATCTGAGAAATAATGATTTATTGCTGTTTGGTATATGCTTACTTATGTGAATACAATTTTCCACTGTGGAATCAAAATAAAATAAGTGTTCCAACTGCTTGCAAGGTTTCTTCAAAGAGACGAAGAGAAACAAATTGGGCACTAATGAGTACGTTTAGCAAAACTGATTCACTCTGTGACTGTGAAGTGTACAACAAGCAGAAGAAAATATTCAGTAGGGTTACCTTAACCCGTTTTTATTTTTTAAGTGCAGAGAAGAAATGATAAAGGCTGTATCTATGGAAATGATAATTTAGAGCGATATTAGAAACCATTGCTTTTCAATCTTTTGTTGCTTCATGCTGCAAAACTCAAATGTTTGCAATTCAGACTTAAATACAGAGAGCTCATGTCTATGATGAGCTGTTTTGTGGGTATAAACCACTCACTGTGCTTTTCAAAACTTGGAATATCTCATAAAAAATCTATGGTGGCGAGTGAGTAACTGAACAGGGGTAAAAGTTTATTTCCAGGGCAGCTTTTATTGCATTAGAATGTAACTTCTATATATTCTCTCTTGTCTTGGTCATTATTTTCCTCAAGTGTAGATATACACTTAAACTTTCAGTTCACAGCAACATATAACAAAAAATATCCTAGAATCATAGCTTAAGTGTAAAGTGGTAATGATTCTCACTGTAAATAACATAAATGATTAAAATTCTTACTTTATTCTTATGATATAGTAGTGAAAGTATTATTTGCAGGCATTCTGAATGGAAAAGGGAGGAAAATCGAGTTTATCCTGTACTTTGTACGTTATGATAAAAATGGACATGGATATATAAATCGATAAATATAAATCCCTAGCGGTGCATAGGGATAGAAGTGTGTAGGTAAGTATCTATATGCATTTCAATAGCAGGTGCGATCTATTTTGCAGAAAACTGTAGCTAGGTAAGGAGGAAAGAGAAATATAGAGATGCAAAACACGTGGTTTTTTTCACCCAATCTTCCGTTTGTAAAGATATAATCCCATTTTTTCAAGTAATTTTCTTCACTTTATACCAGATTTTTAATGTTTTTTCCCCTTGTTTTTCTTAAGAGCTGGGATATGATTTTGTCCCAGGTTTAACATTCTACAGAAACTCTCCTGCCATCTTAGCCATCAAGTTAAATATAGGGGAACTGACCTCATCTACTTTACAATTCTCTTCTGAAAATACCCTTCTTTTTCATAGGCTGATAAAACTAAGCAATGAAATGAGGCATGCCATTTGCCACTGCATGCAATGATTCAGATAAAAAGAAATTAGTAACTGTCTTAATAACCTGCAACCTAAATGTTATGCCCTCACTATAAAAATTTCATAGCAGTATTATGGCCGGGTGAATAATACAAATTTGTTTTATATTGAAATGTTTAATTTCTTGATTTCTGCGAGGCTCTCTAGGTGTGGGACTCCCCTCAAGTAAAACAGAAGATAAAAATACACTTCTCAGTTGTTTAGATGTTGTTTCTGTATATAAACCACCCAACAACATATTTTGAATCATTAAAAAATCTTGAGTTTTTCGGGTCCAGCGGAGTGGTTAGCTTGTTTAGGAAGACTGAAAGTATGAAATAGCAGCAGATTACTTATTTCCACTTGCTATTACCTGTACCCTTGAACACCGTGGACCAAATTATCTACTAGGTGTTGCATGGCCCTGACGTTTGGAGGCGAAATGAATGATTTGACTGGATTTGAAATGGTTTTGTTACAAGACACTTTTTGAGAGCTGTCATGTTAGAGTTTAACTGATATGTTATTAATGGGAAAATGTCCATTTTAAAACCCCTAAAGCTCAAACCTGTTTTGGGACGATGTTTGTTTGTTTTGATTTTTGCTGCTAGGGCAGCCCCATGGGGCCACTTAATAGGCTGCACCACCTCTCATTCTCTCTGGTTATTCTAGTTGTGATGGTACTTCCAGCAGAGAATAGCTAAAATTAACAGACAGTAAACCAGACCCCCTGCCATCTCCAGAGGCCCAAATGCCAGGAATCTCAGAGAAAATTGTCAAAAATTTCAGATATTAAGAGAAAGGAGGAGAGCACAAAAGAAATTAATGAATGGTCCAGTCTAGAGAACTAGGGGAGACACTTAAGGGAGGCCTAAGTGTTTTTGTGACTATCTCCATCTGCTGAAGGCTTTCAGTTGATGGATCAGTTAATGCTGATTATCTTACTGTGTAAGTTACAGTGATCATAAAGACGCCCATTTCACAGATAACAAAATTGTGACTTGAGAAGTAAATGGCAGGATCAGGATTCGATCTTGGCAGATTTTCACATACATTATTATTATTATTAAATGTAAATTACACCATGCCACTCTGACCCCAAAAGCCCTCCAGTAACCGCTTTATCTATTAAAATAAAATTACAACTCCTTATACATCATGGCCTTATATGATTTTGTCCCTATCTCCTCAACTGTCTCATCTCTTATGTCATTCAGTTCAGTCAGGTTTAGAGAATTTTCTTTCCCCTGAATCAATACTCCACATCCATTCTTCTCAGGAAACTTGGGCATGTTTTTTTCCCCCTCAGGTTTGACCATGGCCGCCTCCTTCTCATAATTTGCCTCTCTGTTCAAATGACGTCTCTTCAGAAAGGCTTTTCTTGACCTTCCTGAAGAAGATCTCCACTGTTCTACTCACACATTACCATAGTGTATTTTCTATTCTGCAGTCCTCACTTGTGAATTTTGTCTTGTTCATTTTCAGTATCCCCCCACTAGAACTACATCCCAGGAACACAGGGACTGCCTTGTTCACACCTATGTGTGGAGCACCCTGAAGGGGGCCTGGCATAGAGTAGATGTGCAGAAGGCAGTTTGGGATGGGTTAATTTAGTCCTCACAACAATATTTTGAGAAACATAGGAGGCAAGCTTACAAATGAATTCTCTACTATTCAAGCCACAAGCTTGCTGCATGGAGAAGAACAATTAAAACAAACCCAGAGGCAAAATCATGACCACTTTTCTATAAACTGATGCTAGACCCTCATCCCTGCCAGGAGCAGTCTTAATGAGAGGCATTGATTCTGAAGGAGAAAATGGCTGATTGCAAAGCAGGTAAAACTATGAGAACGCGTTCAAAGATATTAACATCATAGGATTTCCATTCAAAAATTCCATTTATAGATTTTCCAGGACAGGGAAAAAATACACAAGTGCATATAAATACTACTTGGAAATGTAGAAAGCGGTGGATTTAACACCTAGAGGACATTACTGATGAAGAAGAATTTTTATTAGTGATGGAACATATTATCAGTTAACTATCATGAGCATGAGGGAGTCCAAAAGAACACAACACAAAACTGCCTTGTTTGAGGCCCTGTCCACCATTAAGAAACAGAGAAAATGTTTTCTTCTCTATGCACTGAGCTCAGCTTCGACTGAACAACTATTCAAGGTGGATATCATTTTTAAGAGCAACCAGGGATAAAGATAATGTCCCCCCCTCCCCGACCATGTTCAGGGTTTTATACTAAAACAAGGCTACTCAATTTCAAGATAAAATCGGATACATCATTCAAGACTTCAACATGACAGCACAGGAAAAGCAGCCCAGGCAAATTAATCTTTTTTTTTTTTCTGCAAAGGCACATGTGAAATTTCAAATTTTTTTTTTCTCAATTTCAAAACTTCTTTAAGTAGTCAACTGTGGATGAACATATATGAATAAAAAAAAAATTAGTTGTTACCCTGGCTCACAGGTCTGTTAACACATTTCAGATACTCAACAATTAGGTGCTACTGATTACGAACATACTTTTTAAATTTTTTTAATGTTTATTTTTGAGAGAGAGACAAACCACAAACAGGGTAGGAGCAGAGAGAGAGGGAGACACAGAATCTGAAGCAGACTCCAGGCTCTGAGCTGTCAGCACAGAGCCCAATGTGGGGCTTGAACCCTTGAACCACGACATCATGACCAAGATCTGATGCTCAACCAACTGAGCCACTCAGGTGCTCCATACCAAATTGTTATTTTTAAAAATAGAGGCAATTAGCATCTTTAAGAATTTCAATCATTAAAGAATTCCTTAAAGAATTTAAATCCTTTAAATTCTTTTATTTTTAAAACATTTTTTAACGTTTATTCATTTTTGAGAGACAGAGTGTGAGGGGGGAGGGGTAGAGAGAGAGAGAGAGAGAGAGAGAGAGAGAGAATCTGAAGCAGACTCCAGGCTCCAAGCTACCAGCACAGAGCCCAGTATGGGGCTTGAACGCACGAATTGTGAGACTATGACCTGAGCAGAAGTTGGACACCCAACTGACTGAGCCACCCAGGCACCCCTAAATTCTTTAAATTTTTAAGGAATTCTTTAAGAATTTCAATAACCTGTAAAAGTTTACCAAAAAAAAAATTACTGAAATGAAATGTGGTTGTGCCAATCCAAAGCACAGACTTTAAGGGCCTTGGGCCTTATTGCTTTAGAAGCTGTTGGGATCCATTTCCTACTAATCATTTCAATGTAGCCATCATAGTAAGAGTAACTGCTTTTTCCAAAAGCCCTTAATCTACTGGGGAGATAGCATTATCTCTATTTCTATACAATTTCATCTTCTCCAAGAAGAAAGCATTTATTCAAATTTCAGATGTTTAGTTTAGAGATTTGTAAAAATTAATAGTTATAGGAAAAAAAAAAACAGCACAGAGAAAATTTTCAATTAGTGTATGTGGATAGAAAAGTATAGAGTACCAGATGTTGAAACCAGAGGTTGGCATAGTTGATTCATTCTCTCTCAGTCTCTCTTTCTTTCTTTCCTTCCTCCTTTACTCATCCCTCCTCCTTTCTCTCTTTTTTCCTCTCTCTCTTTAAAATAAAAATTTAAACCATGAAAACATCCCACCTGAAGGTTGTCCTTTCTCCATTCCCATTTCTCACAGAACTCCAGCTGGGAAATGACAAGGAGAACACATCTGCCCGCGTGGTTTTTATTCTAGGATCCTGAAAGGACAAGCTATTTTTGTGACTGGTGGAGCTTTTTGTAGTGAAAGTGATCTTTGAAATAATCATTTATGTATCAAAATAAATCTACAGCATACATGCCTTTTCTAGAATTCAACTCGCTGCCAGATCTCCAAATTCTCAATGAACATTTGCTGACAAACTCTCAAAGTAAACACTTCCAGGTACAAGGAACAAATAGTTCCAATTGTATGTACAACTGCTCACGTTTTGATAGAGTTGACAAATCGGCTCGGTTAAACACTAATAAAATACAAAATGGTTCCCAATCATGCCAAAGCAGTGAAAACAATAGCTGTGATAGGAGACATGATCAAAATGCTTATGTTTAGGTATTTTTAAATGAAATGTTCGCAAGATTGTTTTAAAAAGTATTATTTTGAATAGCAGTACACATTACCTGAGGTGATATTGTAGTGTTGTTTTTATACAGTACAGCAAATATTAGGATTTTAGAAATCTATCTTACTGGAAGACTTGTAGAATTTAATACTCATAGTAACTAGCTATTTATGTCACAAAGGTACCCAAACACTTGCATAATTCTTGGGAAAATCATAATAACAACAATTGGGGATAGCAATAATAATAAATGCACTTTTAAACATGAATTATAAGCCAGGTAATGTATAAAAAAGTAAAATACTACAGTAATGATGAAGCTTGATAATTTTAGATTAGGCTTAATAGTTTCCCCAAGATCATACAGCAAGATAGTGGACAAAGTGGATTTGCAACCAAATCAGTCTGACTCTAGAGACAAGTACTATTGGCTAGAATGTGTTCCTTAATAGAACATTCTCTGTAATCTCTTTGTAAAACCACAGCCCTATGACAATATTTTTCTTATGCAATATTTTCTTCTTCAGACAAAAATACCACACTGCCAAAAAGCTATATGGGGCAGATAGATGAGGAGTATACAAAATGCAAAGAAGTTATTAGTAATAGGCCTTTTTTACATAGTGGGGCTAAGGTTCACCTCCACTCATGAAGATATAACACGTCAACATGAGAGCTGATGTTAAGAGTAGTGGAGAAGAATGGTGCTCGATTACTTTAGTATGTCATTTCTCACAAGGAAGAATTTAAATTTGGTTGATGAAGTAGTTGAACACATGTGTTGGGCAAAGGAAATGAGGAAAGTGGATGACTGGAGATGCTCAGAATATACAGAAAAACAAGCAGCTTTGTTTTGTAAGTGTTTTCCCAAGGTGGGCATTTGCATTATTTCTCCCACATGACTACTAAGTCTTTCATAGCATGGCCATTCTGTAAACTCGTGAAGCCTTTAATAATGTTTAAAGAAATCCTAAAATAATGCTGACTCTGGGCTCCTCTCTCCATTAGAGTGAAAGATATAAAATCTCACACCTACTGCAAATGACCAGTAGACTCTCAGTTGCCTGTTAGAAGTGGTGTTTACAAGAGTCACTGAGGGAAGCAAAGCCAACATGTTTGGCTGACTTTGGGGAAGAGATCAAGAGAAAAGAAAACTGAGGCGCCCTGGGGGGCTCAGTCGGTTCAGTGTTGACTCTCGATTTTGACTCAGGTCATGATCTTACCATTGGAGATGGAGCCCCAAGTTGGACTCTACGTTGATAGTACTGAGTCTGCTCGGGATTTTTTCTTTCCCTCTCTCTCTGCCCCTCCCCTGCTCCATGTGTGCACGTGCACACGCTCTCGCTCTCTATGAAGATAAATATACATTTTTTTTAAAGAAAAGAAAATGGTGCCATTTTAAGCAGGGAAGGATGTATTTAGAACCCCTGAGACTTCTGGAGGATTTGGGATTGTGGGCCAGAGTTAAAAGGCAAGGTTGGAAATATGACATCCACTAACAGTACGGAAGCTCATGAAAGTCTGAGTGATGTGGATTTAAAACCATTTTTAAAAATGTAGATTAACTAGAATGTTAGAGATTGACTTCAGTGCACTCCTCAGGGACATGGTGTCCAGAGTCAGCACCAAGGGAGTCCCAGATCTTGAATTTATTTTGAAGCCCCTTCCATTGCTAGCCACAATGGTGAAGGGGAAGGAAGCAAAGAAAAAGCTTCTATTACCCAAGACTTTTGAAGGTTTTAAGGTTGTAGGACAAGGGAAAAACAGGATGGCTCATTGCTTTGTTACTCAAGGTTTTCCTTGTCCTTCATATTACGAAGGATAGAGTCCTAAGATTGGAAGTCTAATAAAAAATCTGAGAGCAATGTGATATGGGCACAAACGACTAGCTGCAAAATATCCCCAGTTCCTTCTCTTGACCTCTTGCATATAGCAGGATTTCGAAAGATCACACTATCCTTAATAATAGTAATAACAATGCTAAGGACCTTTGCAACTAACAACAGGTGGCTGAGCATTTGCCGACTGTCAGGCACTGTGACAGGGATTTCATCACTGAATCTGCACCACAGCCCTGTGAAAGGGGCGCCATCATCACGGACAGGGGCAAGAGCACTGCTGCTCCAGAGCTGAGGAAACAGACACAGTTACCAAGTTCATACAGTTACAAAATTGTAGAATTAAGGACTAATAAAATATAGTACCTGTACTTTATTTCTACATAAAATGCACAAATGCTCAGGAAGGTAATCTAAAAGTGTCTAAGAGGGGAAAAAAAAATGAGGCACATATCGGATATCAACAGCTGTATGTTATGTAAAGATTAAAATACTAATATTGAAGTGTGCATTAGACTAGTGCCTGGCATACAGCAAGCACTTATTGTCATTATTAACCCGTCTACCCCACAAGGCCATCCTAAGAGCCAGGCGCTATTTCCACATTTTTAGAGATGAAGGCACAATGACCTAATAGGTCAAGACACTTGTTGACTCCAGAGCCCAGCTTTTTCCATCATGCCCTCCTGCTTGTCAAAAAGACCAATTCACTTTTTTTCTTTTAGTTTATTGGATTATTTTCTTTCATTGCCCAGCTTGTTTTATCAGTCACCAGAATTACAGTTTTATACTGCCCTCATCTGTCTTGGGAGGAGTTAAATGGTATTTAGAAATATACATACTTACAACTCTTATATTTACATTTGCAACACTTACAAATAGATTTTTCAAACTACAGAGCAGGTATTATAACCAGACATATAAAGCCATCTATATTCTTCCTGGACATTAACATGAAACTGCACTGTGCAAAACCTTATGATAACTACATTTCACTGGCAAATATTTATTGCAGTTTTGATATTCTTACAATAAAACAGCTTAATCTATCATTTCAACTAGATACAAATTCATGATTTTTTTTTCTGTAGATTATACTTCTTTTATGAAACATTATACTCCCAGAGCTGAGAGTATGAGGTTAATAAAAAAACTGCAAGAAAAATATTTTCAATAATTTTGGAATAAGAAATATGATAAAAACTGTACAAGTCTCCATGCTCAAAGCCGAACAGATTTTTTTTCACATAAAATACCAGTTTCAAATAATCAAAACATGACTTTCACAAAACCAAACAAGATGTAATTTTGTATTTCTGGGGGAATATTAAGAGCCTTTAAAAGATGTCTACTTTAATTGTACTGTGAGGTGAAGCATTCTTCAAGGATTGCTCTCTCAAAATAACTGTCTGGATAAAGTTCTGATCATAACAATTAAAAATAAAAGAGAAGAGACTGCAGTAAATTATAAATATTGGGAACCATTTAATAACCTTAGTTTTATTATAAAACCTAAGTCTGAACAGAGTCTCTTCAAAAGTGTCATGGGGTGACTTTTTTCTAATATGGAGAAACGTGATTCATTAAGATGGCTATGAGGAGGCCACATTGTGAAGGAGCTCACGGTTTGTATGTGAGAAGGGTTGGGGTGGTCATGGTGGAGGACACTCAAGTTGTTTAAAGTACTCTGGAGATACTGCAAAAGAGATTGATTTACTCTTCCTGGGGGAGGGGGCAAGAACAACTATAGAGAAAAGGTAACAGTTGTACAGGTCCCTGAAGGATGCATATGAATGTATTAAGTATATTAGATCAACAAATTCAAGAACATATGAAATGAGGAAAACTAAGAAAATTAGTGGGGTGCCTGGATGGCTCAGTCAGTTAAACCTCTGACTTTGACTCAGGTCATGATCTCGTGGTTCATGAGTTCGAGCCCTGTGTTGGGCTCTGTGCTGACAGCTCAGAGCCTGGAGCTTGCTTCAGATTCTGTGTCTCCCTCTCTGCCCCTTCTCCACTTGTACTCTTGCCTCCCTCTTCTTTCTCTCTCAAAAATAAATAAAACATTAAAAACATTTTTAAATAAAATTAAAAAAAAAAGAAAATTAGTTGATGTGCTGGCCACTGGCCACCAATGGGGGTATGTCTTCTGGGGTACATAGAGAGAAGGAGATGTTTGAAAGAATTATTATCCGTTAGACAATTCATAACTACTAAAGGATTTGTACTAAAGAGGTATAATCCTGAGTACTGCAAAGAGACAAGGGATTTAGCACAGCTAACATTAGTGCAGGACACTTAAGAATTGGCAGTGGGGAAGCAACGATTTCACCCCAGTAGACAGTCTCCAGTGGGAAGAGAGGGAGAATTGTATGTCCCACATGAGAATCTAACAGTTACCTGTGGATTTCAAAACACTTCAGATTGAACTTCACTTATGGCTGAGGCTCAATGAAAATGATTCCAGAATTGCTAACATAAAGCAAAACACCTCCTAGAGATGGATGTGTCCTGTTCTCTGTGCACATCAGTAAAGAAGAGTAAATGGATTGTCCTTTTCTACAGTGCACATCATGGGAATGGTTCGGTGGTAAAAAAGAGCAAATGTTTAAGGACAGTTATTAAAAGAGGAATTATTAACTTTGTAATATTTCAAGGAGGCATTTTTAACTCTAGGCACATCAATCCTTCACTGTCTCTCTCCCTGATCTGCATAAACACCATAATTGACAGCTTGTTAACAGTTCATTAAGAATACTAAAACCTTGTGATAAACAGCAGTCTGCCAACAGCACGGTGGATGGAATATGTAGCCATGCATTTTATCCACCTCAGAAATCAGCCTAGTTTACCAACAATAAGTCCAAAAGGTGGCTTAGCTAATCGATACGTTCATACAGACAAGCACTCAGACATCATGTCATAAAGCTCTCATTAAACACTGATTAGCAGTTAATTTATGTCTTTCAAGCTAGCTAACTTGGCTGAGGAAATGCATCCATGATCGCTAAAAATGCTAAAACAATGTTATTTAAGTAATTTCAAGTGTTAAGAATACCCTCTGAATCATAGGAGGGTATTGAAAAGATAAAAGAAAATGTGCGACGCAAAAAAAAAAAAAAAGGAACGAATAGAAAAGAAATGTAGTTTCCTGTGTGCCTTTCTTTTCTTACTGGTCCAACATGGAAAATTTTCATGATTGAAGTTTGAAATATGCTGTACAGGAGTCAACACAGAGAAATCTATTTGTGTTTTCCTGGTAAGAGTGCATCATAAAACTACTGGATGTTGTCCTTCCTTACCTTTGGATGAAAGCCTGATTATAAACTCATTTTAGTTGAACAAATCTTTCCGGACTCCCTGCTGAGCAGGGCATTTAAACTTTAAAGCTGAGAGGTCTTCATTTTCTGGACCCTGACAGCGTGTTCCTTGCAGCTCTGGCACCAGGATTCACGTGGATGCATTAAGATTCATGGGGGCATCTCACATTAAGGCCTTTAGCTGTTCCACTTTACATTTTTCTTCTGGAAAAGCACATCAAACAGACTATTGCTATCAGTGGCATGCATCCTAGTAACTCCCTATTCTCCCCACTGGCGTTGTCTTTTCATAGCAAAGGGAAATGTGAAATAAATACAGAACCATCATAGAGAACACCCTAGCATGGACAGAGACACAGCCTGGTAACGTATTGCAGCAAAGCCCTTTTGCAATGTAAGATATTGAGAGTTGAAAATCCCTTAAAAGGGTATGTACATATCTTTCCACCATTAGCTCTGAGCTACTGAAGTTCCTAAAGGCTCACAGCTTAAGCCATGGACGTATTGATTTGCTTGAATAAATAGGATCTCCCGGGATGTTAATTGGAAAAAGTGAAAAATTATTATGTTGAGCTGCATACTGTGGACTTCTAAAGTAGTCTGAATATTATGAAACTGCTAGCCATATGTGTGTGTGTGTGTGTGTGTGTGTGTGTGTAATTTATTTACTTTCAGAGAGAGAGAGATAGAGAGAGAGAGATCATGCATGGATGTGTGTGTATGCAGGCACAAAGCAGAAAGAGAGAGAGAGAGAGAGAGAGAGAGAGAGAGAGAGAGAGAATGAATCCCAAGCAGGCTCCATACTACCAGTGCAGAGCCTGACATGGGGTTCGATCTCAAACCATGAGATCATGACCCGAGCTGAAATCAAGAGTTGAATGCTTAAGTGAATGAGCCACCCAGTGCCAATAAATAAATAAATAAATAATCAAAGAGCATATTAGGTTACATCCAAATGGGACAGAATAACTCTTCTAATCATCAAACTATCATTACCACTATCATAAATGCCAAACAAATATGATGATTACTGCTTAAAGTCATGAGTATACTCTATCAATGGAGCAGGTAATTATAACATTCCTAGGAATACTACCAAAAGCACAGTGTGGTACTTGAGAACAGTGTGTTAAGGAGTTTTATATGCATCAGCTCATAATATACACAATAATCATCTTCAGTAGATTCTCCCATTATCTCTACTATACATAAGGAAACTGAATCTCCCAATGACCTGTTCACAGAGTTCACAGACCTAGTGGAAGGGGAAGAACCATTTTGAACCCAGACTACTGGTCTCCAAAGACTATGCTCTGGATTAGCACATTAAACTGGCCATTGAGTGACTCTCCCTATATTCACTGAAGCTTTCGCTAGAGTTACAAATAGGGATCACCTGTTGAACAGACTTCACTCCTTTTAAACACAAGAATGACATCAGGTAAGATGCCATCCCAATACTAGTCTGAACTCTAGTTAAATAGAGCTATAATAGGCACTTAATTTTAGTTGATTGAGAGCAAGGTTAATTTGTATACAGTGGAAGTGTTAATTTTGGTTTAAGTGACTACTCTGTCAGAACAATGTTTTGCAACACAACCATTGATACTCAAATATAATTATCTTTATTGTGATTGTCAGAAAAACAACACTGAATAGCATGAATTAGTGGCCTAAATCAGACTATTTCTTTTGAGGTGTCAACAATGTTTTTTTTTTTTTTGGTATGACTTTATTTAGAGAATATGTTTTATCATAGGCATTATTACTGTTTAAGTGTGACCTCAAAATACTTTTATGATTTCATAAGCGTTTTCTAATTCTGAAAATTTTGGCCCCGAAATGTGAAGGCACTTCTGATCTAATTAATTTAGATTAGTCTTGAATTTCAAAAACATCAAGAGACATCTATCTTTTTCCATAATGGTCTTTAAACCATAAAAAAATTCATTCACTCATTCATTCAATTCTTTTTGCAACTAATATTTTCAGCATGTACAACAAATGTTCTAGGTATATTAGTAAACAAAGCAAAGATTCCTGCCCCAGGACATTCTTCTGGGGACAAAAAGCAGAAATATTAATAAACAAATGAGTTACAGAGTAGGTTCAAGGGTGATAGTTCTATGGAAAAAAGGCAAGGGATATGGATAGCAAAGCAGAGGTGGCGAGGGAGTTAAATTTGTACGTACAAATTTTTCAGAAGGTAGCATCTGAACTTGAAGGAGATAGTGCAGTACATGAAGATATCTAGGGGAAGAACATTCCAGACAGGGAAAACATTGAGAGAAAATTCCCTATGTTGCAGTGGGTCTGGCTTGTTAAAAGATAGTGTGCCTGAAAAGGAGAGAGGCAGGGAGGACTGGTAAGGGTGACGTCACAGAGCGTCTGGGGTCCCACTGCAGAAATACTGCAGACAGCTATATCACACCTGGGCCACACTTCTTACAGGTACTCATGGTCCTCACAATGGAACAGAGAGTCATATAGTGGTCTACATGAGTATTTGATTTGGTCCCAGGATGATTTAACAATCTAACATGATTCAAAATCAGAGAACTTTTCAAAAATTGAATGTGAGGATTCTCTAGAGGAATAAGAGAATCTGATAACCCCAATTTCATTCTTATGGGGCAACAGCTGAAAACTTTTCACTGATGTGCGTTCTAGGTTGTGAAAACTCTTAGTTCTAGTGTTCTTATTTGCTAAGTGAGTGGCCATAGTTTGTAGGATGTAAAATTCTGTACTTACTTACATTCTTACCTTTTTACTCTCTGTCTACTATGTTAACTACTATTTTTCCTTAAAAGTTCAACTTAATTCAAACCATCTCCATGAAATAAAAAAAAAATGCCATTGAAATGTCCCAACCAATGTTCTCTGTGGCTGCAAAGTCCTGGCTGGTGTACTATTGACAGAGCTTAGAATGAGTCTCCTCTTGTTACTCATAACTTGTCCTTCAACCTGATCTCGATTCCAATGAAACCTGGGTTTTTCCTTCTCAAATCTTCCCAGCCTTATAACAGATATTTTCATTCATAGTTTACCTAAGAGAAGTTGCATAACTCATCCAGAGAAACAAAAAAAGTGATGTGAAAATTTAGGATTGTAAGTTAAGCTGTCTGGCTTTTGAATGAAAGCCATTTCTATGGTGTTAGGCATGGAATATGTAAAAAATATATAATGTAACTTTATAAAAGCCATCTCTTTGTTTCAGTCATTCATATTGAGCAGGACTTTTCAGAGCACTAAGCAAAATGGAAAACAATGCTTATGAAATTTTATCCTTGATCTACAAAGATAGGTATCTAACCTAGCCATCAACATATTTAAATGATTACCTCTTTATATTTGTATATATATCTTTCAATTTATATATATATATATATATATATATATATATATATATATATAGTGCATTTATACATAAAATTTTAAGTTTGGATTGCTTAACATGATTATCTACATTATTTGATTTCTACAAAATGTTTTATTTTATTTAATAATAACTACTCTGAAGCAATTGTAATTTTAAAAAATGACACAAGTGTGTTTACTCATACATATATAGGATGACTTGTATTCATTCTTGATATCAAAGGTCAGTGTATAATTTACTCTTCACCAATTGATGTTACCAATTTGATTTCCCCATTCTTGACTTTCCAAAACAAAACAAACCATAAGAATAATTAACTTTTTCCTCCTGTTAAAAATGCATTCTTAGCATTTTTTTATGGAAAAAAATTATAGAAAAGAAAAGTACAGATTGAATCCAACATTAATCACATAAAATTTTGGAAGAATCCAAATCTCCATGCCTTCCAAATAGTCACAGATTCTATTTATGCTCTGCTTCTTGTTCTGGATATGGTTGGATGGTCAGGGATTTGTTTGCCAAACTTGGCTTTTCTCATGTTTCACTGTGGAATAAAATATAATTAGTCTTTGGTTTACCAAATGGAAACATTAACATAGCATTAAAGCCATCCTTACAAAGTGGCACAATCAGTGAGTTCGATGATCACCTTCATTAGGGACTATGGGTACAAAGTATTGTAGTGATAAGTGGAAAATATTTTGATTCTACATGTTTCTATAAAACAGTTTGACCTGATAGGGGTGAGGGTTAGGATGCACATGGATGAACACAGATATTAAGTGATACATTATCCAATGCAAATTAGTGCAGTAAAATAAATACAGAAATGCCAAATGAAAAGTGGGGTCAGTCTTTGTGCACAAAGGGAAAAGGCACACGGATTATCAGAGAAAAGACGAATAAATGCCAACTCAAACAAAGGTACTGGCAGTACAGCCACATCCAGCCAGGGTACCAGCGTCATATAGCTGCCGACCACATCCTTGCAAAGTCAGACAGACCTACTTCAGACCCAGGCTCTCCCTCTTATGGCTGTGTATTGGTTGGCGAGTTGTTTGACATCTCTGAGCCTTTATTTCCTTGATTATAAAGAGGGAATCATTCCATGTATCTTTAGGAATGCTGAGAGACTTAAACTGGATAACACAGAGAAATCACTTAGCAGAGTAATTCTACGAGAGAATGAGAGAGAGAAACAAGTAAGTGCCTAAGTTCCCTAGGCTCGAAAAAGGATACACAAAAGGCTTGGTGCCACAGGAAGGCAATGTGAATGGATATGATCAATATTTAAGAGACCCATCTGGCAGTGTGACTTACAGAGGCTCCACTGGCCTGGGGAGAGGGGTGCAGGAAGATGGGCCGGGAGGGTGGGTGGCAGAAACCTTCAGGGGCAGAAAAAATGATGAAAAGGGACAAGGATATATAACTACAGAGATGTAAAAGAAGGGGTGATCTAAAAGACTCTGCTGGGAAAGAATCAGCAGGTGTTGGTGATAAATTGGAAGTGGAAGGTGAAGGAGGAAAATCGAAAATAACTCCCAGATAAGAGCTTTAAGGAGCTAGAAGAACACTGGTGACAGTAACAGAAGGGAGGGATTGATAGGTGTCCTTCTGTTACCTTCAACTTGAAACACCCAACTGATAGACTTATCAGGAAGCTCTTCTAAATTTGTAATTATAGTTAATTAAAATTAAGGGCAAGGCAAAGGGGCTGAGGCATCAATTAAGATACTAACACTACATTTTCTTATAGATTTGCTTTGAAATTTGGAGATCAATTTAGCAGTCGGTGAAAACAGTGACTACAAGAGAAGCAAAACAAAACAAACAAACACTAAAAAAAAAAACAAAAAAAACCCCACTATGCTTCATGATCAAATGACAATGCTGCTTGAGAAATAAAAGGGATCCGTTACATGTGACAAATTTCTATAGCATACTTAAAGAAAAATATCGTGGTTTTCTGCATGGATCTGGTTAGGAGTAGGGATGTTAGTACTCAGTTTTATTGTACTACTCTATATGATCTCAGTAATCATTAAAACAAAAACAGCAGGAGAATAATTCTCATACAAGAGTAGAATCGAGGCGACTTCACAGTTGTACATGTTTTGGTAATCCTGCAATAAATTTGGCCTAATGTGGTGTTGTGCCAGTATTTGCATTGCCAACCACTGTCATCAGAAGCTTTTTAGAGGCATCTGACAGTCCGTTTATCTTGCAAATCGTTGCGGAAAAAAAAAGTAACGTTATAGTTTAAGTTGCTTAAAAACTACTTGCAATTAGGAGCCCCAAATGTATGTAAATCAAAACAACCCCAGCAATGTTTTCAGGATTGCTGTAAATGCAATACATGGATGAGAATTTACAGTGTTCCATAACCAGGGAAATTGTGATACCAGATTGCATTTACTTTTATCTTACCCAAAGTAACATTATCTTCTGCAACCATAAAGAAACTGCGCTATCATATAAATCTATTTAAAGGAACTGGCACCGTTACAATAAAGACATCCATACACTGTGGTTTATTCTCCGAAAACTACCCAAATGCTAGTGTCTAACAACAGACTTTGGATTTCTTCTTGAATTGCCACTAAGCGCCCCCTCACGCTTACACACATATCTCTCAAACTATGTCAAAAGCAGGAACAAATTTCCTAACCCAAACTGAAAAGTCCTTGGCTCTCCAAATGACTATAAATTGCATGGCTAAGTGCATATGGCCACAGGGCTGTCACAGTTACTTCTCCTGACAATTCATCATAGCATACTAATTCTATAATATCATTACAGCGTCTCTTCTCACTGTACTGATCCAGCCAGTTAATTTAATCAACTAATAATAGATTCAGAAATGGATGCAAGGGGCCCTAGCACTTCAAATTATATTACTAGAGATGTACCTCGGTAAGGAGGATACATTCCTTGCCATTCAACATAACCTCCAGGAGTTAGGTTGGCCTAATAAGGTAGGTGAGGTTACCTGTGAATATTTCAGTTGGAAAATTAGAACGATGTAACTTTCTTTCAAAATCAATACATTTTTGTGATTGAAATATATTAACCAAGTCAACAGGAGAAAAACGAAACTCTTTGTAAGTGCAGGGTTTATATGGGGTATTAATAAGACATATGAAACTCGAAGTTTTGGTATAAGTAGGAGAAATCAGAGTTCTATGATTAACTGCAAAATGAACCATTCAAGGATGGACAATTAATTTTATTAAATTTTAATCTTCTCTGAAAATGTCAATGATAATTAGAAAACATTATTCTTTAACATCACAGTCCATCTTGCATGTCATGAAGAGTAATAACTTAATTTATTATGAAGAAAAATAGCCTGAAAATGCTAGAAAACATAGAACAGGTAAAATAAATGTCACAAATATCCATATATAACTTATTCAAGTATACAGTAAAAGCTGTAGTATTTTTGTAGAACACTATTTGAAGGAATAATAGGACTTCCCTTTAACACCTTTGTATGACAAAAGAAGTTGCCTATCTATCCTACAGTTAGACAGTGATTGACAGAAAAGTTCAAGTGTGGTAGGTCTGTCAGCCAACTTTCCATCTAGATTTGCTTTGAAATTAACATGTGGATTAATTAAATGCTACTCACTTGTCTTGGTGACATTTTTTACCTGTAAAGACATGTAAGGAAGGAGAACCTGCTGTCAAAGAAACTTTTATAACCAGAGAGTGAGGAAGTCACCACCCACTTGAAGGAAACTTATAATATGTTGTCCCTTTAAAACATTAACTGATGTTTTATCAAGGTGATATCTCCCATGTAGGTTATGAATATTGGAATAGATCTGATCCTTCCACTGATTTTTCCACTAACAGAAAGGATAACTCTTGTTTAAAAGAAATGTTTATTTATTTATTTTGAAAGAGAGAGAGAGAGAGAGAGAGAGAGAGAGAGAGAGAGAATGAATGAGAATCAGTTAGGGAGGGACAGAGAGAGAGGAAGAGAGAGAGAATGGCAAGCAGGCTCTACGTTCAGCCCAACATGGGGCTTGATTCCAAGAACGCTGAGATCATGACCTGAGCCGAAATCAAGAGCTGGACGCTTAACCAACTGAACCATCCAGGCGCCCCTGAAAGGATAACTCTTGCTTCTCAGTATGGAGCAATGTTCTCACAGGGCCTGAGATGAAATAACATACACCCGAAGCATAAGTGCTGGGAATGGATGTAGGATGGATTAAATTTTGTCTGCACCTCTTATTTTGTATTTCAATTTTTAATAATTTAAATTCAAGAGACTGCATATAAAAATCTGTATGTCTGTCTTTTATGGCAAAGTCAAGAAGTGGGACACTCACTCACCAGTTAACTAGGATCTCTAGCACTTCCAAATGGTTCCATAAATCAGTGGTTGAGTGTTTACCACTTTTCACCTCATATAAAAACAACTTTATCCATTTATGTCACCTACATTATCTACAGATCTGCAAGCTATTAAAATTTCCAAATTCTCCTTAAGCCAATCAAACTTTTATAACTTGATTCTTCTAATGCAAGAATGTTTATAACACATGTATTTATTGTAAGATTGTTACTTCTCTCTTAAAAGATCCTTTTAGATTTTCTAACTGTGATGATAATTTTACAAGATAGACTCAAGTACGCAGAGATATTGACCTTAAAACTCCATGTGGAATTGCTTTTATCAGTATCAGAAAATTTATAGCAATATGTATTTCTACAGAAAGTCAGTACCTACCTTCTATGAATCTTTCCTCTTTGTTAAAAAAAAATTGAGAAAACTGCCATCATGATAATGCTTCTGTATTGCTATTTTGAGAAACAAGTGTAAATTCAGTAAAATGTCCACCCAATGTCACCCTCTGCTAAATGTGATTCAAATCATGTTTGCCTAGCCTAAATGCGAGGCATCTCCATGAGCACTGATATAACAAAACAAATAATTTTCCTTTCATCAATATACAACAGCTTTGTTCATTATTGAGAAACGTTAGGTGGTAAAGTATTGAGTGCTATGCATTTTATGCTTAAATCAATGTACTGTCTTGCAGTTATGCCACCTAATGTGTTTTTAAGTCATCCGCTACAGAGATCAATGTGATTCTTATTTGATATTCAGTGTTAAGTTCAGCCTCATAAATTTAGAATTGCACTCTGTTATTTTGATGGTTATATATTAACCACGTACTGAAAGTTTTATGATTTTATACTCAGCCTGGCTGTAAATCATACCGGTTCCATACGTGAAGCATAGGGTCTGGCTTGATTTTTATTGCTCTGCTCAGAAGGAAATGGATGGATGGCTGGATATTTGAGGGAGGTAAACCTACAATGTGTTTGGGTAAATACCTGAGGTCTGCGAGCATTAAAGGCATGGCTCAGAAAATTTGAATTAGACAACTCATTGCAACCGGCCTCATAGGCATGCATAATAATGCAATAGCAAGGTGTCAAAATTGGCAATCTTTTATATTAGTACCATCACCAGGAGGGGCCTTGACCTCTTATAAGTTCATAGGGCTCACTCTGTGGTGAGTGAATCTGACGAACATGGCTCCACCTGCATAAGTGTAAAGGGAATGACCTCACAAGGAGAGACAGAGTTGTATCATACTGTTAATCTGACAACTATACCTTATTTTAGGTATTGAAAAATAAGAACAGATATGAACATTACTTCCTTTAAACAATAAAATGGGTTGTAACAGTGGAATAAATTTATGCTGTCATACAGCCACTTCTTATTTATGTAGAATTGAATGAATAATGATCATCAAAACCAGTAAAATAATAAAAAAAAATCCCACAGTAAAAGCTTTAAAAAACATGCCAAAATGGTGCAAAACTCAATGTAATAATAAAAACCTTCTTTCATATAAACAATATTCCTCGGCTACAGTATAGATATTAGTCCAGTGTAGATTTTTAGTCATTAAATTCTATTGCAGGTTGTGAACATTTGGCAGGACTTCAAACACTCAGGCTCTCTGAAGATGCTTATTTAGTCCCTTTACTGTATTTTTGTCATAAACTGAAGTCACTTTTTTTCTTTTGATGACATATTTTCAGACTCTGCACTCATTTTCCTAAGTTAAACATGCAACATCTTAAAGTATGACTAAACTGACAGACATGACAAAACATTTCAGAGGGAATTATGCTAGGCTGGGCCAAAAGTTTGATCAACCTTGATTTAGCAGCATTTAGCAGAAAAGTAATGGTCATTTTTTTCTCCCAAACTATTGGGGAGTACAAATTGACTGACCTTTCTATTTTCCCTGGAATGGTATTTCCTTGATTTCTGATTCAAGGGAGAAACATAGTTAAAAGGTATTTCATTATTTTTATCATTGCTTCCAAAATTGATAAGAGACCATCTCATTATGACAAAAAAGTCTGACCTTACATACAAACCTAGGTGGTAACAAGTCACCCAGCAGTCACTTTTCTTACTGAAAGGCCAGCTGTGAAACTTTTTGTGGGGCTTTCAGAAATCTTTCAAATAGTTTTGAAAGAAGAAAAATAAAACACATGTTTCATTTGCAAAGTTTTGCATTTCGTTCACAGAACTGACACTGTGTCAGTGGTTCTCCAACTAGAGTGAGCATCAGAATCACTTGAAGAATTTATTGACACATGGATTACTACCCACTCTCCCCATCACCAACCCCAGTTTCTAATTCAGGAGGTCTAGGGTAGACGCATCTTTCACAAGTGCCCTGCTGATAGACTTGAGCCCCTGGCCTGTGGATCACACTTTGAGAACCACTACTACAAACACTTCTCAATAACTCCAACTCCTCTCCCTCTGTGAGACTCCTTTGCAAAACAAAATTTGGTCAGGATGTAAAAACTTTGGAAATTATAAAAGCTTACTGATCTGGAGAGACTCAGGTCACCTGCTAGTGCAAAATAAAGTTTCGATATAGCTTCTAGGAGAACATTCAAGTCCCATTACACTCAAAATCATAGAGATTTATGTATAAATCAAATACCCACAAAACATTTCTTGGTCAACCTTCTGATAATACCTTTTAATGAAAATACTCACATTTAGGAGTGAAATCCTTTTCTGGTATTTACATTTCTATATTTTGTCCTTTTCCACATATATATATATACATATATATGTGTATATATATATGTATATATACATATATATATAGTTTAATCAATAGTAATTTGGTCAAAACAGACATATTTAAATATGAACATATTATAGATGTGTAGATATTGTAAACAGACCACCTAATAATCAAGCTATAAAAAGTTAATTCCTCATGTTTTCAGGTGTATTTGACACATTGAGGATTATTCTTGCCAAATTGTTTGAGTTCTGACATAATTTAGTAGACTGATAGAGTGAGTCATTAATGTCTTCTAGATTATTTTATAATTTTGACTCTTCAAATCTCCTTGAACTCCATGGAGAAATCATTCATTCTCTCTGTCTCTTTCTCCACCCCCCCACACACAAACAAACACACACACACACACACACACACACACACACACACACACACACAAATGGGATAACAAATATTATAGCTGTCTAAAACTAATAATTTAGATCATATTCTTGATCTTGCCTCTGAAACTGATATTCATGTCTTCAGTTGAAGACTGAACATATTCCAGAAAGATTAGACTTCTATTTGTATTATATGATTAAAAGCTAAAGAAACATTTTCTCAAATACTGTGTATTTCTAGGGGCAAAGGAATTAATAATTGATATACTAATTTTAAATCTACTTTCCTAGGTTATGAGAAATAGCCACATTTATATAAGTATATATTCATACATGTAAAAGTAAATATAATTTGTTATAATTTTACTTTAGTTTTGATGACTTACATCACCATGCTCTTCTACACTTTCTCAGCCTCAGAGAGTTCAAGTAGGTTGCCCAACATCACACAGTTAATCCCAGGGTGGTTCAGAATCCATTTTTTCTATAACACCCACTCTCATTCATTTCATGACACTACTTCTCTAAATTGACTGAATCTTCTCATGTAATATGTACTTTTAAAGAATTTTTCTGGGGAACACAATATTAAAACAAAGGAGCACCTAGCCAACTTTGGTTTTCAAATACTGGATCATTTGGATGCAGCTGGAGGTTCACAGCTGCAGTCTCCAGTCAATCATACACACACATTGCTGCCATTCTTTACAATACTAAATATGATGCACTAAAAATGTACGTTAAAATACCTAAAATTAAAAATTAATGAGCCCTTTTAAGAACCCAGAAACATTGTAAATTCCTTTTGAGCCCATGGTCAACCTCTAACTTAAATAAGTAAGAATGACAGGAAAGTTGCATTCCTCTCAGGGATTCTTTCTAGAATAATTTTAGGCCTGCTTTATGTATACCAAGGAGGCTGTCAGTTTATCTGATCTTCAAACACACTGTGAACTCTATGGGGAGAATCTTTGGCAAATCAGGGACTGTTCACTTAAAATGAATTTAATCCCCACCCCCACCTTTCAATACAAAAGCTGAATTCTCTATAATAGTTTACTTCTTATTTGGAAGCTTTTGCTAATTTTTATAACTGAGTTGGCAGAAAATGCAGATATGATAAAGACATTGCAAAGAAGAGTTGTACGTCTATACCACAGAATGGAATAAATCAATTCATCGAGCATATGGCTTATTAGGCTTAAATAGCTCTTTTCCAAGATGATTCTGAGCACCATGTTTTGAAAGATAAGGTAGTGGGTTGTTGTTTTTGGATATTTGCCTTCATAAAGATAGGCCATCTGTCCCAACAAGTGAAAAGAGTCGAATGCTTTGATTGCTATTTTCCTAATCAACACCAATTCTAATATATTTTACCACACTGATTAACCAGATCTGACATTGTATCTTGGAGATGTTTGCTAGTATCATCACTGAAAGAATTTCCTGCTGTCCACAAATATTTCTACATACTCCATGCTGAACATGTAGGAATTTTACAGCTATAAAGAAGAATGAAATCTTGCCACTTGCAACAACATGGATGGATCTAGAGGGTGTAATGCTAAGTCAAATAAGTCAGTCAGAGAAAGATAAATACCATATGATTTCACGCATGTGTAGAATTTAAGAAACAAAACAAATGAACAAAGAAAAAAAAAAAAGAGACGAACCAAACAACAGACTCTTAAGTATTAGAGAACAAACTGATGGTTTCTGAGAGGTGGGTGCAGGGTGGGTGAAATGGGTGAAGGAGATTAAGAGTACACTTACGAGGAGCACAGAATAATGTACTGAATTACTGAATCACTATATATTTTATACCTGAAACTAAAATAATATATGCTAATTATAATGGAATGAAAATAAAAATACATAATTAAAAAAAGGGAAATGTAGAAAATTTATTTTCTTTAAATTTTTAAAAAATGTTTTATTTACTTTTAACACAGAGAGAGACAGAGCATGAGTGGGGATGGAGCAGAGAGAGAGGGAGACACAGAATCTGCAGCAGGGTCCAGGCTCTGAGCTGTCAGGACAGAGCCAGACGCGGGGCTTGAACTCATGAACCATGAGGTCATGACCTGAGCTGAAGTCGGACGCTCAACTGACTGAGCCACCTGGGTGCCCCTGAAAATTTATTTTCTAATGGAAGGGAGAGACCATGCTAAAGCAATGCTGTTATACTATAATGAAAACATAGAATTTATACTTGGTTTAAGTGGGGGATGAAATTAATATTAATTACAAGGTTTGAACCCCCAAATTATTCTTTGATATTTTCCTTGTGACCTAATATTTTAATTTAAAAACACTAACCAAAGCAGAGGAATTTCAAAACCACAAGAAAATTCCACTATGAAATACCAACATCAGTGTTAGAGATTTCATCAAAGATCACTCCTACAACTATGTATTTTCCTTATCATCAATGTGCTAAAACAAACAACAAAGAAATGGCATAAGCACATTTAATGCCACCAATATATTAAAATTTTACTTAAAAGTGTTTTCTCTATGTAAAGGAATTATATTCTCATTATTTATCAGAAAAACAGAACAACATGCAGAAATCATCCATTATCCTCTGTGTATGTGTAGCACAGTTAATATTTTTGAACTCATGCTTCTAGCCTGCTTTATACATAGGTTTATCTTATTTTTTTTGAAGCTTAATTGGTTCTATAATGTGCATGCCAATTTTTAGACTGCTTATTAACTTAACAATAGATGGGTGAGTACTTGCCTATGTTATTAAAATTTCACAATTACTTTTAAAATTGGCCCTTCAGGATATGGAAGTTTCTAGTATTGTTTTTGTAACTTCTGTAAGTTTATCCACTTTTTTTCTGCCTAAATCTTTCCATCTTATTTTCTTGAGCACTAAAAGCTAAAAGTTCCATCTTTTTTTACCCCACACAATCAATAGTTACTCCTTGTAAAAAGAAAAAAAAAATAAAAAATAGGAGTGGTCTAATTACTTACTCCCTAATTCTTTTCAAATGACATGTCTGAGGTCCTTCCTAGGTAGGTAGACATGAGTTCATTTTTTTTTAATATTTCCCAAATGACTTGTGTGTAAAGTTGTCTTTCAAGCTCTATGCAATGAAATTACTTCATTATATTAAGTGATAGCACACTCTATGAAATAATTACATATATGTTTTTTTTAAATCATATATGAATTAGATTTTTGGAAAAACACATGGAAACCATGCCTAAAATACTATTTCTTGGCAGATACCTGGCCCAAAAGTAAGTACTTTAGCACATCTCTAACACACTCAATAAGCTTGCTATTATTAACTAAAGACTGCATTTCAAGTACATTATGGCATCACTTGAAGTAATAGCAACTGAAATGTACCTACTTAATGGAATCGATCTTTCATAAAGACTGCAGTAAAGTATTATCAGAAGTCACTTATTGAACTTTATTCTCAATGATATAATAAAAAGTAGCATGTCAGGAATAAAAATGTCATTTGTCACCTGAATCTCTGGCACCTCAGAAATGTTATCAAGAAGTAGGGGTATTCCTTGAGAAATACAATGAAAGTAAGGATTACTCATCTACTAAAGCTTCTCGCCAAAAGATTCCAAGTTCATTCAATACTCAGACTCAAACACTGAAGTAAGTCACACATATACATACAGATTATTCTTGAGAAAGAGCGATATTTATTGCATTTCTTTTTCCAAGCACATTCCTTAACAACTCCGGTTCCAAGATTCCCCTGGATTTGGGGAATTGAAACAATTCTAGAGATTATACTTTCATGGAGACTAATTTATTTTCTCTATGGTGTTTCTCCGGTTTTTCTCCCGTATGTTTGGTTTTCATGATAAATTTGTTAGATTTGATTCTTTGAGTATTGCAAAGAGATCACAATCGACCATAATGGAAATAAAGGGATTCAATGGAGTTTAGATCTTTTCCCAGAAAAAGAATGAGGGTTTGATAAAGTCTGACTCTTTGAATGAATTACTGAATACCAAAGTGATCAGAATGCAAGCACTAACAACTCTTTTCACTTATAGTACCTCAGTATTAAACGGGAATGGGTTTTCTCTCCAAGGGGAAGGTCCAGTTAAGTAAAAGTCAAAAATAAATGCCCCTTGGGCCAATTTCTGGCAATTTGTGCTTTTTGTTTGTCCTACAAGGAATTTTCTTTCATAAATTTAATTAATCCAAATATTAAAAGACTTTATGACTTTAAAACATATGTTAATTTCTGTCCTTTTTTTGAAAACCACAAGATCTGGAAAAATCAGATGCTAAGGTCAAAGTGGCAACAATCAACCAGAGGAAGGCATGTCTCCTTTACCTGGTATATATGTTTCAGCTCTTTACTGTTCCCATCACCTGCAGAACACATGAAGCAAATGTATCTATAACCACCACACATTCAGTCATTTATATTATCTGCCCAGTTCCTATAAGCATTTGAATTTGAGACTACTGTTTTTAAGTACCCTATATCTCTACAAACCAGTCACCACCAGCCATCACTGCAAGAGTGATATTCCAACACAAAGATAATAGTCCTGGAAAAGAAGATGAACTTGAATGTCCCAGAAGCAAGGGCAAAGCAAGTGATATATTTCAAATGTGTATAGAATTAACCTACCCTCATTTCTTTTGTTTGCTTATTTGCATTCAATGTTTTCTCAAATGAATTGCTGGTGTGTATTTTTCTTGAATGTTTAATTAATACTGTAAACAAACACCTTATTTTTTTATTAAATTATTAATCAACAATTACATTTATCTGGCATCAGGAAATCCTATATTCTGTCCACTGTCAAATGTCCATGTGGCTCAGTGGCCTGGCAGTTAAAGTGGCAATACCAAGACATATGCACAAGATAAAATAAAAATTTAAAGTAGGTAGGTAACTTCAAACCTACAGGAAGTCATTCCCCAGGGAGGCAGTAGGAAGCAAAAAATGTAACGAAGAACCAGAAGTCATAAGTGTCTAGATTCTAATGTTGCTTATGTAATTACTAAGTGTGTGATCGTAGATAAGACAGCCTTCTTGGATGGCAGTCAGTTTCCTCATTTGTAAAATACTTTTCACTCACAGTTTTATGAGGAAAAAACTGTGCTCATTATAATCTAAGACATTTTGTGAACTATAAATCAAGAAATAATATTGATGGTAATAGTCTTAAAAATCCAACTGATAAAGCAAGGATGGTGGTTTCCTGCTGATACTCATTTTCTTTTTATATTTCAAGGATTTGACCAGGCCCTGAAATATTCAATCTATTGTACTTCAGCATATGCAGCTAAGCATGCAATTGCAAAAAATAATTGAGCTCTTTAAGTCCATCGATAATACTTAATTCTATGAATATTCATGTGGAGAATAATGAAATTTCCACAGGCTGCCTAATGTCAGTCTGTAAAGAAGGAGAAGCTGATTTTGATTTGGAAACTAAAGCAAACCCATCATTAAACATCCTGGATGAGAACTGACAAGGTGAATTACTATACACTCTAAGCAAACTTTACAAGTAAGTTTAATTAAACAAAAGTCTATTCGTTTTCTGCAACCTCATTTAGAAGCATTTATTTAGGCGCAGCATTTCTACTTAGAGACTTGGCAAGCCACTATCTTTGACTCAATTACTAAAGAAACTCTAGGCACACTCCCAGACTTCTTTAAAGGGTCCCATTTGTATCCTGTGTATTCTTCTCTGGCTGAAATTAAAATGAGAGTTTTAACAGCACATGACAACCAACACTTTAGGTCTAAAGATGTAAAAAGGCTTAGTTCTTGGTTATCTGAAATCCTGGATTACCTAGCAAATCAATTACTTTATCTTTGCCTCAACAGATAATGTTATGAAATGGGAAGACCCAAGCCAGTTTCTCTTTTGGGCTGGTTGCTGGCATCGATCTGGTTTTTGTGAATTGCACTCCATCTAAGGCCAAGGTTTGTGGGGTTTACTTCCTGGAATTACAGGGTGAGGCTGAGTTAGGAAAAGAGAAGCAGAAAACAATTCTCGTGGAGCTTTGCTGAGTCCTTTGCAGAGCACACTGTCAATAACAGATGTCTGTGAAGCCTTCACTTGCTTGATTTTAAATAGAGTGTAATAGCCTGGTATTACTCAGATTACTTTTATAAAAAACATACAAGAGCTCCATGGGAAGGCTCATGTTGTGTGACTACCGATTCAAGAAATGGAAAGCTGCTCAATGGTTATATCATTTAATCCTCACATGAAGCCAAGGGGGGCAGGGTGAGTGGCGTGTGGCAAAGAATGTCTATTTGTAGAAACTGAGGAAGAGAAGGATCACATAGGCAATACAACTTGACCAGGAACCCAGAGCTAGTCAGCAGCAGAATGGGGGTTTGAGCCCAGGGGTAGGTAACCCAGTGTGCTCTTGACACTGTATCATTTAGAGATCACACGTGAAGCCAAGGGTCAAAAATCACAGGAGCAGTCAGACTGGAAACAACTCAAATGTTGGGCAACTGGCAAATGGATAAATAATAGTACTTGTCAATAATAAGGAATGAAACACTGATATATTCTGTAACATGCATAAACTTTGAAAATATTATACTAAGTGAAGGAAGCTAGTCACAAACACTGCAGATTGCACAATTCCATTCATATGCAATGTCCAGACTAGGCCAATCCATATAGACAAAGTAGGTTGCAAATGGCTTGGGGTTCTGGCGGTGGGGTGGGGGGGTTGTGGGAGCCACTGCTAATGGTACTGGGTTTCTTTTGGGGACGTGATAAAAGGGTTCTAAAATTGTGCTGTTGCACAACTCTGTATATCCTAGAAGCCACTGAATGACATACTTTAAATGAGTAAATTGTATGCTATGTGAATTATATTTCCATAATGCTGTTACAAAAAAAAAAAGTTAGAGGAGCAGCATAAGAAGTATGAGCAATTGTTAAAGGGCACCAAGAAGTGAAAAGATAATACCCCACACCCATACACAGGATCACCATACATTTCACCAATCAGCAATAATGAGTTTCCCTTCACTGGAGGATGTGGTGAAAAATACACGCAAGTTTCACGCAAAAGCAATTGTGACAAACTTGGGAGGGAGTCGCTGAGGACTTGCTGACCAAAGTGGTTAAAAGGACTTCCTTCAAAGGTTTCTCTCTCTTGAAGGGGCTACACCAGAACATTACCACTTTCACTAGCTTGAACTCACCCCGCTTGAGGCGCAAGTGATAGTCAATCATAATATTTGCCTGCAGGAATCCTGCATTCACTGTAATGATAGGATCTTCTGATCTTACCCTATGCTGATGGATAGTCAGTCATTTTTCATAACCCCAAATCACCATCATTAGTTCTTTCTCAGGGAAATGCACCAGGAAATTCTCCAATTTCAGAGGCCTTTCATCTCCCCTCATGGCTCTCAAACACTACAGTGCCTCTCTCTACTACTCCTCTCTTCTACCCATCTTCAAGTTTAATGACTTTCTCTTGGCCTAGAGACAAGAGGAAAGGCACAGATGGTACATTTTGAGAGTTAAATTGGTTTCAAATTTAGGTGTCATTTTCTTCATGAAAGGTAAGTAAAGGATGGAAATAATTTACAATGCTCTATGAAACCATTATTTTTAAATAGAAGGAAACGGTTGGTGAGGGCATCGTGTTTCACATGTTTTAAAACATGCAGCTGTTCTCATGAATTTTGCTTAGAATTGAAAAGGAAATTTTTTTATAAGAAAATGATTTTTTTTTGTTTTGTTTTAAACAGTAGGAGTATTCTCTGGTAAACAGATTCAGCCAAGGAGAGAAGGAGGTTAGCATTATGTCTATACTAATTTCAAAGTCACCACCAACTTTCTGTGCTATTCCCTAGTGCAAGTTTGTACATCTTTATAATGCCTTCAGAATAATTTATCACATAGTAAAGATTTTAAAAAATCATTATCCTTTTGATATAAAAATCCTTATACTTCAACTTTAATATGTTCTTTTTGAAGAAGTTGCCACGTATATTTTACTCCTCAGAGAAATCAACAGCAGAGCACAAAGCAAGGTTTTTAAGATCTTCCAATCCCATTTAAAATAAATTATCAAAGTTTTTTGTTTTGTCTATTTAACATGACACATACTTTTGGGTACAAAATATGAAGCCCTGTGTCATCCTAAGACAAAACCAAAGTTGGTGGAATCATTAGAAGGAATGTCCAAATGCTTCAGCTAATGGTTTAAAGTTAGCTTAATATTTAGAAGTAGTTCTTGCCCATGGCAAATATATTAACAGAGCATGAGTAAGCTATGAACAACACTGATTTATGTTTCTGTCGTTAGGGTACTTCAGACTGTCCTTTACTCCCCAAAATCAAAGGTGGCCAACACTGAAGCTTGGTTTGATCTTTGTAAAAGCAGTTACAAAATGCCCAGATGTCAGAGTATTATTCTCTCAATCTCAAGGATGTATTCTAAGACAATTTTATTAACCAAAGGTAAAAACCATCACACACACACACACACACACACACACACACACATGCACGTGCACATACATACACACAATGTCTAAGCTGGGAAATCTTTGAAGGAAGGAACTCGAACCACAACCAAATCCATTCTCCCTTGCTCCTTGTAAAAGGTTTACCTCAAATCCACCAAAAGCTGTGCAATTTGGAACTTTCAGGCCTTCCTTTGTATTAACTTTAAGGAAATGTTCCTTTCATGAGGCTCTCAGAAAACTTCAGAGAGAGATCAAAATTCAGTCAAATGATCACTTTGCAGCCCAATCACACTGAACAACTGCATTGTCTGAGCATGGTCACCCAAGGGTGGATTAAGCAACAAGGCTGCTGGTCTCAGAGTTCTGATACTTCTGGCTCTGAAAGAGGCTCTTTAGACCCTTTGTAAGCTACAGAGTAGTGTTTGTTTGAAAATCTTTTCTGCTAGGAGAACCAAAAGGCATTAAAAATAGTAATGGCTATTTATTGAGTATTTAGCATGTGCTGGGAATGATAGTATGCCTTTGGCTCATAGTAGTATCCCACCATGTGCACTGGAGAACTCCCTTTTGGTGGGGAATGGAGAAAGAGAAAGAGCACATCTATGGTTCAGAGAGAGTGTGGGGTGGGGAATATGAATCTGTTCATATGTTAGATATGGAGTTTCTTCCTAATGCTCCTCATATGTGTGTATCCATGTAGTAAATATATCCATGCTTGATATATGTTTACATTATTATGTTGTGTATTATTGTAAGCATTCAACTATTATACATACTTCTCACTATATAGGGTTGCACTTCCTATGCACTGTGAACTTTAAATCCAGTTGAAGGAGTTTTTCAAGGCTGACTGTTTCTATATATGATTATAATGTTACCTCTTGCTTGAGTATAGGACTCAGGAAGTATAATAGATACATTAGCTTATATAATCTCCACAATTGTAGAATAGCTATTTATATTCTTTAGTGTTATTTTACCAATGGCAAAAGAGAATCTCAGAAAACTTAAGAAATTGGCTGACTACCCAGCTTTAAAAGGGAAGAGGTGGGATTTCAAATCCAAGTCTGTTAGAATCTAAAACCTGAGCTTGGCGCCTGGGTGGCGCAGTCGGTTAAGCGTCCGACTTCAGCCAGGTCAGGATCTCGCGGTCCGTGAGTTCGAGCTCCGCGTCAGGCTCTGGGCTGATGGCTCGGAGCCTGGAGCCTGTTTCCGATTCTGTGTCTCCCTCTCTCTCTGCCCCTCCCCCGTTCATGCTCTGTCTCTCTCTGTCCCAAAAATAAATAAAAAATGTTTAAAAAAATAAATAAATAAATAAATAAAATAAAAATAAAACAAAACTATTAAAAAAAAAAATAAAACCTGAGCTTAACTACTTATCTCTTTTTTTAATGTTTATTTATTTTTGAGAGAGAGAGAGAGAGAGAGAGAGAGAATGAATGAGAATGAACAAGCAGGTATAGGCAGAAAGAGAGGGAGACCCAGAATCTGAAGCAGGCTCCAGGCTCTGAGCTGTTAGTGCAGAGTCTGATTCAAGGCTTGAACCCATGAACTGCGAGATCATGACCTGAGTCAAAGTCGGATGCTTAATCAACTGAGCCAACCAGATGCCCCCTAACTACTTCTCTTATTTTAAAGAGTCGTAGTGCCAATCTTGTCTTATTTTAGGAGGATTACTAAAAAGCTGTAAAAACCGAGGACATGTTCTATTAAAGAAAAAAAAAAAAGAGGGCAGGGCCATTAACTACGTATTTGTTGGAGTGGAAAGAACATACTCTCTAGAGAGTTAATTGATCTCCACCTTAGTTTCTCTTCTACCACTAGGGAAATGACAAAGATAATCTCCAGTAGAACTGAAAAAAGTCAGAACCACCTACAACAAAACTAATGTGTTAGCGAGTTTTTTTTAAGCGTTTTAATGTTTATTTTTGAGAGAGAGAGTATGAGCAAGGAAGGGACAGAAGGAGAGGGAGAAACAGAATCTGAGGCAGGCTCCAGGCTCTGAGCTGCCAGCAGAGCCCAATGTAGGGATGGAACTCATGAACTGTGAGATTATTACCTGAGCCAAACTGGGACTCTAAACCAACTGAGCTACCCAGATACCCCTTGTTAACAAGTTTTTTTTATCTATCTATCTATCTACCTATCTATCTATGTTTGTTTTTATTTAAATTCCAGTTAGCTAACAAACAGTGCAGTGTTAGTATCAGATGTACAATACAGTGATTCACCACGCCCATACAACAGCTGGTGCTTATCACAAGTGCAATCCTTAATCCCCATCACCTATTTCACCCATCCCTCTGCCAACGTCCTCCTTTCTGGTAACCATCAGCTTATTCTCCATAGTTAAGGGCCTGTTTCTTGGTTTGTCTCTCTTTTTTTCTCCCTTTACTCATTTGTTTTGTTTCTGGAAATCCACATATGAGTGAAATCATATGGTATTTCTCATTCTCTGACTGACTTATTTCACTTAGGATGATATTCTCTATCTCCATCCAGATCACTGCAAATGGCAAGAGTCCCTTCCTTTTTATGGCTGAGTAATATTCCTATATATATTCACACACACACACACACACACACACACACACACACCACTTCTTGATCCATTCATCAGTCAAAGGATACTTTTGCTCTTTCCATAATTTGGCTACTATAGATAATGTTGCCATAAACATCAGGATGCCTGTATCCCTTTGCATTAGTTTTGTTTGTTTGTTTATTTGGGGGGTAAATGCCTAGTGTGCTATTGTACTACTGGGTCATAGGGTAGTTCTATTTTTAACTTTTTGAGGAAAGTCCATACTGTCTCCCAGACTAGCTGCACCAGTTTGCATCCCCACCAACAGTACAAGAAGGTTTCCCTTTCTCTGCATTCTTGCCAACATCTGTTGTTTCTTGTGTTGTTGATTTTAGCCTGAGTCTTATGTCATTTCTCAAATTTTGGAATGCCAGTGCTCTGATAGGAAAATTCACAACCACACCTTAACTTGGAAAGCCAGGATCTTCTTAGAAAAACATTAATAATTTAGTTCTAAATGGATCATTGAAGCCTATTAACCAAAATCTGGTGCAATTTCTGAATGACTACATAACTACATTAATTGAGGGCAGGGGCTTTGATTAGAATTCACTTTTGAAGCTTGCAGAGGAGTTACATTTTTAAGTTAAGCACTTTAGCTTTTTATTGACAATACTTTACACTATCTCCTTTTTAAAAAAATAAAAACTTCTTGTTTTACAATAATGCCCTAAATGCTACAAAATGAGACTCTCGCTTACTGTCCATGATTCTCAGTAAACATAAATCCTAGAGTCCTGATTTGAGTAATTCCAAGCATCAGTCCCTCTCCCTACATTTCCTTGCTCTAGATCAAGTTTCTCTTGGACAGAATATGATGAAATTGTCATTTCTTATCACTCTCTTTAAGCTGAAAACTCCAAGATACTCATAGTAAGAGACCTGTTTAGATCATTTACCTGTATATGAGACATTAGCACATGAAATGCTAGGTCTTTACATGTGTACAGGATATAATTCTTGATCTCTGCTTTCATTTTGTTTGCACTCTTCTCTCCCTTAGCCATTCTAATCAAGCATCTGCAACTGCCTCACTCCAGAATGCTCCATCACGTTATCAATGTCAAATCCAAAGACCTCTATTCATTCTTCATTGTAATTAAACACTTTGTAGCTTATGATATAGTTGACCTTGCTCTTCCTGATATCCTCCCAGGAAGAGAACAGATTCACCCTTCTTTTTTTCTGAGCACCTTTTCTTCATCAATTCCTCAGACTGTCCCCTAAAAGGCAGCATTTCTAAAATCCTGTCCTTGGTCCTAGTCACTCTGAACCCCCTGTCCCAGACATCTTACCCCTGACACAGCCCCACTTATAGCTGATAATTGAGATAGGGTGATAGTTTCCTTATCTCTGTTCCCAGGTTCACACTCTGCCTCATTTTCATTAGAACACTTCCAAGTGCCTATTTCATATCCTCATACAGAAGTCCAAGAAAATCTATACTCAATATTTTCCAAAACTGAACTTATCTCCCTGACAGATGTTCTCCTTTTCCTGCCTCTGGGTCATTTATTGACTTTCTCCTAACCTACTTATCCTAGTTGTTGTCCTTAGAATAACCCGTGAATCAGCCCACTTCTTATGAACCCATCTCTGCCCACTCTAATCAGTTGTTAGCCATTGTCAAGGCCTGGAAACTCTGCCTTCACTTCCTTCTCATCATTCTCACTGCCCTAGATGGGACCATTATTGACTCAGACTTCTCATCTTCTTTCTGGCCCAAGCCTTCCTTCTCCCAATACAGATTTTACATTTAGAGAGATTTTTTTGGAAAAAGAAAATCTAACCAAGTCACTCCTTTGTTAATAAACTCCACTGGACCCTACTTGCTTATAATGGTGAAGTCAAAATGCTTTGCCATGCAGTTCTGTTTTCCAAAAGCTGGCCCATGGTGCACTATTCTCTTCTCTATTATGAAGTTGGTCTTCATTCCCTAACCATATAAGTATATTCACAGCTCTGAATCTATAGTTCTATTGTATCCTCAAATCAAGATGTCACCCATTCTCTTTCCTGACTGGAACAATCTCCCGCTAGCTTCAAAGCCCAGCCCCAATATTAACTACTCTGTAAAATCTTTACTCATGGAAAAATATGTATTATTGCCTATAATAACGTTATTGCTCATATTAGATAGTAAGCATTGCATTAAGACCATTCAATCTTTCACTCATTTGCTTTTCACAACAAATCCATGGGTAGATACTTCCATTTTACCAATAAAGAAACTCAGGCTCAGAGAGACAAAGCAATTTTCCATGTCCCAAAGGCAAGGAAGTGGCAGAACTGAGCTTTAAACCAGACAGTCTCATTTCAGAGAATTGTGCTTAATTACTGTGCTATTCTACCTCCTATCACCATTTAGGTCTTTGTCTTCCTGCTAGGATGTGAGTTACTTGGGGGCAGGGATTATGTGAAATTTATCTTTGTATTTCCAGTTCCCAGCATGCAGTAGATATTCAATAAATGTTTGGTGACTTGTATTCAGGATGAGTGGTGCTGCCGTGTTCTCCAGTAGTTAAAGGTGCTAAGCACTGCAGACTCTGATTGGGTGTCTTGCACGGTTTGATCTCATCCCACATCTTGCTCTGCCCCTCATTCTGCTCTTTCTGGCTTATAATTGTCTTTGATCCCTTTCACAGCTCCTCTTATCACAAATTCTGTGAGTCTGGGATGGTTGCATCTCCATATTTACTGGATTAGACTTCTTAATTAACATTTAACTCCCTTTCCTTGAAGAACAAAATGAAAGCACGAATGAAATCACCTTTTCAAATCCCTTTTTGATATATAAGGCAGACCTCCCACTTGTGACAGGTTCCCAGAAAAGGAGGATGACCACTCTAAATGAAAATGATCTAATCCCCATCACTTTTACAGCAGGATCAATGTAAGAACAGGGATTTAAATTTCTGTCCAATGACCTGATAGCCAAGGGTTATGAAGGAGACATCAGAAATTATGTTGAATCACTTGCATGTGATAAATCTATAAATTTTAAAAGCAGCCTAAATTGATTAAATATGGAAACAAGGAGAACTGTTTTAAAAAACACTAATACAAGAATGATCAGTACTATGCATGGAGTGTATATCATGTGCCAGGCACTTTGCTAACCATTTCACATACTTCACCTCATTTAATAATTATAAGAATAAGGGCAAGGTACACTATCATCCCCATTTTAGCAAAAAAGCAGCAAGTGTTTCAAGAGCTTAGTGGTAACATGGCAAGGGCTGATAAAAACAGAGCTAGGTCTCAAACCCTTGTCTTTCTGACTCCAAGAACCCTTTACTTAATAGTCATGCTACCCTGCCCTCGATGTGTCCAAATCACAAATATGGTATTGACATCTAGTGAGATATGGTCTGTTGGTCACTGCCGTAAAGCTGGTTAGTGACAGAGCAAGGACAAGAACCTAGGTCTCCAGACTTTTTCTTCTAAAGCCTCAAGCCTATTATTATTAACCAATATTAATATATAACATGAAATGCATATATTTTTTGTATTATCTTCATAATACTTTTTTTTTACAGGAATAAACTCAAAGTTGAAAAAGGTCATGATCATGGATACAGGCACAGTTTGTCTAGGGGAGACAGTGATAGAAATATTTCATATTTTTAAAGCATTAAGTCCACTTAATTGAACCTGGAGAACCTGCTTTTTTGATACATATTTCAGAAAATCCAACAAGGCATATAAGAACAGGTTGTCATTACTGTGTCTTCAAAGTGCAGACATCCCTCTTTCTTAACTACTATTTCAGCAGAACATTACTGTGCAATGTATTATACGCTATATATATATTTCCTTAGAAGGTATGAAATGATCTTCCTGTTATTCACTGTATGCCTAGCTCATTGGTTCATTCACGCACCAGATTATTGCCTAGTCAGAATGAGAAGGGTTGGTTTTATATCAGGCCATGGACACACATTGACTCAGAACATTTGATTCTTAATCAATAAAACCTATCTTTCATAGGTTCCATATGTTGCTTTATAAAGTGTATTGCAATGACCTATAAGCCACTATTATTATTTTTTATTAATTTGATGCTTAAGATATGTTTTGCCATTTTTGAAACAAACTTTATTAAATCAAATATACAAGGACTCAGGTCTCCTAGCAAGTATAGTTTTATCAAGTGACTTCCCTAATCCGTTATCCTAATCTGTTGCCTTTCTATTTTCCTTTCTCCTCCCTTCCTTCATTTTCTTGACTTCTCTTTTATCCTCCCTACCTCCCTTCTATAGTTTTATGACTCAATCAGACAAGCAATATTCTATATAACGTAGAAATATACACAAATAAGATGCAATCCCTATCATCAAGATTTCCTACAGTTTATTATAAAATGGTTCTCCCTTCCCCATACAGGAAATATTGTACACGGTCTGTACTTTCCAAGAACAATTATTTCTATTTTTTTAAGTTTATTTATTGAGAGAGATGGGGGGAGGGGCAGAGAGAGATGGAGAGAGAGAATCCCAAGCAGGCTCTGCACTGTCAGCAGGGGCTCAATCCCACAAACTGTGAGAATGTGACCCGAGCCCAAATCAAGAATTGATGCTTAATTAACTAAGCCTCCCAGGCGTTCCCCAAGAACCGTTTCTTTTTAATAAGGGGTGAATCATGCCTTCTCCAGAACCACAAGTTGACTAGTATTTTAAATGAGAGAAATAGATTGAGAACATTTCTTTAGGATCAACAGTAAACTACACACTGGGATTAAACCATACCTCTCCTGGTCTTTATAATCCTATCATCAAGGATTGAGAAGTTCAAGAGATCTACCTCTCCTTACCTCTTAACATCCAAACTCCTGTCCTCACTATTCATAACCTTAAATCCTTTTTATGTACTTTATCACTGAAAAAAATCTCAACCACTTCCCCAAATTTTTATTTTACATCCTTGCTCCAATAGAAATCTACTCTCCCTAAGGACACTGTTCCCCCTGGAGTGTGCTCAACTGGTGTGGTTCTTCCTTGTTGTGCCCTCATACCACCAGGACTGCAGATGTGAAAAAGGGATTTGTTCCTTGCCACTAGTAGAACATGCTCCCTCAATGTTCTGCAAATATCCTCAACTTTGAGACTCTTGCCATCTGATTATAACACACATTATCCCTCATTCACTGATACCATATCTCAGCCCTGCCATCATTCCTCCTCTTTCTGGATATATTCAACTCTTGGCACTCCTTAACATTTCAGTGGCTACTTCAGCACACACATAGGTGATCTTCTAGTACCTTCATGTTCATTTCTTTGAACTGCTTTTGCCTGTTCTTATCTTCCATCCAGATTCAACTACTCATGCTCATGGTCTTACTTTTTCATTGTTGGTATCTACAATCCCTCTTCAATCTCAATGTCATGCGATTTACTCTGTAATCACCACTGCCTATCTTCCTAGCTCAGGGGTATGAGAGACATGCCCTAACCCCATTAGTCTTTTGAGGCCAACGAGCACCTTCAATCAATTTATTTTATGACCTACTTATTCTATCATTTTTCCTCTAATCTTTAGCTTAACTTTCATGGTGAATTGTAATCATTCTAATTACTCCTTTTACTCACTTCCCCTCCATTGCTTTATGATATTTGGTATTGGCTTGGTAAAAACTACAGCCTTAGTCAAATCATACTCTACCTACTTTGTGTCTGCACTTAATAAAGTGTTGAACAAAATACACACACACACACACACACACACACACACACACACACACACAGACACTGACCATGAAGAGTAGTGAAGAACAGTATCCTCACCCTGTTAGTAACTTCTTCACACTTCTCTCTTTAACACCTCCCCCTCTATCCTCTGTCTCAGCTGATGACCATCACTGAAAAGACAGAAGCAACTACTGGAGAAATTCCACAGAATCCATCATGTATATACCCATCTACCATAATCTATCCTCTCCCTTTACAACAGATGAACTTCCCATGCTCTTGCATTTATGAAAAAAAGATCTTATCCTTTCATCTTTTATGAACAGATCTTTCATTCCCTAGTGGATCATTCTCACCACCACACCAATATATAGTTATCTCTTACTTAAGAAAAAATAAACAAAAGAACTCTTCTGACTCCTTCCAGCAGTTGCAGCAAAACATACGGAAATTGTTGTCTTTATTTGTATCTTTAGTTCTTGTCATCCTGTTCTCTATTAATGCCACCACATTCAGTCTTTCACCATTTTCCACTGCAAAATTTGTTTCACGTCAGTTTCAGTTAATAGAACTTACCATTTCAGTTGGCAGAAAATCCATACCTCCAGTTGCTCAGGCCAAAGCCTTAGGCATCATCTTCTATTTTTTTTTTATTTGTTTGTTTATGGTAGTAAGAGCAGAAAGCTTGAGCTCTGCCTTCTTAACAAATTCTTAAGTGTACAGAACAGTATCATTAACTATAAAAACAATGAACTTATTTGTCTTGCATAACTGAAACTTAATACCCATGGAACAACAAATCCTCCCCTCCCCTTTTTTTCCTCCCCTCATCCCCTGGCAAGCACTATTCTATTTTCCGATTCTATACCTGATTAGATACCTCATATAAATGAAATCATGCAGTGTTTGTTCTGTGATTGGCTTATTTCACATATCATGTTTGTCATCCACGTTGTCATGTATGTCAGGATTTCCTTATTTTTTATGGCTGAATAATATTTCACTGTATGTATATGCCACTTTTTCTTTATTCATTCATTCATCAGTGGACATTTAGATTGTTTCTACATGTTGACTGCAGTGACTAACATGCCATAAATATGGGATACACATATCTCCTTAGGATCCTGATTTTCATTCTTTTGGGCAATAGCCAAAAGTATGATTGCCAGATCATATGGCAACACTATTTTTAATTATTTGAGGAAATGTCATACTGTTTTCTACAGAGGTTACAGCATTTTCTATTCCTACCAATAGTGTATAACAGTTCAAATTTCTTCACATTCTTGCCAACACTTTTTTTTTTTTTTTTTTTGCTAATGGCCTTTCTAACAAGTGTGAGATGATATCCCATGGTGACTTTTATCTGTATTTCCTTGATCATTAGTAAAGTTGACCATATTTTCATATACTTTTTGTCTTGTATATCTTCTTTGGCAAAACTGAAATCTTTCTTCTAAGAACAGAAATAAGGCAAGAATACCCACTCTTAACACTTCTATTTAACATAGTACTGGAAATCTTAGCCAGAGCAATTAGGCATGAAAAAGAAATTAAAGGCACCCAAATTGGTAAGGAAGAAATAAAATTATCTATTTGCAGATGACATATTCTTATATGCAGAAAACTCTAAAGACTTTACAAAAATCCTGCATCAAACAAATGAAGGACACAAAATCAACATGGAATAATCAGTTGTGTTTCTACACACTAACAATAAACTAACTGAAAGGGAAATTATGAAAATAATTACATTTATAATAGCATCAAAAATAATAAAATACTTAGGAATTAACCTAATCAATTAGGTAAAAGATGTATATGCTGAAAACTACAAAATTTTGATAAAAGAAATTAAAGAAGACAGAAATAAATGGCAAGACACCCCTTATTCATGGACTGAAAACAATATTGTAAAATTGTCCTTACTACCCAAAACAGTCTACAGATTCAATGCAATTCCTCTCAAAATCCCAATGATAATTTTACAGTAATAGAAAAAAATCCTAAAATTCATATGAACCACAAAGAACACCAAAATAGCCAAAGCAATCTTGAGAACAAAGCTGGGGCCATCACATTTCCTGATACCAAAATATAAACTACAGTAATTAAAACATTACAGTATTGGTGTAAAGACAGACATATAGACAAATGAGGCAGAACAGAAATAAACCCACACAAAAATGGTTAACTGATTTTTAGCAAGGATGCCAAGAATATACAATGGGGAGAGGCCAGTTTCTGTAAGAAACAGTGTTGGGTAAACTGGATATCCATATACAAAAGAATGAAACTGAAAACTTATGCTACACACAAAATCAACTAAAATGGATTAAAGATTTAAAAATAAGATCTGAAACTGTAAAACGCCTAGAAGAAAAGAACAAAAAAAATCATGGCATTAGTCTTGGCAATATTTCTTGAATATGATACAAAAATCACAGGCAACAAAAGCAAAACTAGACAAACTGGTGGAGAGGGGGCACATGTAGTGGCTCAGGAGGTTGAGCATCTGAATTCAGTTCAGGTCATGATCATGTGGTTCATTAGGTTGAGCCCCACATTGGGTTTGCTGCTGTCAGTGCAGAGTCTTCTTCGGATAATCTGTCCTCCTTTCTCTGCCCCTCATCTACTTGTGTGCTCTCTCTCTCTCTCAAAAATAGATAAACATTAAAATAATAAAAAAAAAACCTAGACAAATGGGACTATATCAAGCTAAAAAGCTTCTACATAGCAAAGGAAATATCAACAGAATGAAAAGGCAGTCTATGTAGTGGGAGGAAATATCTGCAAGTCATATATTTGATAAGGGATAATATTAAAAAAAGAAACAAGTCCTACAACTCAGTAGGAAAACAATAATAACAACTAAAAACCAATAAACCAACGAACCAACCAACCAACCAACCAATAAAAAAACCCAGATAATTACAAAACAAGCAGAGGATTTGGGAGTCATTTTTTTACTTCTCTTTTTCACACACTTCCCAGCTAATATATCTGAAAAAACTACCATCTCAACCTTCAAAATATATTGAGAATCAATTTATCATCACATCCATTGGTCCTAGATACTGTCATCTCTTGTCTTGGTTACCACAATAGCCCCTTAACTGGTCTCACCCTTGCCCCTTTCGCTCCATTGTAAACATAATAGCCAGCGTGATATTTAATAGGATATTTAAATAGGAAATCAGATCATGTCACTCTTATGCTCAAAACTCTGCATGGATATCCATTTTCCTCAGAATAAAACCACAAATGAAAATTATCTATGATGCTTTACATGACCTAGCTCTGCCTCTGTCCTCACGTCCTACTATTCTTCCCAGTTTGCTTTCTGATGCAATCCCTTCGATTTCCTTAAATGCACCACGAATATTCCTGAATTAAACTTTTTGAATTAGCTCTTCCATTTGCCTGGATGCCACATCCCCAGAAATCTGCATAGTCTTTCACAACTTAATTCTTTGACTCCTTTAAGTTTTGGTTTGTTCAAATGTCGCCTTTTCAAAGAAGCCTTCTCCGACATTCCCCAGTCTATTTAATACTGCAAAAGTACAACCACATACTCCTATTTTAATTCTTATAGCATTTATCAGTTTTTAGTATAGTGTTTTATTTACTTCTTTCTTTCCCCTTCCTTCTTTGTCTCCTCTCTCCCTCCTTTTCCTTTCCTCCCTTGCTTTCTTTCTCTCTCTCTCTCTCCATTTTTATGGTCTATATCTCCAAGTAAAATTTAAGTTTCAAGAGGATCATAATCTTTCTAGTTTGTTACTGATACATCCCAAGCACAATACATAATAGGTACACAATAAATATTTTGAATGTAGCAAATGTTTATACTTGTTGTTAATCATTACTTAATATATTTAAATTGCCCTAGAGATCAGTTTACCAGTCATATGGGGAAGCCATTCTCATTTATGTTCCTGACCTACTCTCTGTTTTTAAATTAATTTATTTCTCCCTGAAATGGATAAGTTCTTCCCGTTTTTCCCCCTTTAATTAAAACAGCAGTAATGGAGAGGGAAAAAAAAAAGATTTTGGATTGAGAGAATATGCAGACACACCAAAATTAGAAACCATTAGGAACCCCTAATGAAAATTATATAAGCAAAAATGGATACAGAACTACCAGGTGCAAACCAGTATGCCTTCAGTCTCTTTTCTTTGTCTTCTATCCAACTATTAAGAGCTATTCAGAGGTTGCTCCTGGCCGTCTACTCTTATTTCTCTGTCTTTCTCCTTATAAGCTCAACT
This sequence comes from Lynx rufus, assembly GCF_022079265.1. NCBI lineage: Eukaryota > Metazoa > Chordata > Mammalia > Carnivora > Felidae > Lynx > Lynx rufus. The sequence continues at coordinate 181,702,267 of NW_025814823.1, forward strand.
TCCAGAGATAATCTATAAACCACTATTCTGATGTTCATTCTCAAAGTGATGTCTCCAGTTCAGAGCTCTCCTCTAGGTCCCATTCTTAACAATTACATAATTATTGACATTACCTTTCTACTTGAATGTATTGTGTTACATAGCAACATCCAAAATGGAACTCTTGGTCAGCCCCTCAATTCTATCCTTTCCAAGGATTCCCATTTTCGTACATAAGTATCCATCCATTTGCTAAAGACAAAAATCCTTGATATCTCTTGTTCATCATTTCCTACATTCAAACCATCATCAAGTTCTGTATATTTTATCTTTCAAATGAATTTCAAATCATTTGCTTCTCTACCTTGGTAAAGACTATACCATTTGCCCAAAGGCTACACAATTTCTCCCAAGTTCCAAAAGAAATGGATAAATGAAATGCTACAGAATTCAGAGGTGTGGGAATTCACATATAGTTAAAGAGACTAGAAGGGTCTTGATTCCAAGTCTAAGAGGACTTGGCATCTTAGATAATTCTTTGATGATAATGGGAATATTATTGATGTGTAGATTTGGGATAGCAGTCAAAGCAAAAGCAACAGTACAAAGACTCAGAGGAGGAAAGAGTATGCTCTAGAAAAAATACACAGCCCAGTTGGACTAGATCCGAAAATATATTTAGAGGAGAAGTGGGAGCAAGGGCTAAAAACATAAAATTGGACTATTTTGTGGAGGGCGTGAAATACCACAGAGGGACAGATTAAGTTGATTTGTATACTTCCTGCCTTCCCAATGTGCCTTTTTGTTCATAGCCATAAATGTGTATCAGTGGAAGTGGAAGACAGCTTGTATTCTCTTAATTATTCTACATTTCACTAGGGTCTTTTCCATTCTGCATGTACAAAGGGATGCTCCAGAATATAGAACTTTTTCTACTCTTTTATTTCTATAACATCAATTATTAAGCAACACTCTATATTAGTAGAGCCATATGCTTATTATAATAGTAATTGCTTCCACATGATTATTTTCAGACATTTTTCTTAATGTACTGAGATATTTATCTTTCATGCAAAACTACCTATTTTGTAAAAATACCAATAGCTGGGATACCACTGTGTTTATGATTACTATCCTCATTGAATCAAAGGCACCATATAGATGGAGAAAGTTTTAAGAATATTTAATACATCATTTACTCGATTCTATCTCCTCAAGGTGCCTTGCAGATTGTCTTAGCAGATGTGAATTTCCTTTTATCATGTGGAATGCAATTCTGTCCTTGGCTTGTTATAAATTAACAATCTGAAATAAAGTTCCACATTCTGAACAACAGCTAAAATATTTAATATGTCTTATCCTACAAAGAGCTAGTTGTTTTTTCCCCCCTTTGGTCGATGCAACCATTTTAAATAGTTTTCTAGCTTTAGACTGACGAATTAAATGGATTTCTGAGATCTCCAGGTCAAACCTATGTATGTATATATGTATGTGTATGTGTGTACGTGTGTATACACATATATGATGTTCCACCCTATAGGAAATAAGTTGCATAATTTTGAGAATGTAACCCAGTGATTTTCACACCTGTAAATGAACATTTTCAACTATATTATCAAGAACAAAGTACAATAGGACTTATTCTGGGATTACTGTAGGCATCATAAAAAAAACTAAAAAAAAAAAAGTGAGCATAATCCAACATCTTCTCATCTGGAGAAGAAATACAAAACATAAAATAAGACATATAAACATTCAATAAACACATGGAAAGTCACTCAGCCTCACTCATATTCAAGTAAATGAAAAACAGAATAAATATATTTTCATCAAGAAATAGAAAAAATATTGGGAGAGTTTCCAGTGACTCCTGACCAATACTGTGTGTGCCCACATGATGCTAACACAGTGCCGGAGCAAGGGGCAACTTTCCTGTTGGGAAACTAGTGGAAGAGAATTACAATTTTGGATAACCATGTATGTCTAAGTTTTTCATGAATATATTATAGGATGATAATTAGGAATGTGCACTGGAACTTAGCTATAAGGATTTTATTCATCACATTGTTCTTTACAGCTTCTAAAAATAAATAAATAAATAAGTGAAAGAAATTTGAAAAAAGGTATTATGCTAAAGGAGCACTATGTACCCCTTAATTATTATGGAAAATACTGAATGCCATGGGAAAATGATTATATTTACTAAAAAAATTAAGGCTACATAGGGCATGCAAGTTGTGATGCCAACTCTGTAAAAATATTAATATCATACATATATTTTCATATATTTTACAAGCTTATGTTATATGTTTTACACATATGTATATTCCTATATCTATGTATTATATATTAATATGTTAATATATGTAACCATATAATATATATACTTACTATAGACATCATAAATATTAACAATAAAAATTTGGCCTTCAATAATTGTTAGTACTAAAATGAAAGGTTGGTAATGTTGGGATTTATTTCAAGAGTCCAGATTGCTAGGACTCTTTAGAGAGCAAGGAAAAGGACATTACTTTGTATCACATCCTATGGGACTTGGCTAATCTATTTATTCTTATTAAATAAGGAAGACTGAAAGTACCAAAACTTAGTACTTATCTTAAAACGTTAGACAAAAATGAGGCACCATCTGAGCATCCATTTGTTCATTTTGACTCAGGTCATGATCACAGGATTGTGGGATGGAGCCCTGAAGAGGGCTCTGCATTGAACATGAGCCTGCTAAGATTCTCTCTCTCTCTCCCACTGCCCCTTCTTTTCAGCTCACACACTCTCAAAGTTAGACAAAGTTAACAAAATATACTCTAAATTTTAAACATGAGAGAATTAAAATTAAAGGATGAACTTGATGAAAAAGAAAGCGTGAGAGTAATACAGACAGGTAGAAAGCTTGAAAGAAAAATAAATATATTCACATCAAATCTGGTTTTTAAAAGATCTGAGAGATAAAAATACAAGTATAGGGATGAGAAGAGAGACCCAAATGAAGTTACAGAGATTATAATAAAGTATATGAATACAGGACTCCAGAAGCAATAAGGATACAGAAACAGAAAGAATCTTTAAGAAACTGTTAATCAACTACAACACACTGAATGTTCCTATAAAAATAATGTTATGACCTATCTTCCTTGTACATAGCACTATTTGATGCTATTATTTAATCATTTGATTAAGTAGTATAAATGCTGGGTTATGGCTGTTGTAACACGGTATTGTATGCATAAGCATAACAGATAAATGTCAAGAATATTTCCTATACTCCAAGAGCTTCAAATTAGATGCTTTTCAAATTTTAGTATTTTAATTATATCCAACATTCATATGCTAGTTAGGGGTTAATTTCTCCACTTGAAATACCAAGAAGCAGGAATCAAAATCTCTGTAATCCAGGGATTGATTTTTTAAGACCTTCTACCTGGATTACTGTTTCCTTCTCTGATATCGCCACTTCTAATTTTGTTACCTTTCTGTCCAAACACCTGTGTGTGTGTGTGTGTGTGTGTGTGTGTGTGTGTGTGTGTGAGTGTATGTGTGTGTATGTGTGTGTATGTGTGTGCGCTTTAATTAGATACTTTCTAAAACAGAAAAGTCTCTGCTGAAAGAAACTTTCAGTAATTTTCTCATGACTTCTTGGTCAGACCTTATTTCCTTAGGGTGAAAGTCAGCATTCTTGATCATCTGATCCCTACATATCTACTGATATATTTCTACTGCTGTCTAATAAAAGTCACTATGTTCCCATTAGTCTGACTAGAGTCGGAATTTTATGGAAAAAATATTCCTGAAAAATCATCATCATTTTTACATATCTTCCCTTATTCTCCAGCTAACATACCAATTGTTTTTAATTCATTTGGAATATCCATCATCTCATTTCCACTCATATAAACTCTCTCATTTATAACCTAATTAAAACTCCACTCTTCAAAGCTGCCCCTATTATAACAGTCTGCTGACAGAAGCAATGTTTATTTTCTTATTTCCCTACCGAGAGTAGATGGAAATTTCTCTATAAATGTACAGAGGTGCTTGCTTTCTTCAATAAACAGTAAAGTACATATTTTTATCTATCCATATAAGAAGTGAAAGTTGACACAAGGAATTGAGAGAAGAAAATAGAAACTCAAAAAAATAATAAGGTATGATCAGTACAGATAGCTATGAACAACAAGAAAGACAATCTAACAGGTTGCCACAAGATAATGGATTATCTACATATTCCAAGGGGAGTCTGGCTCCTTAGACTTCATCTCCTGGGAAATAAAATGTCTAAAACAATATTCACTTAACATTTTGTCACAAGCCCATATCAATATAAAACTTTTGGCTACAAATCCAATGTATATAGTTTTGCATTTATATAATCTATCATATATGTGTGTTTGTATATATACTAATATATGCATGATAAAACATACTCAAAAATAGAAATTTTAAAGGAGAAATGAACAGAAAAGCAAATACAAACAGAACTTTTCATATCTTTCTGTACCCCAATGAGTCTTGATGCTCAAATCAGATTTTGAAAACCTAATCTCACTAATTTTAACAAGAGGGCAGAATGAAATAATAAAGAAATGAGCTCACTGATGCTGTGACTGATCCTAAAGTCCTGAGGGCAGAGGTCAGGGCTGGGAATGGAAGAAGGACATAGAAGAATATATTTTATGTTTTGCAAATAAATCAGCCTTCCCACCAAATCAAACACCGTATCTCTGACAGACCCAGGAGAACTGGGTCTGAGAACTCCCAGGAGGCAAGAATTCTTATGAGGGAACAGAGAGAAAGTGGGTACTTTTAGGTGCATTCTGACTTGAGTGGATAGGAAAGCATAACTGGAACAGTGGCCTTGAGTCTTTAAGGGGAAGGCACATTGGTCCTAGAGGGCCAACAGAGGTCAAGTCAAAAGAGGGTCAGCGTAGGCCTCCCTTCTCTCTCACCTCTAAAACTGTACACTACCAAAAGTTGACAGTACTCAATTGGGCATTTTCGTATATGGCCTTATGTTGCCATCTCCCTGGACTCTGATCAATTTGTATTTCTTGATGTCTGTCCTTCTCAATAATAACCCTCATCCCAACTGAACTCCTCCCGCCATGAACTTAAGCAGACACAGACATACAAAGACACACGCTATGGTCTTGTGTAATGCTGACTATCTAGCAGCCCTTCCTTAAATCTTTTCAGAAATAAAATAGGAATTCTCCAAATTAAAGTGTCTTCTCATCTGAGATTACTTAGCTACTTTTCATCAATTCTAAATAAAAACAAGAACATAGTTTTATCAGCATCATGTATGTGTGTATTTTAAATATACATATTTCACCAATATGCATAACTTTCTAAATACCAATTTTCTTTCTTTTTAAAATTCATTTCAAAGATCTTTTGGGATCAGTGAATGTGTGGTAGCATATTTCATGCATAGAATAAAGAAATACATTCCAATCCTCTTCCTGTGTCTAGATGCTCTATGTAAGTCCATGACCCTCTTTTTTATGTTTAAGCCAAGGAGAGATATCGCTGTGGTGTCAGTCTTTTCCTATTCCCCTCAGGCCAGGGTAAATGTCCATGAATGGAATTCTCAAAGAATGTCAACTTGGATATTTCAGCCCCTTCCATTAGTAAACATGCTTGAATTTCAATTACTTTTTCTCCTTCACAAATACCCTTGGGATGCTAAGAGAACTGGCAGTATACTACATTGTGTGTGAGCAAAAGCCACCTCTAAATAACACTCAGGAATCCTGCTGATACACTTGTAGAAGAGCATTTCTTAGTTTGTGGAGCACTGTTCCCAGTTCTTGTTCCCAACTCAGCATTATCCAACATCGCTCCAAGTCCTTCTCTTTTGAGGCACTGGAGGTCTTTGTATATCACTGCATTTTTCTCTTCTAGCCTTTGCTTTATTGTCTTTCACTTCATTGTAACAGACTCCATAAACCATTTGCCTGATCAAAACTGAGCATAATTAGAACAAAGTCATTTTCCTCCTCTTTAAATGGCTTCCTCCTATAAAGCCCTGGGGTTTTCCTCAATCAGCTGAAATAGCTAAAGTTTTTAAAGTAGGTTCTCCCTCCATCTATTTCCTAAAAGTCCACCCAGATACTTTTACATTAAAATAGCTTTCAGTATATGTGTTGAAATCAAAAGTTCTGACTTTAATTTTTTTAGCACTGCAGAAGATAGGGATGGCGAATCATCCACTCCCCCTCCCTTCCCACATGCATATAATTATTTTCTTAATTTTGAAATGAAATTTATTTTCAGTTGTATAATCTCATCAGAATACCTTAAAATTACTTCAGAAATACGGTAAAGCAAAATTAAGCCCATTTTACAGGTGAGTCAAACTTATAAAAAAAACAAGCAACATCAATATTTTAAACACATGTTAAATTAAGCTAACGTTGTTTCTAGCTTTCTTTCTACCATTTTCATCACCTCTGGCTGCCCGGAATTTTGTATAGAAGTCAAGGTTGGTAACTTGAGTGCTCCAAAGATTAAGCATACTTTAAATAAGTGGAGTACATTGAAGGGAGCTCAGGTAAATCAGATGACATGGGCCCATCTAGAGCCACTATGGTTAGTATTTCTAACCCAATTCATCCTGAAGGAAAGCTGGACAAGCATTACTGGACCTTGTACATTTCAAGAGAAGCCAACAATAAAAACTTCTACTTAAAATTGTTGGTTAGTAATGTCAAATTTTTTAAACATTGGAATGACCAAATAAAACAACTCATGAACTACAGTTCATAACCTCTAGGTTAATGACTGTTCTGTGAATCTCTTCCCTCGACCTTTGATGCCTTTAACATTCCTCAAACTGAGTTTAGGGAAACTGGGAAGGACAATCTTCAAGGTAGTTCTTTTGGCTAGTGCTGAATAATACTAAACATTAAATCACAAGTAACATTTTTAGCTTCAGGTATAAGCATTTGTACATAATACCTACATATCTGCAATTTCTATCCTGCTTACAAATCTATTACTTGAAATTTCCTCCTTCCCCTCACTGTGTCCTAGTTTCAGAATGGGTAAATGAAATGTCTCCTTACTTGGCATACACCTTTGCGAATGCTTTTTGCTTCACATTTTATTTTGCACAGGTTCATCCGGATACAGTTGTCTGTAGAAAATTTATACTATCAACTTCCTTGGCTTTAACCCATTTTATTTACAGCTTTAATACGTGATTGCATCTCTCTCCCAAATTTAAATTTAATTTGAACCTTGACAAACAACAACTAAACTAAAAAGTGACTGAACAATAAGCAAAAAAAGTGAAGAGTTTTCTGAGTGAAGAGGCTTCTGGGGGTGAAGTGACAAGAACAGTTTGCCTCTCACCCAGTGACTGCCTTTGCTGCATAACTGAAGTGAAAGTACAGATATCAGGAACTCAGCAGCTTAAAACCAAATGATTATCCACCAAGCCCAATGTCTCCCCGAAGGCCTAGAGATTACATGTGTAATAATCAGGCTGCCCTTGCCAAAAGTAAGGCTTAGTGCTTCATTTTATTTATTGTATTTATTGAATGGAGCCATTCCTTGATAGCCCCCGGGAGCATTAACAAACATGAAAGCAACCACCAAAGGAAAGAAAGAAATATATAAATAACTAAAAACCATGCCACTAAAGTTTATAATCTGGAACATGCAGTATTGACACTCTTTCAAGTCCTCTGTTCTACTTTCAAGTAACGTAAGCATTGCTTCCATTTGCCAAAAACCTAAATCTTTAAAGTCTTGGACAGGTCCCTCTGCAAAACTTATCAGTCCCTCTTTTTAACGTACCAAGCGATGTGACAACGTGATATTCCTAAATTCTGCATCTGGTTCTACATTATTATCAGTTGTATTTTAGCATTGTGATAACCATATATTTAAGACTCTCATTAACAAACTTTTTGCAAAATAAGGTGCCTCTAATATCTGAACTTTTAGGGAATTGAGCAGTTATTAAAATCATAGCATCCTTTCATATAGGAGTAGACCAAGAATCTTTTGACAGGTGATATTTTTTTCTCCTGTCTTTTATTTTTCAATCCATGGACGATTCATTTCACATTCCTTACAAATATTACTCTTTCAAATTTGCAAGCATAAAAAAAGAAAGCTTAAAAACACAATTTGGAATAATTGTCATCAAAATGGATTTAAAGTTTGTTTTGTTTTCTTCCATGTTTTTTGTTTTCCTTTGTTTTGTTTCTAAGGAATCGAGACAGTATTTTTTTCCATGGAAGGTTTTTTCTATAAAGTTTGGCTGGAAAAGAAATCATCCCTGTATCAACATCGAAAGCACAGTCAAGTATTACTATATTTCTGTAGCTCATTTACTATTCTTATTCCCAACTTTAAGAGCAAAATATGAGCCTTTGGCTATAATTATCTGGTGCTTATAGTAAGTTTTTACATCTGTTCCAAGCATTCTCTGTAAATTTTATATGTGCAATGATAAGGAAGAAGAAAGGAGTACAGTGGATTATAAAACACAAAATAAATTCAAGAGGATGCAAGCATAATAGAGTGGGGCAGAAAGAGAAACCTGGTAGCAGGTCTTACATGTGCATACATATAGGCTACTCTAACGAATTTATCTAGGGGCTGCTTTGTGAAGAGAAAAGAAGACTTGAGAAACTCACCTCACATGATGAATGAACGCACTGCAGTTGGTGGCAATAACCTATAGATACTCTTCCTGGTTTTAAGGAAAAATCCTTCCTCCCCTCAGAGTTCTGTCTTCCGGACTCAATTAACATGCAGAGAGTACCTGGGTGTGTTCAAGCCCTCAGGAAGAGACAGGAACACTGCAGACCTCTGCCAACAGGACTCACAATCTAATACAACCTATGTTCCCCAAACACACTTTACACAAATCCATTATGTGCCAAGAGCCAGCTTGTTTTATAAATGCATTTTGCAAAATACAATGAAATTAACCCAACATTTGTATTTTCAACCTCAAAGTACATTATGAGAATTATAAATTTCCCAATTGACAAGAAATGAAAATGAACATTGTCTTTATTTACTTTGGGTGGAAACAGAGAAGGTAAAGGGAAGGCTAATTTTCTTCTTTATCCAAGGCCAGATTTAGTTTTCTCTAATTTCTGGCTCTCTGTTCCACAGACAAGCTTCTTTCCTTTGAGTTTTCTTTTTCTTTATGGATTTCTAATAAAATAACTAAAACTAGAATTATGTTGGAAAAAAAACCCACTCAAGGATATTTTTAAGTCCCCAAGGTGAAGATATTGCCTAAGGGAGTCAAGAGTACACAGACCGAATTTTTTACAGTGTGTGCTATTCTGCATTTTTAAAAAGGCAATTAGTTATTCTTGTGTATTAGTGACTGCCCCATTTTCTCCATAACTCAGGTGATACAAAGGGCCTAAGAGAGGACATACTTTAAATGGGACATTTATTACCCCAAAAAAGGGATGATTCTAATTTAAAGTCACTGAGAAAGCTATTTCTATAGATGCAGTCAAATTACACAGCAGCAAAAACTTGGCCTTGCTGTTCTGAACTCTCACTGCCATTTCTAACTATGCCATCTTTAACTTAAAGACAGAGTCAAAGAACCTGATAAAACCACATGGGCCTGAGAGCTGTATTTATTTAAAGCAAGTAAAGCCAACACAATGTTAACTTGGTGGCCAAACTGAGTATAAGATGCAAGGCTGTGAAGAAAAAGGAAAAAAAAAGGAAAAAAAAAAGAATAAATTTATCATGTGTTCAGCGTGATGGGACTTTCAAGTTACCAGGTTACTAGATCATTTTTGTCACAGTAGCATGCAGGAAGAACTCTTGGCAGGAAAGGCTTTTATTACACGAGTCTGAAGGTTGGTTACCTGTGTCACACTACAGAAAGAGAATTTGGTTTTAGAGATCTGCTTTTGCATTCTAACTCTGCTTAGCAAAACCACAATTGGAATTTTTAAGTGCAATGTTTAAATAAGCACTGTGAACATCGAGTTACCCCCAAGATCCCACCTTGAAAATGAAATGAAAATATATGGGATACAAAGAAAAAATTCATTTTGTGAGCACCTATCTTTAAAATCTAAAATTGAATCCGAGAGCTTCTTTCTCAAAGTATAGATTCTTTAACTTCCTCTTCAGGAGAGGCATACCTAAAAGGTTATTGATTTGGTTCTGAAGGACAGCGTGTTTATTATGGAGGAAGCCATTGCAGGGTACAAGTGTGAGAAATTAATGATGGCTTTGTAAGTGTCCACGCTGTGGTGTGGAACCAGTGGGGCAACTGTCAATCTATATGATAATACATTCCCAAACTTCATAAAATCAGTCATGTGAAAATGCATTGATTTCTTTGTGAGCTAAACAGAATTTGTCAAAGAGAAAGAACGAGAAGTTTACTGAAGTTAACACCTCAGCCTGCAGAGTGGCTCACAACTCACTTTTTATTTGCTTAATGAGTTTATGATGGGACGTGCAAAATCTCTTATTTTTATTTTTGGCCCCAAATGAGAACAGAACATGCATTATGTACATCTTGGGAATATGTGGAATGCTGAAAATTTTTAAAAAAGAGAGAAAAGGACATACATTTTATCTGTACATTTTTAAAATAACCCTCTAACGCCTAAGCTTGAACTCTGGCTTCCTTACCTCTTTTGTGCTCTGCCAGATGCAGGCACAAAAGAGTCTCTCAGTACTTTCAAGTACAGATTTCTTTATGCAATTCTGACTGCATTATAACTAGCATTACAGGAAAATCTCGAGACACTAGACTCAAGGGTTTATTTTTTACCCAAATATAGGGATTTATATAGACTCCCGAAAGGTGGAAATTGTTCATATATGATGCCTTAAAGAATACTGGAAAAAAGAGACTACTTTTGGTCTACCAAATACGTTATTAATTATAAAGTTCTCCTACCCATAACAGTTCTAGGTAAATTCAAGGCAAGTGTTTTTTGCTCTCTTTGTTTCACTAGAAAACTCTCTTTATTAAGTTTTTAACATGTATATAGATTTTAAAAGAGAGGGTGCAGATTCTACCAACATGTTTAAACTTTGTAGAGATGGTTCCCACGAGACCAGTGAGAATACCACCGTGGAAGATTTGCCAAAAGACCTTGTTAAAATGTGCCATATATGCTTGGATAACAAGTGATTTTATTTATTAAGCAATCAAACTACTTCCATTTAAATAGTATTGGACACACACAGACTTGAAAAAGTACATCAGTAAATGGATTCAATGTATGCCTTTATGAAAACTTCCAAAAGTTAATTTCCTATCAGATAAGTGCCTTAGAGTGTTGAATGTGCCAAGTGTCAAAAATTTTGTTAAAATTCAAAATGAGTCAAGTACAGATTTTTCCTTGAGTGTGCACCTTGATTAGCTACACGAACGGAGGCATAAGTAAGACACATCTCCTTGTCCCCACTATAGAATAAATTATTTCCGAATTAAACACAAATTAAAATGCAACAGAGTGACATCTTTTTGGATATATGCGACTTACCCAGGAAATGATGTATTTTCAACACAGTTTTGAGATTAAACGATATTTAGCCATGCTTTTGCATTCACAACAAGCTGTCCGCCTGTGAATTTCTTTTTCTTCTTTTAAATGCAAGAAAATACTTAAAGCTGCTCTAGTAGAAGTTTGTAATATTTTACATAAACATTCTTAACTGATCTGTTTGTAAACAGTTTAATGGTAATTCTTTCCGCAAACACACAATATATTCATAACAAATCGCATAGCATTTGATGTTTTCTTCATAAATCAACTGTACCTAATGCAATTTATCTTTTAAGAGATGTTTTTGACTAAACACAGTTCTGAGTCACTAAGAAATCCAGAAATAAGCACCTTATCTCTTTAATGACTTGCCGAGGCTTCCCTATATTTACTGCTTAATGATCGGAAGCATTTAATTTTCAAAGTTTCATTAAAACCCATCTACAAAGCTGATGGATAAGCAATAGTGATTTGTGACAGAAGATGTGGGAAGCCATTAACCTACATAGGTACCAAGAAGGAAAGTGAACACAGAAGAGAATACTTTTTTGAAGACAAGTCTCTTCCTATTTGTCATTATTAAACTCCAGAGCATCTGTTCCAGGTTTGATCTTCAATACGGATATGAGGCATTGCTGCCTGGAAATGAAAGTCTAAGATAAGGTAGGATTCTTAAGAGATCTTCATGAAAAAAAATAACCCGGGTTGCCATTTACTGGGAAGGGGAAATCAATACGAAGACCTAGAAACTTGTGGCAAGAGGACATTTTCTAGGTATAGGTCATAGTTTATCAAGTTGCCTCTTTTGCAATGTAATTTACTTGCTAATAAGACCAACTGACTATAGCTGAATACTGTGTTATCATCGAAATGTGATTTTAAAATTCTCTCCTCATTTCTTGTGTGCTTGAGGTTTGCCGGTTTATTTTTCCCGAGCTCAGAGTGGGTAGACAAGGTCGATTTCAAAGAAAATGAATGGTTTTGTACTCCTCTTTATTAAAACACAGACATCCCAAACGCCACATTGCGCCATACCCAGAACATTAAAAGGTATTTAAGAAGCAGGCCTACCGTTCTCATCATCTGACTTATTTTCGTTGTCAGAATCGGTCAAAGTAAGGGCTGAGTTCTCACGACTGGACAGGCCGGAACTGCGTCTGGATTTTATCCCTCTCCCCCACAGTCTGATGGCGTGTTCTGGAGACATCCCTCCCTCTGTGTCGGAGTCGGCGTCAGACCCTGTGCTCAGAGAGTAGCCCTGATGAAGGATCCCCATGTCAGAACAGTAGCCACTTCGGTGTGGGGAGGGCTCACACATTCCCAATTCCGCAAGGGTGAAGTTAGTTCCTAAGGTGACAGCAACAGAGAGACCGATTATAAATTGTGAAATGCTTTACAAAGTTAAAATGTATTCTTACAAAAAACAGATGGATGCTTTTCCCATCCAAAAAACATATCAGATTCCCATGTTATACAGGAATATATGAGCATGAGTATTTAGGATATTGGGATACATTTGAGAACAAAAAAGTCAACATCTAAGATTAACTTTAATCCTAGGCTAGAATGCTCAGCTTTTGCTTCAAAAATGTTACAGCATTTACTGTTGTCTAGGTAGCACACGTAGCTGGAAAAACTACTGGATTTAGAATAATAGCTAATATATACCAAGTGCTTTCTTAGCTCTGGGCATCTTTTGGTTTGCAACTTTTATTTTACATTTTTATAGGTGACAATAACTTAATGAAGAAGATAATATTATGTAATCATTTTGTAAGGAAACTGAGGAACAGAGGAACAGAGAATTTAAGTGACTTACCCAAGGTCACACATCTAGATTGTAGCAAAACATGGATCTGATCCTTGAGCAGTCTGTCTTCGTGTCAAAGAACCTTAATCCTCCAATAAATGTGAGTGGTGGCCAGGAGACCTGGGTACCAGTCCCAGCTTCCCACTGGTAAGTCTCATTGTGGCAAGTCTCTTACTCCTTGAGCCCCAGTTTTCTCATCTGTAAAATCTGGGTATTAATCTCTTAAATTCCTCTCAGGATCACTGTGTATCTTCTATGTGATAATACCCACCGAACTCTTTTTTTTTTTTTAATAAACTATGTAATGTATTATTTAATTCAGCGTCTGAGGGATGAAAAGTCAGTCCTCATGTTTTTAAATGATATTAAACAATGTCTGTTTGCTCATACAACTTAGAACCACAAGTAGGTTTCAACTATGGAGCATGAATGTGTGCACAAATGGGAAGCAGAAGCAAAGAGGCATTTATTGAACGTTTATATGTTACCAGTGTTGGGCATGTGGCCAGGCAGTTGATAGGCTTTCAATCTCATTTAAATCTCATAATAGCCCAACAGTTTAGGTGTTGAGCATTTTACAGAGAGGTTAAATACTGTGTCCAAGGTCATGCTTAGGCAAGTGGCTGATCCAAGATACAGCGCTAATCTGCCAATTCCAAGCCTTTGCTCATTCTACAAGGTGAAATGATCTCAATCAAAAACCAGCCTGTAACATTCTGGCACAGTGAATGCTCTATCTATGTGTGTGCTTTACTATTATAGCTTCTTAAAAGACATTTTAAGGTTTCAATGAAAATTAGATGGAGTCATGCGGTACATTCTATTTACTGACATATGAAGCTGATTTTTTTTTTGTCTTTACTCAAGCTATGGACAATGGGGGAAAATGCACTGAAGAAATGCACTTCAATGCTATAAGTGAAGAAAACCTTATAAATAACACCAAAGCCATGGTTTATGTTATGTACATTGATTATATTAGGGCCAGTCCCTATCAATCATATCCCCAAACTTATGATATAACTTAACTCCTCTATGATATTCCAAATACATGATGTTATTTCTTAGCTTTCATTTTTAAAAAGCCTTAAACAGCTGTTTGTATTAACCTAGTGTGACTTTACTTTGTAATAGACATATATTTTTATTCTGAGGTTTTACTTTCCATTCTTTACTATATGTTGATGTTCCACAGCCTTCTTTAGCTGTGTAAATGGGACCAAACCCAATTTTATACATAAATGTCTCTGAAGAGTGAAACCTATTCATTGGAGAGCTAACCCAAGCAAAATTTCCTGTGGGAATGGGGTAACTTCCTGCTACCTGGGTAGGAAAGAGGGACATCCTTACTGCCACCAGCATGGTCCCAAATGCTGTTCTGCCCAGTGTACTCTGTTCCAGTTTACATCTCGGTAATTAGGTATTGTCTCATAATTGTACAGTAAACTGTATATTTCCATTTTGGTAGTCTATAAAACAAAAGTTAAGTTCATGTATGTCTGATATTAAGATACTTTTCTATTTTTATCATCTCATTCTTAAGTAAACTAAATATTAACATTCTCCCATCTTGTTTTTAGAGCTCATGTTGGCTCTGGACAGGCATGAAATATAAGGCTTCCTTTACCTTCAATAAAAGAAAACACGTCAAACTAAAACATACATGTTTTTATTCCACATGTGGGAATTTTAAGCTATATGATTCCATTTGAAATGGAGTGTGTATGCATTAAGGCAACTTTCCTGATGGTTTTCCCACACCTCATTATCTGGAACAAGCTTCAAAGACCTCCTCAGGAAAAGAGAAACATCTGTGAGAGGAAAAGAAGCCTCAGTTTTCAGAGCATCCCATGTGCTTTTCAATCTTGAAGTAATAGGCAATAAGCCTAGGGCATGGAAATACATGGAATAAATATAGTCTCCCTTCTTTGGTTATCAAATTTACTTGATGATAAGAAATTAAAATATTATTTTTCTGTTAAAACAAACTTGAGATCATCATAAATTAGTTAAAATTTGCATAATTTTTTAAAGTAATCACAAATGTTAGAAAAAAGTAGAGTTCAAGAGTTTCAGCTTTAAGCATACAGCCCCAAAGCCACAAACAAACAACACTGTAAAGAAAATTGGAGGTATTGTACTCAATTCACCAGGAAAAAGTAACCAAGTTCACACTGGCTTACAGGAAGCCAGATTTTCCTCTAAATTCAGAAAAATTTTCCTCTAGACTCCTCAAAAATATTACCTTCTAAACGCCTCATCTTCATCTTCCAGTAGGACAACAGTCCGCCAATGTTACCCATTTCTCACAATTCCTAGTTAGGTGCCTTTTGTCCTCAACTAACTCAAAGAATAGGAATCCTATTCTAAGTATCTGGGACAGATTCTGGACCAAGCCTTTCCCAAGTGTGCTGGCTTAACATATGAAGCCGGTGAGCCACATACACATTGGAAAGGAAAAGCTGATCTATCATTTATTAAATCATTCAGCAAATATTTATCGTTCCTGGTGCTGTGATAGGCATTGGGGATATAACAGGGAGCCTTATAAAAATGGAGCCCATGACATTTACAGTATAATCGGGAAAGAGACATTAATCAAAGAATCACATAAACAATGTACAATTTATAGAGTGATAAATACTATATAGGAAAAGGACAAGGAGCCATGAAAGGTCATCCTGTGGTCCAACTGTTCATTCTTTCACAGCTTGCCCAACAGATGTTCAGCTAGTGGTGGACTCACTAGTTGGAGGGACCATGAATTTGCTCCATGAAGTTATCAGGCCCCCTTCAGTTTGCTCTTACCATACCATTCCCAAACATTCCTCTATATACATTGATTTCAGACAAACATTTGTCATGTAGTTCGTCTTACAGTACAAAACCTTCGTGTCATACCCTTCAGCTCAGAATGTAAATAGTATAGGGGAATTTTAACACCATGCCAACTTATTGTTTTGCACTTACTTTGCTCATTGATGGAAGGTTGATTTTGCTTTAATTCATCTTGTATAATTATGTCTTTATTAAGCTCCATGGCAGCTTTGAATGGAAGAGAGAAACTAGTCATTGTGTGATTCTCCAAGCTAAGATTTCTAGTGGAAAACAGTCAACATTTCTTTCCTTCTTTACTTTCTTGCAGAAAGATAGAAAGAGTCATAATATTTCAGTATTCATGAAATACCTTCCATCTGCCTCTAATCTCTCTGGTATCACATTAAAGTGGGAATGTAGATAATGTTTCAAACTCATTTCATTTCAGGTATATGTTTTATGGTTGCTACTAATAAACTTCCCAGTGTGGCCTCATACTACATTGTCAAGGCCAAAGTCACTATTTCTATAGATGAATGATTGCACAAAATCTGTATTTACATCATGGAATTTTAGTATAATTTAAGGTGTTGGGAGAGAACCCCAATGTCTAAAAAATTGTTAGGTGGATCAAGAGAGCAGAACACAAGTGTTTAAAAATAACTTTCTTGAGAAGTCTCTTCTACTTTAAGTTGTCTTTTTCTTGATCATAGTCTCAATGTGTAACCCAGATCCTCTCCAAAACTTTTTTAGAGATAAATTTGGCAATAGATATCAAGAGTCATCCATTGACCAACTAGTTGTTGTTGGGGACACAATTCAAAGGAAAGATATGCCAGCACATTGTGATCATGGCTTTATTTTCTAAGTTTTTACCAACTTCTCACACTTTGAAATAACCTTTAACTAGGAGAAGCACATATGTCGCTAAGTCAGAATTATCATGTCATGGTAATACCAGGGAATACAAATAGCACTGGAAATGTCAGCATTTGAACAGATTTTCTACTATGAGGGCAGGAAGATAAAAGTTAACTGTAGTAATAGAGGAGTACAATATAGAAAACTTTTATTATCTAAATATTCACTATGCAAGTCCCCTGAATTTAAGAGATGAAATTCTACACACAGAAGAGTTACTATGAAAACATGAAAGCAGTCACTAATGATCACTTATAAAATTAATCCCCCCCATCCCCATCCACTTACTGCTAGCATCTCTTCTCATATCAACCACCATATCAACGTCTATGTCATCAGGTAGTTAGTGATAACAGAAAGTAATATGGTGCCAATGTGAGATTAAGTTGTAAAGCTTGTGAAGATGCAGATTTCCATGAAGTCAATAAAAGTGATGCTAAAAAACACTACGATCATAAGCAAGGCCACATAATTACCATTATCTAACAGAATTAACCTGTTAACAAGAAAAACTAGAAACACATGTTGGCATGGTGGATTCTTCAAAAGACGACTTGACAGACTTCCAGTTCTGGATCAAGATAAAATTCCTCACTTCTCTCTACTTCTCCCACTAGGTGCAGCTAAAAACCTCTGAACAGTACATATAAAAAACACATAAAAAGAGTTTAAAAAGGGTTGAGAAGAAGATAGACCTATTAGGATCCTGAGACCTGAGGAAGGATATGGTTGTGAGTTCCCTGGAGTTTCTTTTTGCCTTATATATCCCAGACCTGGTGTTGGAGAAATCTGCAGATTAAAAACACCAGTGCAAGCAGACAAAGCCCAGAGTAAAGCCTACTGTAATTAAGGGTCCTTCCTTACCTCCACAAACACCTCAGGATGGAATCGAGTGGTAAGCCAGAATTTCATCCTTAACCAGTAGGAATAAACCTTCCCAGACACCCCACACAAAGGTGTTATTGGTGGCTATAAGGGGATCCTGGACTTCTATCTCCACCCAGTGGGGTGGTCATGAAGCACCCCTTCCTCTCCCTGCTGGTGTCAGAGAAGAATTAATGTTAAATTTCCTTTCACCACCACTGAAGGATTTGTGGGGGAACTGTAGTAAAGAGGTGCCCTTCTCCCTTTAAGCCAAGTTGGTAACTTCAGGGTCGTAGTGAAAAGTCTGAAAACCCCACTCAGCTCAGGGGCAAGAGAGCATCACTTCTCAATCCATACCCCCTGCCTTGTCAAAGTAGGCCAAGTGAGGGACTTGGACCTTCCCCTCCACCTGGCAGGCAAGCCTCAGTGTCTCATTTTTCCCACTGGCTTGGTAGCAGAAGAGGCCTGCTGAAACAGAAGATTTAAATGAGATCCAGAGTTTCAAAACATAATAGCCAGGATACAATAAAAAAATCACTCATCATACCAAGAATCAGGAAAATCTCAACTTGAATGAGGAATGCTAATTATTTAAGTAAAAGGTTAATGAGCAGTCCTTAGGAAAATTAATGAATTCATCATTTTTTTTTTTGCAAAATTCAACTCCGTGATTATGATGCAAAATTCAGTGTAAAGTGAAAGATGTATAATATAGTCATGCAATTTTGCCATAAAATGTGTATATTATGCCTCCCACAAAAATTGTTATTCTATATCCTTTTGAATAATTATAGCATAGTTCGAATAATAAATTGTATTAAACATAAAATCAAATATACTTTTGATAATCAATTTTATTTTCTGAAGACAAAGTTACAATAAATTATCTTTGCTATTTAATATGAAATATTGATTCTTTTTAAAAATTGAATCCATTTTTGAGTGGCCTTTTTCTAGCATCATTTATCCTAAGACAAAGAAAATCTCTTGTAAATAAACATGGGTCACTTTTCCTGAGCAAATGTTAGAGTCTACATTTTCAAGTCAGAAATGAGTATAAACTCCAAATTTTCTAACAAGTGTTTAAGAAAAGGATATAAATTGCAATGTTGTAGTTCTTTTTTATCACAGGAAATGAAGTAATTTTATCTGATGCCTTAAGCTTTTTCAGCAAAAAGTTATCAAATAAAATATAGCAATTATAAGTGATAAAACATAACTTTTAATTTTGATCAATCAAAATGTATCAGCAGATTACTACCTTATATGTAATATCGATACCTTACATTGAAATTTGAGCAATGATTGATATGCACAAGCTAAAAAGAATAATCACTTACCAAAAATTTGCCAATACTATCTAAAATATTATTTTCAAAGTCTAAAATCTACATATCTGTATATGCATTGATAAAAATTTTGAAAACTAGTGAAGAAACTACTTATGAATTTTAATGTTTTATACCTGTGTATACTAAAATTCTTCACATAAACTCCTTCTTAATGCCCTTCTAAAGTTCATCTGATTTTACATATTCAGATATTTTCCCAAATGTTGACAAAACTATTCATGAAAAGTCCTGTGGCTTAAAATTACAGAGTAGGTATACATGCATTATTATTCATAAAAAAAATTAAGTCAACTATTTAGATTTCAAAAATGCACTTTAAGAATAATTTTTTTTTACATATAGCACTAAAATGTTAATATTTTGAGATTTCTAAACTTTCAGATGAATTATGGGCTAGATGGGTGATGGGTACTAAAGAGAGTACTTGTGATGCACACTAGGTATTGTATGTAATGAATCATCGTATTCTACCTCGGAAGCCAATACTGCACTGTATGTTAACAAACTAAAATTTAAATAAATAAAAAAAGGGGAAAAAATCTCCCTCTAAATGCATGATGTGTCACAACTTTCACAATTTTTAACTAGAATCATCCCCATGTCAATAAACTCATTCTAAATCAAGGAAACATCAAAATGGTTAGTGACGACAGGAGAGTTTCCAATATCCTCCATTTGTCTGTAAGCTTTGTGACTTCAAAGTGAAAGGTGAATGTGGCATTCTCCTCTGGTATGGTGGCATTTTCAGTGTTCCAAACTGAACAAAGCCCAAATTGGAAAACCCAAAGCAGCTACAACAAAAGGTTCTGCAGAGCAACTGCCAGTTCATAAATAGAAATGAAATACCCAGTAACCTAGCTAGTTGGAGACTCCTTTCTGCTGATGAAAATTTCAACAAAACAAAACAGAAAACCCAATTCCGGTATTAAAAACTATGCAAATCAATTGTCTTACGTAACAGCATTACAAAGGTGTATAGTCATCTGACCTCATGAGACTCTACCTCTTCAAACAAATTGCTTTTAGAGAGAGAAAATAAATAAATAAATAAATAAATAAATAAATAAATAAATAAATAAATAAATACAAGTCAATAGTGAGTTAGCAGTAACGGTCTGGCTGTCCTATGTTTGAGAACAACTACCAGATTAGCTTACATTTACTGAGGACCTCATGGTGTGGCAGGCACTGTTCTAAATGCGTTCACAAGCAATTTTCAAATTTATTAGGACAGCAGCCCTATAAAATTGACACTAGGTAGGCTAGGGTTAAAGTGGAAATTCCTGAATTTGTTTAAAAAAAAGTGCTTGTTGAACATAAATTCTTAGAATTATTTCTTCAGATGAGTCCCCATTTTATGCATTTATAAAATAAACATAAAAATAGCACCCATCTTCATAGGGTTGTTGTGAGCACTGAATTAGACAACGCAGTTATAAAAATACTTCTCAAAACATTGCCTGCCACAGAGTAACCTTACAACAAATACAGCTATCATGATGATCATCAGCTTACAGAAGCAGAAACTTTATTTTTTTTAAGGGTTAACATTTTCTATTTTCTGAGTTGATTTTACAAGTTTTGGAACAATCAATATTTCTAGGAATCTGCTCATTTCATCTATATTTTCAAATGGATTGATACAAAGTTATCAAGTATTTTTGAATCCTTTTAAATTTCTGTTATACTTGTAGAATATTGTCTTTATTTTCATTTTTGACATTACTTATTTGTGCTTTCTTTTTTTAAAAATAAAAAATGAGTATAGTTGCCACATTAATTTCAAATGTATAGTATAGTGATTCAACATGTCTAGTGTTATGCTCTGCATACCAAAAATGTAGCTACCATCTTTCACCATACACTATAATTATATCATTGACACTATTCCCTTTTTGTACCATTTATTCCCATGATTTATTCGTTCCATAATGGGAAGGCTGTATCTCCCTATCCCCTTTCCTCATTTTGATCATCCCCTCTACCCCTTACCCTATAGGAACTATAAGTTTATTCTCTGTATTTATAGGTCTGATTCTGCTTTTTGTTTGCTTATCTTTTATGGGGGGCTTTTAATTCACACATGAGTGATATCATATGTCATTTGTTTATCTCAGTCTGATTTATTCATGTCTTCTAGACTGATATATGTTGTCACAAATGGCCAAAAAAAACCCCAACTCATCCTTTTTAATGGCTGTATAATATTCCTCTGTGTGTGTGTGTGTGTGTGTGTGTGTGTGTGTGTGTGTGTACACACCACATGTTCCTTAGTAGAAATACCATATGATCCAATAATTCTACTACTGGGAATTTACCCAAAGAAAATGTAATCATGAATTTTAAAAAATATATGCACCCCTATGTTTATTGCAGCAGTATTTATAGTAGCCACGACATGGAAACTACCTAAATATCCACCAATAGATTGGTGTATTTTCTTTATTTTAACTGGATTTTCACCAATGACTGCTTTTGTCTTTCAAAAAACACATTTTTGCTTTTCTGATTCTATATGTTTTTTAGTTTATTACCTTCTACCCTTATATATACAAATTATTCTTTTCTCCTCCTTTGAGTTTATTCAATGATTCTTTTCCATATCTTTAAAATTTGAATCTTTACATCATCAGTATTCAGCCATGCTACTTTTTTATTATTAATATTTCACACTATAAATTTTTTAACCACCACTTTTACTATATTTGTCAACTTTTGATTCATAGCATTTTCACTGTTGTTTAGATATAAACATTTTACATATCTATTGCACCTATTTATTAAGTTTCCAAATGTGATATGTCGTATATATTTCTGTTTTTGACTTCTAATTTAATTCTGTTTGCCTAGAGAGCAAAATTTTTATGTTACTAAACCTTTGAATAATTTTGAAACTTGTTCTATAAACTGATAAACTTTTTACAAGTATTTTCTATGTATCTAAGAAGAACACATGTTCTCTAATTACTGAGTGCAAGGTTCTATATCTGTCAATTCAACTAAATTATTAATCATGTGTTCAATTCTTCTATACGGTAGTAATTCTTCTCTATGATTTGCTGTTTGCTTGTCTTATCAATAAATGAAAGATGTATGATAAAATTTCATACAATAATTGGTGTTTCTTCCCATAGTTGTATCACTATCTGCTATTTGTCTATTTAAGGCTCCATTATGCTAAGTGTATATAGGTTTAGAATTATTACAGATTTCTGATAGATTGAATATTTTATCATTAATATACAGTGACTATCTCTAATAAACATTCTTGAAATAATATCTGATTTTAATATCAATTATATTTTAAAATGAATTTGTCCATTTCATCCAAATTACTATAGTTTATGACAATACCTATGAATATGTGTAGGATCCATAACAATATCCCTTATTTAATTCTTGATTTGGAGTATTTGTGTATTTTCTCTTTTATCTTGATCATTCTTGCTAGGGATTTATCAATTTTATCAGTTTTTCAAAGGACCAGCTTTTGTATTCAGTATTTTCTTTTATTGTTTATTTTCTGTGTCTTTGATTTTTGCCCTTGATTATTTTTCTTTACTTAAGTTCAGGTTTTATTTGCCCATTCTTTTCTAGATTCTTGAGGTAGAAAGATAGATCACTGACTTAAAAACAATATTTCTTAAATAAACAAGCAAGCCTATATACTTTCCCTATTCACCTGCATCTCACAAATTTGAATATGTTGTACATTATCATTAAATTCCAAATATTTTTTAGTTTCTCTTGTACGTCTTTGACACATGGGTTACTTAGAAGTGTGTAATTTTATTTCCACATATCTGGATTTGTCGAGATTTCTTTTATTGATTTCTCACTTAAGTACTTGATGGACAGAGAACAGATTCTCCAAAATTTCCTCTTGAAAGTCATTGAAACTTACTTCGTAGCTCAGAATATAGTATATGTTGCTGAATGTTTCACTGTAAGATAAAGTATATTTACAGTTTTATGTAGTGTTCTATAAACGTCTATTTGGTTGAGAGGAATAACAGTGTTGTTCTATAGACCTTTACTAATAATTTTGGTATAGTTCTTCAATTAGTTACTGAGGAAAAGATTGAATCTGTAAGGAAGTATGTTTTTTTCTTTCTCTTTATACTTCTGTCAATTTTCCCTCCATTGCTTCCTCCCCCTCCTGTACCTCTCCCTCTTGTCTTTTTGAAACTGTTATTAGACACACATATTTTTACCTCTCCAGGGTGAATTAACACTTTTATCAATTTCAAATATCCATCTTTTTCTTTTGTAATACTTCTTGTATTAAAGCCTATTTTCCTGATATAAAATAGTCAAGCCAGCTTTCTTAAGTTTACTGTATGCAGTAAACATATCATACATCTATTTCTGTTCCTTTACTTTCAACTTCTCTGTGTCTGTATTTAAAGATATGTTTTTGTGGACAGCTTGTATTTGGGACTTGGTATTTATCTGAGAATCTTTTCCTTTTAATTCGTGGTACAGCCCATTTATATTCATGTAATTATTGATATGGCTGGATGTAGTTTCATCATTCTGCTGTGTTTTTCCTATCTGTCCCTTTTTTGGTCATTCCTTTCTACTTTCTGTCATTTTCTTTCCTAGCTTCACTTGAGTTAATATTTTTTTAAAAAATTCATTTTAGTTTTTCTATTGATTTTTAAGCTATCTCCTCACATTATTATTTAGTGGTTACTTTAGGGATTACAATATGTATGCTAGGTCAGTCTATTCTGAATTCTGATCTTATATGCTGTTCCTTCAATTTCTGTGAATTCATAATTCCTTTATTCTAAAAATTTCTCAGCCATGGCCTCTTAAATATTTACTCACTTGTATACTCTTCATTCTCTTCACTAATTAAACTAAGTATTATCCTCCTTCTCTCTACATGTCTCTATTATATTTTTTAATCTCTCTTCTTTCTGTGCTGTTTGTTGCTAATTTCTTCTCGCTATTTTTTCCAGTTGACTAATTCTCTCTTTAATTGTGCCTGATCTCATATTTGCTGTATGAACTCAACTATTATTTCAAAAATTATGTATTTCATTTATAAAACTTATATAGCTTTTTAAGTATTTCTGTTCAGTTTTTCTATTATCTTCTTACTTGCTAATTTGCATATTATACATAGTTAAAAGTATGGATCTAACAAATCATGTTTTAGAACTTCAAAGATCAAAACTGGTTGTTAATTGATTTGCTTGCTCTTAATTATGAAGGTCTGTTTTCATATGAAATTAAGTATATTTATTTTAACTGACATTGGTTTAATTTTCAGAACTCATAAGGGCCTCAAATGAAGATTTTTTCCTTCCTGAAAAATTTGCATTTGCTTCTCTCTAAGACATGTGGTACTATTATCACATATCTCTTTCAGGATTTGGTTAATGCAGGAATCTTAGTTTCATGTCCTCCTTCTTGTTCTAAGTCCAAGGTCCAATCTCCTAAATGCAGGTCTGATATCAGTGCTTGCTCTCAGTGAAGACCCACCATGAGCATGCAGTTCAATCTTCAGATTTCTGGTTTTAGCTCATTTTTGATTTTTATTTTGTTTTCATTTAGCTGCTTGGAGATTTATCTTATTTACTGTGAGGACTATATTATTGTTGTTTGGATCCGGCTACTTAATATTCTTATGTTTCAATTATCTCCGTTATAAAATGGAGGAAATTATAGCACTGCTTGCCTCATATGGTCATTGTGTCAACGACACAATGGAATATTTAGAATATTCCAGAATAAAATCAAAAGTCAATAAATATTACCTATTATTATTATTACTATTATTACATTACTACTAAGTATAAAAATATGAAATGATGGGCATGATTCCTTTTAAAAATTTTTTCTACCTCTATACAAACAGAATACTCTCCCAGCAAATGGCATATATTTAGATATATTTAATGTTTATTCCATTAAGTAATATAACATTCTGCTTTCGTAAAGGAAAACAGAGAATACTTGCTATGTCAGTAGAGAAGCTACCAACATTAATTGAAATTTTGACAAAGACATGACATTTGCATTCTCAGCACTCATGAAGGTCCCTGTCTCCATCATGCACTTTGTTTTGAAAACATTTTGACTTTCCCATCACTGAAGGATTATTCTAGATCTCAAGAGTTAATTAACTCATCTACAGTCTGACATCTAATGAGATAGATAGATTGCAGACTACCATCAGGTGAATATATGTATAGCAGACATTTTGCTTCAGTAACTAATCAGAGTCTACTCTGTAACCACAAATATTGGGGAGAAATGTTAATGATATACTCTTGTTTGTAAATCAATTCCTTTAAATCAACTGCTTCATTACCAATTACGATTTCGATACTTGTCTAAAACCATGTTAAGCATCCCACCACAGAGCTTGTAGAGAATGGCAAGACCATAGTTTCCTAGTGCCTGTTAGCATCATTAAACAGGGAGAGGATAATTGAAACTGAATCAAGAGTATTCTTTTTCTTCCTTTCCCACCTTGCTTCCTGTGTTCCAAACACATGTTGTAGGTTACAAGTACATGTAAAGCCTTAATTACATTTAGCATCTGGCAGCTGTTGACTTACAGAGAGTTGTTGAGTCACATAAACTCAAAGTCAAAAGGAAATTCAGGAATAGAAGGCAGAAGCTTGCTCAGTGGAGTAAAAAAAATCTTATGTTCTCACAGCTGAAATACTCTAACCATCAGCACTATTATGTTCATGGTGTGAGTGGGTGACGCTGTAACTAATAAGTTTCAGCAATACCAGAGACTAACTTGCCACTAAAATACATCATTCCCAATGTAGTTAGAGCCATCAACCAAAGGACCTTATAAGCATTGCTTTTAATACGAGATGGATTCATGAAATGGAGACAACAGCTTTACAAGGATTTCAGCATATCTAGAGGCATCAACTGATGACTTTTTTTAAAAAAAGATCTTCCAACCACTCAAAAGTGTCACCAAAGTTAGATGTGCCAAGTAATTTAGTTCATATACTGTTTATTTTGGGAAGAAATAAGTCTCTTGAGAACTAGCAATAAGAGATAGAAACCTTTAATACTGGACACCATTTGCCACACATTGGCAATTGTATGAGTAGAGAATTATCAGAAATAACAGGTGTGGTCTTAAGAGAGATAGTCCTCAAAATGTAAATGTCAAGTTACAAAAGCATAATAAGAAAAATATAATGAGTGCTATATATTGTTTTTAGACACATATATACTAACAAGATAAATTTGGACTAAAAAAACATACACCAAATTCTTCATAGCAATTATTTCAGAGAAGAATGCAATGGGGGGGGGTTAATAGAGGGATGAAGAGGATTTGAAACAAATTTCACAAAATATTAACACTTGTTAATTGCAAGGGATGAGTGTTTATTGTCTGTACTTTTCTGTGATTTAAAGGCTTTTCTCCCCCCTAAAAATTAAAAGAATCTAAACATATAAGTCTTGGACCAGTCTACTTATATCCCATTATTAAACATATTTACAAATCATATTTTTTTCTATTAAGTCATGTCATTCAAAATTTTCATGGTTACATTTTGAAATAAACTACAAAGAAAAGCCTCTACTTGCATGCCAGGAATAAAGTTATGAAGCAAAAGTAAATGCAACCAATGGATAAGTAAACTGTGGTACATCCATACAATGGAACATTTTCAGGAATAAGAAGAAGTAAGCCATCAAACTGTGAAAAGACATAAGGGAAAGTTAAATGTATATTACTAAGTAAAAAAAGCCAATCTGAAAAGTCTATATACTGTGTGATTCCAACTGTATGACAGTCTAGAAAAGGCAAAACCATGGAGACCGTAAAAAAAAGATCAGTGGTTGCCAAGGATTGAGCAGGGAAAGATGAATATGTGGGGCACAGACAACTTTTAGGGCAGTGAAAATACACTGCATGATATTGTAATAATGGACACGTCATTTTACATTTGTCCAAACCTATAGCATATATCGCATCAAAACAGAACTTTAATGTAAACTATCAACTTTAGGTGATAAAGATGTATCATTGTAGGTTCATCAATTGCAACAGATGTTTATTACTCTAGTGGGGAATGTTAATAATGGAGGATGCTATGCGTGTTGGGGGGGTGGAGGGAGAAGGTATATGGTAAGTCTGTTCCTTCCAGTCAATTTTGCTGTAAACCTAGAATTGCTCTAACAAAATAGTCTTAATTTTTTTTAAAGAAGTAAATGCAACCAAATCATTATATGACAGATATATAAACTCATGTACTTTTCTCCCTAGGAGAAAGACTCCAGATCTGTGTGTTTTAAAAATACGTCAGAAACACATAATCTAGAACTTGAATCCCTATTCCACCTACTTATGGTTTAATGATGTCCAAGTTAATTCCCTGACCCCTGATCTTCAGTCTCCACATCTATAAAATAGGTTTAATAATATCTATATTCATAAGGCTATGGAGACAGCTAACTACGTGGGAGCAAACACAGGAATACATGAGAGGGGACATAAACATAAAAGAAGAAAATCTAGCAAGTAGAACAAAGATAAAGAGCCTCATTCATTCATTCATTCATTCATTCGATCACTATATATAAAGTGCTTACTAGCTGCTAAATCTTGTTCTAAAGCCTTGGGATATATCGGCAAACAGAAGAGATATGTATCTCTGTCCTTATGAAGCTTATATTTTAGCTGGGACAAATAGAAAATAAACAGTTGACATTATGAATAAGTTAAGTGGGGGCCCCTGGGTGGCTCAGTTGGTTAAGCAACCGACTTGGGCTCAGGTCATGCTCTCGCTACCTGTGGGTTCGAGCCCCGCATCGGGCTCTGTGCTGACAGCTCAGAGCCTGGAGCCTGCTTCAGATTCTGTGTCACCCTCTCTCTCTCTGCCACTCCCCCACTCATGCTTTAAAGATAAAACATTAAAAAAAAAGAATATGTCAAGTGTGTAGTGTCTTCAAAGGTGTTAAGTGCTATGAAAAGAAAACACAGAAAGTAGAGTGGTGAAAGTCTTTTGTATTTTGAATAATTTGATCTGGTAAGGCCTCATTGAGAAGACGACATTTACACAAAGACTTGAAGAACTTGAGAGAGTCAGTCTTTCCAATACCTGGGGCAAAAAGGAAACCATCAGTGTAAAGGGCCCAGGCAGGAATGTGCTGGTAAGTCCCAGGAGTAGCAAGAGGAACTCTGTGGCTGGAAGGCAGTGAGCAAAGGCGCCATCTTATAAGAAGGGGTCAGAGGGTTAAGGACAGCTGAGCCCCAAAGGGTTTGGGAAGTGATATTAAGGACATTTATTTTTACTAAGGACATTTATCATTTGGGGGGAGAGAGGTAATTTGTCCAATTTTCATTGTTAAAGAATTGCTCTACTAGGTTAGAATACTTAAGGAGGGGAACAAGAACAGAATCAAAGGGACCACCAGAATGCATTTGTGAGAGACGATCACAGCTCATTCCAGGTTCAAGAAGCAGAACGGTGGGCAGGGCGGGATTTCCTAATGGACTGCATGTAGGATATGGTAGAGAGAAGTTGAAAGTGACAATATTTTTGAACGGAAAATCAGAAGGATGGAGTTGCCATTAATTGTGATGAGGAAGATACACACAGAGAACAAGTTTTAATCCTGAGTATCTGAGTTTGAAATGTGTATAGTGCATACAAATTGAGATGCTGGGTAGGTAGCTGAATATGTAAAATATATAGATATTTGAATGATACAGATTTGGGAGTCATTGGCTTCTAGATGCTGTTTAGTGCCATGGAGCTGGACAATAATATCACAGTGTGAAATAACTATACTTGGAAATAAAAAAGAATAAAGGACTGAACACTGAGTCAGTTTTACATTCAGAGTCTGGAGCAAAGAGGAGGAAGCAATAAAGGATTATGAAAATGAACAACCAGTGCTGTAGGAGGAAAGCCACAAGCATATGCCAGAATAGAATCTAAGTAATGAAAGCGTATCAAAGAGGAAGAGGTAATTAACTGTTTCAAGCACTACTGATAGATCGTTATGAGAACTGAGAATGTGGCATGATGATACAGAAACATGGTAATCATTGGTGACATTGTCAAAATAAAAGCAAAAAAACAACAACAAAAAAAAAAACAAACAAAAACAACCAAAAAAAAAAAAAAGAAAAAGAAAAAAAAACACAAATAAAACCAAAACCAAAAAAGAAAAAAAAAGTTATGTGGAGGGGTACATGTGATAATCTTATTGGATTGTGTTTATAAGAAAATAGGGGAGAAGAATCAGTGGCAATAAGATAGACACATCTTCTGAGATGTGCTACAATAAGGAGTGAAGGAATATGGTAGTAGCTGCTGGGAAAAGTGGGTGAATAGAAGCTGGGGAAAGTCTCAGCATGTTTGTGTGCTGGTGGGAGTGGAAGGATAGTTCATTTAGGAAAGAGAGGTGGGAGAATTCTTGAAGCAACATTCTTGAGTAGACCAGTGGGAATCCGATCTTCCACAGAAGTGGGGGTTTCACCTGGGATAAGAGTAGAGATTGTTCATTTATAGTGACAGGCAGAAAGCCAGAGCATGTGCACACAGATGGTGGGAGTGGGTGGATGGTTGATATGGATTTGACAGTTTTCCTTTGAGGATGGGGAGGAGGTGCTCGGGGTTAAGGAGAGAGGAGAGGAGATGAAGCTGCCATCTAAGAAGCAAGAGACAAGACACAGATCAGACAGTATGTACAACTGCAGAGCAGAATTAAGGTACCACTTGAAATTTAATAAACTTCAAAAACTTCAGGAGCAAATTTATTACAGTGCACATGTAACAATGAACTCATCATTCACTAGGGCTGCTTTGATTCATATAAAAAATTAAATTATGGTGACTATATTCAGTCCTTAAAAATGAGAAAATATTAAATGCAATGTAAAAACACTGTTCTTAAAATGAATGGTTCTTACGTGAGGGGGAAAAGTAAAGCAATTAGGGTGATGTGTTATATGCGGCCCATATTATCCCTTAAAGGGTAAGTGGTAACTATAAATTCTGAATCCACAGAAATTAATTCATATTATATTGCAAACTTCTACTTTTCATCAGATGGTTCTACCTTTTTTTCTGACAAGAAATCTTTCTCTCAAAACATTGAAATTCACTTTTTTAGATCCATGAATGAATGTAACAAAAGGGCATGTTAATTTCAAACGACCCAGGGCCAGCTTATACAGTAGGCACAGTAGACACAGTCACTAGAGGCCATAATACCTTTAGGGGCCCACAAAAATTGTTAATTTCTTTTAAAATCAGGAAAAAACAACCTTTAGCTTGCAGAAAATGTTCTTATCTTTAA
Organism: Lynx rufus; assembly: GCF_022079265.1. NCBI lineage: Eukaryota > Metazoa > Chordata > Mammalia > Carnivora > Felidae > Lynx > Lynx rufus. The sequence goes on from NW_025814823.1 coordinate 181,732,839, forward strand.
CAGTAATATGTTGGTCTTTATATTACGTAGTTGTAAACTACAACATTAAATATTTTTCAGGGAGGAAGAGGCGAACAAAGGCAGAAATACACAAGGCCCAAGAAAGCCATGGTGCAGCCCTGCCCCCTCCATGAAATCCTTACACATAGGGAAGGCCAATATCACAATGAACCAAAACACCAACCTCCTCAAAGGATTTTAAAAAGAAATGTGGATTGTGCTCTAATAGCGTTATCATCCTGAAACGCACAAAGAACATCTTCCCGTGCACAGACATCAAATGCTCTGGCCACTTGGCTGTTTTAGAGGCACAGAAAAAGTGCCTGGTCTTCATTTTCAGGTGTTCTGGCAAAGATACACCCAGAGTTAATATCATCCTGCCTCTTGTAATTAGTGGAACAACTGTTTAGCCATTACTGACAATTTCCTTGGCGATCCTCATTTTCCCAAGATGTGTCCCAGAATCCAGTGACTGTACCACGTCTCTCTTCTATTTGGTATTCAGAGAGCACGTTTATTGAAGATTTTCAAAGCTAACTGCCTTAGGATTCCACATCATCCGTGGTAAGTTTGCAAGAATTACCTCCCCTGAGCAGCAGAAAAGCAGGGAGGTTCCTGAGCTTTCCAGAAATCACAGTGTGTCTCTGACAGAGCCGAAAACTGAGATGCATCTGTCTTGCCTCTCCCTGCCTTTTTGTTTTTTGTTTTTTAAATCAGGGGTCACTCTTGGTAGACTGCTTCCTTTTTAGAAAGTCAACTTTTCCCAGCAAAACTGCTACTTCTCTGGAATGATGGGCAATGAAATCCAAAGGGACACTTAATTGTCCTCTATTGAGATGTTTCTCTTTGCTGAGGTTTTTCCAGGTGCTTTATGAAAAACATTTGCGCTACCTGGCACTTTGTGAGCCTTCATCTGAAAAAGAACCTTTCCCTTATTAAGACAGCTTCATTTTCAAAGGGGACATCCGTTTTGTTTGCTTGCTCACAGGCCGTGAACAGGCCACCAGGGAAACTGCCACTTCTCTGGTGGAAGTCCCACATGCCTATGTCACAAGGGGTTAGGAGCCTCATTAATTCCTGGGCTCTCATTTCAGGTTGTTTAGGGATCAGCAGCAGATTATTATTTCAAACACTTATTTTTTGCTTCAATTTCCTCTCTCTTAGAATTGGCTCCAAATCATTTTCTCTTGTGTACAGTGTGCTCAATCTCCATTCGGATAAGAAAATCAAAATAGTCCTTTCAGAAAACCTATCCATCAGCATTATCAGGAACACACCCCACAAAGGCTTTGGTTGACGTGCCTGCATATCTGGCAGGTTTTATGCTTCTTGGTACTTCAGTCTCCCTCAGAATCATTGTCATTATGTGGCTCACACAGACCCAAGGGCACCCAGCGTTTGTGTTTCAAACTGATTAGTTCGATTCAGTTCCACAAAGAGACAAAAGGGTATGCTAGGGACCAACCAAGGATAGAGAGACAGAAAAGCTGTGTCCCTGCTTTTGGGGGATCTCTAATAGGCTAACAAGTAAGACACACACACAATCACAGTATCCTGTTGTGTTCCTGGTAAATTTATTTTTTACTCTACCTACATTGGTGGGTGTGGGAAGGCAGATGCAGCGGGGGAAGTAACTATTACTTTTTTCTCCAGAAAACCTGATTCTGAGTGGCAAATATATAATCTTGGGTAAGCCCCTTAATCCCTTGACTCCTCAGGTTTTCTTTGAAAATAAAAGGATGGGATCAGAAGGGTTGGCATCCTTCATTCAGTCACTCAACAAACATTTAAGGCTTAATATTTACCAAGTGTGTAGTTGGTATTAAGACTGGTTATAAACACATTACATATAAAATCTCATATAATCCTCAGAACAAAGCTAGGAGGAAGGCATTAGGCTCAAAAGAAAGAAATAACATTTCTAACTAAGGCCATGTGGTGATGAGGTAGAAAAGCCCTGATTTATGCATTTCTATTTTTGGCTCCAAAGCCTGGGTGCTCTCTCACATGCCATGCTTTCTAGTTGAATCTAAAGACTTTCAGCCTTAAATTTCTTTGACGAGGGGCACCTGGGTGGCTCAGTCGGTTGAGCATCTGACTTCAGCTCAGTTCATGATCTCATGGTTCATGTTCCTGAGCTCACTGCTGTCAGTGTGGAGCCCGCTTCATATCCTCTGCACCTCTCTCTCTCTCTCTCTCTCTCTGCCTCTACCCTGCTCACTCTCTCTCTCAAAAATAAATAAGCCTTTAAAGAATTTCTTTGATTATGTAGTATTTCTAGTGAAAGTCTAGTCATCAGTTTTCCAAATTAGGATACTAAGAGGTGGGGAGTGGGAGATGGGGCTCTTGGAAGAATCTGTAGAAAAAAGGCAAAACAGGAAAGTAATTATTTTATAAGAGAATGACTTATGAATTCCTATAGTTTATGTTCACCCAACTGTTCAGATCAATGAAATACTATATAGATTATAAAAGTGAATTATTTCTTTTAACACCCATTTTGTTGGAAATACATGAGACAGAAGCACAGACATAAGGGATCCAGTGTAAGGAAGTAGAGAATTGAGCATCCCTTGGTCATAGTGAGTGACTGATATGTGACAATAACAATGGCTTGTTGACTTGTCAGCCTCGCTCAACACACCAGATCCTCCTCAGCAACATTGGCTGATGCTTACTACCACAAAGCCAGGATGTAGTGTATTAGCTGCTTAACGAACATTTGTTGAGTTAATGAATTAAATGAAGTTAGAGAGATAAAAGACAGAGAAAATGTACCAGTGTCATTCATTAAGAATGTATATTTTATCTGCAAAAAGTGAAAGCTTGACCTCATCTTTGCCAATTTTGATGCCTTTGATTTCCTTTTTTGTCTGATTGCTGATGCTGGAACTTCCAACACCATGCTGAACAACAGTGGTGAGAGTGGACATCCCTGTCGTGTTCCTGATCTCTGGGGGAAAGCTCTCAGTTTTTCCCCACTGAGGATGATATTAGCTGTGGGATTTTTATAAATGGCTTTTATGATGTTTAAGTATGTTCCTTCTATCCCAACTTTCTCCAGGGTTTTTATTAAGAAAGGATGATGAATTTTGTCAAATACTTTTTCTGCATCAATTGATAGGATCATATGGTTCTTTTCTTTTCTTTCATTAATGTGATGTATCACATTGATTGGTTTGCAAATGTTGAACCAGCCCTGCAGCCCAGGAATGAATCCCACTTGATCATGGTGATCTTGTACCCCAATGTTTATGGCAGCACTTTCAACAATAGCCAAATTATGGAAAGACCCTAAATGTCCATCAACTGATGAAAAGATAAAGAAATTGTGGTTTATATACACAATGGAATACTACATGGCAATGAGAAAGAATGAAATATGGCCTTTTGTAGCAACGTGGATGGAACTGGAGAGTGTTATGCTAAGTGAAATAAGTCATACAGAGAAAGACAGATACCATGTGTTTTCACTTACGTGGATCCTGAGAATCTTAACAGAAGACCATGGGGGAGGGGAAGGAAAAAAAAAAAGATAGGGAGGGAGCAAAACCATAAGAAACTCTTAAAAACTGAGAATAAACTGAGGGTTGATGGGGGGTGGGAAGGAGAGGAGGGTGGGTGATGGTCACTGAGGAGGGCATCTGTTAGTATGAGAACTGGGTGTTGTATAGAAACCAATTTGACAATAAATTTCATATTTAAAAAAATGTATATTTTATCTTATTCTCTGCACCCCTTTCTTCACTGTCCCTGACATTTCTACCTATTTTATAAATCTTAAAATACATATGGAGCACTAACACAGATAAAATATGTAAAACAGCTTTCTGTTTAGTGCTTTCAACATCTTGGCAGTGCTATGTTTATAATCGTTCTGAGAATTATATCTTTATATATATATATAATTATATCTTTATATAAATAAATATATATATACATATATATATATATATTTACATATATAAACAAAACAACCTAGTCACTGCCATCATGTGGTCACTTAGCCCCAAAGCCTTAGACCTTCTGAGACGTCTATGTAAATATTTGTGTATTTTTATTTCTCTGCATTCTACCAGGTTTTATTTCAAGCAAGAAATTACCCACCCCTCCCTTCTTTTTGCACATCACAGAGCCAAGTTTCCTGTGTTACACCGATTTCAAAATGTTCAGCACCATTTATCCCTTTTTTATAGTTCATATAAAGACATGGCTCCAAGACCTCAAATAACAAAAAGTTTATTTATGTATTTATTTTTGCATGGCATGCGCTGATGAGCTAGTCTGCTCAGCAAGCATTTCACAGATTAGACGCATGAGTATGGTTTCAGGCAAGGCTCCCTCATGTTTCTGCGCATTGGCTGATAAACACTTCAAAGTAAACCGCTCATAAATATGAAATGAAAAGCCGAGGAGTCGTTATGCACAGCTTTGAGATACAAATCTCTTTATTCCCTTCTGAAGTGGGGTTTGATTGACATAATGAGTCATAGATCCTGTCCAGGGACACACTGCCTTTTCCCCTTTTCTCTGGAGACAGGGAGACTTTAAAGAAATCCACTTTAGAACTTGGTGATAGACAGCTTACTTGAAAAAATAATAAAGTTGAATCCTATATTAAATAACTTATTATTTTGTGTTAATGCTGACTTTGACAACCATGACATATGTCAAAGTTTCACTACACATCAGAAAGACATTATTAGCTACAACTCTTAAGAAAAAGATTGCCAAATTTGAAAAAAAAAAAAAAAGAAGGAGTGCCATTATGTCTTTTGTCATATATATTGTTGCTATACAGACTCTTTCTCTGGTAAGAGAAAATCACTACTTAAATTAATTCAGAGAAGAAATCTAAAATCCTGTAAGCCGAAAGGCTATGGGGAGTAATGAAGGGGGATAATTATTGTGGAAAATTCATTTTATAAATAAATATCTTCCAAAAAGGAAAGGATCACACAGTGTAACTTGCTATGAAAAATAGGCTGAAGAACAATTGGAAGTGGAGATTCAATTTAATCTTGCCCACAAGTTCTTAATAATTATCTGTTTGCCTGAAAAAGATAAAAATTTCAACAAGGTCATACAATTTTCAACTAGATCGTATTTTGTAAATTCAAATGACTTACAGAAGCTAGGTAGTTAACATAAAGGAGCTAAGTCAGCTTATTGGTAAAGGCCAATAAGGAGCAGTGGGGGCCTGCAGAAAAAGAAAGAGGGTTTTGATAAGGTAGCTGTTACTCAGCTCCAGTAGATATCTGCCATTCAAAAAGATAGAATTAATGTTGCCCAATTTTGCACTGTTTTTAGAAAAGCCTGAAATCTAGATTCTATATGTTATTTATTTATTTATTTATTTATTTTTTTATTTTTTTATTTATAAATAATGGCCAAAACATGTAATTAAAAAAAAAAAAAAGGACAATTCAAATAAAGTAGGTCTTTGGGCTGCTAGACTTTAGTTTCTGCTCTAGACTTTCTATACTGATTAAAGAAGATTTTATTAAGAAATAAAAGAGGAGGGAAAGAGAATAAAAACCTTAAATCAGAGAATGTTGACACAGGAAGGGATTCTGAACTAATCTACACCAGTGGTTTTCATCTACCTGTCTAGGATCCCTAGGGATTCTGTTGAGAGCCTGCAGTGAGTGAGAAGGACCTGTTTAGAGCTGTCCCTTCCCCCAAACCCCTTCGAACAGAGCAGTTGAGCTTTTTTATTTAAACCATGATGTGGGCCAGAAAATTTTTGAAAACAGCTAATGGGACCATGCCCTCATTTGAGAGTTACCAAGTTACCTACTATCATTCCCCTACCAACACCTAATTGGCCCAGGGTTCAAGATTCCATTAAGTTTCAGGGTCAGATCTCCTTTAATTATTTGCCTAGAGATTTAGTTTGAGAGTCACAGATTTAGTTTGAGAGTCTACTAAAATTAGGAGACAGTTTTCTTTTTATGGTATAGAACCAGATTCTAGAAGGCGGTCGTCCAGCCAGGAACTATCACTGGGCTCCCATGGCATCTAGGTCAGACCATATCTAGTTCTTGTCAACCAAGTGAAGCAGAAGTGATGTGTGTCATTTAAACCCTGGAGTTTAAAAAGCAAATGATCCTCCTCCATGTCTTCTTTCCCATATGATGCAGAAGATCTAGCAATTATAGATTCAAGATGGTAGTGTCACTGGTGAAAGACACCTTGTCCCCACAGCCATCACCTGGAGGAGATGAGCCCAGTCATTAGCATTACTGATTTCTGACTTCACAGGAATGAAAAATAAATTTTGATTGTGGCTAATCCTTTATATACATTTGAATTTCCTTGTCCAAAAATCTATAGCTTTAACCAAAATAATGCAGTCAATATTGAATTGTTTGATGTTGTGTTTTATGGGAAACATCCACAACTATGAGATCCAAAAGATAAAATAGCCACTTTCTCATGGGAACTTGTTAATAACAATAAACTACTATTTAGTCAGACCTATTTTGTAGGAGCAGGAAAATGATATGACCTGCTAAAGGACATGGATTTGGGCAGTAGAAAAGCAGGAACTCAGATTCAGATTTTGGCAGTTCACAAAGCTCTCACAGCCCTACCTATGGTAATTTCTGTTGCAATGTCATGAGTTGGTGACTAAGATTTTATTAAAATCCTTACCAGTCCAACATAATAAAATTTAGCATCATTCTTACATGTCAGATGTTAAATCTCTAATTATTTGTATTATAAATTTAAAAATAAAACAACTTTGACTAATGTACCTCCAAGTAAACATTTGGACATAAAGAAATAGCTCGTCAATATGTAACATTATACTGTATTTCAATACCAGCAATTTATCTTTCAATAACAGCAAAATGTTTTATGAGATGTTTTCATACATATGAGAAAAGGGATAATAGCATAACTTTTTAATAGAAAGAAAACAACAATTACATAAGTTAGCATCTTAAAACTGTCAGATATTCAACCCTAATACAAGCCAAAATAAAAAAGGAGATATGCTATACCTATATGTGTACAGGTACATATACAGTATATATAGTCATACAAATAATAAGGCAGTTGAGAAATTGGAAACGTTAATATACACATCCACAAGAATAACAAGAATCCTCTTTGATTCATCTCCAACTTCTATTAAGACCCACAACCAGCTCATTCTCAAACTAAGAGTGATCATGCAACACAGTGCAAAGGGGCTTTGGAGTCCGACTAAATGAAGTTCAAATCCTCCAGCTTTGTAGCTCTGGGACCCTGGGTCAATTTCCTGGCTTCCCTAAATCTATATTTCCTCATTCATAAAATGAGGATGATAATATCTATCTGTCTTCAAAAATACAGACTAATGCCCACACTAAGGAAACTAAACCTAGACCTTCAGATGATGAACATAAACCATTATAAAGTTAGATGAAAACTAAACCATTGCTTCCTGGGACTGGAGTGGAGAACAAAAATCCTTTGGAGTTGACAGAAATATTCTAAAGTTGTATTGTGGTGATGGGAGTACAACTCTGTTAATTTACTGAAATTCATGCAACTGTACACTTGAAATGGGAGCATTTGTGATTTGTAAGTTATACCTCAATAAAGCTGTTAAAAAATTAAACAAGTTGCATGCAAGTATTTCTATGTGTGTAGCTGAAGGTTGCACCTGTCAGACCCAGAAAATAACAATAGAGTCAACACTTGAGATTTACAGAATGTGGAAAGAACTATTTGAAGCTAATCTACTACTCTCATGTGAATTGAAAGGAGGTAGGATCTCTGGCTATGCAAAGAAAGCAAAATTATTGTAATAGGGTGACTTCTATTTTGATTCCATCACAAATTTTAGTGGCTAAAATATTCCTAGAATAATAGTTTACTCATTAACTTTGCTTTGAAAATCATGAAGGCACAGGTCTCCTGAGAGTCAAACACTATGCTAACCGTGAGGGGAAAAAGAATAGCCTTCCCAAGAATAAATCTATACCAGAATACTTTTCCATCTTGAGGTGTTTTAATCCTCTAGACTGAAAATAGTTTGATTAAAACAGGCTGCACTGGGATCATGCATTCTGTCTCAGTCCAGGAAGAAACAGCTGTCAGTCACATCTCTGTCCTCCTCCTCTAGTCCCTGGAGGACAACGTAAGCAAGCTGTCTCCAGGATAAGCGCTCCTCTGAGAATTGCCAGCTCCTCATGGCCTGCAGCTGAAAAGCAGCCATTCTGCTCATTCGTTCTATTAGCCCTTTGACTTCCTTCCTTCATGCACAAATATAAATATAATGCTTAAGTGAATGATTACTACTGTCCCCAAAGAAATTTCAATTAAACACTTGGAATCCCTAGGAATGGTACCTAGGGAGATTCCCCAAAAGAGCTGCAATTTGTTATGTATTATTAAGTCTGGCTTTGGATTATAAATCTTCTATTTTTTCTTTTCATGTTAGCTGGGGCTTCCAAAGAACCACCTCCCATATGATTTGAACAATTTTCCCCAAACTCTAAGCAGGACAAGCATAATGGAGTTATCCCTGAATAATAAACTCCTGGTCTGTTAAAAAGTTTAAAAGGTGGATGGGAGGATTTCTTTGTCTGCTACCGGAGTGTGGGATGAGATAATCTTTCTTCTCTTCTCAAAAGGAGTGGAGGACATTAGGAAATGCGTGGTGAGTATTGGGGTGGACTCTTTCATGGAGTGTTCAGTGTTTCAACCCACTACAATCCTACAGTATTGTATGCATGGGAGCTGATTACTAGAATTTAAGCTCCATGAAGGGAGTATTTTGTCTAAATGACTTTGGTGTTCTCAGTACCTACAACAGTGCTGGCTATATAGACAGGTTTTCTATACATAAATCTAAGCTGAAGGAAGGGAGGAGTGGAGGAGGGGAGGAAGGGCAGACTTGAATAGAAGTCCCTTGATAACTAGGACAGATGTTTCTGTTCCACGTCTGGCAAAATTTCATAAAACATTCCCTTGGGCCACATTTACTATTGTATTATTTTGGAAGAATTTACCTAAGAACCAGATACTTGATAAAACTTATGTTATGCTATCCTTTTTCTGATTGTTTGTTGTGTTTTATTTACTGTGTTTTGTTCAGCTGAATTAAATGATCAGAGCTAATTAGACTATACTCAGAAGAAAAAATTCGTTTTCCAAAAACAAAAAACAAAAACAAAAACAAACAAAACAAAACTCAACAGAGTCAGTGGATTGTCAAATAACACTCTCTCCTATGATGACATTCTATGATTCATCTTCTTTTGGTGTGTCCAAATATAGTTTCTAAAGAAATCAAGAATATTAGTTCTTTTCCAGTACTGTAGCTTATATCAATTTTTTAAAGTATTATTAAAAAAATTGAGAGGCCACTGAAAAACCTTATTTCTACCAAAGGCAATGTCTGTATTAATATCTCTCTTCAAGTATTCATTCTCCTACTAAAGAAGCAGTTTCAAATCTTCAGCAAATAATGATTAAAAAAACTTCAATTGAGACACAATGTAAATAAATTTTCTCATTTTAATTCCAATTTTCTGTTATCTGCAATTGTTCCTGGTCTCCAAACTCAACATAATGAATACATAAATGATAAATGATTGAAGGTGAGCTTTTTGACATTGTGGCTACACTTTTGTCCCCTAACAATGAAAGCTATGTGCTCCCAGCACTTGGTCATGGGCTAACTGATATGTGCAGCCACCAAAGCTGGAAGGGAGGGAGGGTCTGTGAACATTGGTTTCTCACCTAGTAGTGATATCAACACTTGCTACCCTGCAAGCGGACTCTTTGCTCAACTCATGGAACCCTTAGTGATGCCTGCTTTTGAACAACTGACTCTAAAGCTAAGAGAAACATCTCTTAGGAATCAAGTCTCTGTGTCCTCTGTAAAATACTCATCAGTAATGTAGCAAGAAAATGCTTAAGATAGCTGAAATTCTCTTTTTACCATCAAAGGAGGCAGCATTTCTAGCCGTTCTGTCTCATGGCCTGGGACACCAGGAGGACAAAGGAGACGTGTGACAGGCTGATTTTAGTTCAAAATGGGCATTGTTTACCTACCTCGCACCCTGATATAAAGGCTGCAATGTTCCTTTTTTTTCTTCTAGCTCAGGATTGAGGATTATTACTCCAAGAAATTAGAAAGCAGACATGACATCTTAATCCCCTCCAAGTTTCTGCTGTGCCCTACCTTCCAGGATGTTTTTCCTTGTCACCAATCCCAAAAATCAGCAAGAGGGAAGAGGAAGGAATGAGACACTGAGTTATGAGAGCCAAAGTTCCTGGGCAATTGCCAGGAAGGTTAAGGCAACACAATCATATTAATGACTTTCTTTGGGAAACCTATATTTTCATTTTTAGTATCACTTGAATGGATATATTCTTGGTGATTCATCCAAAGCTGTGGATTTTATTTTCCTCTAAATAAAGGAATAATCAATCAATAATAATTTCCCTTTGTACACTTGAGTTCCAAGCAGAGACGAATTTCTTTTCAAAATTTCTTGATTCTACCCAGTGAGTCTTAGATTAAAAATAGCAAATGTGGGGCGCCTGGTTGGCTCAGTCAGTTGAGCGACCGACTTGGGGTCAGGTCACGACCTCACAGTCCATGAGTTCGAGCCCCGTGTCGGGCTCTGTGCTGACAGCTCAGAGCCTGGAACCTCCTTCAGATTCTGTCTCTCTCTCTCTCTCTGCCCATTCCCTGCTCATGCTCTGTCTCTCTGTCTCTCTGTCTCAAAAATAAATAATAAAACATTATTTTTTTTAAATAGCAAATGTAATTTGGATGGCCATGCCCTCAGCCACCAAAATGCTTTACTAAATCAAAGTTTCTTCTCTCTGCAGTTGTATATATACATACATGTATGGTGCATATATTCTTGAAGTAGTTGAATTCTGATTCTAGTTTTGCAGCTACATAAATAAATAAGGTCAGATAAGTCACTTTACTCAATATTAAGATGATGAACTTAAATAATAGTTTTTAAGATTCCTTTCAGGCCTAAAATTAATATATTTTATGATGAATGTAATTATTACAATAAATATTTGCCTCAGTGATACTGCCATCCCATGCACTCTGCAATATGACATTTCTTACAGAGATCTGCCAAAAGGCAGATCACTGTGACACAAAGTTTAAGAAAAATGAAACCAAAATACAATTATCTCAGACTATTTAATTAATAATGATCTTATTAAGGAACAAATTCCTTTATTAATTCATTTTCTAATTCAACAAATGCATTTAGTTATCAATTCTAGTTTGATTTCTATTTTCCTCACACCCGAGTAAACTGAAAAAGAAAGATACCTTCTCCTGAACTACAACAGAAGCGCAGATTTGTCATAGTTAAATAACTCCAATTCTAGAGGTCCTAGTAGGTAAAGCCAAACATCTGGAAGCAACATATAAAATTCATATAGTTAATAAATGAGAATGAAACAAAGTATGGCATTTCCATATTGTGTGGAAGAAACATCAAGTTCTCAATGGCCACCCAATTCTGTAGCTAAATTACAACACAGAATGGAGGACATCAAATCATATCTAGATTTTGCTTTCTAATACTGTTCTCAAACAAACAAAACTAACAATTCCCTTTGCAGAAATGGCTGATTCCAAGGCTGGAGCAGAAAATATACAAAAGCCTGGAGTATCCTGTAATATCAGAAAGTGAGAAAATGCTGGAAACAAAATAAAAACCCACAATGGTGGGTGTATGTCCCAGGGACTCAAGAGCCAACTAAGAACTCTCAGGGGCCAAACTGGAACACTATGGTCGACAGAGCAAATCAAGTAGTACTGACTTATAACCTAAAGTATAAAGTAAGTACCCAGGAGTCTGTATTGACATAAATGAAAAATGAATAAATACATAAATATAGAGGGAAACAACTCTCTCAAAACAGAAGGATTCCAAGTCATTTATGTGGACACTCTGCACTGAATGAAGTGGAATAGAACTTCTCACTCCCTAAGTGTAAGGTACTTTCTTTGAAACACTTCAAAAGAAATTCGTGTGTAGTACCCTTCTTTTAAAATGTACATTATAGAAAGGAAGACAAAAACAATAATTTTATAGTGAAGTACTTTTAAAAACACTAACTCGGTCAAATAATGATCAGGGTTAATACTAACAGCGATAAGTCATGTTGAAAGAATATGCTCTTGGGGCACTTTGGTGGCTCAGTCTGTTGAGTGTCTGACTTTGGCTCAGCCCATGATCTCACGGTCCATGGGTTCAAGGCCCGCTTCAGTGCTGACAGCCCAGAGCCTGCTTTAGATTCTGTGCCTCCCTCTCTCTCTGCTCCTCCCCTGCTCGTGCTCTCTCTTTCTCTCTCTCAAAAATAAATAAACATGAAAAAAAAGAAAGAATGTGCTTTTGAAATGAGATGATGAGAAAGGCACTTTTACCTCTATATCCCTCCTACTAAAATACATTACCACACTCTAATGAGGAGAAAAATATCGGACAAATCTCAACCAGGGCTGTTCTATAAAATACCTGACCAAACCTCCTTAGAACTGCCAAGGTCATCAAACATAAGGAAAGTCTGGAAACTGTCACAACCAAAAGAAGCTAAAGAAGATAGGACTACTAAATATGATGTGGCATTTTGCATAGGATCCTGGACCAGAAAAAGGACATTAGGGGAGAATGGAGAAAATCTGAATTAAGTATGAACTTTAGTTAAAAATAATGTATCAGTATTGGTCCGTTAATTGTAACAATGTGCCATACTACTGCAAGATTTTAATAATAGGAAAAATTAAGTGTGGGGTATACAGGAACTCTCTGTACTATCTTTGCAATAATTCTATAAAATAAAACATTTTAAAAGTTTAAATCCTTTTAAAATAGAAAAGTTTATTTAAACATTTTGGTCCAAATGTGTTCTACTATGTCATCCTATCCAGAAAAAAAAAAAAAAAAAAAGAGAGAGAGACAAATAAAAGTGATAGAAAAGTGGGAAATTATCAGTATTTAGGGAGATGAAGTGGAGATACTATTTGGTTAAACATAAATTTTACTTTGTTTCTTTCTTTCATTCTTTCTTTCTTTTTTTAAACCACAGGTAAATTAGCCAAATAATGTCTCAACTGTAACTTAGCCCCCAATCACAGGTGCCACTCTTTGGTTAAGAATAAGAGATCTATAGGTTATCTTAAACAATTACATGATTACTCCTTCATGAAATTTAGGACAGAAGGTTCCTTCAATCATCTGAAATGTGAAATACTTCATAAAAGTTCATGTACTACCTTCATATGAATCATTTAACAGGGTAGTAGTAACCAGATGACTGAAATGTTCACAGAAAATTCAAGAAACAACAAAAAAAGCAGTTAAATTTATTCTTTGCTGAAAGAGGTACATGGTTCAGTTTAAAAATATCAAATAAATAAATCTAGTGATATCCTGACATTTTGGGGGAAAAAAAGAAAAAAAATACTTCAGCAGGAGCAAGAAAGGAAATATAATTTACTCTTCGGACAAACCAACAGACTAATTGTTTGACCAATAGATACTGAGCTAAAATGAAATAAAATCCTATTTCTAATTTTAAAACATAAAAATGGAAGGAAAAAAAAACAAACCATGCAATTAAATTAGAACAACTCAAGGAGGAGCTTGCCATGACCTGTTCAAGAAGAAATGGCACACACCTATCACTTATCTAAAGTTAGACCCAAACAAGAATAGCAGAGACCCGGGAAGCTCACTGACAATATCTTCAGGGATGGCCTCATACTGAATAAGAATCTGTAGTGTGTCAGCAGAACTGCCTCCATTTTGCAAACGGAGAGGGAACAGAGGAAAGATGAGGAGTGACAGATGAGCAGGTTCCCATTTCTACATCCTTCTTACTTGCCTTTTTTAGAACCTTGTTGAAATAATCTTTTTTTTTTCCTTAAAAAAGCCTATTCAGGAATATTTTAGGTTATAAATCTTGACAGTATTTACTAACAATTTTTAGAGCACATAAGTTTAATAATTTGCCAATATAATTAATATGGCTTATGCCACTGTAGCACCAATCCACCAACATGCACTACATTATTTCGACAGTGTCATTCTCAAAGTCTATATTCAGTCAAACTTTATCAAAAATATACTATGTGCTATGGACTGAATTGTGTCCTCCCTCTCAAATTCATATGTTTAAACCTGGATCCTCCATGGGCTTAAATTAGACACAGGGCATTGAAAGGGATGGTTAAGTTAACATGAGGTCATAAAGGTATGGTCCTGATGCAATAGAACTGGTACCCTTAGAATAAGATGAGACACCAGTGGTCTCTCTCTGCTATGTAAGTACACAGCGAGAAGGTAGCTATCAGAAAGCTGGAAAAAAAAGCTCTGAACCAGAACCCGACTCTGCTGGAACCCTTATCTTAGCTTCTGGCCTCCAAAGTCCAAGAAAATAAATAAGTTCCTGCTGTTTAAGCTACCCAATCTATGGCATTTTGTTATGACCATTTAAGGTAACTAATATTATATAGGCAACTTAGAGTGGTCTCTATGTAATTGGGGTTTTCTTCCTTCTTTTCTGGGGGGAGGTGGGTTCTCTTCCTTCAAGGTATATGGTAAAATTATACTTCCTAAACCTCTCTTACAAATAGGAAAAAACACCTGGTATATTTCAACCAGTGAAATGTCATCATGAGTGACATTTGTTAATTTCAGTGAGCATCTTTAGTAAGAAATCAAGCATGATTCTCCATGTTTTTTTTTTTTTTTTTGCCTCTGCAAATGCAGTGTTCCAGATGTTCAAGTCTTTATCAGCTATATGTCTGAGTGAGGACCATGAGAAGCAAAGTCCCTAGTCAACCCACAATGGACACAGTGTGATTTAGAAATAAACTTGTGGGTTTGTTTTTACGTTTATTTATTTTGAGAGAGTGACAGAGAGTGTGCAAGTGGGGGAGAGGCATGAAGAGGGAGAGAGACAGGGCGAGGGAGAGGGAGAGGAAATCCCAAGAGGCTCTGCACTGTCAGTACAGAGCCTGATGTGGGGCTTGAACTCACGAACCATGAGCTCATGACCTGAGCCAAAATCAAGAGTCAGATGCTTAACTGACTGAGCCACCCAGACGCCCTTAAACATGTGTTGTTTTAAGTCACTGACACGTTCCATTACTAACTGAGAGCAAACTTAGTTCTGCAGGGGAAAAAAAGTAAAGCAAACAAGCAAGCAAACAAAAAAACTTAGCCCTATAGGAGGGAAAAAAGAAAAGCAAACAAGAAGGAACTTTGTAATGCTCTCTTGTAGCTCGCGGAATAACCACTGCAAGCATATATATTACAGATACAATACTAAATACAAATGATTAACCTTTGTAACAACCTAAAGTGTTTCTAACTATCAACTGATATGATAACCTACTGGGAAAGCACAAAATGTTATTTTTGCATTAACATTTTATTAAAAATATCTATCCAGATCCAAGATAATTTTGGAATAGCATTTCAATTTCATCTCATCTTGTTGAACATTATTTGCAAAGTCTTTATTATTTATAAAGGTAAACAGAAGATTAATCTTACTTGATTTATGATAAAACATCCTGACACGTATTGAGATTGACATTCAAACTGGTCATATTTGGGGGCGCCTGGGTGGTTCAGTTGGGTTAAGCATCCAACTCTTGGTTTGGGCTCAAGTCACGATCTCACGGTTTGTGGGTCTGAGCCCTTCATCAAATTTTGCACTGACAGTGGGGAACCTGCTTGGGATTCTATCTCCCTCTCTCTTTATGCCCCTCTCCTGCTTGCACTCTTTCTCTCTCTCTCTCAAAATAAATAAATAAACTTACAAGAAAAATACATTGGTCGTATTTTGGTGTGAACCTTTTATATTCCCAAGGCTAACTTAGTCTCCTTCCTCATTGCCACTTTCTGACATCACCTCACCATTGTGAACAACCTACGTCACCCTCAGTGGCCACATTATTTTGTGACATCAATTCTTTACACAATGAGCTTCCTCTGCCTTGAAGTTTTTGTATCCCCCCATTCACAACTGGATGATGACTATTCATTCTATAAGATTCACCCTGCATGTCAACTGCTCTGAAAAATCTTGATCAAAATCTCCAGCAAAAATTAGCTCCTTCTTTAGATTCCCAAATCACTTTGTGGCTACCTTTATTATAGCACGTATTCCCCTTAATTATAATTTACCTGTTAATGTGTCTGTTCATTTTATTTTTAAATTCTAAGTGAGCTGAAAACATCTCTCACTTACTGAATTAATGTAGCTACAATATACTTGTGGAATGATTGGGTGAAAGTGTAAAATTAGAAATTGTTTCTGCCTGAAAATGTTGGATACTGAATAAAGTATACTCATGTTCATAATGTTTAGTTTAGTTTTTTTTTTCCTTAATCGTCAAAGGGAAACAGGTTGCAAGCTCACCTGCTTTTATTTTTCTTGTTTCTGTTCTGTTATACATGCTTTTATAACACAGGAAGTTTAGGTATACTAGCATTTTAATTTGCTGGACTATGCTTTGTAATCACTGATTAGAAAGAATACAAGGAGCCTTAGAAGTCTCTACGGTTCTGTCCAAATTCCCCTTTGCAAACTTCTGATATGATTTATATTCCTCAGGTAATAAAGGAGCTTTCCTCAACTTTCTTCACAGCCAGACTACTGAACCTCTTCATTCTCCATCTCTATCACTCCTGTGGGCAAGAACAAAAGAAGAAAAAAAAAAAGCTAGGGAACAGAGATGCCTTTTCATGCTCTTAATCAAAGGTCTGTAGCTGCCTGAACTTGGCCTACACTCCAAGCAGCTCTCCCAAGTAGGGACAGTCCAGATCAGCTGGCTACAGTGGCCAGCAAAAACAGAGGAACTACAAATTACTGCACCCACTCTATATCCTAGTTCTCCACTCTGACAAAACAACAAAACAACAACAACAACAACAACAACAACAAAAAACAACAAACAAAAACACACACAGAAATCAAAAAGACTGACATCAGATGACAGGGTGGAGAGATTATTGTGGGTGCAAGTACAAGTTTACATCTGTTGCAGTTTGGGAGTGGGGAGAAATGTATTGAAAACTCTTTAGGGGGCAGCACTGCACAGGTGTTGGCATTGGTAAGATGGGGGTTAAAATTAAACTCCATCACTTGTGAATGTCAAGAAGTTACTTCACCTGATAAGCCTTCATTTCTTCATTTCTGAAGGTGAAGGGATCGTGATAGCTCCCCAGTTATGCTTGAGTTGACTCAGAGAGGTGTTGAACACAGCATGTGGCATACGGATCACACCTCACTCCCATTGAGGCGTATATGTGTTATTTGGCCCCTTAGATGAATATACAGGATCAGAGCCTTTGTTATTAATAACCATTGGCATTAAACTAGCAACTAATAATAGTTTTATTGGTTTGATTTGTAGGGATAATATAGGAAAATAGCTGGTATAGAATTTGGAAGAGGAGAATTTGAGGCATGGCTTAACCTCTAAGTAGCTGTATTATGATTCACAAGTCTGTCTTCTAGTTTCAATTTCCTCATCTTTACACCAAAGGGGTTAAAGCAATTGGTCTCATGTATAGCACTAATGTTTGACTCTCTTGAATAAGCCAGATTCTCTTACGTTGCATGCAAAATGAAATAGTGAGAATAATGGAGGTGGAAGGGAGAGGGCATGTTCACAAACAGGTGTCACACAGCAGAAGGGTGCTGGTCAACCAAGTTAAAATAGGCAAACAGTGTTCACAATAATTTGAGAGGCTCTAATTTGGCAACACACAAGTTGAATTTCTATTCAACAATGGATTTTGTCACCTTTCTCTTCTGTTACATTTTTAACCTCTAAGCCCTCCACAAATTCTGATTTCAAAAGACAAAGAGGGCTTTGGTGACAACTGCAAAACGCTTGCAAATCAGAGCCTCAATTCAGTGCCTTTTTTAAGATATCAGCAGAGATTGCCACTACAAATAACATGCCCATGTATCATAAGAGGAGCCATTACTATGACAATGAAATGTACCGACAGCATGTTAACACAGAGTTACAGGGCTAAAAGAGATTATAAGCACAACGGAAGAAAGGAATCAAAAAAAAAAAAAAAAAAGGGAAGGGAAGAGGAAAAGGAAAGAAAAAGGAGAGAAGGAAAAGAAAGGAGAGGACAAGCCATTACTGAATGGGAATTCCTAGAACAGTAAATGAATTGTCTGTTTGGCCAAATCTAAAAAGTGTCACTTAACTCCAACTTTCAGAGAGAGATGGGGCTCATGCATATGCTACTTATTAATTTTATACCATGAAATGTATGTGAAAATAAATTGATTTTATTTTCAAAAGACAAACTTTTAATATTAACATTGAAGGCATATTTTAAAGTTCCTCAAGTACCTTTAAGGAATTTTAAGAAAGTTTCACTGTTCTTAAATAATTCAAATGGTGACTATTGGTATGTTTAAGGTTAGTTGATGTTTTTAAGTTTGGTTAAGATCATGGGGCCAGAATTTAACTTCTTGGGCTATAATGCAACTCCATTATTTTGTTTGTTTAATTCCAGTAAAGTTAAAATATAGTGCTATATTAGTTTCAGGTGTACAATAAAGTGAGTCAACAATTCCATACAACACGCAGTGCTCATCACTTAAAATGTTCTTAATCCCCTTCACCCATCTCTCCTATTCCCCTACTTGCCTCTTCTCTGATAACCACCAGTTTGCTCTCTATAATTAATAGTCTGTTTTATTGGTCTCTTTTATTTTTTCATTTGTTTTGTTTGTTAAATTTGACACGAGTAGAATCATATGGTATTTGTCTTTCTCTGACTTATTTCATTTAGCATTTTACCCTCTAGATTCAACCATGCTGTTACAAATGGCAAGATTTAATTCTTTTTTATTATTGAGTAATATTCCAAGGTGTGTATGCGTGTCTGTGTGTACACACACAGACACACACACACACACACACACACACACACACACACGCTACATGTTTTTATCCACTCATCTGTCGATGGACACTTGGGTTACTTCCATATTTTGGCTATTGTAAATAAAGCTGCAATATACATAGGGGTCCATGTATCTTTTCAAGTTAGTGTTTTCATATTCTTTGGGTAAATACCCAGTAGTGGAATTACCGGACCATATGGTAATTCTATTTTTAATTTTTGAGAAAAATCTATACTGTTTTCCATAGCCAACTCTGCTCTTTTCTGACTGTGTGAACTTCAGCAAGCTTCATCTTAGCTTTCTCATTGTCAAATGGAGATAATCAAAGTATTCCATTCACAGGTTTTGGTGAAGTAATAAATAAAACAATTCATAAAAGCACTGGACATAGTAGGCACATAGTACGTAGTCAATAAATATAAGCTGTAATTATTACTAGAGCTCAAAACACTTTAAAATGCTATATATTTTGTGATAAAATATGTATGCACATCAACTCATAATCAGATACAGAAAAGATAAAGTATATCGCTGACTTAATAACTTTATTATAACTCCATTGAAACTATTTACTCCAACACAGCCATCATATAGAGTGAAGCCAAAGTAACCATTGGATTACTAAGTCTAGAAGGTGAACTGTTACACAGATTTTCTAAAGCTCCTTGATTTTCGAAGGGACCAAGCTTATTCCAGCCTTGCTCTTCTGAGTCTTACCTTTTTAAAAAAGTTTATTTATCTGAGTGATACAGTGAGCATGCCCATGTGTGAGCTGGTAGGGGCAGAAGAGGGAAAAAGAGAATCCCAAGCAGGCTCAGCACTATCAGCACAGAGCCTGATATGGGGCTCCAACTCACAAACCTTGAGATCATGACCTGAACCAAAATCAAGAGTCAGACACTTAACCAAGTGACATCCCCAGGTGCCCCTAGAGTCTAACTTTTAAAGACATTATCTTCCCCACCATGCAAGTGTATGTACATCCCCCACCTTGGAGCAAAGGGGCAATAATATCAAATATATCCACACAACCACAAACTAGAAACTAACAGTCTCCCATCTCTCTCCAACCCCACTGGAAGTAGTCTATCCAGTGCTAGCACCACGAAGCAGCCCTGAAAGAATGTGCCTTATATTACCTGGTCCAAGGACACAGAAAATAGTGATAACTCCCAAACTCTTTGCAGTTACTTTTTAGTTAAAAAATCAAAGAGGTTGGGAGAAAGGATCTCTGGTAAAAATGTCTAAAATATTTATTTTTCTAATAAAAATAATGATCTTTATATTAATAATAACAACAACAACAGCTACCACTTAATATATATACTAGGTATGGGGTGCTTGGGTGGCTCAGTCCATTAAGCTTCTGACTTGGCTCAGGTCATGATCTCACCACTCGTGAGTTTGAGCCTCACGTTGGGCTCTGTGCTGATAGCTTAGAGCCTAGAACCTGCTTCAGATTCTGTGTCTTCCTCTGTCTCTGCCCCCAGCTTGCTGTCTCTCTGTCTCTCAAAAATAAATCAACATTAAAAAAAATTTGGGGAGGCGCCTGGGTGGCTCAGTTGGTTAAGCGACTGACTTAGGCTCAGGTCACGATCTCATGGTTCGTGAGTTCGAGCCCCACGTCAGGCTCTGTGCTGACAGCTCAGAACCTGGAGCCTGCTTTGATTCTGTGTCTCCTCTCTCTGCCCCTCTGCCTCTGGAGCTCTGTCTCTGTCTGTCTGTCTCTCTCTCTCTCAAAAATAAACATTAAAAAATTTTTTTCAAGTTAAAAAAAAAACTAGGTGTTTCTTTAACAAATTTATCTAAAGGTTACATCATTAAACAACCTTACAGTGCTTGTAGGGGTCCCACAGCTAGAAATTGATGATACCATAGCCCTGAAGCCACTAGGATGTTCCCTGTCCCATTTTCTTTTATTTGCCCTAATAATCCATTAGTAATTCAGCCTAGTTTTCTTGTTCCTCAGTAAAGCCTTTATCCAATTACTTTTCATCTCCTCGTCCATTTTACTTACTGCCTCTATCACTGATACAAGAACTGCCTCTATCACTGATACAAGATTTCTTTTATCTTTGTTAATGACCTATTGCTTCATTTTGGAGTTTCTATTGCATGCACAATTATTTCTGGAGTTTAAATTCACATCCATTTCTTCCAGAGTGTCACACTACCTTAAAAAAAATCCTCACCTGGTTTTACACTTGTATTTGCACATAATTCAGAAGATGAGTTTGTCTCTTCAATTTGGGACTCAGCCATGCCTATATGCAGTACCTTCTATTCCTGGCTTCCTTGATAAGTGTGTCTCTATAGAATATTATTATTTTACTGCAATGTGTAGGACATGAAATATACAAGATAACTAACTGAATCAACAACGCTGAAAGACTATTCATAACTACTCAGATGTTCAGTGCTTCCATTTTCACTGTTGAGCTAATTAGTTTTTTTTTTTTTTTTGTGATTAGTGTTTATAAACTCAACCCAGTACAAGCAAATAAAATACTGCACAGGATATTTCTGAAGTGATAGGTCACATTAAGAATCCTATGGAATGAATGCAAGCTACTCATGGGGATGGAACTGGGGCAAAGCCAAACGTCCCGTGCCAGATAAAATGAATTCTCCTCTCCCGACCATCTCCCCTGCAATACTGAAGCCTCTGGTTCAGTTGTCACAAAGCTGTTCTCCAGGGAACAAAGCCTGTTTCTGTTGAGGTGGGTGCAGCTACCAGCAACGGAGCCCTCACCATGATTCAAGTGCAGTTTAGACGTGCTAGAGGCAAAGGAAGCAATTTTCACAAAGAATAGCAGGAGCTATCTATACAAATGTAGAACAACATAAAAAAGCATAAAAGGTATTGATAATTAATTTAAAATACCATAAGGAAACCATAGCTAGAGTGAGGGGAAAAATAGAGCCTGAACAAAGACAAACAGAACTGCTGAAGCCATGAAAGAAAGTGCCCCAACACTCTGGACTGCAATTGCAACGCCCAAATTTTTTCCTGTAATTATGGTTCTACTTATCCCATCTTAGATTCATAGAAAAACTTGAGTGGATAGGGAATTATGTCATGCTGGGAATATAGAAATAAGTTTGAACAAATTGCCCATTTGTGATTATTTAAATAAAACATCATAATTGGAATATGTTGGTCGATAAAGGCAATTTTTTTCCTTCTTTCTCTTTTGTATAAGAACAATACACTAAATGCTATCTTGATTTTTTTTAACTGCATTTCTGTAAATACAGTATTTAATGCCAGGTGCCCCCTCAATTTTACATTGTGATAGGCTACATAAAAGGAGGAGTAAATGCACTCCAAGTTGTTTTACACACCACTTGGGCTCTGACAAGTCATTAAGAACATTCTCTACTTGGGTATTGTCTTCCATGACAATTATATGCAGCTTGACTCAGTGGTACTCACATATAATGGGTCTCACTTTTACCACTTTTATTTCAACTGTGGTTCACTTGTTACTTACGTTTATATTCGCTGCTTTCACAGACTCTTTAAAAATATATCTCCCAAATGGAAGAGGTTCCCCTTCTCTTTTACCCCAAAACAAATTATACTCCCTTTTGCTCCCAACAAAGAAAAGATAGTTTTTGGTTATCGAATAATGATAGAACTTTCTGTACTGAGTTTTTCTCAGATGTGGCTAAAGAGGTGTAGATGCCCTGCATCATCACTTCTGCAGGCACACACATGCATCCAGGAAGGTTAAAAGGGCTTGGTCTTATATCCTTAGGCACCATCTGTCTTTCAATCCTGAAAAAGTCCCTAGTTGACAGGATTTTGCAGCTTTTAGATAGATATTTTTGAAATAATTTCTTATTTCAACTAGCATTTGGTAGAATCAAATGAGTTATTTTCTTTTCATAATATCCTTCAATAGATAATAAATGGAAAGTATGATGTAAATGCCCACTGTGAGCAAAGTTTGGGTCTACACACTGGAGGAGACCTGAAGAAGAATGCAGTTGAAACCCTGCTGTCAAAATTAAGGTGAAGACATAAATAAAAACATATGAATGTTAAAAGTGCCAGAAAGATGCTGTGGAGCCTAAATGTTATAGGAACAGTGAGAAAGCAGAAATGATGGTGGGTAGGGGAAACACACACCACGGCCGACCCTTTGTTCTCAGATTTAGACAGGAGCATGAAGGAATTAAACCACCTAAGCCAGCTACTATTTTAGGTCTTAGATCTTGTTGGCCAATGCTTGGTGAGTGGAAGCAATAGATGTCCATAGATGCCCAGCTTCTGCTTGAATCTCTCTTGTGACAGGGAGATCACTCTGTCACAAACTCTACTTCTCTGCATTTTGAAAGCTATTTCCTATGTGGAATCGGAACTATGTGAATATTCTACTTCTACCCCAGAGGTTACACAGTTTATACCTATGTGGCCAAGAGCATGAGATCTGCAGTAAGAGATAATGGGTTCAAATGCAGACCTTGAAGACAACTCTCTGGTGTCCTCTTTCCATGATGTTCTTGTATACCATAAGGTAATAATAATGTTTAGAGAAGTGACATGCTCAAGATCTCATATCTCATTAATGACAGAAATACAGTAAGAACTGAGATACCTGAAAAATCCAGTGACTTTGTCATTATGAAACAATTCAGGAAAATTCCAAGCTTTTAGCAAGGAAAATAACATGTGTTGTTCCCCCCTCCGCCATAACAAGTAGTACCACAGGATTTAAGGTAGATTTTAATATTCCTAATAATTAACTGACTCAAATTCTTGGTGAGAAATTAGGGATATGAAAAACTAAACAAACTGTCTTAATGAGAAAGCAGCTCATTCAAACCAACAGTGATCACTACTCCAAGTAAGAACCCATGATTTCCATTCTCCATATTTCTTTTTCTTCTTTCCATTTCCATTTTCAAAACTGAAGTTTGGCCATTGGATATACACCTTCTAGATGGTTTAATTCAGTAATTTCCTGATAGATTCTTCCTAATTCCAAAGTCTACTCACTTCTACTTCCTCCTTCACACCATTCATCAAACCGCTAACATAAAACACAGAATAGAGTATGATACCTCCCTTCTCATGAACCCCAATTATCTATAGGACCATGTCTAAACCTGTTGGCAAGCTACTCAAGATTTTTTCGAGTAGGCCCAAATCTGCTTACCCAAATCCTGCCTCACCTCACACTGAGAGGGGCTATTGTTGCACAAAGTCAATGAACACTTACTCCTTATATTCCAAATGGTCAATAAAGTTTAGCTATCATAACATTTATCGTGGAAGGCAAAAGTTCTTCCACAACAATTGTCATTTATTTATTTAGTCAACCAATGTGCATTGATCATTATTATAGACACTAGGGATATGCTAACAAAAAATAAAAATAAAAACAGACCTAGTTCTCAATGAATTTCTCTTTCAATGGGGAAACAAACAAACAAACAAACAAACAATAAATAAATAAATAAAATATATACTTTGTTAGTTACTGAGAGATACTAAGAAGAAAAATAAAGCAGAAAGAGAAGATACAGTATACTGGAAAGGAGGGTTTGAATATTTAGGTTGACAACTTACCGGATAATCAACCAGGGAAGATTTCAGTGTGAAGGTGATATATGAGCCAAAAGCCAAGGAAGGTGAAAGACTGCTTCAACTGTTTTTCGAGGGAATTCCAGGGATAGGAAGGGATAGCAAAGGCAAACGCATTGCTGTGTTTTGTATTGTGGAAAGCCAGTATAACTAGTTCAGATTAAGAGGGGAAGACACTAGTAAGAAAATGAGTCCCAGATTCACATCTCTGTGAAGAGCATTTAGGGGTTTGTAGATCATATTGAGGATTTTACGCTTTTCATTGAATGATGTGGAGGACTATTGGGAGGTTTTGAGCAGAAGAATATGTCTGATTTATTAAAAAAAACAGGGTTATACTTGATACTGAGACAAGAACAACTCCGTTTTTACTTTGAACCTTGGCAGAAAGAAAATATGTCATCCCACTACATCTAGAGACTGTATCTGGAAAACCTTCGGATGCATCCATTTTTATCTATCTACACCCTCACTAGCTTAGCCTAAGCCACCATCATTTTTTATCTAATTTCAAACAGTATCATCATAAATGGTTTTCCATCATTAGCTCTTGTCCCCACTTAATCAATTCATTTTGCAGAAATTAAGATGATCAGTTTAATATATGAGACCCTGCAATGGCTTACCTATTGATTTAGAATATAACTTAATTCCTCATGGCCTGAAATGGCATATTGAATTGCTCTATTTCACCATGTTCTCCCTCTCTAATATCATCTCTGTGGCATTCTGAGGTATTCTAGAATTCTTTCCCATCTCTAGACCTTCACACAGTTGTCCCTCAACCTAGAGACTCCCCTTCCCCCCAGTCTTTTGAAATGATAATGCCTTCACTTTGTCCTAATGAAGTTGAAATGATAGTGTGTCAGGGAGGCTTTTTCTGAACATGCTATCTAAAGTATGTCACTCTGAGGACGCCTGGGTGGCTTAGTCAGTTAAACGTCTGACTCGTGATTTCAGCTCAGGTCATGATCTCAGTGTTCTTGGGATCGAACCCCATGGTGAGCTGTGTGCTGACAGCATGGAGCCTGCTTGGGATTCTTTCTCTCCCCCTCTCTTCGTCTCTCCTTTCTCAAATAAGCTTAAAAAAAATTAAAGTATGTCACTCCCTACGGTTCTGTTATAAACCATTCATTCATTCATTCATTCGATATTTATTAAGTGCCTATGTACCAAATACTATCTTATGTACCATTCTTTTCTCTTCATTGCTTTATTCTAATCTGTGACTATATTTCATATTCAATTCCTGCCTTCCCAACTGGACCCCAAACTCCATAAATGTAGGAGCCATGTGTGTTTTGTTCACCATGGCATTTTTTTATGATATGTGACAAGTAATCAAAAATATTTGTAGAATACATGAAGAATGTTATTCAGAATTTGTTGGTTTCTCCTTTAGGCTTCTACAGTAGAAATTAATTCATTAAAATTTCATATCTCAAGTAATTATCAATAGCTCTTTCTTCAGTAGGATGTAGCTAATCTGAGATATAAACGATTTCTTTATCATTACTGTTTCTTTCAAAAAGCCTAGCTTAGTAGTTTCATAAGTATAAACACTTCTTGAATTGAAATGATGACTGAGTAGAGCTTTGAGGTTTTCCCCAGTATCTCAACTGAATGTGTCTTGGGAGACTTGACTTTATTCTGTTTTAAAAGGGTATGTATAAAATTACTAAGATTATTGGTCAGTTCCAGAAGTATAACAACAAAGCAGATGCACTTTCCATGCTTCAAGTCTAAGGGCTTCCCATTATAATTTCAAAAAGTACTGAACTATGGCCTCCAAAAGCCTATAAAATATATCCTGCTTTCTTCACCAAATTCATCTCGTGGGATAATTTTCCTCCCTCATTCACAAAGGTCCAGCCATATTGGTCTTTCTCTAATCATGAACTACGCTGAACACCTTCCCTGCTCAGGCTGGTCCACTGACCATTCCTCTACCCAGAATGCTCTTCACCCCGATCTCCACTGCACAGGCTTCTGCTTCTCCTCCAAGTTTCAGTTCAAATGTTACCTTTTCAGACAGGTCTTTGCAGAAAGCTCAGTCCTTTACTTACTCCTCACCATAGTGCTGTTTAAGTTCTCTATTATTTTTTTTCCTTAATACCACTGAGATTATCTTATTTATTTATAAATTTATGGTTGAGGTCTCCACCATAGAATATAATGTTCAATGCAGCACAAATCTTGGTTTGTTCACTGTTACTTACCATCCTCTCTGTCTAGAACAATGACTGGCACATAGTTGAATGTACACAACAAGTATTTGTGGAATGAATGAACTCGTGCATGCATAATGAGCATATTCCATTAACATATATTATAAATAGTTGGCCAATGTATAGCTCTTGAACTGTGTGTAAGCCAAAATCCACAAGACATAATTAAGAACAGGGGTAGAACAATTCTCAACTCTAATCTGGAAGTCATATAAGTGTCCCTGGATGAGATGTTACTTAAGGAAGAGGAAGAGTGGAGATTTCCTGAAGTAAAGGATGATGGACTCTAATCTGGGCAATTAGTTACTAGATTTGAAGAATTGGGCTTTTCTCCTCTCTAAGTCTCTAGGAACTAGCACACTTCCTGGCTCAAAGAAAATCTACAATAGATGCTTGTTGAATTGATCTGAAATTAGAACAAAAACCTGCACTAGGACATTTGCTGCTATAAACTCCGGCATCACTCAAACTATATTTAAACCATGTTTACTTATTTATAAGTATCATTTAAATAGATGAATATAAATTCTTGTCAGCTAATTTCCAGTGATTTACTGAAATGCTCTATTTCAAAATGTCAAGTGGCCATTAGCAGTAAACCTCCAAGAATTTATCTGCCATAATATTCCTACTTAAACATTGTCATTGCGTTACTTCATTTTATCGGTTTATTTTTAAAAATCTTTCTGAAATCATTGAAAGTTTCTAACAGTAATTCATTTTCAATTTAAGGTGATTAAAATACATAGAGCAGAAATGGAAGGGAAACCCTCTACAGGGATACTAAACATCATTATACCTAATTGCCAGTAGGGGCTGCTAAAGCCAGGCATGTACTTGAATTCATAAGAGTGAAAGGCACAATTTTTGAAATTTGATATCTTATACCAAATTAGGTAAATTCAGTCCATCTCAACCCTTCTGGAGAGTTAGAGAGAAGTTATTTGGCACCTCACTAAATTCATCTTGTTTCCTTTACTCAGTAACTTATTTCTTTTTTTTTTTTTTAATTAAAAAATTTTTTTTTCAACGTTTATTTATTTTTGGGACAGAGAGAGACAGAGCATGAACGGGGGAGGGGCAGAGAGAGAGGGAGACACAGAATCGGAAACAGGCTCCAGGCTCTGAGCCATCAGCCCAGAGCCTGACGCGGGGCTCGAACTCACGGACCGCGAGATCGTGACCTGGCTGAAGTCGGACACTTAACCGACTGCGCCACCCAGGCGCCCCACTCAGTAACTTATTTCAATCATCTTCCTTAAGATATATTTACCTTGTCATTCCAATATGATTAATATCTCAAGGCATTACATATAAAACTAAAAACACAGTCATATTTATTATCTTTCTCTTTTATGTTTATTTATATAATTTTCTTTGGTTCTATCCAAACACAGCGTGAGCCAAATAACTGTTAATTCTCCTATTTAGGTCTTTCTAAATGAGCAGATAAAGAAGGATGGAATCCTATACACTCCCATATCTGCAGTTCACACTTTTATGATTAAATTAGAGTTCTTCTGGGAGAATCTCATGTCCGTGATTATGAGCTCAAAATGTATAGGTTAGAGTATTGACAGAAAATACCTATCCTTCTTTAAGTAGAGACTTAATTGGCAAAGAAGAATCACTGCTTCTGAGGAGTACAGATTGTGAGATAGAAAGTAATCACATATGTGTGTCTGTACTGCTATTTGTAAATTTTAAACCTTAACAACAGTGTGCTTCTCTCCTAGAATGCATACAGCTCTATCACTCAAAACTAAGTTGTACAATTGAAAGGTGAATGAAAGCTACAAAGGACTCATATAATGGCTAACATTGACTGAGTTCCTACCATGGACCAATCACTGTTTTCAGTACTTTCCATAATCTATGTCTAATCTCCACAACAACACTTCAAGGTAAATATTATCTTCACTTCACCATGAAAACCTGGACTTACAGTTGGGTGACCAACTTACTCAAGGTCACAATCTAATAGTATCATAGCTAAGAAGAATTCAAACTTAAATCTCTCAGACCATTATACAAAATGTTCTCTAACTTGATCTTGCATCAGAATAGTCAAGTGGGCCTGTTAAGACCCAAAACACTGGATCTCATCTCCATAGTTTCTGATCAGTTGGCCTTGGGTGGGGCCTGATGATGTGTACTTCTTTCAAGTTCAAAGGTAATGATGTTGCTGATCCCAGACCACATTTGGGGAATTATTGTCCCACATCATGCTCTTGGTTAGAATGTCAAGTCCTGGTAGTAAGATTAACTGAATACTGGTCTTATTCCAGAGTTTTGTATATATTTAATATGAAATTTAAAATATATCAACATAACATTTATCAAAATATTTATAGATGTTATTTCTGGAATTTCAGTGAGTTTTAGCTTTCATTATACTCTTGTAAATTATTTGACTTTTAAAAATTGAGCACATATAATTTTCATTATTGGCAAATAGAAATCTGATTGCATTTTGGAAAAAAAAATAAAACAAAACCCTCAAAAGTGTGACATTTACAGAGGTGGCAGGATCTCAGCACCTTTCCTAGGGAGAATATACATACACACAGACACACATAATATATACATACACACAATACATACACAAGTAGGAGCGTGCACATGCGCGCGCACACACACACACCCTAATCTACAAAAAAAAAAAAAAAGATAAAAACTTCAGTTTTCAGCCCAACCTGCTTAGTTGTCCCCAATAAATTCACTGTTTCAAATCTTACTTTCCTTATCTGTAGATTCAGAAGATTGGGCTAGAATCATAGTTAAAGGACTTTTAAAAGACTGGATAGTCTCAAAAGTTTAGTCCAGCTCTATATGCTATACTAATGTAAATCCTCCTTTCAGAATGTGAAGGAGAAAAAGGCCAAATATAAGTCACTTTTCTATGTGAGGGTCATTTAGATGAGACCAGAACAAACTGAAGGGTGTTGGACAAGGTGCTTAAAGTTGTGGGGCCACTTGGTCAAAATGCCTCCGCTACAGTTTTACATTTTTAAATGATATCATATTACATAATGATAGCACATGGCCATTTCTATTCTGCAAATTATGCCAGCTAAAGGAAATACCCTGGTATTTATGAGATGCTTAGTGCATCTGTCACCATGACCTTATGGCCCAAATCAAAGTGATCGGAGCTATTAAAATGATTTCCCTATTTGGCTGAATTTTAAAGACTATAGTTTTGAAGTCAGTGGCAGATGACCTACTAATGGTATTTAATGGTTCTCTCAACAAATTGTGAAGTACCTTGAATGACCCACTAGTTAAGTACATAAAAGGAAAATTCCAGCTTGAAACATCAAATCTTTCATTCCCTCCTGTTTTTCTTTTGGACAACAGCATTTTATTTTCCACCTTCAAGGAGGAATGGGGAGAGTAACAAAGGGAGTAAAAAGGGAATTAAAATTTCTTGAGCACTGATCTAAACATGTGATATGAACCATGGTATCTGATCTTCACAAAACCACAAAAGAAGAAAATTTTATCTTCATTTTGCAAATGAGGAAAAGGTGAAGAGAATTTGCATAACTGAGGTCACATAGCCAGAGAGTACTGCTGTGAAATTTGAATGGCATCTATCTGAATCTAGAGTCCAAGTGTTTTCATGATGCTTCCCAGAAAGAGAAAAATGCTGACATTATGCCTCCTTGATGTAGGTGGGTAAAAGGGACAAGATGGGACCCGGAATCTGCTAAAGCTGGGATGTAACACGTGGTGAGCCCTTTAGACATGCTCTTCGGGTTTCATGTCTGTGTTAGTTTATTTGTTTTTTACAAATGTTTTTCAGCACTTAAATAAATGAGCTCATGAACAAGTAAATCAAAGAGAATCGAGAAGTTATAAAAGCCAAGGCAAGAGATTCAATGTCCAGGCAGACTTTAAGGGGAAATAAACAAATAAAGGGTTAAACAGGAAATGCCACCTTGAGCTGAAATACAAGAAAACCATAACACAAAGAAGGCACAGATAACAGAATAAATTGCCCAAACTAGCCTTAGCTGCCTTTATTTCCTCTACCTTAGCAAACAACCTAATCATGGGCCTGGAAACAAGGAACAAACAGTTGTCTGAGGAACCAAAGTCAAGGAAAGTTAGAGCACACAAATTCCTGCCAAATAATTTTGTCACCCTGGGAGTTGTGATAAGTCCTACAAGGCTCATGTCTGCAGGAGGGGAAAAAATGTCCCCACTCTACATAACATTAACTTCAATATAACTTCTGGGTGATCCCTGCCTATCAGCCTCCACATAGAAAACAGGAAAAAGGCAAGAGAGAGAGAGACAGAGAGAGACAGAGACAGAGAGACAGAGAAGCTTGAAGAATAACTCCCATTTCTTTTCCCATCCTGGTGTGAATGTCCCTAAAATGCCCTATTATTTTTTTTCTTTTCCTGTTTTGATACATTGACCAAATAAATGAGCTTCCATTTTATTGTTGGATTAAATATTTTTCATTTTGTGAATATGGATCACAGCTAGAACTGTAATATAATTTCTGGTGAAGAGCATCAATTTTTTAAAATACAAGTCTTTTTGACTTACATAGCAATTTTCTAGTCTCTTCTCACTTGCAACAAAGTTCCTTTGAAAATGGAGAATTTATTTCAGGGGACCTAAATAATCAGGAAGTAGGAACTGTTTATCCTAAGGAGGAGAGTTTAAAGAACAAAACAGGGAATCAGCATTGCAGATGGGTTTCAGATGTGTTTTTGTCATTATAGGAAGAGGTCCCTCTGAATATAAAAGGGATACTTGAAAATGAAGGTCTGAACAAACCCCAAAAGAAGTTCTTCTATAGCGCTACACCCTGAGCGATCTGCCTCTGAGTCCACCCAAAGACAAGGCAAGAACTGGGATGTGTTTTAAGACAGGATTCATCTTCATATTTAAGAATCTGTTGATCCAGGTTTTCTTCCTGAATGAAGTCCGTTTCCTTTTTTGAGTCCTAACTATATTTTGATGTTTTGGTTTTTGTACTGCCTAGAGCAGTTTTAATGCATCAATTTTTTCGTACATATTTTAGTTCCATTTGACTATAAGCCTATCCATTCAACAAATACTTTATTGAGTATCACCTATGTGCCAGAAGACAAACATTATTAAGATAGACTGAAGACTTGTATCTTACTTGATTTTGATTTTTCTTCATATGATTTATCTTCACATGATAAAAAGAAAATAACTTCTATTTCCTAGAGCTGCTGTTCGAATCAAATTAGATAATACA
Source organism: Lynx rufus (assembly GCF_022079265.1). NCBI lineage: Eukaryota > Metazoa > Chordata > Mammalia > Carnivora > Felidae > Lynx > Lynx rufus. The sequence continues at coordinate 181,764,850 of NW_025814823.1, forward strand.
AGCTTATGGCCTGAAATATAGTAGTGTACAACACATTTTAACTATCATTTTTGCTAGCGGAGAGCCTGCCTATAATTCTAAATTATTTTCATAGTAAGATTCTGTAAGGCCTTTAAAACATGCAGATGGGTAAGTTGAGTCTGCTTTCGGTTTTCCCTCCATGGCTTTCCTAGGCTGTATGGGTAAATGTAAATAACATAATTACATTTATGTAATGATCAATAATGATCATTGCTAACATGGCCTGAGGACTCCTAAATGCCAGGCAACAAGTGCCTCTGCATGTGGTTTTTTCATTTGACACTAACAACAGGCCAATGTAAAGTACAGATGGTCCCTGACTTACAAGGGCTTGACTTAATAATTTTTTCCACTTTCTGATGGTGAGAAAGCATTCAGTAGAAACCATACTTGAAATTTTGAATTTGGATCTTCTCCAGAGACAGTGACCACGAGGGGTAAACTGCCAACACACTTATAACCATTCTGTACCCACACAACCACTCTGGTTTTCACTTTCAGTACAGCATTTGAAAAACTGAATGAGAAAGTCAACATTTTATTATACAATGGGCTTTGTGCTAGATGATAGTGCCCCAAACTTTGGGCTAATGTAAGTATTCTGAGCATGTTTAAGGTAGGTTAGGTTAGGCAACGATGGTCAGTGTATTAAGTACATTAAATGTATTTTCAACTTAGTGATATTTTCAACCTAATACGGGTTTATCAGGATGCACCTCCATGGCATCTCCATCCCGTGAGGGAGATCTGTATTATTAACATCTCCATAAAAACAAAAATAAACTGTAACTTATGGAAATTTTCTAACTTGCCTATAGTCTTACAGCTAAAAAACAAAACTAGGAGACGTGACCTCATGGTAAATACACTTAACTACATCATCTTTTACAACAGTGAAACAAAATTCTGCCTGTCCCACAGAAATACTCTTGGTCTAAATCTCCTTTCACTGATTGCTCCTTAATGAAGTGAAGTCACCACTCTAAATTCACCAACTGTATACAAATTGATAAATACCTATTTTTAAATGTCTAAACGTGTATGGGTTGGCTAGTATGCATGAGTGCACATATGTGTTCCCCACAGGGAGCTGCAGTGTGGGAACTGACATGGATGTGGGAACTGACCTTAATGGACAAGATGACTTTACAAGGCATAGCTAATCATTCTACTGAGAAAATACTTTTTCATTCATTCTCCAGTTGCTCTTTTCTGTTTCAACTTCATGGGAGACAACTGTAAGTAGTCTCAAAAATGCAATTTACAATTTAAAAAAAATTCACTTTCTAAATAAGTCTCACATGTACAGGTCTCACTTGTTAGATTTCAGTCACTTGTTAGAAAGCAGTTGATAAGTTGAGGACACACAGAAGAACACGGGATATCACAAATAGCCAAGGACCTAATTTTCTCAACTGGCGAGTGAGGCTGTGTGGGGAGAGAAGGCGAATGTTCCTTGAAATGAGAAGCCTGTAAACATGATTTCTAAATAGAAATTATTCTTTTAGGTTCAGCTGCCATTGGAAAAATAGTTAGGCCCTATTCTAACAATACATCCGCAGAGGCCTTAAAGTTAATTACAGCCTTATATTTACTCTGGCTCTATTATACAGATGAAAAGAAGATGGTTTAATCACTGAGGAGGTTTTAATGTGCATTTATCTCATTTTCTTCACGCTGTGGGGAAAAAACATACATTTGTATTTTATAAAAATAATGAACTATTTCATCTACTCTTCAATTATATGACATACATTAAATGAATCCAAGTTATTACAGTCACCTAATATATGCAGTAAAGCAGTTTTTTGTTTCTCTAATGTGTAACATATCTAAGACTTCTCCATTCTGAAATGGTTAATTTCAAAGTTTCCCAAGGTACTCTCCTCTGAGCCCCATTACCAACATATGATTGTCACTGCAACATGGCTTTACTGACACATTGGTGTTAAAAGGCAGTGACAGAGCCAACAGGAGAGAACCGAAGCCATTTATATATACTGTAGAACTACTCTGACAATCCAAAGGAACACGCCATCTGCATTCTGTGTTGCTGCAACCTACTGAACTGTGGGTTTGCAATTTCAGAATTCAGAATGTCATGCCTGGCTCCACTTTAGGGAGCTCCCACAGCTGCTACTTTTGCTTCCCTGCCTTCAGAATTCTGATGCTGAAGTTAATATGTGAGGACATCCTTGTGTAGTGATGGAGACATGGCAGTAGGGCATGCTAGAGTACCATATATTTTTATGTATTTATTTATTCAAGCTGTGTGGCCTTTTCATCCCCCCTTTCCCTTTGCAACTTATCAACCTGAGCCCTCAGACACTCACACCCACACAATGATCTCAGCAGGCAAGAAGCAAAAGCAAAAGCAAATGCACTTTAGGAAAGAACAGGAAACCGACACTGAAATGGCCATTACTGGGCATTTCAATTTTACCTGTGGTTTCAGCTTCTGCTCAAAGTGCATGCAATGAATGTGGCCTGATTACCTTAATTCAGTGATATCGGCAATAATCACAATGACAGGCAGTGCCTAAGAGATTGCCCTTGACAGCAGAGTCACAGAAATGGAGATATGGAAAATTTCCGTTGAGCACAACACACAAAAGGAATAATGGAGAGATGCTCAGGGATCCATTTCCTGGTAGAAGGGTAGATGGTGACAGAGCTGAATTCACTTTGTGATTAACAGTAGGGTTGATGAGTGGATCTTTCACTGGTATCTTCTAGCATTTTCACTCTCAATTCTATGGGAGGATAAAGGAAGAGCTGAGATATAAAACGACCACAGAGACAGTTTACTGCTGATTTGGCTTAGCATGGGAAAAAGAAACTTCTAAAAAATGAGTAAGAATCAAATACGAAAATAAAATCAACTGATTTTAAAGGCAAAATACCAAGGACTGTTCCTGGAATAAGAATCATGAGCCAAGGGAAAGGATCCTTTCAGGTTACATTGTTGACCACTAAGAGGAAGGAGATTTTCTGCCCTTGATGACCATGCCATTTTAAATTAGGGAAGCCTAGGGATGACTGGGTGCCTCAGTCGGTTAAACCTCTGACTTCCACTCAGGTCATGATTTCAAGGTTTGTGGGTTCAAGGCCCACATCAGGCTCTGTGCTGACAATTCAGAGCCTGGAGCCTGCTTTGGATTCTGTGTCCCCATCTCTCTCTGCTCCTCCCCCACTTGCACTCTCTCTCTCTTTCTCTCTCAAAAATAATAAACACTATTTTTTTAATTAGGGAAATCTACTGAGCTAAGGGGTTTATAGATGAGATAAAAGTCAAGGGTTAAGGATATCCCAAGTCACTGATGTAATGGGAAGAATAGCCTAAAAAATTCACCAATGGATGATGAGAAGACAGATATAAGAAGACATTGATAGTAAGGAGTGTGAAGAAGAAAGAGGGTGGGGGGGTGCATCACCAGATGGCACTCTTTGTTTTAAGTGATTAATTTACTGTGGCATCCTCAGAAAGGCATCATTTGCCACAATAAAGCACAACAATTTATAGGCTGCTTTACCTCTGGCCTACACAGGTATGACACATCAGAATTCAGAGTGCGATTAGCACATCAGAATTCAGAGTGGATGAAATCCATTTGTTCCAGGTTTTGCTTCATTGCAATATCTCAAAAAATTCTTAAAAAAACTTTTAAAAGATAGGAAACTATTAGCTGAGATTAACTAACTCCACTTAACCTGATACCCCTACAGAATTGACTAGAGTTAACTTAAATAATACACGCAGGAGTGTACATGTGTGTGAGTAGGTGTAAATGTGGAGATACACTTGTAGCTATGTGTATTCATAGACATATACATAAATATATGTGAAGGTGTGTGTATATCCATCCCTAACAGAAAATAATACACAGTGAGAGGTTCTCCAATGTACCTCTGATCCCTTCACAGAAAGAAATGAAGAGACACCTAGTTGTGACTCAGGATCCAATCTTATCTTCCGTTTCATTGGTTGCCTTTAGTCTGCATCATTTGCTGCAGGGTCTTGGTCCTAATACTGCAACTCCTTGTCTGTGACTCTCTACTGGAATGGCCATTTATTTGTATCAGATTTGATATGTCAACTAGAGTTTGGGCAATTCCTCCATCTGTGATTTTCCACAATTCATTCATTCATTCATTCATTCATTCATTCATTCCTTCACTCAGCAAGTATTTATGAAGCATGCAATAGATGACAGGCACTGTTCTATCAGGCCCTATGGGTGGAGTAGTGATTAAGAGATAAAAACAAAAACAAAAACAAAATACAACCCCCCAACAAAACAAACAAACAAACAAACAAACAAAAAAACAAAACAGAACTGTGCCCTTATGGAGTTTATATTCCTGTGGTATTTTTACAAGTAAAAAGTATGAAGCCTGATAAAGGGGTACAGGGGGTGAGTGGCAAGGGGATCACATGCAGCTTTTCAGTTTTACGGAGTAGGCAGGTCTGTACCCAGGGATGGTCTGTTCACTTCCGCTGTGCCCTCTATTTGTTAGGCTATTTGTCTTTCTCTGTTTTTCCCTCCTCTTTGCTTGGGAACAGGAGGTATCGTATAGCTTGTGCAATACTAATAGGAAGGGTCCATTTTTAAGTTTATTAGTACTTGAAAAAACATCATCCCCACTCTGCCGGTTACTGACTTTGTAACAGTTCTCTAAACACGTTCTGCATTACTCTTAAATGTTCCTTTCAATAGCATATTCATCCCGTGAGGACCTTCATCTGAGCTAAACTTAATCTCAATTCTGTGAAGATCTCAAAAATCTGCTAACAGAAAATTACAGCATCATATGCTGGTCACCTTACACGTTACCACTTGTCAAAGAATGAGACATAGAAAGCCAAATTAATGGAGAAAAATGGTCATGTTCTTTAATTACCTATGAAATTATTGGGGCAGACTGGTTAAAAATAAGTTAACAACCATATGGTACCATCTTACCTATTAATTTTGCAAAAATTATAAAATCGTGATGCAATCTGATGTGGCACAGCTTGTAGTTGAATTACAACGGTACCTAAATTATGGGTGGTAGTGTAAAATCATAAAAGCCATTTGATCATTCTCTTTCACACATTAATCCATTTCTGGAAACTCATTCTAAATACATATGCAGTTGTTTATTGAATATTATCTATTTTAGTACAAAATGACAATGGTCTAATTACTTACTATGCAATGAATGGTTAAGTAAAATTTCATACATCAATCCAGTGTGTGGCATTTGGTGATTAAAAAGGAAATCGTTGAGGGTATATAAGTCTGATGGATAATTAGAAAAAAGGATGCAAAAGTATAACTATTCTATGTAAAGATGTACCCACATGGATGAGATGAGACCTAAAATAAAAATGGAAAAATAAAAATTTGATTTGTCAAGATGGGTAATATACAAATGTATATGTTATTAATGTATATTAATATTATACATATAATGTACATAATAATAATTTATGTATCAAAATAATTTCAGGTAATAAAATATTATTATTGCTTTAATATTATCACTACTATTAAAAATATAATTTTAGTGCTTGATGCAAGAAAATTATTGACCAAGCCTATGAAATTGTATTAGATGGCAAATGTCCCACTTTTTGCTAAGTGTGTCATATCATCTTTAAGATGACATCTATCTCATCTTATGTAAAGATTCCAGGGCTTCTAACTATATTAAATCACATATTAAACATATTTTCTCATTTCTCCAAATTCAAGATTTTAATTCTCTTTAATGCCCTATTTTAATTGGAATGTTGCTAAATCCGTTGACAGTCTTACCAACCATTTTAACAGCCTTTTAATTTGTCGTCTAGAAAATTATAACTCTTCATTAACTTTGGGAGACACAGCATTGCAGTTGTGATATATCATTCCTCATTTTATTAACAATCTACTTAATGAAATTCAGGCTTCGAGCAGATGATGGTGATAATGTAAGCACTTGCCCTGGATTTTTTTTTTTGCCTTTAACAAAATTAAGAATTTACTGATAAGCATAATAGGAGAACAAACATTCAATTCCTCAGGAGTGCAAGAAGTAAAATCCTAAAGACAGAGATTTTTGAGTCCTCATATGTATAATTAATATCCACAAATTGTTTTCTAAAATGTTCAATGTCTTTACAACGCCCTTTGCCACTGTAAGGTAATACTGAAAGGTTATGTCAGTCCCTCAATATTTATAAACATAAGTCACTTGGCTCAAAAATGGGGGATGACATAATCTGGTAGAGGATCTTAGTGAGCATGAAAATGACAATGAGGGCAGAAAGAAAGTGGAGAAGAAAGGACATTCCTTTGAGGATAAGTCTGGAGGTCTTTACTCTGAATAGCATTCACCTGATTTAAATATAGTTGTAGTTCTCACTCAACAGATTTCACCTACATTTAATATAGTCACCTACATTTAAATATAGTTGTAGTTCTCACTCAACAGATTTCACAGACTGTGGTATTAGTAATGTGAAATTAAAGACTAGATGTATTCAAAGATCTAACAAGTCAAGTGAAGACCTGGGACTGAGTCCAGTCAGAAGCAGAGATAGACAGGGAGAGTGATCTGAGAGGGATCTTATCTTAACGATCAATGGTCCCTTCCTTGGCCTCATTTTAGGAGAAAACGGAGGCTTACACAGGGTAAGTGGCATGTCAAGGTGACAAAGTAAATTAGTGTCAGAGTCCAAGTTAGGGTCAAGGCTTCATGAGGACAGTGTTGGCCTCTCACCAGGGTCCTGTCCGGTAGCATATATGCTCATGGCTTAGCTGCTGAACCCTCCACAAATGTCATGCTTTATCCTGCATCACCTTGGCAGCGTCATCCAAAAACTAGAGATGGTTATGAAAGATAGTTTCAGAGGGAAAAAGCATCTCTCACGAGTTTTTTTTTTTCCTTTTGTTCAGGTTTATGTAGCAAACATTGTAACACACTGAGATTAATTTTCACATAAGACCTATTTTTCCCATGGGAATCAGACATCATTTCATTTTTTGTTCCTTTCTCATATCATGACACTGCCCTCCCTAGGGATGATTTGTTGTATAGGTGGAAAGCTGCCCACAGACACATTCAAAATGAGACAGAAAAATCGAGCAAGTCTTGCCTTTGTCTCTTGACTCCATCTTTTCTGTTCTGGGCATTTGTGTATTTTGGACCGAAATTCAGGAGCTCCTTTTGAAATAATTCTAAACAATACCTTACAGTTAAGGTAAATGGAGACTAATAGTACAGCAGATTACTAGATGGCCTACGGTATTTATTGTTCATTGTTCTAATAGTCATTTGATTAAAATACACCACAACCAGTCCCAACCAAATCACTTAACTCTATGCACAAACTATTTAAATAATTTAATGCACATTTAGCATATGTGATTTTTGTATATGTTCATGAACATAAATATATAAACTTATTTATGTATTTACAAATTTATAAACATATAATTTTTAATATTTTAATATATGCACTTTGTTCTGTGATTTCTATAACATACATATTTAATATGTGTATATTTATGCACATATGCATATGTATATAACTATATACATGTGTATGGTCAAGTGAAAAAATTAAGAGTATATTCATGCTACCATTTCAATTATTGTAGGATTTAGTAATTATGATGCCATTGCAAAAAACGTGAAGTCTAAGGGGTAGTCATTTGACCTTTTAATCCCCTTTAATTGGACTTTAGAGAAATGAGACATAGGATCCCTACAATCATAACATTTAAAATTGGTTTAACAAAACATCATCGTAACAATACGGTACACTATATAGCATATGATGTTGGGATAAGATTTGTAAGGGGAATTTTATTTTAAGAAGTATTTTTGATTTCTGATGCATGCCTAAAACATTTAAAATTGTATTAAATTACAGTTTGTTATTTTTTCTCTTGACATTAGCATAATTTACAAGACTCACAAACTTATTCTGGGGAAATTAGTGTCATGCACAAAAATTTATGTAGAATGATGGTTAGTGAAGCACCATAATAACCAAAAATACACAAAAACTAAAATTCTACTGGAAAAAAAACAATTCAGAGGAAAGGATAGTGTGGATATATCCCCGTGACAATGACATACAGTTAATGAAATCTTATTCCAGAAGAATATTTCAAGAAAAAAAGAAAACATTCGTGATGTGATAAGTAAAAAGAACAGAGTACTAAAAGTACACATAATTCCAATTTTGAAAACACATTACATATATGCACAAGGAGCTGAAAGGCCAGAAAATGAACACACTAAAATGATAATAACAACTGCTGTCGAGACATAAGATGATACGTTGTTATAATTTTCTTCTTTATATATTTGTCATTCTCAAATTCTTTACAATAGAAATGAATTGTTTTTATAATAAAAAAGAATGCAATCCAAGTAATTTAAAAAGGCTCTTAAAGGTTGACTCCCAAATTATCCAAAAGCCCATGTAGCAGCCTGAGCCCTATTCCCCTTCTGAATGAAGCTTGATTATATCACTGTATTCAAAAGTCCAGGATCCCCCAAAGGCTGGGCCAAACCAGGCACTAATGAATTTGCTATTTTCTAAAAATATAGTGAAATGAAGACAGACTCTAGTAGTGAGCATTATATGTTAAATACTCTAATCATTAACAATACAATTAATTCAATTAAAAGGATACTTAATAAAATAAGAATAAATGGGGTTTAAACTAAGTCCCTCTCTAAGGTTCATTCAGGTCTCAGCATAACAATTATTTACATTTAGTTTAAACTAATTTACTGTTATTATCATTTTTATTAATGTCATCAATTTCTCTGATTCACTTTCACACATTCAAGGGGAATCAACAACACTAATTTTCCAGCCTATAATTTGTAAGTAACAACCAAGCCTGGTGTACATCTCTCATATGAATTTAATTTTTTTCTCTTTTTAGTTGTTTTGAGTTCAGTCTTGATCAAATGAAATTCAGAATGCTATTTATTTTTTTCCTAAAACACAAAACCTCCTACTCAAGGGTCACTGCAACTGTATCAAAGGAGAAACTAATTAATGTGTTTATTAAGTTTACTCGGAAATAAACACATATATGCAAGAGTGAAAATGCTTCTTTCTCTTTTTCTTTTTTTCAAACAAGTGCCAGGTGATAGCAACTATATACACAAACACTGCATACTCTAAGGAGGACTTTCTACAAATATTTTTAAAGGCTCCTTTTGGCTCTGAATAAAGTAATATACTGGGACTGCCACAGGAGCATGAGTCGGGCTGTGAGAAGCCATAATCCGAGTATGCTAAGAAAATGTAAGCAAAAAATTGCAAATAAAACTGCTTATATTCATGTAACTTGTTTGGCGACAGCCATATAGCATAAGGAAAGCTGCTATAACTCATAACAGCATCTTGTAATAAAACAGCTCTATGCATCCCTCTCAAACTGTTCAGTGCTCAGAACTCATCAGATGGCTGAGTAAGCATTACACTTTGGGACAGTAAATCTGTTTCCAATATGGTGTACATTCACAGATAGGCGCTTTAGTATTCATCCTAAGACACTTCCAGCTAAGTACTCATAAAGAAAGGGTAATCATATATTTAAATATCGGGATGCTATTTTCTCTGTCTATTTTAGTAATCTAGTTCACACTAGAGCAAACCTAAATGGATCTTAGGAAACCTTTAGCAAACTCAACCCTGACTCACAGCATAGAATCTCTACCTATAATGGTCTCCAGGAAACCTTCCCTTCTGCTCCCATAATATTCTGTGCTTCTGTGTGCCATGGTAGTTTCTGTGTGCTACTAGCATTATATGGCTGTTTTATCTATATGGATTTCCTGAGTGCATGAACTATACCTTTTCCATGTCTGTATTTCTAGCTCCTAAACAAAACCAGAGACAAAGCCAGACATAGGTAAGGGTTTGATGATTGACTCAGTGATTCCCCATGGTTTAAAGTGACTAGTCTGGTTTGAGGTCCTGAATCCTTTCCACAGTCCTAAGGTTTGCACAGGGGTCACAATAAAGCAAACAGCACATGAGGCTTTCAAGCTGTTCACAGGTGTTCATTTTTCTGAGGGATACATCCTGGTTTGAGCTTTGGAAGAGACTGCTTCTCTTCTGCTATCAGAGATAGGGAGAGTGGCTGTCTTACGTGCCTCAGGTAAGAGACACAAAATGGGAAACTTATTAGGGGAGACAGGAACATTCGCTCAGAAAACTGATTTTTTAATTTAAACCTCCTCCCATACAGATAAAGATTGAAGCCCTACACAGTTAGATCCTTTAGAACTCCAGGCAATTCTAAAGGTAAATTTACTGAGTGGTTAGGTCGATGTCAGATGAGCGTGAGCTCTGTTTAAGCAGGAACCTACACACCTCCCTGCCCCCACTCTCACCTCCATGGTGGTTTCCCTTGATTTTACTTTTGCATTTCTGCTCCCAGGTTGGGAACTGAAAACACTGTGATCTCAACGTTAAGTCTACTCCATGGAAGATTTCTGTCTTAGAAAAGGAACACTGCAGGCAGAGCCTGATGGCATATTTACATGCGGGACTCTGGGAGATGTGGGCCACAGAAAATGCTGCTTTACCATCCAGTGGTAACTGGAATTCAAAGGGGAAGGCATTAACCTTGGATGCACAGAGAATGGCTCCGGTGAAGTGTGAGGACAGAGGAGACTGGGTGTGCCCTGGTACCTGGAAGATCTCATGGTTTGGAAACTCCTGGGCTCAGTCTCCTGGGCTGGACCATCCCCCAGGAGCTCCCTGTTAACAAATGAATGTGTTTGAGCATATGGGATTGTGAAAGAGAGTTGTGGAGTTTACAAAGTAATTTGTCATAGGTATTTCAGCCACCATGACAGTTTGGTGGTAACAAATACTGGTTACAAAAATTTTCCTCATTAATAAACTTCACCCCACAAATCAAACTTTGGAGTAGGCACTAGAATGTGGACTGTACCCAAGAGTATACTTCACCCCAGGGGGTCTTGTCTAAGACCTGCCCAGAATCACATGGCTCACCAATGTCCAGCAAAGGCTTGAAGCTGTGTCTCCCTGCTTCAAGTTCTGTCCTGAATTGCTGAACAGTTGGAAAATCTGAGTTGCTGAGAATCTGTGTGAGGGAACAAGGGAAGTAGGAGGCAGGAGGTGAAGAGATGGGTACTTGGCTTTCTCCAGAGGCAGGGAATCTGACTTACTCTGATTCACCCTATCTATTTACACAGGAAACAGCAGGAGAGAAACACAAGGATGAAGAACTTGAGGTAAGGATGGGTGAGGACTTATCAAGGAGGCTGCAGCAGTCAGAGAATGGTCCCGCCCATCACTTAACAGGGGTGAAGAGGTGAGAGCTATCTCCTCTGGGTTCAAAAAAAGGAAAGAAAATAGTAAAAGAGAAAAAAATGTGAGGAAGTGAGGAGAGCTAAAACCACGGTTTTGGTGTTTAAATAATACTTGCATGAATACTGCAAAGCAAAGGACAGACTTTCCACCTCATGTCTCCTACTTTACCCTTGGTAAATATAAACAGACGCTTTGCTCAGTGTAAACTCAACTTCGTGACTTTAGGGGAAAGAACAATGAACTTGACCAGCAGCTGATTTACTGGATGTATTCTGAACCAGAATCCTAACTCTAAACCTAGAAGCTTATGTGACCTTGGTGACCTCAGAGGCTCTCTAAGCCTGAGTTTCTTTATCTGTTAAATGAGTGGTTTGAAACAGATGGTCCCTACAGGTCTGTCTGGTTCTGATATTCTATGTTCACAGCACTTTTGAGAGAGTTACCATACCCTCATCATCTATGGTTTCCAGAGAAATAGCATCTGTCACATCAATGACACAGCATTTGTATCCCTCCCTTTATTTTTCTTCTGCTAAGGTGTTTTAATCCTGACAGTATAATAGAATAAATCACAGCCATCAGAGATGGGAGTGACACTGGCCACACACATTCGAGATAAACAGTCAAAAATCACTCACCCATGTCTTCCCCTTTGCCCACAGCCTCTGCTGTCTGACAACACTAAGGTTGAACTATGATTTCCATCTGGCTGCTCACATCTGAACACTGAAATAACCCTCTGCATTGTCTTAATAGCTGTAATGATACTTTGCTTTCCAGCAGCCTGTCCAGACCATCTCAATATTTGGATTTGATTTCTTCCCTCCAGCAAGTGTTGAAGGAAGTATGGTTGTTATAGAGTCAATCAACAAACATCACTTAGCACCTACAAATAGCAGCACTAAAGGTAGACTGCTTAGGTTTGATTTTCTTTCCACCACTTATGTACAAGCTGCCTGCCCGTGGGAAGGGTAACTAACCCTTCAAAACCTTGACTGTCCTTAAGCATAGTGATGACTTTTATTTATGAACCTCATAGGTATGAGGCACATAGTAATCGTTCAGTAACTTTAGCGATTAACATTACTGTTACAAGTCCTTTGTCTCTATCTTAGACAAGACAAGGACATTATTACAGTGGTACAGAACTGCAGAAACAGATGAAGGTGATAAAGAGCTTCAAAAAGACAGAGTTCTCAGAATAATTGGCCTGGGGGCTAATAAGTCACATCAATGGATGATTTTCAAAATGAACTCTTACCCCGTCTTTGCTTTGTTTTCACAATACTTAACTTTGGCTGGCATTCCTGCTTCTATCTGGGAAAGCTATCTGTGAATGAGAAGCTATGATATTCCATACAACCAGCGATACGTATGTTTGTGTAAGACAGAGGGTATTTTGGTCTTGAAAAAAAATATTTTTCCCTCTTAAGAAAAAAGGACTGTGACACACCTGAATTAAACCACCTTTAAAAAGCCAAGGAATCACTGTCCATTAAGGATGACTGAAGAGCAAGAAGTCAATAATACTCACTGTGCCTTCCAAGGGAAGTGGCATGGGGTAGGAAGCTAGTGGAGGGTACATGGTCTAAGATAATGCAGAAAAGGATTGGACCCACTGTTCTGATCGGAAAAGCAAGACTTACGGATAAGGGCCATGATCTGACAGAAACGTGCTCTCTTTGTGCTCCGCAAGACATCCATTGCTCATATCTGTAACTCTCAGCAAATTCAGTTCAAGGAGTGAGCTTATTGCCTTCAGTGTATAAATGAACTCAGAGACTCCAAGTTTCTGTCAGACACACTTGAACCACCTCTAGGAAGTGGAAGGCTGTTTCCCCTTAAAGTATTCCTGGAGGGCTTTTACCTGTTCTTCCTGCTTACACTCTTCCTTAGGATTTGTTTCTGAGAAGTCAGGGACTTCTTTGTACCTTAATAACATTCTATTGCTCTCCAGCTGAAAAATCCTCAAATGAATTCCCACTGTCCCCTTAGCTCTGATTATCATGATCTCTGTATTTCAGTCTTTCCATTTTTAAAATGGGGTGATAGTGAATTGATACATCTAAGGTCACTGAAGAATACCCAGTGTTTCAAAAGTATGCAATGAGGGGTGCTTGGGTGGCTCAGTTGGTTAAGTGTCTACTTTTGGCTCAGGTCATGATCTCACAGTTTGTGGGTTCACACCCCACATCGGGTTCTGTGCTGATGGCTTGGAGCCTGGAGCCTGCTTCAGATTTTGTATCTTCCACTCTCTCTCCCTCTGCCCCTCCCCTACTCATGCTAGCTCAGTGTCTCTCTCTCTCTCTCTCTCTCTCTCTCTCTCAAAAATAAACATTAAAAAAGTATGCAATGAGAAGTATTATCATTTAAAAAAAAACAACAAAACTCTATGAAAGAAGATTCCTTCTGTTCATTTCATCTCTGACCCAGCCTTTTATAAAATGTGCTGAATCCCTGCCTTAGCATGCTGAATCCTTCTAATTCTGTTAAAGACTGAAAGCAAGTAGCTTACAGTATTAAGCTACTACATAATTAAACATTCTATGACAAATCATTTTCTTAAGATGTAAACTGAGGTTGAACAAAAGCAAGTTGTTCACACGGATATTAATTCTAGTTCTTACAGCTTTGAGATCAAGCCATTTGAGTTTCCTGGAAAGGGTTAATAAAAGACTTTATAAAGGTCTCTGAAATCTGAAGCTGAAATTACAGCATGTGCTATTATTACTGTTTTTGTTAGTCACCCAGAAAACAAGTAAGATGTGTGCTTAGAGGATATAAAAAAGAAACAAAATGCATGTTGGCTTTCACTCAGAGTTTGGCTAAAAATACATTCTGACATGCAGTGCACAGGCATGTCCTAGAAAGCTCTCATGGTACCGGGGGCGGCCAAGAGGCAGCTCTGGCTTTGTTTGGCAACAAAGATCACTTGATCATGCAGAGAGAGTAGGGGGTCTGGCAAAGTCAGCTTTGAGCATAAAAACTTGCCTTCCAGTGCTCCTTCCCAATCTACTGTGGCCAAACTGAAATAACACAGATGCCCTATGAGGAGGTGGAAAGGGGGTAGGAAAGGGTGTGGGAGAAATTTTGGACCAGATATGATCCCTCCAGATTCTAGTGTATGATGGGAACCTCTGATCAACAAATATTTACTAAATGTCTCTGTGAATGGCACTGTAGCTAGTACAAAAGGGGAAGGAAAGATGAATGAGGCACTGTGTTCATCCTCGAGGAACTTAAAGGGCATATTTACAGCTTGCTATCCTGCACAGAGATCTAATGTGATGGCTTCCAAGGGGGAGAAACCAATATCATGTTTCCTAGGCATGTAGTGAGAAATTGCACATGAACTAAAAGCAACAACAACAAAAACAACCAACCATGGAACTCTATATTTTTGCAACTTTCATAGAAATCTAAAAGTATTCTAAAATTAAGTTTGTTAATTAAAAAAAAAACTAACCAAACAGAAATCATAATGTTTCTTATGTAAAACAAAATAAAAAGCAAATCACAAACATTCTAAAATTTAGTAAATTTAGTAAATCTGTAATGCAAGCTCAGCAACTCCTTGTTAAATCAACCATTTCCCAGTGAAGATGTCCTATGCTGGCAGTTTTGGGAGCTACATCTCCCAGATAGACAGTCTTGATTTGGCCTACATAGTGTATCTCAAAATGATTTAGCTGCCAAAGGTCTTAACACACTTTGCCCTGAGAGCAAAGGCTGAGAAGAATTCTTGTGAATACGTACTGTATTTGGGAAGTGATTCAAAGGAGAAGTAAGGGACGGGGTGAAAACAGGACAGGCAGGAGGGGGAGCCAATATAAGGAAGAGTGATAGACTTGTCCACTGCTGTGGGTACCTGGTATTGGTGGTGCTGGAACCTTCCAAGGAGCCTTCGGCTGTGTTTCTCAGGATGAAGGAGAGAAGCATATATCATCAGGTTCCTATCCACTGACTTCTGAACCCACTGATCAAGGTGGCTCCATGGGTGCTAATTCTGGGATTGCTTATACTTGACTGTCTTCATCCTCAAGGGCATTCAGCAACTTATTGTCAGAAAATTCCAGGGTGGGGAAAAAAAGCCAGCATGCTGTGTAGAGCTTACTTAACATGCTCCAAGAGTACATTACAACAACATTTAACACCTGAGGATTTTATGGAGAAAAAGATCCAGATTTCTCATTTTCTTGAAAAGTTGTGATATCTAGACTTGAATTCTCCAAAGGCACCAAACTTCCAGAGCTGAAAGGCACTGCCTGAACACACACAATCCAAACTGGGACAGTATCCCCCATGATACACAGT
Source organism: Lynx rufus (assembly GCF_022079265.1). Taxonomy (NCBI): domain Eukaryota; kingdom Metazoa; phylum Chordata; class Mammalia; order Carnivora; family Felidae; genus Lynx; species Lynx rufus. The sequence goes on from NW_025814823.1 coordinate 181,780,532, forward strand.
TGAAAACACAGCTTGCTTCATTCCTTAATCTTCTTACTGGTGTTCTCTTATGAATGTTGGACTTTTCACACTTACTTGAACTATTCCTAGACTTAACAAATATTCACAGTGAAAAGCAAGTAGGGACCCACCATTAACATGATTTTTCCTCACTGGCTTCATCTTTCAAAATAAACATACTTTGATGGTGTTTCTTCCAATAGTAGGCTTCAAATCACCATTACTGCTTTGAGGCTGAAGATGTTAGATCCATTGATATAATTAATTGATTACGTGCTACATGCCAAGACAGATGCTCGAATTAAATCCTCACTTTTAATGTTTAACCAAATGTCAGATAAGAAGTAGGAAGGCTAGGGGCACCTGGGTGGCTCAGCTGGTTAAGTGTCCGACTTCAGCTCATGTCATGATCTCAATGTTTGTGAGTTCGAGCCCCACATCAGGCTCTGTGCTGACAGCTCAGAACCTGGAGTCTGCTTTGGATTCTGTGTCTCCCTCTCTCTCTGCCTCTTCCCCACTCATGTTCTCTCTCTGTCTCTCAAAAATAAATAAATGTTAAAAAAAATTAAAAAAAAAAGAAGTAGGAAGGCTAAAAGAATTGGTTCACTTGCTTCTTCTGACTCAGAACAAAGAGGTGGATGCTGGCAACCGAGGATGTGCAATGCTTGGGACACAGTGAGCAGATGCCTGCTCATTCCTGGTTTGGAAATCCTGTGTAATGAGCTCCTCATTACATGGCATTTACTAAGCAAAACCCTCTAAGAATTAGGAAGCTTGACTAAAACTAGAATTATGGACTTTTGAGTAAAAAGTGAGATTCCAAGTCACTATGCTAAGCATGAGTCCCTGTATGTTTGAAATGCTATCAATTACCAAGGAAATGGTTATACTCTATATAGAGTTTGTCCAGTTACACTCAACCCCTTGAGATGTTTATATAAAAATATTGATACCCGAGTACAACCCCCCAGTGATTCATATTTAATTAGTCCTGGGAAGGGCTTGAGCATGGGAACTTTTCAGAACTCCCCAGAAGCATCTAATGAGGTTCCCCTGATTCAGAGACAGAAATGGCAGGCTTCTGTGGCCACATTCACTGTCCCCTCACTGCTCAGCTAAGACAACTCAGCACTTTGCTGTAGGCTCCCTGCTGTTTAGTCTCTGGGTTTGTGAAGCAGAAAGTGTTAAGTGGGTCATCTCCAGGCAGGGCTTTTGCATCACATACAAATGGGGGTCAGAGTATAAGCATTCACCTAATTGTCACTGTAAACTAAGAAGAACTTGAACCCAAGGCTGTCAGGTGAACAGAGGTATTTTTAAAGTTGGTAGTGTCACCTGAATTTGCAGTCATTTTGAGAAGACTTTGTTTTGGCTATGGATATTCATCCTGAAGTTGACTGGATTTTTTTTTTTTTTGAGGACATTAGAAGTAGTATTTCTCCTTTCTATCAATGTTCCAGCAAACAGATCCATAGAAATATATTTAATCCACTGGAATTACTCTCTAAATAAATTCAACATTTTAGTTCAAAGTGCTACCAGTAAATTCTGTGCTTTAATTCCCATACGTGAAATGGACTTTAACTGTACAAGGACGAACTGAGAAACATGTATTATACAGTCAAGGTGGCTGTAGACGTGGAGGGATTTAAAAGGAAGTGTTTCAAACTATTTTTAAAATAAAATGCATCCCACTGGGATAGCAACTGCCCAATGCCTACTATTCATAAATCAGGGTGAACAAAGAGAAGCTTCACATTTTGTGGCTCTGGCCAAAGAAAAAGACCTAAAAAGGAAGGAGGATAACAGGTTCAGCTGGGAATACAACAGAGCCCATCTGATTTGTTCTCTCTTTTTTTTTTTTTTTCTTATTCCCAAAAAGATCATTCTATCTTGGAAAAAAATGCATTAAAGATAATGCTCATTGTAACTTTGGGAAAATACTCCAAATATTATAAAAGACTGTTGGACATTATTAAATAAGTCTGTGTTGCACTTATTTTTAATATCTATGTGCACACTCAGTATTTGTTCTGATGGCTCCCAGCAGAGATTTATTACTAAAGTAGATCTGACTTGAGGTTGAGTGGAAAGGAAAGCAGTCAGTGCAGGAGGAATATTGAGTATCTTGGTACAAGGGAGTTTGGCTGCAGCAGAGAGAGAGAAAGAGGGCTTGTGAGATATGCATGCCAATTAAGGTGCTCAAGAAATGAACACGAATTCATTTTGGGTACACACCAGCCTCCCCCTCTTCATACGTCCCTGCGGATGCTTCTAGAATTGCCAGAGCTGAAAATTAAATTATAAACCTAAAACATGACACTGAAAATGTAATGTCTCCTTTGATAATATCAGTGGGATGATTCATCAGTGGGTGGGGCAGCACCACTCCCAGACCCAGACTGTAAGGCATGGTGAGTCCGACTTTGGCAATTGCTCCATTTCTCCCAGCAGTTTCTCTAAAGCTTCCAGTTGGAATTACATCCTGTCACAGATCACACTGCACCAAAGGCCTCCTACACATATGACACAGTAGGTCTCCACAGAGGCATAAACGCAGTATGTGGCACCAGTGTGGAAAAGCTGATAGTATTACCGTGATACTCACAAAAGCAAATGTTCATGCAATTCAATATGTGAGCGTCAGAGTGCATTGCAGAAAACTCTTGCAAGCTGGCATTTCACAATGTGGGATTGGATACTGTCATGATGGACAGACACACAACCCACATGTTTAAGTTCCTTTTCTGAACTGTGCTTTAAATTCTTTTTCTTGGAACAGGAAACAAGCCACTAATAAGAATAAATTCTCTTGTAGTTTCATCCATGAGTCACTGCACAAAACTGCAGAGCACTTTGTTTATCTCTCTATTCACAGGAGTCAGAAATCCATGGGCTGGGTATGCTGAGTCACCCATACAGAGGATAGTAGTAATAATAAGAGCTTGTGAAGGGCCACCAGAGATCAGATGGCAGAGGTTTCACCAAAGAAGTGGTCTATACATTAAGCCTTGTGTGAAGAAAATATTTGGAATGGGCAGATATGTATTCTACAAAGAAGAAATGGACATAGGAAGTACACACTATATTTGCTATCATTAGAGCCTTTGGGGGTTGGGTATGTAAAGTCAATGACTAAAGGGGAGAACTGGTATAAGACAAAAGGCAAGAGATGTGGCCTGTGGCAAAAAGGAATGTGAATAGACTGGCTACAGGCACTGGATTCAAAATTTTTAAGGCAATCTATAAGCCCAGCTAAATATATCTAGGGGCTAAGTATGCCTGTGTGCATTAACTTTGTGATCTCTGATTTAGGGGTTCAAAAGGAGGCCAACTCTGAGTAGGGGAGTGGGAAATAAAACTAGTACTGTTTTATTTATTTATGCCTGGAAGAGTCGGTCAAGTTCAGACTGAGTACAGGATGCAAAGTAAGTTCCTCCCTCCCCACTCTGTTTGAATGATCTTCTTTTTCCTGTCCATTGATCAGCTGTGCTCCTATGTGAGCTTCTTATTTCTTTCCTTGCACATTTTTCCTGGATGATCACACTGAGTCCCATGAACATTATTAGCTGTCAACTCCTGAATCTCTATCCAGCACAAATCTCTCAGCAGAATTTAGAGCTGTACATTCAACTGCCTATTAAGCATCTACATGTGCATGGCCTAAGGGCACCTCCAACTCAAAAGGTCCACAGTTGCACATACTAACTTCACCTACACACCAGCTCATCCCCTGTTTCAAAACCCCAGTGATTAGTACTAACATTTGGACAGTGGCCATAACCAGAAACTTCAGTCCTTGAATCTTCTCTCCCTCACCTTGCTTGTCCCATCAGTTGCCAGAAAGTTTTGATCCCACATTCTAAACATCCTCAGCTTGGCTAGTCAAGTTATCAATTGGCAGAAATAAAATACACACTCACTTGTACACACACACACACACATGCCCTCACACACATGCTATGAGCTTTTTTTATTTATTTAGCCAAAGATAGAGAACAAACAAGGTATTGTGATCATGTGGAAAAGAGGTGGGTAGAGCATGATGCTTTTTTTTTCTGTATTTTACTTGCCCTGTATCCATAGGAGGTGGTCTGCTGCTGATGCTACTCTTTGCATAAGCAGGCACCTAAAAATGTTGAGGGGAAAAAAAATCCAAATTTTGTAACAATGTTACATTTTTATGCTTAGGCTTATGTAACCATTCCAGGAGAATTTGAACTAACAATCTATGCACTTACATCTAAGGGCTTATTTACAGGCTTATGTAACCATTCCAGGAGAATTTGAACTAACAATCTATGCACTTACATTTAAGGGCTTATTTACAAACACTGACCTTTCCTGTATCTTTAAGTAAACTCAACATCAAAAAGGTAATATTCTCTTTGCAGGAGAAGAAAGCAGTCAATGCCCAAGAGTCCCAAAACAATATAGCTGCCTCTAATTTTACAGTGTCCTAAAAAGTCAACAATCTTTGTAGCACAACATTTTTCAAACCATCTCCATTATTCCAGTTCAGACTATTAAACTCTCTTGCCTCAATGAAATACACTCTCCTAATCTACTTCACTGAGCGTCTTGTCTCTCTGTAATATATTCTGGAAACAGAAGCAAGAATTATCTCCTCAAAAAGCCTTCATGACCTGGTTTTATACTACCACTCTAGCTCATTTGTCCCCACTCCACATTCAGCTAACCTGAACTTTTAGATTCTTGGAATGACCAAGTTCTGCCATTTTTGGACCTTTGCATATGCCTTATCTTTTGCCTGAAAACTCCTTCTTGCCACTCTGAGCATCCAACTCCCTATCCTTCAAGTGTATGAAAGGATGTCACAATTTCTGACATTCCTGATGCACAATTCTGAGTTAGATGCCACTTCAGAACCAGACGCTATTTTCTTTTGTGGTGTTTATCAGAAGTACCTAGGTACATGTCTATTATATCTTTCTTCTCCAAGATTGCCAAGCTTTGTGTGCTTACAGACCATGTTTGCATTATTCATTACTATACTCTATAACCTAACACAGTTGCCTCATGGGTACAACAAAATATATTTAATTAGGGTAAAGGGGCAAAAACAGGGTGATGTTTTAGAAATGCAATACTATCTATGATACAAAAAAAAAAAAAGGTGTCAGGGAAAGGACTAAGGGAAGGAGGCAATTTAAATGTTGAAGTAGTTTTCCAGTCTTGAAATGCTGGACACTTAACATGGAATGAGGAAGTTAGACAAAAAGATAAGAAAGAATAACCATCATAATCTGGTGAATATCAATATAAAGAAAAAAAAAAAAGAGTCTTCTTGGAAGACCGAAATGTAAGAGTTGTGAAACTAGTTACCAAAAGCTAGGATATAAAAATGGAAACAGATTTTGAGGAAAAGACAATTAAGTTTCTTACTGGACTATTTCAAAAGACATACTCCAGGAGCAGTTAGAAAAGTTGAAATGGACCTTGGAAAGACCAGTTATCTTAGACTTGAGCATTAGCAGGGTAGGGAGCATTTGTTATGAGGCCAGTTAGTATTCCTTACCCACTCCTGATATCAGAACCAGACTTTCCTATTTGGAATTCATTCCACCAGCTTTAGGAAGCACTTACCACAGCTATCTCCAAGCACAAAGTAGGCTTAAGTCTAAAACATGGCCAGGTAAAATCCGAGTGACACATGCCCCATTTCTCTGAATCTGACTCTTTCCAGTGACGTTACAGAGGGCAGAGAATATGGGAGTGGGGTTATCATCAGACATCTTCAAATACATATCTCCAAGGAATAAAGAAAATTATAGAGAATGAGAAATAAGAGATGGTATGTGTAAGCATTGTTAGATTCTCCAGTGATATAAGACAAAGCATCGTATTTTTTGCATAAGCTCATTTCAGCAGGAATATTGTCTTACATTCACTTGTAACTGAAAAAGCCTTGCAGAGTGGAAACAGTGAATGTTGAAGTTATATGAACTAGAGTGTTATAGAGAAAGTGCCATGGAAAAGAAAAAGCGGAGGGATAAGGGTGAAAGTGGAGAATTACCACAGAAAAAGAGCAAAAAAAGAAATACAATTCAAAAAAAGTTAGATCTAAAGTTGAACGCAGAGTTGACAATAGAGAACTTTTTAAAGGACAATAATTGGGCAAACATAAAGAGTATAGTTTGAAAAATATATATTTAATCCTAGAAGAGCAATAACTACAATAAAGAAAATCCAGAGGAGACGGAATCACTAGGTGACAAGGACACAGAGTGATGACAATGGATTACTTTTCTCTAGAGTTTATATGGATAAAGTCTTCTCTTAATTAAACCCAGCCCTAAAATTCACGTTTATATGCCATAAAATGAACATCATTAAAAAAAAAGCTTGTATCCAATGACACTGCCTTAGAGCATCTTTCTTTCTTTCTTTCTTTCACTTGTAAAATTGTCTGACTAGCAACTCTCTTACAGTGTGTTGGCATCAGCTGACAGTTGTTAGATGGTATCTTTCCTTCCTTTCTAAAAATAAGAAAATAATGTATGAGTTATGTTCATCTTTGGTAGCAAAAGTTATGGCACATAGGGAGTCAAACACGCTCTATCAATGACGAAGAAAACTTCTGGATTTGAAGATGTCAGAGTTTTCACAAGTCATAAGAAACAAATCTGAGGCAAAAAATATTTCTCTTGTATGAAATATTATGAGAGGCGGAGACCAGATGATGGCCACTTTTGTTGGCAACAGACTTAAAATGACAATCATGATAACCACCAGCATTTATTCAGTGCCTATTAAAATACCGGCAGCATCCATAGAATGATGAATGCGTAATCATAATGATCCCAATAACTATAATGGTGGGAACTTTCACGGAGGGGGAAAATAGGATTTAGAGAGTCCATGTTCTAGAATTGGATCAAGCTCACACTAATGGAACCCATCAGTACTGGAATACAGTTTAGCTGTGGGTCTGCATTCTTAACTGCTCTCCCCTATGCCTCTCAAAGGAAGCTAAAAGGATTCAAGTTAGTCAGCAAGGAGACAATGGATCATATTACACTGAATGGTTATAGATTCTCTTTTCCTAAAAAGAAAAAAAAAAAACAACTCAACAACACAGCCAAAAAATAAGAAGCAGCATTTTATTCTCAGCTGAGTTTATGAAAAGAAGTTCTGCCTAGAGGTGGGAGAATAAATGAATAAATTAAAAGCAATCTTTTCAAGGTACTTTTTAGCCTTCCAAATACTCACCTGACAAACTTTTGAACTTCACTAAAACTTAAAACATGTTCTTTGTAGGTAAAGGTCTAGGGTTTTCAAAACAGAATCTTTCTAACTGTTGCTTTGGGTGCAGTGGAAAAATAACTACTTTAAGACAATGATACAGGCAGAAATGCTCACAGGTTTCCCGAGTATTTCAACAACTCTTCTATACACTGATTGAATGAATTCAGGTAACACTTTAGCTTACTAGTGAGTTTTTAACTCATTAACACAGGTTAAATTTATGCTATGCCAAATTACACAGAGTAAAACATATTGCCCGAATTATTTTAAAGACCACAAGAAAGAAAATTGGCTTATAAACTACCAAAATCAAACTTAGCCTAAAATGTATGTGTTTATGTCTTTATGGATTTTTTCAGTGCATCAAAGGGTAGGTGAAAGTGATTTCTGTGCTAGAACCGATTGAGAGAACTGATGGAAGCATATTTTCAAAAATCCAATCTTCCCCCAATTCTTTCTTCAACCTTGACCCAAAGAGACAGCCCGAGATGCAGAGAAAGAATTCAATCTTGGCCCCCTCTCAAGAGACTTGAGAGCTACTAACTGGAAAGAAAGGCTTTTTGAGCCATGAGAAGCCTGGCTGAACTCTCTGGCCCACTGGGCCTTGCCTAGCATAGAAACCAGTCAGTTCTGCTTACCTGAGCAATATCATTTAGATAGCAACACCTTTCTTGGGTAGTGTTCCAGGTTGAGAGGTTGTGCAAAGAGGTGATGACTATGGGGGGGGGGGCAAGAATCGGTGCAGACAGCCTAGCACACATTCTGACAGCAGGAACTTTTTCCTACAGCAGTGGTGGAGAGCTAGTATAAGTGGGCACACTCGCAGGGAGTCTGGGACAGCCATGGAAATGGAGGCAAATGGGTGAGAATAGGAATATACATCATCAGAGCTGGTGGTCTTGTTCATTGTACATTCAATCAACGTTAGCAGCTGTAGTTCCTATAGTCAGAAATGTTTAAAGGTGTCGATATTTAAAAGTTTTATAAACTGAACACCATAGCTTTTGACTTAGGCTTTAATGTCTTATTTTTGTTTATTTATTTACTTATTTGGGAGGTGATCAAACACAGTGGCTCAAGTTCCAAACATAGCTCTTGAATCCAACTTCCTGGATTTAAACACTGTCTTCATCAATTCCTACATTTATGACCTCGGGATGATTTATTTAACCTCTCCATGCCTCAGCTTCCTTATCCATGAAAAAGGGGATACTAATAGAATCCACTTCACAATATTGTTTTGAACATTATCTGAATCAATATAAGCAAAATTCTCAGACTGACATCTAACATATAAAAAGTGCTCAGTGAACATCAGCCATTATTCTTTTGTTGTTCTTGTTAATCATGTTTAATACACCTGAAAATGGTGAGACATAGAGTGTGGACCAGAGTCACAGGCACATAAATATGCAAAGCAGAGCTCAGGTCTAACTTTAGGCTCCCAAGCCACGGGGAAATGTCTTGTGTGTCGTGCTGCTCTACACCCTAACGTCAGGGTCCCAAAGAACAAGCTCAGACAATCTGCCTGGGCACTTGGCTGACCTTCATTATTTAAAGTGGCATCTATTTCACAGGTTATCCTGGGGCTAGGTCTAACCAGAGATCAGACCACTGGTCAGTTTTGTCAGGTGCATTAACTCTCAGACTACTAGGGTGCTATTCAGTGCAGAATTAGTCATTTACTAATTACTAATTACTCCAATGGCCATAGACCTAAGGTCAGCATTTTTCACCCTTCACACCAGGAGGATCCAGAATAATAGAGGCCAGACAGGTAATTTGCATTGTCTCTCCTTAGCAGCAGAGGCTGATTCTGTGCTGAAAGCAAGCAAAGAAGATATAATTTGATGAGAGCTTCCATAAGCTTCTCATGGGAACATCTAGCCTATCTCTCCTGCTGGGATCTGGCAGCTTCTTGCCTTTGATACTTGCAGATACTTGCAGGGGAACTGGACAGGGTCTGACCCTGGCCCCACATCACTTTTACTAGCTGGCAATTCTTTTCCACTCTGAGCAACGGAAGAGTCATCCAACTGTGTTTGCCAAACTTGCTTGAATGTGAGAAGCATGTTTGTTTTATGATCAGTGTCTTGGGTTTTAAATAAGAATACCACAGGAGATGATCCCGCCATGATCCTTGCTAATGTATCTCTAGGCTAATAAGTTCTGAAATGATCCTGCTCTTTGATTTCATGAATAAGAAAATAAAATGAGAAATGCATGACATTTAAAAATTATTGTTATTGCTGAGAGTAAAATTTATTTTAACCCTCTCTGTAGTAGCTAAGTTTCACGTTGAATGTGATGCTCACCAGATTGTATCTCCTGTTCTTCCTCTCTTTAAATATGTGCTTATTTACTTCCTGAGTTCAATTTTAGAACCCATCAAAGTAGATCCACTCAGACTCTGACTACACTTTCATGCATAAATTCATAGATGTCTTCAGAAGGAATTGCACTTGCATATGCAAATACTTTCCAATGCCTTTTCATTTCTACTTTTGGCCTGCACAGTTTTTAATTCATGCAAACACATTACACAAACAAATATGGGCTCAATAACAACACACGGCATGTGTGAATTGTTAATTGCAAAGCTATGAGTTTGATATGGCCAAGCAACTTCCATTATTATCAATGGAGAGGAACAAGATTAAACAGGAAGAATAAAGGTATATTTGAACATAAAATCCCAAGCATTTGATTTCATTTTATGTAAATATTAATAAGGGAAAAGGTGACAGGACAATCCACAATTCAACAATAATCTAGGATCTACAGCTCACTGCACAATGATCCAGAAACCAGGATGCACCTTTAATGAGACTAAGGAAAAAGGGTCTACATTTCAGCACAGAATCATAAGAAACAAGAGTGCATGCAGTAACACTATAAATAAAACCAAAAATACAGCAGAAAATGAAAGGCTTTCAACCATGCTGAATGTGCATCACCTTTCAGAATATTTGTGTTTTGTATTAGAGATGCTCTTGGAAATAACAAATAAGGGTCCTATTATTCTATACTGGAAATTTGAACGCTCCCTTAATTAATTAAGCTGTGATTTTTCATATTTTCCCCCAATTCCCACTCATGCACTTTGGGGTCAAGAGACAACTCAGTGAAATAAAACATTTGTTGAAGTTACTCACAGATCAAAGACATGTGATACAGAGCAATTTTCAAGTAACCCACCCCTTGTTTGAAGTGTGCTTTATTTACATGAAGATAACTCAGAAAATGAGAGTGTAGATTAAATAAAAATTGTATCCTGCAAAGTCTACAATTGCAGTGAAAACACAATTTTAACTGTTTCTATGCTGAATTTTTAAATATTCTGTTAAATATAAAAACTGGAGGTAGGCTATGGGAGCATAGGAGAACATGTGTTTTAGAATAACCACTGGGTTACGTGTGTGTGTGCGCACGCATGCATGTGTGTATGGTATGTGTATTTGTGTGATGGTATGTGTGTAACAGAGAGAAAATACACATGCATGGTGTTTTCTACCAGGAATAGAATTTCAAAGCTGCTATGACTGAATGTTTGTGACACACACCCCTTCCAAATTCTTATATTGAAACCTAATCCCCAGTGGTATTTGGAGGTGGGGTTTTGGGGAGGTGATTGAGTCATGAAGATAGAACCTTTATGAATGGGTTTAGTGCCCTTATAAAAGATGACCCAGAAAACTCCCCCTGCCCTCTTCAGCTATGTGAAGACACAGGAAAAGACAGCTGTCAATGAACCAGGAAGCTAGCTCTCACCAGACAATTAAATATGCTAGCACAGGGGCGCCTGGGTGGCTCAGTCGGTTAAGCATCCGACTTCGGCTCAGGTCACGATCTCACGGTCTGTGAGTTCGGGCCCCGCGTCGGGCTCTGGGCTGATGGCTCAGAGCCTGGAGCCTGCTTCCGATTCTGTGTCTCCTTCTCTCTCTGCCCCTCCCCTGTTCATGCTCGGTCTCTCTCTGTCTCAAAAATAAATAAAAACGTTAAAAAAAAATTAAAAATAAATAAATAAATATGCTAGCACATTGGACTTCCTATCCTCCATATACAAAATAAATTTCTATTGTTTACAATCTACCAGTTTATGATCTTTTGTTACAGCAGTCCTAAAGAACTAAGACACAAGTTGAAGTATCTCATGAGGAGTTAAATTAGCTGTAACAGTCACTAACAGAACATGAAACAAGAAATAAAGAATCAATGTGATAAACAATGATGCTATAATCTAGCAGGCAGGGCCTCCACCCTTGGTATTGGTCAAGTGAACCTTCCCAGCTCTATCACTGTGTTTTTGTGTATTCACTTGTGATTTTGCTAAGCTGTTAATGTAAATCACACACGACAAGGCTGGTACACAAAGCAGAAGACATGGAGCTAGTGAGTCAACGTAGCCATACTGCCTCTCAGCACTGTTTATGCTTTAGTCTATATATCCATACATTTACAGCAACCCCTGACAAGTGATGACAAACTTCCTCATGGATATTGGATATGAAGAGAATGCCAACTGTTAGCACTTGAGAAAAATATTCTCCTCCCTTAAGAAATCAAAATACTGTAAGACAAATAAGATTTGGTGTAAGTAGCAGGGAGAATTATATATGTGGAATTGGTTAAATAACATACATCAGTTCACCTATGCTCTGAAACACCGAAAGACAAATGCATAACTCAAGATCAACACCACATATGAGGTGGAAAGAAATTATATATTACACAGGATAGGGGAGGTTCAAATATGTTATAATCAATTTACCATTTGTTCAAACAGAATCTGAGAAGCTCAACGTGTAAAACAGTAGAAATTTGGACTCTGGGAAGTTTGTATGGGGGCGGGTTCAAGGGAAAGGAAAAAAAAAAACAGTTTAAAAACCACAGCTAATTTTCTGTTCCTGAGGACAGGGATTCAGAATGGACTCAGGACTACTCCTTATGGAGCCCAGACTTTGCTGTACCTTATTTCATCTATCAAAACCTGCTACTGTGGGGCTCCAAAGTAACCACCAAATTGTCAAGTGATACAGTGTCCAGGACAAAAAAGGCACTTCTATAATTCCCACAGGATTCTGATACAGGTCGATGAAAGAATTGTTCTCTTACACTAAACTCTAATGGGGAGATGATGCCAGCAGGCTGTGCTTCGGTTTTTACCAACCTCAGTGATCGACGCACAACTGTACAAGTCAAAAATGTAAGGCAGCTCAGAGCAACTCAGTGAGGTCAGCTCTACATACCTTGTCTTGGAAACTCATCTGACTCCCGGTGAACGAGGTCTGTGACTCGGTTTCCATAGTGCATCCTGCTGTCGTGGTCATAGGCCTTCAGAGTCTCACTGGAGCTATAGGACTTTTGCGTGGGCACACGGCAGTCTTCGCTGTCCAGGGAGGAACTTGTGTAGCGGCACTCTTTGCCACACCGTCCCCTGGTCAGAGAGCGATGTCGCCTGTCCTTTACGTCCATTATCCCGGATCTGACAGAGAGCCGATGCTTTCAGAAAAGGGAGGCCAAAGTTTTGGTACTTTTCACTTGGCCACCTAAAAACATCAAAGGAAAACAACAAGACTGTGATTATAAGAAATGCTGCCTTCAGTTTTGACTCATGCTCTGACTCAGATAAAAACATAAAAAGGAAATGTGGTCAGACCACACAATCTCTTTTTGCAAATGCTTAATATATATTGAAATAATCAGCCTAAATAGAATGACTTGATACAGTAAGTTAATTATTTTGCTGTTTAATACATTTTGAGAAAAAAAGAGTAGTGAAATAATTCATGTTTTGATTTCCCTATGTGAATACAGATGACATGATAAGTCTGTCACTACTGCAAGATTTTACTATGAAGCAGTTCAAAGCAGAACTGATTTTACCCATCTTTAATTACATTCTCTTTTTGCTAGAGAGGGTTTGGGGTAAAGCAAATATCAACATTAAATAAATAAAAGTAAAAGAAAGGTGTATAAGGCATAAATACATGCTACTGAAGCTTTGTGATGGTACCAAGTCATATTTGACTAATATGAAATTACCTAGTTGGGTCTGAAAAAAAGTAACATAAGCCATTCTTCACAGGCAAACAATACTCTTCTGATTTCTTTAATGAACCTTCAGCAAATTCTAATCAGTTTTTTTTCTTTGCAGAACTGTGGCTTAAACATACCCGGTCCCTCCCTTCCTTAGTCACCTACCAACAGAGATCATGCTCACAAGAAGTCTAACTGGTACCACCACCTGATCATCAACCTACACCTGCACATGCTGTTCTCTTCATTGCTGGGATATCTGCTGCTAAGAAAAATGGGGAAGAGCACTGAATGCAATAGATAAGCTGATGAGAAGGAACCTCTTTAACATATGAACTGGCAACCAGAGAGCCCTTCAGTCTATCACTTGACACCCTTAGCCTGAAAGTGTATGCCAAACATCCTCATAAAACACTAGCCTTCTGCCTAGCAAATATGACAAAATAGCTTAGATGCCTCCAAGTTTCAAATGATAGGCTCTTACTGATTTCATTGGCCATGCAAAAGAGCATGGACCATAGGGCGAGGGCCTGGACAGAATGGACATACACACAATTTAATTAAAATGGGAAATACAACCCAGACCCAGCATAATGATTTTTCTCCAGGCTACTGTTGCTCACTGCCTCTTCAATACATTAGAAAATATTAGGTGAACAGATCTGTAGCTTAGAACCCTCTGCTCTTCTTTGGCTATTCACCACATTGTAATGGGATGCCTATTTATACCAAAGAAATAGCCTGTATGCATAGTAATGTGCATGGAATTTGTCCCAGGACAGCAGAAGCCAAGTTATCCTTCTCTTGTCTTTATACAGTAAGAATCCCTTCTGGATCTCATAAACGCTCCTACTTTATATTATTTATATACTTTAGCAAATACTGCCTGTTATCATGGACAATTTTGTTTGAAAATCGGCAATTAAAAAGAGAGTACACCTGCTCTGAACACCAAGCACAGTGGTGTTGCTGCCACAATCACTCATAGGAGAGTGAATCCTTAGTTTCCTGGAGCCTATAGTTCCTGACCCAGGAAGCTGAGAAGCATCTTTGAGAGTTACCTATCAAGACCCCAGGACCTGCTTGAAGGACACAAATACTCAATGTTGGCATGGAAGTTTTTGCTGCTATGTAGCCAATCCAAGTATCTTAACATTAATGCAATTTCTAGATGCCAAAAATCACCTCCCCTAGTTTAAAACATGTGATCTCAACACTTTGGAATTCATATTACAGACTGGTTAAGAGCATGAACACTGAAGTCTTGATTGGATGAAAATCTTATCATGGTGACTGATTAGCCAGAGCTTTTATAAAATTACTCATAAACTTTTAAGTTCAATTTCTCAACCAGTTAATATGGAAAATAACAGAATCTGTTTCCTAAAGTTGCCATAAAAATTAAAATAAAAACTGTAGTAAACCTCCTAATATACTAACACATGGTAGGGGCTCTATAAGAAGTAGTTATTTTTTTCCCCTCTGAATAATTATTTTTTTCTTAGCTAAGTAGTTATAGACTTGCATAAGACAGAGGGTGGCAATAATAATATGAATTCTTAAAATTCAAAGTTCTCATTATAAATATCAATACTTGAACTGCACACAGATTAAAGAAGACCCTCAGCACCTATTAAAAGTATACAAGACTGTGCCTACCAACACTGTGGAGCCAGTGTTTCTTTGGGAAATTGGCTGTTTTGAGTAAATTTTATAATTTCTCTTCTGCTTCACTGTAATTTTTTTTTTTTTTTACTTTTTAATATTTTTGGTGTTCCTGACTCAGGAAATCCTATCTCCTCTAATTTGTATTGTGTTTTGGAAAGTGGGCTGACTTTCTGTATGTGGTTATGTGATTTTATTTTATATATTAAAAAAAATCATGTTCTAAGTGGAAGCCTAAATGCTTATTATCTATTCATAATGTACAAGAACTTCAGTGGATGGACATTTTGACATTCGGTTGTCTAGTGATCTTTTCCTGATAAATTCCTCTTTCTTGGCTATTCCCTTGATAGTTAAGTTTGTGAGCAATGCCATCTCTGGACAAATGAAAGAAATTTACATATGAGGTAAAAAATGGCAAATCTTAGTGAGAGAAAGTTAATTTCTTAAGGAACTGAGCAGAATACACAGACTGTTGGCCAACAGACATTTTGCACTCAGCCTGCCTGTTATTTAATTTTTTTTAAAAAATTTTTGTTTATTTTTGAGACAGAGACAGAGACAGAGACAGAGTGTGAGCAGAAAGAGGCAGAGAGAAAGGGAGACACAGAATCTGAAGTAGATCCCAGGCTCTGATCTCTCAGCACAGAGTCTTATGTGGGGCTTGAACCCCTGAGCTGTGAGATCATGACCTGAAGTCATACATTTAACCAAATGAGCCATCCATGTGCCCTGAGCCTACCTGTTATTTAAAAGTTAGTTTTCAAGATTTAAAAAGACAAAACAGGAGAATTTATACTAAACTTGGATCTCCTGCTTATCATGAAAATTTGGGCAGTCTAGAAATTTCTGCTTCCAGAAAGTTGTAATAAACATATTTTATCTATTCTTCCCTCTAGGTACATTGAAAACCCCTGGATATAATATATAAAACAAATATAAGAAGAATATGAGAGGAAAAAGAGAAGGCAGACCAACTAGGGCCTTCAGAACTCATGAATACTGTGGCAAGTTCCTGAAATTTCTTTTTGCCCTGTATATCCCAGACTTGGAGCTAAAGATACTGGCAACCCAGAAACATCAATAGGCACAGACAACAAAACCTCCAACAAAAGCAGGTTGTCTCTCACCAAAGGATTAACAAATAAAAGTCAAACAAGAAAGAAAATGTTGAGATAGTAACCACTTGCCTCTAGCCAAACAACATGGCAAACACAGTGGTCTGAATCCCACTTTCACCAGCAAAAGCCAGAGGAAGAGCCTAGATTTCCACAATGCTGAGGTGACGAAGCATCCTAATCTCAAACAGTGCTTTCAGAGAGACAGCTAAGAAGGCAGCCAGGATTTTCATGTCTTCCAAAAAATAATGAGGCCATCCTCTCCTCCTAGGGAGCTTGGCCTTCCATCCCCACTGAGAGTAGTAAGATGCCACTCTCCTCTGCTGGAGTGGCATAGGAGGAGGCCTAGTGGAGAGTTAGGACTTTCACTTTCTCTAGCAGTAATGAGTCCTTCTGCCTCTTGTTGGTAGTTGTTAGTGTCACTTGATATTGGTAACAGTGGGAATAATAAGGAATAATGAGGCACTCCTATCCCTAACACCAAGGGTAGTATCAGTGGGAGCCAGAACTCCTCCACTGCCTCCCCACCCAACAGCTTCTAATAAGGAGCTCCCTGCCCTTGGGTATTGGCAGAGACTGAGTGAGGAACCTGGACTTTTATTCCAATCTAGCAGTAATGAGGTGGGATCTCTCTTCTGACAGAACAGTGTCAGGAAACCAACAAAAACAGAAAACTTAAGTGAGACATAGAATCTCATAACATGATAACACCAAATGTGTAGGTTTCAACAAAAAGAAGAAAAAAAAAATTATACCAAGAACTAAAACGATCTTAAGCTGAAGGAAAAAGCAATCAATAGATGCCAACACTGAGATGACAAGACATCAGACTTATTGGACATAGATTTTAAAATAGCCATCATAAAACTCTTCAGTGAGCAATTACAGACACACTTAAATGAAATATATAGAGACTCATAAAAAAGACAAGAAGTCTCAGGAAATGAATAGAAGATATAAAGAAGACTCTAAAAGAAATTTTTAGAACTAAACAATTCTAAATTGCTTAGAATTATTATTAATTATTATTATTATTAAATTATCTAAATATATACAGTAGATGGGTTCAAGAGCAGAATGGAGGGATAAAAGAAAGAATGAGGAAATTTGAAAATTGGACAATGGAAATTACTCAAACTATACCACAGATTAAAAAATAGCCTAGGGAAAAAATGCAAAGAGCCTCAGGGAGCTGTAGACCTAATATTTATGTCAGAGTCTCATTACGAAAGGAGAAAGAGAGAGGGCTGAGAAAGTGCTGAAATAGCAGATAAATACACACAAATTTGCAAAAGACATAAAGCTACACATTCAAGAGGCTGAACAAACACCAAAGAGAATAAATCCAAATGCATCCGTATCAAGACATATCATGGTTAAACTTCAGAAAAGTTAAGACAAAGAGAATTTTGAAAGCAGTGAAAGAAAAATTACATTAACTTACAGAGCATAGCAATTTGAATGAAAATGGTTTTCTCATGAGAAACCATGAAAACGAGAAAGAAATAGAACAAGGTTTTTCAAATGCTGAAAAAATTGGAAGTTTCAATCCAGAATCTTATAACCAGTAAAGATATCCTTCCAGAATGAAGGATAAAACATGGCATCACAAATAAAGAAAAAACTAAGATAATTTATCAATATCAAAAATAGACACACAGATCAATAGAAAATAATAGAAAACCCAGACATAAACTCATAATTACATGGTAAATTAAACTTTGACAAATAAGGCAGGAATATGCACGAGAAAAAGACAGTTTCTTTCTTAACAAACAGTGTTGAGAAAACTAGACAGCTACACACTGGACCACTTTCTTACCCCATATACAAAAATAAACTCAAAATGGATTAAGGAGCTAAACATGAGACGTGAAGCCATAAATATCCTAGAAGAGAGCATAGGCAGTAATTTCTGACATTGGCCCCCAAAACATCTTTCTAGATATGTCTCCTAAAACAAGGAAAACAAAAGCAAAAATAAAATATTGGACTGATCAAGATAAAAAGCTTCCATACAGCAAAGGAAACAATCAACAAAACTAAAAGACAACCTACAGAATTAAAGAAGATATTTACAACTGACATATTTGACAAATGGTTAGTATCCAAAGTATATAAAAACAGAGACAACTCAACACCAAAAAAGCAAACAATCCAATTAAACATGGGAAGAAGACATTAACAGACATTTCTCCAAAGAAGACATATAGATAGCCAACACAAATGAAAAATGCTCAACATCACTCATCATCAGGGAAATGCAAATCAAAACCACAATGAGATATCATCTCACACCAACCAGAATGGCTAAAATCAAAAACATAAGAAACAAGTGTGGCAAGAATGTGGAGAAAAAGGAATACTCATGCGCTGTTGGTGAGAATGCAAACTGGTGCAGCCACTGTAGAAAGCAGCATAAAAGTTCTTCAAAAAATTAAAAATAGAACTACCCCAGTAATCGCACTACTGTATATTTACCCAAAGAACACAAAAACACTAATTCAAAGTGATACATGCACCCCATGTTTATTTCAGCATTATCTACAGTAGCCAAATTATGGAAGCAACCTAAGCACCTAATGATAGATTAATGTATAAAGAATATGTGGTATATAGGTATGTATGTATACATATATATATATATATATACACACACACACACACACATACACACACACATATATATATAATGGAATATTATTCAGCCACAACAAGAATGAAATCTTTCCATTCACAACTATGTGGATGGAACTAGAGGGTATTATACTAAGCGAAATTAGTCAGAGAAAGACAAATATCACAGCATTTCACTTACATGTGGAATTTTAGAAACAAAACAATGATCAAAGGAGACAGAGAGAGAGAGAGAGAGAGAGAGGGAGAGAGAGAGAAACTGAAAAACAGATTCCTAACTATAGAGAAAAAACAGATGGTTACCAGAGGGTAAGTGGTAGGATTGGGTGAAATAGGTCAAAGGGATTAAGAGTACCCTTATCTTGAAGAGTACTGAGTAATATATGTAATTGTTGAATCACTATCTTGCACACCTGAAAGGAATTTAACACTATATGTTAACTACACTGGAATTCAAATGAATGAATGGATTTTTTTTTTAAATTAAATGCCTGGGGAGAAAGACAGATACCATATGTTTTCACTCATGTGGATCCTGAGAAACTTAACAGAAGACCATGGGGGAGGGGAAGTGGGGAAAAAAAAAAAGTTACAGAGAATGAGCGAGGCAAACCATAAGAGACTCTTAAATACTAAGAACAATCTGAGGGTTGATGGGGGTATGGGAAAGGGAAAGTGGGTAATGGGCATTGAGAAAGGCACCTGTTGATACGACCAATGGGTATTGTATGGAAACCAATTTAACAATATATTTAATAAAAAATAAATGCCTGGAAACATTAAAAAAAATTAAGATAATTTACCACCAGCAGACTTAATTCTAAAAGAATAAACAGTTCTCTAAAACAGAAAGGAAACAATGAAAAGAGAAATTTTAGAAATAATGAAAGGAGAAATCAGAAAGGAAAAAAAGACATGGTAAGCAAAATTATGAGTAAACCCTATACATTTTCTACTTTGGAGTGTTCCAAATTATTTTCGAAGGTTAAAGTAAAAATTATAACACTGTATGATAGGGTTCTAAGTGCATACAGAGAACATATTTATGAAATTATATGATAAATGGGGACAGTAAAGTGACATAAAGGGAGGAAGGGTTTCCACAATTCACTCAAACTGGTAAAATGATGAAGGTCATTAACTGTGATAAAATATGTAAGTATAATGTAACAACTAAAAAAGTTATACAAAGAGATGTACTCAAAAACACTTTAGGTAAGTCAATATGGAGTTTTAAAAAACATTCAATACTCACAGGAAAGTAGGAAGAAGAGAGAAGTAAAAAATAAAACAAAAGAATAAATAGAAAACAAACCATAAAATGGCACACTTATTCATGAAATAGCAATAATTATATTAAATGGTAAGTAGTCTAAATATACAAATTAAGAGACAGAGATCTGCAGACTAAATTAAAAAAATACGACCTAACTCTATGCTGTCAACAAGGTCACTTTAAATATAATGGTGTAGGCATGTTGAAAGAAAAACTACAGCAAAGATACACAATACAAAAATTAAAGGAAACAAGAGGGTTTATATTAATATTATTTAAACCAGACTTTACAGAAAGGAAAATTAGCGGAGACAGAAAACAAAATTATGTAATGATGAAAGGATAAATCCTCCAGGAAGAAACAGCAACTCTAAATAGGTATGTACCAAAAACCGAATTGTAAAATATGTGAAGTAAAACATGATAGAACTGAAAAAAAAAATAAATGAATACACAATTACAGTTGGAGATTTCAACATTGGAGTCCCACTGATGGATAAAGCAACTAGACAGAAAATCAAGAAGGAGACAGAAGAATTCCCCATGGCACAAAAAAAGACACTCAGATAAATGGAACAGAATGGAGAACCCAGAAATGGACCCACAAACGTATGGCCAACTAATCTTTGACAAAGCAGGAAAGAATATCCAAAGGAATAAAGACAGTCTCTTCAGCAAGTGGTGCTGGGAAAACTGGACAGCAACATGCAGAAAAATGAACCTGGATCACTTTCTTACATCATACACAAAAATAAACTCAAAATGGATGGGTGAAACACATAAATGTAAGACAGCAAGCCATCAGAATCCTTGAGGAGAAAGCAGGCAAAAATCTCTTTGATCTTGGCTGCAGCAACTTCTTACTCAACACGTCTCCAGAGGCAAGGGAAACAAAAGCAAAAATGAACTACTGGGACCACATGGAAATAAAAAGCTTCTGCACAGCGAAGGATACAATCAGCAAAACTAAAAGGCAACCAATGGAATGGAAGAAGATATTTGAAAACGACATATCAGATAAAGGGTAGGTATCCAAAATCTATAAAGAACTTATCAAACTCAACACCCAAAAAACAAATAATCCAGTGAAGAAATGGGCAAAAGACATAAATAGACACCTCTCCAAAGAAGACATCCAGATGGCCAACTGACACATGAAAAAATGTTCAACATCACTCATTATCAGGGAAATACAAATCAAAACCACAATGAGATACCACCTTACACCTGTCAGAATGGCTACCATTAACAACTCGGGCAACGAAAGATGTTGGCAAGGATGTAGAGAAAGAGGATCTCTTTTGCACTGCTGGTGGGAATGCAAACTGGTGCAGCCACTCTGGAAAACAGTATGGAGGTTCCTGAAAAAATTAAAAACAGAACTACCCTACGACCCAGCAATTGCACTACTAGGTATTTATCCAAGGGATAGAGGTATGCTGTTTCAAAATTTTTTTTTTCAACGTTTATTTATTTTTTGGGGACAGAGAGAGACAGAGCATGAACGGGGGAGGGGCAGAGAGAGAGGGAGACACAGAATCGGAAACAGGCTCCAGGCTCTGAGCCATCAGCCCAGAGCCTGACGCGGGGCTCAAACTCACGGACCGCGAGATCGTGACCTGGCTGAAGTCGGACGCTTAACCGACTGCGCCACCCAGGCGCCCCGAGGTATGCTGTTTCAAAGGGGCACATGCACCCCAATGTTTATAGCAGCACTATTAATAATACCAAAGTATGGAAAGAGCCCAAATGTCCATCGATGGATGAATGGATAAAGAAGATGTGGTATATACACAATGGAGTATTACTCGGCAACCAAAAAGAATGAAATCTTGCCAGTTGCAACTATGTGGATAGAACTAGAGGGTATTATCCTAAGCGAAATTAGTCAGAGAAAGACAAATATTATATGACCTCACTCATATGAAGACTTTAAGACACAGCACAGATCAGCACAAGGGGAGGGAAGCAAAAATAATATAAAAACAGGGAGGGGAACAAAACATAAGAGACTTAAATAGGGAGAACAAGCAGAGGGTTATTAGAGGGATTGTGGGAGGGGGGATGGGCATAAAAGAATCTACTCCTAAAGTCATTGTTACACTATATGCTAACTAACTTGGATGTAAATTAAAAAATTAAAATAAAATTAAAAAAAGAAAAATCCCCCAAAACATTATCAATCAACAGGGTCTACTCAACATTTATGGAATATTCCTCTCAATAACAGCAGAGTATATATCCTTTTAAGTGTCTCTGGAATATGTATCAAGAGAGAACACAGCCTGGGCCATAAACAAAAATTAAAAATTTTAAAAGAATTGAAATCATACAGAGTATGTTCTCTTAGCATAATGCAATCGAACCTGAATCAATAATAAAAAGAAGAAAATCTCCAAACACTTGAAAGCTAAAAAACACTTTCCTAAATAATTCATGGGTGAAAGAAGGATCTCAAGTGAGATCAAAACATACATTAAAGTGGAGGAAAATGAAAATATAACATATCAAAACTTGTGAGAAACTGCACAAGCAGCGCTGAGAGGGAAATTACAGAACTAAACACATCCACTGGAAAACAAGGAAATCCTCAAATCAATAATCTAAGCTTCCATGTCAAGAATCTAAAGAAGAAAAAAATAGACCCAAAATGAGGAGATAATAAAAAGCCACATTCAATGGAATTGAAAACACAAAAACAATACAGAAAAGCAATGAAACAGGTTTGATCATTGAAGAAATCAATAAAATTGGCAAACTTCTTGCAAGACTGACAAAGAAGACACAAATTACCAATATCAGGAATGAAACGGGAGATCACTGGAGACCCTGATGACATGAACAAGATTCTTAAAGAATACCACAAAGAAATCTACAAAAATTAATTTCACAACTAAGATGAAATGGACCAACTCCTCAAATAACTAAGTATCCCAACTCACCCAATATGAAATACATCATTTGAATAACCTTATAACTAGTAAAGATATTTAATTGTATGTATATTATGTGTGTGTGTGTGTGTGTGTGTGTGTGTATATATATATATATATATATATATATATATATATATATATATACATGGTATAATATATACACCATAAAAAAACAGGGTTTATTCTGGGGATGCAAGGATGGCTCAGTATTTTAAAAACAATAAATGCAATCCACCGTATAAACGTATTTCATAAAATATGAAATACATCATTTGAATAACCTTGTAACTAGTAAAGATATTTAATTATATGGTATATTATGTGTGTGTACATATATATATATATGGTATATATGGTGTGTATATATATATATATGGTATATATATATATGGTATATATGGTATATATAGATATATGTGTGTGTGTATATATATAATATATATATATACCATAACAAAACAGGGTTTATTCTGGGGATGCAAGGATGGCTCAGTATTTTAAAACAATAAATGCAATCCACCATATAAACAGGCTAAAGAAGAAAAATCACACAATAATATCAGTTAACGTAGAAAAAGCATAGGGCAAAAATCCATATCTACTAATGATAAAAACTCTCAGAAAAACAGGAATAGAAAAACTTCTTCAAGTTGACAGAGTTAACAACAAAAAACCTACAGATAATGTTACACTTAATGGTGAAAAACTAAAGTCTTTCCCCTAGGAACGAGAACAAGGAAAGAATGTCTGCTCTTATCACGTATTCAAAATAATGCTGGAACTTCTAGCCAGTGCAATAACATAGGAAAGAGAAATAAAAGGCATATAGAGCAGACAGAAGGTATATAACTGTCCCTGTTTATAGATGGCACGGTTACCTATGCAGAAAATCCTAAGAAAAGTCCTAAAATAAATTAATTCAGTGAGATAATAGGATATAAGATAAACATACAAAAAAAAATCAATTGCATTTCAGTTTACTAGCAATGAACACACGGGTACCAGAATGTAAAATATGATACTATTTACCATCTTTTTTTAAAAAAGAGAGAAATCCTTAGATGTAAGTCTAACAACACATATATAGAAATTAAAGGGTGAAAACAGCACAACAGTGATGAAAGAAATTAAAGATCTAAATAAATGGACAAACGTATTATGTTTATGGATTGGAAGAATCAACATAGTAAAAAAAAAAAAAACAAAAAAAACAATTTTCCCCAAATTGACATACAAACTGAATGTAATTCCTATCAACTCCCAGAAAAAATTTTTGTAGATAGAGACAAGATTATTCTAAAGTTTATATAGAAAGGAAGAAGAACTAGAATGACTAAAAGTTTTGTTTTTTGTTTTTTTGTTTTTTTTTTTTAATAAGAAGAAAGTAGGAGGAATCAGTCTACCCAATTTTAAAACTTCCATAGCTACAGTAATCAATCCTGTGCGACACTGGCAGAGGGACAAGCACATAAATTAAAGAGAACACCATAGAGAACCTTGATACAGACCCACCAATAATACACTCAACTGATTCTTTTTTTTAAATGCAAAAGCAATTCAACAGACATAAGATAACGTTTTCAATAAATGGTGCTGAAATAGTCGGACATCAATAAGCAAATCCAAAAACAAACAAACAAAAGAGCCTTGACTTATTTTCCTACTTTCAACAAAGATTAACTCAAAGGGGCACCTGGGTGGCTCACTCTGTTAAGTGTCTGACTCAGGTCATGATCCACTCAGGTCATGATCCAGCCCATGTCAAGCTGCATGCTGGGCGTGGAGCCTGTTTGAAATTCTCTCACTTCTTCTCCCTCTGCCCCTCCCTCACTTGCTCTCTAAAAATAAATAAATTAATTAATCAATTAATAAAAACTCAAAATGGATCTAGTTACTTAGATATAAAGCATAAAACTCTTAGGAAAGGCTTAGAAAAAAACTATAAAACTTTGGAAGTAGAAAGGAGGAAATCTTTAGACTTGACACCAAATGCATTATCTATGAAATGAAAAATTAATAAATTGAACTTTATCAAAATGAAACACTTGCTCTGAAAAAGATCCTGTTAAGAGTATTAAAAGACAATCTACAGACTAAGAGAACCTACATACAAATCATAAAACTGGTAAGTGGTTAAGTATTGAGAATACGTATGTATTTCTCAAAACTGAACTGTAAAAAATCCAGACAATCCAATTAGAAAATAGGCAAAAGACAAGAAGCAACATTTCACCAAATAGGACAAATGATAAATAAACACATAAAAGGTGTTCATCATCATTAGACATTAGAGAAATGCAAGTTAAAGCCACAATGAGATATTACTACAGCCTTGTCAGAATGGCTAAACATTTCTTTCAAATATAAAGTAAATAAAAATAGTGACAACACAAAGTACTGACAAGGATATAGAAAAACTGGATCTTCATGCACTGCTGCCCTAATGTAAAATGGCACAGCCACTTTGGAAAACAATTAAGCTATTTGTTTATTCTCCTATGTGTGTGCACACCACATCTTCATCCAGTCACCTACTGATGGACATTTAGTTTGCTTCCTTATCTTGGCTACTGTATATAATGCTGTGATAAGCAAGGGGGTGCCTAGGTCTTTTGGAATTAATGTTTTCATTTTGGTGAAGAGATAAACAACTAGAAATGGAATTGATGGATTGTGTGATAGTTCTATTTTTAACTTTTGAGGAACCTCCATATTGCTTTTTGTAGTGGACACACCAATACAATGGTGAATAAGGGTTCCCTTTTCCCCACATCCTTGCCAACACTTGTTACTTCTTGTCTTTTTGATAACAGTCATTCTGACCAGTGTGAGATGACATGTGATCATGGTTTTGATTTTTCTCTGATCGTTAGTGATGATGAGTATTTTTTCACGTGGCTACATGTCTTATTTGGAAAAGTACAGTTTTTAAGAAATACTGAATGTGCAATTGCTATAAAACCCAGCAATTGTCCTGCTGGGCATTTATCACAGAGAAACAAAAATTTGTGTTCACATAAAAACTTGTCCACAAATTTTTATGGAATAATGTTTATTCTTGATAGTCCCAAACTAGAAGCGACCCAGATGCCTTTCAATGGGAGACTGGTTAAACAAACTCTGGTATATCCATGATATGAAATCTTTCTCTGCAATAAAAAGGAATGAACTCTTGATATACATAAAAATGAGGGTGAATCTCCAGAGAGTAATGCTGAGTAAAAAAGCCAATCCCAAAGGTTATATACTATATGCTCCATTTATATAACATCCTTGAAATTACAACATTATAGAAATGAGAAGAGGGGCGCCTGGGTGGCTCCATTGGTTGGATGACCAACTTCAGCTCAGGTCATGATCTCACGGTTCGTGAGTTCGAGCGCCGCGTCAGGCTCTGTGCTGACAGCTCGGAGCCTGCAGCCTGCATCAGATTCTGTGTCTCCCTCTCTCTCTCCCCCTCCCCTGCTCGCTCTGCGTCTCTCTGTCTCTCAATAATGAATAAACATTTAAAAAAATAAAAAAAAAAAGAAATGAGAAGAGATCAATGGTCTTCAGGGTTAAAGAGGGTGCAAGGGTGTGAGAGAAGTGGGTGTGGCTATAAACAGATAATAGGAGGAATCCTCTGGTGATGGAAATGTTCTGCGTCTTGGCCTGCCTTAACGGAGTCAATATCCTGTTTGTGATATGGTACTACAATTTGGCAAGATGTTGCTAGTGTTGGAAATTGACTAAAAGGTACTAGGGGATGTCTCTGTAACACTTCTTGAAATTGCACATGAGTCTACAGTTGTATCAAACTAAAAAGCTTAATTTCTTAAATTTTAAACAGGCAATCAGGAAAACTTGGGCTCACACTCCATATCATGGAAACAAGTACCTAATCTGTGAGATTACTCATTATTAGTATTATTAGTACTATTAGTATTATCATTTTACCACTCCTTTTGATTTTATCACCATTGTGCTTCACTTATTTGAAACCCCCCCCCCCCCCCCCCGGAAAATACAGGTTGTTATGTTTACGACTTTTAGTATAAAGAAACACTGTTGGGGGCGCCTGGGTGGCGCAGTCGGTTAAGCGTCCGACTTCAGCCAGGTCACGATCTCGCGGTCTGTGAGTTCGAGCCCCCCGTCAGGCTCTGGGCCGATGGCTCAGAGCCTGGAGCCTGCTTCCGATTCTGTGTCTCCCTCTCTCTCTGCCCCTCCCCCCCTATGCTCTGTCTCTCTCTGTCTCAAAAATAAATAAACGTAAAAAAAAAAAAAAAAAAAAGAAACACTGTTGTAGCCACTAGGAAGGACCACAAAGAGCCAGTTACACTGTGAGACGAAGCATTTGCTGACATATATTTCTTCTTAACACAATTCTAAAGTAATAGAATATCGGTTTTAATCCAGATATGGTTATATATCCATCCTTTATCTAATAAAATGCATGTATTTCCTACTGTGGACAAGCACTCTGCGCATAGCTGTCCTTGAAAGTGAAGGTCAACAATTCATGTGGGGGAATGCAAGTTTAGAGACTGATTTTAAAAAGTAATTAAAATTGCCTTGAAGCAGTAGGAAAGATGGTAACCAAAATTATAAATCTTTTCCCCAAGCCTCTGCTTTTTCCGGCACTGACAAATGGCAATCATTGGATGGCAATGCCTTTGCCAGCTCGTTACTGCTATGCTGAGGTTTTATTCCGTTACATTCCACATTTCCTCCCTTGAAGAGTGTTCACACTGCTTTTTTCATCAGTTGCCTAAGTGGGTTCCATCACTTTCGCAGAACGGACTACAGAGATCTTGCCTGCAAGCCTTTGTCTAATTAACTAATCCTATGAGCTGTAACACAGTTCACTATTAACTTTTCAGATTATCCTACTACTTAAAGAGGTTGACTTGTTAATCACTGACAGACCATTTGAGATGTGTGAGTGTGGATGTTATTGTATTTGTGTGTGTACCTGTGTATGTATGTATGTATATGTGTGCATGAATGATGGATGCATAGGTGAATTTTAAGCATGTCCAATGGAGAGCTACTGTGTCCCTGTTATAACTAATACTGTAGGCAGTTGATTAAACTTGCCTCACCCTCATCATCATTGGTCTTGGATCACACCCTGGGCATTGTTTCACTGTGCTTAAACATTTGTATCTCATGAAGTGACTGGAGACCTTTGAGAGGTGTGGTACCAGGAAATGTCTACATGATTTGGAACTCTGTCAATTCTGAATACAGATTAATGTGACCACCTTTCTTTCTCATTTCAAGTTATGATACATCATTGAATAAGTTTGTCTAGGAGGGAGTGGGGGAGTCAGTACATGAACATCAAATAGTCTTGTTTCCTAATTTGAGCTGGTGTCACAGGTATATTAGAAATCCAATAAAAAGTTTCATTATGTGAGCATGTTTGTACTTTAAAAATATATTTTTTAAAAGCCCAATCAGAAAGCTCCTGTAGAATGTCTTTCTTCCTTCCGATAACATGTTAATTGGACTGACTACTTGTTTCTTAAATATTGCAGGAGCCATGTTTCTATGTTTAAAAAGATATAATGGATAATGCATGATCCTTTTATCCTTAACTCCTTTGCCAGTTTTGCCTATTACCCAAAGCAGAAATGCTAAGTCAACGTAAAAACAGTGCATTCACAGATTACTTTCCTGTGTATTAAAACTCCTTTGTGAAAGTGGTTTATTTTAAAATCTTTAAGGCACCAAATGCAATGTAATATAGAACCTCAAAGATAAAAGAGAGAGAGAGGCTGATACAGGGGAGGGAGTTAGAGACCTGCTCACTAACCCACACCACCACCCCCAAATAGAACTCCCATGGGCAGAATGTAAAAACCAGAGTGTGCACTCAAATATTTACAGTCTCTGCTCCTAGAAACATTTAAAAACAAGTCTGAACATAGGCATACTCCAACAGTTCTAGAGACAGAATATCCCTGTAACCTCTGGGTAGACTACAGAATATCTGGTTTAAAATCTACAAAAGTAGAAGACAGTGCCCTAGTAATTTAATGCACTAGTAAATAAGAGGTCAAAAGCAATTTGCTTTGTGTTCCCCTGTGCTGTTATATTGATATGTCTGGGGATAAAAAGCCAACTCTGGTTAATGTCCAGAGCAAGAAAGGATAAGCAAATTCACAATTGTGTTTTGCTCTCTAGCTTCAGAGCTACATGTTGCTGCTTTTAGAGTCTATTGGGGTGTCTGAAATCATGTGCACAGGAGATGGTAAGAGAAGTACCAAGATTATCTTCTGTCTATGAATTTTATAAATTGTGAAATGCAAAGACATTGTGGGAGCCAGCGTACCCCATGAACAAAAACCATAAAAGGGCAAAAACATACCCTTACAAGTCTAGAGATTTGCCATCATAGCACAAGCTCATGTGTTTATATTCTTATTTGAATAGCAATGAAAAGTCAAAAATCTATGTCAGATTGGTATTTAGTCTAATTCCATGCCTTTTCCCCCTCTCCCCTCCAAACTGTTTAACATTCAAGAAAGTCAGCATGGTTATACCTCCTGCTAAAATTTCAATATGAAATGTGCAAGTTTAGTGAAGTCTTTGCCTCCTCAGCTCCACCTTCCCCACATGCAGACCCCTCTGCTCTCTTCCCATTTTCCTATGTGCCTCCTGAGATCAGAAGTCGAACAGATGGCTGTACCTTAGGCACTGGCTAAGTTACCGTAACCGGAAAGACAGTCCCTCCCCTCTACTCCTCCCTACCATGCAGAGCTCAGAAAGGCAGTAGAGCAGACACATGAGCCTGCAGACTCAAAACCTAATGAAGGAAAGAATTGAACACACTCTTCTCATCCCATTGAGTGTGCTCTTCTCATGCATGAGACTGAAAGCAGCACCAGATAATCAGAGGGTGCAAAGGATGTTGGGCCGCAGGTTTCTAGGCAAAACACTGAAGTAAAAACATTGTCAACTCACGATCTTATTTAATGAATGCCTACAAAGTGTTAGGGATTGAGTTAGCTTCCTTATGTAAGTTAGCAATAATTGCACAATCCTGCCATATAGGTTTCCTTATGTGTGTTTTACAGGAGAAATGGGGACTCAGGAGGTTAAGTGACTTGCTGACTCCATTTATCTAATAAGTGTTCATGCTGAGATGGGGGCTGAGAGCTGTCTGACTCTGAGGCCTACCTTCATTAAAAAAATAATAACTCAGAGAAAAGGGCAGTCTTGGGACATTCTGCCATGTCCCTTTTAGATATTGGATTTGTAGTTGTCTGAGAATGCAATGCAATTGTCTCATGAAAGTCACTAAGCACATCATAGTCCTGATGTAGTCAATAAAGAAAACATCTGATCAACTGACCAGTATGTTCTTCTATACGATGAGCAATGGAAAGCAAGGAGAGAGACATTACGGGAAATCTCATGACAAGCTGTAAGGGAAAGACCTCAGTTTCCACATCTGGAAAATGAAAATAACATGGCTACTTGGAGGTGTTAATGTGAAAATGTCAAACCAGCACATGTGAATCCCCTAATGAGAGATGCTCAAATTGTGACAGACTTCACCACTGTCACCATCATCCTTATCACTACCCTCAATCAACAATATTATCTAGCCACTAAAAATTATAGTACCTGTTACTTAGTGATCCCCAAAGTACAAATTAAGTACTACTATTCCAAACAACATCTGTTAGGGTTAGTATCATAGCACTTTCTGAGGACAGACACATAGATACTAATAATCCCCTTTGGTAAGCAATCTTTGCTGCATGAAATAGTTTCACGAACACTGGAAATGTGAAACTAAGATGGTCTATTACTACCACCCATTCTTTAGCAAATCAATGCACTTTGCCCCATATTTAATTTTAAGTTTAATTTTAATTTTTTAAGGTTTATTTATTTTTGCGAGAGAGAGACAGAGACAGAGACAGAGACAGAGCATGAGTGGGGGAGGGGCAGAGAGAGAGGGAGACAACAGAATATGAAGCAGACTCCAGGCTCTGTGCTGACAGGGCTTGAACTCAGGAACGGTGAGATCATGACCTGAGGTGAAGTTGGATGCTCAACTGACTGAGCCACCCAGGCGCCCCTGCCCCATATTTTAAATAGACCACATTAAGTTCATCACCAAAATGATAATACATATAAGGGGAAAAGGACACACAAAGGACTAGTTGTTTATAATGAACTCATTAGCTGTCCAGAAAAGTAGATTCTGGTAACTGGGAAATGTTGTCTGCAAGAACTAAATGTTGGACATAGAGATAGAGGCTCTGAGGAATTGGGTAAGTCCAAAGTATTCTGCCTAATAAAGAAAGATCCAGAAAGTTCTTAAGGGAGTACATAAGTGCAGGAACTGGACGCAGAGAAATCTAGACATCATGTGAGGAAGGATGTAAAAGAGGCATATTCAGAGAGGGAGAGGAGGATGCGATTCTCCCCTGGGGACTCTCAGAGTAGAATGCTGGGTAACATTAACCCTTTGTGCCCTATGCCCGCACCTAAAAAAAAAAGATTAGGGGGAGGGCATTCACAACACAATCTATAATCACCATTTTTGTTATAAATTTGATTGCACATGTGGGTGAGGATGAAGTCAGTACTTTCTATTATTTTACTATTACAAAGAAGCAGATAGCATTCATTGAGGATTTACTTCAATTACATGGTATGAGAAATGAGGTAAGAAATCCAGAAAAGGATTATAACAAGAACAGTATTTTGGTCTGTATCTGAGATGCTTACTCCTTGAGGGCAAGGACCTTGGCTCCTACCTGTAATCTATCTCCAGGAGCTGGCAGAGAACCACTGTCAAAGAACACTCAAAAAAGTTCTGTTAAAAATAGCTATTCATTTACATAGAGGCATCTGAATAAAAAAAAATAGGATAAGTGTTTAAAAGGGCTTTGGCCATTTTGGTCTTTCTTAGTGTTTAAGTGTCCTTAACATATTTTTCAAGTCTATTGTTAATTTGCATGATTTACATGAGAATTTTCATATGAATTTTGTGACATATTCCCTTCTGCTTCATCAAACAAATACAATGTAAGTGTTCTCTTTCAAGATAGCCTCTACTTCCTTAACTAGGAAACAAAATACAAACACTGCTTTGAAAATTTTAAAATAGTACTCAAAGAATAGGAACTAGCCCTATTATGCAGAGAAGTCAGAATCAATGGCCTACCTTTAAAACATTTTTTCTGATTTGGAAAGTATGTGCAGAGTCCTAGCATGACTCTATGTCAGGAGTCAACATTTTCTGTAAAGATCAAAATAGTAAATTATTTTCCTCATCACAGGGTCTGTCACAACTAGTCACTACCACCGTAGCACAAAGGCAGCCTGAGAAAATTCTTAAGTGAATAGGCATGTTTGTGTTCCAATAAAACTTTATTTCCAAAAAACCTAGAGAGCCTGATTTGACCTTCAGACCGCAGTATGCCAACCCTTGCTAGGTAAACAGAGAGTAACCGAAAGAAAGAAGTCTGGAATCCTGGCCAATTATCAGCTTGAACCTAACCATGTTCACCAAGGATGTCTCAGATGAGGAAGATTTCCTTACCAGAAGCTTCCCAACAGTGTTGAAATAACAGAACAAGATATTCCTGGTGTGGCAGCAATAGCCACTCCAATATACCTAGAGAAAAGTGATTTTATTTAGGTTGCTGATTTGAAATTGATACAGCATCTTAGGCCACAAGCCAAAGCTGGGCATCTCCTGAGAAGATAGTCTTGTAGTTAACTGCTCTCATGACAAAAGTCTGAAATTTGACCTTTTTGCTTATGTGTTTAGATCTTGCTTGACTACTCTGGCCAATTATTATTTTGCCAATTATTTTCTGGCATTTAGGTTTGTCAGTGAATATGAGACACAGTGAAGATGATATTAAATTATTTCTTATATTACTCTTCCTCTTGTTTTATAGGTCTCTCTTATTCTGCATGTACGAGACAGAAGATGATAATCAATTTACCAAACGGCCAAAAATACTGAATGTTGAAGTTTCAAGATCCCAAAGAATACAAATCCCCAAAAGAAGCTCATGTTCATTCTGGCTGAAAATAATATTTATTAAGAAGTAAGGAATGAGAATTTGGGTAATAGCTTAAAAGTTCATTTATACAAACCTCAACTGAAAGGACTCTTTGTAGCCTGTGCTTACTATTGTAGTTGGTTTGTAAATCAATAGGTGACTTGATACAGAAGATTAGAAAATGCAGAGCCCAATATAAAATTTTGTGCAAATTTAAAAATAACTCAGTAACATCAATCTCAAAATTATGTACTTGCATTCCTGCATTTCCTAATGATCCCTCAAGGTATACGATTATATTTTTACAGCCATTAGCACTGCCATTCACCAGAACCATAATGGTGTAATCACTCAGAGGTTCAAGGAAATGAAAGTCTCTCACATTTGCCTACTACCCTCTGTTGTCTAATATAGTATCAAATGTTACAACAGTGTAAACTCTTCCATACATGCAGATAAAAGCCTCTGCGGGAGACAGCCGTGATGAACTGCCTAAAATATTGAGGTAGCTTCTGATTTTTGAGAGGGGAATGTTCCCTCCCAAAGCAATTACCAACATCCCTTGTGCTATAAAATGTTTGTGTTCTAGTACAACTGCCTGGAAAGTGAGTCTAGCTTCTTCCAGGCCTTTCATTATAAAACTGGAGGGTCAATCTTTTGGAGGAAAGAATAAAGGCACAAAAAAGTCATCGAAACCCCTAGAAAGACATACACTCTTTAAATCCTGGTAATGAAAAAGAAACCCATGCTTGGTAAGTTAGTATTGGTCCTCAGTGGAGATTATGAGAAACCCTAAGTAGTCAGGATTGTAGGGAACAGCAGCTAAGGACCCAAAGCACAAATGGACATGTAAAAAAAAAAAAAAAAAAAAAAAAAAGAAGGGCACACACCAGAACTGAATGCCAACAGATTCTATCAAATGCTTTCCCGGATTCACCAGCAGCATGATAAGCTACTTCCTATGGGAACTCAAATACAACTTTCTAAGACTTTATGGAAACAGGAAGATTTTAAAAAGTACCAGGTTGATTTGGCCAACAGGACCATTTGATGACAGAGAGCAGAGACAACTCAAAATAGAGTGAAAGAGGAACAAATACAGCACCATGCATCCTATAAAAACTCAACGGAAGTGACTGCAAATGGGATTAGACTATCCCTACTTATAAAAGGTGACACATGTATCAGGGCACATTCACATTTTGTGATTTAACATGAGTTTCGTACCAAATTATCCTTAACCTATGTACCCAGATATCTGAGACCTTTTATTTACAAAAATGAAAATGTCCAAATTACTGCACCATGCTAGGGACTCCATATCCTCTATGTCTTCAAAAACCACAACCATTTTATTTAGGTACTCCTATCTTCATTTTATAGATAAGGAATAAAACAAGAACATTAGCTTAAGATTATAGAGCAGAGGCCAGATATGAATCCATTTACCTGGTTTTAAACACAGATTTCACCAACAAATGCCAGATCCTTTTGTTTCTCTTTCATGTATTCCACTATTTTTTTTTGCACCAGGTTAAATTTCTACAATGTGAAAAATGACCCCAAATTTCAAGAACTTAGAAAGCACTACACTATATACACCTACCTCTCATTCTTATCTAAACTTTGGAAAATTAAATTTTATCTCCAGTAGGAAGACACTTCAAAAATAAATGAATGATTTTCTAACTCTTAATCAAGGTTAAATTCCATGACCTCTCTTTCTATGTTAGCCCCCTTTCCTTTATACCCAAGTGTTTTGTGTGACTTGATAAAAAATTAAATGTGAATTAAAATTCACTCCAGGGGAATTTTGCACCTCTCCTTCAGGTGATTAGTGACAATTTGCAATCTCACAATCATGATAAAGGATCATTGTAATAAGGAGAGCTGAAAGGAGAGGGTCAATTGGTTCAAGCAGGAAAAGAGTCAGACATTCGATAACTGGGACTTCATTTAGTCTCTATGCTTTTTCCTTAGCAAGTACTTACCTGCTCCAAAAATGTATGAACCTTACTGAATGTTGTGGATAAAAAACAAGTAAGAGATGGGCTGTTGCAAGGATCTCACCCACTCTTCAGAAGCCAGGCCCAAGCACAAATCATGGATATAAGTTCCTTGCAACGTCAGTGCCATAGAAAGATAATATAAGGACCACATTATAAAGGTTATGCAATCCCCATATCTGAAGTTTGACTGGAACAAGAGTGACCATATCGCCCAAGCGAGGCTAATCAGAATAGACTATCTTCTCCAGGAATACAGAAATATTTCGGGATAAAGGAGACACTGATTAAAATGGGATGGCTTCAAGTAGTTGCATCTGCAATGTACATACTTGGAAAATGTGAGATCAGAA
The DNA here is from genome assembly GCF_022079265.1 of Lynx rufus. Taxonomy (NCBI): domain Eukaryota; kingdom Metazoa; phylum Chordata; class Mammalia; order Carnivora; family Felidae; genus Lynx; species Lynx rufus. The sequence goes on from NW_025814823.1 coordinate 181,815,850, forward strand.
ACCCCTACTCATAAACAGATAAGCAGTTGCAGAAAAAAAAGTTTGCAGAGTGAGAGAAGAATAAAGACGCTTTACAGAGATGTAGGACGGAGAGTCTGCACAATTTTCCAATTCCTCGTTCTAGTATCTTCCAGGCCTGGGTATAATTCTTCACTTGGATTCTCAGAGACATCTGTATACTCTTGGAATAAATCTCCCATTTCAGCTTAAACCAACTTGAATTAGTTTCATTTATTGGGACCCAGAAAATTCAGTTTAAGAAACCAACACCTGGGGGCGGCTGGGTGGCTCAGTTGGTTAAGCATCCAACTTCTGCTCAGTTCATGATCTCAAAGCTCATGGGTTGGTGCCCCATGTAGGGCTCTGTGCTGACAGCTCAGAGACTGGAGCCTGTTTCGGATTTTGTGTCTCCATCTCTCTTCCTCTCCCCCCACTCATGTTCTGTCTTTCTCTCTCTCTCAATAATAAATAAACCTTAATTTTTTTAAAGAAGCCATCACCTGTACTTACATAAAGTAAAATTTTTTGATAATACCTTAACACAACTTTCATCTCCAATATGCTAGCATCCTACTAGCAAAAAACATTTAAAATGGCCATGATGCTCACCCTTCCCTTTGTTTATCCATACTCTGTCTTCATCTTCTTGGGAAAGTTTTCACCATCTTCCATTGTACTTGGCTCACATACGAGTTAGCTGTTTGAGATAATAAAATCTTAGGCTGCAAAAGCTATTTAACCCATTTGCTATCTGACCCTGCACATATCTTGGGCATCCAGATGCCTCAGTACAATTTGATGATGCTAACAAGTCTGTCTGCCAGTTTCACTTGCTAAGCAAATGTCAACAACATTAAATGTTCACACTATGTATACCGCTAACGAAATAATATTCAGATGGAAAAAAATACATGGCAACACTATGAATAGGGGAAGACATATAGGAAACATACAGGTAAAAACATCTTGACTTAGTCTTGTTTGCATCCGTCATAAGGAAGATCCTACAGTGTGGCAATTCCCTATCCAAGACCCCAGTGAGGGCTTGTGTTCCTTTGCAGCTGTTGGGGGAATTGGAGGATGTGACACACAGTCCGTGGGAAAACAGCCCAGAGTTTAGGAAAAAACACACACTACTCAACTGTCACATTTCCTAAATCACTCATGAATATATTTCCATATGCACTAACAGTGAGATTATTTCAAGGATGCCCCATCTTGTCTACCACATCAAGATTTACAAAAAAGAGAAGCTGAGAATGTGGGTGGAGGTGGGAGAGAATGTGTCCCCTGGGCCAGTAGCATGGGTTCACAAGCCTACCATGTTCATGCTAGCCCTAAAGCCAAGGATCAATCTTTCCATTCCTTCTGCAAAAGAAACAACAATATCTAAAATATAAAAACACAGCCTCTTTATTTTCAGACCAATCCTTCAGCAAAATAAGCCTTTGGGAGAACATGAGACCTTCAATTTTGAATCTAAAATAGACATTCAGGCTACGAGGAATTCTGTGTTTGACCTAGTCCCAGCCACCACAGATACAGTACAAACTAAGAAAATAATTTTTATTCTTTACTGCAAAAGGAGAATTCCCTAGCATTTCTGAAGGTTTGATAAATCAGGAGAGCAGATACCAGAATGGTGAAGGCTGACACATAAGAGGGTGTTACAGAAATATTCAAGAATTGGTAATATACGATTTATGGAAAATTTACTATTTTATCATATGGGGAATCACCAGAATATATATTAAAATCTAAGTAGGATGTGTAAAAATTGGTGGGTGGGTAGAATCTACAGAATTCTATTCTGAGGTAGAAACACTGAATTGTTTACTTCAATCTGCTCATTTTCCTCCAGGATAATATGCAAGAGTTGAGACTCTGACTCCATACACATGGATTTGAATTCCAGTTTGAATTTCCTTTGTTATCTGTGACCTCTGAGCAAAATTCTTAGTCTGTCTTAGTCTCTCTTTCCTGTTCTGTGAAGAGAGGATGATAATCCTCACTTGACTAGGTAGTATTATAAGGACTTACAGAGACTGTTCCACAAAATATTATACAGTGCCTAACACAGAGTAAGCACTCATACATTCTAGCAAGTCTACATTAATTTGTTCATGTTCTTAAAATGGAAGAGGGAAGTGAAGTGATTTGCCCAAAGTCACAACAGGACTGTGACAGACATTAGCATAATACTATTCAGGAAATCTATAGCCTTGTATTATACTCAGAAATGTCCCCAGAGTATCTTTCATAGTGTATATATGAGACTAGAAAATATATCTCCTTTAACCCCTTTTTTTCACCAACGTTTGCTAAGCAACTTGTGTCTGCAGCAATTCTGCCCCTTGATCCTCCACCCCTCTTACCTCTCCTATGCTATCCTTTTCTATTCTCACCCACTACCAGGGTATACACATTTTATCACCTAGGAAAAACAATGGAAAGAGTTGGCATTTACACACCATTGCCTCTATGGCCTGCCTTGCTGAGTTGCACCATTTTGGAATCTCACAAACCCATGAACAGCACGCTTCTTGAACTCACTGGGTGCCAAAAGAAAGGGGAAACAATGAAAAAAAAAAGAAAAAAAGAATCATTATTGAGAGCTTCTTATCTCTCAGACAATGAGATAGGAGCTTCTTTTGGATTACTTCTTTTTTTTATTTTTATTTATTGATGATGATGATGATTATTATTATTATTTTGGATTCCTTCTTCCGATAACCTCAACAATCCTATCCAAAGATGCCCTTATTTTGAATTTGGAAATTAAATTAAACATCCCAATAATATTTTCTTAAACTTGATTCCATTTTAAAGTTGGTGAACCTTGGGCCCCTGGTCCAAAGTCAAACAGCTCATGAGTGGTGGAACCTGGTTTTGAATCCAGTCTAACTCCAGAATAGGAGCTGTTCAACTCTCCCAATAGAGAACATTAAAGAAATTGGAGGTCCAGGGGACTTGGTTGTTTATCCCAGGTTGTTTATTCTTGGTTGTTGTTTGTCTTTCAAATTGGAGCAATTACAGGGTAACATTTTAAAAAAGTGAGCATTTATTCAGGGCAGGCTATATCCATACATGTTCCAGGAAAGTATACACGCACACACACACACACACACACACACACACACACATACTCCATGGGGAAGATTAATCAGAGAAGGTTTTTGAAGGATATAAATATTGAGGCTTTAATATTTCCATTCATTATTTGTGATCCGCATCTGCCACAAAAGAGAAATCTTCCACCTAGGAAAACTATCTACTCCTTCCTCCTGGACTTAATTCAGGCCATCTCTCTACCTGAATGGGGATGTCAATGATAACAGTGAAGACAGTGACGGCAATCACTGTAACAAAAGCTACCATTTACTGAAAGCTTACTTTGCATCAGAACCTATGCTAAGAGTTTTATGTGTATGATCTCATGTAATGCTCAATAGCAAGGAGGAGTAATAACAACTGTTCTCCCCAGTTTACAGATGACAAATCTGAGATTTAAATAGGATAAGTAACATATTTAAGGCCACACATGCAATAAGGGGCAAAGATAGGACCAACTGCCAGGAATAAAAACCTTTATGTATTGTATGCCACACACTTCACTGTCCTTATCACCCTTTTCACCTAATGCTGGTGTTCTTCAACCTTAGTGAGTATCAGAATCACCCAGGCAGCTTGTCAAAAGAGACGGCTGTCCCATTCTCCATTTTTCAGTAAGTTTGGGATAGGGAGAAAACAAGAATCTGTATTTCTAACAAGTTCCCAGGAGATGTTAATACTGCTGGTCCTAGGATAATACTTTAAGAACGACTGACCTAATAAAATCTTTTGTCCTTGTACCTATCAATGGGACAATACCAGTACCAAACTCATAGAGATCCCGGGAGGATTTAAGACTTAGTGTATGGAAGGCTCTTAGAGCTAGTGTCCCAGGCAGAGTAAATGATACACACATTATGATGTTGGTCTTTATCGTTGTTTTTTATTGTTCAAGGCTAAAGACAAATTTTCTAAACAATGTAATCAGAATAATTTTCCTTTCTATATCTTAATATTGCCTTTGTGCCATTGCACATCAGTGATTATATTTTATTGTAGGTTGCATGTATAGATATTTAACTTTGATGATATATTGTCAACACTACAAGGCAGCAAATATGCCAATTTAGACTGTTTTCCTGTCCTCCATAGTGCCTAGCATAGTGCTCCACAAGCATACATTAAATTGTTTGTGGCTTAATAATGAAATAATTCAAAAGCAGAGAGTGAATCTAGAAGCGATTTAAATTATACTATTAGAATCAATTTAGCAGAAGATTTAGTAAGATCCCTTAGGTCTCCTGATTCAGAGTCTAATGCCAGCCCTTAGTTTGTTGCACAGACCTAGATATAGCTATGGAAGAGGAGATAAACAGCCAATGTAATTACAGTGACATAATGGTTACACTTTTATAGCTGAGGGGAGCAGCAAATAGGATTTTAAAAATCAAATTAAAACTGTCATTCCACAACATTAAGTTTCCAGAATTTTCATTTTTTAATATTAATGATTTTTTTCTTCAAAAAGGAACAAACAATGCTAATTCTACTGCTACAATACTGTTAATGAAGAAATAAAGAATAATTTATCATTGCATAATTAACACAGTACAGTTAAGCATGTTTTAATGATTTTGTATAATGGCCTCTCATAACTAGATGATACTTGTTAGTCATAGTGGGGAAGGAAAACTATCCAAGGAATCATTAATGAAGATGGATAAACTGACCAGGTTTTTATTTTACTCTTTTATATAAAGTGTTTACAAGATTTCTTGGTGTATTTTGGCACTGTTTTATTCCTGAGCCTGTAGGTGACCAGATGGTTAATAAAACATTTTAACTGATTCAAGAAATGAAAGGCTAAGGAATAAAAGGCTAAGAATGCAACCCATGCAAGTCAACAGGCTTTCTTCTTTGCTTCCAAATGGTGCCAACTCTTAACTTTGCAGGTGCATGAGAGTTTGAAGATAGCAGAATACTGTTATCTTTAGCCATCTATAATACCTTAAAATTATCAGAATTAATGACGAAATTTATCAGAATTTTCTGTTTAAACCATTTTGGGAGTCAGGAAGTATGAAGAGAGGAAAAAATCAAAACATGAGTTAAAGGTGATAATACACATGGTCTTATAGCTACTTTCTTTTAATAGTGTTCCCAAAAATAGACTTTTGAGTTATTGATGGTTGTATCTATAGGAAACGCTGCAAAAATTTCAATACCTACAACTAACACCTTTCAACAGTCAATCAAAGCAGGTGCATATTCAGGTTTGAGTTATTATGTTGTAGGGGGTAAATACTTGCGGTGGACAGTTACCTTTTGCCCATTGGAGAGGTTTTCAATAAGTGATCTACATGGCCACATCCAGCCTGAAGATACATTTATTTGACTCACATATTACTGAAATCCTATTTTAGTGTTCAACATATGCAATTTGAGAAATTACACTTATAAAATATATATTTCCAGCTGCTCTTTAGAAATCAGTTCATTGAGCAACATTGAACCTATTACATACAATCTACAGAGCAGTGTTGAGGGCTGTCCCCTTTCAGCAGGGACTTGTGTCTCCAGATCTCTAGAATTACATATTTTCTGTTGTATGATACTCGACCCTATTTCATCATTTATATTACCTACTTGACCCCTATTGACATTTGTATTTGTTATCCTGATCTACTGTATCTCTAGCACAGTGGTTCTTATGGTCCCCAAACTAGTGGCATCAGCATCACCTGTGCATTTGTTAGAAATACAAATTCTCAGCTGTATATCAGACCTACTGAATCAGAAACTCTGGAGATAGGGTCTACCACTCTGTGTTTAACAAGCCCTTCAGGTGATTCTGAAGTCCATTTAAGTTTGAGAATCATCTCTTGCATATCCAAGCCTTAAGATGCGTGTTTATTCTTGGCTTGCTTTCATTTCCAGAAACCTGCGAAGGTTCAAAAATAGTGGGGACATTATTTTTGTCTTTATCATTTGTAGCAAAAATTTCATTGCACAAATTGAAAGAGAGGAACAGAGTCATCTCATGAGTAAAGCCATAGCCCTCTAATGCTTAGGTTTTCTGTATTCCAGCTGAAGTGTTTTTTTTTTTTTATAGTTTATTTACTTTTGAGAGAGAGAGGGAAAGAGGCATTGAGAGAGGGAAACACAGAATCCAAAGCAGGGTCCAGGTTTGAGCTGTCAGCATACAGTCAGATGCAGGGGCTTGACTTATGAACGGTGAGATCATGACCTCAGCCAAAGTTGGATGCTTACCAGAATAAGCCACCGAAGCATTCCCAGTTGAAGTTTTATAGAGAGTTAGGAATATCAAGTTTCATCCATGTCTATACATATTCCTAAAATTTTTTTTAATGTTTGTTTTTTGAGAGAGAGACAGACTGAGAGCAGGGGAAGGAAAGAGAGAGAGGAAGACACAGAATCTGAAGCAGCTCCACGCTCCAAGCTGTTAGCACAGAGCCCAATGCGGGCTCGAACTCACAAACTGCAAGATCATGACCTGAGCCGAAGTCGGCCATTCGGCCATTTGTGCCACCCAGGTGCCCCTATACATATTTCTAAACAGGAAGGTGTTTTTCATGATAGAAAGAAGCTAAGGGAGGAAGGAAGAGCCTGTTTTTGATACCATGCAATTCTAAACTGCGAAGTTCAAGACCAAAATATTTTGTAAAACTTTCACCTCACTTCCTCTACCTCCTCAAAGGCTAAGCACAGACCCAAGGACAGAGGATAACAAAAGAGTATGGACAGCAAAAGGGTGGTTTATTTGGTAGACAGTAATGCAACAGACTACCACAGTATCTGACCACATCTCTGAGCAGCTCAACTGACATCAGCAGCCACTTTTCTCTGGACTTTTTGTTTTATTAGAAAATTTAACCTATATTTTTTAAGGGTCTTTCATTTGAATTTTATTTGCAGCTTAACACATTCCAAACTGGTATGGATACCCCATCCACCATACACATAAAAAAAGATAAAGAACATTTCATACAAAAACATATATGTTTTTCAGAATTAATGACGAAATTTATCAGAATTTTCTGTTTAAACCATTTTGGGAGTCAGGAAGTATGAAGAGAGGAAAAAATCAAAACATATATGTTCAAATTATGGTTAGTAGAAGACTATGGAATTTCTGCCTTTTTTTTCTTAAAATTATCAGTATTAAATTTTCAATAGTGTTCTTTGTCTTTTGCTTTATGAAATATGGAAAACAAATGGGTGTGTATCTCCCTTCACCTTAGATTACAATTTCATTAATTTTGACCACATAAGCTCTCAGTTTTCATTTTTCACAATGTGACAGTATAATCTTGGGAATCCATATAAAAACTTATTCTCTGTTAGCCAACTTGACAATAAATTATATTAAAAATAAATTAATTAAAAATTAAAAATTTAAAAGATTAAAATAAAAAAAAACTATTCTCATGGATCTTAACTCTTACTCTCTCTGGATCTTTTCTAGCTCCTTTTTATCATTCTTGACAAGTTTTAATTACTACATTACTTTGTACTTCTCTGTATTATATATATTTTCTATTTTAGTTATGACACATTTATATCACACTAGTCCATTTAACTATGGTATAAACTTCAGGAAAGAGGTAATGATTGAGAACCCTTCTTTGACTCATTTTCTAGTGTTTTTATGAGTTTTCTTTGCTTAATTTTCATATTTTTCTATAATGAAACTTTTCACTTATTTTAGTTGTGATTTCTTTGCTTTGTCTCAATTAATTTGGCATTTCACCCCCAGAAAATATTAGATACTTACAATTTGATTCTTTTCTTTCCAAATAATTTATTCCTCACCAATTCTTGTCCTAGCAAAACAAATTAGGATATAACCAAGTCTTAGCTACAGAAATAGGTGTTGCAATACTGTTTATAATAACCAAATGTTTGGAAACAATCTGCTATCCAAAAATGGGAGAATGAATTAATCAACTGTAGTACCTCAAACAATGCAATATTTTGTAACCTTCAAATGGAATGGAATGATATGTATCTGTATATAAATATAGCTAGTGGAAAAAGCAGGGTACAAGGCATTACATAGGGTCTGATTTTATTTTATGGTGAGGTAATAAAGGAAAGTTGTATTATCTTTTTTGCATATTCTATTTTATCTGTATAACCTAATTTATTGATATAGTGCCTTAAGCTCTTCCATCAAAATCTTGATCTATATGTCTGTCAAATAGAAAGATCCCATCTCAGCATGGTGATGTATGAGAAAGAAGCACAATTTTTAACTCTGAGAGTATTGAAGAAAAATGTAGATATCTTTACTGAAATGTTTTCAGAATATATGGAAGGATTAATGGAAAATTGCATGTTACAATATTCAGCAAACTTCCTTATCTTCTCACACAGTAAAACTCCCTAAAAGTTGTTTTACCACTTGATCTCCCCCAAATCTCACACCACATGGCAGCTACTCCACTTCTCTCTTCTTTCTCCTAGAGCCCTCCAAAATGTCTCTCCCTATCTCTGTATTAGTTTTTCTTTTCCTAATGCCCCCTTCCCTTCCTAGCTACTTTTTCACTAAGTAAATCAATCTAAAGATAGTATTCTCTTTCTGTTTTGTGTACTACTATCTCTACAAATTTTGGTACAGAAGCAGTCAAACAAAAGACCTCCCTTAACAATGTGGCAGGAAGGGGATTGGAGAACAAAGAATAAATTGAATTGGTTCTTTAACACCTGTATTATACTTTACTAATGGTCCTTATGTTACATTTTACTTTGAGGTTAATACAGTATTTTCAGACCAAATTACAACTTCTATAAGCATCTATTACCTTTATAATCAGTATCAAAAACAAACAAAACAAAAAAGCAAAAGATAAATGCCAAGAGAAATTACCTACCAGTTTCCATTATTCCCCCTGTTCTATTAAGGGAAGTACTCATCGTCTCCACCCTTTGTTTCTTTGCTTTGGGTGAGTCACTCACAACGTAACATGCTTGACCAATAGATTTTATTTCTCAACAACTGGAGACTTGTTTTAACTCTGCAAAGTTTTAACTCACCCATTGTCAAGGGTCACTAACCCTGAATGCCTATTACATTTGTAGCCAGGGACTACGAGAATACTGAAACCATCTAGACAGTATCTTGCTCATTCACTTGCATCGCATGCAGTGCAAGTGGGCCTGCTCCAGAAAACATACCCAAAGGCACTTCATCATATACAAGGTGGGCACCACGTAGTGCAGGATCACATCCAAAAACTGAAAACCAAAGCCAAAGCTAAAGCCAAAAGAATGCATAATGCATGGGAATGAAGAGCATTTAACAAAACAGCAATCACAAGCCTCATCAAGTTTCCCAAGACATTTTAGGAACTGCCATCAAAAACTCATTGTTTCTAAACATGTCTTTAATAATCTTGAGTTCCAAATAATTCTGCAGAGAAACAAAATTGTGATAGCATGTGTCCCAATGGCATCACCATATATCTAATGAAGAACAAACAAAGCACAAAGTAAAAATAAAACTTAAATCACACCAAATTTCAACTTTTGAACACATGTACCTCAGAGCTACTATTTCATTTAAATCAACATGACATATTTGCTAGTAGGAGGTTTTATACCTTAATTGAAAGAGCCTATAGTTTCTTGTTCTCTCAAAAAGACATTTACTTCTTGTAAGTGGACAAACATCAAACAAATATAGCTCTAAACATCACAGCACCCAACAATTGAAATCTATTTGAAATAGAAAGAATTTATAAGTGCCAATGGTTTGCATAAAACTCATAGAAAAATATACCAAGAAGAAAAGGGGGGCAGAACTTTATAGTCAGCTTGTCATTCCCAATTAGCACCAATTCCCTTAACCATTTCATTCATTCTTACAAAGATAAGTGCTTTTAAATGGAAAACATGCCCTAAAGAAAGAACATGGCTTTTAGCAATCACCCTTTGGAAATAGGACCTTTATAATGGTGTAATTTTTGATACATTAAATAAAAGTCCTCATTACAATCATCTAGAAATTCTACATTTATTCTAAATGTGGAAAAGATAACAAAGAAATAAAGTTTGCCATTCGAGAGTTTGCAATTTGCAAGTGTCAATAAGTATTATTAAAATTCTCTTAATGATTCTCCATTTCTTCTGCAATTTGACAGACTTAGGAACTACAATTTTGAGTGCAGAGCTCAAGACAGCGGAAAAAGAACTTTCTAAAGCACAGAATATTTAACCACATTGAATGAACACAAATAAATAAATTCTTAGTAGGTGCAAATGATTTCTTATCACACAGGAAAAAATCTAAACTCCCTTGTTCCCATTGCCTGGGAGGAACTACTTCATCTGGCATCTGTTCTCACACCATCAGCCGTACTGGCTCCACTCTGGACACAAGAGTCTTCTTTCTATTCCTTGAACCAGCCAAGGGTATCCTCACACATGTGTATTAGCACTTGCTGCTCCCTCTTTCTAAAGGGGTCTGGACTTAGAGCTGTGTATGGCAAACTGTGACTCCTCACCATTCAGGTCTCAGCTCACATGGCCTCTACACAAAAGGACCTTCCTGGGTTGCCTTATCTGAATTCAATACTCATTCATTACTTCCTTTCAAATAGCCTTTTTTTAAATTATTATTACTTCATCATCAGTAGTCATTACTCTCCCTAATAATTGACCTATTTGTCTTCTATTTATTGTTGAGACCCTCCTTTTCTTTGTAATGTAACTTCCATGAGAGACAGAGACTTACATTTCTTAAGTCCAGTAAATACTTGAAGACTGCACGAGAGAAGGTAGAGAAATTCAAGACAAGGGCTGGTTAAGCAGCTGACCCAGATAGAATCTGTACCCTATCCTGGAAGTAGGATAGCTGGATGAAGGAAAGACTTTGACACAAATGCATAATAGAGAGCTTCCATTTCATCTCCATGTGGAGCACAGCAGGGAGGAGAGCCCTTTCTCTATGCATTCAGCACTAAACATGGTTCTAACACAATTGGCTTTCTTCCTGAGCGTTGTTTGAAGACTTTGAATGAGGCAACTCTTAGGTGGGAAAGATCTGAAGAAGCAGATGTTCCTGAAACTGCCCTTTCTCTCTTGTCACCCTTTCTCTCCCTGCTTCTGCACACTTTTACTGTGATCCTTGGAAGCTCCGAAGTTCATGGTCACCATGCCAGCTGATCTCTAGGAGTGTATACTGTTCTCCGGTTAATCCATACTGAAGTGTAGAGCATGTCTTTTCTGTTCCCTATGCGTCAATCAAGCAACTTGTACTAAACATCTCAGAGAAAGGAAAAGCAGGAGATAAAATAATTTGCCAACTTCATTTTAAATTGATTTGGCAGGCAAGCTTTAAATGTGCCTATCATTTTCCCCTTCCAAGTTCCTTTGCCTTGTATATAATCCCATCTGAGGTAGAAAAAGTACACATCATGGTCAGAGCAGAAGCTTCAAAATTTTAGCTTGTAATAAATTTAGATTGTTCTTAATTCCAGAATATTGATTTGAGGTCAGGCATTCAACAAGCATTTAAAGAGCACCAATTAACTATGCACTGAATGTGGCCCTAGATACTTCATGATTGGCAGAATTGGGGGGGAGGATATAACTGACTATTAATATATTAATCATCATAATGAGTAGATAAGAAACTATTACTGTCTTCATAAATGCTAAAATATCATTTAAGAAAACTCAATCTCTACTCTTGGTTTAAAAATACATATTATTTGAGAAGTAAGTATCAACAGCTATTTCGGCATGAAAAAATTACTAAGATTTTAACTTTATTGCTTCTACATTTAAAAACAATTTAATTCTCTTGACAATTTTAGGAAGGAGGGTTTTCATTTAGGTTTTTTTTTTTTTGTCATTAAAATGTCAAATCTAAGCCTCAAAGAGGTTAAGACAGTTACCCAGGCATACAAAATTATGAGCCAAGAATAAGAACCCAAACTCACGTTTATCTAATTCCCAAAGACATGGTTTTTTTGCATTCATCATGTTGCCTCATGGTCACAGTATGAATAAGATTATGTAATACTATAGAGAACTGAACTTCTTCCCAGAGAGCTATGACATGTGAGGTCAGGTTAAGCATCAAACTGAACATTTGTAAAATGCTTGGTAAAAACTGGAATGTTACAAGTGTTGACTTGGCATGACGTATTGTGTTAACTCTACTCCAGAGTGATCTAAAGGCAACAATGAAATTGTGCTGAGGGTGCACAGAATCTATGCTCGGTTGAATGAATCTAGCAGGGATCACTAGTTGCTGGCCTTGCCCCAAGTTCTCCTCTTCTGCCTCAGTGCACATCTAGATTATCTTTCACAGTCTCCTTTATAATCAGAGGTGACTATATAATTGAGATCTACCAAAGGAAAGGAAGCAGAAGTGATGTTGACCATTTCCAGGCAGAAACCACAAAAATCTCTTAGATGCTCCCTTCCCTATATAGATGGCCTAAATGGAAGTGATCTTGGAAGATATATATTGAAAATGGCAGAGTTTCTATCAGCCTGGGTCCCGTTGTACCCCAAAACAGTGAGAAAGAAAGCCACCCACTGCTATTCACCTGCCTACTACTGCTACTGAGGAATAAATGATTTCTTTGAGCTATTTTACAAGAGTAGTTGACCCATCTTCGTAAAAAGAACTAGATTCCATCATACTTGTTGAACTATACTGAAGGCTAATATTTACCCAAGTTTTGGGCTCAGCATTTCCTCCTCCTCAGTACTTTTCTTTACCACCTTTGGCACTTCTACTCTTAAAGCTTTCTTAGTTTCTGCAAAGTTTTCCCTAACCTCAAAGAGGATATTTCATAGCCCTCTAAAATTTCCTCCCTTGTGTTTCAGAAGCAGAGAACAAATTAACCTTGTTAACTCTTACTTGAGCAGGTGCCAGGAGAATTCCATATACCAGGTCCCCAGAAAAGGCCTGACCTTGGCCCTGAATATATTTTTCTGCCTTGTTTAGTTTTCCTGAGCAATCTAAGCATTTTTTCTGTATTTAAAGTGAGTATAATGCTTTATCTCTCATGATAGTAAGCTGATACTTACCTTGGCACACAGTAGGCATTCAAATATTCATCAGATATTATTTATCATTTATGACTTTAAGAAGATTGAGATAAAATTCCAATGTTATAGCTCTGTACATCAAGACAACATCATACTCAAAGTAAAGCTAACAAACAAAATCTCAAAAATCTACACAATGGACAAACTCACTGAACTATGGGCCAAATCAATGTGATTTTCTTAATCAAACTGAAAAATCTCACACTGAGGTCACTGAGGTGTCCTCCACCTTTTACCAAGATGAGATAGGCCCAGACACTTGGCCATGTTTTGGCATCTTTGGGGAATGCAAACCAGATATCATAAATTTGCCCAAATTGGTTAATCTGAAAGCACTGAGACAGCCTTACCTCATGTCCCTTCCTCACTAGGAAAAACTAAACAAAACAACTACTCCTTGGTCCCTCCTAATTCCACATGAATGAAGGACAGAATGAAACCATAAAAACATTATCTAAAAGTACAGCAGATAAACAGCATTAGACATTAGCATGCATTTTAATTGTTTTAACTCCATATTATTACTGTTAGTCTTTAGATTTGTAGATTTCCCTATAGAATAGTGTTATTGCATTGCTTTGTTTTTGTAGCTTTGTGTGCTATCACATTTTGCTAATTTAGTTATTTGTTATTTATTTGAAACCAAAGCGACCCCTCAGCCAAAAGCAATTGCAAATACACAGCCAGTTCTCTTGCTTCTATTTGCTCTATAGGCACACACAGCTGGACCTTGGAATTAACTTTTACAACACATTCCCTTTCCCTCCAGATGCCACAATCCTTCTGAATGTATTCAGAATACAGTTTCTAATCATCAGTACTGCTTCCTATTCAGGGATTTAAACACCTATAAGCTAAAGTTGTATCCCTAGAGAATGGTCCCATACTCTACTTCCATTTCTCATAGTTTATTCTTTCTCCGAAGAGAGAACCAATTTGCCTCAGTATATCACCACTTGGTCAAATCAACTCAAAACTGTCCAATCAACATAACCTCTCAAGCAAACAAACTAGGAATTGGGCTCATGAAAGAAATACAGTTAGCATTTACATCCATCACCACACTACTCAGAAGCTGTTCACTAAATCTATTCACTCAGCAGCATTCTTAGATGCTACAATTTTTGTATTGAGATGCACAATACGACAATCCCAGAACAGGTCAACACAGTAAGCTTTTACAATGCAATAGCTTTTCAGCAAGACAGACGTTTCTCTCTGTATAGGGACTTGCCACAGTTTAGGCAGAAGTGGGATGGAAGGGTCTCCTATTTCAGACTAGAGAGCAAAAGTGTGTAATGCATGTCAGACTCCCATCACATAATACTTCCATGGAATAGAACCATCTGGATGGTTTACTATGTATCAGTGCTGTGCAAGAGAGTATAATGGTGCACAAATGCAAATCACACATGTAATGTTACATTTTCTGGTAGCCACGTTCAAAATGTAAAAAAAAAAAAAAAGAAACAGGTGAAATTAATTTTAACGATATATTTGAATTTACCCAACATATCAAAAATACAATAATTCCAACATGTAATCAATATTTTAAAATTTATCAATAAGTTATTTTAGAGCACCTGCATGGGTCAGTTGGTTAAGCACCCGACTCTTGGTTTCAGCTCACTGTTCATGGGATTGAGCTCCGCGTTGCGCTCTGTACTATAAGTGCACAGCCTGCTTAGGGTTCTGTCTCTCCTCCCTCTCTGCCCCTCCCCTAGTCACGTGCACTCTCTCTTTCTCTCTCTCTCTCTCAACATAAATAGACATTAAAAATAAGTTATTAGGGGCGCCTGGGTGGCGCAGTCGGTTAAGCGTCCGACTTCAGCCAGGTCACGATCTCGCGGTCCGTGAGTTCGAGCCCCGCGTCGGGCTCTGGGGTGATGGCTCAGAGCCTGGAGCCTGTTTCCGATTCTGTGTCTCCCTCTCTCTCTGCCCCTCCCCCGTTCATGCTCTGTCTCTCTCTGTCCCAAAAATAAATAAAAAAAAAATAAAAAATAAGTTATTATACATTTTTTATTTATATTGTCTTTAAAACCTGTTGTTTACTTTATAGTTACAGTGTATCTCAACTTGGATGAGCCATATTCCAAATGATAAATAGCCACATGTGGCTACCATATTGGACAGCCAGCTTTATGTTTGGGCACAACATCATGTGTTGGGCACAATATCATTTCCTGGAACAATCCCCTGTACCACTTAACTCTCCAGTTAGCTAGCCCTATTCACACTCAAAGCTCAGAATTATTCAACACATATTTATTAAGTGTGTACAATATTCCAGGCAGATCTCTAGGGTCAAAGGATAAGGAATGGACAAGACAAAGTCTCTGTCTTTCAAAGCATAGCAAGTACAAACATTCACCCAGAGAAGCTTGGTCTGATTCCTTGATAGAATAGGAGAGGACCTGTCGCTCTGTTAAATGCTTTTATAGTACATACTCTTCCTTCAGAGGATGCTTCCTAATTTAAATCATTTGCCAAATAACTACCTTAATAGACTGCAAAGATTCATAAAAGTAAAAATAATATCTCATTCATTGCTGCACCCCAAAGCCTACCCAGCAGTCTGTGCCTGGCACAGAGCATATGTACAAAATACTAGTTGAACATAAGAAAGGAAGGAGAGAGGAAGGAGAAAGGATGGAGAGAGGAAGGAGAGAGGAAGGAAGAGAGTGAGGGAGGAAGGAAGAGAGTGAGGGAGGAAGGAAGAGAGTGAGGGAGGAAGGAAGAGAGTGAGGGAGGGAGGAGAAAGGAGGGAGGCAGGGAAGGTGGGAGGAGGAAAAAGAGGGAGGAAGGTGGGTAGAGAGATATGCAAAGATAGAAGTGAGGCAACTCTAAATATCAGTGAGGTTCATTAGCTAAATGGCATAGCTAGCTGCCTTAATTTACCATTCTCTACCTCATTTATACTGAGCCCTTTCTGAACTCTCCCAAGCTTCATACAATCAGCACTTCATACCTTGAATTTCATTTACTATTTTCCTGGATTTACTTCAACAATGTTTCAATTCTGGACATGTCCTAAAAATATGTATGAAGGGGCTATATATTTTATAGCCACTCCAGTACATTTTGAAAACTTTTTATCCAGTTTATATTATATCATATGCATTCAAAAGAAGCTGGCTGGCTTTTATCACTGTCATCTTGCCAAGGATCAAAAGAATAGTTGTAAGCTGCCCACACCTAGCTCTAATTACAGAGATTCGCAGATATTTCCTTGCGATGGCCTATTAACTCTTCACCGACTTAGTCAATCACAAGAATTTCTTTTTCAGGCAGTGATTTTTTTTTTTGTTAAAGCTTTTTAGTTTTTGCTAGAACATATCATATATGCATATTAGACACTTTCAAATTTATGTTTCAGTCAAAACTTCAAAATGTTTTATGACATCTGTTGGGTTTTTAATCTCTTTACTCTAAATCCATATTTTAATCATTGTCTCATTTATTTCATCTACCTATAGATTCAGCTAAGTTGGTCGACACAGAAAATCTTTGCAGCCCTCCATCCCCACCCTTCCACCAACACACACAGCATCAATTCAGATTATATTAATGCTGATATTCATGAAGATCCATGGAAGCAATAGGCAAAGATTTGGATCCTCCTTCTCTAGGAAGGTAAGTGTGGTCCAAGTACCAGCAGCACAGACATCACCTGGGAACTTGTTAGAAATACATACCTTCAGGCATCTCCCAGGCATACCAAATCAGAGAATCTGGGGACGGGACCCAGCAATCTGTTGTATTATGGAGCCCTGTAGGGGAGCCTCGTGTACAATCTGATGCAGAGTTGAAAAACCCTGCTCTCAGTCAACCTCTTGTTCTGTGCTAGGGTGCAACATTGAGACAAGAGTGAATTATCCCACTGTGTACTTGCTTTTGGAAATGAAATGGGGTACCATGACAGAGAAACATATTTAGAGAGCATATTTAAACTTTGAAATGATAAAAAAAATAAAACTATAAACTGAAATTTAGAAAGAATGGCACAAGTATTGGAAAAAAAAACACATACAACCAACTCTTAAATTGAAAATCCATCAAATTTCATTGTAAAGGGGAAAAGAAGTCACTGGGACTATTTTCAAATCTACAACATTTCTGAAGTCAGATTCCAAGTTGTCTTTCAGTTTTTGTTTATAGTATTTTTAGATCTCTCTCTGCATGCTATGTTTTCCTTTAGACACACTGCCAACTTTTTGTATCTGTCATCTGGTTTTGAAAATGAGGTTTCTCATCATTTTTTAAGCATTTCACCATTTCAATTGTCACACTAATGCTTGGTACATCTGGAAGTTCCTATGATAGGATGGATTTAGAATCTACATTTAAAAGCGTGTCAAATAATTACCAATATTTAATTTCATGTTCCTTCAGAAAAAAGAAAAATCCATTAGAGGTTCTACAGTTCTTCTTCCGTGCCATCTCCTAAATTAAACTTCATATTAAAAAAACTAGATTCTAGGATTTCTCAGGCTTCACATTTTCAAATTTAAATTCAAAAAAGCAGAAAGAAATGCTATGGAATGAAGTGATTTATCCTAGGGGTTTGTTCTTTTTAAGTATAAGATAAACCGAGAATCGCAAGGGGAAGAGGAGGGGAGCAATCACATGAGCTGGGCTGGCATCCTCATGTTATTTCTGTATGTGATTACATATTGCTTTGGGGTTTCTATTTCAAGAACTAGTCATTTATTTTTTCCTCCAATACAAATGTATTCTTGATGACTAGGATATCGTTTTAATTATTTTTAATAAAAATCATTTGGCATCCGTGACCTTTTATAGTGTTTCTGCAAAGGGTTCATAGTATTAAACAAAAGTATCCTTCCATCCCCAAACTGTAATATGACTTCAGAAAGTTAATTAATGTCACATCCTGAAGGATTAGGCTATGAATGTTGTTTGGGATGGTAGCAAAGAGTATAAACTTGGGAATCAAATTGCACAGGTATGAATTTAGATTTGCCACTTACTTGCTAGATGACCTTGAGCAATTCCTTAAACTCTGCATTTAAAATTTATCATCTAGGGGCTCCTGGGTGGCTCAGTCAGTGACAGGTCAAACTCCTGATTTCAGGTCAGGTCATGATCTCATGATTCCTGAGATCAAGCCCCGTATCAGGCTCCATGATGAGCATGGAAACTACTTGGGATTCTCTCTGTCTCTGTCTCTCTCTCTCTCTCTTTCTCCCCTTCCCCTCTAATGCACTCTCTCTCAAAATAAATAAATAAACATTAAATAAATAAATAAATAAAATTTATCTATAACAAGTGAATGGAAATTTATTTAGCTCTTGAATTGTTGTTAGCAAAGATCAAATAAATCAGCCCATGTAAAGGGTCTATCACAATGTCTAATACATAGTTTCAAATATTTATGGACATATTTTACTGATAAAATTTAATAAGCCTCTCTGAAAGGATGCTTTGATAAGAAGTTCTTTCAATTAGGGACAAGTTTATTAATACCTTCTGTCCTGGTATTAGCTGATTTTCCATCAATTTGTCAAAATGAATGATGGATAAGTAACTGCACAATTAGTGGGTGTGTCCAAGAAGATCAGATTAAGGGAGCTTTCTTAGGAAATTGGTGATAAGATGTGCCACATTCCCTGTAATCATCCCTTCCTATCCATAGGTGCCATCCACCTGTTCCTCTATTCCATACCCCACATCTCCAACACAAAACTACTGTCCATCATATACACACGAGGAAGCAGAAAGGTTCCCACTGCTCAAGAATCTGTGGGCCACATGCAGTTCTCTCCTGACTACTCTCTCCACCTAATGGACAAACAGTGCCTTGTTATACCACAAAGGTATATATACCTTATCTATATATATAAACATATAGATATTTAGATATATGTATTTAATATCATAATATGAAAACACAATAAAATATAATATAGTATAAAGGAATACTGACAGCCTTCAACTGATGATGGTTCAACTTACACATTTTTTGACTTTACGACAATGAGAAAGCATTATGTAAGTGTACTTTGAAATTAGATTTTTTTTTTTTCTGGGCTAGCACTATGCAGTAGGATACTTTCTCCACGCGGTGGACAGTAGCAGCAAGCAGCAGCTCCCAATCACACACGCAATCCCTAGGATAAACCACCTATACACGTACAACCATTCACATTTTACTTTCAGTATAGTATTCAATAGCTGACAAGAAATCTTCAACACTTAGTTATAAAATAGGCTTGGCGCTAGATGACTGTGCCCAACTCTATGGTAATGTAGGTGGTCTGAGTAAATGTGAGTGGGTGAGGTTAAACTAGGATGATGGGTAGGTTAGGGGTATTAAATGCATATATATATATATATATATATATATATATATTCCATAAAACAATGAACACTCATTTTAGAAAACACTGCATGAGTATATGGATATTTCCAGCCATTACATATAAATACACACACAAAATTTTGGTAACCCACGGATATATATTTATTACAGTTTATAGAAGTAGCAATAACAATATTCTCTTCTCCTCTTGAGTCCTAAACAAGACAATTAAGCAGCAGTTAAAAGATGCAGAACAGTAAATGTGAAAGCCTCTGTCCCTACTCCTTTCTAGTCATAGAAAAGAAGAAACTTCTATATCCCAGATAGGAAAGGCATCTCACTTCAGGAACCAGTGTCACCCCTTCCCAATCCCTTGGTTCCTTGTCCTTAGGAGAGTAAGAGGAACTCATCTAATTGGTGAAAATGGGAAAAGGAAGTAAACAAGGGATCTCTGTTTCAGTCATGGCTGGGAGGTCTGGCATTGTTCGGGTCTACGTGCAACTGAGTGCCTGGCTTCCATTGGCAGAGGGGAAGTTCGACGGATGACAAAGAGTATTATGAAGCTGCTGTTTTGAGCTCCATCATCTGGCTCTTTCTTGGCTGGTTTCTACCTCAGGGAATAGAATGGAGTTATTCTTCGGTCCTTTATATGTCCTTTGTAAGATCCAAATTACCATTCTACAATATGCCTGTCTCTTAATAAGTTGAGAACATTTTCCCCTGTCATTAAATATTCTTTCTTCTATAACACCATCTTTAATTGCTATTCAGCATTTTTATTCTATGATGCTTTATGTCTTATTGAGCCAGTCTCCCATTATTAGATAATTGAGATTTAAAAAAAAAAATTAAGTTGCTGTAATTAAGTTTGTAAATAACACAAACATACAGTATTCTTTCTATACCAGTCTGTTCATTTACTGAGAATAAATTCTTAAAAGGACATTGGGTAGGTCAACATAGATGACTATTTGAAATATTTTTTAATGTACAGTGCAAAGTTATCCTCTAGAAAGTTTGGGTCATTTTATGTTTCCCCTACAAGTAAATGAGAATACTTATTTCCTTGAATACTTACTAGAGTTAAGGAATGGGATTAAAACAATATGTCAAATTTCACTTCCTGAGATTTCATATGCTTTAGGTAGTGGAAAAAAGCCAGGGTGCATCCTTTGTTTGGAAGGCACTGTTTAACTACAGTTTGCCCAAGTGTGAAATGCCAGATTTCCTTAAATCAAGTTACCTAATCTCTTGACATTAACAAATATTAGCATTTTAAGACCTGTTTTGAAATTAAGACAAAAGCAAACATCATTGCTAATGTACATTTGAGAGAGGAAGGAGAAAGAAACCATGGAAACCAGCAGAGGAATTAAAATGGCAACTAAGAATTAGGCACCAGAATAGAACCAGCAATAGGCCAGATGAGGATTTTAATTAGAACTGATTTGACAAGAATTATAAGGTGTTCCTTTGCAGTTTTCTTTCTTTTTTTTTTTTTTTCTCTTTTGGTCATGCTTTTTAGGAAGCCTTGATAAATCTTACCTCCACTGTACTTTTGCTTCTCATAAAACTCCTTAAAAATACCACAGGCATTTACTACACACAAACACAGCTCAGTTTTTAGGCCACAGGATGGCACTCTGGGTGCATATAAATGATGAAGTGCCACTCTTCCCCCTGGAAAAAAAGGCTCTCTGTCCCTAGGGAGGTTCTGACAGACATGACTCCTAGTCTTAACTCTAAGTCCAGCACCTATCCATGGGAGGAGTTTATAGTGACTAAGATTTCTCCAGAGAAGCCTAAGACTTCTCTCAGGTGTTTGTCTCCATACATCCAACACTGGCAAAGCACTTTCAAGAACACCTAACCTGTTAGCCTTCTCATTTCCTTGAAGGTTACACTTACGGGGAGAGGATTTTCTTCACAGAAAGCAGCTATATCCCCGAGATGAACACCTCAGGAAATGTAACCACTTCAATGCGTATGGATCACATGGTTAAAATGCATTTCCATATGGTTGACAGTTCCAAGCACCAAAAATAGCAGTGTTGTTTTTCTTTAAATATAATTAATATTCCGTTGTGTGGGAGTGAGGTTAACATGTGTTAAATGCAGTTGCAGGTAAAACATACAGAAATTTTTACCCATATTTGGACAAATGAAGTTGTCCTTATTATTATAGTTATCATCCTTATTATTGTTTATCATTAAAATGTGATGTAAAAAGAAAAGTATCCTTAAGCTTTAAATGTTGGCCTCTGATATAGTCATCAGAACATTAAAACACATAAAAGATGACATAAGTCCTTGGAAGACAAAGTGCATTTAACCAAATCTTTAGTAAACTATAAATAACGGTAAAAAATATTTAGATTGAAATTACAATAATGATTTACACTGATGGCACAAAAAAGGAAGGAGTTGCCAGGCAAGCCATGGGACTGGTGAGTGGATGACAAGGAGATACTGTGGGTACAAAGTGAACTCCAGTCAAGGAGTTATCACAAAATAATTCAAAATTTAAAATATGACAAAATGACAAGAAGCCTTGAAAGCCAAGCTAAGGTTTCTTTAAGACATGATTCAGACACAGAATGAAGGCTTTGGGAAGGGAGGGACATTGTGTGATGGAGATACTGTTTTAAGATCAAGCAGGTATCTGTGCAGAAAAAACTGAATTAGGAAAAAAAAGGTAAAGCATAGAGACTGAACGCATGGAGGTGTGTTAGAAGGATCCTGCAGTTGACTAATGTCACAAGAACTCAGGCAACAGTGGGTCAGAGGAAATGGAGAAAAATCTGCAGGTTAGAGAGATACTGGGAGAAATATGGACTGTCCAGACTAGGTGACTAAGTGACACTGGCAACGCAGCCTTCAAAATCGCAACTTCAGATATCCCAGCATCTGAATGAACACAACCTCCAATCCTGTCAGCCCAGTACAATAATTATCTGAGCTGATCTCCAAGGACTCATTTTTCTTCTTCTGTAGTCCCCTCCAGGCTTCATTCCTTTTCCTGCTCCACCAGAACAATATCCTCAGAAATATCCTCAGTTCCTTTGCCCCTCAATTTAGCTGGCAAAACCCTGGATGAACCCACCAGCCATCAGGTTTTTCCCACCCCTACTGCATCCATGCAGATTGATAATGATGGGTCTTTCCCAATGAGACAGGAGGATATAGGTATAAATCCATGAGGCGTGGCCTTAAATTATCCAGAAATTTTACTTTGCTATGTTCCACATCCACCCTCAGCAGCTATGGTAAGCATTTTCACATGCCCCTCCTTACTTTCATCTGATAATGTTGCTTCACTCCCTTTAAGAATCTCTGGAAACTGTGAGATGGGAAATTCATCTCAAATCTAGATACTAACTGGGTCTACACCCATTTTTTTCCTGCCCTTTCATTACGATGGGGAAAATTTTCTTCCTCTCATTAAATGATATAACTACCACATGTGCACAGGATCTGAGTCCTATTCCTTCTGAAAGATTTCTCTTTTGTATTTTTGGTCTCATACTCTATAACTGATAGTTCTCATTCACACATAAACATAATTTAGAATATCACTCATTTAATTGTCAAAGTTTTTATGAGTATCTGCTACGTATCAGGTGTTCTATGAGTCAGGAATAGATCAATTAAAAAAAAAAAAAAAACCAAAAGAATCGCATGAAGTTCTAGACTTTGCTAATGCTAATTTGAGTTTCATCTCAAAACAAATAAAACAAAACATAAAAATAAAACAATCTAAGTCCCATTACTACACAGTCTTCTTCAGTGACCATTACTCTGTTCCATTTCTAGAAAAACTTCTTCAGAGCTGTGTACATGTAATGTCCCCACTTTTTCACTTTGCAATCACTAGCAAACCACTCCAATCTTGCTCCTGTTCCCATCAGTCCACTAAAACTACTCCAACTGAGGTCTGAAAAGATATCGTGTTGTCAAATCCAACCATTGCTTTTCAGTCCTCATCTCATTTGACCCCTTGGCAGCATTTGATTGTGCCGTCAATGCTTTGTTCTCGAAGTATGCGTCTTTTGACTTTTGTTATACTGTACTCTTGCTGGGATTCTTCCAGCTCCTTAATTATGACACTGTATATAATTCTCTCTGTGTGAGCAATGATCATCTTTCTCTTAGTCTGCCTATATGCCTCCACTCTTCAGGACTCAGCTTACATATCACTTCTTCCAAGAAGTCTTTTCTATCCAATGGATAATGTGAACTTCAATTTTTATTTCATGTTACCCTATTTTTTCCTTCCAGAACCTTTGTCACAAACTTGTATATGTGCAAATTATTTACTGTTTGTAAGGGACAAAACTGTAAAAAAAAAAAATAGCATTATATGCCAATCTTATATTGCCAATCTAATAATGGCACCGTATACAATTATATACCTAGTGCCTGATATACAGTAAATAGTAGCAGAATAAATGGACTAGGTACTTTGCTCCCTTTGTATTGAACCATGTTTGAAATTGAACGAGACAGTCAAAAGTAACTTCTTGTCTTTTATTTTATTTTATTTTTTTAATGTTTATTTATTTTTGGGACAGAGGGAGACAGAGCGCAAGTGGGGGAGGGGCAGAGAGAGAGGGAGACACAGAATCGGAAACAGGCTCCAGGCTCCGAGCCATCAGCCCAGAGCCTGACGCAGGGCTCGAACTCACGGACCGTGAGATCGTGACCTGGCTGAAGTCGGACGCTTAACCGACTGTGCCACCCAGGCGCCCCACTTCTTGTCTTTTAGAGTGGATAATAATGAAAAGTTAGATGAAGTTCATAGTGCAGGAAAATTTCAAAGTGGACTAGTTCTAGGAGGAAATAACGTGATCCACTGGGGGACATGTTTAAGTTATCATTGGAACATCTAAAGGAAAGACATAGCACACTCATGGAGACACATGACTTCTTTATATCCATTCGACCCCTTTCCCATTGTATAGAAGCCATAATACTTAGTGGTTTGACCTCTCCTCAAGCAGTAAGCAACTTATGTTACTTTCATTCTCCCTTATCAGGGATTTGTTTGTGAGTCCAGATCTAAGCCAATTGGTACAATACATTCAGTGACAATAGGGATTGGTTCAGGAATGAACATGAGGCCCAACCAATATAGAAAGACATGAAGAGGTTTCTTACGACATATGGGAACAGTTTTCTTGTTCAGGGAAAGTAAGAAGAGATGTGTCCTTTATCCCATTGAGCATAAAGGAGGAAGTATGTGGCCCTAACTGCTACTATTGATTATTCCATGTACAGCCAAAGGAAAGCCATGCTTGGGAAAAAGCCAACGTATGGATAGCAAAGCAAAAGATAGAAAAAAACTGGCTTCCTGATTACACCATGAATGGCTGGGTCAACAAACCCAGAAGCTTCCTAGCTCTGCTATTTCCTATTATGACCCCATAAAAGTATGGATAAATTATATACATAATTCTTTATCTTTTTTGGGAGTGAAAACTTCTTACCTGATACACATAAAACAAGGGCTGTGGAAAATGAGTAAGAGTCAACCTAAGAAAATGGACAAGTTCACTGAAAGAGCAACATCACTGTAAAAAAAAAAAGGGAGGAATGAAGCAACAAATGTATTATTTGTATTATCTATAAAGAAATGATTAATGATTAGAAAAAAATAGTATAAATGGGGATAAATAGGGTAAAAAACAAAAGCCACCTATCAAAGTCACTTAGTTATCTATCCTGTTCCTTACAGGAGTATTGTTGGTCATATTAATCATATCAGTACAATAATATGTAAGAGAAGCCCCAGTGTCAGGTTTGTGAAAATGTATTTTTAGAGAGAAATTTCAATAAAATTCTAAAAAGGAATATTACAAATGAGTTCATTAATTTACCCCTTAATAAATATGATATAACTTTGCATGCAGTTCTCAACTGTTTTACCAGGATCTTCCTAGTACTGGGTCTAAGCAACACATCTGACCTCACATTACTCACAGACTTCTAGTAGAGGAAACAGACTAACAAAAGGTACACCACAGTCTGGTTAATCCTGTTAAATGGAGGCAGGGGTACTGTCACTATGGCAACTACACTACCCAATGTTAATGGAGGTGGGCTAGGTGAGGCAACGTAGGGAAAGAATGCCTGAACTTTTTGTCTAAGGAAGAGTAAGAGTAATCAGGCAAAGGAGAAAGCAAATTCTTGGCAGAAGGAACAAACCTAGAGGATTCAGAAATGCATCATGACATAGCTCTTGAGGATGAAGTGTGACTCTTGCATCCTGACCTGAATTGTACCTCTCTGGTTGAAAACAGTGCTCTTACATAGTGTCCCCTCAGTCTATAAGAGGCCAATCAGCCCATTCCAAATTGGAAAATAAATGGAAAGTGTCTATTAGCCATGATGTTGTAGATTACCATTTATGGTTAGATAAATGAACACAAGATACCCTGAAGATACCAGATCTGTTTGTTTTCATTTTGAAAGGCAATGACTCAGATACCACTTTCTCTGGGATTTATCTCATCTGCTTATAGGAAAACCTATAGACTCAGGCGCATAAGGCCATTGCTCTGTTTATGAACCAAGTATGCAAATACTGCTATCTAATTACATTGTATACACCTCAATACAATGCACAATGGGCCCCCAGAAAGGTTTCTCTCAGAATATCTAATTATAAGTAAATAGCAGTCTCTTATTTTCTAAAATAGAAACTGAGCAACAGAAAAGCAACTTTTATCTGTGATCAAAAACATCTTTTCCTGATCAGTGGAGTGAGAATCCAAACAAGTTGACTATTTTGAATTCTTCACAGGCATCTGATATGTTAAGACAATCTGCTATCCTGATTCTTATTATTTCAGTTGCTCTCTTTCTTGTGCCTAGGGAATCAGGAGGGAAGGCCAGTTTGCCTAGTCGTTTCATGGAAGGAAGTGTCCACTTGACAAAGGTAGCTGTGCTATGCATGTAAACATAAGCAGATCCTGGCCATCAGTGGCACAGGAAAAAAATCTCCCTTGCAAATCACAGAGGCTGAATAATTCACAATCTCCCTCAATAGCTAATTCTTGTCTTCAGAGTATTCCAATTTTGGAGAAACTCTCCTTCAGGTCTAATCCAAGTCTATCTTCATGGAAAATAACTTCCTATAGTATCAGGGAAGCTAAAGAAAATATTCTGTGTGGTGAGATTCAAGGGCGGGTAACTGAGTTCTTGTTCCCAAAATATCTCTCCTACTAATAGGACCTCAAATCTATGGATTGTAAGATATACTATTACTTTGCAAATGACTAATAAAAAAATATTGGCAATCAAACTACGGACAAATGCCTTATCATTTATTAACTTATTGAAAGAGCTCTTAAGACTTATGTAGACCTAGATTTTGATTGTATTATTATTTTGTGGAAAATATAAAACAAATTCCTAACGCTTCTTTATATATGGAATCTCACACTTCAATTTTTTTTCTTTTTTTTTTCTTTTTTTTCTTTTTTTGGTTAGAGTTATAAATATCTGTGTCTTATCACATGTAGGTATTCTCTATGCTGGAAAGCTGATGATTCAGCATTTCCTAAAACAAAGTTCCACATAGTCTTTGTGATTTTCCTCTAAACTGTTGACAACTATTCTCTAAGTTCTATTGTTGATGCTTTCTTGATCTTAGGTTTAAATGGGAGGTTATTAGGGCTGCCTGGGTGGCTCAGTTGGTTAAGCCTCTGACTCTGGATTTAAGTTCAGGTTATGATCTCACGGATTCATGAGACAGAGCCCCACATCAGACTGCACTGACAGCGCAGAGCCTGCTTGGGATTCTTTCTCTCTGCCCCTCTCTCACTCGTGCTTTCTCTCTTTTTCTCAAAATAAATAAATAAACTTTAAGAAAATGGACTCCATTAAAAAATAGATGAAATAAATGGGAGATTATTAAACAACTAAGACAAATCTTTTTAAAAATGTTCACTAAGTGTCAAGTTGCTGCTTTTAAAATACAGATAGCAATTAAACTCAATCTATATTACTGATAACGCACATGACCTGACTGAATTTTGCTCATAATTCAGGTTTATTTAAATTACAGTTAAGAACTTGTAGCATAATATTAGTTTCAGGTGTACAAGACTTGATCGAAGTTTTTACTATGTGTATGCAATGACATTTCCATTATTATGGTCTCTTGCCAAGAGTGATTGAATGCAGTTATCAACTGTTTCAGGGATATTAAAATGTAAAAAATATAAACTTCTTAAAATTGATGAAATATGGACCTCCCAATGGAAGCTATTTATTCATTTATCTATTCACTCATTCAGTCATTAAAAATTATATTTATTGAGCATCTACCATGTGACAGGCACGTGGATAAGGGTCACAAAATGAGGAAGTGAATGGACTGGTTTCTCTAATCAGAAACTGAGAAAATAATGGATGAAATGGAGAAAATTATATACTGTTGGAGTTTATGACCTAATCATAAATGGGAGTTCCTAGTTTCTCACAAGGTATTTGTTAATGAAGAAAAATCCTGGGAATTACAAGAGAAACTTTTGCTACCCTGCCAAGATGCAATTTAACCCTAATGGGAGAAACAATAGATAGGTTTCTGGAAATAAATAGATATATTAATCTTAGATAATGTTTACTTAGGGCAGAGAAAGATAAGACCAGACAAAACTAAGTAGGCCAAGGCATTTCTGCACTTGGATTGAGAAAAAGAGTATAAAAGTAGAGGTAGGCTGGGGGAGAGACATGTTAATACCACCCATCTGGGGCTATGGAAAGGGACTGAGGGCATCTTCACTTCTCTCTGGACATTCTTAAAACTTTTGTGAGCTTCCCAAATTCTATAAATTTCTTGCCTAGATATCATATATGGACACTCAATCCCTATCTCATACATATCCCTGGATTTGGCACATCTGCCTGCTTCATGCTGTATTATACTATCACCAAAGAATCGTCAAATGGAACTCCTCAAAGAATTCTAAAAAGTAATCCAAACATCAGATTGTTTTAGAAATAGGGAAACCAGGGCTCAGAGACAGAATGCAAATAGAAAAAAAAAGTAGTCCACTGTATTCCTGTCGTATATTCTTTTCTGACAATGGAGACATTCAATTTTTACACCTCCAGCATCTTCCAGCCACTGATTCAATGACATCTCTGTGTCAGATTTCTAAGAATGATAGTAAGTTCCCATAGAAGACATAACTTCCACAATTTGTGGTTCATTGAGTTAAACAGCTTAAAATACATACACACTCACATGTGCATACACACATATATCATTCCTATATGTTAAGTACTGCCTTGGAATTAGATGTATGAAAGACATAATAATGATATTCTTCTCTTACAGATTCCATTCTCCACAGAGAGAGGACAGCATGCCAAAAGTCCATGTAATCATTACAATGTGGATAAGGTACCATTCAGAGATGATCTCAGAAATTCAGAGATGATCTCAGAGAGGAGGAGATGCCTGAGCAAAGATAATTAAGAGTTTATTCTATAAGAGGGAGAAAGGTTGGTGCAATGAATATCTTGATTTGGCCTAGTTAGTGGCCCTTCCTCCTGCATCTGAAACAGCAATTTCAATTTCCTGAGAGACCTCACCACTCCCTCACTTGTATTCCATGTGATTCACCCCACCCTTGATTTGGAGCCACACATATGACCCAGGTCTCACCCATTGGAATGAGGTCCCAATCAGGTCATTGACCTGACCAGAAGATTGGTTTAGTAATGGATGAAGACTTTAGTCATACAAATGAGACCTGAATCTGGGACTTTTACTAAAATAAGTGAGAATAAAAGCAATCTCTCTTTCAGCTGGTGTTACCAATAGAATAGACTATAATTTGGAGCAGATGGCAGCCATCTTGTAATCATGAGGAAGAGCTTCTCTGAGAATGGAACCATTACAAAGGAAAGCAGAACCGACAGATGGAGAGTGAAGTCAACACCTGATAAAAATCATTACAGTATCTGGATACAGCTGTAATATGTCTACCTCAAATTTTTCAGCTGTGTGAGTTGTTTCCCTCTTTTACTAAAGCCAGACTGAGTTGTACTCTGTTTTCTGCATACAAAGGACTCCTAATGGTGGGTGTGGGTAGGCAATGCTCATAAGAAGAGATGGATTTTGGGGGCCAGAGGGTAGAGTGTTATGGGCTGAATTATTTCCCTCAAAATTCATATGTTGAAATCTTAGCTCCCAGTACTTCAGAGTGTGACTATATTTGGAGACAGCGTGTTTAGCTTGGAGATTAAACTTAAATGAAGTCATTGGAGTGGACCCTAATCCAACATGACTGGTGTCTTTATAAGAAGAGGAGATGATGACACAGACATGCACACAGAGAAGGCCATAAAAAGACACAGGGAGAAAGTGGCATCTCTCAGCCAAGGGCAGAGGCCCTCCAAGGAAACCAACCATATTGACACCTTGGACTTCTAGCCTCCAGACTGTGAGGAAATCAATTTCTGTTGTTTAAGCCCCCCAGTATGTAGTACTTTGTTAATGGCACCCTAGCAAACTAATAGAGGCCGGCTCCTGGGAAGAAAGAATGTCAAAGATAAAGGACAAGGATTGTCAAAATGGGTACATTTAGAAAGACTGAGGTAGAGAGGAAATAATGTAAAGTATGTTCAAGTGGACACAAAGAGGGAAAGGGGCATATGTCAGCTTCATCACGATTTTGTTCTGTCTCATTCTCTCTTCTTTCACATATAATCTCTTTGTCCATGATGGAGAACAAGCCACACTGCTTAGTCTTTAGACATTGTGACTCAAGTCTTCAAACAGTTAGTTGTTTTGAAATGTTTCATGACCCACTTCTGCTAAATATAATCAGTCCTTCCTGCTAAGTTTATGGAATAAGCCCCTTTCACAAGGGCCCCGCGATTGTGATGTGCAGTCTGATAGAAGTCTGGCATTTTCAAGTTGGTCTCTTCAAGTAGCCTGGCTTCTAAGAATTGGGTTATTGTTGATTTTTGCTAAAATGGTTTGTGGCTCTATTTTGTCTGTGCACAACAGAGTACTGATGAAACAAAGTATAGTGTGGCCTTTAAATGATGACAAAAAAGCCTCAGTTTTTGAACTTTCAAAAACCTCCCAGCCTCAAAAACATGTTCTTCACTGTTACCATAATGAAGTCCTCTAGCTCCGGGAGTTAGAAGAAGAGTAAAAGTGAAGGGTGATCCAAAAGCTAGAGGAAGAGAAACAAGAAACTTCCGTTCAAAACAGATTTTTAAAATCTGTTTAAAATTGTATTTGTTTGCCCTTAGCCTGGGTGTGAGGACTCATTATGGACTAAATTCCTCATGTTTCATCTGGATACACAGAGACAGAGCTAGGGCTGTAGCTCGAGGGAACCAGTCTCCTGTGTTATTTCCAGCTCTCCACTTGTTAAAGTTAGGCCAATGCTATTTTCTCGGCACCGAGTTCTATCTGAGACGTTTAAAGTGCTCTTTACTAGCTTGATAGAAAGCATCTGGGCATTCTTGAGTGTTTTCATGGATTTTTACCCATGCTCATAAAAAAACCATAAGCTTCTTAAAAAAAAAAAACACCATTTCACTTCCTGATATAATTGTTTATTAATTTTCAGATCACTCTATAAATCATGTCCTTCATATGAGGCTGTCATGCACATTCAAACTTCTACATAGTAAACAAAAACAAAAACAAAATGCCCCCCCCAAAAAAAACAACTTAGAAATTATGTTTCTGTCTCATAGTCATTGATACTAGCTTTCAATTTTGCCAGAGATATTTTCTTCTGAGTCACTATAAAAACAACTCCTTCTAAATGCTTTTTATACTTAGGAAAAAATGAAATCAAGTGCGTTCTTATCATAATAAGTGAATGCATTATATGTTAACAAGCATTTTCTCATTTTTATAATGGAAAAAAATTGTTAAGCACTATTTCACTCTCCTTAATTGTAATCAAGAAGATGTGCTTTCAGACTGATATACAATAAACTCCCTGGTTAACAGCAGTCAACCCAAGGTGAGGTTGAAATCCCTGGGAACATGCTGACCCTCTCTTCATAAGTGCATGTCATTCTATAGATAGGTCAGGGCTTTATGGCCTCCCTAAAATATATATTTCCAACTGGTTTCCTGCTTGATAGTTTCAGACACTGAACTATAAATGGAAAAAGAAGAAGAAAGAAGAACAAGAACAAGAAGGAGGAGGAAGACAACGACGATGAGGGGGACGAGGAAGGGGGGACATTATTTTGGTAAAATCCACAGTTGCACATACAATGATACAACCTTCTATTTATAAATAAAGTTTCAGTAAATTTGCAGGAGCATGCAGCCAGCTGCAGCTATACCAACTTTTAGAAAAATATTTATCTAATTCCTACACAAACAGCAAGGTCAGGCTTTTCTTTTTCTTTTTCTTTTTCTTTTTCTTTTTCTCTCTTTCTTTCTTTTTATGTTCCACCTTCTCTATCAGGCTTCCAACCTCAGAGCCAGCCAATGACGATCTCTCTCCCCAAGTTCCTGGAGTATTTATTCTTGCCACCACTGGTTGGCACTTAGCATATGCTAACAAACTTTGTTAATTATCTCTTTTACATACATGGCCTGTTTGTCCAAATAGCGGACTCTCCTTGACCGTAAAGGCAGTATCTTAGAATGTTTTCCATCTCCAGCACACAGCAACGTGTTTTGCTAGAGTAGTTTCAACATACGTTTTTGGATGATGGTGGTGATGATGCAGTCAAGGAGAGGCATTATGCAATGTGCCCTGTAACACGAAGACATCTTGAAAATTGCTATAATCTACCATCCAGCTCAGTATGTTGTAGGAAGTTAGCACATGTTTGGTAAGTTTTAAGCAATTTTTCTTCAGTCCAGGTAAGTTGGTATTCAGCTATCGAACTAATTCACACTGCATTTCCGTGTAATTTTATTCTTCTAGGATGTTCTTACTCTTTAAACGCTTCTTAGTGGCTCTCCATCCTGGCTTCATATCTGCATTTGCCTCCAAAGCTTTTTAAAATAAAGGTGGCCGAGCCCCACCCAAGATCCAATATACCAAAACAGATGGAGATGGAGATGGGATTCAAAATCTGCATTTAGAAAATACCTCTGCTGATCATTTCGATGTGCAACCAGGTTTGAAAACCATTGAAAACCCCAAACACTATTTCCTTGCCAATATTTGGCCTTTCCTTCCTTTTCTAAACTTTTTTTTCAGACTTTACACATCAATTAAATCATACATGAAATAATGGTTAATGCAAAAAGAGATTAAATGGCTATAATTTGTATGTGAATAAAATATTTAATTAAATATTTAAATCATTAAATGTGAACGAAACAATAAAATACGTTAATGCAATATTCCTGCATTTCTCACACTGTTTTACAAAAAGATTTAAGGCAGCTTTCAAAACAATTTAGAATAAAACAAACTTTGAGGGAACTGAAGCTTAAGGAATATAAGGGCAGAAAATAAGCATCACAGAAAGAAGTGAGGGTAATGTTTGCAAACTGAAATGCATAGTGTCCTGTCAAAGGCATAAGGTAGTCCATAAATTCACTTAAGTCTGTGTTTCCTAGAATCCAAAACAAAGAGAGAAACACAGGTTCTGTATAATCTCCATGAAATAAAAGCAGTTCATTTTTTCCAGACACTGACAGATCCTATAAAAAAAGAGAACACTTGTAGCTGTGATTGCACCTCCCACTGAGTCATTCCTACAGACAATAGTGTTTTTTCTCCCACAATTTATTTTTTCAATTTTTTAATGTTTGAGAGAGACAGAGAGAGAGAGAGAAAGGGGGGCAGAGAGAGTGAGAGAGAATCCAAAGCAGGCTCCGCACTGTCAGCCCAAATGCTGACGTGGGGCTTGAACCCATGGACCGTGAGATCATAACCTTGTGACTGTGTTTTTGATAATGATTCATAAAAGTTTAAGACTCTCTTTAAACATGGAGCCTGTTGTGTCAATATTCTCTATGTTTAAGGACATTCACTTGATCATCATCTCTGTAGAGGGATAATTCTGTTCTTTTTATGAAAAATAAAAATTGGGGGCTCTTGAGTGGCTCAGTCAGTTAAGCCTCTCGCTCAGGTCATGATCTCACAGTTTGTGAGTGTGAGCCCTGCATTGGGCTCTGTGCTGACAGCTCAGAGCCTGGAGCCTGTTTCACATTCTGTGTCTCCCTCTCTCTCTGCCCCTCCCTCACTTGCGCTCTGTCTCTGTCTCTCAAAAGTGAATAAACGTTAAAGAAATTTTTAAAAAACTAAAACACAAATTGAGACACATGCTGGAGATGCTGAAACTCCATCTCTAGTGGTAATAGGAAAAGAAGGTTCCCTTTGAGTGGGCTAAACTTTTCCTCAGAAAACAGTTCTCAGTCAGCTTTCACACTGGAATAGTGCTTACTGTATAACCTAAAATGCCCTAGAGTTGAGCTATGCACTGCATTTTCCCTTAGATATGAGATTTCAATAAATATTCTACTCTGTTTCCTCTCCTTACTGGCCTTCCAGATAGAAATCTAGAGGTGATGGTCACCTGAAACTAACCTACAAAACCTAGTCATGTTGTATATGTCTTTCTTTTTTTTTTATGTTTATTTTTGAGAAAGAGAGAGAGCACGAGCAGGGGAAGGGCAGAGAGGGAGGCACAGAATCTGAAGCAGGTTTCAGGCTCTGAGCTGTCAGCACAGAGCATGACACGGGGCTCGAACTCACAAACTGCAAGATGACGACCTGAACCAAAGTCGCATGATCAACTGACAGAGCCACCCAGGCGCCCTTGTATATGTCTTTCTTTAGTGAGTACATTTAACTGAGAGATTAATCCAAAATTATAGGATCTGGATACAGAAACGTGAGCAGCTATAGAGCTGAAGATTCCTGGGGAACTGAAGTTCTGCCTCCCACTACGCAATGGTCGCACGGCCTTGAGCAAATCCATTCCTCCCATACAATGTTAGCGTTTAACTCTATTTGACCATTTTTCTTGGCATTGTTGCTAAAATTAAATGTGAGGATGTCATTAAACATTTTTTGTAATGTATAAAATGCTTGCTAATTACAGGTATTAATTTTTCTTTGGATTCTTTATAAACAACACTAGCACAGAGGCTGAAGAGGAAAACCTGATCTCTTCTGAATCAATGGACAGCAGCCACCTATAAGGTTACACACACACACACACACACACACACACACACACACACACACACACACGAGACCTGATTTTCTCCTCTTTCCTCAGTTTTGCACATGAGTGCCATGTGGTTCTATTTTCATAGTTCTCACGTTACTAGCTCAGTCCTAGACCTAAAGTATGAAATATATCACTAACTCCAAAACATTCTTTTCATGGCTTTTCATTTGCGATATCTGGACATTTATTGTGTGCTTATGATTTGCCACATTGCTCACAGGCACTAACCTTCACATTTGACTTCCCACATAGACAGTAAATCCCAGGAAGACAGAAGTCACCTATGGAGAGTAACTGCCTCCCCAAACCCTTGCAGAGTGTGGGACACAAAGTAGGCATTCAATAAGGAGATGTAACAGGGTTTCTCATGCATTTGTTCATATAACATTAGTATTATCATTATTCCCATCCTTTAGGTGAAGAAATCGAGGCTCCACGAGCTGGTGTAATTTGGACAAGGTAATGAGGCTAATGTGGCAGAGTTCAGATTTGAACCCACTTCTACAGAGCTCTCATGACCCTATTATGTATTATTTGTCCCTATATGATATAAACCCTCCAAGAACTCAGGGGCCCCTTATGCAGCTAGGGTTTCGTGTGTCATGCATCAATTCTTATTTGTGATGAGATAATCTAGTTGGATTTATATGTATGAGCAGTAAGTAAAATAACCTTATAAAGTGTACAGTCTTTAAAAGAAAAATTTTGTATTGCCTACTGTGTTCTTGTGCATATTAGCTGAAATGTTCACAAATCGGTTCTTCACTCCCTTGTTACTAAAAGAATCTAAAAAAAAAAAAGAAAAGAAAAAGCAGGGGAGTGCCTGGCTGGCTCAGTCAGTTAAGCATCTGATTCTGGACTTAGGCTCAGGTCATGATCTCACAGTATGTGAGTTCAAGCCCGGCATTGGGCTCTGCATTGACAGTGCAGAGCCTGGCTAGGATTCTCTTTCTTTTCTCTCTCTGCTCCTCCCCTGCTCTCTCATACACATGTGTGTGTGCATTCTCTCTCTCTCTCTCTCTCTCTCTCTCTCTCTGTCAAAATAAATAAACTTAAAAAATGGAAAATAAAAGAATCTAACACTATTGGCTATAGGAATTATAGTGTCTATGAGCCACTAAAAATTTACAAAGTGAAAGAAAAAAACCTCTAGATTTTTAAAAGAAGCTTTCATTTTTCAATAGTAAAAATTAAGAGTCTTTTCTCCATGAACTTTACTAAAGAGATATCATCCAAGAGCTCTTCTGTAGCACTGATTTTTGGGGAAACAAACATTGGAGTAAGTGCCAGGACAGTTTGAAGGCCTCAGTAAACTTGTATTTGACCCAAACCCTTGCATTGCAAAGGTCTGGCTTGATTTAGAGGTACAGTTCTCCTTGTATATGCTCAAATCATATCTCCTTTGTGTGGAAAAATAAGATTTCATGCACAATCAAGTTTATCTACCTCAAATCAATAAAAGCATTAAAACAGATATAAAAGAAATACAGTTAACCAATTTAAATATTATTGAAAGTCTTGTAGAACTACAGATATGCTGAATGTGAAATTTCCTAGTTGAAAGGTGTGTTGAAAGCGTTTCAGGCAACACTAGAATGCTTTCAAATGATGCGCAGCCACTTATGAAAACTATTCAGGTGCTTTCCCTAATCTGAAAGGGAGTGCTTTTTCATAGCATTAGTTTTATAATGAGCCTTTTCAGGCAAATTTCAAAGGGTGCATGGTTCACATACTTTAAACTAAATTCACTCATAATTTAGCATCCGACAAAAGCTAATGCTTAATTGTCTCTAAAGAGGCTATAGAAGGAAAACATTTTCCTTATTCACAAACACAGAGCCAAACAGTGGGGCTCCCTCGCATGACCACCCCTCCCTAATTTTCATAGGAACAATGGCTCTGTGAAGAGCTGGCCATGAGGAGACAGGGAACACAGATGCCAGGGCGACTCAGGAGGCTGAGACTCACTGGCTTTGCACAATATTGCCTGCCACCCCTGGTCTGAACACCCTTGGGGATAAAGACTTTGGCCTGGAGAAGGGAGGGGACCGAGATGTGTAATTTATGTAACATGGGATATCTAACAGTTTACTATTGGCTGACACCTTGAGATAAGTCATTTAAATTTGCTGAGCTCCACCCAGCATCCTGGATGCAAAATGAGTAGGCTGTGCTTGACAGATGGTCTCAATTATCACAGTGCTTAATAGCACAGACAGACATGAAAGCCAGAGGCTGAGCTTCAGAGTTCTTGCTCTGCCACTCCCTAAGTGACTTTGGACAAGTAAATAAAACTCTCTTTGCCTCGACTGCCTCATCTATAAAATAGGATAACAGTACAATCCTCCAAGGCTACAGTGAGTATTAAATGAGTTCATGGACATAAAGAACTCAGAACAATATCTGGTTTGGGTAAGGAAATGCTCTACACATACATGTTAACTATTATTATTACATTCCTACCACTTTTATATTCTGAGTCTCTTGGAAAAGCAACAAGCCATTCTCTCACTTTTATTCATTTATTTTTCTTTCTCTCTTGTGGGTCTTTGGATTAGTGGCATCCCTTGGTAAAACCTCTGGATGTTCTGTTTTTTCCTTTGTACTAGAGCTTTTAGTTTAATATACAAATGCCTTTTGAGGTACAGGGTGCTGGGGAGAGGGAGTTCTTTTAAATGACTGCAGTAAGGAAGATGGCAGCTCCCTTGGAACACGATATGTCAAAATATAATGATTTGACAAAGCCTTCTGCGGAAAAAAAAAAAAAAAGCAGCTTTTGAACCTGTCTACTCCTGAGATAACTGTAGAATAAAGCAAATAGGAAAAAAAGTATAAGACAGAAAACATAATCTCGCTTTTGTAAATCTTTAAGATCTGGAGTAATTTTCATAATTGTGACACTTGGTACAGTTTGATAGTATCTTATATTGATTCTCAGGTTTTAAGACAATAATCATTACATTATTATCTGCAGCCTAAGCAGTGTAGCATAACCTCCTAATTAGGATAAAAAACAGAGCCAGGAGCGGCCACAGCAAGTCACAACAAGTCAATATTTTTAATAAGGATTAATTAAAAAAAAACTCTACAAGGTTGTATTAGAGGCAGTTCTGGCATGTCTATTGATTAACAGTTGGCATTACATCTCATAAAGGGCTCATTATGTAAAGCATCAATCTAAGTGTGATGTCCCCCCCACCCCTTAAATACTATTGATTTGTTTTGATGTGTCTTTTAAAGCACTGTTTGGGAACTGAGAAGATGGAGAACGGGGTCCTGGATTCACATTGTCCATCACATTGCAAGACACACAAAAGAAACGACAAAGGGGATTAATGTCTTCTGTTTCTCCCCTGTAGCCAGCTTCTACTGACTTCTCAGGCTGGCAGAGAAAATCTGCTTCACTACACTGTCAACCAAAGGGATCCAGATTCGAAATAGGCACTATCAACTCCTGAGAAGGTTGTCTGCTAAGGGTGGCATATCCTGAAAGAGGATGGAGTTTTTTTCCTCTCCCCATGCCAGAATAATTTTATGTGTTTGTTACCCACTCCCCAATATTTCCTTTATATATTTATTTATATGCAAATAAACAATGGTGCCATTTGGGAACAACCTCCAGTGCTTTTAAAGACAGCAGCACTAGGAATCCACAGGAAGACAGTAGCCACAGGTGCCTGCAACTCATGAATATGCAGCTATGACATTTGAAACTCTTCAGCAGATTTCTCAACTCCTTTCTTCATTGACACCAATTCACTCCCAATCACAAGGGTTTTCAAGTAAACAACATTGGTTGGAAGCTGCTGCAAATACTTCCAGAAGTAATCTCAGTCCCTGCTTCTTAAAAAAAAAACAACAAAAAAACAAAAAACAAAAAAAAACGCCTTTGTGGTTGATGCTAGGTGGCAGTGCTGTGTAATTAAAACTCACAAAGATTCCACTAGACTCGTGAGTCAGGCCACCTCCCCTCTAAACACAATCATAAGGTATAATTATGAGTAAAATACATTAGGAACTCATAGTTCCTTCTTAGAAACTCATTAAGAAGTCATAACAAAGCCTTTGCCACATGAAGGTCAGTATTTTTCAAAAACAACTTAAAACAGGATTAATCTAAGTGTATATGTTATGCATTTTTTAAATGACCAAACTAATACCAATAACTTACCACAAAATGTATTATTTAGATAAAACAAACTATATTTTTCTGTTACCTGTGATATCATGCATGTTATTTGAGGAATCTTCCACCAGTAATCTTTTAATGACGGAAAAATCTAGAATACCTGCTGTCTAAATGTCATACTGTAGCATCACCAGGAATCCTTCATTCATTTGTTCCAAAGATTTATCAAGACCTATTATGTAGGCTAAGTATAGCAATAGGCATGATGAAGAAAACAAATATGTATAATTCATGGTCCTCACACTCAAGGATTTTACACTCTAAAATGAGAAAACTAAATAGCAGGTCGACAAAGTAGAATATAAGTGAGGCTTGCAAGAGGGCATATAGCAGCCTTGACAAAATGACTCAATAGGCTAGGATAAACCGTTAGTGGAGGTTACAAGACTTTGAGACTTGCCTCTATTCCTTCTTCCTCCCAGTGAAATCCTTTCCCCATAAATGATCTGCAGGGGGGAAACAAATCTATTTACTTTTTGTCTAAACTGAATCCTCTCCCACACAGTGTGGGAAAGGAACACTGGATTAGCTCTGGTTTTGAATGGAGCTTTGGAATATGATCACTTTAGTTTTTTATTCTGGCTCTACCTTTAACTAGACACATGACATTGAGCAAATTGCTTAACCTTTCATGTCTTAGTCCCATCATTAAGCAAAATTATACTGGACTTATCTCCTATGACTGTTATGAGGGTTAATGGGATACCAGTTTTCTTTCTGAGGTGATAAAAACTGTTCTAAAATTAGATTATGATGATTATGCCACTCTATAGATATAACCCGTAGATATCACTGGATCATATACTTTTAACAGGTGAACTTTGTGATAAATTTTCTATTAACAAAGGTGTCAAAAAAAGATTAAACTATGGTATATCTATACCATAGAATACTACTAAGTAATAAAAAGGAAAGAAGCATTGATGTATGAAACAAAAACTTAACACATATAAAATGGTTTTGCAAAACCAGTGTATGCATTTAAAAAATATTAACTCATCTTTTGGCCCTTCAACCGTAGGTCACATGCTCTTGGGAAAGTCATGTAGGACACTGGGAAAACCTCTTGATGCTTCAATCTCTTTCTTTTTAAAGTGAGGCCTTGGACTGTATTTCCCTATAAGA
Organism: Lynx rufus; assembly: GCF_022079265.1. NCBI lineage: Eukaryota > Metazoa > Chordata > Mammalia > Carnivora > Felidae > Lynx > Lynx rufus. The sequence continues at coordinate 181,855,821 of NW_025814823.1, forward strand.
AGTTTTAGCTCCAAGATTACTGTAGATCAAGGAAATGGTTTCTGAGTTTTCTTAAGTTCTTATGCCAATGATTTTCCCTTCTCACAGGTAAGGCTCTGTATTATTGCTGCCCAGAAAGTGTCTGCAATCTTCCACTGAATGTATAGATTTTTTTCCACCTAAAAAAATCCTTACTTTTATACAGATTTTGGAAGCTGGACTGCTCCAGGAAGAAGCAGAAGGAAGAGGAAGAGGAAGAGGAGGAGGAGGAGGAGGAGGAGGAGGAAGAGGAGGAGGAGGGAGGATAGTATACTGTAGAATAGTAGTTCTCAACTCTGACTACATATTAGGGTCACCACTTTTTAGAAAGCTTTTTAGAAGGTATTTTTAGAAAACATACCTACACCACTACCCACACCACACCTTATGCCAATTAATTCTGAATTTTTGGTGGCTCCTAAACAATGATTGTTTTTCAAAAACTCAACTGATGTCCATGTACAAGGAAGGTTGTGAACCAATGCTAAGTAAGTCCAGAGCAGGATGAAATTTTGTTCACCTAGAGTGATCATGAAAGAGAAGGCACCATTTGATCTGTGTCCTCAAGGCTGGTAAGAGATAGATGTGGAGATGGAATGCAGGAAGGGAATTTCTAAGGAAGGCAGACCACCCTGTTGCATCTTATTCTAGAAGATGAAGCATTCTTAGAGGTGTACAAATAATCTAAGAAAGAAGCAGAAAGAAATATATTCTGAAGGTCTAATAGGCAGTCGAAATCCAGATCAGGATACTGGCAAGGAAAGGGACTTAAAAAGAAAGGAAGAAAAAAATGGACTCTGTGGTCAGAGAACAGGACGGTATGGAGAAAGCCTCCCAGCTAAGAACTATGTTTGCATGATAAGGTAAATCTGTCTGCTGCTAGCCAACTTCAGGGAATCCATCTTATTTAGTCAATGGGCCCCTTAGTCTTCTTGTGCTGGCTGTGACACCACACCTAATGTCAATCTCCAATTCAACCACCATCATTGCTACTGAAATCAGAATGTCAAATCTATTTAATCGGAAGCCCCATACACAATTTTCTTCTGTTCTTAAAGGAATAAGATAGCTAGAGAATACCGGTTACCTATCCAAAGAGAACATTGTGACAGAGATACTGATGTATAGACAAAGAACAAAGCAGGCCATAAAGGGAAAATGGGGTTCTATTTTGTGTCTCTGAAATACAAGAAATGGGGGAAGAGTTCTGAATCACAATTTTGCGGTAGCCCACAAAAGGGTTAATTTGTCTCTGGATAATTGAGGATTGACTGTACAGTTTTCTCATGCATCTAGGCCCCTTCAGACACTGGAGCGATCTGTTGCAGCCAGCTAGAACCAGCTCAGAAATGGTGACTGTTACATTTTCAGGGATTGGGTGACCTAACTGATGTCAGGTTGGTGTCCTGAAGCTGATCATTCTGGGAATATGTGCACGATAAGAATTAGCAAATGCCACAAATCAGGGCTTCCTCACTCCTAGAATCTGTTGCTAAACATTTACCAGCACACCACTGCTTGAGGACACAGCTCTGTCTAGCATGCCATCCACATAGACTCCAATGTGAACATCTCCCCCTGAAACTACCATGTGAATTTTCCTCCTGAGGTAATCACCATGATGACCTTGCATCCCTTTATTCTGATGTTTCTTTGCTAGAAAAGTAGGCTTATTATTCTATTTCTGTCCAAATAATTAATCCTTGTAAAAATGGCCTACAGTGGCCAACTTGGCAAGACATTGGTTACTAGCTTTGCAGTGGTTTTCAAACTCTACTGCACTAGTAGGTCACTTTTATTCAAACTGCAATTTCTGAAGACCCCATATAATTCAAAACTGGCACAATTTGAGGTAAATTTCCCCATAGGAATATAGATCTGCAACCATTAGTAGCATAATTGGGTTTTATTTCCACTTTTAATATTCTCAATATTGCTTCTAATATTCTATGGAGGCCACTATTCCGAATTAATAATATAGGGTATATTAGTGGTTGTTAGATCTTTTTAAAAAATATCTCTTCTAACTCCCTTTTCAAAATGTGTGCTTAGCGTTTTTCAACATGAGAGCATAAACATTTAATGAATACCTGGATGGCATGATTATAATATAAAAGATACAAAGCAACAGTGAATATGGCAATGATATAGCAGAAATTGCCAACATTATTTGAATGAAAGAAACAATGTGGTTGAACGATACAAAAAAATAGGTATTTGAAATTACCAACTAAACTAGCATTGCTGATGGTAGTTTATAATTCATCTGATCTGCAAGCTTTAAAATTGCAAATCTCAACTGTAATTTTTTATAATTTGAAAGAAACCCATTGTTTCAAATTTTGCCTACAATATGCATTTTGTTTTATTATGTTAAAATTGTACTATTTCAAATTCACACAAAATGTGGCATACTAGTCACAAGAATAAACTGGGATACTTGTTAAAAATGGAGATTCCTTGTTTCTACCCCAATGTATATATGGGATAGAGTGCATTTTTTGTCAAGAAGCTCAGATAACATTAGAAAATTCTGGTGTGGGTGGTATAGGTGGTCCAATGAAACACTGATGTAATTCTTCTACTTTTTGAAAATCTAAAGCAGAAAAAGCCTTAAATGAAAGGCTTCTGCTTATATAAAATGAAGTAGATTTATTTTTATACAGTTCTTCAAGTTTAACTTTGTATAAAGCAAATATACTTGAAATGCACTTCATCATCTGGGGAATGGTTCAATAAGCCATGGTACATCTATGAGCCAAAGGCCAGCTACCACTTTGTACCTTATCAGTCTTAAGAAGCTCTACAGGGAAAGCATTGTATCTGAAAGATTCATGCCACACCTCATTTTAATCATGGACACAATAACCCCCATCTCTTCAAAGTCATTTAGCTGTGAATTTTCAAGAATACATCAAGAAGATTTTCTATGGGCCCATCTGTGCGGCACATTTATTTTCTGTGACTGTTTTGCTGAGCACAATGAAAACCTTGACTACTAATGAACGAGGGACCCAGAGAATGGCAGGGCTGCTGCTGCCTCTGCAGCTCTTGGTGAGAGAAGAATCCGTTTCACCTGGAGCGGCAGCTGTAGGTTGATCTGCGGAAGCTGTTCAAGGAAAGCCTTTTAGTTGAGATGCTTCTCTTCTCTCTCTTCTACTCTCTGAAGGAATAATTTCTAGATGTTCCTCCAGGTCATAATGCCAAAAACCTAAAAGCAATCTTCTCTACTGTGTTCATGTCAACAAAACTCGGGGTTCAATGAGACATCAACCTCTGAAACTATTAGAGAGAAGGGAACTGGTGGGTAAGCACTATACATTTAGAAGAATTTGGGCTTTGGAGACATATCTTCCATAACCCGCACAGATTTACTGTCTGTAAAAGGAGACTAATAAAATTTACCTTATGGGATTGTTGTGGAGAAAAGGAGATAAAGCATGTACAGTTCTTAGCAAAGTAATGACAACTGAAAAGCATACAATCAGTTAATATATATATGATATACAATATTTGTAATATATATGAATCTGATGTTAATGATCATCAGTATTACTAAGAACAGAAACAAACTATAATATCAAAACATCACAGCAAGTCAGCCTATGCATAGGACAGCCAATAATAATCTTCTTTCAAGGTACTAAATATGAAACACCCACTGTTCCTGGGATTATAGTCTTGGGGACGTGGGATAATTTATCAGGTTAGCACTGGATGAAAGAGTTACTATCACGTTATCATCCTGGCGAAAGAGTGAGGAAAACACATTCCTGAGCCAAGAACACTTCAATACAGCATTGTGAATAATAAATATATTTCTAAGGAAACTCATATTATAGTATGGGCTCCGGCATCTGATATGCCCAACTGCATTAAAAATGATTATTCTCTGAGTCCACATGGATATCTCAATGATAGATGATGATCAAACTATATAATTTCATCAACTCTTAGATAAATGTTTATGGTATTTTATAGAATTTTAGTCTGAGTTAGACCAATATAGAATTCATAACCCATCACACAAATTTTATCCAGTTGGTTGAAATATAATTTTTAAAATATTCATAAAATCTTAGTAGATTGATTATAGTTCCAATTTAGACACAACAGTTGTTATTTATTTTTTTTTTTTTCAGAAGGGCCTAGGAAACTGGTTTCACCAAAAGCAGAACTGTGAGAGAATTTTTCTGAGGAAGACATTAATCAGGGGACAAGAAAGTATTTCAAAAGAGAGACTGAAATGGAACCTTAAAGTCCTTCAAAGCTCCCAAAGCTTCCCTGGACCTCCCCCAAGTTTGTCCCCTTCACAGAGTTCCCCCAGGTATTTGTGAGTCCAGTAATTACCAGGCCACTTTGTTTTATCATTATTTGCTTATCTGGGTTTATTAGATTGCAATATCCTGAAGGGAAGGTAATACATTCTCATTTCTGTATTTTCTCCCATATTGCCTAATATACGATTTTGCTGGTGTTTTCTCCATATACTGTCACAAAACTGAATTGAAGTGTGAACTCTACTGCTCAAGCTTCATAGAAAAACTTGTAAAGGCAGGCATTTAAAAAGGCAATGGAAGTGCAAACAGATTTGGCAGTTCAAGAATGAGTATTAGTTTAAGAAAAGGGAAATTTATTTCTTTTTAGGTCGGATAAATATTTTAATATTCAGAATTGCTTTCTAGAATATGATTGCTTCCTTTCATGCATGCGTTCACTAATCTCACCTATCAGGAAGAAGCATAGCAGGCTGAGTAGAAATGGACTCTGCTCCAAATTGTTAGAGTTTCACCCTTGTGTCAGCCACTACTGGCTACTTGATTTCTGGTAAGTCATATCACTAACCCGCAGTTTCCTAGTATGTAAAATAGGAATAACACCTACAATAATACCTACCTCATGGAGTTCTCATGTGAGATTCATGAAATAATCCATGCAATGCACTAAATAAATTTAGCCATCAATTTTACTTGAACCCATTATATTTATAGCACTGTGCTATTCAATGCATGAAGTTTAAGACATTAAGGCATGATCTACTCCTAGACATTTGCAATATACCGGATAAGCAAGGCACAAAGGGACAAGTTTATTGCATATGACTAATTGTCATATCAATTCAGTGGCCACTGAGAGTTGATATAGCTGAATAAGGGAAGAAAAGCATATACTTAATGAGCTTTATTAGTATCAGACATTATCCAGAAAACCAGACCTTTCTTTCTCTCTCTCTCTCTCTCTCTCTCTCTCTCTCTCTCTCTCTTTCTTTAGCAGTTGGGCTACTCCTGGACCCTGAGAAATGTGGGATTTCAAATTCTGGCACTTTAACAGAATTGAGTGAATTATGTGAGGGAAAAAAGTGGTTTTACAAAAAGCAGGAAATACTATAAAAATAAATCATTAGCTGCCTTAAATTAGAAACCTTAATCGCTCAGTCAATACAACTTAAGGAATAACAATATTACTAAAAATAACTAACACTTATTGAATTCTTTCCATATGCCAGGGAAGCTAAAGTGCTTTTCATATGCACTCTCTCATTTATCCCTTATAATAGTGCCATGAAGTAGGTACGATTCTTACTCTCGTTTTACAAATAAGAAAAAGGAAACTTGAAGAACTTAAGCAATTTACCCAAAGTGCCAAGATAGTGTGACTGCCTGCCAAGACCCAGCAAGAGAAACATGAGTAGTTCTGAAGCAAGTTGTGTGCAAGGGGCAGAGCTTTCTAATTCTTCCGGTTGACTCCCCTTAGGAAGCTAGAAGCTGCTGTGTTCACTGCTACCCTAGGCTGAAATAAATCTCCTCAGAACAACTTTGTTTCCATTCTGACCACAGACTTGAATAGAACAAAAACCAAAGACAAATGGCTTCCAAAATGTAAACTACAGGTAATATGTTTCAATAGCGTGATCTGAGGTTCATTTATTTGGATATCAGGAGCAACGTTTATGGGGTCCAAAGATCTCACAAGAACATGAACAAACCAAGACATGGGAAAACATCAAGGTCTTCATTAACTTAGCTTAAATTACACTGGTCTTATCAAGAGGAGGAACAGGTAAGTGAGGCTAAGTAAAATCCCTGTACCTTTCCATCTTTTAGAAATGAAAGCCTTTAAAAGAGCTTTAATCCATGCCAATACACCAAAATAAAGTGACTTGCAGTCGAAATCTTAAGGTAATGTACACATTCTCTATGCCTTAAAAAAACATTAATTATGGGGCGCCTGGGTGGCTCAGTCGGTTGGGCGTCCGACTTCGGCTCAGGTCATGATCTCACAGTCCGTGAGTTCGAGCCCCGCATCGGGCTCTGGGCTGACAGCTCAGAGCCTGGAGCCTGTTTCGGATTCTGTGTCTCCCTCTCTCTCTGACCCTCCCCTGCTCATGCTCTGTCTCTCTCTGTCTCAAAACTAAATAAATGTTAAAAAAAAAATTAATTATGTCCATGTGGTTCTAGAGTTCTCTGGTGCATGCCTTAGTTACTTATGACACTTCTCACTTCCAAGTTAGCAGTTCAAATTTATGAGACCATTCAACTGCTTTCTGCCCAGGATGTGGTACCTCAAAGGGTTTTCCTCTAAATTTCTAAAGGCTCAGTCATCTACTATTAGCTCAGAATGATTAAAAAAAGACATTAAGCTGTGTCAGTTTATCTTAATCATATCATTGCAAAGAATGAATGTTTACTTGTCATAAATATCAGAGACAATATTAAATGTCTAGCGAGAACCAACTAAAAATTTGTATACTGTTCCTCTCTCTCCCCGTTTCTCTCTCTTCTCTCTTCCTGTCTCTCTCTCTCTCTCTCTCTCTCTCTCTCTCACACACACACACACACACACACAGATGCACACACACAAATTTTTCCAATAATGCACATCTTTCTCATGAGTTGATTTCAATTAAAAAATTGTATTAGTTATTTGGGGCACCTGGGTAGCTCAGTCAGTTAAACGTCCAACTCTTGATTTCTGCTCAGGTCATAATCTTATGGTTCGTGAGTTCAAGCCCCTCGCTGGGCTCTGGGCTGACAGTGCAGAGGCTACTTGGGATTCTCTCTCTCAATCTCTCTCTCTCTCTCCTCCCCTGCTTGCATTCTCTCTCTCAAAATTAATAAATATAAAAACGATAAAACAAAAGGTAAGAGAATATTACTTCCTTCTTGAAAGACTTAAATAAGAATATCCCTCTGTAGTACTCATGTAGCCTTTTACACTTTAGAAAGCATGCTTATGTATGCTGTCACATCTTGCTGTAAGGAAACTGAAGCCCCAGGAAGATGGGTGGCCAGAGTCTGAGGACACCTGGCACAGACTGAGCTCTAAGTAACCGCTGGCTCCTATGTGCCTCCAATAGTCTGACCCTACAGTTGACTATAAACTCAAAGCCCATAGGCCTCAATTGACTTACTGATATGTTTTACATGGTCCAAACATAATTTTTAAGTTGACTTCCTTGCCAATATTTAAAAACAGTTCTTTTGTAACATAAATAAAATCTTTATCTCTGGTTAACTTTAAAATCAGAAGATCCAACACCTCTAAGCCAGTATCACTCAAGAGGACAGTGGGCAGGTGCTCAGTCGCTCTGCCTAAGTGTTTTCTGCCTTGCTTTGGCTTTGCCCCATTCATCTGTGTAGCCTTATTGAGGCATCTGAATTTAGACCCTGCTCCTATCATGTGTACTACAGCAAAGATTCCTAATCCATGGAGAAATGTCATTGATGTCCCATCAAGAGAGAATGGAAACAGACTGAAATTTAGGAATCAGAATTTTAGAACTGGAATCAACTTTTATTCAGTCTCAAAGTTCACCATCAAGTGTTGTAAGGCTCTGGGGCAATCTTAGAAGACAATTCCTTGAGTTTTTCTAATATTAAAATCTAATTACCCATGCACTAAGTTGGCTTCATTTTTCTAACATAAAGTTATCGTATTTAAAACTTGATTCTAATGCTCTTTTTTATATCTTACATCTTCTTTCAAGATGCTCTTCTTTTATGCATTTTTTTTGATGTAGCAATAATTATTTCAAGTCACAGTAACTAACATTAGTTGAAGTCACTGGTAATCAAATGTTTCAATGATATGTACCTTAAGGTAACATATGATTTTGACAGATAAACATGGGGGGAAATTTATTTACTACTAAATATAATATGGTATTAAAAATATTTCTAAACCTGGGTCTACCGGGAGATTAAAGAGAGAGAAATCTTTGATTAGTGAAAAGATTGGGAAATATCAATTTTTAATACCTTATTTATGGAATACAGAAGAGACAGTTGCAGCCCAAATAAATCAAGGGACTCAGATAAGATTACACAATGGCCAAAGCTTAGAACTAAAATTTTAAGTTACATGATCTGCCCAAATTATTTTCCATGAGACTTGGGACATGTTTAATTCTCTCTAGTATAGATTAAAACATTCACTCCCCTAGCATTGTATCAGATACTGTGGCAGGCTTTGGGAATCCCAAAACTAATAGCTCACACTTCCTCTTTCATGGGACCTTTTCCAGTGATGAAGGCAAGCAGAGAGATAATAAAATAAGATGTCATAGGTAACATGACAAAAAGGGGCAGAAGAAAAAGACAGCACAAACATTTTTGTACATGTTAGGAATGGTCATGAGTTCAGTATTAAGTGGGATAAAGTCTGAGGGGACTGAAATGTAGCAGGCAGGGCAGGTATCTGAGTATGGTATGCAGAGTTCTTCTCTCCATCACCCTTAACTACTGGTGTCATATCAATAAATACATTCCACAGCAGAAGGGACTTGGGAGATGTAATTAAGGTTGCTAATTATTTAACCTAGGGAAATTAGCTGGGATTACCCAGGTGGTTCCAATGTAATCACATGAGACTTAGAAGAAGAGCTTTCTTTTGGCTGAGAGAGTAAAAGAAGTCAAAGTAGTGGTAGGAGAGTTGGAAATCTTCCAAGAATGAGAAAGATTCAAGGCACCATTGCTGGCTTGAGATGAAGTGAGCCACATGTCAAGGAACTGGGAGCTTCACTCTTAAACCACAAGGAACTAAATTCCCCCAATCACTTGGATGAGCGTGGAAGTAGATTCCTCCTCAGAGTTCCAGAAAGGAATGCAGACTTGCTGACATCTTGATTTCAGCCTTGTGAGACTTTAAACAGAGAACCTTACTTAGATACACTGTGCCCAGACCTCTGACCCATGTACACAGTAAGATAATAAATAAGCATTGTTGGGGCGCCTGGGTGGCTCAGTCGGTTGAGTGTCTGACTTCAGCTCAGGTCATCATCTCGCGGTTTGTGAGTTCGAGCCCCACATCGGGCTCTGGGCTGGCAGCTCAGACCCTGGAGCCTGCTTCAGATTCTGTGTCTCCCTCTCCCTCTGTCCTTCCCCTGCTCATGCTCTGACTCTGTCTTTCAATAATAAACGTTAAAAAAAATTTAAAAAATAAGCATTGTTTTCATTTACTAAGTTTAAATTGTTAAGCAGCAGCAAAATACTAATATGGTATCTTAACTAAGGTTTGGGAGATAATGTAAAGGAAAAAATTCTTCCTCATCCTCTAGCATCTTGCAGTTCAAAAGGATAGTTATCTACATGTAAATCTGATCTTTCAGCTGAAGATTTACATTATTTAAAGTGGGGGTGGATGTTAGAAAGAAAAAGAACTGGTAGCAAAGGAAAACAAACATTTAGTGGAAAGAGTCCCTTTACACTTAGTGGAAAGCATCCCCTAAGGTGCTTTGCATTGTTGTTTAATCTTCATACAAAAGTGGTGGAAGGATATATTATTCCTCCCATTTTACAGATGAGAAGACTGGGGTTGATAGGTATGAGTGACAGATCAAAGACCAAGAGCTAATCAGCTGGCAAGTCAGGATAGGATTTCAGATAAATTGGGTCTTGTTGATGAGGAAGCTCTCATGGTTCATTTGTAACATATGCATGAGGTCTGTCTGTTATTCAGACCACAGTCGTGTGTATTTACATGTATATAGCAAAAAGGGTCACTTTAAAAGCCCTGCTTGAAACACTAATTCCTGAGCTTTTGAAGAAAGCTTTTGGCAAATAGGCCTCTAATCTGCAGGAGACGTAGTTCTCCCTGAGTAATTATTTCATTTTCTCTGCCATAATGTCCTCAGACAAGGACACTAGGCTTCCCTGGACCTGGCATCATAGTAAATTTGGCCACTGCAGCATACGGTGCCTGGTGCTAGAAATGTGGCCCCCTCAATTCCAGAATTAAGATTAGCAATCCTAAGTGGGATTTCACTGAGGATGTCTATGCATTTCTAATTCCTGTGGTGAGGGGCAAGAATCTTCTGGCATCTGCTTCAGGAAATCTGTGCATGCATTTCATCTGGAAAGCTGAAGGGATTTTCTCACATTCCGGTCCATCTCGCTCCACTGTGGTTTGTCCACATTAATCTTCTCGCTGATTTATCTCTTCTCATTCTGAACAGCTTGGATGCTATTGCTTCAATTGCTTTCTTTGGGACATTATTCTGTTGTCTAATTGACCTACTATTAATTTTATTTTCTATTATCTAATTTATTCCACCCTCCTCTTTCCCTCCACCCCATAGTTTCAGGCCATTACTTCTTATTTCTTTCAGTTCCATTCAGTTGCCATTTTTTTCTTTCCCAGGCCTTATAATCATCTCTAACATTAGCAAATACTTAACAGGGAAGAGAGAACATCAACAGCGAAGACACAGAGACGCAAAAACTTTACATTATCCACTCACTCCTTCCACTGTGAATATTAACCTCTCCTCATTATTATTTAAACATGGCAGATTTTCTTCTCCTGGACATTATAACTCCTCACATTTTTATAGTGTTCAAATTATCTCTTCTTTTTCTTCCTTCCAACCCTCCTTTTTTAACTTTCCATTCATTCCTCTTCCTTCTCTCTCTTTTAACTCTTTCTGTCTTCCTTTCTTTCCCTCTTTATGAAAGGTGCACTATTCTCATGTGGCCTGCAGAAGCAAAATGTGTATTTGATATATTTTAGAAAATACAAGAAAGTGTAAAAAATAAAATTTGAAAAAAATCCATAATCATAAAGACCAAGATAACAGCCAATAAAATTTTACTAGAGTCCTGTTACAAGTGTATGACTTATTCTAATCCACTGAGGGCTCTATCAAAATCAAAGCTCTCTAACCTTTGGTAAAGAAGTGTCTCTACTGTCCACTGTCTTCAAATGCAGAGGACTTTCCTTCCTACCCAGCCAGAAAGTTATAAATTTCTACAATAGTTCTAGGCAGAAAATTATTGTTTCAGTCTGGAGAGATGAGGGCCTGCTTCAGGAAAGTGGTGATAGGTAAGTGCTACTATCAAGAGGGCGTATGGGGTCAGTTCTTGAACTGTCATTGCAGATAGGGAATAGGAAAGGTATTTTAGAGAGAAACTGTGGTGTGAGAAAAAGAGGGACAGATTTTGACCAGGAGAAACCATATCTGAAGAAAACTGAGTAGTCCTTCCTATGTGGGCAGGAAAGGTAACAGAAGGGATCCAGTGGAAATCTGGACGAGCAACTTACACTAGCCAGAAAGTATAAGGGTGGTGAATGTCAAGGAAACAATGTAGGGAACAGAGAGCCCTTGAATATTTCAAGCAGAGTCAAGACTCCGCTATGCAAAATTATTCAATTAGCAGTAAGAAGTGATATTGTATGGTGAAAGGAGTATGTGTTCTGAATCGTACTGGGGCAGGTTCCAATCCCAATTTCTCCCTTGATAAGATGTGTGTGGCATTTGGCAAACTGAATATAATCACTATACCACAGGTCCCTCATCCATAAGATATGAATAATAATACCATACAGGAACTTGGTTTGAGTTCCCTGGAAGCAGAGCCTGAGACGAAGAGTCATGTGTAAGTGACTTATTAAGGAAACTTTTCCAGTAGAGATTTCTCAGGACATCAGAGAGAGGGAAAGGAAACACACCAAGCAAAGTTTCAGACTAAGGCAATAGAGATTAGCTTCAACCTCCTCCTCCCAGGTGATGCTATAATACAAGTTACACCTCAGATATATCCTGACCCAAAGCAAGGGAGCTGTTTTTTGTTTGTTTGTTTGCTTTTCTACTCCTAGGTGCCACACCAATGACCAGGAGAATGGGAAAGTCATTCACTGAAATATGCTTGTCAAGGGGCAGAATTGGGAGGAGGAAAGCAAGGCGACAAATCTCACTGTGGACGTGATTACACAAGCCAGCAAATGAAGAAGAGACATTGCTTTCTTCTAAAGGATACCTAAGCATAACTATGTAGTTAATTTTAGCGTGATAAGAAATACAACTGACCATTATCGGTTATTTAAATGCTTTCCACTCCTCCTGCAGAGAAGAGTGAATCCTGAGGAAGGTAAGCTCTTTGCTGAGCAAGATGAGGGGGTGGGGATGCAGTATGGATATATTCAGAGAAAGGTAGGCAGACAGAAGAGGTAGGGAAGGGCAGATCTAAAGGGAAAAAGTGAGAGATGCTGCAGAAAGATCTAGAGGAAGAACCCAAAAGGACAGGAGATATTCTAAGAAGGTCATGACCACCGCATTGAGAAAGGAAATTTGGGGAACCCAAGAAATCTTTACCAGAATGTTCATAGAGTTTTGCTACATGGTATTTCTTCCCATAAAAAGTCAACAAAACTGGGGTGCCTGGGTGGCTAAGTCGGTTAAGCGCCCAACTTCGGCTCAGGTCATGATCTCACAGTTTGTGAGTTTGAGCCCCACATCGGGCTCTATTCTGACAGCCTGGAGCCTGCTTCAGATTTTGTGTCTCCCTCTCTCTCTGCCACTCCCCTGCTCGTGCTCTGTCTCTCTGTGTCTCTCAGTATCTCACAGAAATAAATAACAATTAAAAAAAAAGTTAACATAACATACATCTTTAAATGGCATCTTTAGGAGTAACTATTGGGGCGTGTATGAATGTGTGTATTGGAGGGAACAATTGGAGGGAACATTGGGTTCCATGTGAGACCTGGGGACCCCTCTTTGTGCTTCTCACAACTGCCTGCCTTGAAGTCAATTATATTTGGGTTATGCAAGAAACCGGTTCACTATAAGAAAATGCTAAACAGCAGCTCTCAAAGCATGGTCTCCAGACAGTCAGAAACAACCCAGAACAGAGCAGAGAGTGGAAACAGTGGGGAGAGAAAGGAAACTGCATCTGAACTCAATTATATCAGCCAGCCAATCAGTTCTTCAAGGCACTGCACATTATTCCGAGTAAAAGTTAAAACAAAAAAGAAAATAGAGACTAATCATAAAAAAGCCTAATCATGAAAATAGAGCACACGCATCTCTAAACAAAGAGCTCTTAGAGCCAATCACAAGCCCAAAATGAAGAGATATACAGTACAGTTGTAAACTGGCTGAAGCATCAAGAAAAAATCTCAAGTTAATCAGAAGGCATTCTTTCTATACAGTAAGCTCATACCCATTACAATCCAGTGTGTTAATGACCATTACTCAAAATGACAACATCGTAACTAAAATCACCATTTGTTCAAGTTAATTTCTTAAAAATCTCTGATTTTCCTCCATTACATTTAATATTTATGAATCCTAAGTCACTGGAACTTCTCTATTTTCTGCTTATTACCATCATTTTCAGGATGTAAAATGAAGGTCATTAAAGTTGGACTTCTCCTTTTCTTTCTCATTTACCTAGCAGTGCGTCTTTAAAAGGCAATATAATTCCAATCAAGGGTTTGGCATACAATAACAGTTTTACCTTTGCTTGAATATTATGTTATTGGGAACAAAATTCAGGTCCCATTACCTTAATCAGCTACAAACAAATATTTCTCACTTTAAGCATAACCACTTTCTAACAAATCTGGCTAGAAAGTGAATACTTGAGTTAGGTAAATCCTGATTCCACGCTAACTTCTTTCATAACAGAGGGAAAAAATACTCAAAAGAAATTGAAACCACCGGGGAAGAAGAAATGAAGTTAGTAGGGAGGTTAATGGCATGCTGGACATAATATTCTGTGTTTTTCTTCCTTATCCTTTCCTCTTTCCCTGGAATTTCTCATTGGTATCAGGATTCCTTTGAGATAGAATGTGTTTCGTTCTTGGAAGTCAGGGCCTCCCCACATTTTCTGGGCACTTAGTGTGTAAATGAAGTAGGTTCAATATGCCAACGGGTTCCACAATCAAAGAAGATACTTTACAAATTTAATTTTAATTTTACAAGTCCTAGGATTCTAAAAAGGAAATGTATACCCTACGACAGAAATTACCTAATGGAAAAATGTCTAAAATTTAATCCTGTTGCACTTAAGATTGCCCCATGCACTCATTCACATGCTATTCCTCTCATGGCTTGGCATCACTGGGGAGACAAGTTTTAATTAAACACATTAAATAAAAAGGGAGATTTAAATCTCCATAAGATCCTATATATTGGGGGAAGACTTATTCTTAGACCTTGGTTCTGTGTAACAACTCTCCACTCCCACTCCTTATCCAAATTTAGAAAACACTTTTTGCAGGGAGAAAATTCCAGAAAAGTTTCTCTGGCATTGCCTTTGGACCCCTCCTGTACATAGTTGAGAGAGAGAGAGAGAGAGGGAGAGAGAGAAAAGGAGAGAGGAAGAGGTGGGGGAGAGAAGAGAACTTAATGCAATAAAATGGTGACAAAAATAAGGGCTAACTGAAAAGTAAAAGGCTCCACTCAGACTGAACTAATATGGAATGGTCTCTCACGCTGGGAAAATGAGTTGAAAAGAGCCCATACTGCGAATCAACTCCCACCATCACTGTAAAAAATAAATATGAAAAACAACAACAACAACCAAATGTTTAATGCCAGTTTTTAGTTCCAAACTAAATGCTCTGCCTTTGGAGAATTCACATAAAAGAAAAAAAAAAGTTGGGGGGGGGTTGTTGGAAGGAATTTCTACTTTACTCTAAATTAGGGAAAAGATTCAACCTTTTTCCATGGTTGGCTCATTATCATAGGAGGCAGTGGGTGGTGAGGAAAATAGAGCCTGGTGCACACCAACCTTGCAAAAAAAGTACCTCAAAGTACCAGCACCTTCCAGACCAGTAGTCTATGCCCCTTCCTCCTCAGCCATGTATAAAGGAGACAAAGTTATACCTCAGCCCAAGGACAATTTATATACCAAGGACAAAGTAGGATGGGGCTATCTCTTGGGCGCCTAAAAGAAATTCTATTGACTTTTGAAACAATAAATAGACAAGAAAGAAAAATGCAGTCTCTTTCTCTAGGAGCTCATATTATAATTTAGGGACTTGACAGCCAGTTGAAAATCACGTCAAAGGGAAGTAAGGTAATGCTACCAACCTCAATGAGTTTATTTCACAGCAGGGAGAAGATGCGAAGCGAAAGGATGCAACTTAGAAGGGTCAAGCCAATAGAAATAATAGCAGATACTGAGAAAGATGACACAGAGAAAACCGGAGCTCACTGCTTTCCTGAAAATGGCAGAGTCTCCCGTCAGTTACTGCCATGGCAATGGAAGGCAGATTCGATGCATGGGAGGGGATGGAGGGATATGGCATTAAAAGACTCTTTAAGTGCTGGGCCTGGGAAACTCAATAGATGGTGGTAACTCAAACAGTGGCCCAGAAGTTGATCGTGAATTTGATCCTTCCCTCCAGGGAAAAGATGAGAATGCCAGCTATAAGAAGGTATAAATTGCACCACCAGATAGCAGGCCGATTAAAGCAGAAACATACTATTCTTCGTGCAACTGAAAGTATTCACATGTCTTTATGTTCACAGTCCTTTAAACACAGAGCAACTCAATAAATTCTTATTTATGTGATGCCATCAGCAGCAGTAGTGCCTAGAGAGTCTCCTTCTTTGTTTATAGGCAGAAGGGGACACAATGCAGGGGATTTTTTTTTCCTTTCATATCAGCCAGCCACTGCCCTCCAAGTTGCAACCGTAAGATGGGGATCGAAAGATTTTGACAGTTTTACCATACATCTTTCTATTCACAAAGACTTCTAATCTTGAAACTGGTCCTTTGTTTTAAATCAGGCATCTATTGATTAACCGGGAGACCCAGCGCAGCTCACCAGGGGCTGAGGTGGGGTATACACTATGGAATTAGGACAGTTAAACACTGAAATCGATCCTGCCTTTCTCCTGCCGCTGTTGCTGTAGCAAGCAGTTTCTCTAAGCTATTAATTTTATTATTAGCACACCTGGAGGCATTGCTTCCCTCAGGGAAAAGCAATTCAACTGTGTGTGCTACACAGCTAGTGGCGGATGATCAATGGCATAGCTGGGATGGGACAGGGAGCTGCGTCCTGTCCCCACCTATGTGAAATGTGGGGGTGATCTTTCTTGCAAAGCCGGGGACACAGAATGAGATGTTGTTTCTGATCTCCTGTCTCCACTCTTTCAGCAAACTCCGGTTACCCAAAAAAATGTGCTTTGTGTTTGTGAAAAAAGAAAATGTGGAAAGAGAAGTCCTCTAAATTTTAGCTCCAACCCTGCCATTTCACTGTGTGGCTTCCTACAAGCCATTTCCTATCTAGTCTTTATGTAAAATAAAGAACTGGGAGGGATGTGTGTGTGTGTCCCACCCAGATCCGAGTCTCCAAACTGGCAGCTCACAGGCTTAACTGTCTTTTCCAGGGCAATTCTTTTGGCCAGTGTAATGTTGATCCCCTAAACTGTGTAAAATTTTATGCAATTTTTGAAAACATAAATTAGTGATTTTCAGAAAGCAGGATATTTCCTATGAGCATCTGGATATCTGGTTTCTCATTAAAAAATTGGATACACGCACAACACTGGACCTCTGTGGCCTATTGTGCAGAGGAGTAGCTGCCCCTTTTAGAGAATGCATGTGCTCTCTGGTTCCATGTCTTCATTCAGCCCACACCACCCCATAAGGGTATACGTTCAGCCCCTGTACAGTTGAGATTGCCATCTCTTGTGGAGATTACCTCTCTAATAATTTAAATCACCTGAGAATATTCCAATACAAGCAACTTCCTTCTCAGACTATTTCAAGTCTCTGTCTTCCCTCATTCTTTCCTTTTCCCCCTTTCTTTCTCCCTCCCTGCTTCTCTCCCAACCCCTCGTAGTCCTTAACACAGGTGCTTAACAAGAGTTCCTTTTATAATAGATAATATAGCGTGGGACTTAGGGTATATCCAAGCCAATATCACTGTTTTAAAGATATCTAGGTGATTGGGTTGAGGTTTCCTGGTTCATAATCATACGGAGATTATATGTTCCCATATAATAGTGTACACAGGACTGAACCAAGTGACCAGAGAAAACCGAAAGCACAGTTTATTCATTTTTCTTGTCCATGTCCTGGTGTTCTGCACTGGCTGGGGATGTAGAAGTGCATCTTACAATGAGAAGAAGGTTTTGCTCCCAAAGACTCTATCTACTGAATTCTGACAGTACCAGGCAAAAATACGAAGAGCGTCACTGACCCTTGCAATCCAATTTCTGTATCCTCTAAAGACCATGCCTCTCTTTCTTTTAACTAATGTTTATTGAGCAAATACTACATGCTGGATTGAGTTCCAGAAACAAGTAATGTGGATTAGGTGAGATCCCTGCCTGGTTTACCACCACCAGAACTCATGGGAATCCACCTATGGCTTCTAGCAAACCCTGTTGTACACTGTAAAAAGCCCATGCTTTGGAATGAGACAGATGTGAGTCTGAAGCCTGGTCTTGCCACTTATTAATTGTGTGTCCCTGTAAGGTCACTTAATTTCTCTGAGCTTACATACCTTGGTTCTTACACAGAACACTAATGGAATTGGTCAAACGATACTCGTCTCTATTAGAACAGTAGAAAAAGAAATAAGTGCTCCATTCTTTGGTGAGTCCAGATGGGATCTCACTGAATTTACTGTCCATCTTGGCATTCAGGATCTCAAATCAGGGAACAACTTCATAGGGTGCATGGTAAAACACGTTATAAACATCGGAGTAGTGTGATTACAGAATTTCAGTCAAGAGTTTTGCATCTATATATATGTACATAGTGTATATATGTATATAAATAAAATAAATGACAACAATAAAAGTGTGGGAGGAATGGGTACAAAATGGAGCTATTGATGATATGGTAGAATACTGATAATTATTGAAGTTAAATGATGGGTATACAGAGGTTCATTATTCTATTCAGTTTATTTTGAATTTAAACTTTTTTAATATTAAACTATCCATTCTCTTACAAAATGAATATAACAATATCACTAATAACAGCTATCATTTATCAAAAATTTAGTACAGCCTAACTCTGTAACTAATGCATTATCAGAACACATCATTCCTTTATATATTGTCTGTAGCTACTTTCATGCCCCAAATGCAGAGTTGAGTAGTTGTAATAGACATTGTATTGCCCACAAAGCCTACAATATTTGACCTTTTACATAAATAATTTGCCTTTATTCCTGCCATAATATATGCTCATTAAAAGCTTCCACCTTTTCTGTATGAAAGACCAGTTCCCTCAGGTCTCTTGTAGGTGACTGAGAACTAATTGGACACATTAATTTAAGCTATTAATGGCTGATAATGGTTTAATATGTCACCACTCCCAGATAAGACACGAAAAGCCCCCCTTAAAATGCAAATGCTAGCACAAGGACACAGCTAATAAATCAATTCCAGGAAGTGAGATTACAGAGCCCTTTTGTGGTAGTGCACTTTTTCCCCACTGAGATTGTCTTTACTGACTTCCTCCAATACATCCCACCAGCTGCTCTTGGTGTTTATTCTATTTTTATAATTTCACAGATCAGCATAAATATATCATAAGCCCACATAGGCTAGCTGGAATTCTCTACAAGAGTTAAACCCTTTTAGGAAACAAGCGAAGGGAAGTAGTATAGTTGTTAAGAGCATGATGTTTAGCAACTGACAGACTTCACTCCCTGCTCTATTAGTAAATAGCTGTATAGCTATTCCCATCTCCAATGTCCGGATGAGGACAGCATTCATCTTCAGGGGTTTTGTAAGGATTAATAGGAAATTGCGAAGGAAGTGCTTATCACAGCTAACATTTATGGAGCATTACTATTTTTACACCTTGTGTTGCAAATGTCAGTACCTCCCAGGGATAATGATCCCTGCTAAATTGGGTTTGTCCAGGGACCAAAAGTTAGTGTGCGTGACCTTCAAGGGCTGCTCCCTGTCCATCCCCCCATTCCTTCTCACCTTTATGAGTCCTTGACTCAAAACCCAATTTCAGAAGAAGGGGAGCAGCTTTCATAAAGTCACAGGTGCCTCACATGGAAATCTCTTCCAAATTTATAATTCGGTTACTCTGCATGCTATCTTAATAGTCTACAGTTCCAGTAATAAAGATAGGTTAATTTTGCATTAGATGAGCTTTAATGTACATTTAGAAATCAGAAACTAGCTTATGTGTTCATTAGTGGAAATCTTGCTTAAAGTGGGTCATGCTGAACTAGAGGAAATTCAGAGGGTTTGGAAAGAGGGAAGGTGTTTTCCTTCATGTGTCATCTTCTATTATTTATGATAAATGGAACGGTTTTGAATCAGAGGAGCCTAATATGTGTCCCAATATGTATTACTGGTACATAATGGTGTGAGAGATCACCAGGGAAGCAGCTCTTCCCATGACTTGGGTATCCTGTGCCCAACTTCAGCAAAGGGTGGCTGGGGGCTGCTATGGTTTCACCTCCAGTGAGGTAACGCTTGGTAAAACCTTCCCAGTTGACACAAAAGCAGTGAGGCATCCTTAGCAGTGAGTTGGTCGTATCTGGAGATGTCGTGCAAAGAACTTAGCCTTGAGATAAAACAGATCCGTAGCCGGCTCCTGGCTTCACCAGGAGTAATCTTGGGCAAAGTGCCTCACCTTCGGAAGTCTCAGTTTCCTCATCCAAAAAGACAGAAATAATGTTTGCTAGGACAAAGAATGGTACCTGTAGAGCACAGTGCACAATTTCTGTGAAATAAGCTATAAATAAGCTTATTATGTGTGAAGGTCCTTGAAGAGTACTTCAATACAGTAAACACTCAGTAAAGGGCAGTTAGCATCATCCTCACCACCTTCATTGTCACTGTCGTCATCAAAAGCTGACCGACAAGATCAAAAATTACTTTTATAGACCTCATAGTCTATCACACCTCAAATAGAAACAGTAATAGGCTCAAATGACAGTATGAACTTCACAAGTTAAACCCACACCTACAAATAGCTATTCCTCCCCTGGGCCTATGACTGACTAAGGTTAGAGGGAATTGTATGTGAAAATGGAGAAGCCCTTCCTAAATGTTGAGAAGAATGTTTTTGTTTTGATTTCCCCCCACCACCTTTTGTCTGATATGAATTGTGCAGTAGAGAGATTCCCCAGGCTATATACAAAGGAAAGAATTCACAGGCTCCAGTTAAAGTGAGCCGAAACACAAGAAAACAAAGATTTCTTCTGCCTAAGTTTCCCAGGTGTACATAGGGAATCAGATTCACACTTCCACTTAACAGTCACAGGACTTGCACACCTACAGTGATTTCCCAGGGGCTCAATGCTGAAAATGTACCCCAAGGTGTCAGGAACAAATGTGTGTAATGATGTCTGTCTTTCCTGACTACAACCGTAGTGTACGAGTCTTAATGGATTTAAAAGAAATGGGAACTGACACTAAAATGACACTTTTTGTGAACAAGATATATTACTTGTTCATTCCACACTCCTCCCCCCATAGGTGGCATTTTCCCCTTTGAGAGAAAAATGCTCAGTCTGTGCCTTAATACTGTGGTAGCAGCACAGATTCAAATGTGGGTGTTTTCCATTACTGATCTCAACTTTGCCTGAAAGGGAAACTGGATACCACACATAAAACTTCTGTGCTGCCTCCCCCCTCATGTCCACTGCATGTACTTATGTCCTACCATACTGTTTTTCTTTCTTTCTTCAACCTCCCGTAACGTCAGACAGGTGCAAAGAGCATCAGCGCCCATCACCTTCCTGAATAAAACTCCACGTTTGTAAAACTCACAGTGTCAGAAGCCCTCAGTCTTTATCCCACCTCAGCAAAGTGTTCATGTGCTTTGATTTCCCAGCCCTGGTGGCAATGGTCAAAACCAACAGAAGATAACCGGTTTCCTTCTTCATTATCCTCCCTCACTGATGCAGTGAAAGACCACACTTTTCATGTGGTTTGTTCTGACTAGTGTAAGTTGTGTCAGAAGTCTGGAAAGTCCGTTGTCACTCCTGGGTCTGCTGTGGTTAACTGCAGGCACGTGGGGGGACTTCCAAATCTTACCCAGACCTCACTGTCTTCACACATAGAGTAAGTGGGGATGAGAATTTTTTTCGTAAAGTTTTCATGTCTTTTACCGACACCAATGCACTGAAAGTTACTGTTTGGATAGCTGTGTCAAATGATGGGTTCCAGGACTGCAACCTGGAACTCAGCAGAAATGCCCTCAAGGTTGAAGGGTATTGCCTGCACTTAGATGGGGGGAAAGAGGGGGAGCAGAGAGTATCAGCTTTGCTGTACCTAAGTTATACCTGAATGATATATAAAAAATCTTATCATCCAACTTCAGCACCGAGGGCTACTAAAGAATTTCTTGAGAATAAAATCATCACTTTCAATCCTGGGAAGCCATGTATGGATGTTACTAATGGATCTGGTAATGTGTCAGCATGCCAACAAGACCACCTTCTCTGTCTCTAACACAAAGTCATGTTATTTTTATGCAAAAGACTCAGAATTCAACTATTAAGAGGTAGAATAGTTTTTCACGATTGTTGGGTCTCGCCTACTTCAAACCTTTATAAGCACACCTAAACAAATTGCCCATTCGATCTCATTGCAGGTGCATTTTAAGTCCTTAAAATAATTATATTACTTTCATTGTGGCATATATTTCATTATATATATATATATATAT
The DNA here is from genome assembly GCF_022079265.1 of Lynx rufus. NCBI lineage: Eukaryota > Metazoa > Chordata > Mammalia > Carnivora > Felidae > Lynx > Lynx rufus. The sequence continues at coordinate 181,877,726 of NW_025814823.1, forward strand.
ATATAATGTCATAGACAAATATGCTATGTCTTGCTCTTTGCCTCCTTGCCTACACCATATAGACTTCAGCTACACCCATCTCCCCATTTTCAAAATGACAATTTCCTATTACTAATATGCATTTTCTTCTGTGCAAAGGGGACAATAAAATTAATATGTTGGTGCCCATAATCAAAACCTTATCCTCAAATATTAGTTACTATTAAAAAAATACTGACACAAGAATTCTATTTGAATAAAAAGGTTCCTTTTACTGGACTTCTACCATCCTGTGTTTGGTCTTTGACCCTTCTAAGTACAAAACCCATTAAATTTAGCAAGGAACCATTTATGAGTTGGTTCCAGGTATTTGACTTTAATTTTTTATCAAGAAATCACTCAAAGGAGAATGAGGAATGACAACTGTATTAGTTTTCTATGATTGTGTAACAAATTACCACAACTGTGGCAGCTTAAAACAAAACATTTACTATTTCACAGTTTCTATGGGGCAAGAGTCTCGGCATCATCACCTGGGTACTCTGCTCAGGGTTTCACAAGGCTAGGGTCAAGTTAATGACTGGACCTGAACTGTCATCCAAGGCTTGAGGTCCTCTCCAAGCACATAGGTTACTGGCAGCATTTAGTCCCTTGCGGTTGTAGAACTGACGCCCTAAGCTCCTGGAGGCTACCTGCCGTATCTTTCATCCAACCTTTTCCACAACATGACACTTATTCCTTCAAGGCAACAGGAGGATATCTGTTTGCTGTCCTTCTTTCACAAGTTTCACCTAATTAGGTCAGGCCCTCCCTTAAATTTAAAGTTAACATATTAGGGATTTTAATTATGTCTGAAAAAATTCCTCACATTTGCCATGGAAGGTAACTTAAACAAGGGAGTGTAATCCCATTTTATTCACAGGCCCCACTCACACTCAAGGGGAGGGGATTACATAGAATGTGGATACAAGAGGGCAGGAATCTTGGGGACTATCTTAGAAATCTACCTACTCCAAGTATATGTGGAAGCACATGAATTGTCATTCACAGGAAGAAATGGAACAGTAAACAAAGAATTCCAGGAATGACCAGAAATAGAGTTTTCAACATGCAACCAATCTTATTCACAAAATTATATATGTATATTTATTACCTATAAGTATCATATATGTGCATGCATGCATCATGTTATGTATTCCTGGCACCATTTATTCATGTACTGATGAGTCCAAAATACAAAACAAAGGAAAACAGAAAAATAATTACTAGTTATACAATAAAAAAGCAGAGAAGAATTTAAACACATCTATACATGTATAGATTTTAAAAACTGAAGCACAACAAATATTGCATAAATAAATCATATAGAAAGATTCAAGCTTCTAATAATACAAAAGAGACAGTGTTGCCTACTTGTTTAATAAGGAATTTTTAAAAATTCTTTTTAATGTTTACTTATTTTTGAGACAGAGAGAGAAACAGAGCTCGAGTAGGGGCAGAGAGAGAGAAAGAGACAGAATCTGAAGCAGACTCAAGGCTCCAAGCTGTCAGCAAAGAGCCCAGGGCTTGAACTCACGACCCAAGAGATAATGACCTGAGCCGAAGTCGGACATTAACCAACTGAGCCACCCAAGAGCCCTTAATTAGCTATTTTTAACAATGAGCCTGCATGGGTCGATATGAGTGGCTGAAATGGGCCCCCCTCAAACACTGATGCTGAGCATGTAGCAAAAAGGAAGCAAGTGGGCCTTAAAAATATTTATAACCTTTGGGGCGTCTGGGTGGCTCAGTTGGTTGAGCGTCCAACTTCGGCTCAGGTCATGATCTCACAGTCGTGAGTTTGAGCCCCGTGTCGGGCTCTGTGCTGACAGCTTAGAGCCTGGAGCCTGCTTCAGATTCTGTGTCTCCCTCTCTCTCTGACCCTCCCCGGTTCATGCTCTGTCTCTGTCTCAAAAATAAATAAAAAAAACATTTAAAAAATTAAAAAAAAATATTTATAACCTTTAACAGATGATTATAGGGGAAGGGAAGGAAAAATAAGATAAAAACAGAGAGGGAGGCAAACCATAAGAGACTTTTAAATACAGAAAATAAACTGAGGGTTGAATGGGGCTGGGGTAAATGGGTGATGGGCATTAAGGAGGGCACTTGTTGGGATGCGCACGGGGTGTCATATGTAAGTTATGAATCACTGGGTTCTACTCCTGAAGCCAAGACTACACTGTGTTAACTAACCTGAGAATAAAAAAATATATACTTAGAGCTTTTGACCTAGAAACTGTATTAGGCTATCTGGTTCCTTCTTCCTCTGATGCTATTGTCCTTAGAAACCTGGGGTAAAATATTAAGGGGAAAAATTTACCCAGATAAATCCTTAAGAGATTTTATTGGGCACACGGCTTAAGTCACACCATGAGCATCAAGCAAAACGCAGATTCCAGCCTGGCTCCACGATAAAGACTTCGGCAAAAACAACAACAAAACAAAGCAAGCAAACAAAACTGCCAAATTTCCAAAAATATATGATTTCTAGAATTATAAAAAAACACAGACATAAGAAATAATATTCAGAGCAAGTGTACACTTGGCTTTTCCACCTAAAGATCCCTTCTGGCTATGCTGAATTATTTTCATCACAAGCAATTGTTTCAAGGCATACAGAACTGGTCATATTGCTTGTCAAAAATTAAAAACCTTGTCAAACTCTTCCCTTTGTAGCATTATAAACAGTCAGTTGTCAAAAGTGAGCTGTTTGCAAAAGCACCATAAAAAGGGGGAAATAATGGTCTATTTCCCTTTTATACTAAGTGAAGGGTTTGCTATAATTTTTAGCAGTCATTAAGATTTACTAATGAAGACTTGAGATGGAGTCTAAAAAAGGAAATATAAAGTTAAGTGGCTCATTTTGTGTTTTGAGAGGTAAAATATTAAGAGGAAAAAGAAGTGCTATCTCATCAATCACAAACCACATAAAGCCGAAAAAGTAATGCGGCCCTTTCCAGCAGTAGCCTCCGCTGAAGAACACCGTGGGCCTAGGGAGACTACCTTCTAATAGGTGAGAGGCTATTTCAATCTCCATACCCATTTAATCACAGGGCTGTTTGAGCACCGACTGCCAATTATCCTGAATTATGTGTCATATAGTAGGTTTGTGATCCGAGCTACAGTGCATTAGGGACCCAGCAGAGACCACCATGTTGATTTGACAAGGTTCTTAGAGCCGGGATGAATAAATTAACGCAACAGAATGATTCTGATGAACAGAAGATTGGAGCCAAGCTCCCAGAGATGGAAGATTAGTGACTAATCAGCTCTAACACCTGGTTTCCATAACACTCTAATAACAACTCCTTGCGCTGCTGTAACAAAACACAACAGCCTCTGCCAGGGGGAGAAATGTGAAATAGCCTCAAAAGTTATGGCTTGGGGTGTTTTATTCATGACGGGATGTATTTCACCTGTTCTTGGAAATTAAGAGCAGCAGTAATCCTCCCCCCACCCCACCCCTGCCCTCTTTACAATGGGATGGAGGGCAGGGATGGCTGTGAATTCCAAACAACCAGGTTCCCAGGAGAACAGATTGGATGAGAAATCCACTGCCACTAACTTTTCAATTCAACTTACATCAGCTAAAGGGGGGGAGGTGGAGGGAGAAGGAAAGGAGGGGGGAAGAAGGTGGGTGAAGTATTAGGAGAAAGAATCCTAATAGCTAATGCTGATCGGACTGTAGAGTCACATCCTACATTGAAGAGAGACCCCAGGTAACAATCTGGTCTGGCTTCTTACCTTTAAGGTGCAAAAGCCTTAAGATGCAAAAGCCCCCAGACCAGTACTTTGGTTAATCTGGAGAAAATGCCAAGCTCCTAACATCTGTCATGTTTAGCGAAGATGGAAGACAACGGCCAGACATCTCATATAAAAGCAAGCTAAGATCTTCAAATATACTTGGCATTGCTGTTCCTCACCAAACACGTGAGGGAGTGCTGTTTTGGCCAGTGCTGGTAATCAACATCAGAGAAGGCGGACCTCCAAGACCAGGTCGACCCACTGTCAGTCATCTTTTTGGCCACCCCTTTCACTTCTTGAAAGGCAAGTCACTAATTCTGACATGTTTTGTTAAATCGGAAAGCACTTAACCGAGAATAGTTGATTCTCACAGAACATCCAAAATGTATGCTGAAATAGCATTTTGACATCTAGCAGATTTGAGATATCAAAGCATTAGCATGATTCTCTCACGACTGCTTCAAAATTTGTTGGTGCGTCTCTGTACTAACCTCACCGACAAATCTACGAAACTAAGAGAACCCGATTAAATGACAACTACGTGTCTGAAGGCACGGCTGAGGGTGAGGAAACGTAATTCGCATTGCAGAAGAAACAAAATCTGTTTAGCAGAAGACACATCATTTATTCTCTTCGAATTTTTCAAACACGATTTGCTGCATGAGAAGGAGATCGACACTCAGCCTCTCCAAGAAACGAGGCAGGTCAGACCGCCTTTGTACCTGCCATTCACAACTACAATTTCTATCCACACAACTGGACTTTCTAGTCACAATCTGTTTAATTCTGTAACTTAATCTCTAGCCAGGGGTCGGAGCATCAATTTAGATTTCGTGTTTCTTTTTTTATTCAGGTTATTTCCTCGCATAGGACACGACGCTGTGCCCCACATTTGGCTTGTCAGCCTGTGAAGACCCACGCTTTTTGCCGTGACTGACAAGAGAAGCCAACCGCACGTTGTCCCAAGGGCTGTTTCCAAATTTGGCCTCCCAAAGGGAAGCTCGCTAAACTCCTCTAGGCTTGCTTTAATACCGACCCATATTCACAGCTTCATTTGTTCTAACACCTGATTCCTTCTTTGCCTCAGCAAGCCTCACTGAAGGCGGACTGGAGGAAAGCAGCTGTTGTTTAATCTGTGCTGCGCTAGAAATCATTTCCTTCACCTCTTCTCCAGTTTTTCACCCCTGAACTCGAATTCCAGCCTAAATGTCAAAGGGGAGAGTTGCCTCCCTCAAATAAAGTGTGTAGCAACCAACCTGTAAGAATTCATAGGTAATATTCTTTTAACTGTTTTATTTTCTTTGTTGAAATATTTCAGTGAGTATTGTTAAATGAAGTAAAGCTTCCTCTTGAAGCAGACGATCAAAGAGAAACTCGGGGTGGGGAGAAAAAGGAATCTTTAAAAGGGCTGATTGAACTTGTAATCATAAAAGCCACACTCTGGGACATTTGCTGAATGCCAGTCTGTTAAATGTTCCATCGTCTTCCCCCAAATTATAAATGCCCTTAACCAGAAAGTAGAAAAAAGGCAGATGTCACCAATGTTCTGCTGAGTTACCCCTGCCACCACCAAAGGGGACTGAAGATATATTCACAGGAGCCAGGGAAGCTTCAGTGGGAATAGTGGGGAGCTATGTCATGCATACAAAGCATAGGTGAGGACACAGGTCTTAGGATATCAAAATCCTCAAACTCTGAAGAGAGGCCTTGTCCGTGCCCCTACAAGACACACTGGAGCTCTCTGAGGGGTATGAAAAGAGCATGGAGGTTTGTGGCTAATCTGAAAACATGCCATTTTTCTAAGCAACTGAAGCTCACAAATGATCTTCAAGAGATGGAACCAAATGCTATTCCAGTCTTGTCTTTTATGCAGTTCTACATCATAAAGTTTATGCCACACTGAACAGGCAGGAATTCCATATAAGGGCTTGAAACCTGAGACAGTGACTGCTGGTGGGTCGTAGAGATTTTGAGAATGTGGAGAAACATATAAAAACCTCACTCCAGAAAATTTCAAGTATTCGCAGACACATAACCATGCATATACTGCTTCAGGGTTTTTGCCAAAGACAAGACTCACTATAGAAGATAAAAATAATATAATTTATTTTGGTCATTTACAAAGTCTTAGAAGCACACTAAAATCCCCAAATCAACTGAGTTCTTAGCTTCAAGATGCAAGAGGGAAAATGGTATGTTTGATGGGTTATGGTACACACAAAAAGGAGCCCTAATTATCACCCCTCTCTGCCCAAAGCTTCAATCGTGAAACACTGAAGGGGGAAGGGGAGGGAAGGAGAGAAGTTGCAAAGTGGAATCTATTGCTTTGCTCAATTTGCTATCATAAGAAGGAAGTCAAAGAAATGCTTTCTGATTGTGATCCCTGTATCTGAAAGTTTAAATGATCAACGGGGGCAAAAACATTAAGGCAAGGAGATGCCATAGGAGGTACCTTTTCCATGGGCACTAGATGGTACTTCATAAAATGGGGAAGATGCAATTCTTTACCTATAAAATCAGCATGTTGAGTGTACCTAACAGATAGATATGGAAGATTAAATGAGTTAATGTGTCCAAAAAATATTTGCAGACTTTTAGGTACTATACAAATGTCAGCTATTATTTTTACCAAAGGGCTGCAAACTTATAATAATAATCAGATTGGACAAAAACACAGAAGGTGCTGGAATCCCTTCTGCTTGCTCCTACATTAGTCTAATGACCCGCCAGCAGAATATGTGCTCTGAACTCTGCTTAGAGTGCTAAAGAAGTAGACAGTTATTTACCCCAACAAAATTAGTGAAGCAGCCAAAGTTAGGAGTTCAGCCTGCAGCCATGTTAAACTAGTAATAACTATGTCACTTACACCTTGGATTTTCCAAATTATTATTTTTTTTTTAATTTTTTTTTTCCAACGTTTATTTATTTTTGGGACAGAGAGAGACAGAGCATGAACGGGGGAGGGGCAGAGAGAGAGGGAGACACAGAATCGGAAACAGGCTCCAGGCTCTGAGCCATCAGCCCAGAGCCCGACGCGGGGCTCGAACTCACGGACCGCGAGATCGTGACCTGGCTGAAGTCGGACGCTTAACCGACTGCGCCACCCAGGCGCCCCAAGGATTTTCCAAATTATTTAAAAGAGGGATCTCCAAAGGAGATGGGGTGCTTCAAGTTTGGTCGTAAGAAAATCACTGGGGTGGAGGGAAGAATATATGAAAACTACTATTCACTTATAATTATTTCTCTTGTTTTTGAGAAAAATAATCATTTTTATTTAATAATATGCATAATATATTAGTACAGTTACATACATATTTAATTTATATATGAATATATATATATAGATACATACACATTAGAGAGTCTGGTTCATTATTCTACTGCTTGGTGTGACACTCAAAAATTTTTAATATACAAGTTCTTTTGCATATGCCACAGTATTTCATCTCCTGGGTGTATTAGATCATCATTCCCACTATAGAGTCAAGGAAACCAAGTGTAGGAAAAGTGATTTCTACATCATCTTATCTAGCAAGACCAAGATAAAATTCCAGGTTTTAGCTCTAAGAACTACACTTCAGATATTTACAACTAGACTGTACCCTTCTGAATTCAACTTTTGGCAGAAGTCAACAGATTGGAGCCAGAGGACTGTGAAACAGAGTGGTGTTCTATCAGCATGCAGTGATCTCCAATCAGTGCAAAATGATCACAACTACTATTACCATGGATAATCCTTTAAGTGCTCCAGATACTCAAATATGGAAAAAGGAGACACTTCTCTCAAATCTCTCAACCAAAAAAAAAAAAAAAATTAAAGAAAATGAAAAAAAAACCACAAAAGAAACAAAAAAAAAAGTGAAACAAACAAAAAACGCAAAAACTCGTTACCATCACTATGTTTATGTGTTATTTATAAATGGCATTTTCAGTCTTTCTTGCACTTTCCTATCTTAGCGTAAGGTGCTATATAAATGCTAACTATTGTTTGTATTTAACAAGCCTCATCCAGAGGAAAAATGTATACCTTGATTTCTACAGTAAGGACAAAAAAAAAAAAAAAAGCTGAAAGGAAATTGCCTATTCTGGGTTTCAACACATAAACTTGACTTTCTCAACCTTGCATTCTCCTCCCTGCTTTCTGGTTCAACACTGTGTTCAGAGCCAAAAATTCATTTTCTTGGATATCTTCAAAAGGTATGTTTCAACAACAGGAATTAGTATAATTCTTGGAAACACCAAGTAATCTGGGGTTTTTTTAGTAAGTTTTGTGCGCACAGGTTGAGTGGCCAGAAATGGGTCTAAAAATACCCTATTTTCCTGAACGTGGAGATTTCAAAGGCATATGTGCTTCTGGGAAAAATAAACGTGAGAAAGCTTTGTCCTTTTAGAAGTCAAAAAGAAAATGCAAAATCGCCTTTAATGTGTAAAATGAGATGGGTACTTAATAATTAATTTACTATATTAGTTGTAGTAAATTAATTATATTGGTACATTTCCATTTCTGAAACCTGTGTCTGAAATATGTCTTAAAAATTCAGTAACTGGCCATTTTTTCCTTTATGGTTCAGATGGCTCATATTGCTGATTCTGCAACGTAGCGTGCTTGGATACGAGCCACTTACATATAAAATACATATATTACAAAATCATAGAATCTGAAGGCTGGCAAAATCTTTAAAATAAGCTACTGATCCCTTATTTTGAGAGTAAAGAATGTCCCTTAACTGGGAAACCAAACAGCTGGGTCTATAAATAACAAGAAACCTAAATACGGTGTATTTAATCAACAAATAATTGCTGAGTAAGAAGCACTGGTTTGAGTCTGGGTATAGAGTTGTATTCAAAAACAATAAGACTACATTAATGATCAACATTAAGAAAGACATTAATTGACAAGGAAGATGTTTAACAACATGTTATTAGGTCTTTACTATGTAAATAAATATTCTCCAAAAGGGCAAATTCAATTTAAACACCTGTTTACTAACAAAAATTATACCTATCAGATTTGCATGCCAGGAAATTGAAGGGAGATGATTTCCTAAAAACTGTATATCAAGTAAGAGGTAGAGTCAGGACCACGATAAATATCAGTTATATGGAGCTGAATGCATCATCAAAACAGCATCATTTTCATGCTTGACCTTTCATACCATCACCTCTAATCATGTGTATGAATGTGAGGTATCAAATAGACAACAATGAGGGATGATTTACAGCACATCACAGTGAAAAATACCATAATGGGCCTTTAAATGCAACCTTGCCTAAGTTGTATAAATAATGTTAGTTCCCCTTACTTGAATTTCCAGTAAAGAAAAAAAAGGACAGAAACGAAGACCTAATGGGAGATAAGTTAAAAAAAAAAAGGGGGGGGGACATTTTGCCATCAGAATCTCTTCCTGAGTTTAAACAAAATGTTGATAATGTCAAAATTAGGTATAAATATTTTAAATGCATCCATATTAATGGAAATACACACATTTCATAATATCTCCCTCAAATAATTTTGACCTCAAAATAGCATAAGGCTGTCATTATTATTATTAAATTTGGGGATGATTTCCTTGTAAAAGCAACAGAGGAAAAATGGAATCATAGATTACCATGTGTCTGAAATATTATGAACATAGGAAATGGGTAGACTTATATGAAAACTCCTTTTATTTGCATACCTCCACTTAAAAATATAAGAAGATACTTCTCTGACAATTTATTTGGTGACAGAGTAAAAAAGCAAATGGAAAATTAGAAGTTCTGCATTCTTTTAAATTTAGGAATGTTCTAAAGTTGTAAAAACAATAAAGAACATAAAAGTTTAGAAAATATTTTAGAAAGATTTCTAAAGTCTTTTTGTAAAGAACAGGTTTTTTTATTCACTGTTACAAAATAGTGTAGTAGAAAATGGAAGGAAAAAATCAGAATGAAGCTCAGAATTAAAATACAACACAATTCAAAGAGTACTTTTAAAAAGCAACAAGAGTCTTTCAAGAAAATAAGAAAGATTTATGTAATGTTTAATGGATGCATTGAACTGCTGTAGCAGCCTATTTGGAGAATAATTTCACATTCACTCAAATGAATTTAGAAAAAAATCATTATAAATATAGAGATATTAGAAGAATTTTCTCCCATGCAGGAATTCTTTTTTTTTTTTTTTCCCAATTTAAATCAACATCACAAGCAATGTTGTTTTCTGGATGGAAAATCTAAGCACCCAAATAGCAAATGCTATAATAATGTTTAACTGAAATGTTTTGCTACTTTATTTAAATTTTGTTAAGAAAGCAAATTGCACCTACATACTAAATTTGATAGGGGTTATTAGTTATCAGAAATTACAGAATCTTCCTTAATTTAACTCACATTATGAGTGAAATCTCAAGATGTGCTACTTAAAATAACCTTTTTTTTGGAGAAATATACAGAGACTACCCATACATAGTACCTAGACATGAAGAGTAAAGAGAAGTGTTTTAATTCTAAGTCCCTTCTGAAGAAATCTAAGATTTTAGGCAAAATGCAGTAATATAGATTTTTCTGAATGCATAACAAGACAAAAAACTGCAAGAGATGAAAATTATTGTATGTTGTATGTTGCTATTTTGCAATGAAAAATTACTCAGTGTGTTTGTCCATCACTCCACCAAAACCAATGTATCTCACAACTTTTACTATATATAGAATTGACTATATAGGATTTTAATGTTTCCATTAACATATTCATATGCAAAAGTAGGAAGGCATTTATATATTTCGTCCCATACAGTAATATTTCTTTCACCCATGTTGAGCCAAAGACACATACAGACCTTTTCTGCTTCACAATATTATATCAGTTACCTATGTTAACCTGAAGGTAGGATATGTGGAACACACACACACACACACACACTCACACACACACACACACTCACACACTTGCACACACACATGCACACACAAATTAGCTGCTCCCTAGAAAACCCAGAGAATCGAGAAAAATCAAAGATTTAAAAATACAAATGTCCCTGCTGTTTTAAAAGAAAGAATGAAAGGAAGGAAGGAAAAGGGGAAATTAGGAGGGAGGAAGGAAAATTCATTATAATAAGTAACAGAGAAGAGTAAAGGGCTAACAATAGAGTTGTTTCTAATAACATTGACGGTCTCATTTCAGGGAAAATCAGGCCAACTGGTTCAGCATTTTTGCTGTCATACGTTCTAAAATACTATTGCTGTTGTCCGCAAACTTCCTACAAAATCTTCTAGGAAAACCATTGCTCACATACAGCCCGTGGTTATTTCCAGCCACTCTCTCTGCCGATCTGCTTGAAGACTCTCCTCACGCATCTAAGAAATCCAAAGGTTGAGGAAATGAAACACGTGCTGACAGCAACACTCAACCAGCCTGCAGGTAACTGGGCATGTCAGACTTAGGCGAGTTATTTCTCCAGAAGCCGTGAAGAGGAGCCAAGGAAAGGAAGGAGCAGAGGATTTGTAGATAAGCATTTAATCTGAGAAGAGCCACGGAAGAGGGAAAGGTGGGGAGAAACAGTGAAAGCATCCTGTCAAATGGTACCAAAGTTGACAGCATTCTCAACCCTGCCATCTATGAGAATCCCTCACGTCTGCTCTGTTGTCTTGTCCTTCACTCCTGTTCTCCCATCTGGGAAGAACATCATCTTCATTATTTGAAAAACTTCTTCATGAAGCTGCTATCAGGGCATTCAAGCTTCAACTCCGTGCCCCAACCATAGGGGAACCAACTCTCCTGGTCTCTCCGGGACACTGGAGCTGCCTGGCACCTGGGACTCTCAGTGCTGAAGCCATAAGCGTCATGGAAAAACTGGGTGGCAGGGTGGTCAGCCTACTTAACCATTCATTTCTTCTCTTGTGCTCAGGTCCCAACAGTCACACAGACATTCTTAACTAAATCAGGGCAAGAAGCAAGAAGGAATCAAAAGTGACGTTCTAAGTATATAACCAGAAGTTCAGGGAGGCCTCGGGAAGCCTAGGCCATCAATAAGCCTTATTTACTAAAGGGAAAAAAAAATGCCTGCAGCGTTTAAATCCTATGGTAACTGTTAATCCTCTCCAGAAAAAATAAATAAATAAAATAAAAAAGAATGCAGCTGATAAATTACTTAACCGAAAACGTAATGCTCAAAGCAGTAACCACAATGCAATAATTATTGGACTTGATTAAACATAAAAATAAATCTGTCTTTTACTTCCCTCTCATCCCATTAGTACGTACAATGAAAAGAAAAGCCTTTTTAAAAGGTACCTCATGGCCAATTTTTCCCCCTTAATTCTGCATTGTAACAAACAAAGGTAAAATCAAAAATCATGCAAGCAAAGTATAAGCTTTTCCCCATTATCCTTAGAAAGGTGACAGTGCCGATTAAAAACATGTTCCCATGAAGCTCTCAGCATATGCTTTTTTTTTTTAACTCCTTGATAGTGGAATGCCTTATTAAGAGGAAAAGAATCACAAAGTATATGGCTTATAAATCATCAATATTTCTGGCAAACTCAATCTATTGGTCTCATTTCAAATGTACAGAACCTCTCCCAACCTCATTGACATAATGTTGCCTGTTCAAATGTCTGAGACTAAAATAACCACTTAATATCTAAAAATGAATGCTAACAGTATTGCTTTTCTAAAAGCAACAAGAAAAAGTTAGATTATTCAACAAAACATAGTCAAATTTGAGTTATTTCTGCTCTAAATGGAAAACTGTGGCCATATTTTATACGCATGTGTGCAAGTCTCAATGTGACTTTTTTTCCCTCTGTTGAGATACTTGACTTTGATTTTATTTTTATCATTTACGCTCTGAAATGCCAACACCACGCCATTCCTACAAAACACACTTTTATCCATTTTTTTTAAGTCTGCGTTCAAGTTAGAAAGTAAGTCATATCTCCAGATCTCGTTTTGTAAAGGTTGTACTCGCCACAGGCTTAACACAACGGTTGGAGACAGTGTGGAAGGGATCGATAAAGTAGTATTACCCTTTGTGATGGTGAGTCTCTGCAGGACATTCCGGCTTAACTCTGCTGTCTGCGCTAACACTCCATCCTTACCCACTGGGAGAGTGCACTAAAGCACAGCTACGGACCAAGGGCTCCAACGAGGATGAGAAACTCACTTCCTTCCCCTTGTTCTGGAGCTACTTTAATAAAGCTGGAGAAAATCTGGATGCCGTAAGAAAGAGTTTCAAATTTGAAAGACAAATGTATAAACACCCTGAAGTCTGAGGGCATAGGCCTTGACATTCAGACAGGTATATGCATCATTCGGGAAGTTTCACTTTGGCAGGAGGCCTATCAATGCAGCAATTCTTCAACCTCAACATGTCACTTGTGATTTGAAAAAGCTAACTACTGTGGTTGCAGGGAGGCAACAGTGCGATGTAATGAGCTTATATTAATTGCCTCCTTCACTTGCCAAGTGGACTTAGGGAAAAATATATTAAATTTGCCTCCAAATGAAATGTTTATAATTTTTCATTTGTCACTGTAAGAGTGAAATTACAACTCTATGGTTATGAATGCTGTAAGGTGTAAGGATATGATCACACTCTTCCCATTCATGTTAACAAAGAGTAGCTACCGCTCTGCAGGCCGGAGACTTGGAGGCTTTCATGCTGTACAACGTAGATCTGCTATAGTTCTTTTTTATTTTTATTTTTTTTCCCCTAATAAGTGTTCTGAGAGTTTCATTTAATTCAATAGACCTCACTTTTTTATTCTGGCAAAGTGAGTGATAAGTAATACAAATTCACCTGTATGGCCTTGTGACGCTACAACTAACCTCAATCCTTTTCTGTGCCCCAGTGATCTTTCAGGCCACATTTTAACTATTTTCTCTGATACAAATATGGGCAGCTGCCTGTCACGTGTATTCCCTCACATCAAATACTCCTCCCATCAGACATGAACTCTTCTCTGAGCCTTGATATCCATCCTAGTTCCTAAGATAAAAACCAAGTCTCTTCTCAATCTATTGTACATTTTCATAACTGACCCAAACAATGACAGACACCGTACTCTAGAATGAATGCAAGTGAGTAAAGGAAGTTCTGCAGAGAACTTTACTTCCTGCCTCCTTAAGTAAATTAACTTCAAGGGATTTAAAACCAGCTTAAATATGACATTTTCAAAACCAAACAATTGGAGGAACCCTTCTCCATTCTAGAAGGAGAGAGGTAGGTTTTAGATTTTGGTATAATTACCTATTTCCCATACTAGTTGGTAGTGGCTCCCCTGTGTTCTAATATTTGATAACTTATATTTACACTTTTCTCAAATGATACTGTGATAGATAACTACCATCCATTCAGAATAAAATCCATTCATTAAATCTTATAGGCTGCCAGATGAAAAAAAAAAACAAAAACAGAGAAAAGAGATCTTTGACTTCATCATGCGGAACAAATTTATTTCCCCTTTGTCTCAACTTCTCCTGCCTGGACTACACCTGGCTGTTACTTTTATAACTTAAAATGCCATTAACATGATTAATGAGAGAAACAGCTGCCCCGAGCCAACACCCTCAGCAATACTGAGAACTTGCAAAAGCTTGCACGCTGCAGTTTCTCTTTACCATGTCCCAGATATAATTGTGAGGTTGAGCTACCTACAGTCTCCAAAAGTGACAGGGGAAGTATTAAAAATATATTCCCCCATCCAGATCATGCCACAGGGGTCACACAGAGACTACTTCCTTTTTCCATTCTGATAGCTATTATTCTCCCCTACTTATTAAATTGATATCTTTTGTATGGTTTTCTGAAAATATAAAACTATGTGTAAGGCACCTTACATAGAAGATACAATTGTAAGAGTAAGGCTTGCCCTCAAAGAACATAAAATCTGACGGAGAAGAGAAGTCAAACATACGAATGATTATAATTGGTAACTTCAGAGAACAGAGGTTTTGAAGTCAGATAAGCATGGTAACCTGTGCTATTTTGGAAGCATCGGGCTAACTTGGATTTCTGAGTGACAGTGTACTTACCTTTCAAAGCTGGTTGAGGAATAAACAAAATCCAACTGTAAACCCTCTGGTCCAGTGCTCCAAAATAATATATATTTAACAAATAGTCCCTATTTTAATAAAGTTATTACAATGCACAGACCAATGAGGTAGAATACTAAAATGATAGAAAAAGTTTCAAAGACGTTGGGAGGTAGAGGATGGCCCTACCTGGCTGGTAGCTCAAGGAAGATAACACAGAAGGTAAAGGGCTATGTTTAGTCATAAACACATTTGGTAAATAGAATGGGGTAGGGAGAGTCTCAGGGGAGAAAAATAGGCACATTAAAAAATACATGCTTTAGGGGCTCCTGGGTGGCTCAGTCAGTTCAGTGTCCGACTTCGGCCTCGGCCATGATCTCACCGTTTCCGAGTTCAAGCCCTGTGTTGGGCTCTGTGCTGACAGCTCAGAGCCTGGAGCCTGCTTCAGATTCCGTCTGCCTCTCTCTCTGCCCCTCTCTGGCTCATGCTCTGTGTGTCTGTCTGTCTCTCTCTCTCACTCTCAAAAATAAATAAACATTAAAAAATTTAAAAATACAATTGCTTTAGGGGCGTCTGGGTGGCTCAGGGGTTAAGCGTATGACTCTTGATTTCTGCTCAGGTCATGATCTCACGGTTCATGAGTTCAAGATCTGTACCAGGCTCTGTGCTGACAGCGTGGAGCCTGCTTGGGATTTTCTGTCTCCCTTTCTCTGCCCCTCCCCCACTTGTGATCTCTCTCTCTCTCTCTCTCTCTCTCTCTCTCTCTCTCTCTTCCCCTCTCTCAAAAAATAAATAAATCTAAAAAAAAAAGTATATTATTCTACATTCTACATCCATGTTGTTTATTTATTTATTTATTTTGAGAGAGAGAGAGAGAAACAGAAAGGGAGAATCTTAAATAGATTTTCTGTCTCCCTTTCTCTGCCCCTCCCCCACTTGTGATCTCTCTCTCTCTCTCTCTCTCTCTCTCCTCCTCTCTCAAAACATAAATTAAAAAAAAAACTATATTATTCTACGTTCTACACCTATGTTGTTTGTTTGTTTGTTTATTTATTTTTGAGAGAGAGAGAGAGAAAGAGAAACAGAGAAAGGGAGAATCTTAAACAGATTCCATGCTCCAGTGCAAGGCTTGATCTCACAACCCTAAGATCATAACCTGATCTGAAATCAAGAGTCTGACACTCAACCTACTGAGCTACCCAGGTGCCCCTCTACATTTTAGGTTAATGTCAAGTACCCACAAAGAACGTTCTAGAAGATCAGCTTGGGAAAATAGGAGAAAGCCTCATTTAGGGGATATCACTGGAGATTTACTCTTTATTTGAATGAGGATCTCTGAATATTTTAGATATTTACCAGATCTTTAGAAAGCAATCTGGTAACTTTGTGCACGAGTTTTGAATTGGGAAAGACCTCAAACAAGGAGGTAGGACCCCGGTGATAGTTTAAGCTTGAGGAAACAGGGGCCTTTAATCAGAATAATGACAGAATAATAAAAAAAAATGACAGAGAGGAGAAACACTTAAGTTGTAGAAAACAAAGGACTTGGCAATTAACTGGACGTGGGATAAAACAGAGGAAAGGAATAAAAAGTACATGCATTTCAAGAGGGGACATCTGAGAATGTGACAAAATGTTAAACAAAAGAGTCATCAGTGTTGGAGATGTTATTAGCTTTCGGATCACATAGGTTAGCTTTGCTCTCAGGAAATTTGTTACATTGTTGAAAATTTGAAAAGCAAATTATCCCACCACTGGCCCTCTGAAAATTAAATTACTGATAATATGAACTTCCAAATAAGTATAATATCTTTGATAACATGCTTCAGGGTATCTTTAGAATCTAAGACACAGGGGAACTATTTTTTAAAAAAATAAACAAAAAAAACCCCACTTTTTTTTTAATTTAAAAAGGATGAATGCATTTATCCTTAAACCTATCTTAAAACAAAGCAACAGGGCATCTGCAATATTTATACTGGGTACAAAATGAAACCTTGTCACATGTTTGTTTTATTTACTAACCATTTTTCATCAGGATTTCATAAAATAAGGTCTGGATTTAACAGTACTAACAATGTGTCAAAACAGCAGTGTGGGAAGTGAGGGCACTAGGGAGTACCCCAAAACAAATCCACCCAATAAGAGGAAGCATTTGCTTCATGTGACAGAGAAAATTAAATCTTCATGCCTACATAAGTACATAAGAATAAGCCCAAGTTGAAGGTGGCATTAATCTCAATCACTGTTTATTTGTGGGTGTTTAGACATATTACATGCAGGGTATGTTTCCATTATTGTTGTTTTGAATGGAGCATATAGCATTTCATTGTGAGGAAACCAGGGAAAGAATTTTCTCAGTTGCAGAACTCTAGTAACAAAGGAAAGAAAAAAAAAAAAAAAACAAAACTACAAAACTCAGTTCACTTTATAGCCTTGCACGCTTAGCTCTATTTATTTCAAAGGACGGAGAAAAGAAATCAAGAATAAACCATTCCCTCAAAATGTTATTAATAACAGAATTTCTTTACCTTATTATACATTTTATGTTTTAAAAAATCACACATGGATCATTAAAAAAGATTAAGATATGTCTGAAAAGAATTTCAGTGAAAAAGTGGTTAACATTTATCATAGTTTTTCAAAACAAAATTGAATTCTACTTTATCTGAAAACTTTCCAATGCAATATTACTTTTTCTTACATATACAGCCTGCAACTTACCTAGGGCACTATTTATCATTTGGACAACTTAAGTACGCCACACACACACACACACACACACACACACACACACACACACACAATCACCTTGAGACAAACGACAAATTCTCTCTTGGGAAACTCAAAACTGTATTAAAATGATAAGTAGAAAGTCTTCACTCTTCCTTCACTAACTTAGGCAGACAAGTGTGATATACACACACCAAAAAAATCAAGGTTCCAACATGCTCCTGGCCATAATAATCATCTTTGCTTCCTCCAGTCCACAAAGTTTGTTCATTTTTACAAAGATATTATAAGCTGTGATGGAAAAATCAGTACCCAGAGGAGTCTTCCAATTATCCACACAGGTAGCCTAGCCCATGTGGAACCCCCAATAGGTATGGGTCAGGATTTAAGGATTCAAAATAATCATTGCAAAGGAAGTGCTTGAATGAGTAATTTCTCTTCGGTATTCTATCCACCTATGGTAGTAAACCAGAGAGAAAGGAAGCAGAAATTTGGGTCTTACAAATGTAGCAATAACACTGTAAGTGATAAAATCAGGTTTGTCAATTGTTTTATGTAGGTGGTACACAGATTCTACAAAAACACTTTCCAAACTACCAGCAATCACACCTCACAAGTATCTCTGTCGAAACAGTGTATGTGCCACCTGCTATAAATATTCACACTTCTGCAATCTGGGCCCCACATCATAGACAATAAGCCAAAAAGAAATCTATTTCCATAGGTAACATGTATACTTTAGGTGCCTTTTGTATACAGAGATTGAGGCAAGGGATGTGGTCAGAAGGAGAAATACATCATATCTTTAGATTCTGCTCTAGATTTTGGTTGAATCCAGGAATGAATCCACAAACTACCCATAAGATAAAATCATACAGGAAACAAAGAGACTTTCTTAAAAAGAAAGAAAGGATTTATCTTAAAAATATCCAAAATTAAAAACTGAAGGCTAGAAACATCAGTAGTTTCTGCTCTCAACCCACCACTGTCCTATCTAGGAGGCAGTCCGAGTTTTAACATTAGTCACGAACTAGTAACTGCACTGTCAGCCCCAGTCTAGGTGTGAGTCCTAGTTCCAATACAGCTAGATGAGTGGTCTTAAGCAAAATCACCCTTCACTGAGCCTCAGGATCCAAACCCGTGAATGCAAAAACAAGGAGTATTTTTGTTAGAAGTTTAAATGAAATAGTCTACATTGAACTTAGCACAACCTATATTACCTAACATCACATAAATTCCTAGATATAAGGTGCACTTTTCTCAAATGTCCTTAGAAAACATCTCCCCTTTTAATATTTATGTTCTGGTATCTTTTATCAATGCTCTAGATTGGACTATATATTCCAGTATGGTATACTGTTCTCAATTGTTGAGCTACTATGATTTTTGAGTGCCTGTTTTGTAATGTTGTTAAATATTTTGAATATCACTCCTGTTGTCTGGAGAAGATATGCTAGCTTGTGACTTCACCCAATGTTCATTTGGATGCTGTGGAGGTCAACTTGTCAAAATGGAGATGACAACATTTAATGATGATTTTGTAATAATTCCCTGGGGTATGACATTACAATTCTAAGTGCTAAATGAAATATGCCCTCTTAAAGATCCTCTGCTACTTTATCTTTGCTTGTTCCCCATATCCATCTTCTACTTTTCCCTGCTCTGCTTTGGAGGCTAGGAAAATAAACTCTAGAACTGCCTACTCCTACCTTATTGAATTCAGCCAATGGGAGGCAAGAGTAAGATTTCAGAGGGAAGCCCAGGGTATTTCTTCCCATTCTGCCTTCCCTCTCTCTGCTTCCCTTAAGTCTTCATGGTCCTGAAATTGGCTGTGTTCTTCTTCAGCTACACTTCTACTGAGTAGCCCCTCCTTCATAGCTCCAGCTTAGAGAGAGGCTCAGATAGCATGGTTTCCCTCACTTGTCCCATGCCTGGGGTAGCAATGACTGCCCACAAAGTTGCTCTCCACTGGGTGCTTTACCATTCTGTCCCAATTCCCTTAAGCCCGCCTAAACCTTCATACATACTTCCTTTATGAACTTCTCCTTACTGAAACCTTTAGAGTGTGCCATCTGTTTCCTATTAGGCTCCTACCTGACAGAATTACTTTAAAAAGCATTAGAGTGACTAGGTATGTTGTGGAGATCATACACATAGGCAGGCCATCGAGGTTCCACTGAGAAAATGACAACTGAGGCTTGAAGGAGGCAAGAGTGAGCCATGCAGCTACTAGAGAGAATAATTGTACAGTAAAACGTTGGATTGCAAGTAACTTGTTCTGCAAGTAGTTCACAAGATGAGCAACCATTTCTAATAAAATTTAACTTGATAAACAAGTGATGTCTTGCAATGCATGTAGTACATGATGCCAAATGTCACATGATCACAGCTGTGCCAATGGTTCTTGAAATTTGCTTTGATATGCAAGTGCTTTGGATTACAAACATGTATCCGGAACAAATTATGCTCTCCAACAAACGTTTTCCTGTACAGTGATAGTGAATAGCAAGTTCAAAGGTTTGGAATTTTCAAGGCAGGGAAGGAAACTGGTGTAACTAGGACAGAGTTGAAGGGGCAACGGCTCTTGGCATGTAAAGCATTAGACACATGGGCCGGCATGAGATCACCCAGATATGGAATGTTAGAAAAAGAAGATAGGAGGGCTCAGGAAGGAGCTACAGAGCTGTAGAGGGGAAGAAATTGACCGGCAACCAGCAAAGGATACTGAGAAGGAGAAACCAACGTGGTCTAAGTAGAACAAGAAAGAAGAGTATCCAAGAAGTCAAATGAAAAATGAATTTTAAGGAGGTTTAAGTAATTGTATGAAATCCTGGAGTAGATCAAGGAAAATGAGAAGAGACTACTAGGTTTAGCCACTTGGTTCATTGTTGACCTTGACGAAGGCTGCTTTGGGGAAGTGGTTGGAAACACAAATCAAACTGAAGCGGCTCAAAAGAAAACAAAGGAGAGATATGGGTCAATTCTTTGGAGAATAAATTCAAAACAAACAACCAAAAATGGGCCTCATATTATGCCAATGGATTTCTGTGTCTTGGCTTAACATTCCCAGTTAGAGTATCCTATAAAAGCTTAAACACCCTGTGTCTCAACAACTAAGATAGCAAGTAACTTGCCATGCAAAATTGTTAGACAGATAGTGAATTTAGTCAATATATTAAATACTATAAGGTATATCATTATTCTATAAAGTTTATACACTCAATTTGGCCAAAACAACTGGTTTTCTTGTAAGAAATTTCTCATACACACACTAACACAGAAGTGTGCGTGCACACGCACGTGCACGCGTGCACACACACACACACACACACAATTATACCTGGGTAGCATTTATGTAGTAGGGTGCCATGTTGCATCTGAGATTCCAACCAAATTCTGTTTTGCAACTGACCTGCAAACCAATGAAACTTTACTAGGTTAAAAGAGTACTAACAACTAGATTGTACATCTTTCCCCTGAGAAGGAATTGAAAAGAATCACATTTGTTAATCCTCCTACAAGGACTTCTACAGTGTCTTTATCCCTCCTTAAAAACAATACAGGCTATTCTCTAGGAAGGGAAAATCAGATTCTATATAAATATTTCAGTCAATATGTACACTCTTTGGATGTGAGCCTCAAGCAAAAGTGCGTGTGAGCCCTGTCATAGGTAGGTGGCATGCACACTGGAGGAGGCATCAAGACCAAGCACACATAGTGTGGGTCAGCAGTGTCCTGCTGTGTTTCCACATACTTTCCATGGTGACAGATGTCCCAATCTACCAAGAACTGTGCTAAGCATCAGATACATATAAGTCACTTAGGCAAGGCTACTCCTTTACAGGGAGTTCATTCCTACAGGTACACAACAGCACAAAACAAACACATGAAGCAACAAATACTTTTCATATTAAGTCTAACGCCAGCCCATGTTCCTTTTACTCCATGGCACCAATGGACAGGAATATGAATCATAATAGGATTTTCTTTTTGGAAAAATAATGTTTTATTGTATAAAAAATAACATTTCCTCCATAAAAATGTCTGTATGGGCAAGTGAAATTTTTAATTAGCATGCTGTTACTGTGAACAACAGCAGCTAATATTTATTGACTATTTAGTATGGTCTATGCACTGAGTATACAAGTGTAATCTGATTTATTACATAGGAGAGTACTTCCGACCCTTTTGTATTTTACAGAGAGAGAAACAGAGGCTCACAGGTTAATATTCATAAGTGGCAGAGTAGGGATGTGAGCACTGGCAGACTGACCTTAGTGTCTACAAGATATAATATCACTAAAATACTGGCTCATATTTAATGGATACTTACTATGAAGGATAACCTTGACATGGGTTTTATTTCCATATTTTCCTTTATACAACCACTATCATCCCATTTTACAGATGAGAAACTTAAGCCATAAAGAGTCAAAGTAGATTTCCCTGGCTTACAGTGTCAACAAGGGAACAGAACTGCAGTTTAAACCCAATTCTTCTGGCTCCAAAGAAAGCACCATATCCCACTGCACAGACACTTCCACTCCAAAGTTTAATTTAATATTATTATGAAACACAGGCATCAGGTTCAATATCAGGAAACATTTACAGCACACTTATTATTGTCAAGGCCTGTGCAAGCTACTACAATTGAATGCAAAGAATTTTGGTTCCATCTATCATTAATTTTTTTTAATGTTTATTATTTTTGAAAGAGAAAGAGAGTGTGAACTGGGGCGGCGGGTGGGGGGGGGGACACAGAGAGAGGGAGACACAGAATCTGAAGCAGATTCCAGGCTGTCAGCATAGGGCCTGACACAGGGCTCAAACCCACGAACCGCAAGATCATGACCTGAGCTGAGATCAGATGTTCAACTAACTGAGCCACCGAGGTGCCCTCCCCACCCCATCTGTCATTAATCATAAAATAAAGATAAGAAAACAAAGCACAAAAGCTCATGAAAATATAAGGTTTGATACATTAAACATGATTCAAAATATATTCAAAACATATCAGAAGTAAGCATGTTATTATTTGAATGGAGAAGAAAATTCAGAGGATGAAGCTATCACTGGGGACTTGTACTGCAATTTTCCAAAATGAAGCTTTAATCAATCTTAAAGAAGAGAGATGCACTTTCAAAAATGGACAGGAACAGAATATGGAGAAAGACATGTGGACAGTTTTAGCAAAGACAGCTGGCAAATACAGAGGTAGTCAGTGCAAACTCAAGAAGAGTTCAAATGTCAGTGGAGTCTGGACCGTATCCCATAAATGAAGAGATGTCTAACCTCAGGCATGAAGTGATATGAAACACCACTTGGAGAAAATAAATTTTCTGTTCTAGGTAAGTACAAACAATTCAAACATATACATAAAAAGTAAAAGAAACTACAACTAACTTGAGGGTTGATGTAAGATTTTTCAGAACACCTAGATGGCATCCCCTGTCAGCATGTTTATGCTTACACTGAAAAACAGGCAGATTGATTTTCCCTGATTAAGGCTGCTTCAGTCTGGTCTGATGAGTAAATACCCAAAGCAGCCACATGCTTAGCTGCCCTCCCTCTGCAATTACCACAAATTTTCTTCCCTCCACCCCATCCGTACTCAAGGTGTGGATCTAAATTTATAATTCTTAATTTTTTCAGAGTAGGCACACATATCTGTCACCTGATGTTGCAATTTCCCTGCTCCTAATAAGAGGGACACTCATTCATTCATTCATTGTTTACCAAATACCTACAAAGTACCAGGCCAGGTGGTAGGCTTTAAGAGATGCAAAAATAAAATATCATCTTGGTCTTTAAAGAGCTCACAATCTGCTTGAGGGAAACAAAGAAGTGAGCAGTCACAATATGTTGGCTGAAGTGCTGTAACAGTCCTGCATACAGGGTGCTATATGATCACACATAAGAAAGCCTTAACTCTGCTTCGTGTGTTCTGGCATGTCTTCCAGAGAAAGAAATTTTTAACTGAGGTGTGAAGAATAAGTAGCCATTCTCCAGGTGGCTTAGAAGGGAAAAGATATTTCTAACAGAAAGTGAAGACTGTCCAAATGCCTAGGAATCTGGGTAACTATCAGAAAGAATGCTCCAGAGCTGAGTTTGAGGTAGGGGAGTGATCAAGAGGGACTTAGATAGCACAGGGTGTTTGAATTTGACTTAGTGGTTACATTTGAGTTTACAAAAATACATGGAAGGAGACCTAAAGAGTGGAGGGAGAGGACGTGACCAGAATAAAATTCATATGCACCTTAAAGTTACGATTAAAAAGATAATCTAATTTTATCATGTGATGTTCTCCCTAGTCCTAGAAAATTGAAGATACCACACCTTGTCAGAATTTGGACATAAAACTTGCTGATTAAAATATAGATAGATAGATAGATAGATAGATAGAGATCTATCTCTTTGTATTTCCCAGCTCTAAGTCAATAATGTCAGCTAGAGAACTGCCATTACACCTCCCTAGGTGTTAACTCTGACAACTTGTCAGCAAAGAATGTTTCTTAAATAGTCATCCAGGTGGCTACAGGTGGAAAATGAAGAAATGATAAGAAAGGTTTGGTCTTGCCAATTTATTGGAATTTTAGGTCAGATTCATGACCTGGCTTTGTTTAATCTAGAGCCTGGGACAGGTTTTTAAACACAAGTCTTGGAGTGCCGGGTGGCTCAGTTCAGTTAATGGTCTGACTCTTTATTTCAGATCATGTCATGATCTCACAGCTTCATGGGTTCAAGCCATGTATCGGACTCTGCACTGGCAGTGCAAAGCCTGCTTGGGATTCTCTCTCTCTCCCTGTCTTTCTGCCCTTCCCCACTTGCAGTGTCACCGTCTCTCTCAGAATAAATCGATAAAACAATAAATCAATAAAACTTTAAAACAACAACAACAACAAAATCCCCACACGTCTTTGCTGATCCTAGGCTCTGAGGACTGGCCAAACTAAATTTGACACTATTGAGAAATGTGTACTCCTGGACTCCGACTCTCTATGCTCTGCACCTCCAGAAAAATGTCAAATTATTAGAAAGGAACATTATAAGATCATTGAGAACAGGCAACTTGGGTATTTAATGACCAGAAATAAGAAGGTTAACAAAAATAATGTATACTGGATACTGAATACCTTCTCTAGATTTGCTGCTTTAATGTGTTATTTAAAGCAGACTCCATTTTGGCAAAAAATTTATATGGAGGTGTGATTTAAATAACTTTTCATAGCGATGACCCAAATTAACTAGGAAAAGACTTGGAAACTAAAACGGTCAAAATAATAGCAAACCTCCCTTCCAAATGTATATTTCTTTACATTTATAGGACATAATCACAGACTTAATTCTGCCTGAAGCTCTCAACAATGAGGCAGAAAGGATAGATTTTTCACATCCAGCCTACCTGAGCAGACACAGATAATGGACGGTACTTTCCAAGGACAGGCTGTAACATTGGTACAGGTGCAAAAATTATCACTAATCAGGAAACCAAATATGTAGGCATCTAATGTCAGCTGCATTCTGAGGACCAAAAAAAAAAAAGAACATCTGATTCTTCCCCTTCCATCTGAAAGTGTGTGTGTGTGTGTGTAACAAAGTTTTGTCAACATAATTGCTACCTATAACCATGAAATTAAAATAATAACGATAATAACAAGAAGAGCAACAAGTTTAATTTGATGTGTGAGTGACTATTTCCAAAATATTTCTCTATTCACTACCTAATACAAACCTCATTTTCATAACATGAAACAGGTAGGCATCATGATGTTTACTTTACAGACCAAAAACGTGAGATTCAGAAATTTCATTCAGGATTTTGCAGCAAGCAAATGCAGAGGCAGCTGGAGTTGTGTAATTGAATCTGCAACCCAATGTCAGTAGTATTACAAGAAAATTTCCCAGTTCTCCTAAATTGTTAGAAGTGATCCCTTCCTGGGGCGCCTGGGTGGCGCAGTCGGTTGGGCGTCCGACTTCAGCCAGGTCACGATCTCGCAGTCCGGGAGTTCGAGCCCCGCATCAGGCTCTGGGCTGATGGCTCAGAGCCTGGAGCCTGTTTCCCTCTGTGTCTCCCTCTCTCTCTGCCCCTCCCCCGTTCATGCTCTCTCTCTGTCCCAAAAATAAATAAACGTTGAAAAAAAAAATTAAAAAAAAAAAAAAGAAGTGATCCCTTCCCTAATCTCCCTTAAACTGTATTCATACCCCTCCACAGGCAAAGCTATAGTCTACCTTTTATTAACAGTATGATTATTTCCACACCTTACTTTTCTTATTCTCTGCACTAATACCACAGGAAAAGAAAAGAAAACAAAACAAAACAAAAAACTGTTAGGCCCAGTGTAAGGCTTTCATGTATTGTGTTCACCAAACCCCTTTAATTGACTTCAATTTGGTGTCTAAGTCTTGTGGAAGGGACAGTTAATGATCATTAGTATCTGTGTCCTGTCTTCTTGATGGTCACTCAGCCAGACCACCTACTCTTCCTCTCCTGAAGTTCATGTCAGAGATCTAGCCAATGGAAATTGAGTAGAAACGAGGGCCACCATTTCCAGGCTGAGCCAATTAAGAAAACCCCCCATCTATAATCTTCAATTATAAAATCTTATAATTTTCTCAGCCACTCATTAAATAAAGAAGACCCCCAATACCTAGAAAGACTGAAACCACAATACAGAAAGAGCTTGGGTACCTGAATAACATGATGGACACAGTCCATTCCTCTGGCATCCCCCACTCCATCCCCTGCTTCCACCAACCTGTAGTGGACTGTGTGATGTGAGCAATAAGTAAACTCTTATGATGTTAAGCCAATGAGTTCTGGAGGTTATTTATTATACAGCTGTTAGCCTACCCAGACTAATACAACTCTCCATTATAAAAAGCTAATATCTACAAAGAACTAATATTCAACAGATCCAAAAGAGCATACATTGTGAAGAGATTTTAATAAGCTATTTCATATTGCTGACTGTGAGAATACATTTTTTGGGGGAAGAGGAAGCCCCACAATGCTACCCTTTCAAATAAAAACCTTCCAAATAATCATGACTTTTATGATCAAATTTTCTTATCATAATAATCTTTAGGTCATGTTACATAAATGCTATGAAGCACATATTATATTATAAGACTAGTATCAAGATATTCAAGACATACTAATAAGCAAAGCATGGATGGACAAATCTAATTTAAGGCAGTCCTGCTGAGTCATTTGAGATATCTATCTACCCAAAATGAACATAATCCATTAGCATCAAAATAACAAATTCCCCCAAATGCAAAGGGGTCTAGTTCTGTTCATGACTTTTATCAGCACAACATGTGGCTAATATTCATTTATCAAACAGTAAGGGCAGTGTTTTGCACTCAAATAATTATCAGTTAATGAAGCTTAAAAAAAAAAGAGTCCCTTACATCTAGATTGAATTATTCTTTCTATGATGCTTACCCTCATATTCCTAAATACTTAAAATGTTCCCATAGCAAACGAGGACAGCTTATGTAAGCTAAAGAGCAATAGAATATTTTAGCCTCAGTGCATAATAGCAAGAATATGAGAACACATTCATTCAATTCCAAAATGGAGTCTATTATTCCATACTTGGGTATATGCCTTTTACGGTTACAAATATAGTGAAGGTACATCATAAAAATACAATCTCTAATGTCCTCATAGAATAAAATTTGAAGGCCCAACAATGCTACTCGATAGAAAAGATAACAAAGAGATAATGTGGCTCATCCAAAGCCACACAAGAACCTCTTCCTGAACTAAGGAAGACATCTTCTGAATCCCATTGTGGTGTCTGTTTGTCCCTGTGCCTTTTTATTCCCACCCTGCTCCAATGACAATTGAGATGACAGTTCTTATTGTAAGCTACAATACTTGCCATACTAGGACACACAGTTTTCTGGTTTGGAAAAAGGGGGGTTACTGTTTCTGGGACTCTTATTGTGACTGCACTTGCACACTAAGGCAAAGGGTGCTGGATGCATAATTGCAAGGAACCCCAAAAGTTGGCAATAGGTTGGAAGGCTCAAGGAGGAAGGCTATGATATGATCATCCCTTTCACAGAGGATTTGGAGTCATAGCTTCCTCTCATATTTCTTTACCTCCAGGTCTCCAGAGGACTTGGCTATGGAGGCTATGTCTACCGAAATCTTCAAAATAAAATCAATGTACAGAAATCAGTTGCATTCTTATACATTAACGATGAAGCAACAGAAAGACAAATAAAGAAACTGATCCCACTCACAATTGCACCAAGAAGCATTAAATACCTAGGAATAAATCTAACCAAAGATGTAAAAAGATCTGTATGCTGAAAACTATAGAAAGCTTATGAAGGAAATTGAAGAAGATATAAAGAAATGGAAAAACATTCCATGCTCATGGATTGGAAGAATAAATATGGTCAAAATGTCAATACTATCCAAAGCTATCTACACATTCAATGCAATCCCAATCAAAATTGCACCAGCATTCTTCTCGAAGCTAGAACAAACAATCCTAAAATTCATATGGAACCACAAAAGGCCCCGAATAGCCAAAGTAATTTGAAGAAGAAGACCAAAGCAGGAGGCATCACAATCCCAGACTTTAGCCTCTACTACAAAGCTGTCATCATCAAGACAGCATGGTATTGGCACAAAAACAGACACGTAGACCAATGGAATAGAATAGAAACCCCAGAACTAGACCCACAAACGTATGGCCAACTCATCTTTGACAAAGCAGGAAAGAACATCCAATGGAAAAAAGACAGTCTCTTTAACAAATGGTGCTGGGAGAACTGGACAGCAACATGCAGAAGGTTGAAACTAGACCACTGTCTCACACCACTCACAAAAATAAATTCAAAATGGATAAAGGACCTGTATGTGAGACAGGAAACCATCAAAACCCTAGAGGAGAAAGCAGGAAAAGACCTCTCTGACCTCAGTCGTAGAAATCTCTTACTTGACACATCCCCACAGGCAAGGGAATTAAAAGCAAAAATGAACTACTGGGACCTTATGAAGATGAAAAGCTTCTGCATAGCAAAGGAAACAACCAACAAAACTAAAAGGCAACTAACAGAATGGGAAAAGATATTTGCAAATGACATATCGGACAAAGGGCTAGTATCCAAAATCTATAAAGAGCTCACCAAACTCCACACCTGAAAAACAAATAACCCAGTGAAAAAAATGGGCAGAAAACATGAATAGACACTTCTCTAAAGAAGACATCCGGATGGCCAACAGGCACATGAAAAGATGCTCAACGTCACTCCTCATCAGGGAAATACAAATCAAAACCACAGTCAGATATCACCTCACGCCAGTCAGAGTGACCAAAATGAACAAATCAGGAGATTATAGATGCTGGAGAGGATGTAGAGAAACGGGAACCCTCTTGCACTGTTGGTGGCAATGCAAATTGGTGCAGCCGCTCTGGAAAACAGTGTGGAGGTTCCTCAAAAAATTAAAAATAGATCTACCCTATGACCCAGCAATAGCACTGCTAGGAATTTACCCAAGGGATACAGGAGTACTGATGCATAGGGGCACTTGTACCCCAATGTTTATAGCAGCACTCTCAACAATAGCCAAATTATGGAAGGAGCCTAAATGTCCATCAACTGATGAATGGAGAAAGAAATTGTGGTTTATATACACAATGGAGTACTACAGGGCAATGAGAAAGAATGAAATATGGCCCTTTGTAGCAACGTGGATGGAACTGGAGAGTGTGATGCTAAGTGAAATAAGCCATACAGAGAAAGACAGATACCATATGGTTTCACTCTTATGTGGATCCTGAGAAACTTAACAGAAACCCATGGGGAAGGGGAAGGAAAAAAGAAAAAGAGGTTAGAGTGGGAGAGAGCCAAAGCATAAGAGACTCTTAAAAACTGAGAACTGGGGCGCCTGGGTGGCGCAGTCGGTTAAGCGTCCGACTTCAGCCAGGTCACGATCTCGCGGTCCGTGAGTTCGAGCCCCGCGTCAGGCTCTGGGCTGATGGCTCGGAGCCTGGAGCCTGTTTCCGATTCTGTGTCTGCCTCTCTCTCTGCCCCTCCCCCGTTCATGCTCTGTCTCTCTCTGTCCCAAAAATAAAATAAACGTTGAAAAAAAAAATTTAAAAAAATAAAAACTGAGAACTGAGGGTTGATGGGGGGTGGGAGGGAGAGGAGGGTGGGTGATGGGTATTGAGGAGGGCACCTTTTGGGATGAGCACTGGGTGTTGTATGGAAACCAATTTGACAATAAATTTCATATATTGGGAAAAAAACAATAAAAAAAAACAAAACAAAATAGCATTGTCTTATTATAGACACATTAAAATATTCCAGAGACAAGGGACTTGCTGGGAAGCAACAACCAGCTGGAATGAATGAAATAGCCAAATCTTCCTGGTAATGTTGTAGTTGGGAGCATCAGTAGCATAGCCTGTCGTTACCATAATCAGAAATCCCCATGGAAGAGCTGATTTAAAGGAACTTTCCAAGTTACTACTGAAACTGTTAAAATCCAATACAGTGGCATGTAACAGGTATAATAGAAGAGTCCAGATAATTCACAAATAAGTTATCTTTTATTTCTTCATCATTACAATTCTCAAATTTTCTTTTTCTGGAAGAACTTTTTTTAAGTCATGCACATTTCCAGCATGATTTCATTGCTAACAGAGGTGCGTGTATTCATATTAGAAGGGCTACCAAAAGTCAATTGTCTTTCATTTGGTGGTCCCGCCGAACAAGGGCTATCATTTTTCAAATCCATGTGGGCACCTCTACTTTCAAACTTCCCTTAAGTCTGTGCCCCATGACTAGAAAAGGCCTTTGTAGCATATCGTGCCCATTCAATTGGCAGGCAAGTTCAGCCAGCTTTAGATGAAAACACTTCACTGTAGCTATTATTTTTAAAAATCTTGCCTATCACTCTATGCTGATAGTGTGACGCCTGGAGTCTGCTTCAGATTCTGTCTCCATCTCTTTGCCCCTCCCCTGCTCATGAGCTCTCTCTCTCTCAAATATAAAATAAAAAAATTAAAAATCATGCTTATCAACAGATCGTACTATGGCACTGGCAAGATGTAGCTAAAAGCTCTTTTCTCCTCATATAGTTCCACCTTTTTTTGAAAGGTGCTCTGCTTTCTTTATGATGAAACTGGTCATGAGTGTCAGTTTCTGGAAATAAACTTTTCTTCCTTCAATTAAAAAAAAATTACTTTCTTTGTTTTGGGCTTGGGGTCCCATCCCCCAGTCGCAGGGAAATATTTCTCATAAAGAAGTAAATGGACTTTGGAGACGTATGAAAGACTCTCTATTTAAAATTCCAAATAGTGCTATGACTCATCCACCTAGCTCTTGCAAGACTGACCATATGTGAAATTTGAACGTAGATTACAGTATTTAAATTTAACAAGATTAAGGTGTGATTACATTGGTTATTTTGTAATTTCATACTTTCTCCATTAAGGGAAGTCAGCATTTAAGTTCCTCTCAGTCATTTTTAATAGCATGCTGAAGTGAGGAAAAAATGCTTACCATTTTAAGTTACGAGCCACTTAGTTTTTATCTTTTAATCAGTTATTTCTTAAAATACATCTATTTCACATCTTCTTTGCAAATTACAAGCCACTCTACTTTCTTCAATTTCTAATTTCTAATCTTGTTTTCTTAAGATAAATCTCCCCAATATTCACAGTGGAAAAAAAGAGCTGGAAGCCAGAAAAAAAATTTAAAAATATATTGGAATATCTATATTCAATTGATGATAGAAATTTCTATTTAACCATTTCTTAGGGAGGAATAGTGTATAATAGAGTGATTCCCATCCTGGCTTTTGCTGAATACGAGTATCCCACAAGATATTAGTTTAATTCAAGGAAGTAAATCATGGCCGAACCCTAGTGAGAAATGCTGAATACCTGATCAGTTTCTTGGAGAGTCATGATGCACATTTGCATACTAAAGTCTCTTGGATGTCCTCCAGGAAAGAAATATATTGAATTTTCTTTAATTATATCATATCCCAATATATTTGAACATATATCTTTTTTTTTATTCTTGAAGCATCTATTAAGATTTATCAGAACACTAGTGTTAAAGGAACACAGTTTGAAAAACAAATTACAGTTGGAAAAACCATAGGTTTTTGCCTGTGTTTCAAATCTCTAGCCTTGATACATCCAAGCTGTGTGACTCTGGACTTGTTACTAACCTTAACACTCTTTTCAGTTTTATAGTATTTACAGTATTTATTGAGAATCTATGGTGTTCGGGGGGCCTGAGGTTTCTGGGCACAGAGAACACCACAGTAAACAAAACAGACATACCCCACCCTCAAGGTAATTTGGGGTCACGTAGAAGAGATAGATGTTAAACAAATACATGTATAATTAAGAGTGTTGGTAAGTGCCAGAAAGGAAAAAAAAGAAAGAAAAAAGAAAAAAAAAAGTAACTGGAGGAAATAATTACAGGGAAAAGCTAATGTAGATTGAGTGGGCAGGGAAGTTCTGTGAGGAAGTGACAATTAAGTTGAGTCCTGAAAGAGATGTTAAGATCTGGCAGTAAAATGTTTCAGAGAGAGAGAAAAGCAAATGTAAAGGCCTCGAGACTAGTGTCGAATGTTTGCATGCTGACTTTCCTTAAGAGAGAAAAAAAACCTACCAAGCCAGAGCTTCCTTAATTTCATTAGGTGAGCTTGTTGTATGCGAGGAGTAGCAAGAAGGCTAGTATGGCTGGGGCCCAGTGCTGGGAGCAGTAGTAGGGGAGCAGTAGGGGCAGTTAGGGACACTAAAATACACCAGGGTCCGACTTAGGTCCTGTTGATCAGTACTCACATGAAAGAGTGTTAGTTTTACTCTAAGTGCAAAGGACACTGGAGTGGTTTCATCTGATCTAAGTTTTTTAAAAGGTTGTACATGGAAACAAGGATACCTGTTAGAAGATTGTTTCTTGAAAATAATTTCAGCTTCCTCAACAAAATGAGGGTATTAACTCTTAAGTCATATTGTTGTGGGAAAGAGTTAAAACCTATCCAAAAGCTTGGCATAGAAAAGGCGCCAAAAGAGAGCTTCCTGCTCACATTTCTCTCCTGAGACATGGAGCCAAACCCATCTAGAGACTTCGATAGACTGAATTGACCTGCTCACTCCCAACCCTGTGCATTCCATCCAGCTTTCTGAATTAGAGCCTCCTGAGACTGTGCGCATTTCGAATGGGCCACAAAGAATGCCTTCTCTACTCTCCCACTTCTTCCCAGTGACAGGTGGGAGACAGCAGCATCGACTTTTCCTTATGAATTCAGAATCCCATCATTGGGGAGCGTGTCACCATGGCTATTTGGGGGTTCAAATGTGCTTTACTGTTGAAGCAGAACTAAAATGCAGGGTGTGAGGTAGAGAAAACACCAGAAACGAATCACAAAGCACCTCCTAGAAAATCCCTACGCTGGCCATTTGGATGCTTTGCCTTTTTAAGGTCAAAACCACTGCTTTAGAAACAAATGACCCACTTTTTTTAACAAATAAATTGCAAGGGCAATAAAGGGATTCAGGGAGAAAATGTGTATTTAAGAGACTTAAAAACAGTCCCCAGGCAGACAAATCTAAACCCTAGCATCTAGGAATACATCTCTGTATGGTCATGAAAAGCAAGAAAGTGACAATATAAAGTCAGATTAGTGGTTACTTTCGAGGAATGCCAGGGATTTATGATGTGATGGTATGTCATGTGTAAGACTCAAGTAGGAGTGGCGGGGTGCAGGCCAAATTCTATTTCTTGACCTGAATGTGGTTACAAGGGTGCTGCCTCTTATTAACTTATTAAGTTATGTATTTGTTTTATTCATTTCTGTATGTGTTTTTACCTTAAATGATTAACAAGTGAAGAAGAAATTAAGAGCAAATAAATTTTACATGTCACTTATTTCAGTCAAAGCCATGACACATATTTTCAAAGTCAAAAGGAAAACAGAGCCTGAGTTTCACAAAATGACTTGATTTTTCCTGCAATAGGGGAAAAGAAATGAGAGTAATGATAGTGTCATATTTTCTGCGGAATTCTCTCTTTCCTGACTGTACATCATAAATCACTAATTAAACTGTTATTTCATTACAAAGTTTAATTGATATGTCACTTAGCTGCCCCCATATCTTGATATTGTAAGACACAAGTAAATAATTAAATGAGCAACAGGAAAGCATTCCTGTTGATAAAACTTTTGAGATAGATTATAAAAAATCTTACCTTGCAAACTGGACAATTATTTTCATAATTCCTCATTTTAATTTCTAAATAGTAATTCTACATTAGAGTTGATAGGCTTTAATATGACAATAAGTAACAACTTTAGCCTTTCAAGTATATATATGATGTATCATATATATGTAAAATATATGTACATATATATGATATACATATATATATATCATATATATGTAAAATAAAAAAATAAAATAAAAAAGGTTTAGAAATACCTCCCTAAACTACCTTTTCCCATCCCAGACATCAAAAGGGAACACACAGAATTGTAAAAGTCCCTAGTGATTGTGAAAGACATTTTACTTGTGGAAAATTTCCAGGTTCTTTGATCATGTCATCTTTGGTTATTTGAGCACAAATTCTCTTCATACCCTCATGATATAGCAATTTGGTAGAAATTGGGATGTCTCATATTTGAGTACTCTGTGAACAATATAAATCATTACCTGCTAAGCAGGTAACAGAGCTCACTCTAAATGAGTGGCTTATCAATAAACAAACCACCCTCATTTCACTTTGATTTACTCTATTTTGGAATAGGTGTTATCTTGTTGACTTCAACAAGGAGAGGACTTTCAAGACCTAAACACTAGAGAACAATAGCACGAGGGAAGGCATTCTTTGTACAAGGTAAATGGAACTACTGAGGCTACTGTATAAGATATTTTTCCTACTATAAGAGACTGCCAAATTATCACAGCATCAACAGTATGTGAGTCTACAAAACTGCTTTATTAACTCAGAATGCTGGGATATTATGAATCACACCTGCATGAAAACAAATGGCAATGCTTAGTTCATAAAAAAAAAATATATATATATATGGATTTTCAGAAGTTAGAAATACTACAGTATTAATATATAAGCAACAGGTTACCCTATTTTACCATTTCTTTTCCCTTCAGTTTTAAACCCCCTTACAATACCACAAACACGCGAACTTAAATATTTCAAAGACAGCAAGAGATGCCAAGTCTAGCCATTCGTACAGAAAATGCTCATAGACCAAGGAATTTTTAGAGTCATTTTACTCTGGATAAGGGCTTGACAGAGCCAGGTGTACAGCCAGGAAAGCATATTTTGCACTCTGAGTCTCTCAGCATGGAGAGAGATCTGGCATGTGCTCATTTGCATGCCAGTACCCACAATGCTTTTCTAGTCACTTCCCCTCTCTGCACGCCCACCCCCTGCAGTGTGAGGGCCCAACCTCATGTTGTAGTGAAGGGTTTGGATGCACCAGTCACTAAGGGCTACTCTCTGACTTGAAAATCAAGAAAGATTGTGATGAGAAATACGATGAGAAATAAAAAGCAGGAAAACTCTCATGGCTTTCCCAGAAAAACTCCATGGGTTAATTTCCATTACAGAATAACCACTGGTTAGGGCAAATGTTTAAAAAAAAAAAAAAAAAAAAGTTTGCCTCTTTCCTTCCATCCTATTTGGTTAAAGTGACAATAGTTCAAAATTTGGGAGTCCCATATACAATTCAGTATTTGTAATACCAAAAATGAGGTGAAAGGAAGAGCCTTTGCCAGATGTCATTTCTATAATGGCCATCAAACAACCAGGCCTGAAGCTTACCTGAAGTGTATGAGCAGTATTTGTACATGCTACCTAAACAGTGTGGAGCGGGGGCTATCAATAAATCATTTTATTTGAAAAATCTCAGGTATGTCCAAAACATATGCATATTTTTCTCTGCAGGCACCTCCTTCAGAAATTTATAAATAGATTGTCAGCGAAGTAATAAAGGCACTTGTTATTTTTATTCCTTAGCAACTAGACAAAACCCACTTGTCCCATCACTTCATTTGCCCACTAACAAGACAGCTGAAAGTCATAAAATTAAAGTGCTTTGCTATAGCCATACCCAACAACACAAGAGTGACAACAGAAGCAGTTAGTAAAATGCAGGGCCCAGGGAATCATTTAGAAAGGAAAGAGCCTGAGAAGTCCAGTGCTGCTCAGACATACTGTCATTTTCCACACATGCTGCGTGACCACAGAAGTGCAGCAAAAGCCCTGTCAGCTTCCCAAAGCTTCCCGCTTCGCACTCGAGGAGTAAATGCAATGAAATGTAAATTAATAACAGTGCCAGAGTTACAGAGATATCTGTGAGTTGGCTCTTTTTATTCTTTTTTTTTTTTTTTTTTTGTAAATCATTCTAAAATTTCAGTCCTTAATTGAGGAAACTTCGTGGTGCAGAACACTGCCAAGGCACGGTGAAATCACTGATGAAGACCTGCATTGAGCCTCTGGTCTGGTCATGGTCATGGATTTAGAGTAGCACTTCCCAAATCATTTTGTTCACTGTCTCAAGCTCAAGATGCTCTCTCCACAGGTTCCCTTCAAAATAGGCTTCAGGGGGAAGTTTGAAAACTGCTACCTCTCCTTCTTGAATTATCTCAGGGCACACTAGCACATTAAAAGGCTCTGAGAATCCGTGAACAACAGGAACTTGGTTAATCCACTTTCTCAACATTATTTGACCATGGGACTCTTGGGGTGGAGGGACTTCTTATTACATTTGGACACAGTATACCATAGAGAATAGTTTGGAAAATGTGGCTCTATAAAGCATGATGATATTTTAGCATGACACGACAGGGTAGGTTCCAAAATAACTAAACATTTTTTGGTTTCATTTCTTATGGTAGTCTTCTTGACAGAGCAAAACCTATGTACATTTTCATGAATTCCTAATGTTGGAGGCACAAAATGGACCCTGTTACACAACTGATTCCATCTTTACCACTTCACTAGTAATATCAAAGAAATGACAGGCAAGGGAGGAGCTCTGAGGGGCTGCCGACAAAGGCCTGCCATGCTTGGACAAGTACTCCTTTATAATCAAGGTGGTTATGATGTGATAGGTTCCTCAAATAAGAAACCATGAAAGATTACAAGGCAACATGCATGACCTTTATGCTGTTGTAAGGCAAACAGGATTGGGATATTTAGTAAAAATAGCTTATATCTATTTAGCACTTTCAAGGTGCCCCAAACTCTTCTTATTACATTATATGTAGTATTTCATCTGTCCCTAAGTGGAAAATGCAAATTAGGTTCTAATTTTCCCCCATTTTACAAATAAGGCAATCCAGGAACTGAGAGGTCACACAGCTAGTGAATACCACAATGGAAAAAAGATAATGCAGGACTAGTTGAAACATGATTATGGATTTGAATTTGCAAGCATTTTAAATCCTAAAGAAATTTCTCTATTTCAGTTTAAGAATCTTCTGTTCTTTCTGGAAGACATCATCTGATTCTGTCATTATTTTATCAGAGTGAAACATTTTTACTATCAGCCGAGATAATTTCCCAGCTATGTTTTATTGTAATTTTTTTTAATTTGTATTTTTCAATAATGGAAACACTGGAATCCTTCATGCTTTCACATGTATTTCCTTCATTCACATGCTCAGATTCATACCAGACTGCATAACTTACCAAGGCAATGGAGAGGTACTGTCTATTCTATAATTACCTGTGTGGTTCATGACCTGCCAGTAAAGTACAAAAATATAAATATTTTCAGCCCATGGAAAGTGATTGCAAGTTTTTAAATACATGTTCCAAACAAAATCTGTCATTGGTTCATTCGCTTCAATAAGCGTAATTTTCACATACAAAACAAAGGCCCTATTCATCAGCACATAGACACAAGAACAGATCCATTTGTCATCTTTATCATTTAGCTTTAGATCAATTGATTATTGGCAGTCTATCTCTGGTGTGAACAATATAAACAGAAATATTCATCTCTAGAAGAAACTCAGCACTCAGTCTCATTTCATGCACAAAGAGACCTTGCCCTTGTATTTCACTGAGCTGAAAGCAGCTTTTATTGATTTCACATTGGACTGAATTTGTTACACTTTCTACAGCAATGGCAGAAACACTATTTGGTGATATTATGAACTTAAAAGTGAAACTTAGATTTTAAAACAGAATGGATGAAAATTAGAAAATGCTATAAATTTCTGGGAAGTCTGATAATTGCATTAATTTCACCAAAGTTCTTTTTTTTCTTAGATCTTTTACAAAAAGGGAAAGAGGATTAAACATTTATTTCATTACCTGATAAATGTCTAATAAACATCAACAAGTAAACCCATCCATCTTTATTCGTGTGTGCCATATATATATATATAGGCACTTCCAAGTCTGGATACATCAAAATTTGCAATATATATATATATATATATATATATATATATATATATATAATGCAGGTAAAAGGAATATTTGTATGCATTTACTGTGATGTTAATATGATTCAAAATAATTACACTCCAATGTAGTCCAAGTCACTAAATATTCCCAAGAGAAGGCAAACTAAATCTCTGGTAACTAGGACACATTATTTGTGTTGGGGCTTTTTCAGACATGTCTAGAAATGTCTGACACACATATCCTTAACATGGACTATATATGAGAGCTTTCTCTTCAGTTAAACACTGTATGAACAGCTGAGAAAATTCTGAACTTGTATTAAAACTGTACCCCTGTTTTAAACCTGTAAAACTGAACACTGAACTATGCTTCCCACTTTGAGAGGCAAGAAACTCCCTCTTACTAGCTTTCACATTACTTTTACATAAAGTCTTTCATACCACAAATCTCTGGACAAATTCATAAGCAAGTCTGAACCACACGTGTGTAAATGTACATAAAATTATTATTATAATGATATTTGAAGTTCAGTTAGGCTGTTGCCAAGCCTTTACTTCTTCAGGTCCTTAAAAGTGAATAAACTTCATAATAAAATTTCTGTGCCATTCCATGTAAGTTTCCTTGGAATAAATGAAAAAAAAAAATAGAGTGCATGGTACATAAATAAGTAGAAGAAATCAGAACAGCTTGAAAGCATGTATAGTGTCTTGCTTTTCCAATGTGATTATTTCCTCGATAAAAAGTAGCAAATGTTGTATACAAGTGCCTCTGCCCGTGGTTCAAAATTGAGCCCCACACACTACACTGGCTTAACTATTAGGCATCTAAATGGAGCATGCGAAAAAGCCATAGTGCGTGCAATGCCTGGATGGCCGCGGTGTCTTTCTCTTTTACTTGGAGCTGCTGAATGTAAAGAGAGTCAACAGGGATTTATTGACCTCCCACAGAGTGGAAAACCGTGTATTACCAAAGGGTTTGAGGTACATTTTTGAAGAAAAAGAAAAGAGCTGGCTCTTTAGCTATCAGCATGGAGAGTTCTAAGCTAGTGCTACCAAGATGTGAAGATGATCGTTAGGTAGCAGCTTTCACACAAGTGCTCCTCCACTGTTACCCGAATTATCCTCAGAAGTCATAAATGCCAAATGTTGTTGTGCCATTGTGATATATAAAAAGAAATTTATATTTGGTCTTTGTCCTCAGTTCCTGGCAAAGAGCTTTAAAACCCTTGGAATTTCACAAGTGGTAACGGTGAGAGGAATATCTTTTGCTCATCATAGCAAGCCCTTGCAACCACCAGGGAGTTTATGTTAATGAGGTGATTTTTGGAAAGTCTTTAAGGACTAGGTGGGGCTGGCTGCCAGAGGAGCCAACCACAGGATTCCAGCCCCATTCTGAACTGGAAGGGAGAAGGGCTGGAGACTCGAGTTCAATCACGTGGTCAGTAACTTAATCAATTGTGTATTTGTAATGGGACCTCCAAACAAACCTTCAACAATAGGGTTTGGAGCACGTCCAGGGTGGCGAAAACACCAAAGTGCTGGGGCAGTGACCACTTGGAAGCTCTGCACCCTCACCTACATACTTGTG
Organism: Lynx rufus; assembly: GCF_022079265.1. Taxonomy (NCBI): domain Eukaryota; kingdom Metazoa; phylum Chordata; class Mammalia; order Carnivora; family Felidae; genus Lynx; species Lynx rufus. The sequence continues at coordinate 181,917,255 of NW_025814823.1, forward strand.
CTATACATTTCCTCCATTGGGCTGTTCGTGAGTCGCATCCTTTTTAATAGGCCAGTGATCGTAACTGTTTTCCCGAGTTCTTTGAACTATTCTATCAAATTGTCAATCCCAAGGAGGGGGCTGTATGAATCTGTGAATCTCCTAATTAATCACTTATCAGTCAGAAGTATGGAAGACCCAGAATAGCCCTTGGTGTCTGAAGTGAGGGACAAGCTTGTGGGACTAAAACCTTAACCTATGGGGTCTGTGCTAACTCTAGATGGTTGGTGTCAGAGTTGAATTAAGTTGCAAGACCTCCATTGGCATCCACAGAGAATCAGAGAACAGCCCGGTGTGGAAAACCTACTATTTGGTGACAAAAGTGCTGTGTAGCTAAAAACTAGACTTTAAGAACTAAAGAGTATTACAAGGTCAACTAATTATTTATCTACTTTTACCTTATTTTACTCAAAGGACACCTTGTTGAAAGCAGGCATTGTCATAAAACTTCCCTAAATGAAAAATAAAATAATGTTCAGAAATTCCCCTACACTCCATTTTTAATCGATTCCCTTACTTTCCATTTTAAATGATCCCAAGATTTCCTTTATCATTTCCTGTCTTCTCAGTCTGCTTTCTAGGAATAGGACATCTTCCAATACGTAGTAATCCCTGTTGGAGGAGAGGTTCACTAAAATAAACTTTAAATCCACAAATTAGTAAAATAAGCTAGGAAAAACTCCAAGGATATATGTGTTATAGTCCTGGATCAACCACTTGATGTACCTTGAGTTACTCTGAAATGAGTTTTGGGGAAGATCATCACCAATCTGCTAAGACTGTTCTGATAATTACATTAAATAATGTAATTTTGTGGCCAGGTTCACCCATCATTTTCTTGAAAATGAAAGTTTAATCATACTATATTGGCTTATTATATTACACATAATTTTACTTACAAACATTGCCATGAAAGAACTTTTACATCATCCTGACTGAAGAATAAATTCCTATGAGAGGTGTGTACAGGGTTAGCCTGAAATCAAAGCTGCCCGAGTTAGAATTTTAACAAAAACTCAGATAATACATAGGACCATGGACAAATCATGTAAACTCTATATGCCTCAGTTTCCTCATCTATAAAAGACAGAAATTATATTTAATTGGGTTGCTGTGACAATTAAATCAGTGGATCATGTTAAACACTTAGAAGAATTGCCGGCATAGTAAACATTATATAAGAATTGGCTAGGATTGTGAGAGCTTAAAGCAGTCAATTTGTAAAAACTTTCAATTCTAGGACCAGTACACTGTTCTGGTCCTAAGATGTGTTTTGAAAACAAGATGATAAGCTAATTAAATTTAATTGATCTCAGGCTTGAATTTTTAAGCTTGTTACAAAGCAATAATTCTTCCCCCCCATAATGATTATCTTTCTCTGAACTGTCAGAAACAAGCTTATAACAATTCTAATACTAGCAGAAATTAAAACTGCACCACTAGTTTAACAATATAGGTGACCATTAAAGTGCACTGCCATTTTATGGTGAAGGTTGCCCAAGGAAAAGGGGAACAGACACAATCAGAAATGAGCAGGACAAAGAGAAGATAGAAGGAAATAGTGTATTTCATAAAATAATCATAACACCTATAAGTAATTTTTTAATCCTATATTTGGTTCCCTCCCTTTTCTAATTTCTAGCTGTTTCCAGTGGAGACTTCTTTATAATAGTCATTGCAGTTTTCTTTGAGTGTTTTCCTTTTCTCTTTCTCTCTTCCTTCCTTCCCTTTGCTTCCCATCCTTTCCCCCTCCCTCTCTTCTTCCCTCCTCTCTCCATACAATAGCTGCCTTGTGCCACACTCCAATAGGTATTAGAGCTACAGCAGTCAATCAAACACAAACCTGTCTGCAAGATACTCACATTTCTAAGTGGAAGAGATTGGCACACAAGCAGATCATCACAGTCAATGCAATTAGTACACAGATAATCACAGATGGAAGCAAAAATGTGGAAAGAGTAGAGTGAGGAGGGTTGGAAAGAGAGGTAAGGAAAGTTTTCTGAATGAGGAATTGATCAAGTTGAGCCCTCAAGAATTAGTAGAAAATGACTTGTGGGCACAGAAGAAAAGGAATCAGCATGGTAGATGATCCACACAGAAGGGAAACCTGAAAAAGGCAAGGAGCCATGTGACCTGGGTAGGAAACTGAAAATCAGGTCTATGTTGTTGGACTATCTATACTGTGTGAATGTGTACAAGATTTTATGTAACATGTACTATCCTTTAAAATTTCCCACACAATATAATATAGAAGTAGGATCTTTATCTAGTCTTCTTGACCATGTACATTTTTCAGAAACACACTAGGTCATATTTCTGGTTAAAAAACCTACTAGATAAACAATAAAGACCTAACTTGTGCCAGACTGTTCTGGGCACTAGATACGGGAGTAAACGGGATAGGATTGATGGAGCATATAACCTAGAAGGGGAGAGGGAAAATAAATAGATACAATTCAAATTGTATCTATTTTGTATTTTAAAATAATGAACTTCTTCTAATTTAAACTATCAAGGGGAATTCATGAATTCGCTTAATATTTATCAGGGTCTAAGTTCCTACCTAAGCTTAGTGGTAAGTTTTACTGTTCAGATTTAGTTCAGCTATTCATTCAATCCACCCGTATTCATTGAGCACTTATTATGGTACAGAATATTCAATTAATTAAGATGCTTGGACTAGATCCACAAACAAATGGGCAAAGAAAAACTTTGAATTCCTTTTTTTCCTCCTTTCATTCCTCTGACAGTAGCAGCAGAAAAACAATCTTTGATTCCTGTCTCATCATAAAGATTTCATGAATCTAGAAATGTGCGTGAGTATCAGGAAAATAATTGATTAGAAAGCAAGAACAGCAGCAGTCGGGCCATATTCATGATTCTTTCTCTTAACTAAAATCTACTGATATTGCATTTTTTAATGCTTCATTTAAACTATCCAAATAATAAAAAAAAAAAAATACATCAAGGTGTCTATGTAAACACTTACAGCCCAGTGGCATTTTTAAAGAAATACATAAGCCCAACATGGGATCCTTAATGGACACAAAAGTCATGAAACCACAGTAAGAAATGTAATGCCAACCACAAGTTATCTAATATTTCAGAGATAACAACATCCTGTAATGTTGTACAATAATTTTAAGGCAGATTGAACATAGTTGTGCAATTATCATAGGGGGAAAAAGTCTGCACATTTTTGCGATTTTTCTTTTTTGACACATTAATTGCTCCTCCATACACAAGGAGAACAAAAGCAGCAGCATGCCATATTTATTCAATGAAGGGTGAGCCACAGGGGTTGGGGAACATTTTTTCTCCAACACTAGCCAAATTATCTCAGTGCCCAACTTGTAAGAGGCTGCAATAATACTCGATCATTTCAGAGTGCTGGTAGGGTTATGCATCATTTTAACAGCACGATGGCAGATTGTGATCATCTTCATGTTATAGGAATCTAGGGATAAGTGGCAGGCATGGTGAGTCATTTTCATACATCCTCATTCTGCATGGAAACCTTAAAGAGATAGTCAGAAATTGTTCTCTTCTGGCATGCCATGCTCATTAACTCCCAAGAGTAAGGAGGCTTGTGTATACCTGAAGGGTCACTGGCGAAATAATCAAGGCTTTTGGTATTCATTTTAAAGAACAACCCAAGGGAGAGCGTATAGTCATTCAATTGATAACGTGTTATCTAGTAAAAATAGGTTTCAGAACAAGGAAACTGAAATAAAATGGATAGGAAGCTCCATCAGGGCAGGAGTAGTGTCAGTTGCCTTTATGGATTTGTATATTTAGCACCTGGCACGGTACTAGAAACATGTAGGTGTTTAGTAAATAGCGTTTACTGGATGGATGAATGAACAAACGGATATATTATAAATGTTCAGCGTGTATGTTAGTGTTAGCTTTGCTCATGGAAACTATTCTCTTTAAGTCTGAGAAGTTGGCTATTTGGCCACTAAAATACATCTTAAAAAGAATTTTTTTACTTGTCATCATAATATATTTGTATGCACTGAACAGCTACTGCTTAACCACTTGAATAAAAAAGATATTCAGCATGTTTATGCCAATTCAACTGCCATCAACATCCGAATACCCACAAAAAATCATCATCAGAGATAATCAGTTCTTTTGGTAAAGGCACAAAGCAGTTTGGAAAAACTTAATTGAAAACTGGACACAACTGGATGATGATTGATGATGAATGCAATGGTGATGAATTAATTTATTTCTTAATGAGCAGGCTCAGCTCCTTCATTTCCTCTAAGAGATTAGCATATTTAAATACAATATGTTATGTTTCCCCTATAAGATCTAATCTTTTAAGCACTAAAGTACTATGCGTAGTTCAAAGACTGTTTCAATAAAAAAGAAAGGGATAAAAATAATGCCGTGTACAAGGAGAGCTGTGGAGGCACATGTTTTAGGAAAAGGTGTGTCTGTAAATAGGTTCTATATTTGAAATACAGATGTTAGATTAGGTTCTGCCAAGCAACTAAGTCCAAACAATCAAACTAAAATGATGTATTACTGAAAAGGGGTTCCTCCATTCCCTCTAATGCCACAAACATACCATCTAGCATCCTAAAAACAATATTCTATATTTTATATTAAATGATGAGCATTCTATTTTTCTGTTTATCTCTTCATTGTGTCTTTTTTTTTAACTTTAATTTCTTTTAGGTTTAATTAGTTTCTTTTCAGTGTTCTGTGGAGGCATCTTAAAAGCAGAGATGAGGGATTTGATTTAAAATCGGTGTGACACAGAAGTTAGTGAAGGATATCAGAGAATAAAGGAGTCACTTCACTGGAATGGCATTTGAGTCCATTTTCAGGCTTGAGGCAGTCTAGCTTGTACTTGGCTGATATTTATTTCTCTATCATCTGCTTTGGTAAATATAGATTTGGGTTGGATTGTTCCCTTATTCAATTATAAGCACTTTACAGAGAGAGCCCAAGTCTTCCATTTCACTTCCACTCCCCACAGTACATGGTAAACTGTGTCCATGTTACACTCAGAAGACAGGCTATGCCCAAACTTAAAAACCAAGTCTGCATTACACAGAAGCCACAGAAACTAAAGTTATCAAGAGATCTCCCAAGTCTGGACAGAAAAGAATATTGAAATAGAACTTTCCCCACGGATCTCATCAACTCACTTGGGGCACCAAGGGATCACCTGAGGCGATGTGAATTAACTCTTAGTTAATGGAATTTTTGACCAACCAGAACTCCTGGTGCCTTACCATTCAAGATAGCAAAGCTTTCATTGTAATAGTGGCATTCATAACAAGACAAGTTAGCCCATATTGTCAGCTCCATAAATAATTGGGTCCCAGAAGGACTGGCAGAGAGCTTTGGTGATATATAGCTACCAAGTACACTGACAAATTGTGATCAGGCTGCCTTTGTTCGAAAAGCAGCCCGTCTCAATATAAACTCAGAATGGCAGGGGAATTGTGCAGCATAAAGCAGTCCGATAAATGAAGCTCCCATCTGTCACAGGGAGTTCCACCCCAGGACAGAGGTCACTGGATAATAATAATAATGATGAGAGCAATAATGTGAATAATGACATCATCATAATAATAGGTGAACGAGCTGTAAAGAGTACAAGGGGTGCCTATTGTCAACTCAGTGGCACTGAAGGGGAACTTTGACTGTCTTCCCAGAAGATGGGCAAATCAAATTCAAATGGCTATTGTTCTCAACAGGGGCAGAATCAGTCATAGGATTTTCAGTGCCATTGGCATCCTGTGACACAAGGCAGCTGGGTGACAGAAAGAATCTGTCAAAAATCACTAGTGTGCTTGACCCAGTACTGGGAGGTGCAGTGAGAAAATGCCCTGGTTCATAGTAATACTAACAAAATAAGAATGTCTTAAACCCCCTATGTGCATTAATACTTATGCCTTAAACCCCCTATGGACATTAATATTCTCTAACTATCCAGTGCACTGAAGGAACAATAAGAGACTAGCCATTTCTATTGACTGATAACTTCACCTGGTAGAACCTGTGAAATTTTTCATTCCTTCTCCATTTTGTTCTCAGAAGTGAGGGGGTGAATTAAATTTGTGAAAGACCTGCTAGGTATACCCTCTTGTTTTACATAATCTATGGAGTTGGCAGTATTGACCCATTTTAGGGGTGAGAAACTGGGAGAATTAATAACTTTCCCAAGGATATGTGATAGCAACTGGCAAAGTTAGAATTCACATCCAGATCCAACTCCCTCCAAAGTTCATACTCTGTAGTAAGTAGACTGGATAATGGTCTCCTGAAAATGTACATTGTCTGAATCGCCCGCACGGTGAATATGCTACATGATAAAAGGACCTTGCAGATATAATTAAGGATCACAAAATAGAGAGAGTACCATGGATTATCCCGGTGGGCTCATTATCACAGGAGTCCTTTTAAGAGAGAGGCAGAAGGAGATTCTCGGAAGAGGCAAAATTGTGGCAGAAGCATGGGTGGGAGTGAGGCGGCAAGAGGCAAAGAATGCCCATATCACTTAGAAGTTGAAGAACCAAGGAAGAAATTCTCCCTTGGAAACTCCAGCAGGAAAGAGCCCTGGTGACACATCAGTTTTGTTTTTTGTTTGTTTTGTTTCTATATTTATTTATTTATTTTGAGAGAGAACAAGCAGGAGAAGGACATAGAAAGAGGGACACAGAATCACAAGTAGGGTCCCCGCTGTCAGCAATGAGCCCTAGGCAGGGCTCAAACCCACCAACTGTGAGATGATGACCTGAGGTGAAATCAAGAGCCTGACAGGTAACCAACTCAGCCAGTCAGGCGCCCCCCGCTGGTGACACTTTGAATTGAATTCCCAAAAGACGCTTTGGACTTCTAACCTCCAGAAATGAAACAGAATTCATTTGTGTTATTTAAATCCACCAAGCTTGTGAAGATTTGTTATAGCAGCAGGAGAAAAGGAATACCCCAAGTAGCAATGCCTTTTTAATAAATTACTGGGCAAATGGACTGCTCTTACATTAAGACACAGAAGTCATCTCTATCTTTTTTCTTTTTTTGAAAAGTTTATTTATTTTGAGAGACAGTGAGTGAGTGGGAGAGAGGCAGAGAGAGAGAATCCCAAGCAGAGTCTTTATTGTATAGACCAACGAGGGTTGAACTCACCAACCATGAGATGATGACCTGAGCTGAAGTCTGACGCTTAACTGACTGAGCCACCCAGGCACCCCCATCTTCAGTTAACTAATAGCATATAGCTGGGTGGGTGGGCCACTAATAAGCTATTTCCTCACAAAAGTAGAAGGAAAGAGATGAGGTCCTAATGGATCCCGTTGATTTCTTGGTCTATGGAATCTGAGTCACCCTCCTGGGAGTGTCAGCAGTTTCGTAAATCATGGACAGCACATAACTCTAATGAATGGAGGAGAGAAATAAAAATAAATAAATAAATAAATAAATAAATAAATAAATAAATAAATAACTTCAGAGAAAGGAAACTTTCTAGACTTGCCCTTTTTTAGACTAAGCTTGTTGTACTTTGTAACTCAAAGAAAATGAGGAAGGGCCAGAATAAAGCACCTGGAGTTCCTGAGTACTTTACCTAATTAAAGTTATCAGACAGCTGGAATGTGCACGCCGTGTTTCTGAATCTCCCACCACCTACAGCATGGAGCTTTAGCCCTCAGACTCATGTTCGTAGCAAAAGTACACTCCACGCTAGTGACGAAGTTTAGACGGCTCCCGCAAGCCCACACACAAATGCAAGCCACTGCCACCGCCAGTGTAGTCACTGTCATTTAAATATTTTTTTTCCAAATTAAAAATATTTAATGAGATGTTTACGTCACACCCATTTGGGGAAACTAAGCTTTTATTTTAAGTATGAATAATACAGCTGCGTGGGTTTTAAAAATCTCCTAATTTCAATGTGAATACAGCACAGCTGCCTTGATGAGTGATCACAGAAGGGTGGCGGTGCCATTGGTTCAAAGTTGGAATATGTAATGACGTCTTATCATCAATGGCTCCTTTTTAAAAATAAACGCTAATCTGCCAGCACTGCATTGGTCCACAAAGGTGTCGGTCAACTGTGGCTCATATATAAGCCAGGCAAAGCAAAGCATGTGCAAAATGTGAAGTGTTGAATATATATGTGGATATATTTGGTTCTTTTAAAAGCACAGTGGTCATCCTTCCTCATATGGCTTTGTAAGAATCGGCTTCGTTAGCATCAGCTGCACAAGTTACTCTTGCATGATGTAAAGCTCCCATCATCTGACATTTTGTTCTAAAAACTATTTTCAAAATGTCAGCAAGTCTCCAGACTTCAACTCACTGGTTAAGGCCTACTCAAAATCTGCTACTAGCAACCACTTCGTGGTCGGTGTGGGTTTTTTTTCCCCCCTCAGTGAATATTCATACAGGAAAGAGTTCACTGTTAAGATACCAAATGAAGTGAAATTTTTTTTTCTTCCTTTTAAGCCCACAACATATAAGATACCGATTTCTAGCTCCAGAAAATATTCACAAAGGCAAATCAGACTGAATGAAATTATAACGGAGGAGATAAAATATGGGCATTCCAACAAATGGCAGTAAAGCATATAAAAACCATTAATGATTTCCCACTACTGCTAATTTTGAATTCTAGGTAAAAGCAAACACAATTAGGAAAATCCATAAATTGTGTTTCTGTTTGCACGTTATTGCCAAGCAAATCATTTTAGAGCCATTGTCTCAATTACCCACATCCATGTCATATCTAAGCCTCATCATGTTCATCAGGAAATAAAAGTTCATTCAATGCCTATAAACACCACAGGACTATACTAATTTGGATTTCCCTAATTCACAATTTGAGGCTAGTTGATACAGATAACAAAGTTTACAATGACAGCAAGCAAACTGATAAAATGGACCATGCTTAAGGGAGTAAGTTTCTGGGCTTCTGCCTCTTACACTTCAAATCACACATTGCTGCAGTGTGGGCCACTTAGATTTGCCAGCTTAAAAGTACGGAGAAGAGTTAAGAGCAGGACACTCAGAAAGTGTCAGGACATTAAGTAAAATTGAGCAAAAGGTCCTCAGAACGGTGGGTGACTAGTCCTAATGACTTGAACGCAACACACAGAAAAGGAGGAAGGGCCATTTTCGTAGCGTAACAGTGAGGGTACACATAGATAGGGCTAGGTGTCTGGGCAGGAGTGACAGCTTAATGAGCAAGGGGGCAAGAGTCCTCCCCCCAAAAGGCCCTACCAAGCTTAGAATGCATGGAAAAAAATCTTTTAAGAACACGTGTATCTATACACCCACAGCAACATTCTCACACGGTTTTCAGTGCTTTTATTCTAAGTCTGCTCATGGAGTTCAAATGTGCTAATATATAAGGAACTGTAGGCAGTGTTAACATTGCTTCATTTTTCCCCCCAGTTTGCCACTTCATGAAGATATTTTAACTACTTGTCATTGATCATGATTACACACAAGTGAGTACTCCTCATTAAAAACCTGGCACTAATACACAAATAATTATTGACACAATTAAGCTTTGACACCGTGCCCGCCAAATTCCTTTTGTCCTCACTATGCATCAGTCCCACACTTTTCTTTTTTAAAACGAAGAAAATTATCTGTTTTAATCAGAGCTAAACTCTCTCAAGTTTGTTCACAGTATAAATATAAGGAAATGCTGAATTACTAAAAATAGCCAGTGCTCTATCCAGTATATTATTAGCATTCATAAAGGGGAAATGAAAAAGCAATGTTCAGACACTGAAGGACAGACATCTAACACAATAAAAAAGAATAATTCAGTATGAGAGTCCCCAAATAAGAGAAGTCTGTCATTGCCAATGACTGCAAAGGCAGTGTGGTGACGGTTATTTAAACAGGCTATATGACTGTATGAACGTATAACCAAATATATTATCCACAACCTGTTTAATTTAATTTCCCAACTTCTTAAAGTTGACAGAGTTACATGTTTGCTAATATAGTCAGTGCATAATTACTCTGGTCAGAATGAATATTTAACAAGTGTTGCAAAAGAATGATAACCATTTTTCTTTCTAAAATAAAAAAAAATGGTGAAAAAATTGTAAAGCCCTACACAATCATTCCCATCAAGAAACATAATACCATCTCCTCTCTTCCAAATATTGTTTAGGCCACATCTGCTTCGAGAGAGCTTGAAATATTATCATAGAAATGTTTGGATAATTAGCAATTAATTTCCGTTGACTGATATACAATAAAAATAGAGCTGTGTATGCATGAAGCAAATCGCAGCGTGTGGTTTCCCTTCCCTCCTGATCACATTTCCACATGGGAAGAATCTGGTAGATACAAATTCTAAAGCCAGTCTGAGTCAACCGAATGGAAAAAATCTACCAACTACATTACACTGAAACTGAAGGAGGCAGAAAACAAAATAGATGTCCTGATATAAATATGGAAGAGGGTACTGCTGCCAAGCTCTACACCCCAGTCCTGCCCTGATGCACTCTGCAATCCACCTGGTTTTAATGGCAGGCAGAGAATAAAGCTTTAACGCTGATTTAAGTGTTTGTCTTTATTCTGCATTAAGCCATTGATAACAAGCATTTTAAAAGAATCCCTATTGCCCATATGTATACTGATCCCATCTGGTGTCACTCTGCCCTTCAGTCACCTGATACCTAAAGAATCAGAGGGCGCCTGGCTGACAAATCAGAAGGCAGAGCCAGAGACACTCAAGGTGATTTACAAGCGCCCAACAGCAGTTCTGTCAGCACGGATATCACATACCCCACGCTATGTAAGATTCCATAAAAAGGGATTTTTTTTTATTACAAAGCTCCTTAATATTCTCCAATTAATACTATCTGGCATTTATGTCTCAGGCAAAGTCTGAATATTTATTAATATGAAATATTTAGTGCCAGCTTCTAAGAACATAAAACTACCTGAGGTAACCATGGTGGTGAGGGGCAGGTATTAGCTATGGAGTGAAGACAGCAAATAAAGAATGAATTAAGAGTAATCAGATATTGTGTAAAGTAGTGTGTGTCAAATGTCAAAGCAGCATTGGAATTAGCATTGTATTCAATTTAGAATTTTGCCACTTTTTAGCTGAGAAACGTGGGGCAAGCCATTCAACCTTTATAAAAATAAGTCTCATCACCTGCGAAAAAGAGTGAAATCCTTTTTATGATGTTAGTGTGGTAATGAAATGTAAAAATATATGTTAAAGTGACAAGCATCTTTCTTTCTAACCAATAATAAAGCTGTGCAGAACCAAGTGTCATGAAAGCAATTAATGGCATTTCTGAGATCATTACAATCTCTGGTTTTGACTTTTCAGTCTTATTTACATTTCTCTCATCCGGAACCTTTTTTTTTTTTTTTTTTTTTCATATCTGTATCTTCTGTTGTGTATGTTCAATATGTCAGTTTCATGAAATCTTTTATAGTTTATGTAAAGGATAGACAAATTGTACATAAAGAATTACATTGGGCATTGTAATAAAGTTTTCTGTATGACAAAATAATTTACTAACATTAGCTGGTGATTGACTTCACTCAGGGAAAAGTGTTTCTCATATAAAACTATATATGTCAGAAAGCTTCCTAAAATTTATTTTACCAAGATCATTACAGATAAATAAAGAAGAGCTTACGTCCAGAAGTTTATGAATTTGTTTGAAGTTCAGTGCTTTATGCCCTAAACTCTTTTTGACATTTGGTTATACACCCAAGATGCAAATCTATATAGCATACAATTTGAAGGTTTACAGATCACAGAAAAATAGATGTTCCTTCTTTCAAAACAACTACCATATAGGAAAACCATTTTAATTCTTATTGTCTTCCTCTTTGTATCGGCTGTGGAAATGTTGACACTTAAAGGCAGATCACATAAAGCAGAAGTGATAAAAGGAAAATAGATGTGCACAATAGATCACAGCAACTTGGCCATACAAGTACAGTCATAGATGAAAAAACTGAGGCTCAGCCAGGTTCAATGCCTTGCCCAAAATCAGAGTTTCCAAGTGGCAGATGCAATTTATAAGACATTGGTCTACTACTACCTCAAGGTTCTTGCAACCAACCAAGTTGTCCCCTACATAAACATCAAATCATTTCTGGGAAGTCGCTGAACTCCCTGTCCCTCATGCCAGCCCTGGGTCACGGCGGAGCTTCATTAAGAAATGTGTTCTGAGTCAATTAAAAAAAAAAAAAAAGATTTTTTTTTCATTATCTTTCAAGTACTATATCTTGCTCTTAGAAACACAAGATATGCCATTTTACCTACAGCCAGATGCCTCTTTGATTCTTTTTTAGGTAAACATTTCTTTGATTCTTTTCTAAATCTTTGGAAGCAAACATTAGAGATCCGAGCAGACAGTAATGAGGCTGATTCTGCTGCTGCTTCCCTATGTCTAACTTTCAAGCAACATTGGCTAAATCACTTTATAATATTACTCTTGAAGTAGTTATTTCAGAATTGATAATATAAATATTTTAAGCTATTAATATGAATAGACTTTTATTTTCTTGATTCTTAGTCTTAGAAAATGGATTAGATGAATTTTTTGGTCAGTTTGCTACCCCATCAAGAATGCAATGGCATCAAATTTTGAAATGTGAAAATGGCTGATTGGTCCTTAATGAAAGACTCTAATTTATACCAGTTTCTTTGAAAACACATGACTAGTTTCTGTTAATAGCCTAAATGATCACAGTTCCACCAATTAAACTTAACAAGCCAGTAGTCATTACAGCTCATATCAAGAAACAAATATATATTACTCACAACTATAAATATGGACTCAGAAAGGAAAAGTGATGGAATTAATATGAATCACAATTCTTCATCTCCCTTACTCTAGATAAGTTCTAAACTAGATTAGGGTCTCTTGTATAGTCATACAGAAATCTCATGGCTTGAGTCAACTATCAAGCTGTAACAGTAACCAAACATCTGGGACACCTGGGGCAATTCCTAAATTTAGAACCTGCACATGTTTTATTTATTCACTAGTGTTCTTCAAGTACAGGATGTAATAGGGTTCATATCTTTTTTTTCTGCATAGTTTTATACTTATGAATTCACTTTTTACTTATGACAAATGATACTGATCTACTTATGGTACTAGCATAAAGTTTCCTTTTAAAAAGATTTTAAATAAAAAGAAATGAGTCCAATTTTAGTAAAAACATTAAGTAACGTTGAAAAGGAGGGAAGGAGATGGGGTACTTGGGTGGCTCGGTTGGTTAAGCATCCGACTTCGGCTCGGGTCATGATTTTGTGGTTCGTGAGTTCGAGGCCCAGATCGGGCTCTCTGCTGACAGCTCAGAGCCTGGAGTCTGCTTCGGATTCTGTATCTCCCTCTCTATCTGCCTCTCTTCCACGGTGTGCTCTCCCTCTCTCTCTCTCTCTCTCAAAAATACACAAAAAAATAAAAAGAAATAAAAAAAAAGAAAAGGGTGAAGGAGAGATCAAAGAAAATAGAGGAGGTCTGTTGGTGCTATAGACTGAATTGTGTTCCCCTCCCCAAATTCATATGTTAAAGTCCCAATCTCCAATGCGATGGTATTTGGGGGCAAACCTTTAACAGGTAATTAGGGTTAGATGAGATCATGAGGGTAGCACCCTCATGATGGAATGGGTGGCTTTATAAATAGAGGAAGAGAAAGATCCTTTTTGTCTACTATATTTGGGCACAAGTGAGAAGGTGGGAAGGCAAAAAGAGGACCCTCACCAAGAGCCAAATAACCTTGCACCTTGATCTTGCAGTTTCCAGCCTCCAAAACTGTCAGAAGTATTTGCTGTTTAACCTACTCCATCTGTAGTATTTTGTCATAGCAGCCTGACAAGACTAATACAGTCAGAGAATTTAGAGAAATATATAGAATAGAAACACGACCAACACTCTGGGATGAAGGACACAATATGAGGAAGAGAATTGCCCACCATGAGGCTGGGATGAGCCACAAATTCAAATGAAATCAAATAGAAGGACTCCCCGAGGCTGCACTGAGCATGTACCACTTTTGGCCATCTTAGTAACAGGACCTATCCCCTTTACAGTGTGAAAAAAATAACATAGGAAGGAAGAAAAATAGAAGTGGCACAACATGCTATCTTAATTAGCTCCATCCCAAAGGTAGGTCTGGAGAAATCTGGACAGGTATAAGCAAAAACAAAAGCAAAACAATGAGCTTAACATGGCTACATTCCCAAGAGTTTCTGAACCATCGTGTTCCCCTGTTATTTCATCCACTGGTTTATTCACAACCAGTACTAAGAAACCAACCTAGTGACACTTCTATTGCTTTTCATCCATTCTATTAGTGTCAATACCTAGGAGGGAATTGGGGCTCGCTCTCCTGAGGACCAAGGCTGCGGACTGGAGCAATGACAGCAGTGTGTTGATTAGTTCAACCAGAAAGAGTCAGACCACAGTGAGGAGGAATGAGATAAACCACACGTCAAATAATAAAAGCTCAGTTGGATTGATACGCAGATATGGGAAATATTTAAAGCAATACCTTAAGGGACTAAATTTAGAAAATATTGGTTTAATGGCAACCTTTTAAAACATAAAATATAATAAATACATTTAAAAGTTAATCACCTTCTTTCATCAAATATAGAGGTCAGAAGTTGTCCATATTTGTGTAATATATTAATAAGTGGGGTGGGACATGAAGTTGGAAGCTACTTTGTAACCTGTCTCATTAAAAATTGAAAATCCATGGGGCACCTAGCTAACTCAATTGGTAGAGCATGCTACTCTTGATCTCAGGGTTGTAAGTTTGAGCCCCACATTAGGTGTAGAGATTACTTAAAAATATTTTTTTTTAAAAAAGGAAAATCATTATGTACTAACATAATACTAGAAATAAAATTAATTTTTCCTTTTTTTACTTTATGCTTTATACTACTCTCAATGAACCAGGATAAATAACCAAGTTCATTATATACTTCTGTAAGAACTGTGAAAATACATGCCATTTGTTTATCTTTTAAGAACCAAGGATATAAGGATTTACCTAACGGAAGGAAGGAAGGAAGGAAGGAAGGAAGGAAGGAAGGAAGGAAGGAAGGCAGAAAACTTTGATACATAAGACAGAATGAAATTTTCTATTTATTGGCAAACATTTGCTCTCAGTGGACCTATAACTCTAACCCAAATTTAAGGAAGTCTGTTAATAGCTTAAAAGTGTATGAGGGTTCTACTACTCACTTAAAGGTGAAGTGTAGTACTTAAATTATTTGATGAAATAAATTCATATATTGTTCCTGTTTTGAAAGTGTTACAAAACCAGGATCAGTTGTGACAGTCATAGAATGAGATTAATAAATAACAACAATAATAAAAACCAAGCTCTAAACCCCAGAAAACCAATTTTGAAACAATTACAGACAACTATTATGGGGTGCCTCTAAACAGTTTTTGCTAAATTCCCTCAGCACAGCTCTGATGACAATAATGTGCACTGTGTATGCAATTCACTGCACACACTTGAAAATGTACTCTGCTGTATTTTGTATTAATGAATAAAGCTACCAGCTTAATATACCATCGTTAACAATAGAATCGTTCACAAGTGTGAGGGTACAATAATGTTTTTCCTTTGTGACTTCACATCCAGGAGAGAGGTAATTTTTTGTGTGGGTGTTTTAAAGTCATTACTGAGGCCTCTGTGGCTACTGGAGTTACACCATTATGCTTAAATTCAAGCTACCAAAAGCCTAGAATCGGGAGGGGAAATATGTACTTAGAAGATAGTACTTTCTATATCCAAGATGGTAATGGTCCTTGGCAATGAAATCTGTGTTTGGCTACTAAAACAGTAAGAAAGGGGGTCAGAGACAGGTGAATAATGGTAGGTCTCTAACGTTTAAGTCAAAGAAATACTCAGCCTCAGTCAGGTCAGGCTCAGAATCTAATTCTGCTTTTACAGGCATTTTGTAAACTCTCCACTTGCTGAATGAAATCAACATTCGCGACAGAGTCCTCAGAAAAATAAAACAAGAAGTAGAATGTAACAAGTATAAGTTGTAAAATATCTACTGCTAATAATGAATGCTAGGAACAGTCACCTAGTTAGAGAAGGCATTCACCTTCACTAATTTTTATCATTTCTCCTTTCAATGTTTCATTGGATTTTGTACACATATGCCAAAAAAATCAAAATTCATTAGACAAAGTGATGTCACCAAGATAATAGTTAGTGAAAAAGCTGTCCAATATCTGTCTATTAATGAGTCTTTGACCACATCAACTGACAGTTTCTTTTTAAGTTTCATATTAAAATGTTTCTGCTGTTAAAGCAATTATTTTTTTCCAAATCAATAACCATTTCTTCTCTTGACTTTCAAGAATCCCAGCTTTGCTGTTATTGTTTATTTTCAAACATGTTATTTAAAATAGCAAAGTTGTCACTATATTTTGTTAAATAGCACTATTATATTTGATAACTATTCGATGGATAAATATTCTGCAAACCACATTTCTGTAGAGGATCATGGCTTTCTATCTCTATGGTCTTGTAGTAAACATCCCTCAGAGGTTTGGAAGCTCTCAAGTGGATATCACAATTTAAAACTTCTGAAATTAAAAAAGCAAAAAAAAAAAAAAGATCTTTGGTTTTAATTTAGTCTTAACTTTTACTGGTTTTGTGGCCTTGGAAAAATTACTTAATTTCTGGGCCTTCATTTCTTTTTCTGGAAAATGTGAATAATAGCATGGCTTCCACTGATTATTAGGGAAATTAAATGAAACAACCTATATGTTGAGACTACAGGTGGGGGGGGAGGTCTTTTGGAGGTGACAGGGAAGATAAAACTGAAGTCCTACAAACCAAATACAACAGAAAAGCTGAACTGGCTAGCCAGCCAGGTTTATTTTTTGTTTTTATCTCCTTTGTTTTTCCATTTGAGTGCCTTTAAACAATGCACCCACCTTCAAGTTTACACAATCCCTTGCATTTGCAATAAATAATAACTGGCAGGCTTACCATAATTCTGTCTGCCTTGCCTCCACAGGCATTTGAGTTTTAACTTTGGGCAGCAAGTCCTGCTTGAAAGGATCAGGATTCTCATCCCTTCTCTTCTATGGAGTGGTCAGATATGATCACCAGGTATACATAGGCTAAGCTGCCAGGTAACAAGAGTGAGCACCACCTTTCTGCAAACAAAATCCCATGCAGCATACCTCAGTCAGAAGGCACCCCTGGCAGAGCTGGGCAGGGCTGTGTGGCATGGCTCCCTGGATCACAACAGCAGGAGACAGTCAAGGATGCATGTGTCTGCCTCAGCTCTGACCTTCAAGTCCTTCTCCCTCCCTTGTTACCTTAGCCATTCACTGTCTTCAGACTTTATGTTCTCTCTCTCATCCTTCCTTTTCCTTCCCTCTTTCCTGGCCAGTGTTCAGCTTACCCACTTGGGGCTGTGCTGTGTATCTGCCTCCTGAACCACATGATTCTCTGATGACTATCTCTCCCTAATGCTGAATCCCTCTCTTCCCTGCATTTCAATCTGCTAGCATTGCCAAGTTCATGCCAGTGCTTTGCTAAAGGTTTCACACTCAGTGTCCTAGGAGAGCTTCCAGACTGTTTCCACTGAAGTTACCCTAGGCAAAGGAATGAACATATACCCCTGGGGGACCTGAGGGCTTAGCCCAAAGCAGCCCAAAGCAAGCCTAAAAGAGCTTTAAAGTATTATGTTTTGTTTTAAAAATTCATGTGAATTTTATATTCTGTTCCATAAATATCTCCATATTTGTGTTACTATTAAAATAATACATCTCCCCAATTTGTTGAGTAAAACTGACGCTCCTGGAAGATGTGTCATGTTAATCCTACGATATTTTGTACATATTGTTATAGCATCATCTACCCTCTAGAGATTTACATATCCAAGTAGGGGTGGACTTCTTCAGTCTTGGTATTTCTTTCCACATGAAGGGTAATCTATTAACATAATTTCCCTGGCAACTCTGAGTATACCTCCCTCCCCCAGTATCTTCCAACGGGAGGCCAGAAGACTTAGTCTGCTTGGTAAATTTGAAAGGAAGAACTACTCAGCCATCACCCAGTCCCTTTCTCTCTCTTCTATTTGCTGTCTCTGTCTCTCTCCTTCCCTCCCTCCTTCTCCTCCTCTCTCTTTCCCCCTCCATAGGAAGCTTCTCACAAGATACACAATGCTACTTTCTCTAGACTTTTTTTTTTTTTTTTTTAGCGTTACTTATTTTTCGAGAGACAGAGCGCAAGTGAGAGAGGGGCAGAGAGAGAAGGAGTCACAGAATCTGAAGTAGGCTCCAGGATCTGAGTTGTCAGCACAGATCCCAACGTGGAGCTCGAACTCATGAACTATGATATCATGACCTGAGCCGAAGTTGGACACTTAACCAACTGAGCCACCCAGGCACTCCTAGATCATGTTTGAAAGGACCTGTCCAAACTCTCCGTATGATGATAGAGGTCAGAACAGGGTTTACCTTCAGGAGGGAACCTTCTGGGATGCTGGGCAGTTGCTGTATCTAGGTGGTGGCTACACATGTATGTACACATCCAAAATATTATCAAGCTGTAGAAGACTTTTTACTTTTTGTAAGTTGTATAACGCTGCAAAATTTAAAATTGCAGTAACAACAACAAAAACCTAAAATTTTTTTAAAAAGAGGGGTTTGATGGGGCGCCAGGGTGGCCCAGTCAGTTAAGCATCTGATTCTGGCTCAGGTCATGATCTCACCGTTCATGAGCTGGAGCCCCACATCGGATTCTGTGCTGACAGCTCAGAGCCTGGAGTCCATTTCAGATTCTGTCTCCCTCTTTCTCTGCCCCTCCTCTCTACCCCTCTCTCTCTCTCTCTTTCTCTCTCTCTCTCAAAAATAAATAAACATTTAAAATTTTTTTTAAAAAGGGGGGGGTTGGTACTTCTTCCCCCTGAGGCATTTTTATGAAATTCCAAATTCTGTCTATGTCTAGCAGAGCATGTTTTTCCATTTCTGTTTTCTAATATCAGTTTTATCAGTAAAGAGGGTATTATTTTGATCTAATATTCTCTACCTATTTATTTGTTGATTCAGAACTCTGAAATACTGTTAATCAGTGCTACTCTAAAGGGTCTCAGTAACTAGGATGGAGATCCCTTAAGGAAAGAGCTGGCTGGCCCGTACCCTTCCCTATAGTGCAGGGTATGTGAGTTTGTGGCCTAGGACTCACAGTGGTATCTGAGATAAAGCCCAAGTCAGAGCTATATGCTCTGTCATAGGTGCTAGGACACAGGCTCTCAATAAGGACTGTCACCACCAGATAGGTAGGAATTCGATTACCCCACTCTAAAGTCAGGAAAACAATTAGCCCAAACACAGCTTAGCATGTAGTAGGTATTTCAAGAAGTGTCATTCTCTTCACCTTCTATTCCTTGATTTGAGCTTTTGTATCCCTACGGAAAATAAGTAACCAATGTATTATATAAAAACTACATTTTCAAGAAAAAATAAAAATATCTGCAACATGGTAAGAGAATTTCTAGATATCTAACCCTTCATCAATGTTTTAACCTAACCACACTGAGATATTGCTAAGCCAGGAAGCATTTTGTTCTATGCCATTTTCACAGAGACTATCAACAGAAATTTGGTGACAGCCTACAAAACTACATGCAGACATGGTCAGAGTTCAAGTTATGCTTAATTACGGGCTGTCAGTTACCAAGTGGGAAGTTCAAAATGCAACAGTTAACCAACATACGTGCTAACCTATTCCACAAGAAGAAAAACATTTTTTAAACAGCATTTAACATTTGCTACAAAGCCCTGGAAAGAAGCCAGAGGAAAATAAACAATTAAAAGATCGTTTCAAGTGACAAATCTACTTGTCTGAGCAAATAAGAGGATGGGACTAGCATTTGGAATGTGTGGGTATCCCAAGGAAAGTGGTGATAAACACTCACCACAGACTTTGCTGAATCACTGTCACTATGTGGTGGGAGACAAACAGGGCTGGGTGGTCCCACCCAGCTAACCCAGGCTGTGTTGACAGGATGCAGGCAGAACTTTTCAGATTGGAAACAGAGATTGAAACTGCCAATGACATTTGGCTGAGAGCATAACCTTGGAAGCCATATTGCCCTGGGGTCACACGGGACCTTGTGAATGATCCAACCGCTCTGTGCCTCAGTTACCTCATCCACAAATTAAGAATCATCCCAGTACCTACCTCATGCTGTTGTGAGCATTACATGGCTTAATAAATGTAAATGCACTTAGAACTAGGCCTGACACATAGTCATCACCATCTGTGTTAGCTACTATTATTTTTGTCTGCCCAAACTAAGATGTTTAGGAAATCTCTTCATTAGTAGCACCATCTGCAGATTATAAACACACACACATATACACATAATGATCTATATTTCTATGTCTATATAAACCCATTAAAATTCCTGTGTCTTTCTTTGCATGGCCTGACTTGTTGTACACTGGGTTCAAATAACTCAATTATTAACTGTGCCCTAGCCATCTAATTGAATCTACACTCTTTAACCTTAAAAGATAAATGCCTATACCAATATGCTATAATACACAATGAACCTTACATATAAGAACATTCTACTAAGCTCCCAGATCCTTCCTTTTGTTTCCCATATTTCAACTAATCATTAAATTTCAGCTCCCCAACTACCGCACAGCTATGGATTATAAATGTTGTCCAAGTTGTCCAACACTGGCCATTATGTTTTATGAACTCCAACCACATTAAAATCTGCACTGGATTATTTCATTGGTAATAAATACTAGACAACCTAGAATGAAAGGGAGTGTGGGATTCTGGGAGTGTGGTCAGCTTTTCCTACCCAACTATTCTCTAAACTCTTTGTGGATAAAGAACAACATCATGTACCTTTTGTGTACAGGACATGGCCTGAGCCCAGTATGCACTGTCAGTTTATCACAAGTACCTCACAGACTTCTATATCTTGCAGACTTTCCATATTCCAAGCACCATGCTAAGTTACAGGTGTCATTTCATTTAATACTTATACTAGTATACTATTCCAATTTTACAGATAAGGAAAACAAGACTCAGGAAGTTAAAGTACAAGATCTGTAGAAAATCAAACACAAGTCACCTTCATCCCAGAGCCTGAGGCTCAATATTCCTAACTGGTGAATTTAGAGATTCTCTTTCCCATGATTCCTCTCCCAATCAACCTCTCTGCCTTGCTCTTGCACTATCACTTAATTGGGGGTTTCATCCTATCTTGCCTGAGCTATGGTAGTAGCTCTCTAACTGTACTCTCTATATGGCTTGAACAGTTGGTGGAAAGTGGGAACCTGGAAGATATTTGGAAAGGGTTCCAGGAAAGGAGTGGAGAGCTGGGGCTACCAGTGAAGGGTTCGGTCAGCTTCCCAGACTAGGCTGTCCTGGCCTGGAGCGTCCTCTCTCAATATTCCATCATTCCACACACATTTCCCTAAAGTCTCCTGTGTTCCAGCCACTTCACCAGGTTCTGGGGGCAGTGAGATCAACAAGGCACAGTTGCAGCCCTAGCAAAACTAATCAAAATGAGGGAGAAAAGAATAAAACTTCTGAGAAATGAGTACCTAGGGGAAAGAGTGCCTATTCTAGCAAGTTAGGGAAAGTTGTGTGACTTTAAAAATATGTACTAGCCCAGGGTCTAAAATGACAGATCAGGACCATCAGGCTTAATAAATAACAGTATTTCTGAAGAACAAAACTAGTCTTACAAAGGCAAGAGAATATAAGCCAAGGGCACAAGGTGTAGGTTTCATTTAGGCAATGTTTAGTTAGTAGCTACCATGTAGCAGGTAGCACATATGACCCTAAAAATACAAAGATGAATTTGACATGGTCTCTGCCCTTGGCAAGAGTGCATCATCCAGGTGGCTAGATAAACATGCAACACACAGACTGAATAATTACAATGCAAGGTGATTAGTGCCATAAAAGTGAATGGAAAAAACAGGTACAAAAGTACAAAGCACAGAGCAGCCAATCTCGGCTGGAGGAATTAACAAAGACACAGATGTGATGTCTGTGAATAGGATCTTGGTGTCAACTTTCCAAGTGATAGAATGAGGAGTGGCATTTCCTAGAAATGGTAGACGAGTGGTTCTCAAAATATGGTCCACAAGCCAGAAATATCAATGTCACCTGTGAACTTGTTAGAAGTATACACTTTTGAGCCCCATCATCACATCTCCTGACTCAGATAGTCTGATTTTGGGGTCCAGCAGTCTGTATTTAATAAGCACTCCAGGAAATCTGTGATGCACACTCAAGTCTAAGACTCTTCTGGGCCAAAACATAAAGAAGCAAGAGATGAAAAGGAAACGGCAAGAAATAACCGTCTATAGTAAACTGGGGCCAGTTCACAGTGAACCTTATAAGTCGTTCTGGGAAATATCATTCTTAACCTAATCAGAGTCCCCCTTTTCTTATTAAAGATGTCACATGTCAAGGTTTTGCCTAGGTTCTTTCATTCACGCTTCAAAGTAACTCCTTATACTAGTGCTACGTTTTTGCTCATTTAACATATACGACCT
This sequence comes from Lynx rufus, assembly GCF_022079265.1. Taxonomy (NCBI): domain Eukaryota; kingdom Metazoa; phylum Chordata; class Mammalia; order Carnivora; family Felidae; genus Lynx; species Lynx rufus. Next base: position 181,939,847 of record NW_025814823.1, read on the forward strand.
TGGAGGCACAGGAAGGCCATGGAATTTGTCCCAGATTGTGAAAGTAATGTTTGTACTTAGCATCATACACTGCAGACTTCAGTATTTGCTGCTTTGCTAAAATGCCTTCTCTGGAGAAAGGGCCTGTGCATTGGGTCTCAGGTGAGGGAACTAAGATGCTAGAGTGTTTGAAGTAGATCCATGGTCCTATTAGTGTTTTAGGAAGCTCCTCCAGAAGGATCCTGGATAGCATAAGTATTTTGATGACAAGGTCAATTGCCAAAGGGGCTCCTCATGGAGGAGTTTAGGATACATCATTGCTTTGTTGTATAAAAAAACAGCAAAAATGAATATTTTAATGTTTCACACCATCCAATATTTTATAGCATTAATGCAAGTGAATGCGAGTGGCTCGGAGACCAGAAGCTCATTACAGTAATTATTCATTAGTGGCTTTTTCTTTTTCCTTTTTTCTTTCTTTTTTCTTAAACTTGGACTCTAAAGGCAGGCCTTTCCTTTTCAAGATCATTCCTTTTCAACCCATTTAATGCTTCCTTGTAGGGTCACAATGTTAATTTTAAGGTTATGTTTTAATGGCTTTCTAAATCACACTTTCATTGTAGTAAAATGAATGCATCAAGTCACTTTTGCCGGTAGAGATGTACTATCAACTCATAGAAGGGTATGAACATTTCTAAACTATTAATTTGAAAATGTATTAATAACCTGCATATTTAAAGAAACAGAATAAAAGCAGTGCTGTTTTCACTAGAGCTATTTAGTATAAGGAAAGCTGCATACAAATTGCTTTTTGAATCCCCTATAGACGATTGCTTTTGCTCATTTTGAAAACCCCTAATTCTCATTGAGAGCTTAGTTTTTAAAAGGGACCTTTCATTCATACAGAAGGTATAAATTTGGGAAATATTTCCGCTTCTGCTAAACTAACCAAGTTCTTATTCTCAGCCTGAATCAAAATTATGAACCTTATTTGGACAAAAATGCCTTCCTGGTAGCTCCATGTCACCCTGCTTGGGAAGCTTCAGGCCATAGGGCAGTTTTCAATTAAATGTTAAGGCAGGTAAAGAAAATGCACCTGTGAATTCATTGCTCTATCTAGTGAATATATGGTTCCACTGTAAATGCACTGATTTAGAGATTATAAAAATAACTACGCATGAAAATGTAAATTCAAATATTAATACACCATTCTGGGGCCATACCCATTCACAGAAGTTGATCTTACACAATTACCTTAGTACGTTAGAAACTCCATGGAGACTTAGCTGCCTAAAACTTTCCTTCACCACACAACTGAAATTTAAAGTAACAATCTTTAGGGTTTTCCTTAATGCCCTGGTTAAGGTTAAATAATATAGATATGTTTTAGCTTAGAAATTAAACCAAAAATATTATAATTTGCAAAGCATTCAAAGCAATTCCATAAGGTAACATCATTACCATTTAATTTGGTTTTATTATTAATTATTAGGCCATCAGCATTCTCACTCAGAAATAACGAGTTTCCTTTTTGTTATTTTCTAGTTTATAACTCTTCTATCTTCAGTTGATAAAGAGGAATTAGCACTTGGGACAATATATACACTGTGTGTTTTTCTAATTTTATTTTTTTAAAGATTGTATTTTTAAGTAATCTCTACACTCAGTGTGGGGCTTGAACTCCCAACCTTGAGATCAAGAGTCACACGCTCTATGCACTGAGCTAGCCAGGCACCCCTCTAATTCTATTTATATAACTTAACATAAAGATAAAATTAATATCAATTAATAACAAAGAGAGGGAGGAAATAATAGGGCACGTTGAGGGAAATATGTGAAAATAGAGAGGACACCTTAACCATTTGCCAAGAAATGGAGAAACATTTGGAAGTTGGAGACGGAAGATGTAGGATCCATTTTTGCCAGCTGGTAGAGACACCTCCTTCTTCCCCAATAGCTGTGGCCCTGAAATACGCCCGATCATCTATTTATATTGCTCCTCTCCCCAAACCCACGCTCATATCCTCATATCTATGTCCTGGTTTGCCATTTTTCAGAAATGGCTCAAGTTCTATATCTGTAGAAGTTAAAATTCCCAGCTTCTCTGAATGTGCATATGATGTTTTTTGAGGCTTTATGAGGTTGCTTCAGGGGCGCCCGGGTGGCTCAGTCGGTTGAGCGTCTGACTTCGACTCAGGTCATGATCTCACAGCTCCTGAGTTTGAGCCCTGCATCGGCCTCTATGCTGACAGCTCAGAGCCTGGAGCCTGCTTCAGATTCTGTGTCTCCCTCTCTCTCTGCCCCTAACCCACTCGCATTCTGTCTCTCTCTCAAAAATAAATAAACATTAAAAAAAATTATTGAGGTTGCTTCAAATCCAATGAACGATTAGCACCTGATATCTTTTCTTCCATGATAAGTCTGAGACAGGAAAATTACAGGTCAGGAGAAAATATAAATTCATGAGACATGGCTTCCCTGTGTGCATACTTCTAATTAGAAACATATTCCATCCCATGCATTCTTCACGTAGTGGTTGAAAGAGAGAAATCTAGAACAAGACCACCTGATGGAACCCTGCTATATTACTTACTAGCTATGTGACCTGAGACAGCTGATTTAATCTCACCAAGCCATTTAACTTACCATAAATTGAGTCAACAAGTCCTACTTGAAGAAATGTTGCGAAGGTTAATTTAAAATTTTTTTTTTCAACGTTTATTTATTTTTGGGACAGAGAGAGACAGAGCATGAACGGGGGAGGGGCAGAGAGAGAGGGAGACACAGAATTGGAAGCAGGCTCCAGGCTCTGAGCCCTCAGCCCAGAGCCTGACGCGGGGCTCGAACTCACGGACCGCGAGATCGTGACCTGGCTGAAGTCGGACGCTTAACCGACTGCGCCACCCAGGCGCCCCTCGAAGGTTAATTTAAAAGTTGTGTGTAGGGGCACCCGGGTGGCTCAGTCAGCTAAACATCTGACTCCTGATTTTGGCTTAGGTCATGATCTCGCAGTTCGTGGGTTCAAGCCCCACATCAGGCTCCACATTGACAGCTCACAGCCTGAGGCCTGCTTGGGATTCTGTCTCCCTCTCTCTATCCTGCGCCCCGCCCCACTAGCTCTGTCTCTCTCTCTAAAACACATAAACATTAAAAAAAAAAAAAAAATTAAACACAGCTGTGTGTAAAGGGGCACCTCGGTGGTTCCATTGGTTAAGTTTGTAACTCTTGATTTCAGCTCAGGTCCCGATCTCACAGTTCATGGAACAGAGCCACACATTGGGCTCTGTGCTAACAGTGCAGAACCTGTTTGGGACTCTCTATCTCTGTTCCTCCCCTGATTCTGATTGTGTTCCCTCTCTCCCTCTCCCTCTCAAATTAAATAAATAAACATAAGAAAAATAGAAGTTGTGTGTAAAGGACCTAGGGCAGGGCTTAGTACACAGTTGGTTGGTACCTAAGACATATTGTCTGCAAATAGTACAAAGCAAAGTTATGTACTGGATATCATAGCCATCAGTGAATATTTCCATATATATGTGTATCTATACATACCTGTGTAAATAATTACTGGATCCGTTTATGAAAAACCATTCAGAATATGGCCGCTAACTCCAAGAAAAACACAAAATACAGGGAAAAGAACTATACAAAACCATTTTGTTAAACAGACCCCATAACTAATTCTAAGCCACCTCATAGGATCAAAGGCACAAACTCTGCTCAAACCCATTCCTTAGTGGAATGAGTAAAAGTTATACTCCTCAATTCTTCCTGGTCCAGGCCAGATTACACGGGCTCTTTGAATTCGCAGCATGCATCCGAATTTGTGATTGCATACTTATCTTAGTGATTACTTGCTTTCTCACTAGGGGGCTGTAAACTCGGTGAGAGCAGGGGTTATGAAATTCCTCTCCTTTTAACCCATTTTTCATTTGGCATCTCACTTTCAGATGTTCCTCCTCAAGTAAATCTACCAAGTCTCTACAGACATTCTGGAAAGATGGCTTTCGTACTTTAGAGCACATCGGAATCACCCGCAGGACTTCTTTGAACACTGACTGCTGAACTCCACTCCCACAGTTTCTGATTCTACTAGGTAAGAAGTTGCATTTCTATTAAGTTTCTAGGTGATGGTGTTAATTACTGTTCTAGAAACCACACTGTACATACACTTGAAGTGGTACAGCTATTTCCTTCCACTGTGAGGAAGTGCCATATAGTTTTCAAAGCACCACCAACAAGTTTTAACCAAATCCAGACACCTATGATGAGGAAAAATCAGCACTATCTAATCACTCTAGCATATTCATGTTGTTTTTCACATTTGATTATCTTAGGTTCTATAGAGAATCCTAGGTACTAGAAATTGTACTTGCAGCCAATGAAGATACCAGCTGTCATTTATGAAACACTGGCTATTACCAGGCATTGCGAAGGCCCCTGACACTAATGACTCCCTCATTTGCAGGTTTTCATGTACCACCACTGGATTATGAACTCCCTGGGGTAGGAGATGGGATCTTTATAACCTTCCCAACATCTAGCACGGTGCTCTGTTCATAGCAGATGTTCAGGAAAGTTTTACCAAAGGAAGTAGTGAATGCCATATCATAAAAATAAAGCAATGATGCCCGTTTCTATAAGCCACACAAGAACATTATGTGGGAGGTAACCTTCCAGGAGAGATGTGAGTATTGAATGCCTATCAGGGGCAAAGTTTTATATAAAGTCATATTTTATATCAATTTTCACTTGAAGTCTAGGAGGGGAAGGCAAACATATAAATAATTATATCCTAAGATGGTTATAAAATAAAACAATATAGACAAATTGCTATGGGAGTCACAACCTAATATTAGGAAGATGGACCCAGGATGGTACATCACCAAATCTCTTTCTGTCCTTATGGAAACATTTATGTTTTTTGCTTTTATTTCTTGGAATCCTAGAATTTTATTGATGAGAGGCACCCTCAAAATAAACTTTGTATTTAAAAAAATGTTTAATGTTTATTTTTGAGAGAGAGAGAACGCGAGAGCGAGCACGTGAGTGGTGGAGGGGCAGAGAAAGACACTGAATCTGAAGCAGGCTCCAGGTTCTGAGCTGTCAGCACAGAGCCCGATGCAGGTGTCGAACTCATGAACTGTGAGATCACGACCTGAGCCGAAGTCGGACACTCAATCGACTGAACCACCCAGGAGGACTCAAATAAACTTTTACCAAACCATTTGGTTTGTGGATGAGCAATTTGAGGTCCTGTGAAAAGTAAAAAGTCAAAGATCACAAGGCGAATATTCTTAAACAAATCACGTTGCTTGAATCCTAGACCAGTGTTATTCCTAGCCAGATGAAAGCGGTGGCATATGAAACTATTCTCCATACATACACTACTGGTCTAAATTATAGCAGTCCAAGAGATACAATATTTACATCATTTAAAATTAAAATAAAATCCCTTTACTAACTCAGGGCTCAAACCAGATTTATTCAGAATAATATGATCTAACAAATCTACTTTTCTCAATAGAATTAGAAAATGCACTGCTGATATCAAAATCTCTGGAATATGGCCTAACTTGTTCTGGATATAAATATAATTTTTCTTTTTCTGTACTTTTGGCAGAATCATTTCCTTTCTGCATATACCTGCATATACCTTTATATAGAAAGCAGATTTAAACTTCATTTATCTTCCTTTAAAGAAGAAAACATTGCACAGGGAGATTATGAAATTCAATATTTTGAGAGCTTAGTTAAATAGATATGCTTTTAAAATAGAATGTGAGGTATCCCATTAGGATGAGTTTTCTTATACACATACAATCCTGGATGTGTATATACCAGGGAATATAATGAGAAAAATCTAAAGGTCCATTTATTCTGGACTCATCCCTTATATGTTATATCCCTGGTTTACTGCAACTTGAAATAGTCTTTAAGATCCTGGGTCAATGAGATGAAAGAATGACCAGAATCCGGTCTGTTCATAGAAAGAATATGGTAGGACACAAAAGACGCATTAACAGCACAGTTAGCTTCTAAGAAGTGGAGGAGTAAAGGATTCTGCAGAAGATAATTATATTCTTCCTAAAGTTCACTTCTTCTCTAGATATTACTTTGCACATCAATATAAAGTTCTGATAATTTGTTGAGAAACATTCTAGGTACAGCTCACACCTTTCTATATCCACATCAGAAAAACCATTTGAGGTCCATGAAATTCTGTATAATGAGACCCACCTTTTAGGAGGAGAGCTGGCTCTGGGAATAGGCCTATCTTGATTATCTGAGGGGGCACACAGAGTCCTTGACTTCCCCCAAATGTATTACTTTCAATTAGCTACAACGCTGACCTCCAAATCTACTTGGCTTCCTAATTCTGCCATTAGTCATCCCTTTGAGTTAGGTATTAACCATCAAAGGTCACCATTAAAGTGTATACATGCTATGCTGAAGGGGAGTGTGGGCCATTAACATCCATTTACACATTTGCCTGGATTTATTAAGCTCATAAGCTGTCACTTGAGAGCACAGCCTATAAGGAACAGAATGCACAGAACAGGTAAATCAGCCTGGGGAGGGGAAGAGTAGGGGAGAGAGGGAGGGAAGGAAAAGGACAATGCAATTAATGAAATATATGCAAATATCAAGCCTGAAACTTTGACCACTATAAACCCTAGCAGAAAATATTTGGGAACAAGTTGCCCAATAAAATAAATTCAGCAGGCTCCGCACATTGCTCAAGAACACGAATCTTAAAAGATTCACTTCATTGTATTTGTTACTCATATTTAGTAAGGTGAATTTATAAGTCAGGACCTTAGGACTACAAAATCAAAGAGTCTAATGCTTTACCACATTTGGATTTCAACCACAAATTTATTTATAAATTAAGGTGTGTAGAATGTACCCGTTAGGTTGAATGCAAGACTATGGAAAGAAATCTGAAATCAAATAATTTAATCTTTCTGCCTCATTTTATCCATCTGGAAAAAAAAATAGCTATAGCTATTTCCTACCAATTCTCACAGGGTTGGTACAAGATTTAAATGAGCTTCGCAATCTTTTTTGAGATTCTGTAGAAGCTGCTTGCAATATATCAAAGTATTTAAACTGTGTTCCCCATTGTATAAATTCAAAGTACTTGTCAGCACCCCATGAATGTTTTACTAAGGTCACCTGAAGGAAACACATTTATTCCAGGTTTCTATTTTCCACTCTAATCTATATAGAGCAAAGTTTTTGATCTTATCAGCTGTTTGATCTTGGCAGTTATAATCAAGGAGTTTCCTATAAAAAGAAAGAAAGGGCTACGCACTCATAGAGACTTTCAAAAACACTGCACTAAGAAACTGGAGACCTACAGTCTAGCCCCTCACTTTTCAACTGCTGGGGCCACTGAGCAGGACCCTAAGACTCCCGTCCCCAAAAGATGGTGGTACGTAATCTGGCCCCTGCGTAACTCTCCCGTCTTCGCAGGTACTACTGTCCCACTCACTCACTGTGCCCTGGCCCTGCAGGCCTTCTTTCTGTTCCTCAAACACTCAAGCTACTTTCAGCTTTAGTGTCTTTGCACCTGCTATCTATACCACCTGGTGTATCCCTCTGTCAGATCTTGGCCTCACTGGCTCTTTCTTCTCATTCATGTCTCAGCTAAAAAGTCCTCTTTTCTAAAGCAATTTTCCTGACTGGCTACCCACTGCCATGTTTTATTTGTTTCATATCACCACACCCAGGCTTTTATTGTTTCCATAATCTTCAACAGCCATCTGATATTATCTTCCTTATTATTTATTATCCACCTCCCACTGGAAGATGGGACCATGAAAGCAGGGACCTGGTCTGCATTGCTAAAGGCTGAAAATCAAGCACTAAAAACAAAAACACAAGAAAAAGTGATCTGGGCCCAGCCATCCTTGGCAAATATTTACTGAAGAAATGAAAGAAGTATCTTGGCACTGGGAGCCACGTGACCCGGTTTTCCCTGCAGCTATCCTCCTAACTAAATCTGTGACCTTTGTCAAATCCATTAACGCTAAGAGCCCGGATTCTTTATCCAAGAAATGGATACATGAAGCATATGTGCTTCTGCTCCGCCCTGCTGCACCCATGATGGGCATCTTTAGTTGATCTTGTCACTTTTCCACCAAACCATATGGGCCTCACATTCTTTGTCAACACAGCACTCCAAGCAGCCACTATTAAGACTTTGCTGATGGCATGTGAGATAAAAAGTTTTCACCAGATGATCTCCAATGATTCTTTCAGGCTCTGTACAGATATCTACGATTTAAGAAAAGGGCCAAAGAAAATCATATATTAAAGTCCCTTCCCCTTCTGTGTCTAAGTCCAAAGTCATATGTAAAAATTCTCTCAAGTCAAATCAAAAGTGCCAAAAAATTAGGGCCACACACCAGGACTTAGAAAGAGGACGGCAAGAGCTACCAATAAGAAACCTAAGTTCACAGTATCATACGATGGCATGAATGTCTCAGAAAGACAACTCCCGATAACAATTATGTATTTTCCTTCTCTTCTAAAGGTCTGAAAAGGCCCCATAAGAGTTTTCAATATTATGAGAAATAGTAATTTCACTTTGATGCTTTTTTCTCAATTCAAATCCCATTCTGGGATAACAGTCAGGATGACTTTGGAGTTTTACTAGGAACTGTTTCCCTATCGGTCTCTACTTTCTCACCTCTCTTAAAGCAATGAGGTTCAAGCCTCATCTCTCACCAGAGCTTTACTGATTTGGGCCTTTTCTGGTCTGGCCTTCCCCCAGCCTCTCTTCCACATAGCACAAGACTGCAATTTATCAAATAAAACCCTTGCCTCTCTGACCCCATCACTTCCCAACTGAAAATGTTTTGATGTCTTCCTTTCTCTTCCATGGTGGTGCCTACACCCTTTACCACCCCCCCACCCAAGCCCTTCCCTGTGTAGGCATGCCTTAGCACTAAACTCCTCCCCCACTTGCCTCCTTACCATGCTCCAAAGCTCACTTCTCTCTGCGTGTTCAGAGAGAACCTAACCAGTCTGACTCAGCCAAGAGGACCAGACTCACAGGCTGCTTCCTCTTCAGGTCTTCTCCATCCTCCACCCCATCCCCAGGAAGAGATAGCAGTCTTGCTGTGAAATCATATTAAACTGTGTCTATGCTTATCACTTATCCCATTAACTTACAATTATATTTCATTTTCCCTCCTCCACCAGACAGAGTTCTTAGAGAACAGAAATGTTGACCATTACCTCTGTCTCCTCTGTGGCTAGCACAGTGGCCTTCCTGAAGCACATTTTTTAATTTTAGTGAATTTCTAAAATGTGACCAATTCCCTGCTTTTGAGGTTTGCCTTTCTTTGAAGTTTTTTTTTTCTTTTTTGTTGTATTCGCCCAGTATTATACACTGTTATGAATTTTAAACATATTATTTTCATGTAATAAACACAAAATTATCTACCAGACAAATTTCTACATACTTTTAGGACATTCACTAATTTGATCTGCATTTGGGCGAGGTACAACTAATATCCTCATTTTACAGATGAGAAAACTGAGACAAAGAGACACCAAGTAATTGGCCCAGGTGATACAGTGAAAAGGCAGTGAAGCAGGATGTGACCCAGGTGGCTCTTGGAATGGACGCATGCATTATATATAGGAATAAAGCAAAGTGGAGTCCTCAGATTACTGTACCAGGCACAACTGATGATCAGAACTAGGCAAGTCCTTGTCAGTTCTTTCTACCTCTACATTCAAAAAGCCTTTCTTAAAATACTCTATCTTCAAGACCTTCTCCAGAATAAAGAGTGAAGGATGAGAGCTCTTTGAGAAAGGCTGGAAGAAGAAAAAGCAAAATACACAGAACTCTGTACTCCCTTGCTAGGCAACATCTGCTCCCTCCCTTCCCTTTCACTTGTGATATATTGGCACATAAGCAGCATTGATACTCATGAGAAAAATTACAGTCATCAAGGTTATCTCCCCAAGAAGCAACTCTCTTTCTTTATTAATATGCTTCAGATTGTTGCAACACTACAAAGCCAAAAATAAGTTTTCTTTGATCAATAAATTGTAGGCTGAGAAAGAAAATACTAATTTTCCATTTCTTTGAGACCCAGCACTAACATATAACAGAGCTTTCCAAAAGGGTTCTCAGAAATCTGATATAGAATTATCTGAAATTACACTCGACCATTCCTACAAGATCATTCTGTTCTCTGCCACTTTAGAGAGGTGTCTTCTGGACTTGGCGGGCATTTTTTTTAAATAAATCTTTGTGTAAAGATACATTTTTTTTTTTATTCCAGTGTAAGCTTGGCAAAGAAAGCATAATACATTTCCAAGTCAATCCCTGAGAGAACGATTGTTGAACTCTCTCTCCCCTGTCAATTCTGGACTTCAAAACATGCCCCTTTCACCTCCAGAAGGAACTTCATTTTTAATCCAGTACAGAAGGAAATATCAAGCCTTGCCTTTCATGCAATAAAAATGTGTATAACAGCAAACAGCCTACAAAGTGGACGGATGCTATGAATAAATATGAATAGTCATGATGAAATAACAGCAACTATGTTGGAGGCACATTTAATCATATATTGAATCAGAGAAGTGGTGTCAGAGAGTAGAAAAAGAAGTGGATGGACACTTAGTCCTAGGATTAGAGTTATAGTACTAGTTTGGCCAATCTTTGAAAACAGCCGAGCTCAACTAGGGAAGATTTTTGTCCCCCAGGGGACATTTAGCAATGCTGGATACGTTTCTAGTGTCACAACTGGAGAACAGGGGGAGGGATGCTACTGGCATCTCAGGGGCAGAGGCCAGGGATGCTGCTAAACATCCTACAAGCCATGGGTGGCTCTCCACAATGAAGAATTATCTGGACCACTTTGGGAAAACCTGCTCTAAAATCAAATAGGATTAAATGAGTTCCAAAGATTCTATCACCTTTGTGATTCTAAGAGGTAGGGTCCAAATACCAGGCCCATCCCTTTCTCATTTCCACCAACATCACAAATCTGGGTTTTCATCATGTTTCCTTCTTTCCTTTTATGTTTAGGTCCTTAATCTCTGTGGAGGAAAAGTCACAGAGATAAACCTAAAAAAAGCAAGACGTTAACTGATTCAGTGAATCACTCAACAGATCTTTATTGAGAACTTGCTGTGTTCGGATCATTTGGTGAGGCCCCATGATACAGTTGTGAACAACTGATGCATCACTTAACAGTATTCCTGAGTCCCAATCTACAATACCTTTAAAACAAGTTTCTGGATCTAGTGGGTTAAATTTTTCAGGTTCTATAAGCTGTATATTGAATAGTGAGGGCCAATTCACTATCACACATACTTAAAATAGTTATCAAATAAGACACTGTGGTGGTAAACCTTAAATTCTTAATAATTTCAAAGATAAGAGAGTCTACTTGTTTCCACAGACACATGTTTTCATTTGGAATTAATTATAATAAAGTCTTACAAAGTCAGGCTAATCGAAAGCCCAGACTTGAGAAAGAAATTTTTGAATTATAAGATATCTAAAGGAATATTTTACATTCCCAAAGCATATTTTGTTAAAAAAAAAAAAAAAAAGCTTCTACATGTACTATCTCACATCTTTAAATCCGTCCTGAAATAAGTGTATAATACTTTTTATTTTACCCATTCCATAGGTGATAAAACTGAGGTCCAGAGACAGAGAACCCTGAACCAATGCTGCCAGACAACTGGAGTGACGGGATGCCTTAATCAATCAGTACTAATGATTTATAGCTATGGTACGAAAGTATCGGCTCAAGCGTATCTCTGTGGCAATCACAGAAATTAAACACTCACATCTCCTCCTGCAGGTCCCTACATCACCGGCTATCTCTCTGGATCCACTACCACATTCACAAAGAGCCCTTGCTTCTTTCAGAATGTTCCCTGCCAATGACTGCACAGGCTCACTCCTGTGGGATGAGACTCCTCCAGCAGATGACTTCGCCTCAAGTACTCTGTATCAACCTGTCCCAAGCTTTCTTGGAACTGTGCAGTACTCTGAGACTTTTTCTACTCAAGCTGCCTTCCTTCTTCCCCTTCTTTCATAGGTGTCAGACCTACATTATGGTCTGAAACCTTCCCCTGCTACTCCTGCTTCCTCCCCTTTATCCTTCACAGATGTTCCCCTCAATAAATCTCCTGCATGAATAATCTCCATCTCAGCATCTGTCTCTCCAAGGATCTTAGCTAACACAGGCCTTTTCTGCTACATACATGAACAAGCATTGTCAGAAGGCTTTCTGTGTGCCATGCCATTTGTTAACTGTTTTATAAGTATGTCACTTAATTTTCAAAACAATAATAATGTATAAGTATGTCACTTAATTTTCAAAACAATAATAATGTATTATTATTCCAAGTTTACAAATGAATAACTTTCCTGAGTTCTCCCAGTGATTTACTGGCAAGGTTAGGCTTCAATCTAGGCAGTATGACACAGTAGACCCAAGTTCTCTTCACCACTGTTCCATCCCATTTTCCCACACTTCCCCATCTCATTTTATTTATTATAGGTAAACATTACTATTAAAGCATGTTTAATTCATTCCCTAATTAAAATTCTTTTTTCAACATTGCCTGTGCTATTTTTTCTTGCACTATAATTTGTTTTCTATTTTTAAACTTATTTTTAGACTTCCAAATACATGAATGTGTTCTTATTCTAGCAGAATCAAACAATACAGAGACAGAAATACTGTTTATAACCAATTAACTACTGACCATGGCTTTCGAAAAGGTAAATTTCAACAAGAAGTTCCCTATCTGAATTATTCTTCATTCCAAGAAAGTCAGGTGCAGTGATACCTGAACTTACAGTTTGAATACTGTGTTCAGCTTAAATAAATGGTGGGCCATGGGTGCCCTAAATTTTAAGAGAATCAAGGGGGAAATGCAGCCCTTATTAATAAAAATAAATACATATAACTGCAGTGAGGAGTCCATCGTATAAAGGAGATAAATGTCTATGTAGGTGTTCTCAGATTTTTTTTTTAAAGCCGAAGTGTAAGTTGCTCACCTCTCAGAAATCATTTTTATAGACTCTGAGACTAGCCCAGCCTCCTGAGTTAGACTCCCAGAACCAGTCCAGGTAGCCTGACTCCTTCAGTCTCCTTTCTGTGATCTCTCCTTTATTGTGCAAATTCAACTTTGGTCACCCACACACTCTTCTTTAACAAAAGTTACTTATTTTTAAGCCTGTGATCTTGGATCTCAGCTTCAAGGTCTTCCTGGAGTTTAGCCGTATGACTTTGTTATTTGCAAATGCAGGTTGACTCTTGTACTCTCACTTGATGCTAATGCCCTTTACTTCTCATTCAAAGTTTCAGACTATCTTCTCTCAGCAAACAGAGAAGCCACGGATAAGGCAGAATTCCCTTCTCCAGTGCCACATTTCAACTTGATCTTTTCACTCTTTCTGTCAAATTCAAATGTCACTCACTATTCATGTGCATGGGGAGGATTCTAATATACACCTCTTTGGCTTCTTTCAAAATTGCTTCAATTTCTTCAAGTCAAAGGCCTTTTCAACCTTTGGAAATTATCTATGGAATCCATTAACATGACTTAGTGTAAAATACAGATGCTGTTGAGGGTTCGAGAGAAAAGAGAGAAGGTAAAGTTAAAAAAAAAAAAAGTAAATAAAGATTTAATTTAAAAAAGCAAAAATAAAATTAGAAACATTTAGATGTGGAATTTTTTCCAGGAAGAATTTTAACTTATATGAGTGACACCTCTGAATATTGGTTCGTTCCTTTTAGAGGTAAACTGTCACAGTAAAGGTCAATTTTTTTTAATGTTTATTTATTTTTGAGAGATAGAGCAAATGAGAGAGGTACAGAGAAAGAATGGGGGTAGAGAATTTGAAGTGCGTTCTGTTCCACGCTCACAGCAGAGAGCCCGATATAGGGCTGGAACTCACAAACTGTGATATCATGACTGAGCTAAAGTCAGACGCTCAACCAACTGACTCATCCAGGCGCCCAGTCATGGTCAATTTTAACACGTGTCTTTGCTAGCAAACATTAGTGATCATTTTCCTAATAATACAAATGGAAAGTTCAGTAAATTTAGCCCTCACAACTTGGCAACTGAGTTCTAGATATAAGAATTTTCTAAATTAACTCCTGATTTTTTCCAAGTAAATAAAAATGGAACTGGGTCTACCCATTCCTTTGGAATGGAATGGGTCTACCATTGCCTTTGCAAAATTAACCTAATAATTTAAAATCATGTTTTTGAAGAGTCTTCCCATATTGATATGGGAAAAACTCAAAGTATTAAATGAATGAAAAGGGCAGAATCCTTTACTGTGTATATACTGTCAGCTCAAACTTGTCAATATGGATGGATGGAAAATAGAATTAAAAAGTTTGACAGAAATATGAAATAAATAAAATGGTCTTTCTGTGAACTGATGTGGCTCTTTCAGTGGTGGTTTAGGGAGGGGGAGAGTCATGAGGTTTAAAGATCAGGGATCATTTTCGGGGGCTAACAAAAGATACAGATCGTCATGCCCCTGGTCACATCCCTCTGAGGAGTAGAATGGGGATACAAGGCTTGCTCAGATGAATCCTTTGTCTACACTGATTTTCAGAACTCTATTTATGTCTCATAAAGCTTGTAAATAAAACTGGATAGTTGTCTATGAGTTTTATTCCCACCATCTTTCTGCTCATTCCCAGTTTTCCAGGACCAGGTATAAGACAGTTAACCATGGTTATCTTTGGATGGGAAGGGAAAAAAAAAAAAAATATATATATATATATATATATATACACACACCAAATATATATATATATACACCAAATATATATATATACACCAAATATTCCATTATAAGTTTTATAAATTTTCAACAATGAGTATGTATTATTATTAAAATTAAAATGTCATAAAGTAAGATAAAAGATGACACGAATTTTACATTAGATTCAAGGAAGCTGACACTTCCTATATATTTAACTTCTTAAATGGGTCAATACTCTAAACCTTCATGGCAATCCTAGAGACCGACATGAAATAATGGACCCTGACACTGCCACTGCCTATGTATGTGAGCACCTTTGTGACTCACCCTCTTCTTCTCCCAAATAATTGGATTATATACCATCAAGTTCCCATCTTTGTTAATTCTCCATCCCAATTAAGCCTGAAGGTCCCTGATCAATATTTATCTTCCAGGCAATGGCATGTTTGCCTCGTTGTTTCCCACTCTCTTTGACTCTCATGCACCCTTACCTGAAACTGCATATTTTGACAATTTATCTAATGCTGCTTCCAAACCCCTCGATGCACATCACTTTCAGAACATGATTTGGAGACCATGGAATTAAAATTCTTAAATTTATACTGTTTTCCAAACAGCAACATCTCTCTTTCTTCTACTCCTATTACCATGTGCTAATTTGACTATGTACATTTGGAAAGAGGCCATTGTCATGATGTTATATCAATTTGGCCCATATCTCTTGAAGCCACACCTCTGCTCTAATTGCTCCATTCATACTGTGAATTTCCCAATCTTCCCTTAGGAAAGCTCCCTGGAATTTCAGAAGAGCAGCATGATGCCAGATTGTATAGATTGGAACATTTTCAATTTGTGAGATTCAACTGGCAATATTAAAGAATTAATTATAATGAAAATGCACAGAAACAGAGTCTTCAGTGAATTCCATCTGGGAACAGTCTTTTCTTAGGCCTCATATAATGTTTTGAACCGACTTAGCCTCCGATTTTCTCTTTGCTTCATGTAATGTGAACTATCGAATCTATGAGATATTGGACTTAAAATTTTGATAGAGGCTATCATCAGATTCCAACTTCTTCTTCTCAAAACAACTTACCCCCCCCCAAGATGTATCTACATTTCTAGCCTAAATTCTGAATGTACATGAACATTTTTTTCCCCAAGGACCTGACTTCTATCTTAACTACTCTGAGATGTTATTACAGACACATAAAAGGATGGAATATGACTCAATAGGAAATTGCCAATGATTTACACATCTTTTATTGAGTTAAAACAGCTATTAATCTAAGTGGGAACAATCTATTTCCATTTACCACAGTGAAGTGAGAAGGAGAAAGACTATGGTATTCATGCCCTGCCAAACAAAATTCTTTGCTGTTTACCTGAATGATTTTTTAGGTACATTGGCTCATCTCTCATGTTTAGAAACAATGATGAAGTTGTTGCCAGGAAAACAGCTTCTGTGTGTCATATATGGATTAGCCTCCTCCTTGCCCTGCAAGTTCACTGTCAATCATTTTAATGTCCCGGCCTAACATACATTTTGCAGTGTGTATTTTGGTGTCAACTCACAATATGGCAGAATAAAGAAAAAAGTGACAAGGGAATTGATATCCAGTTCATGTCAAGGCATCCAAACATATGGCCAAGTGAACAAATCAATAAATCTAATGCAGAAATAAGGGAACACATTACTTACATTAATAATTTGGATAAGGCATAATAAAGGGAACGAAAACAGTAACAAAGGACATGATACAGATAAGTTAACTCAATAATTATATTGTACTAGTGAATAAAACATTCTCATAAAATTATCACACCTCATCCATTTAAATACATTATATTTGAGCATTAAGGTTTACTCAAAATGCCTATGTCTTGTGATTTCTTGACATGAGAAAGAAACTAAAGTATCCAAATCTACATTTGTTGTTTGGAGTGCAGACTGCATATCCATGTTAATACAAACAATAATAAACATGGATACAAAACATAGGCTAGATGACAATCCTGAGCTCAGAGAAAGGACTTAGGGAATCTTTTGTCCATACAAAACAGCTATGAACTCCTACTGGTTTTCTTAGTTCAGTAAGCCCTCACTCTCCACAACACTGATTTTTAAATGAGCTGATGACATGATGTCACTTTGGTTTCTTTTTGCTCTTTGCAACTTAATGAATATGCCAGATTTTTATGTTAATAATAATTATACCTAGAAAGTAAAGAGTTATACCTTGATACAGATTTTAACACAACTACTCACTCATTAGTTAAAACTGGCATCTCTGATACCTTGCTCAAGGTCCAGTGTGTTGTATTTTTCTCTTCTGAGTTATCAAAGAACTACAGGACACAAATTAGTGATACTGTTTATAAATGAGAACAGTGCATATAATTGTACCTAAATAAATCAAAATATAGGGGGGATGTTTGCAGAAACATTTCTGCAAAGTTATTTACAATAATATAATGCATTTTTAAAATTAAATTTAATTTGTTTATTTGAAAGAGAGAGAGAGAGAGCAAGAAAGGGTCAGAGGGAGAGAGAATCTTAAGCTTAGCATGGAGCCCAATGTGGGGTTCCATCCCATGACCCTGCGATCATGACAGGAGCAAAATTAAGAATCGGGCACTCAACTAACCGAGCCATCCAGGTGCCACATAAAATAATATAATTCATTAAAACATTCTTTGAAAACATAAGTTCAGAATTTTTGTCAGCCAAATGCTTTGTTTGCTTCCATCTCCCCAAAGAAGGCTATTCAAGATGTTACTCCTTTTGAGAGACAGAGAGAGTAAGAATATGAAAGAGAGAACTGAGAAAAATCTATGCTAGGACAAAACAACCAATCAAAGGAAAGAATGCATTTGCCTGTCACATTTCTGTCTTTCCTGCGATATTTCTTTTTCTTACAATGAATCCAAGTACACATTCTCAAATACAGGAAAACAGGTGCATGAGAAATGCTTGTACACACATTTTCCTTTGAGTAGAGATACGTTACCTTTTTCTGAGCCTCTAAAAGCTTTAGTTAAAATCAAATAAGATAGTATAGTTTCAGCTCATAAAAACCTAGATTTAGAAAGTGAAGATCCCAAGCAAGAGAAACATATTAAAGAATGTCCGAGGTAATGAAGCTGGTAAGTAGAACAGGTGGAGCCAAGATCTTCTTCCAATTTGTTCTGGAAACTTCATAGATTTGATGTACTGAACTGACCAGTCAATTAACCGGATAATCTAGAAATAGATATGTTGAAGGCCCACAGTATGTATGTTAGGTCATACTATAATTAAACTGAATGAATTCTAGAACTGATAAAGAATGAGCAGTAAACTCAAAGGGAAGGGGTACTTTTCAAATTGATTCTTTCATTTTCTACTATGGAGCCTCTCAAAATGGGACGGCTTTGATTGGTTAGTAACATGTACCTTGTTTTTTTGTTTGTTTTGTTTTGTTTTGTTTGTTTTCTTTATAGCCAAAAATGGATTTAGACTCTTGGTGCAAGGAATGTGCCTCAGGTCCTTTCACACTGCCACCTCCCCCCTTCCCCCTGCCTCGCCCCTAGTAAACATGATTAAAGATGAAAAAAGCAAGGAAACACTGTTTTAGCTTTTCTGATATATCAACTCTAAAATTTGGGATGTTTCAGATTTGTTGCCAGATTCAGTGGTGGGCAATAGGACATATAAAAATACTAGCCAGGGGCGGCTGGGTGGTTCAGTCAGTTAAGCATCTGACTCTTGACTTTGGCTAAAGGTCATGGGATAGAACTCTGTGTCAAGCTCTATAATGAGAGTAGAGGCTTTTTGAGATTCTCTCTCTCTCTCTCTCTCTCTCTCTCTCTCTCTCTCTTTCATTCTCCCTCTGCCCCTCTCCCTCCCCCATGCATCCTCTCTCCCTCAAATAAAAAAAAATAATTAATTAATTAAAATAAATTACAAAAACTTCTAGCCACAGGGTAACTAGGCTGGATAACAAACTATCTCTCCTTCAGGGGACTTCAGCTTCCTCACCTCTACCCCTTGGTCCTGCCATACAGTGAGTGGTTAGTTATCCAGGTAAAATAAAAGAAGTTGGTGGGAGACAAGTTAGAAAGTTCTTCTAATTCCAGAGTTTATAAAAATTCTTTATTCAAACTGCTCTGAAAGACAAGAAATAAGATTTTTTCCCAACACTGTGAATGAAGGTATACTATATAGCCAATAAAACTGTCTAATAATCTGCCAGCCAAAAGACTTTTGTCTTCATTTCCTTTGCTCTAAGGCCCTAAGGAACTTACATGTGGTAGGGTTGGGAACGTAATAGTTACTAACATTTCCAGGGCAAAGTTTGGGAATGCTGGTACCAAAATTAAATATTGAAAAACCAAAGAATGGACGTGCCACTCACTTTAACCATTCGGGTTAAAGTGAGATATTAATTGTACCTAAAGAGTTTAGAAGACTTAGATTGGGCAAACCAACATTCTTAAGTAATACCTATTTTCTGTTGCTCAATGCTCAGGATTGTTCTTTATAGTTTTATTACAAAATGTCCACTTTTTTGGTTAATGTACACTAATATGGGGAACAAATAATAGTTTCAAGAATCTTTTAAGCTGAGTCAAAATTACTGTTTCTTGGTGAACATTTCATTACTCTGCATCCATTTTATCAAATGGGAGCTGTTTAGTTATAATTAGTTCTTGGGGTTTCTGTCCTCTTTACTTAAAAAAAAAAAATCAAAAGCCTTTAAAAGTGTTCTATTTGCCCATAAGGTTTAGCTGTATTAAATAGATAGTGCCTTACCATTTTCTAATATACAGTAAAAATACCATAAAGTTTTGCTACTAGTTAAAAAGTCAAAAACTCAGCAAGAAGTCCAGTTTTTCCTCTGAACTATCCATTAATGAAGGTTTCGACGTTAATTGCCTTTTCATTAAAAATTCTTTAAAGCCCTTTCTTAACATTCCATACAAAATCAAATTAGCTACTAAGCTTTGGGACAATCTCTCTAATTCTGTTGTGGACTCCTCTGTTCATTATTTGGATTGGTAAGATTAAGGAACAAACGTGTGCCTTTCAGATACTCTAGAAGACTGATTTTAATTTTTTTTTTTTTGCATTATTACCAAGCTTCCTTATTCAAGCTTTCCCTGAAATGAGTCATATTAGGCAGAATCCTATTACCATGGACACTGATTAAAAAAAAAAAAAAAAAAGAAAAAGGAAAAAAAACCCCTGCCATATAATGGAACTATACTCATGCCCCCAAAATACTGCCTATGAAGAAAGCTGCTTTAGTTATTTGTTCTCACAAAGATGAGAGCCTACTATGTGGAAGGCACTAGTCACCAAGCACTCTTCTTGCTTCGACAGATGTTCATATCCTCATGTATGACTCAATTCTGTGAGTCCTTGGGCATGTTTCTGATTGAGCTACATATTTCTCTTCTAAAAATGGAGATACTTACAGTATAACTTCATTGGATTACAAATGAGGCAACAGAAGTAGAGCACTTAGCACAGCGTAAGGCCCCGTGCTAACTATTGTGGGCAAGGCAAAGATAATGCTTGCATCCAAAATGCCTATAGGCAAGTAGGAATGAAATTATGTGTAGCAATGTCTACAATGAAGGTAGAGAAAATGATGGGTTTTAAGATATCCAGAAGGGGCACTAAAAGGCTTAAAAGAGAGAAGAGGATAAGGGTGAAAAGAGAACAGAAATAAATATTGATTGGATGCCTTCTGTAGGTCAAGTCTTCTGCTGGGTAGTTGTGAATAAATTCTCCATCAAAGAAGAGATTAGAGTTACTATTATTATTATCACCATATATTATTTATAGCATTTTATTACTGAAGTATATATTTTCTTTTTTTATCTTTTTAAAAATGTTTATTTTGTGAGACAGAAAGAGAGTGAGCGAGTAGATGAGGGGCAGAGAGAGGAAGAGAGAGAGAGAGAGAGAGAGAGAGAGAGAGAGAATATGCCAAGCAAGCTCCACACTGTCAGTGCAGGGCCCTATGCAGAGCTCAATCTCACAAACCTTGAGATCATGACCTGAGCCTAAATCAAAAGTCAGATGCTTAACCAACTGAGCCACCCAGGCACCCTTGAAGTATACATTTCCATCCAAACAATTATAATGATTTTGTCAGATTCATATAAAAGCAATTTTTAAGTGTATAGCAAATTATTATATTAAAATAAATTTACGTTATCCATGAAAGCCTGACAAGCATCACCAATGAGAACGGGGTAACTTAAAGGTGAATCACACTTGAACACTTCCTAATGGGTGTAGTTTATGGACTGTGGAGATAAATAAGGATTAGATTCTTGTTCTACAGGGGGAAATTAATTTCACCTCTCCAGCTTCAGGTTCTTCACTGGTAAAGAGGAATGTTAATACTATGTCTCCAGTTTTCTCCAAGTTTTTTTTAATTAACTGAGATAACTCATGAACATCTTAAGCCTGAGCCTGGCACATTCTCAGGAACTGTTACCTAGTAAAACTGAGAGGAACATCAGGGAGTTGGGCCTTCAAATTTAACTTTCATTCGATACATTATTTTGAATATTAATTGACATTCTCAAAGGAATTTAATTCATATGTCATAGCAATTATAAAAACAAATACAACAACATTCCAAATTTTCAATCCTCCTTCCAGCCTCTCTCAGACACAGGATCCATATTTACAACACATCTGTCTGTTGATCCTCCAGACATACCCCATGTATTCAAAACCAAATCTACCTGTTTCACCCACATCAATTTATCGTTTTGCTTTTGTTTTGTTTGCATTCTCTATATCAATGGCTTCTTTTCCCATGCAGCTTTGCAGTTATTCCCAAATTCTCCCATACCCTGTCTACCACACATGTCCTCTCCTTGAAGAAACCTGAAAAATGTCTCTTAAATCTCTCTCCCACTTTCTTCATCTCTTTTGCCACAGCCCCAGTCGGGCTTTCACTGTCTCTCACCAGGAGTATAGCAGTGATAGACCAACACGCTCTCTGCCCACTGGATTCTTCCCTGCCCTAATCCCTTTCACATGATCAAAGCTAATTTTCTAAAATAGAAGTTGAGTCATGTCAGCCACCTGATTCAAACATTTTCAGTAGCTTCTTTGTAACCCTACAATTAAGTCAAAATTCCTTAGCATCTAAGGTACTTTATGACTCCAAATTACTGTTCTAGCCTCATTTTCCAGTAAATTAAGCCCTCTCCCTAGCAATACAGGTTATTGTCAATATACCCAACATGTCACCTACATTTATCATTTCCATGCAATTTCTATCTTCTTATTTCCTTATTTTTCAGGATATAGTTCAGGACAGTCCCTCTCACCCAGCAGTAGAGACTGGTCCCTCTTTTGAGTCCATCACTATACAACCCTCTGAAATTTAGCTTACTTGTCCACAAAATGGAAATAAATGAGTCCCACCCAGAAAAAAGAACAGTTTGAACAATGTTTATTTAATACTGAGAAACTATAAATCAATATAGAAATAGTGCCAGGCATAGAACCGAGAACTTTATAGACATTATCTCATCCAATCCTTAAAGATTAAGCAGATACCACAAGTAAGGAAGTATATGCTCATTAAAACACACACACACACACACACACACGAGAAAAATTTACATCATCACTCATCTATATTATAATGCTTCCCTCTCCTCAAAGCTGCTTCCACACCTATTACTTCTTTGATCAATTCTCCAAAAATTATATTTTTCCCTACGTTAACACTTAATTACTTGACTTTAACTTGTCCACTGTATAGCACCACAAGCTGTTAACCAGAGATCTAGAATTATGTTAAACTAGGTGAGGTGTTACAGTCATGTTTGAAGGGTTAAACTGCATTAATTAATTATGTAAGTTAAGATTTCTCAGGAGCCTTGGGGCAAAGCACCAATTCACAGAGCAGGAGGAGAATGAAACAAAAGAACCTAATTAGGCATGTAATTAACTCTTTCAGTGATATGGTGATAACATGATACAATAAAAGTGTTATGAATATGCTTAAGGACCAGCAGGGTATGCCTGTTTTCAAGAATATAACCAACACTGGGATGAGAACTTAGCCCCTTCAGCCAAAACTTACAGATACATTTAAAGTATATCAATATATTACCAACATTTACTGACTCTCCACAACTGAACCTCCTTTTTTCTGTAATTAAATATATTTTATCTATATACCTGGAAACACAGTGTCTGACAAAACACATTTTCCCCATAGTTTCTGATAGGCAGCAAATCTAAAAGAATTCAAAGGCAAAATGTGCTTTGTGCAAGTAGCTTATTTCATTTTGAAGACTAAATGCATTTGCAGAAAGGATTACATTTTGTTTGGCAATTTATTTTATTGACAAAACATATTTCATCACATATTCCATCACATTCAGTAGACAAATGCATGTTGTCAAATACCCTATTTCCTGCCTTTGATGAAAAACACATATTTTTTTAGAATCCATATTTTTTTAAATGGTGGAGTTCTACAGATAAGCTCCATTTGCTCTAAATTGGCCAAAGGGTGTCTAGATTTGGATTCTACCCTAAGTATATGGCTTCTTCTTTCAATATAATGCAAATTAACCTCAGAGGGAATATTAATGTCCATCTTCACCACAGAAACATCAAAATTCAGTTTACATTGTAACCATTATGATAGGTTCCTATTGTCTAAACATAAAACTCAAATGGTTCCCATACACTCACCAGATGCTAAAATGCAATTACCCTTTACAAGGTAATGCACATACAAAGTAAATATTTAACCTAACCTATTTGTATATCTGTTTAATGCTGATAATTCAATTATTGTCTTCCTTTTCATATTTGCCCTCATATCTGATATACACATTAAATTATAAATAAGTTCTTGGAGGTCAAGAAGAAGATCTGTATAATTTGTTCTGAGAAGCACTCAGCACAGTGCTTTATGAAAATAGGTGTTTAATCAATCCATGGC
This sequence comes from Lynx rufus, assembly GCF_022079265.1. Classification (NCBI taxonomy): domain Eukaryota; kingdom Metazoa; phylum Chordata; class Mammalia; order Carnivora; family Felidae; genus Lynx; species Lynx rufus. The sequence continues at coordinate 181,963,586 of NW_025814823.1, forward strand.
TCTGACACAATGGTAATGACCTTCCTGGCCAAAAAATCATTTATTACCAAAACACTTTGCTTTTTTTCATGTCAACAATCATTTAGTGAACACCTACAATGTGCCATGCACTATATAAAACTTTCAAGGCTGGGTGGGGGGGGGTGGGGGGGACGTGCACCTGGGTGGCTAAGTCAGTTAAGAGTCCAACTATTGATTTTCTCTCAGGTCATGATCTCATGGTTCCTAGGACTGAGTCCGCGTGGAGCTCTGCACTGACAGCATGAAGCCTGCTTGGGATTCTCTCTCTCTTCCCCTCCCCTGACTGTGCAAGAGAGCAAGCACACATGCTCTTTCTCTCCCTCACACACAAAATAAGTAAACATTTTTAAAAATTACAAGGGATGCAGAGATTGATAATCATGGTCCTTACTTTCAAGCGTTTACAATCTAGGAAGCAGGGTAGGCATGAATATCAATACAGTACAGGCTGACACAAGCCAAGTGGAGTGTGTGCTGGGTCCAAGCATAGTATAACAGCAGGAAGCTAGTAAATGGTTAAATTGGAGAAAAGCAGGGTGTGTTTGACAAGCCGACATGAGTAGATTTTAACACTGAACAGAAGTTTTCCAGTGGATAACTCCAGCAGAATGAAGAAAGGCATTCCAAGAAGGGACACCCATGTGCTACAGTACAGGGAAAAGAAGTGTGCGTGCGCGCGTGCGTGCGCGCGTGCACATTTAAACCCATCATTCTATCAATATTACTGTAGTGTAAAGTATGAGGGGGACCTGCCAGAGAAGACAATGAAGTGGTTGACAGGGTCTTGAGGGGACTTCTATGCCAAAGAGCTTGGAAAATCTTATATAAATCTTGGGAAAACCACTGACAATTCAACTGAAGTCAGATTCGCACAGAGAATGGATGGCACAGGTGTGCAGAGCTAATACAGCACAAGTTCAAAGCCTTCTGAGTTACTCCAAGAAACATGAAGAGAGTATAAGCAGAAGTATTAATAATAAGAATGAGAATGCAAAGATTCTAGATATAATTAGGAAGTGAAATGAACTGGGTTCACATAAAGGGTTAAGAAGTAAAGTGTCACCTGGGCTTTTGCTCTGAGTAACCAAAATTTCAAAAATAGATACAGCTTTTTAAAGTCTTGGAACTTCATCTGTAGATGGAATGAGTTCACAAAACCTCCTCACACCTTACTCACTTTTTCATTTACCCACTCATCCAAGTCCACTTATATAATGAGGAATTGTATAAGGCTGATCCTCTAAGTCAGAAACAACATACTGTCAAAGTACAGAATACTGAGAAATATTCATGCTCCAGAGCATCTCCAAATAAAAACAATACCTACCCAAGTCCAAAATCTTTCCAAAAAGGCAGTTTTTGTTTTAAATGGAAAATAACAGTGGACTATACACCAGAGCACCTGGTCCCAAGACAAGGTCCCATCTATCATGGGGTGTTGAAGCAGGAACTGAACCTCTGTGATACTTAGTTACATCCTCTGCACACGGGATCACCACCTATCCTACATCTCATAGTCTTGCAGTGAGTATCAAATATGACAGTTGCATATCACATATAGAAAAGTGAAGAGTCTTCTAGATAGAAGATGATATAATCATAAAGTATTATGATATTATTTTGTAAGATTTTTCAACTTTGCAAGTACTGCTCGAGTTTCAAAATTCTAACACTGATGCCTTTACTGGTCTTCAGTAGCATTAATTACTTCTGGCAATATTTGAATGTAAGAGATTTTTTTGTGACACCTCTGGCCTCACTGGCTAGAAATTATTGTTGCCACATTCTATTCTTTCAACCCTTATATTCAATCTGTTATTAAGCTGTACCATTGATTTTTTTGAAATTTCTCTAAATTTGCCCTTCATCTTCAATACCACCGCCATCTACCTATTACTGTCTTGGACTAATTAAATAGCATCTGAGCTGTTCTTTTGTCTTTTGGTTGCCCACCCCCTTCAGGTTTGCCTAGTCTCTAAACTGTTACTAGACCAACTTTGTAATGAAGTATTAATCTAGACATGCTCCTCCCAGGTCAAATGCCCCAGATGCTTGCATCTCTAAAGGAGCTATCCAACATCCTATACTATACTTCTTCCCAGCTTCTCTTATTACCTGTTACTCTCCATCTATGCACTCCTGAATTCCTTTCTCACTTCTAACTGTGTTCCCATGGTTACTTCCACATTAAATGCCTGTCTCTCCTCTCCTACTCAGCTTATCTAAACCTTACACACCTGACCAAGCGCTGTATAAATTTTATCTCTTCACAAAACCTCACAAAGTTTAAAACCAGCCCATCTCAGAGTGATAGAATCTTTGAACTCATGCACCAGTGCCAGACTGTACCATATTTAGCCCTTAGATATACCATCTATCCAAGCCGTTAAGCACAAAGGCTTCACATCCTCTTCCTTCACTTACTATGTGAATGTGTTATTTCACCTCCCTGTGCCTTAGTTCCACCATCCAGAAAACGGGAAGTGCAAGAACACCAAATCCAGGATCCATGTGAAGATTATATAAGCATCAGGTCACAAGATCTGGGACACAACAATAATGAATAGGAACTTCCAGTAGCTGATTATTATTACCAGGCATATCAGTAGCATCTCTTTTATCTATCTCCATTTTGCTCAATACTCTATCATTAGAAATTGGCATAAGTCAGTCAACCTTAGTGGTATAAAAACAACATCAGATTCTGTGAGTCAAGATTTTAGGCAAGGCACAAGTGATTGGATCACCTCTGTTCCACAATGTCTGGGAAGACTGAAAAATCTGGGGTCTGAAACTATCTTCATATACGTCTAATTTGTGGGTAGAGGTGACCCAATGGCTGTAGTCAGAATACCTTCATAGGGCCCTTTCATGTGGCCTTATGTCTTACAGTATGGTAGCCAGGGTCCAGGATGCATTCCCTGAGAGGGAGTGTCTGGCAGGCAAGTGTTCCAAAATTTCCAGGTAAAAGTTGCCTGACCTTTTCTGACATAGCCTCAGAAGTCCATTGGTTGTAAGTGCATCCCTAAGACCAGCCCAAATCAAGGTGGTCGAAATATACCCCACCTCTTGAACAGGAAGTGGGCAGGCCATATCACCAAAGAGCACAGGGGAAGGGAGATATTACTAGTGCCTTTATCTTTGGAAAAGACAGTCTCTCACAAGTGATAGTTGTATAAAACTCATTACTTCCTCTACATTCATTTTGTTCATGAAGAGTAGTAGTGCCCTGCCTAGAATGTACTTGGTATTCCCTGAGTAATTACCGCATAAGCAAACAATTTCACCTTAGTTTCATATTAGTCCTCTCCTCAGAACTAGAGTCTTCTTGAAGGCAGGAATTATACCATAGAGTCTCTAAACAAAGTCAATAGAAGTTATTAGAATTCAGGTAGATCAATTAGAACACTGTTGATTATTATGGGGACAGAAGAGAAATCATGAATTCATCAACCATAGAACAAGGACATTCAAAACTTCAAGCAAGGAGAGAGAAACTCTGATTTTGGTTACAGGGTCCATAAATTTTAGTTATTTTTATATTCCTGGGACTATATATTTGAGAAATGATGCAAGTGATACCTAAACATATATCCCTAGAACCACAGCATTACTTCTCTCAATATAAACTAATTAAAGATGAATAACTGCAATTACTGCCTTTTTAATCCTTTCCCACTCGTGTTGAATTTGTGTCACCTTGTAGTATTTAGATCGTGTTCTATTTGCTCTGATTCAGATTCTGAGTCATCAAAATGTTGGAAATAGGTCTGAAAATAGCCTGAATTAATTCTCTGGATTGCTGTTTATAACAGATATACAAGGGAAGCATTTTATAAATGTAAAGGAAAACTTATTTTGTTGCCAAAAAAAGTTGAGAAGTTTCTTCTCAGGCCCTAGGTATGTTAAAATAACATGGCAGAAGTGAAAGAAATGGCAAGACAGAAAGTTGATTTGCATGGGAAAGGGGGAAAATAGTCAACTATTAAAGCAAAAGGATCAGAGCCTTCAATGCATTTATCAAGAGCCATTTGGAGGGCCCTCTCAGTCTTCCAAAGCATGGCCTCAAGAAAAAGGAATGTGGTCTAGCAGCAAAGAGAACAATAGAGAAAAATGGTGTCCTTGGAGGCAGTCACAACCAAATTGCAGTAAGTACAGACACAGTGGCCTGTGTGCTCCAAGTAGTCACAGCAGGTCTCCTGGGACCAGAAGAGAAACAGCATCACCAACTCACATCACCCAGGTGCCACTGGCATTGGAACAGCAGGAATCATTCACACACCATCTCCATCTGTGCCTTCCCCCTTTCAAGTGTTTGCTACATGACCAGAGGAAAAACACTGTCATTTGCTCAGACTGTCTGTCTAATAGCTGTAATTAAAGCCCTCTAATCGCCAAAAACCCAGTGTGTGGGAACTTGGCTGAAAATGTACACAGTGAAAGCACAAGGCCATCTTTACAGGGGGAAAGGTGAAGGGCACATTTTACCTTGCCAGAACCGGACAGCCTTCAGTCTGCAGGTGTGAGGGGGTGGAAGGCTGCTCACAGGTTCTGGTCATGGCCATTCTCAAAGGTGAAGTCAATGGAAGATGCAGGGCAGGAAATCTGCCACATCATTCCACCAATGAACAATACAGCAGGGCTTACTCCATGCTGGTCATCCAGCTCTTGAGGCAGCCTTTTACAGGCTATATCCTAGAAGATCTTTCCTGAAAGCCACTGAAAGGAAATGCCTACTGCACAAAACTCATTTGCTTTTATTGTGATTTTTTAAAGTTACTTTTGAGAGAGAGCTACAAAGCTTGGAATATCTTTTTTTTTTTTCATTTCTTTTAATGCTTATTTATTTTCCAGAGCGAGAGAGAGACAGGGTACGAGTCAGGGAGGGGCAGAGAGACAGGGAGACACAGAATCTGAAGCAGCTCCAGGCTCTGAGCTGTCAACACAGAGCCCGACATGGGGCTCAGACTCACTAACTGCAAGATCATGACCTGAGCCGAAGTTGGACACTTAACCCACTGAACCACCCAGGTGCCCCAGAAATATCTCTTTTTTAAAGTTTATTTATTTCCAGAAAGAGAGTGAGAGAGTGTGTGCGTGCCAGTGGGAGAGGAAGAGAGAGAATCCTAACCAGACTCCACACTGTCAATGTAAAGCCCTACATGGGGCTTGATCCCACAACATGTGAAATCGTGACCTGAGCTGATTTTAAGTCAGATGCTCAAATGACTGAGCCACCCAAGTGCCCCCAAAGGTTGAGATTTCTATGTTTCCAAAATATATGAAGCTTTTGGTATTGTTTTACAAGTCTGTCACAAATAAGCTTCCATGTAATGTTTTTACTATTATTGATAAAATGTTAACACCTATACCAGTACAATAATTATAATTAACATTTAACAGCACATTTGATATTTGCCAAGCACTGTGAAAACTGCTTCACAGGTATTGTCTCAAAGTCCCAAAACAACTGGAAGTGATGATACGATTATATCTCCCATTTACAGATGAGAAAATGAGGGGTCAGGTAACCGGACCAAGGTCACATACTCAGTGAGCTGGCGGTACAAAGCCAGCTGGTCAGGCTCCACATCCCACACTCTTACAGTTTTACATTAATAAAGTCAAAAGATACCTATTTCTGGCAAAGAAATTTCTCATGCAGAAATTTTAGAAAAGTTGGTGTGAGCCTGGAAGTCTGTAATGTAACAAGCACCCCCCGGCGATGTTAATGCAGAGGGACTACACAGACGTGGCTAGAGAATTAGTTAGAGTTTGCTTAGTTGACACAAAATGAAAAAAGTCATGCTTACCAACCCAGTGTTGTTTTCAATTAATTTGCATCACTTTGGTTCATATCTATTGATACAAAAACCTCCCCAAGCATGAAAACTGGGTCTTAGAAACAATTTATTTTAGACAAAATGCTTCTAAAAACTGACCATGCCCTCCTTAAGGGGCTCCCCTTTTCTCAGTGTGTTTTCAAGTTTTCTGTTTTCATCTCAAATAAAGTCTCAGTTGGGTCCTAATATGCATTTAACAGCTGCTAATCTCTTCTTTAATAAGAAAGCAGGCAGAAACAACAGGGATGGCAAGCCCTGAGAAGATGAGAGCAAGGCTGAAGTAATCAATGGAGGCAGGAAACCCAGCTGATGGGCTGCCAGGGGTGTGGTTCACCTTGCAGCCTCAAATCTCAAATTTAAATGCTTTCTTATAAATATTAAGTTTAAAGGCGTGCCTGAGGGACTCACTCGGTTAAGTGTCCGACTTTGGCTCAGGTCACGATCTCCCAGTTCACCAGTTTGAGCCCTGCATTGGGTTCTGTGCTGACAGCTCAGAGCCTGGAGCCTGCTTCAGATTCTGTGTCTTCCTCTCTCTCTGCTCCCCTCCAAACCCTGCCCCCCAACCTCCTCCAATTCACTCTCTCTCTCTCCCAGAAATGAATAAACATTAAAAAAACTAAGTGAATAAATGTTAAGTTTAAAGAGGCTTAGCTAAGACTTACTGACCATTCAAAACCAGCTCTCCTTTATTATCAGCACATACGTGGAACACAAGAAGCAAAGGAATGAGGATTGTATGGTCAGAACCATTCTCTTCCGTTAACGTGTCGTTTGTGTGGTTTGCACTTAAATGCCGTAGGGTTCATCAGATCAAATACTCCTACTTCCTTATGTTACTTCTCATGATTCTTGTTAAGTGTTTTAAAAATAACGCATTGGAGCAGAAATAATAGCATAAGCTACCTCTCTATTCATTTCCCAGACGATAACCATATAAAAGTACTATGTTTCAGCATAATTCATTGGCATGGAATATAATTCTAAGACTGAGGGCATTTTTGAAAGGGGGAAAATAGAGGAAAACTTTTGGCATGATATTTTTATAAGTAACATCAGTCAAATAACAACAATGAAAATTACAAAGGATTTGCACAAAGGCTCTCAGAAAAAAAAAGGAATCATCTAGAAAAGCAAGAAAATAGGAATAGTCATGGGCTGCATTTATTGAGCACTTGTTATGTACAGACTCTTTTCTAAGTTTGTTACGTGAGAAACATAAAAAAACACACCATGAAAAATAACTTTAAGAGTCTTTCCCCACTACCCCCCACCTCCGCCCAGAGATGCAAAAGATAGGAGTTGCATTAGAAATAAATTCAACTCCACTTTAAAGTCAATGTATAAATCTTCAACATTGTTGTGTTGCTGCCAAAAAGCACCATCTAATTCACTGATGTTGGATCTTAAACACATGGAAATGCAAACAACGGACTGTGACTAATGCATCAAAATACACAAAATGGATCATAATAACCACCATTTCTTGTGTATGCTACTTGTAGGTGAATGCCAAAAGATGGTACACTGCTTCCATATCTGACTATCCCTACACTGGTAATTACATTCCAAGAGCAAAGTGAGGCAGCAAGGATTGTACACCTTCATTATCCATTAACAGCATGCTACATTAACCTTTGAATATTTACCTTGATGCCAATTAAATATTTGTGATGGCAGCATCAATAAGGAAGAAAATCTTGGCCAAGGCCCCATTTTCCCTTGGTTTCTCTGCAATTCTTTGTAAATAGCATCCTGAAGTTTTAACCCATCAACCCACACAGACATACTAGATCAAATCATTTTTAAAATAAGTAAATCCTGACGATCCATTACCTCAGTAGGCCAAGGGAACAGTGCAGGCAAATACCCACCATTGACAAGCCAATGCCTTGAGCGTTTGACTTTCTAGAGAAAAGGTATTAGTTAGCATTTAGATGGATGACAAGGCAGCAGAGAGTGAAGTCTGAATCCAGCAGAAAGGCATCCAGCATTCTCTGGAGTGTGTAAGCCTTCATGACTCGCTGACTAGATTGCGGACAAAAACGACTCACAGTGCAAGATAAAGAAAAAAACCAAACCATTTCAGCAGTTTTACAAAACCAAGGCTGCAGTGTGTCTGGACCAAGTCTACACATGTTGCATAAGACTTTCCCTTTAACAATTACAAAGCTGCACTGAGACAGAATTTACCTGCCTTTCCCCTCTATATTATCATCATTATTATTTTCTCTAAATTATTTACTATACTTATTCCCATTGCAGCCATCTCTTTTTCTATACCCCTTTACCAGATAGTATAAATAAAAACTCAATATGGAGTAGCTGAGGAACTTCCTCCGTGTTCAGAGAACACAAACCAGTCTGGAATGGATTAATTATAGGCTTCAGGCTTTATGTAAAGTTAGGATTTGAGCTGAGGCTTATGCCTTACTCGAGTTTGGTCAGGTAGAGACCAAAATCTCACTAGGAAGTGACCTTGAAAATAAAGTACCTAAGAATGCTTGAAAGAGAGTGATCAGAAGGCCTGTGGCCCATAGGAGCCAGAAACAAAACAAAACAAAACAAACAAACAAAAATGGCGACCCTTAAAAAGCATTACAATTATGGAGAGGAAAATATAGTCAGGTAACAATACGGAGGTGAACCTTCTACCAGAGTTCTCAGTGTTAATCTTTTGAAAAAACAAATCAGGGGTCACCTGGGTGTTTAGTCAGTTAAGTGTCCAACTTGGCTCAGGTCCTGATCTCACAGTTCATAGGTTGGAGCTCGGTATCAGGCTTTGCACTGATAGCTCAGAGCCTGGAGCCTGCTTCAGATTCTGTGTTTCCCTCTCTCTCTCTGCCCCTCCCCAGTTTGTGCTCTGTCTCTCTCTCTCTCAAAAATAAATAAACAAACATTAAAAAATAAAAATAAAAGCATACCTGAAAAGGCAACAAGGGAACTTCTCCAAAATTGAATTAAATGTCTTGTATCTCAGTAGGGACGGTGGTTATCAGGTAAGTTGAGTATAACTATCAAAACTCAGTCTGAACATGTAAGATCTGCTCATTTTATTGTATGAATAGGGTTTATTTTATTATGTTACCTTGAACTCACTTATAAAATAAAAATTTAAAGATGGGGGAAAAACAGGTATTCTCTCCTTTAAATTCCTCGAAGGGCTCCCTGGTTCACCTAATAAAAATTGAAAAACCCAGATCTTGCCCATCGCTGCTAAAGCCCTACAGGATCTCCCCTGCCTATGTCTTCACCTTGACTTCAAGTCACTCTTCACTGATTCACCCCTTCCAGACAAATCCTCCTTCTTCGTGTCCAGCTAATTGGGAAGGCCCTGCCCCACAGCAGTCTTTGTGCTTGCAATTCTCCGTGCCTCCCCAAACGTTCTTGCCCCAACTCTCCTGCTCCTCAGCAAAACTGTTCATGATTTCTTTCTATAAAATGGCCTTCCTAAATTACTACCCCGTCACCCTGCTTTTTTTCCATTATAAAATTTCTATAATCTAAAGTAATCCTGTTCACTTATGAGCTTACTTATCAGTTATCTCTTCCACTGGAAATCAAGTTCTGAGATTGAAGGAAGGGGGCCATTTCCACAGGGTCTAACTCAAGACCTGGCATATAATAGATGCTCAATAAGTAGTTGTTTGTAAATTAACATATACACCTTCTGTAACCATGTACCCTTATTACACTAGAAGTCTCTCCAGATCTGGGACCATCTATTTGTCATCTCTGTATCTCTGCTACCAAGTTCAGTATGTGGCACGTATCAGAAGCCCATGAAATATTTGCTAATTTATAAGTGTTTAAATTTAGATTTAACATACCTTGCCCAACAAATTCCAAGAATATCTCATTTTGTAAGGAAATTCATTTGTCCCTAAAAATGACTTAGCTAATTTTATTTTTTATTTATTTAATGTTTACTTATATTTGAGAGAGAGACAGTGCATGAGCCAGGGAGGGGCAGAGAGAGACAGAGACAGAATCTGAAGTGGGCTCCAGACTCTGAGATGTCAGCACAGAGCCTGACGCAGGACTCGAACTCACAAGCTATAAGATCATGACCCGAGCTGAAGTCGGACACTTAACTGACTTAAGCCACTCAGACGCCCCTGGCTTAGCTAATTTTAAATCACAGCAGCTGAGGTTTACAGAGACTTTCCCCACCTGTGGATTAGATTTGGTTTCCTGACTTCAAAGGATAAAAAAAATCAACCTGCAGTGAATTCATTCAGGTTCCTTCCAGGTGACCTATGCAAGGAGTATAATGCTTACTCAAACCATTTCAAATGATCAGTTTTGGAGGAGTTTTTTCATTCATTCTCAGTGGACTGTATAAATATATTGAAAAAATTAGTGTTAGATTTTAGATAGTGACAAGTGATGTAGCTACCTATTCCATTTCTTCTGTGAGCATTATGAAGAGCAATGAAAAAGTATGAACTATTGATTCACACAACATTGTAGGCCAAACTCCTCACACAAGAATCCAAATCACACATCCCCCAAAATAGTATATAATGATGGATGATTCCATTCATATAAAATTCTAGAAAATCCATATATATATATATATATGTATACATATATATGGTATAAATTGTGTATATGTTTGTATATATACAGCGATAGAAAGCACAACAGTGGTTTCCTGTGAATGGAGGTAGAGGTGGGATGCACAAAGAAAGTTTGAAGCTAATGTAATTGCTTATGTTGAAGGTTTCATGGGAATATGCATATGTCAAAACTCATCAAATTGTACACTTTAAATTGGTGTAATTTATTATCCCTCAATAAAGCTGTATTATATATAAAATTAAAACCGGAAGTCTCCACTTGGAATGATTTTTAAAACTTTAAATATGCTATCAAATTAGCAGCATTTTAATTTTTGTAATTACTGGCTTTTTGCCAAAATCCTGCTGCAATGCATTATTACCTCCTTTTTGTGTCCTGAATATTTATATTTACCATCTGAAACTCAGCTGAGGCATCACCATTCTCTACTCTTACAAGATGTCATAGGGCACTTCTCATCATCCATGGGGTCAGTAAGCAATCCCTTGACTGCGCTTTTCAAGAAACACTGCCCAGAGATAACACAGCAGTTTGAGGACTATGGATCAATCTCTCCTGTGAGCAAGGACTAGGAAAATCATCTTTTATTCCAGGCTTTCACCAAATATACTGATAAATTCACTTCCATTTTGTCTACATGATATCCAAACCCTTTTCCTCCCACTATGGAAATGGAAGGAGTCCACCTGGCCCTTCCTTCTTACACCTGGCTAGTAAGATAAGGCACTTAGTCTATAACTTGGGCAATTCACTATTCCCATCCATGACTGTGAATTTCTACAAAAGACACAAAGGTGAAGGGAGAGGTCAAGAGTTGATCAAGGTGGCCACATTCAATAGCATTAATACTAGTGACACTGTCCCAGTTAGCCCAATTCTTTGGTAAGGTCAACCTTATGCCTCTTGTTGCCAAATCTGCTGTTCTTACCTCCTTTATCAACCTTGTTCTCCTGGCTTCCTGATGATTCTAGAAACTACCTGACATTCTTCCAATATATTCCTTATCTACTGAGATTTCTTAAAATTAGAATCCTAGCTCATACAAAGTCTGGTACAAAAGACAGAACCAGAAAAAGGGGATAAGTAAAGAAGTGGCCTACAGCCTTTAGAACCTCCCCCATGAGTGCTTGCTTCCGTGGAATCCTGGGTTGTAAGAGTGAATCTGGCTTAAGTGATTTTCCCAGTACCACAGAATCATGTCCCAGGTGACCAGTTAAGAGGACCGCTCTTTCTCCTTGTCATAACAACGTTTTGATTTTCCCCGTGAATTCTCTTTCGTAGAAAAGTCCACTAGAGTAACACGGTTCTCCCAATCTTGTGGTAGCCACACAATTATGCTCCAGCCAGCGGAAATGCCAGAATGGTGGCCTGAAGGTTGTGTTTCAGAAACTCTGGAGACCCTGCCAAATCATTAACCATAATTTGTGGGGAAAGGAAATCCAAATCTCGGGTTGCAAGTCCGAAAACCACATAGAGCTTCAATCATTTCACTCACCTCCCTCCCTAAATTAACAGCTATCTAAGAAAGAATTTGTATTTCTTTGTTAAGGAAATGTCTGCTCATTTCCTTTGTTGTTGTCCCCCCCCCCCCCAAGAAGTGCTTCTTTTTTTGGCATTCATCTGTAAGGGATCCTAATTTTAGAGATGACTATAGTGCTTTTGTTAAAATATGACTTTTGCCCTCAGACAAACCTAGTTCCAAATCCTAGCTCCTTCACATCTTGTTTGTGTGGCTATGTGCAAGCCTTTCCTTTAGGTTTGTTTTCTCGTCTATTAAATGGGAATGATTGCAGTATCCACCTGGCAGAGCCGGTGTATGAATTCAGGGGGAAGAGCCACACAAAATATTTAGCACACTCCCTGGGGAAACCAGGTTCTTACAAAATGTTAACTGCATTTATTACCCATTAGAACATGTTTTATTAGTCACATTTTGTTGGATTCACCCTGATGCTATAACCTAAATCTAGAGCAGATATCAGCAAACATTTTCTTGAAAGGGCCACAAAGTCACTATTTTAGGTTCTGTACCCCCAAGCATTTCTGCCACAACTACTCTGTGGCTGGAGCAAAAGAGAAGCCACATCCTATATGTATACAAGTGGGTGTGCTTTGTCCCAATAAAACCCCACAGAATATTAATTCTGTATAATTTTCACATTTTACAAACTATTCTTCTTCTTTTGATTTTTCCCCCAATGATTGAAAAATATGTAAAAAATTAATTCTCAGTTCACAGACTGTTTAAAACCAGACAGTGGGTCAAATGTGGTCCATAGGCCACAGCTTCCTAATCTCTCATCTGGAGAAAGAGGTAAGTGCTGTACATGGCCATTGTGTGAGGCAAATATTCATTTCAAGGCCTCCACCTGCTGTTAAGTGACATGCTGATAGACAATATGCTACAACTTGATCAACAAAGCCAGTACTGTAACTTTGAGATCCTCCAGAGTATGTTATAAATGCTACATCAAGTGCCAAGATTTTCTTTACACTGAATTTTTTAAACTTTTGATAAAAAGTCACCAACAGCTAGTCAAGTCTATTTCTACTTGGTTGTTAGGAAAATTCTTTCTACTTTCATTATATTAAAGGCATCTTGAAAGGAAATTAACAGTTTGTCACCTTAACAGTGCGAAATTATGCAGATGAATACTGTAATTTATACAAGATAATGTCTTTTATTCATTTATTATTCACAAGCATTTACTAGCAATATCTGTATTTAGAGGATTTTTAAAGAAAATACTTCACAAATGATAAAAATATCCCAAATCTAAAAAGACTTGCTTAACTATGTCTACATTTTTATTCCAAGATCTTACCCTATTTCCAACCAGCAATGCCTTAATTACTTGTATGATGTACCAAACTATATATACCTACAGTTTGACATGAAATAAATGTCACTGTGAGGTTAAAACCATGTTTCAGTTTGTTTCTTATCTGTACTATAAGTACACCACACATCCGCCAATAGAAGCAAAATTTGTATTCATGTTTCTACTAAAATTGATATACATTTAATATCCATTATATTTTCCTTGATAGTTATCCATGCATATGTAAATTTTATAAACATCCAAATTTTGAAACAAGATTCAGCATTTTTTATACTCTCATTTGTAATCCTCCCTCCCCAACCCCCTTTAAGAAACTAAAATAGGCTTATGGGGCCAATAACACGATGAGCTATTCCACATCTGGTTATCGGAGGCATATTTCCTGATTCAAAAAAAAAATCACAAAAAGCTGTTTTTATACGCTTGGTTTCTCCTTCTGTTATTACCCATTTAACAGTAGTTTCACATACAGCCAGGCATGTGCCAAACACAGGGCCAATAATGAAAAATACTGACTTAATATAATTTGCTTCCTTGGCTGCTGGGAAAGCAGAAAGCGTTGACAAACTGTTTTGTGTTTATTAGCGAAGCTATTGTAGAGGGTGATTGGGGTTTCATTATAAGGGGCCTGCAAACAGTTTTAGCACAAATGCCAATATACATTTTAGAATCGAGTGCAATTGTAAGTATTTTCACTCAAATGGTTTTGCAGAATCTACAACCCAAATAAAAAGTATATTGTGTTTTAACACCACCACCGACTACTATACTATTTGTTGCATTGATCTCCATTGTGAATGCTTCAAACCTTTCTACTTTCATGAAATGTAATGGGCAAATACATTCTCTAGAATCACGAGTTATGATTAGTTACTAAGCAATCAGAAAAATCACAGCAAGGCATACTTCTGAAAGAAATCAGAAAGAGTAAAGATCACTTCTCTATGTGCGTTACATAGTGAATCACACAATACCTCATCGATGGTACTGTATATATTAGCTAACCACCATGGGCTAGCTGGAAGCTCATACATCAATGAAAAGATCTTTGTCAATTGCTGTATGCCTCATTATCTCACTAAGATTTCTTGGCAACAATTAACAGTTACCCAATTCATAGAAATTGCCTTTATTATTTTTGAAGCAGCTACTTTCTTTGGCTTTAATGACTAAGAGAATAGAGACAGATGTCTCTGTTGCTAGGGAGACTGAATTAAAAAAAAAAAACCTTTGAAATGAAGTAAATAAGCAAGTACCATCTTTTTTTAAAAAGGAGAATTCTGTTGGTTTTGAATTAACTATTTGTTTTAAAAACAAACCAGCAGTAGCTCCACTTTTTAAAGGAAATACATTAGAATGGTTTATTACCGTTCTTCTCTGACAGTAATAAATCATTAAAAAAAAAAGAAAAATAGGCCCACCTGTGCACTCAATATCAATTGAGGCTGATTATCAGGAACTGGTACTTTCTTTGTACTGGTACCTGAATTCAACAGGAATTGCCTTTTTATATAATCTGTCAATCCTCTATGACTAAAGAGAAAGCAGCCCCTCCCCTGAGTTAGAAACACAGGGGCCTTGCAGGCAAGCTCCTGTGTGGAGTTGAGACAGCTCATGCCTTCTCTTCACCTAGCTCCAATCTCACCTGCAGACCCTTGGCCAGCTGTCCAGACACTGGAAAACAACTGATCCAAACCAAGGTAGTTGGCCACTGGACCTAACCCAAACACATTTTTTTCTTTTAAAATCCTTTCCATGTTCATCCCTCCTCCTCTATCTTCAATGTCTGATGCTCCACAATACACCAAATGTACTTCCATTTCCATATGCCCTGGACACGCACCTCCTGTTCAAACCCTCCCATAATCTCACTTGTTCTATCACAATGCTTGAAGAGGAATGATACCTTCACACAAAAAGAAAAAAAATAATCCAGTTTGAAATGAAATCACATGTAATAAAAATAATTGCAATCCACCTAAATTCTTTGAAAGAATCCCTAATCTCCTTTGGCATCCATCTAAAATCACCCAAATATCTTTTTTTACTGGCTCTAATTAAATAATTAACCAGGCATCAGCATTCAATTTAAGTATTAGCTAAAAATTGAGCACTTTTTGAGCCTTTCTTGGTAGTAATATTTTGCTTAAATATTAGCATAACATTAAAACATAGGCAAATTCTTAATGTACTTTTTAAATGTTACATGCTATTGCCATAATTAAAAACCACCCTTGGGGCGCCTGGGTGGCTCAGTCTGTTGGGCATCCAACTTCGGCTCAGGTCATGATATCATGAGTCACAGGTTCGAGCCCCCTGTCAGGCTCTGTGCTGGCAGCTCAGAGTCTGGAGTCTGCTTTGTGGATTCTGTCTCCCTCTCTCCCTGTCCCTGCCCAGCTCATACTCTCTCTTTCTCTCAAAAATAAACAGAAAACATTAAAAAAATTTTAATCACCCTTAATATATAAAACAATGTGCAAGATAAAAGTACTTTCTTTTTCTTAAGAAAATATTCCAAGTTTTACAAAGTTTGGACTCAGTGACCTGGTGATGTCTCCTAACACTCTTCCTTTGTGAAAACATATTTTCAGCTGCAAACGCTGGACTTCAAAAAATAAAAAGTTTATAAGAATTTGTAATCTGAAAGCTTTCTGTACTTTCTATTGAAATTCTAACTTAGTAAAATGCAATTAGTATTGAAGACAGACCATCATCAAGGTCACAAATTGAGCAGTGCAGCATTTTAGGTGACTGTAATAGCTTTGGGGTCCATGATTCTGGGTTCAAATTACATTTCAACCACTTAAATGGGATGAGACTTCTGTGAATTGCTTGGCTTTCCTAAGTCTCAGTTTTGTTGGTGGTAAATTGTGGATATAAATCACCTCCTAAGTTTGTTGTGAGAGTTAAAATTGTATCACAAATATAAATATGTAGTCCAATGCCCAGCACTGAGATGCACTCAATAAATACTAGAAGTTTATTATCATCATTAACTGCTTCTCACTTTTCTCAGCATATTAATTAAAAATCAAGATACAGCTTTCAAAGTTTTCATGAGAACTAGGGACACTGCAGGCTCTCCACCAGTTATGATAATATCATTTAGAAATATTTGCATTAGATATCAATTGTGATCTATTTCCAAATATTGTGTTCAGTTTGGATGATTATATCAGATCATGAGATCAAGCTAATTTTAATCATCACTTGTTCATCCTCGCCAAGGTAACAAGCTTGCTGTATTCTGAGACGACTTGCTTCAGCATCTAAGAGAGATTATTCCGCTTACAAAGAGCAGCCTTCCAACATCTTGTCAGGACCACTCTCTTTATTTGAAATCCACTCAGAACCTTACCTCAGCCGTTAACATTTCCAGATGAACTTCAACTACCTTACAGCACTGCCTTATAGCAGAGATTCTCAGCTTCATGTACCACACACAGACCATTCATTTAACAAATGTTTACTGGGTGCGAGGTACTATTCTAGGTACCATAAATACAATACTGAACTGAAGGCAGAGAAAGTCCCTGCTCTCTTGGTCCCTACCTTTCAATGATTCAAGATTGATTAAATTAATTAATTAAATAAACAAGTTGGTTTCCTTTAGTAACTTGGAAAATAAAAAAAAAAAAAAACCAGTTGATTTGAGAGAAATTGGAGAAAATATTGATAGGAAAGGTGGTGCCCCTGTTTATGGCCACCGTCATTCAGCAATGCACAGTTCCAGAAAGTCTGCTCATATAGATTCCAAAACGATGACATGGAAGCTGAGAGCTAAATGGCACAAATGAAGTGGCCATGCAAAGATCTAGGTAATGAGCATTTCTGTAGAAGGGAAAAGATACAACTAAGGTTATCAAGAAGGAATGAGCTTTGTATGCTCAGACAGAAAGCAGAACAGTTGACTGCAACAAAGGAGTATGGAGGCAGATACCCAGAGATGACCTGGGAAAGGCAGGCCTTGAGATGGTTCTAGGGCCAGTTACATAATATTGCCTGCATAGCTTCTGCCAAATATCATTATGTAGGCCACACCCCCAACCAATTAAATCACAATCACTAGTGGTAGATACCAGGCTGAGTGTGTGTGTTTCAAAGTTTCCTAGATGATATGAAAGTATAGCCGGTATTAAAAGCCAATGATAAAGAGTGTTGCAATCCCTGATATGGAGTTAATGTTTTTGGTTACTTTTTAGTACCTCATCTCCCCATTTAAAGTTTGTGTTCCAGGCATTTCTGATCATTATATCTTTGCAAAATGCCAAATAGAGAACTATGCATGCAGGAAATGCACAATACCAGGCTGTGATTGTCTTCTGTGTGCCTAAATCTGCTTAGAGTGCACTACAGAAACAGACTCATGGTTCTAGGCATATTCCCAATTACATTTTAAAAAATAAACAAACAGGTGCATGCAAACACCAGCACTTAGCAGCTGGCTCCCATGCATTTCCTTCAGGGAAATGAAGATACTGGCTAGAAATCCCTTAAGTATCTGAAAAGGAAACAAAAGAAGTTGTTTTTCTTTGTTTGTTTTGTTTGTGGTTAAAAAGTGAACAATACCAGTACCTGAGGGGCCATAAGGCAGAGGGTCAATGTTCCCAAATGTTAACCAACAATACCTACATAGTAATTTTGCCAGAGTCTCAGCGATTTCTCTAAAAGGAAATAATTCTTCTCCACAATTATTAGAAATTAGAAATTAGAGTAACTGAGGAAAGAACTAGATGATGAAGGTCACATGGAAAGCAAGGGGAAAAGCATAAGCAAAAAATTGTTGTGTTTGAAAATGACTGTTGGCACACAGAGAATTACAGAGAGTCATTCCAGGATTGTTTGAGGGAGGTCTAGCTGTGACATCTGTCACCACAATGGCAGCCAGGGTTGGTTTTGATAAATGTCTGCTTCATATGTTCAGTTTAAGAGGAAGGCCCTGCCTAACTAGAAGAGAATCATCCTCCACTTGTGGCTGATAGAAATTGCCAGAAGTCCAGAAAGACTTCTGGGTAATATGTAATAGGAAAAAAAGTTACCCTCTTGGTAGTTGATTCATGAAATTATCAAAATGGGGCACACAGTTAATGACAGCTGTGAGTACTCCAGACTCATGCCAGTAGTCTTTCTACCTATATCATCCAAACATTGACCTGTAGGTTTGGCCAGTCATAAACAGAGCTTCTAACATCATAATATTGACATAATGCTTTGTTATGCAGAGTCTAGTTATTTATGGTGGGGTTTGTGAGTTTGAACCTTGGTTTGACTCTTAGATCAGCTACTTGCTACTTATTAGCTGTGTGACCTAGGCAAACCACTAGACAGCAAGCTCCATGAGGATGTTCTTATTTATCTGTTTGTTTTTGAGAGAGAGGGAATATGCACAAATGGGGAAAAGGAGCAGAGAGGGAAAGAGAGAGAGAGAGAGAGAGAGAGAGAGAGAGAATATGAATCTCCAGCAGGCTCCATACTCAGCCCCAAGCCTGACGCAGGGCTCAATCCCACAATCCTGGAATCATGAACTGAGCTGAAATCAAGAGTCAGTGCTCAAGTGACTATTTACCTCATTTTTTCTAAGGAAACCTCACTGAAAAGAAAAAAAAAAAAAGATTAAAATCAGATCCAAACCAAAAGTCAAAAGACAGTTTGTTTCACTTGCCTTAGTTTCCACATCTTTAAAATGGGAATGATTATAGTATCTACCGCATAGATTTTTTGTAGGTATTAAAAGAAATAATGGATGTAATGCACTTTGCACGTTGCATAGGAATAATAAATATTCCAAATGTTTGTTAAAGAAAGGCCAGCGTGAGTATAATGCTTTTTAGCACTGTAGTGATATTAACAAGATAACTTTGTAATTACTTACAAATATTTTAACAATAGAATGGGGCTTTCTCAGGCTACTTAACAATAATTATCTTGAGTATCTGATCCCAAGCATGGGTTCAAAATTTCAAGCTAAGCACCATATTTCTAATAAGAGCTACATATTGTATCCAGGTTTTTGGTCCACCTATTTCAGCATCTTTCCTTTGAAAACTCCTCCCCTTTCATTCTGAGGTAGTCTAGGAAAGAAAAAGATCACCACGGTGACAACTACTCCCTCTTTGGAGTGCATTCAAATTTATGTTGAGCTTTTCTTAAATGCTGTTGTGTCTTGTCTTCAAATTGTTTCCTGAAGTCACTCCAAGGTCAGGGAAGTGTCTTCATCACTTAAGGTCTCCTTCAATAATACAAAAGAGCAACTGGGAGTTCATGATCTAGAATTGATAAATTTTATAATAAATAAAAAAATATCATATTTGAGTCAGGCAAATTATCTACTAGGGCCTTTACATTAAAGAAGTTGTAGGTGATGTGACTAACAGCCCATAAAATAAAAGTGTATGTGTAATACCTTTTTTCCTCTATAATGTCCTATCAAGACATTCATTGAGTATCACTTATTCAGAAAGTTGCCATACACAATATGGAATATAAGCCTGGGTTCTGATACTGACACAAATTTGGGTCTTTCTGTTTTATACTAAATATAATGCTACCATGAATTATACTGTGAAATAAGTGCTATTTCAGTACTGGGTCCACCTTCATCAGGAGACGGAAACTGAGAAAAAATTTAGTTAAGTCTGATTGGTTAAGAAAAGTTTTAGGGAGTACAGAAGGTTTCAGTCTGGAATGTTCCATGCAGTGTTGTGTGAATCAAATGAGATATGTATATGTAATCCTTATCAGAGCTGGCCCATGATATTACGTGGTTGCCATATGTTAGCTATTATTAAGTTCCAGAATTTATTATTACTATTGTTGCTATTACTGAATTTTAACATCTGATTTACAATATATCTACATTTTGGGAACAGTCTCAATCTGTTATGTATACATAAAGACCTAAAATGGCTCTCTGAAGCAATCCCACAACAGGAGAGCGTATGGGTAGATACAGGCAAAATCCTAGATGTTACACAAATATACTTTCAAAATATTACTCAGTATAGGCAGAGGGATTTTGTTTGACCAAGTAGTCATGGCAGTTGAAACTTACCACTGTGCAAAGAATTTGGTTAAGTGTGATGTGGCATCTTTTATCACAAAGTATCTATAACCTTCCTCTCCCCCTACAAAAATTCACTACCATTTCTTATACCTGGATTAGGAAACACACCAAAAGCAGAATTACCCTACAAATGGCTAATTTTATATGTCCTTATCTAAATTGATGATGCTTAGTATGTGATTTATGTAAGAGGAAGCTCTAGAGGGATGGACTAGAGCACGGAGGTAGCTTTTCTGAAAGAATTTCCCTTGACAGCCTTGACTTGGAACACACATACACATAGTGCAAAATTGTTTCGTGAATCATCCTGCTTTGAGTTTTGTTAAAGTAGCACTGTCACCATGTGGGAGCATCATCTTTTTGCTCTTCATTACCCTATTGACATGTTTTTCCACCCCAGTACTGTTAATCCATGAAAGTTCTTGATGATTAAAACTGATGTGGTCCTTTAAGGAAATTCAGTGGTCAGTAACATTTCCTCTCCCAAAGCCCCTTATATGTCATGCCAGGAGTGACAACTATGTGTGCTTTAGGCCTCTTGAATCGATTTAATATTTCAATTTGTGCTACTAATGTTTCATCTGACAGTGACAGGTCTCCACAACACTTCTACAGGGCCACTACTGACCTCATTGAAGGTCAAATAGCAATTAAATTTTGAATTAATTCACTTTTTCTCTCTACACCAATCCCAAAGTTCTTAGATATAGTCACACAAACAAAATGAACTTGGTAAAAGACCCTCAGTGGATAGAGTTTACTCAGTCACTCAGAAAATATTTCTTGGACACCTATAGCCTCCCAAGCAGTTCTTTAGACACTGAGGATTTAAGTAAAAGGAATTCAGACACAGCTGCTGCCCTCCAGGAGATTAGATTCATAATGTGGAAAGCCTGAATAAAATTGGCTATTCCAAAAAGATGTCTTCAATATAAGTCACAAAGAGAAGTGGTCACTTAGAGCCCTCACATGAATGCTGTGGTTTAGAAGAGAATCCCCCATGATAGCCTGCAGACCAGTGCTGCCTCATGGACAGCACTCCATAGTGAAATGTTTTTCACATAGTGAAATGAGAAAAATGAGAGCTTTACCAACCTTCTGCCCCACTAATTCCCTATGTAAACCCTCCATTCTGATTACAGTGGTTCCTCCCTGGACTCTGCTCACTCCATTTGTTTGCCAGCTTCCTATAGAGTAGAATTTTCCACCCTATTTCCATCATTACCTTCCCAATGGCACCATCTCATACCATTGTAATTATTTCTTAGTATTTTTATTTATCTTAGTGAATTTTAGTTTCCTACACACATTATCTTAAAAGTCAATTATAAAAACCTTAAATACAACAACAACCCACATATGATTTGCTATGATTAGAGCGTAGCTGTCAAATAAATTTAATTTTTCAAATGCTCCTAATTTCAAACTAGATACTATTAGCTAATGAAAGCTCTGAGTATGAGTCGCCATCTTTTTCCTAGAATAGGGAAATTAGCAAATGTAAGAGAGTGGTTAAGGCCAGAGCAGACATAAACTGAGATGCTCTCCTTGAAGTAATGGATATGTCAGATAAAGTTGACATGGGAGTAACTTCTCAGTTTTGTTTCACTAGTTATTGAAACGTCCTCCTGTACCACTGGTGATACTCATTTTTGTTTTTTGCGGGGGGGGGGGGGTTGGTAACAAAGCTACAATAATAACATAAGTAATGATGACACTGTTGCTGCTGTTAATAATCATCTAAAAAGTAGTCATCAAGTACTTACTGTATGCCTGGCCCTGTTTTAAGCACTTTTACACATAACAAGTAATTGAACCTTCCCAAGAGCCCTTGAAGAAAGCACTTTTGCACATGGGATCCCGTAGCCCTAAAAAGTTTAGTAACATGCTCAAGCTCACAGAGCATGTTTAAGAGCAGTCACTGATCAAACCTCAGCTCTAAGCACCACCATTTACTTTGCAACCCTGGGAAAGCCACTTTAACACCATTTTTGCAGAAGAAACCAACACTTAGAGAGGTGACCATGGAATAACATTCTATGCCTGTCACAAGGACTCAATGAGGAGAAGGAAGAGAAGGGAGGGTAGAGGGAGGAGGGGCAGGAAGAGAATGGTAATTGAATCCTTCCGCCATCATTCTTCAGCTATTTAACCTTAGAAAGGTTGTTTAGTATCTCTGAGTCTTACTTTCCTTCATCTGTAAAATGAGATGATATCAGCTCCTGGATAACACTGTGGTAAATGTTTTGAAGTGGCTACAGTGAAAGTCTAGCTCAGTAGTTGGTATGTAATAGGCCCTCAATAAGTAGTCTGTGTTATTATTCTGCAGTGAGCTTATCAAATCCCTAGCCATTATTCACGGCTCATTCTATGCCATCCATTCTCTGATGCTTTCCCTTATGCACTCTGCCCACAATGATAACTACAGTGATAAGTCTTTCCTCTGAATTTCATATCACTTCACTTTTTTTTTTTAAAAGCCAGCTTGTTCTTCCAAAGTAATTGAGGCTTTTATAAAACAAGACTTACAAACTTCTTTTTAACACATACTATTTAATACATCATACTCCCCTAAAATGTAGACCAAAAAGATTTAGTAATTTTTAAAATTAATAATTATATGAAATGAGAAATGTTTCATCAACAGAATCTGAAAAGGTAATCTAAATAGTAGTGGAAAAAATAGTGTTTTTTGTTTCTCACGGTAGTTTTCCTCTTCATGTTGACTGTCCATAATTGTAAATAGCACCATCTTCCTCTGGAGGATATTAAATCCTCATAAACAATAAGATACTCACATTTTGGGGGGTGCCTGGGTGGCTCAGTTGGTTAAGCCTCTGACTCTTGATTTCAGCTCACGTTATGATCTCATAGTTCATGGGTTCAAACCCTGCCTTAGGCTCTGCACTGACATTGCTGAGCCTGCTTGCAATTCTCTGTCTCCCTAGTTCTCTGCCCCTCCCCCACTCATGGGTGCATGCACACACACACTCTCTCCCTCCCTCTCTCTCAAAATAAATAAACTCAAAAAAAAGGTATTCACATTTTTGGTAAGAAAAAGATGGCTTAACATCCAAGACAAGCATCTCAATCTGGCCAAAAAAGTATCACATTCTAATATCTGCTCAGTTGTTTTCTTCCTTATTTACTTTCTCATTGTAAAAGTAATATAAGAGGCACCTGGGTGGCTCAGTTGGTTAAGCACCCACTTCGGCTGAGGTCACGATCTCATGGTTCATGAGTTCGACTCCCGAGTCAGGCTCTGTGCTGACAGCTCAGAGCCTGAAGCCTGCTTCGGATTCTGTGTCTCCCTCTCTCTCTGCCCCTCCCCCACTCATGCTCTGTCTCTCTGTCTCAAAAATAAATAAATGTTAAAAATTTTTTTAAGTAATATAAAATTATAGTAGAAAGTTAGAAAACTATGGAAAAAAATAAGAAAATACAAATGTTTTGTTATCCGTTTCCC
This sequence comes from Lynx rufus, assembly GCF_022079265.1. NCBI lineage: Eukaryota > Metazoa > Chordata > Mammalia > Carnivora > Felidae > Lynx > Lynx rufus. The sequence continues at coordinate 181,987,403 of NW_025814823.1, forward strand.
CAGAACTAGTCACTATTAACATATCCTTGTATGTCGCTCTCACCTTTTTCTTAATGTTCTGTGGTACATTAAAAAAAAAAAAAAATCGGAGCACCTGGGTGGCTCGCTTGGTTAGGTATCAGACTCTTGGTCTTGGCTCAGGTCATCATATCCTTGTTCATGAGTTTGAGCCCTACACTGGCCTCTGCACTGACAGCATGGAGCCTGCCTGAGATTCAGTCTCCTCCCCTCTCTGTCTCTCCCCCTGACTTGTTCTCTGTATCTTTGTCAAAATAAAAGAAATAAATAAGGCTATATGTACTTTTGAAAAATATTTCCATATTCTTATATGTTCTTTAAAAAGATACATTTTTAGGGCTATATAATACTTCAACATTTTGATGTTATTAAACTCTTAAAGGTAAATGACTATTTTCAAATTGCCCTTATTTTAAACGATTCCTTAGATAATATCCTTCGAAATATATCTGGCTGTCCAATGATAACTCTTAGCATAAAATGTTAAATGGGTAAGAAGAGGTTTCAAAGTTTTAAGTCTCTTCAGTTCCTCAGCACTATGCATTCCCGTCAGTGATTGGTGACCCCCTCCCCCCACACCACACACTTACCAACACCAAGGAAATGAATTTTTTAAAACCTTTCATAATTTTCCTAGAAGACAAATGCTGGTATAATACACTTTATGGACTTTTAAAAATATCCCGCTTAATTCTGAACAGACAATACCAGTGCTCTAGACATTCTAGTTTCTGCTCAGCTTACAAAAATGACTTCCAAATCAAAAACACTGCACTTGTGGAATAAGGAGGTGCTAAATTCATTACATTAATTAAATAAGTGCTAAATTAATTAAGGAAGACATTTGACTGACATGGCTCTAATGCTATGGTGACTGACATAAGCAAACCAAAGTCAGCCTGTAAATAACTCAACACTACGAAATCAAAATGCTAAGGACAACCAATCACCAACAGCTGATTAGGCTTTCAGCTGTAGCCCATCAATCATTTCCTGACCTTGCTTTAGGCTTTTGACTGTGAAAGTCTCTCCCTGAACTCCAGCCTATGAAGTTCTCCTAACCACTTCCGCTTTGGCACTGCCGATTTAAGTTGATTTTTACTCAAACTCTTACGCCTCAGTTTATTTTTTTAAAGTTCTGATGTCAAAGAATCGAAGGAGACCCCCAACAATCCCCAGGAGCAACAAGAAACGAGAGGTAAGCTACCTGTTCAGCCTCTTGAGTTTGCTGATTTCTTGCTGCTTCGGGCACCTACAGAGGTGATAAGAACATCCCTCTTAGATGCTCCATCTGCAGCTTCTATACTCGGAGCCTCAGGACTTCATTTGGGCATTTCTTCCCCTACGGTGACCCATTGCACTACTTCTGGAAATCAGACCTAATAGACCAGCCCCAACTTAGAAACGCCCAGCAATCCCAGGTCTGACTGGGTCTGACTTAAAAACCGGATTGGGTCCGGGCTTGGGCTGGGGGCAGGGCCAGTGGGAGGGCTCAGGTGAATAAAATTTTGTTTTAAAGCTGGACAAGTAGGTAACCTTACCAAAGATAATCTTCAATTACGGTGGCTTCAGTGGAGAATTTTTAACCACCTTAGATAGGATTATCCATTTACGAACTGCCCTAGAGAAAAGGTGGTCTCAGCCAAGCACTCAGTATAAAGAAGAGACAGAAAAAAATTGCTTTTTCCTCCTCTGTACTTTCTGGGGACCAGGAGGAGAACTCACTGGGGCACCCCACCTGGAACCTGCAGATGACGTTCTGGGAAAACCGGTAGTCTGCAAAGGATAAGAATAAATAACAAACTCAGCTCTCTCAGATTTCTACTTATGGTACCCAGTAGAGAGAAGGTAAAATTTCATGTCTCTTCCTTTCCAAATTCAGATTGGCAGGAAAATATTGACTATTGATCATTTCTTGACCAGGAATAGCTACTGCCTCATTTGTCTAATTTTGTGTCCCAGGAGCTTGGCTTAACAACCAACCATCACGTTGGGGTGGGGGTCCCAAAAATACATCTATATGGAGATGTGGGTTGCACTACATTTGTAGCTGGGGTCCTAACAAGTGTTGCCAGCTCTCAGGGGAATTGTCTAAGTATTTCTTTTGGTTATCTTTGGAAATGGCTCTGCATCTTGGGAAGGTAGTACCTTCTGCACCTTCTCTGGGTCACCGTAGGGGTGACCTTTCTTAGGTCTTCATGGGGTTGTTCAATACAACTACGAATATTTACTGTTGCTCCTGGCTGGCACCTAACAAGATATTTGAAAGGATTTTTTTTTCTTTTTTCTTTTCTTTTTTTTAAGTAGCTCTACAATCAGAAGTGGGCCAAATTGGAAGCTGATATTAAGATCCTGATAGGAACTATTTTTTAGGACTTTTCCTCAAAGCTAAAATGAAAGAAAGTATGTACCCAGAGGAAAAGAAAAACATTCTGAGTTCATTGTAGAAGGATTTACCAGACCATTCTGAAGAAACACAGCTCTAAATGTAGAATATAGGGATCTTTTGATTTCAATCTTAGTTGAAGATCTTCTTCTTGATATAAAGAAGCAAATTGAGGATAATGTAGTTTGATAGCTGGGCCAGCTTCTGGATATCATTCCGGTTGCAACCCAGTTCTTTGAGGACTTAAAAAATGTACTTGTCTTACAAATTGAGTCTTTTTAAGAACAGAAATGTGGCTCTAGAAACAATTCAAACACCACCTATCCCTTTTGCCAATCCCCAAACCTCCCCTATTCATCTCAAAAGGTTTGCACATATTGTGAAAGATCTGGATTTAAGAAACAAAAGCCTTCCTTGGAGAAATTTGCATACTTTCCCTGTGCCTTTGAGATAAAAGTATTCTACCTGGTCTTCTCTAGGAACCCAGAGCATTCTCTTGATATGAAACTTCAAGGAGACAATTCTTAGTGTGTGTGATGGGGGGGGGGATGGGGAATAAAAAGAGAAAAAGAAAGGAAATAAAGCTATATGGAAATTAGGGGAATAAAAAAATTTAAAAGCCTTTCCACAAACATTAGTAAAAGCTTAAGCCATCTGAGCAGGTAACTTTAACTCATTCTATTCGCCAGAAACACAATTTGGATTCAACTCTCCTTTTATAAACTAGTGAGTTTTCCATTATCATACTTTTCTCATTGCTAGTACTTTATTTTTTTTTTTAATGTTTGTTTATTTTTGAGAGAGACAGAGAGGCAGAGCACGAGCAGGGGGAGGGGCAGAGAGAGAGGGAGAGACAGAATCCGAAGCAGGCTCCAGGCTCTGAGCTGTCCGCACAGAGCTGGACATGGGGCTCAAACTCACGAACCCAAACCATGAGATCGTGACCTGAGCTGAAGTCAGATGCTTAACCTACTGAGCCATCCAGGTGCCTCTCTCATTGCTAGAATTTTAAAATGAAAGCTTTAAGATCTCTGCATGTGTCTATGTTACATGCATCTATGTATGTGTGTTATAGATTTGTGATATTTTTCTACCTCCAGATGGCATTGCCAAAATTGATTTGTAAAGACAAACAAGCATTTATATAAATCAAGAATACTCTCATAAATATAGAAACTAACCCAAATGATTTTCAAGTTCGTGTGATCTAGGATAACGTTTGGTAAATAAACGCTGATTTAAGTTTGTTGGCTTAAGTAAAACAGGCATGTCTTTAGAGTTATCAGCATTGGATATAATAATACTCTTATTCTACCTAGATTTATTGAAAGTCAGTCTTATGCTGTCTCAGTTACAGAATTTGTCAACAAGAAAAATAACAGATAACAAGATGAAGGTTAGACATTCAATATCATAAAATTTTCATAAATAATCTAAACATAATTGTTAACAAGGTATGTAAGTAATGAAAAAGTCTATAAACCTACTTTTCAATAATATTTATGCTTATGGTATGTCTACTTAAAAAGTAGTTTCCAAAATCTTTTTGGTAACTGAAAACTTTAAAAGTATACCGAGTTAGGTTAAATATTGGATATTCATTGAATATCTAGTTTCCAAATAAGATAAAATACTGAAACATTAATTACTGAACATAGGTTTATCTACTTTTGGCTTCCTTTATTGGTGACTCCTGGTACTTTTACAGTCACACACAAAGCAGTGAAAATTTTGAGTTGCCCAGTACACATATTCCGGGCTGAGATGTAACAAGGCAATGCCGTGCCTTCTTTTTTCAGTGCTCATATTATAAACAAGTCCTTTTCATGGTCTGTTTGGTGCCACGCTATTTTACATTTTTGTGTTTTTTTCTTGCTGATTTTGCTGTTTTAAATGACCCCCCCAAGCACATAGTTAAGTGCTACCTGGTAATCCCAAGTCTAAGAAGGCTGTTATGTGTCTTATGGAGAGAATACATGTGCTAGGTAAGCTTTGGTCAGGCAGGAGTTACAGCGCTGTCGGCCATGAGTTCAAAGTTAATGAATCAACAACATATATTAAATAAGATGTCCTTAAACAGAAACACACATAAAACAAGGTTACATATTGATCTGTTGATTGGCTGATGAAAATGTTGGGACTTGAGGCTTGCACTTATCTAATCCTGTATTTCCCCTAGAGGCAATGGTTCTGTACTTGCTAATTCAGTGTTCCCAGCAACTTCACAGAACATGACTGCCACAAATAAGGAGAATCAACTGTTATATTTATTTCCCCATGTTCTTGATATTTTATTCTTTGTATGATTATGGCCCTATATTCTTACATTCTTTATTAGGATGCCTACTTTTTTTTTTAAGTTTTTTAAATCTTTATTTTTGAGAGACAGAGAGACAGAGTGCGAGCAGGGGAAGAACAGGGAGAGAAGGAGACACAGAATCCGAAGCAGGATCCAGGCTCTGAGCTGTCAGCACAGAGCCCGAAGCGGGGCTTGATACCACAAACCATGAGATCATGACCTGAACCAAAGTCAGACACTTAACTGACTGAGCCATCCAGGTGCCCCTAGGATGCCTACATTTATAACCCATTTTCTATGGAGTTGAATATGGTATGTAGGTACACAACACACACACACACACACACACACACACACACACACAAGCAAATATCCATTAAAATACCTCACTTATAATATTTTGACTTATTTATAATTTATATTATGTATGATGATATTTTATTTATATTAAATTGACCTTTTCACAATGTATTTTTAATCTGTTGGTTTTTCAGTCAAATGGGACTCACATATTATTACTTCCCTTATACAGGGATATCTCATTTTATTGTGCTTCATTTTACTGCACTTCACAGACAATGCATTTTTACGAATTCAAGGTTCATGGCAACCCTGCATTTAGCAAGTCTACTGATGCCATTTTTTCCAATAACATTTGTTCATTTCACGTCTCTGTCAAATTGTGGTAATTCTTGCAATATTTCACACTTTTTCATTATTATTATATTTGAACTGTTTCAGTCTCATGATAAAACTTTAATGGATGACGAGTTGCTTCTTGTGGAGGAGCAAAGAGGCTGGTTTCTTGAGATGGAGTCTACTCCTTGTGAAAATGCTGTAAAGATTGTTGACATGACAAAAAAAAAGCATTGAGATTATTGTATCATTAACTTAGTTGATAAAGTAGAGGTAGTGGTAAGGTTTGAGAGAATTGACTCCAAGTTTGAAAAAAGTTCTACTGGGGGTAAAATGCTGTCAGAGTCACAAGCCACAGAGAAATTGCTCAGGAAAGAAAGAGCGCAGCAAACGGCATTGTCTTATTTTAAGAAATTGCCACAGCTACCCAACCTTCAGCAACCACCACCTTGATCAGTCAGCAGATATTAACATCGAGGCAAGACCTTCCACCAGCAAAAAGATTATGACCCACTGAAAGCTCAGATGATGGTTAGCATATTTTTTTAGCAATAAAGTATTTTTAAATTAAGATATGTCCTTTTTTTAGACATAAGGCTATTGTACCTTTAATAGACTAATGTATAGTGTAAACATAACATTTATACGTACTGGGAGCCCAGTAAATTCATTTGACGTGCTTTATTGTCGTATTTACTTTATTGGGGTGGTCTGGAACTAATCCTACAATATCTCCATATTTTCTTAACACCTCATTAAAGCGCTTGTTCTATTTGTTAATCCTGGCTTACATAGTTCTAATGATACAAAAAACCTCTGCAGACCACATTTATTATTTTTTGTAACTGTTTTGTAATAGTAAACTAAGCTATTCAAAGATATTCCACTCAATTTTCCAAATGAGCTACTCAAAAATTTAAATAGCATTTTATAATTACTTTTCTTATTCTATGTTACAAATATCTCATTGATTTATGTACTCCAGGACTCGAAAACCAAAATCTACATCCAATGATAGTTGGCAAACATCGGTAAGCATGCTATTCACACTTCAGTATAAGTGACAACAGGATTTAACAAAAGTTTCATAATTTAAAATTGATGTAATTAATTTACTAGATCATAGCTTATCATATCATATTCTTCATAATAAAACTTAGACTTTCTCTAGAATAATCCCATACTTTTACTTGTTCAAAATATTTCAATTAGTGGATCAGTATCTGGAATAACAGACTGGACTAAAAATTAAGGCTTTTCTCCTTTTTAGCTATGCAAAGATGAGCAACCTCTTGGGACCTCAGATTTCAGGATTAAGAGGACTTTAGTTTTATTTTAAATAAAATAATTTACATTGAGAAAAAATTTTAAATGTAGTACATGACATGTATTTAATAACTGTTCCTATCTACATTTTTAACCCTTCATAACTGTTTTATTAAAACACCACACACACATTATATATTTGTTCTGGTTACATAAGCTCTATTTTAGTCTTTAAATTTCCAAGGAAATATTTTGTGAAATATATAATGTTGCATGACTATATATTGGAGAATTTGGAATATTTAAAGAAAACCTGTGGTAAATCTCACGATGTTAGCAGGCATCTCAGGTATATAGTGTCGAAAACAAATATCTCAAAATGCTCTCATCTTAAAGGTTAGATGTTAAGTATTAAAATCTGTTTCTATGCTGGCAAAAAAGGAAAAGGAAAAAAAAAGCTCTGTGTATTACTTTCATCATGGTGCTAATAGTTTCAGTGCTTACACAGAAGTGCATTTTAAACTAGAGGGGAAAAAAAGTTAATCTTATTTTTAAGACTAGGTCACTTATATATTCAGTACATACTGATTATTACAAAACCTTTAAATGGGAAGCAAAGTGAAAAATGTCAACTTGTATTCCACTGATAGGGAATTAAATCCACACGTCACCCACTGCAGGATATGTTGCTGAAAACACAGCCTTCGTGTAGATCTGTTAATTATCCCAAAATTTCTACCTAAAGTAGGGTTTCAATTTATTACTATCAAAAACTGAATAACATTGGTTCTACCTAGCCCTTACCAATGGCATTCTTTCAAAAGATCAGGGTTTTTCTCATGATTTTTAAGTTCTTTTATCTTCATTTTGTAAATAGTGAAAAATAGTCAAAAACCCCATATTTTTAGTGACAACAGAATCACATCTTGTATCTCATCCTAGCCTGGTTGAAAGCATATATGAGTGTCTATGAGAACTATGAGAATCTACATTTAAATCTAATGTTTTCTATGAATTCAACAGGGGGTAAAACCATTTTATACACTAATTCCAGTTGAGCAAAAGAAGTTGCATAGAAATTTTTAAGGCACTGATCTACTAACTGAAATATTTTGAGCAAGCAAAAATATGGCATTATTCTTAAGAAAGCCTATGCTTTAGTATGAAGAATATGATCTCATAAGCTATGATCTAGTAGTTAATTACATTATAATAAATATATGTATTGCCTCTTATGAGGAAGGAGAGTAGTATTTAAAATTTCAGTAATAAGCCTGAGTGAAAAGAAAAAAATTTAAAAAGCCAGAGAAAGTATGGATGGGAACTAAAAACTTGGACAAACACTGGTTTATGCTTACAAAGCCCATTGCCTAGTTAGGCTACTCTCATTTATTCTATCAGGGCTGGACATGACACTTTAAATTGAACAGCAGATGGCAGAAGTCTTATGAAGTTCTTTGCTAAGTAGGTAGGTATTTCTTGAAAACAGGTTCAATAGAATGTAAACTACAGTGCCAGATAGTTAGCATGAAGGACTTGAGAAAGTGGACAGCAGTTTTCTGCAAGCCAAGCCCTGTCTCATAGACTGGATTATTTAGCCAGAATTCAAAACATTTGTGGTTGCAAGAGTCAATTATCTTTTTTTTTTTTTTTAGTTTTTATTAATGTTTTATTTATTTTTGAGAGAGAGAGAGAGAGAGAGAGAAACAGAGCGGGAGCGGGGGAAGGGCAGAGAGAAAGAGGGAGACCCAGAATCTAAAGCAGGCTCCAGGCTCCAAGCTGACAGCACAGAGCCCAATGCGGGGCTCAAACCCACGAACTGTGAGATCATGACCTGAGCCGAAGTCGATGCTTAACCAACTGAACCACCCAGGCGCCCCAGCAAGAGTCAATTATCTTAACTAAACGATGGCCAGACCTAATGAGAGCACTGAGAAAATTCAATGAGTTTCCAGTCCGGCATGCTAAGCAAATCACTTACATCCTAAGATTTGCTTTTATTATCAACGTGGTTCCTAAAATCATGTAGCCTTTTCTCTCTTCCTACATTGATACAATAGTCCTCATTTTCCATTTCCCTGACAATCATGTCCCAAAGATCCATCATTTCCAGGAAACTGAGTCAGAGAATTATATTAGATGATAAGATTAGGAGGATGAGCAAGAAAGAGAAAAAGAGGGAATGATCATTGAAACTAACAAGGTCAAGAAAACCCTCTAGGAACCTGAAATATGGGCCTTACTCTTCATGGTAGGCTCTATTCTTCCAGGTCTGGCTCCATCTAACCTACCTGCAGTGTTCCAATCTATGACTTGCTCTGGAAGAGGATAAATGGGTTACATAGGATATATCAGAGTCTTAGGTCTGTTTCACCATACCCCTTCCCATTTCTGCCAAAATTGACAACTCTACATATAGAATGGATTTCCTAAGTACTCAGTGATGTCTCCTTAAGAACCAAAACAATGATGGACCCACGTTTCCAAGAAAAAAAGTGGTACTAGGGGATATTTCTAGAAATAGATAGCACCTAATCTATGTGCTAGGGTCCTTAAAGTCAGAGATGTACTCTAATAAATTCAAGCCTTCCTTACACAACCCAGTTTGGATCTGACCTCCAAGACACTAGGAACAATTATGCTTCAGAGATAGTTAAAGTGTGCTGAGCATTATCCCACTGAGTGCCTTTCTCGCAATCTAAAAATAGTGTAATCCAAAAAGAAGTCACCATTACCCTAATAGAAGATTCCCTCAGCTCAGACCACATAACCAAGAAAACATATGGGGACAGCAAGAAAAAAATGTGGAAAACTAGTCGTGGTAGAAAGGTAGGTTTCAGACAAATTGCTTGGACTTCAGTTTCTCTACCATCAAAATGGAGCCAAAACTGCAGATAACATTCATTTATCTCTATGTGTCTAAGTACCATGCTAAGTACCTAACTGCATCATCTACTTTACTTCTCACTACAGCCTCATGAGATTCCCATCCAGGCATAATATTATATGCTCTGTAAGTACTTTCCAAAGTCACTGTTCCAGCCAGGCTGTCTGATTATTGCATTATGCACATCCTCTTCATCAAAGTATCCACATCATCAACCTTGCCCGTAAACCCATTCTCACTTACTTCACCACCTAAGAACTTCCCTTTACTTTCTGCCTCATTTTCACAGGAAAAAGAAAACTAAAAACAAAACAAAACAAAACAAAAAACACAAATAAAATCTGCTAGAAATAAAAAAAAAAGGATAGAAAGGGAAGAAAGAAGAAGAAGAAAAAATTTAATCCAGATACCTTTTCCTTTTATCCATCTAGTCACTCATTAAGTCTCTATCTTAACTGTTCCCCTATCTTATCCTTGGCTATAATATCTGCATGAATACTCAAATTACTAAAATTATTCTATAACTGAGGTTTTAGCTAAGTCAGATGATCCATCTCCAAATTAGAGTTGCAAAATGTATTTTTAATTGTCCCCATAGAACCCTTTAATTTTCTCACCCCCAAAGTGCACTGTCTTGCTGAGGTGTGACCTGTAAAAATATAAAAAGCAAGATCTGAAAAGCAAAAGACTGGAGAAAAATGCATGCAGAAGGCCTAAGAAAAAGCCTTAGGAAGCCCTTTGATATATGGTGCTAGATGCTGTAGAAATATATTGAGAATACCAGTTCAGGAGCAATAAAAACACAGAGGATTTTACTAGGAACATCAGAAAGGCTTGCTGGTTTCCTTTTTGCTTGTTGTCTTATGGCATGTATAGATTAACAACATTAAACAGATCAAGGGGGCCAAGTTTTTCTTTCAATGCAATGCTATGTGGCCCAACTGACCACAAACATCACCTTTTATTTCCATGTGTACGTAGCAAATATGAAAAGTCTGATGACCAAATTATTTGTAGAAGCCAGGGGATAAGGAGGGGGTACCAGAGGGGAGATACATGACTGAAGAATTGTAGTCATTCAATTGGGTTGGAAAAGAGAGACAGACAATAGCAGATTTCAGAGAAAGAAAATGACAGGACAAATTACTTTTGTCCCTAAGGAAAAAAAAGAAAAAAAAAAAAAAAGAAGCCAGTTTTTCTACACGGAGCTGGAAAAGCCCTATTTTGTGCTCTGTATCAAAGCACTTTGGTCAACAATACAAACAACATGAGGCAGAGCAAAACACAAAATTGTAGCTATGATTCCACTCACCAAAAGGGTAGATCTTCAATGTGCAATTCAGCTGGCTTTACAGGACTGCTCCACAGCAAAGCCAAGCAACGAAGCAAGCCCCAGTCTTCTTAGGCAATAAAAAGCTGGATGTAACTGTTAAAAAAAAAAAAAAAAGAGAGAGAGAGAAAGAAAATAGATAAGATTCAAATGAGCACATAAAAAAAAAGAATAAAAATGCAAATAAATACTATATCTCCTCAAAATGTAGGAAAGTTGGAATTAGGAGCTAAATAAGCTAAATTGTACACCTTACCCTTGAGAATATCTTTCATCAGAGAAATGTAAAATATGGTTATAAAACCTATTAATTAAATCAGTCATTTTGACTATGGCACACCATTATCGTTAAGATAAAATTAACACAATACTATACCCATTCGTTATCCTTTAAATCTGATGCTGTTTATAATATAAACACTGAAATATATAGTATTACAATGGGAGGATAAGCACATCTTTCTAGCAATATACAGATTTGAAGCTTGTTCTTTACATTTACAAATGAATTATTTCATCTTTAAATATAGTTTACTCATCCATACAATCTAAGCATTATTTTGCCAACCTTTAAATTCAAATACTTGCTAATTAGTACCATGGTCAATAGAACGCAGGAGTAATATTATATCACAGGAAAGTCCCCTGACTCCAATATAACTTGCTTTGGGCAAATAACCTAAGCTTTCATCATCTAAAATGGGGATATAATAGCACCTATTTCATACAAATGTTGTGATGATTAAACATAAAAATCCATCAAAAGCACTTAGTACAGTGCTTGGCACATAGTACCATTTTAATACACATCACCTGTCACTATTGTCATTGTTGTTACCAACACTCCAATGTTATACCTGGAATGTCATCAACAGAGATTTTGAGCTCGCCTTCTAATGATGAACTCTTTTGAAAAATACAAACATGTCCTCTTCCCCCAAAAAAGTCCACATAATTAAATGAATGCACACTAAGATGTTTGCTTTTCATTATGTTCTCTTCTCCCCTGGCCAGTAGAACTGGGGCCATGAGGGAGGCAAAGAGTGATTTCCTAAGTTCACAAAGGGATTGGTGTTAGTGCAAAACAGAAAGAGAGGTCAACAAAGAAGGAATGACAACAATGGAAAACAAATAGCTTTAATCACTTAGTTTTGCTCAAGTCATTCTGATCTTGGACACTAAATGTGTATCTCTAACTGTAAAACAAAGGAGTCCTTCCTAAACCAGCATTTCTAAGGCAGGGTATTAGATCCTCTGGTGAGCTGGAGCTTCAGTCTGGCTGAGCCTATCTCCAGCTCCCATATAAGGCCACAGCCGGGTAACACACTCCTGGATACCCTCCTCACAAGAGCAAACAATATTTTCAGGCTGATGACTCTATCCTTCCTGACCACTCTGAAAATCCTCCCTGTCCTCCTCAAAGACTCTTGGAAATGTAGAATCAACATTAGGTGCCACCATACTGATCTTGCAGACAGTTAAGAGGGCTTGTCACAGTATAGTGGAGAGTATGGAATTTAAATCACAGCAGACCTGAGTTTGAACTGTGACTCTGTCACTAATCAATCTCATACCAGGTTCTTCAGACCCCCTGAGCCTCAGTCTTCTTAACTGTAAGATGGGAGCAGAGGAAGAACACCTATTAAATTGAGTAATAAGGAAAGAAAATATTTCTGGCACACAGTAGGCATACAACAAATGTTAATCACAATTTCTGCTTTCCTTGTTGTGCTATCTTCCTTATTTTGGTAGCTTTATAACCTGATTATAAGGGAATGATACAGAATATGTCTAATCAAGACTATGTCTTTAAAAGACAAACTGACAAGACCAGACAGAATCGTAAGACCTTATGTAAACTTGTTTTGTTTTTCTTTTCTTTTCTTTTTTCAAGTTTCAATTTGGCAATCAGAGCCCAGCAAAGCAATATGGTTCTTTGATTTCTTTCTTAGAAACTCTACAGCCTTTATTGTCTTTGTATCATACAACTTTAGCACTTAATTATATCCTACCTTGTAATAATTAGGTGTCCTTATAATCAAGTCTGTTTACTCACTTGTGCAGTTCTGATCCTTTAATCTCTCCAGAATATTAGTTTTTAATGGTATAAAAAGCCACAATTTAACAATTTTATTACTAAATAAAATTGTAAGAATATTTTGAAGAAGATTCACCAATGGGTTGAATCTAAAAATTACTTTCATAATTAGGAATGGCACAAAATCATACAAGTAAGCCTCAAAAGTACAAAGGAAGCTTCCATGCCTTTCCATTGACTAGCTGTGCAGCCTTGGGCAAGTCACTGAGCTTCATCTTTGGACCTGTAGATGAACCTACACTTGAGTCAGATACTTGTCTTAGCTAGCTTAGAAATTTACTGAAGAATTCTCTATAATAACAAGACTATAATAACAGCTATATATTTTAGGCAAGAGATCTGGTAGTTGCTTTGTTATTTTATATCATATTAATTATAAATTCAAAAGCCTGCTGCTGGAACGTAAAATTAAAACAGGTATAGTCAGTATACATAGTATATTCAGTACAGAGTAATGATAAACTTTCTAGGCTCAACAGTTAAACTGCTTGTGTTTAACTTGTGACGAAAACAATGAATGGCCATGCGGCCCAAGACAAGTTTTAATCTTCTGCATTCCTTAGAGTCTTAGGGATAATAATAATATCTAACTCATAGAGTTATTATAAAGATTACATACATAATTCACTTAATGAATATTCCATACTAAATGTTAGCTATTATTTTTATTTATTTTTATTTGTAAAATAGAATTATATCAAAATCCACTAATTCCTAACATATGAAACTCACCCCCTATTTTGTTATATGTATTATGGATATTTGTCAAATGGATAAATGGAAATTATTTTTTGATCAGTGTATGTCATTCATCAAATATTCAGTAACAAATGATGCATGCTTTAAGGCATACATTTATTGCCAATGTTACTATTTATTAGGCTTTCATCTGTATTACAATAGATCTGATAAGACATGTATTGATTGAACTTAAATATGTTATTAAATTATAATAAAACTAACAAACCTAAACTTAATTTTTTTTCTGAAATGTATATTTCTGTTTGACTTTAAACATGGGATTTTACATAACTACAATGAATCCTATATTTTCAAATATTTTTTTGTTGTATCATTGTAAAAAAAATTGTATAGTTAAATTAAAACAAACAGAAAAATCATTTGAAAGTACACTAGCCAGTGATAACTGCTGCTTACATATTGGTGGCCATCATTCTAGATATCTCTCTATAAATAAATTCACCTGGAATAGACAAAACTATGCATAAATAGGACAATGCCAGCCATCTTTTTTTATGCCAAGCCCTTTCCTACACGAGAAATGCACCTTCTAGATTACTGAGGCAGTTAATCTGTGTCTCCTTTTGATTCAATCAAATCATTTTAACTTTTCATTTAATGTTTATCAAAAATTTGAGAATTTAAAGTGAGCTATTTAAATTAACTAAATGTTCCTGACATCTGAGAAATAATTTAGGAACGTCTTACTTTGCATCTTTTAGATGGACTTTTCTATCATTAAACATACAAGTCAGAAAAATTAAGCAAATATCAGTCTCCCTATTCCATACAATAGGAAGTGCCACAAAATGAAATGATATAGACAAACCTATAAAAACCAGACAATAGGAATAAAAATTGCAAGATGTTGTTATTTTCATTCAAAGTACCAGTTCTCTTAATGGAAATTAAGTTTATAGGCTTAAAAGAAATGTTAACAATCTTCCCCTTAGATATAAAGAGAGTGATGGTACTGTGTGAGAAATGGGAGATTAGTAAATGCGAATGAACTGACTTCTTTCTAATGAATAAAAATAAAGATTTCAGAGACATAAAAATATGAGCATGTGAGTTCCATTCCACAAAACAGGAAATGAAATGATGAGTTAGACCGAATGACTTACAGCATGCTCAAGCCACTCTGATTTTTCTACTGTTCTTGTAACTGCTTAGGAACTGAAGCCTTATTCAAAAAAAAGGAATATTCTAAGTCCAAATAAAAGATCTCTCTATTCCTTAATTAGGAAATGTGATAATGGGACATTTAGACCAACAATAAGATAATTTTATAACACTGAAAATTATGGATTGATCTGGATATACTAAAACCAGTCAGCTAGTATCATTTACTTATTTATTTGACCAATACTTAATTGAGTGGTTCCCAAATATCAGAAACTACATCAACCCCTGGGTTTATACTGTCCAATAGGGTAGCCACCAGCTATGTGGCCATTGGCTATTGAGCACTTAAAATGTGGATAGTCTGCCACTAACAATGTGTAAATGTAAAATATGTATGTGATTTCACAGATCTAATATAAAAAAGTAAACTATCCCAGTAATATTTATATATTGGGGTACACACTGAAAAATACTATTTGATATATTGAGTTTAATTAAATATATTAAGAAAATTGAGTTCACCAGCTTCTTTTGACTACTTTTAATATGCCTACTAGCAAATTTCAAAGAACACATGTGGTTTGCATTATATTTCTGTTGGCCCTTCTCTAACTGATAACAATGGTTAATAAGGAAAACAAGTCTTTGTATTCATGTTTGTATGCTTATAGTAGGGTAATAATTCTGTTCAAGGACCCATGTCACATGCTGAGGAAGGTGCATTAAAGTATAAGGTGCATGCCAACCCCTGAAATTTTGCCATCTAATAACATGTATCAGAAAGACATGAAAAGTTACATAATCGCAAAGCTATTAAATCCACTAACCTAAAATATAACACTGCTTTATGCAGAGAAATCTTTCTAATAAAGTTATGGTTGTTCAGTACATCTCATTCCTTTTATCATGAGGGGAGCATTAGGCCAATCTGCTGTTCCAAACCTACTGCTGGGGTTGTGGATGTGTTCCTCAGGCTTCAGGAGAGCAACGAGGAGCTCATATTTTATTTGCTTTTAATGGCAAATTTGTATAGTGGATCAAGAGAGCGGCCTCATCACAAATGCTATTTGAAATTCACTGATATCCCCAAGCTAGCTAAGTTGGATCTTAGGAGGGAGCCAGGAGAAAACATTTCAAAACATCCGGAGGTCCCCAAAGCCTCCCTAAGGATCTGAAGGCCCACTGTGGTTGTGACAAATAGATTACAGAACTGTCAAATATATGTTAGGGATTAATTAGCAGAGTATTATCTTTGGTGGCTCTGACCAACATCACAAAGAAATTATCAGCAGCCATATAGTAACAACAAGGTGTGCTTAGAATAAATTTAAAATAACTTCTCTCTCTTTTTACGGTATGTTTTATACCCACCAAAGCCATTCCAGGCCAAAGAAGTCTTCTTTTCTCACTATACGGAATCTTTGAGTATTCACTCTTTAGGATAACATTTGAATTAATTTAAAACATTGTATCTCTCACACAGAGATTCCCACAATATGACAATGCCTGTCAAATCCAGGCATAATTTTGCTCAAAATAAATGGTTTCTATCATAGAGATGCACTACACCAATCAAAACACAATCATATTTTCAACATTCAAATGCAGGGTCTGTGGTCCAAAGCTTATGTTTGAAGGTTTCAATAAAAGGAAAAAAATATATAGAAATTTAAAAAGATACTCCATGTAATACCAATTCATTAAGCAATTTTGAAAGGGTCAAATCTTATTTTTCTTAAGGGTTATCTGATACAGAAATTACTGGGGTTTTATAAAATATGCACTCTGTCCCTGCTCATTTTCTGAATGAATAAATATGAGGCCAATTTTGTACAGAATCACTTCAACTTGAACTAATAATTGTGTATTACAGCCTAGCATGTTTCAGAGGGAGACATATAAAAAGGAAGGCAAAAGAAAATATTAAATCAGTCACTAATTATAATTAATTCATAGTCAGTTGAGGTTTATTTGCTTTGCCTAAAGTAAATAATAGAACTCATATGGAAGCCCAGAGTACAAGCGAAAGAGTACCATATCATATAACGGCTGTTTTTATTTGTTGAATAGCTTTTAGGATACAATAGACTGTTTTTCAGGATAAATTGGTGTAAGCAGAAACTTGTAGATCTCACCAGAAACTGAATCTCTTGCTGATTATTTCCTTTACTTTGAGGAATGTACACGGGTCCTTTTGAGAAAAATTTTAACTCATTAAGGAAAAATAAAAACTTGCTGAAACACATTGCTTGAGATTTGATTTATACTGAAACATTCTGGGACATTGGATTTGCATGGAAACATATAAGGAGATTTGTGAAATTATCGTCATCTCTTTTTAGTTATGGAGAGATGGAGAACTAACCCATAGAATAAGAATGCTTTTGAAATCGTAAAGAAGAGTCTGACCTTGGTATATGGTAGCCATCTCTTAACTGATGCTCCAACCTACTCAGTCAGTTTTGTGATATAGTAATTATCATATCTGATCTCTGTTCATGAGTAAACTGTTTAATTGTTCATATCAACTATCACCCACAATACCCTCCAATGGTTACTTGGTTATTCATCCTACTCACTCCCTGCTATGGGGACAGTGGAACCTCTTCCTGCTCACTCATGGTCCTACATCCTCACCACTCAGGGAGGATTACTCAAGGTAACACATAAACAAGTGATCAAGTGAGCCAAGCACCTAAAACTTTGTATCAACAGCCATCACCGGTGAGAGCATGGTCTGGAATGCTGAATAACCATAGAATACAAATAGCCATAGCATTCCACCAAAAGCTATAAAACTACAAAAGGAACCAAAGGAAAAATCTTGGGGTGTTCGGTTTATAAGGAATTTGGTTGCCAAATACATGGACAATGACCAGTGCTGTTCTATGATAAATTTTCACAGTAAAGACAAGTAGGAATTTGTTTTGCAAGAATCAATACAGCAATCCATCCCACTGGCATACAAACACTTTTGAAGCACTTTGTCAGCACTCAGTTTGAAATGATCAGTTTACTAAAACTTATAACTGATTTATATATTTCTATTAAGAATAACTGCCAGTGGACTTCTATTTGTCATCACATTATCAGCCATCACTATCTTTTACTTGGGGTTGGCTGAAAATAAGGAAATTGCATTTCTTTAAAAAATAGTTCATATTTATCCCCTCCACTAACAGTACTTATACAGAGGTGTGTACATATGCACACTTGTGCACACATACGTACATACACATCAACTCAGTACAGGTCATTAGAATTGGAAGAGATTTATTCCATATTCAGCACTTCAGAACCAGAGAATGCAAAAGGAGGGAGAGAAACAAGGAAATAACATGTGTTTGCAATATTTTGAAAATTAAAGATCCCATATACCAAAGGTCATACAGAAACAATTGTACTTTTGGATTTCCTAAAAGTACAATCATTAAATAGATGAAGCTGTTAGAATATTAAAATAAAAGGTTATGTGCTAAATTTTTAATACAAGTAATTTTAAATACAAGTAATGCTTGTTTTAATCATAGTGCTGTCAGATCTAATGGCATCAATAAAATCTGAGGATGCATATTCACAATCAAGTTCAGAGGTGAAATACTCATTGTATAAGGTGGTAGTAGAATCAATGCCTCTCTTGAAAAAGAAGAAACAAACAAAAAAAACAAAACAAAACAAAAACCAGGTTATTTACTGTGTTAGTATCACCAACCTGAACTCTGCCCGTGAAAATACATTTTTCCATTAAGTGTAAATAGAAACACCCTCCAAACAAGAAATCAGCATGATTACTACATTAAAAAACATAGATTTCCCCCAAATAGTTATATTAAGTAGCAAACAAATGTTTTATCCCTTGGCGTTAGCCTCCCCCAATTAATTAAAGATTGGCACAGTCTAAGAACTAAATTTATTTTCAATTAAAATAAGAATTCCGTATGTCATGATAATTTTTTGTTACTATTTCTAATGTGCAAAACAAAGGTTTGCTGTTAGCATTGAACATAGTAATCAAAACAAATCCTTTAATTTTCAATAACTGTAAGGATACTTGAAGAGTCGTTCTCCTCGCAAGGTACTACCTCAATGGTTAATCCTATTAAGAACTGAGCCATGCACCGCGACTAAATCCTCTGGGGAATTTGAGGCATCAAAGGCTTACTGCACACTTAGAAGGCAAGGACTTTTGTAAAGGGCTCTATTATATGAGGAACAAAAGAATACCACTTGTGTACTTAAATATCATCTGCTTTTCCTTCCAAAATACTCCATTTTTAAGTAAAGATATGTGATTTAAATGTATTTAGAGTTTAGCTTTTGGCACTACTCTCGTTTCTGAGTAGAAGTGCCATCTGTGGGCCCCATGGCTCACGCATAATGATATGCTTACAAGCTGCTTCCCTTTTCTGCACAATGTACCCTTTTCACTTTAACATACATTTTCCATAAATTTTTGAATAACAAATTGGGCTGAGGAAGTTTGTTGAAACGGGACAAGGGAAATGCCTGTAGGCTAGAAAGCGGTGATTTTACTCAAGAAATTGGTGCTATGGAAAATATCTACTCCACCTGCACCCACCCCGAAACATCTATCTTGAGCTGTGATCCTCTAAAATTGCAAATTAAAAACTTCTCCCCTCGAAATATTAGGTCTGTACATTAACTTGGGCAAAGAGCCCACATGCCTGCCATCCATTACACCTGCTGGGTGACAAACAGATGAGAGTCATCACGCAGACTCCCAATGTTTGATCTCCTGATATCGCCAGATGTCCCCCATTTACATTCAAACATAACCACAGTCAGTAATGCAAGTAGCCCGGCTGGCATTTAATAGGGGGGAAAAGTGGAATTCTAATCTGAAATCCTAACTATCCAAATCTTTCAGTGTGTGAACATATACACTATTAAATATGCTTCAATGTGTCTAACTTACTGGCTATTAAGAGAACTGATCTCATTGTAGGCAGGCGAGCTGGTATGGATGGGCAGATTTTGTACCATGTTTCAAGAGAAGACCCACATCTTTCCCCATTTGGCTCCCGAATTTTTAATTTAAACAACAAAATTTACCTTCACATTATCTGCTAAATTCTTAAGTACAGTAAGAAAAATCTTGCTTGTTTGGCTACATTTAGATACACCACTCACTAAAAGGCAAATTAGTAAATTAGGGTAAACAGACAACAAAAGTCAAGGAAGCCATGGAAACAGTAAATCTTCATTTCTTCCTTGCCTCCTTCCCTAGTCTAATAGTACTAGTGAAACAACTTACTGCTAAAATTCAACTGGAGAAATAAAACAAAAATATCATAGGCACAGATATCATGACATCTTCCGAATGAGTCTCCAAGGTTGAGACCCAGAAACTTTAATTTTTTTTTAATGTTCACTTTATTTTTTATAGAGAAAGAGAGAGAGCAGGAGTGAGGAAGGGGCAGGGAGAGAGGGAGACACAGAATCCGAAGCAGGCTCCAGGCTCTAAGCTGTCAGCACAGAGCCCAAAGCGGGGCTCGAACTCACAAACTGCGAGATCATGACCTGAGCCGAAGTCGAACACTTAACCAACTGAGCCACCCAGGTGCCCCAAGATTCAGGAATTTTAAAACACACTTGCTAATTTTCTTGAAATCCGTTCTAGACCTTCATCATGGTAAATCCTGCCAGTATATTCAGGAACTATTCATGAAAACATGACTTAACAGCTTGACTTTTTGAGACTTTCTTTCCATTCTTTGTTTCACACTGAAAATATTTATAGTGTGTCTACCCTGTGCCTGGCACTGGACGTTTGGTGTACAAAGAATCTGTAAGGGACAAGGTTTTGTCTCAGCAGTGTTGATACGTGGCTCTAGTACAGACAGCAGGCTCTCTAATATGAGGGCAGATAGATTCTTACATAGGAACCAAAAGGAATGAAAGAACCCAGGGACACTTTACAGAAAGGTACAACGTGTCCACCGATTGTACACTTCAGGCAGATCTGGGGAGGAAGAAACCACTAGACCTCCTACAAAAGATGTCAGCATCTATGCCCAGGAGGGGTTCTGACTCTTTTTAGGGGAAGGAGTTTGAATTTAAGCATTAAGGAGAAAGCTAGGAAGATTGTAACTTCTTTTTGCATCTTCTCCCTTCTTCTAGCTTCCTCTTCCCCCGTGATGAAAATATTCTGTTCAGCAAGGATGTCATTGAGCAGTTGCCTTGGACCCCCGGCACTCTCCCCGTCTCTCTGTTCCATCTTCCCCATATCCCTTATCGCTATGTGAAATTATTGTGTCCATTTGTTTATCCATCTCTTATCTGTCTCCCTACATCCATGCAGAGGCCTTGCTTATCATTCACCTGTCCCCAGGACCTAGAGCAACACCCAGTATGAAGTGGGTATCCAAATATGTGTCAAATGAAAGAATTAATGAATAAGATATAGTTATACTTTAAATTTCTTGATCCCTCTGTCACCAGACATGAATTGTTTTTCGATGTATGTTCTTGGATTTATAGTATTAGTGATTTTTTTCATTTGACATCCAACTTGATTCTCTTCTAAGATTATTTTGACCTATCTGCTATCCAGCTTTATTCACTGAGGATGTTTACACTTGGACTCAGTTCAGCAGGAACCCATTTTTATACAAACCTAATACATCTTCAGCCCATCTCTCCTATAATTTATAAAATATCCTATTGCCCCTTAGCAGGGACAGAATTCCAACCCTTATTCAAATCTTACACTACATACTAAAGAAGCACAACCAAAAAAAAAAAAAAAATCCCCTCAAAGGAAAAGTACCTGAGGAATTTCTGTCTCAAGGTCAAGGCAATAGAGGATAAACACAGGCCATCAATTCAGAATAAGAGGAATTAAACATTGAAATCATTGATTTAAGGCTTTTGATAACAATGGCAAAATATTAAATCGGGCTTAAAATTACTAAGTACTATCGGGTCGCTTTTACTTTAGTTTTTTCTTGAGCTGCTCAGCACATGTCTGCAATTTCACGGCACCTACTAATAGAAAGTGAGCTCAGAGTCTATTGACAGTTTCATGACAAGTCATACTTCACCTTCCATTGTCCAGTCTTCTTAGCTGTTCATTATCTTGACTGCTGTGCCTACGAGATAATGATACACTCTGCTTCTACCCCTGACTGGAACACATTTTTGCTCCAGGGTTCCTTTTAATTGAAACACACTGTCGGTATTACTGTTTTTGGTGCAAAAGTAAACACATTTAACACAAGAATTCAGTTTGTATTTGCTTCACCAATAGAAACTGTGTAAAAAGTCACCTGCCTCTAGAAAAGTGACTGAGTGATTCTTTGGAGACATTAATATTTTTACTCACTTCTTTTACTTTCATTACCATTTGTCACTCCTGGGGATGTGATAATCAATTATCCCTGCAAGAAAAAATATTATGACCATCCTTACCATTTCTCTGAGTGTCCCAAACCCATCTAGGAAGTATTGAGTAATGTTTCATCAACCCTTAAGCATAAAATTGACTGAAAATGCTTTAACTCTAAAAAAAGGGGTATAATAAATTGTGCCTGTTAAATTATCTGTGTCCATTGTAAATCCCATTAGGTAGCCGCCAACTGACTAGAACAGAATGGCCCAACTTCAGGAGTAGTAGCAGCTGAGCACGGCCAAGATGCTGCTCTTGCTAGCAGACATTCTGGGAATTTGAACTCTTTCGAGAAAACAAATGAATTCTTTCTACCAACCGATACATTTCCAACAATAACTACATGTATAAAGAGGATTAGGGTTTATTTTCTCACCATATGGCATCAAAAAAATAAAAAAAAGGATGACACACTAACCATATAAGAACCATGCCACATTAAACACTGTGCACGTCTTCATTTTTTCCCATTCAACTGCTACAATCATATGTCTGGTGTTAGAACTCTCACCATTCCTACTTCACAGATGGGAACATCTAGGCACAGAATTACTAACCATACTGTCCAAGGACATACCATACAACTGGCCCTTGAATGTGGATCTCATACCAAACCTCAGGTTCTCAGATACCACCATTCTATAATGCCTATTCTCTCTGAGTTCTCTGTAGTTAAAATATGGAAGCACTCCCAATGAAGTCGTCTAATGACTGTTGTGTATTCTTATATTCAAAAGTATATGGATTTAAATTTTGAAAATATAAAATGGATTCACAAACTACTCAAAGTTCAGGTTGACCTAAGATATGTTTGTTAGTATTCTTTCCATTTATACATTGTTACATGACTTGCCTTTTCTTATCACTGTGGTCAACACACTTTTTTTTTTTTTTCTTTTTTGCCTCCACATATTTGGGAAGGGGGAGAAGAAAGAAAGAGTATTTACTCTCTCTCCCAGGAGATTAACACAAATGTGTGTGTGTGACGGGGGAGGGGTCTCGGCATGTAAGAGAACATGGAAAGGGATTGATAATTTACCAGTCTTAGAAGTAAAATGGTTCTCGGGGCGCCTGGGTAGTTCAGTTGGTTAAGCTTCTGACTCTTGGTTTCAGATCAGGTTATGATCTCACCGTTTTTGAGTTTGAGCCCGCATTTGGCTCTGCGCTGGCAGCACGGAGCATGCTTGGGATTGTTTCTCTCTCCCTCTGTCTCTGCCCCTCCCCTGCTTGAGCTCTTTCTCTCTCTCAAAATAAATAAATAAATAAATAAATAAATAAATAAACATTAAAAATTTTGCTTTAAAAAGAAGTAAAATATGTTAAAATGCAAATGAATCTGCTGGGAAAATTTAGAATTTTAGATCACGAGGCTCTCCCTAAGAGATTCTGATTCAATAACCGTGAGTTAGGTCTAGGGGTGTCTGGGTGACTCAGTTAAGTGTCTGACTTCAGCTCAGGTCATGATCTCGCAGTTTGTGAGTTTGAGCACTGTGTTGGGCTCTGTGCTGACAGCTTGGAGCCCAGAGCCTGCTTCGGATCCTGTGTCTCCCTCTCTCTCTGCTCCTTCCCTGGTTGCAGTCTCTCTCAAAAATAAAATAAACATTAAAGAAAATTTTTAAAAAACCCAAAAAACTGTGAGGTAGGTCCAGAAACTGAATTATTAACAAGCAGCGACAAGTGATTCTATTAGATATTTCATACCTATGCTGTCCAATATGGTAGCGATTAAGCTTTCAAAATGCAGCTAGTCCAAAATGATGGGTACTGAATGTAAAAAAATACACACTGAATTTCAGACACTCAGTATGAAAACTAAAATATAAAATACTTTATGAATAATTTTTATGTTGATTACATGTTAAATTATAATGTTTTAGATATATTATTTTAATGCAATATATTACTTACAATATTTTACTTGCAATATATTACTTGCAATATTTTAATGCAATAATATTAATATATTAACATATAAGTTTAATGCAATATATTACTAAAATTGATCTCATGTATTTCTTTTTATCCTTTTTTAAAGTGTTGGTACTATACAATTTTAAATTATATATGTAGCCCATATTGATATTTCTATCAGACATTATATTTCTATGTGGACTTATTTTTCTTTTGGGCGACATTGGTTGATACATTTATTCCCATGAAAAGGTCATAAAATAATTCTAAGTAAAAACAAGGACCAATGTGCATATGATCAAAATTTTAGTATGTAAGATTTCTTTGAATACTTTTAGAAATCTGATAAACATAATATGCATCAGTCATTCATGAATTTATATATCAAATTTATGTTCTTTGTGAAAAAAAATAAACAACAACAACAAAGACACAAAGCATTCACTACCTTCGACCAGCACTCAACGATTATCAAATCCCATGTGTAGCCAGTGTTTGCTTTCAGTTATAAACTTCCTCAGAGCATGATATATTTATGTTTGTGTATTTGTATGTATGGACACTGTTTATATAGCCCACCACAAAGCATGACCTTTCATTTTCTGCCTCATCTGGCAGTAAAATTGTTAAATATAATCCAGTATTATTGTAATTGGCAATAACTGTATAAAGAGACAAATATATTTGTATGGGTGGGTGGCAACATAATAGTCCTTGTTCAATATTATCTCTATTGACCAATGTATTACTAATTCTAAAGAGCTGACATAAAGTTTCTGAAGTCAGCATCTGATGAATTACTACCTATACTCCTAAATTATCCATTATTATTCTACTAAAGTGAGGTCCATATATTTATTCCCACAGCATTTTATATGTTTTAATTATGATAAGCAAATTCCAGTCTTGACTTTCCTGACTGATATGCCATATACTTGTATTCTGATGATAGATTATAACAGAGGTCCCCAAACATTCTTAGTTCATGGTACCCTTAGTGTCTTGATAATAATTTTATGGTGCCTCTAGGACAAGAGAATTATGTAACAGTTTCAGTTATTCAGTAGTTAGGCCCAAACAGCTTAATAGTAGTAGTTTAAGCAGACATTACTGGCTTTCCTTTAAATATTTATAATATCTCATAGTTCCCAAATAAATTTGCTGAAGTTCACACAGTTACCTCAGCCCAGTTTGAAAAGTGTAGGACTACATAGTCTTAAATGGTCTAGAAGGTAAAAGGCAAAATTTTGTACCTTCTAAGGGAAAGAATACACATAATACTAATAGCTATTTAGAGCTGTGCTTCTTTTAACACATTTTTAATGTTTATTTATTTTGAGAGACAGCGTGCTAGAGAGAGAGCGAGCACCAGCAGGGGAGGGGCAGAAAGAGAGGAAGAGAGAGAATCCAAACAGGTTCTGTACTGTCAGTGCAGAGCCAGATGTGGAGTTTGATTTTACAACTGTGAAATCATGACCCAAGCTGAAATCAAAATTTGGACTGAGCCACCCAGGGGCCCCATAACACATTTTAATTACTAGAGTTTATAGAAAAAAAATATGTATTGTACCACTGGATAAGTGACATTTAACATAGGCATTTATCAGTCAATCAGTTGATCAGTCAATAAGTATTTATAGAATACCTATCACATATCCAACTCTTTACTCTCAAATAGCTTACATCCTGTAATTCATCTATAGCTGTATGTCAAGGTCATGGTTCTCCATATTTTTTAGAAACTGTCCATATGACTCAAATAAAAATCTCAAATGACTAGTATCAACTAAATTCTTCTATTTATTATATTTATTGTGATTATTATTCATTAACCTGTTATTAAAATTACTTGTGATAGCTAAGAAGTTCTATGAAATTCTGAAAATACAATACTTTCAACAAAATATTTCTCTCATTTTAACAGCACAGATAGAAGTCATATCTCAAACAATGATAGTCTCAACAAAAATTAAAAATTGATTTTCAACTTCCAGTTTCCTTTCTGGTATGTAAGTTCTTTAAAAGTAACCACTCTATTCTAACATCAAATAAAAATCTGAACAAACTGAAAGAAAGATCACATCTCTTCTTACATATATCAGAGAGTAAGGTCAAAGGTCAAACCACTGTCCTCAAAAATTAGAAAAACAGACAAGCAGATACAGAGAATCACAACTTACCAGACCAGAAACCCACAATAAGAAATTTCCATGGGAACCAGTGCCAGGATTAGAATATCTGACTGCAACCAACAAATTCCTGGAGGCTCAGTGTGGATAAGTCTCAGAGTTGAAAATTTCAGGGCACTCAATCATAAAGAGCCTCACACACCTTTGTGAGGTTTATCTCTAGGAGCTCTATCAGTTCTCACAGTGAATATAGGAGAAAAGTGTCTTTGGCTTCTACCAAGGGAAAATAAAAGGAACCATTTTGAAATATTGCAGGGCATTCTGTACTTCTTAACAAGGCCTGACCTCAAGAGAAAGTATTTTACCAAAGCTTAACCTGGTAGGGGTCTATCAGAGCCTAATTTATCTGTGGGAAGGGAAACAAACCAATTTTAGTCTCCTCTAGCCTCCCATGTAGGGAAAGAGAAATACCCAACTCCAGCCCTCACAGGCTTCCATGTGAACAGAAGGAAATACACACCTCCAGCCCTCTCTAGCCATCCTGTTCCACCTAAGATGGGAAATCTGAGAAGCACTGGTGAAATTCACAGCCTGAGTTTACAAAGACCTAATCACAGAACCATAGAACACACCCTCTCCCCTAAAACTCTACTGCTACACTAGTAAAGATCTATTTACCACAGTCCCTTTTATCCAGTACATTATGTCTCCCTTTAAAAAAAAAAAAGACATACTAAAAGGTTAGAAGATATTCAAGAGATTAAATAGACATCAGAACCAGAGTTAGACATGGCAACAATGTTAGAATTATTAAACCACAACTTCTTAAAATTATGACTTACATGCTAAAATTTTTCATGGAAAACATAGACAATATGCAAAAATACATGAATCAGGTATGCAAAAAGGTGGGCATTCTAAGAGAATTAGAATGCAATGTTAGAAATCAAAAACACTAACATAAATGAAGAATGCTATTGACTAGCTCATTAGCACACTGGACCCAACTGAGGAAAGAATTTCTAAACTTGAGGATATGACAGTTGAAACTTGAAGATTAAAAAGCACAAAGATAAAAGACTAGGAAAAATGATCAATAAATAAAAGAATATCTAAGAACTGGGGGACAATTAAAAAGGCATAACATACGTGTAATGGGAATAACAGAAAAAAAGAGAAAAGAAGAAATACTTGAAGAAACAATAATTAAGAATTTCCCCAAATTAATGTCACATACCAAACCACAGATTCAAGAAACTCAGAAAATACCAAACAGAATAAATGTCCAAAAAACTGCACTTAGACATATAATGTTCAAACTTCAGAAAATCAAAGATAAAGAAAAAATCTTGAAAGAGGATAGAGGGAAGGAAAAAAAAAACACTCTACCTATACAGGAGCAATAAGGATTTCATCCAACATCCCCACAGAAACCATTAAAGGATGAATTAGAGTGAAATACTTGATGTTTGAGAAGAAACAAAAAACAATATAGAATTTCATAATCCGCAAAATTATCCTTCAAATATGAAGGAGAACTAAAAACTCTGTCAAACAAAAAGTGAGAGAATTTGCCACCAGTAGACCTGCCTTGTAAGAAATGTTAAAAGAGAGAAACAAATGTTTCAGAGAGAAACAAAAAGATATAAGTTAGACACATGGATCTACATAAGAAGAAAAGAATTAAAGAATGAATAAATGAAAATAAAGTAAAAATTTAATATCCTTATTCTAAATTGATCAATAACAGTTTTTTCAAAATAATAATAGCAAAAATGTACTTATGTATACTTTTATGTATATATGTATATATGTATATATGTATGTAGTTTGTTCCTTATGTATATATACATATATATATACATATGTATGTATTTTGTTCCTTATGTAAGCTTATGTATAAGTAAATGAATGACAACAGTGACATAAGGAACTGGATGAAGGAATTAGAAATCTATATTTTTAAGGTTCTCACAATACTCATAAAAGGACATGGAGTTAATTGAAAGTGGACTTGGATTTTGTAAATGTATACTGCAAACTCTAGGGCAACCACTAAAAAAATAATGTGAAAAGAAAGTCACAATTAATATGGTAAGAAAGGAAAGGAAAGGAAACTATACAAATGTTCAATTAAAACCACAAAATGCAGAAAAATATTGAAGACAATAATAGAAATAAAGAACAACAGCAACAAATAGAAAATAACAAATAGAATATATATTAATCGACTATAGTAATCGTTACCTTAAAAGTAATTGGTCTAAATACACAAATTAAAAGACAGAAATGGTCAGAGTGAATCAAAAAATAAAAGCCAACTATATGGTTTTTACAATATGCATATTAAAAATAAATATGTGGAAAGATATACCATGTTAATATGCTAATCACAACGAATTCCCGATAGTAATATGAATTTCAGACAGAGGAAGAGAAGAAACCTCAGAGCAAGGAAGTTGCCAGGGATAAAGAAGGGTATTACATACTAATAAAAGGATCAACACGTGAAGTGTAGAGCAAGAGAGCATCAAAATACATGACAAAAACTGGTTAGAGCTGCAAGGAGATTAATCCACTATTATAGTTGGAGGTTTAACATCCTTCAGAAATGGACAGATCTAGCAGGCAAAAAATCAGCAGGGATATAGTTCAACTCAACAGCACTATCAATCAACTATATATAATGGACATCTATAGAATACTTCACTTAACAGGAGCAGATTACACCTTGCTCTCAAGCTCACATGGAACATTCACAAAGACCACATACTGGGTCACCAGCTAACAAATTTAAAAGAAGAGAAAACATACAATGTCTTTCCCCATACCAAAATGGATTTAAACTTGAAATCAGAACAGAAAGATATCTGGAAAATCCCAAAATACATGGATATTAAATAAGACACTTCTAAATAACACCTGGGTCAAAGAAAAAATATTAAGAGAAATTGAAAAGTACGGTGATCCTTGGACACCACACAGTTAGGGGCACTGGCTCCTCACCCAGTTGAAAATCATTATATAAGTTTTGATACCTTGAAAACTTAACTACTAATAGCCAACTGTTAACTGGAAGCCTAACATAACATAACATAACATAACATAACATAACATAACATCATAACATAACATCATAACATAATGTAATGTAACATAACATAAACAGTTGGTTAACACATACTTTCTGTATTATATCTATTATAATCTGTATTCTTACAATAAAGTAAGCTAGAGAAAATAAAGTGTTATCAAGAAAATCATAAGAAAAAACACATTTGCAATATTGTACTGTATCTGTCAAAAAAACAAAATATCCACATATAAGTGGATCTATGCAGTTCAAACCTGTGTTGTTCCAGGGTCAACTTGATTTTGAATTACATGAAAATGAAAATGCAACTTATCAAAATTTCCAAGGGCAACAAAAAATGTTTAAACTAAAATTTGTAACACTGAATGTATATATTAGAAAAGAAGAAAGATCTAAAACCAATAATCTAAGCTTCCTTAGGAAACTATAAAAAGAAGAACAAATAAAATTCTAAGTAAACAGAAATAAATAAATAAATAAAATTAGAGCTTAAATAAATACTGAAAATAGGAAATCAGTAGAGAAAATCGACTAAACCAAAAGCCTGTTTTTTTAAAAAAATCAGTAATGTCAGTAAGTCTCTAGCCATGCTAGCTAAGAAAATAAGAGAGAAGACCCAAACTACTAACATTAGAAATGAAAGGGGATATCATTACAGATCCTATGGGCATTGAAAAGATAAATAAAGCAATAATATGAATAACAATATGCTCCCAAATATGATAACCTATATGAAATGAACCAATCCCTTGACAGGCACAATCTACCAAAACTCAGACACACATGAAAAATATACAGTCTGAATAGATCTATGTTACAGAAACTGAGTCCATAATTAACAGCCTTCCAACAGAAAACTCCAGGCCCTAATAGATTCACTGTTGAATTCATTAAAACATTTATGAAAGACATTATACTAATTCTCCACAATCTTTTACAGAAAATGTAAGCAGAGTAAGTACTTCCTCACTTACTCTATGAGGCCAATATTACCCCAATACAAATATCAGACAAAGACGTTACAAAAAAGAAAAGTACAGTCCGATATTGCTCATGAGCATAGATGCAAAAATATTCAACAAAATATCGGCAAAATGAATCCACAATGTATAAAAAGAATAGTATACCACATGAAATGGGATTCATCCAGGTATGCAAGGATGGTTCAATATTCAAAACCCCATTAGTTTAATCTCTCACACTGATGGATTAAAGAAAAAAAATCACATGATCGTATCAATAAATGCAGATAAAGCATTTGACAAAATCCAACATTCATTCATCATAAAATCAGCAAACTAGGAATAAAGTAGAATTTCTTCTACTTGACAAAGAATATCTACAAAAACCCTACAACTAATATCATAATAATGGTGAGAAACTTGAAGCATCCCCACTAAGATCAGGAACAAAGCAAGAACATCCCTTCTGACCATTCCTTTGGAACGTCATACTAGAAGTCTTAGATAATTCAGTAAGACAAGAAAAAAAAAAAGTTCTATAGTTTGGAAAGGAAGAAATAAAACTTTGTTCACTGATGACATGATCATCTATGCAGAAAATACAAATGAATCAACAAAAAAATCCCTAGGACCAATAAATGATTATAGCTAGGTTGCAGAATATAAGATTAATATACAGAAGTCCATCATTTTACTAAATACCAGCAAATAATAACTGAAATTTGCAATTAAAAACACAATACCAAAACGCTGAAAAAAAAAATTTAAAAAAAAAACAACACAATACCATTTACGTTATCACCCCCCAAAAGTTAAATATTTAAGTATAAATCTAACAAAATATGTATAAGAGCTATATGAGAAAAATTACAAAGTTCTAATTAAAATATATCAGAGAAGACCTAAATGAATGAGGAGATATTCAATGTTCATGGGTAGGAAGACTCAATGCTGTCAAGATGTCATTTCTTCCCAACTTGTTCTAGAGAATCAATGGAATTCCAACCAAAATATTATCTCCAAGTTAAAGTAATCAGAGCACTGTGGCATTGGTGAAAGAATCGACAAACAGATCAGTGGAACAGAATAGAAAACCCAGAAATAGACTCATATAAAATAGCTAATTAATTTTTAACAATGGAGCAAAGACAATCTTTTCAACAAATGGTACTAGAAAAACTGTACCTCACATGCAGTAAAAGAACCTAGACATGGATCTTACTCCCTTCAAAGTTAAATCAAAACGATCATAGAGCTAATGGGAAAACATAAAACTATAAAACTCCTAGGCTTACATAGTATAAACCTAGAAGTACTTAGGTATGGATGTGACTTTTCACATACAACACCAAAGGTGTGATCCATGAAAGAAATAATTAATAAGCAGGACTTTATTAAAATTAAAGACATACTCTATGAAAGGTAATGTCAAGAGAATGATTAGACAAGTTATAGACTGGGAAGAAGTATGTGCAAATGACACACCTGATAAAAGACTATTATGCAAAGTATCCAAAGAACTCCTAAAACTCAAGAATAAGAAAATAAACCACTTTATTTTTAAAAAATGGGGAAGGACCTAAACAGACACCTCTCCAAAGAATATATACAGATGGCAAGTAAGTATATGAAAAAATGTTCAACAGCATATGTCATTAGAGAACTGCAAATTAAAACATTGAGACACTACTACACACCTATTAGAATGGCCAAAATCTAAAACTGTGACACTACCAAATGCTGGTGAGAATATGGAACAATAGGAAATCTAAGTCATGGCTGGTGTGAATGTAAAATGGTACAGCCACTTTGGAAGACGGTTTATCAGTTTCTTGCAAAACTGAACATGTACTCACCATACCATCACAACCTGACATTCACACTCCTTCATGTTTACCCCAATGAAACAAAAGCTATGTCCACACAAAAACCTGAAATGAATGTTTACATGAGCTTTAGGTATCATTGCCAAAACTTGGAAGCAACCAAGATGTTCTTCAGTCGGTAAGTGAATAAATGGTGGTTCATCCAGACAATGGAATCTTATTCAGTACTAAAAAGAAAGAAGCTATCAAGCCATGGAAAGACATATAAGAATGTTAAATGGCTAAGTGAAAGAATGCATTCCAGAAAGAATCTGGAAAAGCTTCGCACTACATTCTGGAAGAGGCCAAACTATGGAGACAGTAAAAAGATCAGTAATTGTCAGGGATTGGAGAGAGAAGGATGAATAGGCAGGGCACAGAGGATTTTCAGGGCAGTGAAACTATTTTGCATGATGATATTATGGTGGATAAATGTCATTACACATTTGTCAAGACCCGTAGAATGTCTAACACCAAGAGTGAACTCTAATGTGACTTACAGACTTTGTGTGGTAATAGGTCAATCCAGGTTCGTGGAGTTTTAACACATGCACTCCTCTGCTGTGGGAAGTTGACAGCAAAGGAGACTATGTATATGTGGGGAGTTTATGGGCTCTCGCTCTGCTGTATACTCAATTTTGTGGTGAACCTGAAATTGCTCTTAAAAATAAAGTTAGTTAATTAACAACAACAACAAACAACAACAACACTGACTCTCAAAATAAAGTGCTATACTTGGGAATACCTGGGTTACTCATACAACCCTACTCAATGAGGAGGTGGTTAGCATAAAAGTTAAATGTCCTGTTGTTTAAAGTGGATGGAGAAATTGATACTTCCAACCAATTAGGAATTCCTAATGGTGGATGAGTTCATGGATAGACATGGGTGGTAGTTTACAGCTGATATTTTTGAGGTTATAACCAGTTTAAACTGAGACATTAAGTAAAATGTATTTGGAGGAAGAGGGGTGTGACCATTCAGTCACCCCTAACACATACAAACACCTCATCCAAAAGTGAATCTATTCATTCTACAAGCATTGACTTAAGTAGCTACTATGTACAAGATACTGTACAAGAGCATCAGGGGATGAGTGAGATGTAGAATCTTTGTGGAAGTTACTAGGGAGATGTCATGTGTATAAGGAAAAAAAAAACACATCTTGTAAGTCTAAATGTAAAGGAAAATAAAGTATATGGAAAAGGAAGCCAACGCTGGAAAAAAAAAAAAAACTGTCTGGGAAAGAGGTAGCATATGGACCAAGTCTTGAAAGATGAAAAAATCACCAGGTGGAAATGGGAGGAGAGGGAGAATTCTACCAGAGGGAACAGCATGAAGCAAAGGGAGTGAGAAAGGGTCCTGTTCGAAGGACTGGAGTTTGGCTGGGATGTAAGGTATGCAAATGAAAGTAGGTAGAAGCCAGACTGCAGAATTGTAAATGACAGTTTAGACTAGATTCAGTCAACACTGGGAAAGGAGGTTTTGAACAATTTTAAACAGAGGAGGATAACATGATTCTCAATGAGCTTTAAAAAGATCTAATCAACAGGATTCTGATGAGATAAGAGAAGAGGGAAGGGGGTGATAAAAACTATCTCCAAGGGTGCCCTGGAGAATTAATAATGCTTACTTAGAAAAAAAGTAAAAAAACTCATGTCTGGACTTAAAATGTATACATTACATACACAGTAACATTAACGTAGCTGCGATTCTGAGAGGGATGAATATTTCAAAGCCTGATAATCTAGTAACCTAGTATTTTAAATCACCTTAAGTGAATTATGAGGATTTATTTTCTGTAACCGAAATGAGCTACAATTTAAGCAATTCATCATTTCCCAAAGTGTCTTTTAAATGCAGCGTATGTGGTGTATCGTATAGTACAATGCTCTTTCAAAGGAACTTTTTCAAATAAAGCACCACTGACTCCTCTGTATATGGAGCATTGTTAAATTCCAGCCCTGCTTTGAGCATAATTAAGTACCCATAACACCATAAAACTTTTATTAAATTACAGTGTTGGGAATGAAATGTAAATTTGTCTTCCAATATGATGTTGGCATTTCAACCTTTTTTTTTTTTCAGCCTGAATATCATTAATAGTGAAAGTTCAGGGAGTAAGTAAAACTGAAGTATTGGGTGAAATTCAAGGTGTCACATGATCATAAATGTTACTGTAATTCTATTCTTGGGGTATTCTCCATCTCTCATACTCTACTGATTTTCTAAATAACCATCATTGATGCGGTTTATGATTATGAAAGAAACAGTAAGAGTGGGTTAAAATGCAAACATCACCTATAAATGAGTTTTCTCTTTTGTCATAATATATGGAGAACATAAATGGCTTTACCTGTCAATTGTTTATGTGCAAATTATAAGAAAAAATGCAAATATTATAAGCAGAAGATATCCATTCAAGCTCAAAACCACAAAGGAAATGCTCCAAAGAGAATAAGATTTCTATTAACACACAGAGAGAATAGAGTAATTTATTTATGCTTAAAATGAAGTGAAAAAAATAAAAAAAATATTTTTATCTACAATATGGAAGGGACATGGACAAAAATCAGGGAATTCCACTACATGTAGGGTACAGCTGACTACACTGAGTTAAAAAATAATTGATTTGAGAATGTCCTACCTGAAAGAGATATCTCTCCCTTTTAGAAAAGGGAAAACTGCTTTCATTTCATAAAATCCACATTGCCCCAGTATAAAAAGGTGCCAATGCAAATATGTTCAGGGACAATATCTGTCTAGAATATGTCATCAGTAAGCAGAAATTCTCTCACCTTCCCTAGGTCCCCTAGAGATTTGATCCAGAGAGAATGTGGATTGAGTTTTCCATTTTGTCTCACATCAGGGTCTCCTGAGAAGCAAAGGCCTGGAAAACTATAGCCACAATATCCAAAGCATGATTCAAGCTGATGTCTTAGTAAAGGAAATGTGTACTCCCAAGACTTTTTTTTTTCAACCCACCATTCACTTCAAATGATAAAATCACAGCCTCAAGGAAAATCACACCTTAAAAAAATTGTTTGTGTTGGCTGTTGTTTTAGAGAAGTTGAGTTTTCCTGGAAAGTTAGCATTCCTTGTCAGAGAGAAAATAAAAATAAATGTGGCACAGGCAAAGATGACATTTGAATCCAAACAAAAGTGTGCCTTTTGCTTTTTTATTTTTGTCCCCTTTTTCTCCCGATCATACACTGATGTTGCTAAAGAAAACAGTCCCAATATAGCTTCCCATAAGCCCTTCAGAGTGGTTCACATATACAGTCTCTCCAAGGGGGGTTCACTTGCAAACCTTTGTCAACAAAAGAACAAATATGCCATGTGAAAACTCTGGTTGGTTAGAGGAAATGGATCAACACTGAGGCCACAGGGGAAAAAGTGCCAGTGACTTATTTATTGAATGATTCAATGTTTTAGACAAGGAAAGATTGAAGTATGTCTCATGATCTGAAACCACCTTCAGGCTGACAAACTTCCACCTACAGAACTTATGAACATTCCTGTAGGATACATTACATTCAGGGTCCAATTATAAGCATCTTTGCTAAACCCTGGCCAATTAACAGTTCCAGACTGGTTATTCCAGGGCCACTGGTCTATATCCTTTCTTGCATTTACACTGCACCTAGACAAATGTAGAATATTCACTACAGGCAGTGACACAAAACACTTCAGAATAAAGAACTACATGGACAGAATATAAGAGAAGCCACCAATATCCTAAGTGCCAAATTCTGGGCAACATCACCTTTCCCCAGGATTCCTGCAGTGACCTTAATAATACGTCTTCCAAATGGATGTATTGTCTTATTCTCATGCATTGTCCACATTGTCCACTTCTCCTTCTAGAAGATTAGATTCTCTAATGATTTTTCAATGACCACAAGATGAAATCAAAACTGCCTACCAGAAAGTTGTTCAAGGTATGGTGTCTGTCTCTGGAGTCTTCTCTCCACAAGCTGACACCCTCAAAACCCAAGTCCCAGACACGGAGGCTTCAAATTTCCCATGCCATTTCACTTTTGTCTCTGGGTATTGGTACCTTGATAACCCCTCAGACTAAACATTCTCCTCCTCCATCACAACCTCACCTTTCCTCTCATGACTATATAACTTTAATTCACTCCCATTTCATCCTATGCTATTATTTTTACACCGCAGAGTGAAGTAACTTGTCACTCTTCTCTCTCATTATAAAAACTAATAGTTGCTAACGACTACTGAGTACAGTATCTGGCTCACAGAGAGACTGAAAAAATACTGTGAATGAATAAATGACTGAAAAACAACTCATCTCACTTCTTGGTTAAAATCAAATAGTCACAAATTCAGTATGTTGAAATCTGAATTTGTGTGAACATGAAAAAATTTGGGGTAATTATCATGTCTGAGGGCTTAATAAACATTCAATAAGTGTTAGTAGCCAGCATCTATGGTTTAGAAAATTCTTCACAACTATTATTTCTTTTCCACAGCCATTCCATATAGATTATCGCTTAAAACTTATTAAAATAAATGTTGTTTGATATATGTACATGTCTTGTCAAAGCAACTTTATTTAAATGAAGGAAACTTGTAAGGACAAGAGGACTCCCAGTTAACAAACCATATGGTTACATACTATTGTAACAACAAAAAAAAAGTAATTATCATTAAAAGCAGCTCACCTATACCTCTATTTCTGTAGCGAATAGGGAATTTTAGGACAAAAAGCAGCAATGAAATCCCCCAAATGTTCCACAAATAACCTAATGTTAGAAATATACATGTATGTGGTTTATATGTCATTTTAATAAAAGTGCCTAGAGGGCACTGATTTGCCACATTTTTCTGGATCTGTATAGCAAGCACTGTACATGTGTGGGTATTACTTGTGGGTAAGCACTATTTACTCTACAAATAAATTACTATGTAGCTTACATTGTTAGGGTCGCATGATAGCCCTATAGCTTAAAAGACTGAAATAACCATGCATTTATCTTGTCACTACAGGTACTTACAGTGTAATTACAAGGTCAACAGTTACTATGTAATTACGTAGTTTCAACATTGTGGTTCTTAAAAAAAAAAGCACACTGTTCTCCCAGTACCTGCTGAGAACCCCTATCTCTGCTCCACCATCTTCACTTGCAAATTTTAAATAGCCACAAATAACATTTTAAAAGGAAAACAAATCCAAGCATCTTTACTGGAATAACAGGTGTCTTAGAATTATTATACAATGATAGCACTAAGACCTCAGACATCTTCTGGTCCAATGCACTCATTTTCTTGGAAGGATTGTTTTTTTAATTGCTTATAGTTCCTTGTCCTAATTTAGAAAGTAATTCAAGATAAAAAGTACCACAAATGGTAATTTTTGTTCAGCAGCACCATGTTATAATGGTTGCTTGCATATATATAGTAATGACATGTGGCACACTTTCAAAAGGGTCGATTTCCTGGTTTAAACTTAATCAAAAGAAAATAGCACTGAATCTTAACTTACAATAGAACCCTCCTAAAATTTCATGCTTCTGCAGTTTGGATCCTAAGTTCATTTCTGTGGTCTGATTAATACTAGTATCACATTTGTATATAATTTTGTGGTTGGTCCTGTATATGTGCACTGTGCATAAGCCTCTTAGATGTTTCTTTTCCAATGTATGGTAACTCTAAAGTCATGGGTTTCATTAAAGCTTTAAAAAACCCTTCAAATTCACTCCCCCCTTTATTCATAGAAGCAGAAGGACACTGCTTTGATAGTCAATATTTGAACAACTCATTCCAAATTTATTATAGGTTACTATCATACAGAGAATAATAAAGAATTTTTTTAATTACTTTAGCTCATAAGAATGGGCTGATAGATATTCCATCAATGTTATGATTCCCTTGGATGGAGAAAAGCTAAATGCTAACCCAAACAGATTTTAAAACCATAATTACTTGGTAAACAAGGGAATTATAGTCAAATAATTATTCATGATTACAGATTAAATTCATCTAGATTTTTAAAAATTTTTTTCTTATTGAATTCTTCTATCTGTGGCAAAGCCACAGAGCATAGCACCATCCAAGTGGTATTGCTTCTTCAATAGGTTCTACACAAAAGGAGCAAACTGTATACAGGTTTTGCTATAGTGTCTTTCTTCTTTCTCTCTCCAGGGATGAAGCACACATGAGTTATCCAACATTAGTGTGTGTGCATCATATTAAAAGGATGCTTGTTTCCTGATACAGTGGCTCATTGGAAAGTAAACTCCAGGCAATCAGGTAAGGAACATCACCCCACAATTAGTTCTTACAACTAAAGTTCTTACAACTAGTTCTTACTATGATGAGAAATCACAAGGAAAGAAATCACACTTTATACAGACAAATGGGGAAAAGTCCTGTTCAACAGAGAATCTCAGGATAGGTGATGGTCAGGATCTCAAGAGAAAATAGAAACTAACCTTTCTCTTACCATCTAATAAAACCAAGAAGTTCATTTAAATAGTTGCAGGACTTACCTTCCTAATACCGACTAATAATTGATTTGCCTATAAAAAGTTTCTTCTTTTCAATAGTTCCCAAACTAATTTGGACACTTCTTTGTAAGTTTCACCTTATAAATTAAGAATGCAAAATACACCATCTCTAGGATACATCAGAGGTTAAAAAATGCAAAGTATGAATGGTTACCTGCAGGAGGATGTTTTTATGCTAAGAACCAAAATGATTACATATATACCAAACTAAGTAGAGAAGCTGACAGAAGACTCGGATGGGGGATGAAGGTCAAAAATGACTTTAGTCTCATCTATGATGTTCCAATATTACTTACAAAAAGAACAGGCTGATATTAAACATATAAATTAAGAATACAAAAGAGAGTAAAGCAAATCAGAATATAGCATTCATAAAGAAAAACAGAGTATTTCTCCATTAGTCCAGAACACAGTTTTCTGCTTTGGTGGCAAGAGGTCTACCAACACAGTTTGTTAGAAATCAAAGGGCACACAGAGGGGGTATTTTTCAGACTGCTTGGTATAGAGATGCATGGGGAAAACTATAAACAAGGACACTTGGACTGACCTTGTAGTTGCTAGAAGTGAGAAAAATGTATATTATTAGTAGCATACTGACCCATAGGATCTGACCAAGAAATGATTCACACTGTATTTATTCCACACTATAAGTAAGTATGCATTGCAAAGACTGCTCTCATTCCATTTTTGGTAGTTATTTTCAGTAAGTAAGAAGCACTGTACCTTTAAGTTTTAAATATAAAAAATGACACTGATTAACCTTTAAAATGGTGCCATTTAATCAAAGCAAGTAGATCTTTAATGGGTTTTAAATGGACTAATAAATCACAAGTTTTTTTTTTTTTTTACCACGGAAATAAACGAAATATTTGAGAAAAAAAATCTCATTATGCTTCTTGGAGTGTTTGTGTGTGAGAGAACGGGCAAGAGGAGAGGTGACAGGAGTCCACACATGGGTATTTTCCAAGTGATGATGATTTGGAAGGTGACTGCCTTGCCTTATTTCTAGTGAGTTCTGTATTTGTTCCCATTTTGCTCTGTGTGCTCATGCACAAGACTTTGAAAGGCTATACTGATATGTTCCAAGGAACTTTGTTAAATTTTGAGACTGAGACTAAGAAAGGTAGGTGAGCATCATGTTGAAGACACTTGATCTTTCACTTTAGAAGAAGCTAATTGAAGAAGATGAGTATGTTTTACTTCTTCCACTCATTCCCTGCTCTCATGCCCATCACTAATTCTCCTCAGGCACAAGTGAAAAACCAAGCAACCATCAGTCTCAGAAAGTACAGACTGGCCTCCTTATGTCCCATTGGTTTTCCTGCTGATGCGGCATTCTGTATGTTCCCCATGGATGCGCAGGTCTGTCTTAGCACTGCAATATATCTTCACCTGGTTTAGAGTGGTTTAATGCAAATGAGTTGAATGAATGAAGTGGATAAGAAGTGACAGCTTGATAATGATAGACTAGCTGTGCTTTCCCTTTGAACCAGGTACAAACTTAGGTATAGAAGAGCAAGATGCCATTCATAATAAATTGATGTTCAACTCTAAACAGCCACCAAAGGATCAGCTAAAGCAAGTGCCAGCATCGGGCCACAAGTTGGAGGATGGAACAAGGGAATGGAGAGAAGTTGCACCTGCAGGAGGATTTTAAAAATCAGACAGAGTGTAGGAATAAAAGCCAGCCTTAATGATAGCCACCACTTTTAAGCACTTATAATGTGTTAGGTACTGAGCTGAAAATTTATAGGCATTATCTCATTTAATTCATATAACTCAATAAGGTCTAGATAATTAATGCCGCAATTTTACAGATGAGAAAACTGAAGATCAGAGAGATAATAAAACTTGCCCAAGGACACACCTGACAAGGCAAGTCAGGATTTATATTCAGAATAATGCAGTTTTGGAGGCTTCCCCCATGTCACTTCTTTCCCATCCAGCAAGTCTGTATCCACACTCTGTCTCTGGGGTCTGAAAGTGTGTCTCTGCTTTTCCTTATCCAAGGCAGCTTTCCACCTGTGCCACTGAACACATGGCATCCAAGAATATTCTCCTGTAACTTGCCCCATCACCTATAAGTTGAGTCTCCCCCATCCTTTTATCTTCTTCCCCATCAGTCTCTAAAACTACTCAAATCTGTCTCTTGACCACAACCTCATTCCTTGACCCCTGCATTTTCTCTGAACATCGCCACTTTGTGATGGAATAATTGTCTGAGCTTGTTCTGCCCTTCTCCTCCCTTCCTCTGGTATAGATCTCTGCTGCACCATGCCAGGAACTGCTTCTGCTGAAGGCACTGATACTCTACCCATAGACAAGACAAATGGATACCTCACCATGACCTGAGGCTTCTGAGTCTAATGACTGCTCCTTGAAACATTAATGACCTTCTCTTCTGAACTATCAGCCTGCTGGCTCTCCATTCCTGAGAAGGCTTTTCCACCAGTGGTTCTTCCTTTAAATTTCTTAGAAATGGTGGTGGCATTCCAAGTTCCTTCTTTTCTGCTACTTTCCTAGCAGTGTCTGGATGCTCACAAGCTCTCACAGACTTACACAACATTCCTTCACCTGAATTCTTCACCTATCCCACCAACTGGTATTTCTCATCTGAAAACCAGAGCTGTGAATCCCATTGGGTGTTAGCCACAATGACTTCCCAAATGCATGCAGTAGCCTTAAAGTCAACATACTCAAAACTGAGCTCACTAGGTCCTTACCACACTTCCTCACCCTACAGTTACACTTTTCATCTTTATTCCATTCAAAGAAGCCAAAATCATGGATAACGTATTTGACACTTTAATTTTCATGACACCTTTTTTCCCCCTTCAAAATAGTTCCTCGGTCTACCAAATTCTCTCTCATAAACCATCTCACTTTGTTGTTATTCAGGCCTTGGTCACTCTTGCCTGAGCCAAAGAGATGGCCTGCCTCCTTGAACTCCAGTCCCACTCCTGCCTTGCCCCGTTTAGCCAGTCCTCCTCACTGTCCTTAGAACAGTATTCTAAAACACAAATCAGATAATGCTTTGTATCTGCATAGGATTTGCACCTGTGTAGCATATGGCTGCTGGCTCCCTCTTCAGCCTCATCTCCTATCACAAGCACCACTCCTCCCATATCTTTTGCACAACTGAGTGTTTTGAGTATGCTGTAATTTTTCACATCCCTGGATATTTGCACACTCAGTTTTTTCTTTGTCCACCTTGAATGACCTTATTTTTGCCAGAAAAACACGTATTTTTTCTTCACTATTTCAAATAGACAAGAATTACCTTCTTGAAACAGTCTGTGATCTTTCCTAGAGGTAAGCACCCCTTCCCTTGAATGCAGGCACAAATGGCAAAAAGCATCTATCACTGACACTTTATGTTGCTAATTTTATTTTTACCAGAGTCTGTCTACTTCACTGGACTTTAAGATCTGAAGCTACCTTTTCAATCATTTTGGTATTTCCAGTGCCTAGCACAAGGCCTACCACACACTAGATGCTTAGTAAGTGACTATGGAACTCGACTTGACATGTGATGGCCTAAGACCTTCAGTCTCAAACTGAAACAAATAAACAGGCAACCCCAATTGTTTTAAAAAGAATCAATATGCCTTAGAAGCAATTTGGCCATTGAACAAATGAGATTTACTTTGGAAATCAGTAAATTGGAAGTCCAAAACATATAGCTCCAGAGCCTATGGTGTGAGTGGATAAGTAAGTGTAAGTCCTTGGACAACACAACAAACAAAGCTTAAACTGCTTTGTTTAAGCATTCCACCTATAAAGTGAGGTGAACAGGATACTTTCTAAAATTTCTATAGCTCTCAAGTATCTATTTTGTTATATGAGGTCATAACCAACCACATAGGGCCAACATTCAAAGAAAAGGACTGAACTGTTACTAGAAAAAAAAAAAAAACTGCTTGTTGTAAATAACCAAAGATATGTGTTGACTAAAAAGACATAACAAATTACTTCCAATCATCTTCTCAAAAGTACGCGTATAACTGAATCTTTTCATACTTAGCTCCAAAAAATCCCCATAAAAATGTCCTGGAAAACAGTCATTTGGCCAGGAAATGTAGGTCTTAATAGATGCATCAAAGGCTTCTTTCTCTCTTTTTCCTCATATTTTCAAATCAAATACACAATCCTATTATCATTTGCAGCTCTAAGTTTCCCCCCAAAATATCAAAATTGTCTTTGATTCCACAGATCCTGAATATTTATATGCCTTTCAAGTCAGTACAGTTTACTGAGGAAAGAACATAGCTCCGTCACATCTATTAAATATTAAGTATTTTGCTGCAAAAGCAGATACAGGTACACAGATGTGTGATCACAGCCTCTAGAGATACAAACATGATGCTTTCCCCCCCATTTGGTTGCAAATGAGGGAAAAAAAACTGTGCTGAAAGAAAACTTGCTTAAGTAACATGGTGAGCAATAATGTGGTATTAAACTAAAATGTGTTTGAAGTTGCATATTACATCCAAAGGAACACCACCATAATTCATAGTGATTAATGTTAATGTCAAAAATATTAAAGAAAGTAATAATGATTTGTATCTTCATGTAATGGGCTATCCTTTCTTTGATCTTTTATTCCCTTTGATCAATGAAATTAACGGACAATAAATTTCAAACCAATAAAAAGAAATTCATCTTCGCCCAGCA
Source organism: Lynx rufus (assembly GCF_022079265.1). Classification (NCBI taxonomy): domain Eukaryota; kingdom Metazoa; phylum Chordata; class Mammalia; order Carnivora; family Felidae; genus Lynx; species Lynx rufus. The sequence continues at coordinate 182,030,762 of NW_025814823.1, forward strand.
CATCGGTCAGCCTGTGGGAATAACTGCCACATGAGGTCAGAGAGACAAATGCGAAGGCTGGTGTTAAAAAAAGATCAGATAATTTTATGACCATTAATAACATTTGTCGTGCTGCAAGCTCACATGAAGATAAGAGTAATCCAGTCCTCCTTTTGGGCTCAGACTAATTACCTCTGGGTCACAAAGACACTGCTGGACCAGCACACAGCATGGGTCATTTGTGCACTTTCAGAGGGGACTTTACTTCCATTTCAGTGAAGAACACGGTCACGTGAAGACCTCTGAAAGGCCCTCAAACCTGAAAAGATTATGGTACTTCCTCCTCAATTTGTAATTAAAAACAAAAACAAAAAAAAAACAAAAACAAAAACAAACCTAAGCCAGAAAACCCTTAATTTCATGCATGTGCTGAAATTAAAGTGTTTTTGGTATTTTTCCCCCAGGTTTCTTTGGTTGAAAAGTTCAAGTTAAGTGTTTTTTGGTTTGTTTGTTTGTTTTGTTTTTTCCAAGCTGAGGTGTTTAGAGTATTTTGGTGTCCCTCACATCCTAGGACCCTGAGCATTTGCCTGTTAGGTAATTGAACACTTGGTGGGCAAAGCAAAGATGAATTATGCTCACAACCAAAAATATCAAAATATATGTGGCTCTCTTTTTCAAAAGCAAAGTATCAGAATCTATTTCAGGAATTCTGCTCCTCTATGCATTTGTGGTGGTTGTGGATTATTAAGACCTTTAGTTAGGGCTGCTTATACAAATTATGGCCTGTTGGAGGTATCTTGCCAACCAAGGTATTCCTTCCTTCAGACATCCCGTATGTATTATTTCCACACCTCTAATGAGATCCCTATCTGCACTTACATTAGTGCTCAGTGCCAGATAAATGTTGAATACACCCAGGGAATGCATGCAGTCAAGGCTGTCTTATCACAACTTCAATGTCAATTGCTAAGGAAATGCAAAATGGTTACACGGCTCACTATCTACTTGCATGTAGTTATTTGTTTCTTGTGCTCTGCTCCCATTTCACTAGATCCCTGGTGTGTCATGGAAAAGAAAAGGTGTCTTATTGGTATCTAATAACCTAAGGGTTACTGAAAACTGACCACCATGTTGCTAAATCATTCCACCCACAGCTCTCAACAGCAGGAAATCATGATTCTCCTAATAGACTTATAATATACAGACACAATTTACTTTCATAAAACTGCAGGGGAATAGCTCTAGTTGGCTTTCATGTGAGAAAATTCATGATCATCAATAATTTATTTCAAAGATTCATTAAAACTCAATGTATTTATAGCCCTCTAACTACAGTAAAGCAGGATTAGAAACTGTCAGTGGGGGAAATATTATTCATATCATTTAACATGTATTAAAATATATTGTATAGAAATCTATTTTTTTTCCTTCAGAGTGTAGGTCATTTAGTCCTCTCCAAGGGAAAAAAAAATTGATAGAGAAGAAGAAATTTTCAGAACTGAACACAGACATGAAGATTATAAGTTATGGATAAATAAGGTCTTAAATATTCCCCTTAGTTACCCGCTAGTGTTTCTTCTCACAGAACTCAGTTATCTCACTTTGATTCTGACAACTCTTTTATTGGCTTCTGTGTTCCTGACCCTAATTTCATAAATTGACTTCTGTTTACTCTTTTAGTTTAGTGTTTAGGCTTATGAAACCATGTATCTGACCTGGGGACTTCAACTCCAGCCTTGAACCAGCCCACTTCTAGATTGCCTAAATTATTAATCTCAACATTAAGGTTCATGTCAAGGCCTACCACCCAGGAACCATTACTGATCCTGACTTTGGCAAGAGAGAGATCTGAGATGGTAATATAAATTAGCTCTGATTAGCATTTAAAACTATAAGAAAATTTGAGATCACTTCAGTAGTGAGTTCAAGAAAGAATGGTAGGAGAAGATGGTATAACATGATTATAGACTGTTCTTAGAAAGTTCTTCCATAAAGCAGACAAATGAAGGGTGGGTAGCAAGATAGGAATGTGAGACACAGAGTGTTTTGGTTTTTTTAAATATATTAAAATAACAGTATGTTTGCATGTTTGAAAGTACTTATGGATGAATGAATGAATCCTGTAAGTCCTATTTATGCTTCCAGAGAGAAGGCACAGCCTTCAGAAGATTATTAGAGTCTCAATTTGAGGACTAATTCCCTAAAGAGACATGAAAAATTCAACTATGACTTCAAACATGACTGCCCTCAGGATGTATGTTGGTGGAGCATTAACTGAGGAGGTAAGCATTTGTGATTTATTTTTGTCTTTTATGGTAATGAAATATTAATTTCTTTATGTAGAAAATTCATTCAGAACCTTTAGTTATTCTGATTTCAGATATGCTTACAACTTTGTGGGGGGGGGGGAGTCTTTAAAGTGAAACCTATCATGACATTGACCTAAAACTTTACACATTATACATACACAGATAGTTTTGGTAGCACCAATCAAAATTTGATGTTGCTTCCACCTTCTATTTTTGTAATTGACATTATATTCAATTTATGTTTTGTTTCCACTTGCTACCACAACCAGAAAAAAAAAATCTGGCTGTACAACTGTGATTAGGGCAGTAGCCATATTGGTCTTGAGTGAACACATGTTGCTGCCAGTACTATTTCTGTAAGCACAGATTCCTAACCTGCAAATTATAGGGTTAACTGCAGAGCAATGATAGTTTGAGGTTCCCAGCCAGTGCCTCTTCCATTCACCTTATCAACACCTAAAATCTCAGCATTAGTAAGGAAGCCCCTGGTATGAAATTCAAGATTCTTCCCGATGCAGGGGTCCTCTCCACCACCCTTTGGATATAGCTAGTTAGTATCTGCTTGCAAATATCTAAAGATAGTAGCTCATTCTTATAGGAACGTCTAGTTTCAGTATTTAAAAACAGTTCTGAATATTTCAAAATTGTAATTTACATTAGCATATAATCTCTCCCCCTAAAATGCCCCTAGTTTGATTCTGTGAAGACATACAGAATTAGAGTCCTTCAGCCATGACATATGAAGACACATACCAAATTCCCTTTACATCTTTCATTTTTTACAGGCTAAATACATGCCTTGCCCGCTATATCTGTTTTTCTGATGGCAAGGATCTCAGATCCTTTATCATCCTGTTACTTTCTCTTGATATTTACATTTCCTACTGAACTTCTCCACAACCAGATTTAGGTTTCATTTCCACAGCAAAAGAGACAAAAAGTAGACACCAAATAAAGCCTGGGAATGCCAACTCCAAGGAGATTCCAAGCTGTTTTGCCGAGAGCAAGTCTTATCACTTATAGTGTCCGTGATCTCCAAAAGCAAAAAAGTAAATGTTAGGGTGAAAGACTAGAACTACACCAGGTAAAGGTGGAAGAATACTATTCTTGACCTCCATCTCTATTCCCAACCATTCTTATGTGGATGGCATTTCTCTCCCCTTAAGGATTACCTACCCAGACCCCACAACTTTTCTCAGACAATGAAAGTCCTTAAGTGACTCTTAGTTAACAAAAATGCTCTTCTTCCATAACTAAAATGGCCAGTCTAAGACACTAGTTAAAACTAACTCATTTAAAGTTCATTCAATCGTTACCTTTGTCCTCCCTGTCAGCCCTGCTTTGAGCCCAAACTCCATGTTTGTGGGGAAGAGCTATGGTGCCCTACATTTCTGTTTACTGCTTTGTATTTCTCCTCACTCCTAGCTCCTCTGCCTTGATTTCTGACCTTTCCAAATTTGTAGCAGAAAAGCCAAGAAGGGGTAAAAGGTATAGGGTACAAAAGAGCTTATTGGACTAACACTGATATAACCTGGCCTTGGAGTCCTTTGGTCATGAAAGATGTTTGATGCCTGACTGCTCAAGGATTTCCTCCCACACCTGCTGCCATTCTGAGGACAACCAGACCCCTCGGGGAGGTAAATGTCTCCATTGGCTGCTACTAGGCATGCCCCTTAGTCTTCATCTCCCAGTGCATCTTCAGTCTCTTTTTCCTGTGTCTGTCTTGTCTTCCAAGAGGCTTCCTTTGGGAAAGTTTCTCCCACAAAGCCTATGGGGAACACTTACACATCTTTTCCTTCAGTAGAATCTGGGAGCATAGGCCATTCTCAAAGCAGTCCCTCTCCTTGCTCCCAAATCTTAGCCTTCCATGTTCTCTCATTTCCTCCTCCCCAGGAATAGTCGCACCAGCATACACTGTGCTTAGGAGATAGGAGGGGATGTGGGTCAATAATTCTCTGAAGACTATCTCTGTTGACTTGAGGGGAGAGACCTACTCCTCACCCTTTCACAAGACCTTGCAAACCCCTCCATAAACTCTCACCCTCTATGCCCAGCTCCTCCTTCAGGTTCTGCAGTCACTTTGATAGAAAGGATGGTGGTCATGTCTGGGTGGCATGTCTGAGTTCCTAGACACCTCTTTTGCAAGTTTGTTTGTTTGAGCTAGTATCATATGTTGCAGTGGAAGTAACTGGGGCCCGAGATGGAACAGGGACAGCCAGAGTCCTGATGTACTTCCCTGCTACACGTACAAACTGCAAATAATCAGCAGTGAAGCCGCAAAACATTGTTCTTATTTTAAATATATTAAACAAGTGTCCAAATGAAGACCTTAAAAACAAAAAAGCTTCAAATCATAACATTTAGTATAAAACAATGGTAATAAATACAAGTGATTTATAGAACCTGAGATCAGTCAACAAAATTTTTCTCCTAAAATGATCACTTAAGTGTCTCAAGAAATCAAATTATCAAAACATCACTCAAAAGCTTGAAAGCAATAGTATTGATGGGTTGCTTTTCTAAAGAGAGGAAAATGGCAAAATCTGCAAAATGGTTAGCTAAAATGTTCCTCAAAATGCAATGCAAAAATCTCCTTGCAAGAACTGAAGAAAACAATAAGTCTTTAAATGTATTCCTTTCACTGATTTTTTTTTTTTTTTTTTGGAAAATAGAAACTAAGGATACATACAATCTGGTTTCCAAACCAGATTCAGATCAGGGGAGAGATATTTTGTTGAAATGCAATTGAGGATCCCAAAGCAAAATAGAATTTAAATGGCAAAGTATATTCAGTGTGGGAGGGCCTGCCAGGTCTCACTTAACATCTTCATTAATGGTCCAGACCAGAGAAATAAACAGCAAGTTAATTAAACCTACAGGTAGTCTTAAATCAGTATGAGGGGCAAATACTGGTGAGAGATAATAAGGAGGCTTTAGAGGTTACAAACAGAGCAGCAAATAAAAAAAGAATTTGAGAAAGCGCATATATTTAACAGAATAAGGCCCCTGGAAAACAGGACGGCTTAAACCATATTCAACTGATTATGCAAACAATTAAATAAATCCTAGATTCACTGCCTCAGGAAAATAATCACCAACCTTATTTGGCATTCCCACTTAGAGATATAAAAGAATAGATAGGGGGAGAAAAACTTTATAGAAAGATACCTCAATTCTGGAAAAAAAAAACCTGTTTATGTCTAAATGTAATATAAGAATTCAAAACACAGATGCTTCATTGATATAATTTGAGAACCCATGATACAACTTAAATAGAGAAGAAATTAATATTACCATTTGAATGTAATAATTATTTTATTGGTCTACAGAGTAGAAAAATTAAGATTTTGAAGGGTATAATTTGTTTATAAATAAACTATCTTGTTATTGCTTAACAATTATTCAAAACAAAGCAAATGAGTCACAATAAACATGAAATAAAGCCGGGTGTAGTCCAAACTCCATGTACTTGTTGAGCTTTCTCTCTTTCCAGCCTTATTTGTGTGATCCTTACAACAACCTCCAGGCTTGGCTCTGCCTGTGGCCTTGTGCTTGCTCTTCCCTCTCCCTACGACACTCCACCTCTCAGACCTTCCCCTAGCTGGTGTCAGGTGAGATGTTCCCTCCTCAGAGAGCCTTTTCTGACCATCACACTTAAAGCTGATCTTCTACCAAGTCAGTATCGCATTTTCACCTTGCTTAAGTTTCTTGGCAGGACATACCACTTTTTAAAACTATCCTATAAGCAGTTCATTATTTGCTTGCTTACTTTCTATCTCCCCTTTTCCTCCCCTTGAATATAAACCCTGTGATGACAATCTCTTCGTCTCCTTCACTACTGTGCCCTCAAAAATAGCTCCTTCCATATATGATCACTGAATAAATGAACATATATAACCAGGCTGATAGGTCATAGATTGCAAAAATATTACCAAGAGTAGAAGAAGTGGATGCAACATAGAAAATGGTGGTAGATGATATGATTATCCATGTGTCCCAGCAAGGAGTCTGAATTTAGATTAAAGTTTTAAAGAGGCAGATGCATTAAAACAAATTCTTCAGCATGGTTAAATTGCCAACTCTATAATTATGCATTTGGTGATATTAGGCCTCAAATAATGAAATTTTGAGGATCACTCATCTGATAGCATCAAACCAGTGTGTATATTTACTCATGAAAATTCATATGAAGTTAACTACCATGTAGTGACTTCCAGTTTTCTTTTTTTTTCCAATAGAGTGGAATTAATGTGTGCAACCTAATGAAATATGCTGCAATTAAAGAACTACTATGCATAGTAATATCTCTGCATGTATATGTTTCAAATAAAGTAGAGTATGTGGTGACATTTCAGGAAAGGAAAGAATGAAAAACAAAATTAAATTGCTATTAGACTTCAAATTACAGCTAGGCACTTGAACGCAAAGTCAATCTATGAAAAGCTGATTGTTTAACATGCCCCACCCATCCTAAAACATTATAATATGGATGTAGGTTTGTTGTATATTCATTAGGAAATATAACTTGGTCCATAAACCAAGAAATGTAAAAGCACTTTCATTTATAACAGAAAATCACCCACACAAAGGTTTTTAACTTACTCTAGAAGAGTATTTTCCCTTTTGAGGAGGAATTTTGGAGCCTTAGAAGAGAGTACTAATTCCTGCTGCAGCAAGGGTCCCTGTGACCCTACGATGTGACTAGAATAGTCAACCTCAAATCAAATGAAGTAGATTAAATAACCAACCCCTGGCTTTCAGCCTCAAAGGGATTTGGAAATTAATCAACACAGTTAAAGAGCATTTTGGAACAAATACTGGAGGAAAATAATAATAATTCAAATGCATTTTTCTTGACCACTGGTGTAAAACAATTTAACTCTGAAAATAATATCACTCCTGCCTCTCTCTTCACTGTTTTTCTTCCTTACTGTCAGAATAAGTTCCATATTAGGGTATCCATCCAGGATGATCAATTGTCCCATCATCTAATTATTTTTTTTAAGTTTATTTATTTATTTTGAGAGAGAGAGAGAGAGAGAGATAAAGAGTGGGGGAGAGGCAGAGAGAAGGAAAGAGAGAATTGCAAGCAGGCTCTGCACTAACAGCTTGACTTGGGTCTTGAATCCACAAACCGTGAGATCATGACCTGAGTCGATATCAAGAATCAGACACTTAACCGACAGCCACCCAGGCACATCCCCTCCCCATCACCTAATTCTAACATACCTAAGTGAAATGAACCTCTGAAAGAATGAACTAGTTTTTGCTGCTGAACCCTCAAGATTGAGTGAGGCAGCAAGAGTCATTGATTTGGGGGCATGAGGGTTGGTCTGGGGAATAGGAAACCATATAGAAATAGCCAACATTATTTTCCCATTTCCTGGTATGGTCAAAAACTTCTCTAGTCTTCCCCATGGAGTTCAGAGAAGGTTTCCCTCATTTCCCTGTACTTTCTCCCAAGATGCATAAAGCTTCTACCTATGGTACCCAACTCCAGTATTGTATTTTATCAAGGGGCTACTTTGAGACAATGGCAAGTATCTATTTTCATGATAATTGTGAGGATTTAGGAAAGTTAAGGTACATGTATATTCAGAAAGACATGCATATGAACTTAATGAATACACATGAAAAACTGATTCATCCAAGAGATCTTCCTCTTGTTTCTTTCAATCTTTGTTTTATTTAAAGTGGAAAAATTCATCAAAGAAAACTATAAGTTCTACAACATGATATAAAAACTTTATGTTGTAGCATATTTATTATGTCTAAAAAAAAAACCCAAACCTCATAGCCAACCCCCAAAAATGTATGGAGTTACAAATGTTGAATGACAGTTAGGTGTTTGCTAAAAACAAAAATGTTTCTTGTAATGAGTATCAATGTTACCCAGAATAATATGGTTAAGTTACTTATGTTCCTATGCTTACCTTCTTTCGAATGATGCAATTTTAAAAGTTTCACTGTCATCTCTTTTTAGTATTAGGAAGGAAAAGTCTGTAATATATTTTCATATAAAAGACAGGAATAAAAACTATAAAAATCACCATGAAATAAACTAAAACTGACTAGCTGGCTTTCACTTTTTAAACTGTACCTTCAACAAAAACAAATATCAAGTAAAATTGCAAGTATCTTTCAAAGGTTAGTCATCAGTGTTGAAGACAACAATCAGCTTGTCATAATTAACTTTATAACTAGGAAAGGTGAACACTAGAGACAACACAATGTCCGCATCTACAGCTTAAAAGATAAAACTCAAGTGGATGAAAATTGAACATGGGCCAACCTGCATTATTCTATTCACCTTGTATAAATCAAGTACGCAGAATGCCTGTACATCAGCAGTGTTGTGTATTAGTTCTGTTTTATTGGACTGAATGCATTATTTCATGAAGTGAACTTTCTCAAAAAATAGCAAGTATAAAGAGATGTGAATTATATATGTGCTTCAGCACAATATACTATTGACTTTAAGTTTAATGCTGTTCCTGCAAATATTACTAACCTGCATCCCAGCCCTTTGATCTAATACTTGTCAGTCAGGAATGTGACGCTGAGAAAATTATTCCAGCAAGCAAGCCTAGATGCTTTCTACTTTTAACTTCTGTCTCTCACTGAAGTTTTCCCATTGCCTTGCCTACACAGCCCTACTTGCTATGGCTTCCAATAATTACACCTCAATTTTTTGAGCTCAAAAATAAAGGAATTCAGGTGAGAACTTTCTCTGTAAAATCCTTGTATTCACCATGGAGAAACTTTAAAAAAAATAGACATAAGATGGCACGATATAAAGGTGACAAAATCTTTCAGCTGAGTTCAAAATAAAGTATGTAAATAGCTCTGTAACACCCCACAATTTCTACAAATATGAAATACAAAAGGGAAAACAAGAATAAAATAACCACAGGTTCAATGAAGATAGACCATGCAGCCCTGGAGTGAGGGGGGAGGAGGTGGATGGGGAGAGGAATCCGATTCAACTTTTTTTCCCCCACAATTCAGGAATAGTTCTCTTGGCCACGCATTTATTAAAACTCCTTACCCAGTCTGCTTATAAACAATTTGAGAACTCATACACTACAATATTCATAGCCATGTTCAAGAAGTGACCTTCTGAGCTGACTTTATTATGAGCTATAAAAAGTGCTAGCTAATAAAACACAAGGGCATTTAGTTGATTTCCAAGACTTTACTTTCTAGGCTTCTCACCCCCTTCACAAAAGCTCTCCCACTAATGATCAGAGCTGTTTTGTGAACCACCCTTGACAATACAGAAACCCAAAAGCAAAGGCAGCAAAAATACATCCCACTGAATCCTAAAGACATTATTCAACCTGAATTATAATGCGAGACTTACAAATTGTGCCACTAAGCATCTCTATTGTGACTTACTTGTTGTTCAATTACGTTCATGCAGGTTTTTTTTTTTTTTGGTGGTTTTACCCTTGGGTTTGTATTCTACAAAAGCTCATAAAATTCTTGAAATTAGCTATACCTGTAATCTTATAATATTCCCCAGACTGTGAATGAAATTGTACTTATTCACTTAAAATTAATATCCTTTTCTTGATTCTCCGTGGAATTCTGACAAAACATGGAATTTAATGCTCACGTACCTAGCTGTTTTAATGCAACAGTCATGGCTATCTATCGCCTAACTGTGGCAAAGCAAGATTAGAAAACGTCCTACTGCTCACAGCGTGAACCTGTACTCAGGTCATTTTAGCAGGAAGAGAAACTGAACAATTCACAAGCTTTTCAAGAATTCAAAACAGGAATAAAAAGAAAAAGGGGGAGGAAGAAACCTTTCCAATCCTATGAAAATAAAATCCATTCATTTTATTCTTAAGTTTGATTATACATATCTTTGAGGTTGTCCTATTTTGGAACCAACTACTGACTCAAGTACTCAGATGACTGCATGTTTACTAACTGAAGTCATGTCATGTGGGAACCAGTGCTGCCATTTCTCGAGGAAAGCCAAAATAGCTAGAATTTTTTCTTTAATATGAAACTTCTAACATTAAAATTCTCTTTACATTTGGCTTAAATGAAAGCTAGCCTCATTTAAACTTCATTATTAAACTGGAAAACAAATCGTCTCTGGTACTTGTGATGAATGTTTATAGAGAGAAGAGATCTTGCATCCTGGCCATAAGCACGATTGAGTAGAATTTTGCCCTTTGATTGGGTCTCAGTCTTCCTACCTTCAAAGTGAAGCTTCTATTAGACTCTGGACCAGCCACTCGAAAGATCTGGAAACCACATATTCTCAGGTCCCATTCCAGTTCTACAGAATCAAAATTGCCAGAAGCAATACTTTAAGGAAGTTCCTTAAGCAAGGCCGGGAAGTGGTTACGCAGACTTCGAGATGAACGTGGATTTAAGCCCTTCAGCTCTAAGGAACAATAACATTGTAAGGAACATCTGCAGAAAGTTACTTCCTGGCCAACAGGAATGAGGGTAGGGGAGGAGTGGTCAATAAAGTGTGTCTGGCAGGCATCAACACTGTTTAAACATAGGATAAGGTTGCCACCAATTTGTGCAGAGAATCTCCCTTCCCTTCTCAGGAGTCTCCTACCCCCTGCTGGTACTACCCAGAATTTTTCACTTCCCTGCTATGCTCCTGTTACTATAGAGACAGAAGCCAGTAAAAGCAGCAATGGTGCAAACACCAGAGCTGGCTCCTGAGAGTGAGGAAAGAAGGAGAAAGGTCAGAACAAAGAGGCCAGCAAATGGGAGTTAAGAGGAAAACAACAAATCCTCATAGGGCAGAGTCCATAAACACATATGTCTACAGGGGCTAAGCAAGTAATAAAAATGAAGCTGGGTAAATGGAAAAAAGGGTGTGGGACAGGAGCATGTGACCCATCTAAGAGGGTTACCAGTCAATTGCATTTGTGTGGGAATAACAGCCCGGGGCTGCCATATCTACCCATTTTATCAAGAAAAGCCAGAAATCTCAATTTTATCTGAAATTCTTAACATTTAAGTTTTTATAACTAATTAAGATAATTTTTAAAATCCACCAGCCAAACTCACCCTTGGCCTGCATCACTACCCAAGGAGATATGTGAACTGTGAGAAGGCAACCAGTGGCTAGGGAAAGAGCCCAGGAAGGAAAAACATGATGTACAACAGCTGAAAAGGAATTACCCAACAAAGGACCAGGGGATTTTAATTGTTTGATCGACTCCTGACAATTGGAGGTTTGACATGTTTGTTTTTAAGAAGTCACTAACTCTTTTTGCCTGAATCAGAGGAACATTCATGTGGCTGTTAGTCATTCTGAACTTGGTAAGGACCTGAAGCACAGGCTGAAGGGTAGGTCCCAGGTATCAGTGACTGAGGTATTTAGCAAGGTCCAGCAGGACTCTAACAGCATCCACTGCACCTTCCTTATAAGTGGGAACTATTATGTGACCGAATTATATGTTTCATTTTTTTTCACCTGTGGAAGATGGTTGTGAAGATAATAAAGTAACATTCACTGAGTACCAAGTGTTGAGTCTGCAAGGGTTGTGAGCAGTGGATAAATGTCAGCCATTATGAACATCTCAATCATCCCTGACAAGTCCAGGAGGAAGGAATTAATGTAATCTTGATTTTAGAGATGAGGAAAGATTTTTAGAGAGATTACTAAATGACTTGCCCATGTACCTAGGAAGCAGTGAATCAGGTTTGGAGGCTTCTAATCACTAGTCTACACTACGAGCACCAAGTGTAGAATGCAGTAGAGAAAGGGCTAGCGTCCAACACACTGGAGTAGGTAAGCTACTCTCTTCTACTCTTCCAAAATATTTCAGATAAACCAAAACATTGATTATAGTGTATCTACTGACTCACTGGAGCACAAAAGAGACTGTTTAAAAATTCTAGTAGCTCTTTATTATATTTTATGAAGAAAATGATATCCTTGCTGTATTTATGACTGTTAGAATTCGCAAGGCCAAGGGTCTGTACTGTTAGATGGGAAATCAGGGAAGAACAAAGTATTTCAGTTCAGCATCCTACACTTGGAAGTGACAATGCAACAAAGAGATGTATTCATTGGGGAGCTCATCCTATGATTGCAAATATAAGCCATACAATTAAAATGACCTGGCTGGCTTGGGTACAAAGACTAAAATGAAACACAACTCTGCTTAACTGATGAAATTAGACTGCTGAGTTACAATTTTTCATGTCCTGCTATTTAAAAAATCAAGTAATATTTTTCAAAGCTTCGATGGTAACATGGAAAAACCCAATACAATGCAAACAGAGATTCAAAGAATTTTAGACCTGAAAGGGTCCTTATAAATAATTTCATATAATTATTTCATCTAGTAAGTTAGGAAATTTAGATCTAGAAAGTATGACAATATAAGCCTCAAATCACATTGCCTCATTGGTTGTAGAACTTAGACGGCTTGGGAGAGATGCTATTGACTAACTCATAGATAAGATCAACTTAGAGTCTTCTGTTACTTTAATAAGGGGGCCCGCTAAATTTGATTTCATTTGCTAAGGAAAAAAAAATACATGAAAGAAAAAGTTAATAAATATGATGACTTCCTACATGTATTTGCTATTTATACATTTATATTATTTGACAGATATAATATATTGAGTTCTCAGACATAAGAAAAATGAAACATCTGCCTACAGAAGTTGGCAAAAGAAATTTAGAAAAGAAACAATAGCAAAACACATGAAACCAAAGGGATACATTTTTTCACTTAGATTGGCAAAGAGTAAAAACATGATAAAAACATTTTTGGTGAAGACACAGGTCAATTGACACAAAAGAGACTGTTGATAATTCTGTGGAAAGAATTTTCACAATGTGTTTCAAAATATATAATGTGTATGCATACCCTCAGATTGATTAGGTCTAATACTAGGGATTTATTTTTAAGAAAACAATTTGAGAGTTGATCAAAAGTATGTGAACAAGGATTTTCATTTTAATGTGTCTCATAAAAAATTAGAAACAACTGAAATGTCATATTAGTAACATAAGTTATAGTATATTAAGCTTATGACATTATCATACCAGCATATTGCTCTGTATTCATGGGCATGATGGTTAAGTTCTTATAACTGAGAGGGCAAAAAAAAAAGTTTAAAATATAAATACATGATGCCTTTTATGTAAAATTTTACAGGTATGAATAACAAGATGTCTGGGACAATATGTACCAATTAATATTGATAATTTTTGGATATAAGATTTTGAATGATTTGTATATTCTTCTCTATATCTTACTGAATTATTTAAGTCAAATTTAAATGATGACACATTATAGTCAGGAAAGAAAAAAACAATAAATATAGTTTGATTTTGATTTTTTCTAAAGTAAAAGTACTTAAAACACACACACACACACACACACACACACACACACAAACACACGCATACACACACGCAAAACAAAAAGGGGCACAAGATGATCTATACCATTACCATAGACTTTTCAAGTAACTTCTAACATTTACCATTTTTGAAAAAGCAAGCAGAATTATCTGTGATCCTAACATAATTCTGCATCTAAAGTAAATGCTAATAGAGACCTAAGTACCTCCAGGACTTTACAGAGAGGATATTTGAATTCAAATAGAGATTTTATTACTATCTAGCTAGGTAAACCAGACTCAGCCAGTGAACATTCCCTAGACCTCATTTTCTAAAACATTAAATAAAAAATGTGAACCTGATGACCCCTGAAGGTATTTATACCAATAATGATAATAATAATCCCCAAAACTTGAAAATACAAAATAATTTCTTAGTAGTAATTCATATCCCCTGAAAACATCCCCCAACCCCTGTCTGAATGCAACTCTCGATTATAGAAGATAAAGTCATATTTCAAAGTTCTTAAGTGGAGCTATGGACATTATTTGAAATTCTTCCAGAAGTCCTTGAAGAGACCCTTAAGAACGAAGCAACATATAAACTCCTACTTGGGTGGTCTCATGCCAATGATAAAGATTAAAAAGTGATATCTGTTCTTCTGCTTCCTGAGGGCTTTACTAGGATCCTAGATATAATCACACTGTCACAAAAATGTTGACTAATCTAAAAAAACCAGCAATGGGCTCTGCTTCAAGTAGCTCATTCACTATGTTACTGCCATTCTCCAAAAAAATCTCGTTTAGAACTGATGAGAACAGAGCTTGCACTTTAAGCTTGAAGATCACTTGGTGTAGGGTTTTCCTGAAAGTGGAAGCTTTTCGCCTACACACATTTGTAGGGCAAAAGACACACATTTCAGGATACCCACATATCTTGTTTCAAACACAGCACTCAGGTCCTACCTCCAAAAGTCTATATAGTAAGCATTGGGAATTGGAAGAAAATGACCTAACATCTGTGTATAATAATGACCCTAGCTGCTTTTGGAGGGCCAGGAAGTGTGTGGCATTGAAGAGAGCAGATTTAACATTGAAAGAGATCAGAAGTCATAAATTCATTAGCATACTTTTGGCCACAGAGATCATGGTAACAGTTATAATAAAATTGCAAGTACAAGAGTGATGATAAACAGTAACTGACATTCAGCTTCAGAGTCAGAAACACAAGAGAGCACAGCAGAAACTGGATACCTGAGGAATACACGTTGGCTAAAGGGGAAAGCTTCAACTTGACACTGAAGATTATCTATCATCAGGTGGAAATGCCAGCCTTGTGTTGTCCACAGGTTTTTTTTTTCTTTTGTTTTGTTTTCTTTTCTTTTTTTTCATGAGAAGCTGCAAATGTAATTGTTCTGAACAAGTCTAATTGATTCTTACATGCCAACAACCAATTTTTAAATACTATACAGACCAACACTGCATTGGAAAAAAATAAAACAGTGTTGTGGGTGAGATTTGGCCTGTGGGCTACTACCAGAGAATAACCACTCAGATAAAGAATACACAATCTGGTGGGAAATTATATTCAAAACAGCAACAAAAGTAAAATATCTTCAAATATATATATATATATATATATATATATATATAGTGGATATATATATATATATATCTCAACTTGTTTGGTTGGCTTCATGGGCAAGATGACAGTGGAGAAAAAGAAGGAAAAATAGGATAAGGATGAAACTAATTTAGAGGAAAAGGTAAACATAACCAAAGGTTATGAAAGCCTTTGCCTTTTTTATTATTTTAATATAAAGATTCAACTGAGCTGAAGGATTATCTTACAGCAGGTACTGTTCTCGGTATTTTATCTATGTTTTCATATTTAATTCTAATGATAATGTGGTAACAATACTATTCTTCCTTTATAGATGTGGAAATGAGGATAGCAGACATTAATCAATCTATAATCCCACAGCACATAGCTGCAATTGAAGCCCATTAATGTCTGACTACAAAACCAAATTTTCTACCAGGACTATGTCAGGCTAGAAAGTAAGTAAGCTGGACTTATAGACTAGAGCTTCCCTGTCCAAGAAGGTAGTCACTAGCCACATATGTCTGCGGAGCACATAAAATACAGCTAATGTGACTAAGGAACTTAGCTGCCAATTTCATTCAAGTTTAATTAGTTTATAACTAATGTTTTTAAAAATGAAACTGAATTCAGTTATTAAAAAAAAAAACTTTTAAGTATGTGATGAACAAAGTGGGTTTGGCAATCTACCTTTTTAACCATAAACTTTATAAACAGCAAATATAAGTCAAGTATTTCTGATGAACATTTGCCATCAGAATCAAGATATACTCTAAGTGGAAAATAGAACTGGACATAGGATGTAAAAAGGAATTTGACATATTTTTTAATTTTTGTATTGACTACATATTGCAATGGGGATACTTTGGACATACAGGGTTAAACAAATATATTGTTAAAATTAACTTTATCTGGTTTGTTTTGTTTTGTTTTAGCTTGTTTATAATGTGGCCACTAGAATATATGTGGCTTATATTATAATTCTGTTGGACTGCACAGACCAAATCAATGTTTCTCAACCGTGGCTGTATATTAGAATCCACTATAAGCTGGATATGAATATCAATGTCCAGTCTGATTGGATTAGTTTAGAGTGGGACCTGAGCACTCACATTTTTAAACATGCCCAGTGCTTCTAATGTGCCTCCAGGATTGAGGTGCCATACTGAAGTGATCAAACTTCACTGTGTAGATCGGGGTGGTGGTGGGGGCAGGGGGAGGAGAGGCTGAAAGCTTTTCAAAGAGGAAGTAGTGGAATGATTTCAGCTATTATAGAAAGGTGAACCTGGGAGTCCTGGATGGAAGAGTGTATGCATGGATGTTCCTGCATGGTATAGTCCCTTACCTGTCAGCCTCATCTTCACCATTGTCCCTCTGGCTCACTAGCATCCAGTCACAATGATTTCTTACAGCCCCTTGAAATAGCCACACTAGTACCACCTTACAATTTTTATATTTGCTGTTGCCTCTGCCTACAAAGCTCATAGCACAGATCCTTATATGGATAGCTCTGGTCTGTTGCCCATGTTTTCCTGCCCAAACCTGACTCTATAATATCCAGTAGTCTGGCCAGCCCTGACGCTTACTCTCACTCCCATCTCTGTTTTATTTTTTTCATGACTCCTGACACCTTCTGACAACCTCTTGTTTATTATTTACCTTAGGTATCTCCCACTAGAATGGGAGCTCCAGAAGAGACTTGTGTCTTTGAGCCACTCTCCCATCCAGCAAATAGGGGGACCTCAGTAACTATTCAATGAATAAAAGAATGCACATATAGTATTTAACAACAAATTATAACCATGGAGGTTTAATTTTCAAGTAGTCTACCAAGTTTTTAAGATACCTTTTTTTTTCAAAATCTTACAGCTAATGACTAAAACTGAGGGGAAATAATTAGAATACTGATTAATATTCAATTCTGGTAAATCTCTGTTCTTAAGGCTAATTTGATTGCTGGTTCATTTATTTGAATAACCTATTACCTCAGTTAGAAATGTGGATATATTAAAGTTTAAATTAAATGTGCTTTCCTTGAGTGAAATGCAGGACTTGTGAATTTTTTTTTTAAATTCCAATACATAAATATGTATTTGTTTGCTAACGGTATTTCCCATTAGCAAGCCTTCATGAGTAATTTGCTTTTAGAATTGTTGACCAGAGGATAATTCACTAAGGGAATTATGTTTTCCATCCCAAAAGAAGAACAGAAAAATGCAGCTAAAGCTACACTTGTAGACATATGCTAATATGTGGCTCATTTGCTTCCTGATAATAATTTGAAGACCTCTGTGTTGCAATTTCTATTTTGGATGTATAAGGTGCATTCTCATTCTCTTGGGGTGCATAACAGTGAAAAGATAACAGTGGGTGGCTTTCAAAAGAGACTTTTTTAATTCACTAACTCTGATTCTATTGTCATTCTGGTCAACAGTGTAAGAGTAAATAGCCATCCTATAGGGATATAGGGGGAAAATAACATTTTTATTGGATGCATGTTACCTTTAAAAATCATCTACACTTTTACACTCACACAGTCAGTTCATAGTACTAATATCACATCTGATTTCTCTGAATCTCAAGAGATATTCAAAGAACGCTGTGATGGTTTGTGTCCACAAAAACCAATAAAAGAATTACATTCATCCAGGTATGTGCCTTTCTCATCTGTGACAGGTATATGTGAGTAATACTCTTCACATATATAACCAAGCATAATTCAAAATATTACTAATGTAAGTTAATACCCTCCATTTCATTTTAACTACTTCAGAATGCCATGCATTAAAACACAGTAAGCTGAAAATTGCTAATAAAGTTTAGTTGCAAGGTGGTGTAAGAATTCCTGTCATTGTCCTTGGATTGAACCCAGTAGTGAAGAATGTTAGAATTATTATTACTCATCTATCAGTGGCCAGAGTCTCAGAGGCTAAAATTCTCTGAAGGGAGATGGAACATTAAAGAGGGCCAGTATGTAGAAAGTCTTAGAGGATGTGATAAGTATATCATAATTCCAAGGAAAATGCTTTCCTGTGGCTACATGATGTCTTGGAATAGTATCAACAAATATTAGAGTAAACAGATTTGTACTTTTGTCTTTACTAATTTAATGCACTTTTGAACCTTCATTAAAAACCTTCATACTGAAATGAACAAAATATATTAATACTCCAAATGCCTATGTAGCCACTAGAGTGAGGATTCCAAAGCCAAAGCCCTCCAGGAGAGTCATGTAAATTAGGGAAGAGGGGACAGAAGAGAACAATGAGTAATGGAAGGATTGAGGCTACTGGATGGTACATGTCTCAGGTGACGGGAGAAGGTAAGTATTCAGCCTGTTATTGCCACCAAGGTCCAGTTTTACCAAATCTCCTAATTTTTCAGAAGACTTTGAGAATTTACATTTTTATCTTTCAAATTTTAGAAGCGACTAATACCCACTTTCATAAAGACACAATGTGAATTGAATAGCCAGATTTCTCAAATAAGTCTACAAGACATTCAGTCTTTTTGAATTCCAGATAAACAATGAATCTTTTGGCATAAGAATGTCCTGAGGATCACGAGGCATACTTATACCAAAAATGATTGGTTGTTTACTCTAATATTCAAATTTACTGTGCATCCTCTATTGTGTCTGGCAATCACATGTGTGAAGCAAATTTGCAAGACAGATTCATCACTTGGGCCGCACCAAAGTTGCAGAATAAATCCTGCCTTGTTGAAAGGCAATGGCCACTTCATTTGGGTATTCAATTCAAACCACCTCGTTGGAGTCTGTTATTCAATTGCTGTGTTTCTGTTTCTTTGGGGTCTTATTTTAACAAATGGGTATCAAGCTTCCTCAAATGCAAGGAACTCCCCTTCATTCTGAAAATAGATCCACAGAGTTAAGTACACTAAGTACGTGCTATGTATCAGGTCTTGTTCTAAGTGCTTTATACACATTAAGTTACTTCACTCTCTCGTTTCTATGAATTGTTGGTACTCTGATTATTCTCGTTTTCCAGATGAACTACTGAGGCACAGAGAAGTTAAGTATCTTGCACAGGGTCATGAAGCTAGTAGATGGCAGAATCAGAATTCTAATCCAGATGTTCTGGCCCTAGAGCCTGAGTATCTACTCCATAATCTTTCAAGAAAAAAAAAATCAATGGACAGGGACCTCTCAAAGATAGGCAACTCTAGGAAAAATAGCCATCAGCTTAATAGAAAGCTGAGCCAGAGAAATCTGATTCAGGTGTATATTCATGAACAAAGATTTCCCAGACCCCAAAGAGCAACATATGGTATAATCTGTGCTGCCATTTGTATGTGAAGACAAAAAAAAAATGTTCTTTCTTTCAAAAAAAAATTACTTTTTTTAAAAAAAGTAGAACAACATGAAGGTGAGACTATAGCCTCACAGTCAGAGGAGTAAAGTATGGCACTGGCTTTATGAGTCGTTCTGTGAATTTTATGTTCTGTGCATTCCACAAAGTAACGGGAAATTAAATTAACACAGTTCTTTATAGCATTTTAAATTTTTACCACAATTAATTTCCTGTACTACTGTATTTTCATTCTGCAGCAATCATTTGAGTAAATTTAACTGAGAGATATAATCCCTTCCCCCAAATCAAAGAAAAAGTCATTCTTTCCTGACTCCCACATGAAAACTCACCTGCCTACCTTATTTCATGTGAAAGGTTATGGGGCATAGGCCACTTTTGCACTTTAAAGTAGAAGAAAGTTTAGGTATTCTTTTAAGGGTGCTCTCTATCCCTTTAATACCTCTTTCAAAAAAGACCTCTTTATGCAGCGAATAAGATATATATAAACTTTCATCTTTTTCTTGGGTGCTTCCCTAGAAGTCAGCCATTAGCAAACTTTGGTAAACAGGGAAGCAATTCACCTTGCCTCAAACTTAAACCAACAAACACCCACATCTCCAAAATGAAGACTCAGTCACTTCCTAAAGAGGGCTCTTACAACCCATCTGGTCTACACTCCTTATTTTTCAGGTAATAAATTGAGGTCCAAAGGAATGAAATAACTGATATAACTTGTTTCTCCCATTTTGGAAAGGTTCCTTAAGATTTCCTTTCTTCTACCTAGTGGGCACCCTTTGCTCATAGTCCTACAACAGGGACAGCTTGGGCAGACCAAGCACAGATATACACAGGTCCTGCACATTTGCAAATCTCTTTCCTCGGCTACAGAATGAGAGAAGAGGAAAAAGTATTGACAAGTTTCATTCTAGCTTTCTTACTACTCTGTAACTTCCAAAATGATTTCCAGTCACTTGAGGCATCAGGCATATAGAATGTTGACTTCTAAAAGGTGCCTTGGGGCACGGAGCACAGTTTTTCCTACACCCAATGTTGACTACCTACTCACAGATACATTATGTTCCAGAAGTGTTTGTGAGTAAAATCTTACTTGGAATAATTTTCCCATAGAGGATGTATTACATGTGGTTACATGACAGAATGGGCCAGAAGATAAAGAACTTTAATACTAGGTGACTATTCCTCATTCAGAGTACAGGGCCAAATCTAGGTAAAGTTTAGAAATAGGGAAAATCTTTTTATACTCTCCCATATTTGATTTTTCTTCCTCCATTTCTCATCATTCACTCCCCAGCCCCTCCCCTGACCTATGCCATCTCCCATCTTCAAAGCTCTAGAATTCGGTAAATTACCTACTAGCTCTTGGCCTTACACACAATTCTTTTTTCGTTTTCTTTTTCTTTTTTCCTTAAGAAGAAGCCTTGTTAAATTAGTTTACTCTGGATTTGAGGACTTGAGAACTCCAAAATCATCATGCAAGTAGTCTAAATTTGTCGAACCTGTGCTATTTGTTTCTTCCACAAAAAAGCCCAAATAGCTCGGCAGGATCTTTCACAATCTCTCCACAACCAAACATACCTGCCCATTTTGATACACACTCAGTGATCTAACCAAAGCAAATAGCTAGCCAGTCATGTTCTTCTTTGACCTCACCTACATTGATTTCTCCACAAGGCCCTTTCCCATCAGAAAAACATCCATCAGGACTGTTGAATCACCACTACTTTCTGGAGACTCACTCCAACCCCACTAAGTGGCAGAAAATGAATGCTGAGTGAATAAGTGGATGGGTGGATGGATGGATGAATGGATGAATACATAAGAGAGAATACCCCTTAATCTAACCCTGTGATTCATGGAACTTAGGCAAGGTAAATCAAAGGGAAGAGAAAAACAGGAAGAAAATAGTACGGCAGAGCTTGCGGTTAATGTACTGACTAGGCTTCAGAAGGATCTACTTTGGACAAGCTTTTTAAACCCTTCGTTTCCATACAACCACATTAGATTACAAAACATTTTCACTTGTATTATCTCATTTGATTTTAACAAGCCTCTGAGGCAGCCAGGAAAGGTATTATTTGTCTTATTTTACACACGCGAGGATTGAAGCTACAAGAATGCATTAATTTTTTTCTCAAGAACAACTAAGTTGTGCATAATCTCCCAGACTTCTATCTCATGGTTGCCCTCTTTAAAACTTCACATCATCCGTAAAGTTTCTTTCACTTTTCTTTGCCTTAGACACTCTATTTTCCCCAAAGTATTTCCACAGCAATGAGTGTGAATAGAGACACAGAGATTAGATTGATGCAGAAATCTCATGTCCTCACATGTTATTTGCAATATTATACATGCAGACACACAAATGAGTGTTTACTGGCATGCTTCCCTACGATGAAAGTCTTTATTTCACATGAATTACTGTTCTTGGTAGAGGCAAAGAGATACATCAAATACATTATGATGATAATGAACTTTCATTAATTTCTTCATGCAGTGACTCAAAAACGATGTCTGGTTTGTGTTATATATTATTTTAAATGTATTTTTCTTACTCTTATATTAAATATATATATTTAAGTGGGATTTAAAAAAAATACAGGTGAGATGGCTTTTCAGGTATCAAGTTCTCTGATAATTAGCTTTATTGTCTGTAGTGCTAGGCTGAGCACCTCCTCTTTGTTTTGGGTAGAACGCTGACCCACTTAAATGAAACACTAAAATGAATTTATCTTACTCTTGGAGTAACAAGAATTGTAATATATTATTTCAGTGGAAATTGACTGAACAAGCCTTCTAATATGCAGTGTAGCTCATTTAATGTTAATGAAGGTGATTGAGTGGTTTTTATACCTTTAATCTACTCACACTTTTTAAAATTAAGAATGTGTTATGAAGAAGATTAAGAAACTTAAAAGACTATTCGATGTTATTTTCTATGAACAATTTTGCTTTTTGTAAAAGATAAACACCGGATAATTATATGTTGATTAACTGTTAAAGGTCTCTCCCACATTTTCGATTTTCCTCGGCCCTTTATCCTACTTTTATTGACATTGACTTGTTGCCATGTTCAACAGGTTAGCATGCCAGTTAAGACAGGAATGTTACTTTCACAAGTTCAACAGATTCCAGGGGAAAAGGCTTCTAGACTGCTGTAGTAACCCAAAATACCACAAATTTTCTGCATGTACTCATATGATTGAAAATAAATTTTAAAATTTTACACTAGGAAATTCACAATGTAAAGTTTTAGCAATTATGAAGTTTAATCTCTCTTAGATCTTTGCTCAATCAAATACAGAAATTCAGCTAATATAAACGTTTCTGATTAAAAATATATACTAAAATTGCTGCTAATATATAAAATCAGAAGCTTGCAACTTTAGAGTTGGGCCTCTAATTCAGGGGTTGGCAAAACAGAATCCACAGGCTATCACCTGTTATTGTAAGGGAAGTTTTCTGGAACATTCCCATCCATTTATATGTCATCTGTGGCTGCTTTCATACTATCTTGGCAGAGTTGAGTAGTTAACTGTGATAAAGACCTCATGGTCCATAAAGCCTAAAATATTTGTTTACTCTTTTTGTGTGTATAGGGAAACTGAGGCCAGGAGAGAATGACTTCCCTGAGGTTGCACAGACTATTTTTGAAGTTTTATTAGAAATATATTCTCAAAAAAAATAAGCCCTGATATTCATCACAAAAGACAGTATAGAAGCCTGGGCTTCTGAAATGAAACAGAACTGATTTTAAGTTTAGGGACCACTAGTAAGTAGCTATAAGGCCTTAAGTATTACCTAATCCCTCTGTAGTAAACAGTCATTTTTACCCAGAATCCAGTCACACTTTCCTTCTTCTTCTTGGAACCCAGTTGTGTTCACTTATCACCTTCCCATTGTAATCAAAGAAAGGGGAAAGGAGAGCTGACTCCACCTCCAAGTTCAGGCATGAACTCTGATTTGTATAAACTTATCATAGTAACCCCTTCCCTTTTACCAGTGATTGGTACAGGAATGGGCATGAGACTTGGAACGGCCAATGTGATTTGAATGAAGGCTTGCTATAGAGGTTTCATGGAGAATTCTTCCCTTCTCCAGGGACCAAAAAGGAGCTAGTTGCTCTTTCTACCCTGGACATAAACAAGAAAGTTATTTTGCTTCAGTCAGTCTTGGCAGCTCTTTTCTAAGCATTAGGGAAAATAGTCCAAGGTTAATGCTGATGCAGAGATTAGGACAGATTGAGAATGACAAAAAGAGTAAGATAGAACTCTAACCAGAGCCTGCCTGAGTCTGCTATATCTGGTCAATTACCAGTTACATAAGACAAAATGTCCTTAATGCTTTTACCAATTTCAATCATACCATTCCTTACAGCCATAAGCATCGCTCCTCTACATTTCAGGATAAGAATATATCTATCTCACAGTGCTGCCCTGAGGATTACATGAAATAATATATCAAGTATCTGGCATACAGTAAGTATTCAATCAATGTTAGTTACTATTATTGATATCCATGAATATTGATTTCCATGGGACAAAATGTCTAGAAAATGAACATAGTTACTAATATTTTATAAAATATGGGCTATGAATCCAATGTTTATAAATACAGTATACATAATATACATATAGTACATATAGTAATACAGTAAACAGTATATAACTTCCCTAATGCAATATAAATAATTATATTGCAGGGTTTCCAGATAAGTAACTCATATTTCCCTTGGTGTTCTTCAGCTTTATGGCCAAAGGAGCACAAGAATACTGGATTAGAAATTTGTCATAATTAACCTAGTTGGAATATATTTTTTTCATCTCAGTAGACAGGAAAAATCCCATAAGTATAATATTCAAGATGAAGAATTTTTGCTTGGAATAATACCAGAAGGGAAAGATCCCTACCACTCAATCAAAATCTCTGAAGGAAATACTCATAACGTATATATTTGCTACCTCACAGGGTCAAGGTTGGGGGAGGAGAGAGTGACAAGAAGCTGGGGGACTTCAGTTTGGGGCATGAGTAGGTATCTGGATCTAAGGCATCACTGTCAGGCAGCTAACTGATATCCTGAATAAATATCCATGACAAATAATCTCTTGGAATTGTGGTATCACCAAATGCTATTTTCTCATTAGGTAGTAATTGGGTACGCTTTGGAGTCAATAAAAGTGTCTTGCTCTCATAGGGGTAATCTATTGTGACCTCATTAGGATAAGTGATGATATTACCAAGAATTGAAACCTCTTCCTTTTCCCATCTTCCCAGAACAGTTACAATAACCAGGAGAGAGTTTATAGCCATAGCAAGTGAATTCACTTGAGTTTCAGGGCATAAGTTTCATCAGACAAGAATTGGCTCAGGTTTATCAATATTTCATTCAACCCAACATTTAGAATAAAAACTATTCTTGCCAGTATAAACTCAATTTAGGTGATTTTTACTTTATCTAAATCATCAAAAATTGTTTTTTTAAAAATGTTGGTCCCATCTCCTTTATAACACACTCAAAAACAGAAATAAAACAGACTATCATGAGACATGGCATTGGTCAATGGACTAACAGAGTGTACTAATGATTCTACACAGAAAGAAAGTAGGCAGGAGGTTTCCATCTCTTCCCTTACTGGAGCTCTCCTTGCTTTGTATGCCTCTGAGGATTATTCAGGGCAGAAAACAGAAAAGCAAATTGGTACAAGAGACAGGAAAAGAAATGCCTTTAGTATGTTTGGAGTTAATACCATGATGACTCTACATTACAGACTAGTAAATTAACGATAGTCTATTTAAATCCAAGGGGGGGGGGACTTACATCTTGTCCTTCTAGCATAATGACTTGATTTAGCCACTTGGACCATTCTTACCATAAACAGTCCTTGTGAAATGAAAAGATGCCGAACAAATGAACAGACAACAGTTTGTAAATACTTTATAGAAGTCATGTATTGTCTTATGAACTAACAAATGTACAAGAGATGGGTAACAATTTTTTCTATTTCATTTTATAAATAATTCAGGACCGTCCAGTATTCCTGGGAAGTATATGAATATATAGTAAAACGTACCACAAAATATATTCTTATGCTCTGATAATGAAGTTCCATATGCTCTTTGCACAAATGCCTATGTTTAAAAAGTGATTTCCAGGCTGGAACCTCAGCCAAACACCTGCATGCTAAAATATCACTGTGCAAATAATTTTTACTACACCTACTTAAATCTAAAAATGATCGTAAATGTTCCCCTCTGCGAAGATAGAACTAGAAAGAGTTACTGCATTCCCCATACTTCCATCACATTTTAGAAGAGCATAGTATTTTGAGGGAAAAAAAATCATTTTTATTTCAGCCACTGAAATAACCAAAAATATTTAGATTTTTCAAAATATTAACAGGAAACCAGTAAGATAAATGAATCCATTCATTCTTACATTCACTAATTAAAGATATTTATTGAGAGCCTAGTATGTGCTAGAAAAACATTTAAACCACCTACACGCTTTATATATAAACAGTAAACTATACCCAGGAAAGCCTTGCATTAAGGCTAGAGAAGAGGTTTGTATAACGATGGTTTATATAAAATTTTAAACCCTTACAGTAGACAGCTAAATCATAAAGCAAAGCTACAACAGTTTTTATGTACCCTTTCTAAAAGGGATTAATTTAGGTAGACCCAGCAGAAACTACCCACATTTACAAATGCATTTATTTAGGGGAAAAGGTGAAATGTCACATCTGGGATTGATAATGTTTGGTTTCACCCTGGTCTTCAATGATAACTCTTAGACTCCAAGCAGCACTGTATCTGGAAAGAAGAGTGGGTGTAAGGATACTCAGCGTAATGAAACGGGCCAGGTTTAATTCCCTTAATCGCTTGGTCAGGGCAACTGAATTAACCAGCCACATCTGTTCACTTTGGAGTACCCAGTCTGGGTTCTTTCTCTTTATGTAACAGAGTTCTGTAGGGTTATTACACTCTTTAGTGTATTTGGACTATTTGTACCTTACCTCTCCTCACCAAGCAGGGTGTGAGAGGAGATGGGGATACATTAAAATTCAGGACACAGGCCTGCCCATATTATCACTTTCCCTGAGATAATGTGAATAGGGAACTGATCCTTAAATAGACTCTTACTGGGCCAGATCTTTTACAATATATTAAGGAAAGGGGAAAGGCGGAGTGAAAGAGTTAAAACCCACTGACTTGAGCTGTTTTTATTCCATTTTCTTCCTCCAAAGCTAAGAGCAGATCACTAAACTCTTCTTCTCTCTTGTTAAACCTAAAGTACTTCATGCCTTATTTTATCTGTCTCCAAAAAACAGCATTAAACACAAATTCTGTGACACTCTGAAACATTAAGTTCCAAAATATCTATGAGAGTCTTCCTCTTATAAAGCTCATAATCATTGTAGGGGAAACGATTGGTCATCTTAGATGGCATCAAATGCCAGTAAATAATCCCCAGGTCCTATAGTGTAATACTTGATTTTCACAAAATAAACCTATATAATGCACTTCAATCCTAATTCTTTTAGGTAATTACAATGTACTTGCTCTTGAGATTTCACTAAAGATTTCATGGCATCAGTGTTTCACAATCCCAGGTTCATCACTTTGCCAACCTGCTATGTTTTCATGAGAAACTTGTCAACATTCCCTTATGAGTGTAATCATATTGGAAAACTTTATCATATACAAGTTATAATTATACCTTATATTAATAATCTTATAATCCAATTCTACCCAGAGTTGGCAATAAAGCACTGAGATTATAGTCAAATCCACCTTTTCCCCACAGACTTGTTTGTACTTTTTAATGTGGATTGGCTTTCCTGAAAACAAATGGCATTCATGCATTTCCTTCATTTCCATCAATTTGGAATATCACTGTCAAACAAATGAGCTGTGTACACAGGCTATAGATGGGAAAGATGGAAAATGCATGCTTTCTGAATATAGAATTCTTATGTTTTTATTTTTTGTCATGAGCCACTGCAAGATTCTAGTCTTGGCCTATTTTGATTATCAGAAGAGGAGACAAGGCCATTGGATAGAATATGGCTCAAGTAAGTTTTCTGTCCTGGTAAGGTTCTCTCTTCCACTTTACATGTCACAGTAATCTTTTTAAAACATAGTTACTATGTTATGGGATATGTTATCATATCCTGGAATAAGTCCTTCCAATAGCCTCTGTGTACTTAGAAAACCATCCAAACCCCTTACAAAACTGCATGTTCTGGTTCCTACCTGCCTCTCTAACTTCACCTTCAACCACTCTATTCTCATTACTTCCTACACTCTACTCCACCTTACCTGCTAACAGGCCAACCTTATACACCTAATTAACTCAAGTCCACACTAGCCTATGAAACCATCTACACTAAAAACAAACAAACAAAAAAACAAACAACGCACAAAACTCCTGGTGGAAATAATCTCCTTAGGTACTTAGCTTAGCAAAAAGAACAGCTTTTGTGGTTTAAACAAACAAACAAAAATCCCACTAATCTCTGGGAAGATTCAGCCCCATACCTGATAGTATGTTATGTAAGAGAAGCATAAGATTTCAGGCCCTCCTTCTCCCCTTGGCTAGGTGCCTTTGTGCAGTGCACACACTACATAACTTTCCATGGCAGCAGCTTGGAAGCTCTTCCTCCAAATTTCTCACACCTGGTTCCTTCTCATCACTCAAATCTCATGTCAAATATCACCTCCTCTGAGTCTCCCCTGACTACAAAAACCTTTTAGCCAGCCCGACAATCTCTATGCACACTATGCTTTATTACCTCTGTAGCCTTACTACTATCTGAAGTTATCTTGCTTCCTGGTTGTTTATATGTTGTTATCTGTCTTCCCCTCACTAGAATATGAGCTCCAAGTGTAAGGGGATATGGTTCGTCTAAGTCACTGTGTCTCCAGAGCCCATGGCATGCTTAACATGCTGAAAGCATTTGATAAATACATGCTGAAATGATGGTTGGATGCAGGGACTAGAGTTTAATGTGGAAGGAAACTGAGATCAATGGACAGGCAAATTCACAAGTTTAGAGATTATCTTTGTGAATGCTTTTCATTCTGGGTGTGTTTGATCTGGGATAATACAAGACTTCTATAAATTAAGGAATGGTAAACAGCCAATAAAACCTGTTAAGAAACTGTAAGCCAAATTGTTTTTGTCTTCTTTATTCTGGTTTTTATGGTTACTGAGAGGCCACAACTCCATGAGGAGAAGGATCCTGAGAGCAACAGAGCTATCAGTCAGAAGACGAGACTAAGCTGAAAGATTTCATGGCCATCAACCGCCATGAAAATAAACCTTGGGTAATTCACAGCCAATAGAACATTGCACTTTTACAAGTCCATAACCTTGATCTCCACAACAAAGACATAAGTAATCTAACAAATCACATCCTGTGACATAAGTCTATACGACTAACATTACTTTCCTGAATAGGAAGTGAAATCATAATCTATGTCACCTGCCAAGTAAGTTCACCAAAATAATCAACTCACTGGCCTCAAATTCTCCCACTAGCAAGGAGAAGAGGGACTCCCAAACCTTGGCTGCCAAGGCAAGTATATACAACAAACAAGAATGACCCCTCTCACCTGTGCCCTAGCTCCCACTTAGGCTCCTCAAGGGCAAGTTTCTCAACCTCTCTCATTAAGTGACAAAAGAACCCAGAGACTTACTAGTATTTATATGTAAGACTTCATTTTTAAATTCACAGTTTATACCTCTCCATAAATGCTGAAATTGCACTTTTACATGCTCAGAATAAAACCCAAACATTTAATCATTCACACTGGGAATTGTAGATATTATGACCCATAGCTAGGCTTAAGTTCACCTTTCTGTGATGAAGACAGGGTTTATTAAAAAGAAATAATAGTACAAATTACTACAGACTGTATAATTCCTTACTTAGGAGTTAATGGATTTCACCATTTATTTTTAGTTACAATGGCTCCTGCTCAGGATGAATGCTGTTAACTATTTCCTTGCGCAAGAAAAGTGGAGAAAGTAGTGATGAGCAGTTAGAGCTACTGCAGGAACCAAAAAGCATTAACTTTCCTTTCCCAAGAATTTATATTTCAGAAGGTCCTAAACTTCTGAACAGGTAATTTAACCTGTTTTTTTTTCCTTAATATCTATAAAATGGATAATTATACTATCTGGTGCACATGGGTGCTTTAAGGAACAAACATTATGATGTTTTATAAAGGAATGGGCAAAATATCAGGCACATATTCATACCTCACATTTGTTCATCATTTGCTATTGTATCATTTTACTATCATTCATCCAAAAAGCTGTGTCCCTCATTGTTGTCATATTAAAAAAATAACTCTAGGGGTGACTGGGTGGCTTAGTCAGTTGAGCATCCGACTTCAGCTCAGGTCACGATCTTGCATTTGTGGGTTTGAGCCCTGCGTCGGGCCCTGTGCTGACAGCTCACAGCCTGGAGCCTGCTTCAGATTCTGTGTCTCCCTCTCTCTCCCCCTCCCCTGCTCATGCTCTGTTTCTCAAAATAAATTATTAATTAAAAAATTTTAAAACAATAACTTTAGTTTCATAAAAGTTGTGCCACACAAAAACAAAAAAAGTCCCATTGAAAACAAACAGAGTGTTTGGGGAGGGATATAAATTACCATGGTGAAATTTTTAAAGGAAAAACTATTAGCTATAATGAAATAGTAGTTTTGCCCAAATAGCCATAAAGTGGCAGAATAGCTAACTCTATCAGGTACCCACGCAGGAGATTTTTTTATTCACCTTATGAAAAAATGAATCGTTTGCCAAAATGTATCACTCCATATATTCTCACCTAGCACTGCCATCGTCATTCACATATCCACCAAGCTGTCCATTAAAATGCCAAATGGGCAGTATCTTCAGGCAAATGGTTTGACTTCTTAAAAGATCTAGTTTCTTTGTAAAATTTTATTGCTGTTCTGACGCCAACTTGCACCACATATTTTACTTCCTATGCTTCATATCCAAACTGAACTAAGAACTGTATCCTAAAACCAATAAAAAATTCAATTACATTTTGGGATAAATTCCAGTGATATCTTTAATACTAACTTACCATTTAAGAAGTATAGTAGAAGTCTCTATGAAAAATGCTCTTAATTCAGATACTTTTCTGGCTGACATTACCAGCAACCTAAAAACCAGTGTGATGGATGGAAAAAGTTAAAAATATTTCACTATGTGGTTCTAACATTTCAGAAGCACAAGTGCTGGGAACTAGATTTAAGCTTTAATTAGGAAACGTATATATCACAGGCTTGCTCCTTTCCTACGATGCGGGGAAAAAGCGTTTTTATGTGCGTGAATTGAAATGTAGAGATCAATAAAAATCAAGTTCGACAACACCAAGACCAAAGAAGCTTTGAGGAATTTGGAGAGTTAAAAGATGACCTCCATAAATGTGGGACCACAGCACTTAATTATTCTATCATTGGGGCTACAAACTAGAAACAGAAATCCTTAACTTAAATATTATTAGACATTTTAACACTTTATTCTAAAGACAAAGGGTACTTCACAAAACATCTGTTAATTATATAGCCATTTATTTGTTTTGAACAATATATATCTTTATACTTCTAATTATTGAAAGTAAGAAGAAAGGCACAGTCATGCAGAAAGATTAACGAATGGGTTGGAAAGGAAAGGAAAGGTGAACAGCGCAAGGGAGCAAGAAGTGTAGGAAAGAATGTTTCTATTTCTTTGCTCAGATTAGCCACAGGAGAGAATGGGATACAGTGGGATGGGTGGGTGGGCATGTGTGCATGTGTGTGTGTGTGTGTGTGTGTGTGTGTGTGTGAGAGAGCACCTGATCATTTAATCAATATAAGCCATCACAACAGACAATTCAAGCCTAAAATTTAACTTTGGAGCTCACGTCTCTTTTGAAGGGTGTAAATGAGTTGATCTGAATGGCACAATGGAGTTGATCCTCTCACGTTTTCTGGTGGAAGCTCATTTTCTTACAAGTGCTTGATAACCACACACTTGAACAGCCAGGCCTCTGATCCGTTTCCTGTCATGTCTCGATGTGGAGCACAAAGCTGGAAGTGGGACAGCCTGCAGGACCGATGCTAAAAGCTTTGTTGTGGGAATTCCTAAAGCGTATTCCTATAAATAGGAAGGTCTGCATTTACTCGAGTTGTGCACAATGACCCAAATAGGGATGATGCATATGATTCATAAATGTGTACGTCAATACGCTGGGAATCGAAGGGGCAGGCACTGTTCCCAAACGTGGATGTTTCCTTAGAAACATCCTCCGTATTTTGATCTGTCTCTCCTTCTAAATGAATTTTGAGACAAAGTGTAAACAAATAGCTACAAGAAAATAGTTTTAACATATATGTATACAAAGAGTTCAGATATCCCAATACAAACATATCCTGAAAATTGTTAGGAAAAAGGTAGCACACCCAATATGAAATATACTGCCAATTCACAAAGATAATGCAAATGGAAAAACAGAGCACTACAAACAAAACCCACATACGAGAGCAAGCCCGACTTCTCTAGTAATCACGTAAGCGGAAATTATAACAAAAACCATTTCAGACTAATTAGATTAGGGGCAATTTTTAAAAACTGTTAATACTCAGTGTGATTAAGGGTATAGGAAAAGGGTACAGGCAGGCACACTCATCCGTTGCTGGAAGGAGTATGAATTACTGCCAACATTTTTATGTGTTTTCTTCTGGCTCTATTTTTTTAAGCTTATTTATTTATTTTGAGAGAGACAGAAAGAGAACAAGCTGAGGAGGGGCAGAGGGAGAGGGGGACAAGAGGACCTGAAATGGGCTCTGTGCTGATGGCAGAGAGCCCGATGCAGGGCTCAAACCCACAAATGGTGAGATTATGAACTGAGCCAAAGTCAAATGCCTAAGCAACTGAGCTACCCAGGGACCCCTCTTCTGGATCTGTCTATTAAAATTTAAAAACGACAACAGCTCAATGTTAGGAAGCTTCTATCCTACAACAACAACAACAACAACAACAGCAAAAACAGCTGCATGTCAGGATGTTTATAGAAGTTTGAAAATTGAAGGAAAGGTTGCAAGAGCCAAAACTATAAATTAGTTAAATGTCCATTAACATGGAAGAAATCATAATGCACACTAGATGTCTTAGACTGAATTCCCTAGAAACAGACCCTGAAACAGGATTCATGTAAACTGACTTATTTGGATGTGCTTTAGGAAAAGCAGGTAAGGAAGGGGGACACAGAAGGAAGGGAGGCCAGTGTGCAGTCTCAAGCAGTGACCCATAGTAGCTAACTGGCTGAGTCGTACAGAGAGATTATGGAGGCCACTGGGGTCATGGTCAGCCTAGACAGACCCCTGCACCTGTCAGTTCCAGGCTCCACCAATGGGATATAAATCAGATTCTGGCATCTGGAGCCAAGTCCCTCAGAGAGCAGATGTTGGCTGGTGGGAGTGAAAGTGCACCAGGAGCCAGTGGGCATAAAATAGAAAGATTGAACCTTACCTGCTACTCATGGGTATTATGTGCTATAAAAAAGAATGAATTAGAGACATACATTTAACTAGAGAGTTGACCATGATATATGAGTAGAGTAGGGGAGAATGTATAATACGAAGAAGACACCAGATTTTCTTTTCTGCAAGTGGGAAGCCTTATTTAATTCTTTATTTATATAAGACTATTGTAGAGTATGAAATGATAGGCATCAAGATATTAAAATAAAAACTACTATGGGATGGTGGGGAAAGAGTAGACTGAAGGAATAGCAAACAAAACTAGCACTTGTCTATCTTTCTGTCTATCCGCTTTTATACTTTTGTTTTGCCTTTGCATGAATTGCGTCCATAAATTAACAGACAAATAAGGTAAAAGATCAAACATGCTGCATCAAAATTAACTTCTATAAGCTCTTTTCCTTTAATTGAAAAATTCTCAGATTAAAATTTCTTCTCAGAGTTAATAGGCTTGCCCTTTTAACTGCATGCTGAGAAATGCCTTTGGGATTTAAGTCTACATATGCGATCCTGAAATTAACAGACAAGTACACACAGTCATTCTGGGCAATGGGGGAATAAGGCAGAAAGAAATGGAAATATGTATGTTAAAGCATTGCAATAATATTCAAAATGCAAGCATCTCCATTAATTATAAAGCTCTAAGGAATCAATAGCAGGAGAACGGGTAAATGAATGAAAATGCATTAAACAGAATCATGTGCTACGCAGGCATTAAATTATGTTTTTGAAGAATTTTTACTGGCTTAAAAAACATGATATAATGTGAGGTTTAAAAAATGAATGTGTAGTACTGTATAAATAAATGATTCTTATTACGTACTTAAATGTATCAGGTACCTACATTTCTGTAGTATACATATACATACATGTAAATAAGAATGCATTTCTTTAGAAGAACACATACCATCTACATTTTAATAGTGGTTTTACCTACGTTATGGGAATATGGCTGATTTTAGAAGTTGTTCTTTCTTTAATTTTTGCATTTTCTTTCAATGTCATGCTTTATTAGCATTTTCAAATAAAACCAAATCAAGTGATAAAACAACTTGCTTCTTTAAAAAAAAAACTTGGAGTGATTTTTTTTAAGCTTTATTTTATGTATTTTGAGAGACAGACAGTGAGAGAGACAGAGAGTGCACATGAGTGGGGGGAGGGTCAGAGAGTGAGGAGAGAGAATCCCAAGCAGGCTCCACACTGTCAGCACAGAGCCTGATGAGGGGCTTGAACTCACCAACTGTGAGATCATGACCTGAGCCGAAATCAAGATTTGGACATTTAACAAACTGAGCCACCAGGTGCTCCAAAAACAACTTGTTTCTTAAAAACTACTTAGTGTAAAGAAATAAGTTCCCATATACTTAGCAATGTTAACAGATCAATAGTGGAAAAGGGGTGTATGCATATCCTCTTCTCTTATTGAACTGACCAAAAACTCCCTAAAAAATATCTGGTGTCTGGCCATTCTTATATTTTACAAACCTCATGGTAAACATAGTAATATGGTTGGCTAGCCACAGAGTAGTTGGGATCTGAGTGCACAATTTCAGGACTCCTAGGTTGGCTTCAAATAAGTAGGAGGGAACCTCCAAACTGCAGGTCCTTAAGAATGAGGAATGCTAACCTAGACTCAAAGGGCTGTATTTGCCGCCTCTCTATTATGTCCTATTACAATTAAATTAGACTTCAGCAGTTAGAACAAAAATGAGCATTGACTATCCATAAGTACATCTACAGATATCAAAAGAAGTGAAGATTCCTTAAAAAATTAAACATATTGGAAACATGCCATGGAGTTAAAAGTTTGGTATAGTACATATTATTTATGGCAAGAGATCATCTTGTCTTCTGCATTCTTAGAAGGCAAGGGAGCCATTTTTAAAAGTCTAAAATGGTGGGAAAAGAGCAGCCTTCTATCATTATTATTAAATACCAATGGTGTTCTTAAAGAATGTTCTGCAGGTTTCAATCAGACACTGACATTCTGTTGACTGACACACTAATGAAATGCATATACCTGATACACAGGGAGAGGTGACAAATCTTTACATCTTTTAAATGTTCCTACCCCCAACAGACTATTTGTAACATTCAAGAGATCTTCCTGGGGGCACCTGGGTGGCTCAGTGGGTTAAGCTCAGTGGGTTAAGCATCGGCTCAGGTCATGATCTTAAGGTATGTGAGTTTGAGTCCTGCGTGGGCTCTGTGCTAACAGCTGAGAGCTTGGAGCCTACTTCGGATTCTGTGTCTCCCTCTCTCTCAGCCCCCACGCCGCTCGTTCTCTGTCTCTGTCTCTCAAAAATAAGCAAACATTGAAAAAAAATAAAAATAAAAAGAGATCTTCCTGTAAATTTATATATACGACATGCAGAAACATAAATGCCACTACAGAAGAAAGCCCTTGAATCCATCCCGACGGCATCGCCTTGGAAACAGTGAGGCAGCATATAGACTCACGGAATTCCAATAAAAAGAAAAACCAAACCAAAACAGATTCCTTCCTAGACTTTGTTTTTTAAAAAATTCCCTGATAAAATGGTTCTTAATAACTTGCATTGTAGAAGTTTTCTGGACCTTTTAAATTTTGTAAATGGATGACTGAATTAATTTATTTTTCCTAACTCAGCATTCCAATCATATTAGGAAAACAGCTGGAAAGAAAGGTCAGTTCCAAAGTGAGGTCTAGGTGAATAATATGATTTGACTAAGTTCTTTTTACTTAATTTTAAAGTACATCTGCCAGGCTTCCTTTCCACATTCCTATCACTCAAGCAGGCTGCATGGTAGAAGGAAAGTGCTTCTTGGACATTCAATAGTGAAGGCCTGCTAACCCAGGGGAGCACAGAGCCTAAAATGAACACATACCACCAGCTGGAAAACTATTTAAAATATTTTTACGATATCAAGTTTTATTTCCCTACTAATGTACCTACTCATAACAAAACAATAAGCCACATACTTATTCAAAGAGTAATAATATTTCCCATCTTTGATTTTAAACACGATGATGTCTTAAAAAGCAAATCCAAAGGATCTGGCAAAATACAGTATAGAATATTCTTGCTACTATCTTCTTTTCAGCTGTTCTTTTTCCTGCTTAAAATAAAAAAGGACCAGATTACATAATACTGCCACAAATAAATAACTTTTATAAGTGATAGCTTTCTATATACTGTAAAATGATACTTTATTCAAGGGCAGCAAATAGCTATGCTTAAGGTAAACATGGTATAGTTTATATGAAACATGATTTTTGTTACAGATAAAAAAAAAAAAGAAGCCGAACTTTTCTTTTGCCAAGATATAACAGGATTTCTCATTTTTCAAATGAGACACAAAACCAAGTATTTTCTTCATCAGTAAAAACCAGAATTAAATGTTTTCTTGAAATATCTTTCAGTGACTAAGTTTTAAATCATCCTTCAATACATCAAACTCAATCTATCCTAATGGAGAAATACAGCACTGTGAATTACCCGTTATGTTGGAGAATCCAGAAGTCGTTTTAATTGGTTTTGAATGAAAGCATTATTCTGCATTTCTAATCATGTTTCTACCCCTAAGGCTAATATTAAAAATGAATTACAATTCCTGAGCAAAGGAACTGACTCGGAATCATGGCTGGGATTAACATTTTGTTGCAGATAATCCACAAACTAGAGAGTCCAAAAGCCTATAACTGAAAGTTGAGTGTATTTTCTAAGTAAGAAGCTAACATGCTCATTAGACACACTCCTTGTTAATAATGAACAATCTGAAAATGTAAAGTGCTGTACATTCTATTGTACAATACGGGTCTCTCTTCCAAGATTACCAGTCTAAGTATTTATTCACTGAATTTTCTTTTTCTAAAAAGGAGATACTTACAGGGTTAACTGTCTTGCCCTGAAATGATGTAGATCTTCAAAATGCCTTTATGATTTCAAGATATAAAACAAGTTCTACCTTACCAACCACGCAACAAATGGTGATTGTCAATCACAAATACACATTATAGAGAGTTTAAAGTAAATTTGACCTTGTGGTCACAGTGAATTAAATTATGCTATAAGACAGAAGCTTATCATTTGTGCCATGAAGTGATTTCAACTAAAACTTCAGATATTTATGAGGAATGATACACTGACCTATTCACTGACAATTAAGCAACTCTGAGGTGAGCACTAGAACGTATTTGCGTAATGAAAATACCCTTCCCCCAATTATCCAAATTACAGTTTAAAAGGAAAAGAACACTCTAGAAGAGGTTTTTGTTTGTAGGAACATTTTAATGAGGTGATAGGTATCTTAATAAGTGTTCTTGGGTGAAGACACCTGGATTATTAAACGGCAGTTCTTCTGTATCCTATATTAATTCATAGAAAGATTCTATCATGTCTGTTTAATTTACTAGAGACTTGAAGTACTTAGTATCACTTGCATGGTTTAAAGTAAACCAATTTAAACAAAAGATGAAATAAATGGTAAGTTTGGATGATTTGGATTTTTCTGCTCTTTTTTTCTTTTAGTTTAACAATAATTCACTACAACTACAAATCAGGATGATCTGCATGAAATTAACTTCAAAGCAGCTTTGCAAATGAGTCCTAGAGGGTTTTATGAAAAAATGTCACCAGGCAAAAAGAATTTTAAATATATTAATTATATTTAATTATATTTTATGTGGAGGATCTTTAAATTAAAGGGAAAAATCCATATCATTGCAAAATGACCTCTTGAGTATCTATTGCTTTTTAAGAAGAAACCCTTACCTAATTAAATAAATAATTAGGAATAATTAAAAGACTATTATCATTATTATATTATCATTATTTACTGATTAACAAATTTTGAATGCTTATAAATTATTTTACTCTAGACTGCTTTAACTGATAGTTATAATTCTTTTCTCAAGATGAGATTTTAAATATAGTGTTAATCTTTTATTTTAAAGATAAAGAACTAGCATGCAATTTAATATCTTATGATTACTTTCATTTAGACAATACAACAAGTTTTACAGATGTTTTTACAAGTTGTTTCCTTGCTTTTTGGTCCAAATTTACCCTTTTAGGAAGTTAAACTAAATGTTCTCCTAAATGATTTACAGATCCAAAATGCCTCTGCTCTTCCAGTGATATTTTTCTGAAAAAGATCGTTCTTTCATAGTTCTTTTTCATACGAACTACAGAGTCTGTCCAAAAATATCCCTTGTCATTTTACTGTTACAAGAAGGGTAAAATATTATTGTGAATAGAATCAATTTGATTTAAATGCAAAAAGAATTTTTATGATGAATTAAATGAACCTGAGCAAGTAACTCTTTCCGTAAGAAACTCACTGAATACGTAACAAGCAAGAGCAACAGAAAGGAAAATAAAATAAGCAATTGGAGACTCCAAAGACATTTGTCTATCAAAAAAGAGATGGGGGGCGGGGGGAGAGAACTGGAAGGGTAGTCAAATTCCAGCTATCAACAAGTTTGTACTATGTGCTTTTCTGTATGAAACAATCACTGTCACCCATACAGTGATTATTATTTCTTTTGATCCAATGGGCTGTTCTCATAGATATGGTGGAAAGCAACATTTGCAATAAAATGTGACAAGGCAGGTTTTTGCATCCAGCTTTGGAGAGCCTGAAATTTGATTGAATCTAATAGTCAAGGACCGTGCAAAAGTAAGAGACATTTAACTTGCATTTGTTATTATTGTTACTGTTCAGATTTTTGTTTTTTATTCCACTTTGGATAGGTCTTGTTGGACAGTGCTCTTTTCATGAGATGAAGTATAATGGCAGATGTCCACGCATACCATAACTTCTCCAACCCCATAAATCAGGTTAGTACTGGTGTGTAGAGAAAGAAATCAAGATTCAAGATATAAGATTACTGCCTACACTCTGGAGAATAAGAAACGTGAAATATGAATGCCTGGAGAATGATTTTTCCATAAGCCTGAAGAAAATGAGAGTAACTCATGATGCTGTTAGTGTTAGGAGATGATTTCCTTTCCATTATCTAACTTCAGTACCTTTAACCAAGGCTTATGCGTGAAGGTTATAAGGCCAAACTTTTTCCTTGAAACTGTAAACCTATAAAGTGAAAACTTGAGTTTCTTATCAAATCAAAATGATGTCTTAATTTGGAAATGTGGAACTTTTGGATTTAGACCAATTTCAGGTAGTTTTCACACCAGCCTATATTTTTATCTCCAAACCTCCACATGACAAGCTGATTAACTAATTGGCTAATGGACTAAACTGTCATTTTGTATCAAGCAAAGTAGAAATCCAGGAAATAACAGCAACAACACAAATAAAATTTTAATACACATGATAATCAGCTTACTTTTCCTCAAGAAGGTCTGAGGATTAGAGAGCTTTTACCTGAGTAAATTGTAAAATATTTTAAAACCACCTAATTAGGGGCACCTGGATGGCTCAGTCAGTTAAGCATCCAACTTTGGCCCAGGTCATGATCTCCCAGTGAGTTCGAGCCCCACATTAGGCTCTGTGCTGACAGCTCAGAGCTTGGAGCCTGCTTTGGATTCTGGGTCTCCCTCTCTCTCTGTGCCCCTCCCCAACTTGTGTGCGCACTCTTTCTACCTCTCTCAAAAAGAAAAATAAAATATTGAAAACAAAAACACCCAATTAAATTTTGGAAGGAAAATATTTCTATGAAGAAAGCAAAAGAGTTCCAACAAGCCTATCTAGACACACAACCATTTATTTATACATTTATTTATAGCATTTATAATAAATTTAACCATTTATTCATTCCAAAAACTAGTTCTATGTGAGATACTGGTATATCATGATTAAATTTAAATTTTAAAAATATAAAATTTAGGGGCGCCTGGGTGGCGCAGTCGGTTAAGCGTCCGACTTCAGCCAGGTCACGATCTCGCGGTCCGTGGGTTCGAGCCCCGTGTCGGGCTCTGGGCTGATGGCTCAGAGACTGGAGCCTGTTTCCGATTCTGTGTCTCCCTCTCTCTCTGCCCCTCCCCCGTTCATGCTCTGTCTCTCTCTGTCCCAAAAAAAATAAATAAAAAACGTTGAAAAAAATTTAAATAAAAATATAAAATTTAAAAAACAGGATATTAAAAAATATTAAAAAATATCCTGTTTTTAAAATTTTCCAATCTATTTTCTCTGTTCTATTCAATAAGTGGTCCCTAATCAAGCATCAGACCAAATGCATAATGATATACCCCAAAAATCTATAACATGGCTCAAACATCTATTATTTTTGGCAAAGAGAATTATTTATCAGCTACATTTTTGGTGGACTTTTCTTTAAGCAACAAATACACAAATGAATTTAGTAGTTAGAGATTACTTTGTTATTATAAAGGTCTGCCTGCAGATTGATTTCCAATATGTTTCCAATCACAAACTTGTAAACGTAATTTACAAAATAAAATCCTCATCTGAACCATCCAATGTCATAAAGCAAATTAAAATAAATTTCCTGATTATTAATGGTGATAGAGGAAATGTCTAACGATTCAGATAGGTTTTGGCATCTATAACTTGATACTTGATAGAAATGTTTCCTTTCTTTGTGATCTTCCTGATCTCTATTTGGTTTTCACTTAAATTTTGGCTGGTTTAGGTCTTAAGTCTCATTAACTGACTGACCCAATGTAGCCCTGCCTTCCACTGCCTGTGATTTTTGCTAAAATTTAACAGTGGCTTCTTCATGACCAAGTCCAATGATACTTTCCAATCCAAATCTTACAGACCCCACTATCATGCATGATGCCAACTGTAGTGTCCTGTTTCTTGAAACTCTTTTCCACCTCAGTGTACATTACTCTCTCAGAGTCCTGCTCTTGTATCACTTTTCAATCTGGTATGCCTCAGCTGGAAGTATTGGTGCTTCCCAGACCTCTGCTCTCCTCTTCTTTTAAATATGTGAGCCATTTTGCTCACACTGACACTACCAGAGGGCTCTTGTCCATATTTCTCCTTTGAGCTTCAGGCCTTCATGTCTAACCATACACGACATCCCTATTAAAGGCATCTCAAAATCAGGTGGCCAAAACGGGGCTTCTAACTTTTTCCTACAAAACTTGTTTCTGCCCGGAGTAAAACTGCTCACCACCTACCATATGCTCACCACCAACCTGAAAGCACTGTAAGATTTCCCTCTCCCTTCCTTCCTACCTCCAGCGAAGTCATATTGATTCCTCTTCCTAAATATGTTACAGATCCCTTGCCTTCTCTCCATTCTGAGTTCTATTACTTCAATCAGTGCACTCAGCATTGCTCACCTGAATCACCACAGTGGCCTCCCACCTCAGACTCCCTGACTGTAAGCTTCAACCCCCTAATCTGTTCTTACTCCTAACACCAATCTGTCTTTGGGGGACCCCCATTATTTTCAGGTGTGGTTTTGGCATCTGTCCCCCAAAAGATATTCTTTTTATGTAAATGGAGCAGCCATTTACTCAATGCCCAAACCAGAACCCTACATGTCGTCCTTGGTTCTCACCATTTCCTTTCTTTTTGCACCCAATTCAACAGCAAAAGTTGTCAACTCCACCTTGGAAATACACCCCATACCTGTCTGTATCTTACTCCAGATACCACTTTCACCTATGTTAATCATTGCTTGGCTGGAAAACTGAGTTTCAGAACAAAGTTAGAGATGTGCTGAGTATATCCCCATCGTGTCCATTTAAATGTATTCCTCTTTCCTTCTCTTTCCTATAAGCCAATTATTGGAACTACTCGTTTAACTATTCTCAAGTCAGATGTACTGAAGCATAATTTAGGTACAGTAACACTCAGGAAGGGTGATTTTTCTTTAAAAAATATATGAATGTGATCACAGCACTCCTTTGCTTAAAATCATCCAATAAATTCTTATTTCAGAGAGAATAAAATCTGAAGATTCCTCACCATGGCTACAGAATCCTTCACAGTCTAGTCACTGACCATGTTTCTGATCTCACCATGGAACACTCTCTTCCTCCTTAACCTTCTTGTAACCACATCTGGTCTCTTCTTCATCTTGCCAACGCTCCCCTTTCATTTCTACCTCAGGTCCTTGGCATTTACTGTTCCTTTTATCTGAAAGAATCCCATACTTATTCAAGTGCCTGATTCCTTCTTGCTAGTGAAGTCTCAGCTCAAATACCATGCCTTCAGAGAAGCCCACTCTGTCCACCTTTTCTACATTAACTGGTTCATGTGGCACATACATGTATGTTTATGTACATAAATAGCACTCCCTCTTGTCTTCCAAGTCATTATCATTTTCTAAAATTATTTTGACCTTTATTTGTTTACTTATTTTTTTTCTATCTTATCCCAATAGACCATAGAATACATGTGTATTTACCACCCTGGTGCTGAAATATGTGCCTGGTACTTAACATAATCTCAATAAGTGTTTGCCGAACAAATCAATGATTCATGAATTATCTGACTCCTACAATTTCTAGCACTCTCCTTCACTAATGCTGTAATTCAGATCAAGTGAATGAAGACATCTGTTATCCCCAAATCCATCACTTTCTCTCTGGGCTCCACACCTTGGTATGTGATTTCTGGTGTGCCTTCTTTTGTCTTGATTTTTCTGCCTTGCTCACTCAGACTCATTCATTGTGTTTTAGTTAAAAACAAGAAGCCAGGGACACCTGGATTGTTGGTTGAGCATCCAACTCTTGACTTCAGTTCAGCTCATTATCTCAGGGCCGTGAGATTGAGCCCTACATAGGACTCTGTGCTGAGTGTGGATCCTGTTTAAGATTCCGTCTGTCTCTCCCTCTGCCCCTCCCCCACTGCTCTCCTGCTCTCTCTTTCTCTTAAAAAAAAAAAAAGCTTATTCATTGATGGCATATCCTGTATATATAAAATATGGTGTTTGAACTTCAGGGAGAGCCCTGCAGAATAGTGATCTAGAGTAAGGTTCTGGAATAACATGGCCTAGAGTCTAATCTCTACTCCATCACTGAAGTATTCAGGTGGATTCCATAAAATCTTTTTGCCTCAATTTCTTTCTTTTACAAAGAATGGGACTCTTTTGAGGATTACATTATATATATAAAGTGCTTAGAACATCTGATCAATAAATAGCATCTGTTTTTATTCTTAAATAGCTATTATGTACTTTATTTAACATTTCACACTAAAATAATTTATTTTGTGTCTGCTTATTACTACTGGCAGGTCTTCGACGGCATGTTGAGACAGACTTCTCTTTCCCTCCCTTCCTTTCCATCTTTCACTCTTCCTTCCTTCCATCCTTCCTTCCTCCCTCCTTCCTTCCCTTCCTTTTTTTTTCTTTCTTTCTTCTGATCCTGGGGCTAGGCACAAGTCCTGACACATCATAATACTACTCTATACATACTTCTTAAATGACAGTAAGTTCATCTGGTGTAGAGGTGAGGTCCAAATGCATGTGAATAAAAACCAGTAATACATGCCCCCGGTAATTGTACAGATAAAAAAACAAAGCAGCCAGGAATAACTGCTGTGTGGGTGTGTAGAGATGGGGATCAAACTGGCTTGAAAAGGATCATCAACACGAAAGAATAGAAAGTTCAAATTCTGGGGTAAAGCCCTGTCCTTCGAACACATCTCTTCCTCATCTCACAGGGAAATATTGTCTATTCTGTTCTAAAACCGGGAGCTAACATTAGGAATAGCATCATTTTATTCAGGCACAAAATCTTCCTTTGGCTCACATATTCAATCACCTATCAACTCAAAAATCCCAAAGCAGGTCAAACCCAATAATATATATGAACCCATAAAAAAAGAGCACCAGTTTTGTTGTACTGCCTTTGAAGCACTGCCAACCAACATTAGATAAGGGCCAGCAAACTTTTTCTGTGAAGGGACACATAGTACATAGTTAGGCCTGTGGGCCATACTAATCAACGCTACTGTTATAGTACAAAACCAGTCATCAAAAACATGCAGTCGAATGGGCATGGCTGTGTCCCAATAAAACTATCTACGGACATAGACA
The DNA here is from genome assembly GCF_022079265.1 of Lynx rufus. Taxonomy (NCBI): domain Eukaryota; kingdom Metazoa; phylum Chordata; class Mammalia; order Carnivora; family Felidae; genus Lynx; species Lynx rufus. The sequence goes on from NW_025814823.1 coordinate 182,074,835, forward strand.
TTTTAATTGTATATCATTTTAAGTACCCTTAAAATTATTCTCCTTTTCATTTTTTTCAACCTCTTGACAATATAAAAACAATTCTTGGCTTATGGGTATATAAAAGCAGGGACTTGGTCAAAATTAACCCATAGTTTATAGTTTGCTGACCCCTATGTTATAGTGATTACATTAGCTCTTTTCTTAACTTCAAGCAAAACGTGATGTAACTGGCTTTTCTTCATAAACTGGAAGTAGTAATGGTGCATCTTCTCATGCCAGAAAAGATGACTACTTTTGTAACTCCTATATAGTAACCCCTATAGCATGTTTTAATTAACAGGAAGGATAAAACGAAAAAAAATGATTTAAAATACCTTCATATTAATCATTTGATGGACAGCTAATTCAGGATGCTATTAACCCTAATTGTGCCACAAACTTATTGTTCGATACGTTAATATGCCCTTCATTCTTATTTGTGTCAATTTCTGTACTGATAAGAGAAAAGGAAGTATAATGATAAAACATTATTATATATCCATGAGACCAAGATAACTCATTCAGCCAGTCATTGTTAAACAGAAAAAAAAAATCACATAGTACATTCTTCCCATATTTTCAAAGGAAAAGAAATCGACATTGCTTTGTTGCTTTTACTCAACAGATATTTATCGAGAACATACTATGTGTAAGGCGATGTGAAATACAGCAACCTCTCTGGCATGTGTACAAGAATGATTCAGCTTTTTGTGCATTCACATGTAAGTGTCTGAAACAGTTAAATGAAAAATGTCATCATTCTTTTGCTAAACCTCAGAAGAAATGCAAGCACTTTCACTCAAGGATCAATATGACCCAGGGCCTGCGAGACCCCAGGTTCTCCAGAGAGTGCTACAGATTGACAGGATCGTCTCTTAGTGCTTGATTTGACATGAGATACAGTGAAAGACACGTAAACCCCGAGGTGAAGAGCCTCATCTCAGACAGTTCCATATTGGCCAGACAGGCATGGGGGCTCAAGAAGGCAGCCTACCTCTCCCATAAGTCACTTGTGAATTACTCTCTCTAAATTGGCTCCACAGCTGTGATTTCCAGTGCCTAGAGTACCCTCCAAATAGCTGGTTATGGGGACAAAATAAAAGCCTGCTTTTTCCTCAAACACACACCTTTTGGCAATCTGCCATCCCAACTCATGAAGGACATGCAGATCTGAAAAGGGACACTTCTGAAAATGGTAGATCAAAAGTTTGGCAGAAGGGCTGCTGTCAGGGACTCAAACGCATAGCTTATTCCAGTTTTGGAGACCTACAGAGTAGATCTAGGAGTGAAACTTGGCTCAAAGGGAGCCTCAATTCCTCAGACCCAAACATGTGACAATGAGGGAAACTGTACCAAACTCTTGTTTCTTTTCAAAGGAAATGAGAAAAGTTTAAAAAAGGAAACCAGAGGGGTATCTAGGTGGTTCAGTTGGTTTAGCATCCAACTATTGATCTTAGTTCAGGGCATGATCTAACAGTTCATGAGATCTAGCCCCTCCTAGGGTTCTGGGCTGACAGGGCAGAGCCTGCATGGGCTTCTCTGTCTCCCTCTCTCTCTGTCCCTCCCCTGCTCCTGTGTGCTCTCTCTCAAAATACATAAATAAACATTAAAAAAAAAGTAAAATAGAAGAAAAGCTAAAACCACTACCTACAGTATTAACCCTTTCTGGGAATCTGTAGGAAACTCACAATCTGGCTAGAGACGTGAGTTACAAAAACTGAGTTTCCCTGTCTTTCAGACAGTAGATATTCCGCTTTGATCTAACCAGCTGCTTGTGGTGGAGAGTTAGGAGATCTGAAGGTGATTGACAAATGTACATGAAAGCTGGTATTTCAAGGTACACCAGCAACCTGGGCTTAATGTACCACCTCTGTGTAGGTAAGTTATTTGTACACACACACATACACACACACATCATATCACATCACATACGTACTGAAAGAGGTACAAAGGAAGGAGAAGAATAGTGAGGAAAAGATTATCTTTCACAAAAATACCTTTTATACATAAATACACACAGATACAGAAACAGTGAACAGAGAACCAACTTATCTCTCATGGAAAAGTGATTCAAGTCTTTTCAATCCTTCGAAAGCATGCTTTCTTTGAGCCTGGATTATAAGATAATTCCTGCATTACTATTTTCCACAGGTATCCTTCTGAAACTGTGTCAGCCATTTAATCTGCAGGTTAAATTAGATGCCTTTATCACCTGGCATAACTTTCAAACCCTGCAACTGTCTTACAGCCCTTCTGGTTTCATGGAAAGTTCACCAGGTTGACATTTAGTTACATGACTGAATTCTAAATAGGGATTAATAAAATGATTAATTTACTCTTCTCTTCTCCTCTCTCTCTCTCTCTGGTTTCCCCCATGAGTCATGGTTGGCCATCTACAAGAACACAATATCTAACTGAGGAAAACTGTCTTCCAACCGCAGCATCTGTCTCCCTGGCAAGCTCTGCTGACAGTTGGGCCCTGGCTGTGGAACTGTTCAAGAATCTTTTTCGGGCTGAGCTATTAGTGGGCTCTCATCCTCCTAGGTGCGGCTTCCTACTGATTCCACTCAATTTGAAAGATGGATTTGTATATATTTATCCTTCTGAGAATCTGCTATTGTGCAAATACCTCAAATTGAGACCCCCCATGGGAGGCCATGAATGACACAGGAGCAGTTGCGTTCCTTTTCCTGCAAAACATCTATAAAATAGTTCGGTGGTTCCCAAGGGTCTGCTTCTGGGTATTATATAAGCAGCTTCTCCTTCAGAAAAGGGAAAGGGATGCTTCAAGACACAGAAATAAAAATGCTCACATTTCTCTAAGGGAATTTCAAAATAGCAAGTTGCTTAAATACCAAGGAAAGCACCTGGTTTCTCTCCAAGCCTAAAGATAGCCTTTGATAGTTTAAGAAATGGAAGCAGGGGTGGGGGAAAGGAGAGGCGAGTGAGGAGGTCATGAACAGCACCGGAGAGATTGTAGAACACACAGATCATTTGGCAGTGCGCATCTGAGTAAGTTCTGTCATTTTTGCAATTCTATAAAAAGCACTTAGTTAAGAAGTTTAGTGTTTTGTTTTTTGAAAAGTGGTTAAGGTGGAGGCATATTTTGTGGACACGATATTCCAGTAACAGCACATCTGTCTTGTTCTAATTCAGAGCCTAAAATACTCTAAATACTCAGGCTCTCCCTTTCTTTCTTAAAAATTTCTTCCCAAATCTACTTTATCTACTTTTTTTTTCAAATAATTACTCAACCCTGAGACCCCCTGGAGGCTTCTGATTTTTAAAAGAATTAGAAAAGGTCTCCAGTTATTATTAGATTCCATTTTAGAGAAGAAAGCAGAAAGTGAGCAAGAAAGGCACGCCTTTATGTTGCCTGAGTTACTTTTGAAATTTGCTTCATTCAAAGGCCAGGATAGCATGGAGCACCTTCAAACTATAAAGTAAGAATTCCACTGGACCAATTATTTGTAACCTCTCACTGGAAGTAAAAATGATTTAACCCCCCCCCCATCAAAGACCTAAAGGCCTTTAAGAGAATCCAAGAAGCTTCATACATTTAATATTTTCTAAGAATAAGTATGGAGAAAAAGATTAAGCCTTCACATATCCAACTTACGTAAGTCTGACAACAAGAAAAAAATACACAGTGGAAAGGATTAATCTCAAACAAAACTCAGAAAAGAGGTTTTTGCAGAGTAGTAGTCCACTGGCTAGATCTCTTTTGTTTACAATATGAAGTAAAATTTGGACCTATTATATATTCTTTCTTATGGTCCCCCTTGTGAATTGAGGTTGTTAAAGTAACATTGTAATTATCTTTTATCTATAGCATGATTTATTTATAATATGAAACTCCCTTTTACATTTTTAGATTCTTAATACGTGAAGGCTCTCCTCAACAGTCAGAAAAAAAACTAACATTGAAATATGAAACAAATATTTATTTCACCATCCATTTTTTTTCCGGAAAATTACGAATGGGACTCCCATAAAAACACTGCTACACATCTCGTTTTAAACATTTAAAAATGTTTTTCAGTTTTAAAGGTCATATTTAGAACTGAACCAACTATGAATATGAATAAGTTGTAAGCCCTGCCTAACGCGGGTGTCTTTTCAAGTAAAAGACAAGACTTACTAATAGTCCCATTTGTTGTCCATTAAAAATCTACTCATTGTGTTCACAGCAATCCACACGCCACTCTGCGAGCCTGCTTGGACAAAGCCTTTGCTTTGTGTGTATCAGATGCAAAATTTACTTAAATTCCAGATAATTGCACGTACATCTGCTAGGCTTTGTCACTGGTCTATATGAACATTTCCACAGTGTATACAAAGAGCAATTATCTAACAACTAAAGAAAAAGAAACAGTCATTTCGGCAAATTACAGCCAGCTCCTTTATCAAGGAGTAAGTTTGCTAAAAGAATGCTACCCCAAAACACTTTTTTAAAATAAAATGTATTCACTCACACCACATACATTAACTACACAGAACAAAAAAGGGAGCTTTTTCAACTGTCAAATTACTAGGTCTGAAACAAGGATAACTGCAATTTCAATAAAATCATCTCACAGAACACTGAAGTTCCCCTCTGGAGAAGAGATTAAAAAAAACAAAACAAAACAAAAAAAAAAAAAACCAAAAAACAAAAACCCTCACACCCAATTTAAACCAATTTGATGCACTGGTATAAGTTCCTATTGTGTATTCATAACAAAATATTTCAATAATAGTCACTTACCCTGTTTATCATATCAGTTCACTAATTTGAGACAGAAGAGCCAGAATCAAGATCACGAAGGAAAGTCAAAACAAGGAATATTAAAAAAACAAAAAACCAAACAAAAACAAAAAAAACCTTGAGACAAAAGCCTTAATTAACAAGTTTTCACTTCAATCCTTAGTTGATTGCAAACAGCCCTAAGGCTCTCCAGTGGGGCTATTTGGTCAATGTTTCTCCTCTCTTTCACTGTCCCCACCACCCCCCGCCCCCCCCCCCACTTTTCCCTCTCTTTTGTTTTTTTTCTTTTTTTTAACTTCGTGAACAATCCTATTTCAAACTGTCACACTCAACATGGCCAACCTTCCTTCAAAGCCCAATCCAATTTTCAGACCTTAACACCTCATGCCAACTAAACAACATCAACGGTATTCCACTTCCATGGCCTAATAGGGTAAATCTGTTCTTTTAACAAATTCTCAAACTATCTGCAATGATCACAGTGGTATCATTAGAATAGAGAAAAAAACTATGTAATACAAAGACTAAAAAATTTTGTGACATTTGACCTGTTTGAAATCTATCAATTCAGTGGCCATTTATTTCTTGCTTCACTTTCATTTAAATATCTTCATTATCATTTTGTAAAATGCATTATAGTACCAGCCAAAGCTATTAGAAAAAAAAATCAGCCTATTCCCCAAACTGGAGAACCATCATTATCATTAATATTTCATGGAACTGCATTAAATGAGACAATATTCAATATTTAACTATCTAATCCTATAGTAATTTATATTAGAAAATACCAACCATGTGAGAATTCAGCCAGTTGGATTATTTTATTGGATGAACCTTTGTCATTATTAATAACACTTCAGTATCTCATATTTTTTCAGCACAGAATGTAACATCCAAGGGCTAAAAGTGATTTTGTTTCTAATTAATTCTCAAAATCCTTGGGAGACAGTGATGGGAGGATAAATATTAATTTGGAATTGAAGAATAAAAGACTGAGCCTTTAGATGCCAAAGTTTTACTAGAGATGTGGATTACTTGCCTAGGTCATATATGTCACTAGGTTTATTAATAATTTAGTGAGGAAGACCTATTTAAGCCTTGGAAAGTCTAAATTATGGTGGGGGGGAGGATGCAGTTTTACTTCTTTCAAGTACCACAATTATTACCAATTTATAAGTAGAAAGTTAGTCTGATCTATTCTCCAGAATTCCTATTAATTTGCTTACAAGCAATCACACAGACATCCAGATGTTCTCCATATGTACTTCAAGCAAATCCCATTTACCTATTTCTCAGACCATTTGTCAACTTTACATATTTATACATAGGCAAACTTCAGCTCATTTGAGGTAAATTATCTTTAACTTCATCAGGAGCAGAATTCAAATGGATAACTGTTTAATATGAGGCTTGGTGATAAAGCTCTATGTAACAAGCATTTGAAATTGGTGTGTGCCAAAATCTAAGGAGTTATGCTTAATAGTAAACAGAAATGTCCACCAATTGATTTTAAGCAAGAGAGAAGTTCTCACTGCTAGTCGTCTTTCAAGTTTATACACCAAGCCACTTGTCATCCCTCCCTTAAAACCCTAAAGTCACTCATGGGATAATGGTAAATATTTGCTGGGGGCTCTTCATTTATCTGTTTTGTTGACAGCTCCCCCTCCTGGTTGGTTATTGATTGATTGATTGATTGATTGTTTTTATTTTGAGGAAATTCCACTTATATTTGCTGGAAATCGAAATCTTCTTATCTCATTATAGAACATGAAAGGGTCAGAGTATGGATTTCCCAGACTTCCTAGTTACAGGGGTATGAAGACTTTATCAAGATGCAGCCAACTGAAGGGATGCACCAGCCCAGAACTTTGAAACGAGAGCCAGGGACTCCCAAAAGAAAGGACAGGGGTTCCTTCCAGGCCTGGTATCAACAGCCATATCCAGGGCAGTAGTGCTGGTTGATACTAATGGCAGTGGCAGAGCCCAGTGTCAGGGATGTGGAGGGCTCCAGCTGGGCACTCAGTATGCAGTGGCAGAAGTGCCAGGTTCCACATCTTTCCTGGTGATTCCGTAATTCCCAATATCCTAATGTTCCTTTTCTGTTTACATTAACCAGAATTAGTCTGTGTAGATTATAAGTAAGACTATAACTTGATCCCACAATCAAAAATAATAATTCCAATTGTGCTCTTATTCTGTGTTGGTTAATTTTATAAACTGCTGAAAAATAAATTAAGAGCTCCTGCAATATTGTGAGTTGTAAAGAACATTCGTTTTCACAGAGACTAGGAAGCCTCCCATCCAGAAGGACCCCAGCAGCAAATGGTAAGTGATCTCATAAATCCTTGGGAATTCATGTACCCAACAGGAAGAGTCAACAATCAAAGTTTAAATGAGGAATACATCAGTGAAGACCCTTCCTATTTTTCTCAGCCATGGCTTCTCTGATTCGGATCAACAAGGAACAGAAGATGGAAAAGAAATTTTGATGTATCTATGATTTGCTGGAAATGAGATATGCACATCTTGAAAATCACAGGAAAAATGAGCATTAATCAAGAGCCTGACCAGTGATATCAAAAGTCAGAGCTGACTGCCTGAAGTCTGGAAGCTATTACCTAGGGCTGTGGAAAGGGTCAGTGTCTCTAGGTACTCCTCTGATGCCTTCTACTTTCAGAGCTATTCACCTGGTACTTTTCAAGACTATTACCCTTCCCACAAATGACTGATAAAAGATGAATCTAAGAGAGTGAACAAGTTTTGAAAATTAACTCTCTGAACCTCCATATTCACTATGCTTTCAAGTTCAACAGGGAAAATATTCCGTTAGAGAGCATTTTTCATCTATGGTATTTTGGGAACACTTGAAAATTTTCTTTCCGTCCCAATTCCTATAATCTTCCAAAAGTCACTCATAAAAGAAAGGTAAATGATAAATTGATTCATTGGTCATGAAGAATATAAATTGACGGCTGTGGGGTATGGAGTCATTCAGGCATTCACTGACTGAATTTACACAGGTAACAGGCACATCCTAAAAATGACCAGCATCAAAATTTGTCCTTACTCGCAAACCTAGATGTTAACCATGATCTGATTCCTCGTGGCAAAGATCCATATTTTAATACTTGTCCTTTGGTTTTACTCTTTATTTAAATATGTCTGTTATTAGATATCCAAATAAAAATAAAAATAAAAACAAAAACAAAAAATGAAAGAAAGAAAAGAAAGCTCAGAAGTTATGTCCCTAACCTCACCTGAAGCTATGCTTTCCTCAAAGTAAATACATTTGGAGTTCGAGGGCAATGCTAGTCAAAACAAAACAAAACAAACAAAAGAAAAGGCAAGAAAAAAACCAACTTCTGTAATTAAAATGTTACTTTACACACACACACACACACACACACACACATGCACACACGCATCACGGTACTTTTGCCTATATAATGTAAGCTTCTAGACCAGAGATCAGTCATATACACACACAACACCTAAACTGTGTACGACTCTGCATACACCCCATGGGGGATTAATAAACACTTATGAATTGACTGACAAGAGAAAAACCAAGAAATGACAACCTTCAGGGTAGCCGTAACACAATTTTAACTTGAAAATTGCCCAGGAATAGATTTCACAATCTATGGGAACATACACAAATCATATAAAAAGAAGTGCGGCCCCTCATATACCTAGAGTGGCCTTAGGGAATAGCTTAGTGAAAAATCACTGTTGCAGAAAGTGGAGTTCAGTCTCTAGCTACTGTTTGGCTTCTGCAGTGAATCCAGGTGAGAGCAACTTTTATTCTGTAATAAATCTATTACAGAATAACTTTTAAAACATAGATTAGAATAGATGCAAAATGTAGCTCACCTCTAAAATTTTCGTGCTATGTCAACAGGTATAAAACTCCCTCTCCCTCTCAATTCTCAAGACTCAACGTGCCATTTTAATTTCTCTGCATTCAAATGTGACAAAAGCATCATCTACAATGCTTAAATAGTTTCTTCAACAGAAGCAGCCCCAAATAAATGTTAATTAACAATAAATCATAATTTACTCATTGTCTTCTTTAAATGATACATTAATGGCATGCTGTAATTCTTAAAACACAATTCATTCAGTATCGCCTTGCAGACAATCTCCAAATGCCGCAAGTTCAAAAGTGGCTTATTTTCTTCAAGTTTGTATACATGTTCTACCTTGGGGGTGTGGATAGGACAGATTTATAAAAATTCAGAGGTCTGAAATTGAAGAATTACAGAAATAAGATGATGCTTCTGTTAACAATTAGGCTTGCCACATTTACTTGAAATAATGGCTATTGCAGTTGCTATCTATTTTAAAAAGCTACTTCCACAATGATAAATTTCCAAAAATGTATTATGAGAGCAAGTGGGGAAAAAATAAGACATAAGCTGTGAAGATTGATCCTCTTAAAAGTAGAGGGGGGTTAAAAAAAAAGAGAGAGAGAGAAGAAAGCCAGATTGGATTGAGGTAAGGAATTCTTTTAAACAAAAACACAAGAGATAAAGATAAAAGTCTGTGTATGTTTTTACCATCAAAGACCAAACACAAAATCTATTTTAATTCACTGCCTTAGGAGTGCTGTCTTAGCATTCCCTCGGTAGAGTAGCATGTACTGGTCAATAACTTTGCAAACACCACCCTGCCTATCACCTTATCCGATCCCAGCCCACCATACTTCCTCAGATTCCCACGCTCCATCACACAGCCAACGCGTGGGCTTGGTCATCTGCCTTGTCGAATCATTCAAGCCAGATTTCCAACACACACCTTGGAACATCTAAATCATTATTTGTTTCAAAGTGTTACAGAACTCCTTACTTTTCTTTCTAACATCATCAAGTGGTTCGGAAAAAGTCTGCTAGTGATAACTCCCAATGTTTTACAGATTTTCCTATGTGAAGCCAAATACATTTGGGGGTGACTCTTCTCAGTTTTAGTTCCCTACATTGAAGCAATGAGAAAGGATAGTTTTTTATGCTGTTGTTGTTGTTTTTTGTTGTTTTTTTTTTTTCCTTGTTTTGTTGGCAGTCTCCTCTGGACTGTGGAAGTGATGATTGATCATTTTTCCACACTCATCCACAGCCCTCTCTGTGGCCACATGTAAATTCGCCAATGGATAATTAAGCAACAGACACATCCAATAAATATAATAAATAAATTTGATTTTTCCCCCTTAGTAATTGGTTTCATCTGACTGAGTCTGATTATGTGTGGGGATATATAAACAGGATTAGAGAGGAGAAAAATTAGATGCTGGGTCACACAAATTGCAGAGTCCTAACCACTGTGAAATGTTTTTGTAATAATTACATTATTATTCCTAGGGTTAAAATATAGAGAACCAGTTTGTGTCTTCTCAAGAAGTTAGGTCAGGCTAAAAATAAAACTTATGGCATGATTATTACCATGAGGAAATAGTAGCCACCTACAGAATACATTTCCCTCTGGTCTGCATTCCCTTCCCACCATTCACATTGCCCTTCCCCACACTTCCATCAAATCCATGCACGTAGTGCTAAACTTGAACTCGCATCTCCAATTTCAGGCGTCATACCACATAAACTACATGAGTGAAAATGAGCTGGGCATAGTAGATGGTGGAGAATGAGCAGATGTTTGTATACAATTATTGCCTGAACAAATCCTAAGGCAAAATTAAATTAAGTCACCTTTCTGATATATTCTTGAGTGATACAAAGAACAAAGTTTTATCTTGTAGTTTAAAATAAGCACGCTCCCCTATATCCATTTACTTTCTTAGACATACTTTTGGCATCAAATTACTCTTACCATAAGATTTAGCTCTTATATGAGCACAGTGCCTGACCTGTCTTAGGAACCCAAAAATGGTTTATTGAAAGAAAAAAAAAAAAAGACTGAAAGACTGAAATATACTTTCCTGCAGCTTTAATTTGCCCATGTTCTTTGTAAGTAATATCTACTGAAATGTGTAGTATATAACCATATACTCTTACATTTGAAATGGTTCAGAAAAATTATCACAGCTAAGATCACAAAGTCTGTTGCAATGAGTTCTCCAATAATAACTATGATTTTAGCTATGTAGATGTCTACTATTTAGCCATATGCGCGGACATAACTATCTTCTCTAATAGTTCAGTTTCATTCTTAGAAATCATCTAAGAACCCAACTTGACTATTTCTAACATTCAAAATGCAATTTTCAAGTGGCACTTTAAAAAAAATGTGTCACAAATATAGCAAGCAGCTTATACAAATTTGTGAAATGGTTATTTTTCATTATGGGATTTTTTTTAACCTTTGCCAAAATCATTTCTACTTAATGATATATATCTTTTCTCCACAGATACCCTTATTCCTGTAATTAAAGTAGGAGAAATGTCAAAACACTGAGTATCAGTTAAATCCTAAGCAATAATAAAAATGACATTTAAACATAAGCTTTTCCCAAAAGAATCCTCTGTAGAATTGTCCTCTCTAAAGATTTAAAATCAGTATGTTATTGTTAGTATCGGTCTGATCTTCATCATATGAATTCTATTCTCCAATGTTAACCCTTGCCTCCTTCAATGGAAGTTTGGGGGAACCTAAATAAACAAAAGAAATGATTTATTCTTTTGAACCAAATTCATAAATAAGTCCTTTATTTTACAGAGTCCACAACTCCCTTTTATAGAACTTAAAAACAAGCACTTTACCAAGGCCATATGAACAGAAGTGGATCATAGAAAATTTCTAATATTTTTTTAACAGGCTTGAGCCTATCTAGTTAAATCATCTAGTCATCAGAACAATTAAGCAGAATGTCTTCTGGAAAGCCGAGTTCCAAACTTTTACAGATCTGCATCACATTTCAGAAATCACCAACTAATACAATAATAAGGACAGCCAAACTGAGAAATCTAGCATCCTGTTTGTATTACAATAACCTGCGGCTGAACTACATTAATGAAAGGGGGAGCTTGGGGGGGGGGGGGAGTCTTCACAGGTGATCTAAATAAATAGCAAGAAGCACAAAGCCTCCTCCAGAAGGACTGCAGCCAAGGCCCGAGAAGTGGCAACTTCTAAAGAAATCACCTCTCTCCTCCCAAACCAAGCACTCACACTTTCCCCAGACAGATGCGGTATCATTAGCACCCATCACCAATATTCTGGTGGGAGCCACAGAGCAGTGATGAGATGAGGAACACAGGAAAACTGTTCCACCAGAGTCAAAGGTCAATTCATATTGTCCGGGGAGAGGCGTGGGGAGTCTTTACTTGGGAAAATAGATTTCATTTTAACATACAACTGTATTATTCACTCTCTAGATCTATTCACTAAACTTAGATGAAAAGAGTTGAAACGCCCGCTCTCTTTTCATGCACACTGCTGCCGAACAGCACAGAACTGTACTTTTTTTTTTCCCCCTGATAATCCTTTCGGTCTAAAAGGCTTCTAATTCTACATTTAGGGGAGGTGGGCCAATTAAAGTCCTTCAGCAAAAAAGAAGGAACTTTATTTACAAACTATTTCTCAAGGTGTGCCATTTTTTTTCTTAATAAGAATTCAGAAGAAAAGGTTGCAATATTTCAAGTGCAAAATCACACTGTAGTACATAGTATACTAAATAGACTGGGGCACTGAGTAACATGAATTTTAGAGAAAAGATTTTATACCTCTTCAACTTTATGAAATCTTTCAGGAACAAGAGTAGGGTACTCTTAACACAGCTAAAATTATTACCTTAAGTAAAAAAAAAGTATTTTATATTCGTTAGGTAGAGAAAATAATCCAAATGAATTAAAAAAAATATGTTACCAATACAACAAAGTCTTGAACAATGTGAATGTTCCTTTTATAAAGCAAAATAGGAACGTAGCACAAAGAGATACTTTGAAACAGCTACTATTTGCTCTCACCACAAAAGACTTCTAAGATTTCTGTTGGGTTCACAAATTTTAAATGAGGTATTATCTAATTAGATATTATATCACATTTTATGAAACACTGCTATGTCCCTTTCCATTTGGAACATATCAAAAGACACCCACCTGCCTCCTAGCCCCCTGCAAAAAAACAAAAAACAAACAACAAACAAAAAACAAAAAAACGTTCTTGCCATCTCCCCTGAAGGTTGTCAATTTGGTGTGTGCACTGTAAGGGCAGAATGGAGGTTTCTGACCATGAGTAGATCAGCACTACTAACAACAAAACTTTTGCTTTACCCAAAGTGATGAGAGACAAAACATATACTTTTTCACATAGCCCCATTTGAGGTAGTAGCTTGATGTAAGTTTTGTCTCTTTAAATCCGACTTTGAATTTAAGTTTGAGTTCTTAAGTAGGGAGGGATAAAGGCCCTTGCCAATGACCTTGACCATATTTCACCAAAAATCAGTTCTCAAAATTAGTCTACAGAGAATAGAAAACAAAGGAAAAGCATGCCAATACAGGTTTTCCTTAAGAACACACAAGTAGTTCAAAGTTCCATTCAATTACACAATGAAAAGGATAGCAATTACTTTTAAGAAACATTCAGTAGCTCTAGCATAATAAACACCTCATACATGCAGAGAAACCTCCACTCTTATCAAAATGAAAATAGGAACCCTAATAATAGAGGCAAATGTGACTGTCAAGTTCCATAAGCCAACAGTCTCTTTCTATATATAGCCTTCTCCCCCAAACTAAGTTACCTTCTCCCCATGATGTTTGGAAATGCAGAAATTCAACACAAACACCAACTGAAAGTAAACTCGCTCATTTATCAACAAGCATGATAAAAATATGGAATTACTTTGATACATAACCTGAGATCAATACAAGGCCCAGAAAATTAAAATGAGCTTAGTTAAGATTCAATGGAAAATGTAATAATAACAATAATAATAAAACCACTGACAGGCCACAAACACTATACCACACAGACCCATAGAAGAGTAATTACAAATCCCACTGGTTGAACAGCCATCTAACCAGGCACTACACCCAAAAGGTAGGTATGTTTAATATTTTAACATAAATTCTCCAAGCTTTTCAGAAGTTGCCAGGAAACTGGAAGCACAAAGAGGGGTGGGTGGGTAAAAACCCACCTCAGTAGGAAAGAGTATGTTCCTTAAATCAATGAACTCTCTCGGTCTTCCCAGCTAGTAAAGATGCTGGTGCTGAAGCTAACTGTGATGTTTCCTAAGTGAATTCATGCTCAGAATACATTACATAACAATTAGAAATCTTGCCCCATAGGCCACATAAAATGAGTCCTTAGCCTGGGCAGTTAGGTGTTTGTGCCCATGTGTGTAGAATATGCCAAAGAAATAATACAGCTGCTCAGCATGGGGCAAACTGCTCTCTGGTTTGGGTCCTAGAATGAGAAAATCATGATGCTTTAGAAGACTTGGCTTCTCAGGATCATAGTTTACTATATGTATTCATTTTTCTTTGGTACCCAGACAAAACAAATGCTCACTCAAAGACAGCTGTGATGCTAATTAATGGAAGTTGAGTCCTCCCCCCTCTTCCCAAAACTTGATCAAAATGGAAAATTCAAGCGAGGGTCCTTGAAAATATTTTAAAATAGCAATTTTGCCATCTCAAAGGACCTATGAGTAAGCTGAGGTTTCATTCTAAATAAAATGCCTTATTACCATCAGCAAACTACAAAAGTAGAAATAAGCTTTAGATCTCAGGAATCCTGTCCACAGTTTCAAGAAAAGGCTTTGTCAACACAGGCAACCCAGAACAGGTGAATTTGCATGGTGTCTTGGATTTCCTCTATGAAAAAGAGGGTCTGACCAGTTGAGTGAATTTACAGTTTGTTCTTGTTCTTCAGTCCTGAACAGGCTGCATGCACTGTTTTATGCTGTTCTTCCAACAGCAGCTAAGTTTACATTAAAACAAAGTTTAACAGTATTACTGCAAACATATTCTTTGTACACAGGTAACCCGCTGTTCCGTGATGTGGCAACCACAAAGCAGAAACAGGCTTCCTTAAATAACAGTACTTTCCCTTTATAAAATCTGTGAGCCTCAGAGTACCCCTGAACTGGATATTCTCATCTCAGTCTAGAGTTCAGAGCTCCTCAAGATAATAATATACATATCAAAAATACAACCTGCTCTATCCCAGACTTCCCTCCCTACATTTATGTTGTCATTATTGTAGCTCATTTTCCCATGGCTTAGCAGAAATTTTACAACTATAAACTGATTTCTTTTTAAACTGCTGATTTGCCTTTACTTACTGACCCATCAGTTTCTCTACTGAACTGCAACTGAAAACTTAGGGGGGGAAAGAGCAAAACAAATTAAACATGGTAACAGCTAAGAACCCTCCAAAGAACTTAAATGATAGCAACACATTAAAGAACTGTTGTATATTAATTTTTAAATAATATTTAAAACAGATCCTGGAAGCAAGAGTTACAGAGTCAGTTCTATTTTTAAGAAAAGAGTTAGAGTTCAATTTGCATGCATTATGCTGGCTATTTTAAATAATTTTATTCCATGTGTATGGTAGAAACTGCCCTTCCCCTCCCCAATTGACATGATGCCACTTCAAGTAAGATCTAAGAGAGGGCTGGTTTGGCGTTAGATACTGCTATACACATCTCACAATTTTGAATAAAACCATACCAGCAATCTCTCTTCTTCTCCACAGCCCTAAATTTATTATTAAGTAAATTTAGCAATAGCTCAATCACTGGAGAACAGGACAGTATGTGATACACTAAACCACTTATATGTTTATTATCTTCGCAAGCAACATTAAGTAGTGGTGTCTATTATATTGCCTCCTGCAAATCTGCACCAATGTGATGCAAACCAGCATTTTTAAGAAATTCTCTTTTGGAATGCAAATGATCCTTCCCCCAATTTTGAATATTTTAGCCAGCATGTACCATACAGTAGTTCTGGAATCACTGGCATCTGTCATGCTGTCAAAACTGAGTCAAAATGCATTGTAATCCTGGAGAAGGATAACCTTAAACATCAATGCAACGTTAAAATGCATCCTAAAAAAAAAAAAAATCCCTATAATTGCGATGAACATTAGAGAGAAACCGGCAGTCCTTCTGCAGAGAAATAACAGTCTGCTCTACCAATCTTTCCCCTCCCCCCTGAAACTCATGCAACTAATGATGACCTCCCGAAGTGCCGATTTTAAATGTTCCAGCATTCATCTGAGGATGAAGGAGAAAAAAAAATACACAGAAAACCACGAAACAAGTTGCAAACTGCACAAACGCAAGGAGAGAGAGAAAAGAGAACTGCAGCTGATTCAGGAGCGATTGCAGAATGAGGAGCAACAGAAAGGAAACAAGGAAGAAAGAAAAGGGGGGAAAAAGCCTTCAGCATTAAAGAGTAAGAAGTGAAAAACATTTACCAGCGGCTCGGTCAGTAGCTTCGCTCCCTGACACCATCTACATAGAGAGATAACTTAGCCTAGAGTCTTCGGTCCCAGCTCGCTTTGGAGCAAAATTCCTTCACTTCGAGGGGGCAACACACACCCTCAGGAAAGAGGGAAAGAAGGGGAAAAATAATCCCAAAGACCAAGACAGGCTTTCCCCCTCCTCCCTCTTACCCGCCCCCCGGACTCCCCAAACGGTGCTCGCTTCTGCACAGTTCTTCCCGCTGTGCAGCTAAGCTGCTGCTGCCGCTGCCGCCTCGGCTGCTGCTGCTGCTGCTGCTGCTGCTGCTGCTGGTGCTGCTACTTCGGAAACGATTAGGAGGAGGACGCCCAAGCACGACCTGAGCCTGCGAGCCACCCAGGACCAATGTGCAACCTGCTCTGGAATCAAACCCATAACACACGCACGCACACCCAGTGGCTCCTGCACGCGAGTCCTTGCGCGCACACACGAGCCCGCCCGCGCGCCGCACAGACACACGCGCACACACACATGCACACACGCACGCGCGCGCGCACCGTCGCCCCCCAGACCCCCGCCTCTACACACACAAACACACACACACGGAGCCGCCGCTCACCGCCCGCCAGCCAGCCAGCGCAGCCCCGAATGGGGGGTGTGAGCCAATCAATCCCCGGGCCCCGAGTGCGCGCACAGGCCGCGGCCGCTGGGGCTGTAGCTGCTGGGGCTGCGGAGCACAGGACCAGGGAGGGGTTCACGCCTACGAGAGAGGGGCGTTAGGGGCACGTGCACCCCTTTGTCTGCAGAGAGAACCCCGACCGGGCGTTTCCGAGACCAGACACTGAGTGCGCAAACCCCGGGCGGTGCAGAGTTCAGCTCCGCTCTGGGGTTGGCCAGGAGCGGCTCGGTTCCCTGCCTGCACGCACCAAGGATTCAGTTCTTCGAAACCTGACGCACCGAAGCTGCACCCGGGTCCCTGCACTCAGGGGGGATAGCAAGCCGGCGCGTCCTGCGGACGACCCAAGCCAGCCTTGACTTGCGAGCATGCCCAGTGCTGGGCTGGAACCCAGAACACGCCTTCCAGGGTTAGGAGCGCGGAGAGGGGGCAGAGCCAAGTTGGGCGGCTTCTTGAGGGAAAAAGCGGAGGTTCCAGTGCCTTTAGTCCCTGCTAACCTGCCTCACCTGGACTGCTCCGTGGCCCTGAACCTGCCCGAGAGGGCGTGGCGCTGGGAAGCTAGGCATCCAGACCTCAGAGAGGATTTGCTTTTCTTCCCCTCATAAAGGAAATTCCAAAAGGAAGTAATTCCCGGCCCAGGAAAAGCTCATTCAGTTACAAGGTAGTTGCCAGAAAATCCAGAGGGCCTGTCAGTGGTAATAGTAACGGCTAACACATACTGGTTACTTATCCTTTGCAGGCTCTGTGCTACCTGATGCCCATGAAATACCTGATTTTATTCTTCCCAAACACTATATGAACAACCCTAGGAGGAAAATGAGGTCCCAGTATATTTTACTAACTGCCAGTGAATGACAACCAGTGGATCCAGGAATCCAAACCTGGGGCTCTGACTCAGACACTGGAGATGGAACACAGTGCACTGATGAACTGTAGACACTTCCAGCAAGAGAAAGGGCTGGTGGATGTTTGGGTGATAACACCCTCTGGCTTTCAAGCTGTACCTGGCCTGTCTTCAGCAACCTACAAATCTTTGAAAAGCTGCATGCCTGCAATTTGCCATTGTCCAACACAATGGCAAACCCTTTTATTAGGTGTTACATACTTACCAGTATAATCTTTAAAGTAACCTTGTAGGGGTGGCTGGGTGACTCAGTAGGTTAAGCATTGGACTCTTGGTTTCTGCTCAGGTCATGATCTCAGGGTTGTTGGGTTTGAGCCCAGTATTGGGCTCTGCACTGACAATGCAGAGCCTGCTTAGGATTCTCTCTCTCCTCCTCTCTGTCTCTGCCCCTCCCCCACTCAAGTGCATGCTCTCTCTCTCTCTCTCTCTCTCTCTCAAAATAAATAAGTAAACTTCAAAATAACCCTGTAAAGAAGCTATGCTTATTCTCATTTTACAGGAGGAGACGGAAACAGAGATGTCCTGTTACTTCCCCAAGGTGAAAGGGTCTGAATGATGGGGTGTAGTTTGTTTGACTCCAAGCTACATGTTGTCTTTACTAAATTATGTGTCTTCCTTAACTGCAATCCAAATAAAGCCATGAGATGAGGGCATAGCAGTTACTTTTTATTTCATTCAACAAACATGTATTGATTTCCTACTAACATCCACTCGTTCAACAAATATTTATATTTACTAAGCATTTACTTCCTTCAAGGCGCTGTCTTAGAGGTGACAGAAGATGACAAAGACACATGCCAGTACTCTGAGTTTAGAGTCTAGCAAGATGATGCTCATATGCTAATGATGCTGAGTGAGAGCTTCCTAGGAAGATAGCTTCCTTCCACATTCATCTAACAAACTCCTACTTGTCCTTCAGCTCTCTGTTCCACTGTCACCTCTTCAGGGAAGCCATCTGTGACCTTTCTGGTTGAGTCAAATCCCCCTTACCATGGGCTTTCATGGCATCATATAACTCTTTTTTTTTTTTTCCTTTTGTGCTAGGATTTTGATAGTATATGTCTCCTCAGTGCAGTCAACCCCCTAGACTGTAACCTCCAAGAGGACGGAAATTTGTCTATTGTAATTTCCCATCAACCTTATAGAGCCTGGCAGATACTAAACTTTCTCTTGACCCATCTCCTTCTTTCACACACATATGTACATGCACATGCACACACACACACACACACACACACACACACTACTCTTGGAATAGGAATAATGATTCTTAGGGTAGGAACTGTTTTCCTTTCCATTTAACAGACGAGTCAAAATGAGGCTGACAGAGGTTAAGTAGCTTGCCCAAGGTCACACATCTGGATAAGTGGCAGAGAAGGACTCCAACACAGGTCTGTCTGACTGAAGTCCACAGCCCAGACCTCAGGCTCTACTGCTTGTCTAGTGTTATCCAGCAGCCACAGACCACATGAAAGCAGCTCATGGGAAATAAAGTAGACAGATTGCTGGGGATGGCATGAAGGAAGATACAGACAATTCAAAATTGCAAAAACAGAGAAGGCATACACTAGGATTTCGTAACCTACTACTGAGCACCCCCCCCCCATATGTCAGGCACCTTGCTCAGAACTTTTCTTATGTTAACTTTAACAACACTTACTCTGGCAAAGTGTTGTTATTCCCATTTTGCAGATAAGGAAACTAAGCCCCTCCCAATAAAAACAAATCCACCTGACTGTAAACTACAGGGACAAAGTTATATACTCATTTTTTATTTTACATTTTATTCAATAGTACCTGTCAGACATTAAACTCCCTCTCTCTTCCACACACATACACACAAGCAACTTGCGCAAGTCTTATGGCTAGAAAGTCACAGAGCTAGGATTTTAACCTAGGTTGACTTAAGAAATTCAGGGGAAATTAGGATTGGGGTGGTCACTGGGGGATTCACAGTTGAGCCATGCTACAGTGCTGGAGGCTTTATCTGGAACTGTTCAAAGGGAGAGCCACTGCTGTGCCTTTTCTATCTCTCATCAAATATTACAAGGATTATGAGATTCAGAGACTGAAAGTTACTTGCTCAAGGTCACAGCCAGTGTCATAATGCAGAGGTAGATTTTAAACCCAGGACTTCCTCACTGCAAACTCATGGTATAGAATGTCATGAGTGGCAGACAAGAGTATCCAAGATCTTCAGAGGTTTCTGGCTGGGGGGACCAGGGAAGTCCTCACTCAGCAAGGAGCTGCTGCAGTGAAACCAGCAAAGCTTATGGCGCCACCCTTCCTACCTGTTACCATTCCTCTGGGCTCCACCTCCCTTCAGGCCCCTGTTCCTCTGCCTGTTCAGGCCTCATCTTGAACCCAATGCCTCAGCCTGCCTGCCTGCTAATTTTCAGCAGCAGCAGTGGTTACAAACCAGAGCAAAGTAAAAACTGCATTTTGTACAATTCTGCTTTCAGACTACTGGGCATGCTCAGTGACAAGGAGAGACTTTGATTACAAATAGGAAGCTTTTGTTAACTATTTTTCCATTTTGGAGTATTACTGCAAAATGGGATGTCTGTAGGTAGCCTTCTGCAGAGATTCCCAGCCTATGAGAATTCTTAGTAGTCTAGAAGAATGAGATGCTTAGATATGGAAAAATATCTCAATTCCATGCATTGTCTACCCTGTTTCTAGTATTCATCTCTCTGTTCTGTCCTCTCTGTAGGTGCACACAAAAAACATCCAGAAATTGTACTCATCTATTTACATACCTGGCAGCTATAGACACATACACCAGCTGTAACTACACACCAGTCCTTGACTATGGATTTGTCTCCTGTATTTGTTTGGCTATTAACTTGCCCTGCACTGAAATCTGATGAATAAAATGAGTGAGGGATTGTTAAGAAGATGTTAAATACTACCCCCTCCTTCCTTCACTCTAAGAATAAATTTATTCCCTAGAGAATGTTTCAGGAGGCAGAAAGCTCTCTGGGATTCTCCGTAACCCCTTCCTACATATACATTAGTTTGATTTTTCTCATGAGAGCAGCAGAATCTTTAACTCGTGATGAGAATAACCCATTAAGAAAGTCATGAAGGGCAATCTTCAAGGAAAACTGTGCTGAAAACTTGGAATGTTGGCGGACGTTCTACTCTGGCCCTGGGATGTGAACTTGAAAGGTTTTTGAGAAGTCCCCTAATAATTGAAATGTTGACTGCTTCCATGGAGATTGCTGCTGTTATCACCCATTGCAATTCTCTGAGGAAGGTACAGTCATGATTCCCATTTTATGGATGAAGAAACAGAAGCTCTTGAAAGGCAAGCCCATGGGGGAGGGGAAGGAAAAAAAAAAAAAAAAAAGGACGTTAGAGTGGGAGAGAGCCAAAGCATAAGAGACTGTTAAAAACTGAGAACAAACTGAGGGTTGATGGGGGGTGGGAGGGAGGGGCGGGTGGGTGATGGGTATTGAGGAGGGCACCTTTTGGGATGAGCACTGGGTGTTGTATGGAAACCAATTTGTCAATAAACTTCATATAAAAAAAAAAAAAAAAGGCAAGCCACTTACGGCAAAGGCATACAACCAGGGAGTAATAGGGCTAGGGTACAAGTCCAGGTCTGTCTGATGCCAAAACCTGTGTGGTGAGCTCTACATTCTGCTGCCTTGAACTTCTGACATTCCTCTGCACATGGAACTGGAAGTGGGGAGAGGTGGGGTGAGGGAGGAGGCTTCTTTGCACTTGGTGTGCACAACACTCCGTGTATAGTGATACTGCTATCCTCCTAGGAAACTAAACTCATGTAAGACAGCCTTTCTAAAGGAACATGATTTAGTTTATTCTGCAAATTGGAAAAGTGATGCATATGGAGCCTAGTGGGAGGAACCCATCCAAAAGGGTGTCATTGGAGCTATGGATTCTGCGTCTCCTTTGATATGCCTTATTCCTTTTGCCGGTAAGTAGCGCTGCAAGGAACTTGTCAACCATTTCCCAGATCATTCTCTCTCGACAGATATTCCCTTCGATTTCCTAGAAACCTTTACAGGGTATACACTTTGGAAGATTCTTACTTTCTTAAAGATGGGAAACTTAGAAGGAGAGACAAAATGCGCATTTTAAAATCACTGCAGTTTGCCATGTTTGTTTCCAGGATCTGTCAACATCTTTTGAAGATTCAGTCAAAGCTATGATTTTCTGCTTTTAAGAGAGGACAGGAAAGACCCTTCAAAATGTGATCTCAACCAGCTAGATTAAGCTCGTGCCGAGTAGTTCACACATGTGCCAGCATTTGCATTTTTGCATAAGATCTTCTATAGAAAAGGATAAGGAATGGTAGTCTTGGTTCTGTAACTTAAGTGTGGAGATTGCATCTTGTAGAGTAATCATTCATCTTTCCAGAAATCAGTCAGATAAAAAGAAATGATGTCTGAACAGCTCACATAGATGGAATAGCATTGGAATTTCAATCCTGAAAACCCCTCACACAGTTGCTCAGAGCCGATGTGCTTGAGTTTTATGTAGTATTCTAACAGGTCTGGATTTACAAACCCATGGAGAATCAGAAAATAACAGGCAAGCTGCTCTTGTTAGAAAATAATAACGTGAAGCAGAAACTGATAACCAGATAATTAAAAAACAGGAGACGAAATGTAAATTTTATATAAAATATGTTGAAGGCTTAATTTAATACATGGGTATGTCTCCAAATACCCACATTTCAACAGAACTTCGAGTATCTTCAGATGACAATAATGTAGACCAGCAAATGTTATTAATGATGTTAATTCTGAATCCATGCTTGAATACTATCTGATGCCGAAAAAGTAAAGGCTAGAGTTTTCAGCTTATCAGTTTCAAATCTCCATGTTGTGGTGGCTCCTGGGTGGCTCAGTCACTTGAGTGTCCGACTCTTGGTTCGGCTGAGGTAATGACCCCACTGGGTTCATTAGGTCCTGGGTTCGAACCTCATGTCCCACTCTGTGCTAGCAGTGTGGAGCCTGCTTGGGATTCTCTCCCTCTCTCTGCCCCTCCCCACCAGTGCAGTCTCTATCTCTCAAAATAAATAAACATTAAAAAAGAAAAGAAAAGAAGAAAAGAAGAGAAGAGAAGAGAAGAGAAAAAGAAAAAAGAAAAGGAAAAGAAAAGAAAAGAAAAGAAAAGAAAAGAAAAGAAAAGAAAAAAAAACGGCTCTCCATGTTGTAGTTCAGAAGTGGCATGTGTTTTTCCTCTCCTGAACGAATGCATTTTGATTCATCTGATTAGCAGTGACTACTGGACGGGGTCTCAAGAGGGCTTTGGAGGCCACATCCACAGGATCTACATTATGCTGAGTGCTGAGATTAATAATGGCTGTTGCTGATGGAGACACAATAGAGTGCTGTACATGCCATGCATTTTCCAAACAGAGCCAAACCTCACTTCCCAGATTACACCCTCTAACATTCTCCCAGCACCTCAGCTCTAAGTCAAAATCAGTGACTCCCATACAAGTAGATTTTCCTTTCTCCATGGTTTCCCTTCTTAGTTTCATTCTGTCTGGAACAATATCTCCTCCTTCCTCATTTCCATAGGCCAGTTCCTTTTTCAGACCCCCATCAGGTGTCATCTCCTTCCAAAATTCCTCCCTGAATGCCCCAGCCAGAACTCTTCTCCCATCTTTCTAAAGGAACCTCGTTGAAGGTGTACATCATGTCCCCCTTATATTAAGATTATTTATGTTCTTGCCTTATTTTTCCTGCTGGACAACAAACTCCTTGAATGCAATAACCCTGTCTGGATCATCTTTGAATCCATCACCATGATTCACACAAAGACTTGCAATGAAAAAGTGTATGCTATAGGAATATATAAATAAATGAATGTCAGATGCTCAATATCTGCTGAATTAATGAACATAAGATTATTATTACTACTCTCCTGCTATGTCACAAAGAGATTAAGTTACATTTTGTAGGCTAGAGAATAGGGCTAAGGTTGGGGAAGCACTAACAGTAGCTAGACTCTAAGAATATGGCAATAAAGTTGCAGCTTTTAGGGGGCTCCCAGGTGGGGGGGGGAAGACAGGAAAATACAAAGATGTAACAGGTCACATTGATACTTGACACTCAACAGAAATTCTAGTCTCGACTTTACTGTCAGGTCAATAAAAAGCTGGTCAGCAGAGTAGATTAAAGAATCTTGTATAATATTTTAATGTGTTTAATGTCAAGGGGCTTGGTTCTAAAAGAAAATTTTGTGTCTGTGTGTATGTTCCCATGCTCATGCTTTCTGGGATGCGAAGAGGGAAATAATTGTGCAGAGATTCTGCAAAATCTCCTGAAATGTCTCTCTCTCAGAAAGAAAAGAAAGAAAGAAAGAAAGAAAGAAAGAAGAAAGAAAGAAAGAAAGAAAAGCTGAAGAGATAACATCATTGAATAAATAATACTTTTTAAGAGGCTTAAAAACATTGTAAGGAGCGTTTTCACTGATTGGTAGAAATTCTTTTTGATTAATTAATTAGTTAATGTTTTCAAAGCACTTTCAAGATGAGAAACATTTGGTGAGGGCTACATAATTGTTATTTTTCCTTGTCCCTCAGTTTTCCACATTACCAGGTTTGTTATTCTCCCAGGTTGCTCAGCAGCTCACGTGCCCTCACAGAGACATGGTGTGGGAACTATTTTTAGAGAAAAGAGAGAGACAGGATGCCACTAAGCATGGAATAAGAAACAAAGTCCCTGAAAACAAATATAAAATTGTATTTTAAACATAATCATACAAGAGAGGGGCATCATGATGAAAATTAGTGATATCTTCTATCGGGGAAATTCCATTTGCTTCGTAGCAAAGGACCCTGAGCTCCTTGCAACAGGTCTAGATTGACACCTATTGGTTTGAGGAATAACACAGACTTTCACTGAGAGCTTACTATAGTCTAGGTATTGTGAAACTACTTTGTATACATTAACTCATTTTCTCCTCAAAACAACTGTTTGACAGACCATTGCTATAAACACTTTGTAAAGAAACTAAAGTCTGGAAAGGTTAAATGACCACCCAAGGTCATTAGACAGCTTGTAATTGACGATGTCTAATTTGGCCATGATGCTGGGAGCAAGGATAGGGGGAAAGAGCAAAGAGGACAATAAGGGGAAGTAAGAGAGAGAAATTCCAGCTAAATCTTACCCTTATATGTCTGATAACTCGCTAATAGATTAATAAGTAGAAAGCAAATGAGCCAACATGTCCTATTGTTTAAACTAATTCACATAGCAAGGGTGATTTAGTTTCATTTCCAAAGTGAAGATCTATATTTAATACTCACAGGATCACCTGACATTCTGTCCACAGACCCAGGCCCCTAAAATCCTCATTACTATCAAATGACATGGCACCATTGTGAGAATGAAGTCCTGGGTCATGAACCTCCAATTTCCCTTTGGCTAAAAGCAACTGTCATATTATTTCTTTAAAAGCCTCTTGATAGAATGAAAGAGCAAGGGCTTCAGATGATAGTTTCAGATCATGTCAGCCCCTTACTAACTGTGTGACCTTGGTCCTTATTATTTAACATCTCTGAACCTCAATCGTTACATTTATCAAATGGGGGCAAAGAAAAAAATCTCTTCGAGATTTGCCGTGAGCATTATTTGTAACCATACATAGAAAACAACTAACAGTACCCAGAATATAGTAGGTGCTTCATTAAAAAAAAATCAAATATTCTTTCTTCTTCCTTCTCTTTCTTCTCTTCTTCCTCTCTCTCAAAGTTACATATCCCAGCCTGTTGAAAGCCATGTCAAAAAATTCCCAAGTAGCAGGTTCCTGATTGCCAAACATCATGGGTGGAGCAAAGTAATGCCATTGAAACTCACTGCATGCTTCAGGTGTGTCCCCTCCCCCACCCAGTAATTAAAATGTCAATGAGATAAACGAAATGTGTAGTTTCTGAAGTGGACAAGCTTATTCTGAGAATAGGTATCTGGTACAGGGATTAGAATCCAGTTAGGCAGGTGTGCACAGTTTATTGTGTTCCTTGGGTGCCTGGGTGACTCAGTCCATTGAGTAGCTGACTTTGGCTCAGATCATGATCTCAAAGTTCATGAGTTCTAGCCTCACGTGAGGCTCTTTGCTGTCAGTGAAGAGCCCACTTTGGATCCTTGGTCCTCCTCTCTCTCTGCCTCTCCCCTGGTTTCTCCCTCCCTCTCTCAAAAGTAAACATTAAAGAAATAAAATAAAATAAAAAATGAAAAAAAAATTATTGTCTTCCTGGCTGCAGGTTTCTCAGTAGTGCGGATATAATTAAAAAAAGTAAGTAAGTAAATAAGTAAATACTCCTTGCAAATAGGAGCTACAAGGATGCCAAAGTCACAGAGACAAGGGAGGAATGCAGAAGAGCATATCTGACCCTCCCCATCCACTGACTCAGTGATTTCAGGCAAGTTATGGGACCTCCTTAAGCCTCAGTTTTTCCTCAAAGAAATGGCACTAACACTTCATCAGGGTTGTTGTGACAGGAAATGAACTAACCCATGGAAAGGGCATGTATCAGGACCTAAGTGCTAGCAGTGGTTTCCAAGGTGGTTTAAGCGTCCGCCCTCTCCAGCAGAAAAGACGGTGCTTAAAGTAAGCTGTTCATGGTGGAGTCGGGAGGAGGGAAGAAGGAGTAGAGGGATGGCAGCAATATCAAGAAAGATCTTTCTCAAGGTGTGCAATTCTGTTAAGGAGCAGCAAAAAGGCTCAGAAGTTGCTCTCATTTGTACGTGCTTTCAAGAGGCCTCAGGAACCTTCACTGACGTGGTCCCCTCACACACTCCATGTTCTGAGAGGCAGAATGTACAGTGAGCCGGCTCAAATAGAAGGTAGTAAATGGGTTGGAATTCAGCTTTCTATTTTTCTTTCTTTTTCTTCCGCGAAGTCTTTGAACAGTTCACAGCCATCAACAAACATGCTCAAAGAAGTAACAGGTTAAGGGCAGGTTAGTGCTTCGCCCAGAAACCTGTGAGGAGGTGAGTTATAAAAAGAATGGAGGGCTCACTACATTTCCCCAACTATATTTCTCTGGTAAGGAGACAACCTCCACCATGGGGCTTCCAAAAGCACTCGGAAGTTCCATGTGATTATGTTATAGTGACTGAGAGGGGAAGAATGCCTTCCACGGTGCAATGAAGTTTAAGAAATAAGGTAGTCAGAAGAGAGATTAAAAGGCCTGTGTCCTTTCCTGCCAGCCTGAATTCCACCCCCCACCCGCAACCAGGAACACTTCAAAGATATTCTAATAGGAAAGGTTGCCAACTAATTGTCAGAGCGGATTAGTATTATCAGTGAGCCTTTGGTCCTCTGGCAAGCCAGGTGGAGAGAGGAGCCAGTTCCACAAAGCAGTTTCTATGGAAAACAGAGAAGTAGCCTTTATCCTAGGGTACCCAGACTTAGGCAGCATTTAACACCCGCTATGAGCAGACCACCTATCTTAGAACAGACCAGACATAGGGCACATGGCCCTCACTTCCATTTTATGAAAAAGACCAAACAGTCAAGGTAAGGGCAAGTAATAAACAAAGTAGCCATTAAAGGATTTAGATTAGGAAATGTAATTATCCCATTCCTCCCCCAAACTCAGATCAAATGGGTTGCAAACCTTTATGGAGAGCTCTGACAGCCCAGGACACAGCCATTGGTCATTGGAAGAAAAAAGAGAAGAGGGGAAGAAAGCCTATAATATATTCCAATCCACATTTCAGCTAGAGAGAAGGTATTGAGGAAGAAATATGACAGTGGCTCTTACAAGGAAGCTTGTGTCACTCCATTCCCCGAATGTTAAGGGAAATGGTAAGAGACTGCAGCACAAATTGAGTTGATAACCTAGCAGGGGGAAAAACAGAAGAAGTAGGAGACTACTGGAAAATTCTTGTTGAGAACATTTCCTCACAAGGATATCCTTAAGAGAAGTGTTTCTTCCTGATAAGACAAAATTGCATCCATGAATTTATTTCTTAAACTCTCTTTACCTTATAAATTTTCTCATGCCATCTCTTTCTTAAAAACCTTCAGTTGCTGCTTCCTATTGCATGAAAAATGAGGTTTAAACCAAACAGGGCATACCTTGCTCTTGACCATCTATTTTTAATCTACTATCAGGTACTATCTTCCTCCTCTTCCCAACCATGGACCCCCAAGTTTGATCACACAGACTATCTTTTTAAAAATGAATCATGCTCTGTACCTTTGCATGTCTTTTTTTCATTCACTTTCAATATTCTCTTTCTTCTCCACATCTGGTGAACTATTTATCCTTCCAACTTTTGCATAATAGAAAAACACTGTTCTAAAATATTCTTACACTCCACCAGGAAGAATTCAGCATGGTCTCTTAGTGCTTCTTTACCAGTTCTTAAATTTAACAATTCTTTTACTATGTAATTTCTGATATCCTTGCTAGGATGTTGAGTTATTTCAGGGTTTAAGCCCAGGTTATATTCTTACTTATACTGGGAATGTCTGCCAACAATGAAGCAATCCACTAGTTTGTTTTCCACAAATGAAAAAAGGCTTAGGTTTTCACAGTTTGAATATCAGTTCACCTAATTTGTAAGTGGCTGATCATGTGATCATGACTAAAGCAAACACCACCATCTAGTGGCAGCATACACAAATTGCAGTATCAAGTCTTAAGACATGGATATATTTTTGAAGTTTCTACCTGCAAGCTTGAATTTAAAAATATGACTACAAAAAGAGTTACCACCATATGATCATTTAAGTAATATATTCTTAATTTATTATTAATAGATAACTTCAAAGATACTTGTAATGCATTTGATTATTCAGTTTCTCCAGTTATTTTCAATTTAAAGTCTATTTATATACTTTAAATGTATGCAGTTGATTTTACATAAATTATATCTTTATAAAGTTGATTTTTAAAAGTCTATTCATAACACAGTATCTTTTCATGCCAAGTCTGCATTTGTTCCTTTGACAAATGAACCAACTACATGTAAAGTAATAGATACTACGTAATGAAAAGTTTTCTCTTACATTAAAAGATTATAATACATGTGCCCAGGACTTGGAAAACCGATGACTTTTTTTCTATAAGGTAGCTCATTTATATGTAAAAAAATGATCACTGACCCTTTTAATGGTGATCCTTAGACACTGTAGTTGCTATTGACTCCAAAGAGTCTCATAATCATCAACTACAAAATTTATATACAATATACTCAGGATTAAGTATTTTCAGCTGGTGTAACATTTAAGATACTTTCCCAAGAATTCTTTTTTTTAAATGTTTATTTAGTTTTGAGAGAGAGAGAGGAGAGAGAAAGCCAAGAAGGGGCAGAGAGAGAGAGGGAGGCACAGAATCTGAAGCAGGCTCCAGGCTCTGAGCTGTCAGCACAGAGCCCAGTGCAGAGCTTGAACCCACGAACTGAGGGGTCATTGCCTGAGCCGAAGTCTGGCGCTTAACCGACTGAGCCACCCTGGCGCCCCTCCCAAGAATTCTTAGTAACCCTCCTCAGTCAGAATAGTTTATCAAATACAATAAATACTCTGTTTCATGATCACATAGAAAATTGATGGTACAATAGTTATCATACTGTTGCTGAGCAAACATCCATGTCTTTTTTGTACCACTGGAATTCTGTTCTTTTTCCTCTATAGTCCTCTAATATTGGGGGGTGGTGTGTATTATGAAAGAAATAACAAAGGTGTTCTAAACACACTGGTTGCCACTCAGAGTAAGATGTAGCTTATATCTCTATTCAAATACATAATGTAGCTCCAAAGTCAGGCTGCTAGAGGAGATAAGAATTCTTCAAGGTAAAACAATGTGTTTTGAAGATAAGAACTTGCCTACTGAATTGCACCCTGGTCTCAGTTTCACTCTTTGTATATTTGGGAATTGAGAATTCACACGGAGGCCTGAGTACCTGTTCACCTCCGGCCTTGTCCCTCTTCCTAATCTGTCTTGCAAATCATCACCAGATTATTATCCTAAACCATCCATGCACACATCACTTTAATTTGGAAGTTTTACAACTTCCGACCATCTACAGAACAAATTTTAACTGCTTATGTTAGCAATCAAAGCACCCGGCTGTTTTGGCCTCCACTTTGTCACATCTCCCCAACAAATGCACTATACTCTCTACTCCATCTATTGACCCTTGCTTGGTAAAATCTGCCAATCCCTAAATATGTCGTATGGTTCCCCCCTATTTTTCTATGCCAGTGCTTTTCAAACTATAATGTACATACCAATTGCCTGGGCATGCATATTCTGATTCATGGGAAAGCCTGAGTCTGGGAAAGCCTCAGATGCCACATTTCTAACACAGGTGGTGCCAATGCTACTGGTCCCAGACCACGTTTTGCACAACAAGGATATATTCCATATCACAACATATTTATCCAGTCCCATTTGCACTCCTGACACTTCCAAATTTTAAAATAGTTACTTGTGTTTTAGAAAATCAACTCTGAACCCCTCCTCTTCCTAACATTTTCCCTAGTCCCTCTAGTCCAGGGTTTTCAAATTGGCTGCACATTAGAATCACCTGGGGAATTCAAAAAATTCAGCTGCACAAGCACATGCCAGGTCAATTAAGTGAGGGTCTCTGGGGTTGGGGCCCAGGCATCGGTATTTTTTTTTTTAATCCTTAGGTGATTGCAACCTGCAGCCAAAGTTGAAAACTACTGCTTTTGGGTGGAAGGGACTTTTTTCTTTCAATATCTGTGACTTTGTACTTGTTTTTGTATTTGAATTAGCTGTGAACTGTTCTGTATAAATGTCCTACTTCCCTTACCAGCATACAGACTTCTTGAGGACAGAATGTTTACCATCTTTTGGCAGGCTGAGTATCTTACCACCTAAGCAAAGGCTGTTGAAACAGTCCTTCAGTTCAATTTCCAGATCTATCACGTACCATCCTGAGATTATGTTTAAGCTCTTCTTGTCTCACTTTTCCTCTCCATAATAATAAGAGCAGCTGTATTGTCAGGTACTTTTTTTAATAAGTGAGATAAAACATATGAAGCACTAAGTGAGTGCTGGCTCACAGTATCTACTAAACAAAAGCTAGCCATTATTATTAATTAGCCTTCTTTGCCTCACATTGTATAACATAGCAGTAAGCAGTCAATAATCATTTGCTGGATGAATAAGTCAATAAATGATGGAGAATAAATCATATGTAATTGCTCTAAAATAAACCCACAGCACCAGCCTTCTACTAAAAGTTCAAGTTAATGAATGTTAACTTTTTACTGCCTGTGACTATGCTGCCATTGGCCTGGTGAATTCTGATCTAAGAAAAGGTGTATGGTCTCTTCATAATGGAAGAGACTGGACAAAAGATAGGATAAAAATAACTTCACCTTTTTAAAAACATCATCAGTATTTGCCCACTAAAATTCACTAGACTTATTAACATAAATTAATACGTTCAACTGAAAACATTGTTTTTTGCAGGACACCTTTGAAACCCAATCCAAATCTCACCAAGCACCCAATTTCAAAACCTTTAACATATGTGAATTATTTGTCCTTTTGTAATGAACAGTCTTTCACCCTCAATTGGAAGGACCGTGTCTTGGCCACCAGGAGTGTAAACAGCCCAGCTTTGTAATCATTCTTATGCCAACAGAGCATGTCACCATCATTGAGCAGTAAAGTACGTAGGTGACTGAAGACACTAGGCATAATACATAATGTGATGGAACAAGTAAAGTCTGTCTATTACCCGTGTGAATAGAGTCCTTTTGTTGGAATCCATCCTGGTGGAATGAATAGCCTCTGCTATGTTTATTGATTACACCCTAACTATTGAGGCAGAGGTGGCTAGAGCTGCCCAG
Organism: Lynx rufus; assembly: GCF_022079265.1. Taxonomy (NCBI): domain Eukaryota; kingdom Metazoa; phylum Chordata; class Mammalia; order Carnivora; family Felidae; genus Lynx; species Lynx rufus. The sequence continues at coordinate 182,106,366 of NW_025814823.1, forward strand.
AAAAATAGTCAGATGCCATTGTCCTCCTTTCATTTTGGCAGGGCCAGATAATCAGTCAGAAATTCACTTTTAAAGTCTAAACAAAATGTTCAATATTCTTACATCCCACAAGAAAAAAAAATCAAGCAGAAAAAGAAATGTCTTAAGTAACTCGTACCTGAGCAATTTTCACTATCTCTGTGGTGGCCATGCAGATCCACCACACCATGACCTTTGCCTATCTGGTCTCCTGCATCCACTTTCTTCCTACACAGTCAATATAATATTAAAAACCCTATCTGACCCTGGCATTGTCCCACCCTCCAATGTCAAACCCTCTAATGACTGCCAGTCGTACTTCAAATACACTTTCGATTCCTTGATGGTCATACTAGACCTCAGATGGTCTAGCCTTGCCTATTCATCTGATCTCCTCCTGTGGGAGTCACCACAACGTAGCTGCACAGGCTGTCTTCTGCCCCGAGTGACCTCAAACTCACTCCTCTTATCTGCTTACCTTTTCCTTTTGCACATACCTGAAGCTCTCTTCCCTTGGATTTTACAGACCTTTTCCTTATTTAGTCCCTGCTCAGATGCTCACTATCCCATTACCCTCTTTTATTTTCTTCATAGCAGTTATCACCATCTGCAAGCACTTTATTAATTTGTTTACTTGTTTAGCATCTGTTTTCACAGAAGCTTGTTCACCATTAAAGACCCTTGGCCTCAAGTAGCACTTGACACATTGTAGGGGTTTAATACATAGCTGTGCTTAAACAAATGAACAAGCTTAGCAACCTTTTTACCTTTATAAAAATTATTTTTGTACATAACATCCAGTGATATTGCTGTCTTGCCCAAATTCATTGACATCTCCCCTGCAATGAAAAAAACTTGTTTTCAGAGAAAACTTCTCTGAAAACTTCAGAGGAAATTTCTGAAATTGAAATGACTTTTTTTTCCTTTGGCAACATTATTAAATATTATTCATGGTATCTTCTGGGTACTGAGAAACAGTGACTTGTAATTGACAAAAAAAGTTGAAAACACAGAAGCTTTATGTCTAGTTATCCTTCATTATTATACATTTGGTAAATCAATATGGAATCATATGATATGTGGTCTTTTGTGACTGGCTTTTTCATTTACCATAATGTTTTCAAGATTAATCTGTGTTGTCACATGTATTAATATTTCACTTTTTATTGCCAAATAATATTCCACTGAATGGATATACCACATTTTATTTATACATCCATCAGTTGATGGATATTTGTATTGTTTATACTCTTTGGCTATTATCAGTAATGCTGTGATAAACATGCACACATGAGTTTTGAACATTTACATATAAGATTTGTGTAGATGTATGTTTCTACTCATCTTGGCTATAAAACTTGGGTCATATAATAACTCTATGTTTACCTTTTTGAAGAACTGGCAAACTGTTTTATAAAGAGAGTACACAAATTAGATTCCCACCAGCAATGTACAAGAGTTCTAATTTCTCAACATCCTCCTTAGTATTTATTGTCTGTCTTTTTAGATATAGCCATGCTAGAAGGTATGAAGTGGTAATTCATTGTGGTTTTGATTTGCATTACCCTAGTGACTACTGATGTTGAATATCTTTAATGCACCTACTGGCCATTTGTCCATATTCTTTAAATAAATATCTATTATGATCCTTTGTCCAACCTATAATGGGATTGTTTTTATTTTTATTGAATTTTAAAAGTTCTTTATATATTCTGGATATAAGTCACTAGGTATATGATTCACAAATATGTCTCCTACTCAATGGGTTGTTTTTTTTTTTCACTTCCTCACTTGTGTCTTCTGAGGCACAAATTTTTAAAATTTTGATGATGTCTAATTTGTTTACTTGCTATTGTTTATCAAACCTTAAAAAAAAAAAAGGCCTAACTCAAGGTCACAAAGATTTACTTCTACATTTTCTCCTAGAAATGTTTACAATTTGGTCTTACTTCTAGGTTTATTATTCGGTTTAATTTTTGCATATGCTTTGTGGTAGGGGCTTAACTTGATTCTCTTGCATGAGGATATCCCATTGTTCTAGCACCACTTTTTAAAAAGACCACTCTTCCCCCAAAAACTGTCTTGCTTGCCTTATAGAAAATCAACTAACTATAAATGTAAGGGTTATTTCTGGAAATGCAATTCTATTCCATTGATCTATATGTCTGGCCTCATGCCAGTACCACACTGTTTTGAGTATTAGACTTTTGTGTTAAGCTTTGAAATCAGGAAGTGTGAATTTTTTGATTTTGTCCTTTTGCAAAATTGTTTTGTATATTTCTGGGTCCCTTGCAGGTCCAGATGAATTTTTGGATCAGTTTGTCGATTTCTGCAAAAAAGAGTAGCCGCGATTTGACAGGATTTGTGTCGAATCTATAGATCAATTTGAGGATTATTGCCATCTTAACAATATTAGTTCCTCTGATCCATAATTGAGTGCCTTTCTGTTTATTTAGATCTTCTTTAACTTCTTTCAACAATTTTGTGGTTTTTACTGTACACATTTTATACTTCCTTTGATATGTTTATTCCTATTTTATTTTTCTTGATGCTCTGATAAGTGGAGCTGTTCTTAGTTTCATTTTCATCGATATATACAAAACATAACGCATTAAATATAAATGACTTAGGCAACTGTCTTGCAAGGAAACATGTCACATAGCTGATTTAGTGCAAATTTGTATAACGCCAAGGACAGTTTTTATTTTTAACTTCTACCACTGTACTCCTGTTGCGATATAAGAAAATTAGGCAACAACAACTGAAGAAGTTAAATTAGGAATATTTCTCCCATAGGCAGTAAAATGCCAAATGTTTAAAGATGATGCTAAAAATGATCAGGGTTAAATGCTCTTCTCCTTTTTTTTTTTTTTTTTTTTTTTTGGGGGACATCTATCTCTCAAAGCAAGCTCTTCTATTAGGTCTTGACCTGCCTAATTTTACTTATAGGATTTCTGAATTAGAAAAGGAAAGAGATATTTAAAATGGGAGAAAATACTATAAAACGCAAAAATAAATTTAAACTTGGAGTATAAATCAAGGCAGATCTATGGACAGCATATTTTGAAATACAACACATTATTATTCATACTATGTTCAGTGACATTATTCATTATAATAGTTGTGTTTAATAATCTCATTTCCCAGAAATATATTTTACATATTTTACTGACTGAAGTAATATACCCCTATAGCCTTAAAAGATTACAACAATCAACTCAAGATTTTTATTTTCCATTTTAATTGATAATTTAGCCTTAACACTTTTTTGGGGGGAGAGAAGGAGTAGATTCATTTTATTTATTTTTGGTTGAGGGTAGCCTTAATGCTCTATAACATTCAAGTGAAAACATCCATGAAAACGAGGCTTCTGGCAGTGGTCTGCCCTTTCTGGTCATTGCTTCATACCTTTCTTCCTTACTTTATGAAAGGAGAGCCAGGTGTGTTGGGGATATACAGCTGTGTTATTTCTTGAAACAGCTGGTGCCAACTTGTCAAAGGAAAAGCTTTCCTTTCCAAATATGTGGAAACCCTGTGTAAGTAGATATAATGTAAGCTGCATCCCCACCATTATTGATTCTACTCATTGACAGCTGAGGTGTTTAATATATCCATCCTCTTTGTAATGTCATCTTAAAACTCTTTGAGGATTAGTAAGTTTTTTTGTCTCAAAGGTATTCCTCAGAGAGCAAAGGCCAACTAGCCCTGTAGTCATGAGGGCTCTGAAAGAAACTTAAGTGAGGAAAATGGAGCAGAGAAGCCAGCAGATATGTTCCAACCTGCCACAAATAATGATTTTTAAAAAGCCCCAGAAGAATGCGCTTTGCTACTTTACATAATGCTATAATGCATTAACTCATGTAATATGACTAGTGAAAGTTTATTTATTCATTTATTTCTGCCGCAGGCAAATACTGGATAAATGCTTACAATAGCAGGTTAGCAGGTGTTTCAGCTACAGTCATTAGTACCTCCTTGATGTACAGTAACTGTTCGACTGCTTGCTTCGTTCTAGCCCACGTGGAAATTGTCAAAGCCTTTAGTGATTTGCAGGAAAGAAAATAAGATTTTTAAGCTGTAGTATTTAGATCAGTAGAGGATTTGGTACATTCATGCTTGGATAATTCATTTCCCATAGATTATACCATATGCATAGTATATGTAATCTATATGTCAAGACCTTCTTAATCATTTTCACTATCCACTCATCTTCTCATTTATTTGTTTGGAAAAATAATCTGAGATGATGCTCAATGGCCTCACTAACTGCACCCTATGCTAATAAATTTTAGATACTTCTTCAGCAATTCATTTTTATTATTTTGTATAATATACCTTCAGGCTACTGAGCGCATCTATAGGTTTCCTTCCCTCCATGATATGTCGTCCAGAGTGCTTAGCAGATCACTGAACTGAACTGATGTAAATGAGGCTTGAAATGTTAAACACAACTTGTAATATCAAAGGTTTTCATATCAAATAATTTTGTTCCTAGAGAATCCTAGGGAGATTAAGGATGCACATGGTGTCTAAAATGTCCACCAGTTACATGAAATATCCCAGCAGTAGATGCATAATTACCAGCTCACACTAGGAATACAAAGAAAACACAGCCAGTTTATCCAGCCCGTGTAAACAGACTGGGGAGTTTTTCTGGGAATTAGGTCCATATAAAACTTATTGAATCCAGAACCAAAAATAACTGCAGACATCTGTCTGATAGAAGCTTTTATGATCGGGCCTTGAGGTGGTATTTTCCTTACAACTACAGTCGCAACAATTTTCTAAGCCCAGCTGAGAAGTAAAATGTGTAAGGCTGAGCTTTCAAACTAGCCTCTGTCAACTTATCTCAAAACCCTGTGAAATAAGTTTTTCATAACCTGTAATGCTAAACTGATTTTCAGGGTATGTTTATACTGCTGTTTTGCACTCAGTGTGGAAGAATTCCTGACTTGAGGTTATTGGGGGGAGGTAGTGGGGCAATATGTCATCTAAACAGACTTGAAAAGAAGGTTTCCTAAACCAGGACACTGGGGTTTCCCAGTTAATGAGAATCAAACGGAAACAATGCACTTGAAGTTCATTGCCACAGGAGGCGCTGTGGAGAAATAGGTAGAGTTAAGATCCAGAATAAGAATGGCTAGCCACTGGCAAATCCAGAACAATGGTTCCGAACTGGGGGCATTTTTGCTCCTCAGAAAAGATCTGGCAATGTCTGGAGATATTTTTGCTTTTCACAGCTTGGGGTTGTTGGTGAGTGGGTCAGTGGCACCTGGCAGACTGAAGCCAAGGACGCTGCTGAATATCCTTCAATACACAGGACAGCTCCAACAACGAAGAGTTTTCCAGGCCTGTCAATATTGCTAAGTTTGAAAAACCTTGATACAGAATATTGAAGTAACTACCTCAGTGACTCAGAATAAGTGGAGCTTTAAGGATTTAATTGTTGAAATAATTATCTTAAAGTCTCTACTTGGCTATGTCAGTGGGGGACTGGTCTGTGACCAGAAATAAAGACAGACACCTTTGTTTGAGCTAATCAAAACAAACATTCAAAGGCTATGGAGGCTCCTCAAGAGTGCAGGCCAAGATGGGCCAATCAATTGTATCTGGTGTTAATCCATCACAAGAGGCAATCATTCCCACAGGAACAGACACAGTGAGGTGACATTTCTGAGAACTAAAGTTACACCAAAGGCCATGATAATTCATTGCTGTTGTAACCTCATTCTGGCAAGTACCATTATTTAGTTAAGGTGTATGAAGTGTTGTGAGGACAGAAAATGCTATATAAATGCTAAGGATCATCATTACTGTTATCATCTTTCTGAGGAACTGCTTCTGCGAGTGATGTTACAGCACAAAAACACACACAGACATCACTTCATACCCATTTGTAGTTGTGAGGAGAGGTTACTATAATGAGTAATTCACATTGTGTCATCTCCTTTGCACTCCGAGTTAAAACAAATTAAATAAAGCTCAATTAGACAGTGTTTTATGCACTACAAAAATGCAGCTGATTTATATTCTGAGTAAATACAGGTTAGTTACTGGAGAAAGAATACTGAATAGGCTCCAGAATTATAAAATCAAAACTGAATTTCCATCACATTAAACACATGGATGTAAAGGATAAAATCCTTCTATATATTTAAATTTTTTCAATTGTTTTTTTTGGGGGGGTATTGCATTTAAAACATAATAAATTTTAACATCTCTCCATTTTAGTGAATGGCTGTCATCTTATTATTTTCATGTTGCTAGAATTTCTTTTTAATTTTAATTGTGCAGAGAAGGATCTCTTAACACACTGTGGGAAAAAAATAAAAGAACAGCCGATAACGGAAGAAAAACCTTCTTAAAAAGGCCTAATAAAATCTAATTGTAAATCAATTGCTTATTTTGTAACTGCTGATATATTTGTAAATTGTTCTTAGGTCTAATTTTGCCATGGTAGTTACTTTCTAAAATGGCAAACTTGTCTTAGGATTTTGATTCAGGTGGAAACTGTCAAACTGTCAATGGATATCGTAGTAACATTTTGACTGTCATGCCCAAGGCAGTGTGGAAGGTACCTATACACTGTGGCACTGCTAATGATTCAATCATTGTGAGAACACAGGCAGACATGGTTTATGCTTGCACGTGTACACTGATTGTGTTTTTCTATTAGTTTTTTTCATTTTTTATAGGACGATGGAGGAACACCAGGTTGATCAACTGAATAAATTCCTGCTACTTTTTGCCCACGTTGTCAAACTCTTTGACCTACTCGCTCATGATTGCTTAAGGTACCTTTTCCACTGCTAGAGACAGGGAGATTTAAGTAAGGAATTTATAGCAGAAGCAAATTAATTTCTAAAAAGAAAGAAAATGTCTTCTATGTAAATGCTAAAAACACAGCATAGTTACACTCTTGTATTTCTATACATGCTGATTTTTCTACTCAGAGCCAACGTGCTCAGCATCTGCCTTCTCCTACTTTCCATGCTGGGTCACCCAACAGGCAGACGGAATATTACTTAGGGTACTGGCATCATTGCAGAGTACGCCATCTGAGTGGGGAAAAAAAAAGCGGTGGGAGAAGAGGAGAGAGAAGGCAGTTCTGATGAACTTATATAGAGTTTTGCAATCAAAAAAGCTGGAAAGCTATTTTAATTTCCACCTACATGTAAGTTCCGAGTTTAGGTTTTGTTTTCTCTTATTTTGAATTATGTATAGCTGTTGGCAACATAGTCGTTCCCTGATTAGAACCACTAAGGTCTGAATCTGTTCCTGCCTCCATCTTCCAACACTCAAACATGACCAAGGAAAAAGTAGAGACCAAGTGACAGGTAGGGATGGAGATCAAAACTGAAGTGGATGATCAAGTCAGGAAGACCTGGAAACAATGAACTACAATTCTTCAACATTCACATTGGCCCATTATTTAATTGCTATACCTAACCCAAAAATTCCGAAGTCCTTGGAGAGGGCCCCATTTTTCCAAAGAAGAGATCTAGAAAAGGAATGTTTGGAGCTAGTGTGGACCTGTACACTTTTTGACCTATATTTGAAAACATGTAATGTTTGCTTATATTTACTAATTTGGTTGTACCTATCTATCTATCTAAACATGTACCTAAAGATTACATGTTTTAAAAGAGTTTATTTAGGTATATTTGCATACCGTATCATTCACCTTTTTACAATGTATAATGAATGGTTTTTAGTATATTCAGAATTTCAGTAAGAAACTTGCGGCCTTTGGCTATCGCCTCTACTGCCCATCACCACCTCTAGCCCCAGGCAATAGGTTTTCTGTCACTATAGATTACCCTGTTCTGGTTATTTTACATTCATAGAATCATACAATATGTGGTCTTTTGTGACTGGTTTATTGCACCTAGCATGACATTTTCAAAGTTCAGCTATATTAATTGGTACTCTGTTCCTTTTTACGGCTTAGTAACATTCCATTGTATGGATATGGCACTTTTGATTATCTGTTACTCAGTTGATGGACATTTGTATTGTTTCCACCTTCTTGCTATTACGCATACTGCTGTTTAAACATTCATGTAAAGTTTTTGTGTGGACACATACCTACAATTAGATATTTTTTTTAAGTATTAATTTAGTAATTTTCCATACTTTGACATTTCCTGAAACATCCTCATTCAGTTCTTTGCAAGTATCTTCAATAGTAATAAAGTCACCTTTGGACTTGCTTAATAGTTTTCCAGAACCCACTGTTTTTGCTTCATTCTAATCTCTTGGAAATTAAGAGCTTTTATGTATAATGCTCTTTGTATAATGTATCTTATATAATGATCTCGGTAATTTTATTGCAGTCCACAAGAGCTCTTTCACATAACATTTGCATACTTTGTTTCTTTGCTTGTTTTCCCATTCATACGGAAAGGTCATATATATGATCTCCAAGATGTAGCCATTTACTCTATTGCTGTTGAAAGGAAATTTAAAAGATTCACTTACAATGGAATGTAACACAGGTGTGAGGCCAGACCACAAGATTACTAATTTTGCGTTAAATTATTATTTCATTATTTCCCTGGTCTCATCTTTGATTTCTGTAAGAATCTGAAAGTTGCTTTGATTGAGACCATACCTGGAGAGTGTGTTTTACATTTCCTTTTTACACTTGCTGTTTTTCTGACTGTGGTGCTTAATATCTCCAGATATCCACACGGTTGGATCCCTCACTCACTGAACTTTAATTTTATTTTACAGAGGTCATCATATCTAAAATTGTAACTACATACTTCTTAAAATAAAATAAAATAAAATAAAATAAAATAAAATAAAATAAATCTTGTTTTTCTTTTTTTAAATTCTTTTTTAAGTAATCTCTACACCCAAAATCGGGTTCAAACTCATGATCCTGAGATCAAGAGTCACATGTTCTCCAACTGAGCTGAGCCAGACAGAAGACCCTGCTGTTTCTGTTTTATTTTTATCCTTAGAATTTGTGATAATCTAGCTGATATATTTTCTGATTTGGTTTAGTTATTATTTATCTTGACCACCAGACTATAAGCGCCTTGAGAAGCAAAGATTTTTAGATTGTGCTCATGGCTAAAACACAACATCTAGAAATTATGCCTTCCACTTAATAGGCACTTAATATTAGCTGAATGAATAAAATAGTTGTTGAGTAAATTATCCTACTGCTCAAAAATTAACTGATAGAGAGAGTTACCCATGATGTGAGAGTATAACAATTCAGATTTTGTTGATTCCCTCTTTGGTAATAATTTGGGGGGATAATATGCCCTTTTAATTTGGCATATATATTAGTTTTTAAAGTCTATCATCTTATTTAACCTTTTATTACTGTAAAATATTCACCTTTGGACAACAAAATAAAAATATAAAGCTCAATGATTCATCACAAAGTGAATACTGATAGAACTGCCTCCCTGGTGAAGTAATACTACATTTCCTGGAAGGCCCCCTATGCTTTCTTTCAATCATATGCCCTTCCTCCCGGTTCAAAGATAATCAATCTCCAGACATTTTTAGTACTCATATCCTTGCTTTTATTTATGGTTTTCCTACCAATCATTCTCTGAGCACTATGATTTTGCCTCTTTTAATTTTTTATTAGTGAAATAATAAAGAATGCATTCTTTTATATCCATCTTACTCTGTGTAGCTGTAGTGCATTTATTTTCATTACTGTATTATACCACATTGGGAGAATTTACCACTATTTATCCACTCTACTGCTGTTTGACATTTTTGTCACTTTCAGTCTGGAACCATTACAAATAATACTGCTATGAACCTTCTTATACATCTTTTCTATGTATATCTGTATTCATTTCAGCTGGGTATGTCGACTTGGATATTTCTGATCGGATCATATAAAATTGCCATGTGTAAGGAATTATTGTCAATTTTATGTGGTTTAAGCTAATATCTAAGAGTGACATTTCAAGCAGTCCATGTTTCCAACTCTAGTTTCTCAAAGGTGTGCTAACCTATGTATGTGCAGCACACCTATGTGTAGGGAAGCCATACATGGCCGTGTATGAGAAGTTCCAGGTGCTACACATCCCCACCAGTACTTGGTATCCTCAGCCTTTTATTTTTAGGCATTATGTTGGGTGTGTAGTCATATCACTTTGTGGTTTTAATTTGTATAACCCTGATAACTAAGGATCCTGTATGCAATTTACATATGCGTATTAGGCATTTGGTTGTCTTTGTGTGTGTGTGTGTGTGTGTGTGTGTGTGTGTGAAGTGACTATTCAAGTACTTATCTTTTGTTTTTCTATTGTATTATCTCTCTTTTCCCATTTGTAGGAATTCTTTGTATATGCCACTCTGTGGCTTCAGTTTTCACAGGTTTAATTCTGTGATTTAATATACCAGTGTTCCTAATGTACATGCTATCTAATTACCGATGTTCTTCTTCATATTTATGCCTAGAGTGTCTCTTAAATTCTTTTTTTCCTTACACCAAATTTTATATTCTAGAAACATTATTGTTTTGTCTTTCTTTTTTATTGTTTTATCTTTCATAATTGAAGCTGCAATTCATCTGGGATTACTTTCTGTGTATGATATGATGTGGGGTCACTTTTTCATTTTCTTATGTGCATTTCCAATTGAGTCAGCAACATGTACTGAAAGACTGTACATATCCCATTCTGCAGTACCAATCTTGTCATAGATCGGAAATTATGGGTGAAACTGTGGAATTTGTGTTTCATGTCTCAGTTTGATTATGTTTACAGAAACACCGTTCTGTCTTAATTATTATGTCTTTATAATAAAGTCTTGATATTGGGTAGAGTAAATACTACAGATTTTTCTTTTCCAAATTGTACTGGTTATTCTTGGCCCCCAGCTTTTCCACATGTATTTACTATCAATATGTACCAAGTTGCACCACCCGCAAAAGAAAAATTCTAAAACCTCCATTCATTTATTTAGGTCATCTCTAACTTCTCTCAATAATATTTTAGTTTCATTTGTAGGGTTATGCACAGCTTTCATCAGTTTTATTCTTAGGTGGTTTGCTTTTCTGATACTTTCCTAAATGGTGTGATTCTATAAAATTCATTGTCCAATTTCCTGTTTAATATAATTGATAGTTAATTTTATATTGACCTTATCAATTCTAGCATTTTCAACGCAACTCTTTTGCACTTCTCATATAGATAATCATATTGTCTGCAAATAGTTTTATTTCTTGGTTCCTCGGCATTACTTCATTCTCTTTCTTTTTTTCCTAGATTTATTATATTAGCTATAACCTTCAGTGCAAAATTGAACAAAAGTTATTTTATTAGGCATACTTGTCTTGCACTCAATCTCAAAGGGAAACCATGTAATATTTTACATTAAAAGTGATGTTGGGGGGCACCTGGGTGGCTCAGTTGGTTAAGCATCTGGACTTTGGCTCAGCTCATGATCTCGCAGTTTGTGGATTCAAGCCCCATGGCTCTGTGCTGACAGCTCAGATCCTGGAGCCTGTTTCAGATTTTGTGTCTCCGTCTCTCTCTGCCCCTTCCCTGCTCTTACTCTGTCTCTCTGTCTCAAAAATAAATAAACGTTAAAAAAAATAATGATGGTTGTGATTTATTTTATTTTTTGGGGAGTAACTTTTAGAAAATCAGGGAAATCCTTTTTTCTTCCTAGTTTGCTTATCTTTTTATCAGTAAAGAATAGTATATTTTATGAAAATTTTTCAGCATCTTTAGGAAAATTACATAATAGTTTTCCTTTTTTCTGTTGGTATGTTGTATTACACTAATTTTCAAATATCAAACAAATCCTGCATTTATGGCATAAGCCTATTTAGGATGCATTATTAGTTTTTAAATTCTGGGATTTGGTTTATTAATAATATGTTTTGGATATTTTCATCTAAGTTAGTAAGTTATATTGGCCATTAATTTTTTCTTATAATGATCTTTTCAGGTTTTTGGTTTCAAGATTATTTGTGCTGGACACATAAAATTGCTCCTTTTTTAGGAAAGATTTTGTGTTAGACTGGCATCATTTCTTTTTGCAATGTTTGCTAGAATTTCCTGGGCCTGATGTTGTATTTTTTGGCAAGGTTTTAATTTATAAATTGATTTTTTTTTTTACTAATTACAGGTATGCTTAGATTTTTAATTTATTCTTATGTAATTCTTTTGTGGATTTGTCTAATCTAAACATTTATATTTATTGGCATAAAATTATTGTAATCTCTAGTTATCTTCTCAATATCTGTAGCTATGCAGTATTGACTGAGGTTTTTTTCTCCTGAAATTGTTTATTTGTGTGTCTTTTTTGTCTTTTTTTTTTAGTTAGTCCAAGAAATTTATCAATTTTATGACTCCTTCCAAAGATAGAGCTTTCAGCATTGTTTATTTTCTATTTAATTTGATTTTATTCTTTTTTCCCCCTCATTATCCTATTGTATAGTCAATTTGTTGTTACTTTTTAAATCCTGGGAAAGCTCTTTTCAGCATGTTTTCTTTTCTAATAAATACACTTAATGGCATAAATAACCATCTAAGAATGGTCTTTGCTGTAGCTTATACATTTTTTAATAGAATTTTCATTATCAGTCAATTCAAAATATCTTACTTCTGTTACTGATTTCTTCTTTGACCCAAATAGATTGTCATAAGGATATATTTAAAACTTCCAACTTATGTGAACATTTTTCTAGTTGAATTTTTGCAATCTTTTATAGCTAATTTCTTCATGGTCAAAGAACACATTCTGCATGATTTCAGTTTTTTTTGTTGAGATTTTCTTGGTGACCCAGCAAACAGTCCATTTGTAAATGTTTGACATGCATTGAAAAGAACATGCAGTAGTAGTATACTACTGGGAGTAGTATACTATATATATATATATATATATATATTTATTAGATCATTTGCTCATCATGTTCTTCAAACTTTTTATATTCCTATTGATTTTTAATATCTACCTTCAATATTTAGGTTTAAATATAAAATCATGCTAAGTACTTTGTTCTACTATTTTATTCTCATGTGTCCCTTTTTTCCTGGCTCCTTTTCAATTTATTGGAAATTTTGGATTATTTCATTTTCATTCTATTATTTGTGAAACTATATACCCTTTTATAATTATTTTACTGGTTACCCTAGAAACTGTAACTTCTATGTTTCATTTACCAAAGTCTAAAATTAATCACTTGTTGCCTTATTCTTTAACTCCATTTATTGTTTACCACCATTTCATTTTATGTGTATGTATGTGTCTTTAAACACAATGAGACATGACATATTACTATTATTTTATTATTTTTAGTCTTTGGTGTTTTATTATTAAGTAGCATTAGCATTATTATTATATAGTCAGTATACATTTACCTTTACCCTCGTATTTGTCATTCTATTGCTCTTATTTTTTCTACATATGGGGGGGGATCATTTTTATTTGGAATTACTTTTACTTGGCATGAAGAATACCCTGTAAGATTTCCTTTAGCATGGGAATGTTGGTGACAAATTCCCTCAATTTTCATTTGTCTGAAAATATCTATTTCTGTTATATAATCTTGAAGGATATTTTTTTCTTTCTATAGAACTCTAGTTTGATAATTATTTTCTCTTGACACTTTATAGTATATCTTCTAGCCGTGCCATAATGTTGAAAAGTCAGATGTGAGTCTTTTATTTGCTTCTTTGAAGGGATCTTTTTTATGTGGCTGCTTTACTTTTTTCTTTGTTTTTAGTTTGCAACAGTTATATGTTATGTGCTTAGGCATGGATTAGTTTTTGTGTATTTTGCTTGACATTCATAGAAATTTTTAAATCTGAGGCTTGATGTCTTTCATCAATTTTGGAAATTTCTCATTATCTCCTTACATGCATATTATTTCTCTGCTAATCCTTTGTTTCTTTTCTTGTTGGGACTCAAACTGCATGCATTCATGTTAGGCCTTCACATCATATCCTCTATCTTTGACACTTCCTTGTGATTTTCCATACTCTTTTTTGTTTGTGGCTTACTCTGGACATTTTCTTATATATTCTTAGTTGATTAAGTCTCTTTTTGTCTGTGTCTAATCTGCTGATAAACTTACCCAATGAGTACTTAATAATCGTTATTGTATTTTTAAAGTATCATTTTTTCTTCATTTCCATAATTTTAGCATTTTTTAAAATTTATTCATCACAGAAATAAGGTTAATTTAAATCTACATCACAGAACTTCAGTCTCTGCAGTTGAAATGAATCTGTTTTTATTATCTTTGTGTTGACTGTTATTAATATTTTAAGTTATTTGTGCTAGTTTTATTTATGTTATCTTGTAACTTTGTGTGCCATTTTTTAAACACGTGTACTGAATGAGGGCCTGTTGGCTCGGTCGGTTCAGCGTCAGAGTCTTGGTTACGGCTCAGGTCATAATCTCCTGATACATGAATTTAGCAAAGTTGCAGGATACAAAATCAATGTACAGAAATCAGTTGCATTCTTATACACTAATAATGAAGCAACAGAAAGACAAATAAAGAAACTGATCCCATTCACAATTGCACCAAGAAGCATAAAATACCTAGGAATAAATCTAACCAAAGATGTAAAAGATCTGTATGCTGAAAACTATAGAAAGCTTATGAAGGAAATTGAAGAAGATATAAAGATATGGAAAAACATTCTGTGCTCATGGATTGGAAGAATAAATATTGTCAAAATGTCAATACTACCCAAAGCTATCTACACATTCAATGCAATCCCAATCAAAATTGCACCAGCATTCTTCTCGAAACTAGAACAAGCAATCCTAAAATTCCTATGGAACCACAAAAGGCCCCGAATAGCCAAAGTAATTTTGAAGAAGAAGACCAAAGCAGGAGGCATCACAATCCCAGACTTCAGCCTCTACTACAAAGCTGTCATCATCAAGACAGCATGGTATTGGCACAAAACAGACACATAGACCAATGGAATAGAATAGAAACCCCAGAACTAGACCCACAAACGTATGGCCAACTCATCTTTGACAAAGCAGGAAAGAACATCCAATGGAAAAAAGACAGTCTCTTTAACAAATGGTGCTGGGAGAACTGGACAGCAACATGCAAAAGATTGAAACTAGACCACTTTCTCACACCACTCACAAAAATAAACTCAAAATGGATAGACAGGAAAATGTGAGACAAAATGTGAGACAGAAAACCATCAAAACCCTAGAGGAGAAAGCAGGAAAAGACCTCTCTGACCTCAGCCGTAGCAATCTCTTACTTGACACATCCCCAAAGGCAAGGGAATTAAAAGCAAAAATGAACTACTGGGACCTTATGAAGATAAAAAGCTTCTTCACAGCAAAGGAAACAACCAACAAAACTAAAAGGCAACCAACGGAATGGGAAAAGATATTGGCAAATGACATATCGGACAAAGGGCTAGTATCCAAAATCTATAAAGAGCTCACCAAACTCCACACCCGAAAAACAAATAACCCAGTGAAGAAATGGGCAGAAAACATGAAGAGACACTTCTCTAAAGAAGACATCCGGATGACCAACAGGCACATGAAAAGATGCTCAACGTCGCGCCTCATCAGGGAAATACAAATCAAAACCACACTCAGATATCACCTCACGCCAGTCAGAGTGGCCAAAATGAACAAATCAGGAGACTATAGATGCTGGTGAGGATGTGGAGAAATGGGAACCCTCTTGCACTGTTGGTGGGAATGCAAACTGGTGCAGCCACTCTGGAAAACAGTGTGGAGGTTCCTCAAAAAATTAAAAATAGACCTCCCCTATGACCCAGCAATAGCACTGCCAGGAATTTACCCAAGGGATACAGGAGTACTGATGCATAGGGGCAATTGTACCCCAATGTTTATAGCAGCACTCTCAACAATAGCCAAATTATGGAAAGAGCCTAAATGTCCATCAACTGATGAATGGATAAAAAAATTGTGGTTTATATACACAATGGAGTACTACGTGGCAATGAGAAAGAATGAGGTATGGCCCTTTGTAGCAACATGGATGGAACTGGAGAGTGTGATGCTAAGTGAAATAAGCCATACAGAGAAAGACAGATATCATATGGTTTCACTCTTATGTGGATCCTGAGAAACTTAACAGAAACCCATGGGGGAAGGGAAGGGGAAAAAAAAAAAAGAGGTTAGAGTGGGAGAGAGCCAGAGCATAAGAGACTCTTAAAAACTGAAAACAAACTGAGGGTTGATGGGGGGTGGGAGGGAGGGGAGGGTGGGTGATAGGTATTGAGGAGGGCACCTTGTGGGATGAGCATTGGGTGTTGTATGGAAACCAATTTGACAATAAACTTCATATATTGAAAAAAACCTGATTAAATAGCTAATCTTAGCAGTTAGGCAAGACAGAAAAGCAGTATGGTTCATATGTCTGCTGATGAAGAAAATACATATACACAGACACACATACATCACATATATACATATAAAATATATATACTTGAAATAAATAAGATTTTTGTTTTGTAACATGTAATACTATATATTTTCCTATTAAATTTTATTATTTAATTACAAATTTACAAGCAGATGCTGAAAGGTGCATGAATCATGCACAGTATTGATTGCATTTTCAGTGCTTTTTTCTCTTCTGTTGTATTAAAACAGAAAGCAGTTTATTACTTCTATCCACAATTAAAATGTAACTATCTTTTGGGTAACTGGCAATAAAGCTATATACTCATTTGCTGAAAGATAAAATTCTAGCAGATATTTTTGCATTTCCCCCCTTTTTCCAGTGACCCAACCTAATCCTCCCAAATATTACTAAAAACTTGCATTATTTTCAAGCCTCTTATTCAAAACCTCATAAAACAGTGGGAAATGGAATTGAGGCAGGGGTGGAATGATGTAGGGTAAAATTCAGGTATCATAAGTATTGCTTTATGGTGGTAACAATAGACAATCAAGTTTAAAATTAATTTAAGCATATATAATTTATCTGGATTGAAATAAACCTATAGAAGGAGGTCTTCCAAAGAGCTTTATGAGGCTGAGAGAAATCAGTGCATCTTTAAAGCTTTGACAGGGACCTATTTTTTCCTTTTATTACTTTTTAGCTATGTAACCTGTTAGAAGCTACTCATTTCTTTGTCTGTCTGTAAAGTAATGATAATAACAATTCTACTTCTCGGTGTTGTTATCTGAGGATTGACTCACAACATATAAAAGCTTAGAAGAGCAAAGAGAACATAGTACATGCTGAGTAATGTTGCATAGCATCACCATCATCACTAAAATGCAGACAACATGAAGATTTCACCATGGCTTCAGAAAGCCTGAGAAGATCAGAAACATCAGAGGACTCTGTTTTATATGAATATTATACTATATATAAAATAATGGATATCAAAAGTCTCCTTCCTGCTATCCATTGTGAAGAAGTCATTTTTGTGATCTCTACAGAATTCCTTTGAAACAAGGTAGACATGTTACACTGCTCACTCCCAGTGAGTCTGCTGGCTTCATGGGGATGAAATACTCTACAGGATTTGTTTTGATCTTCTCTAAGTAACTTCAGGATCCACAGAAGTTCTTGAAAGATGAAGGAGGATAACGCTTTAAATATTCATTGTCTGGCCTATAAACACAATTTGTACTATATTGTAGGTTAGTAAGTCATATTATGAGTTAATGAATATGACTCAGTGAGGAGTAAGTGACTTACAAATGAATTTTGTATCATATCTTACTCAGAAATTAGGTACTCCCCATATAAGTATAAATTTAAATTTACTTCTTTTTCATATTTGGTTGCCTCCTTTTTGCCTACATGAGTGTAGTCTGACTTGGGTCAGGGACTCAACATGTCACTTTTAATAGGAAAATAATTGACAAATGTTTTCTATAAAGAGTCAGATAATGAACATGCTCACTTTTATGGGCCAGAGGATCCCTGCCAAAACTATTCAAGTCTAATCTTGAAGCACAAAAGTGGTTATAGGTAATATGTAAACAAATAGGCATGTCAATGTTACAATAAATCCTTACTTATGAAAACAGGTGGGTGCCTAGATTTGACCCAAGGACCATAGTTTGCCAACCCCTGAAAAGAAACATAAGGTCAAGCTTTTCTAGCATGGCCTAGAAACTTCTTTGGCTTTAATATTGTTCTGATTTACAGCAGTGATTTGGGAAAAATGAAAATTTCTTTAGTTTATATAATGGGAGGCCTGTATCTCAGTCACTCCTACAAAGGGAATGCCTTCCTTTCGATTAACCATAGTTTGAAGCCTTCATGTGGGTTTCTTTTATGGCTAGCACTGTGAGATATTTATTTATTTAAAGAATGCAATCTTGTGACTAAAGAATGTATGCATTATTCAAACTGTAATAATTTTTTTTAAGTCTCTGGTATATAAAGATACCTTGAGTGTAAGTGTATTTGAAAAGAATTCTTTCTCTCACATTGTTATGCAGACATCCTTGAGCTGTAACACGATTTGCACATTTGATTCTTTTCAGTATTTTCTCACCAATGCTTTTATGAAAAATACTCTGTTATTTTACAGATAATTTGAAAACTACCATACTTCATATTGTAGGGACTACAGTGTGACATTATCAGGACTATAAAGCAGTTTTATCAAGAGGGATAAAGGAAAAGAACTACTCTTTTTTTTTTCTTTCTTTCCCTTTACTTTTTTTCCCCCCAATAGGAAAGCACAGAGGAAATCCTGAAAAAATGAAATTATCCTTTCAACTTTGGCTCTTGAGCTTAATTTTTTTTCTTTCTCTTGAAAGACATGATTTCATACCATTTGATAATACTGAGATAGGTATGTTTTACTTAATAATTGGGACAAAGGACTGAAGCTCAAATCCTACGCATAATTTAAATTTTGACATTGACTTTCCATCTGGACTGGGAAAAAAATTAGCTTCTCCCTTAACTTGTACTTACCTATCTTGTTACAATATAATGAAAAGTAATTAGTCAGTGTAAGCAAAACACTTGGAAGATGAGAATGCCTTGTAAGTGCTAGATAATATTAAAGATGTCACTATTGGAATGAGTGACTCCTGCCAAAATACTTTTAGGAAGAATATTACCTTGTATTTAAAGCCCTAATTTAATTTTCACTAAAATGTTATTGCTTTTTTTGTTAAATAGATTGAATAACCATAAAGTCTTTGATCAAATTAACGCTACCATGGATGGATTATTATCACATTTTGGTTGGAACATACACTATGTATTGATCTTAGTGATGTTTTATTCATGTTAGAAATTATGTCAATACAAGCCATTTGGACAGATGGAGAGTCATATACTTAACTACAGTATTTAACTACCTGTCCTTGTTTCCTTAATTTCTGCATTTCATTAAAGAACCATTTTTATTAGTAAATCTAAGAATTAATGAGCTTGATGCTCACTTACATCACTGGGCTTTCCAGTGACACTTTCTATATCACCTGCAGATTAGCCTTCTGGGCACACAGAGTCATTCTCCTCTCCCCAGAATCTTTACATGAAACCTGCTTTGACATTAGTCATAGCAGACCAGAATTTAATGATTTTCAAGTACTGATAAATAAAACTGCATAGATTGCCTCAAATTTGTGAATAGTGCAAAAACAAACATTAATATAATTAATGGTGAGTAGTTTTTCTACCTTTCTTGCAGATAAATCCTGCCTCATATCTGTTTAAAATAAAGATATTTTAATTGGCATGTTGTAACTGACTTTCACTTCTTTTAATATGCAGTGATATAACAAACTCTCTATGAACTTAACTATTTGTAGGTTGGGTTTTGTGTTTGTTCAATCATCTAAAAATTAGTGGATAAAATCAAGAATATGCCCCCTCACCCCCTAATGAAGTATAGAGAATATAAATAGCTTCTTTGGGTCTGGTAGCATTCAGTATATACTGTTTTTTAAATGCTGCCTTAATCCAATTGTGAGGCTGGCTAGAGACCTGGCAATTCTTGAGCAGCTAGGTTCATACCCCAGCTGCCTCCCTTATCAGGCTCTCACAGCCCTGGCCATTATACATCCACCCAGAACCAGGTACCCGATAACCACAGACAACCCTTACATGCTGGACCTCGCTGAAATTATTCAAATTAGCCAATCAAAGTCCTGCTTACCCTGCTATGTCATTCTTTGCCCTGGAAACCACAGTAAAGATGCTTGCCCACAGTTCCCCCTTTCTCTGTCTGTAATGGAACCCAGGGATCCTCTGTCTGCCACCTACCACCCACAGGTGTGGCCTGTATGCTCAACCTTGGGAACTATGAGTAGAATTAACTACCTTTACAATGGCAGTCATTTCCTGATCTATGTATGAGCCTTGCCATACCTACATAATAAGCCTATTAAAACAAACTGGAATTATTTTGTTTTGCTTTTTCATTATACCTTTCTCTCTCTCCATCCTTCTCTCCTTCCTCCCTCCCTCCCTCTTTTCCTCTGTCCCTTTCTATTTCTCTCCCTCTCTCCATCCCTTCATTCTTCCTTTCCTTCTTCCCTCCCTACCATTCTTTCTTCCAACAAGTACACATCTGTGCTCTCTGACTTAAAGATGCTTTCTTATAAGTTGTACTTTACAACTCTGATATTTGCTACATTTTAAAACTAAGACCAGAGTAATAACAGAAATATCAAGCAGTAGGCCACATGGAGGATTCATCAGGCATTTTTATGATACCAAGAATAGGGTCATGTAGAAGAGATATTTCATCTAAGTAGGCAGTGAAGGGCTGGCCAGCCCACTGAAGCCAACTCAAGTAGATTCATGAATGTTGTTGATGACCTGCCTTCTGTTTTCAAGGTGCTTCCTGATGCCTCCCATGCCACCATGCCCCTGGCTCCCAGTCACTCCTGTCATGGAGCACACAAACTGTAATTATGTCATTGTGATAAGTGGGTCTCATTCATGCAAAATGAGAAAATAGATAAGATGCTAATGTTACAAAAGGAATTCAGTTTATGGAGGTAGACTCGGCCTTTAGTGCTTATCTTAGTTGTTATTTTCTCTGAAAGACCTTCCCCAACTTCTCCTGCTGTTATGTATAGAATAGACTGAATAGATTATCAGAGAGTGCTGTTAATGGGTTTAGGGGAAGAGCCACGGAGCAAAGTACCATTTTGATTAGATCATACCAATGACGGCTTATCACTGGTGATACTGAATTTGATCACCTGGCTGAAGTAGGATTTGCTAGGTTTCTCTACTGTGAAATTGCTCTTATTTTCCTTCTTTCCAGACTGTATTATTTGGAAAGAAGTCACTATACAGAGTCTACACGTTAGGAACAGGGAGTTATGGTCCAATGCCTTGAGAGTGGAATATCGACATAAATTGTTTATAATTATTATGCATGAGAGATTTATCTCTTTTCCCCATTTATTTATTTATTTATTCAATAACATATCAGCACAAACTTATGTAAATTTACGGATATTTTATACTTTAGGTCAGATTCTAATTTATGCTTTATTTTATCTTATTACTCAAATAGTTTCAGCTTTGGCCACTGAATGTTATTTCAGTTGACTGCTATGTCCCTTTAATGTACCTCCTTCATTGTGGGAGCTGTTTTGTTTTGGTTTTATTTTCAGTTTGGTTTTTAGCACTGTCTTACCGTCTTACATCACAGGGTGCTCCAAGCTCATCTTGTACATTTTTCGACCCAGTCATAGAATCAGTCTTTTCTCCATGGAGGCCTCATTCTTTTTACTGGAGAATAGTATTTGAAATCCAGACCTTGATACTAGTGTGTTCATTGCTACTGAGGTGTCATTGCTTCTAAGCTTGACAAAACAATGAAGTATATGTGAGTATACTAACGAGAGTATATAGACATATTTATAAGTATTTCCATATTTAACCATCTGTAATTATATTAACCTAAACATAAATTCATATTAATATCTCCAAGTGTAATCCATTACTATCTAGGTCATTTTAGACTTCTCGCTTTGCTTATCTGTAACTTCCCATTTCAACAGTGAGAAACCTGACTCTCACCATTTGCCATCCACTTTCTCAATTGTTCCATTTCAGGATTCATGGGTAATAGCTTCAGAATCACTGAGTCATAAATCTGGGGGAATCAAGCTTACCAACTAGAGTACAGTGCTTACGTAGTTCATTTTGACGTTAATCTTACAGACTCCACTCATTCCCAGTGTTACTTAGGTCAGCACCTTTTCTCCCACAGACTTCAGTGAGATTATTTTATAGGCTTGTAAATACACTTATATTGTTTTATCACATTTTGATTTCCACCCTGGAATCCCCTGCACACCTAAATGATTTTTTTTTTAAAAACTGCGAATGTGCCACTCCTCAGGCTATTAAGTTCTATGAGTTTTGACTGATGCGGTGTCATATATGTAGAAAGAGTATCTTATAGATACCATACTTACAGTATCATACTGTCCTAAAAGTTCCCCTGTGCTTCACCTACTCAACAAACCCCCACACCTCGAGTCTCTAGCAATCGCAGACCTTTGTACCATTGCTCTAGTTTTATCTTTTCAGAACGTCATACAGTTAGGACCATGTAATTTGTAGAATTTTCAGATTGTCTTCTTTCACTTAGAACCATTAAAAATGAAAATAACCAATAAAAATAAAATGACAGTCTTCTTTTCTTTATTAGATCCAAGCTTCTTACCTTTAATATTTTCCTTCTGCCTGAAAAAAAAAAAAAACTTCTTTTAACATTTCCTACAGAGCAAGTCTGTTAGAGGTGGATTCTCTCAATTTTTGTTTGTCCAAGAAAGTGTTTACCCTTTACTTTTGAAGGACAATTTTGTTGGATATAAAATTCCAGATTGGTGGTTTCTTTCTTTTAATACTTTAAATATTTCACTCTATTGTCTCTTTCTTTGCATGCTTCTAATGAGAAGTCTATTAAATCCTCTGTAGGTAAATTATCTGTAAGATACTTAGCCTCCCCTGGCATCCTTCAAAATTGTCTCCTTTTTCTCTTTGTCTTTGGTTTTCTGAAATTTGAATATAATATTCCTAAATGTAAATGTCTGGGTATTTATTCTGCTTGATTTGTGAGCTTCCTTCATCTGTGCTTTGGTGTCTTGCATTGATTTTGGAAAATTCTTAACCATAATTTCTTCAAATACTTCTTCTGTTCTGTTCTCTCTTCTCCCTGGTATTCCAACTATATGTATGCTCATCTTGTGAAGTTTTCCAACAGTTCTTGGACTCCTGTTTTATTTTTTATTATTATTATTTTTCTCTTTCCATTTGAAAACTTTCTTATTTATCTTCAAACTTATGGATTGTTTCCCTGATCATGTGTAGTCCACTGATGAGACAGTCAAAGCCACCTTTCATCTATGTTACAGTATTTTTTAATTCTACTATTTTTGACACTTTCTTAGAGTTTCTACCTCTTATTATATTGACCATTGTTTTTACATGTTGTCTACTTTTTCCATTAGAGTTCTTAATATATTGATCATAGTTACTTTAAATTCTCTGTCTGATAATGTCAAAATTTTTATCATATCTGAGTTTTGTTCTCATGTTTTTTCTCTTCAGACTGTGTTTTTTCTTACCTTTTAGCATACCTTGTAATTGATTGGAATTGAGATAAATATATTCTTACTGTTAGGTTTTATATTAATCTGAATAGGAGTTGGCCTGTGCTTTATGTTTGTTGCAACTATAGGTGCCAGAGGCTTCAAATTTCTCTAGAGGACTTGTCTTTCACTCCTATGTTGTCTTTGGATTTCCCTAAGAACTTTTCCTTGGATAAAGTCTGTGTCTTACAGCTCTTTCAGCTTTAATTCACTGTTATTATCCTGGAGCTTTGTTCATGTGGTGATAAGGTATAGGAGAAGGGAAGCATTCCATAAATTATGAATCTCAATTTTCTAATGGTCATGTGTCCCTTGGCTGTGACCTTCACAAAGTATTTTTAGATCCCTAACTCAACCCTTCCAGGGGTTTGATTTGGAGAAGTGTTATTCCCCACTTTGGATAAGGTTCTAGTAAACTATTTTCTCTGGATGGTAGGCCTTTATTATGGAGAATGATCTGGGTATATTTCCTAATGGATACTCTTCCCTTCCCCAGCTAGACTCATGAGGGAATCTTTCTCGGCTCTTCAACATGAGGACCTGGTGGGGTTCCTGGAGATAAAGCCCATGAATGTGTGGAGAGTCTCTGAATGTGGCCTCCAGGATTTTCTCACTGTCAAGGGCATCCATGCTTAGCCTCCAAAAGTTTCTTACAATTACCATTTAAGAATTCCTGCTAGTTTATGGATCCAGCAGCTTCTGCTCCAGTTATAGATCCTGGTTATGCCTTTAGGGATTTTCCTTTCTTTGTATATATTGCCATGGGGGTTTGCCTTGGAACCTCAGTTCTAATGGATACAAGAAAAGACAATGGTTTACAGTTTATTCAGCTTTTCTTGTTTGTTTGTCTTAATAATGGCAGTGATAACTTCCAAGGTCTTTACATGTCACAGCTAGAACTTGAATTTTAATAAGATTTTTATGATATACTGTTAAGTGAAAGAGAAGCATGTTATAAAACATGATATAAAGTGTAAGTTTTTATTATTTACATGCATGCATATATAATGAAAAAAAATACCAAAATATTAACAATTCTTATTTCAGAATTTGGGGAAGAAAGGTTATTTTATGTTATTTTCATCTACTTCTTTCACTGAGTTATCTCAAGTTTCTACAACAAATTATATCATTTTGACAACATATTATTTTTATCTTTTTATTATGAAATATTTTAAACATTATAAAGAAAGTAATAGACAGCTAATTATCCTTTTTTTTAAATGTTTATTTATTTTTGAGACAGAGACAGAGCATGAGCGGGGGAGGGGCAGAGACAGAGGGAGACACAGAAATCAAAGGAGGCTCCAGGCTCTGAGCTGTCAGCACCAGAGCCCGACACGGGGGTCGAACTCACAGAGTGTGAGATCATGACCTGAGCTGAAGTTGGACGCTTAACCAACTGAGCCACCCAGGTGCCCCTAATTATCCTTCTTTAGAGGAAGTGTTTGTCCCGGTTTGTGTTTTAAAAATTTACAAATATGGTATTTAGTATATGTATTGTTCTATAACTCACAAATTCCAGTTTAAGATCTGGATCCCTATGATCCAGGAATTTCTCTTCTACATATTCTTGAGCTATTCGCCTATCATAATAAAGCAGGTTTAAAAATAAAATTTACTTTGTATTATAACAGGGCAGAAAATAAAAATTGAAAACAGCCTAAATTTCCACCAATTAGAGAATAAGGAACAAATTAGCACATTCATACAAATTCTGTAGAAAAATTCCGTAGAAAAATTAAAATAGATGCATTAGATCTACATGTTATCAACATAACTAAATCTCCCATAACATTATACTGAATAAACAATTTATAAATATTAAAATGAAAATAGCATTCACTCTTCACCCTGTTTCCTAAATTAATAGTAATATTCTCTTGCTAATAGTTGAACAGCTGTCCTGGAGATCTTCCATTTCACCTATTCCATCCTCCTCAGCTGCTCCAATTCCAACATTTATACTTAAGATATCATCCAGTACTACTTGGATTTCACATGACTCTTCTACATTTTAATGATCATTTTCACTCATTTTGCACATCTTTAAACACTTTTTTATTTTATCCTGAACTAAGGAGTGTCTAAGATGTCATTCTCCGAAATTCGAGAGTACCATCACCTTCTTTCTCTCGTTTTTCCTGTCAATGCATTCTTGCTGAAAATGTTCCTTTGTCCTCATGAAAATCTTCATATCTTCAGCTTTTCACTGTTTCCTCATTTCATGAGATTTTTGTAGGTATCCCTTGTCTCTTCCCAGCCTTGATAACAGATTAAGCTATTTCACTGACACTCTCATTAATGCCATAGATTCATGGTTTCCTTTTTTTTTTTTTTAATTTTAGAATTCTGTCAATTTTCAACACTGAGTCTGTCCTTCCCCCAACTCGAGGTCCATTTTCTCTATTCCTTGGCTTCTGAACGTTGCTGGGGGAAGTTACAAAATCCATACCACATAAAACTCACTAATTTCTAACACAATTAGATTTATAGAGCTGCTTGGTAACAACTATCTACATACTGTTTTTTTATTATGTACATGAGGAGGTTTCATATCTTCTCTGTTCTCCTCAAAATCTTTGATTATTTTACTGGCTGGAAATAATCTTGATATCTATCCCATTGTCTTCACTTCTGACAATGTTAAGTTTGTTTAATTTCCTTTATCTTTCTCTTCCGTATCTCAATATTGTTGTGTATGTTGAGCCAGTATTTCCTGCCTCCTTCTGCTTGTAGAAGAAAGATGACTCTTTCCTGTCAAAACTGAGAGCTACCTGTATGCTTTTGTTTTGACATCCTACACATGTCATGATGATTTTACTCTTTTACCTTTCCACTTGTATTGTCTATTTCTTCTTTCTTTAGGGCCCCTTCTCTCCTGCTTACAAATATACTTAGACCTCCCGAATCCCAACAGAATTTTATATTTTTCTTGCTGTTACCTTAGGTTATCATCCAATCTCTCTTTTAATCTCTCTTTTACTCTTACTTGCCAAAATGTTACTTTCATATTTAAAATTTACAATTCCATAAAAGACTACCACAATATCAAAGTCTACCACAATTGAGGTTACGTATGTATTAATATTTATCATACTTACTTAAAAAATATTTTTAACAGAAACTAATAAAACATAACTCTAAAAGCACTACTATCTAAGCCCTTCCCCAAAGGCCGTCACTCTCTTGAAGCAGACATTGCCATTCTCATGCATTGTTTGTATTTTGTATTTTTTACATTCTCTATATACAAAACACCTGCACTATTGTTTTTTGTCTTTAAAAAGTTCACAAAGGGTTACATTCTTCAATTTGTTTTCACCTCACTTTAGGCTTTTTGTTTTTAATGTTTGTTTGTTTGTTTGTTTGTTTATATTTTGGCGGGGAGGGGACAAATGTGATCCAAGGAAGGGCAGAGACAGAGGGAGACAGAAAATGCCAAGCAGGCTCTGCACTGTCAGCACAGAGCCCAACACAGGGCTTGAACTCATGAACCATGAGATCATGACTAGAGGGGAAATCAAGAGTGGGATGCTTAAGTGACTGAGCTGCCTAGGCACTCCTCACCCCACATTAGGTTTTAAAAATTAATGTCAATACATATAATTCTGTTTTATTAATTTTAACAATTGTATAAATGTGCACTGTATGAATAAACCACAATTTATTTATCTCTTTTCCTTTTGAAGGATTTATATCATTTTCCTTTCTCTACTATTACAAGCAGCATTGCCAATATCTCCTTGTCCATGTGGCAGAGTGTATTTGGAGAATGCTGTGAGAAGAGGAGATGCTGGGTTGAAGAGTATGAATAATTTTATTCAGCATTATTAAACTGAACTTCAAGGGGCACCTGGGTGTCTCAGTCAGTTAAGTCTCAGACTTCGGCTCAGGTCATGATTTCATAGCTCGTGAGTTCAAACCCCATGTGGGGCTCTGTGCTGACAGTTCAGAGCCTGGAGCCTGCTTTGGACTCTTTGTCCCCCCTGCCCCTCTCTGCCCCATCCCTGCTTGTGCTCTAACTCTCTCTGTCTTTCAGAGATGAATTAGCATTTAAAAAAATGTAAATTGAACTTTAAAATGATTGTTCAAATTTACATTCAAACAACACATTGTATTACTGCTTGTTTCCACAAATCTTCACCCACACTTTTTATTATAAGACTTACTTTGTTTTGCCAGTGAGGTGAAAATAAAATTTTATGTTTGTGTAGTTTTTCATTTTATTGATTATTACAACACAGAGCTGCTTTTCCTATGAGTATTGTTCATTTGAGTGTTCTTCTCAATGAATTGGCCATTTAGTAGACTTGTCCACTCTTTATTTTTATTTTTTTATTATTGATTCACATTCACTTATTTATTTAACAACTACTTAGTAAACATCCACTGTTATAGGCACTCTTTTAGGTGCAGGAGAAACTTCAATGAACAAAACAAAATGGCTGCCCTTGTGGAGCTGACATTTCTGAAGGGGTGTAGATAAAGAATGGAATGAAATTAGTAAAATATATAGTCTGATGCAAGGTGACAGGCAAAATGAAAATAAAAATGATGCACAGTGAAGGGAACTGTGCAGGTTACATTGTGAAGTACTGTGATCGGGGTAGCGCTTACCGAGGGGAGATTCAAGCAGACTGGATATTGCTAAGGGAGTTAGCCAAATAGTTTCTCACAGAAAAAGGCATTTCAGACAAAGGAACCAGCTAGGCCAAAGTCTGTAAGGTAGATGCATGCCTGTCATGTCTTAAGATCAGAAGGGAGACTAGCCTGTGGCTGGACCAGAGTGATTAAGGGAGGAAGAAGTTGCAGGGGAGATGAGAAAGCCACTGTAGGGTTCTGAGCAGAAATCTGCTCTAAGGTTTTAAATGATCATGTGGGTTCTGTGTAGGAATACAATAGCAGCAGAGAGACCAGTGAGGAGGCAATTGTAACATTGGCAAAAGATGATGAGGGCTTGAACCAGAATGGTAGTAACATACATGATGTAAAGTGCACAGATTCTGGATATACTTTGAAAATAAACAGGGACAGGATGTGAATTGTGTGTGTGAGAAAAGAGGTGTCAAGAACTGCTCCAGGAGGGACACCTGGGGGCTCAGTAGGTTAAGCATTGGACTTAGGCTCAGGTCATGATCTCCTGATTCATGAGTTTGAGCCCCCCATTGGGCTCTGTGCTGGAGCCTGCTTCAGATTCTGTGTCTTCCTCTTTCTCTGTCCTTCCCCACTCACTGTCTCTCTCTGTCCCTCAAAAATGAATAAATGTTAAAAAACTGAAGAAAAAAAATAAACAACTGCTCCAGGCTAGAGTTTTTCTTGCAACACTGGAAGGAGGGTGGTGCATCAATTGAGGTGGGAAGGCTGGGGGTGGATCACAGTTTGAGATGCCTATTAGTCATCAAAAGCAGAACTGAGTCTGGATGGATAAAATCAGCAAGGGTGTAAGCTAGAAAGAGAAGAGTACCAAGGATTGGGATCTATGGTAGTCTAACTTTAAAGTACTGTATGAGTTCTTAATATAATACATAGGTAATTACATGGGCAGCAAAATTCTCTCAGTCTGAGACTTCTCCCTTCATTATGTTCATGGCATAATTAAATTTATGACTATCATCCGAGT
The DNA here is from genome assembly GCF_022079265.1 of Lynx rufus. Classification (NCBI taxonomy): domain Eukaryota; kingdom Metazoa; phylum Chordata; class Mammalia; order Carnivora; family Felidae; genus Lynx; species Lynx rufus. The sequence goes on from NW_025814823.1 coordinate 182,135,566, forward strand.
TTTGAGTGCTTTATGTTTTTTTTCATAAAATTTAAGCTTTTATTATATTTATTCCTAAGTATCTCACTGGTTTAAATGGTATCTTCTCTAGAGTTATGTTCCTAATTGTTATGTTGTAGGTGCATAGGATATTATTAGATTTTGTACATAGCTCTGTTAAGTTCTAATAATTTGCTTTAGATGTTTTTAGGAATAATGAGTGTATTTTTTTTCTTTTCCGCTCCCTATACACAATTTTTTCTTTCTTTTTTTAAAAATATAATTTATTGTCAAGTTAGCTAATATACAGTGTATAGAGTGCGCTCTTGGCTTCAGGGGTAGATTCCTGTGATTCATCACATACATATAATACCCAGTGCTCATCCCAGCAAGCACCCTCCTCAATGCTCATCACCCTAGGCACATTTTTTAAAAATCTTTTTCCATTACTTAAGACCATTATACAATGTAGAACAGAAAAGACAACAAAAGACATTGTTGACTTTTTCCTGACTTTGGAATGAATATTTTGGTTTCAGCTAATGCTATAGTGGTAATCATATTGCAGTACATAAGTGTAGTAAATCATCACAGTGGGGACCTTAAGTTTACACAATATTGTATGTCAATTATATGCCAATTTAAGAAAATCTAATGTAAAAAAATATTTCTACCTTTTAACATTAAGATGATGGCTTTAAGTTTTTGGTATATACCCTCATCATATTATGGATGTCTTCTTAGATTTCCTGAACCTAACATTTTTAATGAGGAAAGGGTGTTTAATTTTGTAATATTATTTTTTTATATCCTTTATGATAACCATGTAATCCTTCCTCCTTTAATCTGTTGGAATATTTAATTACATTAGTAGTTTTTCTAATGCTAAACCACCCATGAATTCATGAAGGAAATCCTTTCTGGTCACAAAGTATTTGTTATACTTTTCTTTATTGGGCATGCTAATAATAGTCTACCTAGTATTTTTGCATATAGAATTTTAATTGACATAGGCTATATATATATTACTTTCCTTGTTTTGCTTCGGTATCAAGGTTATACTACCTTTAAATTAAATTTGCAAACTATTCTCCCGTTTTATCTCTTGTTGAACAGTATGTAAAACCAAAGATTTCATGCTTGTGGAAGATTTGCTTAAAGTCACCTTTAAAACAATCAGGACCCATCAGGTCCATTCTATTCACATATATTTTATATTTTTACTGCATACGTGCTGAATACCTATAGGAGCCTCTAATTGCTCTCTTAACATCCTACATTGCCAGGATGATCTTTGTAAACTTTAAATCAGATCAAGTCACTTTCTAATGGTTTCTTATGGCCCATAAGGCCCTGAGTGATCTGGCCTTGACTGCCTTTCTGACCTCATCCACTGCCATTCTCTCCCTAACCGGATATGTTTCAAGATTAGCAGCCCTCGTTCTGTTCTTCAAACTCACCAAGCTCATTCCCACTCCAGGGACCTTGCACTATGTTGTGGCCTCTGCTTGGAATGTTCTTTCCTTAGATCTAAGTTTGGCTGGATTAATTGCATCATTCATATCTCAGTTCAAAAGTACCTTTCACAAAGGCTTCACCTGGTTTCTCTATTTAAGACATTAATCCCTCCTCCAGTCTCTCTCTACCCATTACCTTGTTCGGTTTTTGTTTGGTTGGTTGGTTTACTAACAGTTACCAATAACTGTAACTTATCTTTTTCTAACACATACCAATATCTGAAGTTAATGTTTTTATTGTTTTTTGTTTGTTTTTATCCCTCCTAACATAATGTAAGCTCCTGCAACATAATGTAGGAATTATTTCTCTATTATCCATTAAAATTTCTCCATGTCCTAGAACAGTGTGAAAACCTAGCAAACAGGTTCTCAAAAATATGTACTGAACGCCTAAATTAGTGAATGAATAAAAGGATCAATCTCATTCTTCACAAATATTAAAGGCCATAAGTCCTAATCCTCACTAATCATTCAACATATATTTATGAATCATCTACTTTGTGTTGGATACTGCGAGACTCTTGATAGACAGTGGTGAACAAAACAAGCCCCCTGCTCTCACTGAACTTATACACTGGTAGTGGACAGAAGTAAAAATGAAAACAAGTAAAATGTATTTATTATACCTTATGGTATTCTGGTAAACCAACTCTCTAAAAAATAAAAGCTCTGATTCATAGAATTTTGCCAATTTCCATGGTGTAAATACTCCCATCAGAGTCAGTTGCAAGCATTCAATGTTTTAATGATTGTCAAAATACTTTCAGTGTTTTAACAATATTTTAACAAAAATTAACAAGACCTAACAAAACTTTTGAAAATTTAATAATTGGCTCTCATGAACATGTATTGTTGACTATGTCAGACAGCATTAAGTGATATGGAGAAATATAAAACCTGGATGGATATGAGGGAATTTTGAGAAAAGCAATGTTAGTCTGTAGAGAATGGCGAAGTGACATTTGATCTGAGACCTGAAGGAACTGGGGGACCAATCTTGCAAGCATTTGAAGGAAAGGCATTTGAGACAGAAGAAACAGAAAATACAAAAAGGCCTGAGGGCAGGAACATGCATGGAACAACAGGAAGGGTGGTATGGTTGTGGCAGAATGAGCAAGTGGAGAGGAGGGGTGAGATCAGAGGGCCTTAGAGCCCACTTCAAGGATTTCCATTTTTATTGTGAATGAGATGGGACAACACTTTAGGATTGTAGCAGAGGAATAACAACATTAACAATATATAGTCATTTTAAATTAAGAAATGTCGTCATATTCTGCCTCCAAATTAAATAAGAAACCCAACAATATAGTATAGACATCCTACTTAAGTCATTATCAACTCAAGAGTGTATGTAGCAAAATCTTTTCATAAATCTGAAGAGGGATTTTACCTTACAAATGTAGGTTACAGATATGTGAGCAGCAAATTTCTTGTGGATAACTTGAAGCACTTGTTTATAGTTCTGTCAATAACATGTAAATCTGGCAAACACAAATGAATGTTTGGCAATTGTTGGCCTTATTTAGGGTAAACATTATTCCATTATGTCATATTACAAATTTCCTTGGGAGATTATTTTATGATAGTCATTTTGGTTTTTAAGGGGACATCCCTGCATTGGCTTAGTAACAGCATAAAGGATATTCACAGATTTTTATAAAACACTGATTTTTAATGCTAAGACTAGTTTTGATGTGAGTGACTTTTGTGCTAATAGCTTTTTAAAGTGCCACTTAACTGAATATTATAGCTAAAGAAGAATGTGAGTAACACTGCAAGAAATAATTTTGCATTTTGTATCCATAAAACTTTGGTCTTGGTTTGTGAGTTGCACTAATGAGGTCTATATAGTTAATACCTACTCGGCCTTCTTACAAATGCATGCCCTGACAAGAAGAGGGCTGTGTAAGAGAGTGTGAATGGTTCTGCACAAACTCATAAGAAGCATCAGGGGAAAAAAATGAAATAGTTGCCTCTTATTGAGCACTTACTATTTGCTCAGCATAATGCTAAGCTCTTTGCTTATATTATTTTCATAATTTCTTTTGAGCTAAGTACTATTTATAGGTCAGGTTCAAAGAATTTAAGTGAGTCATATAAAGTCATGTAAGTTGCTAAGTGTCAGGGTTAGGACTTGACCCAACAGCCTGTGTTCCCACCTGCCAGGATTTTTCATGTACAGTTAAAGGGTCAGAAGTAACACCACCACATATAAAAAGCCTATATTATGCCAAAAATGTTTCTCCTTTAAAAAATCTTATAAATTAAATCACTAGAGGTTATGAAAGCTTTATCTACACATATGAACTTTACTTTTGTACCTATCATGAACCACTTAAAGTTCTTTAGTTGACATTCTCAAAAGATATTCCATAGACTAATTCCATGGGCTTTTTATGGTGTCATAAGTTAAATTATTAAATTATGGTGGCCAAATTAGTTTGAGATATACTGGGTGAACAAAGCTATAGAGGTTATTGTTGTTGCTATTGTTTGTTTTTTAGGACTTCTTTGATTCTTTAATAATGGTCTTTGTGAATTTCTAAGAGATCAGAAAATTCACTTTATTTCCTAAATATATTTGATTAAGGAATATTTTCTTCTCACATGGTAATCCGTGGATTAAGTGCTTTGCAAGAGCATTATTTTGGGCAGTCTCTAACTTATCCTTAAGTTCAAGTTTATAATACAAATTGAAGCATCATATCTTAGAAGAGCGTCTATCCAAGAGTTCAGTATTATGTCTGAAAAGAATCAGAGCCACACACTGTTTGTTTCTGTTTTAAAGACTCTGGCACTTGTTCAGCTTCTGACAGAGATGTGTAGATCTCGCTAAAATCAAAGAACAAAATTGTATTCCTTGAAGATAACTCTTATCACATTCTTAGACACCACAGGGGTATTTTCTTTGTAACTGGTAAGATATTGAACATCACCCAAAAACAAGCTTGCTTGGTTACAGACACTGACTGGAGGCGAAGCCTAGATGCTTTTGTGTTTCACATGGCTATTTCCCATTTACAGTGTGTGTGTGCATGTGTGTGTGTGTGTGTGTGTGTGCACATACGTGCATGCATGAACACATGTGTGTGAGTGTCTGTTTCTGGGAAACACCTTCGGGCAGGTTTTCCTTTTATCAAAATAACATAATTATCAGACTTTAGTCATCTAATCAGCCTGATTTTGCCAGGAGATAAAGCAAATTGTTCCCCAGAACCAGAAAACAGAAGGGGAGGGAATCTTCTAACTAACTGAAAACTTTGCTTCACTGGGTGTGTTTCTTTTTTGCCTTTGAATAAACTTTTCTCTGAGCCTAGCTCAGAAAATCAAACCGATAACATACTACATGAGGAAGGCATTGTTATATAGAGAGTGGGTTTTGAAGTCTGTAAAGGCTGAATTCAGTTTGACCCACTATCTTCCAAGCCACGTGACCATTATTATTTATTTTATTATTTTATTTTATTTTATTTTAATTTTATTTAATTTAATTTTATTTTTTTAATCAATCATGCATTTATCCAGAAAATAGTTATTGATTGTCTTTTATGTTTTTAGACCTGTTCTCATTTCTGGTCTACAAAATGGAACAAGGCAGGTAAGTCTGAGCTTTACTTTCTTCATATATAAATTAGGAATGTATAGGATCATTAGTGAGAATTAAATGCAAATATGTATATAAAGTAGCTAATATAGTGCCTGGCACTCAAAAGGGGATTAATTAATCATAATGATCATAAAACCAAGCATGATAATAATAGTTAATGGTCTGAAGATTTCATATAATCAAGGATATTTCTTTGCATGGGGGGAAAAAAGCAGCTGCTTAAATGTGGGTTTTTTTTCTAGTAAATAGCTATCATTTCCAAAGTCTTTACTCCTTGAAGTCTAGATAATATAAGATGTTTTAAAGAAAAGAAATTTCTATCTTAGAGGAGCATCATTTTAAGCTGAAGTTACTACGAATGCTCTAATTCATACCGATTTATCAGATTAGTTTACAAATTACCTGGCATGACCTGAAAGAGAAGGAAGCTGAAAGGTACATTTTATTAAAAGAAATATAAAAGATCCTAGGCAAGGGAGCTACCATGAGAGCTATAATTGTAAAAGATTCTAAAAACAAAAACAAAAACAAAAACAGGGAAAAGAATCAAAGAGAGAAGGAAGAGGACAGATAGCTACTAAAACTATGCAGTGGGTTCCCATCAGATTGAAAAGAGTTCCTATTAAGTTTCTAGAATCTGCATAAGCAGGAAACCCCTGTCTCACTCTCTTGCCTTATACTGTTCTCTCTTTGTTCATTATACTCAGTCATACAGATCTTCTTCTTATCCATCAAAGTCCAAGTAAGCCCCCTGTCTCACTTACATGGCCTTGAGGTTTTTGCATTTGCCAGAATTCTTCTGTTTATAATGGTGCACCCCAACATTTTCCCATGGTTGGATCAAAGGCATCGGCTCATTATAGAGGTCTTCCTTTACCACTGGACTTAAGACAGCCCTGGATACTCTCTAACATACCACGCTATTTTATTATTTACATACAATATAATTGCCATTGTATTTACTATAATCCAAAATTTTCTTTTTTGTTAATTTATTTTTTAACTGTCTGAGTCCATCTTAATTTCTATAATGTAATCTCTATATACACAGGGTGGTTGACTATCTTTTTCACTGCTCTACCTCTAGCACTGAGGATTGTGCCTGCCATCTAGTAGGCTCTCAATAAAAAATTATTGAATGAATAAATGATTGAGTGCCAGCAAAGGAAAAAAATCCTTCAAAGGGATGTTGAGAAATGGCAAAGAATAACTTTACCAAATTGACAATTTTGCCTAGGGCCAAAGCTGAACATAACATTAATAATGTTCATTGATATTTTCTGGACTAATTTTGACATCTCTAATGAAAGAACTGCTCTTTCATGCATGCAATTTTGGGAAATCGGTTATTATTCTAATCAATGTCTTACTAATTTGAGCAGTGGTTATTTTAAATCATCATAAAGGTGTTTTTGACCATGTGTCACATACAGAATTTTTACATTTCTATTTATTATAAAGGAGCGATGACTTTTTAATTTATGTAGGGAGGATTAGAATTATGTAGCTACTTGTTGCATATTACATACTATCAGGAAGAACAACAGATTTTATTTAAATGGATGTTTGGCAAAATATCATTACGTTTATTGTATCCCTCAAGAACATATAACCAATTACTTACCTTGTTTCATTTTCTTTTTTTTTTTTTTAATTTTTTTTAATTTTTTTTTAACATTTATTTATTTTTGAGACAGAGAGAGACAGAGCATGAACGGGGGAGGGGCAGAGAGAGAGGGAGACGCAGAATCGGAAGCAGGCTCCAGGCTCTGAGCCATCAGCCCAGAGCCTGACGCGGGGCTTGAACTCACGGACCGCGAGATCGTGACCTGAGCTGAAGTCGGACGCTCAACCGACTGAGCCACCCAGGTGCCCCACCTTGTTTCATTTTCTTAATGACAAACTTCATTAGTTTAAGACACTTAAAATTTTTTTAATGTTTATTTATTTTAGAGAGAGAGAAAGAGAGAGAGAGAGAGAGAGTCAGAGTGCAAGCAAAGGAGGGGCAGAGAGAGAGAGATACACAGAATCCGAAGCAGACTCCAGTCTCTGAGCTGTCAGCGCAGAGCCCGACACAGGGCTTGAAACCACAAGCTGTGAGATCATGCCTGAGCCGCAGTCAGACCCTGAACCAACTGAGACACCCAGGTGCCCAGTTTAAGACATTTTTTTAAATCCCACAATTTCCCTCTTTTGCTATCACAATACTTCTAAGAATGTCAAATTTCTGCTAACCCACAAATAAGATATTCAATGCCAGTATGTCAAACTCAAGTTCTTATCCAGAGCTCAAAAACATCTTGTGCTACAAACAGAATGGCAATTACTGATGCAAAAAACGTATAGCTCCCTCAAGGCTTTTCAGAAATCTTGATTATTTAATCAGTGTTCTTGATTTGTAAGGCTAGGTAGTTGATGGCTCCCAAAATGTGTCACATTGGACATTATCCAGATGGAGTGCCAGTTTTCATTTAAGATTCAAGAGGTAAAACCCAACAAAAAAGGTTTTCCACCATCTCGGACTATAGCTCAACTTATATCAGATGACAAATAAAACCTGGCAGTCTGCTTTGCCCATGATTTTAAAACAGAAACTTCATTGAACTGTCAGTTACCAAATGAGGTGATTAACTCTGATGTTGATTAAAGTTTTATACCATGTTTTTATTACTGACAAGTTTCTTCTCTCTTTTTGGGGGTCTAGTTCTTTCAGTATAATTCTCACTTTATTCCTAAGATTTCATTATGTCATTTATGTTTTGATATATATACTTACTGGTGCTACTTTCAAGGACTTTCTATTGTATGCTTGCAAAATTAATGTATAATATGAATGCATAGGAGGAATCTAAGTCATGCATATTCCTTTCAAAATTATAAATAGGAGGACCGTAGTGATGTTCAACTTAACTCTTCTCAGATATGCCTCTCTTTTGTAGTCCTTTCATTTGATGTGTACAAAGTTTCACTTTTTAAAAACTCTGCTCTTGATTTGCAACAGTATCATCCCTTAGGTTGATAGCTCTCCTAAGAATAGGTGATAGCTACAAGGAAAGTCAGACAGGGATTGGACAACAGCAAGAAGTCAGACAAGAAAATCAATAAGTAATGTTCATTAGTAATGATACTAAGAAACTCACATGAGGTTAAAGGTCCAGGAGACTGAAGTCCAAGAGTTGTAGAAGCAATCACTTCAGATTTTCAGGATGGAGAGGAGTCAAGATCCCAGGCTGTGAGGTGCATTAAGTGAAGGGCACCAATGGTCAGTCAGGTCAAGAAGCTAGCCTGATCAAAATACAGGATTACATTTGTTGGGTGCACCCTCTTATATGACATTTCCCCTTTCTTTAGCTTTAATCATATGAAAGTTCTTTCGATTTCCTGAATAGATCTTGCTCACTCTCATTGTGGGTCATTTATAATATTTTGTCTTTTTCCTAGAGCATTCTTCCCTCTTCTCTACCCTTTCCCCATTTTTCCCTGAAGTTGTCTCTCTCTCAGTTTTCATTTCCATATCAGTTCTAGCAGAAACATTTTACTGACTGTACATGTGCATATTGTGTATCCTTAGGGCCCTGTATATTTTCCATCAGAACACTTGGGCTGTAATAGGACTGCTGGTTACCAGTCTGGGTCAGTTACCAGGTACTAAATACCTCGAAGGTAAGTGCCATATTGATTTTTATGCGTCCCTGTATCTCTAGGATCCAGCACAGCACATTCCAACTGTTCGATAAAATATTTGTTAAAGCAACAAACATTGCTTATGGGTGTGGGTGGCTGTGGACGCTTGGGTATAAACAAGAAATTGATTGTTCCTTGTTGAACAGTGAGCATTAATAGCAGTAGAAAAACTGATATCTGCAGGGGCAGGGCTAAAGGAACTGAGATTCCTGACAATGATATAGGATGAGGGTATTACTCTGTGGTACTCCATTCAGCAGCCCCTGGCATGCTGGTTTAGATATTAAGAAAGCAGCTAATAAGTAATAATGCTTTCCAATCTCACTGCACTTCTACCCAAAGGATTTATTGAGTTTTATAAACACTGATCAATCATCCTTGCCCCAATGAGGTGGGTAAGAGTTATTATGCTCATATTATGAAAAGGAAAACTAAGGCAGAGAGAGATTAAGTGGTTAACCCAAGGTCAGGCAGTGAGTCATGGAGACCTGGCACTTGGACATGGAGTTTTAAACTTGCAGCTCTCTGGGGGCGCCTGAGTGGCTCAATTCGTTGAGCATCCGACTCTGTCTCAGGTCATGATCTCACAGTTTGTGAGTTCGAACCCTGTGTCAGGCTTTGTGGTGACAGTTCAGAACCTGAAGCCAGCTTCAGATCCTGTGTCTCCCTCTCTTTTTGCCCCTCCCCTGCTGACCCTTGGTCCCTCTCTCTCTCTCTCTCTCTCTCTCAAAAATAAATAAACTTAAGAAAATAAAATAAACTTGCAGTTCTCTGCTTAGTCTATTTAGCACTGAACTAGAAGTTGGATGCCTTCCTGAACCCCCTAGGAAGGATGAGTAGCTCCTCTTTCCATGCTTTCCCATTGCCATTGGCATCACCATTGCCACATCTTACTGTCTGTCAGGCATTATGCCTAGCACTTTCTATATATTAAGTCACTGAATCCTGGAACAACAACAACAACAAAAATGAAATAACTTTTATTTTCACTACTTTAAAGATAAGAAAAATTGGGTGTCAGAAATATAATTAACTATTAACTCCAAGTAGGAGACTTGGAATCCAGACCCTTGATTATCAGAATTGAAAGCCTATGCCATATTCCAACATCCTACAACTTAAATCCTTGTGTACATGTTAGTACAAGTTGGGATCAGGTATATGGTATGAGCAAGTGATATAATTCACAAAGGGTAGCACAACACTGGAATATAATTAATTACCAATAGATGTTTGTAGAATAAATAACAGAAAGAAGCTGAAATTCCTCCCAAGATCATAGGAAACTGGAGCTAGGGTCCAGCATTTGAATGGCTCACAGTCACAGAGGATGGGTTGATACCAAGTTCACTGCTTTCACTCATGGATACAGACACTACTAGGCATGTCTGTATGTCGTCTCATGAAAGGGAAGTTGAGACATAATCAAGAGCCATCTCTACTACACCTTCACATCTCCTCCATCCCAGCAAGACATAAGAATCTACCTTTATCTTTTCTCATTTAAGCATGTATAAAGAGTATAGGCAAAGGTTAACATATCAAGAAAGTCATTGCAATTCTGCTCAAATTAAGGAAAAATCTAGATACTACCAAAATATCCAACAAGTGCTTATTAATTCAATTTACCAATATCTTACAACTCCTTACAGGTTGTACCATTAAAATGCTTAAAAGTGATTTTTAATATGTCATCAGTACTAGCACCTGGTTAAAAAAAAAGGGCAGGTTGCATAATAATAAATAGGTATGGTCTTGTTTTGTGAAAGAAAATAAACACATAAAACTCTGGCAGGATATACCCAGAGAGTTAATAGCTGTTATCTCTAGAAAGCAGGATTGTGTGCATCTTTCTTTGGTTTATCTATATTTTTTCAATCTTCTGAAATGATTATGTATTGTTCTTGTAATGAGAACAACAGAAGTTATTTTTAATTTTGAAAAAATAAAATAAAACAGATGCCTCAGGGAAGAATGGGTTTTGAACCACTGGAATCCTAAACCAGGCACCAGCTGCCACCTGAAAATCTAGGCTTTAAAATAAGCCACAGACTCCTGAACATACCCAAGCATGTGATCTCCCTCCCATGCCACACATACTGTTCTCTGATATAAGAAATCAAATGATTCATTCTGTTCCCTTCCACCTTACCCTGACATAGCAAAGACGGAATGTACACTATTTCCAAATCAAAATAGGCACACTGCAGCAAGAGCCACTTCCAAATGATGGAATTAGATTAGAAGTTAAGACAAAATATGTTTAACTGGCTTTTAAAGAAATTTGGTGGAACACATTACTATAAACAGTACATTTGGGCAGCCAAACAAACTTTGCCTAGAGAAAATCAATTTTGCTCCCCAAACAATGAGAAAAATTACTTTAGATTCGACATTAAACATTGTCGTAAGTATTTTTAAGAAGCATTTCTATAACTCTGTGTAGAAATAGGAGTCAAAGGATGCCTTTGTTACTATGGTAACAGTCTCCCCGGGAAGAGCCAAGGATGAAGTAGCATACATCCGCCCTGCATATATTTGGCCAATCAATAAACAAAAGACTTAATCTGCATGCATCACATTAGGAAAATGGTCAAGGTGTACATGATTAGTAAAAGGGTAGGGGGTATTCAGGTATTCTGGGTTCAATCAGCTAGCCTAATTTTCAGCTGAGCTTTGTTAACACTTTCTTCATTTAGAAACCCATTATGAAGATAAATTATTGCTAAAATGCCTGTAGATACTTGAAAAATGGAAATCTTCATCACAGAATTTTAACATAACAGTATAACATGCAAGGTGGTAAACTATGATTAGGAGTATAGAAAAAATGTATACTATAGTGAGAAACACACACACCCAGGAACCCAGGAGTAATGATAACACTAATAACAACTAATATTTCCTGAACATTTACTACGGGCCAAGCATGAGCAAAACGTTTTCCATGATTTTTCCTCTGACTCTTTTAAACAACCTTAACAGTTACTACTATGAGTTCTCATTACCATTTTTCAAATGATGTGAGAACTACTTTTTTTAAGTGTTTATTTATTTTTGAGAGAGAGGCAGAGACAGAGTGTGATCCAGGGAGGGTCAGAGAGAGAGGGAGACACAGAATCCCAAGCAGGCTCCAGGCTCTGAGCTGTCAGCACAAAGCCCCATGAGGGGCTCGAACTCACGAACCATGAAATCATGACCTGAGCTGAAGTCGGACGCCCAACCAACTGAGCCACCCAGGCACCCCGATGTGGGAACTATTTTTAATCTTGTTTTACTGATGAGGGAACTCACACTACAAGATTCAAGTTAGGAGCCCAAGGTTCCATCTTGGGAGTGTTGGAGGCTAGGGTTCAAACCAGAGCAGTAAACTATCGTGGTGTCCTCTATCCACTACACCCACTGAACTTCCAGCTTTGCCAGTGATCAACAGCATGGCTTTACGAAAGTGACTTGACTTTCTGAGTCTCAGACTCAGGCTTTTGTGAGGTTATGATTACATAATGTATTTTAAGAGAAAGAACATAATAGGCCCTCAGTACATATTCCTTCCTTCCTCTTGAAACTCTTCAGTTCCTCAGAATCAATATAGGTTATTATGAATGTTAACAGGTCTTGACTTAAGCAGCATAAAAGAGAGTTGAGAATTATTGGAATAGTAACATCTCATTTTACTTTCTGGGTATTACTTCCTCCTCCTTGAACACATGAACAGAATTTCCAACAAATCTCTCTCTCTCTCTCTCTCTCTCACACACACACACACACACACACACCATGGGTTTCATCTCATATTTTCTTACCCCTATCATATGATATGACCCCAACAAATATGGCAACAGTGGAAAATACAGTAAACAGTCATCAGAAAAGTAGATCTGTGACTTACAGATTCTGTAACATCACCTTTCTGGGCCTCAATGTCCTCTGCTATAGCAGAGAAGAGGTGAAGGTTATTTCTTCCAAAGAAATTCCAGGAGTAACTATCCATGACATGATTGTTGCGGTGAACTGAGTAGCCCTTGCTCATTTGAACCCTCCCTACTTCTTTTATACCTTTTGTTTGGAATTTTGTACCTGGCTACAAGAATGAGTCATCTGTAGTCCTCATGCAGATTGCCCCGCTGACAGGTAATTCTTTGGCCCTATGTTGAAAACTGGATGCTCTTTGTTTTCATTGAAATATTTATCCTCAATTCTGTCATTATACAAATTATTACTCTGAGATAAAGACCCTAAAAAATTGGGAATGAGACAGCAAATACTTAAGTGATCCAAATGTCCCTCAATATTAAAAAAAAAACAAAACAAAAGATATGACTGAAGTATCAATAAAAGGCAAAAGAGGGAGGCACTTTAGAGGATCAATTGTTTGGAACCGAATTATGGAATCATTTCTCTTCCAGACTTTAATATTAAGTGAAATGTTTCTGTCACCTTTAGCCGTGTTCATTTGAAGTAGTTTCATGAGGCATTTTTCATTAGTACCATTTACACAGGGAAGAGTACTTAGCATCTGTTTTTTATGCAATATATTTCCTTAGGTAAAATCATAAATATAGTCCCTGAATTTCATACCTACCTGAGCATAACATCAAGCTCATATTTAAGCCATCTATAGGAAATGTTTTCTTGCAAACTCGACATGTAAGTACACAGAGCCTCTCTTTGGTCACGTGAAGATGGGAGTTTTATGCCTTAAAAGGCACAACCAAAAGTTGTCAATTGTCTGGCTCCTTAAGAGGTAGGCCCATTGTTGTCTCAAATACCAGCTGCAGTCTGAATTCACCTGGAATGGTGTTTCAGAGAAATCCTTTTTAGTGTCAGGAGAGGAGGTCTGTAGTCTGAGAAATAATTCCATGTTGGAACTGAGAATCGAGACATTCCTCTCCCCATCCTTCTACAGCAGAATTTGCAAACTGCTGGCCCATGGGTTATCCCCAGAAGGGATTATATAGGCTGCAGTGGGGGCTGAATAGTGTTTTACATTTGAATTAATTGTCAATGTTTAAAAATCATTAGATTTCACTGCTTCTCTTGAAAAAGCTGGCAACGCTGGACCTGCATTCCCACATGGCGACCATCTGCCGAATCTGGGTAGGGGCTGCTCATATTTACAGTGGCATGTGCTATCCAGTGCCCCACTGTCCCCACCACTCCTGAGTGTTTACTCTTCGGTGAAGCTCAATGTCATCATCCGTATAACATCTTCCACCTGGGCCATTTCACCATTTACTTTATCTAGACAGATAAATATTTAACAGCAGGTATAGCTTGGGCCCCAACCAATTAGAATTCTTGCAGGTCCTGGAAGCAGTGTCTGGGGCTCCCTGCAAGGCTGTGAGTTAACCCTTTTGTTGTGGGACCACATGCATAGAGGTTAGGAAACAGGTCAGGACCCCTGGGGCAGCTTGCACTTCCTGGTGGAGCTTGCAGCAGTAGCTGTTCTCGAACTATTGCAAAAGCAGTGGTACCTGTATCAGCCTTGCTTTAGGAAGTTAAGCTTGTGACCCTGGCTTTAAGTTAAATTCACTTTTCGGAGCAGACAGATAGAAATGGACCACACAAGCTGTCACTTCCAAGTGGAAGAGTATGCCAATGTATGTATTCCATTTTCCCTGGTATTACAACTTCAACTTGGGTTTTTGTAAAGCAGTTTCCCAGGAAAAATGCTAAATGCCACATTAACGACTTCAAATAGAATTGGTCTTACAGACAGTGAAAAACATGCTCATTGGTAGAGAATATGGGGTAACAGAAACGTTATATTCCTACCTTCCATTTGAGTGCCACAGAGTGCTTCATTCATGATCTGCCCCATTTGGTTATGTTTTAAGTTAAAATATCAAACAATTTTCTTTAAGTTATGACAGCACTTTCTCAGAGCCTAAGAAGCTTCAGACATGCTATACATCAGAATTTCTCAACCTCAGCACTGATGACATTTGGGACTAGATCATTTTTTTTTTGATTGTGGGAAGGGACTGTCCTGTGCATTGTACATTTTGGCAACATCCTTGGTCTCTACCACCTAGATGCCAGCAACAATCCCTAGTCATGACAACCAAATACTGCCAAATGTTTCCTCCAGGGCAAATGATTCTTGGTCTAGAGTCACTGGTCTATATTCCTACAACCCAAAAGGGTCATGTTTCCGATAACTGCTTACAACCCCAAGTGAAAGATCAGAATATATTGTTAGGAATATAACAACAACTTATTTCTATATTACTACAAATAAAGATTTGAATATTTGTGATGTTGCTTTAACATGATCTTTTAATTGCCTTTTCTTTTGGGAACATTTGAAAAAGGACAGTTTTAGATAGTCATTTGTTTTCTCCAAATTTTTTAAGGGGCTGACAAAAAGCACAGATAGCTTTGTCCCATGTTCCCTAACTCACTAAAAGCCTCAATAACTTTTAGATTTTTCTGGAACATTTGAGATTATTTGAAGGTCTTCTCTCCAGAATATTTACTGTGCCTGATTTTTAAAGCACATTAGTGCTTAATTACTAATTTTCCTATAAATACTGGAGTATAAAGAAGAATCAGACTGAGGGAAGTTAAGTGACTTCTCCATAGCCAAAAACTGCTTACAGATGTGATGCTTATACTTGATCTCTTCAGAGTAAAGAATTTTGTGTGTTATTTGCAGAGATGGTACATTAAATAATTTTTCTTATTCTGTTAGTGTATTTTCCACATTAGAATCAACTGCTGCTCAAATAATTGACAGGGAATATTACTTAATACTGAAAATGCTTTTGAAACTAGCAAAGTGATTAAATTAAGGGTGGTTTTAATATTTAATAATACCAGAATTCACCTCATTAGAGGTTTTAGAGCTCTACATGATGTCTCCCTTTTATCACATACCTTTAACAAGCCCTGTGGAAACTTGAAGTTTTGAAGACTTGCCTCACATCTACCACTCCAAGCTTGCCTAGACCCTCATTATCTTCACCCTTGACTAGCACAATGCCCTACAATTATAGTCTTGCTTTCTCAAATCACCTACCATTATGATTCCATAATTACTGTATGTAAAACTCAAATCTGATTTTATGTCATTTAAAGCAAATCAAATACCAAATTATTTGTGAAACATACATATACATGCACACACATACATATATCTTTCCACCCTTAAATGCTTCTACTTCTCACTATTTGATAATTATTAAGCTCACAGGCTATCCAAAAAAGAACCTACTATGTGCTGTCCCATTTCTGTGTGTCTCCTTGGTTTGTGACATTCATACTTGTAAAAGTTCCACTTGTTTTAAACTCACCTAGAATGCCACCTTCCCCGTAGTTTTTACTATCTCCTGGAACACTTAACCTTCCTTGCTGTGCCAAATCTTCTACAGAAACATTTTATAATGTGGTCTTGGAATCATTTGCACATCTGTTTCATGAACTACACTGTAAGCTCCTATAAGGTGGAAAACTGTTGGACTATTTTTTAACGTGTATATCTTTCACTTGGTAAAGGGTCCACCATGCAGAAAGATTTTTTTTTAGTTTTTCAAATATTTATTTTATTCACTTTAAAACAGGTCTATCACATGGAAAGCCTCAGTAGATATTCCCCCAAAACAGCCTTATTTAAAAACTTATAATATGTTTAAATAATTTCTTCAACAAACATTTACTGAATGCTTTCTGTGCTCTAGCTCATGTTCTAAGTAATTTAAATCAATAATATGCATTCATTTGATAGAAAATAAAAGAATGTATAAAGTTTCCTAGTGTTTATAAAGAGAAGAGGTTACTTAGAGACAGAATCAGAGAGGTTATTTTGAGTTATTTTAATCCATACAGAGATCCAAGTCAGATTTTTATTACATAAAATACATAACACTTATAGCACAGTATCTAGCACTTAGTAAAAGCTAAATATATGTTGGTTAATGTTACTATTATTGTCACTATTACTCTCTATTAGAGGAAATATCTCAAAATGAAAAAATCCAAATAATGTGAGATGACAAAGAAGCTGCAGAAATAAAAATCTATAATCTCTTAATGAAATATTTTTACAGTTCAATTCATTTTTTTAACTCAAAAAATATTTATCGAGTACAGTTAAACCAGAAAAAAATGGGATTGGCTAAAGTAGAATATGCTATGAAAAGATGGACATGTCACTGTCTCTAAAACTCAAAGATTTCCATTTAAATATTAATAAAGTTAAGAAATAATAAAAGCTTCATTTTAAATGGTATGTTTATACCTAGTATAGTTAGTATCTTTCTTTGATTAGAATATCTGATCCACGAGACTGTCTATCACTAACCATGGAGCTGAGAGTCTTGTCATTTACTACTTATCATTTACAGTGGGGAGTTTTTGTTTCCACACTTGGGTCTTCTCATTTTATGCCACAGAGTGGCACATTCATTTATTTAATAGTGATTGTTCTTATAAGAAATCATATTCATTCAGAGAAATTCTATGACCTATGGACAATCCAATTTTCATTATTTATTTTTTGGATAGTCATCTTGGGTTTTAAAATCAATGAAAACTTAGACATTGGGTAGATTTTTGTTTAAAAAATTATTCTAGGGGCACCTGGGTGGCTCAGTCAGTTAAGTGTCAGACTTCTGTTCAGGTCATGATCTCATGGTTTGTGGGTTCAAGCCCAGCTTTGGATTCTGTGCTCACAGCTTGGAACCTGGAGCGTGCTTCAGATTCTGTGTCTCCCTCTTTCTCTGCCCCTTCCCTGCTCATACATGGGATTCTTCTCTCTCTCTCTCTCTCTCTCTCTCTCTTTCTCTCTCTCTCTCTCAAAAATAAATAAAGATTTAAAAATTTATTCTAAATTGAAAAATATTTAAGAGCTACACTTGTATTTGTTCTTACACTAACATTTGAATTATACTGTCCAATATGGTAGCTGCTAATGACATGTGGCTTTTGAACCCATCTAAATTGAAGTGTGCTCTAAAATCTCAAAGATTTAGCACAAACAATAATATAAAATAGGTCATATATATATATATATAATATATAATAGATCATGTAACTATATGTGCATGTATATATATGTATATATAAAATACATACATACATGTGTATAGGTAAGATTACATGTTGCAATAATATTCTTATGCTAATTCCATCTTTTTCATTTTAAAATATGGCTATTAGAGAATTTTAAATTGCATATACAGATCACCTTATATTTCTCTAGCACAGTACTGGTTTAGACACTTTGTTCCAAGAATGAATCATATCTTTGGTTTCCATTATCCTGTGTTAAATATTATTGACAGAGAATTACAGGACAATTGGTCTAGTAATCAAGTTTCACAGATGAGGAAATGGAGGTTCAAAAACACTCCCTTTGTCTACAGTCATAAGGCTAACTAGAGACATAAGAGAACTGGAACGTGTATCTCTAGACTTCCAGTCCCAAGCTAAGTTACTGGCAAAGTAGCAGATAATAATGAACAGCTGTTGGAAGAAAAAATGGATAGATATCATTTCCATGCTGTGTGGCATTCATCTATATGATTCTGACATGAATCTTCCTTGTATGCGATGGGGAAAAAGGCAAAGCCATTGTGCTCAATAATAAAAATGATAGAGTTAGCTTTGTAAAAACAAACAAAAAAACAAAAAAAACCTCAAAAAACTAATAAATTCCAAAATGGTATCATTAAATAGTAAGAGATATGACTGATGCAATGAACCTGTTAAAATATCTCTGACCATCTATTATACTTTGGTGACTTTGTTTACAAAGTAGCAAGAATGAGACTCTGTCAATGAATGAGAAACAAAACCTACATTTCTTGGGAAAGAGGCATCCGTCTTTTTCTGTTTGTAAATGCTGACGAGCAGAGTTTAAGGAGGGCTAATGTCACCCATTCATCTTAATTAAAGAGTTAATTGCTCGTGTATCCTGATTTAGTTAACCGAACCTGGTAGCGTGGGAAGCCCTTCCCTCTATGTATTTTATTGACCAGTGTAATGACATCATCAGTAAGTCTCGGGATTTATTCATGCTTCAGCCTATCCTCATAATGTTAATAGCCTGTACATGATAAAACTTTCAAGAGGAATGGAGTCCTCGCGCCTGGCACAGAATACAAAAAGCACAGTGGCTGCTGAATGTCTCGCTTCAGCTGTCATTGAAGAATTCCTTCGAAGTCTAGAGTCATGAAAATAGTAAAAAGTAATTTTAAATGCTAGTTTTCAGAAAATGTTTACATGTGGAATCATGTAGCAGTTTTTATAACTACACATTAAATATCTGAAAGTTAGCAATATTCCCTTAATATTATCAAACCAAAGGCAAGTGAGCATGCATTACAGGGAGAGGAAGATCCTGTTGGCAAAGAATATTTTTAAAACATACACACTCACGTACACTCAGAAAAAAATTAGGCCAAATAATTACCCCTGAACTGGATGAGCAGATTCCTAAAAACAAGGTTTTTCAACCTTTAAAATATAATTTTCCTCAAAATTCTCTACCATTTCCCCAGAAATAATGTGTTTAGATGAACTAAAAAGCTACAGTGGATACATGACTAATTTTAGACTCACACCGTTCACTAATACATTTTTTAAAAAAATGGGGAAAGAGGCAAAAACCAAAGAACAGCAGGGAAAAAGTACTATCTTGAGGGCATACAGAGGCAAAAACATGGAAATGATGTTCAGAGTTAATGGGCCTTTTTGTGTCTCTTCTCACATGTAGTTATAAGCAGTCCTAGTTAAAGTTAATTAAAGTTAGTTCCTTGCTTCTGCAAACAAAACTGGTTCAAGAATCATCCCCCGTTTTTGAGCTACCGATTACATATTAAATGCCATGTTATGGCCAATGTAAGCACATTGTGGTTATAATAGGAAAAATACATAAAAACAAAAGGTTAGATGTAAAAGTATTATATATGGGTATCTATAAAATTTGTTTATAAATATATAAATATAAGGTATATTTATATATTTCCACTGTGTATCTTATAGGCTGCAACATCCCAAATAGTCTTAGGTTGATCACTTAATTCATCTGCTTTGAAACGGTGACAATTATGGTACTTCTCCCATGGAGTCATTGTGAGTGTGAATGAATCCATGTATATCGCACTTAGAACACCGCCTGGCATGAGGTAATAAGCATCTCACAGGTGTGAACCATAATTATTATTCTTATGACTAAATCTGCCCTTTTAAGATAATGATTCACTATAGTCTCTTTAATATAGAGTTTCACTTTTAGTCATAGAAATGTCATTTTTTTCCTTTTTTTCTTAAACTTTTTATTGTTTTTATATGTAAGAAAACTAATTTTGTTGAAATTATATATAACAGCATATATGTACAGAGTGGCAGCACCGTGTTGTAATTAATATGGAAGACGTGTGAAGTGAAGCAAATGTTGGCTCATACCCACTTTCTACCCCTTTGTCAAAGCTCCGTGACCTTGGGAAACTGGCCTGAGAGTTCTAAGCTTTGGCTTTCTTTTCTATCAAATGAGGTTATGAAAATAAGATACTCCTACAGTAGTCATAAAGATTATGTAATACAATGGTTGTAAAATCCTAAAATAGTATCTGACACATAGTAAAATAGTGATAGAATTTCTACTTTTCACTAGAAGGATGATGATGCATAAGGAGAACAAAGCCAGAAAAGCCTATTATCGACTATTGATAGGAGTGAAACAATGAGCCACTTATTTCTTTTTCTTGGTTTTCTGCACTGCTCACTTTTCACAGTGAATATGGCAGAGCTAGGGATGAACGTGTGCTGATACAAGGCCCATAGCACAGAGGAAGGAGACCCTATTCCCAGCAGTGGGTGATTAAGTCAGTTATTAGACAGGTAGAAATTCTCGAGGTGGAAATAGGGGAAGATTATTACATATAAAGGGGACTGGGCCAAGTTTTCAAAGCAGAAGCACAGTCTGTAATAGGGAAAAATGAGCAAGCCTGATGTGATGCTCTTAATGGTGTGTGGAAGAATAAAAGCAGAAGTTGAAGACTTAGGTAAGAGATTAAAGAACTTGAAATTTATTCTGTAGTTAGTAAATAGCCACCTAAGTAGGTGAGAAATGGGACCATGGAGTCCCAAATTAAGCATTCCTTATAAAGTAGCTTGTAAGGCAAAAATCAGAGAGGCAAAATTAGCCACGAAAATCATTTAGATTTCTCATAATCTACAGCATGGGGGAGATGCATCTCATGTGGTGGTTGTATATACAAACATAAAGAATAAATTCCTTACCAGACAAAATTTTTAGAACTACAGTTAGAGTAATGAAGGAACAAAAGAAAATTGATGTATAGGTGTCTGTGGGCTTCCAAAATATTTCACCTTTAGGAAAAATGTTTAATGAGTTCCTAGGAGTAAAAGAAGGGGGGGATATTATGCTTTTGTACACTGGCTTGATTTATGCCATTATATGCTAATATTATGCAACATTTTAATAATATTTATGATTTATAATAATACAATATAATATTAATAGCCTTTTTCATCATGCTAATAGATTTGTTTGTGATTTTGATCATTAGGTCAGATACTTCATCTGAAAGCACTTACCAGAGTTTTGTTTTGTTTTGTTTTTAGTACTAAAGCAAGAAGAATAGCAAATGCCCAGGAGAGACTATCAGTGAAGGTTCTAAAGTCAAGGGAATTGGGGGTACCCAAGTGGCTCAGTCAGTTAAGAGTCAGACTCTTGATTTTGGCTCGGGTCATGATCTCACAGTTCTTGAGTTGGATCTCCACATATCTGACTCTGTGCTGACAGTACAGAGCCTGCTGTGATGAGCTCTCTCCCTCTCTCTCTGCCCCTCCCTCGCTCTCTCAAAAAAAAAAGAAAGAAAGAAAGAAAGAAAGAAAGAAAGAAAGAAAAAGAAAAGAAAAAAAGAAAAGAAAAGAAAAGAAAAGAAAAGAAAAGAAAAGAAAAGAAATCAAAGGAATTAGAATACAAGGTCAGACAAGGTCTGAATGACAGAGTCAAGGGTGACTTAAAGGACTCACTACAATGATACGACCATTGGCACACATTGGCAAATGTGGGATTGCTTTGCTAGGCATGTGGTCAGAAAATGCAAGGATGTTTTGACTTGCTGAAACTGAGGTAAGAGCATATACCACATTCAAGTCACACAGTAGAACAGCAGCTCTCAAGAGGGAAGGCAGGCCAGCTGAGAAAGGTTTTGGATGGAGATGGAGTTTACCCGGAAGGCAAATACTTTCAAAGTCAGAATTTAATTCCCTGTGTAAAACCTTGACTTAGGAGAATGGGACTCTTACTTGTATATACTCTTAATTAGCTAATTTTATTTATTTATTTATTTATTTATTTATTTATTTATTTATTTATTAAAATGTTGATTATTTTTGAGAGAGAGAGAACCTGTGGGGGGGGGGGGCGGGAGGAGCACAGAAAGGTGGGGGTGGGGGTGGAGAAGACCGGAAGTTGTCTCTGTACTGACAGCAACAAGCCTGATGTGAGGCTCCAAGTCAAGAACCCAAACTCAGGAACCCTGAGATCATGACCTGAGCTGAAGTCAGATGCTCAACCGACAGCCATCCAGACACACCCTTAACTAGCTAATTTTAAAGGAAGTTACTGAGGATACTATCTGCAGAGGGCTCCTGTAAGGACTAAGGAAATGTGTCTTCATCATTAAGAATTCCATAACCTCCTGCTTCGTTAGATTTCTTATATCAGTTCTTAAGGCACCTCATTCTAAAAGTTTTATTCAGACTCCCCTTAATTATAATTTTCCTACTTTGTGATGATATAATCAAGAAATATTTAACCATTTTTAAGGTGTCTTTTTTTCCCCCTAAGGCAACATCTACTTGATACTTATAGCTATCAAATTTCTCTAGGTTGCCATGTATTTTTTTTTTCCCTATCAGGACAACTATACATTCAAACTATAATGATAAAATAATAAATTCTTAATAGGAAGAAGACAAATGCTCTCAAACTGAAGAGATGAAAGAAAGGTCATGGCTACTTTTGGCAATAATCTCACACTTAAAAGAAAATACTAGAAATGTTGACATTTTATATAAAATAAAAATAGTGGCTCCAAGTTACTGAGCACCTACAGTATTTTAGCCTCTGAATTAAAATACTTAAAAATGGCATCACGTCAAAACTTCCAACTATCCATGGAGCAGATACAATAACCCCAATTTTAAGAAAAATGAGAAACTTGGAGCTGAGAAAAATTAATTTTGCTGAAGGCTGCACATTGTAAGGAGGTGAAACCGGGATTCAAATTCAAATCTGTTCGACTCCAGAGTTCAACTCTGTCTACTACACCCAAGTGCTGCCCCAACCTTATCAATCTCATTCAAAACATTTAAGTTTACACTGTAAAATGTTTCTTGTGTGCAGCTGTTGTACTTTTCATTTTCAAAACATTAATCAAAACTTAAAATAACTCAATATGCAGTGATAACTCAGAAAAGTATTTCTTGTGGGTTACCAAGACCACGTGAACACTTGAATACCAGTAAGTTTTTACAAAACTAAATCTTATTTTGAGATATACTTTCTTTTAGATTGAAGTACTTTTTTAAAATAAATATAACTCTGGACAAGCCTCGTATAAGAATGGAACCTCTTCCAATACTATCCACTTACTAATAAACATGTGCAGAGAGCGGAACAGAGCAGAGGACTTATAATTCTTTGACCGTACCTAGTAGCAGAGATTTCTGATATCATCGTGTAAAAAAACTGAAGAATAAAACCTCCCTAGAAGCTGATGTAGGAAAACAGGACAAACTAAAAGATAGTGGAGAACAGGCTATGAAGAACTTTCACAACACAGAACCACAGAGACAAGAAGGAAAATAAAAATGCCTGAGAGAAAATGTTCAAGAGACTTTGGAGCCAAAAAAATAAAGATGTTAATCTCATGATAAACATAACATGTTGAGGGAGAAAAAGCAAGCAAAATCTCATTCCGCTGAACTGAAGTGATTCAGTTGGGAGAAATAAATTTTTAAAAGAGTCAAAAGGAAAGAGACCAGAGAAATAAAGTGAAAGACAATCCAATACAAAAATAAATGACAAAGGAGGCAGAGAAATATTTTATTGACGAAAGAGATTGATTCTCCATTTCAGAATGACAGAACCTGAGGAAGGAACAGAGGGTTCCTTATTTCCAAACAAGAGTGTTTGGGGTGGGGGGGGGTAAGCAATTAATAATTAAAAAGAAATCAAGTGAAAAGTGAAAATTATTAGAACTAGAGCAATTCTGTGATAGTAGGGGAAAATACTATCACAATCAGGATTTGAGTTGAGCAGAAATGCATAAAGAAGTATCATTAGAATGTCCAAAAATATCCAATTTCACAATGAATAAATATAGGAGTTTAATACATTCACATATATGTATGACTGAAGGCAATCAATAACTTGTAAAAAATTTTGCAAAAGGATAGAGATATTTTCATTAGAATCATCATTAGTTTTGCTAAACTTAGTTTCAAGGGATGTTGAGAAAGTTCAGATTCATATTTAGCGCCCTGGGAGCCAAATCTCAGGTCAGCTTTATAGGTTGTTGGGCTGGGCTAGATTATTTAGCTCCAGTTTTCCTTTCTATTAAGCAGAAATAAACCATCAGTCCAGGCTACCTCACAGCGTTCTGAAAAGAATTTGCAGCCTTTTCTGAAACACTGCCCCTACTTGTTGCTTTAAAAAGGCAGTCTGGCACTGGGTGTTGTATGGAAACCAATTTGACAATAAATTTCCTATATTAAAAAATAAATAAATAAACAAAAAAAATAAAAAAAAAAACCAAAAACATAAAAAGGCAGTCTGGTAAAATGGGAAAAGCGGTTTTGGTATGAGACTAATCTGGATGGGAATCCAGACTCTAGTGCTCACCATTTGTAAGACCGAGAAGAATTAACGAACATTTCTGACCCTCTGTTTCTTCGTCTGGAAAGTGAGAACACCAGAGCACCTTTCACCAAAGTGGTGTGAGGATTACATGAGCTAATGATCTGCCACAAGGTAGGCATTCATCAAAAAGGATTTCCCTTAGTATCATTATAACCATCACCATTCATACTCTGTTGCTAAAGGTGACATACTGATAACAGGTTTTTTAATGGTTGTGTAATTATAGTTCTTATTTCTGCTTATGTAGCATTCAAACCTGGTCCTCTAATTCTCAAAGAAAAAAAATCTGTGAGTGCCCCAACTTCTTTTGAGTAAATTTCCTTTTTTTTGTTGTTGCTTAAAATAACCAGACACTTTCTCTTGTTCCAACTAAAAACCTAGATCTACACAAAGAGTAAGAAACACAAGGCCTCTGATGTCAAACTAGTTTCCTTCCTAGCTCCCTTCTGTTGCACACATCCATTCATTTGTACATACAAAATTTTAAATTATCAACTATGAACTAATATCTACCAGTCCCTCACTAACCCCATGGAGATTTCATCCAGTACCATGACTTAGGATTCAATCTTTACAGTGATAACACCATATCCTATCTCAAGCCCTGAACCTTCCTACGGCTCCAGATGACCTGAATATATCCAATCACCAGACTCATATCTCAGGTAAGGTGTTTAATAGGCATCTCAAATTTAGCATGTCTAACACCCAGCTCCAAACCTTCCCCCCAGAACATGCTACCTTGCAAGAGAGTACCTATTTATTGATTTTCTACACCAGAATGACAGAACCTGAGGAAGTAACAGAGGTTTCCTTATTTCTAAACAAGAGTGGTTGAGAATGGGGGGAAACAATTAGTAATTTTTTAAAAAACAAGCAAAGAGTGAAAATTATGAGAATCCAGAGAAATTCTGTGATAGTAGGGGAAAATAGTATCCCAATTAGGATTTAAGCTAAGCAGAAATGCATAATAAGGTACCATTAGAGGTACCATCTTTCCAGTTGCTCAGGCAAAAACCTCTGAGATCACCCTTGACTTTGTCTTTTTCACTCACATTCCATATCTATGGTGTCAGACTTACCTTCAAGGTATATATCCATAATCACCCCACTACACACCACCTTACTGCCACACCCCCCCCCCCGTCAGTTTAAGCCAGATGTGATTATGTTTCCCTGAATTATTTTAATACTTTCTAAACATCCCCCTGCTTCCATTCTTGACCTCTGTTGGTCTGTTCTCAACACAGCAATCTGTGATCATCCTAGGAAGAGGTAAATCAGGTCACACCAAGCCTATTACTCAAACGTCTCACTCTTAGTAAACTGCCTACAAGAACCTGGAAGGTTTACCCTCCTCTACCTGTCTGACCTGGTATCATGCTATTCTCCTTCTCATCCCTTCCTCTCAGCCATATTGGACTCCTTGCTGCATGCAGACATATTAGGCTCATTTTTGCTCCACACCAAGGAACTGGCTATTTTCTCTGCCTGGAACACTCTTCCCTTTGATCCTTTTGATCCTTTGTCTCCTTAGGTCTTGGTTCAAATATTCTTTTCTCTGGAAAGACTTCCCTGACCACTCCTTCTCTAGTCCACTGCCCTGCTTTATTATTTTTCATCATGCCTTTCTCCATTTCACATTCTATATATTTTACATAATTTTTATGCTCATCCTTGTCTCCCTACACTGGAATGTCAGCTCTTTAAGGACAGAGAGTATGGTTTGTTTTTATTAATTATCTCTATAGTGCATGGCATATATTTGGCATATAATATTTGTTGAAGAAAGTTAATGAATGCGTTAAATTTTCAGGTCTAATAATGAATAAGATAAACAAAATCTCAATTCCCCATGGGGCTTAAATTTCAGGGCTGGGAAAGAGGAAGAGTAAGCCAGGATACCTATCTCCAATTCCGATGGGAAAGAAAGGCTTCCTAGAAGAAAATGCACTGGAAAGCCACTGAACCTCTCTGAATTTTAGTTTCCTTATCTGGAAACTGCAGATAACCAATCTACCCCTAAGGAGGAAAACTAATGAGATCAGCGATATAACAGACATGCCAGAGAAACTGACACCTCAAAGACACACAAAATGTCTTCAGCTCCATTGTCACCCTCCCTAAAATGCTCTGATTTTGTATCTTCATTTTGTTCTATTCTTGCAGTTTTCTACCCCTCAATCTTTATGTTAAATATTGAAGGCAGTAAGCAGTAGAATTCTATTGGCTACTGCACGTCCAAATCAACAATCACATTTTGTAGAATCTGTTGAAGAATCATTGCTTGTATATTTGCCTTAATCAACTGATTACTGAAAAGTAACCAGAATCAATGCAAAATGGTCGAGGAGTTAAGAATTTGACTATCTCAAAAGATATTATTAAAATGATGTTAGCAGGACTCTGTCATTGCTCTAAATCCCTGGTTGTGGTGGGCTCTAAAAAGTCGCTTCTGAGGAACTCTTAGTAGAGGCCAGTGGCTATCTAGCTTTTGGAGTTATTATTAGCTTTGCACTCAGATGATATCAAAGTCCAGGAAGTCCAGCTGAGGGGTGATTACTGACGATACTGGGACAATTAACTCGGATATTTCTTTCCTCTTCCCTACATACATTCTCATAAAAAGATTAGAGCTAAGCTATCAATGCTGCCTGATGCAATGAGCATTTGCACACCCACAGGCAACATTTAGCAAATAGGACACACAGAGAGACTCATATTTAGCAAACAGAAGACACACACAGACACACAACTAAGATCTATCTGTCATCTATTATCTATCACCTATCATAATTGGATAATTGTACATAGTTACATAAATATATAAATGTGTGATAATGCTTTGGTCAAGTAAGTTATTTTACACTAGCTTATGTAAGTACAAATGCAAATTAAGGTGCTCTCTATATATTATTTATATAGTATATATTGATTGTTTAGGACAAAAACATACACATAACTTTAGTTATTCTATAAACATGTACTTATAAATTTGCATTCGAAAAGGCATTACTAAATGCAAGATCACACTATTTCCCATGGAAAATTTTCTAAGAAAAAATTAATAAAAGCATGAGTTAGGATTTCCTCCAAATGCTTCCTTGCTAGCCTTCTTCTTCTCCTTCAACACTGATCCTTACCCTTAAGGAGGCAACATGAGACTGTTTCTGTTCCTTGAAAAGCATTAAATTAATTTCACTTTGACTTGAAAAGGAGTTATTGAGTGCTCTTATGAATGTCCAAAAAATTGAGATAATAAGAAAAAAATAGTAAATAATCTGTCTTTAAGGAGATCAATGAACGAAGACTACATAGACTAAAATTCACATCAGGTAAGATTAAAAACCGTAAGAAATATACATGATTATGCAGAATAAGAAGTGAAAATGCAGGCAAAGCTTACTGAGGCATATTCTAAAACACTAATGCAATTTAATTAAGGAACATTTTCATTTACTTATATTCATGTATCCGTTTAAATGCCCTGTGGACTAAAGCATTACATTAAGACCCCAAGTTTAATTTTTGGAAGTTCTAGATAGTATAGAGTTACAATGTTAGAATCAAATACAGGATGCTTGAAATTGATGTAAAAATAAAAATAGAACCCTAGACCCTCCTTGAGCTAAAACAGATGATATTTGCTCAAAGTTCCCCAAAGGGAAAACTCAGGCTTTCTCTTCACATGTTTGACATGTGACAAAAACACTGAATGAAATTGTACAAAATAATTATCACTCAAGGCCTCCTTTACTTCTAGAAGTACATCCAGCTTTGTTTTCATTTTTAGATCAGTGAGGCTAATTTCTGAGAATTTTCCTTTTTTCACAATAGCCAAGTTGATATTTAAGGGTCATAGTCTTTTGCAAAAAATATTAATGTAGAAAAGAAAATCCATTAAGGTAAGGAAACGAACAAAACAGAATCTTATGCTTGGGGACAAGAATAATTTATTTGTGGATGTGGGACAATGAGTTATTTGGTCTTTCTTCACAAATGAGATAACTGTCATATCCCATCATATCCCACTACCATGAATTATATATAACAACATTTGGTGAAATATGAAATTCTAAAAATACACTGAAAGGCTGGAGTCATCTTAATGGTTTATTATGATAGGTGTTCCTGGTTTTGAAATATCTTCTTTCATAGAAGACAAATGGGGGCGACATTATTTTAGAAAGTCCACATCTTTTAAAAAGATGGATTAAAAGCTCTTTGAGACAGCTGTGCTGTTTTATTAGAAGAACAACATTTTGTTCCTAAATAATCCTTGAAGGCAATTGCATGAAATAATCAAGGGATGCTTTGGGCCCCATTCAAAATTAAAGCTCAAGGAATATTGCATAGGAGAAGACGGCAGGATAATCACTTTGGCCGTGAATGTAAACATGCGAATAAGGACAATAAAGGAAATCAGACTTAAATCAAAATAGTGATGATATACTTTCACATCCACAAGACCCATCCTTTCTGTAGCACTGCTTCATTGTGGGTAACACCTGGGCTTTGAAATCAGAGAAAAGTATATTTGAGCACCTTCTCTGTTCTGTAATGTCATATGACCTTGATCAAGTTGATCAAACTCATGTAATATCTTTATCTTCCTCTGTGAAACCAGGACAGTATTTTGTACTTATCTTGGTTGTGAAGATTAAATGAGATAATACAGGTAATGGGTTTATCACAGTGTGCCTTGGACAGGTGAACAAACCTGCTATTGTGGAAACCATACAGCTTAGGTAAGTTCATGAGCTCTGATATTAGATACACAAGTCTACTCTCTCATTTCCTGTAGTAATTGTGAGAGATTGATTCCATCTCTCAAAATGACAGTTGACTCATCTAAAAAACAGAGGTGATATAAGTACCCACCTGTAAAATTGTGAAGGTTAATCACAAAATGTAAAGTGCTTAGTACAGGGCCTGGCACATAATTATAAGAAGAGCTTACAGTGACAGGCTTAAATGTGACCTTAAATAACAATAGTTAATATACACATGATAGAATACTCACAACTTCTAAGGTTTTATTAATTGTTTTTTACTATTTTAAAGGTCTTTTGGTTTTGTTCATTGTCTATTTTCATATCTGTGAAGTGCCTCAGGGGAAAAATCCTAAATATATAACAGATACACAAGGGCAGTGTGGAACATGGGCACTGCAGCTGTCATCATGTCACTCATAATCACTTTTCTCTGCTCAAATGTGCACACCTGGGGAAGGTTGAAAACTCAGTCTCCTGTATTATCCCCCATTACAGTTGGGTAGGGAACATCTGGTCAATTAATTTTCAGTAGTCTAGGAGGCTGGATCACCAATTATAGCATTCAAGGGTTCCTGTTTTTATTACCTTCCTAACATCAGCACACACTGGACTTGGGGAGCTGCTTGCTATGAGAGCTTGTGTTGCTAGCTAACATTCTAGAGAAGGATACAAACAGGGAACTACAAATCACACAAGGCAGAATTGTAATTGGATATGATGCTCACTTCAGATTTTTCTTACAAATACAGAGTGCCTGTACATAAGCCAAGTTAGCCAAGCTATGAATCTAATTACTTTGCCAAAAATAGTAATGCATTTCCATTTGAACTAACCATGAGGTCAGGCAACAGTCTTAAAAACATTCTCACCCATTCTGTTTCTTAATAAAGAAAAAAAGTACCTATCTTCCTCAACTTATGATGGGGTTACATCCTCATAAACCCATCATAAGTTGAAAATATCCTAAGTCAAAAATGCATTTAATACTCCTAGCCTACTAAAGATCATAGCTTGGCCTCACCTACCTTAAACGTGCTCAGAACATGTATACTGGCCTACACATGGGCAAAATCACCTAACACATAGCCTATTTAATAATAAAGTACTGACTATCTTATGTAATTTATTACATACCGTATTGAAAGCACTAAACACAATGTTTGAATGCGTACAGAATGGTTGTAAATGTGTTAGTTGTTTACCTCCGTGTCTGAGTTGCTGACCAGGAGTTGCAGCTTGGTGCCATGATAAAGTATCATATACATATTGCCAACCAAGAGAAAGATCAAAATTCAAAATTCAAAGCATGGTTTCTACTAAATATGTATCACCTTCATTCCAGGTAAAGTCAAGAAAATTGTTAGTTGGGGACCAGTCTGTATCGTCTTTAGGATAAATATCAAGAGTCCCCAATATTTATGCTGAAAAGAGTGGTTCATTCATAAATAATGAGCTATCTCTTCCTATTATAAACAGATAAATAGTTTCAATTGTAATAACGCTCACTAAAAGTCTCAGTTTGGCCTATTATTAAGGGAGAAATGTAGGGGTAGGAGATGTGTATGTAGCTGGTTTATCTTCTAGGACTCTGTGTTCTTGGTAATTATCATTTGTCCAATAAATACAAGTCTCTGACAGTTCTATGGTGAACTCAGCAAGGTCCAGGCCATTATTTAGGGTTTTTATTTAAAGAATAAATATCAAATTATCTGGAAAGGCATCTCAAAGGGTGAAAATTCAGCCTTTTTTAAAAAATAGTTTCTGGCTGCAGGAAATCAAAGAGGAGTTTTCTTCCTCTGGAAGGCAGACTTCCACTCTGGCTATTGGAGAACATGCACTTTAACAATGTCTGATGTGGCACAAAGTTTCAACATGCCTGTTCAACACCTGTAATCATCCTGAAGTAGGCAGGGAATACTGGTACTGGAATACTGGGAAAAATTTTGGTAATTACCATTTAGTAACAATATATGTCTACATATGTATGTATAGATTACATGTTATGTGTGTATTTACACACATACATAGAGTTTTAGAGTAGGTCAAAGATTGAATCGGCATCTAGAATTTTTTACTTGATGAAGTATTTCTCTCTGACTACAGATAATGCTGGTGGAACTGAAGTTATCTCACCTCCCCTGTCAGTGGGTGGGCATATGAAATCAACCCTCACTGATCAGATCCTCTTTCCTTGAAGAGACCTTCCAATAGTTTCTGCTACCTAAATTTCAGAGCTTCTCTAGTTTCTGTCCTTTTGTGAGGCTTTATTGCTGAGCCATCCATTTGATTCTGTGAGAAAGCCGATATGCTTTCAATTTATTCTTTTGTTTTTCTCCTTAGGTTAGTCAGTATTGGTCTCTGTTGCACGCAACCAGTGGTTTTTGATTTGTGATGTATGCGCCTTCCCATGCTTCCTGCAACTTCCTATTTTAGAAAATTGGACACAGGATATGTATCTGCTCTTGCCCACACAAAAAGCAAGACCTCTTTGAATTTAATCTTTAAAACATCCTCACATTCAATTACATTAATAAAATACTCCTTTAAGAGCAATGAAAGAGATTTAATTATGTATTTTGTTTTATTTTTTATTTTCCTGCAGACTAAAAACTTAAAAATAACTTCATTGATTTTGAAACATTAATCTTCTCTCAGCAGATGGACAGAGCCCGACTAAATGCAAATAGGTTAGTTTCTGTATTTGGACATCAGTAGCAATATTTTTCCAAGTTTTAAATCATCCGCATAGCATGTTAAATTATAGTGCCTCTCTTTCTTCTCTGACAGATTCCAACCTTTTGATTCTCTGCCTTCTTTCTTTGCTACAGTAAATTGATCCTTTAAAACATCCAGGTGCAAATGAATTAATGGTCTTCTATTGTGAGCCAGAGTGATTGGAGTCCCTCCCCCCTCCTTTTCTGCATTGAGGTCCTTTCCCCTTCTGAGAAACCCACATATCAATTAAACTCACCTGCTAATTAAAAGCTTGTTTGGAAAAATCCTTGCTAGTTAGAAGCAAAAGAAAGTGTAAAGGTGTCTAAAAATAGAGGCTTTGAATGTCAATTACTTCCTTCCTCCTCGGTTCCTGGTTCCTTGGGTTGAATTGAACGCTGATAAAGAGCTAGGAAAGGGGGAAAAAAAAAGAAAAAAAATAGTAAGTATCTTTTTCACCTATATTTTCCTGGGAGTATATCATTGGCTTAGTAACTTCAGCTCTTTGTCAGCAACATCAAGATACACAGTTTTTATTCATGAGACGGAAACACCATTTCTCACTCCTTATACAGCCACACTGATTTCCTGTATAAAGGCAGTAGAAACCCCAGTTCTTACACAGTGACTGTCAACAATCCAGCCGGAGCTTTTGTGAGCTGAAATATCAGAGGAATGAAAGTGAATGTAGAAATGATGCCCTGTTCTCTTTCTTAATGACACATGCCTGCTCTTAGATCCTCAACCACTATTCACTCCTGCTTGCTTTTCCTGAGAAATGGGTCCTAAGGGCAGATTTATACCAATACTAGATTGTCTTTTCTTTCTTTTCTACCTCAGACTTAAAAGCTATGTTGCTCTAAAGTAACATGCTAAGAATCAAACTATACAAAATACAATTATAAAAATAGAACTCAGGAGAGCGGGAAAATCACATGTATGAACAAAGCCCCCACCCCACCCCCTTTTTTTTTAATGTACCAGACCATGAGAACAAATTAAATTATGATCTGCCTTAGAAAATGACAGCTAATTTATCAATTTATTCATTCACTTGACAGATTTTTGTTAAAAGTCCACTATTTGGTAGTCATAGAGTTAGGAGGTGGAGTTAGAAATGTAATTAAGATCTAGTCCCAGCCCCATGGGGAGTTTATAGTCTAGAAAAATAAACTGGGAGTAAATAGAAATTACAATAATATGTGATAAAACTGGCAATAGGAGAAACCTAGGCAGCTAACCCAATATGGAAGGTCAAACAAAGGCTTTTAGAAATGGTCAAAGTTAAGCTAAATCCCATAGGTTGAAAATAAATTACATAGGAAGGAGAATGAGAAGAGAGATAGACATTCCAATGTTGTTGAATGGGCAACATAAAATTGAATAGGACACTTTTGAGGAACTGTCCATAGTTCATAGAAAGTGAAGGGAAAGCCCAGAGAAAAATCAAAATGTGGTGGTATTTTAAACTGGCTTCTGTAATAATCAGAAACTTTTTTTTAATAATAGGACTTTTTTTTTTTAAATAATAGGATGTAGAGCTGGAAATAGGAAAGGACAAATTTCCTCTATGTTACTTCCTTTATGATGTGTGAAAACAAACTAGAACATGTTTAGGTGGCTATGAAATACATGTTTACAAAAAACATTGGGGGTTAACTGACTTCACATAATTTATGTCCAAAATAGGTATAACCCATACAGATTTACATTCACAGGTCTAAGGTAGACTGCATGACACTAAATGAGGATAACATAGTGACTGATACAGCAAAAGCCTATAAAAACATAAAGCCTTCTTGGAAAAAAAATGATTTCCCAATATGGTTATGTTCAAAAATAGGATATGGTTTTGAAAAAAAAAAAAGATACATTCACACAATGGAAAACTGTGTATCAGTGAGATTAAAGCCAACATGATAATCTTTAATTCAGTTTCGTTAAGGATATTGAGTACCTACTATGTGTCAAGCATTTTTAATATGTTCAAGATCAATCATAATTGATGAATAATGCAGTCAAGTCCTGAAGCTTTATGACTAACAAGGAATATAGATTATTAAAAAGAACCATCAATACGTACTCAGTGTTACAAGTACTCAGGGTTCCTTCTGCTCTCTCATCCAAAATATAAGGCAATAAGATGTTCTCTTTAAAAAAAAAAATATTTATTTTGAGAGAGAGAGAGAGAGAGAGAGAGCTCAAGCAGGTCAGGGAGACAGGGAGAGAGAGAATCCCAAGCAGACTCCCTGCTGTCACCACAGAGCCCTATGCGGGGTTCCATCTCACAAATCTTAACATCATGACCTGAGCCAAAATCAAGAGTTGGATGCTTAACTGACTGAGCCACCCAGGCACCCCAAGGCAAGAAACTTTTCTGATTCAGAGCTATATCCCTGATACCTAAAATAGTGCCTGCCACTGTGATTAAGTAAAATGTATAAACTGTAGCTCACTGAGTGGTCTCTGAATATGAGGGCTTAAGCTCTGGTTTCAATATAGCACTATGGCTAGAGACCTCTTAATCTTTTTCCATATATTATTTTTGTTGGAGGCAGACAGAAATGGAACTCCTAGCTATAAAATCCAAACTTCTTTGATAAATCATATAGCCCCAAATTAATCCTCCAAACTGTAAATCACCCTCCAATGATTTCTTATTGCAATAAAAGAAAATCTCAATTCTGACCAAGACCTACTTCATCTCAACATTCATCTGACATTTTCCATTCTATAGGCATACTGGCTTACTTTCTGTTCCTTAAACACACCACATGTGTTTTCATTTTATGGCTCCCCCCCCCCTTTTTCTCTGAGTAGAATGCTTTTGCCCCAGAACATTTTCATGGCTCACTCTTATAAAGTTCTCAGAATGAATGTCACGTCTTCAATGAGGTCTTCTCTGACAACCCTTTTAAAATAGCCACATTCACCCATCAGTATCATTTTATCATGTCATCCTGCTTTATTGTCTTCATGGCAGTTCTTATTATTTGAAAATTTTTATATTGTGTGTATTTCATCCCACCCTCTACAACAAGACTGTTAGCTCCATAAAGAAAAGAAAATTATATTATGTATCATTAAATGAGTGCCTTGTATACAGCAAGTATTCAGTAAATATTTGTTTATTACATATGTGCATAAATTATCCAATGATAAGCAGTTTAGGAAATTGTAAACATTGTTACCTCTAACAAAAATCCAGGGCACAAGCTCTATTACAACTTAACCAACTTTTAGTACTGTAGACCTAATTATAAGCAATTCAGATCCATTCTTAAAAGTTACTTAAAAACTATAGAAACTTTTTGTCCCCACCCCCCAAAGAAAATGCTTACTTTTTTCATTTTTTTTTATTTTTTAAATGTGTATTGATTTTTGAGACAGAGAGAGAGACAGAAAGAGAGAGAGAGAGAAAGAGAGAGAGAACAGGGGAGAGGCAGAGAGAGAGGGAGACACAGAATTTGAAGCAGGCTCCAGGCTCTAAGCTGTCAGCATGGAGCTAGTCACGGGGCTCAAACTCATGAACCATGAGATCATGACATGAGCTGAGGTTGGGTGCTTGACCAAATGAGCCACCGAGGCATCCCAAAAATGCTTACTTTTAAGATGAATTTTATTCTGAAAAAAAATGTTTTGGTGTGACAAGAAACCCAATGGGCATAAAGCTATGGAGGGTAAAAACTTCCACTGTAATCCCCCTCAAAATTTTAAACTTCAAATATCTTTTCCTAATTGAACATAAAATACCTTTACTCATTACTGGCTATTAAGAAAAATACAGCGTGAAGAATGTCATCCTGCAGGATCCTTGAATTACTCTCTTGTTTTTTTATAAAGACAAAAGCCTAGTTTGCCCCAGTGACTAGATCATTGTAGGAAAAACATTGCACAGAACACAACAAAATATACGATTATTTTTGCTACATTAGCATTATGACCTGGGGCAAACAGTATCTGAAGTGGACACAAAGAAAGACATCTAAGCCACTTCTCTAAAGTTTAATATCATATATTACTATGAGCAATACATTATGAGTGGCCATAATCTTTGTAAATGTAATTCACTTGAGCAGATTTTAGTTAGTTCTTCACTTCATTTCCATGGAAAAGATGAAATTTAAATTAGGGAGATAGTATAGGGTAGTAGTTAAAAATATGGGTACTGGAGGCAGAAACCCCTGGATTCACAAGTATTTATGATCCTACTATATGTAAGATCTTGGGCCACTTTACTACATATTTGTGAATTATAGTTTCCTCACCTGTACAAGACAGATAGCAGTTCTTACTTTCCTGGAGTAGTGAGGTCAAATGGGATAATGCATGTGTTTAACATAGTGTCTGACTCATAGTGAAAACTCAATAAATGTTATTATTATTAGCCTCATTGTTTTAGGAAAAAATTTAAAAAGTGACATTGTAAAAAGTGTGAAATTAACCCTTAAATGGAAACATTTTAAATGAATTTTGAAATTTAGATATTTGAAAACAAGGGATTTTTGTTCTATTTTCCCTGTGGTAATATTGCTTTAATTTTTGAAGCAACCACTTGTCTACTTCATGTCTCTGCTTTGATATTTGCCCATATTGCACAGTGATTTGCCTATGCTTCTTTAGTGCCATAGTAAAATCAGACTTCATTTTATTTTTCATTTCATGTGCAGAGGATATACTCCCGAAATTTCTCTAGTATTTATTTCCATAGTGCCCTCTCGATCTTAAGTCTCTGTTAGAAGGTTCCCAACATGTTTTTACAGCTATTTATCAAGAGTTTAAGTAATTTTTGTTGATGTAATCATTCTTTTCAATGAGCAATTTTTAAGTTCACCTAAGTAGCATGCCAGCATGGTAACTTATACCTGATGAGCAATGGCTATTTTACACCTTCAGAAAGCAATAGATGAGGCAGATTTAGTTACAAAACTTGCATATAATGTTGTTTTAATCCTATTTCCCCCCCCCCTTTTTTTTTCACATTCATCTGGTGCAGTCCTAAAATGCCCACATCAGGATATATGCAGCACTTAACAACAATATTCAAAACTTGTTTTGTCTCTCGCTAGGTTAATATTTTATTCTCTTTGAAACACAGAATCCACCTTTCTTCTCCTGGAGAGTAAGAATAGTTCTGTTTTTGCAGAAATCTGTACTGTCTTTTCACCCTTAAAGCCTGTATATGGGGGTGGGGGGAAGGATGATTTTTATGTTATACAATACATTTTTTTTAAATCCACAATCAGCTGGGTTTCTAGAGATCTGAATTATGTGCTAACTACTCTGGTTAATTAGAGTGCTATTTAATTTTTGTAATTCAGCCTGAGCCTGAATAGTGCAAAATCCATTTGACCTGTATCTTACAGTTATCCATTTGCCACAAATCTCAGACCTTTTTAATGATGAACTGCTCTGACTGGTAATCACCTTTGGGCCTCCTGTTCTTTCTCTTTACAAATTAAAAAGAAGCCTGAAAAAACATCCTGGTGCAAGGTGCACAGGCAATAAGGTGAGGTTACAAGAGTAGAAAACTAACAGCAATCCTGAATACTGATGACTAAAAAATGTACTGGAACCATCTCCAATCTTCCTCTACTATTTGACAAAGAAGCACATTGAGCTAGATTAACAGGGGATGAACTGGAGAAGGAGTTGTGGGTCACACCCTAAATGGGATGTGCTTATGACAGAGAGAGGGTTGGATAATCAGATTGTAGTTTTAAAAGATCCTAGGTAGAGAATGAATTAGAAAGGGTGGCTGTTAAAATAATATAAATTATAAGCTAGTTTGTTGTATTCCAAACAAGAAAAGATAGTGAGTTGGATATAGAACGGTGGTATTAGAGACTCATTCAAACACTATTTACTCTGCAGCTGCTATGTGTTAGGCCCTATTTTAGGTGTCGGGAAAAACATTTTTATTTATTTGTATGTATGTATGTATTTTTTTAAATTTACATCCAAGCTAGTTAGCACATAGTGCAATAATGATTTCAGAAGTAGAATTTAGTGATTCATCCCCTACATATAACACCCAGTGCTCATCCCAACAAGTGTCCTCTGTAATGCCCCTTGCTCATTTAGCCCATCCCTCACCCAAACCCCTCCAGGAACTCTCAGTTTGTTCCCTGTATTTAAGAGCCTTTCATTCCCCCCCCCCGTTTTTTATATTATTTTTGCTTCCCTTCCCTATGTTCATTTGTTTTGTATCTTAAATTCCACATATGAGTGAAGTCATATGATATTTGTCTTTCTCTGATTAATTTTGTTTAGTATAACACACTCTGGTTCCATCTGCGTTGTGGCAAATGACAAGATTTCTTTTTTTGATTGCTGAGTAATATTCCATTATATATATATATATATATATATACACACACACACACACACACCACATAGTATATATTTAATATATATATATATATACACACACACACACACACACACACCATATATATATATATATATACTCTCTCTCTCTCTCTATATATATATATATATACACCACATATTCTTTATCCATTCAATAGTGCTGCTATAAACATTGGGGTGCACGTGCCCCTTCAAAACAGAATACCTGTATCTTTTGGATAAACACCTAGTAGTGCAATTGTTGGGTCATAGGATAGTTCTATTTTAAATTTTTTGAGGAACCTCCACATTGTTTTCCAGAGTGGCTGCACTAGTTTGCATTCCTACCAGCAATGCAAAAGGGGTCCTCTTTCTCTACATCCTCACCAACATCTGTTGTTGCCTGAGTTGTTAATTGTAGCCATTCTGACAGGTGTGAGGTGGTATCTCATTGTGGTTTTGATTTGTATTTCCCTGAAGATGAGTGATATTGAGCATATTTTCATGTGTCTGTTAACCATCTGGATGTCTTCTTTGGAAAAGTGTCTATTCATGTCTTTTGCCCATTTCTTCACTGGATTATTTGTTTTTTTGTTGTTGAGTTTAAGTTCTTTATAGATTCTGGATACTAACTATCTGGTATGTAATTTCCCATCCCATAGATTGCCTTCTAGTTTTTCTGACTGTTTCCTTCACTGTGTAGAAGCTTTTAATCTTAAACAAATCCCAATAGTTCATTTTTTATTTGTTTCCCTTCCCTCTGGAGACATGTTGAGTAAGAAGTTGTTGTGGCCGAGGTCAAAGAGGTTTTTTGCATGCTTTCTTCTCTAGGATTTTGATGGCTTCTTGTCTTATATTTAGGTCTTTCATCCATTTGGAGTTTATTTTTGAGTATGCTGTAAGAAAGTGGTCCAGGTTCATTCTTCTGCATGTCGCTGTCCTGTTTTCCCAGCACCATTTTTTTGAAGAGACTGTCTTTATTCCATTGGATATTCTTTCCTGCTTTGTCAAAGATTAGTTGGCCATACATTTGTGGATCCATTTCTGGGTTCTCTAATCTGTTCCACTGATCTATGTGTTTGATTTTATGCCAGTACCATACTGTCTTGATGGTTATAGCTTTGTAATACATCTTGAAGTCGGGACTTGTGATGTTTCCAGGCTTGGTTTTCTTTTTCAGGATTGCTTTGGCTATTCATGGTCTTTTCTAGTTCCATACAAATTTTAGGATTGTGTTTTTTAGTTCTGTGAAGATTGCTGGTATTACCTTGATATGGATTGCATTGAATGTGTAGATTGCTTTGGGTAGTATTGACATTCTAACAATATTTGTTCTTCCTATCCAGGAGCATCGGGTCTTCTTCCATTTTGTTGTGTCTTCTTTAACTTCTTTTATAAGCTTTCTTTAGTTTTTAGTGTATAGATTTTTAACCTCTTTGGTTAGGTTTATTCCTAAGTATTTTATGGTTTTTGATGCACTTGTAAATGGGATCAATTACTTGATTTCTCTTTCTGCTGCTTCATTATTGATGTATAGAAATGCAACTGATTTCTGTGCCTTGATTTTATACCCTGCAACTCTGTTGAATTCATGGATCAGTTCTAGAAGTTTTTTGGTGGAATCTTTTGGGTTTTCCATTTAAAGTATCATGTCGTTTTCAAAGCGTGAAAGTTTGACTTCCTCCTTGCCAATTTGGGTGGCTTTTACTTCATTTTGTTGTATGATTGCTGAGGCTAGGACTTCTAATACTGTGTTGAATAATAGCTGTAAGAGTGGATATCCTTGTCATGTTCCTGACCTTAGCCGGGAAAGCTCTCAGTTTTCCCCATTGAGGATATTAGGGGTGGGTCTTTCATATATGGCTTTTATGATCTTGAGGCATGATCCTTCTATCCCTACTTTCTGGAGGGTTTTATAAGAAAGGATGATGTATTGTGTCCATTCCTTTCTCTGCATCTATTGGAGGATCATGTGGTTCTTACTTTTTTTTTTTTATTAATGTGATGTATCACACTGATTGATTTGCCGATATTGAACCAGCCCTGTATCCCAGGTATAAATTCCACTTGATTGTGGTGAATAATTCTTTTAATGTATTGTTGGAACTGGTTGGCTAGTATCTTGTTGAGAATTTTTGCATTCATATTCATCGGAGAAATTGGTCTTTAGTTCTCCTTTTTAGTGGGGTCTTTGTCTGGTTTGGAATCAAGGTAATGCTGGCCTCATAAAAGG
Source organism: Lynx rufus (assembly GCF_022079265.1). Classification (NCBI taxonomy): domain Eukaryota; kingdom Metazoa; phylum Chordata; class Mammalia; order Carnivora; family Felidae; genus Lynx; species Lynx rufus. The sequence continues at coordinate 182,176,325 of NW_025814823.1, forward strand.
AGTTTGGAAGTTTGGGAAAAGCATTTTAATTTTTTTTTCAACGTTTATTTATTTTTGGGACAGAGAGAGACAGAGCATGAACGGGGGAGGGGCAGAGAGAGAGGGAGACACAGAATCGGAAACAGGCTCCAGGCTCTGAGCCATCAGCCCAGAGCCCGACGCGGGGCTCGACACAGACCGCAAGATCGTGACCTGGCTGAAGTCGGACGCTTAACCGACTGCGCCACCCAGGCGCCCCATTGGGAAAAGCATTTTAAATACAAATGACAAGATTCCTGCTCTAGTAAAGCTTACTTTCTTGTTGGAGGGAGCTGAGAAGGAGAATGAATAAATAAATAATAATGAAATTACTCTAGGGTGATGTGATTCAGGGGGAGTTGGAGAGGATTTCAGATTGTGAGGTTAGGAAAGAGGTGTTCTCTGAAGAGAGGACATCAAATCAAAGCAGTGACTGTTGAAAAAAAAAACAGTCACAAAGTATAGTAAGCAGAACCAAGCTTTATATGTTCAAGGAAAAGAAAAATTTGGTGTATCTGGAGCAGAGTAGGAGAGGAAAATGTGATGAATTCAGAGAAATAAGACTTTTTAAGTTGAGTAAGAGTTTAGATATTAAGCAAAGACTTTTATGAAAGAAAATGGCACAATTGAAATTATATTTTTAACAGATCACTCTGGTTCCTGAGTAGGTCATGGATTACAGAGGTCAAAAAGAGACAAAGCTAGGTCAGTTCTTAAGTTTTTACCCCAGCACAAGTTACAGTGATGGATCTAGGGTGAAAAGTAGAGACGGAGAGTAGAGGCAAAATTTGAGAGATTTTGGAGGTAATGTTGACAGCTCCTACTGATGAACTGAATACAGAGGTTTGACAAAAGAAACAAAATTAAGGAAAAATTCTATATTTTTGGCGCCAGTAATTAAGTGGATATGGTACCATTTATGAGATGTAGAAACTCATAGGAAAGCAAGTTCAAAGGGGAAGATGTTCATGTTAACATGCCTATTACAACATCCATTGGGATATATCAGATTGGAAGGTATGGGCATGAGTCTGAAGTTTGGAATAAGTTCAAAAAAAAAAGGTGGGGGGAGATATAAATGTCGCACTCACTAGGAAACAGATGGTGTTTTAAAGTATGAAATTAGATGAATGTACAGATAGAAAGGGCCAAGGTTGGAGCCTTTTGTGGTCAAACAGAATAGCAGACATCTGGAAGAGAAGGGGAATCCATTGGGTTGGAGGAAAACCAGAGTGTGTCATGAGAGTCAAAAGAAAAAAGAAGTTCAAGAAGCAGAGAGGGGATCCACCTTGAGTAATGCTGCTAAGGGTTCAAATGAGGTAAGAGGGGAAAAAAGCGGGTGGTTCCGAGATTGATGTTGAAGGACTATTCAATCACAGAACTTGAACTGATGTGGTACCTAGATCAAGAGTGTCTCTTAGCCCTTCCCCATGTCACTCCCACCTCTTTCCAATTTCCCTGCCTCCCTCATAACTCTAGTCTATAATCTCACAAAAACAATCAACAAAAAGTAACAATTTCTATTTTGCTAACCTCTCCATGCCTCTAATTTTTCTCCTATATTTCTTATATATCTCTACTTTTCTACTTTTTCACATTATTGCCCGAGCTAACTTCCTAAAACACACATTGGATTCTCCCTTCAAAAATCTTCAGCAGCCACTCCTTTGTCTGGCATTACACTAAAAATTTTACCTTCAAATCTTGGCTTGAATGTATGTGGCCCACCAAATGGTCTGTGATTGTTCCTGCAGAATCATTCTTTCTTCTGCTCTTTCCATAATACAGTGCTTGTACCTATATATAGAACTTTGTAAATTTGACCTTGGGCTGTCTACATTTCTGTTTTCCCTATTACAATGAAAATACCTTAAGAGAAATTGCTAAAAATTTGGATTGAAGAAACAACAGCAACAGAAACAACAACAAAACACAAAACAACAGTAGTAGGAGCACCAGGTCAAAAACAATCATTAATATGTGAGTGCTTACTATGTGCCAGGCACAAAAGCACAAAATGGATCATTTAATATTTATTGACTTTTGGGGGCAATCACTAGTATTATTCTAACTTTACATAGGAGGAAACTGAGGCAGAGAATGATAAGTGGCATGTCCAATGTCAAATGACTATCATGTATAGAGCATGTGCACATAGAGTAGGATTTGAAGTTTATCTTCTCCCCAAGTTTATGGGGTCTTCTCCAACAGAATGGGTAGAAATGACCACTGAACTAAGAACCAAAAAACCTCATTTCAGAAAGACAAGAGTCATTTAACTTCATTATCATACATTTCTGGTTAAGGGATTCTTTAGCTTCCAAATCAATCAAAACTGCACCTGTAATCTGTATCCTAGAGAGTGCGTATGTGGGCATGGGTGGTGGGTTCTTCAATTTGTCATGACCCACATAAACATTCAACTGAGGTCTGCTTATGAGGATAGTTCATTTAATTACCAGAATCCAACCTACATGTGTACCCACGGCATGGTGAATGAGGCTAAAGCTAGCAGCATGATAATGGGGAACAAAATAAAAGCATCCACCAGGCCACTGAGCAACAGGAGAATGAATTTACAGAATACTTACCTTAAGGAACCCCGAACACAGCATAGTATGCAAAGCTTCTGGGTTTGGCCAATTTCCTATTGCTCAATGAAGGGAAATTTCATTTCTAATTATGTGTGAACTATTTTTGTCATATTCCCCTATAGGGTCACTACTTCCAATACTGAAATTATTAATTTGGGAAACATTTTGGAAAAGGGTTGAGATTAAGACTGATGGGTGCTATTTTAAAACTATACTCCAAAGAGAGAAGCTGAAATAAGTAAGCCAGTGCATCCTTTGGTAAGTTGACAGGCAGTGAATTGTAGCAAAAAGAATCAAGTTCCAGGCCAAAATTAAGTCCTATAATAGCTTTATAATCATTTCTATGGCTGCAAAACCTGGTTCTGTTAGCACAAGGACATTTAGTTTCTATAGGAATTTTGTTTGAATGCCTCTGAATTAGGATAACATTCAAGGAAGAGCTGTGATAGCTTGCCTGTTTTCATAAAAACATTTAGACTTGCATTTTCCTTTCTTTCCTCTGGATCTTCATTGCCTCATACCTAAGTTACAATAGTCTTTGAACTAGCCGCTTTGACAATCATTCCTAGATCTACCCGATTCTGTAAGCTGTGACCAATTTATCCTTTCTAAAAACATCACTTGTACCATGCCAGTCACTGTCCTCTGTTGCTTAAGAATCTACAATGTTTCTCTGCTGTCCACTGAGTAAATTCCATATAATTTAACTTGACATTGAACTGGCCCCACCCTGTATTTTCAAAGTGAAAGTAAATCCTCTCAGTCCTACTGATTCCAAATTCCTTCTCATCACATAGACATACATATTTGGCTTTTCCTCTTATTCTCTCTCAATCCATTCTTTTTGTTTTTCAATGACTAGCATAAAATCACTTCCTTAATGAACTTCTTCCAGATAACTCCCTACTCCTTTATTTAGCTATCTATTAATTCAACACCTGTTTTCAATGTAGGACAGAATATATGTTTCTAACAATCTTAACTAATTGCCTTACAATTGCACTCATTTTCTTTTCATGTACATGTATTGTCTTCTCAATTAAATAATAAATTCCATCAGGGAACACAAGGATTTTTGGTTTGTTGTTGTTGTTGATACATGCTTCCCCACACCCTAACACTGTGTTAGGCAAGCAGAAGGAATGTAATAAATATGTTTTAGATGAAGTGAAACATTTTCTACATGGAAGAGTGGAAAGTAGACCAAACTAAGAAGCTGAAAAATAGGTTGTGGTCATGATTCTAGGTAGCAGTTACCAGCTGTGAGGTGTTGAACAAATCACTTAACTCCTCTAAGACCTAGTTTACAGATTTGCAAGCTAAGGGTAATAACAGTATTTTCCTTGCTTATTACAAAAACATTCCATGAAAGATGGAATGAAATAATATATGTAAAAGTATTTTATTTTCCAAAAAAAGACCACTCTATATTTTAATATATTTCCACATACAGTGTGGAAACCTATCTTCCTCCATCATGGAGATATTTTTTACAATTGATTTCAGTTGGCTGATAATAGAGAGCAAGTGCAAACAAATGATGCAAAGCAATATGAAAAACGAATTACAATATGACCAAACAAAAGCCTATACACAATGGTTCATAGTAGTTTTATTCATAATAGCTCAAAGCTGAAAATAAACCAAACATCTATCAGTAGGTTAATCACAAGCAAATTGTAGCATATTCATTCAATGGAGTACTACTTAGGAATAAAAAAGAGTAGTGAGTTAGGGGGAATGAATCACAAAAGTATCACACCAAGCAAAAGAAGTCAGACTTCAAAAAAATACATGTTGTTTGCTTCCATTTAGATAAAATTCATTCTAGAAAAGACAAATTTAACTATACTATCAGGTGAGCAGATTGGTGGTTACCTGGTACCAAGGGTGGGAATAGAGACTGACTGGGATGGGGCATGAGAACTTTCTGAAGTGACTGAGATGTTCTATATCTTGATTGCCATGGTGATACCATGGGTGTATATATATGTCAAAAGTTACTGATATACATCTTAAATTGATGCATTTTATTGTGTGTAAATTTTACCTTAATAAAATTAAAAAAAACATTCATTTGCAATTGATGTGTAACTTCACTGTAGTTCCTGCAGAGAAACAGAGATTGACATGAGTATGAAATATAACCTTATTTTACAAATGGGAGAAAGAATGAATTACTTCCTTTTTCGAGGAGCACTAAGGATTTTAGCCAATAGGTCGCTACTTTGGCAGCAAAGAAAGCACAATGAGATGGAATTTGTTCATGGGCCTTTGAGATCTTATACATCTGCCAGAATTAGATGCATTACTTTTTTTTTCTTGTTGATAGACTAAAATTCCCCCTTTTTCAGGGTTAAAAGAGGAATATTATTATCTCATTGAAAAAAGGAGTATCTAAGTTCTGATTTCCAGTCCACAAAATGACCAACCCCCACACTGCAGAATTTACATTTCTAGACTCTCAAAAAATCAGCAAAAGCTGATAACTGTACAGCTTCTGTACTCTCCAATTATCTCCTTTCAGAGCCAGAACACACAAACAGTTTTTTGCATTTAATTAAGTATTGCAATTCCAGATTATCTTTGATTAATGAAGAGCAATACAGCGTATAGCTAGAATTATGTGATTATTTCACAATTGATCTTTAATTATTCCATCTGATAATAATTTCACTAATTTTTCATAATGTTCTCATCTAGCTTCTTATAAATGAGCTATAACAATTAATAATTTTCATTAATTTTCCTTGTAAATGATGTGAAGTTTCAGATAGAACTCTTAACCTTCAAAACTGTTTTTAAATTTTTAATTAAAGGATAAGCTCAACTATCACATGGGAAAAAATGCATGATTTCTTCATATATAGCAAGTCAAGTAAACACTCAAGCATTTACTCTTTTTGTTAAGTTTGGAAGTTGGTACCTGGGTGATTGGTACTAAATCACCTGTTTTCTATTCTCTCCTTTCTGTAATTTTCATAACATGGATTTCAGTGTCAGACAGATGTTGGTTTTGTGCCAATTTGACCCTTTTTATATGATTTGGGTGAATTTACTTAACCTCTCTAAATTACTGCAGCAGACCATTAGGTTGGAAGTTAGAACTTTCAATGGGAATGAGGTAGTATTTTAAGATATGAGATCGGATGAGGTCACCAAGTGCGAGTGTGTAGATAGAGGGAAGGACCAAGGTCAGAACCTTCAGGCACACCACTCCCAGTCAAGCAGAGCAGGGAACTGAGAAGGAGCAAACTGTGGGGTTGGAAGACAAACAAAAGGTTGTCAGAGGTTCAAGAAGCCTATAATGTACTAAAGACCCTTAACATTCATTATTCCACTTAACCCCCACACAGTACATATATTATATGTCACATATAATATGTACATATTATTATATGTCATATATAACATGTATGTATTATTATAAGTCATCCACATTTTTTGAGGAAAAGAAAGTATTGCAAGGTCATCCAGCAAATGACCTCAACCTAAAGCTATCTAATTTAGAACCCATTATCATAAATACCATCATATTAATCAAATCGTGCACCCATAACATTCATCCTGCTGCCTGACTCCTAGTATTTGTTCACTAAATAGAGACTATCTATTGCTTATTCACTGGTTATAAACACATTAAGTTTCTCCTGCTATCATCTCTTGCTATATAGATAGACCCTGTGTGCATGGCTCTGACATAGCTGAGGCAGGGAACAATAACGTGACCTGGAGACCATTTGACTACAGAATCTGATCTTCTGGCTGTTGGGGCTTGGGGAACCTGTTTGAACTGCTGGAGCTCAAGAAAGGACACAGTAGGACTAATGACTATTGATGAATCTATATCTTTGTGCTGAGAATTTCATCCTAATTATATTTAGAGGGTATGACTTCCAAGTTGTTGGAAAATGTATTGCCATTAATTAATGTTTAGAAACCTATGCATTGATTCCAAATAATGTAAAGTAGAATATTTAAAGTAAAAATATCTGCTATTTATTAAGGATGTCCAGTGTGCCAGGCATTGTGGTGAATATTCAATGTACTTTGATATGAGCATTATTAACCCCATTTTCTACATGAGAAAACTGAGATTTCAAGAGTTTGAGTAACTTGCTGATGGTCACAACAACTAGGGAATGGGAAAACTGGGACTGAAACTCTGAAACTTACTTCAGACTTAATTCTATACAGTATGTCCAAAATTGATTGTTGGGTTGAGAAGCGATAGACTGGCTTGTTGGACATTGAAATTTCCTTGTAGATAAGTGAATTTCCCCCAAGTAGTTAATATAATACTTCAGGAAACTAAAATTTAAAATTGTTATTTTGGGGGGAGTGGAACTTTTTCTGAAATTATTACATGCCTTTCTGCAATCTTTAGTAGAGAACACTAGATAAGGGTTTACATTTCCTTGACAGAAGAAAACATTCATTATAATCATCAGTCACGGTACTGTTTCACAGGTGTGAGACCCAGTGGGTTGCAGAGTTAAATGAATGAAACCCATATACTAAGAATCTATTTTCTTCAAAAAATCCTTCAGTGGTAGCTGACTTTACTTAGGACATTTGCATCTTTCTTAAAAAAATAGGAAAAAAAAAGATTATCATATATCAGATCTCTGGAAAGACATAACACAGCCAAGTCTATACAAACTATATTAGGAAATCAAAACTCAAAATATCAGTCTCCCAACCAATTTCCTCCTCCTCTAGAAAGTGATCTTGTTTCATGGTGCTCCCCTTTCCTTTTGTCTTGTCAACAACAAGAGGCAGAGTGTACTGTAGGATCTCTGCATTAGCAACACAAGGAATAAAATCCTCTTCTTATAGGTCTATACTTACAGGTCTTTCTGACTCACTCATATGGAACTTGCTGATGGGGATGGAGTGTCAAAAATCCAGCACCACTGAAGAGAGTTTTAAAGAAAGGATACTTCAAAACCTGCATATTGTTTATAACCAAAAGTTGGTAACACAGAGCTAGACTGCATGTTCAAAATTAAAAAAAAAAAAAGACTCTTGAATATCCAAAGAGATTATGTATCTTATACATAATCATTTGACCTATAAATTACAATGGGCTTCAACATTCTCTCAATACAGTACTTTAAATTTTTTTTTTCAACGTTTATTTATTTTTGGGACAGAGAGAGACAGAGCATGAACGGGGGAGGAGCAGAGAGAGAGGGAGACACAGAATCGGAAACAGGCTCCAGGCTCTGAGCCATCAGCCCAGAGCCTGACGCGGGGCTCGAACTCACGGACCGCGAGATCGTGACCTGGCTGAAGTCGGACGCTTAACCGACTGCGCCACCCAGGCGCCCCTCAATACAGTACTTTAATATTCTGACCAAGATTAGATCAAGTGTATAGCAATATCAATACCCATAAAGAAGGCTTAAAAAATGGGGCACTTTGGTGGCTCAGGTGGTTGAGCATCTGACTCTTGATCTTGGCTCAAGTCATGATTCCAGGATTGTGGGAATGAGCCCCATGTCCAGCTCCACACTTAGCATGGAGCCTGCTTAAGATTCTCTCTCTCTCCCTCTGCCCCTCTCCCCTGCATGTGCGCATGCTCTCTCTCAATTAAAAAAAAAAAAAAAAAAGTGCAGGACATCATCTTTTCCCTCATGGTAAACTCTACTTTGTATGACAGCAGATTAGTTTTATGACCATTCTGAAAGGATCATTCATCAAAGGTACCAAAAGATCAATGAATTGGACAGAAAAGTATATTCTTTGTTAAATATTTGGCATATTAAAAATCTCAGGGATAATGATAACTCCCAATTGCTTAACATTTTCATAAAAATCTAGGGTTTATGGAAGATAAACTGAGGTTCAATTTCACTAGTTCAAAATAAACTAGATAGGTTTAATCAATCTTTTAAAACTGTTCAAAAATAAATAATAAAAATAAATAAATAAAACATGCAAGTGTTTAATTTTATTCAGGTCTTTGCTCTGAAACACCCATTAAGTGTTTTTTTTTTTGCTGTATGAGTTGTTGGCTTATTTCTCCTGGTTGAATTTAGATTTCTATCATGTCTCACTTGAAAACACCGACATTATAGGAATACAATGCTCACCTACCTAGTTTTTATACACATATCCTTCTTTCCTCTCCTAGCCTCTTCCTTCCTTGCCGTCTCTCTTTCTACCTTCTCTTCCTCTTATTTTCTCCATCTTTGTCTCTCTCTCACTGAGAGTCAATTACATACCAGGCACTCTGCCTGGGCTTGCTCAAAGATACAATTAAAATTAATTTCCTTACAGGGATACTCTATGATTTTCCTTCAAGTTTGGACTACATACTTGGGGATGTATTTTAAACTACATATTTTATGTTGTATGTCATAAATTATAACTTATATGTTCTACTATAACATAGATTAGCTTTCCACTGCAGTAAACTGAATGACTTCATGTCATTCTCAGTTAACCCTTCCCATCATCTGTCCTGATTAGCACAGTTAGATTAGGTGAAAATGATGATTCATACTCTCAGAAGCTAAGGCAGAAAGCAGGACCTGTCTGATCCTTTTACTAAGTGCCCTGGTGCTCACTCCCATTGTAGAGCTGTCCAATGATGGATGTGTCTCTAATGCAGCACCTCAGTGCCCTAGTGGGATATGGAGATGTAAGCAGCTTATTAAAGAGTTGTCCATCTTCTCTTCTCTTTCCTGCCAGTTAGCATTCTTCTTTACTCTTCAGACTGGAAATTTCCTTGGCTTCTCTATGGATGCTTGTGTTACCTATAGTTTCTCTTTTCTATTCCTCTTTGGCCTTCTCCATTTTGTGGTATTTCCTTGATTCACCCATTATTCTTAACTTTCTGGCTGAACAACTTGATTTTTAGCAGCTAGTGTAGTAGCTAGTATGGAGGGTCCCTCCATGCTTTCCTCTTAGTCATGTAAGCAACAGCATTTTACTTCTAACAGTTGGATACTTGGACCTCTGACCTGTTGGTTCACCCAATCAGGAAGCCATGTCACGCAGTGATAAATAAGTCAACCTACGGAATCTATTAAATCTTGACTCTACCATTCCTAGATGGATGACCTAGGATGAGTTTCTTAATGTCTCAGAGACTCAGTTCTTTCATATGAGAAATGGGAATAGAAATAATCGCCCCTATTTCCTATGGTTGATTAAATGCAATAATATAAAGCATTTAAAAGAGTGACTGTGACACAGTAAGCACTGAACTATTTTGAAAAATTTATTGTTGTATGTTGCTCAAGACTTGTCCTTAACTTTTTTTCTGTGCAAGGAATAAGTTTAAAAAGACCAATTTGTAGGTTCTGATTTTCTGATGATACCTGATATCACATCTTCAGATGCTCTGAGTATCTACTGTAATACAGAATGATTTTTTATAGTATGTATTCTAATCTATAGATGCCCTTAGAGAATAATGAGCTTTCACACACAACACACACCCACACACATGCATACCCACACACACTCGTCTGTTGGTTGTTCTAGGTCAGCAGATATTACCTTGTTACTTTAAGTTAGAATGGGCACATGTATCTGTCAAAATGATAAGGCAGTTGATATAAAAAGAAAGAGATCTATTCAGATTAATGTTTAGAAGCACAGTAAACTTCATTTTTTCATTCCCATGCCATAAAAACTTTCATCTGTCATTTAATAATATTGAGGAATTTGATCACAACGTACACTTGGTGCAGATGAATGCTAATAAAAAGCATACAATCCTTTATAAGTGCTAAAAATGAACTAAGGGCAAAGACATATCAGGAAAAGAAAGCAGCATGGGGGTAATTCTGTTAAGAGCAGCTTAAAAGCCTGTATTGTACTGCTGCCATGTAAGAAGGGAGAGGCTGGTGCCAAACACATTGCTGAAATGAGAATTGTTTAAACTACAAAAAGCACGGCAGCTCCATGTGAATATCTTAAAGTCCCAAGGTCACTTACAAAGGAGAACCAGGTGGTGAAACTTTGGAGAGGCAAAAATTATAGCCAAAGGTTGACTCTCATTACCCTTTGTTTCAAAAACAGAGATTTTCTTCTGCATCCGGATTAATGCAAAAATTTAAAAACCAGAAGGTTGTTCTGTTGGCTACTATGTCTTTTTCTACCCTGATTATCTTTCTGGTGTCTTGCGTTAGAATAACCTCTGCAGTGGAATAACTCATAATCCAAGACTCCAAATAAATAAATATTACAGAATCAGGATCTTCATAAGATGGGCCCTTCTTTGTCCAGTTTTAAGATCTTCCTCAGGTTTTTGTAACAGGCACCTCTGTTGAGAGTCACTAGTCTAATCACATCAGTTATACAGATGAGGTAAATAAAGGCCCAGCAAATTGGGGGCAAGGAGAATTAAAATTCTTCTGTCATCTACATGCCACATGTATAGCCAAAATGGAGTACTGATTAAAAGCATGGGGGCAAATCCTGCTGCCGTGAATTACTCCCTTTGTTTGCTTGGTAAAGTTAAACTTGTTTTCCCTTAGTTTCCCCATTTGAGCAATATTAGCAGGTAAAACTATTATGACAATCAGCTGAGTTATGACATATCAAACACACAAAGAAACAGAGTCTAGCAAAGAGAGGGTACTCTACACAGTAGCTGTTTGCTAACATTTTACATGTTATACTGTTTAATCCTCAAATAAACCCTGAGTTTAGGGCCATATTATTCCCATTTTACAGATGGAAAAATAGATTCAGAAATGTTGAATACCCTACCAGAGACTACCCATCAGTGAGCAATTGTGTAGCCATTCAAAACAATTTTTCATTAACTCTAAAAAGCCAATTCCATGACACAAGAGTCAGTTATCTGGATCCCTGGAAAATTTCAATAAATTTAATTTTTTTGGCACTTGAAGAAATGAAAATGAACCAAAGCCTTTAAAAAGTTACAGTGTAACTTACCTTTTCTGCAAACTAGAGTGAAGGATTTTATATATTTGCATTCTGTTTCTAAAGTAATAATACTGAGGTGAGTGTATCTTTTTTTTTTTCAACGTTTATTTATTTTTGGGACAGAGAGAGACAGAGCATGAATGGGGGAGGGGCAGAGAGAGAGGGAGACACAGAATCGGAAACAGGCTCCAGGCTCTGAGCCATCAGCCCAGAGCCTGATGTGGGGCTCAAACTCCTGGACCGCGAGATCGTGACCTGGCGGAAGTCGGACGCTTAACCGACTGCGCCACCCAGGCGCCCCAAGGTGAGTGTATCTTAAAGGAGCACACTCTCTTGGATATATATAATTGTCCCTGGCACAAATTGCATGTGTAGCTATGATTGTTTTGGAGAAGAGGAAGAGAAAAAAAACCCACAAGTGTAAAGAAGTGTTACCATCTGCCTTTAGGTGAAATTCTGTAAGATTATTTTGAGCTTCCAATGGATGCTGGTTTCTGTATGTACTGAGAAAACTGCCAGACCACCTGTCACCCATCCAAACTAGAAGTGACCAGAATGGCTGGTGAAGCTTTGTTCCTTTGCATAAGTGCTACTTGACTGGGTTTCTACGAGGTTACTTTCTTCTTACCCATCAAAAACTCCAAAGACAATGGTCCATAGGTGAAACAGCATGAGAATTTTATCAAAAAGAAGTAAAGACTAGTAGTGCATGAATTTCTTCAATCCAAACTCAAGTCCAAAGGGAGACTTCATCCAGCAAAATAAGCCACCCATGCAAACCATCTGTAGAATAACCACACGACAAACCCAGTGGTGATTTCATAGTTGCCAATAAAACAAGCTTAGGAGCCTCCCAAGGAGAAAACGGTTTTGAAAAATATCTTCCACCACTTAGCATATGGGTCTGTGATTGCTGCCCAAACAAAAGGATAAAGCAAGGTAGGAAAGAGCTGTAACTGAAAAATATTTTTCCTTCTTGCTTTTGTTATAATAAAGAGATGCTTGCATTTTCAATTCTTTTTCCTTTTCAGAGCTCACAGAAAGAGGCCCAGTCTTTTCTGACCAATGTTGGGGTTTAATGCCATTCTCTCTGGCGCTCTGGGGAACTGGGTTTATTAAGAGCATGCAGGTCTTGATTTTTCCTATCATTTTAAATTTAAGCAGCTTGAATTCTTCTCATGCTGAAGGAGATAGGAGAAGGCCAGTAGAGGGGCTGGCAAATAATATTTTCATTTAAGTCTCTTCCCATTCTCTCTACTCTATAACTCGATACCAAGGCAGCTTTCCCTCTGTTCTTTGCATGGGGCTTTGGAATTGTGAAACCAGAAGGTCTAGTCTGCAGGGCAGAGCAGCATCATGCATTACCCTGCCGTGCACCCTGTGGCTACTGGGGTAGAGGAAATCACAAGCTTGGAAGGGCATCTGACTGGAACCTCCTTGGCTAGAGGAATTGAAATGAAGGGATGCCTCACTGGCAGAAAGTAACAATGTCATCATATTCCTATCCTCCTTCCAGGCCCCACCCTTTGTTTTCCTCTTCTCTTCCTTAAAGAAAAAAAAATGCACATACAATATTTGAGAAAAAATGCAGGGTGAGGAAAAGAAAATTTAATTCCCGCTAATCTCTAGTGCAACAAAAGTCCAGAAGTGCACAATCTCTTTTTCAATGACCTCATCTAGTCTTGCCAAATGCTACCCAATGAATCACAATTAACTGGGTGCCTAATTAACTCCAGTGGAAAAAAAATCAGGCATCGTATGGTGCATAATTCAAATCCACATGAAATCCTCAAAAGGGAACCCAAAGACTCAACATTTTTAAAAGGATACATTTCTACTTAGGTCTTATGTTAAAGATTTGCTTAAAAATTTGAACAAATAAACTGATATCAAGAGTAAAATGTGTCTCTGTCACCAGAAGCAGCAGGAAAGCAGAACTCAAACAGTGATATTACAGGTAAGTAAGCATCAGGGAAAATAGGCTGTGTATTACAACCTCCTGTGGACAAAGAATATTCCATGGTATGGAATTCCTTAGTAGAGGATCAGGATCAGTATAGGATCCTGGAATAGTATAGATTTACTCTACTTAAGTGACCACATCAGTCATCAGATAGATAGATGTTCAAAGTGACGTCGGGTATTTTAAGGAGAAGAGGGACCCAGAACAAGTAGATCTCACCATTCTTTCCTTTACAGGTGATCACAATGTGGTTCCTGTAAGATTTATAATTATGAGATAAGAAAATGAAACAAATACATACAATTAGGTGCAAACCTCTATTAAACACTACAAAAGTGTTACTGGTATTAAAAGTGAAGAAAAAAAATCAGTGAGGTCTACAATTCTTGGGGGAGACACAATAGAAGTGGAAATTGAGAAGAATCTGGAAATTCTAACAGTATATTACTGAGGAAAATTTGGGCCAAAGATTTTCATGTATGAGAAAGCTCATGAGCAAGGACATATAAATGGGAATGAGCAAATTATAAGTAGGATACAGTAAAAAAACAGGCACACAAAAAGGAGAATTTTGTAATATTAGGATAAGCCAGTCAATGAGACAGTTGGAATAAAGTTCTCTAATTTACACTTTATTCAGTGGGTTCTCTGAGGCCATTTACTAATACTAGCAATATTAGTACTAATAACAAGTTTTTTATTTATTGAGTAATCCTTAAAGGGTAGTAGGCACTGTCTAAGCATTTTATATGCATTACTTCCTAAAATTTTCACAGCAACTCATATGGCAGGGATCATTACTGGTTCCATATTAAGATGAAGCATTAAAAAGTCAAAGAATTTCAGATATACAGACGGCTAACAGACACATGAAAAGATGCTCAACATCACTCATCATCAGGGAAATACATATCAAAACCACCATGAGATTGTACCTCACACCAGTCAGAATGGCTCACATTAACAACTCAGGCAACAACAGATGTTGTGAAGATACAGGGAAGGGGGAACCCACTTACACTGTTCATGGGAATGCAAACTGGTACAGCAACTCTGGAAAATAGTATGGGGTTTCCTCAAAAAGTTAAAAACAACTATGCTATGACAAGGAATTGCACTATGAGGTATTTACTGAAAGGATACAAAAATATTGATGCACCCCAATGTTTATAGCAGCATTATCAACAACAGCCAAATTATGGAAAAAGCCTAAAATTCCACTAACAGAGAAATGGATACAGAAGATGTAGTACACACACACACACACACACACACACACACACACACGGAATATTACTTGGTGATCAAAAAGAATGAAACCTTGCCATTTGAGACAAGGCGGATGGGGCCAGACAGTGTTACACTAAGTGAAATAAGTCAGTCAGAGAAAGACAAATACCATATGATTTCACTCATATGTGGAATTTAAGAAAGAAAACAGATGAACACATGGAGAAGGTAAAAGGAGAAAGAGAGAGAGAGAAGCAAAACCATGAGACTTTTTTTGAGTTTATTTTTTTCTGAGAAAAAGACTCAGAGAACACAAGTGGTAGAAGGACAGAGGGAGAGACAGAATCCCGAGTAGGTTCTGCTCTGCTGGTACAGAACCCAATGTAGGGCTTGAACTCACAAACTGTGAGATCATGACCTGAGCTGAAACCAAGAGTTGAGATGCTTAACCAACTGAGCCACCCAGGTGCTCCAAGAGACTCTTAACTGTAGAGAACAAATTGAAGGTTGTTGGAGGGGAGTTTTTTGGGGAGGATGGGCTAAACGGGTGACAGGCATTAAGGAGGGCACTTATTGTCATGAGCACTGGGGCTTATAGGTAAGTGACAAATCACTAAATTCTGTTCTTGAAACCAATATTGCACTATATGTTAACTAGAATTTAAATAAAAACTTTTTTAAAAGCCCAAGAATTTCAGAAAATTCTCTAGGTCCATGCAGTGGAATTTGAATCAAAGATATTTCACCTTACAACCTAGGAGAGTGGGAGAGGAAATCTTGTGTTTTCCACATCAGCAGTAATTACTGAGTGCATATTAGATGCTACTGCTCTTAAGGTTACATATGAGAGACGCGTTATCGGATTTCCCAGAGCAGAGATATGCCACAATTCTTGAGTCCCTACAAGATTAAGACCATGCCAGTTGTTTCACTCATGATAACTCATCAAATATTATATACCCTTGCAAGTAGATACCCCCAACACACACACTTCACTAATTAATCTAATATACAGAAAAGCTAGATAGCCTGTATCTAAGTTGATATACACGGCAGAGCTTGGATTCATATCCAGATCAATCTCTTTCCTAAACAAAGGGTTGGCAAACTGTAGCCTGCAAGCCAAATCTGGCCCACAGCCTGCATCTGTATGGCTCATGAGCTAAGAATGATTTTTACATTTTTAAATGGTCAAAAAAAATCAAAAGAAGAATATCTCATGAGACATGAACATTATATGAAATTCTAATTACTGTGTCCCTAAATAAAATTTTACTGGAACACCGTGCACATTTGCTTAGGTAGTGTGTATGGCTGCTCTCATACTACAATAGCAGACTTATGTCATTGTGACAGACTATCTGGCCTGCAGAGCCTAAAATATCTACTATCTGGTTCTGTACAGATCAATTTTTCTGACCCTGTCCTGTAGTATGATCTTTCTACTCTATCTCCTTGTCTCTCATTGTGTTGTGCTATCCCTAAAGCACACACATCTGACAGAGTGAAGAAGAATACCACAAAAAGTAGGGAACATTTCTCCATTATTTTTAATTTCAGATTTGTAATAATTGGCATATTGAAGGCTATTTATTTTCTTCTAGGCTGTAGAGCTGCAATGCAAATGCAGAGTGACAGAAAAAAAGGTGCTATAGGAGTATTTTATGAAGATTTTTCTGGGAGAAAAAAAGTAAAGTGGATCTGAGACAAGACAACTTGGAGGATACTTGCAGTGATTCAGGCATCAGGTGTCTAAGTCTCAAGCTGCTGGGATATTTGTGGAATGATCAGCATATCCCTAATCTGAGTCATGAAACCAACTACTTCTCTAGAAGGATATTTGAGAAAAATAAAAATAAGTGGCCTGTTATTTTAAGTGTTCATTATCACTGAGAACTATGTACTTGCCTATCCAGGTTTCAAACAACTGGCCATTTACAAAGATATTTTAACCTGAACATGACAGTGCTTCAGCTATTTACATGAAGCCAGACATGAAGGGGACCATTCTCCGAAACCCTTCAAAGTCATGTGCTGCACCTCTTCTGACAGACGACTCAAACTATGCACTACAAAAGTCTCCATTCAAGTAGTCTATACCTTGGTGTTTAGAAACCACCTCTGCCTAGATTTCAAACATGAGCAATGTGGAGATATTGGAAACATTTATCAGATTTGTTTCCACTGTGTCTCATAGTCTCAAAAATTAAGGCAAAAATGGGACAAAGCTTGTATCTCATTGACGCAAGGGAATCAAAAAGCAAGGTTTGACATCTCAGGTACTAATTACCAACGGAGAGTCACAGAGTATCAGACTATGGCCTACAGCCTTTTAGGGGTAGCAACTTCTAACAACAGCGTCAACTATGTACTCAAAGAAAAACACTACTGCCTGGTATTTGAGGATCTGACTCTGAAAATCTGTTTATTTGTTTGAGTTAATGTGTCACACTGTCAAGTTTGTGTCAGCCATAAAGGTGATATGCCGCAAAGACAATCAGTTTACTAAGGTGAAAATAAATGTGTTTTCCCCTCAATTGCAGTTTGCTTAATCTCATTTTAAATTGCCTGCAGCAGACAGGAAAATGTGGGGTATAACCAGTTGTCCAGACTTGAGGACTACTATCTAAAAAATTGCACAGCCGAAGCTTTTAAGGAGGTGCTCTGTAATGTTGTGTGTGTGTGTGTGTGTGTGTGTGTGTGTGTGTTTTATTATGGGCAGTCTGTCTGGTAATTATCACCTGAGAGTAGTGGGACTGTAGTTTCTCTTTCTTTCTGTGCTAAGGAAAGTCAAGGGAAGTGTCCCATGCCCAACCCCACTTTCTGGTTCTAAGTGAAGTTTTTCTGGTGACAGCTTATACCCTAGTATCTTTGTGGGTTTGAGAGCCCAAATGTCCTTCCCCACCAGGTCATCAGTTTTCATTTCAAGGCTCCTATTGTGCAGAGTCAAAAGAGCAACCTCCATAGAGGTTGACAGGAAGAAGTGAAAGGGATTTTAGAAGAAAGGGACCATGGTCTTACATTTATTTGAACAGAGACAGGGATAAAATGTTAGGCAGCATCAAACAAATACACTTTAACAGGACTTCACCATCTGGCCCACTTATCCTTGGGGGCAGATTGAAAGGGATTTGGGAAGTCACCTTTGCCTAAATTTATACACAGATTGAATAAGTAATATTTCCTATATATAGGTAGGATATTTTGTCAAATATTTACAGATGCTATGATTAATAAAAAAGAATTTTATTTAAAAAGGTTAATAATTTTTGTCTTCATGTGTTTTTCTTTTTTTAACAAACAGTAACTAATGAAGCGTGACCATAGGACTTTGGAGGTCTGAGGTAAGTTTTGGTATTTTAAAAAGGTACTTATACTCAAAAACCTTGAGAATCATGTGCCTGAGACTTTAGGGGAAAAAAATATCGCAAAGATCAGAGGAAAAAAATATTATTCCATGGTTAGTGATGCAAAGAGCATATGGAATTTGTCATCTAAACTAGTTAAGCTTCTATAGTGCATTATTAACCAGATGGTTTCAGAAAAGAGATGATCAGTGTGAACCAGCATAAATTTACTATAAACAAACAAATCTGATTTCCCTTGACAAAAGGGTTACTACACTGGTTGGCCAATAAAGTGTTGTAGACGTTCTTTATCTAGATTTCAATAAAACAGATGACAAAGACTCCCATGATATTTCTGTGGGCAAAAGGATAATGTGGACTACATAGTAATATGGGGTATCAGTTGGAACACTTGGCGAATGAGAGAAATGTAATGCCAATTGGCTAAAGCTGAAGAGTTCATGTTATGGCTTATGCAATGGAAAAGTCTAGACCTGGCTTTGAATCTAGAACAGCTGGGTGAGGGTTTGGTCTCTTCCTCTTTATCTCTTGGCTCCACTTTCATCTGTCACTTGAATGCTTAGCTAGGCCCTCTCTCCATATGGTGACTCCTAGCAATTCCAATCTTAAGTCCTCCCAATTTCAATTTCAGCAAGAGAGTCTATTTTTTCCAACAATTCCACAAAAGGTCAAGAATTTAATCTCACTAGAATGACTTAGATTATGTGCCCAATTCTGTAGGCAGCAGTAGTCAATATTCTCACTGGCCAAATTTGGTCATAGGATACTCTGGGAACCAAGGATAGACTGAGCTCAACATTTATATCAAAATCATAGGAAGTGAGAATGGCAGAAGAATGTTTCCTCAAGAAACATTTATTTCCAGAGGAAGGAGAAATAAATGTTATATAGCACAAACAACAAATGTCTACTACTTATGATTATATATTAAAAGATTTTATAAATGTATCAGTGTATCAAGTTAGAGTGTATCAACTTAGAGAACTCTTTGATGCACTCTTGGGCCTTTATGTTTGGTCTTACATTTTACTGAAGTCACTGAATGATATTTATGACATTTTCAGCTGATACAAAAGTTTACTTATTATGTCGCATGCCTTAATTATGATTCAAAAATGACCTTGATATATTAGAACCATGGACTAAAAACTAAGATGATGGAATTTTACATTCGTAAGTGAAAGGTTCTGTGTTGATGTTTAAAAATGGCTTATGTATCTTGGCCTTTTGGCTAAGATCAAGTGTGAAAATGACTTATGTAAGTTCAGGGTATGGAAAGTTAATGTGACAGAAGTTCATTTGAAAAAAAAAAACTCACAAGTTGCCACAAGCTTAAAGGGAGCCAGCTAAAGCAATATTTTGGCTGCAGTATAATGTAGTATTCAGATCAAGATCAGTAATGGTTTCTCTTTTTCCTCAGGTCAGTCGGATCCAAAATGTATGTAGCATCCTGGATATTCTGTTTTGGTTTGGGGTGATTTCCTTTTTCATGCTTAACACAATTCAAAATTATGTATTTGTGCTGTTCTTTGATTCATGTTTACCTCCCTCTTCTTAAAAATATTTTTTTAAGGGCAGAGTCAAGTGATGTGTGTGTGTGTGTGTGTGTGTGTGTTACCATTGACTCACTATATGGTAGCATCAATAAATATGTTTTCTAAGAAAAAAAGAAACTTGAAACTGTCCTGAAGAAGATGAGGAAAATGGAAGATAATTTGAGAAGTCGCTCATGAAAAAAAAAAAAAAAAAGAGAGAGGGAGATGAAGGAACAGACATGCTGAGCTTGAAGAAAGATACTGATATATTACAGTGCCTGTCTTCAAAGTTTTGAAAGGCCTGTAGATGAGCAAGTGGTGCTCATAGAACAGTGCCCCTCTTTTTCTTTAACCATTCAAACTGAACTTAGATGAACATCTCTTCAGAATATTGTACAAGGAGTTTCAATTGGGTTGGAGGAGAAATGAATTAGCTTGTAAGGTTCCTTGCAATTTTGATACGATAAGATAGTCTATTTCTGCAAATACTACCAAATTCCTGGGAACTTCATTCAGTGCCTTGTCCAGTCATTTCAAATTAGTACCATTCTTGGGAGACAGGGCTGTACTGAACCACACAAAAATCAGAAACTCGTATCTGACTGTGACTAAGTCTTTAAATGAGGGCAGGTTTGCCTGCAACGATATACAATAGAGCTTTATTCTCTTAAATACGTAGGAATGAGGCAATCACAACTTGGGCCCATATGGAAAAGAAGCATCAGGTTGATATATAGTGCATACAAGTAAAATTCCTGCTTCATTTTTCTTCCTCTCTCTGTCTTTCCAAAGAACAGAGTTTTGAAACACCTTTTGAAATAAGTGAGCCATTTTCTGGCATTTGGAGAACTTTTTCATGTATCTATATATTTTTAAATTACGTGGCTTGAAGTAATTATTTATATAACTAGTTTTATATTTGCATATGGACTGAAGTATATGTAAGTGTATATGTAAATGTAAATGTTAAATTGTTTATACTGTGAAAAGAACTAGACTTTCGTGTGTTCTATATTTTCTAACGAAGATAAGTGATCTTTCATTCAAATTTCTCTCACATTTGAAGGGCTACATATTTTCTTCTTTAAAAATCCAGATTAAGTATCTCCTACTCACGTCAAGGCTGATCACATTTAGGTTTCTAACTCAATTTTACTCTACTGTATTATTATTATTTTTTGAAAATGTAAATCCAGTTTCCTGGGTAGCATTATGTGCCCAACGCTGTGCTATAATTGTTGAAAGTGATGGTAGGAATTCCATTTGGCCACAAGCAATGACAGGCAACTAGTGTGGTGTCCTCCTGCGTAAACCATGGAGAGTGCAACACAGTCCTGAGCACATAATGGTTGTTTAATACTTAAAATCAAACAAGCTTTTGGGGGGAAAAATGATCCTCTTTTCCTGATAATTTTCATCATTTCTTCAAATGCATCTGTGGGAGCCCCTGGGGTTTGAAGTCAGTGCTTAGATTTTTTAAAAAGTGTTTTTACAAAGGAATTCATCTATAATCAAAGCAGCAATAATGAGTCAACCTGGGAAACATGATAATTTCTCCTAAGGGTTAAATTGTTTCAAATCAGAAGTCAAAATTATATTTATACTAATGACAACCTTAAAAATGTAACACAGCATCCAATTTTTGCATAAAAATTACACATTTTAAATACCAAAAGCTTGATGTGAATTTTACACTCTGTTTATGTTAAACCAAAAAAGTGAACTTAAAAGTAATCATGTAAATTGAATGATAATAAGAGTTCCTTTATATTTTTAGACTACTTCAAATGAATAATTTAAAAGGCATCAAGCAAAATATTTTATTAACATAAAGTTAATGGTATATTTTTATAGTACCTGATTTTCAAAAATTTGCACTAAGACATTATCATAATCAGCTCATGTCAGTTGTGTGCCATTTTACATACACTATTTTTGAATAAAGTTAATGCACTCATTGGCACAGAGGCTCAGTTTAAATCTCATTCCTGAACTATCACTGCTAGCCTTATTAAAATACTTTTAATTTGCCAACTTCTATGTAAATCTGAGGTGAAGATGGCTTTACCCATTGAAATGTAATTTCTATCAGCAGTGTTTCTGACTGTATAACAAGGTCACATAAAAAAAAATCGAGTCGTTTTTGTTAAAATAGGAGGGAAATCATAAGAATCAGCAGGTTACCCACCATGAAATGGAGCAGAAAGTATTTTTACTCAGAAATTACATCATGATACAAATAAAACTTTATGGCGGTTACTCTCCTATAAATTAGGTATTTATTCCTTTCCCATTAATGTGCTTTTTCTCAATATGTTGGATTATATTGGAATATAAATCTGTAAATTACATGTGCCAAAGAAAATTGGCCTATTTTCAAATTTGAATTTTCATATATAACAATTTTATAGTAGATTATATTTTTCATACAAATTGCTCAGTAATTTCTCTTTTATATATTAAAAAAAGAGTGGAATAAATAGCCTTTGACACTGCAAACTTTTCTGCCCTCCTAATTAACATTTGACATATACTACTATAATTTTACTCATCTTATGGTAAAAGAAAAAAGATGCTTAAGGTATAAAGTCAGTTTGGAATTTAATTTATGACATTAGTCCCTTTCTCTTTAAATTAGTTAGCTTGGCAAGTTTCACGATCAAACAATTCATTTCCTGAGTGTATCTCATAAAGATATCACAATCCTCACCTATCTCACTGGATAAGCACCAGGTCTATTTGAGTACCCAGGTAAAAAAGGACTGTCTTACTGGAGAATTCTAAACATCCTTGGGGTCAACTGGTACTTAAATTATATATATATATATATATATATATATATATATATATATACACACACACATATATACACACACACACATATATATATATATATATGTATGTATATATACATACATATATATGTATATATACATACATACATATATATATATAAGTGTGTGTGTGTATATATGTGTATTATATATATATAATTTGTTTTTTCCTTTCTTTTATGTCTTATATTCAGTGCTAGATTAAGTGTCATATTTCATCCGTGATTTACCACAGCAAGCCTCAGTGGTATTTTGTATCTGAATCAAAGGCCTAGAATAGTCCTTTAGAAGCTTTTAAATAAATAAACGGACATGGGGAAAAGATATATTTTTTTAATTGCTCCTGAGAATTTCCTTAAACTCCCATTGGTTGTCCATCAACAAAGAACATTTTTTTCTGTTTCTCTTGATGTTTTAAACTTTCTGTGTTCTTAGTTTTGTGTGTGTGTGTGTGTGTGTGTGTGTGTGTGTGTGTGTTTCCCATCCAGTGTACGTGTTTTAGTCTAATGGTGTTTTGAGTGTCCAGGTACTGCTGTGATAAGTGCCACAGAAATACTTATGTAGAAAGACAGATTACTCCAAACTGGCTTCCATTCTCCTTTTTCCAAACAAAACTTCTAGTGATGGGGAAAAAATGCCACTAGTTTATAAAAATCAATGGTGTTTTTGTCTGTATAAGGGTATAGGATTATGTCAAAAGGACTGATATAATCAATACCCGACTCCTAAAAGATGGAGTCTTTTCTTTAGAAGAAAAACAGTTTTTTGTTTGTTTGTTTATTTGTTTTTTCAAATGCCTCAGAAGCATGGCATGTCTTTGGGAATTTCACCTACATAAGTTGTAAGTGATTGGGTCCTTTTACTAGGTTTAGAGCTAAGCTTCCAAGGAATTAAAAGTGAATAAATTTCTCAAACACTATAAAAATAATACATACACAGCAATAAATGAAGTAACATAACCAGTGGATGAGTGACTACAGACTCAGGGTTGTAGGAACAAACTTGGCATGTTTAATTACCCTTATCAAAAGACTTGGAACTTTGATAATATACTTTGTAAAATTGCTGTAACATTTGAGAATATTCTGAATTAAAAATTCCAATTGATGATGTGTCAAAATAAAATCTAAAAAACTGATGAGGGTGAATATGGTGTCCCGGGAGCTTTCCTTCAGTACTTCAGTGTGTTTATAATCACCCAGTAAACATTTGAAGACCCAACATGTTCAAATGATTTATTTAAAAACAGAAACAAAGCAAGAGAAATGTAGTATGTTCAGTCCACTGGCCTACTTCAAAGATTCTATGACAAGGGAACACTTTGTGATGGAAATTCTTTTCCTCTGGGATTTCCCATTGCCACTCGATATTCAAGACACTTTTCTCAGATTTTTCCTGGCACAGTATAGCTTTCTCTTGTAAAAAGACCAGACAATTGTTTAAAAAAGAGAGAAGATGATCGAAATCATTACCGAGTTTTAGTTTTGCAGGAACCATGTCACCTTGGGAAGCAAATGCTCTATGTTGTAGTGATCCACATAGTAGTCAGTTGCTTTGCATGTTTGTGTGCTTTGAACCAAAGAGGAGGATTTTAATTAATACCAGGTTCTATCTTGCTTATTTCTATTAACCACAGACTATTTATGAAACTGCTGAAAAGCCAACTTGTCCCTGGAATACATCTAGTCTTCCCAACTGGATTTTAACTGGACTATATCCAAACTTACTTTCCTGACTCTCAGTGTATTTTCATCACTTCATTATTATGCTGATGTATTCAGACCATGTGACAGTCATTTGTTACCTGTCCTGACTCTTCTATTAGACTATGAGCCTTGAATTACTGTAGTCTTCTGTTGTACACCTTGTTACTCTGAACCACTCACTGGCCCCAGGCCTCATTGGTTATTTTTATGACGGTAGGATTTGAAGATGCTATCCTTTTTCCTCAGAGCCATTTTCCTCCCTTATTCACCTGGAAGTTCTGATTACTTCCTCTAAGAATTTGCCCCAGTCCCACCCCATCCTAGACAATATAGCAAGATGTGATGTTTCCTGGTGTGTGCCATGGCAGCACTTTGCACATACCTTCTATTCAGCAAACATCACATAATAATCTGAATTGTTCTCTCTCCTCCATTCCTTAAGCATGATGTTTCTACATCGTTGTGACCCAAATATTTAGCAGAGTTCTTGGCATAAAAATACCACTTCATAAGTGCTTGTTGCTTGCAATTGTATCTTTTACATTGCCTCCCACAAATTATTTGTTTTGAACAGATACTAAATGAGACCGGCTAAACAGAATGATATACTTTCCTAAGATTATCTCTCCAGTTGTAGAGTAAACATCATGGAATAAATATATTGGGTGTCTGTCCAATTTATAACAATCTCTCCTTCTCTGTTCTGCCCTTGGCCTTATATGATGGACTCAAGGTAAGGTATGTAGCCCAAGCTGGATCAATGAGAATTTCATTTCCAAAAATGAGGATGGGGAAAGAGAAATTAGAAGTTTTCATTGAGATTCTGCCTTTGGGTGACTGGACTTGAAGCATATAACTCTGATCCACCAACAACTATATTCAGGCAGACTGAGGAGAATATGGGAGCTATTTCAGAGAGACATTTAAAGAAGAAGGGAAAAGAAATGTAAAGGGAAAAATCTAGACAGTCTTCCTGCTCATGGTTCTGGACCTATTTTAGGGGACTGGCAACACTGATTTCCTTGAGTGTTGTGAGATATCCCTGTATCGTTATAATGAACTCTCTCCGTTCTATCTAGTTCAATTTGATTTGTTACTTATGACAAAAATATTACTAAATGTTTCAGGAGAAAAAAAAGGTGTTTTTGTGCATACAGAGTATTTTGGGGAAGACGATTGTCAGTGTAATGCTTTTTACACCTTTCACTGCCTGTTTTAGTGGTCTATAGCTGCTGTTCATTATCTTATATTTCTGGAGGTCAAACATCTGACACAGGTCTCAATGGGCTAAAATCATGGTATTACTGAGGCTCTACTCCTTTCTGGAGACTCCAGGGAAGAAGACTTTAACTTGTCTTTTATAGCTCCTAAAGAGTGCCCACATTCCTTGGCTGATAGTTTCCCTCCTCCATCTTCAAAGGCAGCAACAATAGGTTGAGTCTTACTCATATCACATCACATCACTTTGTTGTCTTCTTCTGCCCCCATCTTCCATTTTTGATGACTATGTCTTAACACTGGGCCAACCCAGAGAACTCAGAATACTCTCCCTATCTCAAAGTCCTTAACTTAAAAAAACCTGCCGAGTTCCTTTTGCTATGTAAGGGAATATAGTCACAGGTTCTGGGGATTAGGATATGGGCTTTTTCTTTTTCTCCCCCCCTATCTTTTTTTTAGGGGGAGACATTATCCTACATACCACACTTCCTCTTAATCCCCAAAGCATTTGATGGTGTATGATGTTACTATTTGCATTGCTGTATACCCCCAACTCCTCTCCCTGAAAAAATAAATAAAATAAAATAAAATAAAATAAAATAAAATATAAAATAACCCAACTAGAATGTGAGTTTCATAAAAGCTTGAAATTTGTCTATTTACTGCCATTTCCCCCAGTGCCTATAATAAGGCCTGGTACATGTAGGTATTCTATATATACCTGACACAAAATGAATTTAATAAGCCTCTCCATAAACCCTGGTACTTTCCCCATCATCAAGTAGGAAATAAAACAATAGCATATCAGTATATGATTTCCTACTACTTAAGATTTCACCTTGTCAGAGGCTTATAATGTCTATGTGCATTACTTTTGGGTCAGGCAGACCTAGGTTTAAATTCTGTCTCCATGGACTATTTCCTTGCATGAGGCAGAAAATGAAAAATCCCCGGTACAATTTTCCAAGTGCCAAATATTAGAACAATCACTTCACATGTATGTTCTCATTTTATTATCATAAAGCACCAGAATACCTACAATGTGGAATCATGGAAGGCTTCCCATTGGAAGTGAAATAGAATATGAGCATGTCTTTCTTCTTAGTCTGTGGTAGGCAGAATAAAGCCTGACTCCAAAGATGCCAATGCCCTAATCCCCAAATATTTCCTGAGAATATGCTAGCTTAAATGGCAAAAGGGAATTAAGGTTGTAGATGTAATTAAGGGTCTTAAACGGCTGACCTTCAGAGAAGGAGATTATTCTGGATTACCCAGGTGGGACCGATATAATCACAAAAGTCCTTAAAGGTACAAGAGGAAAGCCAAAAAAGAAAAAAGAGAGAGAGAGAGAGAGAGAGAGAGAGAGAGAGAGAGAGAGAGAAAGATGTTACAGTAAAGGAAAGTAGGAGAAATGCAACATTGCTGACTTTGAAGATCGAGGAAGGAGACCAAAAGTGAAGAGACTGTGTAGAGTTTCTTTAAGATGGAAAAGGAAAGGCAATGGATTCACACCCTAGAGATTGTAGAAAGGAAAGTAGTCACGCCAACACCTGATTTTACCTCAGTGAGACCCACACTGGGACTTCTAACCTACATATCTGTTAGAGAATAAATTTAAGTCACTAAGTTTGTGGTAACTTGTTACAGCAGCAAAGAGAGAACTAATACTAACCATTTCTAATTTCCCCCTGAGCACATCTCACTACATTATGCACCTTAAAAAGGTAACCCCTTTTATTTTAGGTAAAATCAAACTCTAATATAATTTTCTTTGGAACAACCATTGCTAGACTCCCTTTCTCTCCTTTTTTGTGACTCATAAGATAAGGAGTAGTTAGAATGTAACTTTTTCATCACCAGCCTCTCCTCTATGAATTAAAAACCTACTCTTCTAATATTTTGGCTTCACAGTTCTCTCAAAATTCATAATATATATTAGTTCAATTCCTTTCTCTTCCAGGAACTAATACAAAGGTCTCAATTTAGGCTCAGAACATTAAATACAGTGTAGCAGAAGGTGGGGTAAGGGTTGCTAGAATATTGATTGCATAAAGGTATATGCTACTTATATATCTTCCCCTTATCATGCTTCTTTCCTGGGAAAATGAGGAAAAGTGTCTCTCTTCTCCCTAAAAGTTCCTTAGTGTTAATATCTATAATAGTAGTCTTTGACAATTTATTTCCTCTTATTTATCTGAATCTGCTATCTCTCTCTGTCTCCTTTTTTTCCCCACTATTACTGTTAGCCTCTTCCTACTCCAGGCTTGGGTACCCAGCCTCCCTGGTAAAGTGAAGAACAACCTTGCCTGAAAAGTCACTGATGTTTCAGGACTATGGACAGTGGTATCCTTTTCTCAGGAAACCAAAACTACTATTATTTGTAAAAACTATTTCGAGATTAATTTCTAAATTCTAATTCTTTTCTTCAAACTTCCTTTCTTTATACGTGTACTGATCCCTCAAACTGGCTCATCTCTGGCTTTAACACCTTCATTACTAATTGATCAATTGTTTGAAGATTCTCGTTAGCACAACATTGTTTAATCCTTAATATTTTGATTTGTCCTCCTGTCAGGCTTATTTCTTTTTTTTTTTTTAATTTTTTTTTTCAACGTTTATTTATTTTTGGGACAGAGAGACACAGAGCATGAACGGGGGAGGGGCAGAGAGAGGGAGACACAGAATCGGAAACAGGCTCCAGGCTCCGAGCCATCAGCCCAGAGCCTGACGCGGGGCTCGAACTCCCGGACCGCGAGATCGTGACCTGGCTGAAGTCGGACGCTTAACCGACTGCGCCACCCAGGCGTCCCCAGGCTTATTTCTTAATATCTTTTTTTCTACACTTCTTCATTGCTTTGTCCTCAAAGAATTACAGAGAGTATGTGTGGACTGCAAATTCATGCTATTCAGTCTCAGTTCAGCCACATCTGTAGTCATTTGTATCATTTTGTTAAAACATATAAAATTTTTACACATAAAAATAAAGTGTATACATACACATAAACACACACATGTACACACACAAAATGGTCAAATTATAAGCAGTGCATAAAGTTTGACAAAACTGATTTTTTAATTTCAAATAATATTTCCAGTAGAGTTTTAAAAAAATCTTTCCATTGCCCTCAAATTAGCAATCTGACATTTGTATTACCTCCATGCATAAATTATTTGATTTCTATCTACTGGATAAGTTAGGTGATCACAAGGAAGGAATTCATTCAATTTTTCTTCTTACTCCTTTATGGTTTCTCTATTTTTCTTCTCATATCCATTTTTGTGTGTGTGTGTGATCTCAGAAAATTTCACTAGCTTCAAATCCAACAAGGCCTATCTACACTTTTGATTCTAAAGCCCTAAAATCTCATCTGGGATGTTGGTCTTCATTATTCTTCATATCCACCTTCACTTCTTGACTAAGCCCTTGATTTCTGCCTTCAAAACTACACAGATCTTCCTTTAAAAAAAATAACATTGCTCTTAACACTGTTACTGCATACTAGACTATCTGCCAACTTAAGGGGAAACTAATTCTATCTTCTCCTTTCTTAATCCCACCTAAGAGGGTTTCAGCCCTCAAATTTTAACAACAACAACAACAGCAACAAAAACATTATCTGAAAGTTATTGGAGCTTCTTTAATCAACAGATTTGATGGCATTTTTCCTTTCAGAGTCATCCCTACCCTTGCCACTTCCACAGCAGTTTTCAATGCATATCTATTCCACAGTCCTATCTACTTTCTCTTTTTCCTCTCTACTCTTTGACTCCTCTAGCTGAGAAGGCACTCAGTTTGATCTCCCAGGTGAGATGGTCTCCACATCTTTGCTCTTCTGTTATTACAGTGCTTTCTTCGTGTCTATTCCTAGCCTTTCTTCATAGCTCCATACTAATTTTCCCTTTCAAATTTCTGTGTTTTCTCAGTGTGGAATTGAAAGTTTAGAGTTTACTTTTGTCTATAAGGTCATTTATCCATTATATTTTATCTCTCAAATGTTTCTTATGCCTCTCCTCTCTTTTAAAATATTAAAATAATGAGTGGAATAGGCCTGTCAAAAGTGTACTCAAGAATTGATACTTTTATATCAGACATTGTTATCTTGTTGGGACTCTACTTTGCATATTAGCATATTAAAGGTTTTGGAAAGACCTTCATTTAATAAACCTGTTTAAAAAAGTTTAAACCAATGTTCCCATATTGATTTGATCTTCTAAACATTTTGTTCACCATTTTTAATAACATTCTCTTGAACACACAGGGAAATGTCTCCTTAACAGAACAGGCATTTCCTTCAGAGTCTGACAAACATGTTCAAATCCTGATTTTACCGCTTGTTAGCTCTGTAGGCAAGCTACTTACCCTCTCTGAGCTTCAACTTCATCAGAATTAATAACTATTTTGAAGCTATATTTTGACCATTAGAGAATGTATATAATAAATTTCACATGATATCTAGCACATTATAAGTGCACCATAAATGTTAGTAACATCAATGCCACTATTATCATTGTTTTATAGTCATTTATATATGAACCCTATATATGCTGCACTATAACACACTCTGAAGTCTCAATTACTAATATTACTGGTAGAATGTCTCATACATAGTTATGAGATACAGGAAAACAACAAGCTATTTAAACTATTCTCTGCTATGTCATATCATATAATGACCTAATCTGAATTGAGAAGGTGAAATTTCTCCGCCAATAAATTAAAATTCAAGCCTGTGTATAAAAACCACACTGATTTTTCAGTGGAAGAACTCCCATAGTTAATAGATGGTTTATAACTAGTTGGGGGAAAATGCAAATTTTAAAATTATTATTTCATTTTATTTATTATTATTATTATTTTCACCGTTAACTGCTATTTTCAAAATAGTTATTTAAATTAATTAATTGTCCTCTCTTTTATTGTATACTACTGTGTTTGATATTATTAAAGTGGTATGCATCCATGGACACAGAAGCATAGAGTGTCTTCTATGCCATCTAACAACACTTAAGACATTGTGATAGTGTAATGATGCAAACATCTCCAACACAAACATAGACATTCTGAGTTCTTTTTGATTCCTATGTTGGTTTAGCTAATAGAACCTCTATTGTTTAGTTATCTATAATATAAACTAAAGGTAGTAAAGGAGTACCACATTCTAGAAGCAAACAGTACAATAAGTAACAACATAGTAAACATAGCAACATACTAAAATAAATAAGCTAACAGAAAGCATCATCATATCCAAGTCTGAATTCAAATGGTCAAATTTGTTTGAACAAAAACGGTCAAGCAAGTTTTTCTGAAGGTAATTGAAAATAATAGTTTACACTAATATATCATTTTTCAATGTGCTGGTATATCAGCCCCTAACTTTCATCTTTTTTTTTTTAACTTATAAAAAGTTTATTGACTTAGTGGGCTGACATAGGCTGACACGCTGGTTATGATGACAGCCCAACCAGCTTCCTCTTCTTAATGAAACTCCCTCAGCAGCAATCACTAGGTCAAGGAAGCAATAATCAGGCCATTACCTATGCCCCAGCAAGACTGCCTCAAAATAAAATAAACACACACACACACACACACACACACACACACCTTACCTCTACTGTTCTTTCTGCTTGGAATGCTCTTTTCTGAGAGGCATCATAGAGTTTTGATTAAAAGCTGAGATTTGAGTTCAAATTCTGCTTCTGACATTTACAAGCTCTGACCATGAACAAATCACTTAATCTTACTTAATCTCTGTATGTTTCAGATTCTTGTTCTGTAAAACTAATTAATAATACTCCATACCTCACAAAGTTACTTTAAAGATTAAGTGAATTGGTATATGTAATGCCTTTAGAGCAATATCTACATAGGGCAGCACCATATGTGTTTGCTCCTATCATCATACTTATTATCATCATCATCATAATCATCATCAACATCATCTTTGCAGGATGAGCTCTTTCACATCCTGCAGGTCTTGGTTCAAATTTTTCCTCCCCAGAGAGACCTATCAAAAGAAGCCCCCAAACCATTTTCTTTCTAGTATTTAAACCACTTTTAAAATGTATTCCTTCTCCTGTCTTCATAGAGCAGGGTCTTATTGCTTTGCCCAATGTTAAATTTCTAGTGCCTAATGGAGAACCTTGCACATTGTAGGTACCCAGTAAATACTGAACTCGTGACCATTGGTATGGCCTTGTGTAAAGGCCTCTACCTAATAGTGTCTAAACCAGTGCAAGTGGCTCTTTTTAAGATTTGATCTAAATAATATACAGGTTAATATACTCATTGCTTATGAGTGACAGAAAAATTCATCAAACAATAAAACAAAATCAAGATGTGATAAACTAGATCCTCATAAAATCTAAGCTTTTAAGTTACATGAACCCTATAAGTATACCCATACAATAAATTCCCATTTAGTTCAGTTGTCTGGATTGGGTCCTTGTTCCTATCAAAGATGCTTAAATAATACAAGTGGAAGTTCTTTGTTCCAGAATTCTATTTCAACTCAGACTGAATTAGTGTATGCTGAGAAAAAAATAAAATGAAATGAAATGAAATAAAATAAAATAAAATAAAATAAAATAAAATAAAATACATAACATATTCTACTCAGCCAAACAAGGAAGTCAGTTTAGAAAACTGAAATTTGTAACCAGCATGGGTAAACAACTAAAAATGGAAGAGGAGTCAACAAGTTTCCATGGTCTCATGGGGCCTTATATTTGTCAGTTAATTAAAATGACCTGAAGTGCTGAACTTTCTTTCTCTAGGGGATATTAAAAATTTTGTATATTTCCCAAAGGAATAGCCATATTGTTTTACTCTCATTTTTGGTAGGAAAATAAGGATACAAGCAAGGCAATTAGCATTTCTGGGTTCAGAGCTTTTGAATTTTAAAGCAGACTGGCCTCCCACCAATTTCATTTTGAAGGTGAAGAAAATGAGATACAGAAAAAAAAATGCCTTGCCCAAATTTACACATAACTAGTTTAGGTCTTTCTCCTGTAAAGGCTGTATTATCTTTCACTACAAGTTCAAAAAGTAAGCTCATGATAAGATTCAGTTCAAAGTCACTAACTTAGAATGTTGTTACACCAGTTGATAAAAACAAAAACTAGTAATGGTCCAGGCACTATGATTAATCCTTTGTGAATATTCAAATAAGGACACCTCATAAAGTAGTTATCATTATTGCTCTTATGTAGATGGGGAAAGTGAGGCTTAGAGGGGTTGTGTTGAAAGTGATCACTCACTCCCAACTGTGTGGCAAACTATAATAGCCCCAAGAGCCAATTCTGGCCCACTGCCTACTTTTGTATAGCCAGAGTTAAGAACAGTTTTTACATTTTAAATTGGAAAATATATATATCATTTTATGACACTTGAAATTATATGAAATTCAAATTTCAGTGTCCATAACTAAAGTTTTATTGGAACAAAGCCACACTCCTTTGTTTAGATTTTTCTGTGGCTGCTTTCATGCTACCATAGTAGCATTGAGTAGTTACCACAGAGACCACATTGACTGCAAAGCCTAAAGTGTTGATGATCTGGCCCTTTACAGAAAGAGTTTGTAGGTCTCTGTTCTTAATCATTAGGTTATGTTGCCTGCCAAAATTAATAATGAGAAAGAAAACAGCAAAAAGCAATTGGGGTAAAAAAAAAAGTAGCAATAGGAGGAAGACAAACACGCGCCCCTCCAAAACATGGACAATTCCATTTATGAGTGAGAATCATGTTCAAGAGCAACAATCTGGTACAAAGGGAACAATCTGGCGCAAAGAAAGGAAACTCTTCACTATATTCCAGTCAAGATATCCATGTTATCCTTAAATAGGTCATAGACATTCTGTTAGGAAGTGTTTTCTCACACAGGACATCTAACAAAAGCACAAAATATTCACTTCTAATCTACATCAATGACTTACAAAGTGTGCTCTAAGGCCTCCTGGAAATACCCAAGGCCCATTCAGGGGTCTGTGAGATCAAAACTATTTTAATAATGTTATTAAGCCATTATTATCCTTTTTAAATCTCATTCACTCGTAAATTTACAGTAAAGTTTTCTAGAGGCTGCATGACGAATGATATCACAATAGACTGAATGCAGAAGTACATATTAGAATCCAGGTATCTTCTATCCAGCCACATATTAAAAGAATTACAAAAATGCCAAGCAATGACATCCTTTTGCTAATTTTTTCTGGTATAAAAACAGTGATAAAACTGTTATTTATGCCAACATATAATAGTTAATTATTTTTATATATTAATAGCTATTTTTAGATGTCTTAATTTTAAACTCTAGTAACACAAATATTGTTAGATAAAACCCAGATACATAAAAGCTCTTAACCATCTTCAAAGAGGTTGTAAGATCAAAAAATTTGAGAATCGCTAATATCCAAATTTCCTCCACCCTTCATTGTTCAACTCAAGCATGAGCATATGAATTATGTCTTTCCAACTATTCTTGACCACTGTACTAGGAGTTACCAAACCTGAATCCACATTGAAAACATCTGGAAAGCTTAATAATATCACTTTTTTGTGCTCCCACCTCTCTAGGAGTAGGATGCAGATTGTTGTTTTTGTTTTTTTTGTTTGTTTGTTTGTTTTGTTTTTTTCGCTCAGATGATTCTGGTCTACCTAGTCTTGGGCCAGTACCAGGGATACTGCAGGAGATAATACTGATGACTTATATTATGGGCTGAACTGTGTCTCTCCAAATTAACCTGCTGAAGTCCTTATCCTCCAGTACCTCAGAATGTGGTGGCTTTCAAGATAGATTTTGACTATATTTAAAGAAGTAACTGAATTAAAATGGGGTTATTAAAATGAGCCCTAACCCGATATGACTGATGTCCTCATAAAAAGAGCATATTTGGATACAAACACACAAATGGAAAAGACCATCTGATGACTTTGGAGAGGGTAAACATCTACAATTCAAGGAGAGAAGCTTCAAAAGGATCAACCCTGAGAATACCTTGATCTTTGACTTCTACCCTCTAAAACTGTAGGAAATAAATTTCTGTTGTTTAAAGCATCAAGTCTGTGGTATTTTGTTATGGCAACCCTAGAAAAGTAACAGACCCTCCTTCTCTGAAATCCTACTCTTCGAGTCTCTACTCTATTTCCTGCATAATGGTTTCTGCAAACTTTATCTTGTTATGCATTTTTCTCATTTTCTCCACTATAGGATAAGCTCCATAAGGATTGAAAGTACATCTGTTTCATCCATCACAGTACTGTTAATTCCTAATATAGTGCTTGGACATGGTAGACACTCAATACGTATTTGGTGACTAAATCTATGAATGAATATTAACATTTGCAGATTTATTTACTTAACTACTTTAGTGTTTCTAGTATGTGTGCCTCCTTTATTCAAAGAGATTACAAACTTCTGGATTGCAGAGACAGTGGCTTATCTTTCTTCTCTATTCCTTCTGTAAACTTTGTAGGTTATGTTTCTAAAGAAAACTGCTAAATGAATGACTATATGGTTGGAAAGCTAACTTTAAAGTATTTCCTGGGTGAAGGGTAATAGATAAAATGAATGTTTAATATATTTACTATCACTATTTGTGTATACCTGGTCTGACTGAACTTAAAAATAATTTAGATTTATCTGAAAAAGTCTACTGATGACTATTTGGTACCTCACGGATCTGTAGGATCTATTTGCATGTATTAATTTCCCTAAGGGTTCTTGTTTTTTAGCCTGAATACTAAGTGAGAAGGTCTGCGCATATGTACACACTCTGGAGAACTTAGGGAACCAGTAAAGAGATAGGAAGAACATCTTCATTTTGTGCATATTCTTGAATTGGTTTTAAACACCGGTACTGAGGCTTAAATGGATTAGGAAATGGTTTGGGGAAGAAAGCTCAAGGGACAGTTTTCATAAGACTTTCTTATAATGATGTTAGGCTGCCTTAAATCTGATGCATCATATTGGAGACCAAGTTATGATAGAGATGCCAACTGCACTCGAAGAGACTTATATTTCCTAGAGGATTGGTGGCTGCAGGAGAAAATCTAGAGACAGTGCCCTTGGCACCATTGGTGGCATGCTTGTGATGATGCTGTATCCACTTGGGGTTTTCCTCAAGGATTTCTATGAATATAGGTCACTCATTAGGAAGTGGTAGAACAAAGAGGAGGAAAGCAGGGGTAGGTATACCTGAATAGGAAGATCCATGAAGTCATATGAAGAATAACTGCAGAATCCTTTAAATATCAATGGAAGAGTGGTAACTTTGTGAGAGGTTGAAAAGACTTTGAATTAACAATGAAGGCAAGGTTACAGGAAATATGGATTGTTGATCACATTTTATGGACAGTCTCTGGAATTGTGGGGATATTTTGTTCCTTGTGATTTATCTCATGTAATTCTCACATCAAGCCTACATAAGTAGGTATAATGATCCAATTTCCTGTGTGTGTGTGTGTGTGTGTGTGTGTGATATAGAAACGTTCAATTGCTTAAGAAGTGGCATTATAATAAAAAGTTAGTGGCTTGACATGGGGTTAAATGTGAGTACCAGATTCAGTTCCAGCTTTGCGACTTATTAGCTGAGCTACTTGTATACTCTGTGCTTTATTTCTTCATTTACAAATGTGGATGATAACATTAGTAATACTAAAACACATATCACATAGAATTGTTGTGAATATTAAATAAGCTTATATGTGTAAATCCCTCAAACAGCTCCCGGCAAAGTATTTTTTCATTTGTTTTAATTAGTCCACATAACAAGAAAGTGGCATATTTAGGATACAAAATTCTTATCTGTCTGACCCCAGTCTGTGTTCCTAAGAATTATGATACAGTGTCAGAAACAACTTCAACAAGAATTTCTTCTACCTCTTCTTCCTCCCTCCCTCCTTCTCCTTCTTTCTATTTGTATATTTCTTTTATATTCACCTACATAGTGCTTGGCAGTAAGGTCAATGACAGCCGTGAGGTCATTGCTAAGCCATGCTTTGCTGACTAATGGAGAGCTTTTCCATTTATTTCATTCATTTATTCACTTCTCAAAAATGTAAGACACTGAGCTACCAAAAGAAATAAGTTGCAATCATTATTTTGGAACACTGTTAGTCTTCAGAAAACTCTTTTTAACATACACATAAAAACAGCAGGGGCCCCTCCCTTGCCTTCTATATATTCTTTATACCTAATGGGACGAAACACCTGACAAGACGATTTTCAGGTAATCTCTAGCTTCAATGCAATAAATGTGTAGGTACTGAACTTGAAAGCTTGTGACATTTGACAGAATATCAATGAAATAGTTATGCACAGCTACGGTTCAGACTGACTATGTAAAATTACATCACAGAAGATGAATGGCAGCATTTCAACAGCTATGAAATGATAACCTTGTTGCCTATGTTTAAGTTTGCAAGACAGAGAAAAGTAGAAAATGCCTCTTGGAACCACTTAGAAATGCAGGCAAGTTGTATTTGCAATTGCATGGATGTGACTTCCAATGAAACAGTATTAAAATAAAATAATAAGAGTAAGTAGTAAAGTGATAAAAATAGTAAGAAAATGGAATAAAATATAAGACACAACAGTTTCTCAATTTGTTAGCTTGCATGATAATCACGTTGTTACTCTTCATTGTCATATAATTCATCACTATAAAGGGTACCCTTATGCTTGGCTGGATCGGCTAGTAGAGCATGCAACTCTTGACTTCGAGGTTGTGAGTTCAAGCCCCATATTGGGTGTATAGATTACTTAAAAATAAAAAAAAATATTTTAAAAAAAAGGGAACCCCTAAAAATTGTACAATCTCAAATCTTAAAAGTGGTATAGGAAGAATATAAGCATATGAAGTTGACAGACCACGTTCCTTTAAATATTTTTTAGGTACTCAAAAAATAAATAAATAAGAAAATAAATATGAAAATAAGGGGCAAAACAGCCAGTAAATTTTCACCTAATTTTCCAAAGTTAGTAATATCAACACAAACTTCCCAAAATCCCTAGAATACTTCTTTGGATAAGTATCCTTGACTAATCATAAGTCTTTTTACTGCCATAATTGACCACATATAAACCTTAGTTTAGTTCTTCCTAAACAGTGTCAAACCAAAAAATACATATTTCTGTAAATGTATGCAAGAAAGCCAACTGTCATGACTTGAGAGGGCTCTGCTGTACACTCTGTGAAAAAGGCAGAGTTCACCTTCCCGAAAAAGGCGGGAAGGTCACTCCTAAAGAACATCAACACATAAAGTAATCATTAGGAAGTGAAAAGGTTACTGGAGGAAGATTGTCCTTGAAACTAGGGAAGATGGGCCAATGAATCTCTGCCTTAGACTATGACACTCTTCTTTCTATGTGAAATTGAGCATATTAATCCAAATAGGAATTTGAGTGTGTGTGCATGTTGTCTACTTTGTGAATCATGTGGAACAATACACTGAGAAGAGGACCATCCATGATCATCTTATTTTAGGAAGTGCCTATAAAGTTTACTGTAAGCAAATATGAGGAAGGAAAATGTTTTTTTCACCAAGCCATCACAGCTTCGGAAAAAACACAACCCCCTTTTGTTTTTGTTTTGTTTTGTTTTTTTGAAAAGGTATTTTTAAGCACGACAAAATGATTGTAGGAAAAATTAAAGATTCAAATGTATAATGTGTAATTCACTTTTGTGGGGGAAGGAATATGTGGGGATGATTACATTTCAGGATTCTTTTTATGACAATAGAGCTGTAATGAATTCTGGCCTCTACATATAGGAAAAAAGTTCAAGTTACTGGGAATTTAGCAGAAATCAAATTCTCCTTAAAAAATATGGATACTAAGGGGGCAACCAGGTGGCTCAGTCAGTTAAGTGTCCAAGTCTTGATTTAGGCTCAGGTCATGATCTCAAGGTTTGTGAGATTGAGCCCCACAACAGGCTCTGCGTTGACAACATGGAGCATGCTTGGAATTCTCCCTCTCTTTCTTTCTCTTTCACACACTCTCTCTCTGCCCCTCCCCCACTTGTGCATGTGCTCTCACCCCCCCAAATAAACAAATAAACATTTTAAAAAATATGGATACTAAGAAAACAAAATTATGCAATTTCCTTGGTATTAGCCTAGAGACATTCAATGAGTCCCTGACACTAATATCTATTGTAGGGTGTTATGACTGAGTTATCTTTCTCTCTCTTTGGTTAGTGTTTTGTGGCTGTTGTTTTGAACTTTAGGTCTTTCACTTCATCACTGCCCTGTAAACAGCTTTTGTCATGGCATTGTGAGATATGTTTACCCTCCCTGGGATAACTACTCATAAGTATATCTCTCAGATAAAGTACATAGAGGCTTATATTCACTAGTTGCTGCCGGCTTACTCCATCCAGAATTTGTTGACATACATAAAAGATGGGAGATTGAAGTTTCTGACAGGATCCTCTCCAACACTTGATATCAACCTTCTAACTTTTACAAATCTGGTGGATGTAAAAGACAGTTCATTTTTTGTTTTAATTTGCAGCTTCTGATAGTTAATGCTTTTGAGAATTTCTCCACAAATTTGAGTAAGATTTCCTCATTTGTGAATTGTTTCTTTATATTCTTTGTTCATTCTTTGATTGGTTTTATTTTCCTTGTTAGTTCTCAATAATATTTCTGTAGGTACCCAGTTACTAATATAAATATATATGAGCTAAAAGGAATCAAAATTGTTAAATCAATATTTTTGTTATTGAATAAGAATTCAGAAAGCTAAACCTTTCTCACAGAAGCCATAGAGGGCATAAGGACAGCTAGCTGTATATTTTATACCATGGAACAAGAATTTTTTTTTCTGTAAAGGTCCAGTAAGGAAATATTTTAAGCTTTGTAGGCTATGATCTCTATCACAACTACTCAACTCTGCTGTTGTAACATGAAAACAGTCATTCACAATGTACAAAGGAATGGGTATGGCGGTGTTACAATTAATCTTTATTTACATGAATAAGTGGATCAGATTTGCCCATAGGCTATTGTTTCCAAACACATGATTTAGACAGAATAAGAGTTTTTGTACTTTGTTTTGTTTAATGTGAAGTGTATACCTGTGTATATAATTCTATATTCTTCTTCTTTTTTAGAGTCATGTAGAATATGCTCACTTATACCATCATAACTGAATTATCAGCACTCACTCTGTTTTATTTGGTAGTTTAAAAGGAGTTTATCTGGCCATATATCTCTTCCCTTTTTTGTCTAATGGTACCCATGTGGTCACATTGCTATGATTAAAACTTAATGTTCCTTTTAATTTCTAATTTTATGTAGTTTTGCCCCAAAGTCAAAAATTAATATGTTTAAACCAGTACAATAAATATTCACCATTTTAGAGGGTATGACTAATGACTGCAAGCTTAAAGTTTTTACTTTCCATGATGCAATGACTTGATATTTATTATAGCTCCATTTTTCAATAATTACTTATTATTACTGAATTATATCAAGCATTATAATGTATTTGTTTAGTATTCCTAAGATTAAAATTCTGTATGTGCTTAAAGGACCCAAAGCTTATTAAAAATTTAAATACAAATTGCTAAGAGACACATTTATATATTCTCCTTTTATTTGGTGAATAACATGAAATTAGTTTATCAATAATTATTTCTAATACTATATTAGTAGGAATTTCCATTATTCTTATAATTATACATTTTAAGGCATAATGAATCATTATCAAATTTCTAAATAAAAGGAAGAAATTCATCCACATTTCCCTCTAGACTCCTAATTTTATGTCATTTGTCCATGTCTCTCCTACTAGAGTATAAAACCTTGAGGATGGACAGAGTTAAGGTGGTGGAGTAGTATGGGGACCCTCAGCTTGACTCATCCCTGAAATGCAGCTAGATCAGCATCACACCATTTTGAACACCTAGGAAATTGATGTGAGGAACAATCTGCACAATTTGAGTCAGAGAACTTGGCAGGTAGGTTGTGTGGAGAGGTGATTTGGGGGAGAAAAAAAAACACAGAGCCATAGTGGGTATGGAACTGTTTTCACAAATAGAAAAGGAGAAAGGGGTAGAGTGCAGCTCATCAGGATCACACAAGAAAAGCTCTCCCCCTGAAAGTGGCTGGAGAGAAAGAGAGAGAAGGAGTGAAAACACTCACTGGACAAGAAATCTGTTCCCCAAAACCATTGACAGGGAGAAAGGAGGGGGTTTCAATAGTGCCAGAATTCTAGAAACAGGAGTGCAGCAGAGTCTGAAGTTTTGATGCCCAGTGCATGGTGGTGCTCTGGTAAGAAAGTAAGGGTGAGTCCCCAGGAGCAGCAGGCAGTGAGGTCTGAGGGTCCATGTGCCACACAGGGAGAAGTGGTTTTCCTGCTTGGAGTGCATTTGGTAGAAGCCATATGGGGTCCCCACAGACAAAAGTCCTGGTGGACCCCAGAGAGCTGCCACAATTACTGATATTGAAACAAAAATGCCAGAGTGTGGTGAAACCTGGTTCTGGCTATGTGTTTTGATTTACCATAAACTCTGAGCCTCTATTGCTATGCAATTGTGGGAACATTTTCTGAGAGAAGCTGGCACCCAGCCATTGCTTGGTAAGACCCCCCTCAGAGAGTTGGCCATGGTCTGTGCCCCAGAGGTCTCTGATGGGTGGGGTTTTGAAAACACAGCCCCATATGAGATAAAACTCTGGAGGGAGGTGCTACCTGGCAGGCACACAGCTTGGACACAGACAGGGCAAAGGCAGGGAGCAGATAGAAGACTGACACAAAGGAGAGGCTCTTGACTGCATGTCTGTGAAGGGATGAAATTCCCGAACCAGTGACTAGAGAGCCAGGTGAAGATATTTTCACCTCTAGCATGCCTGCACATGCATGCACACACGGATTGAGCCTGGTGAGCTAAACAGTGCCACCAAGTGGAGAATTCAGCCATTACACCAAGCCCTGCCCACCTGAGCCCTCCAGGGACACCCTCCAGAAGACCAGCACAAATCCCTTCCACCTGCTTAGTCTAGAAACCATAGTGTGCTGCTAAGTTTTTTTCTAAGGAAAACTGGGTATAACTTCATTCAAGGTTTCATTCTGTTTGGTTATTCATTTGTTCATTTTCTTTGCTTCTGTTCTTGCTTATGTTGTTTTCTTTTTTCTTTCTTAAAACTTCAAAATTTTAATTTTAATTTTTTTAACTTTTTTTCCTTTCTCTCTTTTATCTATCAAACTTCTCTCAACAAGCAGACTGAAACACAGCTAGGATCTAGCTTCCTTTATTTGATCTCGTTTTGTTTTTAACTTTATTTTATTAATTTTTTTCTTCTTTCAAAAGGACAAGATGGAGGAATTTGCCTCAAAATTAACAACAAGGAGAAATGATGGCCAGGGATTTAATCAACACAGATATAACTAAGATGTATAAACTAGAATTTAAAACACGATTATAGGAATACTACCAGGGGTTGAAAAAAATAAAAACATAGAAGACACCAGAGAATCCCTATCTGCAGAGATAAGAGTGAAAATCTAGT
The DNA here is from genome assembly GCF_022079265.1 of Lynx rufus. Lineage (NCBI taxonomy): Eukaryota > Metazoa > Chordata > Mammalia > Carnivora > Felidae > Lynx > Lynx rufus. The sequence continues at coordinate 182,218,211 of NW_025814823.1, forward strand.
CCAGCTGAAATTAAAAATGCTATAACCAAGATGAAAGCTCGAATGGATACCATGATAGCAAGCATGGATGAAGCATAGCATTGAATCAGTGATATAGAAGATAATTATGGAAAATAATGAAGTATTGGGGAAAAAAGAGAGAGAGAGAGCGAAACCAAGGCAAAAGAACATGATACAAGACTTATAGAACTCAGTGACTTATTAAAGAAGAATACCAATCCTATCATAGGAGTCCAGAAAAGGAAGAGAGAGAATAAAGGACAGAAGGTTTATGTGAACAAATTGTAGCTGAAAACTTTCCTAATCTGGGGAAGGACAAAGAAATCAAAATCCAAGAAGCACGGAGAACTCCCATTTGATTCAACAAACAAAAGACCATCACCAAGGCATATCATAGTCAAATTCACAAAATACACTGAGAAGGAATCACTTTTGCACTATTGATGGAAATGCAAACTGGTATAGCCACTCTGGAAAACAGTATGAAGGTTCCCCAAAAAATTAGAAATAGAAGTACCCTATGACCTAGCAATTGCACTACTAGCCATTTATGCAAAGTATGCAAAAAGGTTGATTTCTTGAAGGGGCACATGCACCCCAATGTTTACAGGAACACTGTCAACAATAGCCAATAGTTATAAAAAAAAGTCCAAATGTCCCTTGACTGATGAACGGATAAAGAAAATGTGTGTGTGTGTGTGTGTGTGTGTGTGTGTGTGTAATGGAATATTACTCTGTGATCAAAAAGAATGAAATCTTGCCACTTGCAAAAGTGTGGATGGAACTAGAGTGTATTATGCTAAGCAAAATAAGTCAGTCAGGGAAAGACAAGTGTCATACGATTTCACTCACATGTGAAATTTAAGAAGCAAAACAGACATAGGGGAAGGGAAAGAAAAATAAGATAAAATCAGAAAAGGAGGAAAACAATAAGAGACTCTTTTTTTAATTGTTTTAATATTTTTAATTTATTTTTGAGAGAGAGAGAGAAAGAGAAAGAGCAAGAGTGAGGGAGGAGTGGAGAAGAGGAAGACACAGAATCCAAAGCAGGCTCCAGGCTCTGAGCTGTCAGCACAGTGCCCAATGCAGGGCCCAGACCTATGAACTGCAAGATTGTGACCTGAACCAAAGTCGGGAACTTAACTAACTGAGCCACCAGACACCCCAAGAGACTCTTAAATACAAAGAACAAACTGAGTGTTGCTGGAGGGGTGCTGGGTGGGGGGATGGCCTAAATGGTGATGAGCATTAAGGAGTACACTTATTATGATGAGCTTATATGTAAGTGATGGATCACTAAGTTCTACTCCTGAAATCATTATTACACTATATGTTAACTAACTTGGATTTAAATAAAATAAAATAAAATAAATAAAATAAAATAATATAAAATCTTGAGGCCAGGAGCTTTAATTGAGTAGTAATTAGGAAGTATTCTATAAGAATCTGAAATGATTGACTAAAACAAGTAGTAATGCAATTCTGTCTACTCGTGTGTCCTCATATACTAGAATTATATAGCTCTATGAACATAAATCAAGAAGCAGCGTGTCTGGGTGGATCAGTCGGTTAAGCATCTGACTCTTGATTTCGGCTCATGTTATGATCTCAAGGGCGTGAGATCAAGCACCATGTTGGGCCCTCAGCTGGGCACAGAGCCTACTTAAGATTCTCTCGCTCTCCCTCTGCCCCTCCCTCACTCTCTCTCTCTCAGAATCAATCAATCAATCAAACAAGAAGAAATACAAAGTCCTGATATAGGCATCTACTCTGATAATGTCCAACTAGGTAAACTGTTGTATCTTTAATTATCATTCAAAATGTATATGTTGAAGAAGAGAGACACATGTAACATCTATTTGTCTGCAATTCTCTTTACTTAGAATAGGAATGGGTCTATAATTTTTCTATGTAAATATAAAAAGAAATAAAAGGAGGCTAATACCCTCACTCCAGTGAATATTGGCTCTTGTGTTGGCCACACAACAAAAGTGCTAATGGACATGACATCTAGGGCTTCTCCTTTCAAATTTAAGTAATGTTCATTACTTAAAGCTAAAATTGGTTCACTCACATCCTAATAACTGTGAATTTGACCAAAATCTATAATACTTTATAAGTTCATACATACTTCATATGTGGCATACTTCATATGTCTCATAACATAAGTACTTTCCATGTTAAGCTGGAGTACTTGACATAAAAGACCAATGAGCCTAAAGCTTAGGGAAATAGACATACTTTACTTAAAAGAGAGGGAGGGCATTTCTGTTCTACTTCCTGCTCACAAGATGAAAACGATGTGGAAAACATGCCCTTCAAGGGAATTCATCTTATCTTCTCCACCAGATAGACGTTTCAGATAGACTAAATTAGGTATTGTCCATTATCATACAGATAATGTTCATGGTATCCCCCAGTTCTTGTATTTCTATGAAAAACAATAAAACAACTGGCAGGGATTTTTTTAATTGGCTAAACAATGGGGAGTTATGTATAAACAAAATCCTCTTACTAAGCAGTTAATTTTAAAATATCAGTATTGTATGGAGTATATCCAGATCTTTAGCTTTATTTTCTGTCCTCTCATAAATGTTCTTTTTCCTCTAAACCCAGCGTTGACAAACTTTTTTCCCAAAAATGCCAGGTAGTAAATATTTTAGGCTTTGCAATTCATAGATCTCTGTCTCAGTTACTCAATTTTGCCATTGTAGCATGAAAACAAAGACAAGAGATACATAAGATAGCATAGTGGACACTGAAATTCCATGTAATTGCCATGAGTCAAAATTTTTTTTCTTTTAATTTTTTTCCAAACATTTAAAAATGTAAAAATATTCTTAGTTCATGGGCTATACAAAAAATAGGTAACAAGCCAGATTTGGCCTATGGAATGTTTGCCATCCTCTGTTCTAGATTGTACTTTCTGTGTGTTATACCATATGATCCTTTTATTTTAGTTAACTGCTGCTGCCAGTCTCCATTCTAATCCTGAAGATAATAAATGCTTTCCCTTCTCTTCTTTCTCTCTCTCGCCTTTTCTGTTTTTTTCTCTCTCTCCAGTACTTCCTTCCTTCTCTTTCACCCTCCCACCTACTCTCCCTCCCTCTGATTTGTTGGCTACTGTGGCAATACTAACCTACACCATGTTCCATTGCCCCATAGTCTATTTCTTTTCCTGACTCTTTCCAAATAGTGCAAAAAAACTATTCATTCACAGTCAGGAAATCAACATTTTGGAGGGAAAAGTCTAACTTCCAAGCAGTATTTCCAGAATACAAACCTCCAGGGAAAAGTGTGTTCCCTCTATAGTGCTTTCTGCTCCTTTGATTTAAAACATCTCCAGCCACACATAGGCAATACTTCAAACAGAATCTGCTGGATATCGTACACTTTCATATCTAACCCTGCACAGTCCACTTCATGTAGGTTACACGAGGTTACATAGGAGAAGATAGGAAAGCTGATGGAGAATTAAAGATGATGGCAACTTTCACATGACAGGGAATTTTAAAAATCACAACCTCTTCTAAAATTACCAATACGGACATTGGGATCTGATTAATTCCACAAACAAAAATTAGTCAGAAAACCATGCAGGAAATATATGCAGCTCAACTCACCAATCTGCAGATGAGAGTCCACAGGCACTTCCATTTGTATGAAAGAACTTGTTCTCTTTAAAACCTTAGAATAAAAGTCTCTTTTTCTTTTCCTTCTCTACCTTGACAACTTCTGTGTGGCATTGGAAGCATGTGCCTTATTGAGCTGAAATGGCGAGAATTAGCTTACCTATTAGAAGTTGCATAGACTTTATGTTTTTGAAGTTAAAACATGATTTAAAAATTAAATCTTTAGATCTTATATTTAAAATACTTTCTCAAATTTCTTACTAATTGACAAACAAGTTGTTTTATCTTCTTGCACTCCCACTTTACCATTTCCTACTTTTTTTGAATAATATGTTTAACTTCTAAAATATCACACATCAAAGCTACAGTCTTTTTTTTTTCTTCTTTCCTTTATTTCTCTTTTTTTGGGGGTAGGAGGAGATGGGCAGAAAATCCTCTGTGATTTCTTGTAATTTATTCACAGGCCATTTTAGGATCTTCTGAGTAGCCAGAGTACAGTTCTTTAAACGTTTTTTACAAAAGTTCATAGAAAATGACATGCTTTTCATTGTTTGATTTTTATATCCACCTAAATCTCCACATTTCATAAAGTTCACCAGTTTAAAAGTTGTGCTAACACTGTGTACAAGGGGTTAAATTGATAATAAATGCACCTCATATACATCTGTTATTTGTGTTGTTTAGTCACCATTCACTCTAATTCAGGAAATAATCTCTCATCATCATTAAGGGATCTTCTCATCTAGCACTTTCAGTCTCTGCTAGTTTTTTTTTTTTTTAATTTTTTTTTTCAACGTTTTTATTTATTTTTGGGACAGACAGAGACAGAGCATGAACGGGGGAGGGGCAGAGAGAGAGGGAGACACAGAATCGGAAACAGGCTCCAGGCTCCGAGCCATCAGCCCAGAGCCTGACGCGGGGCTCGAACTCACAGACCGTGAGATCGTGACCTGGCTGAAGTCGGACGCTTAACCGACTGCGCCACCCAGGCGCCCCTCAGTCTCTGCTAGTTCTGAGGGAACTCCAGGAGTGGAATATGCTATTTAGACCCAAGCCTACTAGTGAATTCCATTCCCCTAGTCACAACCATTGGTTTAGGGATGGTCATATGACCAAAATTGTCCAATGAGAGGGAATGTCAAGACACTGGGGGATATCATCAGAAAAGAGAATTTCACGTTTCTTCTGTACAAAAACATGCCAAGGATAGCTAATAACCATCTATATAACCATGAGGGAAAAACCTATCTGCAAATGAAGCCAATTCATTGAGGAAGATGGGGCCAAGAGATGAGAAATCAAAAGACACCAGACCTTAACATGATAGCCTGGAGCTCTTGAAGCCAAACATCAAGTTAGAATTTTCAATTGACTTAGTCAGTTAAATCTGTTTGCCTGTTTGTTTGTCAGTTTAAGTTGGGTTTTTCCTTACTTTCAATAACTATTACCAACATGCTTCATTTTCATTACTAGAATCTTTAGTTATAATCTTATGTTTATCTACTATGTTATTGACGAGGCAAAAGTATTTCAGATCATTTCAGAGCCCTTTTAAGAGTGTAATATTCTGAAAGCTATATTCTGGGGAGACTACTCTCGTGGGTATGTGCAGACCAGGAGAGGGCAGACAAGGCAGAACACAGTTGCAGCGATCTAAATGGGACTTGATGAAGGTCTGGCCTTAGGGGAGAGAGGAGACATGAATGTTATCCCTCTCAGCTCAGAGAAAGAAATCCAGGACTTTGCCTGAGGATACATAGCCATACAAAACTGAAAAAAAGAGCACAAAGGAATCCTACCCATTTTCTTTGTGACCTTCCAATGTTTTTCTTGGGGTAACAAGCATTTACAGAGCACCCACTAAGGACCTCAGTAGTATGTGTGACACTGCAGGCTGAAGGAGTTACATTTAAAATGTGTCTTCCATTTCCAAACTTGTACATGTCCATTCTTCCAATTTAATATGTTCAGCTAATATTCAGAAGACACAAAGAAACTAGAGAATTACTTCAAATTTTATTCTAAAGATAATCATGTATCCTGACCTAGTTGCATAGTTTATAGGACACTTTCAGTTTCTTTACAGTAGCTAAATTATGAGTTTTCTGTTATTCAATTAGTTCACACTGACTCCTGGAAGCCAGAGTTCAGAGCTGAAAGCATGGTCAAACTCATGAGATATTTACATATATTCATCACAGCACACCCTTTACGATGACATTAATTAGACTAAAATATATGAATTTCACTGTGTTATGATTAGATACCACAATAATGTAGACTCTGCCACAAGGGTGGAGATATCTGTAGCAAGATAATGTTCTGAGCACTTAGAGATGGCAATGGTAGGTTCCTTGAGAGGAGCATTAAAAACTGATGACTTTTTCTTTTCTCTGAGGCTATACAGAGGTCATCATCCTTCCTATTAATATTAACTGCAGTGTCCCCAATGTGGTGCTTACTGAGAACCCATTGTCTGAGTGTCTGAAAAAGATGGAATATAATAAAGATCATTCCTGTCTATGCTTGTGTGACTTGTGTATGAGAACTCAGAATTTCTGGTAACTGGAAAAAAGTTTTTAAAAATGACTTCAAGTATACTGCTGTTTGTCTGATTAATTATTATTAAGTAGTAAATATAACAAGATTTTCACTGAGTCCATAAACTATGCATATACATGTATGAAAGAAATGCTTCCATTATCCTTATTGGCTTTATTTTAAAGGTGAGAAAATGAAACCTTACAGGGGTTAAATAACCTGCCTAAATTTACAGAGCAAGTAGGTGGTAGATCTAGGAATTACCCAGGCAAATCAATTTTCAAGCCTATACTCAGTCAATGTGTGAAGTTAGTGCATGGTTGTAGCCCCACATGGAGCAACCATACTGGCCCACACTTCCAGTAGCAGTTAGACTGGGATGCCTGTGAAGACAGAAACCATTTCTTAGCCATCCTTTGTTATTGTTGTTTTTTCCACTCTTGTAACATAGTTGGGGACCTTGGGAAAAGGTATATGTGCAACTGGTTAGTCATCACTATATGACAATCATGGTGTCTTCCCTATTCTTCACAACCACCTCATAAAGTAGATGCTAGTATTCACATGGGGTGGGGGGAATAATACTGATCAAAGGAGCTGCCAAATTTGTGATGGTCACACAGCTAAGGTTTGAAGAGAGTATTTGAATTCAGGATGGTAATACTCCAAAGCCAAGGTCTTCACTCCAGTAGATGCATTTGCGAAGGAATCTTTGACTGAATGATTCTGACTTGTATCATATCCACTGCTTGGCTTCTCAAAGTCTGGTTTCTTTTGTTCACAAAAGAAACACACACACATATAATTTGTGTTTGTTCATTAACACTGCATCAAATTTCAAATATGATTCTAACTGGAAATGCAAATTACATTACATAAACTTGACGTTTTCTTGTGTTCCTCATGGTCCTGAAAATATCTTTACCTAAAATGTTGATAAACCATGAAACAAAGAAGTCTTCAATGATTGGGATCTTCAAAATGAGATCTTTTAAAATTTAAAATTAACATCCTATTGGTTTGTTATGCATAAAAGTAGTTGAATAATGCTTCATCAGCTGAAATGGGAGAAAATTCTGAGCTTAGCTTTTGCCAGTTTCAAATTATGTGTGATGATTAAGCATACTCCAGTTTTACTGAAAATTAAATATTGAAATAAACTGTGGCTTTTGATTTGTTAACTAAATGATGAATTGTTATAATAAAACAGGAAATGATAATAATCAGAGTCAACATTAAAGATTCTCTCCATTCTAGATATACATGTTTTCTCATCCTTACCATTCTACAAAGTTAGCAGTATGCTCATTATACATATGAGGAAGCTGAGGCTCCTCATGGTAAGTAACCTGCCCCAACCTACAAAGCTAGTAAGGGAAAGATTGGGTAATATGAACCCAGGTCTTTTTGTGTGCAAAGCCCTTTTCTTCTTTTTTTATGATTACCCTTCACTGGACAGTATATTTTGGTAAAGTTGGTAAAAATGCTTTCTTCTTTCCTTTCAAACAAAACAAAACAAAATTAAAAAAAAAAAAAAGAAGCAGTGAGGGAGAAAGCAACAATCCTTTGGTCTAGGAGAGGAAAATTAGTGATCACATGAGGAGACGAAAGAAGAAAGGACAGATTTCCTCCTAGTTACCTGGAAAATAGAGACTTGGTTAAAATCCAGGAAACTAGATTTTAGGGATGTAAGCAGCTAAATACTACCAAATCAGTAAATAATAATATATCATCAAATAAATGAATACCGATACATCAACTAATAAATAGCAAATCAATAGTAAAAGGCTACAACGTACAAAATGAATCATTGGACATTGAAACTCAGGTGTAAATAAGGTAGATGCCTCCTGAAACAGTTGAAAAAGGCTGATAAAATTAAAGAATTAGAACTAAATGATATACCAGGTTATAATAATCTCATAATAATATTAATATTATTATTAATAATAAATAACATGTATTGAGCACTTTCCATGTGCCTAGTTCATGCTAGAACTTCATACTAATTAACACATTAGTATCCAATAATCATAATGAGGAAGTAATGGCACTTTCCCAATTTTATACATAGAAGCTCGCTCAGGATTCCAGAATTACTGGTAGAGTTGCAATTTGAACCCAGTTACACGTTCTCTACCACTCTAATGTATCCTTGCATATGCAGTAGTCTTTACCATTAAGATGTATGCCTATCAAATTAAAAAAAAAATTCTCTGTGTCCTACATTGCGGTCATTGCTTAATGATGGTGATCTCACACTTCAAACAAAACACTCTACTTTTCTCTGCTCTTATTTATTGGGCTCCTTTACAAATGAAAAACTTGCTCACAGTAGAAATCTTTTCTCAAAAAAAGTCTAAAAATGAATGGAATAGATAATTTTTAGGTTGTTTACTCATATGAAGGGTGCTTTATACACTTCACAAATCCCTGCCTAGAAGTACAATAGAAAATGTATTTTCATTTAAAATGCTAAGTCTTTGATCTATGATCTAAATCACATTAATTCAAACTCTGTCAATTTGAAATTCATTGACTTATAGAATTTTAAAAATGAGCAAATTAGAAGGATAAGTAGGAGTTCAGTGGGAATATTTATCCTCCTTAGGAAAACACATTTGGGGCACGTAAAAAAATACAGAAATCTTGTAGCTGTTTATAAACAGTATGCCAATCCTAAGTGATATTTATGTCATTATTAAAAGTAGACAAGTGGCACCTCTTTTTCTCAGTGTATTTGGTCTCACATGTACCCAAGAATGATAAACATATGTTTTATCATTAGTCTGCTTTGCCTTAGACATTTGTATTCAAAAATTTGCCTTAGACCAGTGAGATTGGGATGTATTTTAAATAACTTAAAATAAGTACTTTAAAATCTATTGCATTCTATACACTAATAATAAACTAACAGAAAGAGAAATCAAGAAAATAATTCCATTTAAAATTATATCAAAAAGAATAAAATACCTAGGAATAAATTTAACTAAGGAGGTGAAAGACCTATATACTGAAAACTCAAAGTCACTGATGGAAAGAAACTGAAGAAGACACAAATAAATGGAAGGACATTCTGTGCTCATGGAATGTAATAAGTAATATTGTTAAAAATGCCCATATCAGCCAAAGCAATCTACAGATTCAATGCAATTCCTTTCAAAATCCCGTGGCATTTTCATAGAACAAAAATAAGTAATTCTAAAATTTGTATGGAACCATAAAGACCCCAAGTAGCCAAAGAAATCTCAAGTGAAAAAAAAAAAAAGCCAGATGTATGCTCCATTTTCATAGTATACTACAAAGCTACAGTAATCAAACAGTAAAATAGTATCATAAAAAGAGACACACAGATCAACGGAACAGAAAAAGAGCCCAGGAATAAACCTTAACATATGGTCAATTAATTTATGACATTGGAACCAAGAATATACAATAAAAAAAGACAATTTCCACAATAAATAGTATTGGAAAAATGTTTATCTACATAAAAAAGAATGAAACTAGACCACTATCTAACACCATAAACCCAAAATGGATTAAAAGACTTGAATGTGAGATCTGAAACCATTAAAGTCATAAATAACATAGATGGTAAGTTCTTTGATAATGGTCTTAGTAAAGAATTTTTGGATCTGACTCCAAAGGCAATGGCAACAAAAGCAAAAATAAACAAATAGAACTACATCAAACTAAAAAGCATCTGTACAGTGAAGAAAATTATTAACAAAATGAACAGGCAACCTACTGAATGAGAGAAGATATTTGCAATCTATATATTCAATAAGGGGATGATATCCAAAATATATAAAGAACTTAGTTCAATAATAACAACAACAAAACTCACAAACAGTCTGATTTTAAAATAAGCAGAGGATCTGAAAAGAAAAAAAACAGTTTTTTTCCAAAGAGGACATGAAGATGGCCAAGAGGCACATAAAAAAATGCTCAACCTAACTAATCATCAGGGAAATGCAAATCAAAACCACAATGAGATATCTCCGCACCTCACACCTGTTCAAGTGACTATCATCAAAAAGATGATAAATAAAATAAAAAGTGTTGGCATAGATATGGATAAAATGGAACCCTCAGGTACTGTTGGTGAGAATGTAAACTGGGGCAAACACTACAGAAAACAGTATGGAGTTTCCTCAAAAAATAAAAAAATAGAACTACCATATATATGATCCAGCAATTCCACTTCTGGGTATCTATTCAAAGAAAATAAAAACACTAAAATGAAAAGATATATACACCCCTAGGTTCATTGCAGTATTATTTGCAATACCCAAGATATGAAAACAACCTAAGTGTCTACTGATAGATGAATGGATCTATCTGTATTCTATTATGTAAATAATACATATTATAATATACATATAATATATATATTATAGATATATATCTGTGTTCTATTATATATATTATATCTAATATGTTATATCAGATATGTTTATATATACTACTTATATATAAATATATATTATGTAAGTGTATATATATATACATGTATATTAGAATATTACTCAGCCATAAAATAAAAGAGAATGAGATATTCTCATTTGTGACAACACAGATAGATCTTGAGGGTCACATGCCAAGTATAATAAATCAGACAGAAAGACAAATAATAACATGTGATTTCACTCATATGTAGAATCAAAAAACAAGACAAAACAAAACAAAACCCAGACTCATAGATACCAACAAACTGGCAGTTGACAGAGGGGCAAGGAATTGGAGGAAAAGAGGGAGGGAGACGAGGTGGGTAAAGGTGATCAAAAGGTGCATATTTTGGGGCGCCTGGGTGGCGCAGTCGGTTAAGCGTCCGACTTCAGCCAGGTCACGATCTCGCGGTCCGTGAGTTCGAGCCCCGCGTCAGGCTCTGGGCTGATGGTTCAGAGCCTGGAGCCTGTTTCTGATTCTGTGTCTCCCTCTCTCTCTGCCCCTCCCCCCGTTCATGCTCTGTCTCTCTCTGTCTCAAAAATAAATAAACGTTAAAAAAAAATTTAAAAGGTGCATATTTCCAGTTATAAAATAAATAAGTCATGGGAATGTAATATACAGCATGAAGGATACAGTCAATACTATTGTGTCAGCTTTATATGGTGATGGATGGCAATTAGACTTACTGTGGTGATCAGTTTACAATGCATACAAAATTCTAATCAGTATGTTGGACACATGAAACTAATAGACTATTATATGTAAATTATACTTCAATTTAAAAATTTAAAAAAAACACACAAAATAAGTAATTTAATTAAATCAGAGTGCACAAGACCATATAAGTCCTATGAAGCACAGTTGCAAGCAGTCTCAACAATATTAGCCCTGGGTAGTCTCAGAAATTCTTCCTCTGACTTAGGACAATGTTTCTCAAGCTAGTTTTCTGCAATAAATAAATACATATTCTTTGTAAAGTATTCTGTGTCATAGCTAAGTCTGGGCCCAACATCAGTGATCATCAGGGAAATACAAATCCAGACTACAATGAGCTATCACCTCACACCTGTCAGCATGGCTAAAATCAACAATACAAGAAACAACAGGAGCTGGCAAGTCTGTGGAGAAAGGGGAACCTTCTGTTCCCTACTGTTGGTGGGAATGCAGACTGGTGCAGTCACTCTGGAAAACAGTATGCAGGTTCCTCAAAAAGTTAAAAACAGAACTCCCCTAAAATCCATAAATCACACTCCTAGGTATTTATCCAAAGAATACAAAAATACAAATTCAAAGGGATACACGGACTCCGATGTTTATAGCAAAATTATCAAAAATAGCCAAATTATGGAAACATCCCAAATGTCCACTGACTGATAAATGGATAATGTGGTATGCATACACAATGGAATACTGTTCGGCCATAAAAAAATAATGAAATCTTGCCATTTGCAATGACATGGATGGAGCTAGAGAGTAGTATGCTAAGTGAAATAAATTAGAGAAGGACACATACCATATGATTTCACTCATATGTGGAATTTAAGAAACAAAACAAATAAGCAAAGGAGAAAAAAAAGAGAGAGAGGCAAATCAAGAAATAGACTCTTAACTGTAGAGAAAAACCTGGTTACCTGATGGTTACCAGGGGGGAGCTGGGTGGAGATGGATTAAATAGGTGATGGGGATTAAAGAGTACACTTGTTGTGATGATCACTAGGTATTGTATGGAAGTGTTGGATTACTGTATTGTACACCAGAAACTAATATTAGACTGTATGTTAACTATTTTATTTAAATAAAAACTTTTAAAAAACATGAGAGTAAAAAAAGCTAAACAACTTTCTTTCTTGTTGGAGTTCTCTGATCATCCAGTATGCTAAAATATGTGGTGAATATCCAAGAAGTAGATTTTACAGGCAATGTTTTCCAAGCTTAAATGTCATTGTGCTCATCTATTCTTGTAATTTGAAATTGTTTTGTACAAAATATCATCTTAGAAAAGGTTCTTCTAAGTTAACCACGAATTGAGAGAAAATCCTGTCATGTATGTAGTCTTCTATTTCTTTTCACTTCTCCCAGCTTTCTGGAGAAGCAAGTATTTCCCACCAAATCACTGAGTTGCTTGAAATAACCTCACTCCAAGTGGCCAGTCTGCAGCTTGACATTGGCCATCACTGATTTTGTAAGAAAAGATATTTACAACATTTAATTAGGCTTTGAACATTGTGGGCATTTCTTGTTTCAGATTCTAGAGTTTGGGAGGAGTCTATAGATTAATATTTTAATCATATATTATTTTTAACCTTTCTTTGCCTTTCAGACATTCTACAATAGAAGCTCTATCTGACTTTCCATCCTCGTTTCCAAATATCTGCTGTATGAATCCACTCCATCAAAGACTATTCTGTTGATTGCATTCTGTTCATTTATTCATTTGTTCATTAAAAATATTCACCTGTGCCCACATTTTCCCAAGCACTGAGTTAGGCCCTAATGATATGAGTGATGAATATGACAGACACAAATTTAAATGGGGAAAACAGATAATTTAAATGAGGTATATAAGAAATCAACATAATGCTAGTTACAAATAGAAGGGGCTAACTCAGTTTCGGTGACTTAGGGAAGGCTTTTTAATAAGAATGACTTTCAAAACTGGGCACATGATGAGGACCTCAATAGGCATTTCTTAGTCAAGTAAAGATTGTATATTTTAGGGAAAGAGGATTAGGTAGTGTGGCGATGTCCAGGCATAGAGCAGAGTAAATAACATAAGCAGAGATAGCAGAGAGCTTGCTGTGTTCAAGGAATTGAAAGACATTCCCTAGATGGGGTAGAGATCAAGAGGGAAAACAAAAATAGATGCGTTCAGAGTAGGAAACAGGGACAGATCTTGACCCAAAATGTTTTAATCACAATTTCCTTCTTTTTTTCTCATTTGCAGAGTATATTATAATTACCTTGCCCATTCTTCTAGTGTTTTATTCCTAAAATGTTTTACGTAAATTCTATCCATTCATGACCATAAAAAATCAACCATCTCACAGAAATCTTGCATTTCACAGAACTGCAGTAAGAGTTTCTACCAGCCTGATCCATTAGTAATAGCCCATGGCAACTTGTACATAGAAATACAAACAACAATGTGTGTTCTTTCCCTTTGACCAACCTGAAAAGTCTGAGGGTAAAGTTTGCACTACAGAATCTTTGAAGGGAAAAGGAAGCCATCCCCCCCCAAAACCATAAATATTCTGCACAAAATAATTAAAAATAAAAGAGGGTGCTGGCATAGTCAGGAAAATTTTATATCTTACCAATAAACTATTTTAAGAATGTCTCCAGATTCTAGGAATTTATTTAAAGAAAATAATAAGGCAAATGCACAATGATGTTCATTACAGTTGGCTTATTATACTAAAAAAGTTGGAGACAGTTTCAAGGTCCTTCAAAAAGGGATCAGTGTTAAAAACTGATGGTTTATCCACACAAAGGAATACCATGCAGCCATTAAAAATAATGATGTAGATCTAATGTTGATATCAAAAGGATTCCATGACATATCATTAAATGACAAAAGCAGGCTGCCAATAGCTGATATGGTATGATCTCAATTCAGTAAATTTTATAAATACTTTGTCACAGAAAGATGTTGAAAATAATAGTCACAAAAAGAATAATAATGGTTAATTCAGGATGGGACATTTTCAGGTGATTTTTGTTTTTTTCTTTATATTCAGCTGTATTGTTTGATTTCTTTGAAGTCATAGATAATAATTTCATCGGGAGAAAAATTTGAAAATCTAGTTAAATTCTGATTTTAAAAGAAGAAAACTCCATTTTCAATGGACAGGATAGTCTAGTGCCAATTTTAACCTGCAGCTCATTAGGCAAGCAGTTCTCAGATGTTTTTCTTCTTGGATATGGCCAATGGCTACCTCATTTGGGACTTCCACAGACATGAAACAATCTGTGGCTCCTGGGCCTTGTCAGGAGGGAGCTGGCTGTTATTCCACTTCTCACTCTCCCAATGATCTTGGATATGAACTGTTATATTAGACTACTGGTCTGACATGCCCATAGGGAATGAAATATGTTCTACAAGATATCTGAGTCCTCGGATTTGGAAACGTTGGTAAGAACACAGTGTCAGATTTTGACTGGTATTAAAGGGAATAATAAGGGGATTTTTTCTCTATTCAGGAAATAAGAGCTTAAACCTCATAAGAATTTGGTTTAACAGGTGCTTTAGTAAATGTTTCTCATACCAATGACAGTATTTTATACATCAAACTGAGTTCCATGAAGGCAGACCTGAAAAGAATCAAGTAAATATAACCCATTATCTTCTCATTTATATCCCACCCATTTGTATCTGACTGACATCCTAGGTCTATATGCTTAATTTTCTTCTTTGAAATAATGTCTTCCATCTTCCAGAAAATCCATGACCTTTATTTCCTTTACAATCAGGTATCAAATCTTCTCAATCAGAAAACCTTCCTTCATGACTCCTCTTAGCTCAGAGTGTGACCTTATACTGGATCTCCTCAGCACTTACCTATTGAGTCTACTCTCATCTCATTTGTTTTTTATTTTTATTTTTTTTAATATTTTATTTATTTTTGAGACAGAGAGAGACAGAGCATGAGCAGGGCAGGGCAGAGAGAGAGGGAGACACAGAATCCAAAGCTGGCTCCAGGCTCTGAGCTGTCAGCACAGAGCCTGACGCTGGGCTCGAACTCACCAACCATGAGATCATGACCTGAGCCACAGTCCGACGCCCACCCGACTGAGCCGCCCAGATGCCCCAACTCTCATCTCATTTGTACATCTGGGTAATGTTGTACTGTGGGGTTTCCAAGTCTACTCCACTTCCTGAACCTTCAATTTCCATGACAGTTGCATATTTGCAGCTTGTTGAACATATCCTCTGCTTTCTAATATGCCACTTTTCCTTATTATCCTCTTCTAAAATACATAGCAGTGATTTCTATGGGCTTAACTGTGTCCCCTTCAAAATTTATATGTTGAAGACCTAACCACTGGTACCTTTCAATGTGACTATATGTAGAGATAGGGTCTTTAAAAGTGATTAAGTTAAGATGAGGCTGTTAGGAGGGGCCCTAATCCAATCTAACTGATGTCCTCATAAGAAGAGGAAATGTGAACACACAGAGAGATATCAGGGGTATGCAAGCACTGACAAAAGACCATGGGAGGACACAGTAAAAAAGTAGCCATCTGCAAGCCAAGGAAAGAGGCCTCAGAAGAAACCAAACCTGCTGATACCTTGCCTTGGCCCTTCAGTTTCCAGAACTGTGAGAAAATAAATTTCTGTTCTTTAAGTCATTCAGTCTGTGGCGTTTTGTTAGGGTATAGCCCTAGCATATATCTATATATAGTAATCTAAATCCCAATCCTCCATTAACACTGAAAGTTAAGCTCAAAGGGAGAATACTATCTTTAAATAAACTATTTCAAACTTCTTCATTAAGCAATCTATTTTGATTTGTCCTCCATAGGGAAAAATTTTTTAGGGAAAAAAAATTGCTCCTTGGTATTTCGTGTAAGTTAAAAGGAAGTTGGAGTTGGAATCACAATGGACCTATTATTTCTGTCCTGGTGAAAATAATTAAAATGAGCCAGGACTCCTCTTGGTCAGAAGTGTACTTCTCCAAAAAGAGACAAAAAATTAAAGGATCAAACTAAAGGACAGATTCTCAATAATGTAATATGTAGCCATCTGAGGGCAAATTAAAGGGTTGGAGATAGTAGTAATAAGGTCTGATATTAAAAATAAAAATGGGTATTGGCAATGAAACTAACTACTTTGATTGGGAATAACATCCATGTGCAAAATTTACAGGTCTTTAATACTTGGTACTTCAAAACAGCTATCTCAAAAGAATCAGAATATCATCTAGACTACTTAAATGAACAAAAACTTAATTTCATAAACACGCATAAAAGGCACAAAATTTTTTTTTTCAATTGGAACTCAGTAAAATTAAGAATTTCTTTTCAAGCTACCACTGAGAGAATTAGAAAAGCAAGTTATGGACAGATAGAAGTCTATCTACTCATACATCTAAAATCTAAGGAAGCAAATCCATAAGGAAAAGAAAATTAACCAAATAATTTTAAAAATGGGCAGGGCACTTAAACAATTATTTCAGAGAAAGAGAGAGAGAATATCCAAATGACCCCGACCATTATACTATTCATAGATACAAAACAAATCAAAGTCACAAATGGATACTAACATATCCTCCTCCGGATGTCTAAATTTAAAAACTGAGAATATCAAGTATTAGTGATGATATAAAGGAATGAGAATTCTCTCATTCATTACTAATGGATGACTATCACAGAAGAAAGGTTGAGTGAAGGAAGCCAGATGACGGAGAGTACATAGAGCACAATTCTATTTATGTGGGGTTAAGAATAGGAAAAACTAGTCTATGGTGATTAAAAGTAGTATAGTTAATTGGGGATGGAGCATTAATTAGGGGTGGTATGCAGGGGTTATAGACAGGAAAGGGAGAAAAATGAAATTTCTAGTGTGAGAGAAATATTCTGTATCTTCAGTGGTGGTAGTTACATGGGTGTATACGTATGAAAAAAAATCCATTGGGGTGTACCCTTAAGGTTCATGCATTTTACCATACATATGCTAAACCTTAATCAATAATTTTTAAGTATATGTAATTTGACAAACCTTAGTACTCCATACAGCAATCTCGAGCAGTGTCTCTGTTACCATCATTTATGGTAGATGTTATTGACTTGAGACATCTTATTGACTTGAGAAATCTTGTTATTATATTCCACAGGTAGCAAAGGAATTGCTGTTTAAATTATTATATAATATAGATTTTATCCATAATTAGATTATAAATTACCGGAAGGCAAGCAATGGTTCATATATCTGCCTTTTCAGAGTATTTACCATAAGCTAGGGATTGCATGTGAATTGCTGAACAAACAGTATTTCTTTTTATCCTCAGCTATTTGGAAAAGAGGTATCTATCCTTTTTTCTTTTTTTTTTCCACAGGTAAGCCTAAAAGCAACTAGCTGGTTGGTAGAGGAATAAGATTCAAAGACTTGTTTTTTTGTTTTTGTTTCTTATTTGTTTGTTTTTGCAAGACAATATTTTCCAGCAATACTATACTGTATACATTATATGGAATACTAGATATATAAGCTATATATTATACTAGAGGACAGTATACCATAATATTATAGGGGATATTTTACATTGTATTGTTCAATCTTTTGCTTCTCTACTGGATTTTAAGCTCCTAAAGGGCCACAATTATATCTTCTATTTTATTCTGTCTTATTCCTTGACTTTTTTTTTTTGAATAGGGAATTAAATGTAATGGGCTCTAAGTTAATGAGGCAGACAATGAAAGACAAGAAACCAGTACCTGTGGTATGGCCAGTTTCTGCAGTGATGGGAGCTTCTCGATATACTACAAAAGTATAGTTCATGGCCAAAATCAAAGGCAAACATTCTGCAAATATATGACAAGGCTATTATCAATGACAAGAGCAGCAAGCTTAGGCAGAACAAAAATGTGCTCAGCAGTGGTACAAACAGAGAATTCTCAATTTCCCCAAACGTCTTACAGATTAAAAAGCACTGAGGTACTTGGGTCTCTAAGAAACAAACATGAGATAGATGGAGGTAAATGGAAAACAACACTGTATTTCTACACAGGAGTTTTTTTGTTTTGTTTTGTTTTGTTTTTGTTTTCTAAGTAGGAGATTTTAAAACTAACTGACACATATCTATGTTGACTGGAAAATAGTATTTTAAATTTTACTTATTCATCTTTCCTGAGAACTCTTTGAAATATTCCCCTTGACTCTCCCTTCATGATCACTCAAAAATAGCCTCTCACTTCCTCTAGTTCCCTATACTATGACCAGTTTTAGCTAAAATGGTAGAGGAAGCAGATCTTGCCTCTGGCTCCTGCTCACCTCTCCTTTTATCTTACCTCCCCCAGATGTTCTCCATTCCCCCTAAGTCCTTTCTCTAGTGACACTTGGTGATAAGAGTGTTGTTAGGAGCTATGCATTCTAGGGGGATTTGCATTTTAATAGGCCTCTCTCCCACTTAGAGGCCCCTGCACGAGATCATCTGTGTGCACTTAGGGAATGTTTAGCCTGCCCAGTGTTCAAAAGACAAGTAATAACTACAAAAACTATTGAGGAAATGTGTAAAAACAAAACACTTTTTTTTTTGTTTCCAGGTTGTTATGAAAAAGAAAAAAAAGTTGGCAACACTAGGCTTATATTCTCAAATGCAACCATCAACCGGAGGTGTGCAGAGGCTGTCTGCTCTACAAGGTTATGGGGTCTCCAGGATGCCACAGTTCCTACCACTCACTATCACATCCTTAACACAGAGGAGTAGTCAAGTGCCATTTATCAGCGTTTGAGTTGTTATTTTACTGGGAATACAGGAATATTTCTCAGCATCCAGATAATCTATCCAAAGTGAGAACGTAACAGGTAGATCAAGAAGACATTTCTTTTTTCTTACATCAAAGGTGCTTTACTCATTTACATGACTTGACTGAACTATGTAGACACTAAGTGTGTGGCTCAACTTTAGCCCCTAATTTTAGATTGTAAGTGTAATAATAGGAAGTAGAAAGCTCCATTCTGGCTAGGATTCAGTCAGTCAGTCATCTCATATTTACTGTCTGCCATTGGTCAGACACTGGGACAGGTACCACAAAAGATGGTGATGATGCTAAAAATTATTAATAGTTCCAGAAATCCAAATACTGTCCTAATCATGGTCTCATTTGATCCTCACAACAACCTAAGAAGTAGATTCTATTATTAGCAACTCACAGAGGAGAAAACAAAGGATCAGAGAAGCAAAGTGATTTACCCAAGACCTGCTAAGAAGTGATCTGGTTGGGTTATGAATCCACCAATCTAACTGCAGAGTACAGCAGTCTTTTTTTTTTTTTAATGAAGTGTATTTATTTTGATTGAGAGAGAGAAAGCACGTGTGTGCACACACATGAGAAGGAGAGGGGCAGAGAGAGGAGTAGAGAGATTCCCAAGCAGTCTCCACACTGACAGCACACACCCTGACATGGGCCTCAATCCCAACTGTGAGATCATGACCTGAGTGGAAATTAAGTGTTGGGCGCTTAACCGGCTGAGCCACCCAGGTATCCCCGGAGTACAGCAGTCTCAACCATTATACTGATGTCATAGACACACAGTGATGGCACCTTGGCCTCCTGAGGCTTTGTAAGAGCTCCTTTCCATGTTCTCATAAGGAGACTATAGAGATAAAGAGACTTTTTGCCTCACCATGTTTTTAAATTTTATGTTTGTTCTCTGAATTTCCCCCATGTTTGTTCAGTTTTAATCTGGATCATTTATCAAATCCCTAGTTTTCCAATATTTTAATTAATTTCTTTTCAGATCAGACACTGCTGTATCCCTCCTTTTATCCGTGGCTGAATTTATAAATCCCAATAAGGAAATGCAAACAAACAAACAAATAGAACCCCCACTAATCCTCTCTGGCAATTCCTGTGTTTTCTCTAATGAGCTCTAATATATTAGGATAAACAACCATTCCCAACTATTTGGTCAGAATTTAGAGAATCAATTTTTTTAAGCATTTGGGTGATTTTCTTTTTTTTCAGTCAGTTCAGGACTAAATAAGCTGCAAGGGCAAACTCTTTTCACTTGATTTTTTTTCAACTATCCTAAGAGCAGACTCTCTTGGAAAGTTCTATATGGGAGGGAGTTTACAAAGCTTCATTGGATCACCTCACTTCTTTGAAACAAAAGGCCAACCAAGAATTTCCAGGCATTTTGGAGGATGTTAACTCATGCAGAACCCTAAGAAAACTTGGTATAGTCTTACACTTATACTGTTTATTTAGTTCAAGTTCCAACTTGTTATCAATGTGGATGGGAAAACTCTTGCTTAGCTTTTGGATTCTTCACCTTGCTCCCATTCTCTAATTTCCCTGCCTCCCATTTTGAACTTCAACACCGAAATAATCATATCTTAAAATAGACTATTTTCTCCTTCTTCTCTACATTTGAAAGACTATTACCAAGTGAAATGATTTGTGGGCTCTTCTCTCCTACATTCTTTTTCAATAGTAACTTTCTTAAGAAAGAGAAATTTATGAAATAACATCAACATTTCACTTCATTTAACCTGAAACAAACTCTGCTGTTTACCACCAAAGAATCATATAAGATATAAGAGGAATGGGAACAATAAGCAATCATATTTAGCGTCCTTATTACCTTCTTCAGCAGTCACAAAGAACTGAAGTCAGGGAGAGTCACAGGTGGTGAAGAATCCTTAGCTCACCCAAGTCCCAAGGAGCTCTTTGAAATATTGAGTCCTATAATTCAATTATTATTCCATGATGAATTTGATCCTTCAGTCTATTGCTTCCCAGGTCTCTACCTCCATAATTCAGGGGATTTCCATTTACCAATCAAGGTTAGGCTTTCTTAGTTAGGTGTATTTTACATCTTATTAAACACTTTCCACATCAAGTTCAGGCCAACTCTTCCTAGGCTACATCAAACACATTCCCTGCTTCTTCTCTTTCATATTCTTACAATATGGTTAAACATATTCTCAATATTTTCTTCAAATATTCACTCTGACTCATTTATCTAACACATTTTTATTGAGCACTTATTGTGTCAGGCTCTGTTTTCCATGATGTATCTGAGTGACTGCTGACAAATAAAAGTCCCTGGCCTCATGTGGCTCATGTATTATGATGGATAAAGTATTGAACAAACAAGAGCAGATTTTGCAATAATAAGTACCATGAGGAAAAGAAAAGAGGTTAATATGATGGAGATGATTAGAGAAGGGAGTTTCTTTCTTTCTTTCTTTCTTTCTTTCTTTCTTTCTTTCTTTCAAATTTATTTATTTAAATTCAAGTTATTTAGCATACAGTGTACCATTGGTTTCCGGAGTAGAACCCAGTGATTCCTTACTTACATATAACACCCAGTGCTCATCCCAACAAGTACCCTCCTTAATACCTATCACCCATTTAGTCCATCTACCCACCCACCTCCTCTCCAACAACTCTCAGTTTGTTCTCTGTATTTAAGAGTCTCTTATGGTTTGCCTTCCTCTCTGTTTTTATCTTATTTTTCCTTCCCTTCTCCTATGTTCATCTGTTGTGTTTCTTGAATTCCACATGGGTGAAATCATACATTTGTCTTTCTCTGACTAATTTTGCTTACCATGATACACTCTAATTCCATCTACATTGTTGCAAATGGCAAGATTTCATGATTTTGATCACCAAGTAGTATTCCATTTTGTGTGTGTGTGTGTGTGTGTGTGTGTGTGTGTGTATACATATACCACATCTTTACCTATTCATCAGTTGAAGGACAATGGAGTCTTTTAAGGAAGTTCTGTTTTTAGGCAGGTAAGGGATTTCAGGAACTCAGATGCCTTCAGTTCAAAATAATTAAAGTGCCACAGTGGCTTATTCTAGATGCTTTCATTTTACTATTTAGGAGTTTCTTTTTTTTCCTTTCTGACCTCAGCCACAGCAACTTGTTACTCAGCACGTTGCCAGAGGCAAGGGAAACAAAAGCAAAAATGAACTATTGAGACCTCATCAAGATAAAAACCTTCAGCATAGCAAAGGAAACAATCAGCAAAACTAAAAGGCAACCAACAGAACGGGAGAAGATATTTGCAAATGACGTATCAGATAAAGGGTTAGTATCCAAAACCTATAAAGAGCTTATCATATTCAATACACACACACACACACACACACACACACACACACACACACAAACAAATAATTCAGTGAAGAAATGGGCAAAAGACATGAATAGACACTTTTCCAAAGACGACATCCAGATGGCTAACAGACACATGAAAAAAAAAAGCTCAACATCACTCATTACAAATACAAATCAAAACCACAATGAGATACCACATCACACCAGCCAAAATGGCTACAATTAACAACTCAGGCAACAACAGATGTTGGCAAGGATGCAGAGAAAGAGGATCTCTTTTGCACTGTTGGTGGGAATGCAAACTAGTGCAGCCACTCTGGAAACCAGTATGGTGGTTCCTCAAAAACTTAAAAATAGAACTACCCTATGACCCAGAAATTGCATTATTAGATATTTATACAAAGGATACAGGTGTGTTGTTCTGAAGGGGCACAGGCACCCCAATGCTGATAGCAGCAGTATCGATGATAGCCAAAGTATGGAAAGAGCCCAAATGTTCATTGACAGAAGAATGGAAAAAGAAGACATGGTATAAATGTACAATTCAGTATTACTCAGCAATCAAAAAGAATGAAATCTTACCATTTGCAACAACATATATGGACCTAGAGGGTATTATGCCAAGTGAAATTAGTCAGAGAAAGACACAAATCATATGACTTCACTCATATGTGGGATTTAAGATACAAAACAGATGAACATAAGGGAAGGGAAGCAAAATTAATATAAAAACAGGGAGGGGGACAAAACATAAGAGACTCTTAAATATAGAGAACAAAATGAGCATTCTTGGAGGGGTTGTGGGGAGGGGGTGGGCTAAATGGATAAGAGGCATTAGGCAAAACACTTGATGGGATGAGCACTGGGTGTTATACATAGAGGATGAACCACTGGAAACTACTCCTGTCATCATTATTGTACTATATGCTAACTAACTTGGATGTAAATTAAAAAATGAAAAATAAATTTAAATAAAGGGGGAGTTACTTTAAATTGTGTGGAAAGGAAAGGCCACTCTGGTGAAGTGTGGGGTGTGGGGATGGTCTTCTTTCTTTCTTTGAAAATCACACATCCTGCTCAATTCTTTCTAGAAGTAATTCCTTTTCTCATACTTTGGAATGAGGAGTCTTCTAGCACATTTATTTGCCACAGCCATTTCCTGATTATTTCACCATTCTTTTCATTGAATAACTCCAGCTCTTTATGCAGCCCACACTGTTTAACTTTCTTTCTTTCTTTTTTTATATTTGGCCATCAAATTTTGCCTACTTCCATGACATTTCTCTTACATTCTTTGACATCTTAATTCCCTAAATCTTAGATTCTCCATTTTGTACCTTATCCTCCACCTTTAACTTGAATGGATAAATTATTCACACTCATCAAGCAAACAACACCATTATATATCAGTCCTTTGTTCTTCTCTACTCCAGTGACCTTCAGCTCTACACCACTTGGACATACCATTTGCACACCCATACTACACTTCATTAGTACTCTACGTTGGTAACATTCCACTTGACATTAACCATACTCTTCACTTGGATCTACATAATCATTCATCTCTAAGTCTACTTTTACTCCTTTGATTCGTCTCTGAGTACCAGCTATGTACAGGACAGATGTGAGTTTGAAAACCCCACCTCCATTTACAGCTGAAGGACTTTAGGAAAAAGTTACTTAACTTACCCTAAGACTCCCTTTGCTTTTTGGTAAAACAAGGCTAATATCACATGACTGTGTATGTGTATGTGTGTGTGTGTGTGTGTGTGTGTGTACACGTATATATAAAGACCTTAGCAATGTGTGTGTACATATATATATATATAAAGACCGTAGCAATTCCTTGGCACATGAGAAGTGCTTAATGAATGGTTAGGTCATTATTATTATTCCTGTTCTACCTAGTTTGGTTTCTCTGGTAGGTTTTAACTGTTGATTAGTACCATCTTATGCTGCAAAACATTCTGCCAGTGATTGTCACTGGAAATAAAACTCTCTTCCTTTTTCTCTTTAGCTTCCATGTTACTGGTTTACAATAACAAAATTCCCTAACTGTGTTGATGGGCTGTAGTTCATACTGACATTAACAAACCTCTCAAATGTTATTTACTGAATCCTTTCCTCATTTCTGACAGTCTACCTCATTTATAGGAGTCCCTATTTCTCTTTTATTAATCACAAAAATTTCTAAATCTCCCTGTTCATTCTCAATAAATGATCTAATCACCCTTTTTAGTAATGTATCAGGATGTTAAATTCAACTCTTCCTGTTGACTTGAATTTTCTGCACAGGTCCTTGGCTGAGAACAACACAATAATTGCCAAATATTCCCCCATTCTAAAGAGAGTTACTAAACCAGCTACACAGAACTTGCAAAAGAGAAGGCTCAAAACCAATTCTGCCAGTAAATCTGAATGAATAAGACAATGAGGTTTAAGAACCATGGGGAAATTTCACTGAGAATAACTGAAATACTATTACATCCTGTCTTTGCTCCTCACATTACACCAAGTAAAAAAAGGACTTTTCAAAATGACCTCAAGGACACTTTAACATATGTCCCAGGGATTCCTGGATATAACAACCTCTCATATAACATATGTCCCTGGAAATATGGAATATATCAAACTAAGGTTAAGCATCTAATTCTTGCTGGGAAAAGTCTGAAAGGAAGAGTTGGTGCATGGAGTGACCTTCACCAGGAACAAAGTGTCCCTTTACCAACAGCTGGAAAAGATATACACTTCCTGGGAAACTAAATGACCCTTAAGATAGAGTGTCAGCCTAAGTTAATCTTAAGAACTTCATGGAGGGATGAAGTAACCCATTAGAGAGGTAGACAATCAGAAGGCCAAAGGATGAGGGTGAAATTCAAGGCAGCCAGCCAGATTAGAGGATTTGCCTGGAGTGTAGAAGTTGCAGTTGGTACCTCCCCATGGGACTTTGGGGAACTCGACAAAAAATTCTCTGTTGAGAAACTTGACAAAACAGACATCGAGCCTGAAATAATACATCCATCTCAACAGGATAATGACAACTGTTCCAACTACACTAACTAGTTCCTGGAAGAGTAAAAAAATAAATAGGGATTAGGGGAACAGGTGAATAAAGGAGAAGATGAATCCATGTGTTCTCTCCCCTGTAAGCTCCTAAGTCTAAAGTAAGCCTGAGCTAAGAGAGTAGAGGCAATTTCAAATTGAATGTCTTTGGAGATTCAATACTACATTGGTTGGGGCTATTCAATTAGCAAAATAAGGCTGTGCTTGGGAACTAAAGAGACCAGAATAGCTGTTGTACTGGACTGAAATTTCATCCAGATTATGAAAGAATGAGTTTAGGGATCCAGTTTAAGAGGCAGTGAGGGAAAGAATAAACTCATTACCTGACTTAAATCAGATCCAGATCATTCAATAAAATGATAACACTAAGACCCTTTAATATGAACCTCTTCAACTTCTCTCCTATTCTCCTTAAAATTTTACTATTTGTTCACTTGTCCTTTCCTTATTTTCTCATGACCTATAAGAAAACTCCTTTCTCCAGTAAGAAAATTAATTTTCACTAACTTCCTCCTCATGGTCCTTATTTATTCTCCATTTTATTTTTCTTTTGAACTTGATACTCCCATATTTTCCATGATACTGCACTCCCTTCACTGACCAGTGTCATAATTTCTTAATCTCCATTGCTGCTTGTGTTTTGTTTTCCTCCCCATTCTTCATGATCTTTTGTTTTCTTTCCTTGTGTGTTCTCTCTCTCTCCCCCCATATAATATATATAATATAGTACATATAATATATAATATAATACATATAATATAATACAATTATATATTGTATATATTGAATATATTGTATATATTCTTACAACTTCCATAACTACATTTTCAGCATTGGTGTTTTGCTCAAGTCTAAGATGCAGAGTTTCCAAGGCCTGAAAGGTATTTCCATATTTTTATTTCTAGAGTATTTTGCTTACTTTGTGTTTCTTTAATGATCCTATTTAAGAGCAGCTCAAATGTCACTTGCTTTATTAATTTTTCTTCCCTTAAAAGGAAGGAACACACAAAATTTCATTCTTCCTTATACATAAAAAAGAAGGGTAATTTTTATTTGATTCTCCCATGTGCTAGGATCTCTATGGATACCCATGGTGTATGTATTTTTTATCTCCCAGAGCACATAAAAATACCCTTCTACAATGAAAACTTTCTTGATCACTGCTAAATTGACTGAAATAAAGATTTTGGTAGGACAAGGATGCTTAGCTCAATCAGTTAAGCATCTAATTCTTGATTTCGACTCAGGTCATGATCTCACAGTTGTGAGATCTAGCCCTGTGTCAGGCTCCACATCATGGGTTGGGATTCTCTTACTCTCTGTCTCTCTGCTCCTCCCCAACTCTCTCTTTCTCTCCCAAAATAAATAAACATTAAAAAAAAGATTTAGGTAAAACAAATGAAGATGACACCTTTGAAAATAGTCTATCAAATCACTTTAAGTTAAAAATGTGAAGGAAGTAGACCCAGAATACATAGAAACGCAGATACAGGACCTGGGGAAACCTAATTATTCCTTCTATATATCCTTATCTGTTTTCTTGAATATTTATTTTTGAATATTTTTTGCTTCCTCAGAAAAACTGGAAACTCCTTGAGAGTAGAAATTTTACAAATTAAGGAAGCAAAGTTGAACATAAAGAATCCCTGAGTTGGGTTTTTGTCTCAATAACCAGGGTAGTAGGAAAATTCTAAACTTAACTAAGGCAGTAAGGTATGATAATTACCACACCTAAAATGCACAAATAACATGTAACATGCACACAGATATCAAGTATATACACATGTATGTGTTTGTATTTAGACACTTATAGGACTTATTTGCTTAATGAATTTGATTTGGAATCACAAAATGAAAATATTGATAGATATTCCTTCCCAAGTGACTTATTGTAACAAAAAACAAAACAAAACAAAACCTTTTGTATTGTGAAAATGAGCCATGGTCAGCTGCCTGCACTCTCCTGAGTTCTGATTCCTGATTCGTGATTGCTTCCATGACAACCATATTATTTCACCACCAGAATATCTCATAAACAGTTAAGATGAATGGAGATATATGCATGCTCCCCTGAAGTTAATTGTTAAAAAATAAAGGAGAAATAGGGAACTAAAGTTATTACTTTGGTAACCAAAAGTTCTATATGGATAAAGAAGACTTTCCTAAGTCCTCTCCACATGGATCAAATTTTATATGCTATTTATTCTTACTTAGAGGTTGCCTGTAAGCATTCTCTAGTTGTTCCGTAAATGGATGTCTTGCTTCTTTCAGTAGAGTATGATGTCTCACAGTCCTAACACTGCATTTCTTTCTTTGGTTTACTGACTTCTTGCTATTTGTCAGGCACTGGTATTCACTTTCATTATGTGACTGGATCTCATTTTTACAAAAATCATTTTTAAGATGAGGAGACTGAGGCATCAAGCAGTTAAAAAATTAATTCACATTTGATAAGAGAAGTGATTCTCACCATGCCTTACTTTTCTCCTTCTTAGATGTCTCTTTAAAAATTTACTATTCTTTTATTCCTTGTGGTAAACCTGATTATTGTTGCCAATTCATTACCCTTCCCTGTATCCATGTCTTTTGCTGTGTGAATTTGTAGTTCCTCTTTTGAAGGCTCAGTCTTATTTTCTTGCCCCATTTACATTGAGCTTGACTGCGTGACTTACTTTGCAAATGGAATACGGGATAAGTGACAAATGTTTCCAGAGCCCAGTCTTTAAGAAGCACTGGAAGTTTTTACTTGCCCCATCATATCATTCTGCCATCACCATGAGAATGGCATGTTCTAGCTAGCATACTGAATCAAAGAGGGTGAGAGACACTTACAGCTAATCTTGATGCAGTCAATCACTTTGTACCAAGCCAAACAATGAGAAAGTTAGGTGAGACAACATCTGCCTAGGTAACCCACAAACAAGTAAGCAAGAATAAACTATTAGTGTTATATGTCACTGATTTTTGGCATGGTTTGGTATGCAGCAATGCTGTGGCAATAGCAACTGATACACTTAATGATTGTTCTTTGCACTCATACCTAATTGCCTTCAGCAGATTATATATTCTAGTGTTGTTTACAGCCCTTGTAAAACATTTTGTAACCCTCCAAAGTAACTAACACAATGTCTTACAGGGTGTTAGTGTCCAAACACTGTTGAATGAATAAGTGTATATCTTCTTTCCTATTTCCCCAAATGTGCTGCTATGTGAGGCTTGCAAAATATGTAAAATTACATAAATCTCATGTAATCAAAGACTTATAAGATAAAATAATTTGTACTGGGTTTTCTATTTGTGGTACTTGTCATAGGAAGTTCCTAAAGTTTCCCTATTTAAAAGGTCACTTTTCCAAGAATTGAACTCTTTAAAACACTAGTGTGACCTCTTTAGAAAGGAAATTTTGTATAGTGCAAAGAACCCAGCTTTGGTGTTATATATCAGTTTTGTTACTTTTTGGGAATGCCAACATGGGGAAAATCCACTGACCTTCCCAAGCCCAAGTTTCTCATAAAGTAGGGTAGTAGCATTATTCCTCATGAACTTTTTTAATGCAGATTAGAATAAATGATACAGATAAATGTCTACCTTTAATAAAAAAAAATACTACTTATTGCAAACCTACTATGTGTAATAGGTCTTTTACTTAAAGCCAACACAGTATAAACAGGGAACATTATTCCAAAACATCAATTTTACTTGATCTCACCTAATGTATAATATTTTCATGAACTTTACAAAAAAAACCTGTAAGTAGATTTTTTACATACAGGTGTATTTGTGCTTGGTTTTCTGACCTTCAGAATTTTGAGTTCCCTTTTATACTTTGTGAGTAATTGGGCTTTGTGAATAATTAGTCTGCAGGATGCCATAACAAATTACTACAGACTGGTTGGATTAAAGAACAGAAATTTATTTTCTCACATTTCCAAAAGTTGGAAGTCCAAGATGAAGGTACCAGTAGGGTTGCTTTATGGTGACACCACTCTCCTAGGCTTTTTGATGTGTCCTCACATGGTCTTTTCTTTGTGTGTGCATGTGTGTACATCCACATCCAGAGAGAGAGAAAGAAAAAGAAAGAGAGAAACATGGTGTTTCTTTCTCTCTCTCTCTCTTTTTAAAAAATTATTTTAATGTTTATTTTTGAGAGAGAGAGAGAGAGAGAGAGAGAGAGCACGAGCTGGGTAGGGGCAGAGATAGAGGAAGACACAGAATCCAAACCCAGGCTCCGAGCTGCCGGAACAGAGCCCAATGCAGAGCTTGAACTCATGAATTGTAAGATCATGATGTGAGCCAAAGTCGAACACTTAACTGACTGAGCAACCCAGGTGCCCCTATTTCTCTTCTTATAAGAACATCATTTCTAACGGATTAAGTCCCGATCTTATGACTTCATTTAAACTTAATTACTTCTTTAAAGACCTTATCCCCAAATACAGTCCTATTGGGGGTTAGGGCTTCAAAATAATACCTTATGAGGTGACACAAGTCAGTCCACAAGAGTAGGGAAAAGTGGTTTTTCAAATAAGTCCAGAAATCCTTTGATATTCTCTTTTCAAGAGGTAGAGCTTGGTTCTTCTCATCCTGAATGTAGGCTAGATTTACAACTTACTTCTAATGAATAAAATATGGCAGAAGTAATGGTATGTCATTCCAAGATTATAAAAAGGCTGCAGCTTCAACTTGCATGCTCTATCTCATTTTCATATTATACATATCACCCTCTTGGATCATTTGATCCAAGAAGAAGCCAACTGCCATGGAGAGACCCACATAAAGAACAGTTGGCCTTTAACCAAGACCCAGTGAGGAACTGAAACAATATGAGTGAACTTGAAAGTGGATTCTCCAACCCCAGTCAAACCTTCAGATGACTACAGCCATAGGGAGAGTTGACAACAACCTAATAATTTCTAAGAGTTGATTCAATCATTTCCTGGTTTCTTCTCATTCCTTACAGCAAAATGTCTGAGAAGAAAAATAAAGAGAAAACTATTAAACTCGAAGGAACCCGGATTTGATTGTTTTGAAAATTCTCAGACATTCCAGATGGCTAATGATTATAAAATTAAGAAATGACTTCTCATCAAAGAGCATATACAAACTGTTGTAAGAAAAAAGTATTCTAGATACACAGCCAAATGAGTGACTGTACAGTTATTTTATAAGGCCTTAGAAAAAGTTATAGCAGTACATCTAAGTTTCTGTTGGTCAGATAGATAAGAGACCCACTAAAGATATCAATTGTCTCAGAGACCCTCTCAATCAAACAATAGTAGTGCTGGGATCCTAAGAGCATTGCCCATTAGTAGTCTCAGCAGGATCCTAAGGTAGAGAGGGGCTTATTGTGAAGTAATTTGGGTGCTGCATTTGTTTACTAGTGTGACCCTCAATAAGATTCACACCAATAAGATTTTTAAAAGAATTATATATGCAGAAACATTGCCAGCTTGAAATGAAAGGAGAATATATAAAATGAAAAGAGGGCTTCCAAATGAAATAAATGAAAGGAAGTCTGTCGGACCTCCAAAATTCTACTGTCAGAAAGCAGGATGAGAAAACTACCCAATGACAAACATTCTACATGTCTTGAAAAAGGAAGGAGGAAAGAGAACAAGGAGACCAGATGGTAGAGTTGAAAGCCATGGACAATTATTTCCAAACCTTGAGAACGTATTAGTGAATCTCTAACATTTGCCTAGCTGGATCTCACAATAGCCATGGACCAGTGACATTTTGTGCCTCTTATTTTCACCCATTTGGGTCACATATGCATATACTGGTTATCCTAAGCCTGCCTCATCATTATATGCACCTATGTGTACTATGTGTGTTGGGTGTAGATAGCATATGCCTTTAGTATCATAAGTAGAACAAAACTACTCAAGCAGCCTGTACTTAAGGAACTAAATCCTAAGAGTCTTATCCACACTTGGACTCAATTTAGATGATGAGATTCTGGATTTAGCAGAGGCTGCAGTGGCATGAGATTTCTGGAGGCCTTGAGAGGGCGTGTATATTTTATATGTGATAGGAATACAAATTGCAGACTAAGGAAGACTTGGTGGTTTTACAAATATATCCACAAATTCTTTGATACTCATCTCTTCAGAAAAAAAAGGAGCTTAATTCCTTTTTCCTGGAGTGTGGGCTTATTGGGCTCCTTGAATGTCAGTAGTTTATTTCTAATAAATAAAATACAGCAAGAGTAACAGGTTGTCATTTCCGAGGTTAGGTTATAAAAAGGGCTGTGTCTTCTGTGTTGGATGTTTTTTTCTTGTTCTTCTGCTCTGATGCTTTCTTCTCAGATCACTCATTCTGGGGGAAGCCAACCACTATGAAGAGACTCACATGATGAGGCTTAGTGGCCTCAAGGCCAACAGCCACCATGGAATTGAAGCTTTGCAACAGCCTCCCCTCAGCTCAGAAGCAGGATCTTTAGTCTCAGTAGCATCTCAGTGGCTGATGTCTGACTACAATCTCATGAGACATTCTAAGCCAGAGTCACCCAGCTAAGCTCTTCTGGATTCCTGACCCTCAGAAACCATGAGATAATAAATGTCTGCTATTTTAAGCTGCTAAATGTTGGATGTCATTTGTTATGCTTCAAAAGATGACTGATACAGAGGAAACCCTTAAACAATTATGTATAGCTAAATCTTACTATACTCCTTCTGTACATAAAAAAGCTGAAGTATCAAAATGTGAATGTATTCTCCCTATCCACATAGCTAATAAATATCAGGATAAAGGTCTAAATTCACAACGTTGTGACTTAGAAAGAAACAAAAAAAGATAAATTTTGTATAAACAAAAATAAAAATAAACTGAAGCCACAATCCTTTCTAACAATAATGTTTGGGCTGACACAGAAAGTCCAATAATGACATATAAGACTACCATCTGCTTAAGGGGTGGGTAAGGTGGTGGGCAGGCAGGGGAATGTGTAAATCTATATACCACAGGGGCCAGGACATCTGGTAAAAAAAGAGGAGAGCCTTTCCTTCTCTATTCCAGCTTTCCCAATTATGTTAATTGTAACAGAACTTGGCTTCCTGGAAATGCAGACCTAGTGAGGCATTTGACACACTGTAAAATTTAAGTTCAAAAGTAAAATTGTTTAATGAATGCACACCCTACTCCTTATTCATTATGCAAAGTCGGGTTGTAGAGTTTTTCAATATGTACTCTAATTCCCTTTAAGAAATGTGATTCCACATTCCTCATATGAGCACAAAGTGGGGGGGGGGAGACATTCTGCTGGAAGAGGCTTTGGGGTCAGTTAGAAATTCTCAGTTCTGTTTTTAAAAGGAAAATATAATCCCCTTTTCTCAGCTATTGTGTTTTATTCTGTTGAGGGTTGATGGCTGTAAAACACTATACCTCCCCTTCAACTTTTCCAAATAACTTGATTAGACAGAAATAATCTCTTATGCTTTCATGCACAAATTTAGGAGTGACCCAGAACAAACGAGTTTCCTTCCATCACCATAGCAACCAGGACTATGGAAAAATGCCATACTAGGCTATGCAAGTCAGATTTTATTCCTTTGATGTTAATTAACAAATTGCTTTCAGAAAATCAATGAGTTCCCCTGCTCCCCTTTAAATATTTGTGATATATTTTTTAATACTTCCTAAATTGGCAGAGATACAGATGGGAGAGACAGTGAACATGACAGAGCACTACCTTTTCCTGGTGTAACACACAGATGATTAAGAATGCAAGAGCGCACTTGGCCAAGAGTAGAATCCACTTGGGCCTCTTGGGTATTGAGATGCAAACTTAAATTCATGTTTTCCTACTATACAAGTTTCCTTCCTCTCAGAAAGTGGCGGCTGCTCCCTTTTCAGAAAGAAGAAATATAGAAAAGTTAAACAAAAGAGCTATTGCAAAGAAAAAATGTTGCAGAAACCTGTATTTAGATTCCTCTATTCTCCTCATCTGCTCCTGGAAATGTAAAATTTCTCAAGGGCAATTTAGTGACTTTTACCAAGTCTTTACACACCCTTTCACTCAGAAATTCAACTCCTAGAGGATTGAAGGAGATACTCCAAGAAAGTTACATAAATAAATGTACATGCATATTCTTAACAGTGATGTTTATAAGACATTTTTAAAGTTGAAAAATATTCTGAATGACAATGAGGGATTAAAGTAATTGAAGTGTGTTTTTAGAGAAAATAGGCATTATAGGCATTATTAAAGTTTAAGCAGAAAAAGCACGTTAAAAAATATTATTGAGGGGCGCCAAGGTGGCTCAGTCGGTTGAGCGGCCGACATCAGCTCAGGTCACTATCTCACTGTGAGTTTGAGCCCCACATCAGGCTCTGTGCTGACAGCTCAGAGCCTGGAGCCTGCTTTGGATTCTGTGTCTCCCTCTCTCTGCCCCTCCCCTGCTCACACACACTTTCTCTCTCTCTCTCAAAATAAAGTATTAAAAAAAAAGATTATTGAGATGATACATTTAAAAGACATTTAGTCTCCAAGCCAAAGTTCTAGACGTTTGCAAACAAATAAACAAACAAAAAACATCCAGTGAGCGGTTTTCTCTTTGTATGTTTTCTGAGGTTTGTGTCTGTGTTACTGTGTATATGTGGTAGGATATAAAATGATTTTGCAGAAATATATGAAAGACATAGTTACATGTAATAAGTGTTTTAATTAATATACACCTATCTTTTTTTACTAGATAACAAAAGTTTATTCAAATATGTAATATCACTGATCCCAAGAAGTCTCTCCAATCTATTCATTGTAATGAGATGTGATACAATTCAAAAGTGTATACTTCAAATTGGCTTATTAAGTTATTGATAAAGTTATTAAAAACTATCATTTTCAAACATACTGAATCTTACAGAAAAATTTTATCTGTTTATAAGTAACAAAAATAATTCCTTGATAAGATGATGTAAGGGTCAGGAAAAATGCATAAATGTGAACAGAGTATCTATTTAGCTCCAATATGAAAACTTAAAAATTGTATAAACAAAATCCATGAGGAACAACTATTTTCAAGTTAATTCTGACCAGCATAACCACTTCATTTAAAGGCATCCTGTGAGAAAGACCAATATACAAAACTAATTGAAATACAGGTGGTCCAGTTGAACAGCTGACTGAGCCAATAGAAGCCTGCTCACTTTCCTCTATGAACAAAGTTTGAAAACCACTTTGGTAGAAAAGAGCTTCTACATTCAGATGGCTAACAGATACATGAAAAGATGCTCAACATCACTCATCACCAGGGAAATACAAATCAAAACCACCATGAGATACCATTTCACCCCTGTCAGAAAGGCTAAAATTAACAACACAGGAAACAATGGATGTTGAGAACGTGGAGAAAGGGAAACCTTCTTACATTGTTGGTGGGAATACAAACTGGTACAGCCACTCTGGAAGACAGTATGGAGGTTCCTCAAAAAAGTTAAAAATAGAACTTCCCTACCACCCAGCAACTGCACTACTAGGTACTTACCCAAAGGACACAAAAATACTGATTTGAAAGGGCACACGCACTCCAATGTTTATAGCAGCATTATCAACAACAGCCAAATTATGGAAAGAGCCTAAACTTCCATCGACTGATGAATGGACAAAGAAGATGTGGTACACATATACAATGGAATTACTCAGCCATCAGAAAGAATGATATCTTATCATTTGCAATGATGTGGATCGAGCTAGAGCGTATTATGCTAAGTGAAATAAATCAGAGAAAGACAAATATCATATGATTTCATTCACATGTGGAATTTAAGAACCAAAACAAATGAACACAGGATAAGGGGGAAAGAAAGAGAAGGAGGCAAACCATAAAAGACTCTTAACAATAGAGAACAAACTGAAGGTTGGGGGAGGAAGGTGGGGAATGGGTATTAAGGAAAGCACTTGTGATGAGCACTGGGTGTTGTATGTAAGTGATGAATCACTAAACTCTAGACTTGCAACAAATATTACAGTATATGTTAACCAGAATTTAAACAAAAACTTAAAAAAAAGCTTCTATATTTCCACCCCTGTTCATTCCTGCCTTATTCTTATCAGAGAATTTCGAACTATGTCAGGCTATCGAGGCTCTTGCAACAATAGCAGCAGTCTCTACTGCACTGCGCACATAATTAACCACTTTGCACCTCAGTTTCCTTGGCTGTAGAAATGAATGGTTGAACTAGATAATTTATATATATGGCAGGCATTCTCTGAAGTGGCCCCCAGTGAACTACCTCTTGGTTTCCATGTGCTTTGTAAATCCCTCTCTTTGGTTCCAGCTCTTTGAGTGTAGGCTGGACCTAGCAATGTAATGAAAAGAGAAATGAGAAAGATAGGTGGTACTTCTGAGATTATGGTACAAATGCTGTGATCTCTCTCTCTCTCTCTCTCATTCATATTCTCTCTTTCTCATTCATAATCTCTCTCTCTCTCTCCTTCATGCTTTTACTGTCTTAAAAGGAATCTTCCAAGTTGTGAATAGCCCTAAGGAGAAGTCCATATGGCAAGGAACTGATTTTTCTGGCTAAGAGCCAGCAAGAACCAGAGTCCTGCCAATGGCAATGTGGGTGAACGTGGAAGGGATGCTTCCTCCCCTGAAATGAATGAATTCCCAGTCAACACTTTGTAGCCTTCTGAGAGACTGTGAGGAGAGGACAAGCTAAAAGTGCCTGAATTGTCAACCCACAAAAGCTTAAACTAATAAATGCTTGTTGTTTTAAACAGTACAGTTTGGGGGTAATTTATTACATGGCCATAGACAACTACACATAACAAATAATCGTTCCTTTTATTTCTAAGTTTCTTTTTATTTATTTTTTTTTTAATTTTTTTTCAACGTTTTATTTATTTATTTTTTTTTTTGGGACAGAGAGAGACAGAGCATGAACGGGGGAGGGGCAGAGAGAGAGGGAGACACAGAATCGGAAACAGGCTCCAGGCTCTGAGCCATCAGCCCAGAGCCCGACGCGGGGCTCGTCTAAGTTTCTTTTTAAAAAAAAACAGGTATTTAATGAGCATTTGTGGTTGTCTATGAATGCAAAGGAAAGCTCAATAATTTAAGGAAAAATTTACTCTGATTTTGAATTTTAATTACCTTTTGGAAAATCCATTATTCTTGGTTTTAATCCTAATCCTTTAGATACTGAAATGAACTATAGATACTGAGCCTGCCTCCGAATCAGACATTCCCCTCTCCTTCTGTCCTTTACAGTATCTGATACAGAAGATGCTGACATTTTGTATTAGGGATCCCATTGCTACTACTGCTGGTGAACAGCTGAATTCAGCTTGGAGCAGAAACCATTCTCTTCTCTCGAAAAGTATAAACCCAGAGGCCCTTTAAGAATGAAAGTGAAATGACTGAGGATATTTTGGCCAAATCAAATTGTGTGAATGTAAAGAGAAGCCATGTTCGTCCTACTACTTTGTGTGGCCTAAGCTCATAGTTTGGGCCCAGTGACCATGACTGATTTGGGTCTTTGTGAACTATCAGTCAAAATAAATTCTGCTAATATGCTATTTTTATATAGTCTCTGATTGTTAGGAGATATTTTATTTTGTAGCCCATTAATTAGATTAATTACTATATGTTACTCCTTCAAGTCCCCGCCCTCACATTGTGTAATCTCCTTGAAGAAAAATGCAATACTTTCTCTACCTTTACAAAATGAAACAATAAGCATTAAAGAGGTATTTAAACTGCAAGTGCTATATGAAAGAATAGGATTATTATTTTGTATACTTCCTAATGCCAATTACTTTGTTACCCTAAGAAACATTCCATTATTATTTGTTGAATGAAATAATATTCTAATATAAAACACACTATTCTCTCCTCCAAAAACTTCAGTCTCACTCCCACCTGCAAATAAAGTATAACTGTTTCCACCAGTTGTTTTTTTCTTTAGAAATCCTAGTTAGAACAACCAACTCTAACATCAAAACAACTCTAGCACATGAGACAAATTTCCTAATAAAACATGTAATCAACAATATCAATTTAACCACACAAAAAATCTGATCTTCTTTTGTGATGTGCCTCTGAGCGCTTTCTCTGTGGACCACACATATAGCTCTACCTGTCCGTTTCATATTAATATTCACATCTGGGGAAAGATGAAAATTCCCTCTATGTAGTTTAATGTGGAACTAGAGGTACCTGTGCAAAGTCAGTTGTCTTTGCTTTTGATCTGTAAGTTTGGAAGACATGAAGACAATTTCCTGGCTTCTGGCTGATAGGCCTGCTCTTTGGAAAAACTGCATGGCGGAAGAGAGTTATGAAGACTCTTGACATCATATGATGGTGTCAGAAAAACAGAAAGTCACATTAGTAGGTGATTATGCTGACAATCAACCAGAGTAACCTAGCACCCACTTTTGATTAGATATTAGATGATGGAATTGACAGACTCAAGATGGATTATGAAGATGTGCAACAGAGTGGCACCACAAATGAGCGAAACTGACATGAATTTCCCTTCTGGAGTGTATTCAGGGATGCCTAATTTTTCTAAAGCTGAAAAGCAAAACCCAGGTATACTACTTGACACAGCTTCTTCACTATGATAACCTATTTTCTTATAAGAGAAAACATTAGAGTTTCTAAAAGCAGATACTTAATGAAACAATACATCCTAATACCAGATATGAGATGGGATTTAGAAGATTACTATTTAATTCTCCTTACTTTGTTTGGGAGCTTTTTAAATATATATCTATATATATCTATATAGATATATATAGATATATACAGATATATATATCTGTATATATAGATATATATACAGATATATATAGATATATACAGATATAGATATAGATATAGAGATATAGAGATATATATGTATAATTCTTAAACTGTAAGCTGCTATAACGGTTGTTTACAAATCACTTAACTTACTCACATAGGAAGCCAAATATTAAAATGCGTCAAAAAAGAGCAGCCACCAGTCTTTGCTGCACATTAATTCACCTGGGGAAAATTTTCAGAATAGAGATTCCACAGACCATATTGAATGAGAAACTCCAGGGATGAGAGCCAGAAATGTGTATTTCTAAAAGTTGAAGAATTCATTAAAATATATACCAGGGCATCTTGATGGAACAAAAAGGGAATTCAATGCTTGAATCTACACTTCTGTCCAGAAAACTACTACCTCATTCCTGCCTTCTCTAAAGCCAGTGATTTTTTTCTCAAAACTATATCTCCATCTTGTAATACACCACCCGCCATCCCCACTTTCTGGAGCATACAATGCTCAAAATGATGCTTCCTTCCAAGCACCAGAAAGACTCTGGTTCCTATGGGTTTCTGAGTAATACATGCTGCCAGACATCTGAGACTTGTCTGGATTTGTCTCTGGGAAGGTTCTCTTCTCTTCTGCTACTATCTTAAAGGAAGAAGTGAAAGGAACTTTTAGGTGAATGGAATCTGCTCCCCAAGCTTATCTGTGATCCATCTGTCATTTGCATCAATTTAGCCTTCTCTGGGGGCTGTTAATCAACAGGCCTGAAAAAAATATTACTTTTTGTCAACAAAAAGTTGTCTCTTCTGTTGAGAGACAATTCTCTGTTTCTGCACGTTTCCTATCAATTTTTGTTCTATCGTTTTCAAGGATGTTTATGTAGCAAAGAAAATTAGAAGAGAGAGATGCTGTCTCTCTCTGGGGCAGAAGGCAGATTTGTTTCCTGACTAGGATAATGAAGATAACATCTTCCTTTGGGCAAAGGTTGAGAAGGCCCAGCGCTTTATAAAACTGGGGGTTTTCTAAGCTTTGGACTCCTCAGCTGTGGTAGAGTCCACTGTGGGCAACATCCACCCGGGCCACTCCACACTGCCCTTGGGGTCAAGGGGACCCAGTGAGAATATCAAATTCAGGATTCTTGCTATATCCCATGAGTAATACACCTTTTTTTTTTTTTCCTGAGCCATAAGTCTTGTGTGACAGTACCCATGGAATAGTAGCTGACTAACTTGTTAATAAATTAGGACTAAATTATAAGCCCTTCACACTCCTTTAGAATACCAATTAAGTCCCTGGACTCTACTGGACACCATGTCACTGAGTCCCAGTTCTACCTCTTACTAACTATATATCTTACTAACTACACTGCATACTAGCTAAGTCACTAACATTGGGACTTACTAGCTATGCCACTGACTAGCTAAGGGAGTTTGGTGGTAACCATAGCAATGATAATAACAAACACAATTATAACAGTGACATTAATAATAGTCAATGTTTGTTAATTTTATTCTAGATACTATGTGCAGTATTTTAAAGATCTTAGCTCATTCAATCACCGATGCCATGTAAAAAAAGGAATATCAATTGCTATCACAATTCTTTCTCACAGCATTATTGTGAAGATCAAAAGGAAATATTGATAGTAAAACACATTGGGAGCTGTAAACACAAATTCAAAAGTAAATCTATTTTCTTCTCTTTATTCACCTGGATCTCATGCTGGGCCCTTTTATCTCCTTCTTTGCACTTACCCTGTCGTCTGTCTGTAATGCTTTTCCCTTCTTCTTCTGCAGGCTCTTCTTCACCCTTCATGATTCAGCTCAAAAAAGGATTTTAAGGGGAACAGATTTTCTCCTCTAAACATGTTTCGTTCTTAAGCCAAAATATAACTCCTTTTGGCTTCTTGGGTGAGGAAAGTGTTCACCCTTCTTTCCAACCCCATTTCTCACTTATGTTCATGGGAGGCAGAGTGACAAGTTTTGCGGTAAGAGGAAAAGCACTCTTGCACATTCGTTTTCCTCTTTGAGGCTCTCTCTGAAACTAGCCGTCTGGAGGCCCACACAGATTTGAGACATCGAGGGAGCTCTACCCCAGCTGAGGGAGCTGCCAGTGGCCTGGCTCCTCTGCCAAAGACCAGGG
Source organism: Lynx rufus (assembly GCF_022079265.1). NCBI lineage: Eukaryota > Metazoa > Chordata > Mammalia > Carnivora > Felidae > Lynx > Lynx rufus. Next base: position 182,258,573 of record NW_025814823.1, read on the forward strand.
GAATAAGCAGATCATCTGGGCTTGCCAGGAGGGCTGAGGGACTGCAAGGAGCCCATGGCTGGCCTCTGTCTTAGTCACATCTCCAATCCCGCTTTCCTGTAATGAAACTGGTTATTTTATTGCTGTCGCACTCTTATACTCATTTGTCAATTGCTTTGGAAGCCAAAGGGGAGGAGGCAGTGAATAATAGGCATGTCCTGAAAAAATGCACACCAGCCTCCCTTACCTCTTCCAGCAATATTCTTAGAGAACAATAGGGCACTGATTTTCCTGTTTACCTGCTGTTTTGTGGTACAACTGAGCCAGAGATGGATCCAATTAGTGCCTGTATCTTTGTATCTAGCAGTGTTTGTTACACAGTACACAGTACTGTGTATTGAGTACTTTGTATTGAGCATGTAGCAGGCACTCAGTAAAGGGAAGAATGCAACAAACTCCCAGAGGTTCTCTGAGCATCTTCTTGGTTTGCCATTGCAGCACTAACATTTAAATCTTTGCCCCATTCCAGAGAACATATAATACTTGATAGATCTGCACCAAAAACAGAGCAAGAAGATCACATTTCACTGGGGAGATTCAATGTTTTTTTTTTTTTTCCCTGTGTTCCTCTTCTACAAATGGCAAGTTATCAGTGTGAGATTTCAGAATGTCAAACAGTCATTGGCTTCTAAGCCATGCCAGAATATTCTAAAAAATGAAAACCAATTTCTTACCAGTGATATTTCACTTTATGATACCAAAAGATTTCTTAGTCAAAAAAAAAAACAAAAAAAACATATGGCAATGAAGAGTAATTCTTATCTCTCCAAGAATACCATTGCCTATTTGCCTATTAAAACAATGAAGACATAGACTAAAGAGGGCACACTTCAAAATTCTCCTGACTCTTTGTGTCGATTACATGCTCTCTCTGCCTTTCTGGTCTCTACTCTGTAAGACTAGATCTACATCCTTACATATGTTACTGAAAATATGGAAGTGGGTGCTGGTGTGCTCAGGGCTTAACACTAAGCATTTGTCCTTGAATGTGGAAACTTAAAACTGAGCTCTTAAGTCCTAAGGCAATCTGAGATTACAGTTTCCAAAATACACTTTGAGAGCGGAAATCTTAATTTTTAACTACTGTTTATTGAATGTTACTACATGGTAGGTGTTTTATGCATAGCATCTCATTTAACCTTCATAACCACCCTATGAGGGCGATAATATTATTACCAGTTTACAGATGGAGAAATGGAGTTTTGATAACTGGCTCAAGTAAAAAGGTCCACAGAAGGACCAGGATTAAAACCTTTATCTTGTTGATCCCCAAGGTCAACCTTCCTCTCTCTGGCTAATTTCTTAAGAATGATCTATCTCATGTGCAACTTTTCAAGAATTCATATTGGTAAATGCCTTGAACTCAACTAGTTTCAGTTGAGAAATTGAAATTCAACTAATAGTTCAAGTTGCACCAGTAATTTGTACTATGTATCCACAGAAGGGAGATCCCATAGGACAGCAGATAAATGTATAGCTTCTGTGAATTTACAGCCCTGGCTTTGAATGATGTAGAGCAATTAACTTTCTCTCAAGAAACTGTAAATGACAACAGTATTTTATTTTTAGGGTTTTTGTGACTATCAATGGCAATGAAGCGTTTAGAAAAATGATTGGCCCTCAGAAAGTTGTCAGTATATGTTAGAAATTAAACTGTTTGGTTTAAATGAAGAAATCCCATTGTAATTCTGATGAGTTTTTAGATGAACTCTCCTATGGATGCATTTTTTTTTTAAACAATATCTCACCTGGTAAAATACATTATACTGAAAGTTATAGAAGAGAAACCAAGAGCTTTATGGAAATTTATATAGACTAAAAGTCCTTTTTAAGCATATCTATTTTCCTGAATGCTTCATTGATACATAGAGAAACTATAATGTCCAAGCTCATGACTTCCCAAATGGTGGCATTGGAATATTCGTATGAACTCTAGAAAGTGTAACTAGAATTGTAACTTGAAGACAGATCAGCTCCTAACCTTGTTGATCAGCTGCTACTGAGGTTTGAAAGTGGCCGTGGAGAAGGAGAAAAATCTCTCTTAAGGTCTCAAAAAAAAATCCTAACACATGGAGACTAGCACACTTGTTATTCCACCAGATTTCTCCACACCTGCATGCATATAACACATCATTTTAAAAATTCACTAACAACATTTGAAATTGGATTCATTTTAACTTGGAAAAAAAATACCAAGAAAACTGCTAGTTATCAGTAGCCAAAAAGGAAGACTCTTCCATACAAGGAACAATTTCTGGATTTCTGTAAAAGCTAATTTTGTCCTTCTTCTTCTTTTATTTATATTACAGATATTTTGCAAGTTCCATAAGATTCCATCCCACACAAGACAGTGAATCTATGTGTCACAGAAGACTGAATTTCCTTGGTATTTCACAGTTACAGAAACACCTGTGCTAAATACTTTTCTGTGTATCAGCTGTGAAAACTCACTGTTTCAATAGCCCTCCAAATTTTTCATTTATTCCCCATGGTGGGGGATTCTGGGTGTCTCATAATGGGTTATTGTTAAATGCTTGGAAGAATAGTGGTTCAAGGGCTTTATAATGGATTTTTTATTAAGCACTAGCAAATTTCACCTACACTCCTTATAGACACTCACTTCTACCTCTTCTGAGATGCCGCCTTATCTGGAAATTAATTAAGCAGAAACTAGATGGACACAAATACCATAACATTCTGAAGCTTAATTAGCAAATGCTTTTTAACTTCACAACAGGTCTTAGCCTTGTTGGCTACTTTGTTTCTTAAGAGAGGAGAAAGCCAAGCGGTATTATTCTTTGCTTCCTTTCACAGAGGAAACAAGCATGAAAATTTAAAAATAGATCAAGGGACGCTCAGAGGGCAGCTCCCTAGCAACCCGGCTGCTTTGCTGGTATGCTAACGCAAGTGGCCTGCATTCTGCTAGTCGTGTCAGCAAGCCACTCCCACTGGTAGCAAAACCAGGGAGGGAAGGGGTGGTGTACAGGCAGGGAGGGGACACACTCAGGTACAAGAAAGGAACACACATATTTTACCCAGTCGCCTGCAGTCTGATGAATGGGGAGGCCAGTGACTGTGCTCAGCAAGTTTCTCAACTGCGCTCCCTAGAAGAGCTTCCCACCCACCCATTCCCTGGGGGTCAAGCATAGAGGCTCGAGGTGGGAGAGCTGTTGGTCATCAAAGACCCATGAGAAGAGAAATAATTTCTGAAATGTTTGCTGTTGGACAAACATCACAGTTCTGCCTTTTCTTTATTAGATCCCAAAGAAAAAAAATGAAAAGATGGAATGTTTATTGATAGTCTTTGTGCCTGGTGCCGTGGAGCTTGTTTTTAAGGCTCTGACGCGGAGGGGGAAAAATCCTGCATGTCATATAGCTGCAGAGTACAGGCGCCCTGGTGCACACTGTGAAAATATCATAGAAAAATATGACATCAAATTGTCTGCCTACAATGATACCATCTCTTATTAAAATAAAAAGAAGAAAGGTAGAGAGACTAACAATGTATTTCCTTTTCTCGCTTAGACTTCACACAAGGAGTTACCTGGATGTTCAAGATGTTAAAACATGTCCGCGTGTCAAAAGTGGAATAATTAAGCATTCAATGCCAGCCCATTAACCAGATGTGTTCCCTCTCCCAACCTTTTTTTATTTATTTATTTTGGCTTGCTTATTCAAGAAGTCTTTTGAAGGAAAATGTCAAATAAATTACTCATACTCAACATATTTTTCCTTCCTCTGTCCCTCAGTCTGCCCCCTCCCCTTCCCCCACACTTCCTTTCTTCCTTGGTTCCAAGACAGCAGCCTCAAATGGTTAGCCATTCACTACTTTTCAGACAAATATTTTTCCTTTACTTTTTTTTAAATAGTGAAAAATATGGCAATAAAAAATAAAATAAAGAATATAATGAATATTCATGTTTCCAATAAGTCAGTTTAAAGAATAAAATCTTACAAATGCTACTGAATTGCACGCTTTTATTTCTCAATTGCATTTCATTTTCATGCAGTTAAAGGTAACCCTTCTCCAGAACTTGGTACATATGATCCCCAAGCATCTCTTTACATTTTCATTCTACATGTATCTGTAAACAATATTGTTTTTCATGTTTTCAAACTTATGTGTTGCTATACTGTACAACTCCCTTATTTTATTCTGCAACTTGCTTTTTTTTAACTCAAAATTGTGTTTTTGAGATTTATCCATGTTAGCACATTTGTTTTCAGTTCATATACTGTCTGCTTGAATAAATATAACACAATTTAATTATATACTCATTTTAAATATCTAAGTCCTAGTTTCCATTTTTGGTACAATCATAAACAATGCTGGTGTTATCATTCTTGTTCAGGTATAAATTCTTATCTGATTGGAACAAATATGTCCAATATAGATGTTGTCGCCTCCCTACACCTTCTATGACAACCTATTGTGTCATTTTTTTTTTTTTTAAGTTTAAATGTATCACACTCTTCTTAGGTACTACTACTGTGCTCTGTGTTGATATAATATACTTCCCATTGTAATCGTCTGAAGTAGACTCCATCATAAGAAAGAAGAAACTGGAGTTGTGAGAACTCAATGAACTGCCAACTATAGAAAACACAGATCTAAGTGCGAAATCTATGTTCTAAACCACCATTTTCTACTGCTGTCCATAGACAGAAAACTCATTCCACTGGCCTTCCAATGTTTTACGCTGAGCACTCTTGTGTCAAGGTGTCTCAGTGGGTTTAGAGGCTGACTCAATTTTGGCTCAGGTCATGACCTCAGAGGTGTGAAAAGTCATGAGATCAAGCCTGGAGCTCCAGCTGGGCATAGAGCTTGCTTAAGACTCTTTCTCTCCCTCCCCCTCTGCCTCTCCCCTGCATGCTCTCTTTCTAAACACACAAACAAACAAACAAAAAACCCAGAGCACTCTTCCAGGTGGAAATCCATTGAGTATGAGTACTAATAACTTCGTAAATGTACATGATATGCATTTAACACTGAACCAATTAAATTATATCATAAAAGTTATGGGAAATAGAGATTTAAAAGAATGAGGTAAGTGTAAAACATTATATTATTTAATTGATTATGGCAATTAAAATTAGTTAAAATTGTAATTATTTATTAATGGTCCAAAACATCATGATCTTTCTAAGATATATTAATAACTTTTACTAATGCCATTTATACTGCAGATAGTAGCATTATTTTGACAGTCATCCTACTGCTTTTGTGGTTGTTTAGTAGAAGTTTAAGAATGAAGGCATGGTTGTATTTGGATATTAGGAAAATAAAAACATATTGTGGATTGATTAATTCTGTATCTATTCTTTATGGTGTACGTTCCTATATTTCAGGGTCTAGAATATCATCATCATCATCATCATCATTATCATTATCATCTTTAATATATTTTAATGAAGGCAATGTGACTTAATATTCTCTTTGTGTTACGGTGACTCACAGGTCTGGTTCCGAGTTTTTGTTGTTGTTTTTTTAAAGTCATGTGTTTTCAATCATTGTCGTTGGTAAAAAGGAAACTGCACAAATCATGGACTATGCTTACTAAATCATGATGTCCATTTTCAATCCCACCCACCAATTATGGAAGAGTATTTTTGCTTAAATGTAGCTCATAAATTTTAATATTCTTTAATATCATTCTGTTATTCTTACAAACTATTCATAAAGTGTTACCAATATTTTATTTGTAAAAGATTAGTTCAAAACCCAAATTAAAGTATTATTTTGAAGATCGTTAAGTAGATTTGAAGATATCATATCCAAATTTTTTAGTGCTCTGACGTGAGTTTTTTTTTTTTATGTGACATTGTTTTGAAAAGCAGCTAAATGGACTTTCAGTGTAGACATTTAAAAATACCGTATTTCAAAATGCATTCCCAGAGCAAGAGTTTTTAAAAATATGTACTTCTTTCATACCTATTATGAAAATATCACCAAAGAGACTCTTCGAGTGTGCCTTTTAAAAATATATGTCTACTAGGTAACACACTAACAGAGAACTCATCTTTCAATTCAATAACACTTTTAAGAACTTTGCTAAAAGAGAACCTGAGAATCTGAGGAACAAAAGTCCTTATAATCAATCTCCATTTCATTACATAGTGTGTAAAGACTCTTCTATATTTTAATAGTCTTGCTTTTATAAAATTAGCCACATTGTTGATAATTTATATTCATATGTGCATTTGTAGTTTATCCCTGGATGAGCTGGTGAATAAACTTTTGTCTGGTGACTTTTCTATAACCTTAATCCTGAATAGTTTTTTATTTTAGTCAACGAAGCTTTGTCATCAGAAATTCCACCTACTGATATAATCCCACACTTTTCCATAAAACATAGTTTGTATTAGAAGAGCTGTGCAATAGTGAAAAATAACTCCTTGGGAACATCTTTCTTCAATGGCTACAAAAAATGTAATTTTTGTAAAAGAGTGTTGAATAAATATTAGCAAATACCATAAATTGGGGCAAATTATAGTATCTTTACTTTCATTACACTGCATAAATCAGTTCCACAGTTCATAATTCAAAATGATGGTTATTTCTTCTAATATTTATTGATATTTTAAAGTATGTATTGACAAGTATATTTTAGTTTCTACTCCATATTATTTTTTATATTATTTCAGTTATTGTTTGCAGTAGCTGGAAGAACAGGTTTGTGGCTTTTTTTTTAATTTCTTGCTTTTAAGAAACTTCAAAATAGGCTTTTCGACATTAATCATTAAGTACAATAAAATTTTATAAGGTGCTGGAATGAGCATTGTATATCTTTTAATATCCCTGAAATAACTCTAGGGTTTGCCTTCAAGCAACTCTAAAGTTTGCCTTCATGTTCCAGATGGTTAATTTCTAAATGTCTCACTAATTGTGACGGCCTCACTCTACTAACATTAGCTCATGTCTCAAGGCACAACACACACAGTGCAAAGTTGATCCTTGGCGATAGTAAATACATATCTATCAGAATATCAGATATTCTTCTTGATAAATTAAATTTGTGGACCCTAACTTTTCACTTAGTCAAATGTTATTAGATAATCATTATTTGTTTGCTTGTGTTATACCTGGTATTGTGGCTTCTGAAGATCTCATTCTAGTACGAGAAGTGTCCTTTCAATTTTAACTGCTCATTTCTGCTTCTACTATTAGTATTTTATCATCTTCAATCTACAGTTTCTTCACAAGAATCCATTTATGCGATTTGCCCTTTTTAGTTTAGTTAAAACTTGTCGATATACACTGCAAATCCATTTAGCAGAGCATATGTAAATTGCAATATGTCTCAATGTGTTAAATGAAGAAGACAAAGGAGTGAGTGGGCCTCTTCAACACTCCTATCACATGGATTTCCCACTCTTCCCCAAGGATGCTTCAGATTAACTTGTATACAAAATGTTATTAAAGCTAATTCCATTCTCTATATTTATTAAATAGTAAACACAAGTATAATTTCTAATATTTGTATCCTATGCCTTGGGGTATATGCAGCTGCCTTTATCCTAATCTAATATTCGCATCCTATGCCTAATTTAAGAGTCTCAAACCCAGGTTGAAATTTATTCACGCGTTCAACAAGTGTTTGTTCAATGCTCATCACATGCCAGGCATAGTGACAACTGTTAGGAACACTCCCAAAAGTAAAAGAGGGAAGGATCCATTTTCATGGAATTTGGCATCTAGTGGAAGAAAAGACAACTAAGTTAAAGCAAAAAAAGAATTATATATATTATATATATTATATAATAAATATAATTAGTGACCTGATGGAAATGAACATGAGTCAGAGTATAGATAAAGTTTAGGTAATATGATCAAGGAAGATTTCTTTGAAGACACTTGCAAGATGAGAGGAAGATGGCATTGTGAAGAGCTGGAAAACAGGACTCCAAGCAACAGAGAATACAGTTGGATCAGAATAGGAAAGAATCAATACCAATCTCTCTAAAGATACATTTTAGGTGTAGTGAGGTGTTAGGACAATGGAACTTCTGGAATCCAGTGAGGGTAGCCCTATGGGCAGTGGAGACGCTCTTTCTTGTAGCCCCATGGTAACCAGAAAGGAAGGTAAAACCTGGAAGGCATGTAATTGCTACAAAAACTGCTTCAGGAGCCCTAGAAGAAAAGCCTGGGAACTTCTTTTTTTTTTTAATATTTATTTATTTTTGAGAGAGAGAGAGAGGGAGAGAGAGAGAGAGAGAGAGAACACACAAGTGGGGAAGGGCAGAAAGAGAGGGAAAGACAGAATCTAGTGGGACTAGAACTCATGAACTGTGAGATCATGACCTGACCTGAAATCAAGAGTGGGACACTTAATCAACTGAGTCACCCAGCACCCCATGCCTGGGAACTTGTAAAACACTTGGTGTTTGGTGGGGGATAAGGGAGGTCTAATGAGACAGCAAAAGTGGGTGAGGATTAATAGAAAAAAAAATAAAAAGTAAAGTAAAAGGTTATGAGCAACAGCTGCTTCCTATTTATTTACAGCAGACTGGATAAGACACTGGCTTTGATGTTAGAAAAATCTAGGTTTAAATGCCAGCTCTGCCATTTGCCACCTGAATTATCCTGAGATAATTTATTTCACCTTTCCAAGTGTCAGTTTAATATATCTATAAAATATGAACAAAAACAGTATCTGCCCACATAGGCTGCATGGTAAATATCTGATTAGTTAATACGTGTACCGTGTTTAACACAGTTTGAGGCACATAAAAGTACCTGATGAATTTTAGCTATTAGTATCATTAAGTCACAGGTACCATAAAATACTTACTGTCTCTTGGAAACCTAAGAGAGAGCAAACCTCTAAGTGAAGGGATGGGTTCTTTCAATGTTAGCAATCTTATTCTGCAAGTAAGAAGACATTGTTTTATAGACTGAGTCATCCCTTTTGGAAGTAGAATACTGTCATCACAGAACAAAAAGCACCAAGTCACTGAGAAAGAAAGAACACCCACAGATACCATTTACAGTTTGCTGAAAGAAGTGCTGCCCTCATTTACTAAAACACTAATAAGTGGTTTTTAAATTACTCTTTCATATGGTGATACTGTATATCATTCACCTTTTCCAGCTCTGTGAATGACAGTACTCCAAACAATGTGTTTCAAAGACAGTAAAGAGGCATAGGATGGACATAAGGTTATAAATGAGCATTTACACATACGGTTTAATTTTAAAGCAATGGGGTCACCCTTAACTCAGAATTTTTCTCTCTTGCCAGCTACCATGACTGAAATTCTACCATTGGATTTCATTCTGTCCTTCTATCCTTTGTTTAACAATTTACCATCATAAAAGATACAACAGAATTTTTAGCCAAAACTTTACCAAATAGCCCATCACCTTGTCTTAGGAAAAGATGATGTGACCCTTAAATAAATGGGAAAGAAGAGTTGGGTGGGGGTGTTGCAGAAAAGGCAAACAATACTACAAGGGACCATATTTCCAATTGCATCTACACAGGAAAAAATAAGACAGCTGCCAGTAATGCCTTGTATCTTGGATACCCAATACCCTTTGCTTCAGTTTTTTTTCTTAAGAAGAAATCTTAGCTAAAACATCTATTAAAATGGACCATGATCCCCAGAGGTCCAAAGGCACTCTGCATTCTCTGACACAAAGCAATTTAAAATTTTATTAGACATGCATTTATATAGAACCCAGATAACATGAAGCAGTTTTACATAATGATTTTTGGGGGAGACACATATAGATCCTCCCTTCCCTCTTTTTATCAAGGTGGATATTACATTATAGTTTTGTTTAAAAGTAATATTATTCAGTTCACAAAAAATGATGAGCCAGAAGTACTAAAATTACTTATTGCAGCAGCTTTGAAGTTTCACTTAAGACAATCTGTGGGCTCGAAGAAGGGATAATCTTTTGTGATTGCTACTTACTCCAAGGACGACATTCAAAAAACCAAACAAAACCAAACCAAAGTAGTTTTTAAATTCACTGATTTATACTTGTAGTCTTTTCTTTTAGTATCAATACCAAAGCTGAATTAGGGGCACTAACATTATAAATTCCAAGGACTTTGTTAAGTATTTTAAAAGCTTTATGTGAAGGGATGACTGAGTGGCTTAGTTAATTAGGTATCAACTCTTGATTTGGGCTCATGATCTCAGGGTTCATGAGTCTGAGCACCAGGTAGAGGCCTGCACAGAGTCCCACGTCACCAGCATGGAGCCTGCTTGGGATTCTGTCTCCCTCTCTTTTTGCCCCTCCTTTGCATGCATGCTCACTTTCTCTCTCTCTCTCTCTCTCTCTCTCTCTCTCTCTCTCTCTCTCTCATAAATAAACAAGCAAGAAAACAAACAAACAAATAAATAAATAAAAGTTTTACATGAGACTGGCCACATTATTACTTATACTTTAACACTAAGCAAACTGGTTTTAGGGCCAAATTAAATGGAATAAGTCTGCTCCACCCTCACATGGTAAACAGCTGTAAAACCTGAACAGAATGAATGAAGCAACTATTTGAGGACTCTGAAAGATAAAGAGTAGCAAGCTGATTTGGGAAAGCCAAGAATTCACAGTACCATTGAATTGGCAATGAGTTTACCAATGTTTTTCTTGTTTCCCTCCATTTAATCTCAAAGTAACCTGACATCCAAAAGGGGCCACTGAGGTACAGACAGAGAGGGCTCCCTCTGATTCTGCCTGGAAGAGAGGAAAGAACTTTCAACACTTAGAGACAGGGCAGAAATCCCCATTTTTCTTTTGTTCATTATTTTCTCCATTTTCTCACATTCCAGCCCCTAAGGAATTCTGTGATATAGCAGCCATGGCAGAATGGGAGCCCGCAGGAGCCAAAAATCTGAGGGAAGAATACCTTCCTCTCTATTTGGTGGAGCTATGGTTCTCTGAGTATGGGGAGAACATTGGTATTTTTTTGTTGTTGTTTTGTTTTGTTTTGTTTTGTTTTGTTTTGTTTGGTCTCTCTGTGCTCATGCAGCATGCCCTGGGATGCAGACATAATCACAGTAGTAGACAGCAGAGTTGGGGGTTGGGTACTAAAGCTCTAACACTTTGAATAGAAAACTACAGAGTTACTTCAAGAAGAGGGGAAATAGTAAGGAGACTTTACAGAAGAAGTTAGAGACAATAACACTATAAACTTCTTTATAAAAAGACTCAGGTATGCATGCATCTGATTCTCATCAGCATATTAAACAATTTGAGAGCTCAACTAACAGACCACTACCCAGCACCCAAAATGGCCACTGCGTGGCACATAGGTAGAACAGATCTGAACACCATTACAGACAATATGAATGCTGAAGGGACATTGAGGCCTCAGCCCAAAGAAGGCACATAGTAACTTGTAGCTTGAATTTAACTACACACACAAAAAAATGTGAACATTCTCCTTAGGATTTAATAAGACTCAAAATCTCATAATTTTGAAAATGTCCAGGACTTAACCCCAAATTATCAGATATACCAAGAGCAAGGAAAAGATAATCTGTCTTTATGTGGGAAAAGACAATTAACAGACATTAGTGCCCAGATGACAGAAATTGGAATTATTTGATGAGGAATTTAAAGCATTAAAATGCTTCAACAAATTGTTGCAAATAGACTTGAAGCAAATGTAAAAGAGAAAGTCTCCTCAAAGAAAATAATGATAAAGAATTAATTGGATTAATGAACTGAAAAAAATACAATAAATGAAATTTAAAACTCACCGGATGGGCTCAGTAGCAGATAGGAGAAGACAGAGGAAACATTGAGTCTGCAGATAGAACAATAGAAAGGATTCAATTTGGAAAAAAAAAAGATAAAATAAATTTTAAAAAATGAACAGAGCCTCGGGGACTTATGAGACAATAACAGAATGTCTACAATTGTTTCAAAGAGAGGGGAAAGAGTACGGTACTAAAAAGATTTTGAATAATGGCAGAAAACTTCTCAAGTTTGGTGAAAGACATAAACATACAGCTCAAGAAAACTCAGCAAATCCCCAAAAGGAAAAAAAAAAACCACAAAGAAACCCATGCTTCAAAACATAATTAAATGCTAAAATCAAAAGGCAAAGAAAAAAAAAAACTTGAAAAACAGTATGTACCTATAGGAGAATAATGACAGGAATGACTGAGGATTTCTTAGAAACCAATGGAGCCAAAAGGAAGTGTCACCATATGTTTAAAGTGTTGGAAGAAAAATACAGTCAACCTAGAATTTTATACTAGTGAAAATGTCCTTCAGGAGTGAAGGAAAACAAAACAAACCAAAATTTAAAAAAAAATTACGACCCAAAGAAAAATTAAAAGAAGTCATTGCCAGTAAATCTGCCCTGAAGTTAGCCCCATGTATTAGAAAGACAAAACGACTTGTTTTTGATGACTGGATGATTCTCTTTCCTTCTTCCTCAGTTATTTTTCACCTGGTCTATAAAAATAATTTATAAATTTCTTCGGAGCCCAGAGACAGGTTATGATACAGTATGATATGGTAAAAAGCCTGATATCATAAAAGACAGAAATGTGCGGGGTGCCTGGGTGGCTCAATCGGTTAAGTGTCAGACTTTGGCTCAGGTCTATCTCACAGTTGGGGGTTCAAGCCCTATGTTGGGCTCTGTACTAACAGCTCAGAGCCTGAAGCCTGCTTCAGATTCTGTGTCTCCCTCTCTCTTTGCCCCTCCCTCACTTGTGCTGTTTCTCCTCTCAGTCTCTCAAAAATAAATAAACATTAAAAAAAAAATGCAATGTGTATTTATTCCTCAGGTGGAAATTTTAGCTGATAACAAGTCTAAATCCCTTTCTTTTTATATAGGCATGTAAAGTGAATGATGTTTTTTATGGTGCTCAGTTTCGAGTTTCTTACTATAATAACAAAAAAAAAATAGAGAGGATTATTGAGTAACTGTAGTAGAAAATGATCTGAATACATTTAGGAGAATATAAGAAAAGTAGTACTTTTGAGGAAATCATAAGGAAAGAGAGATGTGAATTTATCCTCATAAAATTTCAAAGTTTCTGCATACCTTCTGAAACTAACTTATGTATGTTGTTCCTCCATTAGACTAACATTGCTAGGGAGTTGAAGTGCCCTACCAAAAAATAAACTTCAACAAGAACACTCTTCTTCATAAATCCTCATACTGCTTTGGGTGGCTTTATTCTTTCTCAAAGTATACCATGTCTGAAAATATCTTATTTTTTTATTCACTTATAGTCAGCTTAAGAATTCCTTCTCCAACTGCTTTTATTCCCTGTTTTAATTTAAAAGGAAGAGCTGCCTAAACTTAGTAAATCAATACACAGCAGCATACACTAATGCATTTATTAGGATGTTAAAATCTTGTTTCCTGTTAGTCAGTATGGCTCACCTATACTTTCAGGTTGGCTGTGAGGACATTTTTATAAATGATCTTTCTCTGAAATGTTTTACTTCTTGAGGATTTTGCATTGATGAAGGTGCAGGAAGTTACTTGACCATTTACCACAAAAGTTCCAGAGCTATCGCTTTTGTTCTCACCCACAGGGCAGGCTTAACAATTTAACAATACGTAAACATCTCCTTGAATATTAAGTGCTTAATCAAATATTCTCTGTTTCAGCACAGACCTCTCAGCCGAATGGGGCAATGTGGAATGAACATATGAGTAGATATTGAGATTGCACTGCTTTCTAACAAAACTGAAGGGTTGGCTCTTCTACTCCATGAGGTTTATAAATGACCAAGACCTTTTGGAGTGATTTACAACTATTTATTGTAATTCCGCTGATGAGAGCTGCTTTCCTTCTAAGCAGTATAACAAAATGCGCTGCACTCTCAATGATGTGTCAGAAAGGGGGACCCAGGAAGGAAAGTTGAGCACAGACTGTGCTGCTCTGAGCAGGAAGCTAGCTCCCAATGGTGACAATGTCTTTTTAGCCCTATTCTCATATCAAGTGGGAAATTACAAACACATTAATGCCCTCCAGTCAAATACTTGCCAAAACAACAGATGGCCGTACCACTAAGCAACCTTGACCTTGCGGTTACCTGCCCTGTCAATCAGACACGGGATCTCTTCTCTGGGGAAAACACTGTCTTCTGCGCAACACAGCATATTCAACCATTGTTGCAGATTTAATAAAACACATACCTCATACAGCAAATATGGACACATTGTCTTTCCTCACATGAACTAAAGTACTGGCATGCTACATCAATTCCCTGAAGCCTCAAATGCTTCCACAAAAACACTAGACAGAAATGGAACACTGCTGAGCCAGAATCAACAGTTATATTTCAACATTTGAAATCAAAAAGCTCCATTTGGGGGCTGACAGAACACTAGAGTGTCACATACCACACAAGGAAGAGCTTACGTAAATCACAGGGAATAGTCATTGTCTACAGATCAAATATATGTTGTTAACCAATGTGCTGACGGATGCATTAGGTGTAAAAATCCTCCAAATAGTTCATAGAGCATATAGCATTTGGTGGTAAAAGAAAGAATGCTCTTACAAATGTTAAAACTCAATAAAACAAATGCTGACATCAAAATATCTAAATAGATGCATGGATGCTGACATTCAGAGTCCAGCCATGCAACTCAGTCACAAGGTCATTGGAAACCTAGTATGGCTTTTGTTTCTGCAACCAAGAGGCATTCTTTGTGAGATGAGCTATACACCTATGAGGTATATATCTGGGGACTGAGTAGGCTAAGTGATAGTATCACAAAGATTTAATGAACTCAAACTCACCTACTCGTAGCCTTTATGGTAACTGGCTACTGTTACAATAAGTAATTTAGCATAACGAACAAGAATTTGGGTTCTTGATCTAAGACGAACATGTGCTTGAGCCCTAAGACTGGCCCTCGCTACCTCCACCCTTTGGACATATTATATAAACCTTCTGCCTCAGTTTCTTTATCAGTCAAATGAGTAATACTTTTTTCTCAGATATCCCTGTGATCATTAAATGCAATAAAGTGTATTAAACCCTTAGCATACTGCCTTGTACAGATCAAGAGTCATTAAATGTTAGTTATTATTAATAAATGTTCATCACTGATATTAATAGTTTAGTAAATCTTGGGGAAATGACTTATGCACTCAGCCTATTTTCTCATCTGCAGAAAGAGAAATTGGAATAGATTATTATGATAAAATGCTTCCAGCTCTAGCATTCCATAGATTTGTAACTCCAATTTATTGCTGGTAAATATAGATGCCTCCTACAGACATATAATAGGGCACTAATGCATTTTTAGAGCATAAAATGTTTAAGCTGGCATTTTATTTACTAAAAGGTCCAAGGCAGTACATCATTAAATCCTCACCACAATTCTGGAAACCATTAAGAGATGAGGAAACTGAGGCCCAAAGGAGTTAAGGGCCTGCCTATGGTCACACAACTTCTAGGACTAACAACTGAGGTAGTTGATCAATAGGATGGAGAAAGGAGAGCGGAAGCACAAGTTCCCACAGGCAAACTTGTCAAAGAAACAGAAAGAGCAGGCAACCATTACGATGCTGCGGCCTGGCACCTAGAAGGTGGGATGACTAAAGCTAGGGCTCTGTGGGATGACTAAAGCTAGGGCTCTGCAGCCAAAGGGAAGAAGAGAAGTGATGGCGGGCTAATTTATTTAACATAAATAATGTATCCCTTAATTATCTGCCACATGATTAAGTAATTGTAATGTAAATAATTTAAATCTAGGGAAGGGGAAGACATCAAGCATAGGGAGCTCTTTAAAAAAAATGTACTTGTGAGGTGGAGGTCAATTTGGATTTCAAATAAAGACCTCATGAGATAATTTATTCATTGATATTATGGCATGCTGCTGTGTGCCAGGCATTGTGCAAGGCTCTGGGAACATACCGATGAATAATGGGAGCTGTAAACTTAGAGCAACACATAGTCTAATGAGGAAGACAGCTGTATAACCAAGACATTGTATTATAACTGTCACCAGTCTTATGGAAGAATATAGGAGGGGGCAACCAACTGCCAGCAACTTCACTAAGGATAGACTCCAGGTGGGGCTAAAGATAGAGCAAATAGAAGAACCAGATGCCTGGGAGACAGAGTGGGAAGTGAGCTTGCCTCAGTACCTTCTAAACTGGGTACTATTTTTATTATTATTGTTTTTTAAGGAGAATGTTATCCTACTGCTAAAGGAAAATTTAATGGGGCGTGTTCTTTATTCTTATGAAAGAAAGGAGTGTATTGTTTTTTAAGTTTATTTATTTATTTTGAGAGAGAAAGTGCATCAACACTTGTGCAGGGGAGAGGCAGAGAGAGAGAGGGAGACAGAGAATCCTGAGCAGGCCCCATGCTATCAGTGCAGAGCTCAATGCCGAGCTCTGTCTCACAAACCATGATGTCACGACCTGAGCCGAAAGCAAGAGTCAGACGCTTAATGGACTAAGTTACCCAGACACCCCTGTTCTTGGTAACTTTTAACCCAACACTTTAAGGAATGACAACTCAAAGATGAAGCCCACCAAGCAAAAATAAAGTTCAAGTTGGGAAGGTAGGACTGTGTTGTGACTAGGGTCAGGCTTCGGAGAGAAATTTCCTGTGTCTGCATCCTCTCCCCACTTTGCTATAACTGGGAGACTTCGGGCAGATCACCTCCACTTTGGTAAGCTTGTTTCTTCCTCTATGAAAGGAAGAGAACAATAACAAAAGTAATTGCCACTCTGAAAGGTTGTTGTGAAGATTAGATGAAATAATCCATATACTGAGGTTAATACAGAGACTGAGAAATCACAAGTGATCTGTAATGTGTGACTATTATTAGCAGCATCACTATTAATATTACTACTTCTAAATGCCCTTCTAGAGGGGCATTTAATGCTCAGAACCTCTGGGGCTCTGAGAAAAACTGACAACCTTTCTGAGACTGAAATAATCTTCCAGCAATGGAGAGAAATCCCAATATACAATGCCTTCTATGCAATATGATACACATAAGCTATAGTGTCATTTATAAAACTTATAGAACATGCAATTTATTTTAAATTATAGAAAGTATATAAATTCTGATGGTCAAGAACAAAAGCTTGATTAGGCTTTCCTACTTACTGGTTTTATAATTTGAGTAAATCAATTATCAAAGAAACAAAATTTTCTCATCTGAAAAATGGGCTCATTTTCTCTAACCCATTAAAAGAAAAAAAGTTCTGAAAAATAATATTAATAAAAAAACAACAAGTATGAGTCTCAGGGTATGCCATTGTATATCCAAATCATAGCAAAAGTCCCTGTGCTAATGTCCTTCACAAAAAAAGGCGATTATTCTTTCTACTAAGATCTTTAAAACTTTTTTAATTTGATTTTTTAAATTTTCATCCAAATTAGTCAGCATATAGTGCAACAATGATTTCAGGAGTAGATTCCTTAATGCTCCTTACCCATTTAGTCCATTCCCTCTCCCACAACCCCTCCAGTAACCCTCTGTTGGTTCTCCATATTTAAGAGTCTCTTATGTTTTGTCCCCCTCCCTGTTTTATATTATTTTTGCTTCTTTTGCCTTATGTTCAGCTATTCTGTGTCTTGAAGTCCTAATATGAGTGAACTTATATGATATTTGTCTTTCTCTAATTTCACTTAGTATAATACCCTCTAGTTCCATCCATGTAGTGTAAATGGCAAGATTTTATTCTTTTTGATGGCTGAGTAATAGTCCATTGTATATATATACCACATCTTCTTTATCCATTCATTCATCGATAGACATTTGGGCTCTTTCCATACTTTGGCTATTGTCAATAGTGCTGCTATGAACATTGGGGTGCATGTGCCCCTTTGAAACAGCATATCTGTATCCCTTGGATAAATACCTAGTATTGCAATTGCTGGATTGTAGGATAGTTCTATTTTTAATTTTTTGAGGAACCTCCATACTGTTTTCCAGTGTGGCTGCACCAGTTTGTATTCCCACCAGCAGTGCAAAAGAGATGCTCTTTCTCCGCACCCTCACCCACATCGTTTGTTGCCTGAGTTGTTAATGTTAGCCATTCTGACAGTTGTGAGGTGGTATCTCGTTGTGGTTTTGATTTGTATTTCCCTGATGATGAGTGATATTGAGAATTTTTTCATGTGTCTGTTGGTCATCTGGATGTCTTCTTTGGAGAAGTGTCTATTCATGTCTAAAACTACTCTTATGAATCATCCCATTTATATAAAATACGTGGAGATCTGAGAGATATTCTTTCTCATCTGGCTTCTTTACACCCTGGAGTCCAGTCCATGGCTAAAATCTACTGTTATCTTTGGCACACAAAGTCCTACTGAAGAGTGTATTAGCATCTGGAATATTGGTGTGTTTTCCCTTTTTCTTTTTTGCTGCTTCACTGGAATAGCTAAACTGGACTACTGGCTCATAAAATTTACCATGCTTTTACTTCCTCCCATGTATCCGGAATGTCAAATTTAATCAGTTAAATAGGATAACAGCAGTTGCCTTGATGATGAAGATCCTGGTGAAAAGTACAAAATCACCCTAGGGGCACCTGAGTGGCTCAGTCAGTAAAGCAGCGACTCTTTGATTTTGGCTCAGGTCATGATCTCATGGTTTGTGGGTTTGAATCCTCATGCTGGGCTCTGTGCTGACAGCATGGAACCTGCCTGGGATCCTGCTCAATCGCTCGTTCTCAAAATAAGCTAACATTAAAAAATAAAAAAAATTAAAAAAAAAGACAAAAAACAAAATCCAACCCTGGTATGTGGGTCATTGCGCTTCCCAAATCATACTTAATTGTAAAATAGAAAACTGCAAAATACATGATCTAGCAATATATAGTGTCGCATGCCCCATTTAGCATGAATATCAGTTAAGGTTTGGTTATAAGTCAGAAACGAAATCTGGCTAACGGAAGCTAATTTTTCAATATCTGAGTACAAGGAAAATCTGAGCAATCAGGCATCTGAAAAGATGGAAACTGGGCAGCTCTGAGTATGCAAATTACAAGAAGCAAAGGAGTATCTCTTCATGGTGCTACAGTTGAGATGGATCCCTGCCAGCTATTTCCTACCCATATATCATTCATGAAAGATTCAGACATCCATGGGAGAGTCTGGCTGGCCTACTGGGGTCAGGTGCCTACCCTTTGGCCAGAGGAGAGCAAGACACCTTGAATGAATATTACACAAAGATACACATGGTGGGCAAAGTGTACTTTTTCAAAGGAAAATTAAAATGCTGTTACCAAAAGAGGGGGAATGGATGCTGGGCAGGCACAAACAACAGATGTCCACTGCAGCAGGCCTATTTGGTATATCTTTGATGAGCCAAAAGACCAGAAACCATGCAAAGACACATGCAGCACACACACACACACACACACACACACACACACACACAATTTTGTGTTAATTCCCAGAGAACGTCCACCTTACATTTAACTGACTTGGTTCCCCTTTTGATTCCCCTCTTGACTTTCAAAAAATGCTTCCCTCTTTCCAATCTCATTCCCTTTTTCCAGTTTTCCACATAACATTTTTTTTGCTACAGCTAGGGTATTTTCAATAAATAAAGTCAGCTAAGTATGCAATCCTCCCTTATTGCTGTTATTGAATAAATATCAAGCAGTGCCAAAGACAGAAGTATGATATTTTTTTATAAAAGTCATTCTAAATTACCTTGCATTATTTTTAGTTGGGGAAAAAAAAGAAAGTATTCCTGTGAAGTGATGATCTACTTTTATTGTCATATTCCACCCTAAAGATGTATCATATATCTTTCCTCTAATGAAGTGTTTTCTAGAAAGTAGAATATAGTCCTCTGTTTCCAATCTTTAGATGACACACATTGCTATGGTAACCTTGGGTTTCTTGATTTATAAATTTCTTCCTTTGTGAAAGAAGTAATTTCAGTTTAATTTACTAATGGAGTTTTCCTCAATCTAGAATAGCAAAAAAAGTCTAACCACACCCCTTTTTATTAACAATCTGTAATCAGAATTTTACAAATGAAAAGGTGTCTCTCGGAGACCCTGAAATGTAATATACAGTAAGAAAAATAAGAAAATATGAGTAAAGCAACATATGAAAGCCAAAATATAGTAGCAACCTCAATGACGATTTCTTTTTTAAAAAATACCATTTATCTTAGATCAAAAGATAAGCTTGGTATTAATAGTAATCAGGATACCAAAAAATCACAATAATGAAACTCCCAAATTCATAAAGCATTGTGATCAAGAATACATGTATTTATTTCTTCTTTGTTGTGAAAAAGTCTGGAAGGTAGATTCAAATAGACAAATGGAATGGTATTTTGACGCATAAGAACAAGGCTAACCGTGCCCTAGTTTTACTTCAGTTACTGTTATATTGGATTCAGTGTAGAATCCAAAAAAATATAGAAAACTTTAACTTGATACAAAGTGAAAATATCCAAATAAATCCAGTTGTTTATCATCTGGCTCTAAGTTTAACCCCTTTGAAAACTGACAGGAAGTTTTAATGGGAAGAGAACGGGCCAAGAATCTGAAGACTTCAATTTCTATTGTAAGTTCTACCTTCTGTGTGCTTTGTGTCCTTAGGCAAGTCATGTAACCATTCTGAGTTATGTTTTAAGAGACCCTGCCCAGCCTACATCAAATGATGTTGTTAGAATTAAATGTGATAAAGTGCCCAAGGCTTTGAAATTTTTAAAGTTGGACTCAGATATAGGTTATCAAAATGAAAAGAGCCAAATCATGACATCAGTTTCCTAAGGAGGATGGTAGAGATATTCTGAGATTCTGGTCCCTCACAGAGCCTTATATATCTCATGACTTTTCCATATGGTCCCAGGAAAGGAAAAAGAGATGAAAGGGTGGAAGTTCTACAATTTGAGCACAATGTAAGAACTTTGTGGGAGTAAATATTAACAAAACAAAGCATGGACTCTCTGGTAAGACGATGAGGATTCGTCCTCATGATTTAGTTTCTAAGGTTTATTTCATAAATTTCTATGTCCTTTTATCTGCCTCAGATAGAACAAAAATATATGGCATTTGTGTTCTCCAAAGAAAGAATAATTAAGCCTTTGTATTGTATAGTTGCCTAGTTTTTAGACAAAAACTCTTCCTCCTTCCCAAACTATAAACATCTTTAAATTTCAACTTGTGAAGCACACCTCTTTGGATAGATCTGTTAAAATCAAAGTGCTCCTTGCATACGTCTTAATTTGTACCACTGTCTAAACCAAGGCTTAGTAAATTTACAATTCTCTCTAGGATGGTTCTACCTAGAGACCTGAGTGGATAGTGGGCTGTCGAGCACAGCTCCAGGTTTGCTCAGAGGGAAGCAGTGAAGAGGAGAAGGAACATGGGGCTTGGAGCTAGAAGGCCTCAGTTGGAGTTTACGTCCTGCCACTTGTCAGCTGTTGGACCTTAACTGGAAGTTTCCAACCTCATAGACCAAAAAGCTACTACTATCACTTTTCAAGGTCATAGGCCTATGTTCAAGGAGCATTTGCTAAATAAATTAATAAATTAAATTTGCTTGACTGAGAGTAAATAATAACTGACGGTGTTAGCATCTCAATTTTTTTTAATGTTTATTTTTGAGGGAGAGCAAGTGCAAGCAGGAGAGGGGCAGAGAGAGAGGGAGACAGAGGGTCAGTGGGCTCTACACTGGGAGCAGAGAGCCTCATGCGGTGCTCAAACCCATGAACCATGAGATCATGACCTGAGCCGAAACCAAGAGTCAGATCCTTATCCCACTAAACCACCCAGATGCCCTATGGCATGTAAATGTTTAATTTGTTTCTTCACCTTGCATAAAAAATATCTCATTTTTCTGATTTTAAAATAACGTATGTCAACCATGGAAAATTTAGAAACTATGGAAAGTACAAAGAAAAGGTAAAAATCTTTCTTATTTCATTTCCCATATATGATTGGCAACATTTTCCATTGCTTCTTGTGTGTGTGTGTGTGTGTGTGTGTGTCTGTGTATGATACAATATGTTCTGTATTTTATACATTTATATATATTTTTATATATATATTTTATATATTCTGAATTTTTATTAACATGATTAACATAATTAACATTTTTAATATGTTACTATTCTTCTATTAATATATCAGACATATTTTTATATGTGTTCCTATTCTTAAAAATCATGAATTTAATAGCTTCTTAAATTCCATCCTATGACTCTGCCAAGTTTGTTTTTCCCTGCCCTGAATTTTGTATTCTTAAATAAATTAATTTAGACATAAAATCTAAGTTTTAAAAAATCAAGCAAAACACAAGTTTAAAGAAATGAGGGAAAGTTCTATTTACTCCTCTCTGACTGCTGTCCTACTCAGAGATATATTCTGTAGCACTTGTCTCTGTATCCTTCCACAACTTTTTCGGTGTTCACAAAGATAATTTCTATATTTTCGCTACTGCAAATACATAACAGCAGTGTTCCCTCGGAGCATGTTGGAAGGACAAAATCTCAGGTCTCATCCCAGAACTTCTAAATGGAATCTGCATTTTTACAGGATCTCAGATAATTTGTACACATACTAAAGTTTGAGAAATTGGTCTACATAGGGATCTTTGGGGCCAAATCCAGTCTGCTGCTTGTTTTGAATGGCATGCCAAATATGAATTGTTATCACATTAAAAAAATTTACTGGGCGCCTGGGTGGCGCAGTCGGTTAAGCGTCCGACTTCAGCCAGGTCACGATCTCGCGGTCCGTGAGTTCGAGTCCCGCGTCGGGCTCTGGGCTGTATGGCTCAGAGCCTGGAGCCTGTTTCCGGTTCTGTGTCTCCCTCTCTCTCTGCCCCTCCCCCGTTCATGCTCTGTCTCTCTCTGTCCCAAAAATAAATAAACGTTGAAAAAAAAAATTAAAAAAAAAAATTTACTTATTTTGAGAGAGAGAGAGAGACAGAGAGCACAAGTGGGGGAGGGGCAGAGAGAAAGGGAGAGAGAGAAAATGACAAGCAGGTTCCATGCTGTCAGTGTGGACCCTGACACAGGACTGACATGTGAGATCATGACCCGAGCCAAAATCAAGTGTCAAACACTTAACCGACTGAGCCACCTGGGCACCTCAAATTGTTATCACATTTTTAAATGGTTGAAAACAAGTCAAAAGAAGATTAATATGTAGTGACACATGAAAATTATATGAAATTCAAAGTTCAGTGTCCATAAATAAAGTTTTAATTGAACACAGCCATGCTTATTTGTTGATGTATCATTTATGGCTGCTTTTGCCCTGCAATGGCAGAAGTGAGCAGACAGAACAGAGACTTTATGGCCTGCAGTGCCTAAAATACATATTATCTGTCCCTTTACAGAAAAAGTTTACCAGGACTGGTTTATCTGGTAGATACCTAGGAGAGTAAACGTAATTCAATTTATTTAAAAAAAAATATGTATGATTGAGTGAACTTAAAAAACAAGCCAAATATTTTTGAAATTGTAAATTCATTATATTTCGTAATCAGTCATCTATTTGTTGATATTTACCCTGTTTAACATTTGCCTATTTGCTTATTATCTGTCCCCCCACACTAGACTATAATTTCTAAGAGACCATCTTGTTTACTGAAGCACACATTACACTTAAAAATATTTGTTGAATTTTTAATGTCCATGATAATATCATCAGGTAGGTACAATTATTATTCATACATATATGAATATATATGAATATAAACAGGAAATTATCTCGCAAGACCACAAGCTAATTAAATGACATAGACCTCAAATATTTCTGCTAGAAATGGGTTTGCTTCTCAGCTTTTTCTCTGAAGAACTTTTTTATCTTTTATTTTAGACAGAGAGCGCATGCAAGCTGGGGGGAGGGGCAGAGAGAGAGAGAGAGAGAGAGAGAGAGAGAGAAAATCCCAAACAGGCTACATGCTCAGCATGGAGTCCAATGCGGGGCTCAGTCCCACAGCCCTGGGATCATGACCTGAGCCAAAATCAAGAGTTGGACACTCAACCATCTGAGCTACCCAGGTACCCCTGAAGAACTTTAATGGGAAAGTTAGAAAAGAAATAGCAACACACATTCCTTTATTTGCATTAATAAATAAAGATTGTATTTGGTTGGTACATTAGAAAATGCAGCTTAGGGGCACCTGGGTGGCTCAGTCAGTTAAGCGTCTGATTTCAGCTCAGGTCATGATCTCATGGTCTGTGAGTTCGAGCATCGTCAGGCTCTGTGCTGACAGCTCAGAGTCTGGAGCCTGCTTCGGATTCTGTGTCTCCCTCTCTCTCTGCTCCTTCCCCTCTCACACTCTGTCTCTCAAAAATGAATAAACGTTTAAAAAAAGAAAAAAGAAAAGAAAATGCAGCTTAGAGAAGTTGAGACTTGCCATATATACATAGCCATTGCCCACCAGAATTTGGATTTCAAAGCACTCGGTATAATAACTTCAGATCCCACACGATAGCTACTAGTCTGTAGGTGACAGATACAAGCCAAATCACAGAAGTCTATTTATTATGAAATTATGAAATTGGGTTAAAGATCTTTGTTCTCAGAAATTAACTGCTACTTTATGTCAGCTGCTTAGTTGAGAACTTGAGTGATAAATTCATGAACAAAAACTGGAGAAATAGAGTTATAGGAAACAGACTTGGCCAGAGGTGGGAATACAGGTAAACCATGAGGAACCAGTGCAACTGCATCCTAAACAGAAAGAGAATAGTGAGGCAACTTCGGCTGATCTGTATTTGGAAAGCAACCAGATAGAAAGTGAAGAAAAGTTAGTATGATAAAGAAAAACCGAAAGGAAACTTGTTCCCTGTGCATGATCATGAGGGATTTAGAGGGACTGGGTTTTTAGGTCTATGGATTTTTCCCTCATTTCTATCCAATGCCAACAACTCAAATTGTTGCAAATGAGAGGAGAATTTCCACACCAGATACTGTTTTAATTAAGAAAAGAAGAATCCAGCAAGGAATTCTGCAATTTGCTCACCTGGATATCCCCAAGAGTGAACTCACTTGTTTGAATTCGGCTGCTTGTAAGAGTTTGTTAATCCAACATTTTGATTTGCACATTGTTTCCGATTTGCATGGTACAAAATATCAGTGTTTTGATTGCTATGGTGGGCCTCAGGAAACTATTTATGTTTGTCTCAGGACCAATAAGATAGTAAGGATGGCTTTGCTGCTAAAATACTTAGGCTTATGATAGGTTTGGGGTTTCAGGATACAAGAGTCTTGTTTATCTTGGCTAAGGGTATTTTCTTTAAGTGGCAACTGCACTGCTCAAGTAATTATTTTGTATACGGTTTTACCTGTGTGTGTTAAAACCTGGTGTGGCATTTCAAAATACGTTTTTATCATGCAATAACCCTGAGCTTACCATTTTAATGCACTGAACACTCGGGGCGCCTGGGTGGCGCAGTCGGTTAAGCGTCCGACTTCAGCCAGGTCACGATCTCGCGGTCCGTGGGTTCGAGCCCCGCGTCAGGCTCTGGGCTGATGGCTCAGAGCCTGGAGCCTGTTTCCGATTCTGTGTCTCCCTCTCTCTCTGCCCCTCCCCCGTTCATGCTCTGTCTCTCTCTGTCCCAAAAATAAATGAACGTTAATGCACTGAACACTCATTAAACATTTTTATTAACTAATGATGAAAATTTTGAAAAGTGTGGAAATAGGTATTTTGCCTAGCTAAAAATAGTTGTTCTGAAAGCCAAGCATTTTTTTTTTTTAATTTATCAGGGAATCTCACAAGTCAGTTCCACACTGTGATTGCCACATCTCTTGTATAATAAAACTTCTATAAATCATGAAAGAAGATTCCTTTTTTCTCCATGAGTTACTGTGCTTTCATTTTCTTCTTTTTTTCTTTTTAGAACCAGCTAGTTAATTATGTTCAGAGCATGGCACTTCATCTTCATCAATCTATACATGCCCTCTTTTGTTTTTATTCGTTTTGGTTGTCCATTTTATTCTACTTTATCTGCATTTTCCCAAACCTATTCCTCTCCCTACCCTCAAAAGGCAACCATTCTCATGTGTTTATATCTTTTGTTTGGTGTCGGGTGGGTAGATACAGTACAGAGTTCCCAGTGATATTTGAATTCCATATACACTACAAAAAGCTTTTGGTACATCTCAAGTATCATCTGGGACATACTCATACTAAACTTATAGCACACACACTAAAAAAAAAAAAAAAATTCAAAGTTTACCTGAAATTCAAATTTAACTCTATTTATTTATTTATTTATTTATTTATTTATTTATTTACTGACTCTGGCGATCACAGTTTGGTGTAATATGTACGGTATGTGTTTGTTACTTTGCTGCATGTATCTTAGCGTATTTTAACTCATGTCATGGCATACCCGAAATTCTGTGTGAAATATGTAATAAGAAGGGCTGAAGGGCCTGTACGGTATACGTCCAGGTGAGCAGAAGGGGATGGAAGGGGAAAAGCTCCTAAGCACAGAACTCCAGAACCAACAGAAAGATGGCTAAACATTCCCATTTATTTCCAATTCATTCGGCAACTCTTTTGATCATTGTTTCACCTTTAAACACTTAGGAAGCAGCAGTGCTAAGATGAGCCAGGGCCCTTGAGTTCTAATATTTTATTAGTGGGGGGGAGGAATGGGGAGGTGAATGCCTGAGCATGTCTCACTATCCTGAACATTTTATCCGGTCACATGAATATGGCTCTGACATACTTCTGATCTGATCCCTGCTCTTAGTGTACCCTGGAGACCTGGAGTACTATGTCCAATTTCTGCAGTAAAAGAGCAGGAACAACACTTCATAGAACCGTACAAGCTGTGTACTTAAGTCTACCTCCTTTTGGCCTCTGCTTCATACTTGAAACATCACCTACCCCAAACACCCAGAGAGCCAAGGCAGACCTGACTCCTCAGAGGTCCTCCGGTTTTTGTTTCTCATTCCTCAAATCCATGCTTTCCTCTAGCTTTTAGTTTTCTTAGGGGTGACTTTGGGGGAGGAATCAACATTCAAGGCCAGTTTCCTGCCCCCACAAGAACCCATTATTCAGTGTTCTAAGCTGCATTTTGCCTGCAACTCAAGTCTGTATCATAAACTAACTGCAGAGTCTTCTTCTAATCTGTGGAGTAAATATTTCCCAGGTCTCCAATTGATTAAATGTTTTAAATTCATTCTCTCATTTATTCTTCCAACAAATATTATTGAGCATTAAGACATGCTGGCATTCTGATAGGTTCCAGGGACACAAAATGAATTAAAGCATGATATAGACCTTGAAGCATTTAGCCTACCAGTGTAAAAGAACTTTTTACGAACACACAATAAAATTCCTTTGAAACTACCATATTAGTTATCTGAATTACAGTGGCGATTAGAATGTATTTTCTCCCATCCCACATAACTCAAAAAGATTATTTTTAATGAGCTATTATTTCATTTTCCAGGCTTTATTTCTCATTGTTTAATTCTTTCAAAATAGCATTTCACATTACTGAGGGGAGGGTTAGTTCATCTGCTGATTGCTATACCTTCTGGGATCCCTTCTGTTCCCTAAGGCTGAGGCAAAACCCAAATTTACTAATGAACTGCCAAAAATTTCATTTCACAAATTCCTACTCATGTGCCATTACTATAAAGGCTTTGTAGTTATTACAGTGATGAGTTTATAGCCTGGAAACTAGGACATTGCTGTTTCAACTAATTCATTACCTATACTTCACACATTTTAAAGAGAAAAGGAGAGAAAACATGTGAAAGAGACAGAAACACAGAGAGTTGTGTGCGCTTTCTCATTTGACTTTGGACTCCATTGTGCAGCATGATAAAGGACTGATTAAACATTTATTTCATCCTTGCTCTTTGCACTCATGTCAGCCTTTGGTAAGCCCTCCCCCTTCCTTAGGTCATTTATTTATTTATTTTCTCTGTAAATGTTAGCTTAGTGACTACTCTGTGCTAGGCATTCTGAAGGTGCTGAAGGTATAGCTATTGTGGTGGCTTTGTAAGGTAGCAACTTAGCTAAGCAGAACAGCATTTCCCAGAATTCCCTTTTCTGTTATTTCTGCTTAGAGTGGGCCACAGGAAACATTTACTTGGGGAAGATTTGTAAGATGCAACTGAAACCAGAACCATTTTGAATTTCACATTGTCAATGATCTGCTGGCTCACTTTATTGATGTGATTTACCAGCTGGGCTTATAATACTTCACCTTCCCTGGAACTTCCTTAAACTTGAGTCTTGGGCCAGGAATATGTGTTTATTTCCATCAAAATGGAGGGTTGCTACAGGACATCCCTATCACCATTGTCAGAGGACACAAAAAACAAAAACTGACATGGGTTTCAGTCCATGAGGGTTCCAGCCTGCTCTTTTTTTTTTTTTTTTTTTTTTTTTTGGTCTATTTATTTTGAGAGGGGTGGAGAGTAGAGGGGCAGAGAGAAACGAAAGAGAGAATCCCAGGCAGGCTCCGTGTTGTCAGTGCTGAGCTCGATCCCATGAACCAAACCCTGAGATCACGACTTGAGCCCACGTCAAGAGCTAGACTCTTAACTGAATGAGCCACCCAGGTTCTAATCTATTCTTAATCTCCTCAACTTCACACCCACCTTATCCTCTTATCTGTGTGCTTGTGGACTTTAATCATCAGCATGCGACATGAAGACAGCAGCTTTACAGAGACTGCGTCATCAACTCCCGCACTGCGTAAGGTCAAATGTCTATAGCAAAACCCTTGATATTACATGCATGTATCTGCTAGTGGTTCTGCTTCTCTGATTAAACTCTGAACCCTGACAGCTATAAATAGGATAATTATAGTTTTTACCTTCATGGAGATTACAATTTATATGCAGAGGAATATATTTTCAAAATATGACTTCACCATTAATTCATAACATCTATGGAAAGTCCTGTGAACAAACTTTGGAGAGGTAGGAGGCCTTCTAAGCAGGGGTCTTCTGGAGAGATTCTCAGAAGGCCTACAAAGCAGAGAATGTGTTCTATTCCACCCAGATGCCCTTATATTCCATTTTATCTCTTTCATAAATGTGCCAGCTTCAGGGTACTTTTGTCTTTAGAAACAGCAAATCTTATCTGGAGGACTGGTCTTGGGCTACTGAAATCTGTTTTGTTTCCATGAGGAGAAACTGATGTTTAATCTACAAGACATGTTGGTTTCTAAACTTATTTGCTTCTATGGTCCAAAAAACGATCTCCCCTAACTGTCCCTTATCTATTAGCTTTCCTTGTTCAGTGACTCTTGGGGACAGAATTAAAGCAGATGATGATAACCCATTTTTTTCACTTAGAATTGAGCATTCAGAAGCTATTAATTAAGTATATGTTTAATGCTTTAATAAAGGCCTAATCAATTTTAGAAGTGCTTATTCCATTCAACATTCTCACAAGCAATCTTATTATCTTATCCTTTTCCAAAGCTATACTGCCAACCAAAAAGAAAGGGCTTCTCCTCTTTATCTGAGCAAATGGCACTTTAATTGACACAGTTGCCAACCTAAGCATTCCTTTAGCCTTTTTATTTCTCACCCCTCACATCACATTAGTTGCCCAGTCATTTACAATATGCTTCCTTTTCTTTCTCTCCGGTTTATTCCCTCCGTCATCCCTTTGTTTCATTCCTTTCACTACTAACCTAGTTGAGAGCCATATCATCTCTTATCTAGCCTACTCCAGTTTTTTTTTTCCTCCCTTCAGTTTGCCGCCTTCAATTCATCTTCTACTTCCCCTCAGAAGGAACTTGTGTGCCAATATGACCATGTAAGCATGCAGCTCAAAATTCTTTAAGTTTTTCTAATCATCAAGCATCAATATATTTAAATTTTAATAGAATTCAATTGAAAAACATGTTAAAATGCAGATTAATGTTCCTCTACAAGTCCTCTGTATAAAATATCCAAATTTCTTAGCATAAAGTTTAGGATTTTGTTTGGTTAGTGCTCAGCTGCCCAGCCCTCCCTCATACTCTCTTCTACTTGTACAAGACATTAGCCACTTACTGAGCATTTTGTTTATTTGCCTCCTGTCTTCCGAATACACTGTAAATCCTTAGGAATAAGAAACTGTCTTTTTAATTTTTTAATTCACCAATATATCAGAGATGATTAAAATATATTTGATGAATGAACAAAAATAGGTAATGGGTACAAATCCCTGAAGAAGTCAGTGTGTTCCAGAAATGACTTCTGCTCTACTGTAAGTTGTGGACCAAATAGGAAATTCTCTCTCTGTTGTGCCAAGAGACTTAGCTCTGCTCTTCTCCATTCCCCTATACTCTCATCACCCACTCAACAAAACAAAGTCCCATCAGTTAACCAGATTCTCCTTTTTGGAAAAGAACTGACATTTCTAAAGCATTTACTCAGGGGATATTATCGGATCCAACCCTCAAACCCCAAACAGTGAATCATGTTCATCTATTCAATCAAAGAAAAGTTCTGGAAAAATACAGCTTCTTCTATCTCATTATACTTGCAGCAATACCCCTGGACCCTTTAGTATCCCTTACAGAGAGGTGCTCTGGAGGACTGCCCAAGTAGTTTGCCTCTGAAGCTGACCCTGAATCTGATGTCTTCAAATTTTAAAAATAGATTTCCATCAAAAATACTCTTCAATGTGTTCAAGAAGTTTGAGCAACAGGGCAAAACCTACCTGAGCAAACCCTTCAATCACATCTGATCCAGAAGCAATAATATCAATGAGATTGTGGTTAACTGTAACATGGGTGGCATTATGATGGAGATCATGAATTTTCTTTGACCCTAAGCCAGTGTTTCTCAAACTGTGGACTTCAGACCACCTGCGTCTGAATCACAAAGATGTTTGCTAAAATACACATTCCTTAATCCCACCTATTAGATGTTTTATTAGAATCTCTAGAAACAGGACTCAGAAATCCCAACCGGTTTGTTATTTTGTAGTTTTCATCCTGTTGTTTGCAAATTTATGAACAAAGCTAGTGCTCAAGGCAAAATACAAACAGTATTTTGAACAAAAGTTTTATTTGGAGTCCTTTTACCTTTCTAGATACCTACCCACTGCCCTGGTCTTCTTACTGCGCAATCTTTTTGAAGAATTCTGATATTGTAATCAAAATTACTTTGCAACAAGAATTTCAGATGTCAGCTAGAAAAAAGTCTTTTCAACTTTCTTTTGAGTCTAATAAGAGACTCACTATTATTAAAAATAGTCAATTGACCTTATTAGGTGAATAAAAATGATACCAAGTACCTGAAATCATCCTAGCATAGAGGTAAAATTATTATCATTATTTTTTTAAAAGGAGCCAAGGCAATGTTGTGTGTCTTAAGTGTCAAGTATCATGGAGCAAGGCACTGTTATTTAGAGAATTTGAATACTACAGAGTGAAAAAAATCTGATTAATTAATATTATAATTTCTCTTTTCCTCCAAAAAAGAATCACATTGAATAACCCATGTAATTTCATTATCCATTCCTTTACTTCTTTTCCTTTATAGACAAAAAAAGAAAGAAAGAAAGAAAGAAAGAAAGAAAGAAAGAAAGAAAGAAAGAAAAAAAAAGAAAAAAAATCCTTGAGGCTAAAACGAATTTCCATATTTCTTTTGTACAATTTGCATATCCTAGCTGGGGACTTTGCATCTTTAGATGTACCAGCTGACAAACACACCAAGTCTTATATTATTAAGCAAAAGCTGAATAGGCAGTATTCTAAGAAATCAAAATGTTTCCAAATGTCCACTATTTATCTGAATATCTCCAATTTAATGTTTTTTTTTTCACTAACTCTCCAGAGAATAGTAGTAAATTTATGAATTAGGGTCTTAGCTACAAGTCTGAAATGAACAATGTTCACTTACCTCCGCAAGTGGTTATGTTTTCATTGCAACTACCATTATGTAGAAATTTTGAGTAAAAGTGGCCCTTCTAATCAAAATGGTTAAATAGCAAGCACATTGGTTGTATATGTGTGTTCCCTTTAAAGAAAGAGTGACTAAAAAGGAACCAAGGAGTCTTCAGAACAAAGAAGCTAATGCTAATAAACATTAAAAAAAAAAAAAAAAAGGTACCATGACCTCATTCTAATTAATGACTTGGACAATCATTACTTGCTGTCAAAGGGCATTAGTCAAGGTTCAGCCTTTAGCCCAGGCATTTGCCACTCAATATAATACAGTGAAAGTGAAGAACTCCTCTATGCCAATTATCTATTATGAACAAACTATCAAGTCACTTTGAAAGAGTTAAACAAATCTATACGTTGATATTTGCTGGTATCTTTTTGATGCTACATTGAACTGACTTGAGGTTTATGCAGTATAAACTTCTGTGCAGTTATTTCTGAGATCTTAAAATTGGGGAACTCTCAAAGGAGATAAAGATTCTAATGTACTGCAGAAATGTTGGGTATTCCTATCAAAACAGTGAAAAACAGAGAAGCGTACTTCCAGTCCCCAAATTAAGGATGCTTTTTAAACCTTCCATTTCATTAAATTGCATGGCTGGATAGGAGAGTCTTGCTAAAATATTGTGATTAACACAAAGGAAGCTTAACAGACAATGCTATTATAGGTGAAAGACTGCTAATTGCCATCTTCCCAATAACTTATTGATTTTAATCAAATCTTCCTAGAGCAGCATGCCAGCAGCAAATGGATAACTAGATAGAGGGAAAACACAACAATGGAAGGAGTAATATGGAAAAAATTATTCATGTTTGATCTGTATAAAATTGAACAAATATTCTTGATCAGCATTTAAACAAATATAGATTCGTTGGGAAGGTGCTATCTAAATTGCTTCTCTCACAGTGTATTGAAAATTACCATAACTGTTAGCATTTTTAATTATTTTGATCTGCTGAAAATAGATTAAACTGAATAGGAAATTGGCTTATTAAGGCTTATATATTTGAGTTAATATGAAATGTTCTCAGCCACTGTGCCTTTAGAATCTTTTAGTCTAAAAGACATTCACTGTCTCTGGTTGACAAAGGAAGGGTGGGGGTGGATTTAATCCTCAGAAAGTAAAGTTTTGTTTGGGGGTGGTATAAGCAAAACCTTCTCATTCCCATCACTTCATTAGGGAAAACTTAACCACATCTGGTAATGGAAAAATTTCATAAATAAAGAACCGGTCTGCTTAGGAGATAGCACTGAGTTTTCACAGGGAAAAAAAAAAAATCTTGCTAGACTAAACTTAACACTTAAAAAAAAAATGGAGAACCCTTGAAATCCATCTTGTATTACAAGAGCAGTTTCTCAGTGTGAGATTCAACACAGTGCGAAACATTGAAGAACTCACACTTTGCTCATTCACTGATGATGAAAAAGAACTACAATGCTGAGTTTCAATTGTATTCTGTAGGCAGGACCCACGGCATCCTACTGAACGTTTGTCTTTGGGGAATGTCTTGTTCATCAAATTGGTAACACCAGACCAAAGGTAGATTGCAAATATGAGGATAACAACACTTTTCTTTAAAAAAGAGTGTTCACTCATATATGGAATTTAAGACACAAAACAAATGAACAAAGGAAAAGAGAGAGAGAGAGAGAGAGAGACAAAAAAAGAGACTCTAAAATATAGAGAACTGATGGGTGCCAGAGGAGAGCTGGGTGGGGGTTGGGGGAAATAGATAAAGGGGATTAAGAGTAGACTTATCTTGGTGAGCACTAAGAAATGTGTAGAATTGTTGAATCATTACATTTTATAGGTGAAACTAATAGAGCACTGCATGTTAATTATACTCAAATAAAAATCAATCAATCAAATCAACAAGTATGGGGTCTCCTAGTTATCTGGTATCTCCTCCTCTCTTCTGTTATTTTCACCTATACAAAAAATAAATTAAAATAGAGTGTTTAATAGTAAAGAGTATTTAATAGTTTTTAGTATAAATCAAATTAACAGCTTAAAGATTTCAGTTACAAAATTATTCCCTTCAACATCGATGCTAAAACTCAGTGTTTTAATAGCTTAGTGCAGGATTTGTCAACTTCAACACTATTGGCATTTGGTTCTAGATAATTGTTGTAGGATGCTGTCTTGTATATTGTAGGATGTTTAGCCCCACCAACTAGACGCTAGTGGTACTTCCTCCCCACATGGAACAACCAAAAATGTCTCCAGACATTGCCAAATGTGCCCTAGTAGGTAAAACTGCTCCTGATTGAGAACCAGTAGATTAATAGAAATCAAGGCTTTAGCTTTCTTGGTAATGATGCATTTCAAATAATTTTTTGAAAATTTCTGTTTCATTACAAAAATGCGAATGTATTGCATCCACAAAACACCTGCATCTAGGTCAGTATTTTAAAGGCATGAGATTAATCGACCGTCTGAAACAGGTAATAGAAATTAATCACAGTGGTAGTTTGAAAGGCAAGAAAATGTTGTGATTATAAGATGCTACCTCTGTTTAAGGACTTAGGAAAACAGTCTAGTTTAACAATGACAGTAGTCTGGAAATAGTTACCAATGGATTGGCAGTGACTGGTGGGAGCCCTGTATTGAGAAGGAATCTGCATCCAGGCTCAGAAGAAAAGAGAGCTGTGATGGATTAGTGGTGTCTGCCTTGGTCACAGCAAGGGGAGTAATGGGACATATTTCACACATTGGCCCATTCCTTCCAAGTCATCTTAACTGACTTGCTCTCCAGATTATTTTAAGCACCTAATAAGACCGTGCTATGCTGCTTTCTGTGTTGCACAAAGAAATACATAAAAGAAAAAAAATGAATGAAATAAAGGTCACTTCTAAGTATTGCTGAAGCATCTCCTCTTCCCAAGGCATCATTTTAGGCTCCATAGACACGCTACTGAATTAAAACAAAACACATAATCTTTTGCATCAAAATAAATGACCTTCGTGGTCTAGTTTCCAGTGAAATTAAAACAAGCCATTCCCCTATTTTAAAAAATAGTCAACAAGTACTGTCTTCCTAGGACCATACAGTTTCTGAAATCTATATAATTCTTTTCTAGTGTTTTTCTAGTACTTCTTTTACTTTCTCAGTTGCCAAGAACAAAGATTGGGCCAATTCCCTTGGCATTTAGAAGGTTGTACAGATCTAGTCTTTAGAAATATTTTGAAAAGATTGAAGACAAGGCAGGTGGAGTCCTTCTTTAGGGCTAAGGATGGCTGTATAGATAATGTTTATAGAATGTAATTAGAAGTAGCCAGTCATATACAAGACATGCCAATGATGGTTTAGAAAGTTCCCCTTCAGATGGCATTGTATTTATTATCTCTCCCACAAAATTAAGTTATAACCAAATAATTACAAATAACTCCTTTAGATAAATCCTGAATATTAATAACTATTATACTAATTTACAAAATAATTTTGTACTTATGAACCATCCCTTCTCCTAATCCTCCGCATTTCCATGCTTAGGTCTAGTAGTTGTTAGGCTAGTAGCCAGTGTTCATTAAAAAAAAAAAAAAATTAAAGTTCTCCTCATTTTTCTTAGCTGCTGCACAAATAATGAGAATCAAATTAATGAGCTCTTCTGAAATGAGGGTTCCAGGTTCCCTGCTGAATGGAATGACTCTAAGGTAACTAAGCTTTGAAGGGCATGATCAAATTTGTATCTTGGCACAAAAATTACAAATGATATGTGAATAACTGAAACTACACATATTAAACCATAACTAGTGAAAGTCTGCTCTAGATACGGCTGGCATAAAACTTTGTGGACTTGGTTTATTTGTTCAGCATTAATTCAATTTCCCTGGTAAAAGTAAAATAATAACGGAAATATACTGAATGTGAACCTGAGGAGTTACTGTCCCCAAGGCTAGGAAAACCTATGCCAAAACAGAGATTAGTTTTTATGGGTTGGAGATTTCAGACTGTCAAAGTGATATTAATTCAGAGAAGAATAAGGACTTGCATATGGATATCAAAGGGCAGGAATAACCCCTTGGGATGGTGGCCTCCCAAATCAAAGGGAGGAAAGGACTTCTAAAAACAATGGCCACAAAAGTTCACTAGGAAACATGATTGGCCCATTTCAACAAGTCATTGGCTTAAAGACAATTGACTTGGCTCTAGAGTTCATCAGCTATGGAGGAGCTCAACACAGACCAACTACTGACCTCAAGTCTATTGGCTGAGTAGTCCACCATTCACAATCAAACTGCTACCCACTCTGACCAGTTTTCTAAGAAGTGTCTGTTCCGCTTCCTCCTTGTCATGTCCTGATCATGTTCTATATTACACCCTCAAGGCTCAAGGTCATGGAAAGATCAAATTCTCCTGCACAAGTTCAAGAAGGTTTGGAATTATCCTTTATCATCCTCATATACATTTGACAACTGCAGCAGCTTCAAAAGAAAGAATATGCTTTACAGAGAAATTTTTTAAAAAATGTACTTTACACTTAGTGGAAAAAACATTGGAAATAATAAATAATTTCCTTCATTCGAAGCATGCTGAGAAGTTGCTTAAGTATCTAGAAAGGAGAGTCAGGTTTAAACCCACAGAAACAACCAAGCTCACTCAAGACAACCACATGGGTTCTTGGTCAAACATTTTATGGTACATAATGGGGTCCTCTGAAACGCAGAGTTGAAAATTAATCAGGAAATAAAATCAAGGACAGAGCCATCAAGGGGATTTTAAAAGTATATTTAAGATGCACACTGTAACTGAACTACTAGTTGGGTAAATGAGGGAGTAAAATAAATTACACGATTCGTTATCAGCTCAGAAGATTTGGAGAGAAAAGCTCCCGTTTGAAAGAACACTTTGGGGCTTTTCCTTCCACAAGAAACATGTTTCATGTCATCCAGACACTAAGTAGATTTCTTTCACAAAAACTGTTACATTATCTGGGTAAACATGTCAATCAAAGACTACAACTAGCAATTTACAGCAATGATGCTAGATTTAACATCTACAGAGCAAGATTCCAGTGGGAAATAGTGTTTTTATTTACCTCTTTGTTACTTTAAAAACGTTTTTATATAAGGAGCTTTGAAAAGCAAGTATTTATGTTATAACCAAAACAAATCTTTAAAACTTTGAGGTTTTATTATTGGATTGCTTTCTCTTTCAAGTTAAGAAAGGATTTCTCCAAAACATTATTTACAAAATTTTTGAGGGTCTCTCGGAACACTTTTTCTTATAATAAAGCTTTAGGAGAGCGGTGGCATGGTATCTTATTCAGCATGCATGTTAGAAGTTTAATCATTACTTATTAATTTTCCTATTTTCATGAGATTTTCTCAAAATTAATATTCTATTAAGGTAGCATCTGTTAGAGGAATTATCTTGGTTTTTTAAAGCAAATTTTAGCTGATTACCATGAATCTACATAATTAGAATTAGGTCTAATTATGTAGTGTAAATACATGTAATATATTTATAACATATAATGACATAATTATGATTCACAATAATGTTGAAAAACTCCTCCTTAAAATTAGTAAGAAAAATATGCTGCACAACCCTTCTACAATTTATTAGTAATTTTACAATGTATGTTTTTCTGTAGCTTCTAAAATGGAGCATGGTAAGAAAATATGATTAAAAATAAATATATTTTAAAGCTATTATCCCAAAATAGCACCAAACTTTCATTAGATTTCTAAACTATAAATATTTTGCAACCTATTTAAGAAGAGTACAAGTTAAAATGTTAATCCTAATAGGCAAACATTTCCAATGCAGCCTGAGCCAAATTCTAATGTTTAGAATGTTTACTTAAGAGTGAATGCAAGTTAGTTCTAACTTTGGCTTATAAATCATTCATCAAAATAACAAAAAAATATAAAAAAGTATGATGAATTGTACCTATACACTAACTGGAAATATAATAAGAAAAGTTGGAATTATATTTATGTAATTTATGCACTGTATTAACACATTTTAAAATTATAGGACACAGCTATTCCTTTAATCCATAAAGTTGAATGGTATATTTGATATACAATAGGAGGATTGACAGTTTCTTTTTTTCTGTGAAGAATCAGATAGTAAATATTTTAAGCTAAGAGGGACATATTATTTCTGTCACAAGTATTCAACTCTGCTGTTTTAGCTCTCAAGCAGCCATACTTAAAGGAATATTTAAAGGAATAGACAATACTTAAAGGAATAGACAAGGAATAGACCATGGCTCTGTTTCGATAAAACTTTATTTACAAAAACAGGCAGTTGCTGGATTTGGCCTGAAAGGGGCACATATTTTGCTGACCCCAGGGTTGTACCTTAGTGGCTGAAAGAATAGCTTCTGGAATTTGTCCCTTCTAGCCTCTTTTCACCCCTCAATAACTTTGTGACCTCAGTTAACTCACTTTAGGTTCCCCATTTGTAAAATAGCAGTTAAAAATCATTTCCTATCTCATAAGGTTGTTGTGAGGATAAAAATGAAGTAATTTATGTAAAGCACTTGCTATAATAGGGTATGTATTCTTCATAGGAGGAATAAATTGGTGTTTATAGATGTATAGTGTATATACGCAAAATATTTGGTATTCAATATTAGTTTTAAAATTTTGATAGCATAATTTTACACACTGAAGTTTAAGAAGCATTGGTTAAGTTGTTGAAACAAAAATATCTATATGATAAATTATTTTTCCAAAATAGAAAAGAACACAATGGCCTAATGAATCTGATCTTTTTTTTTTTTTTAATTTTTTTTTCAACGTTTATTTATTTTTGGGGACAGAAAGAGACAGAGCATGAACGGGGGAGGGGCAGAGAGAGAGGGAGACACAGAATCTGAAACAGGCTCCAGGCTCTGAGCCATCAGCCCAGAGCCCGACGCGGGGCTCGAACTCACGGACCGCGAGATCGTGACCTGGCTGAAGTCGGACGCTTAACCGACTGCGCCACCCAGGCGCCCCAAATCTGATCTTATAGATAAGTAATGCACTATATAAATGAAATGAATAAATTATGTCTATTTAGATAATATATATATTTTTATATACAGCAAATATATACATATGTAAAAAAACATTGTTCAATGACTAATATGCATAGTCATTGTCTTAGGCAATAGTTAACCTTTGCTTCCTTGCTTTTTTTTTCTTAATATGATGAGTGATACAAATAGACAATTAAAACTCACTGTAATGAACTATTCTCATAGGGTGCACATGTTATATTTTTTCATAATATTTTATTAGAAATCCTATATAATTGTTCTGGGCAAATCATTGAGTATTTCTTAAAAGATTTTCATGAATATGTTTCATCACTAAAAATGCAAGCCTTTTAAGGACAGGGTCTGTGTTAACATATATAGCATTTCTTAGGATACTTCTTGTGTTACTATGCACACCCCATTTGTCAAATAAACATTTTGAATAAATTGATCTTGCTATTAAGTGGGTAAGGCAGTAACAATTAATTCATCAAGCTTTACATGAGATCATATTATCAATAGTGCAGGCACTGTTATGAGGATAAGTAAGCACTTTTCCAAAATGTCGTGATAACTAACTACATAATATTAAAAAAGATGACCTTATAAATAATTGGCAAACGGCCCATACAATGCCATTGAGTTTCTAAAAAAATGCTTTCATGAACTGAAGAGTAGAGATTGGAGTAGAGTGATAGGAGCCTTAGGGTCAGGAGGTCTCATTTTGAAGACCAACTATGGAAAAATGATTCAGCTAAGTTTTGACAAGTCAGTTGTCCCTATACCTTGGGTTTCCCATGTGTACAATAAGTAAGCTTTATGAATCCCCAAAACAATGGGATGTATCAGACATCAGACTCCTCAGCTTCCTCCCTGAGATTCTGTTATGCTAGCCTGGGGGTTGGGTACCGGAAGGAGGCAGAAGGCATAATGTGGTGTCCACAGTTTCAAAGTAACTCTGGTAAGTATGCCTTAGGAACACGGGATCAGAAAGGTGAGAAACAAAAAGCAGATCATCCCTCATATCCTTTCAGTGTGAAGTGGAGGAAATTCTAGTGTCTTTCCTTACCCACTTCCTCTGGACTTTTTTCTCTGCATCTTGCTCTTTCAGCCCTGGGTCTGGAATCCCTTTGTGTATCCACTGCTATTCCAGCAGTTTCAATCCAGCCTTTAGCTGCCTTAGGCAGCTTCTATGACCTAAACATTTGTGATCCTTTATCTACTTAACAAACTCCCCCTCTTCTTTATCCTATTCTTTCATGTTTACTTATGAAGCTATTCCAACCCAGAGTGTAATATTAAGGTTTAGCATAAAGTGTTAACCAACTCAGATAATCTACTTGTATTGTCATAGTAGCTTTCACACTATAAAAATGCATAACAGACAAATGGGGCAATTTATTTATACCTTACTCTTTGGGAAGAAAGTTGGCAAGATTTGTTAAGGAAGTAAGATCATTTATCTATTCAAAATTTACACTTTGAAATTCCTCTAGAAGAAATATTTTCGTCTAGAATGTTGGGCTTCTCATCCAACGTGGATGCTGTTCATAGACCTGTGAAAGTATCATCAGACCTTGCCACTCAAGAATTTGTACTGGTAACAGGCACCAATGACAGTGTTGGAACTGCAAACTGCACTCTCACCCAGTATACCACTCCTACTAAACCAGAATCTGCATTGTAACAAGAGTGCTTGGTGATGATTCTTCGGAACGTTGAAATTTGAGAACAGGTGATACATCAGATAGGAGAAAGCATTAGTATTAGTGTATTTCCAAAGAAGATGATGAGGTAGATAATGACTAATCACAATGAGTTCAATTTCATGGATGGATACATTATCACTTCAGTCAACTGTAGATCTCTTGGCCTTTGGGAGAATTCTTTACCATCCATATACCATTAGACGATGGAATATACGAAGAATACATACAGTTTTTACCTGTACCTCACTGTTTATACACTAAATATAATTCTGCTCCTTGACATGGTCTATTTACTTTCATGTTTATGTTTCCTAGATATATTTTAAGCCACTTTGGGGTGATGAAACTTGATGTTATCCATTTTCCTTTCTTCCCATTCCCAAACTACCCCCCCCAAAGCCCCTGACACTTAGTACTAATACAGTGTAGTCCTCATACTTTGTGCTAAAGAAATGTTTGTTAAACTGTTAATAAGGAATCATGAAAGGTCTATTATAAAAGATGATTCTTTTAACTCATATGAAACAGCAAGAAAAAGACATACATTCCACTGATACAGAGGAGGATGTGGCAAACTAAGCCCTCCACCTGCTTCTGTAGATCAAGTTTTATTGGCACATAGTGATATTCATTTGTTTACATATTGTCTATAGTTGCTTTTGCGCTACCGTGGTGCGCTTGAGTACTTGTGACAGAGAGCAGATGGCCCCAGTGAGTAAAATGTGTACTATCTGATCATTTACAGAAAGTTTGCCAACCCCTGTGATAAAATTTGGGCTTGGGTCCCTAAAGTCACCCTATACTCATTTCTGTATGGTATCACCGCTAACCTCCCTGGGCTAGTTAGCTCAGCAAGAATGGCCTAAATTCAACAAGACCAGGATTGGCTTGAGGAATGAAAAGGCCTTTCAGGAGAAGCAAAAGTAACCAGCAGTGAGTCTCCTTCCTGGTTTTTCAAGCCAGATTCCTTTTCATAGAACATGTAATACAATTTTGACTAGGACCAAAGTTTAACTGGCACTTTGATGATCAAAATGCATTCTCCTCCCCCTTCTCATTTAAACTGTATGTAATTGAGTAAATTTTGGGAAAGCATTCATGCATGTTGCTCTGTGAACCTTAAAATTCCCTGATCTCCTCACTCCTCTGTCTTTCCATGTGTGCCACATATCTTCTGAATCTCCAGAGGAAGGGAAGTATTCTCTGTGGGGCCTCTCGCTCAAGCTCTGCTTAAATTAGACTTCCGTATTCTCAACAGTCATTTAAAGTACCTTGTACCATCTCACAAGGCAAAACCTCCTAATGTTTTACTGAAATACGAGAACTTTGTTCCCTAACACATAATGAAAACGTATTTCACATTTTCTTACCTTTGTACATATTATTCCATATATCACCCCAACTATCACTAAAGGTTTGATCAGAAAAATGTATATCCAATACCTAATGTTTACTAAAATGTTAGTAATGTTTCACCTTATATTTTTGTAGTTATGTTACCATCATCATCATTATCATTACTATTATTGATTTACTTAGAATACTATAGCCTTCCCAATATATACTTCCCCAGATAAAAGTTTTCATTAAAAGAGAAATTTACTATTTTTCAATTGAATGGAGATGGTAGGACAAGTTGGTGCCAAGCTCACTCCTTTCTCCTCTGGGAGCTTGAATAAGGATCATGGTTGCTGGTTCGACAGCATATCTTCAACCCTACGGGGACACATAACTAGTATAATCAGGCCAGAGCCAGCTCTTGGCCCTTTCTGCTTCTCCCTGTTTGTATTTGAA
Organism: Lynx rufus; assembly: GCF_022079265.1. Classification (NCBI taxonomy): domain Eukaryota; kingdom Metazoa; phylum Chordata; class Mammalia; order Carnivora; family Felidae; genus Lynx; species Lynx rufus. The sequence continues at coordinate 182,300,905 of NW_025814823.1, forward strand.
ATGTCCTGGGAAGAGACATCCTCAATGTAAACTTTTAGTCTGTTGCATATCATTTACTTTTCTGTGTCAAGAGCTTGTTAAGAGAGCAGAAGCATTACATGGATATAGATTCCAATCAATATGGCTGGTGTTGGTTATGTAATTCTTTGTGAGTCACTTTAACTATTTTAGCTATTGTGGACAGATCAAATATAAAGATGGCAGTGAATCTGAACCCAGGTGTTTCCTGTTGCCTGCAGATCTGAGATAATTTTCTTATTCACCATGGTTAGAGTTAGATGTGAGTTATAGACCTACTTCTTACACACTCAGGTTACAATGAAAACAAGTGTCAGGGAAATTTAGTCCCAAATACAAGCATTTATTAGCATGCAGGAACAGGACAATCAGATATCCAAATGCCAGGCCTCCACCCCTTTTTATGCTCTGAGACTACGTTACATAAAATGTATCACTAAGGCAGGTGCTTTCTGTAGGATTTGGCAAACCATGGAGTTAGAAGACCTAATTAATTAGTAGCCTAGTAATCTGGGAATAGAGTCTACTGTTTTCTCTCAATTCTTTCCTGCAAAAGCAGAGCCAACCTCTACAATATTCCATCACTGCACATGTCTTGAACATCATAGATTTCCCAATCACATCTTTTTACCAACATTTCTTTTGTTACTTAACAAAACCCCACTGTTGTCCATAAACAATAGCTATCTTTATAGCTGTTCCTGCAATAGCTGCCTCTGCCTTTTGTGTGGTATATGTACATCTGACTAGGACAACTAACCATCCTGAGTTCCTATATATTAAAAGGAACACAAACATAAATATCACACTATTAGTTATAGATTAGGTAATATTTCCAGCATTCTTACCTCCACTGATTTGATATCCATGTGTTTGTTCAGTCAAAGAAACATCCATTAGGCTTACTCACACATGGGGGTTACAAAATGAATGACAGAGACTTGTCCTTCAAGTGTCCCACAGTAAGACTTCACTACTCGAACTGGGGTCCACAGACCAGCAGCATCAATACATCTGAGACCTTGAAATGCAGAACTTCGGGGCCCAGCTCAGATCTCAGTTACATCTTAACTAGTTGCCAGGTGCCTCTATGCATGTGAATGTTTCCGATGCATGGTCTAGTGTAATAGAGGTCCTCAAATATTGGAGTGCATCTAAATTACCTGGGGGGTACTCATTTAAAATTGCATATTTCAAGAACCTTCTCTTTAGGGCAGGATAGGGCCCAGGAGCCTGCAACTTAACAAGTAGGCAATTGTTCTGCATGTGGTCCTAAGAAATCTTTGAGAAATCTCAAAGACACACTTTGAGATATCTTTGAGATGGTTGGAGGGTAACAAGAGCAATTTTGGGGTAAGGGGTGGTAAGGGAGACTATATAAGTCAATACTGAAATGAGAGTATCTTGAGTTTGAAACTACTGTGCTTTGGGCTGCTGGCATTGAATACTTTCTTTTTTGGGTCTGAATGGAACAGATAGCTCGTGTAATTGCTGCTGCAGCTCAGAAGGGTCACAGACTTAAATATCTAGTGCTGCAAGAGGTCTTTTTCATAGCTAATGCGTATCAAATAATTTAGGCCATTTCCGTGTCTGATGAAATGGATTTTTGACAGAAACAGGGAGGTCTAAACATTAGTCATTACAGAATGCTAATCACAGAGTATTAAGATACTTGTTTATTATTATTAAGTATCTCATTCACTTAGCATTTTTCTAAAGTAAACTGCTTTCATTTGTGTGAAGGGAGGGCGACAGACTGGGTCTGCCCTAACAAGGCCTGTGAGCCCATCCGCTAAAGCCTAACATATGAATTGTACCGCTATTTTTTTTTAACAGATAAACCAAAGAGGAAAAGTTAATGATATACCCAAGAGCACCTTTATATAACCAGGGCTGAGCTACTGTCTTCCGATTCTATCTCTAGTCCTAGGTTTTGGAGCCAAGCTAACAAGGGAAAGGTTTTCAGGTAACCTCGATTGCTGCTTTTATAAGCTCTTGTTACAGCTGTAGTGATATAAAAGGAAGTGCCGGGTGGGAGGAACACATTATCACCCATAAAAATGAGCAAAAAAGGAATCATTTTATGCTTGCATGCTGGATCAGAAGTGAAAAGCCCCAACAGAAGTGCAGTTCTAGAAATTTGCTAATTTGGGGGCCATTACATAGAGAGGGAGTTCTCACTAGAAGACAAGATGTGATTTGAGGTGGTTGCCTAGGTGACCCTGCATCTTAAGGAGTGCTGAAAAGGATCTTGGGCTCTTGCCTCAACGATTCCTTTTCAAAGAATTTATCCTGTAAAATTACACAGTCAAAAGCATAAAAATGTGTCTAGAAGGGTGTTTACTACTGTTTTATTTTCACTGGTGAATAATTGGAAGCCACACAACTATAGACTGGTAAAAGTTTGGGTAAGTAGGTTATGAAATAGCCATACAACGGAATACTATACAGCCATTAAAAATAAAAAGAAATCTAGCTTATTGACAGGAAAGTACATCCAATTACTATGCGAAAGAAAAAAAAGTATATATGAGTCATGTAAAATGTCAATATGTGAAGAGCAAATAAAATCTCAAAGAACATATGATAAAATATTGGTAAGAGTTATTTTTGAGTAAGCCATAACTATGGGTATGGTAATTTTTACATTTGAATTTCTATTTTTATGTTAACTTATTTAATAATCATGTATTATTTTTAACATGAGAAAAATCATTTTATAAAAGTTCCTGAGAGATTATCAGTCCTATAGTATTTATTCCAATCTTGCATTTTCTCTTTTTACAGATGATCAATCCAGGGTCTGGAATTGACTGAATTCTATAAGTGAGTTAACTATTCAGAAAGCCACATACATAGCCAAGACCCACTGGAAACTTCAAAAGAGCAAAAGCCTGCCTGGCTGTTTTCTGCTTTCTGACTCTCTCCTGGCAAGGACTTTCAGAGACTCCAGTGTTATGATAGGAGCAAAAGGAAGCAGGGAGAGCAGCAGCAACAGATTGGAAAGCTCAGCCAGGGATCTAGAGGGGCTAAACTACACCGTGCGCATTCCTTTCAAATTAATAATCTGGCAGCTAATTTTTGAACTAACTATAATTTGTATGTGGCACCTTCTGTCAAAGCTGTCAACATGAAGTTGCTTTTATTTCACACTGGCTTGCTAGCTGGAAGGGCTGGCGTTGTTCCAGGTGTTCACCCTGCTAGCATAGGCTGCCATAAACTTGTGCTCTTTGGCTGAAACCATTGGGTAATTTCATGAGCAAATGCAGGTGACTATTTATAAATGCCATTTCAATTTAAAGAGACCACAACCACCCCCCACACACACACAACACTCCACCCCTACCCTTATACCCCTCATCCAAAAGATATAACCAAAATTCAAAGTCTCAGAAAAGAATACACTGGGAACATGGGAAAGGGGATGGTTCTAGAAGTTAGGCCATCTAGATTTTGTAATTCTGTACTATCAGCTTGTTATGAGATTTTGAGCAAAGCATTGGACGTGTTGCCTCAGCTTCCTCACCTCTCAAATGTCAGTAAAACTATTTACTTGAGTTGCCTTGTAAACAAGACATGAAATATTAGGTTGTCACATAGGGCTTCCATGTTTGAGTATTGAGATTTTGTGTGAACTAAACTGAAAATTCCAACACTCCATCCCCAATTCCCTTCCCTCAGACACAACTCATACAAAGAACAGCCCAAGCAATAGCCTTTGTCCTTCCTTGGTAATAGAACCCTGTTATTTTGCCTTATCCTCACGGTGGCCATATCTTCAAGGGAGGCAGGCCTAACTCCAGAGGATAGTAGTGATTAGTCTGATCTAATTGGCCCCTCCTTGCTAATAATTCCTTTAAATATAAGTACCATTTCTTCTAGCCTGATGAGACCTGATGGTAATTCTTGTCAAGGATTCTAGGAAAAGTTTTATTTGTCTTTCTGTAACCAGCTGTTGTCAAATGGAAATGCTGTGTGTTTCCTGGAATCATTATAAGTATGAGGAAAGAACTGAGAGAAAGCGATGAGGAGCTGTGACAATGGTACCACTGGCCTGGGACGTGATATCTTAAAAGCTTGACAAAATTCTTTAATTTTCTTCTAAGACCATGTACTCGACCAAGTCACTAGCCATGGTTTTTTATTTATTTTTTTAAGTTTATTCATTTATTTTGAGAGAGAGAGAGAGAGAGAGCAGGGGAAGGTCAGGGAGAGAGGGAGAGAGAGAATCCCAAGCAGACTCTGCACTACTAGCACAGAGACCCAATGTGGGGCTTGAACTCACAAACCATGAGATCATGGCCTGAGCCAAAACCAAGAATCTGCTGCTTAACCAACCAAGCCACCCAGGCACCCCAGTCACTAGCCATGGTTTTGATGAAAGCCGTTCTTACCGTCTTTTTGCCTTTTTTTCATTACTTATACATAATAAATAAATAAATAAAGTGGAAGAATTCAGTGAAAAATATTTCCTGGATTGAGAACTCATAGGAAGTTCATATTTTTAGGGGTGCCTGGGTGGCTCCATTGGTTAAGTATCCAACTTTTGATTTCAGTTCAGGTCATGATCTCGTGGCTCATGACATGGAGATCCACATCAGGCTCTGCACTGATAGCGAGGAACCTGCTTGGGATTCTCTCTCCCTATTTGTCTTTCTCTTTCTCTCTCCCTGAAAATACATAAATTTTTTTAAATTTCATATTTTAGCACCAAGAATGATAGGTGAAACTAGAAATCCAATCAGTGAATACTTTGCCCTATTCCAAGAACCTAAAGGGTAGTTCTATTTCTCAAAATAGAGTCCATTGTACACATATCTTATGAGATGTTAGCAAGTTTCAAACAGATTAAAATAGGTACATTTGGAAAAGGTAGGTTAAAAAAATTTAAACAGGTCATTTTTTTTTTCATTTTTCTGTTACTGTTGATTTTATTGATTATGCATCAATTGTTAGAACATTGAAAATGGCAATGTAATCTCCAATTAGGGGGAGTGAAATATTTAATGTTTTCTAATTACTCTGATTATATGATTATACATAGTGGGCAATTCTCAGTAGAATATAAATAAATAAATAAATCCACAAATCAGTAAAAAAAAAAAAAAGTACAAAAAACCCCCAAAAAACAAAAAAACAAAACTTTGCAAATTTGGGAATCACTATTTCCTTGAAGTAGGGATAACATAATTTATCCTGTTCAGACATATTTTTTTTTCAGACATATTTTTGAGCAAACATGACTAGTAGACTTCTGCATTATTCTGTCTGTGGTTTCTCCAGAACGTTTTTGCCTTAAGTCTCAAAAAGACTAATTTCCTTGTGAACATCGAGACAGGGCAAAAACCATATCCACCATCATCAGCACGATCTTTAAAATCAATCATATTCATTCAACAAGTATTTATTGAGTACCTACTGCATGCACAACATCACTGTAGGTATATGAAATAGAACAACGTTCCTATTCTCCTTATGCTTACAGTCTACTTAGAGCAGTTAGACTGTAATATTTCCCAACAACCTGAATACCATTGGTACATACTTTCTCTATGAGTGTGTAGCATTCCCATATGCTCAGTAATTCTTATATGCACACATCTTAGGAATGTTTGTACAAGCAGGTAGCCCTGGGAAGAAAGCGAGAAAGACTGCCTAAGGAACATGTGTATTTAGATTTTCTCAAAGATTTAGAGACACAAGATGTCTCCCCTTGAAGATATTTGCTTACAATCCCTGATAATAAAAATAATATCTTTCTTTGGAGGGAAAATGGGTAGATTTGCAAGCAACCCTTCTATAAGAATCTGGTCTCCTAATTAGATCAGAGTCTCTTTCAAGGTACCCTACTACATGTATAGGTTCCATCTGGCTCTCAGTGCATTACCCTGAGGGATTGGGTCTCAGGGACCTGGTGCTATAATGGTACCCTGAATACTGCTTTTGTTGTGAATAATAAAGTTTGTCTCTGATCCAAGGGTCTTCTAGTTTCTTAGACTCTTCACACTTCTGACTTAATACACATGAGAAATAAGTTGGTACATTTTGGACTAAGTGGACAGAAAAGATATGGCCAAGTTGAAAAGCATCATGGTTTCAGTTTTTTTAAGCTTATGTATGACAGAGACTCTTTAAGGTTCTTTCTTTAACCATCATGTGGTGATAATGTAGTGATATGATGTCACTAGACTAACAGCTTCATGAGGGTGGGGATTTTTATCTGTTTCATATTCACTGCTGTATCCCCAATGCCTAGAGCTGTGCCTGGTACATAATAAGTACTCAATACATTTTCAATGAGCCAATGAATGATGGGTACAGGTACTCTTTCTCTGCCCTGCCTCAATTCACAGACCACCACCTGGAAACCAAGAAAAGAAATATATATATTCCTGATGGGTGATGGTGACAAATTTGAGAAGAAAAACTGCCTTACTGCCTATGGGTGAAAAAAGAAAAGAGAACAGAGAACAGAGAACAGAGAACAGAGAACAGAGAAGAAAAGAAAAGAAAAGAAAAGAAAAGAAAAGAAAAGAAAAGAAAGAAAAGAAAAGAAAAGGGAGATTCTTAATACCTGGGTTACGAGTCTGTATTAAAAATAATTTTCTTTAGATATTTGGTTTCATTTAGAGCCATCATACAAAATACAGTAAATGAATTAAGCTAAAAAAATAAGTTCCAAATCACGTAAGTGTATATATACCTACAGGCATTCCAACTGGATTTTTTAAAACTCAAAAACTAATGCCATTATTTATTACCGGAAATAGCGAGCTGTGAAGAGACCGTGGAATTCATGTGCACTATTAATGAGTCATTTTTTCTTGCTAAAAACTAATATATCAGAGAAGTAGCCAAGAATAAAAGAAAAACATTAGAAATATTGAGATTAATAAATATTATGGTCATGTAGAAGCAGGGAAACAGATACATTGATAAGTAAAAATCTGCATCAAGTGTCACTTTGTGCTCAGATTCTAAAAATTATCCTAAATTATATTAATATATTTATGTATTGCATTTTTGCTTGAACATTTTAAACATGTGCTGGCTACTAGCAGGATTTATGAAACATGAGATTTAAAAGGAATGGTAACTTTTTACCAGACCCAAAGGTGCTAATACTATGGTTGTTTTTTAAGGTTTATGATCATGATGAAACACGTAAAAAAATGTATTAATTTTCCAGGAATAAAACAATTCCATTCATTTCATTTTCCATATTTCTGTAAGAGTCTACCTTTTGGGATTTTTAAGGGCAGGAATGAGATTCATGAATTATTTTAAGCAGTTCGGGTGACAACAAAAACAAAGTAACATTTAACATTTACTGAGCACCTACCGTATCCCAAGAGATATGCTAAGAGTTTGATTAATTCTCACACAACCCTATAGGATAATAACTGGGATATATGCCCATTTTCCAAAAGAAAGATCTGAGGTTTAAAGAGATCAAATATCTTGCACATAGTGATGAAACTTGTATCAGAGAAACTAGGATCCAAATCTAAGCAATCAAACCCCAGTGTCTGTAGCTGTAATCACTACACCACTCAGTTTCAGGAAAAGCTTGTCAAGCAATGAGTGAGCATGTTGGAGGATGTCTGCTGAGTGACCTGGGCCCACTGGAATCATAGGCAGTCCATCCTGAACCAGACTCCAGCATGGTTGAAATCAGCATTGGTGGCATAAAAGTTGAAGATGATTGGGGCGCCTGGGTGGCGCAGTCGGTTAAGCGTCCGACTTCAGCCAGGTCACGATCTCGCGGTCCGTGAGTTCGAGCCCCGCGTCGGGCTCTGGGCTGATGGCTCAGAGCCTGCAGCCTGTTTCCGATTCTGTGTCTCCCTCTCTCTCTGTCCCTCCCCCATTCATGCTCTGTCTCTCTCTGTCCCAAAAATAAATAAAACGTTGAAAAAAAAATTAAAAAAAAAAAGTTGAAGATGATTAATGTCAAAGAAGATCTAAGATCTCCTTTATGAATCAATCTGCACTCAAAATCTTGTATGATCTGCTGTGTGTCTTCCTTTTTGTCCTATATTCAGGTCTTTTGATTCCTGTTCAGAAGACCCACAACTGAGTGATATTTAGGGAAACAAAAATTGAGCTTCGTTTCACATCATTTTTTGGAGGTCTGATTGGTTTTCTCTTTCAATAACAGCAGTGAAAACTGGGAGTCGGTTATGCACGGGCACTAAAAACATAGTGAGATGTCTGGATACTTTTCAATGCCATACTTAGCATTCACGTATTTAGAAATATTATGACATTAAGACTTTACCTATTTAACTCCAATCTGGCTTCCTACCTTTCTTTGTCTTTGAATCCCAAATGAACACTTGAATCATATCAGAAAAGGGTTTCTCCTTACCTAGACGTCTCTGATGCTTGATTCAGTGCCTTTACTCAAAATTCATCCCCTCCAAGGTCTTCTCCTCCTCCTTCTCCCTACTAATCCCAAACTAAATAACTTTTAGCCCGAGCTCACATCTGAATTCCTCTAAAATGAACTCCTCTGATTATCCACATCCAGAGAGATCCTACTTTTCCTCTCAACCCTGCAATACATATTGACAGACCACATATGGATGGTGTATATTACATGAAACGTGACTGTTAAAATCTCCCCAACTGCAAGGAAAATAGAGAAGTATGGCCTTTAAGGAACTTCAATAAAGTTTATCCTAAGGGGTGCCTGGGTGCTCAGTCGGTTAAGCGTCCAGCTTCAGCTCATGATCTCACAGTTCGTGAGTTCAAGTGCCACATTGGGCTCTGTGCTGACAGCTCAGAGCCTGGAGCCTGCTTCAGATTCCATGTCTCCATCTTTCTCTGCCCCTCCCCTACTCTCACTTTGTGTCTCTCTCTCAAAAATAAACATCAAAAAAAAAATTAAGTTTATACTGAACTACATTTTGAGCAATGAAAAACCTTCCTTGTTTGTTTATTTTGTGAGAGGGAGAGAGAGTGTACGTGCCAGCAGGGGAGAGGGGCATAGAGACAGAGAGTAAAGGTGAGGGAGAGGGAGAGGGAGAGAATCTTAGGTAGGCTTTGTGCTGGGTGTAGGTGTGGGGCTTGATCCTACAACTCTGGAATCATGACCTAAGCAGAAATCAAGAGTTGGAAGCTCAACCAACTGGGCCACCCAGGCACCCCCTCAAAACCATCCTTATGTGATATATCAATATGTGCTATAAGGGTTCTGACAAAGAAAAGGAGTACCTTGTTACCTGAAAGATTTAATTCCATGATTCATGTACCTTCTAGTAAACACCAGTGAAACCCAAAATAAAAGACATGCAGTTAGATTGGATTTTTCCCAAATTACATCATCTTTTTGGAATGTCACAATGCATAGTATAGGAAAGGTCTGAGAAGAAGTTCTTCAGTAAATAGTAATAGTAATAATAATAATAATAATAAGCCTAGTTAACTTTGTTTACTCCCCATTTCCACACCAGATTTTACCATAGAAACCTCCTTCACAGAAAACTGATTAAAAGCACATGGAATAAAGTTTTAGCATCATATGCACTACTAAGCCATAGTCCCTGGGAAAAGATGCTGAGAAAAACAGAACCTTAAAAAAAATCTCTGTTCTATTTATGAACTTTCTGCATAAATTTGAAAGTTAAGGGGTGAGGCCACTGCTCTCAACAACCTGTGGGTAGGTGAGGACTCTAATGGTCTAAAATAATGACTGTGCTGCCCCAAACATAATTTATTTAAAGTTTTCATCTGGCTTTGAAGTTGGAATAAAACTAGAAAGGGTACTATTTTCAATAAGTATTTGGTCACCAAAAACACTAATCAACGGTCATCTTTCCTACAACATCCACTCACCTCTTAAATAACATGTTCAGTTGAATACACCACCTACTTTAAAACAACTGTAATGTGGTTTGAATCCTTTCTGGGTGAAGTAATCACGTGTTTAGGGAGTTTGCAGAGCTGAGGGCCAGAATTGAGTATACAGTTCTCAAACAACTTCCCACAGAAGGGATTCTTAGGAAGAAGTTAAGGGTTCATGCTCTTCGTTTGGTTATACTACTGAGGACTACAGATTTGTTTTGGAGGATGTTAGAGTCCCAAACTAATGATTAAAATGATCTGCACTAGGGGCGCCTGGGTGGCGCAGTCGGTTAAGCGTCCGACTTCAGCCAGGTCACGATCTCGCGGTCCGTGAGTTCGAGCCCCGCGTCAGGCTCTGGGCTGATGGCTCAGAGCCTGGAGCCTGTTTCCGATCCTGTGTCTCCCTCTCTCTCTGCCCCTCCCCCGTTCATGCTCTGTCTCTCTCTGTCCCCAAAATAAATAAACGTTGAAAAAAAAAAAATTTAAAATGATCTGCACTAGAAGATATAACCTTCCACATTCACCCAGGGTAGTACAAAGATTAAACATGGCTTACAAGTCAGATAAACTGTAGTTTCTGTAGTATCTGTAACACTTAATAAATATTAGTATGATTTTTATGGTTTTATCTGCTACTTTTAGTACTGCTATTTATTTTATTTTTAATTTTTTTTACATTTATTTATTTTTTTAGAGACATAGAGCACAAGTAGGGGAGGGGCAGAGAGAGAAGGAGACACAGAATCCGAAGCAGGCTCCAGGCTCTGAGCTGTCAGCACAGAGCCTGACGCGGGGCTCCAACCCACAAACCGTGAGATCATGACGTGAGCCGAAGTCGGATGCTTAACTGACTGAGCCACCCAGGAACCCCAGTGCTGCTATTTCTTTAAATTTCCAGACTAAAGGGAATCATCTGTTAAACGCAATGATAACTGCTAATCTGTTAGGTGCCAGGGCTATGCTAAATTTGCAAGATACAGCAATGAACAAGATATAGTCGCTACATGTAAGAGTGCACGGTCTTGTCAGGAAGGCAAATAAGGAAACCCAAAATTAAAACACACTCTGGTAAGTACTCTAAATGAGCTGTTCCCAGGATATCATGGGAACAGAGAAGAAACCAGCTTAGCCAAGCTGGAATCAGGATAGTACTCTACAAGGTAGAGGCCGTTGAGGTAAAAATAAAGGTAAGGAGGAATTAGCCATCTGGGCAAAGCTAGAGATTGGTGGGTGGAGTAGAGGAAAAACAAAGTATTTCAGGCTGGCTGAGGGAGCTTGGAGCATTTGAGAAATTTGCAAGTCATTTTTTTAAAACACAGCTGCCCCATAGGTATCATCTGTAAAGTAAATCAGGAGAAATATGTGTTTTCACAAATAATTGGGCTCATTTATCCTAAGAAGGTGTCTATACTTTATCATGCAGGCAGAGAGGAACACTCTATTGTATAGTTTTAATCCAAAGAATGACAATTTGATTTGGACAGATGAAGAGAACAGTGATGGGGAACGAGACCTAGTAGCCAACTTCTGGAATCATTAAGGTTAGTGATATTCACCATGTTATCTGCAGTTCACTCATCCTGGGTAAAGTGATCAAGTAATCAAAATTCGGTATAAAATGGATGGCAATTAGTCGTACAGCAAGAATTCAAATGGAGAAAGTAATGATGTCCATTTTTTCCCCTTGGTTACAGGTGCACTACAAGGGAATAAAATCTCTCCACTCCCCCAGAGCAGCCTTGAAAGTCTAGGCTCGGGGCGCCTGGGTGGCGCAGTCGGTTAAGCGTCCGACTTCAGCCAGGTCACGATCTCACGGTCCCTGAGTTCGAGCCCCGCGTCAGGCTCTGGGCTGATGGCTCAGAGCCTGGAGCCTGTTTCCGATTCTGTGTCTCCTCTCTCTCTGCCCCTCCCCCGTTCATGCTCTGTCTCTCTCTGTCCCAAAAATAAATACACATTCAAAAAAAAAAATTAAAAAAAAAAAGAAAGTCTAGGCTCATTGCCACGTAGTATTCCGTTGTGTATATAAACCACAATTTCTTTATCCATTCATCAGTTGATGGACATTTAGGCTCTTTCCATAATTTGGCTATTGTTGAGAGTGCTGCTATGAACATTGGGGTACAAGTGCCCCTATGCATCAGGACTCCTGTATCCCTTGGGTAAATTCCTAGCAGTGCTATTGCTGGGTCATAGGGTAGGTCTATTTTTAATTTTCTGAGAAACTTAACAGGAACCCATGGGGGAGGGGAAGGAAAAAAAAAAAAAAAAAGGACGTTAGAGTGGGAGAGAGCCAAAGCATAAGAGACTGTTAAAAACTGAGAACAAACTGAGGGTTGATGGGGGGTGGGAGGGAGGGGCGGGTGGGTGATGGGTATTGAGGAGGGCACCTTTTGGGATGAGCACTGGGTGTTGTATGGAAACCAATTTGTCAATAAACTTCATATATATAAAAAAAAAAAAAAGAAAGTCTAGGCTCTCTCATTCCTAGAGGAGAAAATACGATCTTTTTTCTTTTACTTTCCTTTTGTTTTATAAGCCCAGACTTTCGAATGGAAGGGTGGATTTGGATTATTTTCAAGAGAGAGGACTCTTGGTTTATGGAGAACAGCCAGACTCCAGAGAACTTCTGAATTATTTCTATACAGGCCAGACCTGTGTCCATGTGAGATAAATGCCTAGGCACCAAAAAATAATCCCTGAAACCTTGGGTTACCAATAAAAATCATGGAGCCAAATGTGGCATGGGTAAATAGCTAAGTTTCTCACTTTCTACCAGACCCATGTGATTTAGGGCTGAAAATCTCAGAGGTTACCATTTAAAACTAAAGAACAGAAGCCCCTCCCAATCTGAGTTCTTACAGAGGAGCTCTCACCCCCTGAGGAGAATTTATATTTTTTACCAATCACAGGTGGAGACGGAGAGGTTGGAAAGGGTGGGGAAGTCAGTTTTAACTTGTGTAATAAATGAACTTAAGGCTTAACAAAATCTGCTATTTGTTAGCTAAAGTTAGCAGGTTAATAGATTCTATGGAAAACTCTGGTGTTAAGTTGGGTTCCCACAGAGGCCTTGCCAGTGTTGCAAAAACGCACCACATTTTTCGAAAGACTTATTTATGGTTGGAATTTCCAGGTAGGGCATCTTATTTGCCATGAATTATCAGAGCTGATTTGATTTGATTGTGCTTTTCATTTGCTCTCGTTCTTTTTAAAAATTATAAATTACTGTTAGTTTCATCATTGTTGATTTAGTTTGTTGTGTGTTGATCTGTTAACCCTAAGGTTACATTACCAGTGGTTTTCATCTGTAAGTCTTTAATAACCAGACTTGGTTCAAAGTACACATTGAAAGATGAACCACTCATATTCCTATTGCTAAAGCATTTGTGTTACAGTAGTGATGTATTCGTAACATTTTTGTGACACTTAAGTAGCTTGTGAAATATTGTTAAGAGTGAGTGCATATTTTGAATTTATAGAACATTGGTTTATACTTACTGTATAAGCTTAAACTCCTAAGACACTGCCTTTGTAAATAATCTTGCACTTCTTTTTTAATCAAATAAATGATACCCAATTCTCTATCACTGTCAAACCGTGTTGCCACTGTTTATTTTTGTCTCTTTGAACTAATTGTTCATCAACAAATTTATTTTCCATTCAGAAGTACCCTTGGGTAGGAGTGGAGAGTTGGCTCACGAGGTTCTTTGCCTTGTCTAAAAATGGACTGTGATCTAAAAAGTTTGAGAATTGCTAGTGTGAATATGAAGCGAGGACAGCTTAAAGAGAAGCAGAAACTCCTCTTAGGAAGAGGTGGTAAATTTTATCATCACCCGGGGCCCACAAGCTGTCAGCAATTATATTAACCTTTCAGGTTAACCTGCAGCCTAGGCAGAAATGAAGAATGTAGAAAAGAACTGCATAAGCTACTCACAAACACACATTTAGCTTCCCAACCTTTTCTGTGTCTGGATTTAATGGATAAAATCCTTGCCAATTTGCACCCTGCTTCCCAATATGCAACTACTTGGATTGCAATCAATATTCTAAGTAAAGCCCCTTTTATTTTCCCTTAAAAATCTAAACATGATTCAAATGCCAATAATAATAATAATTTATAGATCAGAAATGTCAGAAACCAAAAAATCATGCCTAGATATAATAGATATTAAGTATCCTATTATGTGCCTAGAAAATTTGATCTGGAGAGATATAAAGCAAATTATTAACAGTGGGTAATTCTTGCAGGGGAATTATTGGAAACTTTAATTTTCTGTAGTATATATTTTAACTCTATGTTTTATATTTCATATTTGATTTTTGAAATAGAGACCATTCATTGCTTTATAATAAAGATATACATGAAGTGTGTTTCTTTTGGTTTTAAGATAGATATAGCCCTCATTAATGAGAAATACAAGGAGAAAGATTGAACTAGAATCTGTGTTTTGTAGGCTAGACTCACTCACAAACCACCTTAATGTTTCCTAACGTATTACTAGCATTTGCACAATTGTTTACTTAATACTTTAGCTTCATTCCAAGCCATATAACCTGGAAATCATGTGTTTGATATGCTGGTTATATTAAAAGAGTTCTTTTTATATTAAACCTGTTCTTCCAGGTACCTGCTGCAATTATGTTGCACAATCTCGTATGGGGCTACATTTTGGAAATCTCTGATGGGAGGACCCCCGAGATTCCTTTCTATCCCAAGATTCTACAAGTTCTAGAAAGAAAATGCTGGCTGCCCTGGTCCTTTGTATTGCACTATTTTTTTTTTTTTAACTTCCTTAGTTTTCCAGGTAGCACTTAATAATTCAGGACTGTGCGATTTTCCAGACTCCTTTCTTGATTACTGAATATTGCACAGTGCAGGGGCAACACATTTTTTTTTTCTGTCAAGGGCCAGACAGTAAATATTTTAAGCCTTGGGGACCATATACTGTTTCTATCACTCCCCTCTCCCCTTCCCTCCTTTATCTTCAACAGCTTCTACAATGCTTTTTAAAGGTAAAAGCCATTCTTAGCTCCTAAGCAGTGTAAAAAAAAAAGGCTATAATCTAGATTTGACCCACAGGCCATAGTTGCTGACCCCTGGGATGCTGCAATGGTTTGTCCTGCAGAGTTTGGTAAAAATATAGTACTTTGGGCATGGTGGCTATACAGTGGATATTTTCTGGTTTGATTTCGGAAGGTACTGGTATTCATAAGTCTATTTTCTTCTCCTTGTCACTGGTTTTAGTAAGAGTTTGGGTAGTGAGGAATGTCTAATATGAAATGGCAGTTTTGTGTGGATTTTAATTATCCAGGTCATTTCTGTACCCCCACCCCACCCCTACCAGTATGACAGGTACCTCAAAACTCTTTGTGGTTCATTCCTTCTGCTGGTACCCAGAAGTTCAGAATCCCTTCCTGAGTTCCAGTGGGGAAATGGAGGAGACGCACCTTTACAGAGGCCAGAGCTGGCTTTTAAAATACATTTGAGTTTTAACAATTTCACATTCATTTCTGCTAATGATTGGGGAAGTGAAGCTTTCCTTTGAGTCACCTTTCCTCTTCTAAAAGAGTGTCTGCATTTCACCTTTATAGGAAGCTCTGGGCTCAGTGCTTCATCCCACATCAAAACTCACCCCTGGGATTTCCACCTTCAAACAAGTGAAACAAATGCGTTCCTGCAGGGGGGCATGCTGCCAAAGAGGAGAGAAGTTATCCAGATATCAGAACTATTCAGATAGGATTGCCCACTTAGAGGAAATCAGGGGCTAATAGAGAACACTTCCAGTGGGGGACCACTTAGCACTCAGTCCCACAGGCGTCCAATCTCTTTAGAGCTGGCCAGGAAAAAAAGCCCCTCCACATTTACGTGAGCCAAGAAAGTGTGTAATAGACTATACAACACAGCATGCGCTAAGCAATAGTTTTTGATTACCTTTATCTTAACTTTCCCAATTAATGAACACTTTCCCACAACTAAGTCACATTTCCTAGAGATATTTGCTTGAACAAAGCCTTCCTTCTCTCTAAATCTTTTGCATTTTACCATTTACCTAAAAGAAAAGATGGATAAGGATAGATGTTTCATGTTGAAAGAAAGAAAGAAAGAAAGAAAGAAAAGAAAAGAAAAGAAAAAAGAAAAAAGAAAGAAAAAAGAAAAAAGAAAAAGAAAAAAATAGTTCCATTAGCAACTTTGGTAAGAAATTGCTCCACATTGTTCCTCTGACAAGTAATTTTTCCCAGCATGTGTGCATCTTAAAAGTATTGCAAAACAATATCTTAAAATGAACTGATTAGTATGCATGCTCTGTGGTCACATTTAAGTTCTATTTATAAAATCTATTCTGTTCCAGGCTCAGACAAACAAAACTGAAATGCAGCTGTGTAACACATTGATAATTTTCATTAGTTCTAAAAGCCTCAATAGAATTTGCAATTTTATTCATTACATCTAAATAATCCTGGAAAACCCGTTGTGAAGGTGACCTTTCACTTTTTCCCCCTTTCACTTTTTCTTTGTGATTTGCCGGAGTATGTATTTGTGTGTGTGTGTGCTCATGCCTGTGTGCATGCGTGCGCTCCCGTGTGCGTGAGAGAGAATCAGGAAGGGCTGGGCAGGGGAAGGAGATTTTTACAGGAGTGAAGCACAAAACAGAACAAGAAATCAAGTCAGGCAAAGATGAAAAATGAGGCACAGGGAATCAAAATCCCCCACGTATATTCTGAAAGCCCTTCTAACGAGGGGCATTCTGCCATCATTACCCAGATGTGAACAAGCCCAGATTTCTGAAGTCGCTCTGTGTTACTGTGGGCAAATGTGGATTATATTCTAATTCCTTGGGAGTCAGTGCTCTTTTTTGATCTGAAGAGATGAGGATTTTCCCAGAAAGTGAGCCAAAGGACAGACCCACGAGAAATAACAGTGCTACTTCATCCAACTCAAATTTGCTCTTGCAAAATAAAACAATGCCAACTTTGAAGACGGCTCCTCTTAGCGTGAACGTTTTTTGTGTGTGGATCTTTGAAAAATACTTTTAAAACATACGTTTACCAGAATGCTGGAAGCCAGCCATGAAACCCCAAGGAAGTCTTTAGAAAATTAAGAGCACACACACACACACACACACACACACACACACACACACAATAGAGTAAGAACGTATTATGACAGGTGAGAAATAAAGACAAACACTTGCAAGTTAGTGGCTCCTGAGAGGATGTTCCAACAATGACCAGGTAATTAAAGGGATAAAACCTTGCATGTAAAGAATGTGAGGCACGTGACTGATAAATATATAGGTGTGGATACAAATACACTCAAGGGTTTATCTGATAATCGCTAATTTGAGACTAAAGATAATGATAGTTACATCTTCCTAACCAAAGCCTCAGCAAGGATTATTTTATTTCAGTGTCTCCAAAAGTATGATATTAAAAACAACAAGAACCAAAGGTGGTGGGTATGGATAGTAGCAAGTTGAAATTCTGGGAATTATTTAGCTTAAGATAAGTTGGACAGCTTCCACTGTGCTCAGAACTTTTAACACGAGAATGTCAAATTTTAATCTCCACAAGAGAAGATGCAGTATAAGACATTTCCATACTGATGGAACCACAAAACGCCTTTTTTTTCTGCAGACTATCCTGCAGAATTAGGGTTCTGGGGACAAGTTTTGGGCAATGCCTGTTTATGTGAACAATTGCTTTAGTCAACTAATAGAAATCATGGTTCAGATGAAAGAACACTGTAGCATGACTCATGCTGAGTGAAGAGGGAGAGAATCAAAGCATGGAGTTTTCTGCAAGCCTATTAGTTTCCCATGAGAGCGAGTGAGCAAGCTGGGCTTTTAGAAGACTCAGGGAAACATGAAATAGGAGAAAGAAAGACAAAAGTGGGAAAAATGCCCTTCACCAAAATTTACAATTTGCCCAATTTTAAGCCTTTGACACTCTAATTGAAGACACAAATTTGAAACCAAGAATCTTGAAAGGTTCTGGAGGTTTCCTTGTCAACTGTTAGATAAATAAGCATCTTTTCATGATACATTACAAGTTCACTAAAAATGTGGCTATAAAATTACATGAAATTTCACCTCATTTCAAAATTACTATACCCAAGGACTCTCAGAAGACAGGCAGTCTACACTGTTTGGAGAGTTATAGGCAAGAGATGGTACCAAAGGAGTCTCTGGTCAATATTTGAGGAGTATGGAAAGAACACTAGAAAGGAATGCATCCAGAGCTATAGAACTTGAGTGTGAAGAGCCATAGAACGCAGTCACTACAAGGAAGGTTCACAGAATCACCTGAATATCACTGCAGAAGTTGAGAGATTTTTCGACTGCTTTACCTCCTGAAGATTCATAGGATAGGAAACTTCATGCAGTGAGGCCCGTGTTCTGAACATAGCTAGGGCAACAGACACATTTATGAACGTTATAAAAGAATTAAGCCCTAGCAATTGCTGGCACATTAACATTATGGTAAGGATTTACTAGTTCGGAGCCTTTATGAGAGTCAATTACAGACTTGTTAGACCATGTGGGCCTACAATTATGTAACAGTTTTCGGTAGTCATGGTACTAACTGGGCTTGTTGGAGCTATTAGAGTTTGATCACTTTTTCTAAATATTGAACAAAATACCTATTTTAAATACATTATATACACAAATTTTGAAATAAATTAATATTCTATCCCCCATTTTCTTTTTTTTATAAATTGTCAATCATCACATTGCTTTAAAATTTTAGGTCAAGTGGATTATAAATTATGTTAATGCAATTGACTTGAGTTGCCTCCACTTTGGCTGATAAAGGGAAATACCCA
Source organism: Lynx rufus (assembly GCF_022079265.1). NCBI lineage: Eukaryota > Metazoa > Chordata > Mammalia > Carnivora > Felidae > Lynx > Lynx rufus. The sequence continues at coordinate 182,319,590 of NW_025814823.1, forward strand.
CTATTCTTTTTCAACATCAGGTGAACCAAGCTGTTACAATGGAACTTCTGAGTGACCTAGCAACTTATCGCATTATTATTTTAGCATGCATTCTTATTGTAACTTTAAATCTGCTTTAATAATGTCAGGAAGTATTCATTTACTGGGAATAATAGTGTTCCAGCTGAAAAGTAGGAACTTGGGAAAGAATTTAGGTGTGCTGAAAACTATGAAGGCCAGACAACTACCACGACAAACGCTGTGAATTTAGGACAGGATACCCTGCGCATTATTGGAGACAATGCTGACCAAATAGAAAGCAACTCTAATCTAGCTACACTTTGAGTTTGCAAAAATCGTCTTATATAACAAGGTAAATAAAGTGGAAAAAATGCCAGTGACATGGCCACAGAATCGATCCTCAGCTATAATGATTACAGTTGTAAGCACCTTGAGAATTCACTCCAATTACTTTCTATTTGTCACTAGGGCAAAATTAATGTTGAATTACGCCAGTTTTTAATTATGAGACCTTTTTAAGAATATACCTTTGGCATAAAATGAGACTATCTTGCACCAACATGTCATTTCTTCTGAAAGTCATTCATTACCAAGCCAACCCAACAAAGATATACTTGAGTGCTACTCTATCAAAAAGAACACAATTAAGAATACCTGACACCTACTGCTTATTATGTACTTAGCATATGGCCAAGACTTCGTATTTACTGTTTCATATAATTCGTAACAGCCATACACTGATTTGTCTACTGGTCCTGTAAATATTTTACAGTGAGTTTTCTGAAGTTTAGAGAGTTGATGTACCGGCCCGAGATCACACAGTTTCAAACACACTTTGCAAGTCCAGAGCCTCCACTCTTAACCACACACTATATTAAGGCAAAGTTAAAATGCAAGAACCTGAAAATTCACCTATGTTGCCTCCTTCTTGGACTTGCCTTGATTCAACAAAGCTTGTTTTTGATGTGTTTATAAAGCCAAGAAAAATGGTCAATTACTGTGCACAGTGTTATTTCTTTAATTCCATAAGAGGGGGATAATAAGGATAATGAGGACGGTTCCTTTGTAATTCCAGTGTGATATTTTTGTGGGTGGTTTTCAAAGCACATGGTATGCAATTAGAGATAATGTGGATGGCTCCTTGTTTTCCAGGCATGTGCCATCCACTGGGCATTTGCTGAGAGTGCTTGATGTGTATGCCTCAGGAATTGATGTGAACATTTCATTTGCCTCTCAAGTTTGAGAGCTCTCAGGATTCTGGCAGTGGCACATGCCCTCACATGACTTGTAATGGAGAGCAACAAGGAGGAGTCTCTATTATATTTTAAATATAGAGTTTTGCTTCTGACAGTATTTCCTCCTTTAAAAAAAAACAACAAAAAACTTCTTCTCTGTACTTAAAATTGCCACAGTAATCAGGAAAGTGACTTGAAACTGTGGCCTACTAGCTTTCCTTATTTATTCTCTTGCTATGACTTTCATCATAACTTTTCGGAAGGCACACACCAAAAGAGAACTATTCTCCCTGCCAAGGCATTTAAGCTCAGCAGAAGCAGATGTCCAGCAGTGTAATTTCTGCCCAAGTGTCACTGATATATTATTGAGGAAACATCAAATCAGATGAGTACTGGAAAAATTAAAGCTTATTCCCACAGTCTCTCTGCTTGACCTATACTCCTGAAGTTAGATTTACATTAACCTTCCAGCCTCATATTCCCTAACCTTTACCTTACCCATGCATTATAGAAAAAAAAAATTCTTTTTCGGTGAGTGCTTTTCAACAGTGCTTTTGCTTTCAGGCATCTTTTTTAACTGTTTTATTTGTCTGCTTTTCTTGTTTTTCCCAGATGATGTCCTAGCCACTGTCCTTGCCAAAGTAACCTGACACACATCTTTCCATATTTTTCTATATAGGTAAAGTCAGTCATTGTTTACCCACCCCTCCAAAAAAAGAAAATATAATATTCTACAGCCTGCTCTGCATCTTGCCTTTCTCACAAGCTTTTACTACTTATTATTAAGTAATTCTCAACTCAATTGTTCTTTGGCTCTTTTTCATAGATGTTCATTGCTTTGATAGGTAATGAACTCTGATGGCAACATTCCATATAACAGGGTTTATTCATGACATGTCACTAGCTATCCTGGTCCATTTTCAACTAATGCTGAGTGGGAAGGAATAGATGCACAGGTAATATATCTGCTCTTAAAGCACATATAATTTAATAGTTAACTTATTTAACCATCCATTCATTCAATGTCTACATGTTCCTAGTACTTTTCTGCAGTTACAAATTAGAAAAAGAATCTGCTTTTATGGGACTCACTTTCTGGTAATGTTGCCAGAAAGCTGATCATAAACAAGTAAACAAATAAATAAGAGTGTCAGAGAGTACTACATACTCTTAAAAACATAACAATAGGATAAAGAGCAAATGGCGTAGTCAGAGGAGATAACAATTTGAACTAAGATCTGAGTGATGAAAAGAATCAGCTATGCTGAAGTCTACACTGGTGGAGGAGCATTAGAGGCACAGAGGCCCTGGGTCAGAAATGAGCTGAGAGCATATGAGAAGTCAACAGAGGCCAGAATGTAAAAGCATAATAGGAAAGGGGGAGTTGAAGGTATAAAACTGTTGAGATGGACAAGACCCATCTCATGACAATTTACCAAAGAAATAGCTCAAACAACTAGTGGCTGTTAAATACTGTGAGGATAATTCAAAATGCTATGGAGAGAAGAGTCTGTGTGTGTTTGTGTGTGTGCTTGTGTATGCACATGTGTGCACATGTGTATATGAATAATATCCATGTGCATGGAGGAGGTCATAATTGAGATGTGCTTTAAACGAGAGTAGGATTTAGATAAATGAAAAATAGGAGGGGGATGGATGAAATGGTACAACAGCTAGTGGGAACAGCCTGTGCAAGGGAAAACAGGTGGGGGTGTATAAGGGAGTTCTATAGCTAACAAGTGGTCCTTTACAAATAGGTGAGCAAGAGTTGGGGGATACAAAGCTTGTGAAGATTAAGAAGGGGACTGAATGTCAGAATAAGAAAACTATCGAATAATTAATCTGGAAGGTTAAACGATTGAAGGTTTGAGCATGGAAATAATCAGAGCTGAGATTTCAAAGGGTATCTCTGACACTTGACAGTTGAATTGGATGAAGTTGGTAAGGCTGGTGGTGAAGAGGCTACTTAAGAGGTGTTTTATACAGTTATTCAGAGTGGGCATAATTAACACAGAGACAACTGTAGAGAATGTAAAACTGAATATAGTTGAGAAAAATAGTAGTCATAGACTCCGCCCTAGATCCAACGCAGAATTTGCTTTTCCATCATGCTTATCAGTCTCTCTCATCTAGTTCTAGTCTGGGAAAACATCACCCCCTGGGAAAACCAGTTGTGTGTTGTATGACTCTGTTTAAGTACTTTCTCAGGTTAAATTGGAATCTGCCTCGCTGTGTGTAAAACCCACAGAGGCTAGTTTTACCTTCTGTAGCAAAGCAGACTATAGAGCCTCCTTCTATAACATGTCAAGGATTCATATATTTGAAAGCAACTATCATTTCTTATCTTTTGTCATATCCAGGTTAGCCCTCCCCCAGTTTCTTTGACCATGTATTTTACATGGTTGGATAAAATGTGTATTGTAACTAATTAACATGTAATGATTCTTTACATACTATTAACAATGAGAACATATTTTTCCTGAAGGCTTTTTTTCTTGTTTGGAAAAATTTATTTCGTTTAACCTTCTCCTGTACAAATGCTAGGCATTTATTATAAAAGTGTGGGATAAGAAAATGGAAGTTCCCTACCCTATACAACATTATTCTAGGCCAGGGGTTAGCAAACTATGCCTGCGAGCTAAGAATGGTTTTCACATTTTTAAATGGTTGGAAGAAACCAAAAGAAGAAGAATATTTTGAGATACATAATAATTTTATGAAAGTCTAATTTTAGTGCCCATAAATAAAGTTTTACGAGAATGTGCCCATCCATTTATGTATTGTCTATGTCTCCTTTCATGTTTCGACAGAGACTGAATGGCTGGCAAAGTCTAAAATATTTACTATCTGGCCCTTTACAGAAAAAGTTGGCTAATATCAATTCTCAGGCCCTGGTGTGTAGTCTGTTGACTGACAGATTCTGCTTCATCTGGGAACTAGTTAGAAATGTAGACTCTCAGACTTCACCCAAGACCCACAGAATGAGAATCTACATTTTAACTGACCCCAAGGTGGTGTGGTTGTTCCTTCAAGGGTAAGAAACAGTACTAGTGCTGGAGTGGTGCTTTTCAACTCTGGCATGCTTAAGCACCACCCAATTTGTGGGTTTCACACCAGGAAGTAGATTGGGGTGGAGCATGAGAGTCTGCATTGCTAATAAGCTCCCCAGAGATGCTGACACTGCTTTTTCCTGATCATACTTGGAAAAGCACCAGGGGACTCTCTTCTACCCATGTTTAAATCCTTTCTCCTTTGCAAGATTTTCAATGACCATTCCAGCCACAACAAACTCTCTTCTTTGAGCTCTTATACAACGAACGGTATCAGTTTGCATTTATATAATAGCATTTGGCATTAATGCATAGCTCAAGTGGGAAGAACTTGGTGTTTCACTAACTCAGTGGCCTCTTGCTGTTTCCCAAGACTTCCAAGCACATTCCCACCTCAGAGCTCTCGCATTCTGTTTCTGCTGCCTGGCCTGGCCAGCAGTTAGGTCACTCCACGCTCTCCTTAAACATCCCTCTTCAGCAATGCATCCTCTGACCTCACTGTCTAAAACTACTTCCTATACCCACTCAATCACTCTCATCTCATCTTGCTTTATTTTTCCTCATTGAACTTAACAGCACTTTGCATTATGTATTTATTCAATGCATCTTTCCTCCAACTAGATTCTAGGTTCTGTGATATCAGGGAATTGTTTTCATTCACTCAACATTGATTGATTGACCATCTACTACGCACTGGGTACTATTCTTAGAGGACACATGAGTTTACTTAGGAAAATGGCTATCATTTACTAGGTATTCAATGAATATAAGTTGAATAAATAAATGGATGAATTCCCTTTTAAGCCTCTTGGAGCAGAATTATGGTTGCTAATTTATAAAGTGTCCATAGTCCTTATTGTTCAGCATAGTAAGTTACAACAACATCTAATAAAAGCTAATATTCATTGGGTAATTACCATGTGGCAGGCACTTGAAGTACTTACAACTTTTATTCTCATGTTTTAAACTTAGAAAATGTGAGAACTAAGGAGGTTATATAACTTTCAACAGGTTAAACACATGCCTAAATACAGGTTGTCTGACTCCACCCCTGAAAGGGTAACCACAACATATTCTCCTTCCTCGTAATGAAACACACTGATAGGTTGGCAGGTTTGTGTGGCAAATGAATGACACCATGAGATTTATCTGTAAAAATGTAAAACCTCACTCACTACTTGCAGCATTCCACACAAACACACACACACACACACACACACACACACACACCCTTACCTGAAGGTAGTTCTAACAAAGATACACACACAAAATATATTTAACAGAAATGGAAGTAAATAATTGGGTCTATGTAAAATATAACTAAGAACTAGTAATAAGAATGAAGAAAAAAACACAGCTATGGAAATCATAGCTGTTATCACTGACCTTGTTATTGAGGTCTCAACTTCATGGTATTTGATATGGTTTGAATTGTATCTCCCCTGCAAAAAAGGTTGAAATCCTAACTTCCTGTACCTCAAAATGTGACCTTCTTTGGGGCACCTAGGTGAGTCAGTTGGTGAACATCCGACTTCAGCTCAGGTAATGATCTCACGGTTCTGTTCATGAGTTCAAACCCCGCCTCAGGCTCTCCCTGCTGTTAGAGCAGAGCCTGCTCAGGATCCTCTGTCCCTGTCTCTCTCTGCCTCTCCCCCATTTGTGCTCTCTCTTTCAAAAATAAATAAAAATTAAAAAATATGACTTTCTTTGGAAATACTGTCTTTGCAGGTATAATTAATTGAGACAAAGTCATACTTGAGTAGAATGAACTCTAATCTGACTAGTATTCTTATAAGCAGACAGCTATGTGAAGACAGGAGACACACAGAGAGTACCTTGCAAAGACAGTGACAGAGTGGACTGATACATCTGCAGGCCAAGGAATACCAAGAACTGAGGACTGACACTGGAGGCTCGGAAAATGCAAGGACATTCTATTTTTCTGCAAATTTCAGAAAGACCATGGCTCCGCTGACATCTTGATTTTAAATTTCTAGCCTCCAGAACTGTGAGACAATTTGTTATTTTAAGCCACTTAGTCTGTGGTACATTGTTTTATTTTGTTTTGTTCTGTTCTGTTTTTGAGAGAGAGAGAGAGAGAGAGAACGAGCACGTGAGCCGGCGAGAGGGGCAGAGGGAGAGAGAGAGAGAATCCCAACCCAAGCAGGCTCCATGCTCAGCATGTGGCTCTATCCCACAACCTGGGTATCATGACCTGAGCTGAAATCAGGAGTCAGATGCTCAACAGACTGAGCCACACAGGAGCCCCAGTTTGTGGTAAATTGTTGAGGCAGCCCATGGGGAAAGAAAAGAAAATGATGTCTGGAAGAGAACAATACAAGAGGTATACGTATTTTAAGAATGAAATCTTTACATCTTGTATTTAGCAGATTCCTACAGAAAGAAAATTAACTGGCAGTTGATTTGGAAGAAGAGAGACACTCTGATAGCACAAATACCTAACAGACACAAGAAGCCATATTCAGTTCTAGTGAAGGCTGGTATTATGGGCATGTGACCTGTTCTTGGAAGGACCCTGTGTTTGGCCTAAGGCTCTGCTATCAGCGTTGTGAAATTCTTAATAGTGTTTGAACAAGGTCTCCACGTGTTCATTTCACTCTGGGCCTTCAAATTAGGGAGGCAGTATGGGCTCTAGTAATAAAACAGTTTTGGTATTAGTACAGGGATTACTGCATACACTAATAAAACAGTATATAGAACCTAAAAATATGACAGAGATAGTATTTCAGATTAGTGGGGAAAGAATGGACATTTCCATAAATGTTGCTGAGACAGTTGGTTATCCATATGGAAAAGAGAAATAATTTGGAACCCAAATTCATACCACAGTTAAAAAATCAATTCCAAGGACTTTAAAAGACATAAATATGAAGGCAGGAAAATATAACATTTAGAAGACAATATGTGAGAATATCCTAGTGTTCTTGGGTATAAGAGATTTCTTGAATGAGTTGTAAAAAAACAAGAAACCATAAAAAATAGTTTGATAAATTTATCTACATTAAAATTAAGTGCTTCTTCTCCATATACTCTTTCTCCTTTGTGAGGATGTGAAATTTCAAATAGTACCTGTGAATGTCAAGGATATGGCCTTGGGTTAGCTTCCCAAATGGGGAGGGCTCATGTCCAGAGCTGAGTTTTCTGACTTGTTTTCCCTTCTTTTTTTTAAAAGTTTATTTATTTATTTTGAGAGAGAGGAGAGAGAGAGAGGGAGCACAAGTGCCAGCAGAGGAAGGGCAAAGAGAGGAGAGGAGACAGATTATCCCAAGCAGGCTCTGCTCTGACAGCTTCATCTCACAAACCGTGAGATCATGACCTGACCCAAAATCCAGAGTTTGACACTTAAAGACTGAGCCACCCAGACACCCTGTGTTTTCCCTTATTATTGCTTTCCCTTCTTTTGTGTAACTTTTGGTTGGCATGCCTCAAAGGAGTGGGGACCAGTGGAGGAGAATGGTCAGTGTGCTACAATTCCCCTTTGGGCTGACTCATCTACAAATTTGGCTATATACAGTGGCGATTGATCTAATCAGTAAATAGACTAAGGGTAACGGGAGCCAGATTTCTCACTGCTGGAGAAGGGAGTTAGGAATGTGGAACTGGGAAGACTAAACTCTGTGATGTTCAATTAGCATCTGAAAATATCAGTGTAAACTCTTGATTTTTAATTTGTCTACCTACATACATAGGCTGTGTGTGTGTGTGTGTGTGTGTGTGTGTGTGCATGTATGTACAACACATACAGACTTATATTTCCTTACATGTTTACTAAGAACCTAGAGGCAATGATACCTCAGTAGCAGTGAACCTACTACTGAATACTCAGATCTTGGTTTCTCAATATCATTTTTCACTAAAAGAACTTGGACTCCATAGAGAAATGGCTGACTTGACAGAGATAATGTAAGATGAAGCTACAACAAGTAGTTGAGCCAGAAATTAACGAAGTGCTCAAAGAATGACAAGGACATGTCAAAGGTCACAGAAGCCAGTTTGAAGGAGTTTCCATCAGTCACATCTTGGGTAATTTTACCATGAAATTTAATAGTGGTAGTAAGGGATTGGAAACCTTTGACTAAAATAAGAATGCAAAGTCTATACTGATATAAGTAGATAAATACATTAATTAATTAAGTGGAAGTGAGGGAAAAATGTATCTTGCAGTAACATGCTAACTAGTAAATTTATATTGAATCAGAAAATCACTATTTGGCAAGCACCAGTATCATAATTAAGTCAGGAAAGAATCATTAATGGACCCTAAATCTCATAGGTGAATGAGGAGCAGGGTTTGTATGTAATTTCAAATAATGTCCTCTTAATATACTCATAAATGACTTACCAATTTAAGTACAGCATCCTAAATAATTAATTTCGGGGGGGGGTAGGTTTCTGCCATTCAACATCCTAACCAAATGATAAAAGTTAACAATACCAGTCATGGGACAAATCAATGTAGTGTGCCTCTCGGCAAGATGCATTGAGAATAACACAAAATGAATTCTGTGGAATTTGAAGCAAAAAACATGAACAACAAGAAAATATCACATTCCAAATTAAGGAACAGTCTACAAAGTAACTTGTCTGTATTCCTTAGAAACGTCAAGATATGAAGAGAAACAAAGACACTTGACCTGTTCTGGATTGTGGAAGACTAAAGAGACATAGAACCAAATGTGCTCCTCGACTGGATCCTGTGTCTATAAAGAACATTATTAATGACATAAAAACTTGAATGGTATCTTTGGACTACAGGAATTATTAGATCAATGTTAACTTCTTAATGTTGATGAATGTACTACGATTGTTCTTTTACATAAGAAATACACACTGAAGGATTAAAAGGTAATAGGGCATCAGGTCCCAACTTCCTATCAAACATCTTAGAAAAATGAATTCTAGGGGCGCCTGGGTGGCGCAGTCGGTTAAGCGTCCGACTTCAGCCAGGTCACGATCTCGCGGTCCGGGAGTTCGAGCCCCGCGTCAGGCTCTGGGCTGATGGCTCAGAGCCTGGAGCCTGTTTCCGATTCTGTGTCTCCCTCTCTCTCTGCCCCTCCCCCGTTCATGCTCTGTCTCTCTCTGTCCCCAAAATAAATAAACGTTGAAAAAAAAAATTTAAAAAAAAAAATAAAAAAAAAAAGAAAAATGAATTCTAAATGAAAAGTATATTGGATCTCTGTATATAGGTCTGCAACTTTTAAGCATAAATCTAAACCTGTTTCAAAATAATTGAAAAACTTCAACTTCTCTTAAGACATTCTGAAGCTACAATTTGGGAGAAGACATGTGCAGCACAAAACTAAAAAAGGATTAACAAGCAGAGAAGAAATGCCTAGGAGTTAGTAAGAAAGTGAACGATCCAATCCAATAGAAAAATAGGCAAAATGATCATTAACTTCACAGAATTTTTGAATGGCCTATAATATTTGAGAAGATGCACAACCTCATTAATAATCAGAGAAATGCAAATTAAAACAACAATGGGACATCACTTATCCCCATTAAGACTGACAAAGATTTAAAAGTCAGATAATATGGAGCAGTGGTGAAGATACAAACAACAGAATTCTGATTCTTTTGGTAGAAGTGAAATTGCATGCAATTACTCTGAATACAGCTTGACATCACTAGTAAAATATAAGTTAAATACAGACTGGTTTGGTAGACTGTATATTATTATCACCAATGTACCAGCACATTTCTCTGCAGTGCCCCTCAATACATTTTACATCTGACCCTGTTGAATTTAGACTTGCCACATGACTTACTTTAATATATAAAATATGAATGGAAGTGTTGTATATAGTGTTGTCTAAAAGTAGAAGCTTTTACTTGCAAGTTGTTGTATGCTGCTTTCTTTTCCCTCTGGCACAATCATGGCAATGTTATCATTTGAGGCTTCTCTTTCAGACTGGTCCTGGGCTGTAGAAAACGTGGAACAGATCCCAGCCCACAAATAATGCACATGTAACAGGAAACAGCAATAAACCTCCATTACTATAAATGACTGAAAATTGGTGGTGTTGATATTTAATTACATATCCAGCATATTGTGACTTACAAATATGTACATTCTACAACCCTACAATGTCATTAACAAACATGAATACTAGAGAAACTTGCAAATGTATACCAGGATATGTTTTTTTTTTCAAAATATTGATAGCCTCACTATTCCTAAAAGGAAAAAAAGAAACAACTTCGATCTTCATCAAGAGTGAAATGAATAAATAAGTTGTGGTATAGTCACACAATGAGAAAAATGACCCACAGTTATATACCTCAACAATGACAGGTCTCAGAGATATCACATTGGGAGAAAGAATTAAGACAGAAGAAAATATACTGTATGGTTTCATATTTTTAAAAAGGAGGTAAAACTAAACAACATATTGTTTATTGAAGTATATATGGGGTAAACATTACAAATAAAAGCACAGAATAAGCACAAAACTCGGGATAGCCATTACCAAAAGAGACAGAGGAGAAGAAAGAGGTGAATTTAATAAGCACAAAACAACTCTTAAAAATGATAATGTCCTGGGGCCACTGCATGGCTCAGTCAGTTGAGCATCTGACTCAGGTCATGATCTCATGGTTTGTGAGTTCTAGCCACCAACTGGGATTGCTACTGTCAGTGCAGACCTGGCTTCACATTCTCTGCTCCTCCGCCATGCTCACTTGCTCTCTTTCTCTCTTAAAAATAAAAATAAACATTAAAAAAATGATGATGTCCTATTTCTTAGCCTTGTGTAGACACATGTGATCATTTTATTTTTCTCTTTGATTAATATACATATATTTTTATGCAACAATTCATGTATAGCATATCTCACGATAAAAAAGGAGGGGACAATAAAGGTTGCTGGATGAGGGGAGTGTAAATTTTCCTAGGTATCTAAACATCAATGTTTTCCTTCATCTTATCTCTAAATATTTATTGTCAATGCAATGAATTTATGTTTCCTCAATCTAGACATAGGATCCCTTGAAGGAGAGTTTTCCCCAGCATTTTTGCTTAGTAGCAAAAACTTCATGCTACTTGCATCATTCCTGATGATTTATTTAATTCCAGGGAAAGTAGGTGTGTGTGTGTGTGTGTGTGTGTGCACGCATAAACATTTTATTTTAATTTAAAGTTTAAATCTAAAAATAAATAATAATATTTTTTGTTGTTTTACATAGTAGAACCAACCTAAAAGGAAGGGTAGCAACTCACATATTGTATAGTGTCATAGTGTTCACTGACCAGAGCCAGTTCATAATGTAGTGAAGATGTGCACAGATGGAAACCACTTCAGAAGCCTGTCAGAGAAATCACATGCGACTCACATACTATTTTACTTAAAATCCGTAGGGCACTTGCTGTAGCAAATACAGAAATAATACAACTGGAAAAAAATGGTATAAAGACTTCACAAAATGTGGATAGCTTTTGTTTGAGGGACCTTCTCAGACTAAGTGGAGAAATATTTTCTAATCTCTAGAAATGCTTGATTATTTAAAAAAAATCACAAACAAAAACACAAGACAGATGACTGAAAGATAAGTCAGTGACACTGACCAAAAGAAAATGCATTTATTTTCTCCTTCAGAGATCATGACCATGTGCTACTGCCTAGGAAAAATCCAGAAAGGAGACTCTCTGGAGGATTTTTTTAAGTGAGAGTCACATCAGACTCTTCAACAGCCTCGAAAATTAATGCAGTTATTAAGGAGTATTACAACAGTAATATAGATGATCAAATAGGGGAAACACATGATCAGCACAAAGAGAGAGCATACAAATGACCCAGTTACCAAACAATCAGAAAAGGGCTAGTGATATTTGCTGAGAATGAATGTCTCAAGATCTGTGGTCAAGTACATGCTCAAAATAAGAGCTGGTCAGGTCAACATCTTGGTTGGTGGCTTGATTACTCAATAATTCAGATAATAAATAGCAATTCTGACTTGGAAAGGAAATGCTGCCAAGAATTTAAAGGGCTGGAAAATGGTCCCAGTTTGATAGATTGATTCATCCATCTGCCTGCCCATACATCTATCCATCCATCCATCCATCCATCCACCAACCAGTAATTTATTCATTAAATTGTTCATTTATCAAACATTATCTGAACATAGATAGGATAAACCTTAGGTTGAACTATGGTAATTCAAAAAATTGTCAGTGAATACAGACATTCCCTGCCTTCAAAGAGTTCAGAGTCTAGTGTAGAGTTTTTCAAACCCCTCCCCAATTGTAACAATCAAAAATGTCCCCAGACATTGTCAAAGGTCCCTGGGGGTGGGAAGCAATCCTGGTTGAGAATCACTGGTTTAACAGAGGAAGCGAATACATTCACAAATATTGCAATTTGGTCTAAAAATTCTGATAACTAAGAAATATTAAACAAATGATGATAAGACAATGGAGACACACAGGGTGAGAGTGATGGAACGAGGGAACAGTGTGGAAAGAGAGAGGGGAGAGAGAGGAAAGATGGGGCGGGGGGAAACAAAAACAAAAACAAAAACAACTCAAGCTCCTGAACACTTCTGCCTCCAGGAATTTAATAAGGGTACACAGAGGGCACCCTTGTGCTGGGGCTTAGAGAAAGAGCAGACTTTATCATTTTCAGAAGAAAGAGCTCTGCAAATAGGTGAAAATGTAAAGAATGCATTATGTACTCCAAGTTAACACATTCCTAGTTTTCTTTAACCTCTGATTGTAAGGAGCATAATGCATTTGAATATTTTCCAGCAGGTAGTAATGTGTCACTGAAATGTTTTCAGCTAGAAAGTGACAACCATCACTCATTCATTCATTCTTTGAGCAAACAGTTACCAGGTACTGTTTCAGATATGGAGCTAGGTTTCTGAGGACATGAGATGAAAAAGATACAACGACTGCACTTGAGGATATAAAAAGTCTAATGGAGAACAATTTAGTCAAAAAATATTTTCTAATTCTTTATAAACTAGCTTTCTTTCTAAGTAACATACAACTTTAGAAAGTGCTTTGGTGGTGGTATAAAAAACCTGTTGGGACTCTGAGAAAAAGTCAATCATCTTTGGGGATCTGGAAGGCTTTTGTGAAGTCCTAACATTTAAACTGTCCTTAAAAGATAAGAAGAAGAGTTTCATTATTTGGAAAAGGAGTAACCAGTAGATGGAAGAACAAAATAAAAAGATACATAAAGAGTTAAAATGCTTAGGAAACAGTAAGCATTCACTATTGACCTATGACCAGAGTGATACAATTATTAAGATGACTCATATTCTAATGTTCTGTTAATACCTGGGAGCAGGTAGCTCAGTGCAATAGATAAGCAACAACACTGGTGAAGTGCAAAGACCTCCCTCCCCAGCACACACACATGCACACATACCCATGGACAAAGAAATGCCACTAAGAATACACTTTTCTCAAATATTCTGGATGACCACAATAACTATGTCAGGTCTTTCTACATAAACTAGGAACCTCATTTAGTCAGAGCTCCTAATGCCACTATAACCACCAATTCTGACACTGATTTTGAAAGTCTCTTTGCCAACTCAGACTGGCAAAAAATCAGGTGGATAGATGGAACTTCTAATTCAATTCTCTTCTACTACATTTTATTATTTTAAAATAAAAAATGTTTATTTTTGAAAGAGAGAGAGAGCGAGAGAGAGATGAGTGGGGGAGGGACAGAGAGAGAAGGAGACAGGATCTGAAGTGGGCTCTGTGCCAACTGGAGACAGCCTGATGCGGGGCTCGAACCCACAACCATGAGATCATAACCTGAGTCAAAGTCTGATGACTGAGCCACCCAGATGTCCCTCTTCTACTACATTTTACTCTGGACCACAGAACACACACAACAAAAACAATAGTACTGAGATCAAAGATGGTGCGTGGCTCACTTTAACACAGCAAACATCTTGGGCTGGGGGATATGTGAAGATTTGCTGATACTCCCCATGCAGAGGGCTTCAAGGAAATGAATGACATTGGTATGGCCACACAGCATCCTCTGTGACTCATTGGTCTCTACCACAGTTGTCTGCTTCTTGTTGCACTGTCACCAGAACAATCAGATCCCACAACTTATGTACTGAAGGGACTAATTAACAAGCATTCAGCATACCACAGTGCGCATCACAGGAGCAAAGAAAGACTCCCAGCACAGTTGTGCACATTCACAATCAGAAGCCCGAGTGGCTAAGTGTTGCTGCTGGTCTCACCCCTCACTTTCAGGCTCCCCTCCACCCAAGAACTTGTGGATGCTCTCAGCTCCCAGAGGTTTCCAGAGCCAACATCTTTAGAATCCCACAAGTATTTGCCTGTTAACAAAACTGATGGACAAGAAAGCAACCAGAGCTGGTCTTTTAAAATGCATAACTCTGAGCAGGCTGAGGGAGGGAAAAAAGAGAGGAGCTGCTGCTAAAGGCCAAGGATTCAAGGTTAGAGTCATCCTTGACTATGCTGACTTTATTAAAGAAAAGAACATAGTTCTCCGATGTGAAGAAACATCTATGAGTTATGGATTGGACTAGCCCTTGTTCACCAGCCTAAGAATTGCAGGAGGAGCCCAGTCTTATGTTTATTCATCACTGGCAGATGCTAATACATTTCTGGATCGACATTTGGCAGAAATATGAATAAACACAGAGAATTCACAATCAGATATCAGAGCTAGAAAGCTGAATACTACTGATGGATTGATTATGTTTTTGAGCTATTTAGATAATTGGACATACTAAGTACAGAGCTTTCTGCAATGATAATGGACCTGCCCCGTTGTGGTCTATTTAACAAACACTTGGACAATTTTTTTTTTAAAGCTTGTTTACATTCCTGTACATCCTGGCTTTATTGATATTCTGTTCTTTGAATTACAGTGTCACCCTAGCAACGCTCCAGAGAAAGTTGAGGAGGGCATTATCATTGTTAACCCACATTTTCAAAGCAAAAGAAAGCAAACCCCTTCCAGGCTGAATCAGGAGCTGGTCTTTCTTATCAAATTACCCCTAAATATGCACCCACATTTGCTTGTTGGTCAAAGATGGGAGTAGCAAGGAGAGGGATGTCTGTATCTCCAGTTTTTAAACAAAAGTAGCTTTCTTTGTAAATATTTTACTGCAGATCACTGCCTGACAAGCTCTTCCTCAGGTCTTTCCATGCCTCACATCCTGTCATCCAGGTCTCAGCCCAAATGCCCCCTCTCAGAAAGTTATCACTCTACATCAAGTAGATTCCCAGTGAATATGCTTTATTTGGTTCTCCTTGTAACACTTACTATCTGAATTATTATGTCTTTGTTGTCCCCCATGGCTATCTTCCACAACATTCTGTCCTTCCAGTCTAATACTGTGCCTGGGAAGTGGTTGGTATATAATAATTAACGCACATTTCATGCACTTTTAGGAATGCAGACTCTTAAACAGAACCAGTCCTTTGCTGCAGAACATGCATGGCCAAGTGGCATATAGGTACTCAATTTAGTGGGTGATTCTGATTCTCTTTGCAACATGAAATCTAGTGCTTTAAGCAGCATGATTGTGTTGGGCCACGTTATTTGGACAGTCCATTTCTTTTTAGAAATGTATGCCTGGCTCTGAGTAGATTTTTATGGTCCTGTTAAAAAATTCTATAGCTCTTCTAACTTTCTAAGATCTCCCTGTTGACCACTTCAGTACATCTTGTCTGAGAAAGGAACGTTGGCATTGGCAACCAAAGTTCTTATAGTGCAGTGCAACCTACAGATGATGTTTTATATACTCACTTTTAACATTCCCATAGATTCATGTGTGTCAGTTCTTAACTTAGTAAAACATTCTCCTTGAAATATATCTCAGGTAAAACACTTTTGGCCCTGAAATGGTATCCATGTACCCCATGCACTGTGGAGATACGTATATGGGTTTTGTATGAAGAACAGTTAAAATGCTGGATTGGGGATATATAAATAGTATTATTTACTTCACAGGTATAGAGCTTGATATTCCCAATCTTTATGGAAGTGAAGAATCCCTTTGATTATCAGATAGCCCCAGGCAATTTTGTCCCCTGGGTATAAGCATAAGAGTCAAATTCAAATTCTACTTTCATACCATTTTCCTGCAATTCATAAGCCATTTTATGGACTTGTTAATAACTTACAGTTTATATTTTTGAAATTATAAACAATAGAATGGTGAGGTTATTCAGTCTTGATTTCTTGATTTATTTAGAACATATCTTTGGTCTTTCATGTCATGAAACTTTTAGGTAGCTCTTCCTCCCAAGTAGCAGCACCATTAGCAACTTCCTTAAACAGCAGAGATGGAGGGGGTGGCCTCTCTGAATCAGTTGCATTTTCAGTCTTTGACCCTTAGGCGTTTTTGGAATTCATTTTATTTTTCAATTTCACATACAAAAATAAAATAGTGGGAGAAGGCAGGAAGCTACGAATGTTGTTTGAAGTAATCTGACAGATTCCCTGAACATTTGTTTTGTTTTTACATAATCAATTTATAAAAAAAATTGTCGGGGCGCCTGGGTGGCGCAGTCGGTTAAGCGTCCGACTTCAGCCAGGTCACGATCTCCCGGTCCGTGAGTTCGAGCCCCGCGTCAGGCTCTGGGCTGATGGCTCAGAGCCTGGAGCCTGTTTCCGATTCTGTGTCTCCCTCTGTCTCTGCCCCTCCCCCGTTCATGCTCTGTCTCTCTCTGTCCCAAAAAAAAATAAATAAACGTTGAAAAAAAAATTGTCAGTGGTTTGGAGTTGTGGGGTAGCACTCTCTTAATCCCTGTGCTCCTTAGAACTCTAACGGAATGCCACAGTTCAGGTCAATCTTTATTATGGTGTTAGAGGTGAGTTTCAGAATTTTGATTTCTCTTTTGTTCTCAGAAGAAAGAAAAAAAACTAAAATTCTTACTGGTTATTATATATATATATAAAAAAAAAAAGACACATAGAAGTTGACCCTGTGGAAGATATGAACTTGTAGGTTGCCTTGGTAATGAGAAACCATTAGACCAATTCTTTTTCAGTGTTAGCTCCACACTTTGAATATGGGAATGGAGGAAAAGGAAGTCAATTGTAAATTGGAGGAGTGGGTAGATGGGAGCCACAAGTAGTGTCTGAGTTTGAAAATAATGCATGCAGAGAGAACATGGCTGCTTTCACTTAGATTATATATTTGTTTGAGATGGTTTGTTATAAGCTTCTTTGGGGACTGAACTGATGGAGTCTAATGGGAAGAAGTCTGTACTAAAATGTAGATCACAGTCCCAGTGCAAACCTTAATTTCTTTACATATAAAATGAAGATGATATATATATTTGTCTCCTAATATTGATGTGAGGATGAAATGACTTAATATATGGAAAGTCCTTAGTGCCTGGCACAGTTAAGAACTATTACCTGTTATAATCACATTATGAAAGCCCCATCGGCAACCCACACCCTAACATTTAAGATTACTCCTGCTCATATGCTCAATTAGGTTACCACTGCTTTATGATGAAATTTATTAATTTTTTGTATTGAATATGGGTAAATTATCCCATATTAAATGAAAATGGAATTCCTCAAAGAATTTACAGATTTAATAATTGTGCCATTTTCCTTGAAAAGATGTATTACCCAAAGAAACAACAACAAAAACTCTAAGCCATATACCAAAGACTCTTAAATGACAATATCGGAATTGAACTTTGAGGAATCATCCTGACTTATTTTATTCAATCACCTTTTTTTTTTGTCTCTTTTCCCTAAACATCTGAACTTTACATTGGGTTTAAATATGAATCAATAGAAGATGAATGAAATATTAGTTTCATCTTTCACCAAACTTTCTCATTTAACAGTATTTTCAAAGAATCATTTTTAAAATTACATTTTAAGGCAATTTTCCCACTTGTATTATGTTTTTGAAGTTCATTGTTCTTGGGAGGTGAAAGATTCCAAATGCTATAAAGCAAAATGTCACACTGCAAGTTGTAGCAAGGGTAATAAACTTGACTTTTTCTTGTAGTGCATTTCAATTAGGTACTTCGCTACCTGGGGCATAAGGATTACTGCATTTCCTTTTGCCAGTGAATGGTGCATATAAGTATCAATTAATGACACAAATAAACAAAGGCAAAAGTGTGGTCTTCAAGAAAACAAATTATATGAATGAATAAATTTTTAACTTAGATTCTGGCAGTCTTATGAAAAATCCAAAATATTTAATTTTCCCCAGATAAGTTTCCTCCATCTTCATTGTGGAAATTAAATCTGCTTTATTCTGCTCTTAAAATACAAGTGAGAAACAAGGCTCCTATTGTGGAACACTTGTGTTAGCGAAGTTATTGGCTGCCACAAAACATTTTTATGTAAGTTAATGGGGGCTTATAAGTAATATTTACTTATTTAGTGACAAATTTGCTTTCAGACCAAAATACGTCTAATTGCCAAAAGTCAGAATAATCCATTAGCATGTAATCAGGTCAGGAGAGAAAGGATTGACAGAACCTGCAAGACTTCCCAGTGGAATGATGGCTCAATGTATCCTGGACAAAGAATGTGAATTCCCTAACTGACAAAAATAAATTGTATAGAAACTAACTTGTAAAGCACAAAAGTCAACGAGCAAAGCAGCTTTAGTGGAAAATGAAAAAAAAAAGATTATTTTATGATTTGCATGACGGATTAATAATAAAAAAAAACTCTTTCCAAAAGATGAGGCATCTGATGTAATTTTGTATCTCAGGATTAAAAGATAAAATACACAACGAAAATTCATCTAAAAATTTGCTTACATAAGGTGATTCACAATCATGTAATCCTTTTCAACCCATATAATTGCAACATTGGAAATATTAAGCTTACAAATCTCAAATATTAAAATTATGGAAGATTCAGGCAACTACTATATATCTAATAAATTATAGAAGAAAAACTAAAACTACCAAAACATTAGAAAATATACATTACTGTGTGCAAATGAAAATATTAACTTATTTCTCTGACTGAGCCAAATAACAAATAGTCTACTCTATGTATACAGAGAAGCCAAAATTTTCTGTCACTTGCTCTTGCCTTTAAGTGTATAAACATAAATGTTTATCAGTTTCCAAACCTCTGTGCTCCGATCAGAGAAGTAGACTCATGATAATTTAGGTGAGTTAGATTTACATAGCACTTTCTCAGTTTGTAAAACAGGTTTAATTTTCAATACAATTTGATTTCATATTTAAAACAACCTTATAAAATAGCTGGCATCAGTATTAGCAGCACCATTTAAATGACAGAGGGAAATGAACTTGGATGATGCACAGTGATCTGTCCAAGGTTCTGAAACTAGGAAGAGTCAGGATTTCTCACACCGGATTTTCATGTGGTTTTATTGTGCTAGACACATAAATATAGACATATACACACAGGTAATTAAATAAGATGTATGAAATTCTGATTTGAGCTGCTTCTTCCTTTTTCTGAGCTTCCATTTGGAATGGTGTTGCATTGATATACATGGGCATTTTAAAATGCTTGATTTTTATACTAAATTAATTTCTTTTTTTTGTAAAGCTTTCAATGAATATTGTATGAACCTGAGGCGAAGATACAGAATCAGTTTTAAGATTATTTTGCATAACACATTTGCACAATGTAAGTAATACTACCCAGAAGGGAAAAGAGCATTTGATAACATGGTGTGCTACCTTTCAAGATTTCAGCTTTGGTCTGCTTTTGGTGTCATGTATAACCAGCAAGGCCATTTTCTAAAACTGAAATGTCTTACACACGTTAGCTGAGGGAATGATGAATTCCATTTTGAAAAAGGTACAGTGGGTTTCAAATGCCACTTCTGAACCATTCCTTAATTGCCTATCTAAGAAAAGATTCAATTGGAAAAAAAAAAGGATAAATTTAAAATTGAATAGCTGGAGAATACTTAGATATGTAGGTGATACTGAACATCTTTTAAAAATCTTTAAAAAAAATATAAATGTGCCTAATTGTGTTAACCATGAATTTATATGAGAAAAGAAGAAAAAAAAAGCTTATCAATTTTTGGCATCAAGAGAAAAAATTCTGCCTTGGGGCAGAGTCTGCCTTTCTTATGCAAAATAGGAAGGCTAGAGGGAGTACGTAGGAGGTAGGTTTTTCCTGTCTGAGCCAGTTCATCAGTCATTCTTTTCCTCTGCCTAAAGAACTATGCTCTTTATTTGGATGCGTCTATTGTCCTTACTAACAGGAGGGGTAAGCAGTTGAATGCTGTGTGACTAGCACCCCTACTTTTCCCTCCTGTCTTGGAAATTTCTAAACACAATTTCCATGACATAATTAATTGTTAATCCGTCTGTTTCCAGATGGGATGTATGTCACACCACTGTAGCCTGAGTAAAAGAAGGCACTCAAATATCTATCTGTTCAATGAATGTTGTGAATCATCATAATAGATACTTACACAACATCTGCTTTCTACTTTTTAAAAATTTTATTATTTTATTTTTTTATTGAAACTTCTGTTTAACTTTTAACTCTCTTCTCCCTATCACCATCATCACTAGCTGACTGCATTCTCCCTATCTTACTCATTTTATCCTGGCCCATGGTAAATCATCATAAACATGGCATGAATAACCATTCTTCCCATTGTGTAGATGGGCTCTAAATGTTCCTTATGGGTCCTTAAAAGTGTGTTTAAAAGTTTCAAACTATCCTCTTCAAAAGTAGGGTTGATATTTTTTAATCCTCAATTGTGTCAAATACTGATCTGAATTTTGCACCTTAGCTCCCTCAATAGAGACCTGGTCTTAAAATATTCTCAGGTGTCATCAGCATAGCCAAAAATACTGTTTAAAATCAGTTCACACCCCCTATAACATGGTCTAGGGGGAATCTTAGCTTCTAATTCCCATTCAGCACATTCTACATCACATAGTCAAAACTAGGCCTGGAGTAAATTGTGCACAAAGGAGACCTAAAGAGGTGATTATTTCATTTTATGCACTTTTCCAATTACTGTCTTCCCCACACAGTCAGGGGTACAGTTCTCTGAAGTGAAAATGGCAATGTCTGTACTTCTATGATTTAGAAACCTGTTTGACCTTCATGCTGGTTTGCATCAACTCTCTGATTCCAGAGGAAACTCATTCTTTACCAGCTGGTTTGGCCTCACAGTAAGTGAGATTGTCGAAAGTGAGCATTATCTTTCTACCTTTACCTTACACTTTACTTTCCCGTAGCACTTACTCTATGGAAAGGGACCTCAAAGCTGTTTGCAATTAGAAAGTTACTTGGAACAGTATCCTGGAAGTTCAGAAGTTTGGTTAAACACATGACCATTATTATTCAATGTTATTAATAACCTAGATATTGAGCTCCTGTGACCACTGACACTATATATGTAAAAGCTCGTTTAACTTAACTTTATTTTTTAAATTGTTTTTAAATGTTTATTTTTGAGAGAGAGAGCACGTGCACTCATACACACAAGTTGGGAATGGGCAGAGAGAGACACAGAATGCAAAGCAGGCTCCAGGCTCTGAGCTGTTGGCACAGAGCCCAACGCGGGGCTTGCGTGAGATTATGACCTGAGTTCAAAGTCAGATGCTCAACTCAGGTGCCCCTTAGTTTAACCCTTTAAAACAAGCTTTAGAGGGAACATTATAAGACTGGGGAAGTTAAGTACATTTCCAGAGCCCACACAAATAGAAAATGTCAGTGGCAAGAGAGCAAGAATTAGAACCTACATCTGAGTTCCTCCAAAGCTTTTATCTATTCCTACTTCACACCAGTGCTTCACCCCCAATAGCTGTTATTTCCATAGATATACTCCCTACAACCACATGCCTGATTTAATAAGCATGAATGACTATAACTGATACTTAATTCCCACAAACCAGGACTCTGTAAACTAGGTTTCACTTCGTGAATCCTTAGAGTCAAGGAGAGGATTTGGTCAGGAGGATGAGAAGTGCCCACAGGTGGGAGCTAGGTAGGTTGTACAATACTGATGGTTCATGATAATAACAATCACTAGCATTTCTTGAGCACGTGCTGTGTATCCAACACCAATATAAATGCTTTCTGCACACTATTTCAATTAATTTGTAATATACATTTATGAGATGTCAATTCCTTCATTCACTTATTCCTTAACTGAACAAATATTTATTAAGCAAGAGCCTAGTATGTTCCTCTAAGTATCCAGGAAACAGGACTGAACAAGGCAGAGAAGGTTTTTGCTTACCTTCCATTTGGGAGAGACAGAAAATAAACAAACAAATGAATGAGCCAGATAATTTAAATCAGTGATCTATGCTCTGGGAAAAACTAAACAAGGTCACGTGCCAGACAGTAAATGGGAGGGAACTCTTTAGATGGGTGGTCTGAGAAAGCCGTGGTGGCATCTGAGCCCAAGTATGAAAGTTTTAAGGAGCCAGCCACAGGAAGAAGAGAAAAGAGGGATTTGGGCACAAACACATGTGGGGAAAATCAGTGTCACATGTTAGAAAATAGAAAGAAATCCAGTACAGTTGGAGCAGGGTCACAGAGGGGACAGAGCCAAATCATCCATAGTCTTACAGACATGGATGAGGATTTAGTTTATTCTGAGTAAATGGGAAATCATTAGAAAGTCCTGTGTAAACGAGTAACGTTATTTACCATTTCAAAAGATCACCTGGCTATTCAGTAGGGACCAGTGCTAGAAGGGGCAAGGAGGGCTGCAAAAAATGAAAACAGGGTATAGCACAGGGCACAAAAAGCATGGATTTCCATGAGATGGTGATAACTTGTTTTGGGGCAACACTTTGAAAATAGATATTGTTATTCTCTTGCTTTATAAGAGAGGAAATTGAGACTTCAAGTGATACCAGGATTTGCTCAAATTTCTACATCAAGTGTGGAGGCTGAGATCACAGCCTCATTAGTCTGACTCCAGAACCCCCATTCTTACATACTATACTGCCTCCCAGAGTGGAACAGGAGAGAGCCATTTCTGCTTCCTGGCTTCCCTTGTGTGCTGAGTATTCCATCAAACTGCAGAAAGAGTGTGGCCACTGTGATAGTGTTTGCATATATCGGGTGAAAGAAGTTAACAGTACTATTAGAACATTATCTCCATTTATTGGTTAATAAGTCAACCTAAAACAATTTCCATTGCACAGAATTTGCTTTTCTTATCTATTCTCCTCTCACAGAAGTTTTTCTTAATCAGAGACAAAGAGCAGCCTGATCTTTTACCTCAGCAGACATATTTGTTCTTCAGATACATTGTCCATTATGACAACGAGAATGCAGGGTGCTGCACATGTACCTCCAGCACAACAACAGAGAAAGTTCAATAAAGCTGACTCTGAAAAGTCTAATGTGTATAGAGAAAGAAATGAATTGAGTCTGAAAAAAAGCACCTCTTACCATATGACCCAACTCTCATCATTTACACTGATGAAGGCTTATAACCTCTAGATTCATATTCTTCATTTCCTGTGCAGTGGTCCTTCAATTTCCTAGCTTGTAGGTCTTCTGGGTCACACCCTTTTAAACCTCAGTACCCAGAGCTGGCTGCACAAGCCATTGACCTCTATGGTTCTCTTAACCAATCTCTCTATAATTCTCCTAAGTGAATAATTCTTTCCTGCAAGTGCAGTGCTTTCTTTAAGCCTCCAAGAAACAGTTAATGCTGGTGATTAATTCCCCTTTCCTATATACTCACTTCAAAGACACTCGCCCTTAGTGGGTTCCATAGTTTATTATCTCTTCTTTGAAGCCAGCAAAGTTTAGTTTGCTTTAAGATAATAGTTCTCTCTCTTGAATATTAATGAAGAAGCTCAAGTTTGAAACACATTAGGGTAAGTATCATAAAAAGCAATTGAGGCTGCATAATATGCCAACTTTATTCCAACACATTGTTTGAGCCAGGAAGTATTCATTGAGTGCCTACTGTATGCTACTCGCTATGAAGTATGTTTTTAAGACTTCATTTAGAGTTAAGAATTAGGATACATATTTTAATTGGTAATTAAATGCATAGCACAGTAAGTGCCAAATGAAGGATATAAACTATTACTGAAATTATCAAGGAGAACTCTTAATGGAGTTAAGACCAGATTAGGATCGTCAAGGTGGATAGGGGACATGCAGGCACTATTAACTGCTCCCTGGATCCAATCTCTCTCTGTTCTGTTCAGAAATAAAACTCCCAGTTAGAGACAGTCCCAGTTAGAGACCTTATCTCCATTTATTGGTTAATAAGTCAACCTAAAAATGTGACTATATTTTGGTCACTGAGATGTGTATGACTTTTAAAGGATGTTGTTTGACTTCTACATCCTCTCTTTCTCAATCCAAAAGGCTGGACTGTGGTCATAGAACTGATTAGCTAGTTTGACCAAGCATAAAGACAACACCTCTAGAAGGTTGTATAACAGTCAGATGGGAGGATACCAGGAGGATACCTGAATGAATGATCTTACAGAACCACAACTTACTGAATTATCCACCTACCTCCAGATTGCTATAGGAGTGATAAATGTAACTTCTGTATTGTTAGAGCCATTGCATTTGTACTCCTCTGGTTTATATTGACCCAGATTCTACCATAACAGATAAAGGGATGAGGAGATGAAGCATTCAGCTAATGCTTACTGGATTGTATTTAGATAAGAGGAAGGAGGAGTTAGCAGAGTGAACTCATGTCAGGAATTAGGAATATTCAAGCTAAGATACTAACCCAACAGCCTAAGAAGCTATTTTTTTTATAATTTTTTTAACGTTTATTTATTTTTGAGACAGAGAGAGACAGAGGATGAACGGGGGAGGGGCAGAGAGAGAGGGAGACACAGAATCGGAAGCAGGCTCCAGGCTCTGAGCCATCAGCCCAGAGCCCGACGCGGGGCTCGAACTCAGGACCGCGAGATCATGACCTGAGCTGGAGTCGGACGCTTAACCGACAGAGCCACCCAGGCGCCCCAGTAAGAAGCTATTAAATAAGACAGATTAACTGGCCAGAGGATCTATGGACTTGTATCTTCGAAGAAGAAAAAGCAAGAGGGAGAATACAAAAGAAGAAAATATGAAGGAGAAGAGAAGGAAGAAGAACAAAAGGAAGAGAGGTGTCAGAGAATTATTTATAAGATCACTGTGTACAATCTACCGTGTTTATAGGATGAGCTTGCAGTGGGGGAATTACTAAATTCTGGACCAAACAGTAGACCATAAAATCACTCTTACCAGGTAGTTCTCTAAGGAACTTCTACAATCAGATTCTACAATGCAGTGTGTTCAAATCCTGAGTAGAAAGGATTTCTTGCAAACAGAAGCATCTCATTCCTGTTTGGTTTGGGCAGTGAAATAATGGTTAAAGAACTCAGGGGAAATGATAGGAGATGAGTTTGCAAAGAGATTTGGATGTCAGAATTGGCCTCTGCAAGAAATGAAAAGCTCTGGAATAGTTTCTTGGTTTAGAACTGGCAGAATCAGAGCAATTTCTTAGAGTGGTTTATTAATCTAACAAATCTTTATTGGAGTTTTACTACATGGCAAGCATGTTGAGATTAATTTGATTGTGGTCACACAGAATAGATACAGACTTCTCCAATAAAAGCATCCTCATGTCAGAAGGCAGTGAATGGGCATTCTGGGTAATTAAAAATTTTGTAGCCCTAGTCATTAAAAATTAAAATTAAGTACTTAAAAAGTAGTCATTTTTAGGGCGCCTGGGTGACTCAGTCAGTTGAGCATCTGACTTCGGCTCAGGTCATGATCTCGCAATTCGTGAGTTTGAGCCCTGTGTTGGGGTCTTGTGTTGACAGCTCAGAGCCTGAAGCCTGCTTCAGACTCTGTCACCTCTGTCTCTCTCTGCCCCTTCCCCGCTCATGCTCTCTGTCTCTCAAAAATGAATAAACATTTAAAAATTTTTTTAAAGTCATTTTTGTTTTAACCTAAAATATTATTTTCGATACCCACTGATGCTACAACATATGTCATATTTTAACAGCAGTTTCCAGTCCCTAGTTGGCATATTTTCTTGTGCCCTGGGTCACAATGAGGCCAATTTGGGGTCAAGTATGAAGTCACCTTTTATTTGGGATATATAGGAGCCTCTACAAAGAATGCAGGAAGAGACCACTTTGTCTCTGTGTCTCTTAGTCTTATTTTCACAATGTTTATTCTACACGCTTTTGCTATGGTCTCCACAACTATCATGTCATCATACACCTTTAATTGAAAAAATAGACCACTGCTCCTGCTGTTTTCCTCATTAATGCTAATGATCCCAGCTGGCCACTTGGAGAAAAAAATGGTGGGATGAAATAGTGAGTTGAAGTGCTTTTCTAGAATTCAAATCTACTCAGAACCTCAGAATGTGACCTGATTAGAAAATAATATCTTTTTTTTTTAATTTTTTTTTCAACGTTTATTTATGTTTGGGACAGAGAGAGACAGAGCATGAACAGGGGAGGGGCAGAGAGAGAGGGAGACACAGAATCGGAAACAGGCTCCAGGCTCTGAGCCATCAGCCCAGAGCCTGACGCGGGGCTCGAACTCCCGGACCGCGAGATCGTAACCTGGCTGAAGTCAGACGCTTAACCGACTGCGCCAGCCAGGCGCCCCGAAAATAATATCTTTAAAGAGATAATTAGTTAGTTAAGATTAGGTCATACTGGATTAGGGGAGACCCTGAATCCAATGACTGATGTCTAAGACACACAGGGAAACACAGAGACACAGAAGAGGCAAAGACACAAAGAAGACGTGAAGATGGAGGCAGAGACTGGAGTGATGCATGTACAAACCAAGGAACAACAAGAAATGCTGGGAGGCACCAGAAGAAACACATAGGCAATGAAGGGTTCTTCCTCAGAGCCCTCAGAGGGAATGTGGCCCTGCTGACACTAATTTCAAACTTCCAAACTCCAGAATTATAAGAGAATACATTTCTGTGGTTTTAAGCAACACAGTTGTGATAATCTGTATGGCAGCTCAAGGACCAATACAGAGCAGGACAAAGAAGGATGGGCATGGATGCTCCCAAGAAAAATGAGTCCTTAGCTAAAGATGCTTCAGTTGTGAGGCTATAGGGGCTTGGACACTGTAACAGAATGCAAATAAAGGGGTTAAATTCAGGTAGATTCAATGTATTTATTTTATTTTATTTTTTAACGTTTATTCATTTTTGAGAGAGAGAGAGGGAGAGACATAGCATGAGTGGGGGAGGGGAAGGTTGAGAGGGAGACACAGAATCCAAATCAGGATACAGGCTCCCAGCTGTCAGCACAGAGCCCAACACAGGGCCCACAAGGCATGAGATCATGACCTGAGCTGAAGTCAGATGCCCAACTGACTGAGTCACCCAGGCACCTGGAATCAATGTATTTTTAATTAAAAAAAATTAAAAGATTGCTGACTTATTAACTATTGGGAGAAGGAAAAAGCAAAAACATAATGGATGGGGACTGGAATGTAGAATTCTGAGCTGAGGTTTTCTAAAGATGTGGACCTCCTTTGAGAGAAATTGTAGATGGAGTACACGGAGTAAGAGAAGAGAGAGATGTACTTATTCAGAGATTTGTCGTTCAAGATCTTTTAAGGCACTCAAGTATATTAAAATTCAAAAAATAAAAAATAATTTTTAAAAGTGTTTGCTTTTTAATAGTTTATTTAACAGACTGTGTATTTGTACTGTTGCATTTGAAAATAGCATCATACTTCTCAATTCGTTTTAAAGAATGTTAGCTCCAGGTTAAGTAACTCTCTGGCTGTGGGCCTCAGCTCCACCTATCCTCCCCCTACCACAGTCCTGTCAATGACCTTTCTCCTCAAGTCAAGGTAAGAATCAGGGTGTCCTCTCTCTTGGTGCTCACTACTATCCTTCTTTTAATCACGTACCCAAGTGAGAGTGGATAATAAAGAGGGAACATGGCTATTACTTACATGTTTAAAAATGGCTCATTCTTCTAGGTCACCTTTCGAGAACTGGAACCTTAGTTGGCAGTTCGAGGCCAAGCCACAATAACCTTAAGTAAGGATTATTCTCTTAATAGCTCAACTTGATCAAACACCAAAAATTGTTATGGTGCCAAAAGTGACAGCAATGTTTTCCCAGGATAAAAATGTGTTGTTAGCCAACAGCTGAATGGGAACTTGCATTAGCAGATAAAGTACTAATCATCTCAACTCCAGGACAGCTGTTCTTGTCAAAGACATATTCCTAAATAAACAGAGTTCAGTGGTGTACTCACAAATAGTTCTATTCATATGAGAAAACTAATCACAAGAGATCATTCAGGAAAATTGGCAGTGTCTGGCTAAGCAAGTTCCAGGCCTCTGCCTACCTGCAGAATGAATCATTTGTTATACCCTGAGAAGGTACAATCTCCAGCTCAGGGCAGGGGTCAATAGCAATGCCGTGTGATGGAGGTACACGTTTATGGCCATATGCACTCTCTACCTGGTCTATGAATAAAAAGGCAGAGCTACCTCAGCATTATCATTCCCCTGACCTTCATGAGTGGAGCTGTCCCAGCAGGGAAAAAAAAAAAAAAAACAGCAGGGGAAGAAGAGGGAAAATTAAAGTGTTAAAAACTATATTATAGCTCATTTGTGACCTTTAAAAAAAATAGACGAGAATATTAGGCTGGAGTGGATACAACAACGTGTGACAGCTGTAAAGTTATAGATTTTTTTTTCTTTTTCTGAGTGGCTTTCTACCAAAATCTTAAACAATAAGCAGACCCTGCATGTTTCTTGCTGGCTGGCAGCCAGAGAAAATTCAGAATTTTGATCAGTGCTTAACTATTGAAAGAAATTCGCCTTGAATTTCAGAGTATTCCTCTATTCTATAAGCTATTTACAGGGTTTGTCAAAGAGTCAGTTCCTATTAATAAGGCAACGTAAAATGTTGCAGATTCAAAGTTATGCAACGATATTCTTTTTCCCTAAACTTCCATGTTGGTTTGCTAAGTGAATTCAGCATGACAAGCAAACATTTGAAGCCACCTGTGTTAGTATAAGAATACTTCAAGAATATCTGTGTTAGAAATGATGGCAAGTGTCAATATATTCCAACTACCTAGAACATTCAAATTTAAAAACCAAAATATGATTGTTGTTAGAGTGATGTGCTGAAGCCTGAAGATATACTGTTACTATGTATAGGATGAAAGAATTTTATTGTCCCTAAGAAAAGGAGTCCCGAGGTATCCTAGGTGACTTCATCTTTGAAAACAAGCAAGCAAGCAAGCAAGCAAACAAACAAACAAACAAGTCCACCCAGGATTAAGAAATTAAGTATTTCTTTTGCTCTAAACAAAATAATCTTCTATTTGGTGGAGGGGGGAGAATACAATATAGGGTTTTTAATGTTCCCACTTTCTTTGACATCTTTGGGTAATCAACGTTTGGCTCATGCTGCTTACTTTAATTCTCAAACATTTTATTATCTCTCTTTACTCTCTAAAGGGCGTTTTATTGGGTTACTGATATTTTTAAATGGTCATTTAATTTCCACCTTTTTTTATGGGCTGGATAATCACAAACAAATCTATTTAAACTCTAGGCTTCAACTCAGGGTAAAGGTAATTTAAATACTATTTTTGGGTGATGGACTGACCACACATAAGAAACATCATTATAGGTCAGTCAAAATTAATATGGAGATTATCAGGCATCAAAAGTTATCTTGTAGAAGCTGCAGAATACGTTTGCAATCTGACTTTGTGGAATATCTATTACAAATGAGAAAAAAACCTCAGTGGTTTTTGCAGAATCCCATTTTCTTAATAGGAAATTGATGAATGACAGCATCTGGCAGGAAGAAAAAAGCATATGGTCTAACTAACTCTTTCTATAGAGGTTAAAAACAGCTTTGGAATTTCTCTGGTTGCCATTATGATTGACAGACCATCAAATAAATCATTCACTTTTCTTCCCCCCCTCCATTGGTCCCATGTACTGACAAAGACACAGGGGGGAAATCGGCAGTGTGGTGCATGAGAAATTAGACATGCAATGCCCATTGCCCATTAACATAAATGGATTTTTTTGCACCTAATTCCCTACACGCCATGCAAAAATCTACCCGCAGGACATGGAGTATGCATGTTTTCTTGTTCTTTCTATTTATAATTTTTAATTATTAATTTCATATATAATTGGTTTCTTTAGAGAATGAAATGCCTAGTTGGCTATCTAAAACACTGTTTCAGAGTCTTGGGGCTTGATGCTGCAAAAAGATGGGCTAATACTGAAAGATGTTATGGTATGTAATACAAACAATGAAAATTAGGCTGAGAGGTCTTGAATGGAGTTAGGCTAATTAAACAATTCTCAGTGTTTAAGTTCTTGCTTCCTTCTCCAGGGTATACTGCCAATCATGTCATCTTGGGGGATCTCTCTGGTCTGCCCTCACCTCCAGGCTCACTTAATAAATGCAACCCTCAAATAACTTATCAAATATTTTTACTATAAAATGAAAACTGTTTTGGTGTTTTCAACTCAATCTCTTTCTCTCTTCTTTTTTTCCAAGTCACTTTAAATACTCATAGAACAGTGATAGAAAGGAGACGCTTGTCTAATTATCACATGTTCTATAACTTCCTCTTCATTTGTGCAATTCCAGCCCAAACTTTGTTTGTGTACCTCCAGTGACCAGAAACTTATCATCTCATGAAGCAGCTTATTCTGTCATCAGTCAGTTCTGTATGGTGGCTGACCTCCAACGTGGCACCCAATAATGCTCACCTCCTCAGATTTCTCTTCTTGCCCGGTAGTCTGTGCCTCCTGACATCAAAGAGGCCCTACCTCTATGAATGCTGGGACATTGTGGAAGTGACGGTGTGTGACTTCCAAGACTGACTCCTAAGAGATATAATTGTTCCAACTTGCTATCTCATGGATCACTATTTAGAGAAGCCAGCTTCCATAGCCTGAGGACACTCAAAAAGCCTTGCAGGGAGATCCACATGTGGGGGGAAAGGCACATGTGAACAAACAACTAAGTCTCCTGCCAACAATCACCAGCCACCTGGAAGCCATGTGAAGTGGCCACTTTGGTAGTAGGTCATTCAGCCTTAGTCAAACCCTAAGAAAACTACAGCCTTGTCAACAACTACAGCCTCTTGAAAGATCCCAAGCCAGAACCACCCAGCTAAGCCACTCCTGACTCCCTGACTCACAGAAACTGAGATAACAAATGTTTACTGGTTTTTTAGGCTATTTAGTTTGGAATTTTGTTTTTCTTGTTGTTGTTGTTTCAAATTTTTATTTAAATTCTAGTTAGTTAACATATAGTGTAATATTGGTTTCAGGTGTAGAATTTAGTGATTCATCACTTACATACAGTACCCAGTGCTCATCATAACAAGTGCCCTCCTTAATGCCCATCACCCATTTAGCCCATCTTCCCTCCCACCTTCTTTCCATCAATCCTCAGTTTGTTTACTATAGTTAGGGATCACTTATGGTTTGTTTCCCTTTCTTTTTTTCCCTTTTCCTATATATCCATCTGTTCTGTTTCTTCTTCAAATAAATGTTTATTCATTTTGAAAGAGAGAGAAAGAGAGAGACCAAGTGAGCAGGGAGGGGCAGAGAGAGGGCAAGAGAGAGAATCCCAAGCAAGCTCTGGGCTGCAGTGCAGAGGCCTATGTGGGGCTGCATCTCATGAAGCATGAGATCATGACCTTAGCCAGAATCAATCAGACTCTTAGTCAAGAGTCAGGTGCTTAACAAACGAAGCCACCTACCTAGGTGGCCCCATCTGTTTTGTTTCTTAAATTTCACATATGAGTGAAATCATATGGTATTTGTCTTGCTCTGACTGACTTACTTCTCTTAGCATAGTTTGGGATTATTTTTATAGAGAATATGTAAATGAATAATGTATAGATTGTATCAAAGTCTTTTTATTATTCCTAGCTCACCTATTGAGGACTTAAGAAATCAGTGAAATCCCCTTTTCATGCGATAGCAAGTACCAGATCATCATAAATCTTTCTGATTCTTGTCTTCCCTGGGTAAAACATACTCAGTGTCTTCAGTATTTTGGTCCTCTGCTCTAATTTCTCACTCTAGGTCTTCTTTCTGAGTCATCTCACTCACCTCTATCACCCTGAGCTCCTTCACACTGTTACACAAGTATTTCTGATTGTCTCTTATTCAGACTTCACTAATGGTTTAAAAGTACCTCAAACTCACAAGATCAGAGTTCAACACCTCATTTAACATTTTCATCCAAATGTGTTCTCTAAAAATGTTTGGTCTATCTTGTCTAACTGCAATGTTAGCCACCCATATTTCCAAATGATAAACCCAATATATTTTATGCTCCTCTTTATAACAGAGAATTCTGAACACATCACTCTCTTGCTTAAGATTCCTTTGGAACTCTCTGCTGCCTTCAGGATAGAATGGATCTAAACTTATAAGCACTACAATCAAAGACTTTATAATCTAGCCAGTGCCAGCCTTTTCTATCACTTTCCATAACTCACCCCAGTCATACTGAACTATCTGCAAGCTGTTTCATATGCTAGGGACTTTGCATATGCCATTCTCTATGCTTTGAGTGGCTTTTTCTCACACTGACTTATTACCCCCTCGGCACTTCTACCAACTAAAAGAAAAAGAATAGTGACTCTTGAAAACTTGCCTTCAAAGTAAATCTTTCCCTGCTTCCCTCTACCCTGCATCATTTCCTCTCTGTAACACTTCAGCTATTATACCATGTTTTATACTGTGTTTGTTCATGAAGGTATACTCTACTAATCACTGATTTTCTAGAGAGTGCAAGTGGTATTCAAATGTAGCATTACTGAATCATGCAGCTATCCAAAAGCATTTACTGAGTAATTTTTCTACTGTATACCAGTGACTTTTACAGATTCTGGTAATACCATAGTTAACAATACAGATAAAATCCCTGTCCTGAAGAATCTTATATCTTAGGGGGCACCTGGGTGGCTCAGTAGGTCAAGCATCTCTTGACTCTTGATTTCAGCTCAGGTTATTATCTCATGGTTCATGGGGTCAAGCCCTCCATTGGGCTCCATACTGACAGCACAGAACCTGTTTGGGATTCTTTCTCTATCTCTCTCTCTGCTTCTCCTCTGCTCACTCTCCCTTCCTCTGTCAAATAAATAAACTTAAAAAAATTTTTAAGTTTATATTTTAGTGAAAGGTATAAACAGACAACAATAAACATATAGTATGTCAGATGGTAATAAAAGTAATAAAGTGGGATGTGTTTAGAAAGTATGCTTGTCAATGCAGGAGGATGTTGGAATTTTATATATGGTGATCAGGGAAGGCCTTTCTGATAAAGTGACTTTTACACAGATACCTGAAGGAAAGGAGGGGAACAAGCTCTTGATAACTGGGGCAAGAACATCCCAAGCAAAAGGAAGAATGTGATGGTCCTGAGGCTAGAAAATACTGGAGGTGCTTAAGGAATTTCTAGAAGCCCTATGTGGCTGGTAAGGTGAGGAAAAAAGAGTGGGAAAGGCCATGAGGTCAGAGAGAAGTCATGGGAGGGATACTGCAGGCTCTTGTAGCCATGGTATGGGATTTGAATGTTACAGGTGTATAAAGTGGAAGTCAAAGGGAGGTTGTGCAAAAAGGTGTTAAGACTAGACTGTAGGAACAAAGGTGGTGTCTTATTACCTTCAATATATTTCCTAAATAACTGCCTTATCATAGTTGTCATAAATCAAGGTTGTCATATATCAAGGTTGTCCTAAATATCAGATATATGATTACCATTATCAAGGTCCTTGGGCCAATCTAAGCACCATTCTCAGGGCATAGATTAGTTTATGTCCCTTTTTAATTGCCATAATCAAAAACTAGACAAAGGCACACAAGTTTAATCTGACAAGAGAAGTGAAGAGACGTGTATTCCATAATACTTCAATCAGTAAATTCCATAGATATTTTCTTTGTGGCAGACAAAAGACACCATTGACTCATCTATATTAGAGTTAATGAGTACTTGTTCTCAACAGTCCTATTCTTGAGCCACTCAGTCTAGGGAGAATCCAAGTAAAGGAGCGTGCATTTACCTTCATCAAATTTATCTTATTTAATAATATCATTAGGAATTGAAGATATATAACGCTGTAGCTCAGTTTAACAAATACTTAATGAACATCTAATATAAGCTGGTTCTTTCCTATTGGGCACCAGATAAGTTTAGCATAGTATTCCACATCTCTTACAAAGATGGTTTTCTTTTTGTTTCTCATCTTGCGAATTTTTAAAACATTTCTTGAGTTTTTGTAAAACAACTAGTTGACTGACTTATGTTTTATAGTTTACATGGATGCTCTCACATACTCTGGACTATTGTACTTTGTGTTCAAGGCTGTTAGAATTTTCCTCTCTGGGACACAAAAATGTTGAATTGGTGTCACAGACACTGTCCATCCTCTATGTATATCTCCTCCTCCCTTTACCATATTCCTGCAAAAATATTCAGAGTGTGCTTTTACTCCCAACAGTCTATACCTGTATCTGTTGCAGAAAGTGTCCAGAAATTCACATCCCACCTCCTCCCCCAACTACACTAGCTGGTTTAACCAAGGACCAATGAAACCAGAATAGCTGGCTTAATTAAAATAGAATGGCTCTTTTGCCCAGGTAGGAAAAGTTCTGAGTATGATCTACACAGTCTCCAAAGATCCTCTGTGAAAATAAGCCAAAGTACTCCAAAGTACTTTGCTTTATACCTTATCTGTGGTTGACCTCCTTCCCTTCTTAGCCCCACTTGTTCGTTTCTGAGGAAATCTTCCTGAAGGCTTCCCAAGTTGATGTACGTGTGACAGACAACCATGCATTCTTCCTACCTCTCCCAATGTTTTTTCTCATTGACTTACTGTGGAGATTTGCTTTATTAACTCTTTTTCTGATGAAGCCATATTTTAATCTATCCTATATGTGATCTTTATTCCTCTATCTATTCCTCAGGAATGCCAAAGGGAATTCACATTATCATTCTTGTTATTCTAAAAAAAGAAGTTTGTTTTAGTTTGATGTTAAAAATCTCTTAGTGAGACAATGTGGAGCTTAAGTTATTCTCACTACCTTTTCTAAGTGCTCAAAGAATCCTTCCAGAATTTTGGACCTCAAATCCAGTGATATGAAGCTAGTGTACAGAAATCCTTTTCCATCAGTGAAAGCCAAGATTACATTTTTCTCCTACACTGTGCTTTAGAAATTCTTACTTTCTCAACAATCTCTATTCTCTTGAGATTTAACTAATGATAGAATACTCAAGAGAGAATGAATAGATCTGGACCCTGTCCTCTAACATGCCCACAGTGTGTAATATTAGACAAGAGACATACTCTCTCTGGATCCCAATGCTACATTAAAAAAAATGAAAAGAAAAAGAAAGAAAATAAAAAAGAAAAGAAAACAAAAGAAAAGAAAGAGAAAAGAGAAGAAAAAAAAGGAAAATTGGGCCATATGCCCAAATGTCCAAGAGTAAGTGGATGGGTTAGAGGAATATACTACTTTGTTCACTCAGTGGAGAACTGTTCAAATCTAATTTTGGTTGTTACTATTTACTTCCAGTCTAGTTACAAATATGTTTTAAGCTATGTAAAAATAGTTATTCATAATAAACAATATGGGAGTATTTATAATATAGGCAACATAAATTGGTACATTTATTTTATTGTAATTATACACTATTGATTAATCACTTTAAACAGATAATTTGGATGGAAGCATAGTGAGTCATATTTTTACTCTTAATAAGTTTCAGTAAACTTTTTATAATATTTTTTATCACAAATAATATATTACTTATTTTTATAAAAAAAATAGAAGTCTCCTTTCAACTGTCAAGTCTTACCACTTTGGTTCAAAGGTAAGCCATACCTTCATCTCAGTGTATGTCCTTCTAGACCATTTTCTATACCTTCATATACATGTAGGTGCATATGGAGGTATGCTGGTGTCACTGCTATTACTTTCCATTTTTAAACAAAAATGGGAACACATTTGTATGTACTGCTTTCTGCTATCCCTTGTCAATATGTAGTACCCATTATTTTCAATGTCAGCTGAAGATTCTACACTATGGATATTCTATAAACTATTCAATTATCCTCTAATCCATTAAGACTTTATATGCTTTTAACCTTTTGTATTTCTTTTTCTGTAAATTGCATGTTCACATCCTTTGCCCAATTTTTTTTATTGGTTTGCCTTTTTCTTACTGGAACTAATTGATGAATTCTGGATATTACTCTTTTGTCTATCATATATTTTCAAATATCTTCAGTGTGTTTCTCACCTTGTAAGTTCTTTATATTATATTCCATCATATAGACATTTAAAAAATCTATAAAGCCAGAGTGATGTCAGTGACAATGGCATTGCAGATAGCACCAAGATCCCATTTCTCCATAGATACACCAACAAATGAAGCAAAAATTGTCAGGATCTACTATGTCAGAAGTCTGTAAAGAAGTAAAAAATTTGTAGTAGCCAAATGGAACTTTTATCTGGCCCTGCCCCACATCCTTGTTTGGCTTATTGAAAGTACTGAAGATGGCCACAGACATACCCAGTGTGGGAATCTATCTCTGGTTCCAGAAGAAGCAGAGCACTTCTCTTCTCATTCACAAAGGACTGTATTGATTCTGTCAGGAGACCACTTACAGGACTGCTGCAAGGTGCTTGTTTTTGTGTCACCTAAATCATAATTCACTCAAGGTTGCAAATTAGCAGGCATTCTTCCAAAACATGTAGGGCAAATGAAATAACCCATTATTTCCTAATGTAAAGGACTGGTTGAGGTGTATGACAGAGGACTGAAAACCTGGGAGGAAAATCTGCAAAGAGAGTTTCTTTGAGAAATTAGGCTATTCAAAAGCTTCCTGTATATACTTTGGAATTTAGAAAGCCCGCCATAAGAGACTCTTAAATACAAGAACAAACTGAGGGTTGATGAGGGTTGGAGGTGGGTGGGTTAGATGGGTGATGGGCATTAAAGAGGGCACTTTTCAGGATGAGCACTGGGTGTCATATGTAAGAGATCAATCACTGGATTCCACTCCTGAAACCAAGACTACACTGTATGTTAACTAACCTGAGAATGAATGAATGAATGAATGAATAGGAGAAGAAGAAGAAGAGGAGGAGGAGGAGGAGGAGGAGGAGGAGGAAGAAGAGGAGGAGGAAGAGGAGGAACAGAAAAGGAAGCCATATACACGCCCAGGGCAGAAGGCATGCTCAGAAAAGACCTGAGTAGACCCCAAGCTTTCAGCTCTAGTTAACATCTAGGCCCAGCGCAAGCAGAAAGTTAAGGCTAAGGCAGAGTTAGAAATGGGATGGTTAAACATTAAAGGAGTACTGTCACAGAGTCAACCTGCAAAGACTGGAAGAGTTTTTCCTTTCTTTTTATTCTCTCTCCCTCTCTCCCTCTCTCTCCCCTCCCCCCTACTGGCCTCCAAGAAAATCTGTCAAACCTATGTAACAACAAGGTAAAGGAATGTTGTATGGTGACAGATGGTAACTACACTTAGTGTGGTGAGCATAGCATAATGTATAGTATTGTCAAATCACTATATTATATACCTGAAACTAATATAACATTGTACATCAAGCATTCTTCAGTTTAAAAAAGTAACAAATATTTTATATAAAGAATGCAGGCTTTACAAAATATTTTAGAGATTACAGATAACAAATACAGATTTAACAAAATACAAAAGGCATTAAACAAACAGCTACAGCCTACATCTATAAAAACAAAACAAACCCTGAGAAGGGAGAAGGATGTGATTTCCAGAGTTATTACATTATAATATTCACAATGCCCAGTTTTCAGGAAAAAAATAAAGATAAAATGAAAGCTAAGAATCATTAATAAAAACTGTCCCTGAGGAAGCACAGACATTGGACTCACTAGACAAAGATTTTAACTCAAATGTCTCAAATATGTTCAATGAGCTAAGGAAAAAGAAAAAGAATTACAAAACACACACACACACACACACACACACACACACACACATACACACACACAAAAAAACAAAACCAAAACCCCCAAAGAGGAGAATAATGTATGAATAAATAGAGAATATCAATAAAGAGGTAAAAATTATAAAGTGGGGGCACATGGGTGGCTCAGTTGGTTAAGGGTGCAACTTCAGCTCAGGTCATGATCTCATGGTTCAAGAGTCTGAGCCCCACACTGGGCTCTCTGTTGGCAGTGCAGAGCCTACTTGGGATTCTTGCTCTCTCCTTTCTCTCCCTGCTCCTCCCTCGTTCATGCTTTTTCTCTCTCAAAATAAATAAATAAATAAATAAACTTAAATATATATATATATATATATATATATATATATATATATATGGGAGTCAAACAGAAATCCTGGATCTGAAAAGCACAGGAACTAAAGTTAAAAATTCTTGAGATGATTTCAAACACCAGAACTGAGCAGGCAAAAGAAAGGATCTAGAGAATTAGTGGTGGGCCAGTTGAAATAATCCAATCTGAATAACAGCAAGAAAACTGAAAGAACAAAATGAACAAGGCCTAAGAGACCTGTGAGGTGCCATTAAAAATACTATAACATACTTTGAATAGGAATCCCAGAAAAGGAGAGGTAAAATGATATAGAGAGACTATTTGAAGAAATAATGGCCCCAAATTCCCCCAATTAAATATAAGTACAAATCTACACATCCAAGAAATTCCATGAACTCTGAGAAGGATAAATGTGAAGAGACACACATAAAGACACATTACAGTCAATTTACTGAAAGCCAAGGATAAACAATCTTGAAAACAGCAAAAGAGAAGTAACTCAACATATACAAGTTATCCTCAACAAAATTAACAGCAGAATTCTTATCAGAAACCATAAAGGCTGGATGAGAATATCCAGCAAAACTATCTTTCAAAAAATAAAGGAGGAATGAAAACATTCCCAGATAAACAAAAGCTGAAGGGGATTCACTGCCAGTAAACCTTCCCTATAAGAAATGCTAGTTCTTTAGGCTGGAATGAAAAGACCCTAGACAGTAACTCAAAGCTATATGAAGATATAAAGAATTCTGACAAAGGTAAGAGAACCCAAAATTCTTGGAAAAATGTCTAGGTAGATGATCATGAAGATATCCAACATATTAGAGTTCTAATATTTTTTTTCTGCCAGTTAACTATAGAAAGTAGAAATTTCTATGTTTCACATCAACAATTAGCTACTTTTCTTTATTACTGTGGATATAATTATATTTGATCAAATAGGATAAATATACAAGTCATCTCTATATAAAGTAGTTAAAAAAATTAGCATAATGAAATCAATGTGATCATTGTAAATACATAGTATTATGCACAGTAATGATATTTTGTTAAAAATAATAAATCTTATCATGGAAATATATAGTCAAATTTATCAATTTTTCTTTAATAGATGTGATATGCATAGCAGTCTTCTGTATGTCAAATTATAAAAATATGCTAAATTTTCTTTAATTATCTTCATGGTTTTCTACTTTTTATGCTTAGGTTTCTTAATTCATAAAGAGTTTGGCTTTACATCTTGTAAGAAAATGAACATTTTCCCCCAATATTATGGCTATGTAACAAATGCTATTTATTGAAGAATTCACCATTCCCTTTTCCTACTAGTGTAAATGCTTTAAAATGCCACATTATTTGTTAGACTTTCAAAATCATACAGGAATCTCTGAGCTCTCTCTTCCATTACTGTTATCTATTTGTCTGCTATTATGCCAGGTCAGCAATGTTTTAACTACTATAGTTTTTACAGCATGTTCTGCTATCTTGTAAATCAAGTTTCACCATTTCCTTCCTTAATTGTTTTCTATTCTTGTACATCTTTTTTTGATAAATTCTAAGGTCATCTTGTTAAGTTCCATTGAAATATTAATATAATTGGTAGATTGGGAATGCATTGAATTCATAGATTTCTATTAATACTGAGTCTTCATAACCAGGAATATAATGTCTCTTCATTTATTTAAAGTATAGTGGTAAAGAATGCAAGTTCTCTTTCTTCCTGTGTGATTCTGAGAAATTTACTTAAGTACTCTATGGAGTAAAGATTCAGTAATCTAATCCATATAAAGCTTTTAGGAAAATGCCTAGCACATTGTAAATACCTTATTAAAGTCCCTTTAAATTTTACTTTAGGATAAAATTATGTAGTATTTGTTTACAGAAAATAAAACAGGGAGAAAAATCAAGCTAGTAACCAATTATTTTCTCCATTAAGCCCTTCAGTGT
The DNA here is from genome assembly GCF_022079265.1 of Lynx rufus. NCBI lineage: Eukaryota > Metazoa > Chordata > Mammalia > Carnivora > Felidae > Lynx > Lynx rufus. The sequence continues at coordinate 182,360,109 of NW_025814823.1, forward strand.
GCATTTGTGGAATGGTGCTGGCAGGTCTCCTGTTTCCTAGGCTTTGTTTGCATGCTATGTTGGAGCAAGAGATGTGCTCAGGCATCAGCTAGGTCTCAATTTGAGTTGCAGCCCTGCTCTACGTCTTAATTAATTCATCGAATCCTCTAATAGTATCTACCTTGCAATGTTTCTGTGACAGTTAAAACTATTATCATAGCATAATAATATTTATCAAGAACTTAGCACGTGCCAGACACTTTACACATTATCATTTATTACCCCAACAATCCAAACTGTTAATATTCCCATTTAGAGTTGAGGAAACTGAGGCACAGAGTGGTTATGCAACATTCTTTAGATAATAAAACCAATAAATACTCTCAATCACTATGCTGTATAACTTTTCATTTCTCCACAGACACCAAGCGACACCAAGTAGGTGACAGATCTTTGTTTTTGACTTTGTTATTATTATTTTTTCTTATTATTGGGGTATGACCTCAAACAACACACACACACACACACGCACACACACACCAAAGAGCAATATAAATTGCTATAAAAATAAAATGAAGGGAAGATTCTGCTTTGTCTCTGGTCATGTACATGCATCCCAGATTGCTATATCTTTTTCAATGATTTTAAGACTAAGACAACATTAACTGGATAAAATGTCCAAACTGGGTAATTCCTAACTCATTAGGCTTATGAACTCTGGTGCTGTGGCCTTGTCTTAAAGATGTATTTATGGTTATTGCCAGTAGACACTAGTATCTTTAATCTATGATCGCATCCATTAATAAGTTTGAAAAACATGAAAAAAAATTCAACTCTACAACATAGGTCTGTTATTTAGTTGGGTATTTTGAGTTCCATGTTCCCATAGTAGCTATACATGAAAGCAAGGACATAAACTGAGACATCAGTGCTACCTACCATCTACCATAAATGTAACATTTGATTATATCTAGCATTATATCAACTTGCATAATTATTAATCTTGTTAGTGGTCTTAGAATTATACTCTCGTTAAAAATAAAACAACAGGGGCGCCTGGGTGGCGCAGTCGGTTAAGCGGCCGACTTCAGCCAGGTCACGATCTCGCGGTCTGTAAGTTCGAGCCCCGCGTCAGGCTCTGGGCTGATGGCTCGGAGCCTGGAGCCTGTTTCCGATTCTGTGTCTCCCTCTCTCTCTGCCCCTCCCCCGTTCATGCTCTGTCTCTCTCTGTCCCAAAAATGAATAAACGTTGAAAAAAAAAATTAAAAAAAAAAATAAAACAACATAATTTATCATGTTGACCTCTAACAATACATAATTTATTACTCATGAAAAAGCCCCAGAATGACATCTAGTAATGGTGAAGTCATTTTATTTAATAGCAGAGCAAGGCTGGGGGTGCGTAATGTCAAATATGCAAATGAAGTCAGAGAAATTCATTCAATTATCTGAATGTCATCTTGACAAACCCTTCAGATGTATAAAATTTTTACCAGTTTGTCTTGATACTTGCACACCATTTAGACATGTATCTGAGAGTAGGGACTATTCAAAATGAAATCCAAAACTTTTAAACCTTTAAATGACTCTGGGAATACTAGTGAACTAGATTTTAATTTGAACTAAGGACGAAGAGACACACCCAAATGTGGGAATATAAAATTGAAATAACTCAAAATGGTGACTAAAATAATATAAATCTTTAAAAAAATTTTTTTAATGTTTATTTATTTTTGAGAGAGAGAGCGAGCAAGGGAGGGGCAGAGAAAGACAGAGACACAGAATCCAAAGTAGGCTCCAGGCTCTGACTGTCAGCACACAGCCCCATGTGGGGCTCGAACTCACAGAACGTGAAACCATGACCCAAGCTGAAGTTGGACGCTTAACCGACTGAGCCACCCGGGTGCCCCACTAATATAAATCTTAAAAGAGAAAAAGAAGAATGCAACCCATAAGACAAAACATGAAATAGTAATAGTGAAAGAAACCTCCAACTAAGATATATAAAATAAGGATAATCATTCTAATAGTATTTCTGGCCTGAGAAGTGAAACACAGGTAAACATTAATGGACCTCTTTTACATGTAAACTTAGAATTTCTGGCTAGAAAAATTAAAGCCTCAAAAGATATAAATCTATGTTTTAAATGTAAGCATTCAAGTTATTTTTTTAAATATGATAGAGCAGCCTCTTTCTACAAGCTAAGAGAATTTGACCAATATATTATAATTTGCCAAGGTTTCATACCAGAGGCAAATTCTAAAGTTTTTCTTTTGCCCCAAAAATTATGTGGTTATAAAAACTATACATCTTAGACAACTATAAGCTGAAGAAACTAAAATGGGATATCCTATTCCAGATACTGCAGTTTGCCATTGTTTAATTAGGTCATTAATTTATAATATTTTAAGTATTTTCTATCTCTTTCTTAATGCACCTAGCATCTTATTTCTGGCTTTAACTGCTGACATGTACTGGGCATAAAGTCCAAAGAGCCCATGATAGACAGGATGACTCCTCAACGTTTTTCCTCAAAGGAGCTTCAAAATCAGAGCCCATCAGGACACAGAAGGGTTTCAAGACTGTTTTTGCCAATATCCAATATTTTGCACATTATTCTAGGTCATATTTCATGTACTATCCAATTCCCTAAAGTGCTTACATCCACTTGGATCTTATCCAGAATTCCAAGTTTCCATCAACCAAAATAATTTAGTAGTATGTGCCAAAATCATCTGCTAGTTCCTCCTGGCCTCTATCAAGAAAGCAATGACTAAGGAAGAGAAAACTCATTCCAGTCTCTTCACTCAGCCCCACTCTTTCCTCCTCCCCCACTTTTCCAGGATTTACTCAGTTCAAATAATTTCATTTTTAAATATTTAGAGAAAATATTAGAAATTTCTTTATGCTTGAGAACTAACCTAAATTAACAATTACTCACCTACACATTTGAAAATTTCATACAGATTATAGGTATGTTCTATTAAGCCCTCTGCGTAAGCATATTGTGCCAGGTTTATGGTTCATTTTATCCCCTCCCCCAACATGTGGGGTTGATAATCATTCACAGAACCTAGTATATATTATTTTTAAATAAATGTCACCATATTTAGTGTGTAGATTTTAGATCATCAGAAAGCTTCACTTTGAGTCCTGGATGTGCTACTGTTAGGGCAAATTATTTAATTTCCCTAAGCCTCAGTTCTCTTGACTGAAAAATTGGAAAAAAAGAAATAATAACCTAAAAGGTTATTAGGAAGATTAAGTGACATATCTATGTACAAAACTTAGCATCTGGAACAGAGCTAGAAGTATCAGCTAATTATTTTTATCATTTACAAAAATTTCAGGAAAATATCACATTTATGCCAACATATTAAAAACTGGATGAATGCCTACACTAGATCTATAGTTTAGACTCAATATCAAACATAGTCTGGGTTACATGAGAACCCATATGAGAATATGGTGTCCTTGAAAGGAGGATAACAGCTCATTCATGTCTAGCACCCTTACAGCCTACAACAAACAGGCTAAATCCAGTCCTAGATAAAATGCTCACATGAAATGATAGTTTCTCTTTACAATAAAATGAATTCTAAATTTTTAATGTGGCATTCGAGGCCCTTGCTGCCAAGACTCTGGAGAGCACATGATTCTTGCTATAGCAGCATTTTAGCTTATCTTCCCAACTGTAGAGCACCCTGGCCATTAAGCAGGCTGACTCCACCCAGAACTCAAGTGGAAAGGCCTTGGGCAATCAGTGTAATTCTACCTCCCTTAAGACAGCTTTGGGTTAAGGATGCAAGTATCATTCAGGACTAAGCCAAGAAGAATGGAATTCCCAAGGTACAATGCTAGTTTCAGTGATGAGTATGTGATATAGGAGCTAAACCACGATAAAATGCATAACTTTGTTTGATCATTGATTTATGAAGATCTCTCTCTTTCTCAGGAGGCAACAATGAGAAAGCATGGAAGCTTGTGGCTCTTGACAGCCATTCTTTGACCAAAAGGTGAGCCTACTACAGCAAACTGACACCCTAGAAGGCAGAGCACCGAGATATAAACTGTAAGAAGCTGATTTTGTTGTTGTTGTTGTTTTTTTAGTTGATATTGTCAAACCGTTGGATCAACCCTTATATGTAGTGTAATTAACCAATACATTTCTTGTAGTCTGCCTGAGAATTCTTTTACTCGCAGTCAAAAAACGGTGAACTCATATGTGCACCAATTAGTTTTCTTGAATAATCTCTTATTAAAACTTTCACAAACATCATGATCCAGCTATACTTGGTGGCTTCCCAATCCCCAAAGCCCTCCCACACATTGCTGCCTCTGTGTGCTTTTAGAAATAGTTTCCTGCATCAAAAATGCTTTCCTCCTTTATTCTACTCACTCTTGCAATTCTAGCTCAAGTATAAGCCCACTTGTAAATCTTTTAATAAACTCCTGCATTATGCCGAAGCTATAATGATTTTTATTTCTCTCCATCTCTCCTTCTCCCCACCTGAAGACTGTTAGTCACTTACAGGTAGAGCTGATGCCATCTTGGTATTTGTATCTCTATACTATATCTACCACTATATCTACTATATCTACCATAAGATTCAGTAATCTTACTGATTTGGTTTGACTTTAATCAAACCAGATATTTGGGGAACATGTTTAGAGAAAAATATATTAACAGTATATCTAATTATTAAAGCTAAGGAATTAACATTCTTGGACATCTATGTGTTTGGCACTATGTTATAGCGCTTTACATACTTGAATATCAATTTTCATCACAGACTTATAATTCCTATCCTTATTTTACAGGTCAGGAAATTGGGACTCAGATAAGTATCTCACCTTGCAAATCACCAAGTTTGCAAGCAAAGAAGCCAGAATTAGAATTAAGGGTCAAAGTATGCAATGGTATAAGATCACTTAGCGGGTATACATACACCATAGAAATTCTAGACCTGGCTAAACTGGTCCACTTAGTCCAAAGGTTAGTGGAAAACAAAGCTTAACTTTACATAGTCCTCTATAGGTTAACTGAGACTACTTAAAAAAATGAAACTTCAAGAGAGGGGATTCATTGGAGCAATTGTGTTAACTGTCCTAAAGGAAAAATACAGTCTGAACTCCCATAGGTCTTTCATTTACTAAACAAATATTTATTAAGTGTCTTTAAGGGCTGTGCTGCATTCCAGGTGCTTCAATATATCATACATATATGTACATAATATATATATAAGCAATAATAAATATATACAATATTTTCCAATGTAAATTTGATCAATATAGGCAGGATTATTGGAGATTTCTCCACACATTAAAAGCTAGTACATCAAAGTTAAATGATAGCAAGTAATTTAAAATGTGAATATATATTTTTTTTAATTTTTGAGGCATCTTATTATTTGTCTAAAAAATAAATACCAACAAATAAGAGGCATTTTTGTGTAAAAATTCCTTACCGAAGTTTTGGAGAAGAAATTCAGAGATTAGAGGTAGAATTATTTACCATTTTCCTTTCCTACCTGTTAGAAGGAGTCAAGTACTAGAGTTATCTATGGAGGAGGCTTTTCAGTCATGTCAACCATAGATTAAGAGAAAATTTCAATCTAATAGTCAAAGCAAAAGATCAAGATCTATAAACATCACTTTGATCCCTACCTGGGGAAAGGTCTAGGCTGATTGCTTCTGTCACACTCCCTTTCTTTTTTCCCTAAGATTTCTAAGAAGGGCAAGATAAAGAATTAACATCTCAAATTCTCTTTCCTCAGATAACTTAGTATCTGGACCCTTTTCTTTGAAAATTAGTTTAAAAGTTACAAGGAAAGGATTGATAAATGAAAAATTTAGGACATAATTTAATCCCATATGGAGGAAGAGGAAGTGAGGAAGAAATATACTTAAGAATTGAAATATAATATTGAGAGATATAGACAAAAGAAAGTTTTTTAAGAAACAAAATTCTATTAATACCCCAAAACATTAATTCATTGTCAATATATATTTCTCTTTCTCTTAGATTTGATAGGAATGCTAAGCTTTTATTTTGAATGTTCCTGATTACAAACCAGCTGTTTGATTTAATCATTTCCTCTGGAAAGATGCCACTTACTTAACAAGGGTCAAAGTGTGATAGAGGAAAGCAGAAGGCAAATCTAGCCAGAAAATAGATGCCGGTCACACATTGCAATCGAGTTTTATGTGCACAGATTTAAAATTGAACAAAATTGCTGTATCTCAAAACTACATTTGTGGAAACAATTTCCTTTCAGTAAGAGCCCAAGGTCTGATAGTCAGACTCCTTTTGAGGATAATGTCCAAGATACTATAGATTCATTAGTCACATCTAAACAGTATTCCCCAGAGGTAGAAATTATCAAACAACCTTAACATCATATCTTCATGCTTAAATACACCATTTTCTTGTGGGAAATTTCATCCATGTTGTAATGAACTAATTACTAAAGAGAATGAGTTTGAAATCTAACATGAAAAAATTAGAAAGAATGCAAAAGCACAGTGTTGGTGAGATGGGAGAGAAATAGGTGTTCTCAGAAACAATTAGAAGTTTAACTCAAATACAATAGTGAGAGGACAAGTTTTTAATACATCTCAAAAGTCTTTAAAATAGGCCTGTCTTTGGCCTAACAATCTCACTTCTGGAAATTCATCCTAAAGAAAAAAACAAAACAAAACAAAACAGACTAGTATCCAAACATGTATATATTTCCATCCAATAGAATACTATACAGCAGTGAACCATAAACCAACTATTGATACATACATTAACATCGATGAATCTAGGACACACTACTCTGAGTAAGAAGCAGGTCATAGAAGAATACATACAGAGTATATTTATGTATTCATTTCTCTGTAAAATTCAAAAGCAGGCAAAACCAAACCATTTATCAGTTAGGAATAACTAGGTGGCAAAATTATAAAAAGAAGCAAAGGATCATTTAAAATAGTATTGAAGATGGGCAGCTGGATGGCTCAGCTTGGTTAAGCCTCCAACTATTGATTTTGGCTCAGGTCATAATCTTGCAGCTTGTGAGATCAGTCATTTGGTGAGATAGAAGCCCAAGTCTAGGTCTGTGCTGACAGCATGGAGCCTACTTGGGTTTCTCTCTCTCTGTCTCTGTCTCTCTCTCTCTGCCCCCCACCTTAATTATGTACGGCATGCATGCCCATGTACTCTCTCTCTCTCTCTCTCAAAATAAATAAACGTAAAAGAAAAAAAACAACATTGAAAATAATTAAATCTTAGGAGAAGCATAGGTACTTAAGGAAGAAATATCTACACAGCTAGGACTTAGGATGCAAATAGAACTACACCTAAATTACTAACCCCTCTTCCATACATGATACCATAGCCCTCATATGACATATGCAGTCAGTAAAGTGGTTTTGAAAACCAACCTCATCATCTCAAGGTTTTAGGAAAAGGATATCCTGCCTATTGAAACATTTAATAGTTATTTTTGTAAATACTCATTAGAAAAAAATATCTGTTGATGCTACAAATGTTAATTCTTCCTCAACAGATTTACTCTGATAGTTTGTTACAGAAATGCTAAGTTGTTCAGGGAATTATTCTTGTTATAGGCAAAGGAATCAGAAGATACATATAAAACATAATGGGACATACAATGGAAGGGGCTATTTAGTGGGTAAATTTTAAACGACACTGGTAGTATAAATAGTGCATATATCTTAATCGTTTCATAATGTAAATATAAAAAATCTACACAGGTGAAAACTTAAAATATGTCTATTCTTATTAATATTATATGTAATTTGAAAGAGAGCAACAGATGGAATCAAAGTAGGAAAATTTGAAACAACATTAAGATCAGAGGCTAAGTGCTACATGTTAAACAAAAGAAGAGATATAAATAAAATATAAATGAAATGAGAGTTGTCAGGGCAGTAAAATTAGTTTAAAATAGTCTTAGAAAAAATATTAAGAGAATATGAAATAGTAAGTTACAATAGAAATAAAATATAAAGAGATAAAATTTGATTTTAAGATATACGTGGGGAATTAAAGTGCACGTAAGTGAAGTTATAATGACTATTAAGTATAATTCTATAAAAATTCTAAATTATAATTGTAGTAAGTAACGTGGCAGCATAACTCATATCAAGAACAAAGAAGAAGGTGAAAAAAGGTAACAAAAACTTGTACAATGGTGAAAATGTCCATGTAATTTTGGAATGGTGTAAGATGAAAAGCTGAAATAGAACAGGAATAGATAAAGGAAAGTAAATAATGACAAAAAGAAAAGGGACCTAAGAAGAGTCACAACTTCAGTGTAGCATGAAATTGAAACATGGCAAAAGGATAATATGAAATTCTGAAAAGGCAAATGACAAAAGTACAAAACCCCCAAAATGGTTAAAAAACAAGGCAAAGATGAAGTGATTCTGGTGATTCTGAAGAATTAAGTTAACAATTCACTGTTATAAGTTGAAACATACAAATGAGAACAAATGATTGAACTCTGCAAAGAAAATGAATAACGAAAAGCTTCAGGAAGACTTTCTTTCTTTCTTTCTTTCTTTCTTTTTTTAAGGTGAATAAGGTGAGATACACATCTCACTCAAAAACCAAAAAGAAACACATGGAAGCAAATGCTTGCTTTAATGGTAAGTCAAAGAGCAATAGGGAAATTGCAGAAATGCTTTTGAAAAGATAAAAGGCCAACAGAAAGCTGAAAAGGACTAAGGGGGAAAAAAAGCTTACTAAGAGAAGGAACTGCTGAGAAGGGCACCTTTCTCAATTATTTATTTGCTTTCCGAAGTAAATTGTTATGGGATGCTGGTACAAAGAATGCTACTAAATTGGAAACAATATAAAACATGATTTAAATGTTTAAGGATTATAAAAATATGAGCAATAAACAAATTCAAAGAGCATCAGATGCTAAAGAGAATAAAATCCTACAAATATGGATGACTGAAATATTATTAAGAATCACAATTAGAGGGGCGCCTGGGTGGCGCAGTCGGTTAAGCGTCCGACTTCAGCCAGGTCACGATCTCGCGGTCCGTGAGTTCGAGCCCCGCGTCAGGCTCTGGGCTGATGGCTCAGAGCCTGGAGCCTGTTTCCCATTCTGTGTCTCCCTCTCTCTCTGCCCCTCCCCCGTTCATGCTCTGTCTCTCTCTGTCCCAAAAATAAAAAAAAAAAAAAAAAAAACGTTGAAAGAATCACAATTAGAGACAAGTAGACATTTGGGCCAACCAGTCACAAGCAGTATCCGGTACCTCTGTATACACTGAATATTGGGCTTTGAAGTGGCTCAGTCAGTTAAGCATCCGATTCTTGATTTGGGTTCAGGTCATGATCTCGTGGTTCGTGAGTTTGAACCCTGTGTGGGGCTATGTGCTGATGCTGTGAAGCCTGCTTGGGATTCTCAATATCTCTCTCTCTCCCTCTCTCAAAAATAAACAAATAAACTTAATTTTTAAAAAATCCAGTAACATTAAAAAAATAAAATATAAAATACCACCAGCTGTTGCTGCTATTAAACATGGAGCTCCCTACCCTGTACACATGACTGGACTTTAAATTCCTATATTGTTATAATTATATTTTGAGGTGTTCTACGGATGGTAAAACATAGAAAATTTATTTAGTAAATAAAAATGGACAACATAGAAAAGCGTACTGGGAATCTAAAGAAATGAACACACAAATACTTTCTTTTTATTTGATGAACGGTTCATGAAAAAGTATTAGTGAGTAAGAGGAGAAAATAAACCTAAGAGATAATTTTGTGGGAAAAAAATGAAAAACAGCAGAGCAGAAAAGCATACGCTTCACATCGTGTTAATTTTTTTTTTTAAATCAAAATGTGTTAACAAATTTGTTAAAGTCAAGGCAGAGTTCTTTAAACATAGACTAGAAAACAACAAGGTCAGTTTGGAGAGTTAACATTTTTGAGATCCTGGAAATCAATTGAAAAACTTGCCTAAGGAAAGATGACACAAAATTAGAAGGAAAAGAAATGCAGAAGATGAAAAGAAATATCATGTATTAGTTTGATACATCTTAAAGAGTTTGCACTTGCAGTATTTTAAAAGAATATAGAATTGCCCTAAGTAGGTACTTGATTTAAATCTTCATTACTAAGAATTGCATTTATATACAGTATCTGGAACATAACCATTTTTCTTTTTCTTGGTCAAGAAACTAAAATCCCAGGTTGGCCTAATTATTGATCACTGGATGTTCCTATTCTCTGAACTCAGTTCTAGGTCTTTATGCCTTATATTGCCATATAAGCTCTCACTCACATGCTTTACATTTGGTATACAACACCATGCTCTTGAAAGCAATTTTCTTATAGCACAAAGGATTTCTTAAAATGTTACAGTATAATCTAACAACTTTACACACTGTTTAAGAAATACAGAAAAGGGCAACTTGCTCTCATTTGCTTCTCAAATGCCAAACCCATATACGGTAATATAGTTTTACGGAGTACAGGGTTGTTTTTTTTTTTTTTTTTCCCTCTTCCTAGCATTAGACATTACATTACTTTTCAGTGGCATAAATTGAAAACAAAATCACATTACCTGACAAATTTTCAGCAATTTGCCAATACTAAATGTTACTGAGTCCATTAGTACTTGTATATTGAGTTTGTTTTATATGAGTTTTTCCCTCCCCTATAGCCATTGGTAGAAAAGAAATGCAAAGTGAAAGAAAAATTAGTTTCATCAGCAGAGAATGTAGCTTTCAGTGTAAAAAAGAAAACCTAGCTCTACATTAGTAATTTTGTAAAAATCTCCTAGTACATGTTTAGGAACAGGTTCCCAAATTATTTCTCTGGACATTTGGAGGATTTCCAGAGAGCTAAATGAACACAGAAGTTTTTGTTGTTGTTGTTGTTTGTTTGTTTTTGGAGACTTTCCTTAGACAAGAATCCTATATTCTTTTTTTCTTCTTCTTATTTGAACACAAACTTCATTTTCACATGCTGGACTAAAGAATTATCAAGGACACTTGTAAGTCAAAAACTTGTATACTCCAGTGGAATCGTGGCATCATTAAAAGAAACAGTTTAAAATTATATTTGGATTAGGACAGAATAGGGAAACTGATATTTTAAGTGTCAGATAATGGGGCCTGCAGAATACAGGGAAAATGGAAAATGTGGACCATGTATTTCCACTGGGTTTTGCTTATGACTGATAATTGGCTAGGTAGGACAGGAGATATTCAATGTCTGTTGTGCGAGTGAATGAAGAGAGAGATATGTCAAGACATTCAAAATGGCGAATTCTAATGGGAAGTGAAAGAAGGAAATAAACTAAGGATTTTATTTTTTCATCTTTGTTATGATGCTAGGCAGAAGTTTTAGGAATGATCCACTGCAGTCTTAAAGTAAACCTCAGAGACCATACCAAGAAGTAGGTGAATAGGATAGTTATGACAATGACAAGCAAGCATTTTCACTAGATGTAAATCAAATTATTTAACCTGTATTATTTACCAAGGCCTAGAACCAGTCTTGGAGAGACAAAGCTAGGTATTTTAATGGAGGAACTATGAAAAATTTCCTCCAAATATAGGACAGGTTCATTGTATATTCTCATTGTGTTCCACAGAGAAAAATAATGTTAAAAAAATCTTAGGAGAAAAGAGTTCCAGTAGAATATATGTATCAAAAAGATCCACAGATATCTTCTAAGATCACATATTCTTTGGATTGGGAGAGAGCTATTTTTTATATGTGCTTTTAATAACATAATTCCAAAAGTATGTTTTTTTAAATACCTTTTATTATACAAATTAAAAAAAACACAGACATGAAATTTTTAGATAAGATTTTTCACTTTTCCAGAAGAAAATGGTATTTATATCTTTATATAATCAGTGAGTAAGTGAGCAAACTAGATATCGGCACAGGTCTAATGTTAAGGAAGGGGTACTAAAGATGCTGTGATATTTTAATAATCTAATAGAGTACATGGCTTATTATTACAGCTCTATATCAGAAACCTAAAAATAAACACGCACAATAAACAAAATCTCCCTGGAATAGAATGTGTAAGTCAATCTGTCCACTAAGCCTATTGCTATAAAGATTTAAAGTATAATTTTAAAAACTGTTTTAAACAATCTCATCTGTATATTTGCTTTACAAAAATGTCAAATGAGACAAACCAATTACAGTATTGTTTATTGTTGTTGTTGCTGTTTTTCTCTGTACTCAAGGAGTTACTTTCTTCACTTAAGGGAGATATTCTTTTTTTTTTTTTTTTTAATTTCCACTTCACAAACTGGTTGTTGAATCCAAAAGGTGACAGATTAGAAATCACAGCAAATTCTCAGAAAGTTCTGCCAGGTGTTGGGGGGGGGAGGGGTGTGAGGGAGAAAGCTGGCTCATGTTTTGGGAGGTGGTTTTCCTTCTAACAAGGTTATCATGGACATGGCTAAGTAATTCAGGTTAGGGGAGATGTATAAATGTTAGCTTATTCAAAGATCATCCTGTTGAGGCCACAGGGTTGCAAAACATGCTTGAAGGTGAAAGTTTTCTCCTGAAAGAGAAAAATCTCCCACCATCAGTCACCTTGGGAAAAGTTTAAAACCCAACTGAAACCAATGACAAGATGCTAGACATAAAACAAGCAGTAGGGAAAAAGTCAGCCAGACCTATCAAATCAGAATCTTGGGGGAGTCCAGGTTTAAACAAGTTCCCTGGGCCATTTTTATGCACACCCAAGTGTGAGAAGCACTGCCTTAGAACTGAGAATCTTGTGGTGTTATTTAAAGAAAGATCACTGAAGCAAGACTGCCTGTTTTTGAATCCTAGCTCTACTACTTGTCAGCTATGTGATCTTCCGCCAAGTTACTTAACCTCTCTGTGCCTCAGTTTGTTCATTTGGGGGCAGAAAGGGTGGGGAAAACAGTAACAGTATCTATGTACCTATCTCAACGTTGTTGTTCTGAAAGTTATTTTAGGAAATAAATAAAATATTTGTGAAGCGCTCAAAACAGAACTTGGCACATAAGAAACACAAATAATAACTCAACAACTATGCAAAGAATTGTTTCCAATTTCCAAAGTACCCATTCTCATTACCTTAGCACCCCAAAGAACTCGTTTAACTGAAATAGACAATTATTTCTACCCAGTCTTTGTTATGAGTGGAGAGAAGTGGACATTTAATTTTACTTGAAATAAATAATATTTTCTTGGATTTCCTCTTTATATTAGATATTCTCATTTTTTTATGATTTTTCACCTGATTTTAAAACTCTGAGATATCAATAAAGATATTTAGAATATAGATATTTATTCATAAGGAAACATCTATTCTTGGAAAACTATACATATATATGTATAAACATACATATGTATATATATACATATATATGTATAAACATACATATGTATATATATACATATGTATAAACATACATATGTATAGGAATAGAATGTTTTGAATTTTTAAATACAATTTTTGAATATATATAACATATACACACCCACACACCTTTATATACCCTGAAGGAAAAAAAAAAAGATTTAAAGTGTACCCCTGACTCCTTCGTATTACCTTTTTTGTCATCTCCAGGGCTATCTATTCAGAGTCATAAAATGCCATTTTCTGTGGTGAGACTAAAGTATTAAGGAATGCCTCATCTATACAAGAGTCTTTACTCACAAAGTTGCATTTGAGATTTGTACTCCTGGAGACATTCGTTTGAATACAGACACTGCTTCTAAGAAATTCTTATAAAAATGTTAATATGTTACCCATTATTTAAAAAAAAACATAATTAGGGAGTATCTGATCAAATAAAACACTGACTACCTGGCAAGGAATTAAGATGTTAAAGGAAGAGGATATAACAGAGATGTTTCATTTGTAAAGTGGGCAGGACATCATATATGCTCATAGTGGGCAAGAAAGCATGAATACTCCCCAGGAAAGCTGAGATGGAATATTTCAGTTTGTACATGTTGTGATGCAATTTTGTCTATAGACAAATCTGACTACTAACACTGGAAAGAACCCCTTCTATCTATCTCTTTCCCCAAATCCCGCCCCCTCCCTTGCTGGATGGGTATTACTTAAAAGCAAGCAGAGAAAAATCTCACTTTCTCTCTGCTTGTATACCTTATGACAAGGCATCCGCCAGCACTTGTGGAATAGCTATTGTTACTTGGACCCAAAGCTTTAATACAATTATGGATTTCAACCCATTCTTTACAGTTTCCCAGGGAAGTTAAATATGATTCAAGAATATTAAGTGGCTCTAAAAAAATAAGATGAATTGTGGAAAAAGAATCACAGTTTCAAAAAATAAAATGCACTTCTAAAAATATTTCTGAAAGCACAACCTTCATTGATTTTTAAGCAGCTTTCTTCAAAAATGCTAGGGAAAAAGTCAATTGGTTTTCTCTGTTTTATTTTACTTTGCAAAATAATGCTGATTTGAAAAAAGTCATCACAATTGCCTAAAGTTCTGTGAAATAATGATGTGGTGTGGCTTCTAGCTAATGGTCCCAGTATATTTGTAAATCAGAAGATTTATTCTAGAAGTTGTTACATAAATATCAGCAGGGTAGATTTCTTTAATTTATTTTGCATAATTACATTCAAAATGGATAGTTCTAGCATTTTAAAACCAATGCAACTGCCTGGAGGAGAATGTCTTTTTATATTCATGGAAACATCAGCATATTGTGAAGACATGTCTTGTTGGTCAAAATTATTTTGAATATCGATTACCATCACAAATGAGAATTAAGGGGGGAAAATGCCCTGCATGGATAGCAAATCAAAATGGTACTTGAGTAATAGAGAGTATCTATCCTCTAAAGGAAGTTCTTGTTTCTCCATGTGTTCATTACCCATTTTCTCAGGAACCCGAAGGATTCATCCTTTGGAAGATATTTACCAGGACATTTAAAGATAAAAAAGTACAGATCCTTACAACCCCCCAAAAAAGTAAAACAACAACAACAACAACAATTTCCTATTTTTCAGCTAACTCCACCCATAAGCTCTCACTCTCATAGACATGTAGACCCTTCACAGTCTGACCCCAGCAATCCATCTTATAATTAATTTATAACATAAATACTGTCAACCTATATGGGCAAGATCAATTTTAAGTCAATCAACAATCCTCCCCAAGTGAGGTTTTCCTGAAATTTCTCTTGAAAGGTGAAACCAAGTTTTCAGTCTGTTTCTTAAGATTTATAAATATGACTGTAATTCTACAGGGAAATTCATATGAGCCAAGATTCCACTTAGTTTGTGTTAATTTTCCTCTCAATATTTTTTCAGAGATTGTAAACCACAGAATCTAATCTGAGGTCATTCGTGAAAAGAAAGCATAACATGTCTCTAATCGTCTAATTAATTCTGTCTTAAATAAATGCTAAGTTCCATTTTCCCTACAAAATTTGCTGGCAGGGGTAACTTTCACTAGTTGATGTCAGTATTTGCATCACTGATTTGCTGATGACAGAGACTATCATGTATTTATTTCTCAAGTCATTCATATCCCTTCCTGATTTATAATAATTTTCAGAATGTTTTTTTTCTTCATCAACTTGTCTAATGATTTATCCATAACTTTTGATGAGCTTATTTTCAATTCTTAGACTGAAATGTATTTACGTACCAAGGATACTGTGCTCGGGTCCTATGGCTGCAGGCTCTCTGAAGAGAGTATCTATCACTGGATATTGGGAAACAGCTGAATGTTTTTCTACTGCTTAATGCCAAAGATATATCTCAGAAAGTGGGAAGCCAGATTTTTAATAAAAATTCCCCACTAAATGAAAGTTAATGAAAAAATAAATGGTGTTTTCAATTATTCCAAGGAAAATACCTGAAACGAAGACCCTATAGTCTCACAGTTCAACAGATTCTCTCCCTGGATTGTTTCCTAGCCAAGTTCATTGCTGTCTGAAATGTTTCTATGGATATATACATGCAATAGCTTGCCATCATAAAATACTGAAGATGCAGAAGTCAAGAGCCTTGGGGGAAAAGAAAGATCTGAGGGAGGATTCCTTAATTATCACTGAATGTAAATGTTTGTTTTACATTGCATAGTAGAATAAGCTCACCCAAGCCTGCTTCTAAAAGCTTCTATTTAATCAAATTTGCTAGTGTTGATGAATTTCCTGGCATTCTACAGATGATATTTGAGTCTTAGTTGGTATAAAGTATGTTAAAATTTGTCTTTCTGAATTTTATTCAAAATGAGAGATTATTTTATATTACAAACAGATACCGGAAATGTGAGTGTGTTTGATACTTTCTGGGTTGGCTATTTTTCCCTTGATTGAATTAGAGATGGACATTCTGCCATCTAGAACTCTGAAAAAATAGCAATATAAATATCAGAATGGCAGCTGCATACACACATCCAAGTAATTTTGCTTCAAGTGTCTACTGTTCTCACAAGTTTCCACTATGATGGTTAGTACATGCACAAAGAATTTTCAGAATACTTCTTGCATCAATATATGGGGCATCACATTTTCTTTTGAGTAATGCAGGTGACTTAATTTTACAAAAGAGTACTAATAATGCCTTTTGTTAGCTTTTAGTTAATTATTTTTTATAATTTAAAATTTTGGAAATATGAGGAAATTGACAACTGCTCTGATTGTGTGCTAAAACACATTTTCATAATACTTCCTGATGGGGATACATCTTCAGTGAAATTCTTATCTACGGAAATTTAGACAGGATATTGACAGACAGCAACTGGTCCATGCAGAGAAGAAAAAGAGTTAACTCAACATTTTAGACAAATTTCCATTAAGGCAGCCCTAGTGTAACAAACTAAAGAGGGAAGTTTCAACATATACAGTATAGGTTCCCTGAATTTTCCATGCTAATTCTGTAGCTCAAAGGTTTATGCATCTCACATCAGCTTCCAAACAAAAGATCTTTTTGATGATTTTGCAACTAGCTTCTTCATAAGCAGCACTAGGAAATGCCAAAAAAAGGGGGGGGGGAGCACACAATGCATGTAGATCAGGCAGAAGAGCTAAAGTTTAATATGTCCTCATTAAGAGGATATGATCTATTTACCCACATCTGCCATTGCTAGGAAAACTCAATGTTTAAAATGCAGACTGTTGGTTTATTTCATTCTGTGCCCATAGGAAGCATTACTGCAGCATGTCCAATAAATTGCAACAACCCTATTTTGCTCAGATTATTATCTATATTACTGTTGGTAATACTCTGAAAGAGCAAATGGGTCTATTCTGATTTCTTTGTGTTCGTTATTCCATGATTAGCAATCAGAGTAACAGATGCAAGTAAAGACATGGTCCCTGAGGGTGTTGTCCATACAACAGTTGAGATAAGTTAATAATACTAATAAAAAAGACTCCTTGGGTAACAGTCCCAGAAGGATCTGTAGCAGTATTATGGATTCTTGTTGACATGTTTTGTCCGTATTATGGTCAATAATGTCTGGTTCTCCACACTTAAACTGAAAAGAAATATGGTCTGGATTCACCTCACACACCCTAAAAAGTTAGTCAGGAAACTCTGCTTTCATTATATTACTACTCACTTTGTTCCTACAAGCTTCCTTTCTGGTGAATTCACAATATAATTTTATCTAATTCTATTTCCCCTGGCAAAATATGTAAAGGGTTATATACAGAAATCCACCCACTTACAGGCCAGCTCTCTCAAAGTGGAGAGAATTGTTTATGATATCTGCTCTTAGCACAAAACTGTAAGGAATGGAGTATTTACATCATTGGCACACAAACCTGAGGAGGTAAATGTTCTCATTTGGTCTCTTAAGACATTGACATGGAGGATTCATACTTCTATTTTGTAATAAGTTAATTACATATAATCATCAGCTTATAATGAAAAGTTATTATTTAGACTGCCAATTCAGTTGAGTAGTTCAAAATTAGTAATTGTCACCTTATCCTTATATATTTATTAATAATAATAGTAAACCAACTAAAAACATATAGTAGATTCTATTACTCAAGTAGATATTTTCATGCCAGACCTGATGGCTCAAAGGGGCAAGCATTATTTATTTTTTTACACACATTATAATATAAACCAAGAACAATTATTTATGGAAGGCAATCTTTCAGTTTTAATCAGAGTAAAACTGTATACACTCTCTATTTTCTAAAAGTCTAATTCATGGAAACATTTATAGAGCTTTGTAAAGATATATGAACAAGAATGCATCAGAACATCAGTTGAAAAATAGAAGAAATAGGGACTCATAAGTGTCATCATTAAAAATATTTTGAAATAAATGATGGGTCATCTAGACTATACAATACCATGAGAAAATGTGGGGTGAATAGGTGGAGGTAGCATACTCTAAAATTTATACACTAATCTATTTGTTCTTAAAAATAAGCTGGCAGGGGCCCATGCTGAGATGGCGGCATACTAGGACGCTGGGCTCACCGCGCGTCCTGCTGATCACTTAGATTCCACCTACACCTGCCTAAATAACCCAGAAATCTGCCAGAGGATTAGCAGAACAGAGTCTCCGGAGCCAAGTGCAAAAGAGACTCCCACGGAAGAGGGTAGGAAGGGTGGAGAGGCAGTGTGTGCTCCATGGACTGGCGGGAGGGACCAGGGGCAGAGGGGCGGCCCACCGGCCAAGCAGAGCCCCCGAGTCTGGCTTGCAAAAGAGGAGGGGCTGGACAGAGTGTGTTCCGACAGCAAGCGGGACTTAGCATCTGGGAGGTCATAAGTTAACAGCTCTGCTCAGAAAGCGGGAAGGCTGGAGGACAAAGGGAGGGAGAGTTGCTGAGCCCCGGGAGGACAGAGCTCAGTTTGGCTGGGAACAAAGGCACTCGCCAGCGCCATCTCCCTCGCCCATTCCCCAGCCAAAATCCCAAAGGGAACCAGTTCCTGCCAGGGAATTTGCTTGCTCCGTGCAAACACCCAACTCTGTGCTTCTGCGGAGCCCCCCCTCCGGCAGCGGGTCTGACTCTCTCCCACTGCCACAGGGCCCCTCCTGAAGTGGATCACCTAAGGAGAAGCGAGCTAAGCATGCCCCTCCTGCCCCCGCGCACCTTGCCTACCCACCCAAGCTAATATGCCAGATCCCCAGCACCACAAGCCTGGCAGTGTGCAAGTAGCCCAGACCGGCCACGCCACCCCACAGTGAATCCCGCCCCTAGGAGAGGGGAAGAGAAGGCACACACCAGCGGTGGGCTGGGGGCAGACATCAGGTCTGACTGCGGCCCCGCCCACCAACTCCAGTTATACACCACTGCACAGGGGAAGTGCCCTGCAGGTCCGCACCACTCCAGGGACTATCCAAAATGACCAAACGGAAGAATTCCCCTCAAAAGAACCTCCAGGAAATAACAACAGCTAATGAACTGATCAAAAAGGATTTAAATAATATAACAGAAAGTGAATTTAGAATAATAGTCATAAAATTAATCACTGGGCTTGAAAACAGTAAAGAGGACAGTAGAGAATCTCTTGCTACAGAGATCAAGGGACTAAGGAACAGTCAGGAGGAGCTGAAAAATGCTTTAAACGAGATGCAAAATAAAATGGAAATGACCACGGCTCGGATGGAAGAGGCAGAGGAGAGAATAGGTGAACTAGAAGATAAAATTATGGAAAAAGAGGAAGCTGAGAAAAAGAGAGATAAAAAAGCCAGGAGTATGAGGGGAAAATTAGAGAACTAAGTGATACACTAAAAAGAAATAATATACGCATAATTGGTATCCCAGAGGAGGAAGAGAGAGGGAAAGGTCCTGAAGGTGTACTTGAAGAAATAATAGCTGAGAATTTCCCTGAACTGGGGAAGGAAAAAGGCATCGAAATCCAAGAGGCACAGAGAACTCCCTTCAGATGTAACTTGAATCGATCTTCTGCATGACATATCATAGTGAAACTGCCAAAATACAAGGATAAAGAGAAAATTCTGAAAGCAGCAAGGGATAAACGTGCTGTAACATATAAAGGGAGACCTATAAGACTCGTGACTGATCTCTCTTTTGAAACTTGGCAGGCCAGAAAGGATTGGCAGGAGATCTTCAATGTGATGAACAGAAAAAATATGCAGCCGAGAATCCTTTATCCAGTAAGTCTGTCATTTAGAATAGAAGGAGAGATAAAGGTCTTCCCAAACAAACAAAAACTGAAGGAATTCGTCACCACTAAACCACCCCTACAAGAGATCCTAAGGGGGATCCTGTGAGACAAAGTACCAGAGACATCACTACCAGCATGAAACATACAGACATCACAATGACTCTAAACCCATATCTCTCTATAATAACACTGAATGTAAATGGATTAAATGCGCCAACCAAAAGACATAGGGTATCAGAATGGATAAAAAAACAAGACCCATCTATTTGCTGTCTACAAGAGACTCATTTTAGACCTGAGGACACCTTTAGATTCAGAGTGAGGGGATGGAGAACTATTTATCATGCTACTGGAAGCCAAAAGAAAGCTGGAGTAGCCATACTTATATCAGACAAACTAGACTTTAAATTAAAGGCTGTAACAAGAGATGAAGAAGGGCATTATATAATAATCACAGGGTCTATCCATCAGGAAGAGCTAACAGTTATAAATGTCTATGCGCCGAATACGGGAGCCCCCAAATATATAAAACAATTACTCACAAACATAAGCAACCTTATTGATAAGAATGTGGTAATTGCAGGGGACTTTAACACTCCACTTACAGAAATGGATAGATCATCTAGACACATGGTCAATAAAGAAACAAGGGCCCTGAATGATACATTGGATCAGATGGACTTGACAGATATATTTAGAACTCTGCATCCCAAAGCAACAGAATATACTTTCTTCTCCAGTGCACATGGAACGTTCTCCAAGATAGATCATATACTGGGTCACAAAACAGCCCTTCATAAGTATACAAGAATTGAAATTGTACCATGCATACTTTCAGACCACATGCAATGAAGCTTGAAATCAACTACAGGAAAAAGTCTGGAAAACTTCCAAAAGCATGGAGGTTAAAGAATACTCTACTAAAGAATGAGTGGGTCAACCAGGCCATTAGAGAAGAATTTAAAAAATATATGGAAACAAACGAAAATGAAAATACAACAATCCAAACGCTTTGGGACGCAGCGAAGGCAGTCCTGAGAGGAAAATACATTGCAATCCAGGCCTATCTCAAGAAAAAAGAAAAATCCCAAATACAAAATCTAACAGCACACATAAAGGAAATAGAAGCAGAACAGCAAAAGCAGCCTAAACCCAGCAGAAGAAGAGAAATAATAAAGATCAGAGCAGAAATAAACATTATAGAACCCAAAAAACTGTAGAGCAGATCAATGAAACCAAGAGTTGGTTTTTTGAAAAAAATAAACAAAATTGCCAAACCTCTAGCTAGGCTTCTCAAAAAGAAAAGGGAGATGACCCAAATAGATAAAATCATGAATGAAAATGGAATTATTACAACCAATCCCTCAGAGATACAAACAATTATCAGGGAATATTATGAAAAATTATATGCCAACAAATTGGACAACCTGGAAGAAATGGACAAATTCCTGAACACCTACACTCTTCCAAAACTCAATCAGGAGGAAATAGAAAGCTTGAACAGACCCATAACTAGCGAAGAAATTGAATCGGTTGTCAAAAATCTCCCAATAGGGGCGCCTGGGTGGCGCAGTCGGTTAAGCGTCCGACTTCAGCCAGGTCATGATCTCGCGGTCCGTGAGTTCGAGCCCCGCGTCGGGCTCTGGGCTGATGGCTCAGAGCCTGGAGCCTGTTTCCGACTCTGTGTCTCCCTCTCTCTCTGCCCCTCCCCCGTTCATGCTCTGTCTCTCTCTGTCCCAAAAATAAATAAACGTTGAAAAAAAAAATTAAAAAAAAAATCTCCCAACAAATAAGAGTCCAGGACCAGATGACTTCCCAGGGGAGTTCTACCAGACCTTTAAAGCAGAGATAATACCTATCCTTCTCAAGCTATTCCAAGAAATAGAAAGGGAAGGAAAACTTCCAGACTCATTCTATGAAGCCAGTATTACTTTGATTCCTAAACCAGACAGAGACCCAGTAAAAAAAGAGAACTACAGGCCAATATCCCTGATGAATATGGATGCAAAAATTCTCAATAAGATACTAGCAAATCGAATTCAACGGCATATAAAAAGAATTATTCACCATGATCAAGTGGGATTCATTCCTGGGATGCAGGGCTGGTTCAACATTCACAAATCAATCAACGTGATACATCACATTAATAAAAGACAAGAGAAGAACCATATGATCCTGTCAATCGATGCAGAAAAGGCCTTTGACAAAATTCAGCACCCTTTCTTAACAAAAACCCTCAAGAAAGTCGGGATAGAAGGAACATACTTAAACATCATAAAAGCCATTGATGAAAAGCCCACAGCTAACATCATCCTCAATGGGGAAAAACTGAGAGCTTTTTCCCTGAGATCAGGAACACGACAGGGATGTCCACTCTCACCGTTGTTGTTTAACATAGTGTTGGAAGTTCTAGCCTCAGCATTCAGACAACAAAAGGAAATCAAAGGCATCAAAATTGGCAAAGATGAAGTCAAGCTTTAGCTTTTTGCAGATGACATGATATTATACATGGAAAATCCAATAGACTCCACCAAAAGTCTGCTAGAACTGATACATGAATTCAGCAAAGTTGCAGGATACAAAATCAATGTACAGAAATCAGTTGCATTCTTACACACTAACAATGAAGCAACAGAAAGACAAATAAAGAAACTGATCCCATTCATAATTGCACAAAGAAGCATAAAATACCTAGGAATGACTCTAACCAAAGATGTAAAGGATCTGTATGCTGAAAACTATAGAAAGCTTATGAAGGAAATTGAAGAAGATATAAAGAAATGGAAAGACATTCCCTGCTCATGGATTGGAAAAATAAATATTGTCAAAATGTCAATACTACCCAAAGCTATCTACACATTCAATGCAATCCCAATCAAAATTGCACCAGCATTCTTCTGGAAACTAGAACAAGCAATCCTAAAATTCCTATGGAACCACAAAAGGCCCCGAATAGCCAAAGGAATTTTGAAGAAGAAGGCCAAAGCAGGAGGCATCACAATCCCAGACTTCAGCCTCTACTACAAAGCTGTCATCATCAAGACAGCATGGTATTGGCACAAAAACAGACACATAGACCAATGGAATAGAATAGAAACCCCAGAACTAGACCCACAAACGTATGGCCAACTCATCTTTGACAAAGCAGGAAAGAACATCCAATGGAAAAGACAGTCTCTTTAACAAATGGTGCTGGGAGAACTGGACAGCAACATGCAGAAGGTTGAAACTAGACCACTTTCTCCCACCATTCGGAAAAATAAACTCAAAATGGATAAAGGACCTGAATGTGAGACAGGAAACCATCAAAACCCTAGAGGAGAAAGCAGGAAAAGACCTCTCTGACCTCAGCCGTAGCAATCTCTTACTCGACACATCCCCAAAGGCAAGGGAATTAAAAGCAAAAATGAATTGCTGGGACCTTATGAAGATAAAAAGCTTCTGCACAGCAAAGGAAACAACCAACAAAACTAAAAGGCAACCAACGGAATGGGAAAAGATATTTGCAAATGACATATCGGACAAAGGGCTAGTATCCAATATCTATAAAGAGCTCGAGCTCACCAAACTCCACACCCGAAAAACAAATAACCCAGTGAAGAAATGGGCAGAAAACATGAATAGACACTTCTCTAAAGAAGACATCCGGATGGCCAACAGGCACATGAAAAGATGCTCAATGTCCCTCCTCATCAGGGAAATACAAATCAAAACCACACTCAGATATCACCTCACGCCAGTCAGAGTGGCCAAAATGAACAAATCAGGAGACTATAGATGCTGGCGAGGATGTGGAGAAACGGGAACCCTCTTGCACTGTTGGTGGGAATGCAAACTGGTGCAGCCACTCTGGAAAACAGTGTGGAGGTTCCTCAGAAAATTAAAAATAGACCTACTCTATGACCCAGCAATAGCACTGCTAGGAATTTACCCAAGGGATACAGGAGTCCTGATGCATAGGGGCACTTGTACCCCAATGTTTATAGTAGCACTCTCAACAATAGCCAAATTATGGAAAGAGCCTAAATGTCCATCAACTGATGAATGGAGAAAGAAATTGTGGTTTATATACACAATGGGGTACTACGTGGCAATGAGAAAGAACAAAATATGGCCCTTTGTAGCAACGTGGGTGGAACTGGAGAGTGTGATGCTAAGTGAAATAAGCCATACAGAGAAAGACAGATACCATATGGTTTCACTCTTATGTGGATCCTCAGAAACTTAACAGAAACCCATGGGGGAGGGGAAGAAAAAAAAAAAAGAGGTTAGAGTGGGAGAGAGCCAAAACATAAGAGACTCTTAAAAACTGAGAACAAACTGAGGGTTGATGGGGAGTGGGAGGGAGGGGAGGATGAGTGATGGGTATTGAGGAGGGCACCTTTTGGGATGAGCACTGGGTGTTGTATGGAAACCAATTTGACAATAAATTTCATATATTGAAAAAAAAAAAAAAAGAAAGACAACAACCCCCCCAAAAAACAAAAATCAAAAAAAAACAAACTATAAGCTGGCCACCCATATATATATAAAATTTCCCCCAAGAAAATGATATATACACATATGCATATATGTGTACACAAGATTATTATATATATGTATAAAATATACATAGGTGTGTGTGTGTGTGTGTATATATATATATATATATATATATATATATATATATATATAAACATATATATCCAGATATAAACATAAATCATGACTATGGTCAGTTTTACCCCAAATCCTTAGTTTAAAATTTATATATTTAAGTCAATATATTCAAATAAAACAAATAAGGTATTTCTGTTAAATTTTTAAAATGAAGTTTCTGGCTATTTTTAATTTAGCCTTTTTCTTAATTTTCTATTTTTCTTTAATGAAATAAATTCTATGATTCCCTACACTTTCACCTTCTAAAATCAAGAAATAGTGTTTCTATTTTCTCAGTATTCTGCTGGTACTTAGAACTATGTGAGACCAAAATAACCCCCCCCATATATGTACCATACGTATCTTGAATGAATCATATGAGAAGTTAGAAGACAACTCAACCAATTACAGCAATCAGCAGGGTATAGTGCAAAACAACAGTAAAGCTCTGGCTAAGGTTGCCAAAATATGTGCTATTCTCGGTAAGAAGCAAGCTCACACAAACCACCAAATACTGTGCTACTGATATCTTCTCGAGAGGCTATCTGAATAATGAGATCTCCTTCTGCAAGGACACTTGTCCTGAGAAACTGAAAAGGGGAATAGTCTCTGTCCTCCAAGGAATATGAAAGATAAAAATGCATCCTATTATGCCCTGGGAGTAAACCTGTTCTGGTATTTAAAACTTACCCTTAAAGAATGTTTGTTTCTAACCAAGATGGAATAATAGAGACCAGAATTACTCTCCTGTAGAAACATCAAAAAAAGAAAAAGAAAAAAAAATGAAACAATTATTTTGAAGACACTGGATACCAGGTAATGATGGCTACAGCTTCCTCAAGGCAAGGTGAGACTGACAATTGCTCCAGTTTACTGCCTTGAAAAAGTGACCAGACTATAGCACAAGGAGAAGGAAATCCATGAGTTAAGGATTGTTCTGAGAGTTCAAAGAGACTAAGGAAGACAGAGTTTGTAAGTTAGAGTATTTCAGGGGAGAGAGCTACACATAGAGAAAAAACACCATGTGTCTGTAGCAGGTACCCCTAAAGTCTTTAGCAGTAATGTGTGTGCAAGAAAACTATCTGTGGCCAGGAAAAGGATTTGATGAAAGAGTACCCAGGGCTCAGACAGAAACAAAAAAGTGCCTGTTCCCAAATGGCAAACTGGAAAAAGCTCAAAATTCACAAGGAATTATACAGAATACTCACAAGGATTTTCCTCTGTAGTGGAGAATAATTAGCTTTAGGCTAACAAATCTATAGCCTTGATAATCTGCTTAACAAATCTTAAAAACAAGACCTGAAAGGATCAAACTGTTTCTGGGTAACTGATCTACATCTCAGAACAAACCTCAAGAATATTTATAGGAATACAAAAATATCTAGCACTCAACATAGTAAAACATGTTTGAGATCCAATTAAAAAGTAATAAACCTGAAAAGAAGTGTAAAATGACTGAAAGTGAAGAGAAAAATTATTCAATTGAAACTGCCCCAGAACAGACACAAATGTTAGTATTAGCAGAGGAGGACATTAAAATAGTTATTATACATTATCTGTCAAAAAAGCAGAGATGTGAAAGGTATAAAAGTCAACCTGTATCAAAATTTTAGAGATTAAAACTGGTTTCTGAGATCAAAAATACACCAGATGGTCCCTGATAGCACATTGGTTATTGGAGAAGAAATAATTAGTGAACTTGAAAACAGAGTTAAGTTACAAAAATCTATAGATTAAAATAAATTTAAGTGAACCAAAAATCAATGAACTATAAGATAACTTTAAGTGAACTAATATACATGCAATTAGGGTCCCTAAAAGAGGAGAGGACAGAAAAATATCTGTAGAAATGTCTATATTTGAAGAAAACTATGAGCCTGTAGATCTAAGAAGCTCAACAAATTCCAAATACAAGAAATATGAAGAAAGCTATGTCAAGATAAGTCATAATAACATTACCAACATCCAGTAATAAAGAGAAACCCTTAAAACCAGCAGATATAAAAGATACTACCTACAAAAGAACAAAGATAAGAAGGACAGAAGATTTTTTCTGCGAGAAGACAGTGGAACAAAATCTTTAAAATAGTAAAAAATCAATGTCAACCTGGAATCTTATACCCAGTAAACATACCTCACAAAGATGAATAAGACTTTTATGCAACTACTACTGAAATAATTCATCAGCAGCAGACCCACACTACAAAAATATTAAAGAAAGTCCTTGGGCAGAAGAGAAAAAAACAAATGAAAATACAGATCTACACAAAGGAATGAAGAATATTTCATATGCCTTATATAATAAACTGTACCATTCTTTTACAAGTTAGGGAACTATGGTTTAGAGAGGTTCAGTGGCTATTATAAACAGCACAGTTGCTATGAGAACTTATACAGCTTTTGCAAGACACAGAAGCAGGTCCATGGATTTTTCTAAGTGTGTTTCAGGTTGCTCTCCCTCAATTAACCAATGCAGAGAAATTGTTTTCTGTATTTTTATCCTTTGAAATGATAATTTCTCCAAACCAATCCCATTGTGAAAGATAATTCTCTGAAGTATATTCAATTAATTACTATTTGAATCACTTATTTAATACAGCTCTAGTGTCTTTATAAGAAAGTACATTTCTCCTGCAAATATAAAGTTCCATTTTGTAACCCTGACCATATCTAGCAGAACATGGACATACATACATACATACATACATACATACATACATACATATGCTAGTCATTGAATATATTTCTCCATTAGTCTGTGAACTACTTGAAAGCAGCACCATGTGTATGCATTCTTTTATTCCTAATGCAATGCTTGGAACATAGCTAGCACTCCACAAATATTCACTGACCAAATCAGTGAATTAAATGAAATTAGTAGAATGGAACTGCTAGAAAAATAGTTTTCTATTCTTCTTAGTAGATTCAGTAGTTAATATAATTAATTTTCATTAGTGCCCTTCATTCTTCCTCAGTTTATTTTTCTCACCTGTCTTCCTTCCTTTTTTTCTTTCCCTTTTTCTTGAATTAAACAAACAAACAAACAAACAAACAGATTTCATCTGAGTCTTGTCTCAAGAACATTGGACAGTAAAATTTTCTTGGGCTTTGATAACTGAACAAGGAATGTACCATATGACCTGAGTATTGTAGTTCATATAAAATTTTAACTGAGAGTAAATGAACAAATTGTTTTTCATGTTTACAAACAATAGTAATAAATAACCTTTAAGTCTTAAATTATTTTAAGGTAGAAGTACAGCTAATTTTTCAGAACTTAAAGTAGAGCTATTGATATTGTAAAAATTTATCCCAGGACCCTTGTGGTTGGGATGATGTTAAAGCAAAGAAAAGGGTAGAGATTTAAAAGGTAAATGAGGAGAGCCTGAGAGGTTCTGCCAGTTGAGGGTCAGACTCTTGATTTTGGGTCAGGTCATGACAGAGATGAACTGACAGAGCAGAGCCTGCTTGGAATTCTCTCTCTCGCTCTCTCTTTGCCCCTCCCCGCTCCTCTCTCTCAAAATAAATACATATTTATGTAAAAATTAAAAAAAAATAAAGGTAAATGATTAAGGAAAATAAATTCAAGTTGTTTTTCATTTTGGGTTTGATATTGGTCTAAAATATTCTCTCAGCAGAGCCTTTGGACAATTTTGAAAAAGAAAATAGGTAATCATTATATTAGCTTTTCCAGTATGTTGTATGTAGACTATCCACACTAGAATAATTAAAGATGCTTATTAAAAATCTAGAATCCAGTGTGTTTCTCTCTTCCTCTCCTCCCTCCCAAATGAACCAAAGTCTCTGTTTGGGGACTGAGAATCTATGTTTTAAATCTCTTTGAGGGCCTCTTACTGATGTTACAAGCCTTTGGAACCCATGGGAAACTACTTAATACTCATTTATCAGTATGGATTCCTTTTCCCATAAGCAACAGAAAACCCAAAATTATTGGCTCATATAATCGAAAATTCAAGACTGATGTCTTGAATCTCCTCCAGACTGATGTTATTCTTACTAAGAAAAGTGGTTAAAAAATATGTGGAGTTAGTAGATTTTGATGTTGTACCTGGCCAGGTTGAATCACCTGTCTAGTCTTTCAGGGACAGATGGATATATCTTCACTGTAGCACATGATACAGAGGATGGTTTTAAGATTATACAATATTTCATCTCTGTCTCTCTCTCATATATTTATATGTGTGTACACACACACACATACACACACACACATATAACAAAGAGACAGAAACACACAAAGAATGACAAAGAGAGAAACTGCAGATTCCTAGGATAATAAATATATAAGATTCCATGCTAAATTATTTCCCTAGAGAAAGGACTGAACGCACATTTCATGCCATATCCTCTTTAGGAGGTCAAAAATGATTTCAGCATTTCCTTAGGAATTCGTTTTGGACTGTGAAGCACTGCCAGTGTCCCAGGTTTAACTGAGAACCTTTTCTTTTGGAACAATATAAATTCCTCAGAGGATGGATTGTTTTGGGGGATTTCTCTGAATATTGTAGAAATGGAGAAAGCTAAGGAAAAAATTGATAACCCATGAAGAAGAAGTGAAAAATGGAAAATAGAACTCTAATATACTATATAACAAAAGATGCATTATCATAATATTTTCTTCTCCACAATCTAATTACAACTCCCAACTGTTTTCCCTGCTAATATCAATACAATCCTTTCTTTGAAACTAAAAATTATTTTGTCAACCAAAGCAATAATAGACCATTTGAGAAAAGAGATCCATGGAATTAGTTTACTTAATCTCAGTTGTTCTAGTTACCAGAACATTTTGGTTTCTCTAGGTGGCCTCCAAGAGACTTCTGGTCAAAATTTCCTTTGTGTTCAAATAGTTCATGGCCACTATTCTTTTGAAATCTGTGTCTATCTTTTATCATTTAAAAACTATATACTTTGTCAATTATATTTAACTATGAAAGCTACCAAGTGTGTCCAGTGAGCAACTCGAAGTCTTAAACTGAAAAATAGCTAAAATATTAAAACAATGGGGTTAATTTTAAATAGTTGATACATATTCTCTCATTTTATAATTCACAATTTGCATAAATGAGTAATAAATGGGTTTATTTTCCACAGACAGACTTCTGAGGCTCTCCTGAAATTTTCGAAGGCTATTAACATAATTCATGCCTTATTATGAAGGCATTAAAGATAAATTTGGCCTGAATTCTGAAATTTTAGACATGACTAAGACCTAGAGTCTTGGCATTAGGGAGTTCAGCTTGGTTGATTAGACAGATAAGCAATCAAACAGTGAAATAACTGTCATGACGGAGGTATATATAGTGTTGCAGGAGTATAACATTAGGGCCATGATGTTCTTCTAGGGCTGGAAGACTGCTCTCCAAGAACTTAATATGAACAAAGAAGAGCATCAGAAATTAAATTATTTTGACAAGGAAAAAAAGGTATTAAACTCAAAGAGAACAGCATGTGCAAGGGCATAGAGAGCTGAGTAACCATGGTTCATTCAGGGAAAAGGGTCTCTGTCTATCTCTGAAGCCCAAAGTTCCAAAGATCCTAGGAGAAAGATGTGACTGGAGAGGGACACAATGGCTAGATTACAAAAAGCCTTGATTACCATGTTGGATTCTCCTGAGATGGAGAAAAGGAGATGAAATACATACATACATACATACATACATACATACATAACAAAGCACATAGCAACACTGCTGACCATTCACTATTACCTGGTATTGTTCTCAATGTTATTTAATCCTCATAGCTTTACTCTGAAAGAAACTGAGACACAAAGGCTAAATGACATTGTCTCATGATTCTCAGCCTGCAAATGTCATGCTTGATATTGAATGCATTACATCACTCCATGGAACTGAAACCATACTGGCCCAATGTACTACAAAGGATTGATTATATTTAGGTCAACGTATTATTATGGTAGATTTGTGAAAGATGTATTGAGAAGTAGGAAACATCAGAGATAAGAATATTGCAAGAATAGAGGCTAGAGATAAGAAGAAATTAAATGGAGGGAGTTGTTTGTGGTTACCATAGAGCAGAATGGATGAATTCTATAAATATGGAAGCCAGGAAATTGGGCAAGAAAATTTGGGAAAAGGCAGATTCTAGAGGACTATCAGAGTTATAGTTTCAGCAACCAGGAGGGAGTGTCAATGGGGGAATAGGCATGCCATTTATTAAAAGTAAAATTCAAAAACAGGAACAATGTTTGAGGAAGGGAACTTTAAGAGTTCAATTTTTGAAATAATGAATTTCACTCATCTGTAGATATCAAGGAAGTTAGGCTAGCAACAGGTTTTTAATGACTGCCTCAACTGCTAAGTGATGTCTTTTACACGAAAGAATGTATGAGTATCTTTCTTTCATCTATTCTCTTTCCAATTCATGTTGTAACCAAAATCAATCTATTATGACCTGTACCTAAATCCCCATGCCTGCCCTTTTCTCAACTTGGCTTATCACAAAAATATATCTTCTCACTTCTATTCTTGAAGGAAGCATGAATCATTCTCAGTGGGAAAAACACAGCATTGGGAGTCTTAAAATATTGGGTTCCTCATCTCTCCCACATCTGTAATTCAATGACCTGCTCCCACTCAAAAAATATTTACAAACATAAGAAGATGCCCTCTTAGTCCTTTTATTTGGAAACTCCAGCTATTTATTTAAAAAGGTTTTGTGGTATTTACTGTATTTCAAAAACTAGATAACAGTAGTATACAAATCTCTTTTTATAATTTTGGTCCCTCCTTAAGAAAAAAAAAATCAGTGTTTCCTCCACCTTAAACAAAATAGTTGCTTTTAAGTTAATTTATCATAAGCCTTGACAAATGCTTTAGGTTTATTTGTAGCTCCTGGTAGCAGTTATTATTTTCTTGCTACAAAACCTGTCCCTATATAGTTTTTTTTTCAGTATATTTCTAAACCACAAATATAATCAACCTTTTCGTTGCAATTTAATAGTCTTTGATAGTGCCACATTCCTATTAAATAAAGTGCAAAATACTTAAGTATGGCATCAAAGTCTTTATAAATTTGCCCCCTATACCTTTCTAATTCTATCTTCCGCTATACTCCGAAATATACTACATGTTGCTTCCTCAGATGTACCACATTCTGTCTCATGCCTTGGTCTTTGCTAAAGTTACTCTGTTGGAATTTTTTTCTCTGGCAACACACACACATTTACCCCATTGGCATTTCATACTCAGCTAACAAGGTCCAATTTAAATGTTAATTGACACTTTCTCTCTGAAGCCTTCCTTGATGCCCTTTAGTAAATTATCCTCTCATATCCCAATATCATTTTGTATATATTTCTAGTATACCTCTTCTCACATTGTGTTTTAACTTAGGTTTTCCCAAACTGGGGTTCCCCTTGTATTCTCAGAGGGTGCCTTTGAATTATTTTTGAAAATGTTTTAAGTTTGTTTTTGTTTCATTAATAATATAAAATATTTTATGTATGTATTTTTAGATCATCTAGTTGAGTATTTGTAACTAAGTACTCTGGTACTATTTAAACGTTGAGGTTTGCATTTACATTTTTAATCATGTGGACATATTGTACTATTTTTATTGTTGTGTGCTAAAGAAAATAACATGGGGAAAACAATTTAAAAATGATTTCTTCCAAGTGAAGGCCTAACAAATGTCTCTACATTGCCATACAAAAAAGCATTCACATATTTAAAGGAAATAAAAGTAATAGAAGAATAGTGTCATTTATAATTTTGCTTTCTTTATAATTGTCCAAAAGTGAAGTACTATTTGTTCAGTCAGGTTTTACTAATGTACATATTTGATTAAAATTATACAAAATTAATTTATGTCAAACTTTTCATTTCTTTTTAATGTAATGGGTTTTAAATTACTGAAGTTTGAGAAATATATATGTATACATATATGTGTTCATATATATGTATGCATATGTGTGTGTTTGTGTATATAATTTTTTTCTTTCCCACTATAATGGAAAAAGTGGTATGAATACAAGACAAAAACTATGTTCATCAAAGTATTTCTATATATGGCACAATCCTAGGAACAGATTAAGGGCCCAAAAACTTAACCTTTTATCCATTAGTAGACATTTGGGTTGCTTCCACCTCTTGCCTATTTTGAATATTATTGCTATGAACACACGTGTGCCAATATCTCTTTAAGATTCTGTTTTCAATTCTGAACACATGCATTTTATGATAAGAGGCAGGTAGAAAATATCTTCATTTGCTGAGAACCAAGAGGGCCACTTAGATGTTAGATCTTCATTCCTTAGATCTTCAAGTTGCTTTTATTTTTGGAGGCACTTTCTGATATCATATTAAAAATGTTAACATACATGTGTGTTTGACATTAAAATGATTTTAAATTAGTGAAGAGGTATTATTTGTTTTGGAAACTATTTGGTTATATGTCACTGCCTTAATTTATAATTGGCAGTGATTCCTCAACAGTCATGGTACACACCAGAAATTCTTATAAAGCAAGACTATCTAATTTGCAAATTGATTTAAATGTTTGGAAACTCTGTTGATATTAAACTTAACAACTAATAGAATTTATATGGTATGTTGTGAACACTGAATTAAACATGCATTGATCTCAAATTCAGTGTTTTTTTTCTTTTCTCTATTGAAGATATATATATATATATAACATATATATATATATATATATATATGTTCTAAACATTTTTTAAGTCACTCAATAAGGTCACAGGCCCTAAAAACCCCGGAATTAATGGATAAAACACACCTGAGGACCAAATATTCCACTTTTAAAACTATATAAAAATTAAGCCCCATGGTTATAGTTTGGTATATAAGAAAATAAATCGAATTAGAGATGGTCCTTTCTGAGTGCTGTGTATCTACAGTGTTACCTTGAGGAATAGAGATATTTTAAAGTTAAAATATGTGCTGGGGTCAGAAAATGAACAGAGAAACTATTTTTTTTTAAATAAATTGAAACCATTCTTCAAGTTAGGAGAATCGGAGTACAGAAAAAAAATGTGCCTGGCTATGGGACTAAAAACTTCATAAAAGCCATTCCAATTTAGAGTAGTTTCACAGACTTTTGTATGCCAAGATTTCACAAGGATCCCTCTTGCCCTTAATTTATTTGCCCTCCAAACCCCAAATTTCATAACTCATTCTTTAGCAAGAGAAGAGGATATCTTTATCTCAAACCAAGAGAAAAACAGGAACACTGTTCTATGGAATTGTAATTAAATATACGTCTTCAGAAGACACTTAACTTTTGAAACACCCTGACTCATGTAGATATTTGTTTAATGTGTCAGGAAAACATGACCTGATCTTCATATCCTGAAAGAATGGCTGTCCAGTAATTAGTGCTATAACTGCTACTTGCTACTGTTCTCAATAGATAACTGTGAGGCCTGTATGTAAACTAAACTCACTTTCAGTGGGAGTCCTTTAAAAACATATAGCAAGCAAACACACCGAAATATTAATTTGCACTCACTTGATGCCACTAGACACTCCAATTATCTCTTGCTGTTTAAGCCAGAAGACTTTTCCAGGCTTAAAACTAGTCTCTGAAGAGATTTAATTCAATATTACTTACCCAAAAGCAGCAAGCATGTTCTTTTTTTGACCTTCAGGTCAATGAGAGTGACCCAACTGAGACCCAATCAAATCTGAATATGTACCCCCCTTAAGAACTATTCACAAGGTTAATTGTGTCTTGCTTCTATTTGCTGAATAAGGAATCAATTAAAGAGAATAGCAAAAGAAGCCATAAATGGCTACATGAACTATGTAGAAGTGAGCCGTATAGAGAAACAGACTTCCCTTTGCCTCTAACCTACATACATCTCTGCACAGAAGGACATAAAGCAATGGCAGAGGCATTCTTGTGCTTCCTATCATTATTGTAATCAATACCTACTCTACTCTTGCATTCAATTATGTCATTTGAGAATTCACAGAGGCCAAAACAGATACCTAAGACAATTTTGTTATTGGTCATATGGAAAAATTTGTTGGACTTAAACGCTATCATGATGCATTAATTTACTCATTTGTAGGGAGACATAATAATAACAGGTCTCGTTGTAACAACCTGGTATGGGGGGTGGGAAGAGGTTTTAGCAAAAATACTACTGTGTATTAACTTCCAAGGTTTATGTGTGGGCAATGAAAAAAAATATATGTGTGTCAAAAGAGCACAATTTATAAAGAAAGATAACAGAAAGAAGAAAGAAAAAACTTTTCTACAGGAAACACAAAATGGGCGGGAGCACCTGAGTCCTTAACATTATACTCAATTATAGAATAATGCAAGAGAGGGAAAATATTCTTTAAACCTTAAAACAATGACTATAAACATTTGCGGGCTTACTATTGCTAAACATCCTAAGAGTTTTGGAAGCATCTTTCCATTCCTCACCACAATCCCTGAGTCTCAGAGAACTTAAACAAAGCAAGGAAAATGACAAGCTTGAATCTGAAATACTGCAGCCAGTTCTTTATATTTAACTGTACCTTCTATCCACCGATTATCAAAGACAAGACATGCAGACATAACAACAATTCAGTGTAAAAACAATGAATATGAAAGCTTGCAGTAACGCGGTAGCTGGTGTGGAGTAGGCACCAGTTGAGGTTTCTGTGGAAGATGAGTACTAGACTTTAGAAAGAGAGTCAGCAGTAAGCCAGAGCCAACTGTTAAGGCCTTAGTCAACTGAATGCCTCTAAGAGTTTGCAGTTAGAGCCAAGTTTCTCCATGCAGTTGATGTGTGTTTATTATCCAGAGTTTCCAGTATTAACAGTTCCTTGGCTCACTCTGGACAAAGCAAATGTGACATTTCACTGAGATGCCTGGGAAGAGATGAGGTTGGAGACTTTTGGCATGAATCTTGGTTTCCTGCATATGGCTACAATAATGAAATGCAGCTTTGATTTTCATATCTAAATGTAACAATAATAGTATTTTAGGGTCAGAAATTGTGTTCACTCATTCTATTATGAGGGCCTTCCTTCACCTCTGTGCTTATCAATTCATCTATCCTTCTTTTAGTCAATGCTTTATGGAGCTGAGCCCTGTAGTGAGGCCCTAAACTTGAGTATAACTTATGTGTTGGCAGAATACTAATAAACCTTAACTTGTTAGTTGTAAACCTCATTCTGATAATCTTATAATTTGAAAACCCTATCAAGAATTCTCCCTAAATCCTTTGCTGTTGATTAGGTCAGACATTTAGTTCCTTCTGAATGTATAAATGCCATGTTCAATCCAATCTTTTCACTAGAAAGACTTGGAGCAGTTTACCCATTTCTGTCAACAATAGGCTCCCCTTTCCTTCCTACTCACTTTCCCTCCCCAGATCCCATTGTGTTTGGATTAAGTGAGACCAAAACATCTGTTCTTCTATTCTGTGGCACCTCTGATTTAGTCTGTCTCACAGTGGTTCTATTGCTTTTCCCATTCAGCAGCTACTACTCACATGCATGTTAAGCTGAGACTTGAACTATCAGGATCAACATTTGAATCAGGATTAGCTATCAAAGGAAGGCAACAATTTACTAGGCCTCATGAGGGGAGTTGGCTTTTCAGAACAATTCTTCCCTCAAAAAAGCTTGACTAACACACTGAGAAGAAAAACAAAGAGGCATAGAGCACGTAAGACATGTTAAATAATGGTGGTAAGCTGTGATCACTACTATGGGAAGGCAGGACAAAAAGAGGCAGTAGTGCAGTGTTAAGTGACAGAGAAAGAAGCAAGAACACACCTGTTCATCACTGTGACACAGTCCCTTGAACTCTGAGCATCCAACTAAAGCTACAGCACTTCCTTTATGGCATAACACGCCTACTTTTAGCTTTTTGCTTTCTTAAATCTCCCGGGTAAGATCTAATGAGGTTTGAAAGATAATTCATTATGTTCTCTGAAAGTGCTCAATGTAAAAATATAGGTTAAATTTACAGAAGGACTTAGTCCAGTAAGTGCTCCTCAAATGTGACATATACCCAAGTTGTATGTATATTACCACATCTTTTGACTGCATACTGCTGAGGCAAGCAAGAGTGAGAGGAGGCTTACAGCTCTTAGTACCAAAACAAAAAAAAAAAAAAACAAAAAAAAAAAAAAAACAAAACAAAACAAAACAAAAACACCTTTTAATGCATGTGCTCTCCCTGGTACAGATGCCCTTCTCATCACAGAGTTGTTTTTGCTAAGTACCAACTGTACATGACTATGGTTGGGGCCAGGCAGAAAGTCCGTAAACTTTACCTTCTTGAGCTTGATTACGAGGCTCTTCAAAAAGGTCCCTCATTTGTTGTCCCTCTTATGAACTATGTGTTCCCAGGAAGTAGTTAGCAGAAAGCAGCTGGTATTAATGGATTCTCTGAAGGACTTTCCTGGAAGCTGGCTTCCTGCTGAGGCAAGTGATTTTCCCAAAGGGAATTGAGCAAAGCCTGAACCTGGCTTCTAAGTTCCTTATTGTATCTGTAAACATGTCTGAATTAAAACAAGTCATATACACCTGGACAGATGGTATGGTGTTGCTTCAGTTCATAAGTAATGGAGCATAATTAAGAGTACACTCTACTGGTTCAGTCTGATGCCCATGAAGTCCTCTTCCAACTCTTGACAAATTTGACAAAGCAGGCATTTCTGATTGTTAATGGATTTCTCTTCTTCTGGGTGATCCGAAGCCATGGAAAGAACTTACTCTAAGTGCAATAAAATAATCATTAGACTGGGGCACCTGGCTTAGTCGGTTAGGCATTCGACTTCAGCTCAGATCATGATCTCATGGTTTGGGAGTTCAAGTCCTGCATCAGGTTCTGTGTTGACAGCTCAGAGCCTGGAGCCTGCTTCAGATTCCGTGTCTCCCTCTCTCTCTACCCCTCCCCCCGCTTTCACTCTCTCTTTAAAAAAAAAAAAAATCATAGACAATTTTTTTCCAGAGGACCAACATAATCTGAGTTTAATTTTTAATACAATCACTATATAGTATATAGTATATAGTATATAGATATAATACTATATCTCATTTGGGGGAAGTGGGTCTCGCTTTCTACTTCTCCCACTGAAATCCTAATTTAAAAAATTTTTTTCAATGTTTATTTATTTTTGGGACAGAGAGAGACAGAGCATGAATGGGTGAGGGGCAGAGAGAGGGAGACACAGAATCAGAAACAGGCTCCAGGCTCCGAGCCATCAGCCCAGAGCCCGACGCGGGGCTCGAACTCACAGACCGCAAGATCGTGACCTGGCTGAAGTCGAACACTTAACCGACTGCGCCACCCAGGCGCCCCTGAAATCCTAATTTAAACTAACATCATCTGATGCTTAGATCACTCCATGATTCTAATTCTTCCATCTCAATAGCCATATTGACTTTTTTCTCAGCATTTGATCATGAAAGTTTGCAAATATATAGAAAAGGTGAAGACACTGTATGGTAAAAACCTATATACTCACCACCTAGGTTCTATAATTAATATTCATTCTGACTGAAAATCTGTAAGTTAGGTCATTCGCACTATTCCCCAAATAAACACATTCGTACTGTACTCAGAATAACATCGAAAATCTTTGCCATAGTTTACCAGGTCCAGCCTGATCTCATTCACAACTTCTGTATGACCTCATTTTTTACCCCTCCTCTCTTCTATTATTGATATCCAGGGACAGTGCCATTCTTG
Source organism: Lynx rufus (assembly GCF_022079265.1). Taxonomy (NCBI): domain Eukaryota; kingdom Metazoa; phylum Chordata; class Mammalia; order Carnivora; family Felidae; genus Lynx; species Lynx rufus. Next base: position 182,398,549 of record NW_025814823.1, read on the forward strand.
TTCAAATATAACAAGTTTTTCCCTGACTCAGGGCCTTTACTTTTGCTCTTCTATTAGACCTACCCCTGACCATCTCCTTCTCTTCCTTCTGGTCTCAGCTTAAACATACTTTTTCAGAGACCCTTTCCTTGACCTTCCCATGTGAAGCAATTTCTGGTCCCCAGTTACTCTCTACCACAGTACCATACTTGATTGCATTTACAGGCCATTCTCTGAAATTCCCTTACATGTTTTTGTGTTCATTTCCTCTGTATTTCATTTCATTAAAATGTTAGTGCTTTTTTGAAAGCAAAGACCTTGTCTATATTATTCATATCCAAATCTCAGTGGCTTGAGTAGTACCTACTTCATAGAAGTTGAATAAATATGTGCTGAGTATATTTATGAGTATCATGAAAAGGCAATCTTTATTTTTCACAGCTAAGTATATGTAATCTACTATATTGTGTAAAACAAACAAAATATGAACAGAAAAATCCTAAGACCACTTAGAACTCAGAGCCACTCAAGTAGTAACTCTCTTCAGCAGATCATGGGGGCACTTCCTAAGCTAGATCAAAAGGGTCACCAGTTAAATCAAGATGATTCATTGAAAATGTGGCACCCTAATCAGTGAGGACATATTTGCAACTAGGACACTTAATAATGCTAAGGGAGGAGCTAGACATACAGATAGGAAGGTACTTAACTTTTCTTTATTGCAAGAACTAAAAAAAAACCCCAAAACCCCCCAAAAAACCCATGAAATATGCAGATGCTGAATTGGTAGCATTGCATTTTCTATAATATATTTCTAACCTATTGCAACTATTTTGAATATATCCTTTTACATTCAATATGACATTTCTTCTAAATATTTTGGAGTTTTTTTTTTTTTTTTTTTTTTTTTTATTCTTCATAACCTTCTTCCTAGCACCATGGAAAGCTTCAGGATAAAAAGAGAACTGTGGTGATTTTCCTACTAATTAGTTGCTCTTATTAAAAAGAGCAAGATAATTGATTTTAGGATGCACTACCCCTTATTAAGACCTAATTAAGCTGTATATCAAAGACTAATTAAATGGCATTATTCCATCTCACTGATGAGTCTTGATGCTTGGTGAATAGATTTGGGTGGTAGATGAATACTCTTGGAATAGATTTCACAGCCAGACAGATAAATATAGACTAAGAGGCTGAGTAAAGGGAATTTTCGATTATCTAAACCTAACACACTTATTGGTATTTCTTCAGCCTGACAGTTTGAAATGCACAAAATGAAACATTTAAATACAAACTCAGCACTGTGGTAGGATGGAGAACAATGAAAGGGCTTCTTCAGAAAACTGAAAATTTAAATATGACATTAATTCTTCCAGTGAAATCGTGGACTGGGGAACTGGAGGCATTTGATTTTTTTTTTTTTTAACTCTTTTGATGAGTTAGGCTACTCAGTCTTGATGAACCTCAGACAAGAGCTCAGTTACACTAGAAAAGACTATCTGAAAGCCTGATATCACTTTTAAAGTTGCCAATCACCATCTTTGCTAAGTTATTCTCTGAATCTCAGGGAGAGGAAATGAGGAGTAGTAAGAGAATATGATCATCATAAGGAATTTGAATACAGTAGGAGCCCAGATATTGATGAAATTGTGGTCCAGCCAAAGAGAAACTGCCATTAAAAAATATTTGGAGAGTAAGAGCTATTAATAAGAGAAATGTTTTTCAAAATTTTATTCTACACCAGAAATGAATGTTTTCAACAGCAAATCCATCTCTGCTAAATCAATATTTTACTTGACAAAGAAGATCATATACCAAACATTTCAACTGTTATGTAAATCCATTCATTGCTTTAATCCCATCAAGCTAACCTTGTACTGCCAAGGCTGTTTCTTCAAGGCAGTGTCATTGTGACAACAGAAACTCATCATTCCATTTAATCTATCAGGTCACAACCTCCTTGGATTATGGTGGGTAGTCTCTCAAATTCTTTGGTGCTTCATAATGCAAAAGCTTTTGAATAAATCACAAGATATTTGCAGAAAGTAATGATTTCACTATACAGCTGTGCTATATTTGATTATCTTTAATAGTTACCTTCACTAGCAGTATAATAATTTGCAAACAATAACATCAGTCATATGTCACTTTTGCACTCATTACTGGCCAAGGTATAACCCCCAGGACCAATAATCTATACTACCGAACATCTAAATTAAATGTCATTCTGTGCTAAGTGCAGGTTATTCAATTGAAACTGAACTTTTGCTACTATAACATGTATTTTGAATTATCTGAAGGACATCTACCCTTGAACTCTTTTTGCATTAATACACACAGAAGTGGAAATAGCTGCAACATCACTAAGAAAGCTGTGCAAATAGAGAACTGAAATCTCGATTACAGGAAAATGAGTAAACAATTTATTTTTAGCTATCTTTACAGAACTCATGGACAGGAGATAAAGGGTTTGACTCAAGTACTTCAAGGTTGTCATTCTAGGTACTTTGTTAGATTTAATAGAGTTTATAGTGTTTAGATTACCTTCTAGATGGAGCTTCACTTTCTTTTTCACTTCATATAAAATTATGGATTTTAACATAATTTTGATAATTATACACTGCACATGAATGCTGAAAAACAATCAATTAATGACAACTATAATTTTTTCTTTTGTTTTACATTCCATGCTTATTTTTCTAATAGAGTTGGAACGTGAAGGAAGAATGAAGATGGGGGAGGGTTAATTTATCTCTTGGGCTTTGTGTCTCACTGAGAACAAATCTTTCATGAGCCCAAATTATGAATCCATAAATCCATAAATCTAATCAACAACATTAATAAAAGAGTAATGAGACACATTCATTAAGTTCTTTGAGATCTTTACAAGAACAATACTATCGATATTAAGGAAGAAATATCAAAGGATCATGGAAGACAATGGCCTAGACAGAAATTTTAAGGCAATAAAGAAATAGAGGGTACTTTATGACAACTGTGGACAGCCAGTCCTCTGACAATCGGTTCACAATCATTAAACTGAATCCTCATCTAACTGCCCAGGAAATGATTCTTGTAGGTTAACCTTGAATCTGAGTTCATTTGGAAACAGAAAGTCTCAAGATACTAAGGAAGAACATTTCTTTGCACAGCCCACAATACCTATACCTCAATGTTAGAAACAGAGAAACCCTTTTCATAGATGTATATTAGAAAATGAGACAGAGGGGCGCCTGGGTGGCGCAGTCGGTTAAGCGTCCGACTTCAGCCAGGTCACGATCTCGCGGTCAGGGAGTTCGAGCCCCGCGTCAGGCTCTGGGCTGATGGCTCAGAGCCTGGAGCCTGTTTCCGATTCTGTGTCTCCCTCTCTCTCTGCCCCTCCCCCGTTCATGCTCTGTCTCTCTCTGTCCCAAAAAAATAAATAAACGTTGAAAAAAAAAAATTAAAAAAAAAAAAAAAAAAAAAAAAAAGAAAATGAGACAGAGGCTTTAAAATTTTTGACCTAGGCTTTAAAGTACGATGGTATTCAAGTGAATTAACAATGGATAGTGTGTTGCAATAAAATTAGCTAATCAAAATATGCTTTCGTTTAGGAGAATTGACATTCATTTATGAGCAATTTGGAAAGTCTGCAGGTCCAAATAACAATCAAAGTGTAATGTGTATGATCTCCTCATTGCCACTGGCTTCTGCTTGGTGGCAGAGACAGATGAGAGCAGGGTTTGTGCTTGATTTGGGGGTTTTCACAGCTTGTGCCAAACCAAATGTGAACTCAGCAAATGAAAAGACTCACAAGCCTTATCAACGGTAATCTGAATGGGTGCTCTCTCACTCCATCCCTGAGACTTGAAGGGACTTGAGGCGAGTAATAAAACTATAAAAAATATAAGATATGATATTAGAAGTGTACTTTAATTTCTTTATTTTAATTGCTGAGTAGAATTATATTATTTCTTTAAAATATGTGAGAATCCTATTTCAGATCCAGGCTCCTTTATAAGTTCTTCTTTAATCTTTTCCTTTCTTCTCTTTTTAATTACTTGTCTTATTTCTCTTTATTATTGAGCTATGAAGTTGAGTTTTAGAAAACTGGAAAAGAAACATTGTCCTTCAGCATACATAATAATACTAAAACTTCTTCAAAATATAAACTTTTACCTTTGTTTTCAAAATTCTCTAACAGTTTTCCCCCCACTTCCTATCTGGTATTACATTGGTCTTTTATTTAGGTATACATAGTATCTTCCATCATGACTGCTAATCTCAAGGCATTTATGGTCTTTGTTTCTTAATGCAAAGATGCATTAATAATGAGATAATAGTCAATAATGATTAATTGAATGGATGAAAAAATTACAACAGTCAGTAATGAATAGCAAAAAATGATTTCTAAAGCTGTTTAGCATTGTTTATGGTTGGAGTAATCATTTCCTTACTTTTGGGAATATGAGAAGCATTGTAAATTTATCCTATAGCCAGTGATTTTGAAATTTTTTGGATGTGACCCATTGCAAATGCATTTTGCATTATGACCCACTATCTACACAGACATACACATATCTAAACAATAAGCCTGTACATGTAAAAACACACATGTTATTAAAGCAATATGACAGGAAAAATTCTGAAATGACTTCCAATGAGTCATGGTCTTATGTAATCCCCTGCCCTCAGTAGGGGCAATACCTGTGGATAAGATGCTACTCCTTGATTAGGTTCCAGTATATGAAAAGGTAAAACCATTTCTCAGCTGTACTACAAGTGTCTTGTCCCTAATCAGCTGAATTTAAGTTAATCAGAAGGGAGATTATGCTGGGTGAGCCTGACTTAATCAGATGATTGCTTTAAAAGAGGGTCAACAAGTCAGAGACTTGGGAAAGTAGAGGATGTTGGAACATAAAAGGTTCTGGTAATAATTCCAGCATGAGATGGGAAAATTTCTCCCACACCACCAAACAATTGTCTGGACACTAGCTACCTGCCCCACAATTTAACTCAATTCTCACACTGTCTACCTGGAGATAGCATCAGATTCCACAGGTTAAGGGTTTAGTCCTACAAGACTGCCTCCCTACCCTGTCCTCACACACACTTCAGATGCAAACTGGAAACCCAGTTATCACTTGTGCTTCTGACTAACCCGCTAGAAACTGGAGACTCCCGCAATCCCCTCTGTGGGTTGCAGATACCGGTCACAACTCCAAGATGTTACCTGTATTTCTGACTGACTGGCTTTAAAGGTGAGTTTCCCACAATCCTTTCCTTGGGTTTAATTAATTTGCTAGAGCTGTTCATAGAACTCAAAAAACTTGTTTTTTCACTAATTATCAGTTACCATAAAAAGATATAATTCAGAAATAGACCAGATGCACAGGGCAATGTATAGGGAAAGGGTGCAGAGCTTCCATAACCCTTTGCAGGTATACCATACCACTCCTTGAGAATCTCAACATATTCACCAACCCAGAAGATCCCTGAACCAAGACCTTTGGGGTTTTATAGGGGCTTCATTACACAGACATGATTGATAAATGATTGGCAAGTGGCAACTGATTCAACCTCTAACCTCTCTTTCATCCTCAGGGGTCAGGCAGTTCTAACTGCCCAAGGCTGAAAGTTCTAACTTGGTTCTACTGGCAACCAGCCCCCATTCTTAGGTGCAGTCCAAAAACTCATCGATTAACATAACAAAAACTACCTGTGTGTTCTCATCACTTAGGAAATTCCAAGAGTTTCAGGAACTCTACCAGAAATCAGACAGAGACCACATATGTATTTCTTATTACAAATCACAATATCACAAAAAAGAATCTTGAGACTAATATAAGACCCAGTCCCCACACACAGTCACAGCAGCCTGTGAGACCCTGAGCAGAGGTTCCAGCTAACCTGCACCCCAATACCCAATCTGCTGTGATAAAATAAATTAATGTTGTTTTAAGCTGCTAAATTTGTAATTTGTTATGCAGCAGTAGAAAACTCATACAATCCAACGTCAGGTTTCTTTGTCTGAAATGGTGGTTACAGTCAACTAAATTGATAGCATATAAAGCAAATATGAGCCACAACCCACATTTTGAAAATTACAGCTGTATCTTTTTTTTTCAATATATGAAATTTATTGTCAAATTGGTTTCCATACAACACCCAGTGCTCATCCCAAAAGGTGCCCTCCTCAATACCCATCACCCACCCTCCCCTCCCTCTCACCCCCAATCAACCCTCAGTTTGTTCTCAGTTTTTAAGAGTCTCTTATGTTTTGGCTCTCTCCCACTCTAACCTCTTTTTTTTTTTTTCTTCCCCTCCCCCACGGGTTTCTGTTAAGTTTCTGAGGATCCACATAAGAGTGAAACCATATGGTATCTGTCTTTCTCTGTATGGCTTATTTCACTTAGCATCACACTCTCCAGTTCCACCCACGTTGCTACAAAGGGCCATATTTTGTTCTTTCTCATTGCCACGTAGTACCCCATTGTGTATATAAACCACAATTTCTTTCTCCATTCATCAGTTGATGGACATTTAGGCTCTTTCCATAATTTGGCTATTGTTGAGAGTGCTGCTATAAACATTGGGGTACAAGTGCCCCTATGCATCAGGACTCCTGTATCCCTTGGGTAAATTCCTAGCAGTGCTACTGCTGGGTCATAGGGTAGGTCTATTTTTAATTTTCTGAGGAACCTCCACACTGTTTTCCAGAGTGGCTGCACCAGTTTGCATTCCCACCAACAGTGCAAGAGGGTTCCCGTTTCTCCACATCCTCGCCAGCATCTATAGTCTCCTGATTTGTTCATTTTGGCCACTCTGACTGGCGTGAGGTGATATCTGAGTGTGGTTTTGATTTGTATTTCCCTGATGAGGAGGGACATTGAGCATCTTTTCATGTGCCTGTTGGCCATCCGGATGTCTTCTTTAGAGAAGTGTCTATTCATGTTTTCTGCCCATTTCTTCACTGGGTTATTTGTTTTTCGGGTGTGGAGTTTGGTGAGCTCGAGCTCTTTATAGATATTGGATACTAGCCCTTTGTCCGATATGTCATTTGCAAATATCTTTTCCCATTCCGTTGGTTGCCTTTTAGTTTTGTTGGTTGTTTCCTTTGCTGTGCAGAAGCTTTTTATCTTCATAAGGTCCCAGCAATTCATTTTTGCTTTTAATTCCCTTGCCTTTGGGGATGTGTCGAGTAAGAGATTGCTACGGCTGAGGTCAGAGAGGTCTTTTCCTGCTTTCTCCTCTAGGGTTTTGATGGTTTCCTGTCTCACATTCAGGTCCTTTATCCATTTTGAGTTTATTTTTCCGAATGGTGGGAGAAAGTGGTCTAGTTTCAACCTTCTGCATGTTGCTGTCCAGTTCTCCCAGCACCATTTGTTAAAGAGACTGTCTTTTCCATTGGATGTTCTTTCCTGCTTTGTCAAAGATGAGTTGGCCATACGTTTGTGGGTCTAGTTCTGGGGTTTCTATTCTATTCCATTGGTCTATGTGTCTGTTTTTGTGCCAATACCATGCTGTCTTGATGATGACAGCTTTGTAGTAGAGGCTGAAGTCTGGGATTGTGATGCCTCCTGCTTTGGCCTTCTTCTTCAAAATTCCTTTGGCTATTCGGGGCCTTTTGTGGTTCCATAGGAATTTTAGGATTGCTTGTTCTAGTTTCCAGAAGAATGCTGGTGCAATTTTGATTGGGATTGCATTGAATGTGTAGATAGCTTTGGGTAGTATTGACATTTTGACAATATTTATTTTTCCAATCCATGAGCAGGGAATGTCTTTCCATTTCTTTATATCTTCTTCAATTTCCTTCATAAGCTTTCTATAGTTTTCAGCATACAGATCCTTTACATCTTTGGTTAGATTTATTCCTAGGTATTTTATACTTCTTGGTGCAATTGTGAATGGGATCAGTTTCTTTATTTGTCTTTCTGTTGCTTCACTGTTAGTGTGTAAGAATGCAACTGATTTCTGTACATTGATTTTGTATCCTGCAACTTTGCTGAATTCATGTATCAGTTCTAGCAGACTTTTGGTGGAGTCTATCGGATTTTCCATGTATAATATCATGTCATCTGCAAAAAGTGAAAGCTTGACTTCATCTTTGCCAATTTTGACGCCTTTGATTTCCTTTTGTTGTCTAATTGCTGATGCTAGAACTTCCAACACTATGTTAAACAACAGCGGTGAGAGTGGGCATCCCTGTCGTGTTCCTGATCTCAGGGATAAAGCTCTCAGTTTTTCCCCATTGAGGATGATGTTAGCTGAAAATTATAGCTATATCTTAAAACCATCTTTTTCATGACACCAAAATATTTATCAGTAGAAGTTCTTTCTTTTGAGTTAAAGAATTTGATGTTCACAAACTCTTAAACATCAAAAGCCATTATCAGGCTTTGGATCACAGTAGTGAACACAATATATATATGGATTCTGACCCCTAAGAACCTAGTCTAAGGGCTGGAGAGAGATATAAAAACAAATGAACAAAACCAAACATACACTTAGACTCAGTAACTATTTAAGCACTATTTCCACTAATAAACATGTATTTACTTGGGAGAATCATGAGAGATAAGAATGAACGTTATGTAATCCATACTTTGAAGGGTTGCACAATATCTAGTAGGAAACATACAATCCATAAATAAGTAAGTATTCCATGATAATTCCATTCTTAGCATACAGAGAACAAAAGATATGGCGTGGAGTGGCAAATTCTACCCAGGAACACCAGGAAGGTCGTCAGAAAAGATGTGACATTTTATGTGGCACCTGTGGGTGGGAGGGCCTGCAGAACATCTCCAGTGTGAAAGCACTTTCCATGTACCATGTGAAACTATTTTAGAAGATCATGCTAAAAAATTTGGGCTTTGAGGCAATTCAAATCATTCAAGTTTTTTTGTCTGTTTGTTTAAATGGGATTTGAACATAAAATTATATCCCTGAAAACCAAATTAAGTTATATGAAGTTGGCACTACCAGCACAGACAGAATATACATCAGTGATAAGTCCATCAAATTGTGCAGGGGCAGATAAAGGAATAGAGGGTGAATTAGTACAGATATTTTGGGTGTTTTGGTTATTCTCTAAGGGGGGCCTGAAATAGAAAATATTAACTAATGAAATGTATTGAAATGATAATTATCTGGGTAGGAAGAGTCCAAGCAAGGCTTTAGGAATTGTCCTAAGTCAAGCACTAACACTCAACTTTATAAAACATGCTGCTCTGAAGCCCAATCTGGATGGTTCCATTACTGTTAAGAATAACACCCTTCTCCTATACACTACTATTTATCACTTAGTAAATGTCTCTGAATGAAGAATAACCACAGAAACAAGGCCAAAATAATTATCACAATTTATGCTGTGTTTATGGTGTCTGTTTCTTAGGTCTTTTTTTACACCCTATTTATCCTTGTTTAAAACACAGTTCTAACCAGCTTTTTTATTCCCTTTGCTAACCTAGAGAATGTTAGAAGCACTGCACTGTGCCTTTCAAACAATGCCACTATCAGTTTTCAAAGGCTTTACATTTTATTCTGTAAGAAAGAATAAAACATCTTTGATGTGGGGAGAAATTAACTTTATCTGTGCTCCAGAGAAAAATTCTTAAATGAAAAAAAATCAATGTTTCTTCTGGAATTAATTTAATGACTGATTTCCAATACATAGAAAAAAATATTAACTAGTTCTGTATGTGGCTAAGAGTATGGTTTTCTGGTAGTACTCCACTCCTTTGCAACAGAAAATAGGGTTTCATAAAAAACTGTAATCATAATCACTTTTAGCAATCATAATTGATATTACCAGTATGTTTTCTTCAGGTTTTAATAGAGTTTACAGGAGTTTTCATTTTCATTGTATTCTTTTTTTTTAAAGGGACTATTTTTTTAGAGAAGGGGGAAGAACACCATTTCAGAAAGAATCACTGTGTAAATAAGTCACATCCTAAAAATAACCCTGTTAAAAGCCTAACTTAGGCTCCTGTTTGTCCTCTGTAGATCAAAGGCAGTTCTAAAAAAAGAACAGCTTCCAAGTATAATGATTGCTAACATTCAAACATGTTAGAAACCATGGACAGCTGAATTAGACCTCTAACATCCCAATGTTCAAAATTTTGACCTCTATCAAGAGATGTATAGCTAAGCCTGAAATTTGCTTTTAAAATAATCCCCCATTGCTCATGGCCTGAGGATCATGATTCATTTGATTTTTTTTAGCAGATTTTCACTATTAAGAAATGCAAATATTGACTATGAAGAAATGAAAGCATTAATATCATTTAAATTTGCACAGTGTTCTGGCCATATGAAATTACTCATTCAGACCATCTTATTCTATGCCACCATATTATTTTCATAATAAATGTTAAAATTTCTGTATCTCATTCTGAATCCAAATAAATGTAGGCTGTGTAAAAATGGTCACAGAACCCACAGAACCTTCTTCATCTTCTTCTCCCCCACCCCCCGCTTTTTTTAGCATAAGTTCATGGACCAAGGCAAAACAGGATACCTCTGGACCCAGAGACTTAATTATAACTCAATGAGAAGCTAGTGTAATCTTGTTTTAGTGAAAGAAAATATAAGAACTTTAGCTCATAAGAGGTGTTTTGTATACCTCAATTAAGTCTGTTTTCATCATTTAAATTATTTATAACATTTATTCATTTACCAAGCACCCAAATTTACCAAGCACACAAAGGTTAGGTGAAAACAAACAAAAAAATTCAAAGAAAAACTTGAGAAGTGGGCAGGTCTCTCCAAGAGAATTTATAGTCTGCCCTTATTTTACTTTTATACCAATGGATTACTTTTATGCCAATGATAATGTGTGAATTCTTTACAATGATGAGGTTCAAACTGAATTAATTATTTCACTTTATGGTTGCTTTAATTTTTGCTACAGTATTTCTGACAAATGTATTTTTTTTTTCCTTTTGGAAAATTTACTTTAAGAGAGTCGGCAAAAATCATGCCCCATGTGTCTGTATCATGTTAGTCCTGCCCTCATTTGCACTTATGGGTCTACTATTCAGATTAGATATCAGGTAAAGTATGTATGAATTTGTCCAGTAATTAAATTTCTCTGTGCCATAATTCTCTCATCTATGAAATGAGGACTCTGTTATTTACTTAAGATCACTGTTTGGAGAATGAAGCAGAACAGTGTTTGTACTGCATTGAATACAGAATCTGGCACATAGTAAGTTCTTTATAAATATTGCTCATTAGTGGTAGTACTTTTTATGATAATAAGACACCTGGCCTCAAGTAGCTCACACTAAGGAAACCAGACATGCAGGTATTGAAGTGGCAGCACTCATACATTTAATGAAAATGAATCCAAACATCTAACAAAGGGAAAAAAAAAAGTATATCTTTTATCTTTTTTTGATTCCATAACCTCCCCAACTTTCTCCTTTAAATTAGATTTTATTCTCTATTTTCTCATAAAAGAAAGTCATAAGTGAAATATAAATAATAACAAGAGAAGTTAATTTTTTACTTTAAAACTATCAAGGACTTTTGCCTAAGTGACTTAAATACACTCCTTTCCCATATGACTTACTTTTCACTCTTCCAGTTAAAAGAGCATATTCTTCTACCCCTAGCAATGGGTCCAGCCATGAGATAAGCTATGGCCAACAGAACGAGGCAGAAATGGCAGTGTGATGGTTCTAAGCCTAATGCCTTAAGAGGCTCCTTTGTTCTATTTGCCCTTTTATGGTTCTGGAAAACCCATGAGAAGACCACGCTTAGGCTTCTGGTCTTAAGAGAAGGATGAGAGAGACACATGGAGTCGAGTCACCACACCTGAGTCAGTGTAGCTTAGAACAGTCAATGATCATCCAACCTAACCTTAAGGTTTATGCTTGTTTGATTTGTAGTTTCAAAGTAGAAAAGCCGACTAATACAAACAGTTTCAACCTGTTGGGGTATTAATTTTTAGTTTTTAAAATAACTTTTTATTTTTTCAGATCACTGCCTCTAACCATACTGCCCAATGCCCTCTTCCCATTATCCCATTGCATTTCAGGTATCTTGGGTAAATTACATAATTGTTCTTTTTAGTTGTATACTAAAAAGTAAATAACAAAATAGTGTGGTACTGGCATAAAGACTGATATGTAGACCAGTGGAATAGAATTGAGAGCTCAGAAATAAATCCTCACATTTATGGTTACCTGATTTTCAACAAGGGTGCCAAGACCATTCAATAGGGAAAAGATAGTCTTTCAACAAACAATGTTGGGAAGCTGCATATACATAAGCAAAAATATAAAGTTGGATCTTTATCTTATACCATATACAAATATTAACTAAAAATGGATGAAAGGCCTAAATATAAAAGCAAACTATTAATATCTTAGAAACCTAAGGGGAAAATTTCATGACACTAGATTTGCAAATGGTTTCATGGGTAGGATACCAACAGCATAAGCAACAACAACAACAAAATTTAGGCAAATTGGATTTCATCAAAATTAAAGACTTTTGTGTAGAAAAGGACACTATCAGCAAAATGAAAAGACAATCCACAGAATGGTAGAAAATGTTGCAAATCATATATCCAAAAAGGGATTAAAATCCAGACTACATGAAGAAGTCTTGGAACTTAACAACAAAAAAATCAAATTAAAAAAAAAAAGGGCAAAGTACTTAAATGGCCACTTCCCTAAAGAAGATACAGAAATAGCTAATGAACACACAAAAAGATGGTCAACATCATTGATCAGTAGGAAAATGCAAGTCAAAACCACAATGAGATATCAATTTAGACCCACTGCGATGGCTACTGTCAAAACACAAACAAAAACAAACAAAAACAGCACACACACACACACACACACACACACACGCATGCATGTACACGCAGAATATAGTAAGTGTTGACAAGAACGTGAAGAAGTTGGAACTCATCCTGTACTTTGGTGTTGGGAATGTAAAATAGAGCAGCCTCTGTGGAAAACAGTATTTTTGAAATGCTTTGAAATTCTTCAAAGCAATTCTTAAAACAATTTAAATAAAATTACTTTATAATCCAGCAATTCCACTTTGAGGTATGGACTGAAAAGAACTGAAATTAGGGACCCAATCAGATATTTATACATCCATGTTTACAGTAGCATTAAACACAATAGCCAAAATGTGGAAACAATTCAAGTATCCATAAACAGATGACTGGATAAACACAATGTGGTACACACACACACACACACACAGACACAGAAACATGGAATATTATTCAAAAGAAAGGAAATTCTGACCCATGCTACAACATGTATTAACCTCGAAGACATAGCGCTCAGTGAAATAAGCCAGACATAAAGGGACAAATACTGTTTGATTGCACTTACATGAGGAACTTAGTCAAATTCATAGGGACAGAAAATAGATGAGGGTAATGAGTAGTTAGTATTTAATGAGCACACAGTTTGTTTGGAAAGATGAGAAAGTTCTGGAGATGGCTGGTGGTGGTGACTGCACAACAATGGAAATCTATTCACGGCCATTGAACTATGCACTTTAAAATGGTTAAAATGGTAAATTTCTTGTTATGTATATTTTATGCATATTTCAGTACAACAAAATAAACACCTTAAAGTTCACAGGCTTATTTCAGACCAGTTTATATCTGTGGTATCATCCAGTTGAACCCTGATCTCCTTCTCTCTGTCACCAAGCAAACCTCAAACTTAGCGTCCTGAAGCAGGGTCAGGTTGGAAGAAGAAGGCAAATTGTGTTTGTTGTGGGTTGTGTATTTTTGCTTTTGCCCTCCTCCTATCCTCTTCTATTTCTAGCTGCACAGGGTTAAAGTTAAGAAGGGAGGAAAGAGATATCAGGGTGGATTTTACTGGACTAAGCCAGTTGAATCAGGTAGGGAGATGTTTCATATCCTATTCTGGTTTGTTCTCCTATGACTGCTGTTGGTAGCCCTTACTAGTACATGGTTTTCACACTTGGTGTGCTCTCCCAGATCTCGCTCGCTCCTCTTGGCGCTGCTCCCGTTGCAGCCCTGTGGCAAGACTGCTGATTCTATAACTCAGCAAGTATTCATGCAGGGAGCAAGATGACAATCTTTCTTTTATGTTATCTGTAATTTATTTTAAAATACTTCAGTAGAGACAGTGGGATATAATGGCCTCTGCACTGAATTAACTCTCTTGGAAACATTAGTTTACATTTGATCTCCTCTAATCAGAAATGCATAGTCCAGTGGAGGCTAGATAGCATTTGAAAATTTCAATCAGAGATCTACAGGTGGCTAAGACACATATTTTAAATATTCCAGTCTAAATCTTCACTAAAGGATTTGTTAACTGGAATTAACTGTATAAAAATATATTTTTCACTAATGAAAAGAGTAAAGTTTAAAATATATGGGTGGCTAAATGTCTGCCCTTGCCTAAACAGGGTAAAAAAGAAAGAATCTGGTCAAACTCCTAGCTAATACATTTAGAGAAATATATTTAGTCCATGACACCTTACATTCTCTCTTGCCCTTCTCTCCATTTCAAACTTACTGAAAGTTTCTGTTACTTGATTCAAGTAGAAAATAAGGCAATCCTGCCATCAGAATGTTGTTGCAAACTTTCATGCAGCCAACTTATCAAAGTACCTAATAGCCAGAGTGGGGATTCTTCCAGTTAACAGAAGAGGTGGAATCGCTGTCTTTGTATCTGCTTGCTATAGAATGTCTGCATCAGTTGCTAAATTTGTTCAAGGTGCAAAGTAGGTGTTCAGTAATGTCTGTGAAATAAATAAATTGCATAAGAGCCTAAAAAAACAAACAAACAAACTATTGTTTACAAAAGACAAAATAAGGCTGGATTGGGGATTGAGCAATCAAGAAAATTTACAAAGTGGGAATCTAATACAAAGGGGAAAAAAACGGCTATAGAAAGTTAGCTGAATAAGGAGATAGAGACATGAACAGTTCCATTGTTGCTTATGTCAGTTGTAATGGTTAAAGGGCTCATCTACTATTCTCCAGATTCTTAACCTCTTCTTGAAGTTGGGAATAAATGCACCCTCTTGTAGCACATTCCAGGGGACACCAAGTTAAGTATCTCCCTTGAGCCCAATTACACCCTCTTCCAAATAGGAGTCCTGTTACTCTCATGAAGTCAGAGAATCTCAGAGGAGTAGCAGCTGCAGCAGCAGCTGTAATGCTGAATAGAACCTTAAGTAAATAGCCTAGAAGGCCAGTGAACAATGAATTATAATAAACCAACTATAATTAGTAATAAAAGCCTTAAAATAACTGTACTCATGAGATAGTATTGGACATATCCTTGCTGTGTTCAGGAAATAATAAAATCGTTTTTTCACCAATGTAACTACAATGGTAATTAAAACCTGATTTAGGATCAAAGACAACATCAAGGTTATAAATGTAAGTAGCTGGCTCTGAGAGTATAAGTATTTTCCTCATTTCACGTCTTCAGTGCTTTTTAAAAAGTAGGGAGTCTCCAAAAGGAGACTTTTTTTTTAAAGTGAGTAAAATCAGCTGATAAGTGAAGCAAATCATTCCGCCAATACAAAAAGATGTTTTATGCTTACAACAGTTGGGAGAGAGAAGACGCAGGCAGCCTGAGAAAGAAAATGGCTGTTCACACTGGATTTGCTAAGTGGATAGAGAAAATTTTAATTGCCAATCTCCATAACATAAGATGTGAAAGACATCTGGAACAGGAAGTGAATAATGCAGGTGAAAGTAGTTGGATGATGCTAAATGAAAGAGGTGATGATGGGGAGCCCGGGTGGCTCAGTCGATTGAGCGTCCGACTTCGGCTCAGGTCATGAACTCATGGCTCGTGAGTTCGAGCCCTGTGTTGGGCTCTGTGCTGACAGCTTAGAGCCTGGAGCCTTCTGTGTCTCCCTCTCTCTCTGCCCCTAACCCACTTGCATTCTGTCTCTGTCTCTCTCAAAAATAAATAAACATTAAAAAAAAAAAAGTTTTGAAAGAGATGATGTTGGTTAGGCCCAGAAAGTTTCTACTTGTTGCCATGTGATAAAATATCTATTTATTGTTGTAGTTTTCCCAGTTTCATAATTATTTACTGTTGTGCTTTAAAAAAAAAAAAACTTTAATGTCTATTGATTTTTGAGAGAGACAGAGTGTGAGCAGAGGAGGGACAGAGAGAGAGGGAGACACAGAATCCGAAGCAGTCTCCAGACTGTGAGCTGTCAGCACAGAGCTCGATGTGGGGCTCGAACCCACAAACCACAAGATCATGACTTGTGCTGCAGTCAGACACTTAACTGACTGAGCCACCCAGTCGCCTCAACTGTTGTGCATTTTAAAATTGCTTACTTGATAAAATCATCATCTTGAGAGACAAGCACAAAGCCACAGCAGTGAGAATGTAACAAAATCATTAAAGGAAATGTTAAAAAAAATTATGTCTTATTAGATTTAGTGCTTTGGAATTAGCATCATATTATATCAACAGGGAACTTCTAAGAAAACCACAGTGTAATCCCATGTAATTGGTATTGAGAATAGCAAGCAAAACAAAGACAGACTTGTCCTCATGGAGTTCACAGTCCAGCTGGAGAGACAGACATGAATCCACTAATGACATTAATCCATTACAATGACAATAGTGCTAAGTGCTAAAAAGTGAATTCTAGAGAGCTACCAGAAGTGCAGGGCAGAAGAATTAGCCCGGTCTGGGGAGGGTAGAGAGATAGTCAGAGGATGAAGCTGTGAAGAAGAGCCAGTGGCTGCAACATGAAGGATGGACCACCAGTTAAAGGAGCCACCAGGAGAGAGCAGAAGGGGAGAGGGGTGGAGGTGGGGAAGCAGAGTGATTTGTCTATGTAAAAAAGTCCTATGGCTAAAGGTGGGATAGCGCCTAAGAGAGACTTACAGAAAGCCATTTTTCCCCACAAGAACAGTATTTTGAAAATGTGCCTGTTCTGTTAGTTAAGCAAAAATGGCAAATGTATGATATGAGTATTTCTTCTTCCTTCTTCTGTGTTGCTGTCATCCTTTCATGAGTTGAGACACAGCTTTCGAATGTGTCTACACATAGCACTCCAGGAATTCACTAAGGCAAGGAGCAACAACATATGTGTTAGCCCTATCATAGAGGGAAGGACACACGCCTTTGTTAATCTGTCCCCAAGTTTTAAGTTCCTTTAAGGTGTAAGTCCTCAATAAACACTGTATAACTCAAAGCACGAAGAAAGATTATCAACTATGGTAGTGACAACATAATAAGTCTATAATGTACTCATTTATTTCTTTAAAAAAAAAAAATCATTGAGCCCCTACCAACTGCTAAGCATTTCTTTCTGGTTCTGGGAGACAGAGTCACAATCACAACAGAAAAAAGCCTTTAATCTTATGAAGTATACATGCTATGGGGGTCAAAGGAAACCATAATAATTTAATCAGTAAACAAAAATAATAGATTGTGATAAACGTTGCAAAGACAACAATGGAGCAATGACAAAATAACACAAGTTGGTTAAAAAAAGCCCTCTCTAAAATTGGGCAATATCTGAGCTGAAACATGAAGAAAAGATAAGAACAAGTACACTTTGGAAAGCATAGTTAAGAGTAGCCAGACACAGAGATCTCAGGCTAAGGAAGGGCTTGGATGCTCCAGGAAGAATGCGAGGCTCCTGTTGATTGGAGAGGGGTGAGCAAGCAGGAGAGAAGTACATCATGGGGCCTGAGAGTTAAGCATGAAAAAGTATACTGGGCCGTTTAGGTCTAGATAAAGAGTTTACAAAGTCTTCCAACTCCATAGGGAAGTGCATAAAGGATCTAAAGCACAGGAATAACATCTTTGGGTGTATGTTTTACAAAGACCTTTCTGAATGTTTGGTGGAAACAGACTGCATTGCAGAGCGACAAGTATAATAGCATGAAAATACACACAATACCAATGATCACATGGCTCTGCAAATAGAGAAAGTATCTCTTTGTCTTGGCTGCAAGGGGAAAATGAAATAAAGCAGAACAAACATGTCCACATTCTGAGGTAAAAGAGAAATATTTGCCAGATAAAGATTATGGCACCATCATGTTTTCTAACAAACAAACAAATGAATGAATCAAACCCAAACATGAACTGAGGCATTTGTTTGTATATGGCTTACAAGCATCATGGGTAGACCAAAGAAAACCTATTTTTAAACAGGATCCTCTGATTTGATCTATATCTTGTAACAATCCTATCCCTAATTCCCATTCCATCAGGCAAATATTTTCATTTTATATAGGCATACTGCTTTGAAAGCAATATTCTTCTATTATCTGGTATCAAAAAAAATATTATGCTTTAGATTAATTTTTTTGCCTCAACTCCAGAGGAAAATCTTCTAATGCTATTCTGATTGATGTCAAGGAATGAACTGCTCTAATTCAATCCAGATATGAAAATTTGTGCTCATTTCTCTTCTCCAAGTGAGTACATCTTCTGCTTGTGTCCACCTGATTCTCTACACTGGGTTATCCACTCTCAGGATGTAACCTGGATCCCTGATTTTTGACCTTGGCCTCTTGACCTCTCCCATTTCTCACCATGAGTGTGTACTCTCTTTGGCTTCTGACCTAAACTTCTCTCATTAGCAGGCACTAATGAGCACTTTGGTCAAAGCAGGACGAAGACCTTGTCACACCTCTACCTCTCTTGGAAGTTATGTACTGACATGCCTGATTTCCAACCCAAAGAAAAATGGGATCAAAATATATTTACACATTTGCCATCACAAAAAAAGATTTTACTTTGGAGATATTTTACTAACTGTGAAGGGACCATGGCATTTGAGTCAAACAAATTTCTACCTTATTTCACTGTATCCATAGAGCTACTGGAATAAAATGAATATCCAGCGTACTTAGGACATTTATTATATTTCAGACACTGTTCCAGTTTTCCAGTTTAATCTTGGTAACAAGCTCATAGATGGATTCTTTTATAATTCCCATTTTATAGACTGGGAAACTGTAATTTGAAGATGTTAAAGAGGTTTCCAGGATTTTACATTTAGAGAAATTGTAAAGACAATTCATCTCAAACCGGTATTATTCTACAACCCTCCCCCTTAGAAGAAAGTAAAACATTTATTCATCTATGCTGCCTGCTGTGCTTTTATCTTATGTTTAAAAAAGATTTAATTCATGTCATAATACAAAAAATATGATGTTTTAAGGAAAATCTTCATGTATGAGTTGAAAATTTAATTATTATTAGACCAGCTTATGTAGATAAAAAAGATTTTAAAATATTAACAAAAACATTAACTTTCCCCACAGATTATTCTGAGATAAACATAATAATAGCAGGCCAACTGTTCAAATTCTAAATCACCAATCCTTAAGTGTCTAAAACCCAAGTTACACCTAAATACAATCAACTGAATTTTAATGTCATGGTTAACTTTTCTCACTCCTGAGTGAATTTTCTTTCTGTCTGTCTCTAAACATGAGGGGAAATGTATATTTCCAAACAAAATGTTATAAAATTTGCAGAATATTAAAAATTCTGCTTCAAGGCTAGAAAACTCAGTTTCTTTAATAATTCAAACCTCTGTCTTCCTAGGTGGGCTTCACAATTGCAATGAAAAGTTAGGAAGCATGAAACTGCCTGCCTTCCCTAGGAAGCAAACTCTTCTTAGCATACCGATCAGAACATTTTCCTCTTTGTCTTCAATAGATCAATAATACCCAGACGGCCCAAGTACCTAACCAACTGAAGACTCTACTTCAGAATACACCCATGAAATGTCTTAAACACAGCAGCCGATTTTGTCTGTGGGTCATCAATTTCTTAGCTCCTTTGACCATAGTTTACATGAACCTAATATTAAGAGTTCTTATTCCGAGTCTTTTACATTATAGCAATTTTCTTTGGGATTATACCTCAGAAAGTAAAATGCTCTTTGGGAACTATTTAATTTTCCTCAGCTTGTTCTTTTTCTAACCCCCCCCTCCTCTAAATCCCACAGACTTGTCATTTTTAGAGTTGATGTATCAGCTTTATCATAAAGTTTATTCTCTATAGGCATGAACAAGCAAAACCAAAGTGAAAGGAATAAACTGAAAAGCCAAAAAAAAAAAAAACAACACTCAAAAAACTGCAAATCTCTAGAAAGCATACAAACATACAACCCATCTTGTATTAAAAGAAAAAAAACAACAACAGAAAAGCCCATCAAAACTCCACAAAAAAATACCGAAATGTCTCATGTCACAAGTTCAAAAGTCAGACATACCCATGTATTTTTTCAAAAGTAAATGCATGATAATAAAAATGATAAATTCCATTTAGTTGTAGGAGTCTTTGTTGTTTTTAGAGCACTGTTACATATGTTATCTCACTGCCTTTTTAAACCTTTGCATAAATTAATGCAATGTGCATTTTGCGTCAGTACTATATTGTGTTTCTATTTTTGGAAGAAAACTGTAAGTAAGATTAGATGTGCAAAAGAGCAAAACAAGCCACTTACTAAATAGAGAGAAGGCACCCACTAAGACAATAAAGTCAAGTTTTGAAAAAAGTACATAATTAACTGCAGCTTGGAACTTTTCCAAAATCTCATTCACCAACTGGCTAACACTTAGATGGAGTCACACCGGGTGACAAGAAGAGCTCTTAGGGTGAGAACCACCAGCTTGGAGACAGTGAGCCTCATTAGAACACATCAAATCTTCCTCCAGCATGGACATTTTTTTTCTCCAGTGTGAAGGTGTAACACGCCCAACCAAGGAAAATAGCACAATTCCATGTGTTCATTTAATAGAATAGCCAAGTCAGGACAGTTACTTAGATTGAAAAGTGAGACCACACTAGTGAAAAATATGAATACACAAAACTGAAACATGATGGAGTTGTAGAGGATAGATTTTTTTTTTTTACCTATGTCTATGTATGGATATAGGTACAATTTTTTAAAAGTTTTCTGTTATCATGACCTCATTCAATCATTTAAATAACTTTCTTGAAGCACCTACACTCCAGGTCTTGGGGTTAAAAATGGTTATCATCTTTACCAGCAAAAAGCTTTTGTCCTAGAGATGAAACCCACAAGTAGGGGGATTATGTTATGTGGTAAATGAGAGTGTAATGAGGGCCCTAGATAACTAACCCAGCCTCAAAGGACAGAGGAGCAGGGATTTTTGTTTTTGTTTCTGTTTTTTCCTGTTTTGTTTTGTTTTTTGATAAACGCATGCATTTTTCTTTTTCATGTACATGAACAACAGGAAAGGTTAGAATCTGACTAAGAGCAAGAAAAATATCAAATGAAGCTACTGCTGATTTGCATATTCACTTAGGAACCAGAATTCACAGATGCTTTGATGGGGTGAACAGAGTAGCAACTCTTTTGGTATGTGACACATGTGTTGTCATTCCTAGGGATTACCTACAGAAGAGCTTCAACAGGGGCTGCTCTCAAAACACCACACAGAGCCGTCTGGATGTCTTCGTTGAATCTGGAAGACAAGAAAAGCATCGGTTAAAGCTATCAGCTTATGACACAAAGGTAGCGCTGAGAATAAGTGATAGGGAATATCCACACCAAAAAGATCTGCCCACTGAACACAGAGAATGCCAAGGACAGAGGTGGATTAGTGGGTTTATCTCACAAGTGACAGGTTTCTGCATTTCAGAAGCATCATGCTGGAGTGGGTGATGGAAGAGCTTTATGTGAATAAAACCAAGATCCCCATTCACTGGGAAATCTTGGGTTTCTTTTTTGATCTAAACTCCGTTTGGAAATCCTAGATTAACCTGATAGAACCAGTTTTTCTTCAGTCTCAGTTGCTGCTTCCATGAGGATTTGAGTAGATTCTGAAATGCAATGCCTGTCACTATAACCATTAACAAACATGATATGGAAAGTAAAAAACAAACAAACAAACAATTCAAATAAATGTTTTAAAATAAAGGCAAAACTTATAGGAAAAAAAAAGAACTCTAGCTTTTAATATTTTTGCTTTCTTCCCAAAGGTCACATGAACTATTTGTCTTTCTGTTGGGTTATTGTATATATTACATTTATTTATAGAGTTTATTAGAAGGTCATTATTTGTCTTAGGTTTGGACTTAATTCAGCTCAGGGAAACGACATGGGAAAGCATTATGAAAGTTACAAAACAGGACATCTCATATTGTATAGCTTTCCCATGGGTATGTCTTTATATTAGGTTCATTCTTCCATGAGAATTTACAACAAACAACAATAACACACATGCAAATCTCCTTTAATGCTGGTAGCACAAGTTAAAAACAGTAACCGCAATAAAATTGCATTTGGGCCTCCTCCAAGCGTAAGCATGAGAATGAAGGTGACAAGGCAATATTTAGGAATACATACAAGTGTAGAGAAACCTGATGATTTGATCAGCCTTTTGCATTGCTTTGGGACTTTTCTCTGAGTTCTGATAGGCAATCAGATGAAAACTGTCATTTGTGATAATTGGAAAATACTTACTTAGCAAAATCTGATATTGAAGCTCTAACCTGTTTCTCACTACATTAGAATTTCTGGAACTACAATCATAAGATAAACACAGTGGAAATGTAGAGGCAGACGTTTTAGCCTCTATTTACAAGGTAACTATATTAACTGCTAACTTTTAGTACATGTTTCTTGGGCCTAGTTTTTAAGAAGGAACCTAAAACCCTCTGCATTAAACTCTGTTTTGATGGACAGGATAGTTCTCTTTGCCTTTGAAAAGAAAATACAAATAATTAAGTATTTAAATCTTCCATAGATGGTTATTTTTTTTTCTTCCTATGTTAAAAAAAAATCAGTCTCTTTCTAAACAGTACCTAATTGATGTTACTAGTTACATCATAACTATCAACCTCTCAGGACAAATGTTATACTCATGATGTACAATCTGCATGAAATTCCCTATGTCTTGACTATCCAGCAAATTACTGGCCACCAAAGTTTACCAGATAGTACTGTAAAGAAATATACCTATTAGAATGACAGGTCTCATTTACCAGAAGATATTAAAATCCTGTCAATGTGATTTCCATCAAGAAGGTTTTCAGTGAAATTATAAAAAATGAATGAAGGAAATCAAATGTAGTCATCTAGTTAAATATTCATTTTCTCATCTTTAGGGAGCTGTTTATTATACTTTGAACACCTGGCCTTTCGTAGAACGCTGTCTGGTTTTAAACTTGTTCTCATGCCACAGCAAATTCCAAGAGAGCTAGAAGTTAAACCCATTATTATGAAAAAGCCAAAATAACAAAGTGTCTTCTTTCTCAATGCAGGAATAGTTTAAGGAAATGGGTGATTCTAAGAATATCTAGATACTCCTAGAGCTCTGGCTTAGGTAAAGGAGGTGAAGCTCCAATGATGCCAGTTTTAAGAAGATATCACTTAGAGGTGTTGAGTCTACATCTGTGCGAAACTAAGATAAAGGGCCTCCTTAAATTTGGCACCCCAGGCACCACATTTGCTTCACCATGGTCCTGGCCCTGAGTCCTCTGGCACTTGTGATGATGTCATTTAATTTTAAAGTTTTATTGATAAACATGAAAGAAACAATAATAAAATATTTTTACATGTTTAACAGAACTGTAAGAGAATATTCTCCACAGTTGCAATGTAACAAAACATGCATTTTGACATATATAATAGGGAAAATCAACGCAAAGATCTAAAGCAAGCAGAAGAGGTAAGACATGAGGCAAGTGTGAAAAGGGAATGCTTTGCAGCTTATTTCCTAACTTCATCTGTCCCCCAGGAGGGACACTGCACAGAAACAAAGTCACTGGTGCTAAGAAAACAAACAAAACAAAACAAAACAAAACA
The DNA here is from genome assembly GCF_022079265.1 of Lynx rufus. Classification (NCBI taxonomy): domain Eukaryota; kingdom Metazoa; phylum Chordata; class Mammalia; order Carnivora; family Felidae; genus Lynx; species Lynx rufus. Next base: position 182,422,318 of record NW_025814823.1, read on the forward strand.
ACAACAGTGGAATGGAGGAATAAAAAACAGAAAGAAACAAAGCATGTGTAAAGCAAAGATTTTAATCAAATAGGCGCAGGATTCAGTAAAACAAAATAAAACAACACAACACAAAACAAAACAATCAAAATGCCTTGGTGGAAGGTGGAAAGAAAATGGTTAAAGTAGGCTTTCAGTCCTTGATTCAAATCTGAGCCTTGTCATATTAGGTGAACTCTTTGAAGCAAGTTAATTCCTGTGAAATAGGTCCCTTATCTATCAACTAAGAATGACAGAAATAGCAATACATCAAAATCACAGCGATAGTGGCCCTATTGAAGGACTACCCGTGTGCCAAGCACTTTGAACAAATGTTACCTAGGTGTTATGACAACAGTTCTGGGAGATTGGTATTGTTTCTATTTTACCAAAAAGATATTCGGATGATAACATAAGGCATTAAATTACACACACACACACACACACACACGCACGCACAGCATAATAACATCATACATTGTTATATATAAAGCTCTTAGTAGGGCATGGAGTTATGGAAGCTTAAGCAAGGTAGATATTATTATGGTATATTAAAAAGCTGGTAACTAAATGCTGTTTTAATGTAAATAGAAGTTTTTTTAATTTTTTAAATTTGCATCATCTTAACCTAATTAGTTTATCTTTTACAAGATACCTTTCCATTAATGTTTTTTTTTTTTAATTTTTTTTTTTCAACGTTTATTTTATTTTTGGGACAGAGAGAGACAGAGCATGAACGGGGGAGGGGCAGAGAGAGAGGGAGACACAGAATCAGAAACAGGCTCCAGGCTCTGAGCCATCAGCCCAGAGCCCGACGCAGGGCTCGAACTCACGGACCGCGAGATCGTGACCTGGCTGAAGTCGGACGCTTAACCAACTGCGCCACCCAGGCGCCCCGTCCATTAATGTTTTTAAGAAGAAGCAAAAGAGGAGTCAACCAGCATTATCACAAATCTCATCCAAAAAGCAAGGACCAGATTCAGAGCTTTGGAAGTCCCAGCCAACTTATTAATACTTATAAAAGTGGAACATCACTGGAGTGTTAGATACAAAGGGTGAGGAGGGGCAACATTAGAGACCATGGATTTTCCTAACAATACAAATGAAATGCTAAGAAGCTTAGCATGGATAGGAGCTGTCATATTGATAGAACCAGGGCACTAACTTCTGCTGGTGGCAAAATCCAGATTCCAGGGACAGAGTTAGAAAACAGACTGAAGAGTTAGGATGTACACCAGGATGCACCTGGGCCAGATAACTCTCTTGTCAGAACCAACAAATTTCTTAGGAGTTTGTGAACTGACAAATAGAAACAAAGTCCCTTAAATTGTGTTAATGGTTATACAACATAGATATTTCAGCTTATAGTTAATACTTTTGAATTATAGAAGCTTCAGGTTTTAGCTTTAAGTGTACAGCTAGATATTGCTTAGAAATATTTTCATTTTTTGTTCACTCTTTAGCTTTGCTAAATAACACAGGATGATTTGTCTGCTCAAAACAAAAGTTTATAGCCACAGATCTATTATCTATACATAGAGGCCAGGAACACCAAGAAATGGAAGGGAAGGGAAGGGAAAGGAAGGGGAAGGAAGGGAAAAGAGGAGAAAGGAGGAGAAGAGATGGAAAGGGTGGGGAGGGGAGGTGAGGGGAAGGGAAAGGAAAAGAAGAAAATAAAGAAAGACAAGCAAACAAACAAAAAAGACATAGTTTGAAACAGAAAACATTATGGCTGAAAAATTTTAACTTGCCCTCTCCTTCCAGGAATATGCTACAGAAAACTCATCACCATTCAGGGTGCTGACTCACAACAGTAAACAGGATGTCAAGGGAAATTAGTTGATTGAAAGTTATGTATCTTTATTTTGTATTAGCAATCATTTCAAAAAAATAACATCAGTGCCAAAATGTCAGAGCAAATGCTGGTTTATCCCAGTCTCATTCCCAGTATGTCGAAGTTACTGTATTAGAAAATCCAAAAGGTAGAGTCTAAAGAACCCAGCAAATTCTTAATGGCTCAAAGATGTCTCTTTAAAGGGAACTCCTGGCTCTTTGAGGAAATTTATTCTTCTCTGTTTTATGCAGTGAGAATATGTATTTGTTTTGATAGAACATGTTACATCTGAACCTCACCAATCACAGCTAAGAAGGCAGATGGTTGTGAGTCTGAAGACAATTAGGGAACAAAGTTCCTGAAACCCTAAGTCTCCTGACTCAAAGGCTCTGGGTGAAGAAGGACCAATGGTAGGTTGCAGACGTACTGGTAGCAGGGATATTAGGGAAAAGGCTGATTTTGACTTTAAAGACACAGATTATCGGGGGTCCTGGGTGGCTCAGTCGGTTGAGCATCCGGCTGTTAGTTTTGGCTCACACCATGCTCTCATGGTTTGGCTTGTGATTTTAACCCCACATCAGTCTCCCCAATGACAGTGCAGAGCCTGCTTGGGATTCTCTCTCTCTGCCCCTCCCCCACTCACACTCTCTCTCCAAATAAATAAACAAACTTAAAAAAAAACAAAGACACAGATTATCTGGCTTGGGAGAAGAATAGGAGTGGACAAATAGGAGAAATATTTTGGAGAACCAATCAATCTCATTTTGGAAATCCCTGTAACATTTGGTTTTCTACCATCACCCTAACTAGTATCGAAGCCTAAAGCCAATATATTCTAACACATTACGCTGATTCTATCTTCTTAGCCTTTATCGATTATGAAAAGACCTTGTCGGCATCCTCATTGTTTTTGTCTCACACTAGAATGTAACTTCTTAGAGAAGAGAATTCTGGATTTTCCACCCCTATGACGCTAGTACAAAGAACAGTGCTCAGTACTATTAAGCAATTAGCAAACCATGGAAAAACGATATGGCAACAACTATATCTTAAAGGGTATACCATATTTGAGTTAAAAGCTTACTACAATATCTGTTAAATAATATTGTATTAATAAATTAATTTTAATTAATATATTATACATTAAAGTATGTATAATATATACATGGCTGAACAATAATAAAATGAAAATCCATACGACTACAGCTGTTTTAAGAAATAAAACACTGGGGCGCCTGGGTGACTCTGTTGAGCCTCTGACTTGATTTCGGCTTGGATAATGATCCTGAGATCCCGGAATTGAGCCCCACTGTGGGGCTCCAAGCTGAGCATGGAGGCTGCTTAAGATTGTCTCTCTTTTTCTCTTTCCCTCTGCCCCTCCCTGTCCCATTCACACTTGCTGTCTCTAAAATAATAATAATAAAAGAAATAAAGCATTGGTGTTATCTGTGAAGTTGTCTTCCACAAAGGCAAACTCAACCCATAAAAGCAACATAGGTCCCTGCCTTTCTCTGACTATAGTTTTTTTCCTTTTTTTTTTTTTGTTTTTTCTTCTCACTTGGCCAGATTTCCAAAAGATAAAAAGTATTAAATAATGTGGTACACTGGTTGGAGTTGTAGATCTTAACTTTTCTGATTATATTTCCCATCAATAGCTATTTTTATATGATTCTGTAAATATATTTGAATTATATATTTACTATGCAATATATTTATACATTATAAAACCTATAACATGAAATAAAGTGTATTTTTAGGAAAAGATGAAATCAAAGTATTTCATAAATTATATTTATATATTCATTATACACAGTTTATTCCCCCCCATAATTTATTTTCCCTATTAAATACAATTGCATAATTATTAGCATTATATTCCATTAAATGTAAGATGTTCTATAATTTCAGGTATCACTAAAATGGGAAAATACTGACAATTTAACTATCATAGGCCCATCAAATGTAAGGTACACCTCTAACTTCAGAGATGTTAAAATGGACACTTTATAACCAATATAATAAAGCAATACATTTTTTAAGGGAGAATCCAATTGAATATTTTTGTTAGCTTTGAAGATTGTGTTTTGAAAGTATAATACACCACTTTAACTATCTGGTTATATTTTTTAATTCTAATTTTAGGTTTCATAACTGTCATAGCTAGGAGAAAGATAATTTAAAAAATATGTATATATATACAGACATACGTGTGTGTATATATATTAGTACATATACTACACAGTTATATACTTTTATTTTTTATATCACATATTTGTATTTATATATATATATATATATATATAGATCCAAATATCAGAAATAAAACTATGGATCATTTTTTCAATAATAAAATCTTTTTAATCCAATCTGCCATTTAAAGAAAGGTTTTGCTATTACATTACAAATTCTCAGGAAGGAATGCATTTTATTTTTTATTTTATTTAAAAAAATTTTTTTTAATGTTTATTTATTTTTGAGACAGAGACAGACAGAGCATGGATGGGGGAGGGTCAGAGAGAGAGAGGGAAACACAGAATCCAAAGCAGGCTCCAGGCTCTGAGCTGTCAGCACAGAGCCCGACGTGGGGCTCGAACTCATGAACCATGAGATCATGACCAAGTCTGAGGCTCAACTGACTGAGCCACCCAGGCGCCCCAAGGAATGCATTTTAAAAGTTTATAAATGACTTAAAAATGCACCGAAGCTTCCTATTTGGGAGACTCTTAAGACAGCCTGAATGATTCTGCAGCTAAGGTTGTTACATGTACACATATATGTGTCAAAAAGATTGATTTCAGACATTTTTCTTCTTATAGGTGACACACGGTAGTTTTCAAAATGGAATACAAGGGCTTTTAAGCATCCAGTTTCAAAATGTTTTCTTCATAACACAAAAACAGTCACTTTCACACTGAATGTTAAATGTCACCTTTATTTTGAAAAATTCATTTTTAGTCAACAACTTATCAGACCTTACAAGATCATAATGGTTTTAGCTCATAAGTGGCTGATAAAGACTATAATGGGGTAGGAGTACAGCCATTCTGTCGTGTTCACTTGTATTCATACTATTAATGTTATTTATTACCTCTATTTCTTTACAGGCATCTTCTAATGCCAGCTGTGCATTGCCTAAAAGTTTATCAAACAATTCTTACTTTTTTCTTTTCTTTTTTTTTTTTTTTGAGACAGAAAGAGTGCCAACAGGGAGAGGCAGAGAGAGAGAGAGAGAAGAGAGAGAGAGAATCCCAAGCAGGCTCTGCACTGTCAGCACAGAGCCCAACACAGGGCTCAAACTCCTAACCCATGAAATCATGACCTGAGACAAAATCAAGAGTCAGATGCTTAACTGACTAAGCCACCCAGGTGCTTATTTTTAATGATTCTTATTTTTAATAAAACCCTAAGATCATACCATGTTCAAAGTGCCCAAAAAAGTTGGTGCTACTGTCCATTGTTCCATGATGTGGAAAGTAAGCCATTCTCCAAAAACCCCATGAGGTAAAACATATCATTATCTGATACATGCAATGAAAATGGGCACCATGACAATGGGTATATTAAATCTTAGAAAAGCACAATTTCTTTCTCTTAAGGTAGAAATAATTTTAAGCAGAATATCTGACATCACTTTCTGAAACTTAGTCAATGGTCCTGTGTGTCCCTGGCTGAGCACACCCTTTGGTAGATATAATTGGACCAAGACTGGATTTTGAAATAGGTCCTAGAGGTTGCAAACTTAAAAAGCCTATGGGTGTGGGTTGCCTGGGGGGCTCAGTCAGTTAAGTGTCTGACTCTTGATTTCAGCTCAGTTTATCATCTCCTGATTCACAAGATTGAGCCCCACATCAGACTCTGTGCTGACAGCCTGGAGCCTACTTGAGATTCTCTCTCACTCTCTCTACCCCTCCTTCCCCCAAAACAAATAAATAAACATTAAAAAAATAAAATATAGGGGCATTTGGTGGTTCAGTTGGTTGAGTGTTTGACTTCAGCTCAGGTCATGATCTCACAACTTGTGAGTTCGAGCCCCACATCGGTTTCTTTGCTGACAGCTCAGAGCCTGGAGCCTGCTTTGCATTCTGTGTCTCCTTCTCTCTCTGCCCCTTGCCCACTCACACTCTGTCTCTGTCTCTCTCAAAAATAAACAAACATTAATTTTTTTTTTAAGAATAAAAAAAAAGTCTATGGGTGACAGTTTTACCATGTAAATAAGAAAAATGGGCTGGATTTTGGCTAACCAGACAGTGTATGGCTCATCTAAGGAGGCAACTCCTACAGGCCTGTATTCCAAGAAATGAATTTTAATGAGAAACTGGATAGCCATGTGTTTATATGAAACCTGCCTGTGTTAAAAGCTGAAATTAAATTCAAAGTTTTTAAAAATGCTAATGGACCAAACCAAAAGCATTTGTGGGCTGGATTTATCCATGGAGCTGCCAGTTCATTTTTGATAACTAGAAATAAAACAGAACATATAGAAAAGAAGAAAGAATAAAAGAACCTGAAAAAGAAGAGAGATAAGACAAAGAAATATATTCCAAGGAGAGTACTAAATCAATTATCTTGACATCTTGAAATAAATATCAGTGTGAAAAGGTTTTTTTTTTTTCTGTTCTAATTAAGAAATTCCACTTACAAAAATAAAATTAAGGGGAAATTTCAAGAGGCTGTTAGAGAACATTCTCTTATCTTGAACGGCATTTTATTGAAAGCCAATCCAGGATATATAAAACCATTCCTAGGAATGCTGCCTAAGAACAAATTTAACTGTGCAATATTAACCATATACTAGAAGAGTTAACAAAATTCCTTCCTTCATCCCATCTCTCCATAGTTCTCTCCTTACTTGCCTGAGTGTCCTCTTCTTTCTGTTTCTAGTGAGTGGGAAAAGTTGTCTCTTAAAAGTTAAGATTACATACAATGAGTTTGCTCATAGAGTTTCTTGAGTTGGTTTCTAAAACATTAGTATATTGAAGGTAAAATCATGTAAAAAGAAAACAAAATGAACTATTGTGGTCATGCAAACTACTATTATTATACACCAGGCAATCAATCAGGTTTCAAATCATGTACTCCTTTTTGGTACTAATACTGTAAATTGCTGCTGTATAAAAAAGCACTCTAGCCAATAAATAATTTATTCATATTTTAATGTTGTTGTCTTTGCAACACATTCATCATAACAGATTTGTTTTTTTGCCAATGTGTATTGGAACATTGCCAATAAGAACTGTTCGTAAAAATATGACCTTCCTCATTTTTTCCCAATGAGATGATGTAAAGAGAGGAACCCAAATAATCTAAACAATGTTTAACACCTTTAGCATCTGTTGGAAAGCAAAAATGAAGACTAATGTTCTCCTAGATAGCTCATTCAATGTTTATCTTGATGACTAGAAAACAAGCAGCCCAACAGCCATTGAACTGAATTACAATAAAATATACGTTTTTCAGAGAGAGGAGCACAAAATCAGTTTTCATTTGGCATGCTAAGTATGCTATATTTGAACAGAATGTTACATATTCATTTCATTCATCATTTAAAGGCAGATAATCAGGAAGTCATTACGTGGCCTGCATTGGGCAGCTATTCAATTAGAGAATAATTGAGCACTCTGTAATTCAGCCAAAGCTGACAGGTTGGGAATGCATAATATCCATCTGAGGTATTTTGAATGTGGGAAGAAGTAAGGGGTACACGTTTCTCTGGTCAAAACAGGGCCCTGGGATAAAAGACTTAAAACACACACAAACGCGCGCACACACACACACACACACACCCAAGTTGTTAATTTATTCTCTGTTGTTGTTCTGTTTAGATAGTTTTGCAAATCAGCAATATATCAGTTTTGGTAAGTTATTTAAGAAAGAAATCTCTCTGGTCTCAGAAGACCTGATGTGACATTTTGGGTCACACTTGCCATCTTTCTATGGTATTCCAGACTGACTGCTGACTATTCAAAGACTCTTAGACATAAAGGTGGTCAATTAAGGCAAAACAAACATGCAAACAAACAAAAACCACAAGCCCGATTTTATCCAGGATTTTGTGGGAAGCTGGGATTGGAAGTTAAGTTCAGAAGTGGATGAAGTAGACGAAAAACTAGCTCTGAAGGCAAACTACAGGTATTTTTACAATGGCTGTGGTTACTGAGGGCAGGACATCATAATAAAAATGCCAGGGCGTTTTCACCCTGGCATTTCTATCATGATAAATAGATACTGTCAGCACACTTACTTCTTTTAAGCACTGCCAACACATGGCAGACATGGCTTTCCACTAGTCTCCTCACTGTGTCCTGCTTGTCAAGTTCCCCCTCCTACCTTTGGCCTTTCTATCCAAATCCTAAGCGAAGTCTCAATCAGAAGGAAAGTCTATTGCACTGCAGTAAATAACTTTATTAGACCTGTAAATAAAGTGTATTTGGCTGAACAATTTGTAAATATTTACTAATACTTACTATTTTGTTTTGTTATGCAAGTAACTAGTGATTTTAAGAGACAGAGGAGGAGTACTTTATCATTAGTATTTGTGTTAGTTTCCTAGTGCTGTCATATAAAAGTACCACAAATTGGGTGGACTAAAACAACAGAAATTTATTTTCTCTCAGCTTTGGAGGCTAAAATCTGAAATAAAGGTGTTGGCAGGATTGATTCTTTCTGAGTATTCTGAGGAAGAATCAGTTCCATGCTTCTTTCCCAGCTTTTAGTGAAGAAACACCTTCCGTGTTGTTGTTCCTTGGCTTATCAATGCATTACTACAATCTCTGCCTACATCTTCACATAGTATTTTCCCCCGGTTTTGTGTCTCCTAAAAGGACCTAAGTCATATTGGATTAGGGCCCACCCTATTCCAGTATGACCGCACCTTAACTTAATTACCTACAGCTGAAACAATCCTATTTCCAATTAAAGTCACATTCTGAGGCATGGAGGACTAGGGCTTCAACATACCTTTCTGAGTGGGGTGGGGGGAGGGAGAATACAATTCAACAACAAATAACAGCACTATTTAGAATTGTTGGTGCATAGTAATAATAAAAAGCAGATTGACTTTCAGTTGGTCTTATTTCTGTTTTTAAATTCTCTATGAAAAATGTACCCCATTATTGTCTGTACCTGCGGAAGATCACTTCTGCCAGATCATGATTCCCACTGCCTTGACTTGGTCAAAACATAGTAAGATACAGGAAATATGAGGATAGGGGGTGTAAAGAAACTAAATTTCTGTGATTATAAGAATAGAATCAGTCAAGAAAAGAATAAGGATCTCAATTTAGAAAGAAGGGGGCCTCCCTGTTGTCCTTTATTAAAGGACTCCCTGTCCAAGATATTATAAGGCAAATATATATAAGGCAAATATCCACATTCAAATCAATATTAATAGATTCTAGTTCAAGATGGCATGTTACAGGATCCTGAACTTACCTTTTCCATGAATACCCTGCATCTATAGCTCCATATGAAACAACTGGGGGGGGGGTGGGGAGGGAGGTGGGTGCTGGAAACTGGCTGACTGATTCTAATTAATGGAGAAAGGAGAAAAGACTCACAAGAAAGTGGGTAGGAGAGGCTGGGACACAAGCCAGCCTGAGGCTATAACCCCCACTCCTGCTGGTGACTGCCCATAGTCATGAGGGCACTCAAAACTTGGAGCTTCTCCCTGAGAAGCAAAGCATTTGTGCCCCACTTTGGGTCGCTCTGACTTTAAAGACTGTCACCTGAGAGCACCCAAAACATCTAGCTTCTGTCCAGGAGACCCACAAGGTAATACAGCAATGTGAGAAAAGAGTTCCAGCAGAGGACTCACCTGCCTCAGGGCCCAGCAGAGAAGCAGACGAGGGAGGAGCTCCACAACTTTGACTTTGTGCAGAAGCCCATTTGCTTGTTCTGGAGCATCAGGCTGAGGGGAAGGCACCTGGTTTGACACACATGTGCTGCCTGCTGGGATACTCTCAGGGAGGGAGGCCAGTGTATGCCATCTTTGGGCTCTCCCTCTGTCCCAAGAGACATGCGCTCTTGTGAGCTCTCCCTTAAAGGGAGAAATGGGGCAGATTTTGAGGGAAGTTTGAATTCACAGCAAAGCATGAAATCACGTGGAGAAGTTGAAGATGGAATAGAAAACAGACACGCTGAGACTACAAGCTGAACAACTACTTGGCCACTGTCCCTGTGTCTTCTTTTCCCACTGTTACAGCTTCTATAGCACAGAGTCTATAGCAGTATAACAGGATATTAAGGTGGAAGTTTCCACCAAGAAGTAAGGAAAATCAATAGCAAATCCCCAAGTGAGATATTAAACAAAGATAGGTATTTTTTAGAGTAAATTTGTGTGAATATGTGATATCAGCCTGAATTTCCTTATCTGTATGAAGGATCTGAAGGTGCCAGAGAAGTATGTATGACCTGAGTTATGGTCTGTGATGAGTCCCACTTTGAAATGACTCCCACTTAAAGCTTGGTTGGGAGATGCTTCAGGTGAGATCACTTCAGGGAGTTTGGGATGTACCTCTATGCTTAGGTTGGGTGAGGGCTGGGGTCAGACTTGCACCTGAGGTCAAGGAATGTGATAGCTGCTGCTGAATGATGGGTCAGGAACAGGTGATGGCCTAGGAAAATTTGCCTCTCCAGTCTACTGGAGCAAAGGTTATGCCATTTGTCCTTTAGATCAAAGGTAACTTAAAACTGAGAGAACCAGCATGGGTATTCTTGAGTCTTCACCAAATACATCTGGAGTAGCACATGCTGCTCAAATGACAGAAGCTATGGGGATCACCCCTGCCCCCTGCCCCAGAGGTTGAGGAAGAAACAAACAAAAAACAAAAAACAAACAACCGAAAAACCCTGGCATTTCCAGCATCAAGAGATCTGCAGGTGACAGAAGCCAGTGGTGGGGAAGAGCAGAGTTTATATGAGGAGTCCACAAAAGCATCTCATAAGAGGAAAAGACAATTTTAAAATTTAAATGTGAAGCCCCCTCCCAAATTTATTAGTAAAGTAAGAATTGTCTTCTCTGCTAGCTCCCCTCCTACCCCTTTCCATCCCCCACAACATCTCTTACTGAAGGTGTTTCTACCCATTGAAAACAGCCTGGAGGAGGGGAAAAAGATTTAACTTTAATCAAACGTAGTGATTTTGTTATTATAAGAGGATATACATTCTAATTTCCGAATGAAAATTGTTTTTGTAACTTTAAGGGACCATAGCTTTGTTTTGTTTTGTCTTTTCATTAACCCAGAATCAGCAGAAAAGTCAAGAGGACTGCCTAAGTTTTCGTACAGGGGCAGGGAAAGAAGTTGACCCATGGAGCAGATTAAGAAAAAGTGAGGCTGAAAAATAAAGTTACAAATCCTGTTTGTTCAATGATGTGGTTACATTTAGATTTACAAATGTATTGTACTTCACCTTTCCTACTTGTTGCCACTTCCATGGAAGAGGCTGTGGACTAAAATTTGGTGGAGCTCCTTTTCATAGACACTTTTGTAAGCAGTGGTTGGTTGTTAATAAGTGAGGCAGGTACAACAGGTGTAATAGATGGGAGAGAGGGCTCATTTCACTGACTTTTGACTTTCTTTCTACTTAATATCAATAACATTCACTTGGAGGAGTGCTTACAAAGGGCATGATCAGAATTTGAGTAAGATTTGCTGAATATCCAGCTTACAGAGTAAGAAGATTTTAAAATCTGCCTCGATTCTTCTCTTCGTGTTCTAGCCACAAGCCACCATGATCATTAATGCTTTCTTTACAACAGTTCTATTTTTTATGTGCATAATTTTATGATGGACACCATCTCAAGAAAAAAAAAACATTTCAGCAGTTTGACTTCTTGCTTAGTGTTTTTCTGTTTTTGTTTTGCTTATGGGTTTTAAAGATGAAGTATGATTAACACATTATTACATAAAGTACAGATAAATGCATTACATTTATCTCTCTTACTTGTTATGTATCATTTACCTAATTTAATATTTTTACAAATACATGATGGTTCTGGGGCAAGGACACCTTGAATTTTAGTGCCATAGCAAGTGCCAAGAAAGTAGAACCTGGAGGAATCTAGAATATTTTTAGCCTACTTGCTAGTATAGTAAATCAAATATACCAAAGACCATGAGAAAATTATAGTTCTGAACACTTATTTTGGAAGATGGTTGTTATGAGTTGAATTGTAGTCCTTCCAAAATGATACATCAAAGTCCTAACGCCCATTATCTCCAAATCTGACTTTATTTGGAAATAGGTTCTTTACAGAAGCAATCAAGTGAAAATGAGGTCATTAGGTTGGGCCTAATCCAATATGACTGGTGTCTGTATAAAAAGGGGAAATCTGAACACAGAGACAGAAATTTGGACATTCCTTCATGAAGGGAAAATACAAAGTGAAGACACATGACACAAGATAGTCCGTGTAATTGAAATGATGTGTCTACAAGCCGAAAAATAGCAAGAATTGCCAGCAAAGACCAGAGGCTACAAGAGACAAAGAAGGCTTCTTCCCTATGACTATTGTAAGACAGAATGTCCCTGTTGACACCTTGATTTCAGACTTCTATCTTTCAAACTCTGAGAGGAGAAATTTCCATTGTTTTAAGCCACCCATTTGTGGGTTTTTTTTTTTGTACTTTACTACGGCAGTCCTAGCAAAATAATACAATGGATAATAATACAACTGAATTGAAGGTGTGGTTCAGAGATGTAATAACTTTGGAAAAAGCATGGTTTTATAAACGTGGGGGAAAGTTTACTTTTTGAGTAGAGCCAGGAGAAGCACAACATGTATTCAATAAAATAGCCTAAGATTCTCTGCACTACATGGGTTTCTTTATGCTCAATATTATCTGCGGGCTTTAAAGGTCATGCCTACAAAAGTGGGGTTTGATGGAGAAGCAAAGTTGAATGGTGAGGGGACATTAAGTTCTTGCGCAGTTCTTGTGAAATATCACCTATTTTTATATTTTATTACTGTTACCTCTATTTGTACACTTTGCCTCTTCAATTGATTATGGATTTTTGGGGTCAAAGAACAAACATACTCTACACTTTGTAAAATCCTCTAAAAAATAGAAAATTTCCTTGCACACAGTAATCATGAATTCAGAGTAAAGTAAGGATATCAGAGTGGTTTAATATTAAATTTTTGGCTCACACATGCTTAAATCCTTCTGTATAGGCAGCTACATACTTTCCATTACAAAAGAGCAACTTGGTACTATTTTTTTTGTAATTCACTGCATTTTAATTAGTTTTGACTAACAGTGCAAAGAGCTAAAAGAAAACAGGATCCATTTCTTTCGTTCGTTCTTTCTTTCTCTCCTATTCTTTTTTTCTCTCTTTTTTTTTTTTTACAACATGCAGGGGATTTACATTGACTAGTCTAAATCTCTCAACATAACACCAGCAGAATTGGGCCCCAAGCAATTTATTCATTTGCAGCCATAATAAATGACTCCGGGGATTGAAATGGTGAAAGAGTCTGTCATTTGAAGATTTGTAGTGATTGGTTACAATAGGAAAATGAATTCCACAAAGCCAACTAGAGTATGTATAATGAATTCATTGCTTCAGTTACCACAAAAACGAAATAACAAAATGTTTATTTCCCACATATAAAACAAAAATCACTAGTAATATCATGTAGAAAGCAAAACTGTTGGGACAACTGAATCCAGTGATAGCTACATCTGTAAAACAATACAAGCTCTTAGGCAGCCAGAAAGAGTCCATACAACTCCTGAAGATTCTTTTCAATTCCAGACACTGTCTGTTGTCCCTCAGCTTCACATGTACCTTTGGTGCTATTCTTTCTATCCCCAGGATTGGAAGCCAGAAAACTGTTTTAAGGTCTTCTTGCAATAATTGGGTTTCCTATTAGATTTTGCCAACAGATTGTGCCATTTGGAGATTAGAAGACTACTGCAAAAGAGAAGGGGTTTTATCTTTTTTCCTTCCTTCCTCCCTCCCTCCCTCCCTCCCTCCCTTCCTTCCTTCCTTCCTCCCTCTCTTTCTTCCTTCCTTCCTCCCTCCCTTCCTTCCTTTCTTCCTCCCTCCTTCTCTGCATTCTTTCCCCTTCCTTCCTTCTTATTTCAGTGCCTCTGGCAGTAAAGCAGAAGCAGTGAGCAAATAAGTGTGACCACAGGCAGCTACATAGATGTCAGGTTCAGCAGCATCAAGTCATGTAGGTTCTCTCAGCAGCGATGGCATGGCTCCAAAAGCACCATCAGCAGCATCAGAGCAGCAATTACAGGCAGATAAGGAAAACTCCTTGAACTTTAAGCAATATCAACTCCTTTGCTTCTTCAACTCTCCTTTCTTTTCTCTATTGCTTTTCTAGCTCCTCACCTCCAATTCTTTGTATTAAACCTCTCACTTCTTAAACTGTCTAAAATGGATACTGTTTTCCTTACTGTACACTAATTGATGCAGCATTATACCAGGAATGTTCCCAGAAACAAACACACAAAAATCTGGAATTGGTTATGTAATGTGATTGAGCCTAAATGCAGTTGTAATCTTATTACTAGCAGAAAATGGGAAATGGGTAATCCATTCCATAAAGGGACAATGCAGTAACTAAATTATTCCCTCTAATCTTGTGGAATGATCTGCTTAGTAAAGCTGGGCTTGAAGATGCCGAGTGACTGCTTCATGGTGAGCATGATTACAAGGACTGAGGGGAAGGGGCTCTGACTATACTAGAGAACTTAAAGAAAGAATATGGTGATCTCCTGGCTGTAAATTCTCAGCTCAAAATATGAACAGTGAAGTTCTGTGATAACCCTAATAAAGCTCTAATGAGGTCACAGAACTAAGCCATCAAAACTCAACTCCAAAATTTGATCCCAAAAGCTGGAGAATAACAACCTAAGTTGAATTCACAACATCTGCAAGTCTCTTATATAAATGCCTGAGCCCTGGTTAACAAGCACTAGAAAACTGAAAATGGCAGTGAAGATCTGTGAGTTAATTCAGATATATCTGAAAGCTTTGAAACTCTAAATCCCTCTGAGCATCCTTTTCCAGAAGTAATTCTTCTTGCCCAGCGAAGAGGAAACCAGCCTTTCCTTGCTTGAAGAACCTATAGTAAACTCAACTGAAGAGTTACTTGATAAAATGATGCCAGTTATTTTCAAGATACACACTCATCCCAACTTATTGCCTTCATGCCCCAACCTAGAGTCAGATCTCTGTAGGCCCAGAATTATAAGAGCAAATTTTGGCCTAAGAGATAACTTACATACTGAAGGCATTGTAAGACTTCATTAACTTATATTGGTAGAACCTGGGTAACATGTACAGGACAGGATTCTTATTGTTAGGCCAAGGAAGACAGTACACAACAAATGGATTCCATGTGTTAGATTGACATGCCTCTAATAGGTTGCTTGATTGGTTGACTGAAACATTGATTCAAGAATGATAAATATTTAATGAGGTTGTAATGAGAGAGTGTCCATGGAATAAATGTTCAAGAAGAAATCCAAAGATTAGGAGATAGGGATGCTGTAGCGAATTTATCATGTGCTACCCACTTCCTTGTTCACTGCCTTCTATGTTTCCTGGTAGAATCTGGACAATTCTTCATTCATTGAGAAAGCCTGAATAGGAGGACTACTAGGATCTTTTAAAAGTTTTGTGATGGCTGACCTCTGCAGGTGATTATTATGGGAGGTGACATCATTGAAGGAACTCCCTGATTTCAGTGGCAATAATGAAGTGGCTGAGGTGTAAAGGAAAAGAGAATATAGTTAGAACAATGGACAGCAGGACTGGAGTGGCTTTTAGACAATTTTTAGAGGGATTTTAGGTGTTAGCTAATAAATCAAAGTTCCTTTGGAAGGAATTCAATTACAGATTGGAAGATTATGGCCCATGGGTCAAATCTGGCATGTCAGCCATTTTCAAAATAGTTTTATTAGAACACTATCTTGTCCTTTCATGTGTATTTTCCATGGTTTCTTTCATACCACAATGGCAACAGAGATCATTTGGCCTGAAATGTCTAAGATAATTACTATCTGGCTTATTCTAGAAAAAAATATTTTCTGCCTATGAATTAGATGGCTAACTGACTATTGTATTGATTTAGATACATAACCAATTAAACATCTAAGTCTGCTATAAGAGACTTTTCTTGAGTCACCATAATGGAGACTAACAGCCTGTTTCCCACTTCTTAGACCTGAATAGCTTAGCTGGTGTGGAACCCTTTGAATAAAGGAAGCCTGGGTTTTTGCAGAAAGAACGCCCTACTCCTAGTGATCCTGCCATAGTATATACTGAAAATACCCTCTAGCCTTTTTGTAAAATGGCCTGCATCTACTTTGCCAGATTACTATGCACGAGGAAAAGAGAAACTCAAATCTTTGGGGAATTACTAGATATGGGCTCTGAGTTCTTAAGGACCCAAAATGCCATAATCACCAACAAGAGAAGTTAGATGATAAATGGAGTTCAGCATGTCTCTATTTTGTAGTTAGCCACTTGGGACCAGAGATCACCCTAGGAATGTTTCCCCAGTTCTTGGATCCCGGTTAGAATAGACATACCAAATAACTGCTGGGGGTCCTTACTTTGACCCTCTGACTCCTGGAGGGAGTGTGCTGGTTTTGGCCATGGAATGAGAGCAACTTCCTCACCATTCTTTAATAACCTTCCTCACCTCTTTGCTCCCTTTACACCTCTTTCCTTAGTTCCTTTATACTTCCTGCCTTTCCCATACTTTTGTGTTTATTCCTTGGTTTTAATTCCTCTCTGCTTGAAATACATTAGGGATAAACTTGCTGACAATCAGCTTGGAGCTTACACACTGAGAGAAGAAATTAGACTCAGATCATAATGGCACGTGTTCCTCAATTCCCTCATGTGTAACATGAAGATATTATATCAAGAGAGACCAAGGAAGTTGCTCAGGGCATATATCTAGATAGTTGCCAAATGTGAGTAGTAAGAATTCCTGGATCCTGATCCAGTAGGCTAGAGATTCCAAAATCATATCTTAATGGCTCTTACATAGTTTTTAAAAATGCATAGAATCCTTGGTCAACTGAGATCTCATAAAGTTGAATCTCTGGGGAAGGATCCTAGGGATACGTCTTTTTCTAAATCCCTACCGTTCCTAGAACAGCATTTGAGAACTATAGCATTATATTTAAAATATATATGTAAAGGGATTGCATTGTGAGTGCATTTATCTATGGCAATTCAAGTTTATGTGAATAAGAAAGGTGAGGAAATAAAACACAAAATAAAATAAAATAAAATAAAATAAAATAAAATAAAATAAAAACTATAAAGCAGGTGATTTTGTTTTTCATCCCTTCAGTAAATGTGCACCCCACTACCCAAAGTAATTATGAAAAAAAAAATTGGATGTGTCTTTGTTTAGCCTTAGTTTCACACAACTCTCATAGTGAGAATGGCTTACCTGTCTTTGGTAAGACTGTAAAGATGTGTGACCCTCAGAGTCAGTCAGGAGTTTTAATAGTATCTTTAAAAGTTATGTAGTCCTACCAGACTACAGAGCAATATCTCTGTGCAAGTCATCATTCCAAATGTATTTTTGCAACTCTACAGAAAAAAATTTCAAAAATCTTAGGAGGCATAAAGGTGCAAATTCAATGAAGTGATGTGGTAGTCTGGGTGGGAAGAGCAGATTTCTGTGAGATGGTTGGGTTAAATTAGGTAGTAATATGTCTCACACTGAAGGAAGTGAAGTTTGGGATCATTTTCTTTTCTGAGTTATAGTGTCGAAGCTATAGTGACTATAGGAATGGGCTCAGTCTAGCAACTGGGGTCAGGACAAAGGACCATAGATGTCCTCACATCTGGATAGCTCTATTGCTTGGTATCCTTTTCATTATTTGATTTCAATTGGCTAAGAAGATAGCCCCTAAACTGCATAAAATGACATACTTATTTTCTTAGTGGGTAATATTTTAACCCTGGGTATATTTATAATGAGATACAGAAAAAATACTTAAGAGAATAAAACTATAGTACATATTAAAATTTGTTTGTGTTAAGGAAATTATATGTATGTGACTTTTTCATGTATTTACAATGTATACAATAGTTTGACCTAATAAATTAACTGGAAAGTTTTGCAATTCCAATTTAAAAAGTAAAATTAATTTATATGTGTTTTAAGCTGAAATCGTATTGTGCTTATATACATTATTGGAACATAAAAGGGAACTTAAAATACCTATATTTGTAAGTTTTGTTTGTAAAACATGTGAATATTATATAACTTCTGAGGCTCACCAAACAATTGAAGTAATTAAAAAGAAAACAAATATGTTAAATTTATTCATGCAATTTAAAAGTTTGAAGTTGTCTCATTAACTAAATTTGTAAATGGGATCACACAGTAATCAAAGACTTCCTTAAAGGTAATTGCTAAAATTTGTTACACTTATAAATAGAATAGTAACTTTTGTATACTGAACTGAAAAGCTTAAGGAAGAACCTGGTTTATGAATTTGTTATTAGTGCACTGAAGTTTAATTTAAATAAAGTGAACACCTGAATAATATTTTGTATGGTCCAAATCTGCATAGCACACAGCAACAACAACAAAAAAATGATACTTCTGGACAAAGTGTACAAGGATTAGCATTTTTTCACACAAGGCCCTTAAACACAAGCCAACTGTTCCAACTTGTGTTTAGCCTTAGACAAACAAAAAACTAAAAACTCTAACATCAAAGAAAAATTCATGTTGAGATGATATAAAAATGATAGATGTTCAATTAGTCTCCAACATGGGATTTTCAAGGTTAATTTTGACTCTAAGTCATTTTTTGCTCTATGTAAAAGTCCTTATGTAAAAGTAACTCTACAAGAAGAAAATTCAGGACACTCACTCATACAATTTCAGCCTTGAAAAGAACCTCGACCCTCATCAATTCCAACGCCTCATTTTGTGACAAGGGAATGGAACCTCAGAGATGTCAAATACCTATGGGCACAGAGACCGATTGTGCAAGAAAGGAGACTGGGAGTCAAATCTCCTGGGTACCAGTGCCAATCGTCATCTCTAATTCACAGCACTTAACCGTCAAGTCTTTCAACATGTGACCCCTGAGCCAGGTCAACATTTTACCCTCCACTTTTGAAATGGGGATCAGGAAATTAATGCCACATTATACAGTGAGATCATCATCATCAGAACCAAATCCTAGAGCTCTGTTTTTTCACAAGGCCCCGAAGCTTTTCATTTTTCAACGTGGCACCTTCTGTTGCCACTAAGTATTCACTTGGAGTTCTTTTTAAAGGAAAGTTTCACACACTTCCTATGGCCTCTACTCTCTTATAGAAGGAGTGACATTTGAGAATTCTGACAGTAAGACATCTCTGACTTCAATCACAGAGTGCGAAAATGAATATTTTCTGCATGCAACTTTGAAGGTTGGTGCTCTTTTAACACAGCCTTTCAGTTTTACTTGAGATTGACTGCAGGGGAATTGGATGGTAGTTCAAGCAGCACAACAGAGGATGTTTGATAATCAGTGCCCAGTCTAAGAGGAAGGATGATGAGGCCTCTGTTGCACCAAGGCAAGGCAAAGCCTGTGGCTCTGGGAGAGATAATTGATCCAAAGAAATTTAGTGCTTCCACAGAAGACGTCTATAGAGAATTCTGTGCGTTCAAACTCTGCTCTTTAGCTGGTGTTGATGTTGCCTCCATACTTTTTTTTTCCAAATTCCTATTGATCAGAGAATTTTGTACAGTATTGGTTGGTACCCACTCATAGAATATATATGTATGTCTGTATACATATATTTCTAGTATGTAACATATATGATTATATAATTATGTAGTGAATTTAAGAAAAGAACAATTTTTTTAAAAGGAAATAAAGAAGTTAAAGATGAATACTTCTTTCCTTCTTGCTTAATTTGGAAGAAGAAATTCTCACTTGATATATACTCAGTAGTCCTTTAGAGTTTGCAAAAATATTTTCTTATAGAAACTACCATGGTTGGGTATTAAAGGCATTAACCACCTTGATGTTAGATAATGCTTTCTGTGCTTGTTTCTATGTGTGTTATAAACCCCACAATGCCTTGTTATCATTTTTACTTTAGTAGAAGCAGTATTTTAGACCTACCCACAGATTTGCTGTTTCTGATGTTTTCATTGATTTCTGTAGATCTGGGGCTCCATTTCCATTTGCTATCATTTCACTTCAGCCTGAAGAATTTATTTTAGCATTTCTGGTAGTGCGGGTTTCTAGAGACAAATTATTCCACACTTTGATGTCCAATAGAGGTTGTATTTCATCTTCAGTTTTATAAGATAATTTTCCTGAATATGGTATCCTAAGTTGACAGCCCCCCATCCCTTTTCAACCCTTTAACAATATTGTTTCATTGTCTCCCAGTCTTCCATTAGGATGAGAATTTAGCCATCATATGTCAAACTTAAAAATGTTCCCCTTCATCTAATGTATCTTCCACCCTTTGGATGTTTTTAAAATTTTTCTCTTTATTCTTTTATTTTTGATAGTTTCACTATGATGTGTCTGGGTGTACTTATCCATCTAGGAGATTCTCTACACTTGTATCTTTATGTTGATGTCTTTCATTAATTGTAGAAAATTTCCTCCATCATCTCTTGAAATATTTCTTCTGTACCACTATATATCTCCACTCTTCTAGGATTGTAATTACGTGTATATTAGATCATTTGATATTTTCCCCACATGTCTGTTACAGGCTGAATTATGTTCCTCCAAAATTCACATGTTGCAGTCCTAACCCACAGTAACTCAGAACGAGACTGTATTTGTAGATAGGGACTTAAAGAGATAATTAAGTTAAAATGAGATCATTAGAGTAGGTCCTAATCCCATTTGACTGATATCCTTACAAGAAGAGGAAATTTGCATAGAGACATGTACAGAGATGTCTACAGACATGTATGATCGTGTGAGGATACAGGGAAAAAATGATCATCAACAAGCCAAAGAGTGAAGCCTCAGAAGAAACCAACCCTCCTGACACTTTGATCTCAGACTTACAGCCTCCAGAATTGCAGGAAAATAAATTTCTGTTGTTTCAGACTCCCAATCTGTGAGACTTTGTTATGACAGCCATAGCAAATAAATACAGTGTCTCTATCTGTTTTCAGTTTGGATAATTTATACTGATCTATCTACTAGTTCACTGAATCATTTTAATTCTATGTACAGTCTGCTCCATCTGTCAAAATTTTTCTTTTCCATATTGTATTTTTCATTTGTTGCATTTCCATATTGTTCTTCATTACAGTTTTTGTCTCTCTGCTGAAATTTCCCATTTTTAAATGCATGTTGTCTACTCTTTCCACTAAATCCTTTAACATATTTATCATCATGAGATCCTTTAACATATTAATCATAGTGATTGTAAAGTCCTCATGTGGTAATCTAGGCCATTTCTGGATCTGCTTCTATTGAGCGTTTCCTCTTTTGACTATCAGTCACATTTTCTCGTTTCTTCACGTTTCACAATTTGGGGTTTATATGCTACACATTGTATATACACAGGCAGCAGAGATTGAAGTAAACAATATTTACCCCTAATGCATGTGCATGGCATGTCTCATCTTTTGTCAGGTGATAGTGTTAGGGAGAGGGAGGGTTAATCAATCTAAACATTAGGGGAACTGTGCCTAGATTTTGTTGCAGCTTTAAACCGATTCAGTTCACTATTGGTACCAAATGTTTTGAGGATCACTAGAGAGTTACTACTCTTTCCCCTGCACTCCCACTCCCAGATTTTTGTGCCTGGGGAAACTTCTTGTTACCCTATTCCTTGCCTCAACCTTTGAAGGATCCTTGCGAAGCCCTTAATGAAGACCAAGAGCACCTTAGTGGGATTTCTGTCAGTCCTCTTTTCCCATCTCCAGTGTTTGGAAACCACTGGATCACTCTGTGTAAAAACCCAGAGGTTCTAAGAAGTTTCTTCTCAGTTCTCATGCCTTGCCCCAGCTTTCAGTCAGTTGCTGTCTTGCACTCCAAGAAGGCTGAGGCTCCTCCAGCAGGTTCTCTTTCAGCCATAAGTCCTTCCCTCTCAGGAAAGACTCATCACTGTTCAGATTTTAGTTCATTTAAATATCTTTGTTTCCTCTGCTCTCAGATATGCTTTTAAAGCTCTAGGATTCTGTAACTCATCTGGATAGTTATTCTTAAGGTGAGTATTATCATATCATTAAACTTTCTACGTACTACCTAAAATGGCAGTCTCTCCTTCTTATTAACTCTTAAGTAAGAAATTCAACCATGTTTGAGGAAAAAAATTCAACTGTGTATGAAGGGGAATAAAGAGAGCACACATAGGTGACAAAATATGCAGCATGTATGGAGAATGTCAACTAAGTCAGTTTGGTTACAGTATCTGATACACAAAAGTTAGTTGTAGAAAATGAGCAGATTGGTTTTGACAGAAAAAAAATTGTTTTCTATAATCTAAATATACTTAATATGTGTGGCCTGTCCTCAAGTGAATTACACTCTAGGGAAATAAGATTAATAAATGAATTAATACAATAAGAATAAATGATACCTCATAGTAGTTGTCACAGATTGAAATACATTCTCATTTTTAAATATAGTTAACATATGTCTCTCTGATCACAAACTCTGAGCATAGGAGTCATGTCTATTATCTTTACCATTTTTCCCCAGTCCCTAATTTAGTGCCTGATATATAAATATGATCAGCATTCAATAAATATTTGGGAAGTGAATACATAAATGAAAGGCACAACTCAATTTTAAAGTAGAGTGAGATCACTTTTAGATGGAATGATTAAGGAAGGCTTTTGGCAGAAGTGTTCCACCTGGGCCTGCGAGCCTGGTCAGGATTTAAATGAGATTGAGTTTGAGGCAGGCAAGCCACATAAACAAGAGCACCCCAGTGCCAAAATATTCAGCATGTGTGAAGAAAGTCAAATAGCTCAGTTTGGTCGAAGTATTTGATATATGAAGGTGAGTTATGGAAAATGAGGTTGGAAACGAGGTTTGGGACCAGAGGGCCTTTTATTTCAATCTAAGAAGTTTTACTTTTATTTTGTAGACAATGGGGAGTCAGTGAAGGATGGTGCCCTAGGGAATGAACAGGATGATGAATCTGGGAGATGTCTGCAGACTGGATTCAAATATGGAGAGACTGGAGAGAAAGGGACAAGTTAGCTATAAATTGCAAGTGAATAACAATGAAGTCTGAAAACAGCGCAGAGGAAGTGAGAATGGAGATATAGTGACATATAGTAATTATTCTTACTATTCACAATTATTACAGCCACAACAATCATTTATTGTTCCAGGCACTCTACTAAGAGCACTAATGCATCATTTTATTATTTCCACAAGGCAACCCTATCAGGTATATAATATTAACTCTATTTCACACTTGAGAACATTAGACACCCAGGTCACACCTAGCAATTAGTAGAGCCAGGATGTGAACTAGATAATGTGACTCCTGAACCTAAGCTTAGAGCAACTCCTAGATATGTAAAAGTTAAACCTAAAGTCCAAGCAATTCTCTAGATGTGGAGTAAAAAGGGAGAGGGTTTCCTACTATTTTACTTGTAGGATTTCAAATCTATAATAGTAATCAAAGAAAAGTTTATATTTAGATTTAGAATATATTTAGTCTATGATGCCTCCAGGATATCTAAATGGAGAATTCCAGCAGGCAACTTGAAATGTAAGACTAAAGTTCAAAAGACACTCTAGAGATGGAAACTTAGAAAGTGTGAGCACAGCGGAAATATTTGAGATCACACTATTGCCAAGACAGAGAGTACAGAAAATCAGAACAGAGGGCCAAGGACCAATCCTTTGAGAATGCTTTCATAGAATATCAGGAGAAAAGGCAAGCAGAGAATGAAACTAAGGAGTATCTCTAAGAGTCAGAAAGTGTTACGAGTTGAATTGTGTTCCCATAAAAAAGATATGTTAAAGTCCTACATCCTAGTTAGTGCCTCAGAATGAGACTTTATTTGGAAATGGGTCTTTACAGATTTCATCAGGCTAAGATGAGGTCATTAAGTTGGGCCCTAATCCAGTATGACTGATGTCCTTATCAAAAGGAGAAATCTGGACATGGACATGCACAGACAGAAGACACACAGGGTAAAGACAGTTGTATGACTGGATGTGAGGCATCTACAAATCAAAGGATGCCAAAGATTGAGAACAAATACCAGAAGCTAAAAGAGACAAGGAAGGGTTCTTCCTTGGAGTTGTAAGAGACAGTCCTGCCAACACCTTGATTTCATACTTCTAACCTCCAGAACTATGAGAATTTCTGTTGTTGTAAGCCACCTCCTTTTCCATACTTTTTTACAGTAGTCCTAGGAAAGTAATACAAGGAAGCAAATCAAGAGACTTTTATTGGAAAACACACATGCATACACATAAGCACACACACATTCACAAACAAGCAAGATAAAGCTGTTTCAAAAAGATGCGTAGGAATGATCAACAGTGCTAAATGCTATAGAGATATACTTGAACATAAAGACAGTGAAAATTCTCTTCTATTTGATAATTAGGTACTAATTAGTGACCAGTGAGGGATCAGTTTTAGCAAGGTGGTAAGAGAAGAAACCTATTTAAATTCAAATGCCTACAGACACCAGACAGGAAACTAACATATGTAAAATATTGGATTATAAAATAAGAACAAGTGGTGATGACTGATAAGCAGAAGGCAACATGCTCCATAAGGCATTCCATTTTTTTTTTTTAATTACCAGGATGTCAGTGTAAAGCACATTTACAGTCCATGAATGTATGTCCTTTGAATCAATGAACAAGTATGCTGTCACTACTTCTCCAAGTCTGATGGTATGAGGGAAAGCAGAGAAAGAAGTTTAAAGAGGTTACAGGACCAAAGGAAAGAGGACATTTTTTAAAAGAATATGGTAGGGGCGCCTGGGTAGCTTGGTCGGTTGGGCGTCTGACTTCGGCTCAGGTCATGATCTCACAGTCTGTGAGTTCGAGCCCTGCGTCGGGCTCTGTGCTGACAGCTCAGAGCCTGGATCCTGCTTCAGATTCTGTGTCTCCCTCTCTCTTTGCCCCTCCCCTGTTCATGCTCTGTCTCTCTCTGTCTCAAAAATAAATAAACGTTAAAAAAAAATTAAAAAAAAAAGAATATGGTAGAAAATACCTGCAGGTTGAAGCTGAACATTCCATGCACAAAGAATATGGTATATGTTTGGGGTACCTGGGAGGTTTAGTTCATTGGGCATCTGACTTCGGCTCAGGTCATGATCTCCAGTCCATGGGTTTGAGCCCCGCGTCGGGCTCTGTGCTGACAGCTCAGAGCCTGGAGCCTGCTTCAATTCTGTGTCTCCCTCTCTCTCTGCCCCTCCCCTGCCCGCACTCTGTCTCTGTCTGTCTCTCTCTCTCAGAAATGAATAAACATTGAAAAAAAAAAAGAAAATGGCATATTTTTTTTGACTATATAATTATGAGTAATTTTGATTAAATAGAACAATGTCCTGCCTGTTAAACTAATCGTATTGAAAAGCTGTGTTCTTTCTTAGATGATGCTGTTGTTCAAAATGTTTTTGAAATAATTTGTTTTCAATTGAAAATCAATAATCACTTTTTAATCTCATAAGA
Source organism: Lynx rufus (assembly GCF_022079265.1). Taxonomy (NCBI): domain Eukaryota; kingdom Metazoa; phylum Chordata; class Mammalia; order Carnivora; family Felidae; genus Lynx; species Lynx rufus. The sequence goes on from NW_025814823.1 coordinate 182,447,794, forward strand.
CATTCAATATAATTATTTAATAGGCATCATACCATTTTAAGACAAATGTTTTTACTAAATAATTATCCTGATTCTTCTGATTTGCTTTTGAAAACAATCAAATCTTATCTTCAAGATGAATATTAGCCATGGCTGAGGAGAGTCTTGAATCACTTTGGTAAAGTGTATTTTTCAAAGAATTTGTCCATTTCATCTACTTTGTCAAATTTATGGACATGGAGTTGATCACAATACTCTTTTTCCCTTAATGTTTGTAGAATCTATAGTTTCCCTTTCATGCCTGATATTTGTTATTTGTGATTTTTGTCTTTTCCTGAAAACTTTTGCTAGGGACTTACCAACTTTATAAATATTTTCAAATAACCCAATTTGGCTTGGTCAGTTTGTTTGTTTGTCTTTTATTTCATTAATATCCAATCTTATCTTCTTTTATTATTTCCCAAATTCTACTTAGCTTGCTCTTTTTTTTTCCTAACTTCTTGAGATGAAAACTTACTCATTGATTTTATACCTTTATTATTTCCTAACCTAGATATTTAAAACTATATGTTTTATACCTTTATTATTTAGATATTTAGAACGATATGCTTCCTTTTATGCACTGCTTTAACTTTATCTCACAAGTTTTGATATGTGGTGTTTTCATTGACATTAAGTCCAAATAATTTCTAATTTGAAAAGTTTCTTTGACCCACAGGTTATTTAAAAATAAATCAGCTGATTTTAAAATATCTGGGTGGTTTTTGTTGCTACCATACTATTGCTGATTGTTGATTTGTGTTATGATAAAAAATGTACTTAGTAAAATTTCATTTACTTTTTAAAAAATTTTTTTAATGTTTTATTTATTTTTGAGATAGAGAGAGAGTGAGTGGGGATGGGCAGAGAGAGAGAGGGAGACACAAAGTCCAAAGCAGGCTCCAGGCTCTGAGCTGTCAGCATAGAGCCTGACATGGGGTTCAAACTCACAAACCATGAGATCATGACCTGAGCTGAAGTTGGACACTTAACCAACTCAGCCACCCAGGCACCCCAAATTTCATTTACTTTTGAAAGTTATTGAGACTTATGAGGCAGCATGTAGTCAATCTTGGTGAAGTCTTTATATAAAGTCTTTCTATTGAAAATAAAGTATGCTGTGTAGTTTTGAGGCTTAATGTGGGTTAATATGTGTTTGGGGATTTATAAATGTCAATTAGATCCAGTTAACTGATAGTGTTGTTAATCTATATCCCAAAGATTTTTTTTTTGTCTTCTTATTTTATCAATTACTGAGAAATAGATATTATCATCTCTGACTGCAATTTTTTCTACTTCTCCTATCGGCTCTATCACTTTTGTTTCTTGAATTTTACTGTTCACTTATTAGATGAATATATTGAGAACTGCTATGTCTTTCAAATGAAATGTTTCCTTTATCATTATTTAATATCCCCCTTTATATCTTATAATAATCTGTTTTTTGAAAATTTAAATTGTTTTTATTTTATTTTTTTAAAATTTACATCCAAATTAGTTAGCTTATAGTGCAACAATGATTTAAGGAGTAAATTCCTTAATTCCCCTTATCCATTTAGCCCATCCCTCCTCTGACACCCCCTCCAGAAACCCTCTGTTCTCCATATTTATGAGTCTCTTCTGTTTTGTCCCCCTCCCTGTTTTTATATTATTTTTGTTTCCCTTCCCTTATATTCATTTGTTTTGTCTCTTAAAGTCCTCATATGAGTGAAGTCATATGATATTTGTCTTTCTCTGACTAATTTCATTTAGCATAATACTCTCCAGTTCCATCCACGTAGTTGCAAAAGGTAAGATTTCATCCTTTTTGATTGCCGAGTAACACTCCATTGAATATGTATATCTTATAATATTCTTTGCTTTGAAATTTACTTCACTGGATATTAATTTAGGTGGGCCAGCTTTCTTATGTTTACTTTTTGTATAATATAATTTTTCCATTACTTTACTTTCAATCTACCTATATCTTTCTGTTAAAATACATAAATTCTAGACAAAATATAGTTGGGTTTTGATTTTTTATCACTGTGAATATCTTTCACTTTAAATGAAATATTTAGTTAATTTATCATTTCCATGGACATTCAAAAGAAGGTGAGAAGGCATTAGAAACAATTAAAAACATTTTTCTGATGTATGTCAGCAACAGTAACTTCGCTGGAATAAACATGAGTATTTTGAAGAATACAACAGTGGTATATTAAGTTAATTTAAATGGGCCGGATAGCTTAGAACAAGCATCCTCCATTTATTATGCAGTGTATTCATGGAATTTTTTGACCGTTGGTTATTTTTACTTGTTTTTCCATAACTTTTGATTATACCCTATTTCTTCACTGTCTTTTCATGGTTTCCAGTTTATGTTAGAGAATGCCCCCCCACACACACACATCCATTTCCTATCACATATTTGATTATATCTAAGTTTCTAGAGATCAGATGGCAGCTTTTAGTTTATGAGAAGCCAAGAAAAGGCACATTTCTCATATTTTTATTCAATTAATTTTGGCAGGGTTGCATTTTGCCAGCTTATTCACTTCACATGTGACAAAAAAAGAAAACAATAAATATTTTTAAAAATAACAGTCTCCATGGAGTCACATTACATTTGGCTTCTGTGGAATACATCTGAGTGTAGATTTGACAGATGTAAATTAATATGGTAGTACCAATGAACTCATTTAACAACATATTTCTCTCTTAAGTGTTTTTATTTTAGTAGCATTTATTCTTAGTACACTGAAAGTTTTTGAATAGTTGTACTTGCCACTCTAACATTAAATAGCTCTAAATTGCCCTGCTATTCAACCGTAGATGGAAGTGGGTAGGGCCATAATATTTGAGTTATGCTATTTTTTTCTGTGCAGAAAATGTAACAATTGATCTCTAATGGGAAGACTATCATAAACAGGGAAAACACAATGTAAGAATTCATAAATCTGGTAACTTAGTGGATATTTACAAACTATTCTTGTTCTTATACATTCGGTCAAGATCATGTAGCTATCCACCAGAGCCAGAAGTAAAAACCAAAACATCTGGCAGTAATTGTAATGTTCTTCCTATTACAACAAATTCAATGAGTTTTACCTTTAGAATATTTTTTTTTCCTTCTTTTTGTTAGTATGTAGGTCAGCCTTTACCATTCCTGGCTGGAAAAATGCAAGTGTCCTATTTTGCTTCCCTACCTGTAGTGTCTTCTGACTGTAATTAATCTGAAATACTTTTGGTGGACTGTTTTTTTCTTGGAATGTGTTGGCAACTTAGATTATGTTGGCAACTCTCCATTGTCCAATCAGTCTAGGATGTTTTAAATATTCGTATCATGCCTACATTCAATACTGTCACTATCTAAAATCATAATAGTTGGGAACAGTATTCTGGCTTAGAATCCTTCCAGGTTTTGTATTATTTTGTTACATTCTCAATAGTGTCCTTTGTTAATGCAGAAATAAAATTTAAACATTAGTTCCTGTCAGGTCTCATCTTTTTTGGCTTCTGTCTTTGGGTCCATCATCATCATTTTTCCTCATTTGAGGAAAATTTAACCTTGTTTCTAAACTTGTGACTACTTTTTTCCTATTGCTCCCTCATACAATAGTACAGGGGCTTTCAATTTGTTCTAGTTTAAGAAAATTACAACAAGGCTCTCAATATTATAGCAGAGAATTGAACTTCACCATTATATGATTCCCATTAAGACTGACTCTAAAGTCAAGGTGCAAGGACCCAACCTGAAGGAAGATATAATGTCTTTTTATTTTGAAACTATATATGTATTAGAAATAATTTGGGTGGGAGAAGGTTACAGATGGCAGAAATAATTCAAACAGGGTAAAGTACAAAAGATAATTATTTCAAATATATTTTTTTAAAAAAGGAAGCCCATATTTAAAGCTGGCCTCAGGCCTGGCTGTATTTATTATTATTATTTATTTAATGTTTATTTATTTTTGAGAAAGAAAGAGCGTGAGTGGGGGAGGAGCAGAGAGAGACAGGGAAACCCCAGAATCTGAAGCAGGTTCCAGGCTGTGAACTGCCAACACAGAGCCTGATGAAGGGCTCCAATCCATGAATGGTGAGATCATGGCCTGAGGCAAAGTCAGATGCTTAACTGACTGAGCCACCCAGGCACCCCAGACCCGGCTGTATTCAGAACTCAATTGACATTGACATGAATCTCCCCTTGCTTTATCTGTTGGTAGTATCTGCTTTGCTTTATTCATAATGGGGTTAGATAGAAAATTTACGGATCAAAATATTTCCCCATAAAAAAAGCCCAAGGCTGACTTCCATTTGGAATACTTTGGACCAAAATCTCATTATTGATTTCTGATGTGAGATGAAATTCACTTAATAATTTTTCTTCTCCTATATGTAGAACATTGGTAGTTATCTAACTAAAATTTATTCCTTTCAACTGCCCAAGTAGGTGAACGTTGATTTTGCTAAAATATTAATTCTTCTTCCATGTGATTCAAGGGACAGGGATCCTATTCATAACCCAGGAGTAATCCTGACATTTCCAGGCCAAATATTATAATCCCTTTTGTTTGAAAGGTTTAGGAACAGACATGTAAACTAACTTTGGCCAGTGAAACATCAAGTATAGTCATCTGGGAGTGGAAATGGTATCTTAGAAAAGGCTTTCTGCTATTGAGAAGCATAAACAAGTAGAAAAAGTAACTTTTATTCTCCTATAGACATTCTTATGTCTGAATGTGATTAATGTAGTACAGAGGCAGTCATGTAATGACCTAAGCATGATGCCATCACAAGGAGGAGACCAAAGTCAACAAAAATCACAGGGAAGGACCGCTTAAAAGGCTGAGGAACTGTATCTACAGCCAACACTACTTCTTTCCTTTCACATATTCAGGCCATAAACACCTTTATTGTTTAAGCCAGTTTGAGTTGATTTTTTTTTTTTTTTGCAAGCAAAAGCATCTTAATTGACATACATAAGGTGCTTTAAAGGGAAGTGTGTGTGTGTGTGTGTGTGTGTGTGTGTGTGTGTGTTTAAGGATGTGTGGCTCTGAAAATTAAGCTGGAAACATGTGAGATGCCCATATTAGTGACTTAAAGTTGACTCCAACAATTGATTCTATAAAGGGCAATAACTATGAGCTCCCATTAAAATATGTGCTTTGCCCAACAAATCATTTATTGGATATAAAAACATGGTTATGAAAAATTTAAAAACCTGAATCTCATAAAACACAGAAATAGAGAAGAAAAATATATTGTACAAGTATTATTTAGCAATAATAGATACAGATTCATGTTCAAGTTTCATCCTCTAGAAAGAGAATAAATTGAGAGGAGTTGTATTTAAGTATTTATTTCAAAGAAAAGGCGATTTTTTTAATGGAATTCTCTCTTGGATATTAGTAATTTAACTATATCTTTAAGAGTCACAATATCTTATTGGAAGGAAGTCAAATAATTAAAACAAATTATAGACTGTGGTTAAAAAATAAAAAGATACCCATTGAGTTAAAAGGTGAAAAACTATTCAAAATTTAAAGACCCTGAATAAGAAAAAATATGACCCTAAAATCTCAAAAATTCACAAACTCTTACTTATTTCAATTTATGAAAGTGTGACACGGTCAGAAGAGAGGGCCATTAAGAAGACCAAAAAAGTGAAGAGAAGCAAAGCAAGCCAAAAGAAAGGAAAAAAACCATAAATGTGTTTGTTTATTTTCTAAAGGATGTAAAGGGCTAGGTACCATATCAGTTGTATTCAACACAAACTGGAGGCTGACTGGTAAGAACACAACTGGGCACCTGGGTGGCTCAGTCAGTTGACCAACCCACTTTGGCTCAGGTCATGATCTCACCCTTTGTAAGTTTGAGCCCCGCATCGTGCTCTGTGCTGACAGCTCAGAGCCTGGAGCCTGCTTCAGATTCTGTGTCTCCCTCTCTCTCTGCCCCTCCCCCACCCACACTCTCTTAAAAAATAAATAAAACATAAAAACATAGTGGTAAGAAGACTAACAGAGATGATATGTATCTAGATAGATAGATGACAGAAAGCTGATAGGTGTGTATGTGTGAGAGAGAGAGAGAGAGAACGAAAGAGGTGAGAGAGAGAAAGAGATAGAGATTTTTTTCCCCTGTAATAGTGCAGCTTTCCCTGGTATACAGTATTCAGTCAGGCAGTGATGTTTCCCTGTGAACTCCATCTCCAAACCCCTCCCTACTTCCCTTTTTGAATGGCATGCTCTGTCTTGAAATGTCAAGTCTCACTGTGCAATTATGTAATTCAACCTACACTAATCAGGTGATTATGCAATTAGGAAAATCCTAAGGTTTTAGCTATTTGTTCCTTAATCTTTTCCTTGATGGCCCTGGCTGTGTAACTCTGCACAAAGCTCTCTTTCCAGAACTGGATGGAGTCTCATGGAGATTCTCTTCTCTAGTCAATCACCTCTGAAATCTCTTTTAGACCCTGTTTCTTTGGACTGTGAAGATTAACAAACCATTATCACAATGGGACGTTGGCTTAATCATATGCCAACACAAGTTTTCCCTACAAATAAGCTTCTTGGTCACTTTCTTCTCTCAGGAATGGCTTTTGCATTGTTCCTGCTCCTATTATTTCAGGACTATTACCTGACACTTTATATTGGAGCTAATAAGGTAAATGAACTTTATTTACAGAGAAAAGAATGGTGTGCTCTCACAGGAATCTATGGCCTTCAAAGGCTTAATCCTCCAGAAAAAAAAGAGGTGTGCTTGTCATTCAGATGTACAGGATTTAAAGGGTGACATCTTCATGTATCTTAGCTTTCACATATGTAAACCACCTTCTTTTTTACTTTATCTTTTTAGTTTCAAACTAAAGAGTTTAGTTTGCTGCTGATACATAATTTCTACTCAACCTAAGCTTCCAAAGTGGCTGTCTGTGCCAGTATTGAAATTCAGGAAAAAAAATGCAGAGATGCTAACACATTGAGTTAGTGTCTACGGCAGAGAGAGGTTAGTATCAGATAGCTGATTTTTTTTTTTCTTTAGGAACACCATACCATTCTCATTTGATGAAGTTTGTACCATTTCTACTCCAGGTGTAGTCCATGAACCAGGATGTTTGCTACTAGTCTACAGTAAGAGATGTAAAGAAATTGAAAATGGAAGTTCAGAGACATATAGACATAAACATAGTACTAGTAATACTAATAGAGCATGTTGAGAGGGAATAAGAAAAGAATGGTGGGGAAAAAGAAAGCTGCCATTTAGTAGACAAAATGGTAAAGGTAGCCAATTTCCATATCTGGGGAATCAATCAAATAGACATTACATGTGGGGACTGGTGATATTCTGTATACAGTGAAATGGACAAAATATTAATAATTCAAGTCCTTGAATTGAACAAACAATTTTTTGGGACATTTGAACATAATAATCAGCTAGAGAAAGAAAATGTGATAGTGTTATATGTTTTAACTATTCCCCCCACTTTCTTTTATGGATCACATTGTCCTGCCTTTTTGAATGTCTGGTGATTTTTTATTAACTGCTAGGCAGTTGAAGCTATACTGTTGAGAGTCTAGACTGAGTGGTATTTAGTTTTGAGTTTTATTCAAGTAGCCAGTTAATTTATTGATGATTCTGCTTGATTCTGTTGAGGCTTGGTTTTATGTTTTGTTAGGGAGTGTTTAGAATAATCTTTATTCTGGATCTATAGTTCCACTACAACTAAGGCAAGCCAAGTTGAGGGTCTTAGGTCAGCAGGGTTAATGACCTGGCTTAAATGACCTGGGTGATCAGCAGAATATCTGTTTTGGTTGGTTAGAACTTCAAAGTCTCCAAGCACTACGAAGTTCCTGGAGTATTTGTTCAACTCAGAGCTATTCAGTCTCTCTTGTTTGACAGATTTCTTACTGTCTTGCCTGAGCATATACAGTTTAATTTTTGGGCAACAAAACCAAATGCTGTAATGCAGATATTTGGTGTTTATTCTCTATACAGCTTCTTTCTCTCTTGTGCTCTTCCATAATCTCCAGTAACGTCAGCGGTCCTGAAGTCATCTCTACCTCTTCAGTTCAGTGAGGACTGCCATGGGCATTACCTGCCTCTCCTCAGTATAAAAATTGTCTCTAGTCAGGGGCACCTGGGTGGCTCAGTTGGTTAAGAGGCCAGCTTCGGCTTAGGTCATGATCTCACAGTTTGTGAGTTTGAGCCCCGCATCAGCCTCTGTGCTGACAGCTCAAAGGCCTGGATCCTGCTGTGGATTCTGTCTCCCTCTCTCTCTGACCCTCCCTCACTCATACTCTGTCTCTCTCTCTCTCTCTCAAAAATAAATAAACATTAAATTTTTTTTTAAAAATTGACTCTAGTCAGAAATCTGGGGCAACAGTGGGGCTGACCTCATGTCTTCCTGCTCTAAGAAATTAGAGTCCTGGATTTTTATGGTCTAAATTTGAAAACACTTGCTGTATATACTTTGTCCATTTTTAGAGTTGCTTATGGCCTGAGAGCTAGTCCACTAACAGTTATTCTATCATGGCTGGAAGTGAAACTTCATTAAAAATATTTAAATGAGTATTTTGCATTATAATGATACACACAGGAATTACATCTAAGGTAGCCTGCCAAGGTTTCCAAAGTCTGCTTTAAAGCTGGCATAAGAAATTATAAGATAGTCCTACATTTATAATTTCTGGGTGCATGAATGGCTCAGTCGGTTAAACTTCTGACTTCAGCTCAGGTCATGATCTCACAACTTGTGAGTTCGAGCCCCGTATCGGACTCTGTGCTGACAGCTCAAAGCCTGGAGCCTCTTCAGATTCTGTGCCTTTCTCTCTCTCTCTGCCCCTCCCCTGTTCATGCTCTGTCTCTCTCTGTCTCTCAAAAATAAATAAACATTAAAAAAATTATATTTTTCTGAGTAGCATTAACATTTGTTAGGACTTCCCGAGCTAACTTGGATATTTTACTTATATTATTAAATAACCCTCTTTCAATATATTAGACTCATGATTAAAATTAAAAAAAAATATTGGGGCACTTGGGTGGCTTATTTGGTTAAGCATCCTACTTCACCTCACGTTGTGATCTCACAGTTCTTCATTTGAGCCCCACACGGTGCTCTCTGCTCTCAGTGCAGAGCCTGCTTCTGATCCTCTGTCTTCCTCTCTCTCTCCCTCTCCCCCACTCGCTCTCTCTCTCTCTCAAAAGCAAATAAACATTTTTTTTTAATTTTTTTTTCAACGTTTATTTATTTTTGGGACAGAGAGAGACAGAGCATGAATGGGGGAGGGGCAGAGAGAGAGGGAGACACAGAATCGGAAACAGCCTCCAGGCTCTGAGCCATCAGCCCAGAGCCCGACGCGGGGCTCGAACTCACGGACCGCGAGATCGTGACCTGGCTGAAGTCGGACGCTTAACCGACTGCACCACCCAGGCGCCCCGCAAATAAACATTTTTTTTTTTAATTTTTTTTTTCAACGTTTATTTATTTTTGGGACAGAGAGAGACAGAGCATGAACGGGGGAGGGGCAGAGAGAGAGGGAGACACAGAATCGGAAACGGGCTCCAGGCTCTGAGCCATCAGCCCAGAGCCCAACGCGGGGCTCGAACTCACATACCGCGAGATCGTGACCTGGCTGAAGTCGGACGCTTAACCGACTGCGCCACCCAGGCGCCCCTAAACATTTTTAAAAAATAGAATAAAAAGGGGCATCTGGGTGGCTCAGTTGGTTGAGCATCCAACTCTTGATTTTGGCTCAAGTAATGTTCATATGGTTCATGGGATTGAGCCCTGTGTCAGGCTCTGTGCTGGCAGCATGGAACCTGCTTGGGATTCTCTCTCTGCCCCTTCCTGCTCTCACTCTCTCCCTCTCTCTCTCAAAATAAATAAATAAACACACACACACACACACACACACACACACACACATAATCCAAATTATCTTCAAATTGTGTTTGTGTATGTGTACCTCCAGACTATATATTTTTTTATGCTGCAACAAGATATTTGAAAACAGAAGCAATGTAATTTTTCCATTGAGATTGAGATTTTGGTATTTTAAGGTAACAAAAAATGGTTTGACTGATATTTTGTGGTTTTCACCCTATAGACATTCTTTAAAGCAGCGTTTCTAAAGTGCGCTCCATGAAAATGGGGTTCTAGTATGAAATAAATTTGGAACATCCTATACTACATTTTCCTATATATATTATATATTTTTATCTTGGAGATTTATAGTTCACATCAGCATAATAAAGCCACTGAGAAGCCCTCTAAAAAGACATGAATGGCTTTATTTATTTTTTTCCCAAGTTTATTTGACTGAGGACCCCCTTGTATGCCTCACTCATTACTATTTTGAGGTTTGGAAAATAATTCTTTAAGCATGTGTACTAGCAGTAGTATAATAGAGGGCAAAGTTTTTCTCTAACTTTGCAGGATACCTACAGAAGTTGACATTGCATGAAATGATTATGTAAAAGATAGTAGAGAGTTTTTTCCTGGTTAGAAGTGAGACTCCGGAGGTAGCCACTCAAGACTGAGGTCAAGACTGAGATGCAAGTCATGAGTGAGAAAAATTAAAAACTGAGCAAAATATGTGCACACTCTTATCTCTCTTGCCAGTTTGTTCTGTATCCAAATCCCTGGGTTCCCCATTGTCTCAGGAGAATGAAACATTTGTGTGATCAGTACCAAGACAGAGGAGATAAAAATCGGACTCAGCCTTTTTCCCCTCATGTCTCTTTTTTTTAACTTTAAAAAAAATGTTTATTTATTATTGAGAGACAGAGCATGAACATGGGAGGGGCAGAGAGAGGGAGACACAGAATGTGAAGCAGGCTCCAGGCTCCAAGCTGTCAGCACATAGCCCAACGTGGGGCTCCAACCCACTAGCGAGATCATGACCTGAGCCGAAGTCAGATGTTTAACTGACTGAGCCACCCAGGTGCCCCACTTTTTTTTTTTTAACTTTCTTTATTTCTGACAGAGAGAGAGAGAGAGAGCATGAGCAGGGGAGGGGCAGAGAGAGGAGACACAGAGTCTGAAGCAGGCTCCAGGCTCCAAGCTATCAGCACAGAGCCTGATGCCAGCCCGAACTCACAAACCAGGAGATCATGACCTGAGCTGAGGTCGGACGCTTAACCGACTGAGCAACCCAGACACCCCTCTCCTCATGCCTTTTTCATACTAAGAGTATTGCCGGATGAACTGCAGAGAATCCCAAGGATCTTCAAAGTTTGAAGAGCCCTGCAGTGGTTCCAAATGAAAAAAAAAAAATCCTCAAGAGTGGACTTCATGCACATGCAATGGGACAAAGAGGTATTTTTTGTTTCTTTGATGACAGCCTTCCCAAAACATTTCTCTAATCCCATCACACAATTAACCACTTCTACATGCAGTTGCCAGTAAGTGCGGTAAGAGAAGGACGTACTCTGGCCTTGTGGAAAATATAATGTATTTGGATGCAGAAGACCTGGACTGACGTTTCTGCTTCACCAATTAATGCTACAGGAACTGAAATAATTTACTTAGTCTATTGGACTCTGTTTGTTCATCTGGAAAATAGGATTAGGAAAATCTAGCTCGGAGGTATGCTGTCAAAGAAATGTAAAATGTAAATATGCTCTCAAAACCATGAATTTTTAAAGCAATATAATGAAATAATTGTATTTTTTCTGTAAAATGTAAACTATAGGTGTTGGGAGATAATTCTTCATGGATCTGTCATATTGTATCATGTCTTCGGAAACACTTTTGTTTTGGAATACCTTTTCACGCATGTTTGTATACTACACAGCCTTGGAGTGTGGAAGCGATGTTTTCTGGTACAGCAAAAGGAAGGATTTCCTTAGAACTTTGGAAGATAGAGATGGCATCTCCCTTTATAGTAAAGGGTAGGCTAGCTCTTTTTTAACTAAAAAAAAAAAAGAAAAAAAAAAGGGTTCCATGAGACCTTGCAATATAAGTCACTGTGTATGCACGTGTGACCTAGTATCACCTTATAGAAACTGGAGCTCTAAAAACTGGTGTAAAAACACTCTGGCTACCACTATTTCTATAATGAATAAAATTCTTTTTCTCTGATCCAGAAGTTTTACATAAAGTGTAAAGTGCCATTTTTATTTGACAAGAGGCATGTACCTTTTTGAAATAATTTGTGTTTTGCCTAAAGACAGAAAGCTGGCATTCACATGTCCTCAAATATTTTATTGATATAATTAAATTATCACCTCCCAATGTATTGGAGTCTTGTGATTTAAAGACAAACATATTGAAGACTCTGATTTGGATATGCTTTGTATTTATTTACTAACCAAAAAAAAAAAAAAAAAAGATTAAGAGACAATGAAGAGAATGCTATAACTAAACCCATACATTTTGAAAACAGACTCTAAAAACATTCTGTCTTTACAAAGTAAAAAGAACTTTTGACCTCTTGCTACTACATCATTCATGTAAATAAAAGTGAGCACATCCTTAAATTAGTATTTATTTATTATTTATTTATTAAAGGTTATTTATTTTGAGAGAGAAAAAAATATGAGTGGGGGAGAGGCGGAGAGAGAGGGAGAGGGAGAGGGAGAGAGGGAGAGAGAGAAGAGAGAGAGAGGATCCCAAGCAGGCTCCACACTGCCAGTGCAGAGCCGGATGCAGGGCTTGAACTCACAAACTGCGAGATCATGACCTGAGGTGAAATCAAGAGTTGGACGCTTAACCGACCGAGCCACCCAGGTGCCCCAGTATTTATTTTTAAATAAACAAATATGAAACAAAAATAAAGCAGTGAATGATCTTAAAATTAATTCACATTTCTTTGGAGATCCTAATGTTTCCGCTTAAATATTTTCCATTCTGGCTAAAAACAAAACAAACAAACAAACAAAAAATATGTATATATTCATCTATCCTATCTAGTTTTACAAACTATCAGTTCATGAGATTCTTGTTAGAGTTCCCAAATCAAGAATGCTGAGATGTACTTAATTAATTAGTGAGCTCATTTAAGGGTGCCCTTAGAGACAATTTTCCCTTGTTTTTTACTTTACCTAAAAGGCCTCAAGACATTTAACCAATATCTAGTGCAGTTATTCTTTACAGTAAAAGATAAGGAGGCAGTCATAATCCTAGGAATGGGAGCATCTGGTAGGCACACACACATTTCTTCACCCTAGAGTAGATTTAATTTGTTGCAAATAAAAACAAATAGAGAGGACATCACCTCTCAAATTATTCTCAATGGTCTTTGAGCTATCAATTCCCTTATGCCTGGAGCTATCAATCTCCCACAAGCCCAAAGACTATCGCTTTGCTCCAATTAAATGAGATCCAAATGATCTCTGTTTGGATCTAGAGGCTGAATTTCAGGTCAGCTTCTCATATAGGGAAACTAAAGTAAGAGAATAAATTGCAATTTTATTTTAGAAATTCTAATCAGATGATCTCTTATTTTCTATAATTTCTTTACATAAATGGAGCACAGAGTGTGGCAGAAACTTGCCCAAGCTTATGATGGTGGGGCCACTATGGGAACTTTCCAGATAGGAAAACAATAAACATCCTGGAAGCCTAACTGTGTGACATGTAAAATCAATACATTTATGTTTCTTTCATGTCTGTATCTTTTAAAAGGCTCAATTTTTATACAGGATTTAAAGACTTGGGAAGGGGATTGGATTTTAAAAATTGTTTTATAACCAAAAGTCCAATGTGTTCTATTTAAAGGAATAAATTGAGAAGCTGTAATTTAAGTCAGATTTGTGAGTGCTCCAATATGAAGCTTTATTGGATTTTCAATTATAATTAACAGAATAATAACTAAAGATGTAAACAGAAACAGAAATGATTGTACTATCAAACACCTGCTTCATAATTATTTGAACAACAAAATGTTTTTGAGTCTCCCACTTATTTATAATCCTGGCATGTTTTTTTAAATGCCTGTCTATGTATCAATCTGTTTAATTATTTTACAGCTCTGGAGAGCTGTAAGAGACAAAAACAGCTAACAAAAAAATAAAACAAAAAACAAAAAACATAATCTGATTCAGGTGACAAAGTAGAGGCAATAAGACTAGTACTGGGAGGTTAGTTTATGCAGGTAAAACCGAAAGACTAGGCAAATGCGAAAGTATTTTGCAAGTTCTTGTGAATTAAATCCTTACTCAAAAGGTATCGCAATGACCTCAAAATGTCAATTTAGGACTTAGATTCAGTGGATTTGTAGTGATCATAACCAAAAGGTGGGAAGAATTTGGAAACTATCTTTGGGGAGCTGTTGCTGAATAAAAACAGGCCTCTGCCATTCTCCCATAAAGGAGACTCTGTACAATTTTCATCTGGCATCCTAACAATCTTATATTTGGTTTGAGCAGTACATTTTCGTTTCATTCATCATTTAAAGACAGATAATCAGAAAGTCATTACATCGGCCGACACCAGACCCTTCGCTCGATTGTATCGTAATTGAGCACTGCAGAGCGTGTGCCAGATCTAATGGATAATGAATACATTATGTCAGGAGAACCGCCTCAGTGAAGCTCCAAGGGAATAGACAAGGGGCTTGTGGTGGTGACACATAGGGTCACAGATGTTGTGCTGATTTACTGATGGAGTGATTCTGTAATTCGTTAATCAATGATGGGCACTGCGCTGCTCGTGCGCACCCCACTCTGCAAATGGAGGAGTGTATGAGGGGACAAATCACCATTTATTCAACATAGTTCTAGAAAGTCTACATTTAGCCTAAGATTGAGCCTGTCATTTTTACAGACTGTTGCAGCGCAAACATCTTATTGTAGTAAGATTAGGGTGTAGACATGAGCCTGGTTATATTATAATGAGAATATATAGCATACCCCTCCCATTACTTTTTTATCACACTTTGGTCAGGGTCCTTTTTCTTTCTTTAGAATAATGCAATCAATTCAGAAATATATAGATAATCTCATTCCATGATGATCTTCTTTTCTTTTGGAATTAACTATATTCAAGAATTTTCAGGCCTAAAAAACACTTATGCACAAAATAATAACAATAATATTGATGATACTAGCAATATTTTATAAAACTATTGATTTATGAGATGTCAGCATATTCTAATTGCTTTATATCAATTATCTCATTTATTCAAACAACCCAAGTATATAGATTATTATTATCCCCACTATACAGATTTAGAAACTAAAGCATACATTAATAACTAGCCAAGACCGCAATGTATTAAACGGTGAAAGCTGTGCTCAAAATTGATTGCATAACTCACAAATCTATACTTATAAACATATTGCTTCAATATCTTCTTAGCCTGACTCAAATTCATCAATTTATTATTGTTATATTATTTTCTCTTGTAACATCATCATCTCACACATTCATGAAAGATATGCTAGAAAATATACAATTTTATGGATTAAAAAAGAAAACTAAGTTATATATTATGTTCAAGGATACAAACAATGGATGTAAGCCAATGATGCAGATCTTTTCATGCATGTCATTTTTTTCTACTACAGTGGATAATTTGATGAAACAATTTAGAACATTTAACAATTTTTATGGGTCATGAATCTAGACAAGCATTAGCTGGATGTTTTTGTTCCAAGGTGTCTAGTTAGATTTCAGGCACACTAACAACTAGGGCTACAGTCTCATCTGAAAGTTTGACTAGGAGAGGATCTGCTTTTTTTTTGTTTGTTTAACATTTATTCATTTTTTTTTTTTGAGAGACAGAGACAGTGTGAGTGGGGGAAAGACAGAGAGAGAAGGAGACACAGAATCCAAAGCAGGCTCCAGGCTCTGAGCTGTTAGCACAAAGCCCAATGTGGGGCTCAAACCCACGAACTGTGAGATCATGACCTGAATCGAAGTCAGATGCCAACCAAATGAGCAACCCAGGTGCCCCAAGGATCTGCTTCTAAGTATGGTTGTTGGCAGGATTCCATCCCTCCTGGGCTCTTAGATGAAAAAGCTTAGTTTTTTTTTTTCAGTTGTTGGCTGGATATTATTCAGTTCCTTGCCACATGAGCCTCTTCTTAGAACAACTCATAACTCATAGCATGGCAGCTGGCTTCCTTAAAGAAGCAAAAGGGAGAGGGAGGGAGGGAGGGAGAGAGAGAGAGAGAGAGAGAGAGAAGGAGGAGAAAGGAGACTAAGACCAAAGCCACGGTCTACTTTTAATTTAATCTGCAAAGTGACCTGCCACTATTTTGAGTGGCAATTCTAGTCAAAGAAGCAAGTCACTGTGTCTTACCCACACTCAAAGGGAGGGAATTGCATAAGATCATGAATACCAAAGGAAGGTATCATTAGAAGCCCTCTTAGAGACTGCCCACCTAAGCTAAGCAGCTTGAAACACACAAACAAACAAGCAAACACACAAACAAACCTGACATCTAATACAAAGAAAAAAATACTTAAAACATTCGTGGGGGAAAAAAAAAAAGATCTATTACTTTCAAAGAAAGAAATAAGCCTTATGGGTGACTTTCCCAAAGAAACTGAAAACTAACAATGGAATGCTAATAGAAATATCTGCTGCATTAGTATTTTGTAACGAACAAAAATATTCTTCAATAATTATGGTAAAATACAAAGATTTTCACACACACAAATAAAAATGAGAATTTGTCACCAATAGAACCACATTCAAAAATGACTTGTATAAAACAATTACTCATAAACATAAGCAACCTTATTGATAAGAATGTGGTAATTGCAGGGGACTTTAACACCTCACTTACAGAAATGGATAGATCATCTAGACACACGGTCAATAAAGAAACAAGGGCCCTGAATGAGACATTGGATCAGATGGACTTGACAGATATATTTAGAACTCTGCATCCCAAAGCAACAGAATATACTTTCTTCTCAAGTGCACATGGAAAATTCTCCAAGATAGATCATATACTGGGTCACAAAACAGCCCTTCATAAGTTTACAAGAATTGAAATTATACCACGCATACTTTCAGACCACAATGCTATGAAGCTTGAAATCAACCACAGAAAAAAGTCTGGAAAACCTCCAAAAGCATGGAGGTTAAAGAACACCCTACTAACGAATGAGTGGGTCAACCAGGCAATTAGAGAAGAAATTAAAAAATATATGGAAACAAACGAAAATGAAAATACAACAATCCAAATGCTTTGGGATGCAGCGAAGGCAGTCCTGAGAGGAAAATACATTGCAATCCAGGCCTATCTCAAGAAAAAAGAAAAATCCCAAATACAAAATCTAACAGCACACCTAAAGGAAATAGAGGCAGAACAGCAAAGGCAGCCTAAACCCAGCAGAAGAAGAGAAATAATAAAGATCAGAGCAGAAATAAACAATATAGAACCTAAAAAAACTGTAGAGCAGATCAACAAAACCAAGAGTTGGTTTTTTGAAAAAATAAACAAAATTGACAAACCTCTAGCCAGGCTTCTCAAAAAGAAAAGGGAGATGACCCAAATAGATAAAATCATGAATGAAAATGGAATTATTACAACCAATCCCTCAGAGATACAAACAATTATCAGGGAATACTATGAAAAATTATATGCCAACAAATTGGACAACCTGGAAGAAGTGGACAAATTCCTGAACACCTACACTCTTCCAAAACTCAATCAGGAGGAAAGAGAAAGCTTGAACAGACCCATAACCAGCGAAGAAATTGAATCGGTTATCAAAAATCTCCCAACAAATAAGAGTCCAGGACCAGATGGCTTCCCAGGGGAGTTCTACCAGACCTTTAAAGCAGAGATAATACCTATCCTTCTCAAGCTATTCCAAGAAATAGAAAGGGAAGGAAAACTTCCAGACTCATTCTATGAAGCCAGTATTACTTTGATTCCTAAACCAGACAGAGACCCAGTAAAAAAAGAAAACTACAGGCCAATATCCCTGATGAATATGGATGCAAAAATTCTCAATAAGATACTAGCAAATCGAATTCAACGGCATATAAAAAAAATGATTCACCATGATCAAGTGGGATTCATTCCTGGGATGCAGGGCTGGTTCAACATTCGCAAATCAATCAACGTGATACATCACATTAACAAAAAAAAGAGAAGAACCATATGATCCTGTCAATCGATGCAGAAAAGGCCTTTGACAAAATCCAGCACCCTTTCTTAATAAAAACCCTTGAGAAAGTCGGGATAGAAGGAACATACTTAAAGATCATAAAAGCCATTTATGAAAAGCCCACAGCTAACATCATCCTCAACGGGGAAAAACTGAGAGCTTTTTCCCTGAGATCAGGAACACGACAGGGATGCCCACTCTCACCGCTGTTGTTTAACATAGTGCTGGAAGTTCTAGCATCAGCAATCAGACAACAAAAGGAAATCAAAGGCATCAAAATTGGCAAAGATGAAGTCAAGCTTTCACTTTTTGCAGATGACATGATATTATACATGGAAAATCCAATAGACTCCACCAAAAGTCTGCTAGAACTGATACATGAATTCAGCAAAGTTGCAGGATACAAAATCAATGTACAGAAATCAGTTGCATTCTTATACACTAACAATGAAGCAACAGAAAGACAAATAAAGAAACTGATCCCATTCACAATTGCACCAAGAAGCATAAAATACCTAGGAATAAATCTAACCAAAGATGTAAAAGATCTATGCTGAAAACTATAGAAAGCTTATGAAGGTAATTGAAGAAGATTTAAAGAAATGGAAAGACATTCCCTGCTCATGGATTGGAAGAATAAATATTGTCAAAATGTCAATACTACCCAAAGCTATCTACACATTCAATGCAATCCCAATCAAAATTGCACCAGCATTCTTCTCGAAACTAGAACAAGCAATCCTAAAATTCCTATGGAACCACAGAAGGCCCCGAATAGCCAAAGTAATTTTGAAGAAGAAGGCCAAAGCAGGAGGCATCACAATCCCAGACTTTAGCCTCTACTACAAAGCTGTCATCATCAAGACAGCATGGTATTGGCACAAAAACAGACACATAGACCAATGGAATAGAATAGAAACCCCAGAACTAGACCCACAAACGTATGGCCAACTCATCTTTGATAAAGCAGGGAAGAACATCCAATGGAAAAAAGACAGCCTCTTTAACAAATGGTGCTGGGAGAACTGGACAGCAACATGCAGAAGGTTGAAACTAGACCACTTTCTCCCACCATT
The DNA here is from genome assembly GCF_022079265.1 of Lynx rufus. Lineage (NCBI taxonomy): Eukaryota > Metazoa > Chordata > Mammalia > Carnivora > Felidae > Lynx > Lynx rufus. Next base: position 182,466,940 of record NW_025814823.1, read on the forward strand.
CGGAAAAATAAACTCAAAATGGATAAAGGACCTGAATGTGAGACAGGAAACCATCAAAACCTTAGAGGAGAAAGCAGGAAAAGACCTCTCTGACCTCAGCCGTAGCAATCTCTTACTCGACACATCCCCAAAGGCAAGGGAATTAAAAGCAAAAGTGAACTACTGGGACCTTATGAAGATAAAAAGCTTCTGCACAGCAAAGGAAACAACCAACAAAACTAAAAGGCAACCAACGGAATGGGAAAAGATATTGGCAAATGACATATCGGACAAAGGGCTAGTATCCAAAATCTATAAAGAGCTCACCAAACTCCACACCCGAAAAACAAATAACCCAGTGAAGAAATGGGCAGAAAACATGAATAGACACTTCTCTAAAGAAGACATCCAGATGGCCAACAGGCACATGAAAAGATGTTCAGCGTCGCTCCTTATCAGGGAAATACAAATCAAAACCACACTCAGGTATCACCTCACGCCAGTCAGAGTGGCCAAAATGAACAAATCAGGAGACTATAGATGCTGGAGAGGATGTGGAGAAACGGGAACCCTCTTGCACTGTTGGTGGGAATGCAAATTGGTGCAGCCGCTCTGGAAAGCAGTGTGGAGGTTCCTCAGAAAATTAAAAATAGACCTACCCTATGACCCAGCAATAGCACTGCTAGGAATTTACCCAAGGGATACAGGAGTCCTGATGCATAGGGGCACTTGTACCCCAATGTTCATAGCAGCACTCTCAACAATAGCCAAATTATGGAAAAAGCCTAAATGTCCATCAACTGATGAATGGATAAAGAAATTGTGGTTTATATACACAATGGAATACTACGTGGCAATGAGAAAAAATGAAATATGGCCTTTTGTAGCAACGTGGATGGAACTGGAGAGTGTGATGCTAAGTGAAATAAGCCATACAGAGAAAGACAGATACCATATGGTTTCACTCTTATGTGGATCCTGAGAAACTTAACAGGAAACCATGGGGGAGGGGAAGGAAAAAAAAAAAAAAAAAGAGAGGTTAGAGTGGGAGAGAGCCAAAGCATAAGAGACTGTTAAAAACTGAGAACAAACTGAGGGTTGATGGGGGTGGGAGGGAGGGGCGGGTGGGTGATGGGTATTGAGGAGGGCACCTTTTGGGATGAGCACTGGGTGTTGTATGGAAACCAATTTGACAATAAATTTCATATATTAAAAAAAAATGACTTGTTATTTATTCTGGCAGAAGAAACATTGTCCCAGATGGAAACAGTATTTCAGAAAGAAATAAGGAGCCCTGAAGAGGATATTTATGTGTTAAATATAAATTAATACTGACTTCTTAAAGCAACAAGATCTTGTGTATTTAAAACATGTATTATTAAAATACATGACAAAGCAGCACAAAAGGAATTGGGGATATGAATGGAGTTAAAATATTATAAGGATTTTAAAGTACAGGAAATTATAAAGTTACTTTAAGGTAGATGCTACTAATTCTAGAGTTCATGTTGTGGAGTTTCCAGGTGGGTGAACTCAGGAAAACGTAGAGTGAGGAGCATGCTTAGAGATGGCAAGGAAGATCTGTACCCTTTCCCTATATCTTGCCCGCTGCATCACTTCATCTGGCTATTACTTTTTATCATTTACCATATCATTCAATAAACTGGTAAATGTAAAAAAATAAGAATAACAAACAAGAATGTATGTCGTGATTTCTAGGTTAATCATCTACCAATTTTAAAATAAAATGAACTGGGGCGTCTGGGTGGCTCAGTCGGTTAAGCAGCCGACTTCGGCTCAGGTCACGATCTCGGGGTCCGTGAGTTCGAGCCCCAGGTCAGGCTCTGGGCTGATGGCTCAGAGCCTGGAACCTGCTTCCGATTCTGTGTTTCCCTCTCTCTCTGCCCCTCTCCCGTTCATGCTGTGTCTCTCTGTCTCAAAAATAAATAAATGTTAAAAAAAATTAAAAAATAAATAAAATAAAATGAACTAATAAAAATGTTTGCTTATCCTAAGAGAAAAGAAAGATGAAGAAAAAAATGAAAAAGCCAGGAAAAAATAGAAAATATTGGATTTAAGGACAAATATATCAGTAATTATAGTAAATATAAGTGAACTAATATACAAGTTAAAAACCAAGATTTTCAGATGGGGAAAAAATAAAATATAACTAATTGGTCTGGAGTGTATAATACAGTTAATTAATGTTCATAGAATGAAACATTTGCACTTGACACAAACACTCCTTTCTAGGTCTTCATTGAACTGTAGCAGGAAATGATTACATACCACATGCCCAACAGGAAGAAATAAATGCTACCTAACTCCATGTTACATGTTCTGACTTTTGAGATACTATTAACTTCTTATGGGAAAATAAACATTCTATGCTATTAAAGGACAGTAGCATTTTTATACTAGCATTGTGACAGAGTTCCGACACTGTTGTAATTCAGTCCTATTTTGTGTTCTTTGCAAAGCAATTGTGAGAAGTGATATCTGAGACTTAACTCAAAGGTAGACCACCTATTCTGGATGAAGAATCACAGGAGAAAGCTTGATTTAAGTGAGGAAGAATACTCTACTTTCGAAAATCCCAAATAGAAATTTATGTGGCAGAATGTAATAACTGACCAGGAACCAGTTAAGATTTAAGAAGTGATAATCTCAATTGCAGCTATTTCATAACATCATGGGACTGTTCCACAGTCGTCAAGTTCCAATTTTTTCTAGAGTTAGTTAAGACAATGAAATCTCTTCCCTTTATCATTGCTACCTCCTTTATTGTAATTTTTACATACAAAAACATAAATAACCTCCTCCTTTCACCTCCTTAATCCTCACTCTTTTTTGAGCATGGGGTTAGAGGAATTTTCCAATGTAACTCCAGCCAGGGGGCAGGGGAGTGGGGGGAGGGCAGACAATTTAGCAAAATAGGATATAGGAGAAATTCTAGCCTATTGTTAACCCTCATAATAAGAAAAATCTAATTGTCTTCAGACTCTTCATGACAGTGGCCTCTGATCCTACCCCTCTTCATCCTGAAGAATCAAATGATCTTTTTCATCACCTAAATGTTATTTTTTTATGCCTCAACACTTATGTTACCTATGTTATGCAATCTGGTAGTTTCTAGTAAGTTGGAATCAATCCAGTCATTCTCTGTGCTATGAACATGTCGTGATTTTCCTGGCCATCTCTATTGTGATCCTCCTATTTGTATTAGCATATTTTGGTTCTGATGAAAGATCACTGGCAAGAAGGATCCGATAGAACTTTACTTTTTAAAAATCTACTTATAAATGTAACAGAGATCAAATGTGTATCTTGCCCAAAAGCAGTAATTTCAGGGGAAGAACATAAAATAACTGAACTTCTAAATGTGTTCAAGACACCTGAAATAAAGTAAAACAATGTTCTTACATGATTTGGACAAGGAAAACAGAGGTTTTAAGTCTTCCAGGAGCAAATAGTCCTTTTATGACATGGAACCTGTACTGAACTACTCCTTTCTTCATTTTCCATTTCCTAAACAGCATTGCCCTGGTAGCCAAGTTGACTACATGTTATAGCCAAATGTGTAATAGGAGTGATTTTTTAATGGGATTTTTGATTGCTAAGGAAGCAGTGACACCCCAGTCATAGCACCAGGCCTTATTCTCAGAATGAACTGTCATTTCATTCATATCAGTCAAAGAACTACTTTTCTTCTCCATGTACAGCAAAACTTTCAGTGTTCTCATAATTTGAGAACTAAAATATTGCCAACAACAAAAGGCCTCTGACAGCTTTATTGTCTGTCATAAATCAATCTGGCAAGACTCAGCAACAAAATATAAAATGTCAAATCTATACTTCTATCTGCTAAAATGGTAATATTAACTACCTGACGTACCTACGTATTTATTCTAACCTACCAATAAGCCATACTTTTTGGTGCTTGATGGGGAAACAGTCACATTGCACAAATAAAGCAGAAAATACAATTTAAAACATGTGGCTTTATCATTTTTTACAAAATCAAGCTTTTTTAACAATACCAATACATACAATAATCACACTAAGCAACAGATCTGAATATCACTAGTGTATTATGAGGCTTTGAATAAGGCTGATCTGTATGAAATGTCCACGTTTTGAAGTCAAAATGACTGAATAGTAGCATTTCAAATGATTCATCATAATTATGAGTATAATCTCATTAGCACTCATAGTTTTCCTATGATAAAGATTGGGGGCATTTTTAAGGAAATTAATTTGTAATATCTGAGACTTTAGATGCTGACAAAGTGACATCCAGTATGCATTCATGATCATTCTTAAAGAACATTGTCAGAGGGGACAGCTATCACCTTCCCATACGAAATGCTCAAGAAAATAGAAAGGCTGAATGGACAGACTTTATCATGTTTTTATTAAAGTGAAGATGATTAGGGAAAATGAGAAGAATAAGAGACTTCCCCACCTCTCATATTATGGCAGAGTAAATTGCCAAGTCTCTGTCTATGCACTCACCTAAAACTTTGCTATTTCCACTGAAAAGAATCACTGCCTCTTCCCCCTTAAAATCTTGAAATAGGTGGTCAGTAATCATTTTATTCACTGATAATCTCCTGCTTTATTTCTCTCTTTAGTGTTTGTCACCTCTGACAAACAAGATCTTATAATTCTTTATGAGTTTATTATCTATCATCAGTCTACATTGTAAGCTCTCAGAAGGCAATAGCGTCCACTGCTATTTTCCCAACATACAAGAGAGTGCTTAGCATTCACCTAGCACTTAATAAATCACTTCAGATGAATGAATGAACATATGAAAAATGAAATCAATGAAAGGAAAAGAGAATTAAAAATGAGGAAAAACTAGCATAAAATTTTATGGTTAAAATAACCGTTACAAGTAATCATAGTAACTATAAATGGAATTTAAATCATCTAAATAAAATATAGATGTTGTCAAAATGCACTAAAATAAATAAACACACAGACAAAAACTGTATGTAGTATCCAATTTGTATAAGCTGAATAGAAATATGAAAAGATTTAAAAAAACGAAGAGATTTACAATATTAGTCAAAAAGAAACTTTGTAAATATTTTAACACCAGACCAATAAGCCATAAGGTTAAAAACATTATTAGAGATAAAGAAGGTTACTGTCTAATGATAAAATATTCAATTCATTGAATTCAAACGTGTATAAGCCTAACGATGTAACATCAAAATATAAACAAAAATGTATAGATTTTGACGAATCCACAATCATATTGGGGTATTTTAACACATCTTTTTTATTAAGTCATTTGTAAAACAGAACAAAAAAACTTAAAAAAAAACCAAAAAGTATAGTAAGAAAAGATAAGATTTCAACACCTTATTCACCCATCTCAATTAAATGGACATATATTAGACTATTTCCTCAACAATTATATAACAAACATTCTGCTCAAATATGCACAGAATATGTAGAAAAGCAAATGCATCTTGAGCTAGAAAACTAATTTCAGCTTATTTAAAAGTATCAGAATCACACAAAAATCTACAATTGAATGAAATGTAGGTAGAAAAAAAAAAAAAGAAAAGAAAAAAGAAAAGGGACACCTGTGTGGTTCAGTTGGTGAAGGCATCTGACTCTTGATTTTTGGCTGGGTTCATGATCTCATGGTTCAATTCCTGAGATCCAGCCCCATGTCAGGCTCTGTGCTGACCTCTCAGAGCCTGCTTGGGACTCTCTGTCTCCATCTCTCTGTCCCTCACCCCCCCCAAAAAAAAAACAAACAAGTAAACAAACATTAAAACAAAAAAGAACCAAGTTTCCAAAAACATTATTTTAAATACATAATGCGTTAAGAGGGAAATCAAAACAAAAACTGTAAAATAGTTAGAAATAACTATTAATAAAAATGTAAATAATTGTGGGATGAAGCTAAGTAGGAATCAGAAAAAAACAGGACCTTAACTCTTACCTTAAGAATGAGAAAAATGCTCACAATTAAAAATGGTCTAAGCATTTATCCAACTCAAGAAAGTAGAAAAAAACAACAACAACAGGATAAATCCAAAGGAAAATGAAAGAAGGCAAATGTAGAAAAAATAGCAAAAAAATAATAAAAGATAAATGAAAGCTAAACTAACAATGACCAACCAAACCAAAAGCTGATTCTTTGTAAAGACTAATACAATACACTCTAACAGAGCTTGCAAATAAATAACAAAAAAGATAAAATGAATAATATTAGGTATGAAAGATAGCAGAGCAGAAATTAACAAGATAAAAAGAGAATGATATTTTAGGAAACAGACAAAAAGAAAATGTTCCTATGATAATTCAACTTCCCACAAGTGACTGAGAAGAAAAAGAAATCATCAAAAGACCACTATTAACTCTAAAAGAAATGTATTTAGCAAATCAAATTTATACCAAGAAATGATACACAGGGCCCAGATAACAATTTCTAACAAATAATCAAGGAACAGTTCATAACTGAAATACAAACTTTTTCAAGACATAGCGAAAGAATAGATATTTTCAAGCTCTGTCATATATCAAGCAAACGCTTCCAAGTCAGCACAACTCTTAAAGATAAGATAAAGAAGGGTGGTTTGATAAAGGATAAATATGGGCCAGTCTTATTTTTAGTCATAGAAAAAAAAAATTCCTAAACAAAATGTTAGAAAACCAAATCCAATAATTTAACAACGCCCAACAATAATAATAATGCAGGATCAGTTGGATACTTTTAGGTATGTAAAAACATTTTAATATCATGATACTTACTATTAATTTACCATATTAACTGGAATAATGAAACAATATTATAACATAGTTATAAAAAAGTAATTTGACAAAATTTAAGAGTAATTTATAATTAAGTAAAACTGTCATGAACAGTAGGAATAAAAAATGTTCTTAACCTTATAAAAACTTATCGACTAAAAAAACAACATGGGATTTTAGCACTATCATTCCTATAAAATCTAATCCAAATGGTACTAAAAATCTCTACTAAAATCAATAAAAATGAAATAAAGTTTATAAAAATTGAAATAAAATATTAAAAAATTGTCCTTATTCACAAATATTTAGATTGTCTATTCAGAAAACTTAAGAGATTTTATAGAATGAAAAGGGTTTAGTTATTCAGTGAGAATGCTAGAGAAAGTCTCAATATATACAAAGTAATGATATTGCCATACTCAAACTATAAACAGGTGATGTAAAAGAAAAGTACAATTTAGAACAGTAACAAAAATTTTAAAGTGCTTATAATTAAAGCTTTTCAAAATGTACATGATATTTGTAGAGAAAACTTTAAATTAAAAAAAATTCTAAATTAATGAGTAAGTATATCCTATTTAAGATTGGAAATACAATAACATAAAGATATAAAGTGTCACCAGATTTCTATATAAACTCAATGAAATTCTAATCAAATTCCCTAGAACTGATACTGAAAATTACATTGAGAAACAAAAATTCAAGTATAGGGAAGAAGCCTCCAAAAAATAAGAATAAGAAAAAGTGACCCACCCTAGAATACTAAGATTATAGAGACACCATACAAATTAAGATACTGTGGCACTGGGGCAGTGACAGGCAGGAGTAGAAGGAGGTGAATTAATCCTAACAGAGCACCTAATACTTTAATAGCACTTTCCAATAAAGTGTCCAATTCCACTTTCTATGATAATGGAAATATTCTGTATTTGCAATGTCCAATAAAGTAGTGAGTAGTCACATATCACTAGTGAGAACTTGAAATGTGTCTGGTGCGACTAAAAAAACTAAATTTCTAAATTCTGCTTAATTTTAAATACATTTAAATGGAAATAGCTACTGTACCAGTAGACTCCCACATTAGGGCACAGCTCTAGAGGCATGTACATATAGAAACTTAATATGTAACACAGGTCACTGCAAATGAGCAAGATAGGTGCTATAGTTAGCATTGTTAGCAGGTGCTAACAATATGGGATAGCCATATGGGAAAAGCATGGATCCCTACCTCACAAAATACACAGCCCAAACTCCACATGGCTTGATTAAATTTTTAACATAGGAAAAACAAAACTTTATTACATACAAAAAAGACTCTAATATTGTGACTTTATTATCTCCAGACTAGGAAAGTCTTTCTAAATTGAGACATAGAAAGACAAATCATAAATAATTAAAATTCAAATTTTGTGTGTGTCAAAAGCAAATATAGCAAAGTAAACAACATAAACTGTAGACAAAAAGGTGGTACTTGTAATGCATATAACCAAGGACATTTTTGTGGCCAAAATAGAAAAACTCCTAAAGTCCATTTAAGAAAATTAAAAAAAAGGTGGGGGGCAGCTGGGTGGCTCAGTCGGTTAAGCATCTGACTCTTGATTTTGGCTCAAGTCATGATCTCACACTTCATGAGATTGATCCCCTCATTGGGCTCTGCACTGACCGCATGGATCCTGCTTGGGATTCTCCCTCTCCCTCTCTCTCTCTCTCTGCCCCCCCCCCACTCATGTGCTCTATGGCTCTGAAAATAAATAAACATTGAAAAAATAAAAAACAAAGATGAAAAAAGATAATAATAGGAAATTCACAGATTGTACATAAAGTATCAATATGCATACAAAAGGTGTAGAATCTCACTAATCATCAGGAAATACAAAATCAAATTGGAATTTCCTATCCATCAAATAGACAAAGCTGAAAATGGCAATTTCAGCAACTGGCAAAGATACAGATCTATAGGAATTCTTATGCACTGCTGGTAGAGAAGTAAATTGGTATAACCACTTTGGAGAGAAATTCAGCAAAATACAGTCAAGTCAAAAGTGCATACAGTTTGTCACCTACCAATTCCATTCTTTGCCTAAAGAAATACTTTTACAGTCATAGATGGGAGAAGCATTGCCTGTAATAGTGAAAAAGTGAAAACAATCTAAATGTTATAACAAAAGAATAAAATGTGGACATTCTTACCATGATACATTATACAGCCATGAAAATAAACAAATTATAGCAACATCTATTAACATTGATGTTTTTTATAGCTATGCTAAAAAGAAAAGAACATCTGCAGGAAAACAATGCAGTGATTTCATTTTAGAGTATTCTATTTTGTTGGACTGTGTGTATGTGTCTGTGCCTGTATGTATATGAAATATTATATATTATATGTATTAAAAGTATAAAGAGGTCTTTGCAAATGAACACACATCTCAAGATAGTTGTTAGTTCTCAGAAGGAAGAGGATGTACTTACATAGTGGTACACACACAAACACACTCATAAAATAATAATATGTTTGAAGTTAGAATGAGGCGATAATTTCTGAATTTTTGTTTTTGTTAAATCTCCAAATTATACTAATTTTCCCTCTGTTGCAGTTCATTTGTTCCTAAGAGCATACTAGAAAGATTAGAATGCCATTCATCTCTCAAAATACCTTTATTTAAATTGACAATGAACCATTAACAAAGTGAAGGAATGAAGAAAAGAAGAGAGACAGGGAGGGAGGGAGGCAGCAGAGAGGGAGACAATGAGAAGGGAAGGAGAGAGGAAGAAAAACTATGCGGCATCTTGCACAATTTCCATCTATCATTATGATTATTTTAAATCTCAGATCTATCCATTTAATATTATTTATTGACTAATAGAAGTATAGTTTTAGATTTTTAACTATCTGCCTAATATCCCTCTCATTTGAATTTTAGTGTATTTTCAAGATTCTTCATTTTTTTTTAAAGTTGATGTGAAGATTCTATCAAGCCTTACTAAATTCATTCTATTAGTCCAAGAAGTCAAAGGTAAAGTATCATTTGGTGAGTGGAAAACCAACTATACTCAAGGAGTCTTTAAAACATTTCTCGCTATCCTTTTCAGAGAAGACAGGAAAAAAAAAAGAAAGAAAGGAAGGAAGAAAAAGAAAAACCACCATGCCTCCAATTGCTGCATTACATTCTTAATTTCGGTATTACATGGCCGTCTAAAAGCATTTCACAGGTGTTTGCTGGAACTCATTAGACTATTTGGAACTCCTTCATGCTCCCTAAAAGGCAATTAAAATGTGTCTGCAAATTACCTCATGTGGGCCAAAGCACAGCTGCCTCTTCCCCCAGTTACTACAGAGTGTTTCCAAACACCAGAAAACTGCTTGGAAACCATCAGTTTGCAAAGGCAAAAAAGGGCCTTTGGGTGGCTTTCTTTCTTCTCATCCCCAGATAGGCCCATTCACTTGGGGTCTGTTGCCAAAACACAAAACAAGGCAGTTAAATGATGGAAGTGGCTGATTACAAAGAGAGCTTTAAGGGTCTATGGATATAACAGAAACTTAACTGATCCAATGAACTGGTATATTCTGCTATTAAAATCCTTTTCTTCTATAATAAAAGTCACACAGAGTGACTAGGAGATTACTGAACTGGAAATTCTCTGACTTATCGGGTGGAGCACTGGCTTTTATGGGTGGCTAATCACAAAGTGTTTTAAGTATTACCAGCTACTTCTCTAAGTAACAACTCCATGAGAGGTATATGCTACCAAGATATATTCTGCATATGCAATCCTATATCTGGAATAAGGTCTTCCCTATTCTGGAGAATTTTACTTCTGTAAGAATAAAAGAAACATTTATTCCATGAACGTTCCTATAGCAATTATTTGCATTAACTACTCTATTTAATCCCACTGTACCGATCCCAACACTGAGGTTTAGAAAGGGCACAACCAAAGAGTCAACGGGCATCTGGAAAGGGAAATTCAAGTACACTGATTCCAAATCATAGGAACTCAATCAAATGTACACCCAAGGTAACACAAAATAAGTCTCTAATAATTCCACTTATATTTATACCAAGCTTTTTCCTTGTCCAATTTTTAATTAGAATTATTTCTCTTGAACTTGAAGTACATCAGCTGGTTTTACCTTATAGCTGGGTTTCTTGATTTCAAATAAAACATGATAAATTATTTATTTTGAAATGGTATAACTAGAAGTAAAAACCAAAAATAAGGAATAGGAAACTGATACTCATTTTCCCAAAATGTTGTGCCATAAAATCAGTATGTATAGTTATACTAGTGTCTAAATGTTGAACACCACCAAAATAAATTATCTTAATATTGTAGGGGCACCTGGGTGGCGCAGTCGGTTAAGCGTCCGACTTCAGCCAGGTCACGATCTCGCGGTCCGTGAGTTCGAGCCCCGCGTCGGGCTCTGGGCTGATGGCTCAGAGCCTGGAGCCTGTTTCCGATCCTGTGTCTCCCTCTCTCTCTGCCCCTCCCCCGTTCATGCTCTGTCTCTCTCTGTCCCAAAAATAAATAAAAAACGTTGAAAAAAAAATTTAAAAAATATTGTAAAAAGTTCTGTTTCTTTAATGAGAGATTAAGCTAGAAGCTGGTATTTTTGCAGCAAAATTTTCACATTCAAATAGGAGATGGTAGGTATAAAGCAAGTGAAGTGAGATACAAAGGTACTCATTGAAAAAGGCAAAATAGTATTGAAGAAATTTAATTTTTTTGCCATCACACACAAAGCATGGATTTCCAATAACTCATTCGGAATGGTGTTAGACATATCTAAATGATGACTGGAAGCTATTTTGTAATTATGAAGTGCTAAACAATAAAAGTTGGCTAATTACCATTAAAAAAATGTGTGGATGATTGCTGGAAATGGAAGAATGAGATGGCAGGGATGTGTTTAATGTCTAAATTAGTAATCATCTGGGAACTATTTTATTGTCAGCCAATTAGTGAGAAAAATGAGATTTTAGACAAAATGTACATATACTTTGCTATACCTCAGTTGGCAACACAAAATTCCATATGGCAGAAATGGAGGTGGACAAAACCAACTTGCTATAACTCAAAGCTTTAAAGATAGTAATATGTAGTGGCTCATGTTGTGATGTTTCGGTCTTCCAAAAAATGTAATCTTAGCTCTCCATCAAAGTACCTTTTTTAAAAAACTTTTTATTTGTATCAAGCATTCCTTCCTCAAGAAGTCCTTCCTGCTACAACATCTCCAAATGGCCTTTCTTTGTGTTGGGATAAATATACACTTTATTTATCCTGAATTTTTTCCCTTTTTTTTTTTTTTTTTTTTTTTTTTTTGCTTCACTATGTCTACACTAGAACATAAGCTCCTTGAAGACAGGGATTTGGTTTCTTTTCTCCTACTGTTGTCTAGGACTGGCTTGAATAGGTTCTCAATGATTTTTTTTTTAGACCGGTAAGGAAATCAGGGCATTCCTTGTAAGTTTCCCAAAAAATTACTAATAGAAATTGTTTATACTTATCATATTATAAAATCAGTCCTTATTCTTTGGCAAGTCCAGAAAATGAGTCATCTCAATGGAGCTATAATTAACCAAAGAGAAATGACTCTTATATTTAAAATTCTAAGATACAAATGTATCAAAGAGTATGGCAAAGATTGAGATGGCAAAGTGGCATCTAAGTTAAAGCATCATATCGACACGTGGATTTATAAGTCCAGGAATCAGACTAGGATGGAGATAACATATAGGGGACCGTTAGCATATAGATGGTATTTAAGGCCACTACTGAACTCTTACCTAAATATTTTGTATTTATATATCTTCACAACTATATTTTAAATTCCACTCTGGTCACAATATCTTGTTTGTTTCTTTGGTTATTTTAGATATGCTGAGAGTTTGCCTGCAGGTGGATTTCTGCATGCAAACAATGATATCTTGCCTTAATTTCTCCCTTCTTTGCCTAGTCCTATCTTCTAGGCAATACACATTTCCTATCTTATCTCTTGATTTGTCTTAACACATTTTATTTTCTTGTTTATTTCCTCATTTGTTCTCCTCACCTCACCTACCCTGAAGGAATATAAGCCCATGAACTTGGGTGACTCTAACTTGTTGTTAAATTTTGGAATTATCTAGCACAAAACAAAACTGTGAAATGACTGAATATTGTTTTACCATTAGTATATTTTCTAAAATCAGGATAATAATAATACAGGCTTTAAAGAGAGCAGACTAAATGTTGGTAAAGCACTGAGAACATAGGTTCTCAATAACATGTATACTAATTATTAGCATCAAATACTAAATGATTTACATGTATTTCTTCAGATCGTTTTGATGAAGAATGTAACTATAGCCAAGTGTTACGTAAAGTGTTTTTCCAAAGCCTCATCTGAAATATGCCACAGCAGCCTAAAATAAACATTGTTTTAAGCATACAAGAAAAACCTCCCTTTTGAGCTTTTCATTTCAAGTGGTGTTTTGTAAAATATATTCATCATTTTGAAATATTGATTAATTGCCCCGATTTCTTAACTTCCTAATTTAGTGTTTTGAAAAATGGTTTCCATTTTTGGCATTTATTTTGCAATATTTTATCTTCAACTGAACTTTACTTAGGTTGTCGTCAGAAGTTTTATGTGATGGAGTTAGCAAGCAAAGTCAATATTTGGCAACACTAGTATGCACTACTTATAAATACACTCTCCAACATCATTTCAGCAATCTATAACAAAAGATGGATGGCGCCAAACTCTGTTGTTTTATTACTCTCACATCAGCGTGGTGGGCTTTAATAGAAGAAATACATACAGGTAATGCCTTTAACCAAAGCTAAAGTAAGTATCTCTAGTAAAGCCCACTGATGTCATTCAGCATGTGTCAAAGAATGACACAAAGGAAGAAGGTAAAGCAACTTGAAATCCTCTCATTCACTCTCTAGATGAGATTTAAAATTGATTCTCTGTCAGGTAAAACACCCTGATCTGATAACATATATAAAGATAATTTGATATCCCCAACATTGCCTTCTTGAGTTCTAAAACCAAAAAGCTAAAATTATCCATTGCTCATTCAGAGTTTCAGCAGTAGTTTCTGGTATCTCAGTTAGGATTGTTATCACCTAATCCTAACCAGGTATTTGATATAAATGTGTAGATATCACATCGACTATAAAAAGCTTGTGGGTGTGGTTATTTTCCTTCTTGCATCATTTTCGTCCTGGTGGAAACTATAAAGCTTGATCAGAATGTGCTAAAGGTAAGATACCCGAAATAACTCATAGGATTATGTCCCCAGATTTGCAACAATTAAATTAGATGTAATATTCAGAGCTGATCCTTAATATGTGTTCGCTTGGCCATGTAGGGTAAAACATTATTTCTGGGTACATCTATGAGGGTGTTTCAAGAAGAGATTGGAAATTTTATCAGTATACTGAGTAAAGATTGCCCTTACCAGTGTGGGTGGACATCATCCAAAATGTTAAGGGCCTAAATAGGGAAAAAAAAAAAAAAAAAAAAGGCAGAGGAAGAGCAAATTTCTTCTCTTTGCTTGAGCTAGGATATCTATCTTCTCCAGCCTTCGACATTCGTGCTTCTGGTTCTTTGGCCTTCAAACTGGGACTGAATTACGCTGCCAGCCTTCCTGGTTCCCCAGCTTGCAGAAAGCACATCATAGGACCTCTCAGCCTCCACAATACTTGTGAACCAATTTTTATAATAAATCTCCTTTTATAGATATCCTATTCTGTTTCTCTAGAGAACCCTAATATAGAGCCCTATGTTACATATTAAATTACTTTGAAACACTGAACTATACATTTTGGGCATAACCCTGCTTTGATGGATATCTTGGCAGAATATCTAAAAATCTCTGTTAAAATGGTTAATACAAACTTAAAAATAATCTTCCCTTGGGACACTGAGATGGCTCAGTCGGTTAAACTCCCAACTTCGGCTCAGGTCATGATCTCACAGTTCATGAGTTTGAGCCCCACATCAGGCTCTGTGCTAACAGCTCAGAGCCTGGAGCCTGCTTTGGATTCTGTGTCTCCCTCTCTTTCTGCCCCTCCCTCTTTATCTCTCTCTCTCAAAAATAAATAAACATTAAAAAAACATTTTTAAAAATCTTGCCTCGGGGTGCCTGGGTGGCTCAGTCGGTTGAGTGACCGACTTCGGCTCAGGTCATGACCTCACAGTTTGTGAGTTCGAGCCCCATGTCAGGCTCTGTGCTGACAGCTCGGAGCCTGGAGCCTGCTTCTGATTCTGGGTCTCCCTCTCTCTCTGCCCCTCTCCCTCTCATGCTCTGTCTCTCTCTGTCTCAGAAATAAATAAACATAAAAAAAATTAAAAAAAAAAATCTTGCCTCATTGAGCCAATTATCTATGAGTTCCTTATGCTCACATCCCAGTGGGAGCATTTTGAATGTATCCATTAAATAATCGATTCCCTTCTCTGTCCTTGAAAGCCAGTTATCTTAGGCCAGTGGTTCAAATGTCAGAATGGGAATCAGTTTCACTTCAGAGAGCTTTAAAATATCCTGAATTCCAAGACCCTTTCTTTTCCTATTGAATCAGAACTCTGAGGTTTAAGTACAGAAAGTAGATATTTAAAACAAACAAATAAACAAACCAATTAACAATGATAGGTATAGAAACTTCCCATGTGAATTCAAAACTACCATACGATACTTACATACTAACCAGAGTGGCTTAAATGAAAGAGGTTTAAAAACGACAAGTGCTGACAAGGATGTGGAGCATATAGAACACTCACACTGCTAGAGGGAAATCTGATAAAATCACTCTGGAAAACTATTTGATTGTGTCTGCTAACACTGATCTTATGCATACTCTGTGACCCAGTAATTCTACTCTTGGTCACATATTCAACTAAAAGACATGTAGTAGAATGCTCATAGTGGCACTCTCTATAATATTTTAAAATAGGAAACTACTAAAATACCCATCCATACCCATCCATGAACAAACACCTCATAGCATATTTCACCAAACAGATAGCATGCCTGAAGAAGAATAAAAGAACTACTACATCAACAATATGGATGAATTAAATAAAACGTGGACTGAAATAAGCCAATTACAAAATAATTCATTCTGTTTGATTACATCTACATTAAAGTTCGAAAAAATGCAAAATTAATCTCTGGTGTTAGAAGTCAGGATAATGCTTACCCTGGGCCAGGGGGAAAGTTATGAAAGGAAGGGAGACATAGCGGCTTCTCGAATGTTGGAAATGCTCTGATTCTCCATCTGATTGCTGATTGCACCAGTATGTTAGATTTATGCTTACAATATGTTTGATATGTTAGATTGCATGCCTACAATATATAAACTTTTCTGTATATATGTTAAATTTCAACAAACAGCTGAACAAAGGGCAAAAACATTCCCATGTAATTCTGCGGATCAATCAATGTATTTGTCTAACTTTTACATTTTTTTCAGGTTCACCCCCACTGATCCAGACCACTTTCCCACTGTAGAGTATAAACCCTCTCTGCCACATATGAAGATCTACTTGGAACAGAGATTATATGGGAATGGGGTAAGAGAGCTGATACAATCCTTATTTTGAGATCATGCTAAGATTGTATGTAAGAGTCTAGATTTGGGATTATTACTATCACCCAATTTTCTCAAACTTAGTGTAAATAATAGGTTTGGAGTGAGTTCCAAGAACTGCATGTTTGCAAACACTTAAGATGATTCTGATGCAGGTAATCTATACACAGTTTGCATTTCCAGAAAAACTGACTTTAAGTGATACAGACAATCCAGATATGATAACGAACAGACACAGGGCACACTGTCATAATAGAAGTCTTTCATCTGACATCCCTGAAATCCTAGACTGTAAGTGTCTCCCTCTGTGTAAACCTGAGCCTGTGCTTTGAGAATAATGTTTGTATTGATTATACTTCCGAAATCATGGGGTAGGAGCAGGTAAGGTTCTAATAAGTTAGAAAGAATTGGTCTAGATTCAAACATTGTCCAATTTGGGGGGCACCTGTGTGGCTCAGTTGGTTAAGCATCTGACTTCAGCTCAGGTCATGATCTCACAGTTCATGAGTTCGAGCTGCACATAGGACTCTCTGCTGTTAGCACAGAACCTGCTTCGGAACCTCTGTCCCCATCTCTCTCTCTCTCTCTCTCTCTCTCTCTCTCTCGCTCTGTTCTTCCCCTGCTGTGCTCTCTGTCTCTCTCAAAAATAAACTTTAAAAAAAAGTAAAATAAACAGCAACAACAAAATAACACTGTCCAATTTTATTAACAATGCAAAGATTTACAAACATTCATTATGAGCCTCCTAGGTACCAAGCATGCTTTGTAAGTGCAAAACATGTATCATGTGTAATATACAATTCCTGTTCCCATGAATGTACAGGGAAATCTCTTCGAGTCCATTTTATCTGAGTCACAGCTATTCACTTGTTGAAACCTGGGCTAACAGTCAATCACGTGTCATCTTCTCACACACTCAGATCATGGCTCCAGGTGTGTTTTCTTTCATGCCAGTCAGAGTTACTCAGGGAATTAGAGAAAGCAAACTACACTTACTGCGAAACTAGAACAAATTAAGACAATATATGTCATGAAGTCGTCTGAATACATGTTCTCACACACACACCCTCACACTGAATTATTCCCTCTTTTCAAAGATCTATGCTAATGATAGATCTTCCATACTTAAAAATTCTTGGCTCTTTAAAAATCCAGATACAGAAGAGAACAGTTGATAAGCAGGAAATTCTGTCAAAAGTGACCTCCTCAGCTTCACAAAAGCATTTCTGCTGATTATAAAGACTTCCTTTTTTTCCTTCCTTTCTCCCTCCGTTTCTCCCTTCCTTCCTTCTTCATTTAAAAATGTACTATCAAAGGCAGCTCAGTGGCTCAGTTGGTTAAGTGTCAGACTCTTGATTTCGGCTCAGGTCATGATCTCACAGTTTGTGGAACTGAGCCCCAGTGTCGGGCTGTGCACTTGAAGTGCAGAACCTGCTTGGGATTCTCTCTCTCTCCCTCTGTCTCTGACCTTTCCCTGCTCATGCTCTCTGTCTCTCTCAAAATAAATAAATAAACTTAAAAAAAAATTCACTGTAATAAAAATTATGCATATTTATTACAGAAATTTTGGAAAATATGGAAAAACACAGAAGAAAAAAATCATCAATAATGCAACCAACTACAGATAGTGTTTTTTTAACTCTTTTAATCTTTTTTAGTTACACATGTGCACACATGCACATGCATATACACACATATATACTCTATATAGTTATAACTATGTCTTTTATAACAAAAAGTAATTGCCCAAGTAATATTGTTTTGTCATCTGATTTTCAACATCATTATATGTAATTGAGTAAATTATGAGCCCAATTTCAAATAAATGGCTCTCCTGCATCACCTTAAATTCCTTACTGTCTTTGCTCCATATTATACAACTGCTCCATATACTGCACTCACACATGAAAACTTATAAGAAATAGAGAGAGAAAGAAAAGGAAGAAAGGAAGGAGGGAAGAAGGGAGGGAAGAAAAGAAGGTAGGAAAGGAGGAAGGTCACATGCAAATGGAAAAGATTTTACTACAATTCAGTAGTTTTCAAAATAGCTCATTTGACTGAGTTCTAAGTTTTAAAGCATTTTCACACATTGTATTGCAATGCTTCAAAATTATACCTTTTCTATAATATCGTTCATGTGTCTCCAAAGAGAACTAAATTAATATTCAAAATTGAAAAAATGTTAATTAAGAATGAGTGTTCACAATTTCTTAATCTCCATATTGAACACTCAGCTGGACTTACGAGGTTTTACAAGCATTCTTATTCATTCTTTGGTTTAAGAACATTTGTCTCCACTGGTCACAGTCTCCTAGTTGGATACATATTTTAATATTTACATGTTATGTATGGATATATTTTGACTTTTAAAATAATCTACAGAGAGGCCTGGGTGGCTCAGTCGGTTGAAAGTCTGACTTCACTCAGGTCATGATCTCACAGCTTATGAGTTCGAGCCTCGCGTCAGGCTCTGTGCTGACAGCTCACAGCCTGGAGACTGCTTGAATCTGAAGCCTCCCTCTGTGCCTCCCTCTCTCTCTGCCCCATCCCACTCGCATTCTGTCTCTGTCTCTCTCAAAAATAAATAAACATTAAAACATTTTTTAAATAAAAAATAATAATCTACAGAGAATTTCCTGCTTTGTGAGCAGAACAGAGGTTTCTAAAGCAAATTAATTTTACAGATATCCACCAAATTCCATTTCCAAATAAATAATATGAATGGGAAAATGAATGTGTACAAAACAGTTTGCCAAGAGCAGTAAAACTTCAAAAGTTAGTGATTTAATCAAAATACATATTAATTAAATATTTGAAACTAAAGAACTATTTTAATAATATTTTATGTTAATTTGGATTAAGAAAAACATATTTAAGGATAAGATGTTTATGCCATAGTTATAAAAGGAATATGAAATAGTTTTTAACATGAAAGAATATACTTAATTTGATTGGACTACAGCAATGCATGTGTGTGTGTACATGCATGCATATAAAGAATATGCAGTCTGGGTCACCTGGGTGGCTCAGTTGTTTGAGCGAGGGTCTCTGGATTTTGGTTCTAGTCATGATCTCATTGTTCATGAGCTCGAGCCCTGTGTTGGTCTCTGTGCTGACAGAGCTGAGTCTGCTTGGGATTCTCTCTCTCTCCCTCTCTCTCCCTCTCTTTTTCCTCCTCTCTCACATGCACAAGCTCTCTTTCAAAATAAATAAATAAGCTTTAAAATAAATGGTTACAAAAATATATATATGCAATGTAACAACTCATTTAATTACATCAATTTATGATTTGCAGATAACTAACCCAGGAAATATGGTAATATTTTCAGGACATGAATTCTCTCTCTCTTTGTTGCAGAAGGAAATCCTTTCTGAAATGCCTCAGCTGTGAAAGCTCTTCCCCCTCCAAGGGGGGGTAGTTCTCATTCTACCTAATTCAGTGAGTCTATCTTATTCCATTCACACCTAAATTGGTTTTCACAAAAAACAACAAAAACAACAAAATTTTTTAGAATGCTGGGTATTCAAGCCTTTTTATGAGTATGTGTTTAGTCTGTTTACAAGAATGGAACATAGTATGCAACCCTTTTATTAAGTCTAAACACTCATTGTTGGAGTGCGTGTGAATGTGCATGTGTATTTACATGCATTTTTTTAAAAAGGTGGATGGTTGGTAGGATTTAGAAACACAGAAACAGACATAACAGTGACAATTAGTTGTTTTTCACACACACACACACATTTGATACCATTATGAGCTTCCCAAAATGCATATTTTAGTTTTCATTCATAAACAAATGCAATAAATCATTTACATGGCACCAAAGCACCTAGCATATTTAATTGGGATATAGTAAGTCCAAATAGGCCTATGATAATAACCTATTGAATTTTCCTTGTATTTTAAATATAAATGGAAAAATAATTTTCTGAACTGAAAGTAGAAAAAGATGCCCTGAGATGAAATAAGTCACAACCTGAAGCAAATGTGAGGAACACGAAATAAGACTCCGGCAAAAATCACGAGCGAAAAGCCATAAGGAGAAGGGAGAGGGAAACCTCACACAGAATGGAAAGTAAAATGAGTTTGATGGCTTTAATTAAATGTAAAGGAAATAGTGGGGTGGGGAAAGGAAAACTTCAATAGTGCAAGCTTAAGACTGTCTCAGAAGGTGACAGAACTTAATCCTATCAACATCTCATTTGCATATCCATAGTAAAAAATAACAATGGTATTTTTGTGACCAAAAATATATGCAAAGCAGTCATTGTGATAGTTCAGTAGCTATTTTTGAAATGGAAATTTCCTTACAATTTGAAACAGCTCCTTCTTCAAAACACCAAAAGGCATCAGTGCTACTTTAGACTAGAATCTTTTTTCAATGCGATAGGCTGGATTTAACGATAGTATATTCCCCTAAGAGGCAAAATTTACTCCTGTCTGTAAAAAATTGATAGATTTTTTTTCTATCAATGGGTTTTTTTAATTTTCTATATGTATTTGAGATTTTTTATAAACATCTGAAATGACTAAAAAAAAAAAAAAACTATCAGTGCACTGAAGTGATATAGTCAGTTTGCTAATTATTGCAATAAAAAAAAAATTAAATCTCTGGAAAAAACACCACAAAATTATATCTCAACTAGAAAAGCTTAGTAATTTTGTCATCAATACCATGCACACAACCCCCCCCTCTGTTTATTGGTTGTGACCCCCTTCGCTGATGGCTCTATAAACTCATATTTCTGCCACTGATTGTGAGCTTCTATTCAGCACTAACATTTTAATAAGAAAAAAATGTTAAATATCAAAGTAATAGATGAGCATTCCTCTAAAAGCCAATTTCATTAAATACCATCGGTATTAATCTTTCTAAATCTTAATTACAGCCTTTTGACATATTACCCCCCATTTGACCTTTTCTGCTCAATTCCAGTAAAGAACTGTAGGACAGACAGGGATACCAGCCCATGTATACCTATAGGAATGCATCATTTTAATACTACTGAGCAAATGGGGATGGTGACCCAAATTATATTTTACTCAGGAGTCACTGAGACCACATTTTTCTAAGTGATCAACCAAGTTCAAGCTGTTTCAAGATTAAGACATCCAAAATTAGATGCTCATAAGCCCAAGCAGATAAAGTTCTAAAAACTAAGGCCTTAAAAAAAAAAAAATCTATTGCTGAAGAACAAAACTTCCTGAACTAGATATGTCCTATGAAATTTAAAAACAATTAGTAATGGCAGCCTGTAATCGAACAACTTGAAGTTCAGTTGAAAATAGTAGGGACTGGCAGTTCCAAGATTAAAAAAGTAATGATTCTGCTATTAAGCCACATTTGCACCAATCAATAGCTCAAAAGCATCCTTATTTTGTTAGATCCCCTGAATAAGCACAAGCAAAATCTTTTAGGAAAAGGGGTTTAAGAAACTTTTTCCAGGACCATGGAAAGGAGCTTTACTACCAGGCACCAGAAATTTGAATGACAATTTATTTAGTAGATTTTTTCTCCCATGTTTTTGATGGGGTTTTGGAGTGGTGGAGGGTTCAGAGCAGACAGCCAAGAAAGAATTCTTGAAGTCTCTAAGACACCTTTGGTGCAAAAAAGGTGAATGTATTAAGGCACAGGGTGGGGCGGGAGGGGGGCTGGTGGGACAGGACCTGTGGGCAGAAAGAGCTGCACTGGGGTTGTGAAGAATGACTGGTTATATACTATGGAATTGGGGAGGTAATGGCAGAAGGACTTTGATGTGCTAAAGAGGACTCCTAAGGTAACTGAGGCCTTACTATTGTCAAGCTAAGGTTGTTTTTCTTCTAGTTAGGCATTAATATTAGGACAATAGGGGGTTCCTGAAGAAATGTTATACTCTGTATTTAACTCAAGTATTTGTCAGTGGGCTGCAGGTTATAAAGAAATTCAATTTTATTTGCCATTTCCTTCTTGCCTTTGTTCCCTACATCACTGCAGAGGGGAGGGTGATATTAGGGGCTGCAGTAAACTGAATCTATAGGTTTCTGGAGATTAGGCTATTGATAAGATTGCCTTTTTCTTGTAATTTACTGAAATTTGTAAACTGATGGAGACTGATGTCCTGCATGACTGTGATCTCTAACAGTTAACCATTTGTTTTCCTTCCTTTCCTTTGCTCTTGGGCAGCCAGGAATGCCTGAAGAATATCACACATATCCCACCTGGGTGGAAGGGGGGAGGTGTGTGTACTAGCTTGTGCTTTGCCCTCAGCTTGCCTTATGCTCCCTCATCATTTTCTTCTCCTTTTTCTTGGTATCTTGGTCCCTTTTATTTCCTGTATACTTCAATTTAGCTTATTGCTTTTTATTTTTAATATCTTTGATTGTTTTCCTCTTTTCTTGCCCCCCTCTTTTCTGTTACAACATCTTCATGTCCTTTGATCTACTGGTCGATCTTTCCCTTCATTATTTTTCAGCAGTAAACTGATAAGAAAATGGGGAGAATACAGAAAGCCCAGTAGTTAACTGTATAAGTAATTTTGCAATTAACCTGCACAATGCTTCTTCTAAGATTTATCTACTTTAAACTTTTAAATATGAGGTAGATAGCCCAAAACAGGTTGGGGGGTGCTGGGAAGATGGTGGAGTAGGAGGACACTAAGCCCATCCAGACCCATGTTTACAATTAGATATCCCTCACATCCAAGTCAATAAACCAGAGAGGGAAGACTGGCAGAATAAGCTCCACAGGTACATGTAGAGAAGAAGCCATGTGCGAAAGATTAGGAAGGGCAGAAAATGGTAGTCAGGAGCTGTCCTCAGGAGGGAAGGAGTGGACAGAGGAAAGCACCAGGGAGCCCACACAGGGAAAACCAGTCCCCAAAAAGTGTGGTCTTAAAAACCAGAGGGGCTGAATTCTGTGAGTTTGTACAACCAACCAGTGGGACTTGAAGCCTGGAGCTTTAAAAGTCAGCTGACCCAGCACCTGGAGGTGGTAAGTGATAGCCCAGTCCGTGCCCATAAAGAGACAATAGCCAAAGGAGAGGCAACATAGAAAGGACAGCTTGTGCAACAGGAGAGAGATCTGCTTATACTGATTTCAGAGCTTACTGGGGACTTATCTGGGAACAGAAGAGCTGGTGGGTGCCATTTTCCTCCCCCACCCTCCAGCATGAACACAGAGCCACCTGTGGGCAGTGGCACTGCATGACACTTGCTACTTAACTTGCTAATAGTGAGCGCCACCCACAGGTTCTCTTGACTTGCTTACTCCAACCCTGCTGGCTTTGGTCCTAGGCTCAGTGCAATTTTTGTTAATACTGCATGCACCCAACCCAGCTGCTGCCTCTGAGGGCCATGCCCTTGTGCTTTCAGAAATCTGGCCTAGGACTAGTGTCTCAGCACAAATTTTGCTTATGCTGCACACATCCTGCCCACATCCTGCCCAGCCGCTACATGCACAGACTTTGTATGCCTCAGCCACCATGCTCAATACCCAGCTGCCCTCACACAGATGCCATGTTCCCTTGGCCACCACCACATTTCCGGGGAGCTCAGGATTAGTTACTCAATGCAAATTTTGCTAATGCCCTGTGCACTCTTGCCCAGCCACTGTGTGCACAGATGCCATGTACCCCAACTACCACTCCTATCCGCTATACCCTGGTGGCTACCCACTACTAGGGTACCCAGACTCAGACCAATGTCTCAGTGCAAATTTTACTAACACTGCTGCACTGCCCTTGAGACTTTCTCCTGTAAAGCTTCCTCAGAACTGGCTTGCCTGGATGTCACTAACATCACTGAGAACAAGCATAGTCTACAACAAGCAGAGAGTCAGTGCAGATGTCTGGACTGAAAGGAAAAGCAACTCAGACACAATAGCAGGACACAACCAATACATATTGGAGACTCCCCTGAAGCGCTAGGTTCTGGCGAACAGGGGACACTGCACGGCAGGGCACTAAAGGACCTCTTCTTCATAAAGCCACTACTTTCAAGAGCAGAAGATGTAGGTGACTTTCCTAATACAGAGAAACAGACACAGGGAGGAAGACAAAAGGGGGAGACAGAGAAATATATCCCAAATGAAAGAACATGACAAAATCACAGCAGGAGACCTAAGCAAAAGAAAAATCAGTAATATGCCTGATACAGAAGTTAAAGTAATGATCATAAAGATACTCACTAGAGTTCAGAAAAAAAGTGTAGGACATCTGTGAGACCCTCAACAAAGAGATAAAAAATAACAAATCAGAGATAAGGAACTCAAGAAGTGAAATTAAAAATATAATTGATGGAATAAATAGTAGGCTACAGGAAGCTAAGGAATGTATCAGTGACTTGGTGGAAAAAGTAATGGAAAGCAATCAAGCTGAGCAGGTAAGAGACAAATAAATACTGCATAATGAGAACAGACTTAGATAACTCAGTGACTCCAGCAAACATAATAATGTCTGCATGATAGGGATCTCAAAAGGAGAATAGAGTGGAAGGGGGGCAGAAAATGTATTTGAAGAAATAATAGCTGAAAACTTCCCAAATCTGGGGAAGGAAACAGATATCTCCCAACAAATTCAACCCAAGGAGGTCCACACCAAGACACGTAGTAATTAAAATAGAAAAAAAATATATATATATATATCACTATAGTGATATATATATATAGTGATATATATATAGTGATATATATATGATGTATATATATATGTATATATATACACACACATATATGTATATAGTAATAAAAAAGAGTTTTAAAGATTGCAAGAGAAAAGAAGAGAGCTACATAAAAAAGAAACCTAATAAGGCTATTAATTGGTTTTCCAACAGAAACTTTATAGGCCAGAAGAGTGTGCATAATGTATTCAAAGTACTGAAAGGGAAAGCTCTGCAGCCAAGAATACTTTACCCAACAAGTTTATCATTCAAAATAGGAGGGATAAAGAGTTTCTCAGACAAACAAAAGTTAAAAGATTTCATGACCACTAACCCAGCCCTACAAGAAATGTTAAGGGGGACCCTGTGAGTGGAAAGCAAAAACCATAAGTAAGAGTAAGAAAAATAGGAAGCATAAAATAGAAGGATGTAAAAGATGACACAAATATCTGAAACACAGAGGGGAGAGGAGTAAAGAATGAGTTCAAATGATGGATTGCTATATGCAGAGGATGTTATGTGTAAACAAGATGATAACTACAAATCAAAAACAAATGTTAATAGATACTCAAAATATAGAGTAAGAAACCCAAATATACTACTAAAGAAAACCAGCAAACCAGGAAAGAAAGAGAAGAAAGGATCAGAGAAAAACTACAAAACCAACCACAAACCAAATAACAAAATGGAAATAAATACATATCTATCAATAATTGCTTTGAATGTAAATGGACTAAATGCCCCAATCAAAAGACATAGGGCGACAGAGCATATAAGAAAATAAGACCCATCTATATGCTACCTACAAGAGACTCATTTTAAGCCTAAAGACATGAAGCCACAATGATATATCACCTCACACCTGACAGAATGGCTAAAATCAAAAACACAAAAAAAAACATGCTGGCAAGGCTATAGAGAAAAAGAAACCTTCTTGCACTGTTGGTAAAAACTTAAACTGGTGCAGCCATTATGGAAAACAGTATGGAGATTCCTCTAAAAGTTAAAGATATAACTACTCTAAGATCCAGTAATTGCCCTACTGGGCATTTACCACAGAAATACAAAATCACTAATTCAAAGGGATACATGCACCCTTATGTTTATGACAGTGTTATTTACAATACCCAAATTATAGAAGCAGCCCAAGTATCCATCAATAAATTAATGGATAAAGAAGATGTGGTATATATACACAATGGAATATGATTCAGCTATAAAAAATAATGAAATCTTGCCTTTTGTGATGACATGGATGGATCTAGAGAGTATAATGGTAAGTGAAATAAGTCAGAGAATGGCAAATAGCATATGATTTCATTCATATGTGGAATTTAAGAAACAAACAAACAAAAAATTGAGCAAAATAAAGAAAAAGAGAGAGAAACCAAGAAACAGACTCCTAACTGTAGAGAACAAACTCATGGTTACCAGAGGGGAGGTGGGTAGGGGAATGGGTGAAGTAGGTAATGGGGATTAAGGAGTGCACTTGTGATGAGTACAGGGTGATGTATGGAAGTGTTGAATCCCTATATTGTACACCTGAAACTAACATAACACTGTACGTTAATTATACTAGAATTTAAAATAAAATAAAATAAAATATAAAAAAAGAAAAAAAGATGACCTTACAATAAAAACTTAAAAAGTTAAACAAGGCACCAAAAATATATATATATGTAATAGATTACCACTATTGTGAAGATTACCAGTTTCACAATTTCAGAGCATATCAGTAAAAACATTAAAAAAAATTGCACAGAATCTAGACTACCTGGGAGGAAGCCTATAAATCCAGGTGTCTAAAACTGAGCATACAATTGGGATATTTAAAAGATGCTTACCATAGTATCTTTTAAATAAGTGTGATTAATGACCTTCTTGCTTTCATATGGAAAACGGACAAAGAAGATTTGCCAAGAAAGAGAACAAAAATCTATAGCCTCTGGAATTTGAAACTTACAAGGTTGCTTCTGCCAGCATGCCCTAAGGAGACCAAATGTAGTGATAGTCCTGTGTTGGAGAAATGTTTTCTTCACTTTGCAATATCAACTCAGTCTTCAATTCTCATCTACTATAGCCTTAGAAGCTGATGTGCTAAGGTATATAAGAGAATGAGGAGGTAGTTCACAGTCTGCTTTCTGTAGCCTGAAAAATCACCCCCTAATCCGATGTTAAAAATAGGGGTGGGAATGCCTGGGTGGCTTAGTCAGTTAAACATCAAACTTCGGCTCAAGACATGATCTTGCGGTTCATGGGTTTGAGCTCCACATTAGGCTCTGTGCTGACAGCTCAGACACTGGAGCCTGTTTTGGATTCTGTGTCCCTGTCTCTCTCTCCGCCCCTCCCCTGCTCATGCTCTGTCTCTCTCTCTCTTTTTTTCAAAAATAAATTAACATTAAAAAATTAAAAAAACAAATGGGGTGGTGTCCCCAGCGTATGAATTCTGCCATTTAGATTCATTTATTAGGCTGCTTCTCTAAGTTAACTGATCCCATTATTTTCTTTTAAAAGAAGACATTCTGTTGGTAATACCTTATATGTCATAAATTTTGGTGTAAATTTTTATTACTGCTAAATATATTAGCTATTATTTACTGAGCCTTATTTTGTGTTAGACATACATTGTATTAACACTTTACAAATATTATCTAATTTAATTTCACAGCAAACCTAAGAAGAGGAAAGGAGAATTTTACTACTAACTTTTCTACTTACATGGTAATGCTTAGACAGCATGTATTAATCCCTCATGTCACACAGTTATTACGGGACAGAGTTGGAATCTGAGCTCAAGTCTGCAGGGCTCCACAATCCATGCGATTAAGCTAACCACTGTACTCTACTGACTTTCCTATTATTTTAGGTTGATTTCATCCTGGCCTGGAGACCTAGTCCCTATGAAACATTTATTTGGGGTCACTGAACTGCTGATCTGGTTGCCATGTCTGTTTGACATCTGGGGTATTTTGGAAGGAGGTCATTTCAGAAGGGATTGTTTTCAGAGGAAGGGATTGCTGAAGAAGCAAGCAGAGTCTTAAAATCAGAAAACTCCCGAGATTCGCTGGATGGAAAACACAGGATGAAATTTTCAATGTACACATGCAGTCCAAATTCTTCTTGTTAGGTCTGACATGGAGCACTATTTCCATACTGTACATTAATAAGGCAATTTTCTTGGAAAAAATAAATGGGGATGCTTGCATGGCTTATTCAACTCAATTTCTATGGGAATACAGTGGTTTGGTGCACTAGGAAGAAGGATGGAACCCATCCGCAGCAGGGCTCTTAACTTGGAGGTTCACTGCTGACCTTTAACATATATTTTTTATAACTTCCCTTAAATCCAGTGTGGTGAAAACAACCTTCCTGCTATTCAGTTCTCTAGGGCTTCTGTGCTCATGTTGCACTAGTCATGTTGCATTAGATGTCCTAACTAAGAGGAATTTAGGTGATGCATCATAATGAGAAACCCTAGGAGGAGAATTCAAAAGGAGGAAATGACAGGTGGAATGCAAAGAACTCCGCACGTGGAAATTACAGACAAATGATTCTCATGGAGACGCCTTCCCATTGCTTCATGATGCTGAAAGCACACAGTTTTGATTTAATTCTAAACATGTTTCCTGGCTATCTGAAAGGCACTCTATTAAGCATAGAGTGTGTATAAAGATGAACTCAACATGATCCTTGCCTCTGAGGGCTGATAATCAAGTGCAGGAGAAAGACATGCCCACAAAGGGGCAGTAATTATCATATAGTGGTTCAGAGGATGGATTGGGGTTCAAATGGACTCGGAGTTGTATCCTGGCCCTGCCATTTATTAGCTACTAGTTCTTGATCAAGTTGTTTGTCTTTGCTAAGCACCAGTTTCCTTATCCATAAGATGGCAAAAATTGTATTTATTATAGGGTTGTTTGGACAAGGACTATGCATGGTGTCTGATTCATAGCAATCACTCTGTAAACTTGTAATCTATTGTTGGAAGTAACATCAGTAATAATAATCAAGGGTTGTCTGAGTTAAGTAGATTAAATGAAGGCAGTGTAAGGTACTGTGACTATAGAGAGGAGGAAGGAGCAATTCTTAATTAGATTAGGGAAGTCTTTATGAGTTAAAAGATGGCACCTAAAATACGAGTGGGGAGGATGTGAACAGGAATGAATAATATTGATGATGAAAATGTCAGAGAAAATAAAAGTCATAGAAGTAAAAATGAAGGATGTGTTCTTAGAAGAGTGAGGTAGTCTGATTTGGGGAGGGCAAAGGACCATAGGGTAGGCTGTGACTGTAGGTATTGACCAAAGACTGGAACACTATGGTGCTCAGTTGGTTAAGTGTCCAACTCTTGATTTCAGCTCAGGTCATGGTCTCATGGTTTGTGAGGTCGAGCCTGTGTTAGGCTCTGCCTAACAGATCTCTGATTAATAGAGAAAACAGGGGAGCCCACACTGAAGTGCCATTTCATCTAAGACTCAAAAAAGATAAAGGTACAGATATGCTTGGATGTCAGATGGTAGCGATTTGAGTTTTTCCTCTCAGTTCCCCGTTCATCCATCATGAGACTCTGTTGAATTCTTGACCTTAGTTTGCCATGAGATACCTTTGAAGCCCTCTAGTAATTTCTCTTTTTGTGCTCCATCTGATTTGAATCAGTTTTGTTTCTAGTATCATACCCTAGCCTATTCTTTATTTCTTGCAAATGAAGAACCGTGACTACCACTAGAAAACTGGATCGGAGATATTCTAATATCTACCACAATGTTATGATTGTGTGTGTGTGTGTGTGTGTGTGTGTGTATGAGAATATTGTGTCTTGATATTGGTTACTGAAAAAAAAAAAAACATGATACTGGAGCTGGGACTGAGACTGAAGCTTTTTGTTTCCTGTGATTTACCGTCATCTACACATGAAACCTTCCTTCAAAAAAGAAATTTCAAATGAGAGAAGAAAGATCTTTAACTGGAGAAAAATAACACTGTGAACACAGATGCGGATATTTAGTCTTAATGTGAAATGACCACTAAAAGCTAAAGGTCTCTTTTCATAATGTATCCTTCATTGACAGGCAGCAGTGTGAAAGCAAAGCTTGTTTTAATGTGAGCGAAGTGTCTCACACTCTGCAGACACTCAATCAATAATTGTGGAATGAATGTTGAAAGCCTATTTTTTTGCAGCTACTGGTATACAAGTGTTCTTGCTTTTATTTTGTTTCCTATTTATTTGGCGGTTGTTTATTTTTCCTGCCCTACATCCAATTTCCCCTCTTTTAATAAGAGTATACAGATTTTTCTAGGGGAATTGCTTTTCTAAGTGTTGTTGCTCTTGACACTGAAGAGCCCTGACCTAACCAGGACGGAGGATATGTGACCCCAGACCAGTCACACTGTGTCTCCTGGACATGCGAATTCTGAGTGTGATAATGCAGAAGAAGGAAATTGTAGGAATTGATTCTCTCGTGTGCTATTCCCCTGTTGTGGCAACCCATCAAATCCCATTTTCTAGATACATCAGTGTCACCCTGGTTCCTGTATTTCCCAGTGTTCAGTTGCTTGGCATTTCCCAGCTCTTCTTTTAATTCTACCCCATAGTTACCAACCAACAAAACAACAACAAATCCTCATTATTTTATTGTCAATTTTTGTACAAATGAAAGAAACCTAACAGATGGACTTTTGAAGAAGAGCAACTTGGGATATCTCGGAGACTGTGACACATGTGAGGGCCATCCTTTACCACTCAAGCCAGAATTCTACACTTCTCTAACTCGGGATCCCTGAAACTTCTAAACCTAATCCTCCTCAATACCAGTGGGCCATTCTCTCAGGGGTTTTGGGCTTTGCCAGTACTTTGCCATGTCTGCCTCTCTGTAATTTAAGTTTCCTGTTACTGAGTGCCCATATTGTATTTTAGGTGCAGACATCTTCAATAAACTAACTGAAATAACATTCTAATACTTAATCATTAAGACACTGCATGGCTTTCTCCGATTAGAGGGTTACAGAGTGATGCTGGGAAATTGCTAAGCCCTGTTTCTGAGAACTAGGGAAGGTCAGAGACAGTTGCTTACACATCCCTTAAAATGTAACAAATCCCTGCTCCTATCCCCTTTCCAAAGAAGGGGAATGAGATCTGGATTGGTTTACAAAATGAAGCACAAATGGTTATCCTTAAAATCATTTCTGTTTTCTTTTTTCTCTAGCTTTTCAGTGAAGAGAGTGGAAAGAGATACATGGGCTACTTTAACCAAAAGGTGGACACAGAAACATCTTCATTTTTCACTTTAGCAAGTATTGGGAGAGGTAAGTGCAGGTAATACAGAACATGCCTCAGAGCTCTCAGTCCGATATCTGTATCCCTGAGATATAGTTACTAGAACAATACAATGATAGCAGCTGATGCTTTCAGCAGCCTTAAGGATTGCGCCACATTTCCACCAACACCTTCTGCATCCCGCCTCTCAAATGGTCAGCATATCAGTCATCCCACCTCTCCTTGCTTTTCTCCAGTGGTGGGATCATCCATCTATAGCAGGCAGCTCATTTTGCTTTTAGATAAGTCCATTTTTTTAAATGTTCTATTTTAATGTATAAGCTCCTTATAATTTTTACTCAGTGGTCTTGGATCTACTCTCTCAAGTAACACAGAACTCCCTGTATCATTGAAACATATTTGAAGTTAGACTCAGACAAAAATCTACTAGCTTCTCCTGAAAGCCTAAATGGTAAGTTCCTAATAGCCCAAACAAACTAATTAGGAATTGCAATTTAATTACACATTAATTACACACCATTTTCTCTTTAATTAGTGTCACTTAAGGTGAACTGTGACTACAAATTTGTTTCTATTGATTGTGATGGTAATAAAGCCCGACTTAGAGTAATACCTTTTTTCTTTCTTTCTTTCTTTCTTTCTTTCTTTCTTTCTTTCTTTCTTTCTTTCTTTTATTTTTTTAAACATTGCTCAATGGATTAGCGTGGTTTTACATTCCTTGCCTCCTTTCCTAGGGTATTGTACCAAGTGGATTAGAACTTCAAATGCTACAAAGATACAAAAGCGCTTTACTGTAAAATCCAAGACACGGGTAATTATCACCCAGGTTTTTCAATGATTTTTTTGATGTTTAGGTGGAGCTTTGACCAATATTTTTTTTTTAAAAGAGAGAATGAAAAAAATATTTTCAGTGGGTAGATAATAGTCTTCAATGTCTCATCTATTGATTTTCTTCAGATGTTTAAAACCTCGGTATGACTTAAATTTTATGAAATGGGGTCACTGACATCTGAAAAAGTACAACAAAAATATATACTGAATATCCTGTGGCCTGAAACACATAATTGCCTAATGAAAAGGTTATCCACTGTGTTAAGTCCATCACTGGCAGAAAATTTCTATTACTTCTAACAGAACAGATTTGGCTGTATCTTCAAAGCGTTCAAATTTTATGTTGACTGGAATTTGTCCATGGGTATTACTATGTTCTATTACCAGCTTATGGTATCTAATTTATAAAGTCAATTTACATGTAAAGCTTTCTGTATTCTTTGTACTACTTAAATTCATCATAATATATTTATATTTCCTTTGTGAAATCACTTCCTGACTCCCAGCTATTCAACACATAACTTTTTAAACAAAAGAATCTAATTTAAATGTTTTTTTCCAATAAACCAATTCCAATGCAGCAACTCAGTCCATAAAACCTTATAAACATATTTCTCTTTAGTAGGATATATTCACAGGTTGGGAAAGATCATTCATTCAAGACCACTCTCAACATAGTGAATAATATTTTCTGGTGTTGTTAATAGCTAATAACAAAGCTCTCCATAATGGATTGAGGGGCCTGAGAGAAATGAGACAGAGCAAACTGACATGAATTTTTAAAGTAGGAGGAAAGGGGGTTGGGAATAAAATTAGTAGTACCTAGAAAAAATTATCACCCTTAACTCTGGTGCTGCTGTGAAGGAGTGGTTTTATGTCTCATGGGTGGATGTATGCATATAACCTCTTCCCCACCCCCCACCCCCGCCCTAATTTCTTCCCCTACGTCTGACAGAACGGCCACCATTTTCTTCTTCTTTCTTCTTCTTCTTCTTCTTCTTCTTCTTCTTCTTCTTCTTCTTTTTGGTATGTTTATTTTTGAGACAGAAAGAGAGACAGATGTGAACAAGGGAGGGGGCAGAGAGAGAGGAAGACATGGAATCTGAGCAGGCTCCAGGCCCTGAGTTGTCAGCACAGAGCCCAAAGTGGGGTTTGAACCCACGAACTGCGAGATCGTGACATGAGCCCAAGTCAGGCTCTTAACCGACTGAGCTCAGAATGGCCATCTTCTTACAGAATGGATATAAAGTTGTTGCACTTGTGTAGTATAAGCCTGATGTATCAAAATATAGCAAATCATATTTCAATAAAGATAATTCTGGTTACCAATACAAAGGCCATCTATTCTTAAGACGGGGTTTCATTAGATATAATTTAAAATAAAACCATAGTGAGAATGATTTTCAGAAGGCCCTATAGAACATTTTTTCAAGTTCTGCTTTTCATCACTATGAATAACTGACGACTTTATAAGGAGCTACTTAGAATATTGTGAGTCTGTAGTTAATTTGAGAAGTAGAATTACCCAAAACTGGCAGACACTTTCTTCCTGCTATAATGCATTACATATAATACCAAGTGCAATGTATTTTAATGTACTGTAAATACCAAGACAACTCAGGAAGTAGAATCAATCCATCTCAACGGATATTGTGTGTGTGTGTATTATTTTATTGAAGAGTCTCATTAATTCATGGGCACTAGGCCAAAATTCCTACCTCCCGGTAAAGGTTTCTCTTTCTCTTACCTACATAAAGTTTCAGATGCTGACAAGTTAGATGGTATATAACTGAGATCTTAACTGGAGTAAAAAAACAATAAACAAGTTTTCAATGTCAACTGACAATTATATTGTTGAGTAGGAAGTTATTTAATCCATTTCTTTAGAATATTTTTTGTAAGTAGAATGTCAATGAAAAATTGTCCATTTGGAAACTACTTTCTTCAAATTTCTGATTTTATAACTTTAGGACCAAAACATCATTCGTTTTTAAGATGCTTTTCAATTGTCTGATACTCCTCACAAACTGAAAACAATTTTTTAAAACCCAGCTATGATTAATAATAATTTTTTTAAAACCTTCTCACATATATTCTATTTTCAGTTTGGAAATTATTCTTAGGACCCATACTAAAGAACAAGATTTTTCATAAATTGTATTTTTTTTTTCAAAATAAAGCCAAACCTGTATTGATTTATTTGATGAGTTTAGAAGTACAAAGATTCAAAAGCAGAAGGTGGGGAAGGTTAAAGAATGAATTGTTTCTTTTAAAGTGCACTGGTAGTAGTACAAAGACAGATTGAGTTTCAGACTCTGAATATGCAATCTCTACAGGAACTGTGTGAAGTCGTTTCTGCTGCTTCTTTTGTTTAATTATCTACAGTCTGAAAATGAGAATTGGGAATGACAGTTTGGTTTCTCTCTGAACAATTCACATAACATGCCTGCAAAATGGGAAAACAACTCTACTTTCAGATTATTTGATACGCCTGGTTTAGACCTTATCAAAATAAAATGGGTATGAAACTGAAGAGAACTGAAATTAATCAGAAACCTAACTCAGTCATTTGGCAAAACATGCATTAGGTTCTTTGATCCCTGAAAGATATTTTTTCATGGACTAAAGGTTGACAGGAGACATTCAGGGTTGTTTTAGAAAGTATAGCTCTCTTAATGTCCTATGATTAAAATCTTCTCAGATACTTCCTTTGTCTATTTTTCCACTTCTCCCATCTGGGATCCCTGAAACCTCTAAATCGAATCCTCCCCAAGACTATCAGGCCATTCTGTCTTAGGAGTTCTGGGCTTTGCCAACACTTTTGCACGCCTGCCTCTCTGTAAGTTAGGTCTTCTGTTACTGAGTGTCCATACAGCATTTTCAGAACAGCTCTATAGTCATAAAGTAATGAAGCCTAAATACACTTGCAACTTGGCACAAAGTTCAGTGCAAGGAACTCTTTGCTTTTATATTTTACTAGAAAACATCTTTTACTGGTGTTGAGTAACATTGAATTAACAAGATAGAGAGAGTTGTCGGTAGTCACAGCACAAGGAAACGCATCAGGAATTTATTAGATTTGAATTTATCAGTGCATAGAAATTCATGATGTTTAACTTAAAGGCAAAAGGAGCAGAACACTTTGAATAACAGCTTGAAGTGGATGATTAGCTAAGGGGATGCAACATTTAATAGCCAAAATAAATTACTATAATTATTTTATTACCTATGCTAACTGATTCCATTGTTTTTATTGAAATAACAGCTCCCTGAGGAAGGGAACGGTGCTTCAATGAATTTCAGCTGTAGGCTTGTGTGTTCTTCCACAGCAATCAAAAACAATGAAAAATAGCCTTCATTGATAGTATTCTTCATGTTTTCATTTTAGCACTTGAAGAAAATATCCTATCCAGTGCAAATACCTGGAAATATCTGAAAGCTTCAGGCCAGAAGAGAAAGTCTGTTGAACACAATTTGGTCATTTTTAGAGCTTTAGTTCCCCATAACTGTGCTCATTGACTGGCTCACACCCTCACCATAGAAGTCTTTATTCTTTGCCATATATTTTCGAAGAAAGTCTTTTTTGAGATTCTGACATACTCTCTCTCTAGCAAAAATGTACTCATGTCCTTGTATTCTTGTACTTATGTTTTTCAAAGTAGTAGAAAGAAGACAGGATGTGTCAGGATGCCAGAGGATGTGTGAAGCCATGGAATAAAATATGGCACATTCCTAGAAGGTTCATTTTCCTTGAAGATTTGAGAAAAAAATATTTTTATTAAAAGAAAAATGGATCCACATGGATTCTATAAACCTTTCCACACACATGGGAAGGGGACTCCAAAATAAATTGTGAACATGCAGAAGACGGTACCCCTCTCTTCTTATCCCCCTTGATCTTCTCTTCATCTTTCAACTCTCATGAAAAAGACTCATAAATATTCCTAACCTACTTCTTTAGTTGTTTCCAATGTTCTACTCCTTCAGATGAGCACTTAAAACACCTTTTGCCAATGTAAGATATAAGATCCCAGAAAGAGAGAAAACAGAAACTTCTTCACTTTAGGAAAAATGGGAGATCCATTATAGAGCAATACTTTTAATCCATATTTCAAAGTTTTTAACCAAACTCTTCTCCTATCTTTCTTCCTTTCTTTCTTCCTTCCTTCCTTTCTTTTCTTTCTTTCCCTTCCTTCCTTCCTTCCTTCCTTCCTTCCTTCCTCCTCTCCTCTCCTTCCCTTTCCTAACTTTTCTTTTTTCTTCTCTTCTCTTCTCTTCTCTTCTCTTCTCTTCTCTTCTCTTCTCTTTTCTTTCTTTCTTTCTTAACAAAGTAAGGTCAACGTTTAAGGTTTTTTCAATTTAATATGCCATGCTTTTTATGTAGTTATTTTCTTCGATTTGGTTTCAGGAAATATTCTGAGATTTAGATTCTTAGAAGGGTTTTCTCCAAGCCCTTGCAAAAGGCTACTAGTTCAGCATTTACTCATTTACTCATGAATTAATTTTTTTCCAATATATGAAATTTATTGTCAAATTGGTTTCCATACAACACCCAGTGCTCATCCCAAAAGGTGCCCTCCTCAATACCCATCACCCACCCGCCCCTCCCTCCCACCCCCACCAACCCTCAGTTTGTTCTCAGTTTTTAAGAGTCTCTTATGGTTTGGCTCTCTCCCACTCTAACCTCTTTTTTTTCCCTTCCCCTTCCCCATGGGTTTCTGTTAAGTTTCTCAGGATCCACAGAAGAGTGAAACCATATGGTATCTGTCTTTCTCTGTATGGCTTATTTCACTTAGCATCACACTCTCCAGTTCCATCCACGTTGCTACAAAGGGCCATATTTTGTTCTTTCTCATTGCCATGTAGTACTCCATTGTGTATATAAACCACAATTTCTTTATCCATTCATCAGTTGATGGACATTTAGGCTCTTTCCATAATTTGGCTATTGTTAAGAGTGCTGCTATAAACATTGGGGTACAAGTGCCCCTATGCATCAGGACTCCTGTATCCCTTGGGTAAATTCCTAGCAGTGCTATTGCTGGGTCATAGGGTAGATCTATTTTTAATTTTTTGAGGAACCTCCACACTGTTTCCCAGAGCGGCTGCACCAATTTGCATTCCCACCAACAGTGCAAGAGGGTTCCCGTTTCTCCACATCACCTCCAGCATCTATAGTCTCCTGATTTGTTCATTTTGGCCACTCTGACTGGCGTGAGGTGATATCTGACTGTGGTTTTGATTTGTATTTCCCTGATGAAGAGGGACGTTGAGCATCTTTTCATGTGCCTGTTGGCCATCCGGATGTCTTCTTTAGAGAACTCATGAATTAATTTATCAAACATCTACTATATCCCATTGTAATGCAGACATCGTGATAGGCTTTAGAGATACAAAATTGGCATAATGGCTGTCTGAGAGGAGCTCACAATCTATAGGGAGCAAATTACTTATGCAACTACCAAGGTGATGTTTCATAAACTATAATGCTGAATAGGTCAGATATTTAGGATGTTCTGAGTATCACTGGCATCTGTCTTGGTAGGGTTGTTGGAATGAAACGGGGAAGCATTACTTCCATAAACAAACAAACAAAAACCCTGTCCAAGGAATACCTACCATCTGTTTGTCAAAGGGTCTACAATTCACCCAAGAATCATTGTATCAAATAATAACTTAGATGACATGCATTTTTTTAGGTATATTAACTGCAGCACGAATATGTCACAAAATAGAACTCTGGCTCTCAAGTTATCATGTTAAGTAGAATCTAGCAAGATTTTGAGGCAAAGGGGCATAGCACAGTCTTGGAGGGAGCTTGAACTTTTCAGATGTTTTTATTTAACTTGAAATACTCTTGCACTTTTCTTCCCTGCATCTCATCCCAACGCACATATACACACATGCCACCACCACTACAATTATTATGTTTTTAGTGGAGTCTCGCCTGACAACTCTATTTAACGTATGCCCCTTTTATTCTCTGTTTCACCTGTATTTCCTTCATAACAATACATCCATTTATAATTAATTTTACTTATTTCTTTGTATTTTTTAAAGCTTATTTATTTATTTTGAGAAAGAGAGAGAGAAAAAAAAGTGAGGGAGGAGCAGAGGGAGAAGGAGAGGGAGAGAATCCCAAGCAGGCTCCGCACTGCCAAAGCAGAGCCTGATGTGGGGCTTGAACCCATGAACCCTGAGATTACGGCCTGAGCTGAAATCAAGAGTCAGACACTTAACTGACTGAGCCACCCAGGAGCACCTTATTTCCTTGTTTTTTTATGAATTCCTCACTAGATTTTAAATGCCCTATTCACATGACCATTTTTTTAAATCATTGTTATACACAGAATCTCTATGTACTCAATAAACAATTGTTGAGTGAAGAAATACATACATAGAAAGATGGATAAACGAACAGAATCCCAAGTTGGAGATATGATGGCCCAAGTGACGTTAGTGCCAAGTGGTTTAAAACAAAAATTAATGAATTAGAATTGTGAATGGCTTCTGGACTCGTCCACTCACTAAAGTAGCAAGTGTGTGAATTCAAAGCTATTCTACTTAAATATTTGTACTTCATACTCTTGTAGACTCCTATATTTCCTTGTGGATTAAGGAATTGTAGTAGAATATTTTGGAACACCTTTGCACTAAGATATTTTGTCTGTTCTTTTTCTCTACATTAGTAGTATTGCTGCCATTAAACTATCCTTTTAATCTCTTCATGCTAAATTCAAGTGTGAATGTGCTCAACTAAATGTGTCAAGGTACTGAAAAAAGTAGAGTTCCTTAGGACAAGCATCACTGAATAAAGATCTTAGAGGCAAACTCACTTCTATCACTTCTACTGATAGTGTCTTCTCCCAATGCACACAAAGAAAACAGGTGTTTTTATTTTAACTTCTTTTTTTTTAAGTTTATATTTTTTTTTAATTTGAGAGAGAGCAGGGGAGGGACAGAGAAAGATAGAGAGAGCAGGGGAGGGGCAGAGAGAGACAGACAGACAGACAGAGGATCCTAAGCAGGCTCTGTGCTGCCAATGCAGAGCTCATGCCGGGCTTGATCTCACGACCCTCACATTATGACTTGAGCCACAACCAAGAATCGGATGATTGACTGAGCCACCCAGGTGTGCCAGAAAATAGGTTTGATGACGTTGAGAAAGGAAAAACACCAGAGTCTTTGAAATGAGAAGATTTTTTTCTTTTTCTTTTATCTCCCTTTTCAGAATGGGCCTAGTTTATTCTGGTAGCCCCATCACTAAAATTTGCTAAATGTTCATTACCTCAAAACTCCCAAGGACCAGAGCCACTAAAGGAAAAGGGCTGTCCTTTCATTAAAGTAAACTACTGAATTTTAGATGGTGATAGACATATTTAAAAAAAATTCTATGAAATTATAATAATCATGTTAATTTGGAGGTTTCAGTAAAAAATAAGTTAAAGATAAAAAAGGAAGTACAAAAATGTCATTGGAAAACCATGCTTGTGAGTATTTTTTTGTTTTGTTTTGTTTTGTAATGGAGATGACTTTGAGTGAACCTAACTTTGGGTAGTTAGAACCCATGATTGAAGCATAATGCATGTATATGATACTCATAAATTCTGCTAAATCAATAGCTACCATTTGTTAACCATGTGGCTAGGAGCATGTTATATTATTGTTCATTTCCATTCATAGGACAGCCCTATTTCATGGAAAGTTAACTGAGGCCCAGAAACATTAGTGAGTTATAGAAATAAACAGCTTCAAAAGATGCAGATGGGATTGAACTCAAATCTTGCTAATTGTCAGATCTATTCTCTTCCCTGTATAGTTTCTTCTCACTCCTTTTGGGACTTTAGTGGAGACTGCATGACACACCCTGAGCTCATTCTAATTCTGAGGGAGACAAATAAGGGTGAAGTGAATCAATAAATCATAATTTCTGTCAATTAAGCTACCCATCCAAGGGGATCCTTGTGAGGCTCTGAAAACCAGGCACTGACTAAAAGAGGCAAGCTCCGATTGGTGTGTGTATCTACTGGTAAAAGGTGAGTTAGTAGACAGGTCATGTTGATGGTACTGATACCCAGAGAATGGGCCATTAGGTGAGGGATTTTGGACACAGAGGAAACACTCTAGGGGCATTATGATACAAAATATGGAAGTGACATGAAAGCTTGGAAGGGAAAATAATATAACAATAATAATAATAGTCATAAGAAGAATCATTTATAATCCTGTCAAAAATCCTACAAGGTAGGAATTGTTATTCTTATTTTATACCAGGGGAAACTAGGGCACAGAGAGGTTAAGTGGCCTGTCTAAAGGGAATATAGGATTAGAAGGGAAGTAGAAGAGTTAGAATGTTAAAGCAGTTTTATCTACCTCCAAAGTCTGGGTGCTTTTCATTTTTCCATCTCATAATTTTTGGTGTGTATTTCATTGGGTTCAAACTTTCAATTTGGTATTCTTAAATCAGCATTTTACTCTGGTATATGTAAGGAAAATAGGAAAGGGAGGAAACATTGACATAATTTTTAAGGTGGGGCTTTTCAATATTGGCATTATTGACATTTCAGGTGGGATCATTGTTGGGGTAGGGACTGTCTTGTCACTTTAGGATGTTAAGCAGCATCCTTGGTCCTTACTGACTAGATGACAATTCACCACATTGCCAGCTTTGACAACCACTAATGTATCCAGACATTGCCAAATGCTTCCTGTGAAGCTAAATACCTCCTCCTCCTTTTAAAAGTCACTGCTTTAAAACACACACACACACACACACACACACACACACACACATGCCACTGCTTTATAGGGGCCAAGGGTTAAAGGTTAAGACCTGGACTCAAGACACCCATAATTCAGTCCTGCTTCAGTCATTGGCTCCACCTCTGTGAACTTAAGAAATGCTTGAACTTCTCTAAGACTCAGAGATTGTAGCTATAAAAACTGAGAAAATTATGAACATTTTACTTATTTTACACAATAACTAGAATGCCCCAAAATAAATGTCAGATTGATGTGGAAATCATTTAGATATATAAAAGTACTATCCAATGTAAAGGGGCCATATTATTACCCTTTTGTGGAAAAAATAAAGAGCAAAAGAAAAATTAGAGGACAGAAATTTGGATAATTTTAAAGAATAAACTTGATTCCTGAAAAGTACTAGAAATAATGGCTATAGGATTGCTAACCCATAACAACTGAGGAAATAGCTTATAGCTGCCATGCAAGAAAATCTGGTAACTGTAATGGAGTTGTTTTGATAATCTAAAGATTTATGTATTTACTTTTTATTTATTTTTTTCTTATTTTAGATGGAGTGAGAGAGTACAAGTCAGAGAAAGGGGCAGAGAGGGATTGAGAGAGAGAGAGAGAGAGAGAGAGAGAGAGAGAGAATCTCAAGCAGGCTCCACATTCAGCACTGAGCCTGATACAGGGCTCGATCCCACGACCCTGGGATCATGACCTGAACTGAAATCAAGAGTCAAATGTTCAACTGACTGAGCCATCCAGGTGCCCCTCAAAGTTAATGACTTTTAGTCTCTATCCAATAAGGGAGACTTGAGAGTCCATTCCACTTTCATTCAATCTGATGTAGAACAGTAGAGAAAGCCTTGTTCTTCTGGAAAAGTAACATAAACACTGGACTCACCTGAGTTCATTTCTAATTTCAGATCTGTCAGGATTTACCTTAGTGACCCTAAGCAAGCCACTTGATCTTTGTGAATTTCATTTTTCCTTTTGTTCAGTGGTAAGTAAATTCATTTAATTAATTTGCAGTCTAGTTGGGAACAGTCAATGAGATAATATATGTGAAATGTGAGGAGTAACACTTAAAAGTATAAAGTGCAACACCACAGCAAGTCATATGGTTAGAACTGTTTTTCAAAGTAAAAAAGCAAGGATATTCAGACACAGCTGCTTCAAACAAGGTATTTATACGTTTTCCAAAATTAAAACAAAACAAAACAAAACAAAAACCAGTGCACTCCACCTGAGCTCAACAAGACTGGGTTTAAGGAGAAAAGGGATGAATTGAATCAATTCACAAATAAGATACCCATGTCCAAAAGTTTCACATTACCCAAATCATATCCACAAACACCTAAAATCTCCAGGAATTTGCAATTATAAAGACTTTTATTGTCACTGATCTGCATTCCTTTTGTGAAGTGAAAGTTATAAACCAGAAAGAAATATCTTCACTCAAACCCACCTTGAGTTGTAAATTTAATTCAATATATTAGTCAAGCTTCTAAGCTCCACAAGCATAAGCAGATTGTCAATAGAGGAGACCATGCTCATTAAAATTACTAGAGAGAAAAGCACCTGTGACAATCAGAAATATGATAAAAATGTCAAAATGGACATGAAGTTAACTGTGCCCAGTTTGGAATGTACATAAATTTTTACTACAATATGACAATTGAGAATATATTTTCAATAAATGGAAGACAAAACAAAAAAACAACTAGGAGTATTCAAGTAACACTTCAATGATATATTTTTGCCTAGAGAAAATGTCTTTTCTCTGTTTTCTAGAACTTTCTTTTAAAACAATATTACTTATTATGGTAAACTCTCTGCCTTTCTTGAGCCACCTCAGTTTGGTCAAGAAGATTGTTTCCCCAAGACTGAATGCTTGAATATCACTTTAAAAGGAAATGTTTTTACCGTTTTCTCTTCTCAGAAGTTGTGCCTTTCCAGGGGCCTCATTCATTTGTCTAGTTTTTGACGTCCTCCCTTCCATATATGTCTGCTACTTTTTGATTCATTTGGTTCAGAATTCTGAAGATGTTAGACAGTTCTCATGGGCCAAAGTTAGAAGAATAAAAACTGCCATGGACTGTAAAAATGATGCTGCGGACTTTGGGAACGTTGCTGCACCATGGACAGCAACACCAGAGCCACTGCTCTGCCTGGCCCTTGCATGGCTTTGTGTTTTATGATTTTAAGCCCACAAATAAGGATCTGCAGAATGCACACTCACAATCAGTAATTTGTTTGCCAATTTTGGCTGGATAATATTCCTGATTCACTTGCTGGCGGAGGTTCTTTATGCAGTCGTAAGAAAGAATGTAAGACTGACAAATAAAAAACAAAACAAAAATCTTTCTCAGTGAACCATAGGGGAAAGTAAGACTTGGCTAACAAAATAGAGCCTTGGTAAAGAAAGGAAATGGAGGCTGGGCCAGTGAAAATCTCAGAGCACCCTAGACTGGAGTCCTATGGCTTTTATAAAGCCCTCGACTTCAAATGCTTGAGTACAGAATATATATATTTTTTGAATCATAATGTGATGATAATATCTCTTATTTCACTTCTTACATCTTTGTTCTGTGAGTCAGAAATCTCTTTGGGCTTCCTTCACATTTGCAGTAGTGTATTTGTTTTTTGCAAGAAATCTTTACCTGGATTTAGAAACTAAGAAACAAATTGTGCCAGTTCTATTAGTTCTCTCTGGTAGGTTGTAGACTCAGCAATGCTTCTGACAGATTTCTACCAGATCTGAAGGGCCTTCAATATAATCTTCTAAATGTTTATTGAAGGTTAGTACACACATTTTTCCTTTTCATTGTAGAAAGGATAAAACCTGTACACCAATTGTATTTTACAACAGCCTCTTTTCAGTGTCATAAAACTGAAGTTGTAATTTAGGATTGATAGCTACAGAAGAGAACAGGAGTTCAGGATTTTTCAAGTTTAAGACAAACACTTTGCACATGTGCTGGTTAAACCTCCAGCACTTACAATCCTGTGAAGTAAATTCAGGCCCTGGGGCTTGATGGGATAAGCACTACAGGTACTTTATAACAGCAAGTGAAATCATCAATTTAACACATTTGATACATGTGCTGTTCAGTTTTTGAAAAGTAAAAAGAAAGCTGAAGGAAATGAACATGGCATATGACTTGATGCTAAGCATTTTGAAAATACACATCTGGAATTGAAACATAATTTATCTTGCGGTTACATGAGCATTCTAGAGGCCTCTATGCAGAGTCAGCAAACTGCCATGCATTGGGGATCAGCGTGGAAGGAGGTGAGGTCACTGACCAGCTTGTAGAAGGGAGACCTTGCATTTTTGCAAAGATTTTGGTCAGTAATATGAAGCTGGTGTGTCCTACCTTGACTAAATTCTGACATTTGGAGGATTAGAATATTGTATTAAACCTAACTTTGTGCCCCCTGAAAAACTGGCTAATGCCTCTTTCTCCTGGTTAGGACAGTATTTCCAGCTTACCTGATTTTAAGAGCAAAAGCACACCATATTTAATGCAAGATAGCAAGAGAAATCAAGAATCAATCTTGGCTAAGAATTTTGTTTTGAACATCAGCAGCTGAGTTGAAAGTATATGACATTTGTAGTAAGGAAAAATAAGAAATGATCAACTCAAGTGTCTAAATATCTTGCAATAGCAGCACCCACAACATACAACAAGTATAGGACAGCATTGTTTTTAGCTTTATCCATGGGTGTGCACCATGCGTCAAAGATTATGCAAGGTACTTGGGGTATAAAATGAGGACAGTCCTTTCCTACATGTTATTTATTATTATTTTTTGGTTTGATAGGGAAAACAAATCAATTTTATGGTAGCATACATAATAGTACAAAAATGTATAAACTTAAAGGAGTTATCAGAGAGGACAGTATGATTAATATCTGTTGGGCCTAACCTTTGGGGTAAAGAATAGTGTTAAAGACAAGAATATATAAAGAAATAAGCTGGAACCTAAAAGGTATGACTGTGTTGAGGCAGGGTAAATCAAGAGAT
Organism: Lynx rufus; assembly: GCF_022079265.1. Classification (NCBI taxonomy): domain Eukaryota; kingdom Metazoa; phylum Chordata; class Mammalia; order Carnivora; family Felidae; genus Lynx; species Lynx rufus. The sequence goes on from NW_025814823.1 coordinate 182,511,794, forward strand.
ATGGACTAAATGTGAAAGCAGGAACTTGATGGAGAAAAACAAACCAACTTGGATGTGATATAACATTGAAATTTTGAAACAACAAAACTATGATTCAATTTTAATAATTTTTAAATGCTTATTTATTTTTAGAGAGAGAAAAACAGAGCACAAGCTGGGGAGGGTCAGAGAGAGGGGGAGACACAGAATCTGAAGCAGGCTCCAGGCTCTGAGCTGTCAGCACAGAACCCAATGCAGGGCTGGAGCCCATGAACTATGAAATCACAACCTGAGCTGAAGTCAGATTCCTTTTTAAAAAAAAATTTTTTTAACATTTATTCATTTTTTGAGAGACAGAGAGAGACAGAGTGTGAGTGGGGAGGGGCAGAGAGAGAGGGAGACACAGAATCCGATGCAGGCTCCAGGCTCTGAACTGATAGCACACAGCCCAACATGGGGCTTGAACTCACGGACCATGAGATCTTGACCCGAGCTGAAGTCAGATTCTTAACCAACTGAGCCACTCAGGAGCCCCAATAAGCATAAATCTTATAGAAGTGGTACAGATTATCTGGTGTTGACCATCAAATTCATGGTGCGGTTGTCTGTGGATTTGGTTCAAGTGTCACTGGCTGAAAGCAGTTGAACCAGCTAAGTGACTACTGTGTAGGGTGGGTGAGAGATGAGTCTGAACCAAAGGCATGGCATAAAATAACAGGAAAGGAAAGGATTTGAGAGAAATTAAGAAGTAAAAACTAGTAACCATAACTATAATAATCAATATTCAATGCAAAGATCAAAATTCATCTACTCAATAATTCTTGGGGCAATTATCCTTGTGGAAGATAATTTTAAGTCCCACCATGAAAAGTATCAGCTTTCCAAGTAGATGTAAAAATCAATAAGAACAAAAATCATATATTCATAGAAATACAGGCAGAAGATACCATGTTAAAATGATACTCGGTTTCCACAAAAGCTGAAGAGAAACTGCCTGCACTCATTAAATTGTATGCCTGCCCAACAAAAATGTGTAGTCATCGAATATCTCATATCCTGTATCTATTGAATATCCTATATCTCATAGGAACATATAGAGAAATCTTGTAAGCGTAACACTGAATTAAAGAAGCCAGGGACAAAAGAGTATAATCTATATGCATTCCACTGACTTAAAGTAGAAAACAATTTTGTAATGTTAGAAATCAGTATAGTTACTTTGGGGAGATGGTGACTAGAAGAAAACATAAGAGGAATTATGGGGTTCTGGTAATGTTCCATGACCTGTGTGAGAGTTACCTGAGTGGAATCAGTTTGAGAAATCCATCCGCTCGCCCTTTATGATACTTAAGTGGGGCACATTTCTGTATTTATATTATACTTGAATAAGAAAGTTTAAAAAATATACTTAGTGGAGAAGAAAAGAAATAGTTATAAGGAAGTGGGTTGTTGCTGAGCCAAGGCAATTGGACCTCTCAGATAGGCCTACTCTAAGCCTATATATGTGTAACATTATATACCCTAAGACAAAGAAACAAACGGGCTCTTTTAGGGTGAACTGCATCACTGGTTTTAAATGATTCCTCAAATATATATTCTTTTGACTTTCCAGTCACCTGCATGCTTTCAAGAGTCTAGGCTTAGAAAAATTGTATCAAAAATTTGTCCACTGGTTGCTTTTTTGTGTGTATAATCATTCCAAGGTCTTGTGTGGGCTGTCCATGGAAACTCACAAATGGTCATGGATTGGAACAATGCACTACTTTATCCTCTGGAAATAATGGCTTCCAGCCAACTCAGGAGAGGAATGAAACTGCCTTGTATCAGACTCCCTGCTGTGCATTAGCATTTCAGTTATAGCTGCTACCTTGTTATAACACACACATTTCTTTACTCACAAGGCCAACTTCACAGAAAAAATGCCCTGTATTCATTCTCTAATTATCAACTTCATATACCTTGGAAAAAGACTATAGCTCAAACGTGTATCATTCAAAACATTATTGTAAGGTTAAAATCTTGAACAATAAAAAATTTCCAGGCACTGTTAACAGGTTCATATAACAAAAATAATGATGATATAAAATTAGCATTTAAAAAAATCAACTTTCTAATGGACAGATTTATTAGTAGAAATATGAAATGATTTAGATAAATGGAGGGGGGAAAATCTAACATGGAACAAGGTGGGCCAAGAACTTGTTCAGAACATTGGCAGCCTGCCGAGCATACCTCTGGAAGGGGACATGCAACTTTAATCTTGATTATGGAGTAATCCTAAGTGGACTGATTCTGAACGCCATCTGCTCTCAATGAAGCATCGGAGTTACAGCCTGCTCACTCTGATATGCCCTTCATCCCTGCTTTCCAATTTCACCCTAAGTCCCATTTAAAAGGTTGAGTTTTAAAGTTTATTATAATTAACATTCTCTACAACAACCATTTATTTCTAAGGAGTAGCAGAGTGGGCAGCAGAGGTTCCCTCTTTAACTCTGAAAAGCAAGCCCAATGGGTGGAAATATTATCTAACTGGGGATCTCTAATCAGGCGAGAGGCAGAGAACTTTCAGTTGGGTGCTCAGATGAAGGTTAGGCACTACATCAACTCTGGAACCTTGTTTTGCATTGTAGATACTCAGTTTACAGAGATAGGTGTCCTGTCCTTAACATAAAATTAAAAAAAAAAAAACAAGTTGTGCATCCTGATTTCTAATATTATAATATCCTAAATTAAACAATGCATCCCAAATTTCATTTGTTTTATTGTGTGCTGTTCCATATAGTGCTTTACTGAATAGAGTACTTCATCTCAAATTACTTAGTTTCTGTGGGACCCTAGAATAACCCAGTGTTGGATTATAGGACTCACCTGGCCATAGATGAATGTGACTGTCTTGCAATATAGGGGGGTTTGTGTGGATTGAAGAGTGCCCCCCCCCCACAGAATGCATATCTGAGTCCTAATCCTTGGTGTTCGTAAATGTGGCCTTATTTGGAAATTGTGTCTTTGCAGATATAATTAAGGATCTCAAGATAAGAACACACTAGATTTAAGACGGACCTTGAATCCAGTGAATCATGTCCTATAAGAGAAAGAAGATTTGCGACACAGAGGCAGAGAGAGAAGGCATTTGAAGATGGAAGCAGAGGTTACAATGATGCATTTTACAAACCAAGGATTACTGGGAATTGTGGCAAACATCAGACACTGGTTAAGAGACATGGAACAGCTTCTTACTCAGAGCATCCAGAAAGAACCAACCCATCACACACCATGGTTTTGACCTCCATCCAGAACTGTGAAAGAATACATTTCTGTTGTCTGAAACCACCCAGTTTGTGGTAATTTGTTATGACAGCCCTAGAAAACCACTTCAGGGATAATTGCTGTTAATTTAAATTTTCTTAGAAAACTTGTGAGTTGAGGAAGAGAGATTCATTGGCATCCAGAAAACACTGGCTGTTAAATAAACCTTACTGGCCTTGCCCTCCTTTCTTATATTTTACATTTTTTACTCATTTACTCCTTCCCTGCCTTTGCCAAGATGTGTCAGAGAGAATGCTTAGAAGCCAAAGGAACTGTTTTTGAGGGCCATATTCAAAATAACATGATAAAAATGAGAGATTTCAAAACATTTATGGGAGTTATTTCAGCAGAGTCTTTAGAAGGTCCGTGGACAACATGATAAAAGTGTAAAGATGTCACTGCATTTCATATATACTAAAACACTAGGGGGACAAATGTTCTCCTGTGGATATGTTGGCACTGTGGCTTACTCTGATTATGGAAATGCAACACATTTCGCCCAAAGACAATGCACATTTACACATGAAATCAGTCTGCCTTTGTGTTTTCCTGATTAGTGTCACTATAGTATCTGGTAACTTTCCTAAGGCAAGCTCCTACCAGCCAAATAACATATGTTACCATTTCCTGGAACTTCTATTCCTAGGGCCTCTCTGAAAGGATACACTAAATTACTGTCAAAATGCATACTTATGGCTCAGCATAACTCAATTACTCTGACAGCATTTTTTATATTTATCTTTTGCTACTTAAAGATTTATTGTTCTGTTCCTTAAATAAAACTGTGGAGCAAATCAAAAAGAATCCATTCCTAATTTGCAAAGGCAGTAACAAATAACCTCAATCTCTTCAAAATGATATTACTAAAGATACCGTTCTAAGAATCTCTTTGTCATCAAACAGAATTCTTAAACAGGGTTATGTTTTAAGATTAAGCACCTTTAAGACTATTCCTTATCTTGTGAAGTTGTCCTTGTGAGTGATTCACAATGACAAAATATCAGAGTCTTTGGGCAGAGAGGGGATAACAGAAAGGATTTCAATATTAACAAATATCTTGAAGTTTTCTTTTCATTGACCATATTGACATATGCATGAAGGGAAATGAACACAAATTGTTTTACAATAATAGGTGCACTGCAATGAAAGCCATAATATAGATATAGAAAACACTTTAATACAATGAAATAAATGTGTTACACACACACTGAAACAAAACACCACAGAACTTCCAGCATTTCTCATGGGAATTACAGGCATTTAACAGCTATTTGATAATCAGTAAGTCATATTAGAAGTATGGCGGATGTACCTAGGTAACAAATCTATTCTGAATATTTTGTAACTCTTAGCTGTCAACTTATGTTACCTATAATAACGCAGGAGGGAGGGAAATGGTTTCTATTTCTATCTTCATTTTCCAGGCTGTCATAACAAGTGACCACACATTTAGTGGATTAAAACAACAGAAATATATTCTTTGACAGTTATAGCAGCTACAAGTCCAAAGTCAAGGTGTCATCAGAGCTACGCTCCCTCTGAAACTTTAGGGAAGAATTTTTCCTTGCCTCTTCGTAGCTTCCCTGGCACTCCTTGATGTTCCTTGGCTTGTAAACACATCATTCCAACCTTTACCTCCACTGCTTTCTTCTCTGTCTCCTCTGAGTCTGTGAGCCTCTCCATATGTCCTCTTTTCTTCTCATAAAGATACTAATCAATGTATATAGAATCTATCCTAATCCTTTGTGACCTCACCTTAACTAATTACATTTGCAAAGACCCTATTCCCAAATAAGACGTTTATTTCGATGGATGCAAATTTTGGTAGGGGCAGGGTACTTCAGGAAGACTGTTGGGCCAACTATAGTTTCCAAAGCTATAATCTTTATATTCCACCCCTCATCTTGTTCTTTTACTTTCTTACAAACTAAAGAGGAGAAAAAGAAGCAATAGTATATCTTAATTCTTCATTAACCCTTACCTAAGGAAGGAAAAATTAAATTAATTAATTGACCTGTGGTTATCTGAGGGTTTGTCTCTACAGTAAGGAGGGCTATTACTACAGTAACTCAGGTAATTAAGAGTATGATGTTGGAAACCAAATTGGCTTCAGTCTTTCACAATACCATGAACTCTGGGCGGTCACAGACAAAGTGCCAGCCCTTAGAAACAGTGGGAAATGAATAAATTGAAACCTATCACCACTAACTGAAAGAATAATCCAACAACGTCTGCTACAGATGGGTGAATGAAGTTGCCTTTATAAATACCAGTAGCTCTTCCAAATAACCAGGATCATCTGTAAACTATCTGTTTTCCTTTTCTGTTACCATGAACCATTGTCACTAAGCATAAATATAAACAATTGATACCCCTAAAGAAATGTGGTAGTCTTCTTCCATTTAGGAAAGGTCACAAATATCTATTCTTTCCAGGCAATTTTCTATTCACAACCTTTTGCTTCTGCAGTCCCAGTATTGTGGCAAGAAAACTTCCACATGAGTTATACTGTGTGACAGAAATATACTGATTGTACAGAGCTAACATAAACTCTGAATATTTTACATGTATTAACTCATTTGACGGAAAGAACCCGCTGAATTACAGACTTTAATTCTCCCCATTCTGCAGATGAGAAAATTGATAGTAAGAAGATGAATTCTCCAATGTCACAAACCTAGAGAGTGAAGGACCTGAGATACAAAACCAGTTTGAGTCCAAAGTCTGTGTACTTAACCATTTTGCCGTACTTTATCTTACACTCTCTTGCATCTCAAATTTGCACATAAGCTCCCAAGAACTCCAAGTCTTAAACTTCCCTGGTCTTAAACCTTTCCGGGGTTTTCTCTACCCTTGACCTTTTGCATGCTATTCTACCCCAATTATCCAACCAGATTTATTTTCCTTTTATAATATATATACACACACACATATATATATGCACACACATACATATATAAATTCATATTTATATTTTATCTATTTATTTTGGGAGGGACAGAGACAGTGCAAGCAGAGGAAGGACAAAGAGAGAGGGAGAGACAGAGAATGCCAAGCAGGTTCTGCACTGCCAGCACAGACCCTGATGTAGGGCTTTAACTCACAAAACGGTGAGATCATGACCTGAGCCAAAATCAAGAGTCAGATGCTTAACCAAATGAGCCACCCAGGTGCCCCCAGATTTCTTTCCCCCTTAAAGCCAGCTATCCTGTGCTATATCTCTTCCAGGACACTAGTCAATGGATTCCTAAACCCCCTTCTCCCCCAAGTAATTTCTTTTCCAACTGCCTTCATTCATGTTGCTATTACTAAATATCACAGGATAGGTAACTCAGACAGCAGACATTTATTTCTTACAGTTCTGGAGGAAGCAGAGTTCAAAATTAAAGTGCTCGCAAATTCAAGAGAGCTCTCTTCTTGGCTTATAGACGGTTATATTCTCACTGCGTCCTCACAGTGGAAGTAGCAGTTGGAAGTTTCTTCCCCTTCTTATGAGAACACTGATCATATTGTGGGGGCCCCACCTTCATGATCTCATCTAAACCCAATTATTTCCCAAAGGTCTCCTAATACCATCACATTGTGGGGTAGGAATTCAACACATGCAGTTGGGGGATATACATACACTTAGTCCATAACATCAACTAAATGAAAAATACAAGAGTGCATTTCGTTGTTATCAGGGTTTTGCTACGCTTCTCAGAATGTGGAAACAGAACAGTGACAAAAATATCTGTAACAATTTCATGAATGCTTATCCCTTTTTATCTGGATTTTTCTTCATAGAAACCTTAAAGAGTACCTATAAATCATTTAATTTAAAGGACTGCTTGAACTGGTTTCCCAGAACTGCAATACCCAGAGACTAAACTGAGTTAAATTAATTTATATTTGAAAATATTTTGCTTATTTATTTCTTCCTTTGAGGATCTGATCATTAAAATTTGTGAAAGGCTCAAAGCCAGAGCACTGGTTTAAGATCTCCAGAGTAAGTCTTGGAATCTGTCCGCCATCTTCTTCACTGAAACCTAGGAAAGAAGTGCATCATCTGCATGTTTCCTCTTGCTTCAGGGAAGCCATAGGTCAGTTCTCCTCCTGTCATGACCTCAAGAATTGTCCACAGTTGAGTTAGCTACAGCCTTAGGCTTATTTTATTCCACCTTCCTAAATTTCACCTTTTAACTCTATTCTCTTGAAGTACTACTAAATTACTGATATTCCTGCTTTTACTCTATTCTGCTTAATAGTTTCTTTAGAGGAGGAAGAACCCAAGGGAGGCTGATGGCCCCAAACCAAGGAAAGATTGGTTTCTTGAAAATGGACTGAGGAGAAATGCATCTTCGTGACAGCACATTTTTTTTCCAGTACAGTGTTTCTGAAAAGGTGATAAGCAGATGAAGATAACAGAAGTTTAAGTTGTGCATTTATTATAATATATAGCACAGAAAAGTCAACTACTTTACTTTATTTGTGTTTGGCTATTACTTTTTAAAACAAGTCAAAGTTGGGGCACCTGGATGGCTTAGTTGGTTAAGTGTCCAACTTTGGCCTAGGGCATGATCTCACCACTCGTGGGTTTGAGCCCCACATTGGGCTCTATGGTGGCAGCTCAGAGCCTGGTGCCTGCTTCAGATTCTGTGTCTTCCTCTCTCTGTCTGTCCCTCCCCTACTTGTGCTCTATCTCTCTCAAAGTAAATAAATAAACATTAATAATAAAAAAAAAGAACAAGTCGAAGTTAACAAAGTAAGTAGATCTAAAGTCAACTTAAAAGTGGAAAAATATTAAATAACTGTATAAGTGGTACATAGCAGCGGTAAAACATGACGGTACCATGCAGATGACAGAAGTCTAGAAAATATTGTCTTAAAAGATCAAGATATTCATTAAAAGCAGGACACAGATAGACACATCCAAGATACATCACCATCTGGGTTGCTTGGGACAAAATTAGTTAATTTCTGTGCCTTGCTCAGTTTCTTAATTCAAAAGTAAGGAGTGCTTTTCAGAAAGTACACTTCCATAAACATGACTATATTATAGGGCCCATAGTAGGTAGCTAATACATCTTAGCTCCTTTTCTTCATTCTACACCCATCTGATAAAATAATAAACATAGTAAACAACATTTATGGATAGATTCAGGTCTACAAATGTTTTCCTTTCTCCTTACTCCTACTTCTTTTTTGACCCAAAAATGACCTCTATTAGAACTCAAAAACAGGATTTATTCTCAGAAGACTTCTGAATTCATATTATGATGGGGAAAAAAATCCAAAAACCTTAAAATCTTTTAAAATCTATTCTAAGCTGTTTTGTTTCTTTTGAAAGATGGGAATTGACCACTCTTATTTTCCAATAGTTGTTTAGAAGATGGGTCACAAGAGGTTAACTTCTTAAAGAAATGAAAAACATGTTGCCTTTTTTAGAGAAAAAAAAAAATCTGTCAGTGAGAATAGAGCAATGTTCCAGTAATACTGAATAGTTCTCTAGCAAATTTTTAATACTCATCAGTGATAAATTTTTTATAAGGGATGTAATTCAGTGGTTCTAAAATTTACATATACTTTTTGAACTATCTGTATAAGTAAAAAATAGATTTTTATGAGCATATAGAATTATTTGGCTTAAAACTATGTGATAATTGAGTGAAGCAGCAATCATTTCAATATAGGGACATTTGCATAGTTTATAATGATTCCCTACATCAAGTATGTGGATTTCTTAAAATTTGTATTTTTATATTTAACCAAAGGCTTGTTTACAAAACACTTTAAGTCAGTTAGCTTTCCTATTTAAAAAAAATATGGTTAATAATTACATATAGAAATTTCTGTGTACCATAGGTTTTTAAACACAGTCATCAGGTACAAAAGAAATTAATCTTATGACTCTGACCTTTTAAAATGTTTTCAATCTATCGTTTTGAAAGAATATTTACCTACTGGAAGTAAAAACAAAAACAAAAACAAAAACAAAACAAAACAAAAACAAGTCAAAGATACCATAAATACTCATGAGAGAAGTAGTCATTAAGAAAGCTTAGAGAAGATTTCTCCTGGAGGAGATAACCCACTTATACTGGGCCTTTGAGTTGAAAAATCCTTTAGCGAACCCTTTAGAAAACCCCAATAGAACTATTGCAAGGTAGGAGATATTTCAAAGGTAAGTGCGAGTTGTTTGAGACTCATCATGGGAAAAAAACCATGACTCCACACTTTTAGGAAGACGATATCACAAGTCTTATCCACTAGCTTGGATAATTTATCTCTTTATAAATTTAAATGTAGAGCATGAACTGAGAGAGCTCTTTTTTTAAAAAAACAATCAGAAAAAGATTTACAAATATATGACTTAACAAAAGTAAGTTGATTAAGCATTCCAGGTAAATTTAATTTTGCAATCTTCAAAACAAAACAAAACAACAACACGCAAACACACATACACACACACACACACACACACACACACAGAAAACAGTGAACAAGAAACAAGAGTAAAAGAAATAATCCTTTGGCCATGAATATAGGCAACCAACTTCAATTTGCATGTGGGTGGGGGAAAAATATCCAAAAACAAGTAGATATCCATGTTAAGGGATCTGATGTGATAAATCACATTATCATTTCCACATAGACAGGAAAAAAAAAAAAACAACTCTAAAAAGTACTTAATAGAAGAGGAATTTATGGATGCTTCCATAACACATCTACATTTATGTAAATCTATTCATATCTATCAATCATCTATTTATCTACATGGACAAATTGATCAATAGATACTTCACGTGAAAGCCAACATCTTACTTAATGGGGAAACAATGGCTGATGTCCTACTAGAGTCGGGAACATTACAAAAATCCCCACTCTCTCCACCCTTATTTAGTATTTGGTTGGAGATGTTATCAGTGTGACCAGACCTAAGAACACAATTAGAGGCATACATTGAAAAGAATAAGTAAAATTATCTCTATGTCTAAATCATAAGATCATATACCTGAACAATCCAAAAATATTTATTTTAAAATACTACATTTAATACTAATTCACTAAAGTAACAGAATGTACACTAACATAAAATACTGATAGACTTCATATTGTTTCAAACAATAGAGTTAGAAGAGATAATGAAAAAGAAAAAAAAAATTTCTAGTAGCTACAAATAAAGTTGATAAAAATGAGCAAAGCCTATATAAAGACAATTTTTAAATTTCCTGAAAGATCAAGAGTAGAATTGGACAAGTGTGAATGAGGCAAACCCTATTCTTAGATAGGATAATTTAGTATCATAAAAATGGCAATGATCTCCAAGTTACTAAATTTAATAAAATCAAAATAAATATAGCAATTTATTATCTGAAGCCTTATTGAAAAAACAGTATACCAAATGAGGATGACAGGAAAAACCTGAAAAAGACAAGCAACTGGGTCAGGAGATGCAAGGGGTGGGTGGAAGGACAAACTTATCAGAAATGGAAACATCAAAAAACCCGCTATGACCTGTACTTCTTTTCAAAATGTGTAGGTATTAGTGCATGAATAGTTATGTAGCAATATCTTACAAAAGCCCAGAATCTTGATGTATGTTTTCAGTAACATCTTAAATCACTAGGTGAAGTAACCTTTTTAATTGGTAATGTTGGGGCAACTGGGTAGTCATTTAGGAAATGATAAAACTGAACCTAGATCCCACTGATTTACAACAGACTCTTTCCAAATAGATGAAAGATTTTTAAAACTACCAGTAGAAATAAAAACATAAATGGATTACTTTGTAATCAATGAATAGAGATTGGCTTTTAGCAATCCAGAAGCAAAGAAGATAACATTGATATATTATGTTTTAAAAGAAAAATAAACCACCATTAGTAAATTATAAATTAAACTACAAAGAAAGGCAATTTCTCACCCATTAAGTTGACAAAAATGGAAAAGATTTACAATGTGCTCTATTAGCAATGCATAGAGAAAGAGGCCTTCTGCAATGTTGCTGGGGTGATGGGGAAATGGCATAACTCCTATAGAGAAGGATTTGGCAATAACAAACAGAATGTCATAGCATTATCTCCTTGACTCAGCAATCTGACTGTTAAGGATTTCCTTTGGGAGAGAAAGAAAGCCATCCCAAGCATGACATATCAAAGCAAATGGTTATTCATAGCCAAATTATATGAAACAACAAAAGATTGGAGACGACGCAAATATTCAGCACAAAAGGACGGGTCTAATGAAGAATGAACAATAAACAACAGTATTTATGTACTGATGACAAATGATCTCCAGGTTACATTAAAAGAAAATTTTAAAGAAGTGGAAATAAGAATATACCTAAATAAGTACTTGCTTATTTTTATATAAAAAATAAACACTGGATTGGGGCGCCTGGGTGGCTCAGTTGGTTAAGCAGCCGACTTCGGCTCAGGTCATGATCTCGTGGTCCGTGAGTTCAAGCCCCACGTCGGGCTCTGTGCTGACAGCTCAGAGCCTGGAGCCTGTTTCAGATTCTGTGTCTCCCTCTCTCTGACCCTCCCCTGTTCATGCTCTGTCTCTCCCTGTCTCAAAAATAAATAAAACGTTAAAAAAATAAAATAAAATAAATAAACACTGGAAAAGAACCAAGAGATTATAAATATTTACTTAAAATGGGAATGAAAATTAGGACAAAAACAAGATTTTTCTGAGAATTTTAAATGTTTTTCTCTTTTGAATGATTTTATTTTATTTATGTATTAAAATGTAAATGAATCATTAGAACAAATTCCAAAATCCAAAATGTCACACAACCAACAAATAAGGTTCTAAATATATCCAAATTAAAATTTTGTTGTTCTAATTATTACAATGTGTTGTTATGGTTGCTTGTTTCAAGATGAAACTGTATTCTTCCATATTTTAGGGTCTATGATTTTCCCAGTAGGATAGTTAATACCTCTTTATCTTGAGTTTGAATGAATCAGTTTTATACTGTTTGCTTCAAATTCCTTACTTCTAAAATACATGGCTTAGTCAAATATGTGGCTCAGTCAATTTTGAGGAACACTCCTATGTTTCTACAACTTGTTCTTTAGTCTATAGGTTATCAGAAGCATTGCATATAAAAGTATAGCAATAACAAATCCAATCTGCCAATCTTTTTGTGGTAGGGTCCTCGCCTAAGGAAAGAAAAAAATAAAAACAACCCTCAGAGCAACCTGGCTATATGGGTAAGTGAAAACATCTCTCACAAACTGGTAACATGAGACCACTTAATCAGGCTACATGTTTGTGTGTTACCATACACGGGAGACAAAGAAGTACAAAATATATTAAAAAATTATGACACATGGTGTTCAGGGCTCAGTTCTTTGGGTACAAACCCAGCTGAGTGGTGCCAGCAGGAATAAAGTTGCTTCCTGGAAAGAAAATCCTTGGTGTCACAACTCTCTGTGCAAGAACCCTGCTACATTACTTGGGGGCTTGTCCGGGATTCGGAGATGGTGCATTTCCATCTCCTTTGCCACCTGGGATGTGAACCTCGGGGCGGTGAGAGAGGTGGCCTCACCTCGTGCCAGTGGACTGCTTGATCTGCAGGAGACTAGCCCTCCCGGGGCAGGTGAGGACCCCATGTGCTCTAATGGAACCCGTGAGGCCCAGGAACCAGCTGAGGGAGCGCCCATCAGACTGGTAAGAACCCGGGTTCATTTGGGCAGACCTGCCCCTAAGAGGCAGAAGGGGAGCCTGATCACCTCCCAGAGTTGCACTAGTAATTCCATAAGGGACGAGGAATGAAGCTGCAACTCTGAGGTGTTGGGCACTGGACGCTGGGCGGGAGGTTAGAGTCTCTGTGTGACTGTGTATAGGGACTTGTCTCTCCTTCATTTCCTAGGTCAGTGACTATGATAATTAGAGCCAACTGTCTCTGGTTATTCTACCTCAGAACGGAGACTTTAAGGAATATTCCCAAACAGCTGCTGAAACTCCTTTTGTTTAGGGGAAATTTCCTTTCTTCTCTGGACTGACATGGACTGCTGAATTCCAAAGGTGGAAAACAAAACAAAAGAAATCTGGAGTCTGCCCCTCTGTCTGAGCTGACAAGATTTAAAGTTGGGAATTCTCCTTCTCTGCCTTTTGCTGGCACCTTGTCTCTTCTGCCTTCCCTTCCCCCCACCCTCCTCTTCCGCACCACCTGGGGTGTGGCTTGCATAACTGGCACCTCAATGCCTTAGGCACCATCAGCTCCTCCTCCCATTCTAGATGTCAAGGAGTTAAGACCACAGTGTCAGATTTCCCCACCAGTGTTCCAGGTAAAAATTAACCATGGGGAACTGTGTGGACTCCAGTAAAACATATCCAGTGTTTAAGCTACTTTAAGTTTGTTGGTTTGAGATAGACAATGTTTATTAACATTAAAAAAAACAAAAACAATCTATTCTAGCTAGATTTGCTGAAGGTCAAATAAGCTCATGTTATCTCTGTTCCAATTTGTTAACAAAAGGGTGACTTAAAGTGATGGCTAATTTTGTCTGTCTTAAAGTTTTTATGGGTAATTGTTAAGATAGCTTTCAAAGTCCTTGGTAACCTAATAAGGATATTTGGAACTGTTGGAAAACATGCTTTGTGCTTAATGGATTCGTAAGTTTGCCATTTAAAAAATTTTAATGTAAAATAAAGTTCACAATTGGTTATACTTAGTTTTCACAGGAGATTAAGGTTTCTAAGAGTTAAAATTCTGCCAAATGTAGTTAAAACTGATAAAAAATAAGAAAACAACTCTGGATGTAAAAAAGTAGGAGATATGAAAGAAAGATGTAAGAAATGTAAATATATTTTTGTTGAAAGTAAAAGAAAGTAATTTTAGCCTAAATGAGACTACTTATTTGGAGAGAAATGACTTGGGACAAAATCTAAATGCAAAGAAAAGTTGTAGAAGGTTCATGAAGGAAAATCTTTAAAAAGAAATTTTATGTGTGGTCAGGACGGACTAAGGTTAAAATAAATGGATTTTAAAAGTACACAGGATTAAGATTAAAATTCCTCCTCTGATCCAAAGCCTGGGAAAATGATGGCAATACCTTTGGTCCCAGCCTCCAAATCCTCCACATTTGTGTTGTTCCTGTTTAGCACAGGGATGGATGCCTCTGCCATATGAAGGATGAATGATAGGGGCGCCTGGGTGGCGCAGTCGGTTAAGCGTCCGACTTCAGCCAGGTCACGATCTCGCGGTCCGTGAGTTCGAGCCCCGCGTCAGGCTCTGGGCTGATGGCTCGGAGCCTGGAGCCTGCTTCCGATTCTGTGTCTCCCTCTCTCTCTGCCTCTCCCCCATTCATGCTCTGTCTCTCTCTGTCCCCAAAATAAATAAACATTAAAAAAAAAAAATTTGAAGGATGAATGATATATAAAGTGCTTTTACTAAGATACATGGGAGACATTTTACTAAACTTAGCCCATTGTATGCCAAAAATGGATATCCATATGGCTGAAAGATATTTATGTGGGCATTGTTGAAAAAGGCAGGGGAAAAGACCTTGACTTTGGGTCTTTAACTCCCTCCCTCAATGGGCAATGATCAATATGTAAGTTACTGTTGGACCAAAATAAAATTAGTACATCCTATGACAACCAGGAAAATCTTGCTTGGTCACAGTCCATAACCGCAATGCCCTACAGGCCAGAAATGGGGTGGTAAGAAAAAAACAAAACAAAACAAGAAAGTCCAGGCCAGCTCTTGGAGGTAGAGTCAAGCCTGGGTAAGAATGACTACTCCCAGCACCTGGGGAGACTGACAGGGCTTTTGGCTGCCAGTTGCATAGCCAGCCAAAATGATGGGCCAGGAGATGAGGTTTCTCCTGGCTAGCTACAGGAAATTAAGATAAGGGACAACTTTCTTGCTTTTTCCTATAGATGGGTAATTTGCCAACCAAGGCCATTAATACTTTGGAATGCATTATAATTAATTTACTTTTGCCCAAAGGCTTGGCCCCAATACAAGTTGGAAGAGGGAACCTGGCCACCAGAGGAAATTATCAATGACAATACTATCCTACAATTGGATGTGTTTTGCAAATGTGAAGGGAAATGGGGAGAATTGCCCTATGTTCATTGTTTTTGGGCCTTAAGAAAAAAACATCGAGATATATGTAAGCAATGTAAGGTGGATCCTAATTTAATGGCAACCCTTTCTGAAGTCCAGCAATCAGGAGGGGAAACAATTGAGGGCCCCTTACCTGTATCCAAAACAGACCTAGAGAAGGAGGAAGGGAAGTCTTCCACCTCAATCCCCTCCTCCTCAGATCCTCAATCTATATATTAAAAATAATGATAATAATAATAATAATAATAATTAGGAAATCTAAGATTTAGCCCTTAAATTATGCTAAATTAGCCACTATTTTACAAACACAAAATGGGATCCCAATAGCCTTCCTGGAGAGGTTAAGGGAGGCTCTCATTAAATATATGGCTATGCCCCCTGACACCCCTAAGACTGAGATAATTTTAAAGGACAAATTTGTCACTCAATCAGCCCTAGATATTCAGAGAAAATGCAAAAATTTGCTATTGACCTTGAAGGGACCCTGGAAGAGCTCTTCCAAGCTGCCATTTGGGTATATTACAAACAAAACAGTAAGGGAAGCTTAAAAAAAAAAAAATCCGAGGCCTTAGTTGTGGCATTAACATACTATGTCAGACTAGACTTCCCGAGGTCCTGGCACCAAGTGCCATTTATATGGCCATTCAGAGCACTAAAACAAGAATGTCCTCAGAGAAGACAGCCAAAATGAAAACCCGGAAAGTCATGCCCCTTATGTGGAGACAATCACTGGGGATCTGAATGCCCTCCAGGGACCTCTATCTGTGAGGGCTCAGATAACCAGTGTCCCTGGAAGGCAATGATGGGACCTGGGGCTCTTCATGGTGGTTCCCCTAAACCAACTGTATATAAGAAACCCAGAACCTCAGATAACTCTAAATACAGAAAGAAAACTGGTTGATTTCCTTCTTAACACCAGAGCTACCTTTTCTGTCCTCCTTTCCAGCCAACTATCCAAATGCAGCATGACGATTCATCTTCAAAAACCTTCGAACTGAATTTTTCTCTCAGCCCCTGGGATGTATATGGGGAAACCTAATTTTTTCTCATTCTTTACTGATAATGCCAGAGAGCCTTACTCCCTTGCTAGAAAGGAACATTACAACTAAATTAGAGACTATGGTGCTACTAACTCCAGGACAGATAAACAATTATGTACGTTTTTGAAAAATTACTGGATATTGTAGGCTATAGATACCAGGGTTCAGGAAAATAGTTGGCTGCTATATAAATTATGAAAGGAGACTCAATCTCATCTACTATCTCCCCAAAATAAAGTAGGGTCTGACTTCTAGACAGTCTCTAGTCCTTGGAATAGTTATAAACAGAGCAGGGCAATTACTATTACCAAGCTCACAGAGCTAGAAGATTATTAAAACACAGCATCAGGCCTTTCATTTAGGGGGGACGAAACTTATCAAATGGCCCAGGCTGTGAAGTATGTCTTAAAAACATCCTTTCAACCACAAACTTGCTCTTCCAGACAATCAAGGAACTGGAGGCCATCCAGGAAAGACTGACAACTAGGTCTCACTCAGACGCCAAGGTCAAAAAAAAAAAAAAAAATCCAACATGTGTTTGTATGGGTTAATACTTTTACTAATTGGATAAAGGCCTTCCCCTACAAGACAGAAAAGGCACAAAAAGTAATAAAAACTCTGCTTTCTAAAATAATATCCAGGTTTGGCTTACCTAAAAATTTACCTAAAAGTTTTACACATCAAAACAAAGACTGTCTGCTTATACTCAATGAAACTCTAAATACACCTCACAAGCATTAGATGCTTAATTTTTTTTTTTTTTTTAAATTAAGTTAGGGCCAAGCTCTTGGCAATACAGCCACCACTGATTACTTACTGTTCCTCCTCCTCCATCACCTGGGTTGTGAGAGGTTCCCTGACACATGTTGTTTACAAAGTCAGGGTCTCTCCTAGATTGTTTGACAGGTTTGGGAACTGGGGACATTACCTTAAGATGCCATCTTGTTGGTCAATATAATCTTTACTTTGTGTCTTTCTCCTTGTGTCTGCTAATGTTTATGCCGCCTCATGCCTGCCAGCTTTCCTGTAGAACCATACTGTGGGCCACTCGACCGACCCTTGGGTAGACTCAAACTGCTGTACCTCTATATTGTCCCTTATCAGCTTGAAGAAGCCAGAACAGTCGTCATCCCTGTTCCCTAATGGGAGTTAGGGGCCCTATTCCAGGGGGAGAAATGAATAGGGAAAGGGTTAACATTAGGCAGGGAGAGATAAGAACCTTCAGGGAGGCAGCTGCAAGTGGGAGGCTAAAGAACAGATGGGGTTCTCTCTTTATAAAATCCTTTATGGGCACCCTCCTCCCATTATTAAGGGCCTAAGGGGATATCTAAATGAGATAGGCAATAAGACAACAGAGGTGGGCCCTTGGCTTTACCCTAACCACCTTATACCCCTGGGTCAGGGAGCGATTACCTGTGAGTCTGACCACAGACATTCACCCCTTTAAACCAGGAGATGCAATATAAATAAAGGAATGAATTGTCCAACCCCTAAAGCCCCACTGGAGGGGCCTGTTCACTGTCATTTTGGCCACCCCTACTGCAGTTTAGCTGAAGTGGGTCCCTGGATTCATTACATCAGAGTGAAGCTAGCATCTCGAAACTGGGAGTGCATTCCTGATCCATCAACACCATGTAAGCTGACCATACCGAAGAAGCAATCTGCAACTCCAGAGGCTCTGGGAGACTGCAGCCCTGCTTTAGTCACTCCGGAAGCTGACTAATCTATGTGTGGCAGAAGCTTGAAGAATCGACAGTCCAGCAAAACAAAA
Source organism: Lynx rufus (assembly GCF_022079265.1). Classification (NCBI taxonomy): domain Eukaryota; kingdom Metazoa; phylum Chordata; class Mammalia; order Carnivora; family Felidae; genus Lynx; species Lynx rufus. Next base: position 182,529,957 of record NW_025814823.1, read on the forward strand.
GACAGTCCTTGTTTTCTATATCTGTTTCCTTACTGTGATGCACTGTCACACCTTGTTTCTCACTATTATCATGATTCTTGTTCTTCTCTTTGCCATAGGATTGGCTGAAGCTGCCCAGGCCAGCTAGAAAAGTGGTGAGAGGTTTCTGTTAGCACTCACCTTCCTTTTGTGGATAGGATACTTCGTTGGTACCAACATGGGGAAACAATGGCCATAAGAGACTAGAAAATTAGATCCCCACAAATTTTCTAGTAAAACAAAATACTCCAGTCCTACTACTGGGGTTTGGGTTCTCAAAAGCTCAATTATTGGGAAAAACTGTCTTGCCTGGTGGGGTAAAAGTTCATCGTTGTCTCTGTTAAAAACTTAACATGCCTAGGCCAAAGATTTTATGACTGAATTGCTCGGAAAACCCAATGGTAGGGGACCCCAAATCACCTTGAGCCAGGTCCCCACCCCTTTTCTAACTTCTCTCATCTCTGGGAGGCCTGGGACAATGTCAACACAGCCATGAAATGGTGGGCCCCAGGTGGACTATACTAGATATGTGGAAGAACAGCCTATATGGTACTTCCTCAGTCTGGTCAGGGTCATATGTGCTGGAAACTATTGGTCCATCTTTCTTCCCACTCCCACTTGCCAGAGGGAAACATTTGGGAGTCCAAGTGTATGGGGACTGGGAGACTCAAAGAAAGCAGCGTGCCTTACAAATTAACAATTAAAAAGATAATAAATGACCTCCCATGCGTATAATCCAATATTATGGCCCTGTCACCTGGGCAGAGGATGGGTATTGGGGCTACCACACTCCCATTTACATGCTAAACTGCATAATTAGACTGCAAGCAATTATAAAAATTATAACCAATGAAACTGCCAGAGCTCTTAACTTACTAGCCAAGCAACAAACCAAAATGTACAATGCTATCTATCAAAATTGCTTTGCCTTAGATTACATGCTTGCTTCTGAGAGGGGTGTTCGTAAAAAATTTAACCTGAGCAACTACTGCCTACAGACAGATGATGAGGAAAAAGTCATAGAGAAGATTGGAATTCAAATAAAAAAAGGTTGCTCATGTCCCAGTCCAGACCTGAATGGTTAAAACCCCAGGGAGTTATTTGGAGGATGGTTTTCAACTCTCGGGGGATTCAGAACCCTCATGGAAATTATCCTCCTAATTCTAGGAGGGTGCTTAATCTTACCCTGCTTAGCTCCCCTGGTTATATGGTCTGCCTCCAGTCTTACTGAGGCCATAATTTCAAAAAAAGATGGCCACTCATGTAATGATGTTATAAAAATATAAACCGTTAAACCAAGATGACGCTCTTTGACCCGAAATAGAGGGGTCTGAGCATCAAAGGGGGGAATGTGGTAGGGTCCCCTCCCTAAGGAAAGAAAAAGAAATTAAGGCAACCTGGCTATACACATACATGACAACATCCCTCACGACCTTGTAACACGAGACCACTTAATCAGACTACATGTTTGTGTGTTACCATACATGGGAGACAAAGAAGTAAAAAATAAAGAAAAAAACTATGCCACGTGGCATTCAGGGCTCAGTTCTGTGGGTGCTATGAATCCAACTGAGTGGTGCCAGCAGGAATAAAGTTGCTCCCTGGAAAGAAAAGCCTCCGTGTCACAACTCTCTGTGGAGAATCCTGCTACGCTTTTGTCTCTGGCTAATAAAAGCAGCTTCTCCGAACTAAATCCAGGTCTAAGTTTATTCTGCCTCTTGCTTGCTGTCACTCCTTTCTCCTTCCAACTTTGACTTTTTGTTTTTTAAGTTTATATATTTATTTTTATGGGGTGCTTGGTGGCTCAGTCGGTTAAGCATCAGACTTTGGCTCAGGTCATGATCTCCCGGTTCATGAGTTCAAGCCCCACTCAGGCTTTGTGCTGACAGCTTGGAGCCTGGAACCTGCTTCAGATTCTCTCTCTCTCTCTCTCTCTCTCTCTCTCTCTCTCTCTCTCCGCCTTTCCCGCATTCCTGCTCTTTCTCTTTCTTTCAAATATAAATAAACATTAAAATACAATTATTTATTTATTTTTGAGGGAGACAGAGACAGTGCAGGTGGGGGAGGGCAGAGAAAGTGCTGCACCATCAGCACTGAGCCCCATTTAGGGCTTGAAACTGTGTGACCTGAGCCAAAACCAAGAGTCAGACGCTTAACCTACTGAGCCACCTAGGTGTTCCCCATCTTTGACTTTCATAAACTTTCTCCTTAAAATTTATTTTATCTTACTTTATCTTATTTTACCTTAATTTAGTTTAATTTTAGTTTTATTTTATTATTATTTTAATTTTTTACTATTCCTGCTCCTTTCCCGGTCACTGATTTGCAATCAAGGAGACCTGCCAAAGAATTATTCTGTAAGTCAGCGTTACTATTTGTCAACTTCTTCAGCAAAGGAAGGCTCAATACTATTAGAGAAGGTATTGGCTCCTCCTAGGAACTACTTCCTTATGGAATGGTTTTAAGACTAAAAAGTCCTCCTAAATACTTTCCTCACGTTCTGCCATGATATCTGAAATATTTGCTATTGGAGTATTCCTTTACATGAAGATACTGAGGTTCTAGTAGGCTTCCTCTAAAATGCATGTATGCTAAGTGAATGAAAGGCAAGGGAACAGGATGTGAAGGAGTACGGGAGTACGTTAGAATCACTTATTAAGTTATTGAAATGATTTCAGTTAAATAACCACTTTACACAATCATGGAGATCCTAGGGGAACAGGGCACTGGCCAGGTAAATTTTGAGTGTTAAGACTGGAGAGACTGCCTGATGAAATGAGGGATGGAATAACTCTGGGGAGGCAGGGAACAGCCTGAGGGCATTCTGGTGAAATGACAAATGGAACTGGGAATTTTGCCTACTTAACAATTTAGCCCAAGGCCAGCCTATCTATGGAGGTCATCTTCTCCAACCCCAGGCCTGCAGTCTTGATTGCATGGAAACCGCACAGGACAGTTGGGTTCCTTTCCAATACCTGAATATCTCCAGTGAAGGAGTTCCAATAACCTTGGCCCAGAGAGAATTTATCACAAACTGTTTACTCCACATTTTTGAAAGCATAAATACCCAAAGCCAGGCAATAATGACAACTCTTTATAAACTACGCCACTGCCACTCTCTGAGATGACCCCGAGCTGCACAAGTAATAAAACTACAATACACTTGCTCTCTTGTAAAATAAGCTGTGAAGATCTGCCTCAAACCTTCTACAGAGATTTTTCAACGAAAGAGAAGTGTCTGCATATTCAGCCCAGTAGTATGCTCTCAGCACCAAGATTTCTAACTACCAAACCTGTTCTTACTAAAATAACCCACAGGCACATGTCCACAGCAGAAACCCCCACTGATAACTAGATTTCAGCTTTTTTTCCAGAGGGCAAGACCTTGGAAGAGGCATTAGGTGATGACTGATAAGAGTTTAGAGAAATATGCACAGGACAGGTGCATATGCCTCTGTATCTCTGAATTTTCTAATGGTGGTACTGTCAGAATGTCTAACTACTGAGACGGAAATAGTGCCTAAGAAACAAGAATGGGGAAGGATTACAATTTATTATGCCCACCATTTCATCCTACCAAGATGCATAAACTATTCCTAAAAGGCAGAATACAGTACAAAAATACATCATCGAGAAACTTGTTCTCCTGCCTTTGACAATGCTTGCTGGCTGGGGCTCACCTAACAGCAGTCTTGTTTATTAGAAACTACTTGATTTCTGCATGAGGGGCAATAATGTTAACATGGGTGGCAAGATACTAAACTTAAAATATGCACTGGCATGCAGAATTAAAGCAGAGATGCAAGTGCTCATTGCTCTATTCACCTATGGAGGAAAATATTAGCACACTGCTTTAATTGGCTTTTTCTATGATCAATTTTTGAAAGTAAATCATGCAACTCTATAATATCACCATAGGAATTCAAGTTATATGCATGACGCATTAGAAATCCTTTAATGTTCTTTTATGGTTAAAGAGAGGGATATAGATTACTTGATTTTCATTTGTCAGATTTTTTTTTCTTTCTAAATAGACATGGGAGTCAATCATTCTAAGGTGATTCCCTTTTTAAACCTAATCCCACATTCATACAGCAAGCCTTAATGAGTCCACTAGGAGTAAACAAATTAGTCTCCAGGATGTATTATGCATTAATTAATCAAACTAATAGTATTGTGTAATGTGCAATAGATGAAAATTAGTTCTAAGTACAATACTCACATACAAGAAGAGAACTAGAGGAAAAATATGGAGTAATAAAGAAAAATCAGTTTCTATAAATTTAAGAGAAGCAGCTGTGAATTCCCTGAACACATTTCAGGCAATTCAATGGCAAAGAGAACATTCGAAGATGGCCTTTCCAGCTGAGATATCTGTGTGATAGAGAAGCCGCAATGGGAAAGAAAGCAGCTTCAAGTATTGATACCAGCAGGTCTAGAGGACGGGCTAGCAAACGATGGACTGCAATCTGTTTTTGTACGACTCAGGAGCAAATAACTGGTTTTACATTTTAAATGGTTGAAAAATAGCAGCAGAAGAATAATATTTTGTGACTTGTGAAAATTACACAAAATTCAAATTTCAATGTCCTTAAATAAAGTTGTATTGAAACACAGCCACACATGTTCATTATACACTGACTATGGCTACTTCTTTGCTATAAAAGCAGGTTGAGTAGTGTGACAGAGACCTGGCCTGCAAAGTCAAAACTATTTACTCTCTGGCTCTTCACAGGAAAAAAAGAAATGCCAACCCTAGTCTCAAGGAAAAAAAAAATCCTCTGCAATGATAGCACCAGTGCATGTAAGGTATAGGAATATATCTTAAAAATGAGAGGAGAAGGCAGACACCATCTCGTATAATGGATGAGAAAGAACACATCATTTCTTTCTCTTTTTGTAAATTCCTCAGAATAAGTTTAAGCAAAAATCAGAGAACTCAAATGGAGAGACCATATACAAAAGTACCTACCTATAATTAAAAAAAAAAAAAAAAGACAAGGTCATGAAAGACAAAGTCAGAATGAAAAACTGGTTCAGGGTAAAGAAGACTAGAGAGACATGATGACTAAATTCAACATGTGATCCTGGAATAGAACGTGGACCAGACCTTTTTACTTTTTAATATTTTTGGCCATGAAGACATTGTTGTAATAAGTGGGTAAAATTAAGTAAATTGCTGAGATTAGGCAATAGTATTGCATCAAAGCTAGTTTTCTGTTTCTGATCATGTGGGTTCCCATGTGTTCCTCATTTCTCCATACCCAGAACACCTCCATGACTGTCTCTACCAGTTCCTAGAGTTGTATAATGTCTAATCCCTATTTCAAAATACCTTATTGTACATCACTTACAGTGGCTCTGCTTCTCCCATCAAACCTTGACTCATACTCTTGCTTTTCTGAAATACAAAGACCATTTAGAAAGCACTTGACTTGTTCACCTCAACTCAAGTCCCACACCATTACGTGATCCTCTGAAAACATCTCACTATCTAGAACAGCTAGGGGAGTATACTGAGAACTACATAATAATAAAAATGAATGAAATCACCCTTGACTGAGTGCCTAATAGGTGAAAACTCCTAAGATATGTGTTATCTCTAAAATAAACCACCAGCCCACAAGCTAGTTACCATATCTTAAGTCACTTGCCCAACGTCTCACACGTGAAGAGTGCTAAAGCAGGAACTCAACTGCAGTTCTGTTCAAATCTCAAGTTTACATTTTTTCATTGTACCACGCTGTCATCTTTGGAAAAAGAAATAGCCATCTCACCCTCCAGAAAATACTTGCCTTGTGACTGTCCAGAAATTTATTGAATCTCAATATTTCATTCTGGCTTATTCATGTCATGGAGTTATTATATATTTGAGGAACTACAAGAAGTGGATATATATTATCATCTTACTGTAGTATTTATGTCCTAGTAAACAAAATAACAATAATTGTTGATGTACACAGACAGAAATATCACAAAGCCCTGAATTGAAGAACTGTTTAGTTAGTCTCCACATATGGACAGTTTAACATTCTTTGATCTGCAGACTATTTCACCATACTACTTAAAATTATATTTCCTAATACTTCTTTTGATGCACTTCTACATCAATGATCTAACTTAAGCTTTACCATAGTGAACCAAGGAAATATGTAGAGCTCATTTATTAATATTTGTTTTACAGATACGAAGAATGAATCCTAACAGATTACCTAAATCATCTTAAATGGAGTCTGTTTTGATCTATCTAGTTTCCTTTCTTCCTTTCCCAAGATTTTGCTTGGAGATCCCCCTCCCAATTTTCAGTCCCTATGGTTTGTCTGGAGGTGGCTCTACCCATCAGAACTCACAGTGGGTATATTTTGCAGACATGGAAATATACCACGGACTTGATCACAGTGATGTGTTCAAAATGGGTACACAACCCATGTGAATTTATTAAGGACTAATGTGAGAAGGAAGACCATGGAAAAAGTACTTTCTCCTTCTCAAACATGGAACTAAAGAATATAAGGATTTAGTTGCAAAGCTCAGTGAACACAAAAAGTAAGAAAAGGTAAAATATAGAGAGACAGTTTCATGTTACTTGAGCTCCTGGATCCATCTACACTTAAACACAACTACCTTAGAATTTTTCAGCTACTTTAAAATTACTTTTCTCTCTCTCCACCCCCTTTTCTTTCCTCTACCTGGCTCTAACTAAAATTTCTAGTTAAATTCTTTAATAATAATAATAATAATAATAATAAATAGTAAATAATAGCTGCCCAAGTGTACAAGTCTTAAATACAAGTCTGGAACTTAGGTTTACTGATAATTAGTATATAAAATTTCTTTTTATTTAAGTTTATTTATTGATTTATGGTGGTAGAGAGAGAATCTGAAGCAGGCTCCACACAGTTAGTGCAGAGTTCGGTGTGTGGCTCGAACTCACAAACCATGAGATCATGACCTGAGCTGAAGTCAATGCTTAACCACCTGAGTCACCCAGGTGCCCCAAAATATAAAATTTCTTAATTAGGCAAACTACCTCCTTAGAAATTGTATTTGTTTTCCCTTTGGATAGATATACTTCTAATCCAAACATTCATTCCAATTTTGCTTCTCTAGAGAATTTTCTCTTTTGAATATCCATTGGAAGAATAAATGCTTATAGAATGTGACATTTTTCTAAGCTGTATAATTGTATATATAGTATTAAGGATACCGGAAAGGCAAGATTTATTCGAGTGCTATTTTTCTGTTGAAGAAATCCAGTTGGCTTACATTATAATCAAAGCCCAGAGAGTGAATTATAACATCAATCATCAATGTCTACCTTAATCAATTATTTTTACTGTTTAGGAAAGATTTATAACCAAAGAAGAAGAAGAAGAAGAAGAAGAAGAAGAAGAAGAAGAAGGAAGAGGAGGAGGAAGAGGAGGAGGAGGAGGAGGAGGAGGAGGAGGAGGAGGAGGAGGAAAGCATTTCTGAATTGTTTCTCTGTGTAGTTTTCTCTTCTTTTCTTGTTCCTTTAAACTAGAGACTGATAAATCCTGTACAACAGTACAGCAAGATTTCACTATATTATGATGAAAGAGAATCGAGAGCATTTTTGTCTGAGTGATGAAGGAGCAGGCAATGTGTAATTTATAGCAAAATAAAAGTGATACTGTATTATACTATAAAGCTGTCAATTGGATTATCACTGAATAAGCTGTTCAATGTTTACTTGTACGTAGCTGATATGTTGAACAAGCAGGACTTGTAGAGTGTAATCAGAAAACAACTTTATTTTTTCTCCTCACTGCTTCTTCAAATCCCTTTCAGGCAACCAGTTCTTCTGCACATAGAAGAAATCTTGGGCAGATCTCAGAGCTTAGCCCCTTCCTTTGACCCAATAAACCATTTTTCATTCAACCCCAGCCATAAAAATAGTCCTCCATTTAGTTATGCTTTGTGCACTCTGTTGTATTCATCACACAAACTCAAAAGGTCATTCAAAGTTAAAAGTTTCTCCAAGTGGACCCTCCCATACTAGCTCCCACCTTCGTCTGCCTGTCTCCTATACTGGAATGGGATCATGTGACTGGCTTCTCAATTTTTCTGCCCTGACTACTGCTCCTCTTCCCTCGTTCTCTAGTCTGCATATGGCTTCTCCTGGGTTGAAACAGAGGGAGGAGAGGATGATGACCAAAAAAAAAAAAAAAAAAAAAAAAAAAAAAAAATCTTTCTGGGTTGACATTGTATAATGAGATGCTGGTTTATCTAGAGGTGGCAGATATTTAAAGGTAATTTTTTCCCCCATGTATGCCCCTTTTCCCTCCTGGGAGATGTCCTCAACATTCCTCTTACTTGGATGGTACCTCTCCTTCAGTTGGTCATTTACCATTTCTCCTCAGTTCTGCACCTCATTATGTACATTCAGCTTCTTCTACTGAGGTCAGTTGTTACTGGGAACATGCTCTCTAGGAAAGCAGCCTTAAGACAATATTCCCACCATGGGTGATGTCATGTAGTTACCTTTGACCAGCATTTAGGGACAGAGTGGTTTCTTCCAAATGCAGTTCTGTTCTCTACTGCCATAAGACAGTTCAGGCCTCTGTGGTAGCCTTCTTGTTCAGGAGCTAATCAGACACTATCTACCATTCCCACTGAACTTCAAGAGCCACATCTCTAGGATCTCCCTGGGGTCTCTATATGGCCATTTTAACTAGGTTTGAGAGAAAGTTAAAACCACCAATCCATTATCCACCATGAGTAAACCTTTCAAGAAACTGTTTTTATTTCCAACCCATTGGCCCTCCAAAATAAACTTTTTATAAGATTGGCAAAACTACTTTTTAGCCTGTCTCTTTCTTTGTAAGTCCTGCTTGTATAGTCTAGCCCCTCCCTTTGGAATACAGACAGTTGGCACTTACTTTCTTAGAGCTGTGTTTAAATCTGCATCACATTCAGCAGTCTATTGATGTGAATCTCTTCCACTCAAAACAGTTTCACCAAATGTCATAGAATTTTTCAGTTTAAAAATTATATTCTATAGCTAAGTTAGTTATAGTTGTCTATACAGGTGATAGTTAGGCATAAGTAAGTAGTTAATTTTATCCTGATTGTATACATTTAATGTTTAGATTTAATTTTTCAGTCAACTAATCTGCTTGACAGCTGCCTGCTGAGTACAATTACATATCTCTGAAAGAATAAATGAACTAAGTAAATGTAGACTGTGAGGAAATTTCCCAAAGGAAAAGTCCCCATGAAATAGGTGCCTCCCAGTGTGAGACACTCAGTCACTAACCCCAGGACAATAGATCTTGAAAACGCTATTTTGTTCTGGCCTGACTAAATTTAAGTGGAGAAGTTTGCTAAGAATTTAGCTCCGGGAATAAGCAAAACCAAGTGGACTACTGATTACTATATCAGAAAGAAAGTTAACACACCTCGTTCCAATAGCACAGTGTTCCTCAATCCAGGATAATTTTGTCCCGTAGGTGATATTCTGGCACTGTCTAGAGACATTTTTTAAATGTCATAACCACAAGGGGTGTGTGGCTGTATCTAGTAGGTACAGGCTGGGATGCTGCTAAATATACTACAATGCACAGGACAGCTCTCACAACAAAGAACTACCTGTTCTAAAATGTCAATAACGTTGAGGTGGAGAAGCCCTCCTTTACATGAAGAACACCATAAACTATGAACAAAGTGTAATGAATATAAAAACATAGTAAATTTCAAACCTTTAACACCCTCCTTTCTTTCACTTATTCCACTAGGAAAGAACCTTACAGAATGTGTGTTGATCTCCTGGTAAGTGCAAAAGTAAATTCAAGGGAGCCTTGAGCCCCTGCTTCCTCTTTAATCAGTGGAAGAACCCAAGCACAGTGAGTTTCAAAATGGTAGTTTGAGTATTCTCCAAAAGAGTTTTGGAACACATCTTCACACATTTTTAAATTGATATCTAAATTTTTAATTGTCATTGTTTAGAGTTACACATTATGCACTTTCCAGAAGTGAGGCATATTACATATGTGCTTTAAATATCTATGTGTCAAAAGGTTTACAGCTTCAGATTTAGTTCAATCAACTTAATAATCTAATTAGCAAAGTATATTCTCATTGTCAAACTAGTCCTTCACACTCAATGTACTTTCAATCAGAAAAAAAAAAGTCTGACTTTAGTTTTTAATTACAAAAATTATAATATGTATTCTAGTGCTAATTTTTTCACCTATTTTTAAAACTTATTTATTTATTTATTTATTTATGTTTTGAGAGAGAGAGAGAGAGGGAGAGAATGCTCACCAGGGGCACAGAGATGGAGAGAGAGAGAATCCCAAGCAGGCTCTGTGCTGTCAGTGCAGAGCCAGAAGTGAGGCTCAAACCCACAAACTATGAGATCATGACCTGAGCTGAAATCAAGAGTCAGATGCTTAACCAACTGAGCCACCCAAGTGCCAATTTTTTCACTTATTATTACTTTAGATAAATTGAGAAAAAGAAAAGAAAGAAGAAAAAGATGAAAGGAAGGAAGAAAGTTAGTTTGCTACTAGAATGTAAGTTCCAAAAGGGCAGGAATCTTTTACTGTTCCTTACTGATATATTTGTTGAACAATAGGCAAAATAGGTGCTTTAAAGTTTTAACACTTAATGGAAAGAGAGAGTATAGATAGAAAAATAATTGATAGATGATAGTTAGATCAATAGATAGAAAATGGATAGGTAGATGATAGAGACAGAAAGACAAAGACAAGGAGAGAGAGAGAGGAGAAAGAGAGGAGGAGAGAAAGACATGTAGAGATAGGCACTGAACTCCACCAAGAGTTCATAGGATAAAATAAAATCCCTGATTCACATCACAGAATCTCTGCATTTTCAAATTATCCCTGGAAGTATTTATTACCTAGGCCAATACCTCATACCGAGCTTTGGACAGGGTGAGAGTTCACCTTCTTTAGTACAGAAAGAAATAAGCACTATGCAGGGGGAGATGTAGAAAAGAACTGATGACCATAGACAGTTTCTCTCATGGTCAAGAAACTGAATTGCTTTAAAGCTATTCATGCACATGTCAGCTAAAGAGTGGGGATGGCATGTTAATGATGAAAGTGAGGCATGCCAATAGGCCTGTAGAGCAAAATGGGGGAGTCGGGAATCCAGGACTTGGTCACATCAGTGACCTAAAGCCAGGGCAATGTGTAGTTCTAGAGGAACAAAGAGGCATACCCAGAGAGCATAGAGCCTAATGTAATTGTACAGAGCAGAAGACCAGACAAAGTGGGGTATAAAGTAGCCTCTTGTTTCTTTTGCATATGATTTATTTTTCCTTATAGAAGTTGTCTGTCCTTGACATGATATTAAATATTTATTTGTTTAATTGTTTTCCACCAGTAAATGATGTGAAGGTGGGCTGTTTCTCTCTCTCTCTGTGTTTTTTTTTTCTTGTTTTTCTTTTTTACAGCTATATCCCAAGTGCATAGGATAGCATCAAGCAAATAGAAGGTGCTTAAACAGTATGTTTTGGATAAACGCTGGACATGATACTTTGGAAATAGTTGTACTCAGGTTTAAAGAAGCAAAATGGGCCTCTGTCTTGTCCTCCAGTGATCTTGGGTTTGTTATTGAGCCTCCTTGGGTTCTTGATTTCTTCTAGATAAGGAGGTGGAGGTCAACATTCACTAAGATCTCTTCCAGTTATGTTTTCTGATTCTATCACAGATAGTTTTCTGAAAATGTTCATAGATATTCATGTTCGTATGTGTGTATATATGTGTTTTCTGAAGAGTAAAATTCAGAAAACAGTAATGTAATGCCTTTTAAAAATTATTTATTTTTGAGACAGTGTAAGTGGGGGAGGGGCAGATAGAGGGGGACAGTGGATCCGAAGCAGGCTGGGCGCTGACAGGCTGACAGCAGCAATCTCAAACACAAACCACTAGATCATGGCCTGAACTGAAGTTGGACGCTCAAGTGACAGCCACCCAGGTACCCCAGTAAGGCCATACATTTAAAAAAAAATTTTTTTTAATGTTTACTTTTGAGAGAGAGAGACAGAGCATGACATGAGCGGGGGAGGAGTAGAGAGAGTGAGGGAGACACAGAATCCCAAGCAAGCTCCAGGCTCTGAGCTGTCAGCACAGAGCCCAATGTGGGGCTTGAACTCACTAAACTGCAAGATAATGACCTGAGCCAAAGTCAGACACTTAACAGACTGAGCCACCTAGGTGTCCCAGTAATGCTATGCATTTTTTAAATGAGGAAAGCACTGTAGCCTCAGGGCACCTGGGTAGCTTAGTCAGTTGAGAATCCACCTCTTGATCATGGGATCGAGCCCCGAGTCAAGCTCTGTGCTGAATGTGCAGCCTGCTTGGGATTCTCTCTCCCTCTGCCCCCTCCTGACTCTTGCACTCTCCCTCTGCCCCCTCCTGACTCTTGCACTCTCTCTCTCAAAAGTAAACATAAAAGAGAAAAAAATAGAAAAAAATATCTTTAAGAAATGAGGAAAGCATTATAGGCTGAAGGGATAGAAGGCAGAAGGCATAAAGAAAGATTGTAGGTAAAATATTGGACTTCATTCAGTGGAGGAGTGAGTTCCTGCCATAAACAAAGCTTAAATAAGAGACAAATATTAGGACAGATTTTGTAAAAATGGAAGCTTCTATGTGGTGAGTACATGGAGAATTTTCATATTCTACATCTTTTCTATTATTAGTATTGCTATTTTGAGCATATGATTATCCTCTAACAATAACAACACTTAAAATATTGAAGCCAAAAGGCCTTGTTTTCAGAGATATATAAATAATTGGTAACCTCACTAATATCAAGCAGATAAGCAATTTTTGAGGTAAATTATCAAATATAAAAACAGGTTTGTTTAAACTTAAGTTTTGAAAGGAAATAATTTTTTTGGGGGGGAAGACATTTCTTAAGAACAGAAATGATCAATTAATCCAAAATCTTCAAGAATCCCAGCAATTCTCTGGGTATATACATAGAGAACAGGTGCCATATACAAGTAAAAAGAGTACTTACAATACTTAATACATATAAAACTAAAGTACTCAGTAGTAGTTATGTTTCAGTGAGATAAACATCATTTCACTTAATTCTTTTAACAAATCCATGACAGAAACACTATCAGTTTCCCCATTAAGCAGATGTAGAAACTAAGGTTGAGGAAAACGTCCATAACAATCTCAAGGTCACATGTTTAGTAGCAAAAAAGCTGGAGCACTTGAGTGACATTTTTTATACGACATTCTGTCTAAAAGCTTACCAAATTGACTAGAATGTGTAATAAGTTTTGCTGTCTGGACAAGGTAGGCTTCCTCTTAGGAGGGCTTATCCGAGGTGCCAAAACACCTAGAGTGGTTTAAGCCAGGCAAACTCTTTGATTGATAGGAAATCACAACCATTGTTTGCCGGCTTACTTTACTTTTAATGTACATTTGTGCAAGAGTGCAGAAATGAAAGCCTCGCCAGGCATAGGTATGCTTCAAAATCAATGCAAAAGCAAAAGGGGTTTGAAAAAGATTCTATAGTGGCAACAGAAGCTAGTGCCCTGTCTACATTCCATTCTAATGTTTTTCAAAAGTTTAAAAGTGGCTTGTTAACTGTGTTTTTTTTTTTAATATACGATTTGAAGGTGTTTGTCATTTCTAAATAACATGATTGGAGTCGATGTTTTCTCTTATTGAGATGTCAGTTGGAAAACAAAAATTGAGATGTCAGTAAGAAATAATCAATAAAATTAATCATTATGACATTTACTAACATTTAGATATCATCATCTATTCTTTTTAATTGTGCTAACATTTTATTAATTAAAGGACACACATAAGCATAATTGTTAACAGAACTTTAATAATGGTTTATCTTATTTATTTTTAAAAATTTTGTTTTATTTTTGAGAGAGAGAGAGAGAGACAGGCATGAGTGGGGGAGGGACAGAGAGAGAGGGAGACACAGAATCTGAAGCAGGCTCCAGGTTCCGAGCTGTCAGCAGAGAGCCCGACATGGGGCTCGAACTCAGGAATCACGAGTTCATGACCTGAGCCGAAGTTGGACACTTAACCGACACAGCCACCCAGGCGCCCCAATTATGTTTTATTTTTGATTACTAAACATCATCCATTCTGTTCCATGGTTTTATCTGCTTTTCCCTAACATGAAGAAGAACTTCATTTGGGTGGTCTTCTGTCTGTAGTTATTAGAAGTGAAACATTAAATATTTCATAGAGAAGAATATATATTTTCCACAGAACTCTAAAAATGCATGAGGCTTCTACGCATTGCAACCTAAATGTGGAAACTCATGTGATTTAATCTCCCATTGGAGCTCACCCTGTCCACCAGATAGCACCTAAAAAGGAACTCTAACTTTCTTTTGCTTCTCTCAAAGAATACTGAAGTTTCCATACCAGTTCCTCTAGAAACACTTCCCTCCAGTGTCTCAGTCTTTCATACCTCATACCTATTCTAAAGTCCTTCAGATTCTGAAATATCAAACTCTCTTAACTCAAGTCCAGTCTACTAGTAATTTTTCTCCTTTTTTTCTCCTCTCCACTGCAGTTAGAATTAATCTTTACAGAAGCATTTTCCCCCTCTCTCCTCATACTTCTGAAAGTTCTTCCTACCTCCCCCCATTCTCCTAATTTTGAATCGCAAAAGGTTTTGGAACTGCATAGACAAATATCTTGCTTTAGTGGGGAGGGGTGCAGCAAGAGGAGAGGGGAAGATTGTTACTACTCAAATAATAATATATCCTATTTCTTTCCATGAGTAATAAGGGCTGGGGTCCCAGACTTTCTTGGTAAATTATTCTTGGCCTTGCAGTAACAATTAGTTCCCAGCTTCCTGTTTCTTACAAAGCAATATGAACCAATCTCACCATGTCCTCAGGGATACTAGCCCCATTTGGGCACTGTTCATTCTTCCTCTAAGGCTTGACTCTGAGCAATATGAGACCCCAAGGAAAGAGCAGCAGGGGTGGGCAGAAGTGGGCAGAACTACCCCACATATGTCTGAGTCCCAGTTTTGCAGTCTTGTTTCCAATTTTTCCAGTTCTGATACACCCAACTAACTACTTTCTTTGTTCCATCAACTCATGAGATGGTAGCTACATCTTGTACTTAGGATCTCTGGATTACCTCAGTGGTCCTTTTGTGTTGACTTAGTCCTCTAACATCTGCATAGATTGAACTAATTCTTTCTATTAAATTCCCCCCATAGAAATATCTAGTGTGGTTTCTGGCTTCTTCACTGGAGCTGGTTGGAAACAGGGCTGGAGGATGGTAAAAGTATTAATCACTGGACTATTACAGGAAAAGCTTCACACTCTATATGTGAAGGAGAAACACTACATATTTCAAACCGAAATTCAAGGCAGAATCTTGATAATTACTATTGAAAACAGCTACACAATGCTGAATTCAGATTAAGATATTTTAAGTGAAAAATATCACTTTACTATATATTTCTAATTTTAAGAATGCTTTAAAAGTTAATACTGTTGGGATGCCTGGATGACTGTTGGTTAAGTGTCTGACTTTGGCTCAGGTCATGATCTCACATTCGTGGGTTTGAGCCCTGTGTCAGGCTCTGCTCAGAGCTCAGAGCCTGGAGCCTACTTTGGATTCTGTGTCTCCCTCTCTGTATGCCCCTCCCCTGCTTGCTCTCTCTCTCTCTTTCGCTCTCTCTCTCAAAAATAAATAAACACTAAAAAAATGTTAATATTGTACTGTTGTTCATTATATAACTACATGTTCTTGAAATATATCCAATTTTATGCAAAAACCTTATAACTTGTATATAGATTCCCATAATTGAGTCCCAGAGACTCCTCAGAGAGAAACTGAAGGTAAACCATTTCTTCATATTTTTGCATCTCTTTGAGGATCAGTAATTTTTTAGGTCTTCTGAAAATTTAATTAGACAGTTACTAGCAACTAAATCTATATTGTTTTGCCCCTTACCTCCACAAAACCAAATAATGTGTAGCAAATGATTCCCCTTTTATAAGTGTTTAATTAAAATGATACTTTCACTTTATGTTGAATAGAATTTTATTATGCACCAAGTACTTTTGTATCTCTCACTACCCATATTCTTATCCAAGACTATAAATTGGATATTTCCTACATTTTCCTTCAGAAAATCTTAAACTCAGAAGGATTTAAGAATTTACCCAATGATCTCAAGTAAAAGGTGGCACCTGATCTTACGCTTATGTATCAGAACTTTCTATCTACGTACTACTTTGCTTTGTTCCGTTGTTGACTTGATTCTTCCACAGAAAGTGTGTTGAACATAGGACTCTCAGGATGGCTCAACTTTGTTGAAAATCCAAAAATTAACAATGTTGAAAAACACATAATAGCAATGATTTTGCGGTTTGTGAGTGGGTGTGTGTGCATGTGTGTGTTTTCCTCTGTTTTACAGAAGGTTTATCAGAAACAGGGCTCTAAGAAACCAAATGGAAGGTATAATTACCTTCAGGGATATTTTATTATTAAAAGGTATAATGAGAGGTACTATAAGAGTAGATTAAACTATTAGGGAACCTGCCACAAGTGACTTTGTAATTTGAAAGATCATTTATCATTTTCAATCATGACTTTCAGTTCATTTCTCTCAGTGATTTTTCAAAATACTCTAAAAATTCTCATTTTTTAGATTGCTAAATAGATAAATTGCTATTGTTTTTCAGCAGAGAAAACAAAGGTACATTCTGTAAATAATCTAGTTATATATGTACCATTTGAATTCACAACGTCCTTAAAATTTATCTTTATAAGAAGTTATTGGATACTCACTTCTTCTTACTTTAGAAATCTATTTTTGCGGCCTGAATTTACTTAACCTCATGGTCTTTTAAAATTTTCCAGAAAAATAGATATAAACCATTGATAGTTCTTGATTAAAAAGTAAACCAAAAATTAGCAAATAATTTTGACCTATTGATAAATATTTAAATGTATTTATCTTCACGTATGTGCACATGCAATGTTTTGACAGAAGCTGGTAATTTCCTACTCAAAGGCAACTTATCACTACTTCCTTATTAGAGAGTACCCTATATTGCTGACAGTAGCAATATATCTAGCTAAAAATTGTATTTCCAACTCTCTTTACACATGGGATGGACAATAATGTGCAAACAACAACCATTTGTTGAAGCTTCCTAAAATCACCTCTTTTATGACAGCTTACTCAAATGGCTGGGTTTTAAAATTTTACACATTTGTTTTCCTCCTTTTATTCTGACTTATTGATGTGGATGGAGATGTGATGACTGGTGCTACAGTATCCACATTGTGTGTGTATAGTAAGCTTAAGGAAGAAAGCCATATTCTAAAAAGAGCAAAGCAGATTAACAGAAGGATCTTAGGCCACTGATTATACAAGGAGCTGCCATAATCCCCTTAACTGCCTGTCGGGCATTTTTGTTGTTTGTAAGAGAAGCCCTATAATTTTCGGATATTTTACTAGCAACCACACACAATTCGCTGATTAACATACAAAGGTTCTAAGACAAAGAGTGCTCTTTTGCATTTCTGGTGAGACTTACAGTGCTGTACTGGTTGAAGGATAAATTCACATGCAGCATCAGAAGCTATAAATATATACACATTTTGATTTAGAAATTTCACATCTAGTAATTCATCTAAAAGAAATAAAATTGAATGTAATATGGTACCTAGAGTGGTACTCAACCCAATATTACTTACATTTGTTGGAATACTTGAACCAGTGTAAATGCTCAATAAAAATTATAATAATTACGGAAATTATATAAAATTGTACGCTATTTAGACACTAAAATGATTTGTGTAATATTTATAACATTGTGGACATTCACATTACATCCTACATCTAATTAAAATACTTTAAGTGTACAAGCTGTACATTATGATACTGACAATGTAATCCATAAAAAGTCACACATATGCAGAGAAAGCTATCTACCTGGACATATGCCCCCAAACTGACAGTAGTTATCTATGGGAGTTTCAGTATTGAGTAATTTATATGTAAATTTATCTTAAAAATTATAACAAACATCTACCCCTTATTTATTAAGAAACACTATGTTAGAAAAATGAATTAAAAAGTTTGGTGTTGCTGAAGTTGAAGCATGACTAGAAAGAGGTAGGTTAGAGAATTGAAGTCACTATAATTCTTCTGAAGATTTCTAATAAATATGTAAGCTGCCTCAGTTTTTGTCAGTATAAATTCAGAGGAGATGTGTGAAAATTTCCAGGTGGAATGAAGACAAATTTCTTTGACTTCTTTTCAGCAGGGATTTATACAGCACAACTATACTAACTTACCATTACAGGTAGACAGCATGTGGAAATAGTAGATATATTCTTTTTTTCTTATTGAAACTTATGGTGCCTCAACTCTATGAAACCCTTGAGGAAATTATTTGTGTCTCACTCAGTCTTTATCCCCACTGTCTGGCACACAATACTCTTTGGATATATGAGAGTTGATTGTGTATGTAATTGTGCCCACCTTCGTTTGGTCCCAGAGTGTTGTTAGCATCTTTCTTTGATATATACTTCTAAGGAAAATTACCTTATTGCTCAGCCACACCATAGCAACTTTGGTAGACATAAAACATAAGCAGAAAAATTATACGTCTGAACCATGGAGCTATTTATGTAGAAAGTTAGTGAAATATTGTGTTAAACATTAATGCAGTCTAACAAGTATGTCTGGCTCTTAACCACTTCTAGATGTATGATAGGAAAGCAAGTATTTGACCCTGTATTGTTGGGTAGGGCCATAAGATTACGTTCAGCTAATGAGTAGTGAACTAAAGTGATTTGCTAAGCATTTACTTGCTTCCCAAAGTCTCTTGAAAGCCCTCTCTCTCTATATTCACTTTGGGATGTTAACCAACAGCTTTCAAGATACTAGTTGCTCAGTCACTTAGAGCCCTAAGTGATTGCGGTGAGCAGATCTTCAACAAATGTATAGCGTGATCAAGAAATAAATCTTTGTTATTTTTTAAGTTTATTTAATTTTAGAGAGTGCAAGAGAAAGTGTGCAAGAGGGGAAGGGGCAGAGAGGGAGAGAGATAGAACCTTAAGTAGGCTCAACACTCAGTGCAGAGCCTGAGGCAGGGCTTCATCTCATGACTGCAAGATTAGGACCTGAGCTGATACCGATATCAAGAGTTGGACGTTCAAATGACTGAGCCACCCACACACCCCTAAGTCTTTGTTATTTTAAGTTACTGATATTTTGGAGTAATTTGCATCTGTAGGATAAATTAGACTGTTTTGAGATATATATGGAATATTTCTAAATTATATCTTTGGATTTAGTAGTGACAGGGAATTCCATTATATTATTATAAAATGGCTTTATTTTTGAAGGAAAAAAATATGTACACATGTATGTATACATATACATATATATCATATTGGAATAAATTCAGACAATATCTAAAAGCATGTGTGTGCAAATACACACACATATACTCAGACACACAATTTTTTAGAAAAATCAACTTGGATCCCACCATCCAGGAACAGTTTATACTAGTTTTATGTAAGTGCAGTTTGAAGTATTCCTTTGTTCATAATTACAAATGGAAAGATTAACAGGTAGACAGTAACATATAGACACAAATAATTTCAAAAATGAAATTACAGAAAGTATTGTATGAGTTTACTTGAATACAAAAAGAAAAAGCATGAAATAAGATTTTAAAAAGTGTTGACTTTTAGGAAAAGTGTTTTTTTTTAAACCAGAGATTCTAGTTCCCTTTTGAATGCATTGAATATATTTGATGATATTAAAGAAAGACTAATTTTTAGTTATGAATGGTACATATGGTTATGCTAACAAAGAGGGTTTTTAATTTTAGACTTACATATTGAAATTATTAATAGTTAAATTAAGTCAAGTCTGCCATTATCCAAATTAATTTGAAAAAGGATATGAATGGAGTACATGGGGGTGAAATTGCTTATAGGTGGATGAACTTGGCACTGAGTAAAGGGCATAGGTAGATTCATTATAGTCGTCTACTTTGTTTTTTTTTCCTAAGACTTCCTTTGCAGAGCAGTTTTAGGTTCACAGCAAAATTGAAAGGTGCAAAGATTTCCCATATACCCCGTCCCCAAACATACGGGCTATCTACTTTTATTTAAATATGCAATTCCCTGTAACATAAAATTACATTTAAAAAAGAAATTCTAGATTCTAGAATGTAAGCTTTTTCAAACAAGTTGGCACCCACTAAAGGGCCTCTCTTGAACACATGCTTGACAGGTAGCTCAAAAGTAAGGTGAATAAAGCCTTTGTGGAAGTGGACAGATGTCCATTATGAATTGGTATAGCGGGTGTTGAAACGAGACTCATTTGTGCCCACAGCCCTCCAAGTTCCATAAGCAAGTAATAATACTCCAAACCCAATTATCATGCCTTCTGTCCTGCTGGCTGACCACTGGATTGATATTAGAGCAAAGGTATCAAAATTAAACAAAACAGGGATTTCATGTAAAAGGGATTTCACTCCATCTTTGTGATAAGGTATATTATCATCGTTATAAAAGGTTTTAACTAAGTGAGGCATTTTATATTACCTGTAAAATACATTTTAAAGTGTTAACCTTGAGAAGAATAACCCTGATTAATTATAGTTCCCAATAATTAATTCAGTCTTTTAAATTTTTTATCCAATTATAATTCTTCTTCCTTGCTGGTTTCCACTGTAATCACTCATGTTCTATAAGAATAAAATACTCAGAAATGGACCTAATTCGGCAACCTGAATATAGAAGCACTAATTATAAAAGTAAACTGTATAGAATGTCAAAAATAATTTGACAGATTTTTTTTCCCTGTGACAACTTAAGAAATTAATAGGTTCAACTCAAATGTATCCCTTTTAAAGATACTCTCATTTTTGCATACATCTCTTCAGAGCTGCAAGGAGATAAGCTCTTTGATGCTGTTAGGTTTTTTTTCTTTCATAATCCCCCAAGTAATAAACACTAAAAAAACAAATAAACAAACCAAACCAAACCAAAAACCACACATTCATGCACAACCAAAACAAAGAAAATAATAAAGAAAATAAATATTTTATAATTATATATGTATGTTTATATGTTATATATATTATATATAATATAATGTATATCATGTATACTGTAATTTGTATACTATATATTGTATATAGTATATATTATATATCACACACAGTATATGATATATTATATACTGTATATTATATTCAGTGTGTGTGTGTGTGTTTGTGTGTGTGTGTGTGTGTGTGTGTGTGTATCTTTGTTGGCTGAAAAGAGTCAATCCTTCTGCCAAGAGTTCAGGTAGGAATTTTCTTACAGGAACACTGAAGGCTAAATTTTGCCTTCAGGATTTTTCTGATTAGATTAGTACAAGCCCATAGGGAATAAGAGAAGACACCTAGCAACACATCTTAACAGTTAAATTGTTATTGCAGTGGGAGAGATGAGGAAAGCTTAATTTTTTCTCTATAGTGAAAACTATGAATTCAAGCTGAACAGGTTTTCATTAAGAAATATGAAAAAAGACTTGTATTAGAAGACTGGGAATTGTGTCAGAAATTGTTTGTTACATAGTTTTGGCACTGAAAGTGTCATACATTAAAGAAAATAATTAAAGGGATCTGGAGAAGAATTCCAATCCTTTGGTGGTCCACCAGAGAAACAAACTCATTACCATACGGAATCTGAGAGATCAGTGACAATGTGTTACATCAGGAGCTAAAGAGTTAGATCCCAGAGGAGTTCAGGATCTATGTAGGATGCTGTTCTGCAGAATGATCAAATTTTTCACCAAGAGGTTGGACGTGTGGACTAACACAGGTCAGCTGAGCTGTCTGGAGATCCAATCTCCAGGGACCATTCCTAACTGTAGGTACTAGAAGTTATTAAGGAGCTCATCAGTTGCCCAGTTCTGAAAACTGAACTTTGTTTTAGGCTAACACGAAAATTATGTATGTTTATCAAACTAGCCCACCTGAAGTTGAAATGATGAGAAGTAACTAAAAGCCAGAAACTCTATAAATGGAACCTAAGCAAAGTGGTCTGTAATGAGACATGTAGAAAATTAGAGAGAGGAATCTGGATTCATAAGATTATGTACATTCACCAGATAATAGATTTTTTTTAATACATCCTCTGTTTTTCAGCACTTATTCCTTTGAAAAATATGATCTCGGTTTCTGGGAGCTAGGAGTAAAATAGGTGAGTCTACACCTTTTAAATACAGAAAAGATTGGGATTGAGTTATCTCTAGAGAAACATGTGGTGCCCCAGTTTGGTGACTGAGATGGATACTCTTAGATAGCCTGGTCAGAGAAGAATGAATAAAAATGAGGCACAAAAATGAAGCCCATTAGTTCTTTTCTAACAAGGCCATTCCTCTTACTAAATAATGTTTATAATATGCAGAAAAAAATATTTATTTCTTGGTATGTCACCTTTTGTTCAATTCACCCTAGAGCAGAGGTATTTTCAATCTGAGATTACAAAGGTGACAAGACACATCTAGATTGAGAGAAAGAATACTGTAATGTACAAGGATCTTTCCCCTAAAGAACAACAGCAAGGTGTATATATATATATATGTATATATATATATATATATACATGTATATGGTGCCTTCTCATCCAAAGTTCAAGTTATTTTGAGATAAGAAATATACAAACACAGAGATGCACACAGAAACATCAATATCACATATATTTATGCCTTTTTATTCTTACAGATATTAGAATATTATGCCATCATGGAGGGATATGATCATGTATAATTTTTGTACCAATAAAAGTTTTATAATACGGTCATTATTATCCTGTTAGTTATTGAGGGATTCAGTTCTTACTGCCTGCTCTGACGTTGCTAAATCTGAAACTCTCTCCTTTAATCTTCTTGCTCTTTGGACTTTCCATACAATAGGAACTGACTCTTAATTGAACTCTTGGCTAAAAATATTGGCATTCTGTTTGTCCTTTTAAAAGGCTATCCTGAATATGGACCTGCCTTCTCATTCATGGCTTTGGTTAATCACTCTTTAAATCCACTTTCCTGTTCTGACCAGTATTCACACAAGACTGTGAGTCTCTTCAGTTCCTGAATACTAACTCTCCCTTGACTGACTAATTCCATTGCTATCTGAGTCTTGTTCCAGGGAAATGAAGAGAAAAGGAGAAATGATTATTACATCCAGGTAAATACTTTCTTTGTGTATCTATCTTGAGACAAATCAATAGTGAAAAAAAAATAAGCACTGCTAGAATGCCTAAACTCTCTTCAGACGCATTTGGTTCTGAGTTGTCCAGTGGCCAGGTGATAACCAAGCTATGCACAGAGTACAGCTGAAATGATTGTTTACACTTCAAATTGATGTTTCCATTCTCTGTGGTACTTTTGAAAAAACAAAAGTGTTTCATACTTATTTCTTTACTTTACATTAAAGCAAAATTATGAGGTGGCTATCTGAGATAGTTTTAATTGATAACCTAAACTCTTAGAAATTAAGAGATTCTAAACACTCTTTGTTTTGGTGTATTTGTGTGGGTGTATACATATTCTGTAGTAGAGAACTAATTTGAACCTCAGAATTCTGTGGCTTCAATGACTATATCTTTTGCATTTTTTTTATTGTTTATTTATTTTTGAGAGAGTGAGACAGAGCACAAGCAGGAGCATAGCAGAGAGAGAGGGAGACATATAATTGGAAGCAGTCTCCAGACTCTGAGCTATCAGCACAGAGCCTGTCACAGGGCTCAAACTCACGAGTGGTGAGGTCATGACCTGAGCTGAAGTTGGGACACTTAACTGACTGAGCCACCCATGCATCTTCTCCCCCTTTTCATTTGGCCATTCCTTGGTTTTCAAGGAATCAAACAATCAGAAGTTATTCTTTCGAGTAAGAATAATTAAGTTCAGGTATGTGGGGTTGTGCTATATAAAACAAAATTGTGTCCTTTGAAATTATACTTCATATATGGAAGATTAAAAATATTTATTTCACTATGCAAAGGACATGTGATGGTCAAACTTATTACCACAGGAATGAGAGATGGACTCAGGAAGTATAAACAGGAAAAATCTACAATGAGTTTTTGTTTTACTCTGTTGAGACACTGGACTAAACTGCGATGTTGGCCTGGGAGATGAGGGTACATGTGAAGCCAATGTTTGATGGAAATAATTTAAGCAACAAACAGAAACTATCAGAGTAGGAAGAACTGTTGGGTGACCTACCAACTGAAAGCATTCTTTATGGAAAATATACACAAAGTCCCTAACACAATATTGATGGGCACAGGATGAACCACCACTCAGCAGGCAATGAATCCATTTCACTAATTCCCCTGGTCAGAAGAAAAGACACTAACCCAGAATGGAGCCAATCAGCAAAGCGAAGGTGTGCTATGCTAGCTACACAACAGCAAATCCATAAATCTATTGTAATTGAAGCCCTCTCTTTAGAGAAGAAGAACCATTTTGAAAAGTTCCATTCTCTAGTAAAGAACTACAGAGATTATAAAAAACCTAATTATCTAGAACTAATCTATTTTAAATGAAATTATCCAAATTGTAAAGTTATTAATAGCAATGATAACAAATATTAGCTACTGAGTATTCATAGTATTTATATAAATACTTTATTTAATGTAATTATTTTTAAATCTTACACTAAATCTCTAAATTGGGTATAATAATAGCCATTTAATAAATGAAATAACTGAAGCTCAGAGAATATAGTGACATATCCAGCTTCCCATCACTGGAACCAGAGATAGACTCAGTTGGTCAAATAACAAGTCCTCCTTCAAAATCAAGGAGGATGTTGATGAAAGAAATTGAGACACAGTTTAATACTTTCCTCTTACATTAAATTCATAGGATAATTTAGAGAACTAAGTTGTGACAGTTAACCCATGTTTTCTGATGATCCAACTTTCACCATTTATTTATTTACTTATTTATTCCAAGAGTGAGAGAGAAAGCACATGCACACACAACGAGTGTTGGAAGGGCAGAGACAGAGGGAGAGAGAATCCCTAGCAGACCCCACACTGTGAGCACAGAGCCCCATGTGGGGCTTGATCTCATGAACACATGAGATCATGACCTGAGCCAAAATCAAGAGTCAGATGCTTAACTGACTGAGCCACCCAGGCACCCCTCACCTTTTATTTTTGAAAAGATAATAATTATACCAAACAAACATGAGGGCAAGTAGTAAGGCCCCCAAAGAGAAAAGCCATTTATTTTAATGTTTATTCATTTAGTAATTCACTTATTCCAAAAAGTACTCATTATTGTAAAGCATTGTGGTATCTATTTTTTTTTCTAAACTGTAACAGAGACATTCTATTTCTTTTTTTCTCCCATAAGAATAAGATATAGTCACTGCAAAATTAACTCTGGTTTCCTTCTCCTGACGCGAATTATGGGTATCATGGTAACCTATATAATATTCAGACTTTTAAGAAGACCCCAGCATTGAAGGAAAGCAGAAAGACTCAATTTAGTATGAAAAGGAAATGGACAATTAGCCCATTAACTCTTTATTAGATAAATAGCAGAAGGTTAATTGATAACTCAATAGTTTTAACTGTAGCCATGGTACTCTGTTGGCTCAGAATACAGGAAGAACAAGACCATTTGCTTACAAAAACTTACAGTTAAGTCACTTCTAAAAGTCACTAGTTGTAATTAAAAAAAAAATCTATAGACATCATGATTTGAGGGCTTCTAGACAACCTATAAGACCCTGGGGCAGTCCATGATGCCTGATCCCTGTCAAAGCATGAAATAAAGACCCAAATAGGGGAATCTGTAACACTGAAGTTTCTACCATTGTGTGGTCATAAATAAGGCACCCAATAGATAATTACTTTGACTTAGAGATGTTTTAACACCTGTATTCTCTTTATCCTTATAAAAGCCACCTGATCCTTGAGAAAACTCTTTTGCTATTTATTTTATGAAAAGCTTAAAAAAAATATTGTTCCAGTCGAGAATGATGCTATATTTCCAGATATTATACACAGTTCTGTAACAATCATGTGCTAAGTTCACTTTCTTAGCCAATCAAAACAAAAATACTATTCTGGTGGAAGCCCGGGGAGTATCCTTAGAAGACTCTAATATATGTAATATCTATGGCAGGGCACCGAGCAACAGTTTGTAATTTAAATGAAAAGTGCATGGTCTTTGTCAGTCACTACATTACAATCTGTGACCTTTGAAAAAGGACAAAAATAACTTCAAGGAAAGAGTAATATCTTTAAAAGTTCCAGTCTCAGTGTTCTTATCCATGTGGTTAATTAACCAATTCATTTATTCATTCATGTAATAATATAAGGGCTAATCATCCAGTGTGTACCAAGAACAGAGTTAGGTGGTGTGAAAATAACAGTTAACAGGACATAGTTCCTTCCCTCAGGGACTTTACAGTGGAGTGGGGTAAGCAACCCCATGATTACAACGTTGTGATACAAGTAACAGGTAAAGGACAGTTTTTGCTAAGGCAAAAAAATGAAGTCTAATGTTGCTGGTGATAGGAGCTGGATAATACCAATTTTAAGATGCACATTGACTTATGTCTATTTTCACTGATATGACCATCACCTCTCATGTACTTTATTCAATAAAAATAGGGATGAGTAGGGAAAAAATGAAGATCTGAAACATTTCTGATTGAAAAGTTAACAAGATAGGACAAAAGGGTCTCTAAAGAGGAAGAGAATATAAAGGAGTATGGAATCTGAATATTTGCTCCCATTTGAGCACCAAGGTCTCATAGACCAATTCTTGGTCTCTTGGCAACTCTTGGCACCATGTAGAACCATCTGAATGCACCTGAGCCTTTTCCAATTAGATTTTTTCTTACCATGGAGAAAATGACTATAGCATGTGAGTGTATGTGTGTGTACATACTACTTAGAGATTTAACCTTCTGGAGCCCAGGTAAGTTTGCTGAGTCTAGGTATTTACTTCATAGGGATACTTCTACCTGAGAGACTTACAGACACTTGTGCTGTGATCCAAGGGGGTAGGGAGTTTTACCAGCAATACTAATTATCTCCACAGGTTTTTTGACCACAAAGATAATGGTCTGAGCCACAGTGGCAGTGAGGATGGAGAAAAATACATAGCTTCCAGAGGGGTGTATTAGTTATCTATTGCTGCATAACAAATTGCCCCCAAATTTAGTAGCTTAAATTAACATTTACTATCTCACACAGCTCTGCTATCTCATATAGGCCACAGGAATCTGGAATTACCATAGCTGAGTGGTTCTGGCTTAGGCTCTCTCAAAGGTTGAATCACGATGTTGACCAATAATACAGTCAACCTGAAGACTTGAATAGGGCTGGAGAATTTGTTTCCACAGTAGCTTACTGGTGTACCTTACAATTTAGTACTTGTTGTTAGCATCTCCTTGCCATGGCCAAGTATACTTCACTATAAGATTACTTGAGTGTCTTCATGACAGTCTTTATGTAGTTTTCCCCAGAGCAAGCAATCCAAGAGAGAAAAGGGGACCCAGCTGTAGATGTCACAAACCATAATTTCTCTAATATCTGAGGTTCATAGAAGCTTCCCAATTCAGTGTTAGGAGATTACACAGAGATATAAAAACCAGGAGACAAAAATCATTGGGGAACATTTTATCGTCTGGCTATGACAGAAAAAAAGACAAAGAATTTTATTTATTGACAGTTTGGATATGAGAATGAATGGGGAAATCAAATATGAAACTCAGGAGTCTGGTTTTTGACAGTGTCATTGCTTTTGTTTAGAAGTATTTTGCATTTGCACTTTCCTGCTGAGTATTTGTTAACATGTGTACATGACAACTATTATTTCTCTAGGGAAAGTCACTGGTATGATTTGTTAGATCACAGAGAGATTGTTAATTTGTATCATCTTTTGGAGAAAGGTAAGGAAAAGTATCCTAGGGACTGTGATAAAACCAACTATTTCAACAACTTAATGAAACTAGAATGTCTATATCTCTAAGGTATAACAAAAGTGTAGAAGTTAAGAATTGGTTAGAAGTTATTAGAACTAGAGAAAAAAGTTTAGAGATACATATATACATATATATACATATATATGTGTATATGTACACACCTTCCCTCCAATGTGAAAGCAATACAATTCTAGACATCATCTAATGTCTCCTCAAAGTGATAGAGTGTGTGGGATGGGTAATACACAGAGAGAATAAAATCACCCTTGGTTGAGAACCACCGGTCTAAACATTTTTAGCTAGCCTTTTTTTTTTTCTTGTTTTAACTATAGTTAAAGGCTTTGAAAAAATTATGTAAAATTAAAATCTGACTTTGGTGAAATCTGATTAACCTTACCTGCTCAAAAGGCAGTGCTTGTCATGAAAAAAAAAAAATCTCTAATTCAATTGAAAATACAGAGCAGGAAATGCATCCGGATAAAAATGAAAATAAAATTTCACATCCAGCTAGCCTTCAAAAATTGAATGCCCGTAGTCTAAGCTTTCTAATAATTTGGACTTTTTGGATTGGAAAAGGCACATTCTGACCTCCTTATTATCAAACTGAAGTAAACCTGAAATTGCATGATAGATAGAATAGAGACCATAGTCTGAGGACTTTGCCTAGGAGTAGTAGTATTTAAAAACAAAACCAAAAACAAAAATAAAAAAAAAATATGGGAAAAGTCAAGTGTGCTTCATAAACATAACTTTATAAAGCAACCCAAGTCTTACTGTCGTTCCCATGAAAGTCCCATGGTTATTCTACATCAGGTTGAAATGCATGATGCTTGAGAAGCAATAAGAATTCATTCCTACCCTTACTTACAGAAGGTATAACAAAGACATTATTTCCTGCTACAATGAGTAAGGTAGATTGGACAATAGCTAGTTGACTTCTTCCAAAATGTATAGCAGTAAGATTATTTTACACATTGCTAAAATTCATTATTGATAAGTATAGCACAGAATGACCTTAAGAATGGAAGAACAAGAAACAGTGCAGACCATCCTCCCAGCAAAAGAGCCAAAACTAGTGAAAACTACTGAAAACATCAAAAACAACAACCGTATAGTCTGCGAAAATTTTCTAAGGGCATACAGCAAACAAAAACATTATTAAAAAAACAAATTTAGTAAATCTTGTTAAGAACAACAAGAGTATGTCACATTTGAACCAAGAATCTTCCCCCAACTCCAGCTAGCCTAATGGACCCAGGGTATGTGCAGCCAAGAACATAGAACATCCTTTCTCTTTAGCAGCCAGTCAAGAATTATGGCTTCCCTGTGAGAGAATTAGGCCACTATCATTTTTCACCATTTCCTGCCCTGTGTTGCAGAAGCTCTATTTCAAGCAACAGTAGCTGAGAAATCTGGGGCTCTCCTCCTCTACCCAGCTTCAGAAACTCTACTATAGGAGAGGTGCACTGAGAATACTAGAGAACCACCTGCCCTTACCACAGCTCACTAGTAGGGGGTAAGTTCTATGCTAGAAGAGGCAAAATAAATATACCAGTAACTATCACCCTCACTAGTGTCCCACTCCTAAAGCACAAAGTCATGTTGAGGGAAGAAAGCTACTTTTCCCTTCCACAGGTATAGAGCAATGGTACAGAGATTTTGTCTAGGGGCAGAAGCAGATTGTGAGAATAGACAACTTCGTTGTTCTTTCCAAGAAGACTATTATTTAGAGTAGCACGTGTGTGTGTGTGTGTGTGTGTGTGTGTGTGTGTGGTGATGGCAGAGGTGTGGGGGGAGAGTTCTAGCCTGAGTGTTCTCAAAAAAAAAAAAATAGAGATTTTTAGTGATAAGCAATTAGGAGGAGGCAGAACAAGCTAAATTGAGAGGAACAAGCTAAATTGTAGATGAAGTAGAAGTTTACATGGGTGGGGAGGGGGGTGGAGGGGCAGGAAAAGAGGCAGCTAAGAATTTTCTTGGGATTGCCTCAAAGTCTTACCCAAACACTACCCAACCACCCCACCTCCAGGACTAAATTCCACTGAATCAGACTCTAGGGCAATTTATACCCTGAGGCATTGTTGAAAACAATAGAGAAATCAACTGGCAAATACTGGAGGCTTGTTAGCTAGGTGTGATAACAACAAAGGCAGATCACTTACTGGAGAAACCTGGAAAAAAACAGGAGAGTCCTGTTAAAACCACCGCTCTCCCAGAGAGATTGTGTTCACACCAAGGCTACACTATAGAGGAAATAAACTTCACTAAAATCATCCAGCCATTTCACTAAACAAATAATTAAGCAAACAAAAACAAAACAAGACTCAAAGATAGATGTTAATATCCAGAGATTTTATAGATATAATATGTACACTACAATAGCAAAAACTGGGAAAAAGAACAGAGTTATAGAGGAGCAACATTTCCATATCTCATTGAAACTCAGCATAAATCTGAACTATCGTCTCATAATTTAAGATGTATATTTGGTAAGGCTTGGAACAACCACTCTGAAAATAACCAAAAAAAAAAAAAAAAAAAGTAAAAGTCATTAGGAGACTTAAAATGTTATCCTAGAAAATATTCACTTAATTCCAAAAAAAAAAAAAGCAGTAATGAAAGAATTAAGGAAAAAAGAAAACAGGAGATATATAGAAAATGAAAATTAAAAAGTCAGATATAAATCAAGCTATATCAATAATAACATTAAATGTGAGTAAATTCAATCAAAAGGCAGAAATTGCCAGACGAGAGAAAAGAAAAAAAAAATTAAGAAAGAAAAGGAAAGAAAAGAAAATGAAAAAAAAAATATAACTATATGCTGTCTAAAGGAGATATGCTTTACATTTGAAGATAAACATAGGTTAAAGGAAAAGGAGAAAAAAAATGATATGTAAACAGAAACAGTAAGAGTGCTAGAGTGGCAATAGTGTTATCAGTTCAGATAGACTCTAAGAGAAATAGGGAATTCAGTAATCCTAGTTATACTCTTTGATATCCCACTTTAAATGATGGTCAGAATAATTAGGCTAGGCAGAAAATAAACAAGGAAACAGGAGACTAGAGCAACATTATAAACCAACTAGACCTAGCAGGCTCCTATTGAACATTCTACCCAACTACAACAGAATACATATTCTCTCAAGTACACATGAGATATTCTTTAGGATAGGCTGTATGCCACAGTGTAAAAGAAGCCTCAATAAAAATTTAAAAATTAAACCATGCAAAGTATGTTTCCAACCAAAATGGAATGAAATAGGAAATCGATAATAGAAATACATTTGGGAAATTCCCAAATAATGTTTTCAGTAAACAATTCACTCCAACATAAGCAATGAGTCAAAGAAGTCACAAAGAAAGTAAGAAAATATTTTAAGATGATTTGAAGTGGACATACAAAACACCAAAATTTATGGGATGCAATTAAGTCAGTGGTTAGAGAGAAATTTATAGCTGTTACTATATAACATATAAGTGTTACTTATTTTTAAAAAAAGAAGAAAAATCTCAAGTCAATAGCCCATCTCCATCTTAAAACACTGAAAAAAAAAGAGCACACTAAACATAAAGCAAGCAGATCTAGGAAACAATGAAGATTACAGTGGGAATTAATGAAATAGAAAATAAGGAAAGAAAATCAACAAAAGCAAAAGCAGGTTCTTTGAAAAAGGGAACAAAATCCTAAAACCTTTACCGTGAACGAGAAAAAAAGAGATAAGTCTCCAATTAATACAATTAAGAATGAATGCAGGGTCATCCCTATGGGGCTTCTAGAAATCAAAAGGATCATAAGAGAATACTATAAACAACTGTATGCTGAAATATTAGATAAATGAGGCTAAATAGACACTTTCTTAGAAATATAAAAACTATTGAAACTGAGCTGAAATGGAAATAAAAAATCTGAATAGATTTATAAAATGTAAAGAGATTGAATTAGTCATTTAAAATGTTCCACACAAAAAAAATAAAAAGCCAAGAGCTAGATGGCTTCACTGGTGAATGTGACCAAACATTAAAATGAAATTAATACCAAACTATATGAAATCCTTCAAAAACTAGAAGAGGAAGTAACACTCCCCAGTTTATCCTATGAGGCCAGGATTATTTTCATACCAAAACCAGACAAAAACTTCACAAGAAAAATAAAGCTACAAATGTTTACCTCCTATGAACATGGATGTAAGCCTTCTCAAGAAAACACTAGCAAACTGAATTTAGTATCATTTATAAAAAAATATACAACGTGTTCAAGTGGGATTTATTCCACACACTCAAGGGTGGTTGACTTCTGAAAGTCAACTTGTGTCATACACCATATCATGGTATGAATGGAAAAAAAAAATACTACATGATAATCTCAACAGATGCATGAAAAACATTTGACAAAATCCAGCACGTGTTCACAAAAAAGCAACAAAACTAGGAATCGAAGGGAAATTCCTGTCTGATAAAAAGCATCAATCAAAACAGCCACAGCTTACATCAGACTGAAGACCATGATGAAGAAAGGACCATATGCTTTTCCCCATGATTAGGAACAAGACAAGAATGTCCATTTGCACTAATTGAATGCACACTGTACTGTTAGTTCCAGCTAGAGAGATTAGGCAAGGAAGTGAAATAAATGAAATCTTGCAAATAGATGATAGATACAGGGAATTCCAAGAAATCCTCTAAAAAAGTATTGTAACTAGCAAATGAGTTCGGCAACTTTGCAGACAGGATAAATAAAAATCTATTTTATCTGTATACACTAGCCATGAACAATGTAAACATGAATAAATAATCCCATTTATAAAGTCACCAAAAATTATAAAATAACTAGGAACAAATTTAACAAAAGAAGTCAAAACAATGCAACATTGTTAAAAAATTTTAAAAGAAGCATTAGTAAATGACAAGATATCCCATGTTTGTGGACAGGAAAACAATATTGTTAAGATGGTAATACTCCACAAATTTAGCTACAGATTCAATACAATCCATGTCAAAATCCCAGCTTGCATCTTTTGCAGAAATTAAAGGCTGATCCTAAAATCCTTATGGAAATATAAGAGACCCAGAATAGTCAAAACAATATTGAAAAGAAAACTGGGAGACCACACAATTCCATACTTGATACACAGCTACAGTAATCAGGACAATGTAATATTGGAACAAGAATAGATGTATTGATCAATGAAATAAAATTGAGAATCCACATATAAACCCTTATGTTTATGGTTAATTGATTTTCACCAAGATAACTCAATGGGGAAAAGGATAGTATTTTTAACAGATGATACTTTGATAACTGATTATCCACATGCAAAGAATAAATTGGGAGCATTTCTTGACATCATAAACAAAGAGTTAATTCAAAGTGAATCAAAGACCTGAATATAAGTGCTAAAACCCTCATAGAAGAAGGGTATGTAAAATGGTATATATTTTTTCCATAGAAGAAAACATATAAGGAAATTTTCATGCTCTTGGGCTTGAAATCTTCTTACATATGCCACCAACACAAAAGCAACAAAAGAAAAACATATATTTAATTAAAAATAAAATCTTGTGTGCTTCCAAGGAATTGAAGGTCAGGATATTAAAGATAGATCACAGAATGGGAGAAAATATTTTCAAGTCATAGGCCTTATAAGATACTTGATTACAGAATAGATAAAGAACTCATGTCAATATTATGACAAATAACCCAATTTAAAAATAGACAAAGGATAGAGGCACCTGGATGTCTCAGTGGGTTAAGTTCTGACTTCTGCTCAGGTCATGATCTTATGCTTCCTGGATTGCAGCCCACGTTGGGCTCTGTGCTAACAGCTCAGAGCCTGAAGCCGGCTTCAGATTCCGTGTCTTCCTCTCTGCCCCTCCCCCCACTTGTGCTCTGACTCTGTCTCTCTCAAAAATAAATAAAACATTAGAAACAACTTTAAAAAAATAAACATTAAAAAAGGTAGATAAAGGATCTAAATAGGCAATTATCCAAAGAAGATAAATAAATGGTTACCCAACCCAATGACAGACTTAAAAAACATCACATTTTACATACCAAATTGGTGTATTTATGGTGTTGAATTATATCTCAATATGGCTGATAAAAAAGAAAAGTTAAAATATTTAACCAGAATTATTGTTTGTTGTGTACATAATGTAAATTATCTTCATGAATATATGGCACTACTATCAAATATAGCACTTTTGAAAACTATCCTGGTGAAGCTACACTTTACATCAACAATCACATCTATGATATCCAGTATTCTTTGTATGCTAACTTTGTGCTGAGCACTGTCACAAATATTTTACATTTTTCTTATTTTTATTTTATTTTATTTTATTTTATTTTATTTTATTTTATTTTATTTTATTTTATTTTTTTGCAACAACACTACTGGGTAGGTGATATCATTATCTCCATCCTCACATGAAACATTTAAATCAAATAGAGTCTAGCAAACTTGCTCAAGGTCACAAATAAAAGCTTGAAAACCTGAATTTGGCTTATTATCCATTTTCATCAAGCTATTTTTCATTAAGGGATTTAACTGTGGTGTTTCTAAGGAGAAGAGAGTGTAGTTATATGTAGAAAGTATTTTCTTTTTCTTCCTCTTGATTAACCTTAAATAAATTTTGGTCCCGTATAATTTATTACTATTTAGGAAGTGTACAGTGCCATATGGCTAGATCAATCTAGTTTCTCTTAAACTCCTCTTCTAGGCTGTGAGTTCCTGGAGAGCACAAACGATACCCTATATATTGCTTAGTTTCCAACTCACTGTAAACGGCATAGATATGTTATGTAGATATTTGATAGAAGTATAAGGAATTCATTAAACCAGAAAACTACATAATGTGGAAAATTTCAGTTGCTGCAATTTGTTGGAAATCTCCATTTTCTCTATTTTCATCACTTTAAGTAGAATGTTCTAACCACTCAAAGGCCATTGCAACACATGGACTCATCTTTCTGAATTTTCTTTGGGGCAGATTCTGCAAGCTGAAATTAATTGTAACTGTGCAGTGTGTGGGAAATGTAGGAGTTAAACTATGCCAATGGTCATTAAACATTTTCTGACATGACAGAAATTCTTTAAGAGGTTTCAGTTTTAATATTCTGAAATTTTAACATTTTTTTAAAAGAAGCAATTTTATCATTCTCAGAAATCAAATACTTCATTTCAAAATTTCTGGACTAAATATTCTGATAATGTGTTCATCTTTCTGCGTCAAAAGGATGATGGCTTATTGTATACCAAAGCTGGGCTCACATTCTTTAAAAATGGTCAGAATGTGACTTCTCAAACTTGAAGTTTAAATATCAATTTTTCATGCAAAAAACTTTCATTCAAAATGTAAATATACACTGCCCTCTTTATGTCTTTTAACTTCTTGCTTAAAGTGTTTTATTTAAAACTGAGAATCGTTTTTAGCATGCCCATTTAACAGTGAACAATATTTTTACAGGGTAATAACTCTATGACATCTCTACATGTTTTGTAACAGTTTTTGTCTCAGACTATCTTTTCAAGAATATTTATACAGCAGAACAACTTTGGAAGATAGAGATAGTGTCTCCCTCTGGGGCAAAGGGTACCTTTTTCCCCCACCGAAGAATATAATAAAGATAATTACTCCCTTGGGGGCAAAGACTAGGTAGCTTTGCTTAGAAGTGCCTTTATTTCTTTTTTAATTTTTCTTAAATGCTGTGTCTTCCCCATAACACATTTTTTTTAAGTGTATTTACTTTGAGAGAGAGAGAGAGAGAGAGAACACCAGTGAGGGAGGGGCAGAAAAGGAGAGAGAGAGAGGGGGAGAGGGAGGGAGGGAGGGAGAGAGAAAGAGACAGTGGGAGAGAGAGAGAGATTACTCAGCAGGCTCCATGGATGCAGGGCTCAAACTATGAACTGTGAGATCATGACCTGAGCCAAAGTCAAGAGTCAGATGTTTAACTGACTGAGACACTCCGTTGCTCCAACACATACATACAAACATACATACATACATACATACTTTATTTATTTATTCATTCATTCATTTATTCATAGGCTTCACACCCAGCGGAGAGCCCAACATAGGGCTTGAACTCACAACCCTGAGATTAAGACCTGAGCTAGATCAAGAGACAGATGCTTAACTGAGCTACCCAGGTGCCCCACTAGCTGTGCCATTAAATAATTGGGATTTCCTAAGGTCAGTGTTCTTCAGAATGACATAGCTCTACTGTGAGTGTGGCATCTACTTGGGGCCATCATGCCATTGCCCTCTGGGACTTGAAGGTCAAGAGGGACTAATGCAAACAAAGTTATACTGCTTGTAGTGCTATGAGTAATAAAGCCATGTGTCTCTAATCCAGAAGTCTCACATTTCTGCTAGCATCTATGAAACTGTGGCAAGCTACCTTGTTAATCTGAAAGTAAGGTAAAATCTCAGATCCTTTACAGTTATTGACAGGATTATCTTGTAAACATGCAATCGACTTACACCATGTGTGACTCACACTTTGTGGATAATCTAAACATAATATGCAAATACTGATTAAAAATACATGGTGAAGTCCATATACCCAACCTTCATGATAATGATTGTAATAGATCAGTAAGATCTGCTGTTCATCCTGATCATCCATGGTCACCATTTTTGACATTTATAAATCATAAAGTTTTCTTACATGCTTTCTATATTTCGTAAAAAAAATAGTTTCAGCATATTAAAAATTGCAGTTTTATTTTTATATTAAATTTAAATATATACTCTTAGACTTTATTATTATAGAAAAAAGTTAGCAAACAAAAACCTAACTACATCATATGTATAAAGGCTTTTACCAATGGTTTCTTGTCTGATTTGTTGGCCTCTCTATGATTATC
Source organism: Lynx rufus (assembly GCF_022079265.1). NCBI lineage: Eukaryota > Metazoa > Chordata > Mammalia > Carnivora > Felidae > Lynx > Lynx rufus. The sequence continues at coordinate 182,566,827 of NW_025814823.1, forward strand.
AAGTCAAAGCTTTCATGCTGGTAAAACCCCATGAACAACACATTTTTGTCAGCTTCAGCCCTAATCCAAGAAATATTTCAGTCTTAAAATAAAACAAAATAAAAAACAAACAAAACAAAACAAAACAAACAAACAAACAAAAACAGTGACAAGGCCAGGGTAGTATCAGACATACTTTTCAACAAATAAAATCTGATTGTGCTACTTGAGTAGATTTTTGTTTTCCTTTTTGTTCACATTCTAGTTTAAAAAGAATAAGGTGAAAAGGCAAGGGCTATTTCTCCGTGTGTTCTATACCATCAACAAATAGTGTCTACAACAATAAATGTGAATTGAATGAGTAAACTTTGTATATTAAAAGCTCCTACTACTGCTATGCTTTAGGAGTGCTCAACTACTAAAAAATGGCTTGGTTTTTTCACATTCAGATGGTGAGTCCACCTGATATCATGAGCGTAATTAGTATTGTAAAAGCTGTTTGAGAAAATGTACGTAGGAAGCTCTGGCCAATTCTATTCAAGGTCATCTAACTAATGTGAAACATCATTGGTTCAGGTCAAGTTTATCATATATAATTCCTGAACTTCCCTGCACTGACTTAAAAAATTTACTACCAACCAGTCAGTGTTTATAAAATACCCAAACTTCATTAGGTGACACCTCCAATAATAATCATGGACAAGACCCTGCCTATATAAGGGCTCAAGAGCTGAAAGTGACAGGAAGGCAGTCAAAACATAAACAACTGAATTGCAAAAGCAAATGACTCCAACCATCTGCTTAGCTTGTTTCTGCTCTCATTTTGCCAGGAGCCCTCTGAGAAGACACGGAACCATGCTGGTGCCCTCCATCGTATGTTATCTCTCCTTCCCATCTGCGATGCCCTCTCCTATGCTCAATGACATTACTTTGGCTTTGTCTTTCCCTGTGGAAATACAGAAGATAAAGGAAGAGAAAGGAAGGTGTTCCATGAGTCCACAAAAATGTTGAAGATGAGGATAGGATGGGATGTTAAGTTCCGCTCTTTAGGGGGCCAAATAAGGAAGAAAATTAAAGTAAGGTCTAAAATAAAATAAGCCACATGGAAACATTTACTTAATCAATAAATATTTACTAAATATGGGATATATGGCAGGTACTGTGGTAGGATCTGCAGGTAACAGGGAGAAAAAAAGGGGAATGGGGGAAAAAAGACCTAATTCTTGAGTTCAAGAAGTTTATAGTTTAGAGGAGGCAGAAAACAAATATTCAAAATAATTACAAATGATTGTACCTATTTACCTGTAAGGAATAAGCTAAAAGCTTAGATATAAAATAACAGGGAGTGGTGGAAACTACTGCAGATAAATTGGTTAGAAAAGACTTCAGCTGAAGAACTTATACAACTTAACACCAGAAAAACTACATTATCCAATTAACAACGGATAGAAGGCATGAATATCTATTTTTCTAAAGAAGATGTACAGATGGCCAACAAACACATGAAAGAATGCTCAATATCACTCATCATCAGGGAAATAAAAATCAAAACCATAATAAGATTTCACCTCACACCTGTCAGAATGGCTAATATGAAAAACACAAGGAATTACAAGTGTTGGTGAAGATGGAAGAAAAGGGAAACCTTGTGCACTGTTGGTGGGAATGTAAATTGGTACAACCACTGTAGAAAAAGTATGGAATTTCCTCAAAAAAAATTAAAAGTAGAAATAGCATATGATTCAGTATTTCCACTACTGAATATCTATCTCCCCCAACGAAAGCAGGAGTTAGAAAAGATATATGCACCCCCATGTGTATGGCAGCATTATTCATAAAAGACAAGAATGGAAGCAACTAAAATGTCCATTGATAGATGAATAGATAAAGAAGATGTGCTATATACAATGAAATATGACTCAGTCATAAAAATGAACAAGATCTTGCCATCTGGGACATGGATCGAACTAGAGGGTATTACGCTGAATAAATAAGTCAGACAGAGAAGGACAGATGCCAAATGATTTCACTTACATGTGTAATCTAAAAACCAAAACAAATGAACAAAGAAAAAAACCAAAACAGGAACAGAATCATAAATACATAGAACATAAATTAAAAATTGGTGGTTTCCAGAGGGGAGAGGCTTAGAGGGGTGGACAAAATAGGTGAAAAGGATAAAGAGGTACAAAATTCCAGTTATAGAATGGAGAAGTCACAGGTATGAAAGGTGCAGCTTAGGGAATATAGTCGATAATGCTGTAGTGGTGTTATATAGGGACGGGTGGTCACTGCCCCGAATGTGATGAGCACAGCTTACTGTATGGGGCTGTTGGGTCACTATGTTATGCACCTGAAATTAATAAAGGATTGTGAAAAGAAAAAAAAAAGAAAAAAAAAAAGACTCCAACTGGACAGTAACATTTAAGCTGAGGCCTGAGTGGGGAGAAGAAATAATTAGTTTAAGGAAGTAACTAAGTCATTTAAGAAATTAATTAGTGTAAGTAAAAGTAGGGAGAGGGGGCATCTGAGGAAAGGTTTGGGGAAAGAAGAAACTCTGTGTGTCCCAGAAGGAAGAAAGCCGCTCACTGTTCCTGGAGTATAAAGAGGGAGAAGAAGTACGTTATGATGGGTAAGTAATTAAGAGGAAAGCACAGATTGTGCCTAGTCTTGGCCTCTGCTGAAGAGTTCTGATTTTTTTCTAAGGATTATGGGAGTGATTGGACATTTTTGTTAAGGAGGTGACATAATCAACTTGGCTTTTAAGATCACTCAGTTGTGTCCACAGTGGCTTAAAACAAAGCAAGTAAAGTCCAGTGAAAATGACATGAGGTAGGGGAGGAACTTTGAAGAAGAGAAGTCAGGATGGTGACAGAATTCAGAGAAGAAAGTAAGAACAAAAAGTAGAGGTGTCATCACGGTCACCTTTGGCGATGTCACAGTGCCAACAGTGGAGGAGGATGAGCGAGTTTGGATGGGGAATGCATTTTCTTTATGACAACATATTTATGACTTCCCTGGGGGTTATGGGCTACTTGTGTCTCTTCCGTGTGACCTGAATTCCTCAGTCAGATTTTCATATTTATATTTCTTGACAAATATTTGCCCACTTCTAAACAGGAAACATGGAATACATCTAGAAGATCACGATAGTGGCCAGGACGGGCAGCTTTGGTGTCCTGATTATTTGCCATCACTGTTTCTGATGCTATCGTCATAAGGTCAAATATGCTGGAAGGATATTGCGGCTCTCACACAGCCGCGCCAGAGTGCTGCAGTCATTCGCCTTTCCTTAAGATAACAAGTGTAGGCTCTCGGTTCAATGAGACCGACCACGGCATTACAAATGGCACCAGTTTAAATGCCTTGTACAACATTGCAGGGGGAAAGCTACAGATTTTTCAGAGCTGAGAAGGAGCACTGTGTATCTGCTCATTACTAAAAAGGAAGAGTGTGTTTCACAAAATATGGCCTTGTGGGCTAAAGCTGTCTTTCTTTGTTCCTTGGAACAGCCGAGTGTGGCTTTACATCTCAGGCCAATTATCCTCCACCGTTTTTCAGCAACTGACAAAACCTGTAAAATGAGCAATGATATGAAGACAGCATACCATTCTGCAGTTTACTCTGTATCCTGCATTTGCATCTGATTTTGGTGTGTATCTTTTTTGGGGGAGGGGTTCTCACCGCAGGGACAAGATTTCCTAACATGAGAACAACATACAAAACAAATAGCTGCTAATGCCTGCCGCCTCTAATCCCCTCTCTGGACAACTCTCCCAGGAAGGGGACCTCTTCTATCAATACCCAACATTATTATTTTTTTTTTTCCTGAGATAATGGGATTAGCCAGGAGGGAAGCTGCACATCCTGCTGCCCTTAAAGAGAGCCCTCACTCTAGCTTGGGTTTGTGGGAGGTAACCTTCGTTTTGACTGAGAACTGCTGGAGCTTGATGTGCAAAACAAACCATCGGGGCACGTGGAGTGATTTCATACAGACTTGCTCTCACAGGAGAAGAGCAAAGAGTCAGAGGTAGAAATTAATTGTGACTCTCCATCAACAAGGCACTGAGCTCCCTTCCGGTTAATGCTTGTGTTGGCCCCCAGAAATCCCAGGAAGCCCAGAGACACTGTCCTGCAGGCTCCTGTTGGCAGCCCTTCCCATGGGGAAGACAATACAGGAATGCAGGTTAAAAATCAAAATGGGACTGAATAAAGTCTATGAACACTTTCTGATTTTTTCTTCATTTCCACAACACACATGAAATTCACTCAGAATATACCCATAATAAAAAGGGAAATGATCAGAGGGATGTAGAATAGACCCTGCTGAAAGCTGATTTTCAGATACTCCATAATGTTCTGCAAGAGAAAACATTGTGTCAAATGTGAATTAAATTTGAACAACAGCCTTTCAAATGCAAATCCTTCGGAAGGGATGTCATTGATATACAACCTCTAAAAACCTTTCAAAAGAAATAAAATGGATAAATGTGATAATTAAGATGTCTATTTATAGGAAAATGATCAGATCACATTTGTTCTGAAATGTTTTTGTACCTGCAACATGGAGGGCAGATATAAAAAGTAAGGATCAGTTTTGAAATTTGCAGGTTGGAGGTGAAAATGGAATGATAGCTTGTCTGACAGAGGCAAGGTTCTCCTGTAGTATGCTAAGACCCATTATTATGCACCCATAATTGCCAGGGCCCCCACTGACCTCCATTCACTCTTCCTCACACAGTCTCCCCTTCAGCTCCCCCTACAACATCCTTCTCTTCCTAATGCAAGATGTAAGCCACTCTGCTATCTGCAGCAGGATTCTACTAAACAGTAGTATTTATGAGAAGCTGACTGGCCTACTTGAGAATGTAAGGAGAAATACTGTTTTGCATTGAGCATTTCTGGAAACAGAGAGTTATTCGCACAAGGGTTATTAGAGAGTGATCTCAGGAGACACATCTGTAAGCACGTGAGGAAGGCAGGATGAGGCAGTAGGAGATGAATAAGTGACTGTGACCAAAGCTGTAGGTGATCCTAAAAACAAGGGGGTGATCTGGAGCTAGGCTGGTTCTTCAGGGTTGTTTCAAATTAGGGTTTATTATGGGGGAAGGGGTGAAAGACTCTCCATTCCTGTATCTGCCCATCTTTGGTCACAGCTGTCCCTGGAAGAGTGAGAGCCTATTCTTGGGTGAAGCCAATCTGAGGTCAAGGGCATTTGCCAGTGAGAGATGTACCTGTGATCTCTCAGCAGGTACATAATCCCAGAAGTTGGGGGAAGGGTGAAAGGATCCACATAGGACAACATTATCCACTACAGCTGTATAAATAAAGGATGTTAAGGATTCCCTCTTCTAAGGATTCCCCCTCACCACTGGATATTATTTTTATTAGGAAATTATTCTCATGAAAGGGAATTTACCTCAGCAGAGAAAACACATAAAGCTATTCTCTCACACACATATCTGACTATAAATTGTTTTGCCCTGTTCTTTCCAACTACAATGCTAGGAGGATACTTATGACTAAATAAGAAGAAAAGGCCAGGATACAGAAGGTGAGAGAAATCCATGGTTGAGAAATCCGGGGTAGTCACAGTAGAGAAAGAACTTACAAAGAATCTAGAAGTGCGTCGTATTATGGATGGTAAGGAGAGGATGCTAAGAGAAGAAATTCTGTTAAGATTCGCCCATGGTCAGTCCTATATCTTCGCAGGAGAGGTGATGGCAATCAAGGTGAAGGCATAAAAATGGACTAGGCAGTTATGAAAATTTAGATTCTCTCTTTCCTCATGGACTGATTTTTCCAGAATTGTTCTTCCTCAGCTTCTATTCTAGGAGTAGAAAAGTCAGGAAACATGGAAGACAGACTATGCTTTGGAAGACAATGCTGCTGTCCCATCTTGAGCATTCCATGGCTCTACAGTTTGTTTTCTTTTTTTTAAATTTTTTTTAACGTTTATTTATTTTTGAGACAGAGAGAGACAGAGCATGAACGGGGGAGGGTCAGAGAGAGGGAGACACAGAATCTGAAACAGGCTCCAGGCTCTGAGCTATCAGCACAGAGCTCGATGCGGGGCTCAAACTCAGGGACCTCGAGATCGTGACCTGAGCCAAAGTCGGACGCTCAACCGACTGAGCCACCCAGGTGCCCCTCTACAGTTTGTTTTCTAATCTCAGTAACCTGTTACTCTGTAAGGCTTCTAGTTTTTTGTTTCTTGATGAGATTTCTTTTAAATGTTATGGACACCATTCGTGCCTCCATTCATAATCTCACTGTCTTTGGGCAAACAAACAGTAGCTAAAACCAGGGAAAGTTGCCTTGCAGGACATTTAAAGGACACTTTTCCATGTCATTTGCCTAGACTTCCCTAAGTTGCTGATGGTATTTTTCTGGCCAGAATTTTTAGTCAAGTGGCCAAACGTTTTGAGAACCATTTTGCTCTTGCAAGATTTCTTTCAGCTGGTTCTCTGCATTGATGAGGTTCAGAGGGTTTAGAAAACCATCTGAACTCTTGGGATTTTATTTGAACCAAACCCAAACTTTGAACCTTTTATGGTTTTACACATCACAAGTAAATGCGTCTCCTGCCTTGATATTATTCCCTCTGGTTCCCTCCTGACTCTTTGTCCCTTGAATAAAACTGAACAGTGAGTTGGAGATCAAAACTCGATCCAAGGGTCACCTCCGATTGATGACCTTCTCTCTACAACAACCACTTTAATTAAAGACCACATCTACGAGCAACCACTTTTCCATAGGCTCTTGGATATGTTCTCAAGACAGATTTTTCTGTTAACAGCAGCATCCCCTTGCTCTGAAGAGTGGCAAGTCCCAGTGGATCACAGATCTTAACCCCATGACAGGCCAACCTATTTATGCTGGCTACTAATAATGACTTATGTTTATAATGGCACTATTCATCCTAGAGGCTCACTCACAGCACTCCACTGACCACATGTGTGCTCTTTATACAGGCATGTGTCTATATACACCCACATATCACAACTGCACAAAGGTCTTGACTGCTGTGGCTTTAATCAGCCCTTTCTTCCTTTTGCTTAGCTTCAGGGTCTGATCCCTGGGATTAGGGGAACTGGTGCACCCTTCTCTTTATCACTGGGGGGAAAAAAACAGATTGAACAATTGGGAGTCCAGCTCCCTATTCACTTTGCTGCTTATTAGGGTCTGTGTATATCAGCCGTGATGCTGCAAAGCAAGTTGAGAGAGACCTTGTGCAATACATATTTAATAGTGGGAACTCTCCTCCCATTTTATCTCTTCCCCTTCTCTCCTTCCATTTAATGAACCAATTATTCTGACAAGGAGGAGAATGCTCTCTTCCTAGCTCCCTCTCACTTTGAGCCTTTATTCCCTGCTTCTCTAAAGTGCTGCCTAATTTGGCATAAGACCCTATTGTAGGTTATTTTTACATTCACCATGAATTGTGTAAAATTATTTCAGCACTTTGGAAATTTTTCTTTTAGAGCAGGAGATATTATTTTATCCCCACGTGAATGACAGATAAGATGTGATGGTAAGAGAATGCCCAAACCTGGATAGATATTCAATTGCCTTCATTTTATTTAACAATATCACAGTTTGTTTTCTGTGACAGATTAAACACAAAGAAAAACACCTAGACTACATATTAATGAATTCTCCCTTTTGTTTTTGTTGAAATGCTTAAAATGCAGCAAATCTAGTTTTTTCATTGAAGACTCCACAGCTATTCATTATTCATGATGAAACATGATACAATTTTATTAATTTGCACGTTTACTTTATTTACATGCATAAAAATCTACAGAACTACTACTGATCACGAAATGTTTTGAGGACAGAATTGAAGCAGATTTCAACAGCACTACCCACACTGTTTTTCTTAAGCATTTGATCCTATTGGGTAGAATGTTAATTATTGATCTATTTTGCATGATGTACTCTGAATTAGGTGATGGTTGCTCTTTGTCATATATAGTTTTAAAGTGTTTGATTTACTTTATAAATAAACTGACCCAAATGACATGGGGTATCTTTAATCAGAGAAACTGTGACCAATTCAATTTTTAATCGGTAGTAAGTGCCAGGCACTCTGATAGATGATAGTTTCAATAAAATTTACAAGAAACAGCCTTTGGCTTCTAGAAGTTTCTGGACCAGTGGGGAGGCAGACTTTCTAAACTCTTAAATGTCATTAGAGAAACATGAAAGATACACCTAATATTTTTGCAGTCCAACATCCCTTCTTTTGGTAACAACATACAGATTGACTCCTAAAGATTTACTGGCTCCTCTGATGTCAATCCATATAGGGAGGAATTGTTTCTACCCACTTCTTTCAAGAGTCAGCATGTGATCCAGTCCTAAATGATGAGCATTCCATCCTTCTATCCACAACAATGGATAAGGATCACAACCACTAATCAGAGTGTTTCCTGGAAATTTTTCTAGAGCTAGTGGGAAAGAGCATTCCCTTTCCCCTGAGTTTACTAGGCTTACAGACCATAAATCTAAATTTCTTGGTGTTCACATTTGGAAATTAAACCACTGTGGCAAAAGCAGAGTTAAGAGTTGGAGAGAATACTAATGATACCACTTGAACATTTGAATCCAGTCATTAAGAAAGCCAGAAATTCCATGAACTTTTTATTAGGGCAGTAAAAGCTTGATTATCTGCCTGTATGTATGCATGTATTTTGTTTGTGGTAGTTTGGACTGGTAACCCTATACTGCAAACAAAAAATTCTAAGAACATGAGCCCAAAGAGGAGGCATTAAAAGATTTCCAGAAGTGATTTCATATAAAATGTTTATAATCTACCAAATGCAAAAGTGAGATGTTGATTTCATTAAAATCTACTGATGAAAGTAAAACAAAACAAAACCAACAAACAAAAAATTGAGGAACCAGGTTACTTACCATGAACATATATTTAAACTAAAGATAACAGACACTTCTGTTAGAAAATGTGTATGCAACATTCCTGTTTATTTATGCCTGCTTCCTATTTATTGAGTTCTTGGCCATAGGACAATCTTATCCATAAATAAGAATTTGATGAGCCCAGAGCTGCTAGATTACCCTTAGTAGATACAAGAACTAAATTTCTGAATTCATCCTGTGGCTCCAGCAGTCAGGACTGATACCCTATCCAAGAAAGTATGTAAAACTTTCTTTCAACAAGTATTTGTATCAATTGACTATATTCAAATGTCAAGACAATAAAATATGTTGCGAATTAATGCTTCAGGGCAGCAGATGGACTAAGTGACATTTCATGATCCCTCCATCTCTACAATTCCATGAGTCTATCAGGCTGTCTTCCTTTCCCCAGGACATTTCTAACTAATTTTACCACAGGACCAGCTAGGTCTGAGTTGAGGGAAGGAAGCCATGCTCCAAACTTGAAAGTGCCTACTATTCCACACCTAGAGATTTTTTTCCCGCTGTGCTGCACATGCTTCTCTACCTGTCAGGAACACGGAATAAAGAGTAAAATTGGAAGGCATAATAAGCCTTGGAAATGAACCTCTTACATTCTACCACAAATCCTCACTCATGCTGTACGGTGACCAGTTGAGCAGGTTTTGGCCAGCTGTGGGCAGATACAACCACAGGGGGCTTTGCTCTGTGCTCACATGGGTATTCCTCACGCTTCTTGTCCTAGGGCTTCTCTGAATGCAAAGTTTAGAGCCTGTGGGAATTATCTCAGGGGTGATGGTTGTGCAGACAGAAAGTGCAGGAAACTTGACAATAGGAGACAAATGCAGGGGAACAAATACTTCTCCCGTCTTGCCCCAGGTGGATAGTTCTGAGAAGCATTTCATCTGGCTATTCAGAAGGTCAGAGGGGAGATTAAATTCAGTCTCTATAGCCATTGAGCTCTGTGGCCAACTTGACAGGCATCCTGGTGTTTTTTTTTTTTTTTTTCCCTTTTCTCTCTGTTCCACCACTCCATCCTTCACAAATCTGTTCTTTCCAAATAAACTAAACTACCCATGAATAAACCTTTGCCTCATTTTCTGCTTTGGGAGATGGGGAAAACTCAGACTAAACAGTACTAACAATGTATACATATATATATTTTTTTTCCTTAGAAGGCACCTAAAGACACCAGGATTCCGATTTTCAAATGGCAGCATTCTTAAAACGACTCTGCCATGCTGCAATCAATAAAAGCTAAACAAAGGGGAGAAATTGGGAGAGAAAAATATGCCTTTGAAACACTATTTGAACAACAACAAACACTTCAATTTAAAAATTTTAGTGGCAATGAAGATATCATGCTAATTTAAAAAACTATAAGAATTATTCTCAGCACTGTATCCTAGTGAAATTCATTTTACAAGAAACCTAAAATTCATAGAATCTTAGAAGTCATATCCATACTCTTCAGCACTTGCATATTTCTTTGAAAGATGACTCTCATCTCTGTTTGAACACTTCTAGTGACCTGCTGATTATTGGTGGGTTCTACAAGGTAAAAATATGGAGACATGAATAAAAGAGTGTCATTTACTGATATAACCACCCTTGAGAAAGAAATTGACTTTGGGGATCTTATACAAGATCATATTTTAAACATGATACCAAGGGTTCCATTGTTAGACTGCCCAGGTCTGAATTTCTGCTTTAACTCTTACTAGCTTTGTGACCTTGGATATGATACTTAACTTTTCTAAACCTCAGGTTTCTCTTTTGACAGACTGTTACAGGAAAACTTAATTTGTAGGGTTCTAGAGTGTTCTAAATAAAAATATTTGGGGAAAACACTTGAACTGTGCCTGATCCGTAGTAGGACACTAAATACAAGTGAGGTATTTGAAGACAAGGAATAATTTTATTATCTAAATTTATAATAATAAATTGCACTTCTGCAAAATGGGAAAAGAAATGAAAAATTGCATAAAAGGTGCCAGACAGTTTTACTATGCAACTGAAATGCTATGACTTTAGAAGGGTGATATTTAAGTAAAGTGAATTTAGGTGTTCCAAATAATTGAAATTCTTTTCTTTAACTGACCTAATATAAGCATTATATTACTAAAATATATGTCTTATCCCAGATGCCCTGAAAATGTTACAGCATTTTCTTTCCCTCTGCAATGCATATACACAATCTAAGAATTAGTTTTTAAAATGTTTTACAGAGAGATATATATCCTATATAATCTCCTATTAAACAACATATATATCCAAATTAGAAAATTTCATTAATAGAAATAAAATATAAGCAAACTTAAAAGTGGACAAGGGAAAGGGTGCCTGGGTAGCTCAGTTGGTTGGTTAAATATCCGACTTCAGCTCAGGTCATGATCTCACGGTCTGTCTGTGAGTTCGAGCTCCGTGTCAGGCTCTGTGCTGACAGTTCAGAGCCTGGAGCCTGCTTCAGATTCTGTGTCTCCCTCTCTTTCTGCCCCTTCCCTGCTTGCACTCTTTCTCAAAAATAAATAAACTTAATTTTTTTTTAAAGTGGACAAGGGAAAATATTTAAATCATAGTAGCCAGAACCCTGGACTGGACGTTGCAGTAGAAGATTCACTGGTTATTCTAAAGCCTGCCATTAATAATGTGGTTAGGTCACTTAATTTCTCTCTAGGGTTCAATTTCCTCTAGATCAAATCTATTCTAAAACAAATGGAATGGGATTGATTATCTCTGAGGACCTTTGCAATTCTAAAATGTCACAATTCTATACTTTTAAGTTCCCTTTTTGCAGCATAGATCAAAACATAAATAGCCTGGTAAACTTTTCTTTGCACACAAGTGTGATTATGCAGCAAAATCATTTGTTCTTGACCTTGGTCTTGACATAAATAAAAATTCCATCACAGAAACCATAGAAAATCAGAAGGAGTCCAGTTCACTATGAAGCATGCTGTGTTTCTTTTGAAAAAGACACATGACATTTGGTTTACGTGTTCTAAAGCTGTGATAACATCAAAACCCATAGAAGAACTTCACTAATGAGGCTTTAAGAGTTGCGAAAGGAGGAAATACACCAGACAAAAAAGATTTGTAATTAGCACATCAATTATTTGTGCATTAAGTAGGTGATCCTAAAGTGCTATAAGGAGCTTAAAAACAAATATTTCCATAAATACTTCAAGCATTTTCTTGCTTCTGGTTTATACTTTTAATTCATACCAACACTGAAGAAAAAGATCACTATGTAAAAACAAATAGTCTTCAAATCTTCTCAATTTTTGTTTACTCTGGTTTTGTGGACATTTAACTGAATGGGTTTGGGCTCTAATGTTAAAATGCTGTTTAGCGGTATGTTCATAATTTAATAAATAGCAAAACTGAGGGGAAAGTGCTTATGTTTCAGAAAAACACACACATAAGGCCTCTATTTTTTTCTCAGAAAAAAAAATCAACTTTGCAGTAAAACAAAGAGAGACAATAAAATGTGAGATGGCTTTCCCAATGACAAAATGCTTTCGTGCCACCCTGGATAGAAAACTTATTCAACAGATTTAGGATCTCTGGATCAGATTTTTTTTTTCTAGATTTTTAATTATGACCTGTGTAATTTTATATAAAGTAACTTTGAAAAAGGTGGCAAAGTCTCTTATGGAATAATAACGGCAAATGAACTTCAAGGTCAAGGAAGGAACAGATGCCACCTATTGTTTGATTAATTGGACAAATTAAATTCATGAATTAGAGGAAAGAGACCTTTTAACCTTTCACATGCCCATCCTCAGAAGATGAGTTCCAGTATCATAATGGGGCCAAGAATTAATTGGAAATTACTGAAACAAATTTTTTTCCTTCGCTTTTTTTTTATTGAGGCATAATTGACATATAACATTATATTAATTTCAGGTGTACAACATAATTATTTGTGTATGCTTGCGTATATTGCAAAATGATCACTGAAACATATCTAGTTAACATCTGTACTATAACATACATAGTTATACAATTTCTTTTTTCTTTTTTTTTTTTTTTTTTCCTCCAACGTCCATTTATTTTTGGGACAGAGAGAGACAGCATGAACGGGGGAGGGGCAGAGAGAGAGGGAGACACAGAATGGGAAACAGGCTCCAGGCTCTGAGCCATCAGCCCAGAGCCTGACGCGGGGCTCGAACTCCCGGACCGCGAGATCGTGACCTGGCTGAAGTCGGACGCTTAACCGACTGCGCCACCCAGGCGCCCCACAATTTCTTTTTTCTTGTGATAAGAACTTTTAACATCTCCTCTCTTAGCACCTTTCAAATAAGCAATACAGTATTATTAACTATAGTTGTAATGCTTTACAGAACATCCTCATGACTTGCTTATTTTATAACTAGAAGTTTGTACCTTTTGATTCCCTTCACCCTTTTCTTCCACCCCATTCCCTGCCTCCGGCAACCGCCAATCTAGTGTCTGTATTTATGAGTTTTTTTTTCCTCCAAATTATACTTATAGTGAGATCATATTGTACTTGTCTTTTCTGTCTGATTTATCAAATTTTGACAATTCAGAATTAATGTGTTCATAATGCCATGGTTGGTTATTTTATGGTATCAGGAAAATTAAAGACAACACGTTCTAAAAAATGTTGCACAGGGGCGCCTGGGTGGCGCAGTCGGTTAAGCGTCCAACTTCAGCCAGGTCACGATCTCGCGGTCCGGGAGTTCGAGCCCCGCGTCAGGCTCTGGGCTGATGGCTCAGAGCCTGGAGCCTGTTTCCGATTCTGTGTCTCCCTCTCTCTCTGCCCCTCCCCCGTTCATGCTCTGTCTCTCTCTGTCCCAAAAATAAATAAACGTTGAAAAAAAAAAATGTTGCACAAAAGAAAGTATGTGCACTATGAAAAGCATATGTGATGTTACCTCTCTCAAGTCCCATAATTGGAACTCTGATCTTGGTATATCATCATACAAGTGGAGATGCTTTTAATAAAGCTGTTTCAACTTAATAGCATCTCATAAATCACAATCACCATTTCTTTAATAAAATGTAAATAATCACTTCAAAGGCAATGGGTATTTCATACAGAACCCCAAAACAGAATTTGCATTAAACTGAAAATTGATCTGTGCTTCACCACACAGTAATTTGACCTAAAGATAACATTCTTATTCCCACAGCTATAAGATGTGAGTTTCAGGCAATGGAATCACTTAAGAAGCACAAGGGGGAGTATATTTTATAATGTAAATATGTCTCTGTCAAGTTCTAATGTAACAAAATACAGAAATCCATGGGCTTAGCAGTGTTTATGTAGGCTTTCACCACATGAACTGTGACAATACGAATGGTAAACAAAAAACTTCTAGGAAATCAACGTTTCTCATTTCACTTCATGCTTCATTTCATGCTAAGTAATTTGTGGAATTACTGAGTTTAAGAGAAGAGGGACTTTGAAATGAATGTCCAAACATGGTGGTCCCATAAGGCATTTCTTCTACTATTGACTATGGACCAACACTGTTTGAAATGTGTACTTGAGTGCTGCAGGGACAACAGACTGTCCTTGCTACTGGTGTGGAGAGGATGTAGTCATTGAAAAGACAAGGGGTAGACATTCCCTTTGGTTTTCTTAAGGGAAGTGCAATCTGTAAGGTAGAGTGAAACACATGGGAAAGGAAAGAAATTATGGAAAGTCCAATGAATTGAGAGCTTTTAAGGGAATCAACATGCTATAGAATTAGCTTTTATTTACCATTCACAATACTGAAGTCAGCAACTAGTCCTCAGCACTGGTTTCTTTGACTGTATCATGCAACAAAGCACAAAGCCTGCTGTCCATAAAAATCAAAACAGAGTCATACCTTATGAAAATGATAAGTCCTGATCAATCTAGCCTCCCTTTACTGCCTGGTAATGAGAGAATCTGACACCACCTGACACTGTGCACTCATATAAAACTTCAGACATATCATGCAAGAGATTCACAGATCAATCCCCACCCCCACGAAACCAATGGAGAGAGAAAAGCCATTTTCAATGGGTCCAGTGAAGCAGAACCCAACTAACTATAATTCCTTCCCCCCCTCCCCCAACCCCGACCTATACTGGAGTTGGTGTCTAATGAAAAAGGTTAGATGGTTAGTAGTAACATTGAATATAGTGGCTCTGACATGGCACTGTCACTCAGTACATTTTCTCATCCACTTACATGTAACACCAACAAGCATCATGTTAGAGTTGATCTTGATTAACAACACTGAACTTCACCTACAAAATCTTGTACCGTGATATAGGGCTATGGCTGGATATAGTCCATTAAAAACAAATTACTTATTCAATATTAAGTTCATAATGTTTTATCTGGTGCTACAAAATTCAATTTGTTGTCACTTATTTTAGATGTAGTTCAAAGAAATTTTAGGAAAAAGAAAATAGTATTGTTGTGACTGTAGGGTATATAATCCTACAATTAAACACAATACTTAAAAAAAAAAATCTCTATTGTCCTGTGACATTATTAAAAAATACTTTGTTAGGCATTCCTCTGACAGCAAATTTACCAATATCTTCCCAATACATGAATTCTGGAACCCATTAATAGGTTTATTAGTTGTAAACAAATTGTTCTAAAATAATATTCTGAATGGTAGCATTGGCTGGAATAGTTTGAATATTCAAATTAGTGAGTTTAGTTACAAGAATGTTTATTACTGGATGATCTATTAACACAGGTGTTGAGACTGCTATTTGGAAGTACAAAAAGGAATGATTTCTATGTTTATATAATTTGAACTATATTGGTTGTATATTTCAGCTGGGTAAAAACTGGAAAAAAAAAACTTTCTCTAATTCCCAGTTGCAGCATCTATCTCTAAGGAAGAAGGATTTTGTAGTATCCCAAAGTAACACTCACCACAAAAGACAGGGTTACATTGCTGTAAACAGAACCATATACAGATCCATTAAAGCTCATTACAGGTTTTTATTTCTTAATAGGAGTGTGCTGCTGCTATAGGAATCCATACATCTTCACCCATTAGAGAATGACTCATGACTGGTGACTGGCGTCTAATTGGATGCTTTATTGTCTCTGAACATATCATCTGCTACTACATTTCTGTTCCCTGTAAGGTCTCTCAGGGACTTAATCAGAGCTCTATGTTTCATAGGGGGAGTACAACTGAACTTCTGGTTACTTTGGGAATAGGGTAGTAGTTGTGAGCAGGGATTCAAAAGATAGAGTATCTAGATCTGAATCCTCATTTTGAAAAAAATCTTCACATGCAAGACTCTGTTGTCTTTGTGCAAGAGTTTTGCAAAAGTATACACCAAGTGGTAGTGTAGCATTTCTTGGCTGAGGATATGCAAATGTTCAACTTGCCTAATTGATGCTATTGTACCAACTTCCAAAGTAGTTGTATCAGTAGATATGCACATCACTATTGGATGAGAGTACCCACTGTCCCATATCTTTAACAACCCTTGATATTACCTGAGTTAACACTTATCTGGAAGAAATTATGATTATAATATAATATGGTTAATATGGTTGAACACCTTTTCATATGTTTATGAGCCATCTGCCTTTCCTTTTTTGTGTGTGTATTGCTACTCATTTCTTTTCCCCATTTTTTTCCATTTCATTGCTTGCCTTATCTCATTGAATCATTTGAGTTCTTTATACATTGGGTAATTCACTCAAACTTCCAGAAGCTCAGTATCCTTGCATTAACATGAAGATAATATTAGGATTTAATTGTTAGTTATGAAGGATACATGAGATAATAGATTTTAAAATGCTTAAAATATTGTGTGGCATAAGCTGAGATCTAGTTAGTATATTACTAATAAGTAAATGTTTGCTATGACTAATTGTCTTCTATAGCCATATTAGATAAAAAAGCAATTAGTGGCTAGAATGAAGTTGTATGAGAATTCCAATATACTAGCCTATCTTTCCATGTAGAGTACAGGAAGTCACAGGAGAATGTTGCTCCCACCCAAGCAATAACAATAAACTAAATAACATACATAATCCCAGTTTATTAAAGCCTATTAGAAAGCAGAAGTCACAAAGAAACTACATAAAGTAAAAAATCCAAAAAATGTCAGACTGCTTCTAAGACAAAAGAGCGTTGTTACTGTTTTCCTCCTTGAAAGAGAAAGAGGAAGAGGGGGAAGTCTCCATAGATGTGGGTAAAATCACCTGAATTTATCAGAAATTTAAAGTCTGAATGTATACTGTATGGCAGCTTACAATCCAGGAACTCTAGAAATAAGAGAAATGTGTGCCCACACTCGATAGGCCTTTGCAAAATGTTAATGAGAAAAACTGGGGGCAGTGTAGGTCAGCTGAAAGAGGCACTTTCTGAGGCACAGTCATATGGGGATCTCTAATATTTGAAAGTGGAGTTGAGGACTTGGAGAAACTCCGCAGATAATTTGGTTCTTACACTGAGGAACTGGAAGCAGCTGGCTACCCCTGGGGGAAGGGTAGGAGAACTGAAAGTGCCCCTCTACCTCTGAAACAGGGTCACAGAACCTGCTGAACGGTGAGGGCAGGGATTGAGAACTGGGAGAAACCTTAGGGATACTCTGAGCCTCATCCATTGAGTATGAAGCAGGGGCTATCCATGGCTGTACAGCTGGAGGTGGGGCAGGAAAGCCAAAAGGGACCTTCCTGAGGCAGAGACGCATAGGACCCATTGAAGTGGGAAGGCAAAGCAGGATGAAAGAAGTCTGAGAGATGTCTCACAGGCAGTTGACGCCTTTCACTGTGTACTAGGCAAGAGCTACCTACAAGGAGGAGAGGCAGGATTAAAAAAAGGGGGGAAGGGTCACTCTAGACATTCAGATTCTACATCAACTAATTTTAAGCTTGTGGTGAAATTAATCTAACTAAAGCAACACAAAGTCCAGATTTATTTCAAATATGGATTAGACTGGAACTAGATTATCAACCCACATACTAATGGTTGGGTGGAATTATTTACTTCAATCTTTATTTATGTTAGAAATTCAATAAAAAATATGAAATATACAAATTAGCAAGAAAATGTGATCCATCATAAAGAAAGGAAACAAATTAGATAAGATATAGTCCAGATGTTAGAATTTTTAGAGAGTAGCTTTAAAACAACTATGATGAATATGTTGGAAAAGGTTCACAACATGCGAAAGCAGATGGAGAGATGAAAACCATAAAAGGACCTCAATGGCAATGCTAGAAATAAAGGGGAAAAATGATAAAGATAAAAGTCCTTTGGTGGATTTATCAGCAGACAGAGAATAGCACTGGATGAGATCTGTAAATGTGAAGACAGATCATTACAAGCAAAAAGATGAACAATAAAACAGGACACAAGAACTGAAAGATAATATCAAGTAGTCTAATATATATGTATTTGGCATCATAGATGGAGAAGGGGGAGAAAATAGGACAGAAGAAATATTGAAGAGATAGTGGCCATGAATTTCTCGAACATTTATGAAAGAAACCACTCCACAGGTTTAATAAGTTAAGTAAACTACAAACAGGATAAATACAAAGAAACCCAAATCAAGGACGTCATAGTTATACTACTGAAAAGCAAAGATAAACAGGGAATATCAAAATCAGCCAGGGGGAGAAGACACACTACATAGGAAAAAAATGATGAGACTGGCAGCTGATTCCTTACCAGCAAAAAAATGACATTCTTTAAAAAACCAAAAAAAAAAGGGGGGGGGTTCTATATTCAGCACAAATAATCCTTAAAATTAAAAGCAAAATAAGACATTTCAGAGACAAAACATGGAAGAAATTTCTCCAATAGATATGTTCTACAAGAAACTTTAAAAAATGCTCTAGCCTGAAGGACTATGATATGCAATAGAAAATCAATTCTTCAGGATGGAATGACAAACATCAAGGGCAAATGTGTCAATAAATATAAAGGAACTTGGGATACAGGATAGAAATATAGATGGATAGATAGATAGATAGATAGATAGATAGATAGATAGATATTTTAAATCTCTTTTAAAGGCTATTGACTGCATAATTGTTGACAATGTGATATGTATTTATAGCATATATTAAGGTAAACTCCATGGAAACAAGAGAACAAAAGGCAGGAAGGTAATAAGTAAATGTACATCATTGTAGTAAGAGTGTTACTAATTGGCAAAATAAAAATTTTTGAAGTTAAATTGATAACTTAAAGAAGTACATTACAATATGTATAGTACCAATAAAAATAATATAAAAATCCATGATAAACAATCAACAGAAGAATAAAATGGAATACGCAATCTATTCTATTCAATAAAATAAGCAAGAAAGGAGAAATGGAGTGATAAAAAGCATAGAGAAAAAATAGAAATCAAATATGATATTAGATTTAAACCCAAATGAATTATAGTGAGTGTAAATAAAGTAAGCCCAAATTAAAAAAGAGATATTGTCAAACTGGATAAAAAAGACTCAACTGTATGTTTTTTAGAAGGAGCACAATTTAAACATAAAGATACAAATGTGTTGAAACTAAAAGGAAAGGAAAAGTTATGTCATGCAAAAATTATTTTAAAAGCTGATGTGGCTGGGGTACCTGGGTGGCTCAGTGTGTTAAGCATCCAACTGCAGCTCTGGTCATAACCTCACAGTTCGTGAGTTTGAGCCCGGCTTCGGGCTCTGTGCTGATAGCTCAGAGCTTGGAGACCGCTTCGAATTCTGTGTCTCTCACTCTCTCTGCCCCTCCCCTGCTCATGTTCTGTCTCTCTCTTTCAAAAAATAAACATTAAAAAAAATTTAAAAGCTGTCGTGGCTATATTAAAAAGGAGACTTCAGGATGGAGAATATTATTAGTGAAAAAGAGAAGCATTTCAAATTATGAGTTAAATAATCCAGAAGACATAACAATCTTAAATAATAATAATCTTAAGTGTTTCTACCTAATACCACAGCTTCCAAATACATGAAGCAGAAATTGACTGAATTAAAGGGCTAAACTGAAAAAAAAACTGTCCAGTTTCAGAAAGTCTTAATAAAAAAAAAAAGGATCATAAACCTACAGAATAAATTTGCTAAAAACAATGGTGTCAAATTTGAAGCATAATAGGAAGTCATTTGAACTATTTAAGAATAATCTGAAGAAATAATAAATTTTGAAATAACCAATGGGCCAAAGAAGAAATCACAAAGGATGGTCTTAAAAAACCTGAACTGATGGACACTGCCAACAATACAACATATCAAAAGCTATAGGATGTAGCTAACATACTCTTTAAAGGCAACTCTGTAAAAGGGTAAATCAATAGATCAAATCAGCAAAGACAAAATTTGGTTCTTAGAAACGTTTAATAAAATTTATAATCCTTAGACTGATAGAAAAAAGAAAAAAACAGAAACTACAAATATCAGGAATTTTAAAGAAGATATAATACAGATGCTATGGATATTAAAAGAATAGTTTACTTATGCCAATAAATTTGATAACCTAATAAAATGGAAAATTTCTTATAAAATACAACCTATCTTAACTGAAACAAGTAGAAAATGAACAAGTTCTCTACCCATTATTTTTTTTAATTTATAAACTTCTAATATATTTATGATACAGCCACCTAAAAATTAGGATCATATAATAAGGTAAGCTATACATTGGAATGTGTAAAACTTGCATATGGCAAAAGGGAACTTAAAATGATGAAACAACCATGAAATTTACATGTATCTATATCTATATACCCTAGGTGCATATACCACATGGTGTATTTTACTCTACTAATCTAGAACTGTTGGGTAAGACAAGGGGAAAGAGGAAATTAAAAGTCATTTGATATGTTTAGTACACTAGACTCTGTGGTATAAATTTTTAATTAGGAGAGCAAATGATTTCTATAAGGAAATAGATTCTTCTCTGTTTTTCATGAAACTTGAGATCTTGAAATCTAATTCAGCTTAATACATGGGAAGACAACATGAAATTTTGAAGATAGGTGATGAATGTCTGAGCACCTGCCACTCTTAAAGCTCAAAGAGATCCAATAATTTAGATGAGGATTTAGAGCCACCTACTCAGGGTAAATGGAGGATTTAGACCTAAGTCTACCTGATTCAAAAGCTTGTGTTCTCTTCAATATGCCAATACTATAGCTTGTTTGGCAACTACTGATGATAAGCATAACTATCTGACCTACCTTCCGATTTTCAGACTTCCTCATAATTTTATTGTCATTAAAGGCAACTATGTCTAGTTTAGGTAATAGTGTAGACCAAGCTACTAATTTACTACTTGATTCATCTTACTACAGAAAATGTGTAACAAACAGCATGAAATATTATATGTAGTTTACATGGAGAGTGAATTATTAAGTTTTGGAAAAAAAGAAAAAGAACAGTACCACACTAGAAATAAGGAGACCTATGCTTTTTATGTTATCTTTGACATTTATAAAGAAACCTCTCAGACTGAATCTCTTCATCTATACTTCATCCATGGTTTTCAACTCTTAAGGGTAAGGAACTGAGACACCCTGAAGTCTGTGTTTGTTTCCATTTGGGAAATCATGTTCTTAAAATATTCAACAAATAGGGGTGCCTGGGTGGTTCAGTCGGTTAAGTGTCCCATCATGATCTCACGGTCCGCGGGTTCCAGCCCCGCGTCAGGCTCTGTGCTGACAGCTCAGACCCTGGAGCCTGTTTTGGATCCCGTGTCTCCCTCTCTCTCTGCTCCTCCCCCACTCACACTCTGTCTCTCAAAAATAAACATTAAGAAAAAAATTTTAAAAAATTCAACAAATAAATACAATGCCACCAATGACAACAAAATGTTAAAAAATCACAAGAGTTAGGGTGCTCGTGTGGCTCAGTCAGTTAGGCATCTGACTCTTGATTTCAGCTTGGGTCATGATCTCACAGTTCATGAGTTCAAGCCCCACATTGGGCTCTGTGCTGACAGTGTGGAGCCTGCTTGGGATTCTCTCTTTCTTTTTGTCTCTGCCCCTTCCGTGCTTGTGCGGTCTCTCTCTCTCCAAGTAAATAAATAAACTTAAAAAAAAATTCACAAGAATCAATAAGCTCAAGGTCTTCTTTGGTTCAGGAATGATAGTAGAATATAGAGATTGAAATTCATCAGTCCACAAATACTTCCTGAGTGTCTACTGTGTGAAAATGGTAAACAACAGCAACAATAAACAAAAATAGCTAATGCATACACAGGCTAGATCATTCACTGGTCTACCTTTTTGCACACATTAACTCATTTAATCATCCCAACTGTCCCATGGTATAGGTACTATTATCCCCATTTTACAGATAAGAAAACTGAGGCTCAGAAATGTCAAGTAACTTGTTCAAAATTACATTCCAAGTGGCAGAGCTGGAAATCAAACTGAAGCTGTCTGGCTCAGGCAGAGTATGTGCTCTTATCACAATGTTGTAGAAAGACATTTTGTTTCTATTCTAAAGAAACCTCAATAATAACATAAAAATAGAAACAAATATTAAAAGTACATACTTGTTAAAATGATTTGGTAAATGTTTCATAATCTTAAAGAAGAAGATCAGTGAGGGCTAAAACTTTTAAAAGTGACACTATAGGGGCGCCTGGGTGGCTCAGTCGGTTAAGCATCTGACTTTAGCTCAGGTCATGATCTCACAGCTTGTGGGTTCGAACCCTGCATCCACCTCTGTGCCGACAGCTCAGAGGCTGGATCCTGCTTCAGCTTCTGTGTCTCCCTCTCTTTCTGCCCCTCCCCCGCTCGTGCTCTGTCTCTCTCTCTCTCTCAAAAATAAATAAACATTAAAAAAATTAAAAGTGACAGTATAAAGAAGAAATACTTCATTTGGGCCACTAGCAATGAGTAAGACTCGGATAGAGGGTCAACATTCTAAACAGCTAAAATTTTAAAAATACTTTAGCTTCTATTTATTCTACTTGAGCTTGACTGAAGTTCAGATGACTGTATTTCAGGATAGGAAAATGAATAAAATTACTCTTCTAAGAAAGGATGGGTATTTATAAGGATGAAATTTCCTCAGTTTTTTTTTTTTTAACGGTAGTTCTTTCTCTCCCTTGTGTGTTTTAATAAATGATTTGAAGAATAGTAGTTGAAGTAGAGTTTCAAGGAAATAACCCTCCTGCCTCAAATATCTTGGCCTTCAAATGTTGGGGTTCAAAGCAATGCATGAAGCTTCTAGTATAGAAAGGAAGGTTTTTCCCCTTTAGTAACCCCATTGAAGTGAAATGTTCACTATTAAGAACTACTCACTTCCTTACTCATTGGTGGTAGGTTTGGCTAATGGGTATGAGGTTAAAAAAAAAAAAAATTGTCCCCATCAAAGGATCTATGAAACATCTTTACATCATTTTCCTTCAGTATCAAATGCAAATACTATAGGAGAGGCTTTTACATTTAATAATGTTTAGCAAAAATATTTTTTTTTTAGTTTGGTTTAGCAAAAATAGTTTTCCCAGGCCACTTTTCTCTGGACCCCAGAAACATGAAAAAAATGTGTCCTGGGCTGAGTGCCAGGTCTGCTCCTATGTTGTAAGGATCAAACCAGTTAATGACTGCAAAAGTGCCTTGTACACTGTGAGGTCTATATCACTGATTATTAACCTTTGGGGAGCATGAATCCCTTTGTAATTGTGACAAAGCCACAGATTATTTATGTGAGAAGAATGTATACATGTACATATCATCACCACAAGCAGCCACAGGATTATGCATATGATTTCAGGGGATCTGTGGGCCTCTCCACAATAGCTAGATGTTCCATGGACCCTAAGTCAACAACCTCAGGCCCATGGTGATAGGAGATTATTCTTTTGAATTATAAAGAGAAATCTTCTCAAAAGGCAGCACAGGATTCCATTCTCTATTCAACTTCCTCTTTCTCCATTTTTGGGTATCTAATAACATGCCAATTTTCTTTTCCTTTTTTAGTATTACTTCAATAATAACTTTATAAAACTTTAAAAAACTTATATATATATAAACTTTAAAAAACAAATTACGGTAATTAAATTACTAAATTTAATTTTATATTATTGCTATTTAATATCAATATTACTTTCAATATTGATATATTAATACTGATATATTGCTCAAATGAATGTCAGATTGGGTTGACATTTAATTTTTATTTCTGTTATCATCCTTACCACCACTGAATCATTTGCAAGAATTTTTATTATTTATTTATTTTAGGTTTATTTATTTATTTTATTATTTTTTTTACGTTTTATTTATTTTTGAGGGAGAGAGACAGAGTATGAGTGGGGGAGGGACAGATTGAGAGGGAGACACAGAATCTGAAACAGGCTCCAGGGGCTCGAACTCACGAACCATGAGATCATGACCTTAGCCGAAGTCGAACACTTAAGCAGCTGAGCCGCCCAGGCACCCCAAGGTCTATTTATTTATTTAAGCAATCTCTACACCCAACTTGGGGCTTGAACTCATGACCCTGACATCAAGAGTTGGATGCTCTTCTGACTGAGCCAGCCAGGTGTCTTCATTTTTGCAAGAATTTTAAGATAAATATCCAAATTTAGAAGTTTGAATTAGTTGATTTAACATTTCAATAACTCAAACATTGTTTTCCATTCTTATCTATAATTATACCTGTGGAAAATATTTTCATTGATGGTTATTAAAAAAAACTGGAAATATGAGTCTTCACTAAAACAGATTATACTTTTGGGGCACCTGGGTGTTTCTCTTGCTTAAACATCTCACTCTTGGTTTTGGGCCAGGTCATGATCTCACCGTTCTTAAGATCTAGCCCCATATGCAGTTTTATGCTGACAGCATGGAACCTGCTTGGTATTCTCTCTGTCCCTCTCTCTTTGCCCCTCCCCTGTTTACACTTTCTCTCTCTCTTAAAATAAATGAACTTTAAAAAAATATTAAAAAGACATTATATGTTAACTATTCCTCTCCCTTTCTGTCTTTCTTAGCCCTACTTCCACCTACCCTGATAACCTATCTCTTCCTTTCCAGCACACCGACTTTTTAAAGCATTAGTGGAATCAGACACTTCTTGTGTTGAAAAAATATATATTTTGATAGCTTTTTAAATGTAATTTGAGAACTTCACTAAGAGTTCTCAGTAGACATTTCTGCACTTCATCTTTTAGTTTAAAACATCCAACTAACCTGTCTAGCTTGGTTGTTGACCCAATTTAAGTTAAGATTCCTATCAAAAACCTGACTGTCCGTCCACTCTGGCATTTTGATTTTATTTGAAACTCAGAGTCAAAATGTTACAATAACTTATTACATGTCATTGTGATTACTGGCTAAGCACTTGGAAATAATAAAAAAGAATATATATGGAAGTATACCAGCACAATACCAATTCCTCAAGTTGTAGGTGGGTTGAAAAATCTAAGTGAAAAAAAATAATAAAATAAAATAGATTTTATGAGGATTTTTGAGGCAGAGAAAGATGGGCTTTCTAAACTTGAGGTCTAAGTAATTAAACTTGAGGTCTAAGTAATATTGTTAATTGTGAAAAGGAAATTGTAAAATCTCATTAAGATAATATACATATATTTAAGTGGGTATAAGAAAAAAGTATGGGGAGAATAGTATCAAACTCTTAAAAATGAGATGGGTGTTGGCATGGGCGACAACAGACATTTGTAACACATGTGATGCATCTCTACACTGTTTGCCTTTGTTACAGTAGTTACAATAGTGTTATTACTATTTGTAATTAGTAAAAGCTGATAACAATAACAAAGGAGCAGAAGTTGCTCCTTCTTTATCATGACTACTTTTGTTCAATTTTACAAAGTAAGTAATAAAAAAAGTTCTCAAATATATGTTAACCTTTCAGTGCAATGCTTCTCATGTTTGGACGTGAGAATAAGCAGCTTGCCTGACATTATGAGATTACGAAACACATAGAACAGTGTATATAATGGCACCCAGTGAGATGTCATTAGGTAGAAGGAAAGACATATGTCATAGGCTGTCAACTATATACACACTATTTTCAAGGGGGGAGGTACCAATTTTATATATGCACGCCAGCATTATAGATGATGTGATTGAAGAAATCTAAAACAGTCTCATAAAGGGACAAAAGGAACTTGAATTTCATCCCAGAATTTTAAATGAAGGATTTTAATTACACTGTCATTATGTCATTGTAAGAAATTCATTTCCACGGAATTAAAGATTTCTGACTCTAGATATACATTGTCATATATCTAAATGATACCTGTGCTATTGAAAAGCATAGGCATAAATCAAATGAAATGCAGTTTGTTAAAGTATTCTAAAAAGAATGAATCCTTAAAATATTTATGGATTTATAAGTTTTTGAATCCATTAAACAAAATAATATCCTAAATAGTTTGATTGCTGATGACATATACTTGATTTGTCCAGACTATGAGAATAGATTGGCTGGTAAGTATATTTATATAAATCAATCCCAAATGTCTGTCCCACATTAAAATTGATGAACATGGCATTCAGGCAAATGCAACCAGCCATTGGGGAAGAGCGTATCTTGGCTTCTATTGCAATACTGAGAAACTGGACTATGCTGTGTCCAAGTCATGAGCCTTTTGGCAGTGACAATTGCACACACACACACACACACACACACACACACACACAAACTGGCCTGCGAAAATAATTCTAGTTCTTTTTTCTCCTTCATGAACTAAGTAAATTCATGAACTAGACAAATGGATAGACAAATTCATGAACTAAGTAAAATGTCAGATTGTTTACTCCCATTGAAAATGCTATCTAGATAGGTACCCATCTAGTTAACTATGTATTGTGTAAGACTTAAATGCACTTGGAAACTCTGTACATGAACTCCCAGAACTATATAGGACACCTGTTTTCATACATCCAGTCTCTTAAGGCTTCAAACCAGCAACTTCAAGATTGTCGTACATTTTGGATAAGGTCCAGGCAAAACATCACTCAGCCAACATACTAATCTGATATAGATAAAAAGCTGTAGCTTTGGTAGTGTTGGGGGGCGGGAGGTGGGGTAATTTCAGCAGGAGGAAGATTGGACTTAACTAAATGTTTGTGATTGTGTTGCTTTAATTGAGAGTATAAAAGACATTCTCAATATTTTGCCAAAATTCAGAATACCTGCGAGAATTCTTGACTCAATACTCTTAATGAGTATAGAAAAAAAACACTGGAACTCCAGAGAAGAATAGTAATGAGACTGGTTCATTCCTCTGAGCAAGGATGGATTTTGCATGAACTGTGTATGCACTTGGTGGTCACAGAAACACACTGGACCCCTCCTAATTACCTTAAGTTTGTTTGACCCTGTACATTCATGTTCTTTTTCCTTCAAAGACGTGGAAATACCAAATTTACTAATAATTTACAGTTAGAAATATGTTCAGGGTGGGTAACATGTAATCTTGCTACAGATAATGTAGCTAATATGTAACATGTAGTAGGTATAGATAAGCTTTAAACTTTCAACCCTTTGTTCTGGCTGTAAAATGTCAGTTGGACCCATTTTGGTGCTTTTTATTACTGCATCAAAACCATGCTGTGAATTTGTAGCTGCCATAAATGCTTAATGTAAGAGCTCATTGTGCAATAAAGTGTCAGAACACTGTTTTTAAACACGTTTTTAAAGCAACATTTTACAGCTTACATTTTTTCCCACTGCGTACTATAAAAAGTACAGATTTTCAATGTCACATTCATAAGAAATGCATAATCGTTCCTGGGAAAGCCAAGTATGGTGAGAATTAAATGGTTCCTCCTCAACCTTTTTATAAACCCTGCTTTTCCTACCCCTTTTGGCAAGACCACTCTTCCTCAAAGGAGAAAACTGCAAACTTGGATGAACATAGAGTATTCAGAGATGAATGTGGGGGCTTTGATCCTCAAGTGATTTAAACCTTTAAACATGAATATGAACACAAAGAAAAACAGAAAGATGTGGATCTCCCAATTTTCATCTCAGGTTACCTTGCAATATCATAAAATCACTTTATTGTAAGTTACCACCCCAAATATCCAAACCCTCTTTTTTGTTGTTGTTGTTGAAAGACACTATTTTTCTTCCTTATTTTCAGCTGGATTTTTATTTTAATCTGAAATCTCTCTTCCTGCCATCTTACCAACATTGTTATTCTCTTACAGTTAAAAGAATTACTTTATTTCATGTAGTGGTCAACTTGAGAATCAATACAACCTTGTGATTTTTTTTTCTTATTTTTCTTGTTATCTTGAATTTTTCTTATTATCTTGAATTAACTGTCAGTCCTTGTGGCCACAGGCTTCTAGGAGGCAAACTAAAGTTCTGTTAGGAAGAATTTTCACTGTAAACCTCAACCACCTTTTGTCAGGCATAAATTTGTTAATCCTAAACTGAAAAGTATCACAGGATTTATATCTGGAACTTCTGTTTCCACCTATGATTGGCAATGTCCTGTAACTATGAGTACAACAAAATTCTCTCCATTTTTTATTTATTTTTACTTTTTTGAAAAGTTTATTTATTTATTTGAGAGAAACAGAGACAGGATGAATGGGGGAGGGGCAGAGAGTGGGGAGAGAGAGAACACTACCAGCACAGAACCTGACAAGGGGCTCAAACTCACCAAACTGCGGTTCATAACCTGAGTCGAAATCAAGAGTCAGACACTTAACCATCTGAGCCACCCACTTTTTAAAATTTACTTGGATGCAGTCAAGGAATTGTTCCTATAACTAATTTTTTATATCTCCATGGCCTGATCAGAACCTTTTGGAGGGCTGGCAGATGAGAACATATTTTTCTTGTGGGATGGTTTCCTCCTGAAAACAATTCACTATGAATCTACAGGTATGAGAGAAGAAACTTTGTTATTATTCACCATTATATCACCATTATGTTACAGTTTGGCACAAGTCTGAGTATACTGTAGGCACTCAGTAAGTACCTGCTGAACACGTGAAATGAGTAAATTTGAATAAATGAGTAAAATAAAATACATTCATACAATCATTACTTTTTTATTATTGTCCAAAGATGAGAACCAGGTATTGTATGGAAGTGATGAATCACTGTATTGTACACCTGAAATTCATATTGCACTGTATGTTAACTAACTGGAATTTAAATAAAAACCTAAAAAAAAAAACTAAAAAGAAGTTTGATTTTAGATCTGTAAGTTACCACATTAGCATGATCACATTAGCATGAAATAACGACAAATTTGCCTCAAGATCAAACTTAAATGTAATCTGCAAAGTGCACTGAAATTGTGAGTCCAGAAAAATGGCTCAACTCCTAAGAGCCTGAGAATATCTTTTTTTTATTCACTTGAGTCTTGTCTTTGTCCCTAACTCAAGCATGAAGTTACTTTTTCCCTAACTCAAAAACAAGGTGTCATAAAACAGATGAAAGGTACTTTTGGAGTCAACTGAGCAACCAATTAACTTCCTTGAACATAAACCTAACTAGAAAAAAAAAAAAAAAAGGAAAATTCAAATCTTGTAATGACTTTCACAAGGGACTGGGTCCTTTGACACAACTGCCATGGAGAATAACAACACTTACTTTTGAGCTACTCTTGGTAAACATGGAAATAAGTTGGTGATTCATTCTTATTCAGAGGAAAGCATTTAATTTTTTTTAAACCCAAAGAAAAGTGCCAACTATAAAATGCCAAAGAGATTAAAAGGGAGTGCAGACATACATGAGTAGCCTTTAAAAAAGTTACTTTTACATTCCAACCAATTTTCTTTTTTTTTTTTTTCTTTTTTTTTCTTTTGGCCACATGGCATGTATCTGTTTAATATGCATGAAGTTGGCACAAACGTTTTTTTCCTACTAGCTAGTGACAACCTAAGCATTTGTAATGCACGACATTTTTCTGTGTTCTAAGGTATTACAATTTACTACTCATTTAATTTTTTAGAATGTGTTCTAACTATAGAGGTTGAATCTTTAAGCCATCCCAATCATTGCCTGAAGTTTGTCATTTATAATTTATTAGAAGTAGTGATACCAATGAAAACTACAACATACTAGAGATTAGGAGAGACCAAAATATTAAAACTCTCATTAGTTGCTTTAGCTTCCATTAGTTTTTATTTGGTTTCTTTTTGATGCTAAGTATATGAGTGAGTGTGCATTTAATAGAGCACTAATTTTTCCAAAAAAAATTTTGAAAATTTAAATAATTGTATAAGATAATAAATCCTACCTGCAGTGTCAACCCTGGATTTGCTCTTTCTCCTCTTAAGCTAGTTTTACTCTACCATTTTATGCCCTTTGACCCTCATTGTGTTGAAATTCCTGAATTACTTTCATTGAAGCATCTTTGGGTTGATAAGTTGTTCAATCCATGAAATTCTATTTAGGGAGTTAAGGTATTAAAATGATCAGAAAAAATAATATTAGCCTCTGAGAATTAAATCCTCCAAGCCTTCCATTCTGAAGTGCTAAACAGATAAAATTCCGTTAAGAGAGTGAAGGTAGATTGACAACAATGTTCTAAATTATTATATTCTATTTGGTGATAAATGGCATGTAATATCATAGTCTGCACAAGCATCCCACTTCAAGTCTCAGCAGCACATAAGAAAAGACAAAGGAGAAACATGGTGGTAATTGGAAGAACATTGCTCAGGGCAAAGCTTCTGGAGAACACCAAGAAAAAGACCTTGATGTCATAACATTAATACCAGTCAATAAGGTCCCTGTTGTTCAAATACCAAGCATGCTATAAGAGGCCTTGGGAGATTGTTTCATTCTGTACTGATACCAAAAAGTAGACAAATTGCCTTGTGTTAAACTATCCAATACCTTAAGTGGATTACATTTCATATGATCACAAAACCTCTGTGACTACTTCTTTCTCATTTGGTGGAGTTCATAAAAGACTATGTGCTTTTCCTTGCAGAGACAAAGGTTAGGATTCCCTTAGCAGAGAAACTGGTATGTACGTTTATTTATTTGTTTGTTTGTTTGTTTATTTATAGTTTTTAATTAATGTTTATTTTTGAGAGAGGGAGAGCACAAGCGGGGGAGGAGCAGAGAGAGAGAGGCACAGAAAGTGAAGCAGGTTCTGAGCTGTCAGCACAGAGCCTGTCACTGGGCTCGAATCCACAAACTGTGAGATCATGACCTGAGCTGAAGTCAGACGCTTAACTGACTGAGCCATCTAGGCCCCCCTAAATTGGTATGCATTTTAAACAAAAATTTTACTAAAAGCTTCAACATGGTTTTTAAAAAGTATGTAATTTTCACACCTTAGTTTTCCGTGTTCCTATACTTTCAAGATGGAAAGAAAGCCCAATATCAAGATAGGCAGCTGGTATAGGTAAAATTATAGTTCATTCATTTGTTAATTTTTTCCCACTATTCAACAAGTATTATTAAGCACCAGGGATTTAGCAGAGAGCAAAACAGATAAACCTAGAAAATAAGTAATGAAACAAAAAAATGAAGTATAGATCAAATTGTTGTAACTGAAATAAAAAACTACATAAAGTTTAGATAGTAGAGAGAGAAGGAGTACAAGAGTCTTATTATCGAGGGAATGGTGGAATATTCAAAAATCTTAACTGAGTGAGAAAGAAAGCCACAGGGCTATTTAGATGGGGGGAAATAGGTTCTACTTCCATAAGTGGTTTAGAAAAAAGTTTACGGCAGAAAGCTGCCACCATGGGGCGAAAATGCCCGAAGTTAGCTAGTGAGATATTGTAACAGGATCACCAGTAACTTGTTATGTCACCTGCAGGAAACTACTTTCCATCTGATACTAATATACCTTGATCACAAACACCACTTGCTCCCCAGACCCTTTGCTTCTTACACAAGTTAACAATTGCTTTCTGATTGTTTCCTTCATGTTCATCTTCACATTCACCACATGTAAGATCTTGTTTTCTTCATGTTCACCACATATCTTGAGTGCTCAATAAATATGGAGACAAAACCCCTATTTGGGGCTCTTGGTCTCCTCCCAGACATTAGCCTCTCTCATATTCAGTTCTGCGTCCACTCTCTTGCTGGACAAGAGAGAACTCCAGACTCACAGTCTGTGACATTTAGAGGTCAAAGTTCTTTAGGCAGGGGGACTGGAGAAGAACTGATGTGCTTTTTCACCCACACTAAAGGGCTCCCATCTCCATTACATATCAAATGCATTATCCTGAACACAGCTGTTCTCTTCTAGGTATCTAACATGGATGATATACTTCTACCTCCACGTATTTTCATTGCAACATGTTATTGTTATTGTTAATGTTGAAAACCACCTAAATCTCTATCAACATCAATAAATTATGACTCATCTACACTATGAAAAACTCAGTGGCAACTGAAAAAAAAAGCAGGTCAATCTATAGGAATTGACATGAGAAGATCTCCAAAACTATTGCTTTGCGAAAAAATTAGTTACAAAAAATATATAGAATGTGATTTTATGCTTTTTTTCACATATTCTGAAACTTTAAATATAACTATAAAAATCCAGGTATTAATTTTCATGCAAAATAATCAAAACAAAAAAGGTCCTTTCTAAAAATATGTAACTGGTGACATTCTTTGTGTTGAACTTTTTTTTTTTAATGTTTATTTATTTATTTACATATTGAGAGAGAGAGAGAGAGAGAGAGAGAGAGAGAGAACCAGCATGCACTGGGAAGGGGAAGAGAGAGAGAAAGAGAATCCCAAGCAGGATCCCCGCTGTCAGCCCAGAGCCTAACACACATCTCCATCTCACAAATGGGGAGATCATGACCTGAGCTGAAATCAAGAGTCAGACACTTAACTGACTGAGCCACCCAGGTGCCTCTGTGTTAGACTTCTTAAGAGAAAAGTGTTCTTGAAAAATGTTTAAATATAAATATACATTAAATAATCTTACCATAGGAATATTCCTACCAACATATTTGTGGTTAAACCATATATATACATGTGTACATATATACATATATATAGACATGATTCTGCATATCCACAGTACCTTTAATGTAAAATGTCTTAAAACTTTTAAAAGGAATAAACAACTACACGAAGAAAATACATTTTAGAATTTGAAGAGTATATTTTAGAATTTAGAAGGCAGGAATTTTACACACTTCTTCAAAAATATTTTTACTTTTTTAATATTTAAATAATGTTATACATTTTTATCTTAGGTCTAGTATACTATTAACTACTGATATTATTAACTACTGGCATTGCTACATAGAGCCCAATAATAAAAAGTAGAAAGAAAAATGGGGGAGTTAACTCATGTAAGCCAAATGCAGGTTTGGTTTAAGCCTGCTTGCTGGCGCCCTTTAACTTCGTATGATAATTAGTTCTAATTAGTGTTTTAGCGAATTTATAATTTCACCACAATGTCAAGAGTTAGAACCCTTAATTTTCTATAAAAAATAAATCATATTCACTTGAGGCTTTTGTTTGCTAACCAAACATTAAAGGAATCCTTGAAATTTCTTTAGAAATTGGCCCTTTTTGGGGTTTTAAAAAATCTGCAGCTGCCAAGTTTTACCTTTTCCCATAAACCGCTTTATGTGGGTGGGTTAGCACAAATGTAGTACAAGCCTAAAAAAGCTGATGTTCTTTCATAAAACGTCGATTGGGGCAAGAGTATCGCAAAACCACTCCAAAGTAAATAGAACAGCTAACGTTGGTTTTGATTAAACATCTTAGAGAGGATAGTTGCTGGAGAACATAAACTAAATGAATGATCAGGACTTTTGCGAAGCAATGGTATAAATAATTTCTCTCAAGCATTCTGACTTATTATTCTATTAGTGCAGCGTGGTTTCACTCAGATTTGATTTGCTCTCAGCCAATCAGCAGTCTCATGTTCGGTATTCCAATCAGCTATAATTCAGCCAGCATTATGACAGTTTAAGAACCAGCTTTAGAGCTTAATATGCCAGTGTTTCCGTCGCACGCATCAGTAAAAGCTGGTGTCCTAATCCGCGGATGGACCTGCTCAACTGCATTGCGAGACACCAATACACCACGCAGGTGGCTGTAGTCTTAATTAAGTGAAGAACATCCTCCCTAAGGGGCTGGGATCAGTTAGATCAGGCTGTCTCTTACAACTGCAGCCCCCTGCCCCCCCCCCCCAATGGAGACTGATTGAGTCTCTGACGGTACGGGTGGATGCAGTTCTAGCTCTCAGGAATTTCTAAGAAGTGAGCTGTTCCAGTACTATGTTTTCTGAATTCCTTTTAGAATTGTGTATGCATGCACATGCACGTGTATGTGTTTACTGTTTAAGGGGAAAATGCCAGAGAGGGGTGCTAGGGCACCCTGCAAACGCATGGCATGTTTTTAGCGTCCGGTACACACAGCAATCTAAACACAGATGGTTCTGGAATATCATTTTGTGATGTGAAAGAGGATCATGAGACTTTTTTTTGTCAGAGGGGCTGATGTTAGAAAGTTATAAAAAAAAAAAAACACTCACTGAAACCTAAAGATACAAGAACTCTGAGATTCATAGCCTGCCATAGCCACTTGTGGTATTTAAGTTACATATGTGGGTATTTTGGCACAGGTTGGAGATTTTTAAGTGGTAGATAGACACCTTAGAAAAGATAGAAGTAAAAGAGATTCTTCTCCTTTATAGAAAGCAGGCTTAAACCAAACTTGCATTTTTTTTTACATGATTTAACTGTTCCCTATTTTTTCCTGCTTTTTATAGAGGACTAAGAAGAGGAAGAAAGAAGAATAAAAAAAGAAAAAAAAACAATGAAAGTAAAAGTGGCAGCAACAAAGGCCTTCACCTGCTGCTTCTCCTTCTTTTGAAATATCTTTCCCCTCTTGCCTGTCTCTTGAGTTTGATTGGCAGGTTCATCAGGATGAGAGGAAAATCACCTGAGAAATTAAGGCACTGGGTTCCTTATCAATCATAGTGACAGATGGAATTGACTATGGCTTTTGTTTGTGGGTTGGTTTGGCAAGACTTCCCTGGGTCAATTCCATCTCAGTATTTGCAATTAAATGTCAAATGTGATAGGAAAAAGAAATTGCAAATGGGCATGTAGATGGATTGACCACCATATTATTTTTCTGCTTTCATAAATTATTTGAAAATGATGCTCTCAGGAATGAACAGCTAAGGGAGCACACTGCGTGCATTGGAATAGATCAGACAGGAAAATAAAAATATATGTACAGATACTGAAAAGAAGCTTTACATAACTTTGTAAACCAAACGATACTCTAACATTGTACAAGGTGACCTGTGATACACAGGAAAGATTTATCCCTCAGTGGTTAAAATTCATGTCAGCCCTGGTAGGAGAGTTCATGTCCACGCTGGATCTAGGTTCAGCTGGGTGCAAGTGACATGGATTTTACTAGAATAACTTACAAAAAGCAAAATGGAAAGCTTCCATTTCTAGTGTCATCACTAATATAAAATCTACACAAGTAAATAGCTCCAATACTGAGACAAATTCAATTTTGCTTTTGCCATTCATCATGTTAGAGTACCCAGGAAAGTACACTATTTTCTTTACAGGAAGTATTTCTCAGTTTTGACATGGGCTCTTTAAAATTGGCTTAGAAAACATTTTTTAAAGCCACCTTTCTTCCCTCCTCTCCATATTATAAAGGGTTTTATAAATATGTTATACAATGATAAACTCATTGACTATTTGATATCCTGTCAGTAGCATGGATCTGACATCTTTCAGAAGTAATAGCCTGAATGGCCGATGTTTTTCGATGTAATTAAAACTGTAGCCTCCAAACTGAAAATTGTTTGATAAATGTGTGTTTTCCCATTTTGCTTAAAAGGAACCTATTATGTGAGCAGCTGCCTTTTGACTGATATTAATGCTAAAGTGAAGTTTATTATATTACAAATAAAATGAAGCCAGCTTTTAATATTAGGCTGAAAAGTATTGTTATGCAGCATGAGAAGTGAACTTTGACTCCAGCAGGAAAACTGATTTATAGAATAAAATGCAGAGACACAGTCTTTAAAAATGCCAACACACACACACACACACACACACACACACACACACACATTCTCTCTTTTTTTTTTTCCAAGTGCTGAAAGCCAGAAAGAATTATATATGTAGTTATAATATAAAAGTACCCCAAGGAGTAATACCCTCCAAGGAGTCATCCCAGTAAGTGCTTCAACTTTCCTTAAAGTTGGGCAAAAAGGCCAAATCCACAGGTGGAAAAGGCATATTCCATCAAGGAGCTTGGGCCAGAACCCATCTCAATTATTTAGTGTGAGCACCAGATATATCCAGGCAAAATAGAGCAACTTAAATGGGATCATCACACTTGGTGACCAGGTTGCCTTGGTGGAAACATAGGACACATGCTCATTTGGTTTAGGATGGATTATGGTGTGGGGAGATTTTGCTGATATCCAAACAGAATTTTAATGTGTGTTGGAGCAAAGAAGAACTTGGTGGGAGGAGGGAGGAGACTCACTCTATAATAGGTTAGGATTTGCTTTGTACTAATCTACCTTTCCATCAAACTTTCATATCTGACCACCAAATAATATATACAGCGGTCAGGTCCTGTGCAGCCAAGCCCAAAGATAATGTTTTGTCAATTTATCTCTGGACATGTTTTCACTGCCCAGTGCAAGAAAGGAGGTGTGCCATGTGCAAACATCTTTCTATTCAACAGGGTTATATCAGTATCGTAAAGATAGGCTATCATTGGGAAAAACTCATTGTGAAAGAAAGGGAAATGGGAGTAATTTTTTAATACTCCAAAGCAAAAAGTGTAGTGCTGGTAATGGATTTTTTCAAAATGTATTTGAGTCAATTTAAATATCGTGTTCTCTTAAATATACAATTTTCACATATATGCTGTTGACAATCCTCTAAATTGAAGCAAATGTGGATAAAATGAGAGCCACTTGAATTTGCATTGCTTATCAAACAGAGTGAGATAGGCACTATTGCTTTCCAAATTTTACAGTGGAAAAATGTTTATCTCTGGCTTTGGACTTGGTTGCCCTAAGACTAGCAACAAATGGTGCCAAATTCTACTCTCAGAACTTGCTTTGTGCACAATTCTACAGAGCAATGACAAAGCCAAAGATCAAAGCTTGGAGCCTTCAAGGAATGTATTAAAATATATTATAAACTCTTGATTTATAAAATACGCAGGATTAAAACCCCCAAAAAGAGTTTCTACTCCTTATTTTATGATGTTCTAAGTATCCTCAGAAGCTTAGTACTGATTTGATTTTACAATTTTGAATTTCCCCAAATAAATATCTGACCATAATTACTGCCAATTGCTAAAGTTGTAACATTGTCATGAGAGAATACCCAAATGTGTGTTAAAATCTAGTACCAATACATTTTGCTTTGTCATAGTGCCCTACAATCTTTGAATGTCCTCTAAGTCAGATGATGTGAGAGTGAATCCGGGCCATAAAAGTTTCCTCTGCCAAAGGCCTGTGTTCTCTTGGTGCCATTCATAATTTTTGAAGAAAGAGATGTGTATAAAAATGGAGAAACTGACTAGTGAGGCCAATTCTGGCACATGGCTAATTTTATCTTTATGTCAACTTCTTGGCTTTGAGTGAACATTCTTTCTGTCCTTGCTAAGTATCCAATATCTCTTGAAAGACATAATTATTAAATGAGAGTCATATGTAAACTGCTTAACATCTAGTAATTATTGACTTAGCAGAGTGTAGCTACTTTTCTTTGCAATTAAGAGACAGTCTGTGCTATTTGACTTTCCCTATATCTGAAGATTCTGGAATAGATTTTCCAGAAGGACAAAAAAAATGCCATTTGGGTTGTTGTTGCTATTTTTAAACTATATGTTTGTGTGTTTAAGAAAGATGATTTTTTTTTTACCACTTCTGCTCTGGAGCAATGAAAAGACATCAAATCTTGTGAAACATTCCTGAACTCAAGCCACTAACTTCACTGCTGAGTCAGAGCTAGTTTCCATGTCTTATATTTACATCACAAATATGCATCCCTGCAGAGCTTGAAATGTTTGTTACTGGCTTCAGACATTCAAATACAGATTCTGTTTGGTGATCAACTTGTCACTGTTGAGAAAGTAGACTCTCAAACATGCCTTGCTTTCTTAATTCTGGAATTAGTCTCCCCACACCCCAATTTCTCCGATTCAAGTTCAGTTTCGATTTTCTCTGCCACCCTCCACCCCATGATATCTCATCAGTTCTCAGGGTCCAGGTAAAATAAATAAGCATGTATTAAGTGAAGTCATTATCATTTCATACAACGTAACTCTAATAGATTGAACAATTCTCTGCATTTGACCCTCAGGCCAGTTCAGTACATTTGGTTCTGCATGGCTTTTGTCCTCACCTGTAAAATGAGTCACTTGGGTGAGATATTCTCAAAGATCAAGGGCTGGAATCCCATGATTCAGAGACATGCAATCTTCTGCCTTGCACCAACAGCTATATATATAGCTTTCTCTCTCTATATATAGTATGCACATCAAAAATGAATAACTTTTCTGAGAAAAACTGTTTCTGCATAAACCCAGGTTTCTCTGTCTCACCCAGATGTCAGCAGGGCTTGTCTTCCCAATCACTTGTATAGATAAGATATACTTTCTTTGGCAGGGGCAGGGGAGAATCCAATTTCCTCAGATGTCTGTATATTCCTACAGGGCTGACATCCTCGACTCCTTTGGTACCAGCGCCTTGCTCTAAGTTCAATTTATGGATCACCCAAATGCCTTTCACAGGCCACCTTTATTCTATGACACTGACCCAAGTGTGGAACACAGTTGTCTTCGGGACTACCATCAACAGTGATCCTTACACAAGATTTTTCTAGAGAGCAGCTTTACTGAGGGTTTAAGAAAGATGGTGGAGGCATTGTATTGGAGCAACAAAAACAACTGGTAATCATATACAGAACATGACCTTTTAAAGATGTCTTTGGATATATTTCTTTGCCATCCCCTTTCCCCTCCTTGTGTCTACTGGGTCATATAAAACAGAGCCATTTAGCTATCACTTTATTATCTTATCTCCTATCCAATTGCTGAGTAGGTGAGACTAGTTTAAGAGGCTTCTGAAGGTATTTCCTTAAACACAATTTGCTCTCTAAGGGGAATTCTGGTATAAGCATGTCAAATATCTTTCCCTCATGACAGATACATTCTAACACTCTTCCCTCTCTATTTTTTTGGTTGTTCTAATGAAGCAGTCATAAAAGACATCAATTACTAGCAATGATTGCATTTTTTTTTAATTTGGCTTACTCTAGTCTCTCTTATAGGAAGAAAACAGGCTAGAAGTATATCCATAAAAAACAAAGTAAAAGGGGACAAATAGGGTAGCAATATTAATCCCTTCTTCTAACACTTCCGTGTGTGTGTGTGTGTGTGTGTGTGTGTGTGTGTGTATGGGCCTTGTGTGTTTTCTCCCAGTAACAGCTCTTGATCTGAAAAAAAACAGTTAATTACTTTGTTTTCCTTATAATTTTCTTCTTTTGCAGGCATGACTGCTACCCTTTTTCAGTCAGAGAATCTTTATCTAAGGGCACACAGACACCAGCATATCGCATCACACTGTCATTCGTTTCCAGAAAAGTTGTAGAGACATTCTGTTTTGGTTTTCGATTATTGTTTTGGCAAATAGAACCCCATTTGACTGTTGACTCACATTACTGTCTCTAAGACGATTTATTTTCACTTATGCTTGAACAACTACTCCCAAGAGCACCTCTCTTTTATGTCTGGATCTTGTGTCTCCTTTCTTCTTGCCTTCTTGAAGAGTAGTTAAGGATCAGTAATAAACGTTTAAAGTCACCAGGGGACCTGGCTACTTAAAAAAAGTGGAAAAGAAGTATACCTTTATTTTCAAAACGTGAGTCTTGAATAATTAGAATAATTGCTGCTATTTAAATTTTCTGTAAGACTAAGAAAATCACCAAGACTGATGTTTACTTGGCTTTTTGCAGAGAAGTGACAAGCATCCACTTGCTGGTTGTATCAACAATAGGATTCTGTCTATACCAAGGTTTAGAAAAAACAAAGGGAACTTTTTCTTTGACTTCTAGAGACTTCCCCTGCTCCCCCAAGAAGGAGCAAGATTTGCATTAAGAGATTTAGTTCTGACTAGTGTGCTGGGTTTGGTGGTGTGTGCTCTTTTACTGTGAGGCAAGTATAAGGAGAGAGTACGCCTGGGTCTGAGGACAGATGTGTCACCTTATTGCCAAAGGTAACAATGGTTTAGTATTCACTGATATTTACTGCTCCAAAAGATTGTTTTGTACCTGGGGCACCTGGGTGGCTCAGTTGGTTAAGTGTCCAACTTCAGTTCAGGTCATGATCTCATGAAACCTGCATGATCTCGTGGGTTTGAGCCCCGCATCAGGCTCTGTGCTCACAGCTCGGAGCCTAGAGCCTGCCTCAGATTCTGTGGCTCCCTCTCTCAGTACCCCTCTCCTGCTCATGATCTGCCTGTATCTCAAAAATAAATAAACATTAAAAAAAGATTGTTTTGTATCTTTGAAAATCCTAAATGTCAGACTAGGGAGATAAAATGGATGCGGAAAGTCCCAGCTCTTCTCTTCTACCCTCAAATGAGCCTAGAAACGTTATCAAAGCTACCTTGCATGGGTCTACTCAAGTCAAGTCCATAGCCCCTGAGTCTAAAGCAGCTCTTTTGTTGTTCCATTAATACAAAAGTCAGGGCTTAAAGTCATATGATACACTTAACCAATCAATATTTGCTTCAAATTTACAAGGTGGCAAATTCTTCCTTCTATTCTTTCTCAAGATTCTACTGTGAAATATCATGCCTTGAAAAAAAGCTAATATTGGGATCTCTTTTCCTATCTTTCTCTCTTTTATAGCATTTAGACTTTTCATTTTTTTTACTTAGATTTGTTTCTCTGTCTATTCGATTTTTTCTGTCTTACAAAAATAGAAATGAGCGGAAACAAAAATATGTTTATCACAAGGAGAAATCAGAGAATAAGAAAAAAAGAGAAAATTGCCATTTTATATTTCTATATATGCTTAATATGTTTATGACTTCTGTGTGTGTGTGTGTGTGTGTTGTGTAGGGTTATGGTATTTTCTGTTGCGTTCTAATTTTAAACAATTTTAACAATAGACCTCCTTTGAAATCAGTAGGTATACGGTCTTATTTAATATCAATGAAATTTATGCAAGGTAAGCAGGGAATATGCTTCTCCCCTCACTCATCTTGGAACTAAAGGAACCACAATAGAGAGAGATGAAGCAGTTTGCCTGAAGCCATGTAGCCAGTTAGAGGCACGCTGTAACTAGCACCTAAGTCTGATCACACCGTGCCCACATCTTGCCGTCACAGATCATGTTTTCTAAGGAATCCAGGTCAGATCCTGCATTCTCTGTGGCTCAATGTCTCCTTAAACCAGACCCAGACTGTTCTCAGCTCCACTGGACATCCAAATTGTCTGATGCCTTTCTGCCTCATGCATATATCACTTTGGATGTGTCCATAATAAATCTCGTGTTGTCCTTCTCTGACTCCGTGTTTGTCATCGTTCAGGTGATTTCAATCATTTTTAGCTGTGAGTCATGTACGCAATCTCTCCCTGTGTTACACTTAGTCCTAAGTTTCATCAATATGTTTAAAGCAGCACCACCTCTCAGATACAAAGGCATTTGCTTTATTTGGTGTTTGGGAGGAGTGGTGGATTTTCTTTTTGATACTCAGATTATCTAATAGGAAAAATAGCTGGACCACAAAAGAAGCTACTTCCTCACTCATTTGGAGCCTTGCTTTCCTCTGCCATTTATGGCAGGTAATAATGGGGTTGTAGTCACAGGCTTCTCCACAGTCCAGGACACAAACAATCTAAGGGGACAGTGTCACCTGAACCTCAGAGATTATTTTTAAAAGACAGTTTATGGCAAAAACTTCACTTGAATGAAGGAAAGGGATGTTGAGAGCATTGACTGGTTTTATTTTTGTGGTTGTTAACTGCCACAGTGAATTACTGACTTACACGGGTATTACAAAGGCTTTACCAGGGATGGCTGAAGACAGCTTTCTCTCTCTCTTTCTCTCCCCCCCCCCAAAAAAAAGGATATATGATACTTGTCCATTAAAAAATGGATAATGTGCTAAAATTGCACATTCCTTTTGTTTCAAACACTTATTACCATAGGGCGTGCAAATATATCCAAGTGGAATCGGAGTATGGGCCATGCAGCATATTATTCAGTTTCAATTAAACATACTAGCTCCATGACTTAGGGCCAGGCCTTCTTTCCTCAATAAGAAAGGAGAATAATAAAATACTGTAAAACATAACAAGCTTTTTGAGATTTTTGTGAGATAAATGAGATGATAATATTTGCAAAGCATTTAACATAGTGTGTAGCACATAGGAAGCAATTATGCTCTTTATAAGCAGACCCTGTCAGCAATGATTACCCTCATT
The DNA here is from genome assembly GCF_022079265.1 of Lynx rufus. Lineage (NCBI taxonomy): Eukaryota > Metazoa > Chordata > Mammalia > Carnivora > Felidae > Lynx > Lynx rufus. Next base: position 182,609,097 of record NW_025814823.1, read on the forward strand.
CAACTCTGCAGACTGAAACCATCCACAGTCTTCCTTTGTACATCCAGAAGCTCATATATGTGGGCTTGCGCTTGTTCATAGGAACTACTCACATAGCTTCAAAGCAAGCACATGATAGCAGTTCTTATTGTCCTTAGTAGAACATAACTGGTTCATTAAACAAATATTAAGTGCCCACTTTTTTCCCAGCACACTTTTAAAGGTTTGGGACACATCAGAGAATAAAACAACGAACATACTTGTCCTTGTTGAACTTATCTTCTAACATTGGTGAGACTTATAATAAACATAATAAAAAAAAAAAACTAAATTATATGGCACAGAACAGGGCAAGATAGATCATGAGTATCCAGAGAGGAGAGAATGCGAGTGTATATTATGATAATAATTGTAGTTGTAGTAATGATAACATCAACAAGTAGTCTGAGTGGCCAAATTGCTCATCTTGCAACTAGTCCCATGGAACCGGTTCTACGAATCAACAGTGGTAGAGGAAGAATGGGCAATGTACTACATTATGGAGTCTCTAAGGAAGGGTAGTTCTCAGTGTTTTAGAATAGGAATAAACAAAATTAATACAGCCAGGTCTCTGATATATGCACTAATTGATAGGCTTAAGAATCAAGTATAGGTCTAATAAACAAATTGCAAACAATTGCTTCTCATTTGGCTTTCTATTTGGTCTTCCATGTCTTCTAAGTGTGATGAGTTTTCCTTTCTGTTCATGTGTTTTACTGGTTCTGACACCAGCCTTCATTTCCTCAATCCAGCCTACATAATAAAGTGGCAAAGTGGCAGAGGGTGTTAAAGCAGATCAAAAGTCAGTCATTGATAGAATTGTGAGGGTTGATTGTGTTTCTAAAATTAATGTAGGGCAAGAGAGTCCTTATGACATTATAAACCGTTGTTTTTGTTTGTTTGTTTCTTTTTATTTTAGAGAGAGAGTGTGTGTGTACATGTGAGGAGGGGAGAGGGATAGAGAGAGGGGGAGAGTCTCAAGCAGGGTCCACACTCAGCACAAAGCCTGACGTGGAGCTCGATCCCATGATGCCAGGATCATGATCTGAGCCAAAATCAAGAGTTGGACACTCAACCGATTGAGCCACCCAGGCACCCCTAAACTGTTGTTGTTGTTGTTGCTGTTGTTGTTGTTGTTTGTAATAGTAAGACTCTACTGAGAAGTATATGCCACCAGGATCATGACCTGAGCCAAAATCAAGAGTTGGACACTCAACCGACTGAGCCACCCAGGTACCCCAAACTGTTTTTTTTTGTAATAGTAATACTCTACTGAGAAGTATATTCAGGTTACCAAATATCAAAAATTTGCTCATTAAAGAAATAATAAGAGGAGAAGGAATATTGTAAACCTGTGATCTAAATCAAAAGAAGAAAGTTGAATAACTGAAGTTCAATTCCCACCAATTTGATATGTCCTCCAGTAGAGAGGTAATTTTTCATGGCTGACATTTATTCTTTATGTAGATTACTGTATGCAGGGCCAGATTTTGCTCATTCGTTTAGTAGACTAATAGATGTTTGGTCTTCATGCATGATCTCATGGACTGAAAAGCATACATTAATCAGTCCATAATTAATTTAATCTAGTATTCAGGATTTATAGTTTATGTATTTCTCCTCGTACCTACAAATAATAAAATAATGAATGAAGTGTGTAAGACCTACTTTATTTTTCCTTTAATTGTAGCCTCTGGGTTAACACTTCTAACCAGAGGTTGCCCTTAATCCAACTAACTCTTCCTGGGCACAAAGTAGTTTTTTCCACTTCTCTTGGAAAGAATGAAAGTGGTCTTAGAGATGATTTACAAGTATAAAATTTTGTCTTTAAATGTACAACATCTCACATTTAAAGAAGACAACTAAAAACAAGACATAATCATCTCCTGGTATAACTTCTTGTTTAGAAACAACTCTGAGGTAAACATTTCCAAGGTAGGCTTTCAACTTCCTCATTTGAGCACAATGTTGGGAAGAAACTTGTTAAAAGATAACTCCATATTATTTATCAGGCACCCATTGGAATATCACTTTGTAGTAGGCAATATTATAGGAACCAATAAGTATTTGTTTTTTTTTATATCATATATTTCTTCTTCCACTAAGAAGATTTCCTGTGCTCTGAAGGCATCATTTTTATGAATTTAGTTGATCAATGAAGGAGAACTCTAGGTGTGTTCTATTTATTCTTAGCCTTTTGAAATATGTTATGGTTCAAGCAAGGATTAAGTAGCTTTTTGCTGCAATGCTGTTGATTGGTGGTGGTTTTTATTTTCTTTTAATTTATTGAGTTTTGAAATTGTCTGCTCTGTAGGGGTCAAATATTTGAGAAGTAGTAGTAATAGAAATACTAGGATGAAAAAGACCATGAGAAGAAAAATGAAAAGTATTGAAAGAGATGCTCTGTGTTTATGAGGGTTGTGCTATCTCTACTTTTCATCTTATGGAAGAGAAGCTTGAGAATGGCTGGGTCCAATGAACGTGCTGAATGGCTGTGTTAACCAAGCATTACCAGGAAAAATAGTGTCATGAAAAAATAAGTTTTACAAATAATTGATGCTTAAATTTGTAGTACAAGACTTAAAAAAAAAAAAAGAGGGGCGCCTGGGTGGCTCAGTCGGTTAAGTGTCCGACTTCGGCTCAGGTCATGATTTCACGGTCTGTGGGTTCCAGCCCCGCATCGGGCTCTGTGCTGACAGCTCAGAGCCTGGAGCCTGCTTCCGATTCTGTGTCTCCCTCTCTCTCTGACCCTCCCCCGTTCAGGCTCTGTCTCTCTCTGTCTCAAAAATAAATAAACATTAAAACAAAATTAAAAAAAAAAGATTTCAAATATTTTGACTCTAAGTATCTCTGAATGCATTCCATTCTTCTCTGCTTTTGTCCAGAATGTATTTAATATAATTTTATTATAGAATATGCTGGAATTTTTATTGATAAAGTTGGATCAATATTACAAATATTGCATTTGTATTCCAATTAGTATTTTTTTAATTAGGATTCCAAATATTAATTAATTAATTCATGCCCAATTAAGGTACTCTAAATTACTTATTAATGTTAACATGGATGACCGTGTATTTAACATAGCTGTCCTTTCACTATATGGTTCTGTAAACATTTGTTTTTATATTTTTATAATTAATATAGATTTTGTCTTTTTTACAGCCAGCTGTCACACCCCATGGTTGTTTATTCTAACTTCTTGTTTTCCTACCTATAATTAATATCACTAACAATTAAAAACCTGTCAATGCTTTATAGTTTCATGTAACACTTCTATAACCGTTTTCACATATAATCACACCAATGTTAGGAGAAAAAGTAATAATCACATACATTAAGTGACTTGCTTGCATCTCTTATTCCCTCTCTAGAGGAAGAAAAAGGACCAACAATTTGAATTTGGGGGTGGGGGAAGAAAACTCCGGCTGAATATAAAGGATGGATTTCTAAAATTAGAAAATGTACAACAGGGACATCTCGGTGGCTCAGCTGGTCAAGCATCCAATTCTTGATTTTGGCTCAAGTCATGATCTCATTGTTCATGAGCTCAAGACCCACAACTCTGTTCTGAACTCTGTTCAGGCTCTGTGCTGACAGTGTGGAGCCTGCTTTGGATTCTCCCTCTCCCTCTCTCTGCCTCTCTCTCTCTCAAATTAAATAACAAGCATTTTTAAAATATAAAAAAAAGAATAAAATATACAACAATGGACTTTACCATCATAGCCTTCCTAATTCTATTGGAAATGATGATCTTCAACAATTAAAACCAACTGGAATTGAGATATTAAAGCATTTCACTTGCTAAGGGGAAAAAATTAAGTCTTCAAAAGCTTCTAAAGCAACAGGCCCAGAACAGAAAAAGAGAACACAGAGCCTCCATCACAAGAATATTACCCTAGAAAGCCAATCTATGGATTCTGGGAGATGATGTACTTGTCATGTTATAATATTATAAGTAGACAAAATTAGAACAGTAGGAAAAAGAGATCATCTCCTGGTATAGATGAGTGGCAAATAGATGGATAAAGAAGTCTGGTTGAGGTTTGCAATGAGGGTATCTTACAGGGAGGAAGATGGGAGATGACACAATTTCTGGCATCAAACTTGGGAGCCCAGGTCTATCTGGTTGATACAGCACACTCCCAGCCTCTCACTGGCATGACCTGTGAGAAACTAGAGATTCATTCAACATAGTACAGATTCTACTCAAATTGGTTTATATTTTCAGTACTTCAGACTCTAAAATAAGCTAACATCCGGTCTTTTATGTAAAATGAATAACCTTTATAAAATTTATTTATTAAAAAAAACCTCCTCTGGAGCACCTGGGTGGCTCAGTCAGTTAAGCATCTGACTTTAGCTCAGGTCACGATCTCGCAGTCCGTGAGTTCGAGCCCCGCGTTGGGCTCTGGGCTGATGGCTCAGAGCCTAGAGCCTGCTTCCGATTCTGTGTGTCTCTCTCTCTCTGCCCCTCCCCCATTCATGCTCTGTCTCTGTCTCAAAAATAAATAAACATTTAAAAAAAAATTAAAAAAATAAAACCTTCTCTGTCCATAAAACATTAGCTAATTAAAGCATATACTGAGGTTTCATTTCTAATTCCAACGACCATCAAAACCTTTCACAGGCGAATCCTTTAATCTTTGCTTGTTCCGTAAACCACCCGCTCAATGGAATTAGGTAGATTCTCCTTTCTTTGGAACCTATTGTTCAAATTTAATTATTAAGGTTTTCTTGCTACTTCATTGAACTGGTAGCCTCAATCACCTAAACGGGATCTTCTTCTTCCTTAATTCTCTTATCAGTACCACACTAATTGCTGAGAACTTTCTCTGGGTCCCTTTTACCAGTCTTTCCAGCCTTTTTCTTGGTAACTGTTCAATTCTGTACAGACAGTCTCATTATGTATCACTAGCTTGAAACTTTCTTCCTGACACCAGATATGCATGCTTATTGGACATTTACAACTGAATATATTATAATCACATCAAACTCATAATCTCTACCCTTACTTTATCATTTTTATGTCCCAATTTCTATTAATGACACTAGTTCCTGTGTCCTCTAACTCACATTTTTTGAGAGAGAAAGAAACAAAAGTAACACTGTATAAACAATGACTCTCTTACCTCACTATCTTCACATCTATAACTCTCATTTTTACAGATTACATCCTACCTTATTATTTCATCATTGGTAGAATGAATAGCTGTGGTTCTTTATCTCTGTTGTTTTGTTTTCCCCAATCCTTCTTACACATGGCTGCCAAAACAATCTTCCAAAATACATGGCTCTGATTGTGTTATTCCTCTACTCAAAAACATTCACCAGTACAAATCCACTTAATCACAAACTCCTCGGTCTGTTGTTCATGGTTCTTTATACTCTAGCCTTAAACCACCTTCTGAATCTAAATTCCCAATTTTTCCATCACATGAGGCAATACCCAGATTCTGCTGATAATTTTACTTTTCTTTGCATATGTTCTAAACATTCGTACTTTATTTTTGCCTTCTGCCTGAGATACCAGCTCACATATACGCCTTGTGAATGTGTTCTTATTTTGCAAATATACTTCCTCCAACCTATGTGACATCTGTCTACTTTGAACCCTCCCAGAAATGAGCCAAGGGACTTACACATAGGTTCCCAATAAATACTTATCAAATTCAAATGGATTAAATAGAGTTTCTTTCATAATTAAAAAAAAAAGTTAAATACATTGGTCTTTATTTTCTTTTTAAAATTGGTGTTTAGTATTCTTCCTCTCCACCCCTACACTTTCTTTTTTTTTTTTTAATGTTGCAAAAGCATCAACTGAAAAGAAGTTACAAAGACACATGGGAACATCTGCTCTCAGAAGCCACTTGAAAAATAAGTATGCCACAGAATGGAGAAAACATCTGTGCAGTGTTCATGAGATTATTAGTAGTGCTGTTGCAAAGTAGCAGAGAGAAATAATACACACACACACACACACACACACACATACATACACCCCAAAATCTGGAAATGAGTCTTAGCAAGAGATGATGGAATATCCAGTTGAACACCACAGTTCTTCCTCAAACTTATAACTTTCTTCAAAAGGCGAAGACACAGTTTGCTCATCAATTTGTACTTCTGAATCAAAAATATTCACAACTGTAATGTCAGCTGATTAGTCCAAATGAATTATAAGTTTCAAAATGCCAACATATTATCTCAAATGGTACAAATAATTGTATAATGAAGAATAATGAATTTTATAGAGATTCCAGGCAGCTGCCTATTACTGTAATAGAAAAAGCTAAATTCACATTAGAAGACTTGAGTCCTGTACCTGGATTGATATTTTATTGGCTGCTTTAAAATGAGATATTTTTTATTTGTTTTATTGAATTTTATTAAGTTTAGTAAGTCTGTGCCTCTTATATCTTAATCAAGATTTCATCTACATAAGGAGAGCTACTGTTCAGACCTGGCCTTGCTCAAACTATGGCACTCTTAGAGACTACACCGAACATTTAGTCTACAAATAACTTAAGTCCAGTCCTTATAGAAGATAAAATTAAAAATGTCACTTACCTTTCTCTCCCCCAAACAACAAATGATATAGACTGTTCACTAACATATTAAGATATGTTATCTTAAACAAACCAGGCTAGGATTTTACAGCCTTCACAGATCCAAAAATCTGCTTAATTGGCTTTGTCACAGATTTGCTTAAAATTCCAGGAAATTTATGAAACTGGGGTATTTTCTGTTACTCACTTTTGCACTTGTGAGGGCTCCAAGATCCTAGTATAATTTGTTCAGGGCATTCATCTTCAGCTCACTATATGGTCTAGAATTTACCTGACATGTGTGGATTAAAACTACCAACTGCCAACAGAGTTTCAAGAGAGCAGTGAGCCTAATACTGTTTTTTCTTTATAAAATATATGCTGAGAACAGGACATTTAGAACTGGGAGACATGATCATTATCTAATCCAGTCTTCTTAGTTTACAAATACTATTCAAAAAGTAATTCATAAGGAAAAGAAATGTGTTCAAGGCAACACAGAAATGACTGGATTTTGTAGGTCTTCTCTCTGCCTCGTGCTAAAAGACTTTTATATCACCTACCACTTCTCTTAAAGACTTTTGATGTGTGTCTGACTTAGTCATATTTTCTAAACTTTAATTCAGAAGTAAATGGATTCACCTTATTTTTGTTCTTTGGAAACATATTATATTGAAAAAAAGGTGAATTTAAAGAATGATGAAGTTGCTCTCCTCAGATAAGAAAATGACTGTCCAAAGAAGAAATCGCTTTAATCTGTGTTGCCCTTTGTGGTAAAACTAGGGCCAGTGGTAGGCAGGTGGTAGTTTATCATAATGAAGAATGTTTAAACATGAACATTAAGAATGGTTTACTAATTAATATAATTCCTTGTAAAGGAGAGAATGCTAATCCCTGGAAGTCTGTGTTCAGAGGCAAGGGGACAGATGTCAGGAATATTCTAGAGAAGATTCTAGCACTAAGGTTGTACAAAATTACTTCTTTATTAAGGAAAAGTTCTTTATTTACTCATTTAGGGTTGAAAGTGACAAGGGTGAGAACATTGATGTAGTTAACAACTCTCCCTCTAGGGAAAGAAAGGAGCAGCCCTTTTGGGATGGTGTGTCAATAAGAATGAGAATGTGGCAGGCAGAACTTGGAAAGACCTGAAGGAACAGGGATAAATTTCATAGGCTTTTTCATACTTTACTCTGGAAAATGGGAAAGACTTTAATACATCCCTTGTCAGAGGTTTGGCTCAAATGTAATAAGAGCTAATGGGTTCATGATTTTCCTTCAAAGCATTGCCTTCTTGAACTGTCAAGGAGAGAGGAAGGAGACTGGTATTCATTCTCATTTGAATATTAGAGAAGTGATTCATGTTAAGCAAGTCACTTTCCTTTATTTAGTCTGTTTTCTCATCTCAGTAGTTGATTATTTGAGAAACACTGTACTGTCCATTTTAAAATTACAAATTTTTGGCTATAAATCTGTCTTTTTACTATCACCCAGAGTACAGCCAATGTTGAAAAATGGCTAGCACACATGTCCTTAATTCATTATCACCCTCCCCCCCTCAACAAAAAGCCATGAAGAAATATCATTAGGACTAAGAAAAGTGAACCTTGAGAATTCTATAAAAGGAGGAAATGTCTTAGCAGAATTTCCATATTTATATACTCTCAGTGTTTTTACTTAAATTATTTGCAGACAATGAAATGGGGCCCCAGGGACTTCAAAGCTATATGATCAGAATGACTACATATGTTTCACTTCATCTCAGGTCCCAGAAAGATAAATATTCTTACACAGTCTGGCACTAAAGGGTAATGAAACTATTTCCCTATGGCCTCCTGATGGGTCAGCATGCTCCTGAAAATACTCTTTGTACAAGGTGGGAAAAAAAAGCTCGTATACGTGAAATACTTTGAGCTTTTTAGAAGAAAAATACAAAATAAATTTTAGCTGTTATTATCATTATTATCGCTCACTCAATCAACATAATCTGACACATTATGTCCCCTTTAGGCCCATGGAACCTTTTTTCAGAATGTTGGTTCATAAAAATTTCATATAATAAAAAAATTCTGTGTGCCTGGAAATTCAGTGAACCCCATGTTTTATGGGAAAGCTGTTCCTTCTGATCATTAAAAAATCTATTTTTCCTTGGATGTTTGCATTTCCATCAAAAGAGCGTTCTATCAAAAACAATCCGAGTTACAGAAAAAAAGGTTAGTGGAATAGAAATAAGATCGCAGTACACGATCTGTTTCTATAAACCAATCTTGCATTTCAAAATGTCTTGCAGAGGAATTAATTTCTCTATATTCTCTTCACAGAACTGAAATTGGTCTTTTACTTTTTTTCTTTTTCTTTTTTTTTAACGGTATGAATCTTTTCAAGGGGTGTCATTTAAACATTGAGAGCATCAAACTCAAACATGAGGAATCCTTGCAAGGATTTCATAATGCCTTAGTTTCAATTCATTGCAAAGACTAAAATGAATTGTGTATGATTCTTCCAAAGTGGTACTTACTAGTATATTGTAAAGGAACAGAAATTGCAAAATAAGTGAGAGTCTTTTCAGTTATGTAAGTCATTTCTGGGAATTAGATGCTTAGGGATACCCCTTTATCACAATGGAGTTTTTAACCTCAGCATTTCACTAAACTAGAGAATGGCTAATACTTGTGTCTCTATTTTAACTAAGGGATGATAGAGCTTAGGTATCATCCAACTTAAAAACTCCAATTTCTTCACTATATCTTTACTATGTGTGGAAAATCAACTTCTCTAGTCACACCTTCTGGAACTTAAAAGCTGGTTCATCTAACAAAATCTCCAAATAATTAATGGTTGCATAACTGCAACCAAAGCACTTTTTCAGCATTGGAGAAACAGGAAAAAATAAGACATATTCTCTCATGGTCTGAAACCACAGACCCGGGAAAGAAAAACAGACATACAGAATAAGCTATCCAGACGTCAGCTGTCCCCACATGCTGTGTCCAATTTTATTCTGTTTCAAATTCCATATAGTACTAAAACATCTTTTGGTATTTGCCAGAAAGAGTTTCTTCTCTCACCAAAAGTAGAAATGAAGTCTATAGTTTTTGCTTAAAATTAGGTGGTAGAAATGGAGAAGGGGTTTAATCCACACCTTACTCCTCAAAACTTACAGGCCTCCATCAGATATCATGTAATCCTGACTCTTTCTGTCCCCCTGGGTGGGGTAGGGGCATTAGAAGTGAGGGTCAATCAGGTTTTCTCTGCCTTTCCTTCAGCATAAGGCCTTCTGGGTCTGATTTCCTCAAATCCGTGTACTCCCGCTGATTTCCACCTTTCTTTACTAATTGTGCAAAATAATTCATCCCTCTCATGGCTTCTACCTTCAGACTTATGCACACACACCCATTATCAAGCTCCAAAGAGTGAAGGAATATCTATCACCCCTTAAAGCCATGTCAATCATTAAAAAACAAAAAACAAAAACAAAAGAAAACCACAAATAATTATGACAAAAGCCAAAGACACAGATATCTTACAACATAGATACAGATAAATGACTATGAAGGCCAGAGAGAGAACCTAATTCACCTGGTGGGGTACATGTGAACACAATTTAGAAACCTGTATCACTAGCATCTGTAGCTCTCACTAGCATTATCATTTTTGAGGATGTGTCATCCTCAGTAGGGAAGAAGGTGAGGGAGATGTTATGAGTCTTTTTAGATGTTATTTATGGCAAGTTGGCACAATAAATGCAACTTCATATTCCTGTGTGTGTGTGTGTGTATGTGTGTGTGTGTGCGCGCATATCTGTATATTTGCAAGGATGTTCCAGAAAATGATAGCAGTGGTTGGCTTTGGGGAAGATATCTCAGAAACAGAGGGACAAGCCCAGTTCCTATATTGGCAGGCCTGGGGGGGGTGGGGAGAGAGTACAAATGAAGTCCACATATTATTTGTGTACATGTTTAAAAGTTATAAATCAAGCTAACAAAATTGTTAAATAATCTATCCTCTCATTTGACAAATGTAACTCTGTAATTACAAAGTTGAAAAACAGCTACGGTTTATGACTAAAGGTGGACAAAATATCAAAGATGACTGTCTCCTTAAAGCACTCTCTACATCAGAGGCTGAAAGACATTTTCTGTAAAAACACAAATTGTAAATACTTTAAGCTTTGAGGGACATTTGGTCTCTGAAGCAACCACTCAACTCTGCCTTTGTAGTGCAAACGCATCCATAGACATTATCTAAATGTATCCGCAGAGCCACTGACGTTGCATATTTCAGTTTCTTTTTATTTATGAATTTTTTTAAGTTAAAGGAATAAAACTGTTTTAACAAATGATATTGCCAAACTTAGATCTATTTAGGCTTTCTTGCAAATCTTTTGCTAGCACTATTCATAATCATCAAAAAGTGTGGAGAGTGGTGATTCCATATTCATTTCTTTCTACCGAATATCCCGATAAACCATTTAAAGATATTCTGTTATGGGGCTCAGTCAATTAAGTGTCTGACTCTTGATTTTGGCTCAGGTCATGATCTTCAGGGCATGAGATCGAGCCCCCCACGTTGGTTTACGCTGAGCGTGGAACTTGCATATTTTATGTTTTGTCTAAATTAACTGTTAATACTTTAACATAATTTAGTTTCACCAATTGTCCAGGAGTTTCAGTAAGGTTAAATTTGAAAAATGATCCATCAGGATTTTCTATCTTACTGCTGATCCAGAAAATGTCATATTTACTATTTGAATTGCTTCCAAAGTTATTCACAGTTAAGGCCATGTGTCTTGGTAATCATTTAGAAGCATGTCCCATGCCTAGCACAAAGAATGGCTCTAGACATTAAGTCAAAACTCTGGATGTTATGCCTCTTTCTTAAGTGGCTATGTTAGTTCCCTTTCAAAAGCATTAGACAATATTTTTATTTTTTTTTAAATTATGTTTATTTATTTATTTTTTAAATATACTTTATTGTCAAATTGGTTTTTATACAACACCCAGGGCTCATCCCAAATAATTTTTTTTAATGTTTATTTATTTTTGAGAGAGAGAGAGAGAGAGAGAGAGAGAGCTAGCAGGAGAAGGGCAGAGAGAGAAGGAGACACAGAATCCGAAGCGGGCTCCAGGCTCTGAGCTGTCAGCACAGAGCCTGATGCAAGGCTTGAACTCACCAATGGTGAGATCATGACCTGAGCTGAAGTCAGACGTTTAACCGACTGAACCACCCAGGTGCCCTGACGATATTTTAAGTCAATGCCAAAAATTAAAAATCCTCTTTTCAGAACTCTACTTAAGTCAAAACATGTACTTCTGAAGAAGAACAGGTGTCAACCCAGTGAAATTATTTCTATTTTTCTGTTTTCTTCTTTGGAAACCTCCATAATATCTATCCCTAAGGAATACTAGATATTTAACATGACTTGTCTCCATGATAAAATCTCCTTGAATAAGGTTTATTTCTGATTAAAATTTTGTTGTATGACATATTCTCTCATTTCATTATCCATTAAGTTAATGTTCACATTTTGAATTGACTATTCTAGATCATAATATTTTTAAAATCATTTTACATGTTTGGTTATGCTAGCATTACACTTCAAAATATTTCTATTAAGTATACATATTTTTCATCATTTCCACTGATGTTTATTTTGTGTAAAGTTTCCTTATGCTTGGCTAAATATTGGACATACGATATTCTTTTAACCAACCACACATATGTTTTGTATCAGACAAAGGTTTCCTTGTCTTTGCTAAATACTATTCATTATCCATTAAGGATTCATGCAATATATGTGTATGTATGTGTCTTCAAGTGATATTTTATATTCTTTTAATTGAAAGCTTAAATGCTTCTAATTACAAATACAACTTTTTGTGAAAGCTAATCTTTGGCAAAATATTATGTCTTTGAAATTAGAATATAAAAGCTACTTTCTAAAGTTGCATTATTCATTTTAAATAATTTGGGGTAAAATTAAAAACTTCTCTGCCATCTGAAATCAATGGAAAATTGTAATCATTAATCTGAACTTTGTTTTTACTAGAAAACTTTCTCTGCATCACCAGAGAAATATGACGATTGTGTTCTAGAACTATCATTCCAGTTTATTTGATACTCCTAGAACATAACTCCAGTTTATTTGATACTTCTTGTCCAATTTGATAATTTTGTAGTTATAATTTCCTTTAGCTTCTAATGTGAAGAAACAGATACAATTCTTGCTTCTGAACTGTGAATTTCCTGTGGATAATATTTTTTTTCATTCTCATTGTACTTATAAACATTTAATTTTTACTTAGTAAAACATAGGAAAATTCAGGTACTTACCCAACCTATTCATGATGCTCAATGGATAATTTTCTTTTCATTTACCTTGTTTTGAGCAGTAATTAAATATTTATTAAGTAAAGAATGTGTAATGTCCTTTTCATGAATTTTTGGGTTATTTATTTATTTATTTATTTGAGAGAGAAAGAGAACATGAGCAGGGACAGGGAGAGACAGAGGGAGAGAATCTTAAGCAGGCTCCATGCTTGACACAGGGCTCAACAAGGGGCTCAATAAGGGGCTCTATGTGGCAGGGTTTGATCCCAGAACTGTGAGATCATGACCTGAGCTGAAATCAAGTTGGTCGTTTAACCAACTGAGCTGCCCAGGTGCCCTAATTCTTGGGTCATGTTTGAGAGAATCTACTTACTTTCACTTTTTAAGACTTAAAAAATTTAACTAGATTACCTCATTGGAAATTTGCCTTTCTCTTAACTTTCTGCCATTTTTTTCCCTGAGTGCCAATCTAATTTTTATTTCATCCCAATATTGACTTGTATATAATTTCAATTGTAACTCAATTCTTCATTAAAAATTAACAAGCAAAAATAAACTGGAAATAAGAAATGCCATAATTTGGAGGCACTTGAGTGGCTCAGTTGATTAGGTGGCAGACTTCTGATTTCAGCTCAGGTCATGATCTTATGGTTTGGGAGATCGAGCCCCATATCAGGTTACATGCTGACAGTGCTTGGATCCTGCTTCAGATTCTCTCCCTCCCTCCCTCTGCCCCTCCCCCACTCATGCTTGCTTTCTCACAAAATAAATAAATAAGCTTTAAAAAATCATAATTTTAAACAATGATAGTCAAATAAAACTGAAATACTTTTTTGAAATTTAACTTAAAGTTTTAAGATATATTTATAAAAAGAAAATATAACTTCAGCAATGTTTCTCCAGTAGATGATGCAAAACATTTATATCAGACTTCCTTATACTTCAAATATATATTTGCATAGGTTTGTATAATATATACACATTTAATAATAATCTAAATTATTAATAATTCAAAAATTCTTTACTTTCTATGTGTAACTGTGGTGAACACCATACTAACTTGTGAATACTTCAGGACCACAAATTAGAACAGGGGGAGAATAAGCAATGGATATTTATCACTACTGGGAAATAATATTTCATCATTCAGGAATCTATTACATTTATGCTGAGAGAAAGGATTTGACAAGTTAATTAATTTTTCTTAAGTGTTTCATGCTCAAAACTTCCCTGTCCTCTGAAACAGTGTCTATTTGCAACATTGACTATAGCAAAACCCACAACCTTCAGAGCATTTGAAGGTAATTGCCTTTTATTTCAAGACATCAGGCAGGAGACATGAACAAGTACTTCCCTGGGGTCTGAACTATGAATTTAAGGGTGTTCCCTGTGCCAGCATTAAATGTCAGAACCTGAGAGTAAAAACATCTCATCATTTTAATAAACTTATTTTGTGTGTGTGTTTAAGAAACACAACTCTCGTGAAAACATGCGGAACATGATGAAGATTCCTCTTGCCCATACCTACAAGTGTTTTATTGTTGGGGGACCAGGGAGGGTATTATGGAGAATTACTTTATGTTATGTGTTCTATCCTATGAATCTTTGAACTGCATGGCTATGTATGCAAATAAAAAAAAAAAAAAAAAAAGCCGGACTCATGTTGGGCTTTCCTAGAAGCAGATCCTAAAACAAGAATTATTTTTTATACAGGCTATTGAGACAGGATTGCAGGAATCATTGGCAGAGAAGTAGGAAAGTAAGACAGGAAAGGGCAGGAAGCCAATGAGTCTACTAGACAGACGGCCACTGTGAGCAAATGGAGCGCAATCCCATGGGACACTATAGAAAACAGTGCAGAACACATGCCTCAGAGTCCTTTCTCGGAGGGACAACTGAGGAGAGCTATCTGTCAATCAGCTCCATTCACTCATTCATGGAGCACTGCTTCCCTAAAGAATTAGTGCCCTGGCACTTGCAGCCTGCCTTACATGCAGGCAGAGCTGGACTTCAGAGTACAGAGATCTTTCAGGCCAAGAGTCTTTGGTACAGATAGGTGTAACTCCAGTTCACATGCTCCAAATGTCCTGAGGGGTGGGAGGAGGTAAGCAAGGCACTGAGAGAGTGTGCTTCAATTTAGAAAACTCATATTCCTTAAAGATTAAGAAAAGAAACACTTGCATACTTAGTGAATGCCAAATTAAAAATGAAGTCAGAGTTTCTCTTATTCCAAAGGTCACATGAGTCAGACACAGCTTTTTTGTGGTGAAGTAACATGCATTAATACTTGCATATATTAACAGCTCTTAGATCCATGCAATGTCACTGGGGCTAATCATATATATTTTTTACAAAATAAAAACAGAACTTATCATTGTACAATAAATAGGAACACTTGTGATCTTGGGTACTATTAGTGGCTATTTTTATAAATTCAGCAGTATCTTTTCAGTATGTTTTCCCAACATACTCCAAGGGTCTTTATAAACACTTTGTATACATTTGCTTACAAAATCCTTTAAAACCAAATCAATGCTTTATCTTTCCCATGCCTCAGGCCAGGAAAAACCTGCAAATCTCTGATATTATACAGAAGTACACCTATTCTCAGTGGACCTAAACAGCTTCCCTCTTTCTTTTTCTCTCTCTCTCTTTTTTTTTCTCTCTCTCTCTTTTCATGAAATCTTTAAGACAGATACAGATATATACATATATACACATACATCTATATATATACATCTAACATCTATCTTTTATTGTTATCAGAAGTATACCACCCATGAAATTACTTAATGTTTTAAAAAGAATTGGCCTTTTTAAGAAAAGGAAATCATTTGTTTGAAAATAACTGGCTGGTTTTCTTTTAAAACACTCCCTTCAACTTTTTTTTTTTTTAAAGAAGAAACAGATATAGCTTGCAAACTCTAAGCATCTAGCAATAGGAAAAATAATCTGGTTGTCTCCTCACAATGCAAAATGCTTTCATTAGAAATGTAATTTACTGAATATTTTGGCTACTCTAGAGTTTATGTTGTGTCTCTATGAGAAATGTCTCCCTTGCAATAAGATACTCTTTAAAACCTAGAAAAGAAGGAAAATGTAATGTGGGATGGACAACATCCTGTTTTTTTTTTCCCAAATGTCTACCAGCACAGACTTCAAAATAATTTTATATATATATGTGTGTGTGTATATATATATATATATAATGAAAAAATAAACCATAAATATACAATTGCCACATATGAGGAATACACAAATGTGTCTGTTAACATGTAGAACAATTCTTCTCCCTTTGTGTCAGAGTACATAGTTTAGAAACAAACATGATGTCCATGCCTATTTGACATTTCTAATTTCCCTTTCATATTACCACAAGTGTCCTCAACTTGTGATTATTCTTCTACCAACTATAATAATCCTTTGTAGCATGCTGCATGGTTACCACAGGACTATGGGGATGCTATCAACAGAGGACATGAATTCAAGAGCACATAAATATCAGGAGCCAATGGGGCTAAAATTTATTAATAAATGAATCCCATTCTTTAAAGCCAAATGCCATAAATATTTTTGAGAAAACTGGATTCTAAAGTATAATTTTTCTAAGTGTTTCTGTAAGATTTATTTTGGCTTTGCTAATCATTAAAAAATATCCCCATAAAGATGTAAGAACTCACAAGTATGGTCACAACTGATTTTTAGCTATCCAATAATCAAATCACCAGCATTAAGACAGGAAATTAAGAAATAAATAGTTCACTGGGTGATTGGTGATATTTAAGCCGAAAACAAACCACTGCAAAACAACAACTGTGATTTTCCTACTTGATCCATAGGAACTTTTCAAGGAGCATCAGCTTTAAAATTTTCTTTAAGATGCTAATACAAAGCACAAAGTTGGATTCTGATGTTGCTGAACTTTTCTAGCAAAACATGTGCTTGCTGATTAAAAAAAAATTCCAACAGAGTAATATGGAAACCATTTTTTTTCTTTTCCTCATTGTAAATGCTAGTGCTATCACAATTGGCTTTGAGTTGTACTGGCTCACTTGATGTCCAGTTTCAAGATAACTGAGAAACATTTAGGTGATATCTCCCAAGGTGAAGTGAGATAGAGAGCCAAAAATAATCTAGCTACTCTGGCTTTTTCAGGTCCAAGAGAAATACTCTCTTCCCCACTGGATAGCAGAGCTCCCTACCTATGTCTCTACCTACATCAGCTCAGTTACCTTCCTAATGGCTCTAACTACTTCACTTTATTAATAAAACATTAACATCCACTTGAATACCTCATAACACCCTCTAGATTCTTTTGGATGTCCATAATGCTAATTTACGTGCCTTCAATGCTTGGTTTTGAGAAAATAAAACATTTACTTTACCAAAGTCCATTTAATGCAAAAAAAGGTTAAAAATAAATATGCTTTTGCCTCAAATAGCCAAAACACATAGGATTCCCAATTGTACCCCTTGTAAAAAAGTGCAATGAAAATATTAAATATCTCCATTAGCTCTTTTAAGAAACAGAAGTGAAGCAGGATTCAAGCCATTACATTACTGAGAAACCAGTCCTCAAATGCTTATCAAGATGGTATTGCTCAGAGAGCTTCAATTAGATTAAAAAAGAACACAAACAAATATGGGTACTTAATTTATTAATAGCTTGATTGTTACGAGGATTTTGAAAATGTGGGCTCTGTGGCAGAGAGACAGGCACACACAGTTCTAATTAACACCAATCACAAACGCTAATGGTAGAACCTACTGCTTAAGTAAATGAACATCCTTACCCCTGCTGCTTTGAAGAGCCTGATAGGCATGCACTTTATTGACAAAGTAAGCTAATTTACAGAGTGATTGTCCAAGAGGGAACTGCTGTTTATTTGCAGAGTTTTTCCCATTGAACTCACAGGGCAAACATTGCACTTATATTGTTAATTAAAATATCAACAGATAAAAATGTAAACATTGGGTTTTCTTCAGGGCAGAGTGACATGTATTCATTCAGAACCAAATCCTGATGTTCTCCTGATCATTGATTTCTGGGGAATGGAGAGTCAGTTCTCTGAAAAGGTTAGGCGCCGAGCTTTATTTGTAAGCAAAGAAGAATTCTTAGGGCTAAAACAACAAACACAGGGAGTAGCTAAAAACCTAAGGAGGTCTCTCCACTTTCTCTCTGCCTTCAGTGATAGCCATCTGTAGTTACCAGATGTGACCATCCTAAACCTGAAGAGTTGGAGGATGAAGTGAAAGCAGGCTGGCCATGGTGTGTTTTTCTCAAGAATCGTAGTAAAGACAAGGAGAAAAAAAGAGGCTCAGTGTCCACTTAAGTGCAAAAGAAAAATGTGTCTCAAATTTGAAACAAAAAAGCATTTGGCCTTTCCTGAAAATATAAAAGTTAATTCTGGAAACCAAGACAGTATTACTGTGAACTTTTGAAGTAAGTGGATAAAGTACTGTTAATTTGACTAGTTTCGGTTGATTTCTCTCTTAATGCATTTTATCTTCCCTGTCTCCTAAGCCACATGACCAAGAAAGATCTTTACAATCTTGATTCTTTTCTCGGAATGAAGGTGTATCCTTGCTATTCTAAATCAAGTTTTGGATTAGTTCTGAAAATGCACCTGGTGATACAGAAAGTATCACCTTCAGTGCTTTAAAAGCAAGTACTGTTCCTGAAAAGGACCTCTCTGGGACTCACTTTCCTTTCTAAACTGCAAATCCAGAGTTGCCTTAGAAGTTGAAGAAGGGAGTAGAGGAAGTAAGATTTCAGGGTATCTCTTTCCTTGCATCCACCAGCACTTGAGAGTTTTATCTGCATCTGGTGCTGGCACTCTCTCTGAAAGCTAGTTTGAAGAAAGGACTCCATGGCTGGGGGAAGGTAGTGGGGTGGCTGGGCAGAGGGGAAGCAGCTTTTGGACTAGAAGACTTCAAATTTCCCATCAGCTATAAAATTCATACTCTGTATTTTTATTTAAAAAAAATTTTTTTTTACATTTATTCATTTTTGAGCGACAGAGAGAGACAGAGCACAAGCAGGGGAGGGGCAGAGAGAGAGGGAGACACAGAATCTGAAGCAGGCTCCAGGCTCCCAGCTATCAGCACAGAGCCAGACGCGGGGCCTGAACTCACAAACCACGAGATCATGACCTGAGCTGAAGTTGGATGCACAACCGACTGAGCCACCCAGGCGCACCCCCCCTTTTTTTTTAATTTTTTTTTCATACTCTGTATTTTTAAATGACTATTTTAAATGACAGAGAATTCTTTCAAAGTGGTGTGTGTGTGTGTGTGTGTGTGTGTAAGAAAGATACATACATTTATGTGTTGTAAGAGAGAGATTTGGAGAGAGGTTGAGTATTTGAAATGATGAATTTCCTTGTTTACATGCATGTTCCTTATCACATGGAAGATATGAACAGAAAGTAACATGCCAAGTGACTGGATGGTGCATAGTTCCCATTTCCACGTGGTATTTAAGTACTAAAACAAGTACTTGACTGAACAAACAAAACAAATAAAATAAGTTATCTAATGCTTTTCAGTAAACTCGGGAAGTGAGCTGATGGGCCATGTATTCTGGTTTTCTCACTTGTAAAATGCCATCCTCACCAGACAGAATTGTTAAAATGTAATAAAATACTTATAAAATGGCAGCACCTGAGGTATCTTGGTGCTTATCTACTTGAAGCTTTTAATCTACTGCCTGAGGGCAATAGAACTATAATTGGAAGCCACAAATGTAAACCACACAGTGTAATTTAAAATTTCCTAGTAATTCCCAGTTAAAAAGTTAAAAAAAAGATGGATTTTGTTTTAACATTTATTTATTTTTGAGAGACAGAAAGAGAGAGTGAGTGGTAGAGGGTCAGACAGACAGGGAGACACAGAATCTGAAGCAGTCTCTAGGCTCTGAGATGTCAGCACAGAGCCCGACGCGGGGCTTGAACTCACGGACTGAGAGATCATGACCTGAGCTGAAGTCGGATGCTTAACCAACTGAGCCAAAGTGCTCCCAAATGGAATTAATTTTAATAATATATTTTAATTAGCCAAATTCAAAAATATTATCATTTCAACACGTAAGGAATATAAAAATTATTTAGTGGTGTGTGTGTGTGTGTGTGTGTGTGTGTGTGTATTCCCTATACATACATTTTCAAAATTTGGAGTGTATTTTATAGTTAAAACATACTGCAATTTGCACTTAGTCAAATTTCACGTGTCCTTGGCCTAGTAGTACTGTAATAGATAGTGCAACTCAGCCTTGATGAGTATTCTGCATATAGAGAAGGTATATTGAAACTGGACTCATTTCATTTCTTTCTAATAATAACTATAAGGAATGTAGGAT
The DNA here is from genome assembly GCF_022079265.1 of Lynx rufus. Taxonomy (NCBI): domain Eukaryota; kingdom Metazoa; phylum Chordata; class Mammalia; order Carnivora; family Felidae; genus Lynx; species Lynx rufus. The sequence continues at coordinate 182,629,347 of NW_025814823.1, forward strand.
CACGGTAGATATTCTAGCAATATCAGGGCTTAATCAAGGCCCATACTAATTCCCACACACTTGGAAGTATCTCCACTTGCCCAAGATCACTGGTTATTCTCCAGCCTTAATGGAACCTGTCTAGGAATCAAGAACTACAGCTGAAGAAATGGATTTGCCCAGAGGTAGAATGGCTCTGGGCAAAGTGTCAGTTCACAAGGAATGGCCTCAGAAAGGTCTACTTAAAACTCAAACCTCTTCGTGACAAGAAATCTTGTAGTTTACTTATAGCAGTTTTTAAGTTTTTCTTGTTTGCTTTTTAGGAAATCTAAAGTAAAATTAAAATTATGTCCCTTTTCTCTGTGAGTTCTCATGACTGTCTACATACCCTCCTATGATAGCATTTATAATGACATAATTATTTAATTTGTATACCTAATTTCCCTGTGAATATGATGAGGACAAGAGGCTATGTTATATTTATCTTTTTATCTACAGTTCCAAGCACAATGCCTGACAATATTAGGTGCTTAATAAATGTCAAAAAAATGGCCACTTAAAATTGGTATCTTTAAATGTCAAGGTGAAAAATTGATACCAAGCATTGTTTCTATAACTTTTTTTATTAAAAATGTAACACAGGGGCTCCTGGGTGGCTCAGTCAGTTAAGCAGCCAACTTCTGCTCAGGTCATGAACTCACGTTTCATGAGTTCAAGCCCCATGTTGGGCTCTGTGCTGACAGCTCAGAGCCTGGAGCCTGCTTCGGATTCTGTGTCTCCCTCTCTCTCTGCTCTGCTCTGTCTCTCTCTGTCTCTCAAAAATAAATAAAGATTTAAAAAAAGATTTAAAATATGTAACATGTATTGGGGTGTATTCGGATTCTGTGTCTCCCACTCTCTGCCCCTTCCCTGCTCATGCTCTGTCTCTCTTGCTCTTGAAAATAAATTTAAAAGTACATTAAAAAAATTAAAAATGTAACGTGTTTTTTGAAGATAGATTATTAAAAAAATATATTTGTAACCCTAATACTGCTGCTATGATATTTTGTCATATGAGGTGTTTTTTTCCCCGATACAGGCCACAAAGATTGGCCATTTTTCACTCCAAAATTTCAGATTTGATCAATGTTTCTTTAGCTTATTTCTTTAAATATATTAAAAATCTTTCCCATGTCATTACGTATTACCCTACCATAGACATTTAAAAATGAACTTATGTATGAAAAAATTTAAACATACAAAAAAGGAGAGGAAGTAATATTATGAGCCCGACTGTAACCCAGACCCAAGTTCAGCAATATAAATGTTTTGCCATTCTTGGTTCAAGGAGTTCCCCATATTTATATATTTTTACGACATTACTATGGACTGAATATATCTCCCTCCTCCAATTTATATATCTGAAGTCCTAACCCCCTAGGGTGAAGGTATTAGGAGGTTACATGATGTCATGAGGTTAGAGCCCTCAGAATTAATGCCCTGATAACAAGAGGAAGACACACTGGAGCCTGTCTCTCCTCAGCATGAGGACTCAGCGAGAAGGCAGCCATATGCAAGCCAGGAGGAAGTGAGCTCTCTCCAGAATTTGACCATGCTGGGTCCCTGATCTTAGATATGTATCCTCCAGTTAATGTGAAAATAAACAATATTAGAATTAAATTTTTGTTCCTGTCGATATTTGTTTCTTCCTCTGATCAGTTCTTAAAAGTAGAACTGTTAGATCAAAGGTCCTATAAAATTGTGCTTTTGCTCTTTATTGCCAATAGTCCTCCAAAATTATTTTGACTATCTATGACCTATTTATAATTTAATATTTTTGCCAAGCTGAGAAAAATGCATTTCATCATTACCTTAATTTACGTTTCATTACTTGCATTTTTTATGTTTAATAAATATATTTTTTCTTTGAGAATTCCATATCAGTATCTATTGACCATTTCTTTACTGACATATTTGTCCTTTGCTTACTGATTTATGACTTATTTATATGCCAAATATATTAACATTTTATAGTATAAATTGAAAATATTTTTATCCATTTTTGATTTGTCACTAATTTTTTCCTCTGATAACTGAATTATTATATGGTTATATGTATCAAAATGTTCCTTTATGGTTTCTATCTGATTTCATGAAAGCAAATTTTCTCCATTCAAATATATTATATGTATTTATATTTTACTACTTTTTCTCAAATATTCTTACCTTTTTTCTTTTATATGTATATCTCTATTTCACTTGGAAATTATTTTTGTGTGACAAATTAGAGATATAATGTTATTATTTGCTAATTGTCCCAATGCCATTTGCCAAGGCATTCATTATTTATCCTTACCACATATTAAATATTAATATGTTGGGACAGACTGTTAGATATTGTGTTTGTATCACTGATCTTTCTCAGATGTTCTTTTGCCAGTACTATGTCATATTATTATCACTGTTATTATCATTGTGGTGATGATTGTGATTTTATGTTATAATATCTGGCTAAGCATTTTCTCATACATTAGGCCTTTTAAGATTTTCTTGTGCTATCTTCTTGTATTTAGAGTTCAGATAACTTTTAGTGTTATTTTCTTTTTCTTAATTTTTTTATTTTAAAAAATGTTTTTAACATTTAGTCATTTTTGAAAGGCAGACAGAGACAGAAAGTGAATGGGGGAGGGGCAGAGAGAGAGGGAAACACAGAAACAGAGGCAGGCTCCAGGCTCTGAGGTGTCAGCACAGAGCCCGACGCAGGGCTTGAACTCACGGACTGCAAGATCATGACCTAAGCCGAAGTTGGCTGCCCAACCAACTGAGACACCCAGGCGCCCCGACTTTTAGTATTATTTTCAATAATATCATCTCAGTTCTTTTCTTAAAGTTTTGCATTACTTGGAGGAATATCTTGTCTCCTTCGTCTCTCTACCTCGTCTCTATATGATATATTCAAGTTCAGGTGGCCCATTTTTGTGAAGAAGGTAAAACTATTTCTAGTCATTCCCTGCTATTCATGCTTCTGTCCCTCTCTGTCATCCCAGATGCTTCATGGTTTTGCCTACCTGAGATATGACCTCTCAGAAGTCATACCTAACAACATGTTGACTTCTTAGTATGTTAATATACTAATCAGATAATTAAGGGATTAGATATCATCTCAATAACTTACTTGCATTTATGAAATGGGCTTCTTTTAGAGGCATAATAATTTAACCCAGTTTGCTTTAAATTTCAGTTATTTATATACTGCTTCCATATTTTTTGCCACTTCTATTAATTGCCTAATAGATTTTTAATTAACTCACTTTTAAAAAATGTAAATGCCTAATTTAGCTTTGTCCTAAGGAATATGCATCATAAAAAGGGTTTGGTTTATTAATACATTTAAAAAAATATACATTAAAACAAATACCTAACTGTTGAAACTAAAAGTGTCCTTCTAGTATAGAAAGCCATCTCTTATTTCATATGACAAGCATGGGTCAATGTAGGAATATTGTCTTAATTCATAGATTCATACCAGCGATCCCAAAACTTATCTGCACTTTTAATTACTTGGCAATCTTTAAAAATCCCCATCCTCCAAACTACTCACAAGACCAATAAAATCAAGTATATGAGAGTAGGACAGAGGCATCCATATTTTTGAAACTCCCAAGTTGATTTCAATGTGTAGCCAATGTTGGAAAGCACTATTTTATACTGTTTAAACCATATTCCTCTGTGGCTGTCTATTGTGACTGTGTTGGGAATCTTCTCATACAAAGTGTTTAGTGCAGAAGAAAAAAAGGACAGCAGTCAAAGCATTCAAGATGTCTGGCTTTCTGACCTTAAGTTAGTTTCTCTGATCCTTAGTTTCTTCACACATACAAAAAAAAAAAAATCATAATAACATGCTTTGCCTTCAAGTAGTATTTCTTGAAAATTGTTTGAGCTCTACATACATCAGATTGACCTGAAGACGTTTATTAAGATACAGAGTACACATTGTCCCTCTTCCCCCTCTTCATCTACTGACACTAATCTCTGGGGGAGGGGGTCAGGGATCTGCATATAAATACCTACACATGCCCCAAGTGATGTTTATCCACAGTAAATTTTGTTATTGTGAGTCTTAAGGAGTTGAAGTATATGAAGTATGTGAAAGAATATCACAACCTGACATATACCCCATTGAAATGGAGTGTGATTAAAAAGTCTGAAATAAAATGCTATATTGCTTATATCTTTTCTTGCCTCCATCCATTTTCCCATACCTTCTCTGATGTTGATATTTTATTTTGTATTGAAATGCACAATCTATTACTTGGGCGAAGAAGGGCTAGAGGGAATATTGCTTAATTTGCTGGCTAGCAGTATTTATCCTTCTTGGTAGTTAAACACAAATAAACCTCTCGCTGGGAAGTCTTTTCAGAAACGGGTTCTTGTTCCTAACCCCCTACCATTTTGCAAGCGAATGGAGAGTGGATCTATTGTAAAGATAAAGCTCTCTTCTAATTAGGGCATCAGAAATATGAATTAGAAGTCTGCCTGTCTTACAAGGAAACCAAGGTCTGAATGAGAAGCCCTTGCTAGATTTCACACACTTAGGTGCAAATCCAAAAGAATTTGCTTTTGTCCTAAACTTTATTAATCATTTTGTCACTGATGAAACTATGCTAGCGATTAATCACACACATAATCTACAACAGCTCTTCTGTTGGACTCCTAGTCCTGGTATAAATGATCATGTCAAGGATTAATCCATTTTATTTGCCTTAATCCTCCATTTTCATTGTCTTTCTCTTTCCCCCAACTGCACCCTGTTTACTCAGCTTTTGTGCAGAAGGGTTCCAATTGTCTGTTTGACAATTGGAATCTGAATGATTAATAACAGTCACAGAAACTTGACCAAGGGTTCAACAAACCATGAATAAATACATTGAGCCCAAGGTCAGCACTGGTTACATTTGTGCCCCATCCTCAAAAAGAAAAAGGGGTGGAGTGGGGGGTAAGGGAGAAAAGCAGTTTCTTTGGGCATATAAGGCCTTCTCACTGGGGATAGTCTGGGTAGAGCACGTCTGGCTATTTCCTCCCAAATAGATGCCTTCTGTTATTAGAGTTGCTGTGTAGGCCCCCAGCCTGGTGGAACGGCCCACTTCAGCAATTTCAAATCACAGTTAAATGCTGATGCCTCCAGGGCTTTGACTACTGCAAACAAAGTGAGCTGGCAAGTTGCAGAAGCTTCCCTAAAGTGTGATATAGGATCGTAAATTTCCCGCATGATGGCTATTAAGCGGCATAAGTTGTAGTCAGAACATCTTCGAATCAACACTCCTCCGGGCCTTCCCGTCAGGGCTGAGAAGGCAACCAGCCCAAATTGACGAGTAGCAGCGTTCGGTATTGATTAATTAGGGGCCAGCCAATGATGGTTTTGAAATTTCCATACATTTCTGATGGAGGATTGTGTCTAATGTGAACAATAAACTCTTACATTTCGGGAGGAATATTTTAAACAGAGGGACCGGTGCAAAGCCACACGCTAGCAAATGCTCAATAAATATCAATTAATGATGAGGGCCTCAGAGGGCAGCTCCGGTAAGTGGAAAAATGAAACTTGGCCACTGTATTGGAAAATCAGATACCAATGAGCATAAAATAAACATGTGGCACAATTTAAAAAAAAGAGAGTCATTATGTGAAGTGTAGTATGATTTTGCTCCACTAGGAAATCCGTTTTGGCCCAACACAAGTGAATAAAATAAAATACTGGCTCTTTCAACTAACATATCTGTTAAGACTTGGCTTTGTGGCAAATACCAGGAGCCCATAGTAAAGAAGATGTACGTGTTGTCTGCCCTAAATGAACCCATATGTGACAAGACAGACACTCAAACGGCAATAATCAACTCCTCCAGCTCATTAAAAAGAGATCATAAGTATTAGATCTACTTTCACTGAGGAAAGAAGGGCAGAGAAGAAGTGGAGAAAGTGAAAAGAAGTGGCAAGTAAGTCTTCTGAGGCCTGCCCTTTTTTGCTTGTCAGTGAGTATTAAAAAAAAAAGCATCTTATACATCCTAGAAAGTAAGCATTTGCTTATCATGTGACAGACACAGTGGTATTTTGAGCTTAATAGTTGAGAAGTTGACAAAATGAAATAAAACAGTATATTTTGTGATCAAAATAGGCTCAGGCAGAATTTTAATAAGATAAAAATTAAAGATAAAATGAATAAAGTATTCAAGGCAAAAACTACCTTTACTTTAAATTCATTGAATTACAAGCACATTTCTGAGACATTAATAATGACGACATGGTATTTTCTTATTTTGTTAGTTAGGATTTTCAACATCTACATTCAAGTTCATGGAAATACTTTCAGTGATAATTGCTAAACATGCCAAGTGCATTTATAAAAGCCAGCATATATGTTGATAGTAGCAAATGTCTATATTTGGTATGTTTTATATAAACATAGATTTTCAGTAATTATCACAGTTGCTGTTCATTTCACTGGGGGGAGACAGCACAAATGCAAGACCGATCATCTCACTTATAAGACAGAAAGTATGCTTTTTGGATCACAATCCAAGCTTTCCACATAAATTCGCAGTCACTTCTATTTCTTTAAACAAAAAATATATTAAAACACACACATGTATGCAAAGACCCATAAGTAGAGATACCTTAAAATAGTTTATCTCAGGAAGAGATACCATATATATGTATGTATGTATGTATGTATGTATATATATATATATATATATGCATATATATATAATTTAAAAGACTATTTCATTGAGTCAAATTACACAAATGCATTACTCAGGGATGAGGAGAGTGGGGAGAGTTCACTGTTTAGACACAGTATTGATCAATATCGTCACTTTAATTCTACCCTCTAGGGAAACAAAACAAAACAAAACAAAACAAAACAAAACAAAACACTGTATAGAAGGTAAGGACTTAAATCACTTTGGATCTGTATCCTGTAGTCAATAATTAAAAAATAATAATAAGGCTGCCAATTCCATAACAAATATAATGACACTGATAAGAGCAACAGCAATGATAGTGACTTTCATTAAACATAATTTTATGAGATGCTAACACATGATGTTCAAGTTAAACAGTTAACTCTATGAGATCCTAGGACCAGAATGGAAGCACATGCTCTAAAATGAGATACTTTTCTCAGTATGGCTCCCACAGATTATATCTATGTTCCCTATTTTATCTTCTTGGACTTTATCTTCATTTCCGTTTCCACTTCTTTCCAATAAATATCCCTTGCAAAATTGTGAAGGGCTCCCTGAATGACTATTTCCAATGACCCCTTACAGAATCCTTCTAAGAGTGCGGCAAGGAAAAAAATTATATATATATATATATATATATATATATATATATATATATATGGAGGAGAATAAGATGTTAAATAATTAGCAAGTTTCAAAAGATACTCTGATATTGATTTATTGATTGCTGAATTATATAATATCAGTCACTGCTATTATAGGATTTTGGAGGAGAGGAAGTGTCATGAGATAACCAAAGTAAAGGAAATATGGGGGTGTTTGTGGCCCAGCTACTGATGACCTGAAAGTCAGACTAAGCCTAGGTTGAAGAGTAAGGATTAGAGGACACTGAAGATGTATGGCACTGAAGATTGAAGTAGTGTTAAAACGTGCCCTGAGGCTTGAAAGTAAAGCTTTTCCCTCCATATCTCCTAATTTTGACACTTGTCTGTGGCTATACATCAAATAAAATTATGTATATCTGCCACAATCATCCCAACCTCAAATGCTATATAAAATGACAGTTTACTTGAAATGAGAATTACTGCACATGTCATAATGAAACAGTTGTCATTGTCCATCCCACATGTCTATATTAACTGTTCATAAATTCTCTGTGTTGTTTTGTGTGGTTAATTACTATATCAAAATGCATGATATGATAAGGACAAGTTTCTTAGCAAATCTGTGAATGGAATACATAAGTATGCAGCATCTGTCAAGTTTGACTTTCCAAAAGCTATGGGGTCTAAGCAAATGTTTTCAAGAATGAATCACAGGTTATATTTACCAAACAAGAAAAGTAAAATCTATGTAGACTTCTAGATGTTGAATGTCTCTTCATAACTCTATTAAATAACTTTCTTTCGGCATTGTTGTCTGGGTGCTTTCTTTTTTTATCATGAGAAAGACCATTTTTTCTGTTACTTGTAAGTCCAGAACATGGGGTAGAGCCAAGTCTTCAAGTAGCATATACAACTCACTTGAAATCCCCACTTTGGAAATTAGGAAGGGCTGACATAGGACAGAGGACAGCAAATAGGCTCCAGTTCTGCGGTGTGGGAGGAGGGGACAGCCAAGGCCCACCAGGTTGATACAGCTGTATATTCATTAGTTGACAGTTGGGAGAATTCGCCAGAACACAAAGTAGCATCAACATCTGAGTATCTTTTGTATGGATCTAATGGTCTGTTGAGCAGGCTGGCATTCAGCTTTTATATTGTTAACACCAAAGGCTTTCTAATATCATCTCAACGACTACCATGAGAATGTGTTAAAAGTCACCATTTTGAACAAGTGTTTGCTTTCCCAGCTCCATCCCAGGTATGTTTCACGAATTAAAGACATGTAGAGTAGGTTAGCGGTAGTTTTCAGACTATGTTCCTGTGAGTCCACAGAAGTCTCTTTGACCAGCATAAAGGAGTCTGGGGTGAGGAAGCAAGATGGATACCAGGAGACAGGCTTTCAGATATTCCACATCTTCATTAAATAGAGTAATTCTCCTTTTTGCTTTAAACATTCAGAGTCAATAGAAGATTTGGTTAAAACTAAAATGACGGGAGAGTGTCACCCTTTCACAAAAACAAAAAAAGAAAAACAACAAAGTAAAAAGAAAGACAAGAAACACATTTGTAATGGAGGATTTTCAGGGCAGTGAAACTACTCTGTAGGATTTTATAATGGTGGATAAATATTATATGCTTGTCCAAGTCCATACGATGTAAAAAACCAAGAGTGAACCCTAATATAAATTAAGAACTTTGGTTGATAATAATATGTAGGTTTATCGCTTGTAACAAATGCACCACTCTAGTGGGGGATGTTGATAATGGGGAAGGCTATGCATGTGTAGGAGCAGGGGATATAGGGAAAATCTCTGTATCTTCCCTGTAATTTCACTGTGAACCTAAAACTGCTCTACAACATAAAGTCTACTTTAAAAAAAAAAGAAAGAAAGAAATACATTAGTAAAACCATTGGTTTGATGTAAAGAAAGAGACAATCCTGGAGAGTGTTAATTCCTTACCTTAGGTCATAACTGATGAGATTCTTGAGATTGTGATTATAATATTTTTTCAAAACACAATCCCATTTTCCAAGATGGCAAAAGCAGAAATCTTCTTGTTTTGTGAAATGTTTCTAAACCTCACATAAAACATGCATATAGGAGCAGCACCTGGGTGACTTAGTCATTTGAGCATCTGACAGTTGATTTGGGCTCAGGCCATGATCTCACAGTTCATGAGTTCAAACCCTGTGTCGGGCTCTGCACTGACAGCGTAGAGACTGGTTGGGATTCTCTTTCTCCCTCTCTCTCTGCCCCTCCCCCACCTGCACATTCTCTCTCTCTCTCTCTCTCTCTCTCTCTCTCAAAATAAATAGATAAACTTTTAAAAAAATGCACACAGGAAATGAGTCTCCTCCTCTAGTACTTTTTCCATTGCACCTCATTGCTACTTGAACAGCCATGCCTTAAGGTTGAAAATGAAGTTTCAGGAGATTCCTATTAAACTCCAAGTATGTTGCATGATTGGAACAAAACATCAATCGTGTGGTGACATAAGCACTGGTAGGGCTGGGAAGGGGAGAAGAGAACAAAGTGTAAGCAAGGGTTGGGAGAATAGCAGTAGGAACAGCTAAGCCTACAGAGTGTAAATAGGTTCAAGAAAGAGTTCAGAGGTTGGGGAACACTGAAAGATCCTACAGAAATGGAGGGTGCACGTGTGTACACATACTTCAGGGCAGGAGTCCTGATGACATTCTTAATGCCAACAAATAAATAAATAGCAATTGCTTGGGACGAACCTTGCTATTAGAGGATTAAAAAAATATGGTTGTAGACTTTTAATTTTACAAGTATTTTCTGTTAAATCATAGTTGCATTTTTTAGTAGATACCTTTCATTATATTGAGAAAGGCCTTACACAAATATAGCACATATGAACAGGAACCCTTTCTAGAGTATGAACGGATTGTATATGAAAAAGCAGAATGATAAAAACTTTTTTTTTGTTTTTGTTTTTAAATTTGGGATTTTCTTTATTTGCCAAATAAGAGGCCCCGGTGCTAGCTATAACAAATCAACCACTGAGGACAAGTAATGGATAATTAGTTTTTGTATATATTTTAAAACTCTTAGATTTTATTTTTTCTTTTTAGATAGATTTTCATTAAATTATTATGCATTGATTTCATGGACCAATTTCTCAGGACCTGCTAGAGTTTAAAGCCAATACATTTTACTACTGGAAAATGACAACATCACATCTCATTTTATAAGGTGGCAATAGAAATAATATTTTTGTTGTGTGAAATACTTCTGAAACTCGCACAAAACGTGCACATAGGAAAGCAGACCATGTCTGTTCGCTGTTTCTGTGATTAAAGTTAGTATCATTCAATTTAATAAACATTTTTGAGAGGGCATATCACAATGCTTTGAGGTTTTAGCTCTGGGTATTTTAAGAAGAATGCACACACAAAAATATTAGGAACAAAAATGGACTCACATATCATGAATGCTTTAGAGGAGATGGTTGGGACTGACAGAAGGAGAGTCCCACACATCCCCTATCTAATGTAATGAGCAGCCCCAGGAGGAATGGCCTCAAACTGAGTTTTTAATAATGAGAACCATAGATTCTGGCAGATAGGGAGAAAGAGTCGGTCCTGGGCATGAAAATTCCCAAGAGCAAATTCAAATGACTTTATGATGAGTAAAGGCAGGGAAGGCAGGCAATTTAGCCTGACTATAATTGAAAGCCGAGGTCTGGTGGGGTGAGCGATATAAAGGAAGGGGAATATGGTAAAGTGTTCTGCATTCTTGGAACAAGGAAGATGTCCAAATAGTTAATTCTGTTTATTTTTTTATTATTTTTTTTTTTATTGAACACAATTGTTTCTTGAAACTAGCAGATTTTTTTCCACCTACAGAAGTGTGTGGGCGTGGTACAGGGGTATTGTATAATTAGGACCTGACAGAATGTGCTGGACTACCTTTTCTCCACACCACCCCCCCCTGCAAAACTATCCTCGCTTACTTAATTACTTGAAAAGTTACTTAGAAACCAACTCTCTATGACTGTGCTTATAGGAAATGTAACTCAGACCTAGTTCTGAGCAAAATGGATCATGCCACTCCCGTGGTCTGGTCTCTTCTTAGGAATTTTTAGAAAAACCTGAGCTCTTTAGCCAGGTTTTCAAGCTCCTACATCATCTGCTCCTGCTTATCTGCCCTGATAGTTTTCCATTTCTTTATCTGAATAACTTTTACTTATCATTGTAGATGTGGTTGAGAGGTTGACTCCTTTGGGAAGCCATTTATGATTGCCACTCACTCCTAACAGGGCTTTGTTTCTCCTCGGTATTCTCATAATAATTTGTAGATTATCATCCATGAATAGCTTTGAGTTTTTCACTCTTTTGAGGCTATCACCCTTATGTAATAATGATATTTTACCAAAGTAGAAAAATTACACTCTTACGCTTTTGGGATTAAGTTAGATCAAGCTATTTTTATACGGTTAAATATAATTTTAATTGTATGATTTTTCTCCATTCTACATTTAGAAAAGCAACCTGTGGAATGTTTTAGAAATATTATCTTTTAAATGTATGTAGTAAGTCCTTAGAGAATTGTCTCCCAAGCACTTGTAACTGGAGATAGCCCCTAAACATTTACTCCATCTATGTGATTATTTTAAGAACAGTTAGGTTAGTTCCCAGGGAAACCCCATCTAACTACAGTTGATCAGTTAAATGTAGGCACCCAACCTGGCCTGGAACTAGGAGTCCCTCTCTAGGAATTCTGTAACTGAAACAGGAAAAAGTGTGTCAGTCTGTTTTGAAGAGCCTAGAATGTGAGATGCAATTCTTGACAATCAGGTTTTCTTCCACAAGGACTAAGGGAACATAGAAAATCTTATTACAGAGTGAAAGAAAAGAAAGGCTTATGAGTACAGAGAAGACACAAAGTATGGAAAGAAAGTCCTAAATGTGTTTGAGTTTGTTATTTCAATAAGTCTTCAGGCCCAGTCATATTCTTATTCTTGGTTTTCATGAGTGACTTAAAGATCATTATAATAAATCTACACTTTTGCTTAAGTTAGTTTGAATCTGATCCCTCTCACTTGCTATAAATACTCAAATTATTACAATGTACAAGACAGGAACCACATTCTTTCTCAAATTATGCATTTCAATTATTTTTCTGATACATGACACATTTTCTTAAAATATTTCAATTGGGTAATTACAAACTTAATTCTGACAACTAATTAGTAGAAAAGCAGGGTCTGTGAAAAACAACCATTTCTACATTGCATGTGTAAAGAAGGAAATTATAGGCAAGTTCGAATTGTAGAGCATAGAATGAATGAAGTCCAAATCCTTAATTTTAATGTTCTTTTTGTTCTAAAAACTCATCTAAAATATTAGACCCCCAGTGGCAACTAACATTAAAAGCAAAAAAAAAATGTGCTCTAATTAAAGAAAAAAAAATGTATTTGGAAATTTTCGTTCCTAATTTGCATAGGATTTTTTCCATCATCTCTTCATCTTGTTTGGGTGATGATTAGAGATTTTTGTAAAGACTAATTCCAGTAATAATCATTTCTCTCTGCCTCTGGAGAGTACTTCCCTCCCCAATACACCTCACAAACATTTCTTGATTAAACCTTCCAACAATTCTTGGAAGGAAATTGGGTGATATTTTCCGTGACTGCATGGTCTCTGAGGAGGCTATCTATTGGGATAAACCAATTATGAGGACAGCAAGTGTATCTATCAGCAAAAGCATAGAATTCACAACATCCTGAAAGTCTTACTCTCTACTATTCAAATAGGAAGTCACTGCCAAATGAACATTTAGCTAAATCCCTAATGAAGCTCTGACTGCGATTGTAGGATGATAGCAACAAAGTCATACAAGTATACACAATATTTTTTTCATGTGTTTTTGTGGTTGTATGTTCAACCACTTTTAATTTTCTGAAGATACTGATTTATACAAACTTTGCTTTAGGTTGAATCCAGCTGCCAACCAACCATATATAAATTAAGCTCTGCATGTGTCTGTGTGCATGCACAAGAGAGAGAGACAGAAATGGAGACTGAGATGGAGGAAGAGGAAGAGGAGGAGGAAATATCAGAGCCATATTGTATTTATTTTTTGATTACTGTATATCAGTCTAGGCTAGGTGGTAATGGCAAACATTATTTTATTATCTAATAATGGTAATGCATTAGCGTTATATATTGTTCATTCATATTGCATTGTTGCTCAATATGATATTCCTTTATGTAGCTGGAGGTCATATACATAGAGATGAATTATAGAATTATATAAATTTGGCATTATGCATAATCAGTAAATAGTTATTTTATAAATAAATCTAAGTTTTTATCCATACATATATACATATAAAATGGTAACAAAAATAGCATCATTTTATGAATGAGAATACTGAGCCACATCTATTAGCTCATGTTATTATTCAAAATCTTATTTTGAACGATCTAAAACATTTCAGGCTTTGAGTTTGGATATGGTAACTACATATTAAGCAAAAAGAAAACAAATATACAAAAGTGAATGCATCTTCCATCTAGTAAGATCAGGTAAGGCGACTTACCCTGGACTTTTTCAGCTACATTAAAATATTGTTAGACACATCATCGTTCAAGTAGAGACTAAAACAGTCACTGAAGAGATAATATTTTCAGCTTTATTACAGATTTTTAGGGCTGGAGTAAGTAAAATAGAATTTAAGAATATTTGGAGGAAACCATATTCAAGAGTTAGGAAGACCACAACAGCTCTTCTCCAACCTACACTGAAGAGATGAGTTTGCTAGCAGTCAGAAGTGTTCCCTCTGAGTTACATGATTCTCCCTTTATTATATGTCCAGGCCTGCTGGCAACATACGAGGTTCTCCATATGCTTATTAGGTAGAAGGGCACATACTCAAACTCTGACAACTCTGGCCGAGTTGTCTGCTAACTCAGTGCTCAGAAGATGTTGGTTTGATCCCTGCTTTAGAAGTGGTGAGTACATTTCACTGTTGGGTAATCTGTTGCTTGTTTAAATGTTCACATTTGTTTATGTCACATGAAAACATTCACAGCTGATAGCAAAGCTCAGGATTCAAGTACATAAATTAAAGGTAAGCTGTAGATATAGAATACATAATAAGGTATTAACAAATGCAAGTCAAAGGATTTGGGCACTGTGTTGGCAGCAGTATGTTGGCAATCAGCCCTAGAGAGTGCTTGGTGTAGTGTTCTACCAAGGCCCAAGGTGGTTAAGAGTCTAGGAAAGTCACTTATTGCTAATATTTATCCACGCCAGATTAGATGATATTTTGTACACAAATCTCTGTAGCACCATCTAACCTCTTTTTTATTCATTGTTGCATTTATGAAGAGTTGAATGGATTGATTGATTTGTTCTTTTAGTTACATATGCAAGCACTATCTATTCAATACCTGCTATAATACATCAGACACTGTACCAAGTTTTGAGAAAAAAATTAATACAACATAATATTTATCCATAATATGTTCATGGTTTAGCAGATACCCCAAAGTGCAATAATATTGATGTGTGAAGGTTATTAAAGAGGTTCATCAAAAGGCTTAGATGTTAGGGGTTCAATGCGGGCCTCAACACATGTTGTGATTTAAGAATCTTACACCTCTCAGAGTAGTGATGAGTTTACAAACACACTGTTTTCTCATTGTGAAGAAACATATTCAAAGGCTTTGAGATTTAATAGGTAATTAGTAACAGTCTTTGGATATTAAAGAAACAAGAGTATGGAGTTGCATGGGCCATCTTGGACTGGTGTCTTTATCATTTTAGTCTCAGTTTCTGTACATTTAAAACAGAGATAATAATAATTGCCTGACTAGTGTTTCTTGAGAGTTATATATGAATGATTATCAAATGCTCATCTCGGTTCACAATACATAGTGGAAGCTCAATATGCTGTCACTATTATTATTTCCAACATTTGCTGCAGCTGAAGAAAAATCTTTAAAAAAAATTTGGGGCTCAATACCAAGGTTACAGAGAAGACTGGAATTCATTGTTCTCCCTTGACTCATAATCCAATTCAGAGGGTAGGACACACACATTCAAAAAATAATTAAAAAGGCAACATAGTATTTGTGTTCCACATTACTAGCTACATATGCTTGGGAAAGGAAAAGTTAAGCCAAATGGGGAAGGATGTAGTATTAGACACACAGAAAGGAAAGTGGTTAGTTCTGTTCAAGACTATCTCAAACCAGAGAAAAATCACAACTATTTAAAACACATAAAATCTTAGAATTAAATCTTTCACACAAAGACAAAAAACAAATCCTTTTTGAGGTAATTCTTGATGACTATTTAATGTTGGAATGAATAACTCTAAATGAAGATGTAATTGGTATTTTGACAAGACAGTAAAAATAAATTTTAGCATCATACTTCCTAATTTCAAACTATATTGAAAAGTTACAGTAATCAAAACACTTGATACTGGCATGAAGAGACACACAGGTTAACAAAACAAAATAGAGAGCCCAGAAATGAACTCATGTCTATGCAGTCAACTGATTCATGAAAAAGGAGTCAAGAATATACAGTAGACACAATGTCTTCAGGAAATGGTACTGGGAAAACCAGAAAGTCAAAAGCAAAAGAATTAACCTTGACTCCTATATTATATCATGCACAAAAATCTACTTAAAATGGACTAAAGAGTATATAAGACATGAAATGATGAAAATCCTAAAAGAAGACATAGGGAGTAGGTTCTTTGACATTGATCTTGGCAGTGATGTTTTTTGGATCTGACACCAAGAGCAAAGGAAAGTTGGGCTGTTTGTTAAAGGAAGAATGGTATTTTAGACATATGGAAAGGAAGGTGGTAAGTTTTGTTTATGGCTGTTTCCCTCCAAAGAAATCCATAACTTTTGAAATCTAGAAAAATCTACAACAGACTGAAAAACTTCTGTACAACAGAGAAAGTCATTAAGAAAATGTAAAGGCAGTCTATGGAATGGGAGAAATATTTGCAAATCATATATCTGATACGGGGTTAATATCCAAAATACATAAAGAACTCGCACAATTCAATAGGAAAAACAAACAAACAAACTAGCAATCAGTTTAAAAATGGGCAGAAGAACTGATTAGATATATTTCCAGAGAAGACAAACATCCAAAAAGAAAAATGTACCCAGTTAAAAGATACACACAGAGTTGCTCAACATCATTAATCATGAGACAAATGCAAATCAAAACTACAATGAGATATCACTTTATACTTGTTAGGATGGCTATCATCAAAAAGAAAGAAGTGTTGGTGAGTATTTGGAGAAAAAGGAACACTTGTACACTGTTGGTATGAATGTAAATTGGTGCAGCCACTATGGAAAACAAAGTGGAGATTCTTCAAAAATTAAAAATCAAACTACTATATGATCTAGCAATCCCAGTACTGGGTATAAAATGGTGAAACCAAGGTATTAAACAGATATCAGCACTCCCGTGTTCACTGTAACATTATTCACAATACTAAAGGTGTGGAAACAACCTAAGTGTTTGTCAAAGGGATGAATGGATAAAGAAAATGTGACATGTGTGCATGTGTGTATGTGTGTCTATGTCTATGTGTGTATACAAGAAAGTATTATTCAGCCACAAGAAGGAAGGAAATCCTGCTGTTTATGACAACATGGATGGACCTTGAGGGCATTATGCTAAATGACATAAGACAGACAGATATGGACAAATACTTCCTGGTATTACTTATGCGTAGAATCTAAAATAGAGTCAAATTAATAGACAGAGAAAGTAGGAACCTGACTTCCAAGGGCTGGAGGTGGGAGAAATAGGTAGAGGTTAATAAGGGGTACAAACTTTTGGCTATAAGATTAATAAAATCTGAGGATCTAATTTGTAAGGTCATAACTACAGTTGATAACATTGTGTTGTATAATTCAAATTTGATAAGAAAGTAGAGCTTAAATGGTTTCATATATGTAAACTGGATGGAAGGAATGCTTTCACAGTGTACACATATGTCAAATCATCAGGATGTACACTTTAAATATCTTATAATTTTTAAAAAGTATCTTAAAATTTTGTCAGTAATACCTCAATAAAGCTGAAATTATACACACACACACACACATACATATCTTCTGAGAAGTTTGTATTGGAGGTAGATACAGATGAAACAGTGTTCTCTGTCCAGAACCATTTCTCTTTCTTTTTTTGGAAGTGTGCTTTCAACCAATCCCCCGTGATTACCAAGGGGACAGTAGATCGATGCAATGTCCCTTTTCTGGGACTACATTTATGTGTCCTGGGATATGCAACTGATCCATCCTGGACCGGTAAATCCCTACGCCAGGATTTTATTTTGGAAATTAAGGAAAGTCAAGGAGGTACTCACTGTACACTTGTCAATTTGAACTGAAATGTATGCTGAACTTTAATGTTCAGAAAAGGTGGTGACTGGGTTTAAACACTAAGTATATTTTTACTAATCAGGCTGCTATTTTGCAATGATGAAGAAGTTGTGAATTTTAGCATTTATAATCCAATCACATCATTTGGGGATTGGTAATAAAGCATGGCTTATATGATGTATCCAATCAGAGATAAAGACAGGGAACATGATTGTCTTCTATAATTTTGTTATAAATCACAAAATGTATAATTTTCATGCAGATGTGTTATGAAAACTTAAGAGAGATGTATGTGCTAGGTTGGGGTTCACTCTGTTTTCTAGAAGACAACCTATAAGGTGTGAAACAATTTTCTGTGGTTGCTGCTCCAAGACTGGGAGACTTGACAATGGGAGGAAATAACCTTTAACACCAGAACCTGGAGTTTACAAAAGATTAGATGATTTCTAAGCCAGCAGTAATGTGTACAGTATTGTGTAGGCAATTTTAAATATACTTAGATGTGATATTTAGATGAGATCCAGGATACCTCTTTTGAGGAGCTTGACTTCCAGGAATTACATGTTAAGCTACTATCAGATTTTCTCTACTCAATTCCTTCTGGAAGGGTCTTCTATAGGAGTTCTTGCCATAGGCCAGATCCAGCAGTAAATGATTTACAGATATGATGGTGATGATGGTGGTAATGGTAAAGAAAAAAAGAAATAAAAATAAAAATGAGGGATAAGAGGAAGAGAAAAGGAGAGAAAGAAGAGAAGCAAGAATTGGAGAAGCCAATTAAACTAGATACCAGGCTTGTATTTCACATACTATTTGGATTCTCACAACTCTGTGAAGTAGTTATTAATAATGTTCAGAGAGATGAAGAGATAACCCAAGTTGTATTGGACTTTTGTTGTTTCTGATGCTCAGAATCAATTCCTCCACCCCCCTCCCACTTTTCTTTCCCAATAAGAACAATCTGATATTCCACTGGTGCACCATTCACATCCTCTCTTATTATAGGTATTTCAGTTGGAGCTCTAGGAAAGAGCATGTGACCCAGACTTATACTGTCAAATCAATGCATTGCATTCCCCTGGCTTCAGTTACTAGCTCAAAAATGCATCTATAAGGCTTAAGATATTTTTTTTTTTTTCCGAACTAGTGGGCTGAGGTGTTTGTTTGTTTGTTTTTTCCTACTGAGCTTGAACCTGGGAACATCTAGGACTGGGATTCCTAACCTCCATCAGGTCACCAAGTGAAGCCTAATAATGAAGTCAACAAGAAGGAGAAGAGAGGGGTGCTTGGGTGACTCAGCCAGTTAAGCATCTAACTTTGGTTCAGGTCATGATCTCGCAGTCTGAGGTAGAGCCCTGCATCGGGCTCTATGCTGATAGCTCAGAGCCTGGAGCCTCCTTCAGATTCTGTGTCTCCCTCTCTCTCTCTGCCCCTCCCCTGTTCATGCTCTGTTTCTCTCTCTCAAAAATAAATAAACATTAAAATAAACTTGAAAAAAAAACAAGAAGGAGAAGAGAGCTGGAATATAAATAGAGACTGGGTCTTGGTGACGCTGTTGAAATCTTGAAGCTAATCATGCCTGAAAACTGCATTACTTTGGCAATTTCTATTCTATGAGGAATAAATTTTTCTTCTCCCAATATTTCTTTGTGTGCGAGCCTGTGTGACTCTGTAACTGGCAACGGAAAAGATTCTGAATGTTACCTAAGATCAATTAAAGAGTTAGAGGCGGGGCGCCTGGGTGGCGCAGTCGGTTAAGCGTCCGACTTCAGCCAGGTCACGATCTCGCGGTCCGTGAGTTCGAGCCCCGCGTCAGGCTCTGGGCTGATGGCTCAGAGCCTGGAGCCTGTTTCCGATTCTGTGTCTCCCTCTCTCTCTGCCCCTCCCCCGTACATGCTCTGTCTCTCTCTGTCCCAAAAATAAATAAACGTTGAAAAAAAAAAAAAAAAAGAGTGGCAAAGAGGGTATTCAAACTAAGGTTCTCTGACTCCACCACTTATGCTTATAAAGAACATACTGTGCAACTCTCCAACTTAAAAGGAAAATTTGTAATGCAAAGTGTATGACTTAACAAGGAGACTTGTCCTATTTTTGATGTAGCATGGTACAGTACCAATTTCTTCTTCTGTTGAAAAACCAGGACAATAATATTACCTATCTCAGTAGGTAGTTGTAACTACTCAGAGATAATTCGTGCAAAATGCCTTAGATAATTACTAGCACATGGTAAATACTCAATTTATGTTATCAATTGCTATTATTCAAAATTCTTATAGAGTCAAGTGTGCCGAGGAACAACTGTAACTGTTTTTATAGTTTCTCTCTTTTAGATGATGAGGCATTTAGGGTACCATTTACCTGCATCTCCACTTTTACCAGTTCTAGTCAAATCAAATCAAAGAGGAAGAAAAGAAATGCTGAATACAAATGCTTTGTACCTTACACTTCTGTGTGAAAGTTCTCTCTGGACCATTCTGTTAAGGGAATTTCTTTCACCAAATCAGCCCACAACTTTGGTGTTTTGGCATCTATAGGGTCAAGAAAGCCACCAGAAGAAATTTCTTTGGGTGTTGACATAGTGACATGAGAACTGGATAACTTTTGCAACTCCAAGGATTTATTTGGATCATTATACACTGCATACAGATGCATCCTTCCCTTCTGGTGGTCATGCTAAATTTGTAGTTTTTGTTTGAAATTAAGGTACATAGAAAAGGAAAGTAGAAACTGAGTTGTTTCAGGGATAGAAGCAACAACAGATAAATGCAAAACCAGACCATCTGAAAAAAAGTCACAGTTATGCCAAGCACACAGCATAATCTGACTCTGGTTGTTCACAGGGTGAATCAAGGTGAAGAATATGAACTACAAGCTGCTAGTAACTCCCATTGGACAGGGACCGTGACATGTCAAAAGGTCCATGTAAATTCAAAACTCTAAACCCTAGAGGTGTATCAAGAAATACTCTGGTAATATTTTTCAAGTCTTCCCTTGAATATCACTGACATTCTGCCAGGGGAAAGTAGTACAAAAAAGCTCTACTTAATATCTCCCAAAAGCCACAGGTGCAAGCTGATTTCTAGAGCCAGCCTCTAGAGACAAGCAAACATTATATTACAACGGATGTCATTAGACATACAGAAGGTAGCATAAAATGCCTAATTTATTCACAAAGTGACATTTTATTTAGTGCAAATAGGCAATTTGGGCATTTACCGGAGGCACTTTCAGTAATAAAGGGGTGTTACTAAAATAGGTTGGAACACCTGACATTGTTGTCTTTATAACACAAGTTGCTGTTCTTGGGCTGTGGCAGAATTTAACCATAAAATAGAAGATGTCTAGTGTTCAATAACCTTCCTAATGAACATATGCTCCTCCCTAGTTCAACACTACAGGATACCTCCCCTAGCCATAAGCTTTGGGAGGTCAAGTCACTGTTAGACTTTTATTATTATGCATCAGTGTTTCCAGAGTAATTTTTGCCTAGGAGTGTTTTTTGGAGATCTGCATTAATTTACTACTACAGTCAAAGGTTAACTACTAGAGTGAATGCTGTGCTTAGTTGAACACAGGGTCACTGTGTACTTTTGCTGCTCTGACAATTTATATCTGTTTATGGTACCTGGCATTATGGCTTGATAGTGGGTCATCCTTCAACATTAGGTATTTTATATATTCCGCCAGCCTTCTAAACATTAAATAACTGCTATATAACTCTGAGTGTTTTTTTTTTCTCATCCCTTTATTCTTTTTAGGCCTAAGCTTATTACTGAATGTACATAAAGCATATTAGGAATCAAATGACATATGACAAGCAGCTGTCAAGGGCACAATTTAAGTAAATGTAACTGAATCTATCTCTTGTTAAAATTGTGAGGGAAGTTAAACCTGTTTTCTCTTCACTCTTGTTTCCAAACATGTACCTTGTTCCCAACCTAGTCCCAAGATCCAACCTAAACTTTAGGGTGGCTGCTTGAAAGGGAAGTGAGTCTCTATCCACTCCTTGCATTACTGGAGCCCAGCAGAGTTTCTGATACCCAAGAGATGCTCAGTACATGTTACTGAACTGAACTAAGGAACAACGTTATTGTTTACCCATTTCTGGTACCTTTTTACTTTAATAAATAAATCTTAAGGGTGTAGACATCTGCATATACTGAAAATCAATCTCTAATTGTGGATTTCAGATATTGATAAGGAGAGACATTTTGAGGTAGGAAATATTGGTGCATTCCTTTCAATACATCTTGGACCAAAGCCTGCTGGTAAAACTGGATCATAATGATAGCTAACATGAAAATAAGATAAAACTAAACCCTGACATCCCATGACTATGTAAACTACCCACGTGACATGCTTTCATGCTGAGAGAAATAACAAATCTTAAAAAAACAAAAACAAAAAAAAAAACAACAAAAAAAAAAACCCAAAACTTCAAATGGTTGTAAAAAATATAAGCTTCATCATTAGGAAGCTGAGAGAAAAATCCGCCAAGCATTTCATTATTATGACTTCTGGTGTGTTCCATTACAACTGTGGCGGATGGCTTTAGGGGCCACACATGGCTTTTCCATGTGAGCTTTTCAGGGCACACCACTGCCTCTAAAGAGAACACAATTATTGCTCCCATGCAGGTTTTCTGAACACCACCTATGAATGTGGAACACAACCATTCAAAGAAAGTTTGAGGCGCTTCTCCACCAGATTTGTGAGCCGCTTAGTATAATAGAGCCACCTGCCAAAGGTGAAGGCCTACTTTCCAATGAAAAGATAGTCTACAAATGATGGCTGCCCAGGAGCTGTGTTCGGCATGCAGCCGGAGCACAAACGGCCCGCCCAAGACACCGCCCCCTGTCATCTTCTTTCTCCTGAGTCAGCAGGGACCAGAATGCACAGGGATCCTGTATGTGCCAATTATCAAAGAGCACAGATTTGTCGATGCTACTTCCTACCGGCTCACAAAAAAGGAGCTCTCAACAAGAGGGACAGGGAAAGGTATATTTTGAAGCCCTTTTTCCTGGAGGACTTCAGAACACATCCCAGCACTGTGAATAAATTCTAAGGCGCTAAGGTACTAACAATAGCCTCTGTTGGGTAAACTTAGGACAGCAATCAGAAGAACAAAAAAATCCTAAATCCTACCTTCATCTATGATTAATATGAGTTACTGGCAGCTGATTGGCAATGACAAATCAAGACAAGTACCCAGGAGATGATATAACCCTGTATTACACACTCACTGACTTTCTTTTAATTTTCTGAAAGCAGTATGACATTGTATCATTTCACTCTGTTTTTGATGTTGATGGGATGTGCATGTTTTATATGCCTCATGTCTTCCTATGGAACCACCAATTTTATCAGTCAATTGGTAATGCATGAGTTATCACAAGTGGAATCTGGAAATAATTCCATCATTATCTTGAAACACTTGCATTTCAGGAAAAAAATGATATAACAGCAGTTATAATACTGAACTTAATATTCAAACAAATATAAAATGTGAAGGTGTCTTAGAACACACTGCTTCATTGAATCTTGCCTCTTCCCACCCTTCAGAAAAATCTGCTGAGAACACATTAGGAATCTCTAGGAACTCATTCTATTGTGATGTCAGTCAATGCTACAGTTAGACTATTATGTTGTAATTTTACTGGACACAAAATCAAACATGATTAAATACACTTTTGAGTTTTTGTAATGATGATTAGCATTATGATTGTGGCCAATCTGAATGGTATCCGCTAGAGTCATGCAGTGAGATATCTTAGCTATCCATGTCACTTACTCTTGGGTGAGCCTGTAGGTATTAGCCAGTACTCCTCCTCAACACATTTCAGCTGTTTTGAATTGCAGCAAAACCAAGACTCTTTAGGGCTCCTATTAAAATAAATGCTGCTAGAGATAGCAATTATTGGGGTCTATGTGTCTGTGTGTCTGTGTGCGTACATTCATTCCCCTACTGAGTTATAAAACCATAATTCTTTGCATTAATACTGAGTTTTTAGAACCTCAGTAATATATCCATTGCTAAGACAGCACACAATGGGAGTCTTATATGTGAGTAAAAAATGTTGAATAAAGATTAGCCTTGCTTTAAGCAGCATTACAAATATCTGATTCTGCATTTATTTTTCAATGGTTTATAGTTACTCTTTTATTCTGTACTCTGCATGAGACTTCTATTTGACCCTAGATTGCTCATTATTACAAGAAACACAACATAAAAGCCTACCTTTCTGGATTCTAATATCCACCAGTAAAACCCTGGAGTTTTATAGAAATAGATACAGGTATTGATTTCTCTCCATAAAGATCATAGGGAATTCATGACTTCTTGGGCACTTTTAATTAGCATAAAACATGCTTTGTTGAGTGAAATGCTGGGTCTCTGAATCTTTAAAGAGAAATTATTATAGCCATACTAGAAATATAATAATCCAGGGAGCCTAGGTGTAACTTTTTTCTCTTAAAAAAAATATGCTCCTGAACTCTTTATGCTGAAGTTAGGCTGCAAAATACTTTTCATTTTTTTCCCATGGTATTGCATTTAGTTTTTCTGTACATTTAAACCATGTCTACAATTGATTGAATGGTTCAAAGCAATACAATGTTATTATAAAGCTTTTGCAAGGCTGTGGTGATGTTTTGTTCTGCCCTTGTACATTACTTGTCAGTGTGGAAAATGTACCAGTATAAACACTGAGATCTTAGCAGAATAGAGAGGTTGTTTCCAAATGTGTGCCCAGCACAAAGAAAGATTTCACACTGAATTTGAAACTATAAGTCTCATTTTGATAAGAAGGCTCCCTATTTTATGGTAGCAAACACACCAATACAAGTCACTTGTCACTCTTGACCACTGGTTACTTTGAAATTCCGTATATATGTCAAGGAAGCATCATCTTTGAGAAGTGACTAAAAATTTTCCTCTGATACAATTAATTAAGGTAGACACACTTCCCTCAGATTTGTAACCTTAACTCTATTAGCAATTACTGCAGGCCTTAAGTGACAAGCAGTCTTAGTTGAACAGCACAGTGTTTTCCAAAGACTCAACTGGAAGATTAATTTTAGTTACTAATAACATTTGAGACACATTGCATGCAGAACATTCCCTTTTCTAGTCTTTCAAGGCTTCACATTACATCAAAGAGGAAAAAACTTTGTTTGGAGCCATATATCTTTAACATGTCTTTAATACTTCACACTGTCTCTGTTTAACAAAGAAAAGGCCTTAGGCTCAGAATTTTTAGCAGAGAACAGTATCTAACTAGAATTTAATAATGCCAGTTTGTTTTTGGTTTTTGATCAGGGGGAGATATACTTAAAGTTATCTTCTAGTCATAACAACTGATATATTTTAAGATAAAATGAAGTTTTCTAACATATTAAATTAAAAAATATATATAAACAGGTAAGAAAGTTTAAGAATATCTTGTAAATATTACAAAACAGGTAGCATGCTCTGATATGATACCTTTTTGGAGGTTGTATGTAGTGGAAACCAGATATGCTAAAGTCAAGAAAGTGGTACAATTATGCCTGCTACATGGAGAAAACATAGTGTAAACAGTGTCACATATTTAAAATTTTTTTTTTCAACGTTTATTTATTTTTGGGACAGAGAGAGACAGAGCATGAACGGGGGAGGGGCAGAGAGAGAGGGAGACACAGAATCGGAAACAGGCTCCAGGCTCTGAGCCATCAGCCCAGAGCCCGACGCGGGGCTCGAACTCCCGGACCGCGAGATCGTGACCTGGCTGAAGTCGGACGCTTAACCGACTGCGCCACCCAGGCGCCCCAAGTGTCACATATTTAAATGCCAAATGAATCAATTGTCTTCTCTGTATCATAAGGATGAATGTGGACAGAGGTTGATAACCTTTTGTGAGCTTGCAGAGAGACCAGCTGAAGCTGATCCAGAAGGCTTTATGGCATGTGGAAGTGAGAATAAGTTTTAGATATACAGGGGAAATCTGGTGCCATAGAGTAGTGCTCTGCAAATTTAATATGCATTTAATGTAAATCTCCTGGGGATCTTGTTAATATGCAGATTTCAATTTAGTAGGTCTGGGATGATGCCGGAGATTCTGCATTTCTAATAGGATCTGAGAAGAGGTCCCTGCTTCTGGTCTAGAGTAGCAAGGAACACAGAGTTTAACCCTGAATTCCTGGTAATTTTTATCGGAGAGCAGTTGAGAACATAAAAGAGTTTGTTTGTTTTTGGGTTTTTTTTGCTTTTGCTTCTGTTTTTGTTTTTGTTTTTGATACATGCATTGGAGATAGGCCAGCAAGAATGGGGTGAGTTTGTAACGACTACCTGGATTTTGTGGACTAGACCTCTATATTATAATTCAATGGAAGGGTATCACAACATTGTAATAGAAGGTTATATCCACCCCTAAAGAAACAGACTGCTTAGACAGGAGGCAGAGGAGGGGTAAATGTCATGAAGATATACATTCATATGGAAATCCCCAGACCTGAGGGCAGGAGCATATGGATTAGGACAAATGAAGAACACAGAAGTGCTATCTTTATGAGAGTACACTGGGACACACGGAGGAAATGTATGGTGTATTACCAGACACAGATTGTAAAATCAGTGCAGAGAAAAGACAGAGTAGTGATGGGGATTTCAACTCTCCAGACATCTGCTGGAAGTCTCATTTGGTTAACAGCAGAATGTCTAACAGGTCCTTGACTTGCTTTGCTAACAGCTTCATTTCCCAGAGGAGAAAATTTCCTGGGGGAACTGCCATCCTGTACTCATTTCTGGCCAACCAGGAAGAATTAGTTGGCATTTCAACAGTGCTAAGTAATTTCGGAGTGAGACATCATATCATTTCAGAGTTCATGATAGGTTGGGAGAGAAAAGATAGTCGTATATATTATAATTTATTCAATTGGATTCCAAACAATTTGGAGATACTTGACATGAGATCTTTGGAAGGAAAATTATACCAGCTCTTAAAACTTCAGTTTGGGCTGTGTAATACCAAATGATATAGAGGAGAATGAAAAGGAGGAGGTACCCAGAAATCATTGTGAATACCTAGGGAACACTTTAGTGGCGAAAGATAGACTTGTATAAGAAGTCATTGCTCATTACTGGAAATAGTCTCTTTGTAGAGGGAATTTAACACGCCAATGCGGTTGGATGACCTGAGCTTACCATCTCTGGTCTAGCTTCACTGAAATAGTTTTGTACCTCCATAGCACCATGCTCTCTCCAACCTCCAGAGTCTCCTGCATGCTGTTACCTCTTTTGAGAACACCCCTACTTGTTGAATGGTTAATTTCAACTCATCATTTGGTGTCAGCTTAAGAATAAGGGTTGGTGTTCCAAATAGCTTAGATTCCCCCAAATGGCCCACATTTCCACATGGAAATTTTATATGTCACATCTTCTCTAGCTATTTTATATGTCACATCTTTTTAAAATTTTATATGTCACATCTTCTCTAGCTATTGTTGGGTTCAGGGATTTTGTCTAATTTGTTCCCAGTGAATTCCTAGCATCTAATCAATGTCTGTCATATATAGGTACTCAATAAGTGTTTGTTTTATGAATGAATAAGATTAAGTATATATTACTCTAACCCCTGAAGATCAAGCCCTATATCTTATTAGCATTGGCATTCCTCTTGGGTTTTAACACTGTTTCTTATACATAGAATATTTTCATTATTATTTTTTTTTTGAGAGAGAGAGTGTGCATGAAAGAAGGGAAGTGTGCAAGGCAGAAGGAGAGAGAAAGAATCTTAAGCAGACTCCAAGGTCCATGTAGAGCCTAATTTAGGGCTTGATCCTACAACCCTGGGATCATGACCTGAGCTGAAATCAAGAGTCAGATGCTCAAGTGACTGAGCCACCCAGACTCCTCAGAATATTTTAATTTTTATTTGTTGAGTTGACTTATCCTATTCCTTCAGCTCCCTAATGCTTCCCCTTTTCCCCTTTTTAGTTATTCCCTTAAAAGGAAATAAAGATGATAGATGAACATATTAGTTTATTCCTTAACTCCTCCTCCTTTCATCACAAATATAAGGTTATTAAATAAAATATAAATAAGAAAAAGTAAAAAGACATAACCATGGCCCAAAGATGAACAATTTGAAGACTGGACATAAAACAAAAACTCAGTGTTAACTAAGACTGACTTCTCCCAAAGTCTCCTGGGTTTTGGGTCTCAGAAGAGAAGAGGTAAAGAGCATGTATATGTGAGATAGTGGGGGTTAAAATTTCCTCATACTTCATACAGACTGAACCCAGGTTCATTTTTAAAGACCACAGGCTGAAGCACCCCTTTTGTTCCTGGAAAATAAAATGTGATTGAGTGATGCCCACAGGTTAAAGGTTTATATAAGGCTAAATTAAAAGGATAACAACAGGCACAGTCTGTCGGTCTGTCTATCTGTCTCTCTCTCAGTCAAACCTGGGCAGGCTACACACCAGTTTGATGATTGGATTTGAATCCCACAGGATAGGAATCCTAAGCTACAACTATGAGAGTATAAGGACTTGGTTTGGGACCATGTGGTTCATGGAGTCTATCTGAGGGCTGAATGCTGTAAAGAGGTTTCCACTGAAGAGAAACTTAAAGCCAAAATTCTGAAACTTATTGGGAAATGTAGCAACATGCAGTACCACAAAATTGACAATGAGGTGATTCATTCACCTCATGTAAATGGAAATGACTGAACAGTCTACAAAAAGTGACTTCAAACTGAAAGTGTTTACGATCTTTCAAGATAATTGAAGAAATGACTCCCAAAATATGGAACAGAATTTTTTTTTAATTTAATGTGCAGAGGAAATAAAAACAGGTGGGAATTTAAAAAAAAAGTACCATCTGGGGGCACCTGGGTGGCGCAGTCGGTTAAGCGTCGACTTCAGCCAGGTCACGATCTCGCAGTCCGGGAGTTCGAGCCCCGCGTCTGGCTCTGGGCTGATGGCTCGGAGCCTGGAGCCTGTTTCCGATTCTGTGTCTCCCTCTCTCTCTGCCCCTCCCCCGTTCATGCTCTGTCTCTCTCTGTCCCAAAAATAAATAAACGTTGAAAAAAAATTAAAAAAAAAAGTACCATCTAGTGTTATTGAAATGAAAAAAAAACAGTCATTGGGGTGCCTGGGTGGCTCAGTCAAATACCCAACTCCTGACTTCTTCTCAGGTCATGATCGAGCCCTGCATCAGGCTCCATGCTGGGTCCTGCCTAAGATTCTCTCTCTCTCTCTCTCTCTCTCTCTCTGCCCCCACCCCATACTTGCACTTGCACCCATGCATGCCCATGAACGCCCTCCCCAACCTCGAAAAGAAAAGAAAAGAAAAGAAAAGAAAAGAAAAGAAAAGAAAAGAAAAGAAAAAACACAGTCATTGATTTCAATCAAGGAAAACACCTATCTAGTGGGGGAGCCGAAACAATAAACAGGTAATTATACAACTAGGTGGTAAATGCAGTTATGGAGATAAGTGAACAGCATGACCAAAGCCTTAACACAGCAGCCCTAATTTGCCTGATCCTTGGATGGAAAGGAGATCAGAAAAGCAGATGTGGTTGAACTGAGTCTTTAAGGAAGAAGAGAAAATAGCAGATAAAGATATTTTTTGCCAGAGATGGAATAAGCAAGGCCAGAAACGGTGTATAGAGGACCTAAAATCAGTTCAGTGCTATTGGAGCAAAAAGTTTAAGTGAGGAGGGTGACAAATAGTGCTGTGGAGACCAAATTATGAAAGACCTTTGATGCTATGTTTGAAAGCCCAGATTTTATCTTGTGGTAGACAGAGCAGTCATTGGAGGGTTTAAATGTAAGGTCTAACATGCTCTGATTTATTTTTGAGAGGGGTTGCTTTTAATGGCTGGGTGGAGGATAAATCAGAAGGGACCAGTAAAATCAGGGTCAGGGAAATTAGACAGAAGCCTGCTCTAATAGCCCCGTTTAGAAGTGATGATGAGAGGAACCTTTTCTTATTCACCTTTGCACTCCCAGCACTCAGCCCAGAGCCTGGCACAAAGTAGGTGCTTAAATCATGTCTGAATAAGTGATTTTGTTCAGCTTGAAATCAAATAATTTCCCAAAATAATAAAGATGAAGTCATCATTACTCATAGATCCATAGTCAGAAGCAGCGTGCCTATAGATGGATCAGCAGGAATCCTGACCAACGTAAACCCTTTGCATGGGTTTCAGAAAGATAGCTGGATGATATCTTGTTCTAAATGATTCATTTTAATCACATAGTCCTGGAGATAAACTGGCCATTGGCAAAGGCTTGCAATGATATTTGTCATGACAGGATCTGAGCTGTGTCCAGAATTTCTGTGTGATTAGACCAATCCCATGCCAAAGGATCAGAGGAGCATTCCAATCCTCATTATAACACTAGTGTGAGGAAATTAGTGGGAGGAAAACACATTTGATTTAGAGGGCAGTGAAAAAGCTTACAACAAGATAAATATGTATAGTGATATAAACACTCTGCATGTACAGCACATGTTCCTGCCTTTGGAATTACATGGGTTTCTTTACTGCACCTAACTGTTGGCATGCAGCAAATATAAAATATTAGCAATAAAAACCACATTCTGCATGTGCTTAATGTCTATCAATAAGGCTATGACTCTTAAATTCCCTTAAGCTTTTTTCCATTAGAAGCAGTAAATTAAATATATATATTCAAACAAATTAAATGCTGCTAACAGCTTTTCTAATTTGTAAACACTTGCATAAACATGAGCTTTATCAAATGCTTAACTAATCTGAAATGCCAACTTAAAAAGTGAAGTAATGAACAATAAGCATATTATCACCTTAGGATGTTATTCCATCTGGGTGCTTTTTACAAGAAATTTAAAGGTATGTTTTCCATATAAACTAGCTCAAGTTGTAAGAAATCAATCAGCTCTCAGGAATTAAGAATAGTTTGGAGTTGATCAAGGTTGGTTAGTTTTCCGAATAAAGTATTTAATGAAAAAGAAAATCGCATAGGCTTTTAATAAGCAAGTAGCTTTTAAGTCAATGAAAGCAAGGTCTAGATTTTATGCTTTTGAGTTTTCATTTATTGCAAAAACCATTTTGCTATAATTTGAGTAGCAAACAATTAATTTGCATGACTCTAACTATAATTTTTTAAACTTAGAGTTTATATCAGTCCTTGTTTTAAATCTATCAGCAAATACTCCATTTTAATATTCTTCTGTAATTATTGCTTTTCAAGAAACTCTTTGATGTCATGTATGATACATAAAAGGTGAGAGTTGCTGCTTTTGATAATCGATCCTTCATTTCCTATCATTGGACACATATCCAGCACTCAAAACACACTCAAATTAAGTACTAGGCAAGTGAATAACTACATAGATATGAGAGTTACCAGAAAAGGGAAACCCATCCTGTATAACTGTTTTTGTTAAATGGAAGTTGTAAATAATATTGCAGTGGCCAACATACCTACGAGAACCTTCAACTTTATTACCCAAGTCATGAGGAAATCCGCAAAATACTATTAAGCAAAGGATTATACAAGTTTAAAGCTCAAATGACCTTAGAAATATCTGCTCTAAATTCACCCATCTTACAGATTGTGAAACTGAGCTCCAGAGAATGGAATCAGGCTACCCAAAGATACAATGATTAATGATAGAGGTAGGCTTGAGACAGACTTCCTCCTTTGCTAAATCATCCATTGTTCTTTCCTAACGTACTGGGCACTACAATGCCCTACCATTCCTTGAACCATGGTTCTATCCTGAGATGCAGATAACCATCTTTCTGGGGCAGTCTTTTGGCATTTGTGCTCCTTCCTAATAGCAGTACAGCATAGACCAATCTCCCCAGCCCACTGACAAGAATGCTATGTAGGACATAATCAGAAGTCTCAATGAAATCGAGGTAGATTACATCTATTACTTCCCCTTTATCTCAAGGCCTGCCACTCTATCATAGAAGAAAATTAAGTTGGTTTGGCATGATTCACTCTTCACAAAACCTTGGTTGCTTCTCAGAACTCTGTTCCTCTCTAGGGGCTCAAAATATGATTTTCTGGGGGGGGGGAGGTAATTTATTTTAGTATCTTCTTGATTGTTACCACTAAGCTGCGCAATCTGTAATTAGCTGGGTGCCTCCTTTCCAAACACCTATTTTTTAAGGCAAGGCCTAAATGTAATCTTTTCTTTTGGAATTATCTTTGCCTTTTAAAAGTTCTAGCAATTAATAGGAGGATATTCTGCAACACTATTCATCAGTTTCTGAACATGTAGAATCCATGTCATCAGACCCTACTGATTTTATTTTTTTTTTTAATTTTTTTTTTCAACGTTTATTTTATTTTTGGGACAGAGAGAGACAGAGCATGAACGGGGGAGGGGCAGAGAGAGAGGGAGACACAGAATCGGAAACAGGCTCCAGGCTCTGAGCCATCAGCCCAGAGCCTGACGCGGGGCTCGAACTCCCGGACTGAGAGATCGTGACCTGGCTGAAGTCGGACGCTTAACCGACTGCGCCACCCAGGCGCCCCGTGAGACCCTACTGATTTTAAATATGCGATGAGTTGTAAAGTATCTTCAAATGTTGTCTGTCTTTATATCCTATGGCTTCTTCATTTTTCTTTCATTTTGACTTTCTTGGCAGCACTTTTCTGATTTTCTGCCTCAAAAAAAATTTTTTTTTTCTTAAAGACAGACATGAAAATCCAAAACAAAACAATGGAACCTCTGTGGTTTTTGTTTTAGTTTTTCTTTTTTTTTTCCTCATTTGTCTGTCATCAAATTTATCTCCCTTCCTGTTAGCACCTGATGTTTTGCTTGAGTCTGTTTGCTTTATAGAACTGAGGAATCCTCTAGCATCTCTTCTACTTTTTTTAAAAAAATTTATTCTTATGTGTGGAGAATCTCACCTCCCATTGCTGAAGAACGAACAGTCTCAGCACGCCCCTCTTTCTCCCAGGATACCATTTGCCTGACCATATGGCTCCACAGGCACAAAGAAGGAGCCAAGACCAATTCCTTCACTCATTCATTTACTCAGTGAGCCTAACAGAGCACTTACTGGCATGCACCAGGCTCTGCTGTAGGCACAGGGGATACGGCTGTGAAATGGACAAGGTTGCTTCTCTCATAGAGTTTATTTTCTACCGGAAAATATAGGCAAATCCAGTAATAAACAAATACTAGAATTACACTTAGTGTAATCCCCATGAAATAATTAAGACAGAGTAATAAGAGTGAATGGAGATGTGGTGTGTGATCAAATACATTTGGAGAGACTTCAAAGCTAAGAAGGAGCTAGCTATGTGAAGAAGGTACAAGAGCGTCTTAAGCAACAGAAACCAGCAGGCACAAAGCCTTGAGGAGGATAAGAACAGACAGTGTGGGTCTTTGGTTCAGAGTCCAAATCAAGGATGACCTTTGTCATTATAATAATGAGACACTTCTCATCCTTACAGCCATTTCAGAGTACCCTCATGGGGTTCCCTCTATTCTGACTACCCTCTCTTCTGGGTGACCCAGGTCTCAGGCAAATCCATCTGGAAATTCTTTTTGTGGTACCCAGTGAGAAGTGTTGGTTTACCTCTACTTGAAGCAAGAAATAACTGGTAGAATGAATAGTTTGGGAAATTTGGTGCTCCCTTCCACCTTTTATTTTTTCCTCTTTCTTGTAACCTCAGAAAAATCACTTCGCAAAATATAATTCCAAAATTTATTATCATCATCATCATCATCATCATCATCATCATTACTTTACTTTCAGTTAGCAGAGTATTTCTCAACCTCAGTTCTATTGATACTCTGAGTTGCAAATTTTTTTGGGGGGGGGGGCGGGTATCCAGCATCTTGCAGGATGGTTAGGGATGAGGGAGGGAGGGAGGGAGGGAGGAGGAAGGGAGGAAGAGAGCAAAGAGACAGCTGCTGATGTTTAGAACCTAGCCTGATACTTAGACCATGTTATTCTCTTAGACATAAAATTCTCACAGAATACCAACCTCAAAACAGGTTACTCTGAGAACAAGATAAAGTTAGACAAAACAAGGCCACTTCTTAATTTTGTCTAAGAACAGACAAAAACAAGTTCCCTTTATCATCTACAAAATACCAAATGCCTACTCTCTTGGCCAAAATGCATGACGGCTACTTCTTTACCAACTGCAGATTTATCCTTCTGCTAGTCTCTCCTCCTCTATATAATCATATGTGGAATTTAAGAAACAAAACAGATGAACATATGGGAGGGGGAAAAGAAGAAAAGAAAGAGAAAAATGAGACAAGGAAACAAACCATAAGAAACTCTTAATGATAGAGAATAAACTGAGGGTTGCTAGAATTAGGTGGGTGGGACATGAACTAGACAGGTGATGGGTATTAAGGAGGGCCCTTGTCCTGTTGAGCACTGGGTGTTATATGTAAGTGATGAATCACTGAATTCTATCCCTGAAATCAATATTGCACTATTGCATTTAACTAAAAAGAATTTAACTAAAAAATGAAAAGAAAAAAATCAAATTATACAAATTTAAAAAAAAGATTTATTGAGATACCCAATCTTAGAACTACCTCCACCTTCTGACAGCATCTAATCTAGAGCAAATACCTCCTTCTTAGGCCTTTCTTACATCACCCAACCAAGACCCAAATCCTACACAGGTCCAAAATAGAGCATTCCTATAAACAAATTTTTTAAGGCAAAAGAACATGAAACGATGAAGCATTTACGAATAATTTATATGGCAAAATTTTGAGTGTTCCTAGACACCCAAGCCTCTCTTAGGCTTTTCCGATACCTTAGGACACATCTTGCTAACAGATGCACAAAATAAGTCAAGGTAAACCACAGATGCTCACGGACACAGTTCAAAGCTATGGTGGCTTGATGTTTCGAGGCAAAGTGTAGCTCCTGGGGAAGGAGCATGACAGGGCCACTCACTGCTCAGGGTGCAAACTGTCTCTGAAACAGCTCACTGTAAAACAAACACTGAACGTTCTTTTTGCTTTTCACCTTTTTCTGTAAAAGTGAAAATCCTCTGGGGATTTCATTGGGCTAGCAAAACCAGGTACTGATGTGGGTCTTTTATAAAAGTGAAGTAGCATAACACAAACTTTCGAAAAGTGAGAGATACTTGCGATTGGTTCTTTTTTAACACCCTCTTACTAACGCAGCCATTTATCATGGTTGAACCTTTTGTGTAGCATTTAAAGGAATTTCATTACAGTTTACTTAGCAAAAACCACATGTTAAAAAAAAGGCCAACTTTTAGTTTTATTGTTTAATAAAATCTGTTTTGTATGGATTTTAAGCCCTCAAGGCACCCTAGAATTCCATAGTTGTTTTCTTATTTATACTCAGTGGAGAATCTCAAAAGCCAGGGAGGTTTCCAGAGACTGCTGTGAGAAGCTAGTCTTGTGTTTATTAATTTTTGTACACATGCCCATAGGCCTTGGGGCAATGAGTTCACTTAAACAAATAGAAATAATACATAAATAACCACATTGTCCCCTAATTCATCTTTATGATTAGTTCCCATGGAACAACAATGCAGTTTTGTAATTCTACATGTGTGCTGTTAGAAGAGTATGAAATTCCATTTACTATCTAGAGTGTTTATAATATTTAAGCACAGTGGTATAAAATAAATCGTATTTATTCACTTGGAGGGTGATTCTAATCATCCTCAGTCTTCCTTGTTTTTTTGTCTGTTCTTGTACCATTAAGATTATTTTGTTGTAAGCCAAGGAAATTGACCCTAGCTAAATTAAGGAAAAGAAGAATTCACTGGAAAGATATGGAAGCTCACTGAAGTAAATGAAGAATAAAGAATAAAGCAAGGAAACTAATAAACAACAGGGGGCAGTAGCTTCAGAGAATCTTTGTAAGAGAACTCAGGTTCTACCACTGAAACTAATATGCTCCAACTTTCTCAGTCTATGATCATTTTTCTTAGTATAAATTTGTAGAATAAAGCACAAATAGCTTTTCCTCGGTTACATGACAGCTCTTAGACTAGGGAGGACAGGACATCTTGATTAAAGTCCCCATGAGGCTGTATTCAGGGGAAGAGATTTAATTATTGTGGTAGGTAGAATAATGATCCTTCAAGATTCCCAAGCCCTAATCCCAGGAACCGTGAGTGTGTGAGGTTACACGGCAAAGCAAAACTAAAACTGTAAAATTAAGTTTGCTAATCACCGACCTTAAAATAGGGAGATTATCCTGAATTATCTCCATGGACCCAATGTAATCAGGAGGGTCCTTAAAAGTGGAAGGAGGCAGAGGAGACAATCAGTCAAGAGGAAGATGTGTCTATGAAAGAAAGATACAGAGAAGTGAAACACTGCTTTCTTTGAAGACGGAAGAAAGGGGCAGGAAGCCAGGAATAGGGGTGGCTCCTAGAAACTGGACAGGACAAGGAGACAGACTGGTCCCCTAAAGCCCCCAGAGAGGAATACAGCATTGCCAATACCTAGGTTTTAACTCACTGGGACTATTTGGATTTCTGACCTCCAGAAGTGAGAGATAATACATTTATACCATTTAAATCATAATTTGTTCAAGCATCAATAGTAGAGTATAAGAAAAAAAATCATTAAATTTTGTAATAAATGTTTGATGGTTGAAGTATCAAAATCAATTTAAATAAAAAATAAATTTAATTAATAAATTATCAGAATCAATATCATAACCAAAATCTCTATCTATATAGATATACAGATGATGATATATAAATATAGACAATATAGATATAGGTATATATATAGATAGATAGATATCTAGATGTAGATATAGATATAGACAATATAGATATAGGTATATATCTAGATATAGGTATATAGATATATAGATATACACACACACACACACATATATAATGGCACTTATTCCACCAAAACAAAATAAATAAAAACAAAATTTATGATTTTGTATTATGCTTTTTAGTTCACACTACTTTTCTACTCAGAAGCCATGAAGATGACACAAGAAAAGTACCACTGACTAGGATTAATGTAAAAAGTCAATCACAGTAGTGGAGAACCACCCATTATTCCCAAGACAATGACTTAATAGATACTATGTGAGTTATTTCACAAAATCCCTTAATTCTTCAGCTTCTCTCTGAATCAAACCATTCAAAATGTTGTTTTACATACAGTGAGCATAGGTGACACAAAAACTACCTTGTATGGAGACTTCTTTCTTCATTTTCTGTTGTTGAATTAAAACCATTCTGCAATCTACAATATTTCGCTGGTCGAGAACATGGAAAATAAAGACAGTCTAAGAAATTCTGTGTGTGATAGTTACTTTTACATGCTAACATGACTGAGCCATAAAGTGCTCATATATGTGGTGAAACATTACTTTGAGTGTTTCTGTTAGGTGTCTTTGAATGAGTTTAACATTTAAATCAGTAGACTGGGTAAAACAGATTGTCCTCCATAATGTGGGTGGGCCTCATTCAATCAGCTGAAGGTCCGACTAGAACAAGATAGACCTTCCCAAGAGTAAGAAGGAATTCCTCTCGCCCGACTGTCTTCAATCTGGAATATCAGTTTTATCCTCTCTTTGGACTTAAACTGAAACATCATCTCTTCCTGAGTCTCAAGCCTGCCAGCCTTCAGACTAGAACTAAAACAATTGGATCTCCTGGTTCTCAGGCCATCACACTTGGACTGGAGTTTGAAGTGCACCATCAGCTTCCCTGTCTCTCCAGCTTGCTGGCTGCAGATCCTGGGACTTAGCAGCCTCCATAATTATGGTGTAAGTCAATTCCTTATAATCGATTGCTCCCTCTTCTCCTCCCTCTCTTTCTTCTCCCATTCCTCTCTTGCTCGCCCTCCCCTCTCTCTCTGTCTCTGTCTCTCTCTCTCTTCTGTTTCTCTCAAGAACCCTGACCAAAAACACATTGTGTAAGAAAAATTTATCTTCTTTGATAATGAGAAATTCTAATACTATTAGACATATTTACTTAAAGAGAAAAAAGGATAAAAAGGATAAAAAGGAAAAAAAAAGATAATCCAGGGTTATACAAGTAACACATGTTCATTATAAAAACAAAACACACAAAAAACAAAAAAGTCTAAAAGTCACCCATCTTGCATATCAACTATACCTACTATTTACATATATATATTTGTGTATGCATTTACACTGCTTTATATCCTACCTTCATTGTTAATGATATATTTTGAGTATCCTTCATTTCAATAAATGTACTTGTACAACACTTCGATCACTACATGCCAATTTCCTATGGTTCAACATTTAAAATATTTCTAATCTTTTATATAATAGGCAACATGAAAAGAGACATCCCCAGGACACATCATGACAAGTACTTGGGGGTGGAATTTCTGGGTAAAAATATTGTTGAAAAATACCAAATCGTACTATTCTTCTGGAGCCATTACCACATCATCACTAAGTAATGTTGAAATGAGGTAATAATTTGTGGTACTGTCTTCTTAGAAGGCAAAAGAAGGTCACAAAGTGGGCAGTGTGTTCCATATTATTGCTATTTGTCTTGAGAAAAAAGTCAGGAGACATTTTAGGAAATGGAGGGAAAGATATAAAAACCACCTCCACTAACGCCAGCAACTGGTTGCAGGGTACAGTTGCCAGTCATTTAAAGGTGACCAGATTGTCTCCTGTTTGCTGCTGAGGAGACAGTCTGGGTGCATTTTGGCTTTTGCACCAGCCAATTCTGAATCACTCTTCCTGGCTCATGCTGCTTCTCTCTTTGTCCAGTCCCCTTCATACATCATACATCATGTGTTGGAACAAAATGCTAGCCAGTTTCTGGGAGGAAAGAGGCATTTAAAAATCAAATCACTAATTTTTCTGTTGCTTGTCATTAATTTTCAAGTGTTTAAAATGTCTCCACGAAAATATATCTTTTGAGTCAGTAAAGCATATTTAATGGATTAAGAATGTATGTGTGTTTTATATTTGTATACATATAAAAGATAGATGATAGATAGATAGATAGATAGATAGATAGATAGATAGATAGAGTTATCTTTATACAGGAGTGATTATTTTTCAGTCCTCCCTAACGGGGAAATCCAAAGACATTTAATCTATATTCTCTATTTTTCACATGAATAAATTTGCCAATCTCTAGCAAGTGCCAAATGCAAATTTATTATAATTTTAAATTGGCTCTATAATGGGCTCAGTGACAAAACATATGATTTAATATTCTTCATTATGGTATTGTTTATGTTCTATTGGAAAGTTCTTTTATTACTATTTAACCACATTAAATTTCCCTGAGGAGTCTGATTATCCATTAATGCTTTAAATAGATGTGTCACCCTGGACTGACTAAAGAACTGAGCTTAATCTTTGATAGCGGCCAGATGATGTCTTAGGAAGAGGAAAGGAGGAAATATCTGCTCTGTGTAATAAAGCACCCTAGAATGGAAGGTAAGGAGTGAGACATGCAGATACTAAGTTAAGATTTTGCCTTGACTTAACCAAAAAGTGTGTTATGATTTCAGGTAACAGGGTTAAATAATTCTTAAGATTTTCTTCTTCACTAGCCTTTGGGGAGATACTTACATACTTCAGTATTTTTATGTTCATCACAATAGTACTAGTCTATTCTAAAGGAGGACCTCTTTTCAAGTCATGTAAAACTTTGTTTTCATTGCTAAAGAAGCTAAGCTCCAGATACAAAATGCAGCAAAGTCATGAAGATTTATGTTGAACAATTATAGAGACACTGTATAAAGTCACCATAGAAGTTGGAGTGGGGATTTATTTAGATTTCAAGATATTTTATTTGGCAAATTTTAAAAAAATAAGAGCAAAGGAAACATCGTCTTTTAAAACATTAATTTCCAGAAAAAAACATTCAATAATTTTTTTCTAAGTAGAATACATTCCCTTTGCTTTATCCTCTTTATTTCATTATTTTCCCACACAATTTTATTTCATTTATTTCATTATTTTCCCACACAATGCATAGTATTTTTATCAATCTAGAAGGTGGGTCAGAAATCTAAGCCCTTGAAAATCCTGCCAATAAATGATTCCAGATTTCCTCCTCATTCTCCAGTTATATATAAGGAACAAAGAGCATTTATATAAACATCACAATTTCATTTAGGCATTCATTCAACAAATATTCACCAGGCACCTGGAAGGCATGGAACCTTCATGAGATAATAAATATATACCCTTTCTCTTAGGAGAAATTGAGGACACTGTAATAAGCTATCTCTTTATCCTTATTTCACACCTTTTCTCTATTATTCCCTGACTCTAGTCCCATGGGCCTTTCTAGTTCCTCCAGTCCACTGTCTTGCCATTGGCCCTTGGTATCTCTGTCCTTGTTGTGTGGGTTATTCTTACTACCCTCCTCAAATAGGTAACTCTTCACCAGACAAGTCCTTTCCCATATTTTCTTCAAGTAAGCTCTCCCTGAGTCTCAAGCTCAGATTCTTTTGTTATATGTTCCTTCTGCAAATTAAAATCACGTAAACATTAGAGTGATCATTTCTTTGACATCTCTGTTGTCTACCTCCCTCTCAACTCATAAGCTTCATGAAGAAAGGACCATCTTTCTTTCCTATTTTAACCAGGGGGTCATGTGTGTTGCCTAGAAAATGAACAACATGCCAAAAGGAATACTCACAGAAGAGTCAATGAATTAAAAATGTAAGCAATTGCTTGAATGTACAACATGACTGGGGAGACAAGGCTTAAACACACATACCAAAAGAAAAAGAAAAGAAAAGTAACAATCCAAGTGAATGTGACATGTATGATGAGTGACGTGAATAATACAGGCTAATATGATTTCAAAGATGGCAGGGTGCTGTGGGCCAAGAGCAGGAAAGAGATGGGGTTAGAGTCTTACAAGATGTGGCGGATTTGGATAAGTGGTAAAGAGAAAAGAATTCCGGATTCTTCCTAGTGTGTTACAAAACTCCACCCCATCATTTGGAAGAAAGCTTTGAAGAGAGACACAAGAAGCCAGAAGATCAGTTACGGAGGGGTAACAGTAGGATAGGCATGAGCAACGCGAGCTTGGACCAGGTTGCTAAGTGGTCCAAATGGAGGAGCCAGAGGAGTGATTGATTTGGGAGGTTTCACTGGCAGAAGCAGGAGGCAGCAGCACAGACTCACAGGGTGGATTTTATGACAGATTAGAGGGCAAACGAAAAGTCAAAGTCAAAGATAACTCCAAGATTTCACTTTAATATGATTGCTATATTTCATTAAATAATGGATTAAATCTGTCTATAAATAGCATATATTAAGTATTAACTATGAATCGCTATGCACAATTACGGAGGAGCGTTATTTTCTCTTGGCTTCACAGCAACATAGAGGAGACAGCATTTTTCCCTAGGGTGTTGAGGCATTTGCCGAGAGTCATACCATAAGTAAGGAAGAGAATCCACTTGTGCCCAGTTTCTCTGTCTCAAAAGCCCTAGACAGAGCTTCTGTAAACTGCCTCATTTTGCACTTCCTCTTTTAAAGGTCGGTTTACTGCGTGATGTGGCATTAACTTCAAATGAATCCAATGTTACCTTCATACTAGAAGAAATAATAATGGGGCATGTTTCAACTGGAACAAAATGGTGAAGCAGGTAAAGTTTGCTTTAGGCTTCATTTGTACAACTCTCTCCACTCTCACCCTCTACTGCCTCTGGCTCACTCTGATGGCTCCCTCAGGCACCTTGGGACTGGGTTCTGCACTAACTTAATTCAGACTAAAGTGTTAATGCTTGTTACTCAGCCTTCCCCCAAATCTGTATTTTAATGTTAAACAATACTTTCATCTAACAAGTTTCCATATCTGCAGACACTGGAATGTCCTCATCAAAAATAGATAAAAATACATGCTGCTTGGGTTAAGATGATGGTAGTGACCAGTGCCTTCAACCCCATCTACTGAAAAATATTTGGTGAGTCAAATGGGAAAATAATTCTAGTTTTCTGAGTAATCCATTCTAAAATCTATTTTGACCCATGGGGATAATTAACAGACTAGTTTTAGACACGGGTAAGTAGGGATAAATAGATGGGTGAATAGGAGAATTCCTTGACTCCTTTTAAAAATCAAACCATATAGACAACCACTTACTCCTCCCAGACATGAAGATAAAGTTATCTCTGGCTTGAATGAGTCCAAAGTATTGGTCCTCAGGCAGTTTAATCAAGAATTCATTAGGCACAAGTTATTTGCTTGGTCTCAGACCTATGGTAGCCTTGAATAGCCTCCTTGAATTTGGATGATCAAAGGACAAAATAGAGATTGATGACCCCTCCTTGGAAGCAGTTGGTTTAATCACAGTGTGGTCGTGTTTCCTGGTGCCACCTGGACTTGAAGTGGCCTACGCTGAGCACCAGTGAAAAATGGCCTTTTCATTTGGCTCAGGATTCCCTCCTGGTCCTTAATGCCTTCCATAATTAAGGAGTAACTACCAAGGCGTGGGGCATTTCTAGGGGATTAACGGCCAGCTGGGAGAGTTGATGGCCCAGAGCAGAGTGGGGACTCATTAACCTCAGCTGGTGATTAATTCCTTAGGAGCTGCCTGGGGGTGGGGAGGGGAGAGGGTGTTCTGGGGGGGGGTGTGGGTGGTGGTGTACAACTCATTTTGATTGTATTTCCCGGAAAAGCAAAAAGTTAACTTTTAAATAATCAGAGGCACAGTATATCTCCTTTGGCATTACAGAATTCTGTCTCTAGCATTTCAACTGAGCTGTACTGTCAGGTCCTCCCAGCTCGTGGAGTCTTTTTTCCATGGGTGCGAATGTTAGAGAGAGCAGAGATAAATGAGACAGGCTCTGAAGTGGCAACCGGGGTGAAAAGCCTGGAATATGCTAAATGATGAAGTTAAAAGGGTTATATTTCAGACCAACCAAGCCTCTCCCTTTCCGAATCACAGCCCTAATACAGGCAATTAGGGCAACACTAGTCTATTTAATCTTCTGTTATTCTTCTCTGCCCCCCACACTCCCTCCCTTTCTTCAGAATATTCACAAGAATGTAGAAGACGTTTGAAAATACCATGTGCTTCTGAGGGTGGTGGAAATAGGCCCTCTTTTATGTGGTGAGTGGGAGTAAATATTGGAACAACCAATTAGGAAAGCAATTGGATGCCAGTGATTGAAATTTGAAACCTGCATGTCCCATGATCCAGAATCTCACTCCTCCATATCATTCCTAGAAGAAACTTTGTATAAATGGATGAGGATCTAATGGACAAGCATGTGCTGGGCAAGAATACTCACTGCAACTCCATTTATAATAGTAAAAGACTGTGATCACCCCAAATATTCATCAGTGAGACAATGGCTAGATTATAGCATATTCAAATTACAGAAGGCCAGACAGTACTTAAAAGAATGAGGTAAAAACTATATATGTGAAAAGTGTCTTTTTAAAAAAAAATTTAATGCTTATTTATTTTTTGAGAGAGAGAGCATGAGTGGGGACAGGTAGAGAGCTAGGGAGACACAGAATCCAAAGAAGGTTCCAGGCTCTGAGTTGTCAGCACAGACATGCACAAGATCATGACCTGAGCTGAAGTCAGACGCTTAATCGACTGAGCCACCCAGGCCCCCCAAAATACACGTAAAGATTTCTTAACACATTTACTTAAGAATAGGAAAAAATATACACATGATAAAGATGTATATTCTATGATACAACTTATATGAAAATCACAACAAACAATACTGTATATTTTCTATGGATACATAGATTCATGTAAATGAGTAGAAAATGGTCTAGGGAAAATAAAACATACACACACACACACACACACACACACATCCTGGCATAAAAATATTAACTTTGGAAGAATGAAATTA
Source organism: Lynx rufus (assembly GCF_022079265.1). Lineage (NCBI taxonomy): Eukaryota > Metazoa > Chordata > Mammalia > Carnivora > Felidae > Lynx > Lynx rufus. Next base: position 182,672,875 of record NW_025814823.1, read on the forward strand.
CGGGATGTCAATCTTAAAGTGTTTTTTTTTTTTTTGTACCAGATGGTATTTTCATTTAGTCCTTGATTATTTAAAAATCAAATATTTTAAAAAAGCAATACAATTGTTATAAGTTGGAGCTAGATATGTTAAAAGTAAGAAGTCAGGTTTTGTAGGGCTTTTAAGTGTTTTGGTCATGGTATGGTAGGCAGAAGGTTAAGAGCCTACTTTTTGGAACTGACTTCACAGAAGAAATACAGGGAATAGAAAGAACATTCCCCACCAAGTCAGGAGTACCTGAAGCTGTTTGCTTGGAGATCAGGAAATAAAAACTCCTACATGCAAATACTGCCTGCAAATGATGTTAGGAAGCAATAACAACATCTTATTAACCCCCTAGCAGGAATTCATTTAATGAGAGGAGTTAATGCCTCCCTGAGTATCTGACAGTGGGAGGGAGAGACAGGGGATAATGCCCCAGGTGACTTAAAGGGAACTTTAAAGCTTAGGTTCTTGGAGGTGCAGATGATCATTATCAGCTGATACTTGTTCTGTAACGAGGTCTGTCTCTAGAAATTAGATATTCTTTTAAAATACAACTGGAGAGTGTTATGCTAAGTGAAATAAGCCATACAGAGAAGGATGAATTCCATATGTTTTCACTATTATGTGGATCCTGAGAAACTTAACAGAAGACCATGGGGGAGGGGAAGGAAAAAAAAAGAGAGGGAGGGAGCCAAACCATAAGAGACTCTTGAAAACTGAGAATGAACTGAGGGCTGATGGGGGGTGGGAGGGAGGGGAAAGTGGGTGATGGGCATTGAAGAGGGCACCTACTGGGATGAGTACTGGGTGTTGTATGGAAACCAATTTGAAAATAAACTTCATTTAAAAAAAGAAACAATTATTAAAAAATAAAAAGTCTATTCCAATTATGAGTACAAAAAATATAAAATAAAATAAAATACATCCAAGATGGTTGAGAACAGACACATAAGAACTCCAAAGTTCACAAAACTAAAATGAGCCTGTGTATAATGCCAGCTCTGCCATTTATTAGTTATATAACTTTGGGAAAATTACTTAAATTCTTTGAGCATCATTTTCTCATCTATAATATGAGGAAACAAATAATACTCAACTCATACATTGTCAGGATTAAGTAATTCATGTAAAAGAGTTCATAATAAGTACTCTAGAGAAGTTACTGTCATTATTATTATTATTATTATACTATAATTATTACAGCTAATTATCATTGAACAGGGGCTGAGAATCAGAACTGGCTTCAAATAATGACTATGCCACCAATGGACAAGGTGACCTATGTAAATTAAGTTACTCTCTGGGATTAAATTTCATTATTTGGTAAATCAGTTTAAAAATAAATTGAGATGATGTATGTCAAAATTAGAAAAATTTGTGTAAAAATAAGTTTTATTTCTTCTTCTTGTTTTTGTTCTTCTTGTTCTTTTGTTCTTCTCCTTCTCGTTCTTCTTGTTCTTCTTTATGCCTCCTCCCTCTCTTCTTACTTCACTCCAGTAAATATGGATTTAATTTATACCGTCTGGTGTTAGAGGTAGAGTGGTAGAGTATTATTTGTCAGTGACTACTCTTCCCATTTTGATGCCAAACTTGTTTTCTCATTCTATGTTCAACTCGCAATTTTCATTAGTGGCCAAGAAAAGAAGTTGTTTCCTTTAACTTTCCTCCCTAGCTAAGGTGTTAATTGCATTCATGGGTACTTTCTGGCAGGATATGATATTCTCCAGTTCCTATCAGAAGCATGGATCACATAAACAGTCATTATAATAAGATATGACCCCTAATATTGTTGCTCTAACTCCACTTTCATGCAGTAGTAAGACAGATACTCCAGATAATGAGAACACCCTTTGAAATACTTGTTAATATGTTTCCCATTGAACGCTGGCCATCGTTTTGCATTAAGAGCATTAGAATCAAATTCATAATTTGATTTATCGGATTTATTTACAATTTGATTTACAATGTGATTTATTTACAATAGATAGCCAGGGCATAGAAACAGTAGATAAATGGATAAAGAAAATGTGGTGTGTGTGTGTGTGTGTGTGTGTATACACACATATATATATATAATTTATATACAATTAAATAAATAGTAAATAAACAAATATTAAATAAATATTAATAAATTAAATAATTAAGGAAAAAGTAACTAAGTATTTATATTATATATGTGACATATGTAAAATGGAATATTACTGAGCCATAATAAATAATGGAATCTTGCCATTTGTGATAACATGGATAAATGTAGAAGGCATTATGCTAAATGAAATAAGTCAGACAGAGAAAGACAAATACTGGATGATCTCACTTAAATATGGAATCTAAAAACTAAACAGAAACAGAGAGAAGGTTTGTGGGTGCCAGAGGCAAGGAGTGGGAGATGAGAGAAACAGATGAAGGTGGTCAAATGTATAAACTTTCAGTTATAAGATTAATCAGTTTGGGAGATGTATAGCATAAGTGAGTATTGTTAACAATATTTGAAAGTTGTTAAGATAATAGATCTTAAAAGGTCTCATCACAGAGGGAAAAAAACTGTATGAGGAGACTAATTTGATTGTGGTGATCATTTCACAATATATACATATATCAAATCATTATGTTGTACAACTTAAACGAATATAATGTTATATGCTAATTATATCTCAGTAAAACTGAAAAACAAAACATATTAGATTCAAATGTACCCTTCCAAGCTTGGGCAATGCAGATGAGCTGAGGTGAGTCCATAAAGATGACCCAATTCATTCTACAAGTCCATCTTCCTGTCATGTACATCACATTTTGACACATCCTGCTCACCTTGGCTATCTCAGTCTCTTAGTGGCTTAAGACTATCAGTCTAGTCTGTCAACCCCATTTTGCTTGCTCTTAGCTGCTCTTTCTAGCTGAGTTTTATTTATTTATTTATTTTCTGGAAAAGGGAGATGAATCATACTAGTGGTCCTAATATAATTAGAGATAGCATACTCGACATAGCAATAAATAACAGCAAATTACATAATGAAAAATTCTCCCTTTCCCTGTTTTCTTTCAACATCAAAATGAACATTTCCATGTCTTGCTAGAATGTCTTTTACATCATCCAAGCATTGGCTAATCTCCCTTTTTTCACTAAGAAAGCCCCAGGCACAGACCTTTCTTCAGGTCAAAGCCAGAATTTAACAGACTTGTCTTGTTGTAGATGTCTTTACTTATTTTTGGTTACCATCTATTCATGGGAAGTTGCACTGGTTTAACTTTTGTGGTAAGGATATAATGATCACCTTTAGAATAGATTTAACACATTTTTAAAGTGAAGGAATTAAAAGAAAAATACATGAAGACAGTATGTAGATTAGTCAAGTTTGATCACTGTATCCCCATTTTTTTGGTGCCATAATGATTCTATTCATTTAAGGCACCTGAATTTATTGGCTTCCTTCTGCAGGATGGCAGTGCTTTCTTTCAGTAAGGTCCTTAATCACACTGCAGACTGTCAACAGTCACTTTTGTAACTCCAGGACCTTAGCTTAATGGCTAGGTCCTGGATGTTGTCAAATGCATGTTGACTAAGTGAATGACTAAAAACACAAATAAAAAGAAAACCATAGAACATAACAAGAATGGCAAGGTAATTTGCTGGTTGTTTCTGCCAAGCAGTTGACCTGCTTATGTCTGCCTATGTGTGTGGAAAGGTTAGGATGTGGGTTAGAGGGTGGGAGGAGTTAGGACCAGCTGTATGTATCTCTACCTGAGAAGTTACCTGATTTTGACCATATTCAAGAACAATGATCTCAGAGGAGGGTCCTTGGACTAGCACAATCTGAATCAACTTTTATGTGTTAGAAATGCAAACTGTTAGATCCACTGAAGTAGAAATTCTGGGAGCAGGGCCTCAAACCTTTTTCTTTTCTTTTTTCTTTTCTCTTTTCTTTTCTTTTCTTTTCTTTTCTTTTCTTTTCTTTTCTTTTCTTTTCTTTTCTTTTCTCTTTTCTCTTCTCTTCTCTCCTCTCCTCTCCTCTCCTCTCCTCTCCTCTCCTCTCCTCTCCTCTCCTCTCCTTTCCTTTCCTTTCCTTTCACGTGATTTGGATGCATGCTGAATTTTGAAGGCTTCTGCCACTTTGGCAATGACACATGGCCAAATCATCACATGGATGATCCCCAATGGAATTTGGGGACCATGGAGTTAAGTACTTCTAGTTAACAAACAGCATGTGGGTTTAAAAGAAGTTGAGAAACACTCTTATTTTGTAACTCCATGCATGTTATACCTGAATATAAAAATAACATAATATTATCATTTTCACTGTTTTAAATAAATGTCAAACTCCTTTTCTGAGGCACAGGAAAATAGGCTTGAGCCTTTCTGGATTTGAAGTTCTAGCTCATGGTTTCTAAATTAGCAAACCTAAACTACAAATCAAAGCAGCAAAACGTTAATTCCACCAAGTTAAAGAGACTGTATGTATGATTACGATTCTTTTTTTTTTTATTTTTTTTTTTATTTATTTTTATTTTTTTTTTAAATTTTTTTTTTCAACGTTTTTTATTTTATTTTTGGGACAGAGAGAGACAGAGCATGAACGGGGGAGGGGCAGAGAGAGAGGGAGACACAGAATCGGAAACAGGCTCCAGGCTCTGAGCCATCAGCCCAGAGCCTGACACGGGGCTCGAACTCACGGACCGCGAGATCGTGACCTGGCTGAAGTCAGACGCTTAACCGACTGCGCCACCCAGGCGCCCCTGTATGATTACGATTCTCATTGGACCTTTCCCTAGGTTTTTGTTTGCTTGCTTGGTTGTTTTTTGTTTTTATTTTTCTGTCTATAGGAATTACCTGAAATAACTTAGACTGGATGAACAAGTACTGCTTTTTAGATTATTCAGGGAAAGCTTGATGGAGTTTTCTCTTTCACCATCCTAGAAAAAGCACAGAAGGCAAAAATAAAGGAATAGGGTGCAGCTTGTGGGGATGGAGTCAGTGAAGAAGCCATTTCACGAGCCTTTATAAGCCTATTTAAAACATTTTCTTCAAAGGAGTTCCTGCAACAATTATTACAGCTCATTTGCCTGCAAATGTGCTCTCTGTTGTTAATCAGTCACTCATTAACCTCGGCAATATCAATGTGTTGTCACCATGCATTTCAAAGAGGTGGATGGAGATGGGCGGTCTTTAAGAGCTGTTTAAACTGAAAGAGCCCATTACATTATTTACTCTTCCAAGGTAAACTAACTCTCAAAGATTTTTATCTTGGGCGCTCATCACTCTCTCCTAGGTTTTCCTAGAGTGCCTTATTTAGGTTCATGCCCATGGTTTATTCTGATTGCCAAGGAAATGGTCTCAGGGAAGAAATAACACACTAGGAAAAATTGGTGGATTTAAGACAGAGATGAAATTGAGTCTACAGTCTACAGTTTGGAGGTCTTATAAAGCAATTGTTCTTGCTTTCCTCACCAAAAGAAAACTCAGGCCTTAAAGAAAGAAGCCACAAGAGGCCAAAAGGGGAGTGGGGGACGGGTCATTAATTATCCAGAGAATAGACTCTAATATCCTTAGATTGTAGTTTTTCTTCCAAAGCGGCCATTTAGAAATCCTTGTGGGTCCTATGCCTAGACCTAGGCTTAGGTCCTAGTCTGTTTTCCTCACAACCCTCCCTTCGGCCAGCGAATCACCCATACATCATTTCATTCTCTGCTGTCTGCCTTTCTATACAGTCTCATACAACGCATGAAGATTGTTAAGAGACAGTGGATAAATTACATGATGCTCATCAGAAAGTGGTAAACACCCTATATTTATAGGCAAAATTTTATATCACTGTAAATTTTTCTAAGGAGAAATCCATAGCTTTCATCAATTCATGATCATAGAAAAACAATCCCAAGTTTTAGTTTTAATGAATATATATAAACTGAAATTACATTTATTTTTATATACAGCATATTGAATCACAGAGAATGACAATTTTATAAGTCAAACACAGCTGAATACCATAAATTTCAGTTGGTTTAATCTAAAAAATAAATATTTTATTATATATTCACCAAATAAATAAGTATATATTAAGTAAGTTTTGTGTAACTTAAAGTAACATTTTAATATAACTTATACAAGTAGTATGTTTAATAGGCTAATACTTAAATATTAATGGATAAATATATGGTAAATATGTTTGTACATGGCTATGTTTTATATAAATATAAACTTATTAGAACTTTACAATAATATATACGCAGGTGTCTACAGGATAATGAAAAAAATTTGGTGGCATTATGTATCCTACCATTGGTCTCTAGGCTGATTGGATGAGAATTTTTTTATTTTCCCAAATCTGATTTTTAAAGGTCATTAGTGTACCAAATTAATAAATCTCCAAGTAATGAACAGGTCTCATCCTCCTAAGATGGTGGCTAGATTAGCTGCTAAACGCTTAAAGACCTTGTCTCCATACAGATCCCCCTGTTAAAAATTACAAGGCCACAGACTCGCCTCAGAAACCCCAGTAGCATACAGATCTGCTTAATAAAAGGGCATTATAGGACAAGGACAGACTGCCTGCACTTCCCCCCACCCCATCTTGCATATTCCCTTCTTCTGTTATGGCAATTTACATACATAAAGCTATCAAATTAGTTAATTAGGCTTTAAAACCGCTATTTAAATAAGGATGAAACTTTTTCTCCAATAAAACGATGCGACTAAATTATTGCTGTTGTCATAGATTGCCTAGCTGCTACTTTGCTAGAAAGCTTCAAAGTGTAACTTTGATGTGAAAGACTCTTAGTTAGGGAATATGCATATGAGAAATGATTTTGAAAAGGGAAGCTTTAACACAAAGTCTCAGAAAAATATAAAAATACAGTGAACCAGAACCCTATCTGTATTGGGTAGCCACTTAAGAAATTTAAAGAAGCACAATTTTCCCTTTAAATAAAAATTATAGTGATAAAAAAAGTTTTCCTTTATTTTTTGTTCTCAAATTTTCCGATCTGCATTTTTTCCGAATGTCGAGGTATACAAAATGTTTTGATTCTCCGTGGAAGCTGAGAGGGTGTGGATAAAAAAAAAGGGGGTGGTGGGTGGGAAAGGAGCTAAAGCAAACCTTGTGGAAGATAACGTGATCCTTCAGGGGGTCCGATTGGATTTACGGTGTTTGTTTCTGGTCGAGAATTGATCAATAGTCAAGAGAATTAAATGTTCTGAGTTAAGACATCAGAAGAAGAAAAATATTATTTTCGATGGATTCAACCCACTGTTCTCAATCCCCACATCTGACATAGGAAGCCAGGTCACAAAGTTCAGGTGTGGGAAGTGTCTAGGGGAAGGAGAGCAATGGATTTGGCAGAGCTAGCATGAAAATGTCGCCGCCGCTTTATCCCTGTGTGGGTGGAACAAAATGTCCATTTGCAGATCTAACGCTTTTTTTTTCCCCCTTAACTAAACACTATAGGATTAATGTGGTGACTTCAATTAATGATGAATGAATTGGTCTCTCTAAGATTAATTTTTTTTCTCTTCGATTCCTTTTTAAAGCAGAAGATAATTTCAAGCAAAAAGAATGAAAATTTGACTATTAACACAGTTCTCTTGCAGGAAGCCACTTCAACAAAGGTACTATCAGAAGAACATGTTTTTCTTTAAGTGTGTACTTTAGTCCTGATGAAGACTTACAATCTGTCATCAAGAGGCAGCCTCAGATTTCTCCTGTAAAGCAGTGTCTGATAAACACCTTCCACTGCCAACAGGAAGGCAGAGGTGATCATTAATAAACACAGTTTTTAAAAAGCTCAGGATAACTTCATAGGGTAAGACACTCTTAAATGAGAAAGCCTTTTGTGGGAACTGAGATGAAGACACCACATGGTTCCCACCAAATTAAAATGCTAATAGAGAGGGGGGCAGGCTGCTGTAGCTCCGATCAAGTTTGAGTTTTCTCTGGTTTTACTTTCTGTCAGTGTTATTCTATCATAATGTATCAGGGAAAGCATTGCACTCACATCAAATCAAATCGTTAATGGAAAGGGTGGCAGCCTAAAGTACTCTTGATCAACTGCTAATTTTGTTTTATTCTTCTTCCTTTTGCAGCTATTCTCTGAAATGAATAACTCTGCATTCAAAAGAGGTTTTTGAGAGAAGCTAGGCACTAAAACAGATTAAGAGGAACCAAAGACACAGAAAACCATTATGTTCACAGAATAAACAGTTTTAGCCATTTGATGTTATAATAAAGTATTCGGCTGTGACGTGCTGTTTCACCACTGAAAGGCCTTCTGTTAAATATGTATGCATCTCCATATTGGGCCACTGATACCAGCAGGACAGCCAGAGGTGACAGTCCCACTGTCAGTCTTGGATTTGTGATTCTGAGGAGCCGACAACTGTTATAAACGTCCCTCTATTCAAAATGGGGAGGAAGTGAATTTAGTATTGCTGAGAAGTGTCAGATTTACTGCTTTAAGGATCAAAGTAATGAATTTATCCAGAGGATCAGGGAAACAGCAAGAGAGGCAGATTCTGCCCCATCACTGGCCCTGCCTTTGATGGCCAGAGCTCTGGGTAACAAAGGTTCGTCAGCTTTTTTGCCATACCCAATCCTTGGGGATCTGTGCTAATACTGAAAACTCAGAGCCCTGGCTGCCCTATTGGAAAATGAGGCAGATGCATATCCAGCCGGGATGTGAGGCGGGCCATCAATTGCCATCCAAGTGTTCATTTAGTCTCTCAAATATAAAACTTTCCTTCAAACACAGTGTAAAGAAAAAAAATGAAACTAACCAAAACAAAAATGCTTCTTGATAAGCTGCTGACAAAGTGGATTTGACTGGTGTTTTATTTACTTTGGAGACTGGCTTTGCAGATCATAAGACATTTGCTACGTGACTATGTAATGTGCTGGCCATTTACCTTCAGAAAGAAGTTCAAGGAAATAAAGCAATGGAAAGGAAAAGAAGTGAAAACTATTGTAACACTCCTCTGCCTAACAACATAACCATAATAGGCCTACCCAAGACACCAGTAACAACTTAGAAATCACCAGACTCTACTGTTCTTGAGTTTCACGGATAAACAAAATTCCACACAGATGGTACAAAAATAAATCTAAAAATAATTCTGGCTCTCTCTCCATAATATGTGTCTTAAAAGAGTCTCTTTTGTGCCTCTATTTCTCTCTCCAATTAATAATCTGGCCTTAATTATTATAAACAATTCTTGCCATGAGAACTTGTTACTGAGCTGTGATTTCACTCTGCTGTGGTTCAAATGTTGATTTTACATCTTTACGATCTCCAAAATAATCATGGTATTTTCAGTTTCTTTGTTTGAACAAATAACTTTGGTCCCCAATTTTCAATAATATTTAATAAAAAAACATACCCATTTCAACCTAGTGATTGGATCTGATAAGCCAAAATACACAACAAATAAAACCAAATAACAACAATAAAACCCTTAAAGGTAAATTTAAATGTGTGTGTGTGTGTGTGTGTGTGTGTGTTTGTGTGTGTGTTTTCCTTCCCAAATAAGTGGAATGTATGGAAACTGGGAATGATAAAATACTGCCAGAGAAAATCTGTGATACCTGAAACCAAAATAATAACTATATTATTTGCAATTTGTGTATGGACATATAACATAGGCACAGAAGTAATATAGAATTTTAATGTGGATTATCTGATGGGAAAAGTAATGATGTTGTAAGTTATTAAGTGCAGAATTCACAATTACAGGTAATGCTATTACTAAGTGCTATGTAGTTCTGGGCAGAAAGATTTCCAGGGACAGTGAAATAGGTGACTTTTCAGGAAGAGATTCAGACCTCTGTCAATATTCAAGTCCATTCAACCCACCCAGCTCTGATCTCTCCTCCTCCCAGCAATCTGGCTCCTGGTGGGTTTGTTCTCCAGAATCTCATTGAAGCTTCAGACTTCTTCCCTAATGAAATGCTTGTCAGCTGCTACACAGGAGATGTCCCCTCAGAATCTTGATTAACCTTTGCAGTCAATGAGCCTCTGTGATTTTTTTTCCCTACACAGATGAGGTTCATGGTGAGTTTGTTTATTTCTGGAGTTTATTCCTGATCTGGTGTATGCATCTATCCATAGATTTATGTATCTATTTTTCTATCTAAGTTTTCCAATAAAGGATAGAAATGTCTGCCTGATTTTAAGTGTTCATGTATGAAATAACCCTAAACCACTTCTAGCTAAAGCCTTTTTTTTTTTTTTTCTGGATGGTGAGGAAAGCTGCTTTGAAATATAGGTTTTGATCAATTTTATATTATCCCTTTTTCAGGTCTCTAATGTCTATTTCAAGGGATGTTTTAACACTGTAAGTTTTACAGCAAACTCATAACTGATAATGAAGACTTTCCCAGTTCTCTTTCTCCTTTGACACCTGAATTCCAAACTGAGATTTAAATATATAGTAATTATGAATGATATCACAGACGAATATTAGATTACAGTACAGAGTATATAAAACATCACAAATTCCTTTGTTAATGCTAAATTCCCAACCAAGGGAAGCTCAAAAAGGCATCAGTAGATAGTAGCAATAGAGGTTCTTTTTTTTATGCTCAGTGGATTTCGCATAGGCTTTTTTTTAAAGGGAAAACCCAAAGAGAAGATGTCAGCATCAAATAAAATTGCTACTTTGTGTCCTATGGATTTAGATTATCTGGCACAGTGGCTATAGAAAATTTGAATATTTTCAAGGAAGAATATTCACTAGAGAATAACTTTTGATTGGTAAATAATACCAAACTTTAATCATTCTAGTGTTCCAATTTAAAAACAAGTTCAGAGATAACTCTATTCTGTTCACCATGGAAAAACAGTAATTTTAAATAAAAAAGCATACAGAAAACCTTTTATCTATAGTCTCAGATTGGCTAGGCAGTCTATGGAATGTGTAGCTGACTAAAATGTGTTCAAAAGGTGGCAGGAGATTTTTATATAAATCAACTGAAACTTTCAATATGCATCCATTTTGTCCAAAGCACTGATCTAGGCATTGTGAGGTTTTAGAGATGAATATAATAGAGTCCCTATTCTTAGGAAACAGGATATTTTGATGTTTTGAAAAAAAAAAAAACAGCTAATTTGGAAGCAGACTGCATATGCAGTGAAATTGTATCTTCAAATACAAGAGCTAGGTTCTCAATTCAACAAGGCAAATTAAGGTAAACATCGCTGATTGTCAAAATTATCCTTGAAACTTCTTTAAATCTGGAGGACCTGGGCTCGGGAAGCTCAAAAGCTAAGAATTAACTACAGTACTTTGGTTTCACTTTGCCCTGAGGCTTTCCTATCCCTGAGGATGGTGGAGGCCTGGGTCTACTTTGAAATGGAAAGGAGAAGGGAGAGGACAGGAAGAGATGGGGGTGAGGAGGAGGAGGGGGAATTTGATGTGGGGAAGGGAGGGGCTAAACAGATTTTTCTCTATTTCTCCCGTATTTCTCCCCCAAATGTGGTGTTTTAATTCTCGTAAGTAGGGGTGTTGAAGATCTCTCTTACGTCTTTGTGATGGTTCTAATGCTTGCTGAAAATGAAACTAAGTCTCAGCTTCAGGTGTTATCTTGGGAGATATGGACTACAAGTTGGCCATGTCCTTGCATTCATGATGAGAAACCCCCATGAGAAGGTAACTGCTGCTGGTAGTGGCTCCTTCTTAGTCTGAAAGGGAGAAACTTCAGGACTACAGCATATATTTCCAGAGGTTGGAAGATATTAATTGGTTCTACCTTTTGGGTCTTTGCTTCATACCCATCTCTGACTCCTATCCTCACCCTTCCAAGATTGTGGATTTATTACCGAATAAAGCTATTCTTTTGGAAGCAGTGGACAACCATATTTCATCACCACTACCATTTAACAGACCATACAATTTCTGAGGATATCATTAACCCAGGCTTCAATGCACAGAACATGCAGAGAAAGTGAAATAGCAAATGTATTTGTAAGACCTCTATTCCCCTACACAGTAATGGCTTAACACTTTGGCATTAATTCCATTTGTCAAGCTGTAAGATAAATACATGCACATCAGACACTTTCCCAGCATTTATTCAAAGGGCAGACAGTGAAGACCACTGTTTAAATGGGAAATGTGTCCATTTGTTTTTGAAAACAAAGCAGAGATTCACGATTTGCAAAGCATGTCAATCTTTTTAAAGAGATAGTGCTATTTTCAGAACAATATGACTGCTGGCTATGCTTAATCTCCCTGTAGGAATAATAATAGTATTAAGAGACTTTTGAAATCCTAAAGCAAAGTTAATACATCAGATTGTTGGGTAATCAAAAGTTAAAACTCTAAGTACCTAAAACCCCTACCAATAATATTTTTATTAGGATTTCCACGAACTTCTTTTAGGACTTTCATCTAAGGCAATTCCACAGTCTCTAACCTTGGGCAAACTGCATTAAGTTTTCCATCCAATGAAGCTTTTTGCATGCAATGATATTCACACATGGATATATTATCACATCTTGAAAGAGATTTCCAGATTTCTCCTTATGTCTCTTGCCTAAATTGGTCTCTATTTATATTGCAATGCCAGGTTGACTCTTATCTTTAAGATGATTATGAGTTCGTTTATTTTTTTTTCAGCTTTCTAATTGGTCTAAAGCATTAAGTTTGGATATATGGCTTCAATCAAATATTTTTCTACAGTTAAATGAGAATCACAAGAAATGGGTCAAAAAACAGAAACACCCAGAATGGATCAAAGAATATAGAATGTCTATGCCTAGACACCATTAGCCTGTGTATAGAAATATGTGATTTTTTTTTCTTGGAAGGAACACCTGTAACACTACTCAGATTGTCAGTTCCCTGCTGTAGGTAAATGGTCAAGAAAAACAAGTCCAATCCAGTTCTGTAGTCTCCTTCCCACTGCATTCCTTCTGACAGCAGCAAACAGTCATCTCACCAGTCTGCTGAAAGCTCTCCAGGTGACTTCTCATTTCACCCAGAAAAAATGCAAAGTTGCTATTTTGACTTTTAAGACCACCCCTACCTCATCCCTCTGGCCTCAGGGCCTTTATACTTTTTGTGCCTTCAGCCTGGAAAGTTTTTCCACTACTTTACCTCCTGGTTTCCTTTGTTCTCTCCTCCTACACCATCTTCTCAGGGAAGTTGTTCCTGACAACCCAAATCCAAAAACACAGCCCCCTTCACAACCACCACTTCTTTGCTTTCCCCTTCTCCATTCCCTAGAACTCTTTTACCCCTCAGACATACTATAACTAATTATTTACTGACTCAGCTAATTTCCCAGCTCTTAAAACAGTATATGGCATAGAATAGGCATTAAGCAAGTACTTGTTAAAGATCTTTTTTTCTTCATTTTTCTTTTTCCTTTCTTCCTTGTTTTCTTCTTCTCCTTCTCTTTTTCCTTCTCTCCCTCCCTCTACTCCTCCTCCTCCTCCTCCTCCTTCTCCTCCTCATTCTTCTTCTTTTTCATGATGTGTAACCTTGCATGGAAACAACTAAGGAAACTGAAACTTATAGAAGCTAAGTGTTTTTATTTTCCAGTTGTCATTCAAAATTGGTCTAAGTTGAAATGAGAATGGAGGTAATCATTATACTCTGGTAGGTAACTGTCCTATTACATCATCTCCTTAATAGAGTTTATCTGAAGCTGTAGAAAGGAAAACAAGAATGAGTTGAACAAATGGCATTCTATCTTTAAGTTGCTGTTTGATCAGTAATGAACACTATTAGGTATATCAGAAATCGAGCTACTAAATCTGGAATGACCAAGAATAAAGAAGTAGGTCTGAAAGGTACCAACTGAAATAAATAAGACTCTAACAGTTGTCCACTCAGACGACTTTCTGTATTTGGAGTTACTTTCAGCTTTATGTCTCCCCTGTTTTAAGGCTCATAAGGTCAAGGACGTTGTTTTGTTTATCTCTGATTCCCCAGCACTTAGAACAACGTGCTTGCCAGGTAGCACATATTCAGTAAACATGTTGGGTTAAGTTAAAGCATATATCGTGGCAACCAAGCACTGTACTGAGCAATATATCATCTCATTTTCCTCATGAAAATCCACCAGGAAGTTCCTACTGTTATCCCCATTTTATGAATGAGAAATTCACAAACTCAAAAACTCAAAAACCTTGAAAGGAGAGCTTTTAAGAACTTCCAAACTCACCTTTCCTACCCTCACCAATTTTATCTATTTGTCTAACACTGCAATCAGATAAGAAAATGTCCTAATTTATTACATACAACCTCAAAAGGATTGTTCATTTACTCATATTATCTCATGTGAAATGTAGGAGCAATTGTGTAGGTAAGAGATACAGGTGTCCTCTTACATGGATACACACTACAAAATAGTCTAATGATGAGATTTCTTACTTTGGTGCCCAGGGGTCAACAATCAACCTGCTTTTCTTTCCCTATTTAAATACTGGTAGTCGAAAAAGATTGCAACCTAAGCCAAATTGTTACACACCAAAACAACTAAAAAATATACTGCTGGAGCTAAAACAATCTAACATATTTAAAGCATTATACTGTCAACTCTAAATCAGTATTTATTTCTAGGGTTGCAATACAAAAATCAATATTGGAACAAACATCTAAATTGAAAGTTAGAGGCTCCTGAGTATATATACTAGATAAGAAATTATCATTTTAATCTATGCTATGTATGATTAAAAATCTCAATTGAAAACTTTCAAATTTATTATTATATATAGCACACATGAAATGCCACGGGCATAGACGTAACCTATCAGTACTATTATAACACCGCAAAGTAAATAGTGATAAGATGTATGAACGAACACATATAATTTTTAAAAATCCAACTATTAATATCTGAGTCCTGTCTTTGCTTCTGTAGATAGTATAAAACCATGTATTGTGTCACAGTAACATTAACAATATTATATCCTCCTCTCTAAATTCTAAAGTACTGTAATTTTTATGAAATTTATTACTTTACACCTTAAATTGGAGTATTTTCATGCATGTTTTAAGCAGTCTACTAAATTGTAACTGGATCATCATGGTCTCTCACATACCATGCATTATACAGAGCAGGTGCTTAATAAGTGTTTTTTTTTTTTGAGTAAAGAGAAGAATGCATACAAGAAATACCTAAAGTGAAAATAACACATATATAAAGTGATATACATAGTGACAAGAGTTGAAACACATAGTGACGAGACTCTTGGATGCTCGTCAACTTCACTGATAATCTGAAAGGTTTTCACTGGCTTCTGATTACAAATCAAATGAGGTCCAACTAGACAGCCAAAGCCTCCATGATCCCAGGGGAAGTATCTTGACTACATAACCAGGTGCCAATCTAAAGTAGCTAAACCATCCCAACACTTTTTCTGAAAACATGATTTTTAACCCTTAGCATCAGAGTAACATGGAGTGTTTGTTGGACAAAACGAAACAACACAAACAAACAAAAAGATTGTCGGGTCCTGTTCCAGACTTGTTGAATCAGAAGTGCTCTTGTGGGACAAAAGAACAACACCATCAACAACAAAACTGTATCTAAGGTAAATCTAGGCCCTCTAAGGTTGAGACTCACTATTATAGCCACTGTCATCAATGTTTCTATTAGGGCAACTTTCAGCAATCTAGGTAAAGCAAAAACAAAAATAGAAACACAAAAACAAAAACATTCCCTGTGGGGCTTCTCCTTGGCACAGAAGATTAGAAAGAGATGCCTCTTGGGGGTAGAACTAACATGCTGGTAGGTGTTGAGTTTAGACAGGAGTGCATATGAATCTAATCCCACTACCACCATTCTACTTGCTGCTTTTGTACAGTGCATAAATTATGTAACTGGATATGGTGACTCTGGATATGCTGTTAAGGACCAAAACATATGGTGCCCATCTTCCAAATGGGAGAACAAATCCCAAGACTCACTATGCAGCTTAAGCCCTCAACCTTAAAGAAGCCTTTCTTTTCTCCACCAGAATTCTGGAAAAATAAAACAAAGCAACAACAACAACAGAAAAAAAAAAAAACCAAAACAACCAAACAAACAAAAAAACAAAAACAAACAACAACAAAAGAAACAAAACAAAAACAACAAAAAAGTAGATTTCAGATGTGTAGAAGCATTTCTTGATGGAGAGGTTATTAAACACCACAGTAGGCAAGTAATAATGCCTAAATGTTGGGGATGGGATAAACAACCTCCTTACCAAAAGCTAGGCTGGGGAGTTTGGGACAGGATAATGTCTCAAATTCCCCTATAGCCACGGGGGTTCACAATTTTATTACCTAAGGATGCAAAAGCATTTTGGCCCATGCTGGGCGTAGGCAATTTCACTATAGTCTAAGCAGCCTTTAAGATGAAGAAACCTTTGTTAAATCCTATTCTATGAACATTTAATATTTGAAATTATTTGAGATGAAAGCATAATACCCAATTGTTACAGCTTCATGAGTGAGTCTCTTACTTGTCTAATTATGGCAAGTGATGCTGTCAATACTAAAACATTTTCAAGAGATTAACTTTGCACAATAAGAGCTTCTGTGCCAGCCAGAAAATCCTTTAAAGTATTTCACTTATTTTGCAACACTGAGTGGCCAACAAATCATTTTAATATTTACAGACAAAATGATATTTGGATAAAGTAAATGTCAGATTCAAAAAGAACAAAACAAGGCAGAATGACATTCTAAACGAAGTTCCAGGTTGTGGGTCTCAACTTGACAGCCAATATGTGGTGAGACCAAAAGGAAATAAATTTTATTGTGTCCTCTTGTTAAGTACCACCAAAACTTACACTGTTTCTAAGATCACTTTAAGAGCACTGAGAAATCCTTTGAACACATTGAGAAGTCTTACAAGTTTCATTCTAATAATGTTTGTTTCAAAGCACAAATATATCCTTTCTGCTTTGGTTAATTTCACATTTGGTACCAGGACCTTATGTAGTGTATAGTGATGATTGGTAATTACAATTCCTTGTTCTAAGCACAAGAATGTCCTTTCCACTAATGATGAGAAACATGACAAAGGAACATGAAAGACTGGTATCTCCACATAGCTGGTATGATTCCAAGTCTGGCTGATTATGGGATATCCAGGGATGCATTCTGAAACTATAGTTTCACTCTCAGTGATTTTAATTTGGTAGTTTTTTTTTTATAGTACCCCAAGGGAATTCGGTAGTTTTTATATAGCACCCCAAGGGGATTCCAATCAACCAAGTTTAGGAATCCCTAGTACATATGATGACTTATACATTATAAATGCAGGACTCCTGAAGGTCTTTTTATGTCTGACATAGCTTTAACAACCGACTCACTAAATATGGAATTCCATTAACAGAAAATTATAACCTTTCATTCTATAGTTAGAAATGCAAACACTATTAGAATAGGAGACATTAATTAACATAATTCATGATGATCACTGACAACATTTTTCAAGGTCTAATTGAACCAGGCCTTTCTAGACCATAGAGTAATAACAGGTATGAGGCAAGCTTTGTAAGACTAGCAGAGAACAACAGTATAGAGTGGTAATTAAACATTGCTCAGATCTATAATCAGTTGTGGGTTTGCATCAAGCTTTCACTGTTGACCTATGTGACTTTAAGCAGTTTACTGAACCTTTCTAAACCTCTTTTGTAAAAAAAAAAAAAAAAAGATCATATATTCTTCATAATATTTTGGTGAAGAGACACATGTAAAGTACTTGGGACAGTTCCTGATACATAGTAAATGTTCATTACACATTATCTAGTGTAAGTCATGTTAATAATGCTGTTCATAATTTAGTTGAACAATTCCTAACCTTGTTAAGTCTTGGAATGGCCTAATGAGTAGTTTAACAAATTACTAACACCTTGGTCTGCCATAAAGAAATCCATTAAGTCTAGGTGGGCCAGAGAATCTGTATTTTAAAAGGCCTGCAGGTGTACAAATCAAAACCGCAATGAGATATCACCTCACACTGGTCAGAATGGCTAAAATTAATAACTCAGGAAAAAAAACAGATGTTGGCAAGGATGCAGACAAAGGCAGACCCTTTTGCACTGTTGGTGGGAATGCAAACTGGTACAGTCACTATGGAAAACAGTATGGAGTTTCTTCAAAAATTTACAAATAGAACTACCCTACAACTTAGCAATTATATTACTAGGTATTTATCCAAAGGATATAAAAATGTTGACTGGAAGGGGCACATGCACCCCAATGTTTATAGCAGCACTATTAACAATAGCCAAATTATGGAAAGAGCCCAAATGTCCATCAACTGGTGAATGGATAAAGAAGATGTGGTATATATATCTAATGGGATACGACTCAGAGATCAAAAAGAATGGAATCTTGTCATTTGCAAAAATGTGGATACAATTAGAGTGTATTATGCTAAGTGAAACAAGTCAATCAAAGAAAGAAAAATATCATATGATTTCACTCATACGTGGAATTTAAGAAACACAACACATGAACATAGGGGAAGTGAAAGCAAAATAAAATACAGAGAGGAAGGCAAACCATAAGAGACTCTTAAATTCAGAGAACAAAGTTAGGGTTGTGGGAGGGGAGGTGGGTAGGGGAATGATGGGCTAAAATGGGTGATGGGTGTTAGAGTACTTGTTGTGATGAGCATTGGGTGTTGTATGTAACTGATGAATCACTGGGTTCTACTCCTGAAACCAATACTACACTGTATGTTAACTAACTTGAATTTAAATAAACTTAAAAAAAACCTGCAGGTGATTCCTACCTACAATCAGCAGAGTGCAGGGAGAGCTAGAGTAGTTGGACTAACCAAGGCAAAGCAAAACAAAGCCATTGAGTAGGAAAAGGAGTGTGACCTCTGCAAACACATTTATTTCCCAAGTCAAATTTACATGTTTGTAATGTTAAAAATTCCCTGGTTTTACAAGGCTTGTGCATTCCATCCCATTCCGTCCTTGATTCCTATTTCCAAAGAGTACAATTTTCCATGCTTCACTCTATTTTTCAAGTTACATTCACCTTACCTTACCTTACCTTACATTTACTTTCCTTTTTCTATATAAAATGCTCATACTGTGGTTTTACGTATAATTTTTCAGTCTTAAATATTTCCTAAGTAGACCCTACTTTGGAAAATAAGGATGCAGCTTTTTAAAACACTCTCTCAACACACCTTCCCAGACTCTTTTTTTTTTAATTTTTTTTAATGTTTATTTATTTTTGAGACAGAGAGAGACAGAGCATGAACAGGGGAGGGGCAGAGAGAGAGGGAGACACAGAATCTGAAACAGGCTCCAGGCTCTGAGCTGTCAGTACAGAGCCCGACGCGGGGCTCCAATCCACGGACCGTGAGATCATGACCTGAGCCGAAGTCGGACGCTTAACCGACCAAGCCACCCAGGCGCCCCTTCCCAGACTCTTTTTAAAAAAAATTTTAATGTTTATTTTTGAGAGAGAATGAGAGAGGCAGAGTGCATTGGGGGAGGGACAGAGAGAGAGGGAGACACATAATTTGAAGAAGGCTCCAGGCTTCAGCACAGAGCCTGATGTGGGGCTCGAACTCACGAACCATGAAATCATGACCTGAGCCGAAGTCAGACGCTTGACCAACTGAGCCACCCAGGTGCCCCCGCAGACTTTTAATATAATTGTGTAATATTTTTTATTAGATTTTTAAAAAAAACTATGTCACATTAGTTATGCAACTATTAACCATAATAGAACCATGCTGTATGATGTAAATGTATTTCTTCTTTCATACAATACTTTGTCTTCTTCAAATTAATTTGTCTCATTTTTCATGTGCCCAGTTTTCTAAGTTCCAATCACTATTTCATACACAAAGACTAGGTAACTAATAATTCCATTTCTTTCTTCCTTCACTGTGGTCTAGCTGATTTCTAGGACTTCCGTACACTTACCTTTTTGGTACCCCCATCAGTACCACCCTGGGAGTTCCCATGGCCTCATTTCATGATGAATGCTCTGTTCCTTGGATAATGCTCTTGATTATTTCCTTGAATTGATAGAGAGTATTCTTCAATAGCTTGGGGGATGTAACATTAAGACCCACATCTGAAAATGTGTATGTTGTAATTTTCATTCTTTTTTTTTAATGCTTATTTACATATTTTTGTGAGAAAGAAAGAGGGACAGAGGAGGCACAGAATGAGAGGGAGAGATAGTCCCAAGCAGGGCTCGAACCCATGAACCACAAGATTATGACGTGAGTAGAAATCAAGAGTTGGACGCTTAACCAACTGAGCCCCGCAGGGGCCCTATAGTGTTCCTTCTTACTTGATACTTTGGATAAGTGAGGAATTCTAGATTGCAAACAAATTTCCCTTGGTTTTAAACTTTTTTTCTGATCTATTAAATCAGTCACCTTCCACTTCCTGTTTTTCAATACAATTAAAAATACCTGTATTGTGATTTTTAATACATGTTTCAGAAAGAAGAAAGGTAAACAAGTATGCTTGTATCACTCATGCCACTAATAGCTGCATTAGTTAATAGACTCTCCAAATTTAGTAGCATAAGTTATGTTTGTAAGTTTGTTTCTAACATAAATTGCAACTGATGGTGTCTTCTGTTTGCTCCCATGGAGAAGTTCTGTTCACGTAGTACCCAGGGGTCTAGGATCTATCTTTAGTATATGGATGGGTGCTAATTTCCAACTAGCAGATCAGGAAAGAGATAGAAGGTAGTATGGTGAAGAGGTTTTTATGTGTCAAGCCTCAGTGGCATATGTCACTTTTTAAAGCACATTTCGTTTGCTAGAACACAGTCAAATGGCTATAACTAATATCAAAAGAGGACTGCAATTATAGCCTAGTGTGTACCTAGGCACAAATAGAAACTTCTGTAGCTGGTACACTGCTATTGAAGAAAAGTCTAATTGTTCCAGTAACCATAATTTGACATAATTGGCTAAGGGCTTACATCATAGTAGCATTACAGTAAATTAGATAATATCCCATCAAATTGAAAACACACCTGTGGCTATGACTTTGAAAGAGAAATGTCACCTCTATTTCATTCTCTGCCACAGTGTTCAATTTGTCAGATTTATCCAGAAAAACTAAATTCATTGAATTACCATAAAAACTCTGGCAATAATGATGATGATGATAATGTGACAATAATAGATAGTGACAATGATAGTGACAATAATAGACGACATTTATTGTGTTCTAAATCAGTATCTGACACTATGCTGAGCTCTTTATGGGCTGTTCTACTGTGGTTTATACAATAAAACATGAGATAGGTAATATTTTTATCTCTATTTCACAGATGAGGCACAGAATCTTAGAATTTGATCATAGTCCTACAGTTAGGATATACTGGTTTCAAGCCTAGGCCTGCGTTATTCAAAATGATAATGGTCTTTCCACTATGCCATGCTGTTCTGCGTTATGCCATAGAAATTTAAACAGAGCCTAAAAGAATGTTCAAGGTATGATGTGCCTTTCTAATTCTCCATCATTAATATGCCTTCTTTAATTCAATAAAAAATTGGGGTTTGAGTTAGAAGAAACAATTGAATAGCTTCAGTATTTCTGAATTTTGCTTTTCATAAAAATCTTGGGTATTTGTTCTTTATGGTCAAACTGCTAAAATTCATAAGTGGCATAAATAATTTGACAATAGCAAGCCTGTTGTGTTTAATGCATGTTCGGTGCTGTAATTCAGTCTCAAAAATTGTCCTCTCCGGTAAAGCTGCCAAGCCAAAACAATGAAGGGTTTTAGCTGCAAAGTGAAGTTTTCTGGAATTATAATATTCCTTTTGACCTCTGGGATGACTAAATGCTATTTAATTCCTTCCCTTTATTCACTACAGTGAAAAAGACTTGGGAAACATGCTGGAGCAAAGGTAGCATTTACTTTCAAAGCTATAGTCAGACATTAGTACTCCCGGGAGAGGGAGAAATGCTTGCAAGTTGGTGGTGGAAAACCTTATTTACTGTAATGCTACAAATGTCCTTCTTACTTGTTGGTATTGCAAAAGCTATGATGTAACACCGAAGTCAATTATTTCAAATTATAGTGACTGAAACAATTAGACTTTTTATCCCATAGCGGTGTACTAAGAATTTAACCTGAGCTGAAATGGAACTAGTTTATAACTGGTAGCTCCTTTTTTAAGAGGTTTAGCTTTTAGGTACTGTTACTACTAATTACATGAAAAACACTATAGCTGTCAAATTTCACAATCAACTCTGGCTTTAAAACAGCTAAAATAGAAATGGTTGAGTAGTTAGGTTCTGTTTCTTTCTCTTACTATTTCATAGAGGTGTTAAATACAAAAAAAAAAAAAAAAAAAAACTATACTCAGGATCTTTGTGTTCAATCCTCTCTTCTGGCTGATTCAATAGCATTTGATCCGGCATGAAAATTTTTGGCTTCCTCAGTATACTTAGCCCCAGCATGATCAATATTGAAACACATCTCCAATCTGGGCTACTTTACATCCTATTTGCCTAAAGAGTTTAGATAATGAAATTCACAAGCAGCAAAATCTATAAATGAGTTACTGACAAAGAGGTATGTCACCCAGAGATGCAGATTCTAAGGAGAGGTAATACCTGAAGCTGACTGATAAGGTTTTAAAACCACGTGTCTGTATCAGCAGCACAGCCAGCCCTTGGCAAGACCAAGAAGCCAGAGCTATCCCCGGCATCCTCCTGGACTGTTCACTCCATATTTTTGGTGGCATCTGCCAGGCCCTTCTCTCCCCCGCCCTTATAAGGCAGCCTCTCGATTCACACTCCCCCCTCTAAACCCTATTCTCAATGCTTGTTTCCTAATTCTTCATTTACACTAAGAGCACAAATGAGAGATTAACACTGTAAGTGTTATTACACTTAAGAAGAAATGTTGCATTTTCATAAGGAACCACTCTAGGTGAAGAAAAATATTGGAATTGCATTTTAAACCAAAGGGCTTGGGAAACATAAGAGATCTTTTTGGCACCTATAAAATTCATACAATGTGGTAAGTCCGTTCATTTTCCTATGGGTACAATAAATGCAGGTATACGATGACATTGAAAGTGAAGGGAGCCAGGACTAGAGGACTTATTTAAGCCAATGTTTCCCTTTTAAAAATGAAGTATATGAAATAACCATACCAGGTTAGCAACATTGAAAGTGCTTGGTCAGAAAGCCAACAAATGCAGGAAATGATATGAATTCTTGGGCCTTGATCAAATAGCCTCGAGTTGCTGGTGATAAGACCTTGGAATCTGTATTTAGATAAGCATCCCCAGGTGTTCTTATGACTAGCATAATGGTTATAGACTCTGGAGTCAACCTGTCACTTGCTATGCACAAATTATTTAGATTTGTGCTTCAGTTTCTTCATCTGAAAAATGGGGATATTAATGGAACCTACCTCACAGGACTGTTATGAAGGTTAAATGAGTTAATGATTGTAATTCAGTTAGAATAGTGTCTGGCACTATGCAGAAGTTTGCTAAGTAAAAATTAAATACACTCAGCTTTAAGAAATACAGATCTAAATGGTAATGAGTTTAAAATCATTGTCACAGGGCACCTGGCTGGATCAGTTGGTTAAGCATCTGACTCTTGATTTGGGCTCAGGGTATAATCTCATGGTTCATGGGATTGAGTCCCACATCAGGCTCTGCACTGACAGCACAGAGCCTGTTTGGGATTCTCTCTGTCTGTCTGTCTGTCTCTCTCTCTTCCCATTCCCTGAGTTCTCTCTCTCTTTCTCTCAAAATAACTAAATCAACATTAAAAAAATAAAATAAAACTTGTCGGAATTTCAGATAATCAGTCTAAAAGAGAAGGGTTTCCAAACTGATGTTAATGAGCATGCCAGATTAATGGGATCAAAGCCTTACTTATAGTAAGTATTGCATTATATGTGGCTGAGTAGAAAGCATTGCATCTGTGTTCACTGCATTAAAAGGGAGGACGAAGAACATAGACTTGAGATAGAGACGTGATCCTGGTTTTGATGTAGCTTCTTTGTCTAGGCATCAATTTATTCAGAAATATATCAACTTGGGAGAAATATTTACAAAAAAAATTACGTAATGCAGGCATTTTGAAACATTCGTGAAAACATGGATAAGCCAGTGGGATGAAAGAAATACCCTAATATCCAAAGAAGCCAACTATGCAGTGTGTATTAAGAAAGGAGATTTTATGAATGAAATGCCCATCAAATGTGTTATATCATGCCCAAACATGGTTGGCATGATATATGTAAGAGTCATCCACGGAAACCTTATGCAATGAAGTGAAAAGAGAGTAGTTTGATTTTCTTTGAAGTGTTTTCTTATAACAAGAGATAAAAGCAGACATCTATTTTCTTTGATGTTTTTATCCTAAATTTTGTGTTTGATTTTCCTATCGACACTATAGATTTTCTTCTTTTCAATTCACTAGACCATATCCATATTTTCAAAGAAGCAAAAAGTTATGGGAATGGCAAGTCCCTTGTAGGCATCAACAGGGATGAGTTTTCTTGTTGGCAGGGTTGTGAGTTTCACTTTTACTTTTCTGTTTTAATCCATTATGCAAAGTAATGTATCCACCTTAAACCAAATGTTCTGTACTTCAGTTCTTTGCATGCTGTTTACTTCTCAGAAGAGAAAGAAAAGGGTGTTAAACCTCAGATAAGCAGGGCACACATCTATGCACCACAGTGATATCATTCAATGCCATGTTTATACCTAGTTAGAAATAAGTGAACATCTGCTGATTAAAAAATAGAACTGTAATAGTGGCCAGCAGGGAATAAACCACTTTATTGAGCTTTGTTATGTGGATGGAAATGTGCTGTGCAGAAAGTGCTTTATTTGCAAATAAAACAACTAACTGCTGGTGGTAGAAATATATGCACAAAGTAGATTCTGAACTAATTTTGAGAAACGATTTGTTTTAATGTGAGCATCAGCTGATGCTTCTGCCTTCCTTCAAATTTGATCACTCTCAAGTTTAATTTTGACTACTGGGAGGAAGTCTTGCATGGCCCACAAAATCTTGCCAACCAGGTTTCAGTTCACACTCTATCTACTGTTATAATTTTGGTGGCCTTTTCCTCAAGTTCTTCCAAAATGTCTTTGATCTTTTTCACTGACTTATTCAAGAAATAACTAAGACCCTAGTATATCTAGTTCAATAACTAATATATCCCATATTGTTTTTTTTTAAATGGCATGTGGAAGGAAAACTTGGAACACACTATGAACAAAAGATGTGTGATTGTTTTAACCTTGATTCTCAATTTGCCTCATATACCCCCTCTGGAAACGGGCTTCTTAGGTCACCCAGGACTTTGCAAATTCCAGACCCCAAATTTCGTTTTCAGGCTGATCCATTTGTGCAGACTTCTATAGCTTGAATAGCACTTTCTTATAAATATTGCCCGGTTAAAACAATTGCAACACTAAACTTGTGAGATTCTTCCTCAGTACTTCTCAATATTCCTTCTTTAGTTACTACTTGTTCTCCTACCTCATAAGGAGTGATAATGCACAAAGGTCTGTTCTTAGATCATTTCTTCCACCAATCTCAGGTTGGCACTATCAAAATCCTCTTCCTCTCTTAAAATTAGCAGTACTGTCTCTTTTACCCTTATCTCTTCCTCCCAGTTTTATAGTTTTACCACCTAGTGTTCATCCCTAGCCAACATAGTTGGGTCTAGCTTAATTTTTTTCTTAAAGTGGATGCATCTAATAATCCTCTTTTAAATTATATAGATTTCCCCATCCTTCCTTTACTTTATATTTGTTAAAAGACCTGAGATATTTAAAATGAGATTTTTTTAGTCTATATTTTGCTGATTGCATAAACATGGTACACTTGAACAGTTGTAATCCTCTATCTTCTGTATTCCCTTTAAATTGGCAGCTGGATCCAGAGGATTCATCGGACTCAGATTTGATACTTTAGCAAAATTAGTGGTAGTTTTGTGTTCTTTCATTAGAAGTCACATTATGTCTGATTGTGTCTCTTTTTGTGATACTGATAATTATTTATACCTGCTCATTCATTAGGGATTGCAAAATAGTGATATTTTAATGTTATAATTTCATTTCTTAACAGAAATATTTTATAAAGGGACACTTCTCATCTACTATTTGGTTGCTCAGTGGTATAGTTCAGATAGGAAAGCTGGGATAGATACCAGATTCTTTACCAATAATATGCTAGTTTTTAAGGTAACAAATTATTGCCGTATCGTTTTCCAAAGATAACAAATCAGGGTTTCTTTTCTCTTTTCTTTTCTTTCCTTTCCTTTCCTTTCCTTTCCTTTCCTTTCCTTTTCTTCTTTCTTTCTTTCTTTCTTTCTTTCTTTCTTTCTTTCTTTCTTTCTTTCTTTCTTTCTTTTCAATATTATGATGGTTTAGCCACTTTGGAAAATTGGCTTGGTGATTTCTTGTAAAGATAAGCATTCACTTACTATATAAGTTAGCAACCCCCCTGCTATGTATTTCCCTAAGACAAATGAAAACTTTTGTTCACAATAAAACTATAAATTAATACTTACAGTGGTTTTCTTCATAATAACTCAAAATAACCCAAATATCCTATAACTGGTGAATAGATAAACTCTGGTATAACCACACAATCCTACTTAGTAAGGATAGGAGACAGATTCCTCATGCACACAGTGTGAATCAATCTCAAATGAATTATGTTATATGAAAGAATCCAGACTTAAATGACTACATACTATATAATGCCATTTACATGATTCTAAAAAAGCCAAAATAGTAGGGATTGAGAACAGACAGGTGGTTGCTGAGGGTATGGCAAAGAGGAACGTCAACAAGCAAATACTTTGGGTTGATGCAACTGTCCCATATCTTGATGATGACAGTACTTGCATGAGTGAATGCATTTGTCAAAACTGCATACCCAAAAGAACAAATTTTATTTTACACAGATTTAAAATAAACAAATATAAAGATGAAAAATAAAAGTTATTGGTGGGTCAATAACTATCTTTGAGGAAGGCAATGTATATAGACATCAGGGTGGTGTGGCCACAGACTTCTGTGTAAGGAAGGTAATGTATATAGAGAGACTGCTCTTTATTCTCCGCTCCTTTTGGGGGGAGAAAGACTGGGACAAATTGATTGAAAAAATACCATTTTCAACTCATGGATTTAAACAATATTTGTTAGATTTTGGTCTATTGCAATTATTATTTCAATAAAGTTCAAATAGACTCATCTTTGGCCAATGTCTATTTGGACTGGTTACAACATTATTTCAGCATGACCCCAAAGTAGTCTTGGATAGGTTTCTTGGTATATGGAATCACAAAATATCCCAGGCTTAACTCGTATATTTCCTACCGCCCACCCCCGATCTAAAATGAGCTGTGCAAGAAGCCCTGGTTTAATTCAATGGAAAAAGTTATCTAAAGATTATAATCTGTTCACTGTATTTTGGAGATCAGGGGACACTCTGTCACCTAATTTGATGATAAATACTGTCCATTGACTTTGGGTTTCACTCTCTACTGTTTTGTCTGTTTTTATGTGGTGATCCATGAGATTTAAAATCACTGCTATTTTCACTGCCAATGTATTTCCAGAATCCTTAGAGAATAACTTTTTAAAAATCAAAATATATTTTACCAATAGCAAATTGCTAATGAATTGAATGTGGAATATGAAGGAAAGAAATTAACCCACTTTGACCATGAAATTTCTGATGTGGGTAGCTGAGTTAATGTAGAAGTATTTTCTGTGACAGGGAAAACTAGGAGAGGTACAGGTTGGGGGCAGAGAGGATATACAGAACAAATTCAGTGGTCTTACTTAAATATACTGAGTTTAAGAATCCTGTAAGACATGTAGGTGGATTTCTCAGTTAAATGAGTCAAGAGCTTAAATAAAAGGCAAGAGCTGAAGATAGGATTTAGGGAATCATGAACACATGGATAATATTTATTTTTTAATAGTTTTTTTAAATTTATTTTGAGATAGAGATATATATAGAATGAGCATGGGAGGGGCAGAAAGAGTGGGAGGCAGAGAATCCAAAGCAGGCACCACACTATCAGTGTAGCCTGATGTGGGCTTGATTTCATGAACTCTGAGATCATGACCTGAACCAAAGTCAGACACTTTACCAACTAAGCCACCTAGGCTCCCCAACACTGGATAAATACTGAAAGCAATGAGAGTGATGAGAATGTAGCCAAAGGAAAGACAGTGACACAGAATAGAGATTTAGGGAACTCAGAGAAAAAGCCAAAGAGACTAAGAAAAAGCTCCAGGTGAGGTATGAGGAAGACCACATAAATAGTGGTGACAAGGGACAAGATTCGCGGCTGATAATTTCAGTGTGATTACTCCTGGTGGAGTAATAAAGATAATGTTTTTGATTTTCCAAGATACCCTCTTTCCTTCACTCTATGACTGAGATGTATCTTGGTTTTCTATTTGCTTTTTGTTCTACTACCTATAAACCTTCACTGACATGATTCCATTCACCTAGAGTCCCCCAACTCCCACATGTCTAAATCAGGACACAGCACTAAAGATGTCAAATGAAAGGCCCCAGCCACTGAGAACCTTGTTTTTATGATTATTCTGAATCCAATGCTATGACTTAAGAAGGTAAGTAAGGACAAAAGAACTGCCAATATTCCAAGAAGGGAATCCGTGTAAAAATTCTATAAGAAAAAAAATCACGACATTTTTCTCCAAGTCTGGCAGAACTTTAGCAACTGATTATTAGAACAACAACAACAACAAAAAGCTAGCATATCAGAGACAGATAAAACATGAACTGAATGAAGCTTAAGGTCCAAGCTTAAGTACTCACACAAGCCTATCTAACTCTGTACCTTATTTTGTACTGGCAGTGATGTGTTGTTTGTTTGTTTGTTGGTTGGTTTAGGAAAGAGAGCCCTGGAAACTGTATAAGCTTAGAGACTCCTAATATTCATTATTGCTTATTATAGTGCAAAAAATAAGAATGAAAGTATTGTGGATTCAGTAATTGACCACTTATATTGTACCATGATCAAGTTATCCAACTTTATTCTGCTCTAGTTGTTCATCTGTAAAGTAGGGATAACATCACCTTCTCTACCTATGTTAAAGACTTTTGGTGAGGATCAGACAAGAGCCTTTAATCATTCGACACATGTTTATCAAAAACCTAGAATGTGCCAGGGTGAATGCCATTTTTGGGGGACTTACTGGTGAATAAAGACATGGTCCATTCTCCTGTGCTAATAGCTTAGTATGACAGATATTAATAAAAAAAAAGACCTTCCAAATAAATGTAATACATGTAAGAGCATTTAATAGACTATAAGGTGATAACTTTAATGCCACAAATATACATTAAAAACACTTCCAAAGTCTACGTTGTCTCTATACATCTGTGTTTTTAATCATCAATATATCCAGATGGGATTAGTTCCTTGGAGGGGGAAAACAACCATCCCAAGGTATCCCAAAACCAAAATTAATTGGTACAAGCAAGTCAAATAATGGGTAATAGAAAATATAATGGCCATGGAGCCAAATATTAAAATATCTGGTCAGCAAATTCTTTCCCAAGAGAGAGGCCTACTTAAATAAAGATCAGAAATTTGCTCAGTGAATATGTAAAATGAAAACAGGCAATAACTATGAAGTTAAATCTACACAGGCTAACAACAGTAGCATCATCTTAACTTGGTGTCCTCCTTCTAAGTAATCCTGGAAGAATATGCTGTACAAATGTGTCACACTGAATAGACACAGACCCTGCCACACTTCTCTCCACTATCTCTTCTCATGCAATATTCCAAAATGGTCAGTGTTAAGAAGGAGTGCATTATATAGTGGTTGAAAACATGAACTGTAAAGCAGATACACCTAGTGATGAGAAGCTCAACTCCTCAGGATTTTCACAAGACTCTGAACACATTTATGCAACACCATATGAGACACACGAATCAGGGAACGGAGCTTCGCTTTTGGAGTGAGAGAAACTTATATTCGAATCTCTCCTCAAATACATGTTACCTATGTGACCTTAAGCAAATTATTTCTCTTTCCCTCCAGTTCCTCCTCTGTTGAATGTGAGTAATAATAGTCTCTCAGCAGACAGTTATAGTCAACAAGAGAATTCACATAAGCCTCTTAGAACAGTGCCTTCCATGTAGTAAACACTCAATAAAAATTTACTCCTGCTACTACCACTTACTATTACTACCACTAACACTACTACTCTCCTATCACTACCAATGCCATTATGTCTCATAATACCACAATTGCTGCTGCTGTTACTATTCTAGGCCTCATTTGTCTCAAAATCATTTCCAGTGTTTAGGAAACTTTCACTTCATTCTTTATGAACTCAGTGAGGAGGGTGTGGGTCTACTGGTGGCAGATTTTACCAAGACAGAACCGGGCAGTTGGCTTAATCATTGTTAGACTATTCTGCAATTCCTGATGCATGCTAATTAGCCCTGCGCCTGGCCCCCTCTTGGCACTGGAGAAGCCTGATCAAGAGGAAAGCCCCCAAGATCAGCTCTGCAGTCTTAAAAAGTGGGGGACAAGGGAGGGTCCAATGAGTTGCAGGTGAAGTCATCCTCACTACAGCCCTCTCCAGACTTACCATCTGCCCAAACCCACTGCTCCTTTCCCTTTCACCCATACATCAGCTACCATGAGAATGCAAACTGCTTCAATCAGATAAATTCACTTGTGGGAGAATGACAGAAACAGGCCCTCTCCCTCATGAAATGGTCAAAGGGAGGGGGGAAAAAAAGAAAAGAAAAGAAGTCAAGTTTCCTTCGGCCACCTTATGAAAAGTGAGAGAAGTTGCTGAAAAGAAAGGCCCTGATAGAGAAAGAACTACAACAAATGCTACAAATGGAAACACAGGACGCAGGATGGGAAATGGAGAATACGCGAGCATATATACATATATATCCTCCAGCCAAGGAAATAAGGAGAAGAATGTTGATTTTATTCAGTATTAATAACGGGAGAGAGTTGTTTGACATGGCAACAACCACTTAATGCCCTGCAGAATCCCGAATGTACACCATCCATCTCCTCTGACAAGAGGATTATTCCAATCTCTGTGCTGGAGTGAAGAAAAAGAACACAAAATGTTGTTTTCTGTGAACTAGTTTTTTTTTTTTAAACCTCCTTGATAAATCTTCTGCATTTTGGTTCTTTCTGTTCCAATTAAAATAGTTGCCTGAGTTCAATTCGTGGGTATAATAACTAGGATTTCTTTCAGAGCTCCTTTCCTAATTAAAAGCAGCATTTACAGAGAAAGGGTTTTACATACTTATGTATTACCTTATTCAATCCAAGCAAATTGCTTCCCTATGTAAACTCCTGAATAGTTTCATTTCTTCAAACATTGAAAGCCATTCTAATGTAGATTTTGCATTAATTTGGGGAAAGAAAATGCAGCATAGTCTAGGTGGAGTTACTATTTCTAAAGTTAATTCTTGACTTTATGAATTGATATAAACACACATGTGTGTACAAATGTGTATTTCTATGTCCATTAGCCAAGTAAGGTCTGAACATTTGATTACTCAGGAAATTTATGCACACAATTTTCTTCTGAAATATTTTTTTCTTTCTGAGAAAAAGGGAAAGAATTGTTGAGGAAATTGGGTATAATGATAACTTGAGTGGTATGTACCAGGTTATTTATATACACTAATGTAATTCTAACACTGTTATTTTTCCCACTGTACAGATAAGGAAGTTGCTGCACAGAGAGGCTAATCAATTGCCTAGAGTCACAAACTTACATGGGAAAGGGTGGGATTCAAACCTAGGTAGCCAGGCTCGCCACTTTGCTCTCCTACATCATCCTGCTTCACAGCATGGTCTAATGGGAGAGGTTGTCAGTAGAGACAAGGTAAATCAGAGCTGAGAATCTAACATCGTCTCTTGCTGACTGTTTAATATGGGGCCAACCCCTTGGCCTCTCTGCTCTTGAGGTTTTCTCTACCTGATAAAATGGGGCAATCATGCCTGCAACTGTGGGTCTACGAAGGAGATCAAATTTAAGTTAACCTCTGTGAAGAATCTTTCTTCTTTTTCTTACTCAGTTTGGCTCAAGAGATTTAATTAAACTCAATTTATAATTAGCCTCCTCTCTTCCTCCTCTAAGCAGTCTCAGGCTAGATGATGACTCATAGTGACCATGGGTATAATGAACATTTTAACAGTCAGACTTGTTTCTGCATATCACATGGGGCCCAGTCCACTCATGTGTCTTACTACAGTGAACCTACCTGAGGCCTTCACAACTAGAATTTCTCACAGAATTGGTTGAAAAAAATAAAGCATAGCCTTTCATATATATAATCATATTTGTTTTATTTTCTTAAAAATACATATATTGTCACTAGAGTTTTTAGGAGATTCTGCATCTGTATCTAGCTGGGAGTTGACAGTATTGGACACCAGCCCAGACTGCTGTTCAGAGGTGATCCCAGGGTGCCCTTTGATTCTGGAGGTGGGAAGAGAGTCATTCCACAATTGTTCCTGCAGGTCTAATTCTTGACATCCCTTTCCTATCTTGCCATTGCATATTGTCTAGTGTTAATGGGTGGATGAAGCTTTTATAAAGCAATGTTACCCTCTCTGATCTCAAAGCTTATAGGGGAATCCAGAAACGAGCATTTGTGTCAATTACTAATATAAACCATCAATCTAGTAAGCAGCTTATACAAATTCAGTCCATATACTCTGATAATGTTTGATAAAAATGTCACAAGTGGGGTTTTACTGATGAATTTAAGTAAAATAAATTTAAAGGAAGATGTAGTATGTCCATCCAGCCCTGACGAATGTCATAACAATAGAAAGCTTCAGAAATTACTGGTATTTCTAAAATATTTTATTAGAGATGGGAACAATTAAATGTGAGTTTAAGACAACACATGAGATAATGGAAATTTTAGTTAAATAAATGAATATCAGAAAGGCAACGACAGAAATGTAAGCTTAATGTTTTTAGAGGCTCACTCTCTGGAAAAAACAAAGTCTCAAATTAGAAAGTTTCTGAAGGACCATGAATATTAGGTTAGATGGCTTCAAAGACTTGTTCCCCCAATATCTACCCATGTCTCTATGATCACAACTAGTAAAACTTTTCCTGGTGTGTAACTTAAGTATAACAATTACATTGTGAAGAGTGATTGTCCATTAGCTTGCATTTGAGATTCTTTTAAATATCTAAAAATAGGCAAAAAAAATTATTTCACAGATGCCGATCAACTTTAAAAAGTCTATTTCAATACTAAAAAAAAAAAGTCCTTTCTTTCATTACACATTAAAACTCCTTTATACTTACATACGATGGATTTGTTCTTTCATATATCAATCAACCATTAACATTGCCAGTAATTGCATAGAGGCTCTCGTTTGTAAGACTTTTGTTCAGTTTCAATGTTATTACCCTTTGTGTTTGTGCAAAAATATCTATGTAATCATGTGAATGCTTTATTATTTTTGTCCCTTAATATGTGATAATATGATAGTGATAATATGATATGCCTCCTATATTTAGTACCAGTAACAGAAACAGAGCAATCATAGTTTATGCTGCGAGTATACTTAGATGGCCAATTGTGTGCATTTGTGACAGAAACAAACAAAACAAAAATAAAAGTTCACTTATGAAATATTGAATATGTATCATCATTGACTCTCTTCAAAGGGTAAGGTGCAATGAAGC
Source organism: Lynx rufus (assembly GCF_022079265.1). Lineage (NCBI taxonomy): Eukaryota > Metazoa > Chordata > Mammalia > Carnivora > Felidae > Lynx > Lynx rufus. Next base: position 182,706,574 of record NW_025814823.1, read on the forward strand.
ATTATAAAACTTTATTTCTCAGGATACAGAACTCTCCTTTTATAATCTATGAATCTATTGTTAGACTTTTACACATTGAGTTTTGGACTCATTTGCAGGAGGCATCATGGATGTTTATGGCTAGCAGAAAACAAGTAGCTTACAGTGTTCTTCCTGATTTCTTTGCCTCCCTTCCTTCTTTTCAGCTCTTTATGGCCCCTTTATTCAGCTGTAAATATTTTTCCTTTTTTTTCTTTTTTTTTTTTTTCAGAAAGAGCAGAAGAGAGGCAGAAGGAGAGGAAGAGAGACATTCTTAACCAGGCTTCATGACCTGTGCAGACCCCAATGCAGGGCTCACTTCCACAACTGTGAGATCATGGCCTGAGACTAAATTATGAGTCCCACACTCAAGTGACTGAGCCCCCAGATGCCCCCACCCAGCTGTATATCCTAAGCCAGGCTTGTATCAGGATCAGTCATGTGATAGTAGGATTTTGTGAGACTTCCTGCTTAAATATCAATTTCAAAATCTTATTGTTATTTGCATGAATTTTGGTTTTCTGATGAATTACTTCAGTGTTTGGTATTTTATTTAATAGCTATTCTTTGATTTCTTGGGCCATGTCCCCCCAAGAAGCTCCCTGAAGTTTACAGGATCAGCAAACATTCTGGGAAGGACCAGGTTGCCAATACTTTCATTTTTATGGGCCACAAGGTCTCTATTGCAACCACTCAACTCAGCTTGGCAGTTGTAGCATAAATGTAGTCAGAGACATGATGAAATTGAATAGACGTGCTATGCTCCAAAATAAAATTATTTATAAAACAGGTGGCCAATGGTAGGTAGAACTTGTCCCACAGTCAGAACCCTGTTAATGGTAATGTTTGTTAACTTTTACTCTCTTCCCCTTTGAAATGTTCGAGAGAAACATTCTGTCAAAGCCTAGCCTCTCTTGAGCACCAGACGTCCCAGCCTCTCATACTTGCTTCTGCTGTTGGTAAAATTGCAATGTTCTGTGCCAGGCATACAACAAATGAGAGAAAAGTGCCTGGGAGTGAGCAAGGTGAAATCCTTTAAGATGTTTAATGACAACAGTAACAAATAGAGGCAACGACTGTTTTTTTTGCACCCTCTATGTGCCCTACCATCATTTGACCTGCCCAACATTCTTCAGAAATAGATATTATTAGAGCCTCACTTTATAGATGAGGCATCTGAGGCTTTCTAAAAGTTACAGTTAGGGGCGCCTGGGTGGGTCAGTCAGGTGAGCATCTGAATCTTGATTTCCACTCAGCCCATGATCCCAGGGTAGTGGGGTTGAGCCCTGCATAGGTCTCTGTGCTGAGCATGGAAACTGCTTAAGATTCTCTCTCTCTCTCTCTCTCTCTCTCTCTTTCTCTCTGTCTCTCTCTCTCTCTCCCTCCCTCTGCCCCTCTCCCCCACTCATGCGCTCTCTCTCTCTCTGTCTCACTCTAAAATTAAAAAAAAAAAAAGTTATGGTTAGAAAAGCAGTCATAGGTAGGAATAGATTTCATGCCTTGGGGCCCCAGCAAGACTACAATCCATTTTTTTCTGGTCCGTCTTCATAATACTTTTGCCACAATGGTTCCATTTCAATTAACACTCACAGTTCTAAAGAAATTGCTTGAGATGTGGGTTTTCACTTGATTCTTATAGAAATCCATGGGTAGACAACAGATGAAGATTCATGACCCTTCCTTTGAGATGAGGAATGAGAATTCTAAAATGTTTAGTATCTTGCTTAAGGCCAAAGAGCCAGTACCCTCCTGGATTGTCACCCATCTGTAACTTTTGTTCCCAACTTAAGTTTAAATCTCCCTTTCCTTGCTGCCACACCTAGGCTTTAGAGAGAAGAGCACCATGCAAAGGATAAGATACATTATTTAAAAAAAAATTAACGTTTGTTTATTTTTCGGATACGGAGAGACAGAAAGAGACAGAGTGCAGAGAGGGAGAGGGGCAGAGAGAGAGGGACACATAGAATCTGAAGCAGATTCAGAGCCAGACATGGGGCTCAAACTCACAGACCTTGAGATCATGACGCGAGCCAAAGTTGGTTGCTTAACCGACTGAGCCACCCAGGCACCCCTAAGATGTATTATATAATTCTTGCTCCCTTGCATTCAACCAGGCTATTCATTCTCATCTATGTCCACAGATAGAGACTAACAAGAGAGCTCTTGAGTTTATGCAGGCAAATAAAACCTATGAGCTCCACAACTAAGGAAAGCCACATTTCTGTTTTGAAGCCAAATGACCAGCCATCCAGCCAAGCTTTGCTTCTGAGAATGGAAGGCTATTGCCCTCATCACTGAATATACTGAGGCATAAAGCATGATTGTGGCTTTAATTCTAAGCAAATCATGAGCTTTCAAAGAGCAATAATATTGTCCTCTGATTACATGGCTCTTTGAATGTAAAATTGGGATTTGTGTAAAAGAAAGGAGAAGGCACACGGCACTGCATATTAAGCACTACTTAATATCTACAAGGTTTGGTTATCAGTTCCACTAACTAGTACCAGACTCTCCTATTTCAATATAAAACACACAGATGTGTTCTTTTATTATAAATATCATAATTGTTCTTTGGTATCTTCAAATTCATGTTTGACGGAACTTTTACATAGTCAAGGACATCACTTTGCTTTTTGCATTTTTGCTTTCTCAGCACATAAAAGCCCAGCAGAAAATGGGCCTTAATCCCTGATGAGCCTCCCTGGATGCCTTGGGGAGGACATCTAGGTTTTTTCACTATATGATAATATTTACTCATCATACTTATTTTCATCAATATCAATTGATTATTTCTTATAAAGTGAGGTGAAGTCCTCCAATAAAATTTAATCTACATGCTTTTAAGCTACTTTTTATTCCCCTTTAAAATTCAGGTTTCTGAGTAACAAAGCAGAAATTGTTTCAAAGAAGCAGTATTCAGCACATTTTAGTCTAAGGAGACACATAATTAATAAAATTTGCACACACCATTTTAAAAGGTGATCAGACCTTTTCTCTCTGGTGAGTGCCAGAGAGAACATATTTGACCAGTTCACAGACCAATTATAGAGTTTGAATAATTAAGAAAAAATTATTGCAAAAATGCACATGACTTGTTTATTATTATAAATGCAACCTCTAATACCTTCCAATTCACCAGGGTGTATTCACTTAAAGATGAATTTATATGCTATTTAAGTACCATTGATATTATCAAATGATGTCAGATTTAATTAGTAAAAAGCAGATTTTTACAAACATTGACCTTGGTTCAAGGGGGAAAAAAAAAGGACCTGAAGATAAGGAGATAACAATTGATGGATGGAACATTATTCTATTTGAGAAAACGAAAAATGGTAAAGCATTTAGAAATTGAATTCATGACCTGCAAAACAAGATCAAATTAAAAACTGTCAGACTGCTGAAAAATCCCTAAATGTGTGAAGGCAGAGAATTCTAGTTCTGAAATGTAAATGAGGATAGTTAGAAATGTGAACTGAAAGCTGGTTTTCTTATTGTGAGAAAGAGGGGGGAAAAGATTTAAGGGAGAGAAAAAGTAGGTAAATATATCTGGGCTCTGAATTGGTGGTAATATTGGAATGGAGATAAAGCGCTAACAATGGCATGTACTAGATTAATTATGTATTCACAAGGAAAAAGATTATCTACCTGTAGAAAGGCTAGAAATCCCTATCTAAGGAGTTTTAAGATGTTTTAACCTGTGATGATACAAGTGCAATATAACCAGCAACATGCATTGAACCTTGTTTTGGATGTGCTTGACACTCAGTCATAATTTATTGAAGAAATGTAGTGGTAGTGAAACAAATTTGAAAAATGACCAAGAATAATAAAAGGTAGTAATAACTTATTTCCAATAATTGTGTGAGAACAAGTTGGGTGATATTTTTGACATTTGAGAGAAAAATGGAAAAATACTACTGATAATACTGTGGATTTTTATACTTACAGGAAATCCTGAGCTATTATTTGCCTCTGTGCACTCTGATGGTAATAAAGAAGGAGGATTATTAAAAACATCATAAAGAAATCCTAAGGATATAAACCACAACTAAGAGGGAAAATGATCTTAACTTACCAGTCCTAAAGAGACATCAACATAAAATCAATAGATTCTTAACACTAGTGAATTTTAAAGGCAAAATTGGACTGAATATTGAATGAGTATGAGATAGTAACTACAACAATGCACATGTTTATAAAATGCAACCATCATTTTAAACAACTCCCATTTATAATTTATCAGAGATAGGGTAGATATTAATCCATTTGATGAATGAGGATACTTATCCTTAGCAAATTGCATTCAGTCACTCAACTGACTAATGTTTATTGAACACTTACTATGTGCCAGGTTTCTGCCAGAAGTTGGAGATATAAAAGTGAGCCTCTGATCTCAGAGAATGTACAGTGCAGGTGAAGCAGACATTAATGAAATAATCATACAATGTCCATACAATTTCAATCTTAGAAGAGTATACAGATAAGGAAAGTATCACTATGAAAATTTTTCTTTGAATAGAAAACTAATTTAATTTTCAGGGCCATAGAGTCTTCCCTAAGAAAGGAATGGTAGAGCTTTCTAGTACGTAAAGGATGAGCCATACCTGTAAGGAAAAAGGAGGCTGGTAGAATGACAGGGAATAGTTTTCCAGGCAGATGAAAAAGCATGTGCATAGCCCTGTGGTGGGAGTGACAGAGCTGTCTTAGAAAGCTCCTGCTCATCTACCAAGGCTTTTGTCAGCTCCCCCAAGTAGCCCAGGTAAACATATATGATCTCCTATGTGTTGTCTCAAATCATCATGGTCACAGTATTATAGCCCTTACCAACCTCTAGCAAAATTATTGTTTTAGCTATTAATTTTCTCCTAAAATCATAAATTCAACCTGATATGAGAAGCTTGCTCCCAGCTTTACTTCTCATTGTTCATTCCAGCAGTGCCTAACATAACTTGTAGCAAAGATAGGAATCCGAATAAATACTTAGAAGTATCAGTGAACATGCAAATGAATCTGGAAACCATATGAGAGGCCATCTTCATTTAAAATACCAAATTAGTAAATATCAAAAGGAACTTTTTTTCTAACAAAATTTTAAGAAAGAATAGAAATGTTTTTAAGCAAATTAAAAACACAGGTGTTTAGAGCATAAGTCCATAATATGGTAAATTGTTCGAAGGAAATAACCAAAGCAAGTGGAATTTTGGCAATGATTGTTATATACCACCTGAAAGGCAAAAACAAATCTGTCCTGAAATCTTGAAAAATATATTGAAATATAACTTTCAAAATCCAAGGACTGGGTTATTATCTTCCTCTTCAGGACTGAGAGCAATTCATAAATGTTATAGTAGGGCTTGCAAAATATGTTGATTTATCATCTTTGTTAATAATATACTGGGGGGTATGATGCATCTTTCTTTCTCTCCTAAACACTACTGTTCTGGTTTTCGTTTTCTTGATAACAAGGCTCTTTGTACCCAAAGTGGTAGAGAAAAATGTCCCAGAAGATTGGAACACAGCTATCTTCTATTTGTCCACCAAGGCTCCGTTGGATATTGATTTTAGGATGGTTGGAGCAGTATTCTTTTTCTAACTGTTGCTGCTTCCTTCATTTTTGTTTTAGAAAACAGGTCAATATTTCACAATTTAGATATATCCTGCAAAATACTTATCTTATGAGGTAGAAATAATGGAGTTCTGAGCTCCCAAAAGTATTCTGGAAATCTGATTAGTAAGGACTACTTGAGTTACTTACTAGGATCTGAAGCTCTGATGTATTTAAATAAGATCTAATGGTCTCCAGGTAGTGCTGGAGAACACATAACCTGTCTGGTATAACTTCCAATCAGTGTTTTACTTAGGAGGAAAATAACTTGTTATGTGGGAGGCAAAAGAATGTGTGTATGCACATTACATATGCATATGTAGTGTGCATGTGTATATGTCTATGTACATGTACATGTACTCTGAGAGAGTATATTCAATATTATGAGAAATTTTGTATTAAACATTTTGAAGTCCTCTTATTTTCTCTTTACAAATCACTTATAAATAAAATCGAACAAAAATATTTTTTGGCCAGTAGGGATCATGATTGAAATAATGTTGAAACCACTGGTCTTACCTATGATTGGCAATCACCAATCAAGAAATTAATAATGCAAATGCCCATATAATTTCAATCTTAAAAGATTATAAAACTCCTTCCTTTAGACGATTTTTACCTTTTTTTGGCAGCTAATTTTAATAAGTGAGGCAGAAATGAAAGTAGAAAGAATTATATTTTGAGTATCTTTGTTAGTACATTTGCAATAAAAATGTTTAAAATTCAGACAGATATCCCCTGCTTTTCTAAAGTTCATGTCACGCCACTTAGCTTTTATGAAAGACCTACATTAGTACCTGTTTTTCGTAACCGAAATAAATTCAAAGAGGATTTTTGCTTTTATATTAAAAAAAAACAGCAAAAAGCAAATAAAGCATTCAGCATTTGTTTTGCAGAGACGTTAAAGGCAGCAGTACCCTGAGCTGCAAGAAAGGCCCCGCCCAGCTCCTTCCCGGGAACCACACTAAGCATCTCAGCATCAAGCTGCCATAGCTTTGAACTGTGTCTGTGAGCATCTATGCTTTATCTCAATTATTTCGTGAATCCATTAGCAAGATGCATCTTGAGAGATCAGAAAAGCCTAAGAGAGGTTAGTTTTGGGGTCTGAGAATTCTGGAAAATATTGCCATGTAAATTAATGGTAATTGCTTATTTACTTCATGCCGTTTCAACTGACAAATGTTTTCATAGGAACCCTCTACTTTCAGATAATGGGGGAAACCTGTATATGAAATGATAGCACAGAATAAACAAATATGCAAACAAATGAAAACAAAAAACATGCCCACATACAATGAAAACAAATCCAGAAAGGAATAACCTAGAATGTCCTAGGATCAAACAATGGGTCTTCAAATGGCAAAAAAGCACTACTATATCAAATGACAGAGTTCCAGGTCAAAGTAGCTTAGAAAAAAGTCAGTCTTCACAGATTGAAATAGTTGGGAAAGGCAGAGGAGTGGCTGGAGGAGGGGAGCAGAGTTGTCACCCCACAATATGCCTCTTTGGCATAAATATTATTTGGGGCTGATTATTTTTGAGGGGCTGCAGGCACAGGAGAAGCTCTGAAAACAGAGTAGAAGTTAGCGCTTCAAAACAGACATTTACACTTGGGTCCCTAGGTGGCTCAGTTGGTTAAGCAACTAACTGTTGATATTGGCTCAGGTCATGATCTCATGGTCCTGAGATCAAGCCCTGTGTTGGACTCTGTGCTGAGTAAGGGGTCTGCTTAAGTATCTCCTTCTCCCTCTATAGCTCTCCCCTGCTTGCTCTCTCTTCCTCAAAATAAATACATAAACTTTTTTTTTTAAAAATAGAGGGAGACTGTGGTGTCTGGGTGGCTCAGTCAGTTATGTGTCTGACTTCTACTCAGGTCATGGTCTCAGGGTTCATGAGTTCCAGCTCACATTGGGCTCTGTACTGTCAGTGCCGATCCTGCTTCAGATCCCCCACCCCCTTCTCTCTCTGCCCTTCCATAGCTCTTGCTCTCTCTCTCTCAAAAATAAACATAAAAATTAATTAATTAATTTAAAAAGAGAGACATTTACCCTTATAAGGGAAATCTCTTGTAAGAGTGTCTTCTTCTTTACCAAAAGCAGTGTGACATCTCTAAAAATTCTTATTAATAAAGAATGTCAACTTATGTCTGCATAACAATCATATTCTTGTTTACTGGGCTTTTCTGGTAAGAGCCCATTATTGACCATCGTCCTCCATTTCCCAACATCTTTCTTTTGTCTTTAGCTGGTGATTATATTTAAGGTGATGGCTTGGGCCATCTTGGAGATTTACTCAGTTTTCCTGGCTATCTCCCGTGTATACAATGGGTATACAAGTTATTAAACTTTTGTTCTTCTGTTAATTTGTCTTTTTATTAAGGGGGTGGCAGGGTCTCAGCCAAGAACTTAGAAGGAGAAGTACTTTTTGATCTGTACTTTAGAAATCAAGTTTTGCCAATAATGCCTCTTATTCTGCCCCCTCACCCTGGCTCCCCTGCTTCTTTCTGGATGTTAAATTCAGTCTCTTCTTTATAAAATATGGAGCCAGCTGGGGAGATGGATTGGCTGCCATCACTAGAGATATGAAATAGAGTGAACAAACAGATACATACTCCACGACTTATAGGAGTCTGATTGGATGCCCTTTTAATTATAGGAAATATGCAGATACATTTATTATATAAATGTGATATTAAACATATTGTTCTAATATATGCTTTTAATCCTTAACTATCATTCATGCCAGGACATAAATGTTAAGCCTATATTTTTCTCAGTGATTTCATAATATGAATTCATATGCTGAAATTTCCTACTTACTGGTTGTGTAACTTTGATCTAGTATTTAACAACTCTATAGATCACTTCTTCATCCAAAAAATGGAGATAATTATATTATTAGGTTAGAGAAAATTAAATTATATAACAAGTGTAAAGTCCTTAATATATTGCTGACACATAGTAAAGACTCAGTAAAGGTGATCTATTATTATTATTTTATTAGTATTGTTTTACCAATTACATGTGAACAAATAGATTCATTTTTCATCAGTGTAAACAACACCTAGAATAGGCTTTTCTTTAATTAATTCATTCATTCATTCATTTATCTGAGAGATAGCACGAGCAGGGGAGGGACAGAAAGAGGGGGGACAGAGGATCCGAAGAGGGCTTTGTGCTGACAGGCTGATACCACTGAGCGCAATGTGGGGCTCAAACTCACAAAGTGTTGAGAATGTGACCTGAGCTGATATCAGACAATTGGTTGAGCCGCCCAGGTCCCCCTAGATATTCTTATATTTATTGTTGTATATAAATATTTTCTTCCCATTCTTTAGATTCAAGAAATGGAATAAGTAGATAAAAAGGTCTACACATTTAAAATACTGAGATACTGCTAGATGGTTCTCCTGAAAGGTTGTGTCAATTCATACACCTATCTCTAGGGGCATTTCTCCACATTCTTAACAGTATTAAATTTTTAGATGATTACAAGTGTGTGTATTCCAAATTCTACCTTTGGGTTAAAAATAAAAATTCCTAATGGCCTGCTATCCCCAAATGTTACAAATACTTAAAATAGGAATAAAAAGAAAGTAAAACAGTGTTTAGGGACCATAAAAAAAAAAAAAAGAATTTTCCAACTACTAATCCTACTACTGTTGATTAACAGGGTATCCGGGGAAGAGTTAAATAATACTTCTGGGGTAAGCAGCCTTAGTTGCTAAGTAGAAAATTCAGGAAAAGAGCCAAGTATGTTTAATTTCCCACAACATATCACTTCAACCATCTGTGAGAAAGATCATGCTCTCTTGGGGAACTGGGTGCCTCAGTTCGTTAAGCCTCTGACTTTGGCTCAGGTCATGATCTTGTAGTTGGTGAGTTCGAGCCCCACATCAGGGTCTCTGCTGTCAGTGCAGAGATCACTTCAGATTCTCTGCCTTGCTGTCTCTGGCCCTCCCCTCCTGGTGCTCCAGCACTCTCTCTCCTTCTCTCAAAATAAATAAAAACATTAAAAAAAAAAAGAAAGATAATTTTCTCTTAAAAGGAGAAACAATTACTGAGAAAGGGGGTTTAGGGGAATAACTTGATGCTTATTTCATGTTCTTAAATTAACTCTTTGTTAATGGGTTGCTAAGACATATAAAATAATTAATATCAAAACACTAAAGCTACAGAAATAAAGATCTAAGACCTAAACTGAAATGATATTCCCAGTTAAAACTATAATATAACTTTATTTGTATAAATGATAAAGTTAAAATATGACCTCCATCTTCTTCATGGATGGATACATGGATATATGGATAGATAGATTTAAACAATCATATCAGTTGACTTAATAAAATATTATTATCACTTCGATGATAGAATAAAAAGAATGGCTTCTCCAGTAGAATGCTTTTAAGTAGGATCATTTCCAGAGTATGTGTTATGGACATGTATTGCTCTTTTCCATTTCATTTCCTTATAGATGAATATGCTTTCAATTTTTTGACATTTTTTTCTCTCTAGTTTATATCTTTATTTGTGTATGTGTGTGTGTGTGTGTGTGTGAGAGAGAGAGAGAGAGCTAGAGAGAGAGCACATGCCAGTAGGAGAGAGGGGCAGAATGAAGGAGAGAGAGAGGATCTTAAGCAGACTCCAGTATCAGCAAGAAGCCTCACATGGGACTCGATCCCATGACCCTGCAATCAAGGCCTGAGCTGAAATCAAGAGTCAGATGCTCAACCAACTGAGCCACCCAGGCTCCCCACTCTCCAGTTTATATCTAATAAATCTCTAGATTCTATTATATATGACAAATATTTAGGTTCCATTACCCACTTTATGGAAGTAGAAAAATTTCCCAAAAAAGCAGCCTCCGTGGCAGAAAGAGTCAACTACAAAAAGAATACCATAAATTACAGGATCAAATAGCTCAGTGAATATGTGCTCCAACTGTACATTAAAATTCATCTCTGTAGTGGTGTTACAAGCAACATTCTTGGAAAAAATCACATGAAACTTCAAATTATGTGAAGCATTTGGTTTGCAAGGACAGGCTTTTTTTTTTTTTTTTTTAAATCCTGTGTAAAATTCCTAGAAACACAATTTATGTCCTAACATGCTTAAAGGCTAGGGTTGTCCCAGGCAACAGCAGCTTTTGTTCAGCATATCTGGCTTTGGGTGGATTCATGGACCGTTTGCAATCAGTGTTAAAATGCAGGCTCCAGTGAAAAGTGTGAGAAGCTGAGAAATGTTACATGCATAATTCATAGTTCCCTCATCACTGGATGCATGCATGTGAGGATTCAGGGTTACACTACTATCCTAGTTCACTGAAAGTATAAATTTGAATGTATTCAACATTCTTTTACTCATTTTTTTCAATCTCATATCTTTCATTAGGAGGAAGATTTTCGGGGAAGGTATTCTCACTTTTACACTTGCAACGTCCTACAATGAACAACACAGCCCTAGATTATCTGGTTTTTATTTATTGCTCCAATCTCATTACATATTCTTGTCTTCCTCCTCCATTTTTTTTAAGTTTTATTTATTTTGAGAGAGAGAGAGAGAGAGAGAGAGAGAGAGAGATCAAGCAAGCATGGGGGAAGGGCAGAAAGACGGAGAGAGAAAATCCCAAGCAGGTTCCACACTGTCAGCACAGAACCCGACATGGGGCTTGATCTCATAAACCATGAGATCACAACCTGAGCCAAAATCAAGAGTCTAACACTTAACTGACTGAGCTACCAGGCACCACACTCTCCTCCATGTTAAACTACATTGGTCTTTTGACAAATCTATCTTTCTTTCTTTCTTTCTTTCTTTCTTTCTTTCTTTCTTTCTTCCATTCTTTCATATGAAATTTATTGTCAAATTGGTTTCCATACAACACCCAGTGCTCATCCTGACAGGTGCCCTCCTCAGTACCCATCACCCACCCTCCCCTCCCTCCCACCCTCCATCAACCCTCAGTTTGTTCTCAGTTTTTTAAGAGTCTCTTATGTTTTGTCTCCCTCCCTCTCTAACTTTTTTTTTTCCTTCCCCTCCCCCAGGGTCTTCTGTTAAGTTTCTCAGGATCCACATAATAGTGCATTCCAAGCTATTTCCTCACTCAAGACTTCTGGCACCATAGTGTGTTTTCTCATCTATGTAGGCAGATTCTAAGATGGCCTCCAATGATCCCTAACTCCTGATATTCACATCCTTGTTTAGTTCTTTCTCCTGAGTATGGGCTAGATCCAATAATCAGCTTCTAATGAAGAGAATGTAGCAAAGTAATAGAATGTCACTTCAGTGATTACGTATAAAAGACTGCGTGCTCTTTCTTGTTTTCTCTAAGAGAAACCAGCTGCAGTGTTGTGAGCTGCCCTATGGAGAGGGCCATGTGGCAGGGCACTGAGGGAAGTCTTTGACCAAAAGGAAACCAAAGAACTGAAGTCTTCAGTCCAATAGCTGGTGAGGAACTAATTCTGACTACATCCATGTGAGTGAGCTTAGAAGCAAATCCTGCTCTAGTAGAGCCTTCAGAAACCACAGGCCAGACCAACAACATAACTGCAAACTCCTAAGAGACAATGAATCAGAGGTACCCAGCAAAGCTATGCCTAGTTTCATGACCTGCAGAAACCATGAGTAGTAAATGTGTAGTTTTAAACCAATAAGTTTTGAAGTAGTTTGTTATGCAGCAATGGATAATTAATGTGCCACCCAAGCTACTCTTCTCTTGCTCTTTGCTTTTCCCCTACCTTACTTCTCAGGTTCAAATAACTCCTTCAAAGAAGCTTTCTTTTATCAGTCCAATAAAGTCCCTTTATTCCCTATTTGAAACTTTGCTGGATTTCTTATTAGATTACAAAATAGTGTAAGTTTTCTACTTGTTCACAGTAAAATCTAAAATTAACGTGGGGGGGCTATACTTTTCTTGCTCATAGTATCTATCGCAGTGCCTCATACTTACTAAGAGCTCAGTGAACACTTGCTATATAAATTATTAACAAAATAAAAAGTATATATAATCCATGAGAGTTCAGTTCTTTTAAAAAAGTGTAAGTATTTTATGAATGTTATTATTGGTAGTATATTTAGGTTATGAAAATGACTATGTAAAAACAAAAATTAATAGATAAGTCATAAACATGTTATGAACTTCATTCAAACATCTATTTCAAATTTGACTTTAAAATTTTTTTTAAGTTTATTTATTTTGAGAGACAGAGAAAGCAGAAGAGGGGCAGAGAGAGAGGGAGAGAGAGAATCCCAGGGAGGCTCCACAATAGTATGGAGACCGATGCAGTGTTGAACCAAGGAACCATGAGATCATGACCTGAACTGAAACCAAGAGCCAGTCGCTTAACCGACTAAGCCACCCAGATGTTCCTCAAATTTGTCTTTAAATGATTTTGTATCTGTTTAAGATTTATGGGGGCTGAGTTTATCTAAAAGATAGTGATGTCACCTTACATATATTCAAGAAACAAAAGAGAAAAGAAGATTCTAGAGTTTCTAAAATGTCTCATGTCTTCTCCAACTTTAGGGTTGTTACATAATAGTATTAATGATTAGAATACAAAACACAGATGTCATAAAATTTCCTACTATCATTTAAAAAGCTGAAGAGTTCCTCAAAGTCACAAAATGTTAAATTTTGAGTATGTGAAGTGTGAAGAAACATCAACAATATTGAAATGAGTTAGAGTTATAGACTGTGAATCTAAGAATTAAGCAATGGTGTTAAAATGAAAAATATATACTCTAAAACTTTTGTAAAATATAACATTGTAAATATTATTTATTCCATTTATGACAATACCATCAGTTAATAATAAAATAATCTATAGTTTATAACTTGTTTAAATTGAGTTGAAGAAAGGGTCAAATAACCACAACACAAATGTTGGTTAAAGACAAAAAAACAACAAAAATTCAGGATGAGATCCTTCTGAAGAATACACCAGAAATGCTGAAATAGGCTATAAATCTTAGATGTATTTTATGGGAGATAAAGGATGATTTAAATTATAAAGCTGACTAGCACAGGGGGAGTCACTTCTCTTAACATGAAAATTAAATCCATGGTGTAGTCAAACAGGCTGACTTGAGCTTTTATCCTGGCTCTGCCATTTATTCACTCTATGATTTCAACCAGTTACTAAACGTCCTTGAGCCACTATCTGTGAAATGAAAGAAATGGCAGAACTTTCCCCTGGGTTGACATGAAGGCTAAGTGAGTTTCGGCATGTAATGGTTAATACTTAGCACAGGACCCAGGATAAAACCAAAGCTCAATAATACCAGCTATACAATTAACAGGAATTGTTATTACCATTACCTTGTTATTATTATTACCTACTACCACTCCAAAAATAGGGAAAGAAGAGAGAATTGTATCATATCTGTCTATGGCAGTGGTAAAGAAAAATGAGAATTATATTAGCATGTTGAAAAGTGCCATTGGTAGTTACCTGTGAACAGCAATAAGGTTAAAATTTTTGGAATATCCTCTGTGAAACATAAGATATATGTTCATATCAAGAGATATTTCTACAATTAATCACTTATAATAAAATGTACCAATCTAACATTATTTGGTTGCACAGAGTACATATTTATGGAAATATTAGAAAAAAGTAAACAATTGTGTTTATGATCTATACAGTTAAATCTAATTTCTAAATACTGTAGGGAACAAATAAACATGTCTGGAGACATGTCAAAAGAGCATTATGTTTTGTTCTTTAAGATAAAATTCAAGACTTCCAAGGTAAACTTAAATTTTTCATTGTACATTACAATAGTGATGTGATTATGGATTTGATTGAAGATCTGGCTACACAGATTTTCATTTCTTTTTTTTTAAGTTTATTTATTTATATTGAGAGAGAGAGAGAGAGAGAGAGCGAGCACATGAGTGGGAGAAGGGCAGAGAGAGAAGAGAGAAAGAATCCCAAGCAGGCTCCACACTCACAGTGTGCAGGACTCAATCCCACGAACCACGAACCACGAGATCATGACCTGAGCCGAAATCATGAGTCTGACACTCATTCTGGGTGAATGAATCACCCAGAAGCCCTTAGAATTCATTTTTAATACTCATGTCTGCCAATGTTACTGTAAGTTCCAACATCTTCTCTTTGGCCTCTTCTACACTTAAAGACACATAGAGTTTCTTCTAATTATTTCCCAGAGCTATCTTGAATAGAAAGGCCCCTGCTGCTTTATGTTGTGTATCAGTGTTAGATCACAAGGCAACATGATTTGAAATTATTACTGGTTTCTACAGGTGACAAATTCTTTAACAAGGTATTTAACACTCTTTGCTAATATACCTCTCTCCCTTTGCAAATTCACATCTGCCCCTCTTTTTTTGTAGCTTTAACGGACTATTGGAAATAATCTGAGCATGGCTTGCATTCTGACCAATGCATGCTTTTTTTATAAAATGCCACATCTCAAATATCACTACTCCCAATTTCTCTGGTCTTCTATCTTCTTCAAGTCCCAGACTTATTGTCATCATCTCCATGAAATCCCCAGTCACTTTGTTCCTTGCTTATCTTCCACTTCTAGAAAAAATTAATGACTCCTTTTTGTGTGTGCATTTAATATTTATCACCAGCAGAGCACTACAGTTGGCATTTGGCATTTGACTCTTGAAATGTTTTTCCCAAGATATTGTGATTTCTTTGACAAAGACCTTATACTTTATTCCTCTTTCTTACTTCAGGGCTAGCACATAGTTTGAAAACCAGGAAGGGTACATCCTAGTTGATGTATTCAAGTAGAACAAATTGCATTATTACCTTCAAACTTAGTTATTAGGTATTTTTTTAAAGCTATCACAGTGGATAATACATAGCAGGAAGCAAAAATATTAATGAACAGATGAATGAGTAACTCTTATTCTTGTGGGAAGTAAAGCATAGAGTTATGAAAAGTTCCTTGCCTTGACCTCCACCACAGGTATGCATACGTGAATAGGTACATCTTTTTTGAGAACTAACTTATGATTGCCACAGGAAATGTCTGACTTACAGTTAATAGAGTTGTGATTATGTTCCATTCTGATTTTATAGCTTTTCTTATTTTAAATAAGACATCAACATCAACAGTCCAAACACATTTATGGCTATAAATTCATGACTGATAGGCTCTTACTGGCGAATCTGTGGAGGGCTAAATTGACTCATTTGATTAGATGCAGTTACTCTTAAAACAGCTACCAGATTCTTGTAAATTTTCTTAAAATTTGGAATTCCTTCTTACTTTACACTGTATGTTAAAAAAATCAATTTAATGCAAAGAATGTCAACAGAGTATCATGAAAGTATAACATTTAGGAAACAAACATCCTATTTTAAGGCAAAAGTGTTTAGGAATGAGAGACTCCGAGTTTAAATCGTTGGTTTCTACTATAAACACAATTTTAAAGACCAAGGTAAAATATACAGAAAAAGTGGAGAGTGCCAGAGGGACACAATCAGTAGTGATGATATTTGTTTACAAATGTATGAAGTTATATCTATACTCATGTGCATACATATGTATGTGTATATGTGTGTGTGTATGTGTGTGTGTGTGTGTGTGTGTGTGTATATATATATATATATATATATATATATATATATATAATGGGATGAATGGTGAGGAAAGGAAACTTTTGATTGCATGATGGACACTTAGATTCCACACACCTATATTCTTCTGAGCCAAGGGAAGCTGTTGGTAAAGGCATTAACTTTTCAAAAACTTAAGAACTGGTGTCTCAAGAGTAAGAAGAACTATTTTGTTTGTTGTTATTGCTGCTGTTTTTGACTCAAATGAGAATGGTATTATTCCTCAGGAAGTATCAGCTGGATATAATCACAAGACAGAGAAAATATGCAAATATCAAGATTTGCTGAAGAATGTTTCAGAAAAGTCAGCTGAACTTGCTGACTAGGAAGGCTTTTGCATATAACACATGCTTATTTTAAAATATCATTTTTGAAAATTTGTGGATCTTCAATAGCTACATTGCAAAGGAAGAAAAATAAGAACCTAGCTATAAAGCAAGCAAATAAATGATTAGAGTCTCATGTAATGCTCAGCAATAAAAAGTATTATTGATTTGGAAGAACAGAGAATAACTGAAGAAAAAGGAGTCCAAATGGAAAACTTACTCCCCCAGCATTTACCACAGAAAAACTCAGAAATCGGCAAACTAAATGCTACTGAAAACGTTTGAGATGGATAGACTCAGCCTTGAATGTTCTTTGTTGGTGTTTCAGCTGGGTATCTTGTCCCAGACTCTGCCTGCCCATTTGTCACATGTATTATTAAAAACTTTCTCCTACCCTGTGACTATATACTAGTCACTATATTCAAGGAATAACTAATGTTCTTGCAATGGTCAGTTCTAGGATTAGAATCCACAAAAATGATAACTACTATTATTCTAGATTTTGTCTAGAGGATCTGGATGCCATTTGCCAATTTCCATGTAACATGGCTCTGATTTATCCTTTACAAATACATATACTATATTTCTTATTGATAAAGCAAAAATAATAGAAATGAATACCTCTACATATTTATAAATGGGGTAATCTTACTCTAAGATTGTGACATTCCTTGAATAAATTTCTTTGCCTCCATTGTATCTAGAAAGAATTCAATGATAAGCATGAGATATGATCCCCAGAAGAAAGAGGTCCTTAACATAACACTGTGAACATTTTTAAAGACTGTAGAGTTATACAAGAAAAGTTTATTTTCATATACTCAATTAGCCCAGAAGAGACAAAGAATAAAGGAAGAATCATTTCTTTTGGAAAGTGTGTAATACTGAGGTGATGCATACCTCATTGTTCTATCTCAGCTAGCTAGACACCAGTTTTTTCAAAGTAAGAAACAGAGAGAAAATTCTACTTACTGAAAGGAAAGATAAGTTTTTCAAGTTCATATTATACCCATTGCTCTAACTTACTGAAGACAGTGAGACACCAAACCTTTTCTTGTCCTATTGTCACTCAAAAAAAATTGTTCAGGTTTCATAATGGGAATAATTAGTAATGATTTCAACTGAATACCTTTTGTTATCATGGTTTAAAACTAATGTAAGATACAAGTGCCAAGAGGGAAAAGAACAAAAAACAACTTCCAAAAGATTTGGTTTCAAAACAGTCTGATTCTTTGTAATATCTCAAAGATAACAAGTGTCCAACAAGTGGATACTAAACTTGGCAAATGAATCATTTTATAAAGAGACATTATTATGTAAAGTACAAGTAGACACAGATAGATATTTGATATTCTCTAAAATGTGAACTTAACTGCTGTTTAAATATAGGATGACTTTAGGATCAAATAATTTACACTTCTTTTTTACATTTTCTTATTCTCTACTTCTGAAAATTTCCTTTTTGAAGTCATTTCCTATTTAACTACCTCCATATTAATAGGATTATAGTGATAAACAAGGAATAATTTTTCTCTGTCAGTGCCTCTGAAACCTTAATGTGTATAAGAACCCCCTAGTGTTTTGTTAAAATGGAGATTGTGATTCAGCATGTCTGGCTGGGGATACTGATTCTGCATGGCTAGCAATTTTCCAGTTGATGCTGATGCTGCTTGTCTGTGGACCACACTTTGAGTAGCATGGCTCTGTGTGATATGGAGTAGGAAAAATGCAGTGTTATACAGGGTTGGACAGATAATCACTAGCCTTACCAGTTACTGTAATTAAAGTCTTAAACCATGGGAACTTCAGTTATTATGATTCACAAACCCCTGAGAAGAAAGGAATGATAGGGAATTGGACAACAAACATTGCATTTCTAGTTTGATGCATGACAACAAAATTCATTTCTTCAAATATATTTTTATTATCTGTATGATGGGAATAAAAATACCTACTTTATAATATCATGAGAAGATTATGTGAGATCCTGTGTTGAAGGCACTTATCACAGTTCCTTGAACACAATAAGGGTTTAATAATAGACATTACTCATTTACTATTGGCATTATTGTCACTATCTCACCATCATCAAAATAGAATATTGAAGACCACCGGGAGAATCCAGACTGGTGTATTTATTCATTAAATAGGTGAGGAAACTGAAGCCTAGCAGTGGAAATGACCTGTCCAAGATTATATAACAAATCAGTAGTGGAGCTGAGGTAGGAATTTTATCTTTTTCAATACTAGTAATTCATTCATTCACTCATTCATTCCTTCAAACATTTGAGTGTTAACTATCTGTAGTTACTGTGCTATGAATACAAAATAAGAATATACGATGCCCTGCTTTCAAGAAACATTGAGAAACTGTTTTCCACTAGAGAGTCATTTTAAAAATTATACACAAAAACTGCTTTCACAAAGGAATAGTTGCTATAATTAAGGTTCATCAGAAATACAAATGGAGGCTTTCATAAAAATATTTTTAAAAATCCGGAGTTTTCTAAATATGAAAGAGGAAGATATTTTAAGCCAAAGGGGCCAACATGAGCAAAGGCTAAACAGGCTGCAATAGTGGCAGGATCTGGGTATACATATGGTACAAAATTAGATGAGATTGTATTGTGAAGCAGAAGGATTGAGTTGGCCACTAGGAGACCCAGTCCTCTGGTCAACGTTTTACAACTTGTGAGTTTGTTGTCAACATTTAACATTTGGGAATTTTCACACGAATAGTCAACTTTTCAGCTTCCTTTTTAAACTCAGAAGAACTTCTCATACAGAAGAACTTATCGTAGTAGATAGTCTCCTGCATGTAGCAAAGCTTAATTAGAACTAGGTGATGGGTGTCCCTTTTAAATGGCTTATCTGTTTTTCAGACTCAAATTCTTTATTGAGGTATATAGGAATCCTTTAGGACTTTGAAATCTATGACCAAGGCAACTCATATATGTTTTCTTCTTTTAACATTGAGCAGCTTTGAGCTGCTTAGAAGCTGAAATTCTTGGCTAGTGGATGATATACCAAAGTGACAGATTTTCTAAGTACTTCTTTTTTTTTTAACTTTTAAAATGTTTATTTATTTTTGAGAGAGAGAGAGACAGAGACAAAGTGTGAGTGGGGGAGGGGTAGAGAGAGAAGGAGACACAGAATCTGAAGCAGGCTCCAGGTTCTGAGGTGTCAGCACAGTGGGGCTCGACCCACTAACTATGAGATCATGACCTGAGCCGAAATCAGAGGCTCAACCAACTGAGCTACCCAGGTGCCCCTCTAAATACTTCTTGCTCTGAGCAAGTCAGTCATTGATACCAACAAGGTGCATTTTGATGTGAGGGCTTCTTTTTTCATTTTAAGAAGGAAACTTTTTTTTTTAAGTTTATTTATTTATTTTGATGAGGTTGGGGAGAGGGCAGAGAGAGGGAAAGACAGAATCCCAAGCAGGCTCCGTGCTATCACTGCAGAGCCCAACACGGGGCTCAAATTCACAAACTGTGAAATCATGACCCAAGCTGAGGTCAAGAGTGGGATGCTTAACCTCGATGGCCCAGCTGAGCCACCCAGGCACCCCTGATGTGAGGACTTCTGACGACTATTAAATATTAACTAAAAGGTCAAAGTCACAATTTTATCTCCTTGTATACAAGTTAGTTTACTTGATCCATGGCTATCATTACCATTAATGTATCATTTAAAACTTTTAAAATACATAAATTTCAAAATGAAATACTCAGGCAAGTCAAGTGCTTATTATCGATACTAATATTCGATTTCTACACAAATACTAAGAAAGTAAACAGAAAATATATAGATGAACCCCGAATAAAACTCATACTTAAGAATGGGTATAGAAAGGGGCTCCAAATGGACACAGATGTGACAAAGATAGATTTGTAAAAAGATAGTTCCATATACTAAATGCTGAAACATATTTGCAGAAAGAAAAAAAAAATTCTTTCAAATATTTATGTAACTCTATCCATAATCTTGAATACAATTCCCCAAAGTAGTTCATTTTTATGAAATCATCAAATTCTACTAAGATATTTAAAACCAGAAGGGAAATTTTACTGGTGTTACTTATTTGAATGTAGAAACTGCACTTACTTATTCATTTGGTATTTTAGAAGACATCACCTGCTAGTGTGGTTTTCTGAAGGAATAATACATGTTTATTCAACTCAGGTTTTAGAGAAGTAATATGAAAAAGTATTAATGGGACTATTTCTAGTATTTGCTGGCATAGAATAAATGAGGATAATATTTATGCGTTTAGGGAGCAGAGTAACAGGTTTTTGAAACTCAATGTTAGGGAGAACTGTCAGCATTCTTTTTTTAATTGGTTTTTGCTTTCATTAGAGTAGATAAATTCTCTACTACGTCCAATTGTTTACCACATATATTTTACAGGCCTTATCCTTTTTGGTGGTAGTTTTTGGTGGACATTTTCGATGCTATCGCCATGGTAAAAAGTGATGACCTTAAAAGACAGCAGACGGTGCTTAATAGTACATAGACCTAAGCATTGCATGCTTGCTTGCTTGCTTATTTATTTATTTATTTATTTATTTATATTTTTAAAATAATCTTATTGAGATATAATTTATGTGGCATAAAATTATGCATTTTAACTGTACAATACAAAGCTATTTGGCAAACTCTTGCAGCTATCACCATGATCTAATTTTAGAACATTTTCACCACACCAATTGGATTCTTGTGTCCCTTTGTATTTAATCCCCACACACATGCCCAGCCTACACAACCACCAATCTACGTTCTATACTACACATTAGCCTTTTCTTGAGATTTCATATAGATGGACCCACAGTTCTATAAGATCTTTTGTGTCTGGCTTCCTCCACTCTGCATAATGTTTCTGAGGTTTATTCATTTGTATCATATATTAATATATATGTTTTTACCATATAGATAGGGCATATTTTGCTTACTTATTCATTAGTCTAAGCATCTATCCGTTTGCATCTCATCCACAATATTTAAAGGACTATTTGTTGGTTCTATTTAAAATACTTCATTTCTTGGGGCGCCTGGGTGGCTCAGTCTGTTAAGCATCCGACTTGGCTCAGGTCATGATCTGACAGTGTATGTGTTGGAGCCCCATGTCAGGCTCTGTGCTGACAGCTTGGAGCCTGGAGCCTCCTTTGGATTCTGTGTCTCCCTCTCTCTGCCCTTCCCCATTTGTGCTCTGTTTCTCTCTCTCTCAAAAATATATAAACATTAAGAAAAATAAAAATAAAATAAAAAATAAAATAAAATGCTTCATATCTTAATGACAATCTTAATATTTCCCTGTTCTTTGAGAGGAATATGAGACAAAATCTGGATCCTATTTTAACTATAAGTTGGTCAGACTCTGATGATTTTATGTTAATAGACTAATTACCTAATAAAACTATTTACTAATTAACAAAATATAGTATAATTTAATTATGACCGCAAATTTTATTGAAGTTAAATTTTTTCCTTGAAACAATCCCTTTTCTAGACATTGTTACACAACCATGGCCAACAGCATGAGCCGTGGGGAAGAGGTTTGGGGAAGAATTACAAATGGAAAAATCCATTAATAATAAGAGCATGCTTAAAGATATTCCATTTTTCTAGCAGAGGTCAGAAGGAACTGTTTTGTTCAGCAAAGCTTTAATGCTTCATGAACACACAGAAAAGCTAATCCCAGTCTAGTTAAAAATGCCAAGTTCATGCAGTGGCAAAAGAAATGTTACACCGCTTATGGATTTGTAAAGAGAAAAAAAAGACAGAAAATATTACCAAATATGTTGTTCTATATGCTAACAGGCTTCAGAAGAAGTTTCATTCTGTTTATAATCAAAATGCTGATATTGGCTGACATAGAATGTGTAAACAGAGAACAGGAAAGCAAAAGAAGGTGTAGAAGATTAAGCAGAGTATTGTATAATTTATGAATCCTTGGAAAATGATAGAGTATAACAGAAAACAACAGAGACTCATTATCTGTGTACTACATAGAAAAAAGAAACTATCTGAGTAGCACTCAAATATGTTTTTCTTGTAAGGCCAGTATACTTAATTTGCAATTAGTTTTTTATAGTCATCTATTTTGATTTTAAAATTAAGAAAAATATTTTCTACACATTCTTTTTATATTTATTTGAAAGCAAAGGAAATCCTGGTATAAAGAAATGAACACAAAAGATTTGATTCTTCCTTGACATATTGTTCAATGAAGTATCATGTCAATAGTTTTATTTTCTCCGGATCAAGTCTAAGTTCTTAACATTTGTAAGCAGTAAAACATTTGCGTCATTAAAGTCCTTAGAATGCAAAATATCCCTATACAATAGGTCAAGGGCAGTACTTTCACTGTTTCACTCTACTGAATTGCTAGAGAGAGAAATGGTGTCTTGTGGAAGGAAAATACAGCATCACTAATGAAATATTTTATTTCTCATAGCAGTTACTTTTTTTGGGATCAAGAGTTTTGAAATTGTATTTCTAAAGGTGTATAAACCATTCTTTTGTATTTGGGGGAGATATGTAATTATATTACCTGGAAAGCTTCTTATTAATTTTGGATATTTTTATTCCAGAATTCTTTTTTTTTTAAATCTTATACAATGCATTTAATTTATTTTTTTTTGTTTGAACTTTGCAGAATTGATAGTCTATATATAGTCTTTTGAGGCTTGCTTTTTTTTTTTTTTTTATTCTCAAGTTAGTTAACATATGGTGTAGTCTTGGCTTCAGGCATAGAACCCAGTGATTCATCTCTAAAATATGACATCCAGTGCTCAAACTGAAGAGTGCCCTCCTTAATGCCTGTCACCCATTTAACTCACCCCCCCCCCACATCCCCACCTCCATCAAACCTCGTCAGTTTGTTTTCTGTATTTAAGAGTCTCTTATGGTTTGCCTCCAAATGGTTGCTAGATTTTGTTGAACTACTCTAGACTTTCTTAGTATGAAAATGTCTTAGTATATCTCTCAAAAATGGCCCCTCAAGATCTGGGAAATGAGTCCCTGGGAGTCATAGTGTATATAATTTCTAAATGGTATATACCTTTATTCAGACACCTTGGAACTAATTAATTCAGAGATTCATTCCACAAATATGTATTGAACATATACTATGTTTCAGGAATACAACCAACAACCTACTACAGGTAGATAAAATATATAGAAGAGTAACTAATGATAAGAGAAAGAAATATATTAGCAAAAAGGAATATAAAATGTGCGTAAAGGTGAAAGGTAAGATAGGAAGGCCTTTGGAGGGATTTAGAAGGTAAGAGAGTTTGCCTGCGGGGGGGTGGGAATCTGCTGGGAATGTATTAAATCAGGGGGACAATGCAAAGTCTGAAGCAGAAATATATTTCATAAGTTCAAACTATATCCATAATCCAATCACAGCACAGCAAACATCTTTCTACCACTCTAGTTCAGGCGGCAACCTCACTCTCCTGGCTTACTGCTAAAACCCCAACCTGGTCTTCTTACTTACTCAATACTGAGATCCCTTGGCTTGCAGAGGTCAAGGGTAGAAATAAATGGACCAGACAGGACCTAGAACATAGAAGAATCCACTTGATAGGATAAAAAGGGGCAAGTGGAAATGCAAGAAGAAATTCAGCTTTGGAAAAAACTCAGATAAGTTTCATCCAGATAAAGACTCAAGTCAGCAATTGGATATATGTCTGGAGTTCAGTGCAGAAGTCTTGGCAGGAAATATGATGTTGAGAATTATCAGTTTATAGGTGGTATGTGAAGCTGTGAAAATGGATGGATTATATTTGTAGTGAGTAGAGACAGAAAAGAATAAAGGTCCAGGGGTGGAGCTCTACAAAATGTGCAGGTCAAATGTATGAAAAGAAACCCACAATGAAACTGACAAGGTGCTCTGAGAAAAGCTAAGAGAAAAGCCAGACAAGTGTGGTGCACTGGAATTCATAAGGAGACAACCTTGTAGGTTTGTTTTCTAATTATGATTCAACCCTCCTCTGCACTCCATTCCACAATGAGGCTAAGCCCAGGGACCAGCACCACCTTACCCCTGGCTGCCCAAGTCAACAGTACGAGACTGTTCTTAACTCTTCTTAATTGCCCACTTTTTTTTAATGTTTATTTATTTATTTATTTATTTATTTATTTATTCTCAGAGAGAGAGATAGAAAGATGGGGAGAGGCAGAAAAAGAGGGAGAGAGAGAATCCCAAGCAGCCCCCATGTTGTCAGTTCAGAACCTGATGAGGGGCTCCATCCCATGAACTGTGAGATCATGGTCTGAGCTGAAATCAAGAGCTGGATGCTTACCTGACTAAGCCACTCAGGTGTCCCAGTTGCCCAATTTATATCAATTACTATATTCCTTCTCTTTGACTGTTTAAATGTTTCTCAAATCTGTACCATTTCTTCATTTCCTGCTTATCCTAGTTCAGGCCATAATCATGTAGGTCCAGGATAATAAGAGAACCTCTCACTCTTACCAGTGCCTGCTCCCTACAGTCTTTCATCCCTTAGATCCATCCTCCATATGATAATCACAGTAATTTTTCCCCTAGTTTCAAGCTCTCATTAAAAATGAGTTAGTAAAAATACAATGAAATATTAATTTCAGGAGTAGAATTTAGTGATTCATCACTTACATACAACACCCAGGGTTAATCACAAGTGTCCTGTTTAATACCCATCAACCACCTAGCCCATCCCCCACCCGCCTCCCCTCCAGCAACCCTCAGTTTGTTTTCTATAGTTAAGAATCTGTTTATGGTTTGCCTGTATCTTCCCCCCACCATGTTCATCTGTTGTGTTTCTTAAATTCCACATATGAGTGAAATCATATAGTATTTGCCTTTCTCTGACTTATTTCACTTAGCATATTTATACTCTCTAGCTCTATCCACATTGCGGCATATGAGAAGATTTCATTCAATTTTATGGCTGATATTCCATTATCTATACCTATATCTATTATCATCTATATCTATATCTATATCTATATCTATATATAATACAACTTCTTTTTTTTAAAGGTTTATTTATTTATTTTGAGAGAAAGACAGAGGGTTCATAGGATGGGCAGAAAGAAAGGGAGAGAGAGAGAATCCCAAACAGCCTTTGCACTGTCAGTGCAGAGCCTCATGAGGGGCTCAAATTCACAAACTGGAAAATCATGACCTGAGCCAAAATCAAGAGTTGGATGCTCAACCAGCTGAGCCACTTGGGTGTCCCACCACAACTTCTTTATTCATTCATCCGTTGATGGACATTTGGGCTCTTTCCACAATTTGGTTATTATTGATAAAACACTGGGGTACATGTATCAATTCAAATCATTATATTTATATCCTATGGGTAAATACCTAGTAGTTCAATTTCTGGGCCATAGGGTAGTTCTATTTTGAACTTTTTGAGGAACCCCCATATTGTTTTCCAGAGTGGCTGCACCAGTTTTTATCCCCGCCAACGGTGTAAAGAGGGTTCCCCTTTCTTTGCATCCTTGCCAACATCTGTTGTTTCCTGTGTTAATTTTAGCTATTCTGATTGGTGTGAGGTGGTATCTCATTGTGGTTTTGATTTGTATTTCCCTGATTATGGGTGACTCTGAGCATCTTTTCATGTGTCAATTACAGTAATCTTTTAAAATTTAAATATAATTAATGAGAACTCAATTACTTTCTACTGCCCTCAAGATCAAGTCTAAACTCAAGGTCCTTCACAATCTATATTCTCCAGCCTCCTGTCTCCCTTTACTGACCTCAAACACTTCAGCCATTTAATCCAGCTTTTGATTCTTTCAAAGCATCAGCTCTATTCTAGACTCTATACAAGCTGTTCCCATGTATGGAACTCCCTTCTTCACAGATTTTTACATGGATTATTTCTACCGATATTTTAGGTCGAATTAAATATTATTTCACTCAGAAATCTATCAATGGTACTCCTTATTTGGGTTTTTTGGCTCTATGTGGGGCTTCTTACTTTAGCAATGACAATTCTAATTTTTTCTTTCTTTTTATGAAGGTATAATTGAAATACAAAATTATAAGATATTTATAATATATCATGTGATTTGATATATGTACATATTGTGAGAGGATTCCCCCATCTAGCTAAATAATACATCTATCACTGCACATATTTACCTTTTTTTAATGAGCACATTTATGTTCTACTCTCTAAGCAAACTTTAATTATGAAATACAGTGTTATCAACTATGGTCACCATGTTTTACATTAATTACATCCTCAGACCATAGTCATCTTACAGCTGAAATTTTATACTCTTCTTCCAGCCTCTCTCTATTTCCCCCACACCCATCCCCTGACAACCACTTTTCTACTCTGCTTCTATGGGTTTGACAAGTTTTGTTGTTGCTAATTCCACAACTGATACCATACAACATTTGTCTTTTTCTGTCTGGCTTATTTCACTTAGCATGATTCCCTCAAGTTCCATGTATGTTGTTGTTCAATGACAGAATTTCATTGTTTCTTGTGGCTGAATAATATTTCATTGTGTGTATATGTGTATGCATACAAAACATATATACATCATACATATAACACAATATATACATACAGCACATCTTCTTTATCCATTCATCTGTTAATGGTCACTTAGGTTTCTCTGTCTTGGCTATTGTGAAAAATACTTCAATGAACATGGAGTACAGATATCTATTTAAGATCCTATTTTCATTCCCTTTGGGCATATACCGAAGAGTGGGATTTCTAGGTCAGAAATATTTTTGTTTTTAATTTTTTGAGGAACCTCCATATAATTTTCCATAGTGGCTATGCTAATTTACATTCCCTTCTAAAGTGTACAAGGGTTCCTTTTTCCCCACATCCTCACATTATCTATTATATTTTTGATGATAGTCATTCTAACAGGTATGAGGAAATATCTCATTTTGGTTTTGGTTTGCATTTTCCTGATAATTACTGGTGTTGAGCACTTTTTTCATGTTCCTATTGATCAGGCGTATGCATTCTTTGAAAAAAAATGCTCAGTTCCTCTGTCCATTTCTAGTAGGATTACTTATTCATTTTGCTACTGAGTTGTATAAATTCTTTATATCACCATTTACTTATTAATTGATGTGTATCTCCACTGTATTAACCATTAACATTGTCTTGCTCCATCACTGTGTTTGCTCTAATTCCCAGAATAATTTCAGAAGCATTTCAAGTATACAGAAATTAATTGCTAAATAAATGAACAGATGAAATTTTATCTGTTCTTGTCCTCACCTGAACAACACAGAATTTTTATCCCCTTGCAAAATCATCTTTCCTTCATCCCCACTCAGGTCCTTCTGGAGGCCTTACAAGGGTATTTCTCATGCACAAACAAAAAAGTCTATTCCCACTAGCCATTTGCAATATTTTATCCGGTACCAAACGTCTGACCAAATGCCTGACCAAAGCCCACATCCCTCCCTTGCCACAAGCATCTGCTATTTTATACTAGCATCTCATCCCTCCCAGTGCCCTGAGGTGATTTCTCCATAATCAGGCAATGACAGAGATGTTATAGAATTACAGTGGTTCCAGAAAACTCTATGTGTCCAGCTCAAGTGAGTAAAACGCTCATCTCTTCCCACTCTGGGATACAGGTTACCCTAACAACAGCTAAGTAAAATTATATTGTCCTGTATTTCTTGAACACCATTGTATAAACAGTTCTTTCTGTTTCCGCATAAAGCCTTTCTTTTAAAGGGTTCAAATCATTCTTAGGGCCCAAGCTGGGGAAAAAACTTCATACCATTCTTTTCACTCCCCCCCCCCTTTTTTTTTCACCTAAGACTCTAGGCTCCTTGAAGTAAAAACTTCCATTCATAAGCTCCTTATCCTATGTCCTCCCAAACCCCACCCTATGAAAATCAAATCATATATACTGAGGTCTAGGTGACTGCTGACTATTCTAAAACTAAGATCAGACTTAACCAGGAAATTATTTCAACTACTCCTTCACTATAAATCTCCAGAACTGTATAATTAGATTAAATGGGATATTATGGATACAATGTTTAGCTTGGGGTTAAGCACAGAACAAGCACTGAATAATTGTTAACTTTTTACTGTGAAAGCATATTTTAGATGCAAAATGTTCAAATATTAAGAATGCTGATCATACTCTTCTACTAGTACTCAACTCCATCCAGACCATGTTCTTGAAAATATTTCTCACAATGAGTCATATCTAACATTAATTTGTCATCATTCCATTTTTGTCTATTTCACCTAATTCCCTAAACCTGGAACCAAACATACTTGTTTTCTTCTTGATGAGAAGCCAATATCAAGCCTAACTAAAAGCTCTATCAGAAAATATTTCTCTAGCTTTTTAATTTTCATTTATTCTTTTCTTATATGTGAAATTATATGAAATTATAGATTTTCACCATCCCACATTGGTCTCCTTTCCTCTAATGGCAAGAAATTGTAGAGAAGTATACTAATTAGTATACCCTAAATAGTACTAAGGGTCTCCTTACCATATTTGCCATATAGTATAATTTTTTAAAGTGTTTTGGCCTGTGCTGTTCTTTTATTGAGCTGTTCCCATCTACTCCTTTGAAAATTTAATTCTTTAATTTCCTTTTATAGAATTTTCCTGAATATTTTCTTGATTACCTTTAGCTCATTATGATCTTTACTTCTCTAAATTATTTTCTTATCTGGAATACTAAAGAATCTACCATTTGGTTATAAGTTAGATATTAATGCTTCTGCTCCCAATGTATTGACTGTTTGCCTTTTAAACTTTATTATAACTAAATCAAAAGAAGTGGCCCTTTTATTTATGGAGGCCCCACCACAAGCTCTAGCAGATTGTTAAGCACACTATCTGCTTAATATCTATGTATTAATATACTGAAGAACAAAAAAGAAAATCTAGCGATGAACTAAACATGTTCATCTTAATTAAGCAAAGTGATATGCTCTTAAGAAACTACAGTACCTCTTTAGTTCATGCTTGACTTTTCAGACTTAGATGCAATTTATTTTCTAAAAGTATTTCATATGGCATGCAAGTCAGGAAAAATAATTTCCAAATTTCCCCATGAGTAAATGTAATTTTCAGAGAGCTGGCTTGGTCATTAACATCATATTTCTTATCAGATCCAATTTCTGATCACCTTTAAATGCATTTTATTTTAGTTATCATGATGGAAATTTCCTAAATAATCTAATTTTTTTAGTGAAAATTTTGACTACTGTAACATTTATAATATATGCTCAGAGAATATAGAAACTCAGGCCTAATAAATAAATTGCGACTTAATACCAGCTTCTAAAGGCCATTTTGGCTTATTCCAAATCTCTGACACTTTTTAAAATCTAGACATAAAGGCAAGCTCCTGATTTGTTCTAAAATGTTTCTGGAGGTGGCAGAATGGCCCTTCAGGGAGGAGGCACTAGGACCTGTCAATCTTCCAGTGGGTCTCAAGAGCCTATTGAAGTACTGGCTTACAGCTTTGAACATAATGTTTATTATCACGGAGTGTCCTCTAACTGCACTTCAACTCTAATAGTATATAATGCTCAGTCTCCACTGCAAGTCAGTTTACTGATATCATACCTTGAACATTTGAATATTTCCATTTGATTGGCTAATAGAAAATGTACAGGAACAGTCAATTTCCAGATAAACCTTGGGTTTTTCCCCAACCCGGGCAATAATTAAAAGTCATTTGTATCTCATTCATTTATTGCACACTCTTTATTCTGTTTGTTGACAACAGCAAATTGTTTTTGGTTATTGTTTTGAACATATTCTGATTATTCACACCACTTCTTTTTCATGGTGACAAAGATCTAATTGTTTTTCCAGAACCTCTGATATTTTGAGACTCCTTATGATAGGCAAGTTCTTATGAATAGAAAGATTTAGGACATTTACTTTGGATGTATCCATACACTGACCTACAGTAATGGACAACAAGAAAATGGAGTGCAATGTAGAAAAAATACAAAGTAGTGTTAAGTACTATTAAGGTGCTATTTTAAGAAACACAGAGTATTAACTAACATGCAGTTGTGTGCTTATTATTAAGTATGCGTATTTGTATGTGTGTATAGATGCCTATGTCTGTGTGTATATAGTTTTTTCTTAACATGTGATTTGAATTTCTCAGTTCATCCTTTATCTCAGAATAGGAACCAAACATCCTTATTACATTATACTTTAATAAGCATTACCCTACTTACTCAGGGTTAAAACTTTGGCCTCTATTTCTGGAATTCTGTGAAGAAATATTGCTTTGAGAATACTATTCATAGGGGTTCTAAGTGTTTAGAATGTCTTCCTGATTGACTAAGTCAGTGACACACAAAATTTGACCAGACATCAAAAAGTTACACGGATGACAAAAGACATTTAGACTGAAATCCCAATGCTGCCACCAGTCTTAATAGTCCCTATATCTATGGCAAGAGTTTTCTGCTAGCTTAGCTGTTGGGTTTTGCCATTTTTAGGGCTCTTCTCTTACACCTAAGTCTAACAGGCATAATATGTTTTAGAGTGAAGAGACTGTGATAGGTCTTGGAATATGTGTGCTGACATGAAATGTGAGGACTAGTAGGAACTTAAATGATTCAAAGCATGTTTATTTTAATTTAATAGAGCCTAGAAGCATTCTTACAGTTTTATAATCCACCCTTCAAATTGGGTGTATTTATGGAAAATAAGTGGTGACTTTTCCCATATCTGTCCCTGTGATACTGTGATGTGCAATGCCAAGTCTCCGGGATGTCCTAGACAAGAAACCAGTGTCTACTTCCTTAGTGTGCTTTTCTCTGCATTGCTGCACAGAAACAGACTCCCTTTTCAATCCCTTACCTCTTATATGCCAAGCCTGTTCCTGTCAATCTCTCTTCTTGGTCTTTTTGCCTCCCCACTTATGACTCTCAATCCTGACCCCATGTCTGGATGCTACTTTGTGGTTTTCAGATTCAGGTAAGGTAGGATGAGAAATGGATGCTAAATAAATGACTCACAAAGGATGAATGCCATTCCATTATTCACTCTTGCAATTCTTCTTTATACCTTTCTAGTGGTAGGATTATTATTATTATTTTCAAGAATCAGCCAGTAATTTACTATTTTATGGTCAGCCTTTTCTTTTTTCTTTTCTTTGAATTTAAATTCAAGTTAGTTAACATATAGTGTAGTATTGGTTTCAGGAGTAGAATCCAGTGATTCATCAGTTCCGTATAACACCCTGTGCTCATTCCAACAAGTCCCCTCCTAGATGCCCATCACCCATTTAGCCTATCGCTCTCCCAACTCCCCTCCAGCAACCCTTCATCTGCTCTCTGTATTTAAGTATCTCTTATGGTTGCTTTCCTAACACTTTCGCACTATTGGTGGGAATGCAAACTGGTGCAGCCCCTCTGGAGAACACTATAGAGGTGCAAAAAATAAAAAAATAGGGGAGCATGGGTGGTTCAGTATGTTAAGTGTCTGACCTCAGCCCTGGTCATGATCTTATGGTTCATAGGTTCGAGTCACGCATTGGGCTCTGTGCTGACAGCTCAGAGCCTAGAGCCTGCTTCAGATTCTATGTCTCCCTTTTTCTTTGTCCTTCCCTTGCTCGTGCTCTGTCTCTCAAAACTAAAAAAATAAACATTAAAAAATAAAAAAAAAAAGGACTACCCTATGACCCAGCAACTACACTACTAGGCAATTTATCCAAAGGATGCAAAAATGTTGATTTGAAGGGGCACATGTACCCCAACATTTATAGCAGTGCTATAGAGAATAACCAAATTGTGGAAAGAGCCCAAATGTCCATCGACTGATGAATGGATAAAGAAGATGTGGTATATGTATACAATGGAATATTACCCAGTAATCAAAAAGAATGAAATCTTACCATTTGCAACAACGTGGATGGAACTAGAGTGTATTATGCTAAGCAGAAGAAGTCAGTCAGAGAAAGAAAAATGCCATATGATTTCGTTCATATGCAGAGTTGAAGAAACACAACAGATGAACATAGGGAACGGAAGGAAAAATAAGATAAAAACAGGATTTATTTTTAAAACTTTATAGTGCAAGATAATATTTGATATGTATATTTTCTCTGATTCCATGTGGCCATTTTCCCATGTTGTCAGCTCTATATTTAAACATTACTTGTTTAACTAACAGAACTACCTCAGGAAGGCCATCTTCCACCTCAGAGAGTGAGATGAAAGCTAAGAGGCAATTCTTGTCCTTTGAGTTTCAAGTCCTAGACCTTAGTTTCATGTTCTGGAACAAAATGCAGGACATAAGCAATACATTCAAGACACTACCTAAAATGAAACAGTGACCTATATTTCTCAAAAGTAGGAGGAAATGGAGAGAAGCAGAGGATGCTAAGAGTAAATGGATATGGGTCCCTGAGAAAGGGGGCTTGTTCCCTGCTCTATAGACCAAGCTCCAAATTGAGGAGGGATGAAAATAATATCCTTGAGAAGTCTGTGGGATCTGCTACTAAAGGAAACCTGTGCTTTAGAACCCAAACAGAGTTAATGAGATGCCAGAAATTATAAGGCAGGAGATGATGCTGAGATAAAGGGGGTCTGAAAGAGGTTCACTCACTTCCTCTGTGCCAGTGTAGTAGAAGACCAGCATTAATATGACAATGAAGGATCTAACCCAGAAAATCTGTGAAGTCAGAACTGAAAGCTGACTCAGCATGGAGAATTGATGTGTAAACTGGATGAATGACAGACATATAGCAATAGTTGAAGTGGTAAGTCCTTGCTCATAGTACCAAAAAGTCCCTCCACCGTCACTGAAACTCCAGCCAACTCACATACCTACATAAACATCCAGGTATTTATATCTAGACCATGGTGGGGGGAGGTGGAAGAAAATCAAGAGTCAACTCAGTTTAAAAGTACATAAGAGCCCATATTAGAAGTTAAGCTAGGTTCTCAAAAATTAATTAATATTTGTCACCTATCTGAGGAGTTAGGTTGGAGTCCTTCTCGGCTACATATACAAGAAAATATTTTTTCAAATATCATATTTCTGTGAATGCAGTGTCCTTATATAGATGATATTTACACATGAAAAATAAAATAAAAGAATAAAAACCCATAAAATTAATTATTGGCTAGCTGTCATGCATGTGCTAGGTAGTTCACAAATACTTTGTGTTTCCATAAACACAGTATAATAAATAATATTACCCCATTTCACAGAATAGAAAACAAAGGCAGAGGGAAGTCAACTCACTTCTCAGGGTGATTAAAAAATGACCAAGGCAGAATTTAGTGCTATGCTCATGTACATTCAAACCTTCTTTTATGTTTCCCACTTAACAAAGAAAGGTTAATTGAAATTACTAGATAATGGAAGAAAAAAACAACACTAGATTTTTCTCCTGAATTATGAAGAAAATAACCTACATTTCTCACTTAACTTTATATATGAACATAAAATATATTGATATCTAAATTTAAAAAATATTTCTCCATTATCATATTAAGAAACCCATTAAGCATACCATTAAATCTTGCCTGTGAAAACCAACCACAAATTTTTCACTCTAAATATATTTAATAAGATTAAATAATGACCAGAACAGTTAAAAAAAAAAAAAACTACCTAGCCAGAAATCAATTACAGACATGGTTCATTATGTACACCTTGATTATTATGAAAGTGTTATAAGAGACAAATAGAACACAAAGAGGGATAATGAAAACGAGAATTCAATTATTTTGACTTTATTTTACTACTGCATTATAAATACAAAGTGTTTGTAAAGGGCTATCTGATCATTAGCATGAAGGCGATATATATTTTCTCCAGAGCTGATAAATTCTAGTTAATAATTAATAAAATAACTGAAAATAATGAAGGAGCTGGAAATCTCAGAAACCATTGACACTTTGAAAATTTTGTTTACCAGAAATAGCACTAGATCTAATGAAAACAAATTTGTTATTTACATAATCCAGAAGTGACGTATAACAACATGCAATTGTGAGTCAAGTAAGAAAAATTGTTACTTTAATCCAAAACATTCCACAAATCAATCAACACAACAAATTATCAGTGTGATAATATATTCAACACATTTGACATTTACATTAATTGGAGGTAATGAAGAAAATATTTTTTGTTGTTTGTTGGATGAAGTTAAATGGGCTGGAAATACATATGAATAAAACATCATTATTACTCTCACTGTACACCTGTTCAAATTTCTATTGACAATTTGATATTTTTATTAGAACCCACACAGAAAGGCGACAAGCACAAACAACAATTTTTTACACTCACAGGATAAAAGTAAACAAGCAGTGTTTTGTGCCCAGCTCTCTTAAACCACGGCACTATGACAAGTGCTTAACTAGCCCCCGAACACTGCCACTTAGTCATGACTTCTGGTTTTATAAATTATTTACAGTTTGCTAGGTATGAGGCTGGTGGAAAATGCCTTTCTTAGCTGCTTGATTGACAGTATAATTATACTGTGTTTTTGTTTTAAGCACTGTTATGCAGAATCATAATGCCATAAAAAGTAAATAGGAATTTTATGAGCTTTTAACTTTGACAAGGTCATGCTGAAGCGTACCAAAGAGATGTCATGAAAAGCCATAGCCGTTATTAGCTGTGTCCTGTAAGTGCCACTGCACCTCAAAGCTCCGTTTGGGTTATAACATGTATTCACTATTCTCTACCTCAGCACAGGAAGTAAGGGGGTGATGGAAACCACACAAGCAGTGGGCACATTTAGTCTTTTAAAGTTTCCTTGACTTTTCTTCTTAAGTGCAACCTGGTTAACGAGCTGAATTTTTAAAGATAATAAAATGATATACAAAGCTATATGAATAGTTTTGTGTTTGATCTTATTTTCGGTCATGTCTTATAATATATAGGAGGGCTTATTCTCTTTTTCTCCTACCTCTTGCCTTTGATATTTTTCTCCTTTTAATATTTAAGCATGCTAACCAAGACAGAGGTGGTGATGGCGGTAACGGTGAATGGTATTAATCATTGTTATAAAGCGAGTGTCGCTGGGGCTATGGCTATCAGCCTTGAGTTCTCATGTGGTACCCCAATTTTGCCTCAGAATAAATGCCTCCTTTTAAAAACTGCACTGGGATCTTTAGAATAAATAGAACAGATGGGGTTTTAAGGTCTTTCCCAAAAGGCCTGTGTTCCATGCCAAACTCAATTTATCTAACTTGGCAGAAAGAGAGTGCAGCACCAACCCATTTGGGATTTGAACCCATGGTTCTAGCTGATTGCTGATCCAAAAGTTGTTCTTCATGTAGAATGGGGACTGAAGTTTAGCTTGGAGGAGGTCTTTTATAAAATTATCTACTTTTTCTCAGCAATTTTGGCTTTGATCTTGTTGTCTTTAACCTCCTAATATTGTGACATGTCCCAAGTCTTCAGAATCAGTTCCTTTTTTCATTGCTCTAACAGAATAAATACATTAGTATTTGTCTTGTGCATCCTTTTCCAGCTTTGGTGCTCCGACAACATATTTTTTTTTCATTTCTCTCAAGTCATTTATTCTTTGTGCTCAGTCTCCATGACTGCTATAAGAAAATGAGAAAGGAGCACCGCATGATGATGGTGGCATTGGCAGGGCACAAATGTCACTTCAGACTTTCTTGTCAACCCTTATTCCAAATGCTGCCCATCTTGGCTGAGAATGAGTGATTGCTCAGCAGTGATTCCTTTGATCCATCATCTAGGAGTAAATTGTTCTGAATAATGACCTATTCCATCTTTCCTACTTGGAATATATAAGATGCCTAGAAAAATACTATTTCAACTCAGTTGTTTACCATAAATGCAAGGTGGAAGTCTTAGCATCTTGGGCCCCTTAAATGTGAAACATGCTTATGATTCAGATTTAAGCTTCTGACAATTATCTGGGTCCATTTGCTTTCAAAATTCTGCTGGAAAGTGAAGTTGTAGAGTAATTGCTATGGAAATTGCATGAGCAATCATTATATATATATATTTGTGTTGTGTAGGGACAGAGCAGGTGAGGGGAGAATTTCCATTTTGCCATATTTCAGTTTGAAAACAGAAACAGAATTTTTTTTTGTGGTGCAGCAGCTTAAGACACAGTATAATAATCTGATTGCTTTAGTTGTAAAACTGAATTTTCCCCTCCTCATATGCTTGAGTGGACTGATTTAAGTTCTTTATCTCTGCAGCAGAAAGAAGAGGAGACAAATTGCTATCTTCTCTCATGTGGTACTACCAGGAGTATTCAAGTCTCATCTGGTATTACTAACTTATCTGGGAAAATGTTTACAAAGGAATCCCTTGGATACAGTGCCAAACTCCTACAGAAAGATAAAAGGTTTCTAGCTTTGTGATTTTACCTGTCCCAAGAGCTATGGTGTCAGTTTTTAGACATCTCCCTTGATACCAGGGCAGGTTCAACTCTCTTGTTTTATATAAAATATTATGTACGTACACACACACACATCGTTATATGTCATTATATGTATTGTATGTATCTTGTGGTTGGACATAAGTATATATAATTCACACTTGCTGATGTTGTATTATATAAGACGGATTATTTTTAAAGTTTCTAATGTTATCGTTTCTGAAAAGTTGTCAATTATTCAAAATGTACCTATAGTGTAAAAATATGTTCCAAAATCTCTGATTTTCAAGGAGAGGGACATCTCTAAAATAATAATCTTCATTCCTCTCTTGTATCTAAAGAGAGCATATAAATTTATCCTGTAGAATACTGCACATTACTTAAATTACTTACTTTTCTCCTAGTGAATAAATGTGTACAGGAAAATTCTGTCAACGAAGTATTATCAAATATTTTAAGTATATATTGAATGTGGGAAATGTAGTATTTAGTTCACACCTGGACAAATCAGTACATTTTTTAGGTCAGGATCATAAATCAGTTTTTTCTACATATTTTTATTATTATTTTTTAAATTATTAAGTTAAAGCTCTTTAGTCAAAAAAATCAGTCATTTTTTGGTTAACTGATTCAGTCTTCAGTAAATGTAACAAAGATTATAAAGAGCAATTCATAAGTCACTTTGACAAGAGTTAAGTACTCACCATCTGCATTTTAGGTTTTATCTCTAAGTTCCCTTGATACATTCCCTTCCCAGCAGGTTTTGACTAATTCAAATTTGTTTTCAAAAAAGAAAATAAAATCACTGGGACTGGATATACTGCAATGTCATCAAA
This sequence comes from Lynx rufus, assembly GCF_022079265.1. Lineage (NCBI taxonomy): Eukaryota > Metazoa > Chordata > Mammalia > Carnivora > Felidae > Lynx > Lynx rufus. The sequence goes on from NW_025814823.1 coordinate 182,744,339, forward strand.
CTCTTCCATGTCAAGTATATTCCATACATTCTATATAAATATATCTTTTGTGTGAAAACCGGAATACCCTCACTTAACAAGATTGTTAATTTAATTAACATATACCTACTGAACACTTACTTTGCCAGATCTCTATATGAATACCATAGAGAAAGATAAGTATGATTCCTCCCTCATGAAGTTTTAATAATGTACCACAAATAACAATGAGCATTTCAAACTTCTAATGAAACATAATTCAATATCTTCCATAAAATTCTGATGTTATATAGTAACAGAGATGCTCAGACTTTTAAAAATACATTTCAAAATCAACTAGTGTTCTCTGAGAAATACAGAAGCCTGGGTCTCTAATCCAGAGCTTCTGATTAGGGTAGTTCTGGGGCAAATCCTGAGCATCTACACTTTTAATAAGCCCTCCAGGTAATCTTTATATAAAACAGAGTTTGCAAATTAGTGGTCCAAAATGCAATTTTTAATCTTATTTTTTTTGTTTGTTTTGATACCATATATGTTAAGAAGGTCAATGTATCATGTAAATATTAAACATAATATGTAAATTAGTGAATTAATAAAGAGGATGATAAAATATTTGACTAAAAGCCTACAGTCTGGGATTGTAGTTAATTTTCTGATTATTATAGTCTCTTATTGGCACTCAATATTTTTTTAACAGTTATTATCATTATCTTAGCTTTTAGATGGTATATCAGAGATGTTTTTAGAAAAGAATTTATTAGTTCATATGCTTGAGAAGTTACATGGTAGTAATATTGACTTCAGGTATAGTTCAATCTAGAGGTTTATATTATCTCTTCATGTGCTAACTCTATGTTCAGATTCATTTTCAATTCCATCAGCCATCTCTGTACCAGTTTCACGTTATGTTCTTAAACTATATCACACAGAAAAGGACTTCCTTTTACCTTCCGAATTAACTAAAATTTCTGTTATTTCACTCTAATAAAATTAATGTAGGTAATATGCCCATTTTATTTTTTTAATTTTTTTAATGTTTATTTATTTTTGACAGAGAGACAGAGCATGAGCAGGGGAGGGGCAGAGAGAGAGGGAGACAGAGTCTGAAGCAGGCGCCAGGCTCTGAGCTGTCAGCACAGAGCCCGACGTGGGGCTCGAACTCACGGAGTGTGAGATCACGACCTAAGCTGGAGTCAGACGCTCAACCGACTGAGCCACCCAGGTGTCCCGATAATATGCCCATTTTAAAACCAATGTCTGAGAAAGAGAGATGAGGCTGTACTGACCAACTTATACCAATCAGGGTCCATATGGAGCCAGAGTTGTGGCCCAGTACACTACAAACCAAGGCTGTACACAATAGAGCAGTGATACAATGGATTCTGGGAACACAACCTCAAAGTCCAATACTGAAGAATATGGTATGAGATAGAAATTTAAATCATCTCTCTGAAGTATAATATAGTCTCAACTCTAAATTTTCCAAGATGTGTCTATTCTTTCTCTTGTATAATTTTTCTTCAAATTGTATAAACCAAGCAAAAACTATCACGAAGTTAGGAAGAATAAATCAGGTGTTCCAATTTCTCTCTTAGAAGCTGTGAGCCGTGTAATTTCATTGTGGGATCCTAAAGTGGTAGGGCAAGTGGATAGTAAATGCTATTATATTTACTGGAAAAGAACATGCATAATCATAAGATAAGTCTACTTGTCTTATAACCCAAAATGCAGGTAACAACATTATTAGTTTTGTAAAAGTAAGCGTGAGGAACAGAGAAGAGAATTTAACTATTTGCAGTCCACACAGTAGCACAGAATGTGATGCTAATTTAAAGGAAATAATGATGAGATCCAAGCTAGAGGCAGTTTGATGATGAGCCATACAGAGGTGATTAGTGTATGTTTAAGAACAATATGTTAGGAACATTCCATGAATTTCACTTCACTGCCTTTGGCTTCTGTAAGAGACAGTGTGAGGTGTGAGAATGCAGGCAAACCCAGGGTTTAATACATTTCTGTCCATACAGTGCTACTCCATGCAGATGCTCAGGGGATTAGAGAGAATATTGTACCTATGTTCTACTTAAGGGAAAGAAAGCAAGAATCCAGAAGAAAGAAATTCCAGTCTGTGTGGATCACTGCAGTGTTTTACATAAGGTAGAAACTCGTCAGCATGATGGTTCAGGGCTTAGGTTTTAGAGTTGGCTCTCACACCAACAACTGAACTCCTAATCTGTATACTAATAGAATTTACACCCAATTATTGCTACAAGAGACAAGGTAATGCTCATGTTGTAGTTGTTATCAGACCAAATTTTAAAAAGCAATAATTACTTTAAACTAATTTTAATATCGGGACTGCCTCCATCTGGTTAGTGTATCATTTCTACTATCAAAAGTAGGATAGCATCTATAGTGAATGTCACGCTAGGGTGGGCCTGCCAAAAGTTCCTTGTTTACCCCTGACCCCACTCCTCAATCTCAATCAGGTTTTAAACAATTGTTATGGTGCTGAGTGTTATATGAAAGGATTAATGCCCACCGCCCCTCAGAGGACACAAAAACCCTCAGACCTACTACAACCAGACAGGTACAGTAAATGAATCATCCTGTTTACACTGTGGTAACTGGGAGAATGTGTGCACCATCTAAAGGTAGACAAGCTTTAGCAAGTCCTATCTGCCTTTGCCATTTTGAGAATGTGGGCCCAGCCAGAATTGCTAGATCTTCCAATTTTTCAAGACAAGCTAGAGATTCGTTTTTACATGTGCAATGCCCCCTATTTCAATAAATTAATAAGATAATAGGCTATATAATTCAAGTAACGAAAGTGTGTCACCCAGATGTGGGTTGTGGGAATCCAGGTTCCTCTGTCTGACCTTTGGGAACCACACAATAGTAGGATAAGATCTATCTCATCACTTTACTTATGATTCTAAAGCTCAACCTGCTCCTCTAGACTTGCAAGTTTTTGGTCATCAGAATAGTTGTGTCTTTCAATAACTTTCCAATTTATAACTCCTAATTGTTGTCTGACAATAAGAGTCACAAACTCAAACACTTCCAGAAGCAAGGCATTTAAAGCTAATATTTCAAGTGGATTGGACATAAAAGGCCAGGGAGAGACGGTGGGGCATGCGGCAGTGTGCAACTCCCCTTAGAAGAGAGTGATAAATTTATCTTTCAGGTCAGAACACTATGAAAATGAAAAAGGGTGCTGTTAATAATTACACTAGATTAATAGGTGTAAAAGGGGACAAAGTAGAATATATGGCTATCTCTAAGAGGTAATGAATGCTCAGATTTCAGCAATGCTCACACTGGATCTTCAAGAACTTGTGATTCGTGAAGAGAAGATACACATGGGCATTTAGTGGTATATCTCCTAATTTTCAAACCTATTGATAATTTAATTTTAATTCTTATTTAAAACAGAAAACAAATCCACCACCGAGCCATATATGTCAGCCAGATCCTGCGCTCTGCACACTTACTACATGGCTTTGTATTAGATCTTCCTCTTTTTCTAAGTGTATATCTCTGGTCAATTGTTTTCTTTGTCTCTTGTCTGTTTTGATGCCCTAATTTGACTCTGGTACATATGAACATGACTTCTAACCTTTCCACTTCTTAAATTCCATCCTGAGAGATGGAAAGCCTTCCACCGTTTCTCAGTTTCCCTTTGTGGATCCACTTATGGGCTCCTGCTTAGGGCAAGTCATATTCCTACCCATTCCAAATTAGGCACCCTCAGCCTCTCACCTTTACAATCCTAGACCTAAGGTCTCATTATCAATGACAGGTCCTTAGGAAAGAAGCTGTTCACAACTGGTATTTCTATTCTCTGGCAGAAAGTTACCTTTGTCAAATTTACTAATGATATGACTATTGGCAAAAAGCAATTACAGTCCTATATCAGTAAACATAAAATTGTTAAACAATTTCATCAATAAATATGGCCCTCATAAATCTACCACAGATCTCAAAGCTGCATATAAAATGTACTGGCAATGGTAATATAAGAGTAGTGAAATTTTCATAATTGTGCTATTTTGTTAGGAAATTAAGGAATTTTCAAAGTGAAACTCTCTAAATGTTATATTTAATACATGCATACTTAAAAAAAAACTCAGCAAATGAATAAATGCATCAGGGAAAGCAATACATCTTCCAGAGTTAAATTTGTGCTTCTATGATGTACAGTGATTTCACTTGCATGTACATATTTAATAGGTGTGTAATCTTCTAGTTTGAATGAGAGTCATCATATATGCAGGCACCAAGAATTGGCAAAGAAAATAAACATTAAATTGAGTTTAAATGTGCTTCAAAATTGATTATAGCAAATTACCCAAACTAAAGCTATATTTAGAAATAAACCTAGGAAATCTTGTTTTGGCAGATGATATAGGTCTCCTGACTAAGATGTACAAATTCATCCCAAGGGTTTAGAAGCACTCTTCTAAGCCAAGGGGCAGAGCTATGCAGACTCTTTTTGATTCAATGTCACAGTCAAAGGTATACACCAATAAATTTTGCATTTTGATCTAAAAGCTCAGTTTCAAGTAAGTGACATTTTCCACAATTCCAAAGCTAGTCAACATATTTTTATGACTACGTACCTGATCATAATTGGACACAATGAAATCTTTCCCTGGTAAGCATGGTTTTAAATATCTGAACTTCAAATAGTTTGATTTCTCTTTATACTTCTTATATCCCCTCACCACACTTCTGTTCTACATATATTCATAGAAAATGTCAGTATTTCCTGAGTCAATTTATTTTGTTTTCTAGATCTAATTGGTCTTCAAGTGGCCTTCAGTTTGCAGTTTTAATATATAGTATGTATTTTAAATATATTTAGAATTAATTTCATTCTTATATTTTATGTCAATATATAAAATTCCTTTCAGAGAGAGAGAAAGAGAGATAGAGAGAGACTGTTAAGGGGCAGTGTTCTAGATTCTGTGAACAGAAAAGTAAAATATAAATAGTTCTATCCCTTAAGTAGTCATGACCTGGCAAGACAAGGTACATGGAATTAATTGTAAGTTAATAACACAATAACCACCACTTCCACCATTATCAGCAAAATTTGTTAGAAAAATTTCTAACATTATCTAATTGCTGCTAATTGATTACTATGTGGCATTATTCTGTTCAACAAATAACCTAAATCATAGATTCATTATTTAGAGATGAGGAAACTGAGTATTAGGATTTCAAAAAGTTATTTATTAGTAAATAAAAGATTAGTAATTTGAGTCCAGAAATATAAGTTTAAATTCTTGATACTCAGATGCTATGGAACTTAGACAAAGGATAAACTAATTATGAATGCTAGGAGGAAAAAATATAGAAAGAATTTTTTTTATTTATTTTATAATATTTATTAGATATTTAATATTAGATTGGTAATATGCTAAATGCTAGAAGCACATATACAACAAATAAGAGACAATGTCTCCCGTTAAAAAGTTCACAGTCTGGTAGAGAAGACAGCCTAGAAAAATGATTAATGGGGAGATAAGGGCAGCAATAGACATATGGAATGGGGGCAACAGGGAGCCAGGCACCTGCTTGGGTAGGTGAGGAACGGCTTCACAAGGAAAAGACAAGTCTTACTGAGACCTGAAGAACAAGAAGGAATTGCCAGATGGCCAGAGTGAAGTTCATTTGTGGCTCAGCATGCAAAAAAGCAAGGAGGCTTAAAATATCATTGCATGTATGGGAATGTTGAAGCTGGAGATGCAGTGGAAGTGAGGAGAGTCTCGTGAATCTAGTCAGGCCACGGCGACATAGCCTTTGGGTACGAAGCACAACAACATGTCACCCTTATTATTAGTCTTTTCTACTAAGGACTATAAAATTTTACCCTATTCAGTATGTGGAGCCATGGAGAAATTAAACCGGGAAGGTAATGTAACTTGGTGTGTGATTTTAAAGTAGGCAGGAGTGCAAAGAATGAGTAGGCTTTTCCTAAGTACTAGAGCAAGGAGAAGGCACAACATAATGACATCATATGGTTGATGTCCTTAAGGGAAGATAATAATGCAAAGTGGGAAAGGCAGGGCTGCAATCAAAAGGTTGATTAGGGTAGATTTTAAAGGGCCTTCAATCCCATGGTGAAGAGCTCTTTTGTTCCACAAAAGAAGGGGGACAAGAAGTAATCTGGATTTTAGAAAGGTAAATCTAGTGGAAATCAAGAAGGATGATTGTCCACAGATAGCCCAGGAAGTAAGTTTTGTGATGGTCTATGTATGAGTGGGGAAAGAAGCTGGAAATGAAGTAGCAAACAGAAAGGAAAAATGGACAGTGAATTTATAAGAATCCTATGTAAGAACAGCATGACTTGGTAAGGAAAAAGATGTACATACTGAGAGGGCAGAATTAAAGATTGTTCTGAGGTTTGATGATGTGTTCTTGTCATGGATTGTCTTGTATTATAATGTTTGTAATGTGTAGATGATTTTTCTTCTCAAATAACATATATATATGTGTGTATGTGTGTGTGTGTGTGTATTTGTGTGTGTGTATGTGTGTGTATATATACACACACATATATATAAATGTTCTTGTTTAAAATCAGGATGAATCAAATTGGAGGTGGACAGAACCTAGAGAAGGCTGACATCCTAGAGATGACAATGGAGCAATGGAATGGTTCCTAACAGTAGGCAAGAAGAAACCAGGAAAATGTCTAAGATTTCAGAGCAACAAGGAGCAGGAATATGGGAGATACATAAATGAGGAATGGGGAATTATACTTTATTATTAGGAAGAAGCAGACCTTCACAAATGTCTGTTGAACTTCTTGGTTAAAATATTAGCCTTGGGGAAAAGAATCAAGACAAAGACTGCAATGGAGAGAGAAGACAGGAAAAGTACCATGCAGTTCCATGATCACGAGGAAAAGGAACAAAAAAATTAGTTATTGGTTATAAGGTTAGAATAGAATCAGTAGCATCGTTCACTTGATAGTGAATTGGCAAATCCTTGCCTGTGGCTCCTTGTATTTGTTCCCAAACAAGTTGGGTCCTAGAGTCTGCGGAAAGCTAAATCCAGAAGTATAATTCATATGTCTACAGGTTGAGGGAGATGCAGAATTTTAGGCAAGACACTGCATGATCAGAAGGTTTTGAAGGGAAGAAAGGTAACTACTATTGACTGAGCTTCTGTTTCTATGTTAGGTACTGTGGCAACAATACTAAGACATAGATGTTATTACTCCCATTTTACACACTTGGGACACTAATATTCTTATGGTGACTTGTCTCAAATCACAGAGCTAATAAGTGGATAAGTTGGGTCTGTCTGTTTAACTGCAAAGCCAAAACAAATTCTTCTATCTCGTACTTGTTCCCTGGAGTAGTCCACAAGGCCCACTTCAAATGCTTAGTGTGTGCTCACACACACAAACACAAGTACCTGGCAGCTGATATTCTAAATGCCTCCTAATTGAAAAAGCGGTTCTATTTCTCTGTCCATAGAGACTAAAGAGATATTCTCTCAGCAAAGGATAAAAACAGAAATGCGTTGTTCTGCTAAGCTTTTCTCTACCCTAGTAACCTTTACTCCCTTGGCCCCCTGCCCTCTATGACACAAACAATGTTCTAAATGAAGGAATCACTGTCAGATAGGACTTTCACTGCTGATCGAAGGCCACCATACTGCTAACTTCTTCATGTCTTTGCTTGCAGTTGGAGGAGCAATTGTAAAACATGATTGGATTCTTCTAGGCCATGTAAGGAACCAAGGCGCCATTGAACGACAGCCTGCCAGTCCCATAGCAACTCTCTGTCTGACCTAATCAATCAATCAATTAGAGGCATTAGGTCAGAATGTGACACCCTTTGTCACCTTACTATTGGAGTTCCAGTCTCTGAAATACTTTTTAGAACTTCCTTCTGGAAGTCTGGTAAAGATGGTACAGGAAATGGTGCAACCAGAATGATAGAAAGTGGGACAGTGAACATCTGCTGAAAAAAGCACAAGGTGGGATTCATTTCTGTTGAGTCTGTAATCCTCCTACAAAGACTATCCTTTACCTTAAGACAAATTCATTTGGTTTTGCAGTGTTGATGTGTTTCTTACAAAGTCATAACAAAAAATTAAAACTGGTTTAATACTAAGATTTACAATTAACTTCCTAGTAGCCAGGCCTCGCACATTCCCTTAAAAAGACTATTATTATTATTATTATTATCCCTTTATTACTTTAAACTTGGTAGAAAATTATTTTTTTCAAGTTTTTAAGTTTATTTATTTTGAGAAAGAGACAGAGGGAGCGAGCAGGGGAGGGCAGAGAGAGAGAGGGAGAGAGAGAGAATTCTAAGCAGGCTCCACACTGTCAGCACAGAGCCCATTGCGGGACTCGAACTCACAAACCACAAGTTCATAACCTGAGCCGAAACCAAGAGCCTGTTGCTCAACTGACTGAGCCACCAGGTGCCCCTAAACTTGGCACACAATTAATAAATATTTTCTGATTAATTCATAAGGACTCTGAGTATCATACTAATAATTATATGGTTTTCCTATATTCCTTATGTATTTTATTTTATACAGTTGTGCTTTCTTATCCCTGGGTTGGATGTAGCATGATTTATTAAGCACCTTATTGTAGCTTTTTGATAAACTATAAGCTGTTTCACATAAAAGATGAGCTTTATTTTTTAAAGACACAGACTTATTTGTACTTGATTGTGAAGGAATCCTAAGTCACCAAGAGTCATGATGCTGAGAGCCCAGGATGAGGTGGTTTATTTTGCTCTCATTAAAGATTCTACGGATGGCTTGCTTACAGGGTGAGGCTTTCTTTTCCAACATCAAAAATAACTCTTAGCTTCCACTGTACTATTTCACCCCCAAAAAACACTGAAGAAAAAAGAATGCATACGTTTTTGGAATAGATTTCAGAAAAACATGTGGTTAGGGATCGACTGATATCACAGTTTATACTTTTAATTTTTAAGAATAACCTCACATAGTTTGAAGTATAACAAATCCAGCCATCTCACAAATGTTTGGTCAAAGTCTACAAAGACACTTTGCTGAATGGTTGAAGATGTAAAGATGAGGAAAATATGTTCTAATTTCAAGGACTAACTAGAATGTAATCCTTTCTCACATTTATCCCAAACATACAGAAAATGAAGAAGAAAGCAGAATATTTCACACACTATTAGCAAAACACCAAATGTGAGTCAATACAACACACACACATACACACACACACACACACACACCCCAAATCCAGGTATTTTACCTACATTTCACCATTAACCTTGAATCCCCTGAAACCAATAAATGTTTTAAACTCTTGACACTTCCCGCTGCCCCCATTTATACCTTTGTTTAAAGGTAGAAAGGGAAAAATAGGTATAAAGATGCCTTAGATCTCTGGGCAACAAGAAAGAGAAATACATAAATATTAGATATATAAATATATATATATATATATATATATACACACAGATAGATATAAATATATAAATATATATTAGAAATATATAAATAAGGACTGAAAAATCAGAATTCAGTCTTAGAAATAACTGGACCCTTAACACATGTCTGTTCAACCACTCAGTTAACACGTTAATCCTAAAATAGATTAATCAAGGCAAAGGTAAGTATGGAGAAAAAAGATAAGGTATAAAGCAGGTATGCATGCAAGGTATATGTGTTTAAGTTGAAATAAAATAATGTGGTTTATCTAGCTATACATTTTTTTAAAGATACACTATTTTTTTCCCAAGAAGGTGGAATTTATGGTTATGCTAATAACATGAGTTCATCTCAAATAGTATGGTAGGATCATGCTCATTTCCTACACGGTAGTAGTTGTGGGGATAAGGGCAGGTAAGGCAAAATAGCTAGTAATAAAATATCAATGTTTTGAAGTCCAGCAGATTTGGAACTAAATTCCAGCCCTATTACTTTCCAGGCCTCTGACCTTAGAAAGTCATTTGACTTCTCTGAACTTATGTGCTGTCATCTGTAAAATGAGAAAAATGATCTTCTCACAAGATTTATGAGTCAATATGTGTTAAACTTAGGACAGTGTCTGGAAGATAGTAAGAGCTCAGTAAATGATGGAAGCAGAGTAGTAAGACTAGTGGTAATAATATGGGTCATTGGAATTGTGGATTGTTAAACTGATTTGGGATAATGACTAATGACATAAGAATTGATTTCAGTTTCTACAGGACTTTTTATGGATTTACATTAAATTCAGAAAGATGCTGGCAAGTGGGGGGAAAAGAACCTATTTAAAATCATTCTAGGAAAAAAAATCATTGTTGATACTGTCACTTTGCCCCACATTACCTCCTTTCTTCTACGTCTTTCTGGTCATTGTCCCCACATACTGACTCAGCTCCATTTCTGGTCTTCCTGAGAATCCCTGCCTTGGAAATCCTATGGATCAAATATGTTTTATTGAACAATGCCTCTTCATAGTTTTGTGGTTCTCAACAATCTGGGGTTAATACCACCCAATTTTAGAATACAATCGATATCACTGTGGCTGTTAGGCTGTACCTGATTTGAAGATGCCATTTCTTTGTCTGTACATTTATTTTTAAACATAGAAGTAATTCTCAAAACATTAAAATTTGCAGTTTTTATTGGAAAAGGAAACCAAAATATCTTACCCCTGAGTCCCTAAGAATAATAATTGGCTGGGCCTGAGTAAGGGTATAGGAGATACGATGGACCAGCATCCATTCCTTCCTCTCTCTTTCCTGATAGAACTATATTGGTTCAGATGTACAAATGCACATAACTTTTTTAAATGTTTACTTATTTGAGAGAGAGAGAGAGAGAGAGAGAGAGAGAGAGAGAATCCCAAGTAGGCTTCATACTGTCAGCACAGAGCCTGACACACAACTATGAGATCATGACCTGAGCCAAAATCAAGAGTTGGATACTCAACAGACTGAGCTACCCAGACACCCCACAACTGCACATGACTTTTTTAACTCCAGGAAAAGTAACTCTCTCGCAATTTCTGAATTTTCCTTTTTTTCCCCCATAAATGTGTTTCTTCAAGGATCTGTGACCAAATATGGACTAATGAGATCTTAGGAGTCATTTTCTGGGACTTCTGGAAAAGTTTATTTCTCCTAAATCTTCTGTGAACTTCCCAAAACATCCCTGTCCTTTCTTTTGGATGCTATGTATTCATGATTATGAGGCTTGGAATGGCTGAAGCTATCTTGCTACCATCTTGAAGATAAAGCCCTACAAAAGGAAAATAAAGCTACGGGTATTGGATGAAGAGAAAGAAAAGAGTCCTGAAAGTAAATCAATTCAAAATCCCACATTACCTCTGGACTTCCTGTATGCAAGCCAATAGTTCCTTTACTTCATCCATTTTTTGTTAATTGAAATGTAACTAGCATGTTACATTGGTATCAGGTGTACAACATAATGATTCAACAATTCTTGTACACTACTCGGTGCTTGGGAGGATAAATGCAGATCCCAACTTTCACCAAACAACATTGTTACAATCTTATTGACTATATTCACTATGCTGTACTTTTCATCCTGATGACTTATTTATTTTATAACTTGAATTTCCGTTTATGTATTTCACCCAACTACTCACCCACCTCCCCTCTGGCAACCACCAGAGTATGGTTTTTGTGTCTTGTTTCTTTGTCTGTTTGTCTCTTTTGTTTCTTAGATCCCAAACACGAGTTAAATCATATGTTATTTAACTTTCTCTGACTTATTTCACCTAGCATTATGCCCTCTAGGTCCATCCATGTTGCTGCAAAAGCCAAGGTCTCATTTTTTTTATGGCTAAGTAATATTCACATCACATCTTCTTGAGATGTATCACATCTTCTTTATTCATTCATATATCAATGAACACTTAAGTTATTTCCGTACCTTTACTACTGTAAATAATGCTGGAATAAATGCAGGGATATATATATCTTTTTGAATTAGTGTTTTTATTTTCTTTGTGTAAATAACCAGTAATGGAATTAGTTGATTACTATGGTATTTCTATTTTTAATTGTTTGAGGAACCTACTGACTGTTTGCCATAGTGACTGCACTATTTTACATTCCCACCAGCAGTGCTCAAGGGTTCTCTTTTCTCTGTACCCTTGGTAACACTCGTTATGTCTTGTTTTGTTTTTTTGTTTGTTTTTTGTTTTGTTGGGTTTGTGGGGTTTTTTTATTCTGCCTATTCTTACAGGTGCAAGGTGCTATCTCATTGTGGTAAAGACTCCACCAAAAAATTGCTAGAACTAATAAAGTAATTCAATAAAGTCAAAGGATAAAAAAATAATATACAGAAATATGTTGCATTTCTTTTTTTTTTTAATGTTTATTTATCTTTGAGAGACAGAGAATAAGTGGAAGAGGGGAAGAGAGAGAGGGAGACATAGAATCTGGACCAGGATCCAGGCTCTGACCTGTCAGCACAGAGTCTGGTGCAGGGGTTGCACTCATGAACCATGAGATCATGACCTGAGCCAAGGTGGGACGCTTAACTGACTGAGCCCCAAAATATATTGCATTTCTAGATACAAATAATTACATATCAAAAAGAGAAATTAAGAAAACAATCTCATTTAAAGTGGGACAAAAAATAATAAAATACCTAGCAGTAAATGTAACTAGGGAGATTAAACACCTGAACTATGAAAACTATAAAACACTGATGAAAGAAATTGAAGACAACACAAACGGAAAGACATTCCATGCTCATGGACTGGAAGAAATAATATTATTAAAATGTCCAATGAAATAAAATAAAATAAAATGTCCATATTACCCAAAGCAATTTATAGGTTTAATGTACTTTCTATCAAAATACCAACAGCATTTATCACAGGACAGAACAAATAATCCTAAAATTTATATGGAACCGCAAAAGACCCAAAGCAATCTTGAGAAAGAACAAAAATCTAGAAGTAACACAACCCCATATTTCAAGATATACTACAAAGCTGTACTAATCAAAACATATTGGTACCAGCACAAAAATAGACACATAAAATAATGGAACAGAAAAGAGAACCCAGAAATAAACCTACACTTACATGTCAGTTAATCTTTAAGAAAGAAGGCAAAAATATACAACAAGGAGAAGACAGTCTCTTCAATAAATGGTGCTGGGAAAGCTAGACAGCTACATGCAAAAATGAAAATGAACCACTTTCTTATACCATACACACACAAAAAAAGTACAAAATGGATTACAGACCTAAATGTGAGACCTGAAACCATAAAACTCCTGGAAGAAAACATAGGCGGTAATCTCTCTGACATTGCCCATAGATACATTTTTCTAGATACATCTCCTAAGGCAATGGAAACAAAAGCAAAAAAAAAAAATCATTGACACTACATCAAAACAAAACAAAACAAAACAAAAAAAAAACCACTTCTGCACAAAGAAATCATGAACAAAATAAGAAGGCAATCTATTGAACAGAAGATGCTTGTGAATGATATATCTGATAAGGGGTTAATGTCCAAAATGTATAAAGAACTTATATAACTCAACACCAAAAAACAAATAATCTACTTAAAAACGGACAGAACTTGAACAGACATGTTTTTCCTGAAGACGGCCTACAGATAGATGGTCAACAGATATGAAAAGATGCTTAATATCACTAATCATATTACCCATTTTGAGTGGTTGCTGCCAGTCTCTGAATTAACAAAAGTGACTAAGGAAGTGGATGCATCCTGTGCATGGCTACATCTCCATAGCAACATCACTTCATATATGTGCTCTGGCCTGCTTACTGCTATTAATTACTTATCAAGCCCAGGTCAGCATTTAAATTTGTGCTTCTTATTACAGACATGTACTGAAACAAATCCTGACCAGAAAAATATCAGGGTTCATGGTATTTTAGGAGTCAGAGTGAAATGTGCTAACTGGTGACTTCTTTTAAAATAGGTGTGATGGAAAAAGATTATCCCAGGAAATACTTCCTACTTTTCTAGGTATATACAATGTTTCTTCTCAGGAATAGTATAAAATAGCACTTCTAGACAAGGGCTCTGAGATCAAACTGCTTAGATATAAATCCCAATCCTTCAGTTTACCATCTGTTTAACTTGCAGTAAATGGCAACTTTTTAAACCCTCAATTTCTTATGTGAAATAGTGGAATAGTAACTGTACTAAAATTATTGGACAGTTGTAAGAAGAAAGACAGTATATGTAAAGAAGTCGACTTCCTAATTCACATGGAACATGCAACACATTAGGTTTTAAAAACACAAAAAATGACACAAGACAATCAATTATATGGTTTGTAGCCAACACATCTCAACAAGCAAATGGCTCCTTAAGATTCAATTTAAATCGGGGCACCTAGGTGGCTCAATTGGGTTAAGCTTCGACTTTGGCTCAGGTTATGATCTCACTGTTTATGAGTTCAAGGCCCACATCAGGCTCTGTTCTGACAGCTCAGAGCCTAGAGCCTGCTTTGGATTCTGTGTCTCCCTCTCTCTCTGCCCCTCCTCAGATTATGCTCTGTCTCTGTCAAAAATAAATAAACATTATTTTTTTTAAATATTCAATTTAAATTATGGTGTATAGAACAAATAGCTACTGAAATGTAAGTGCATATTTTTCTTTATATTTTTTAACCTAACACCTTTGACCAACATTATTAGAGCTAACTTTTTGTATGAAAAAAAAAGGAAAACACACAGCATTTATATATCTTCATCTTTGTGTGCAAGTATTATATTTATTATGTTGCAGAAACAGCCATTTATGAGCTCGTCTGCTATGCATCAGAATATATATTCAAGATTTTTATCTGAGATTGGATACCTTGGACAGGTCTTGTATGTATTATGTATTTCCTAGAGTGGCATTTCTTTTTTTTTTTTTTTAACGTTTATTTATTTCTGAGACCAGAGAGACAGAGCATGAACGGGGGAGGGGCAGAGAGAGAGGGAGACACAGAATCGGAAGCAGGGTCCAGGCTCTGAGCCATCAGCCCAGAGCCCGACGCAGGACTCGAATTCACCGCGAGATGGCGACCTAAGCTGAAGTCGGACACTTAACCGACTGAGTCACCCAGGCGCCCCCCTTGAATTACATTTCAACTAGAATAAATAAACACATAAAAATTAAACATATATGGGATTTTGATTCAAGTAATTAAAAAGAATGATATTCTTTCCAAAAGGCAGGGAATAAATTGTTAGTCACCACTAATCCACTGAACTTTGTTGCTGTGATCATTCAAGAGCTTAGCATAGGGAATTTTGCATACTTTTATTCAATAAAATTTCTTCAGACATTAAATTAATGTACACACCTTGAGCAGAATATAAATTAAATTAACCTTTTTTGACACTGCTGCATTTGTTCTCAAAGTTTTAACGAAGAAGAGATGTGGATTGAGTCAGACGGAACGAGCACTTCTAGGGGCACCTAGGTTGTTCAATCAGCTAAGCGTCTGACTTTGGCTGAGGTCGCGATCTCATGGTTTGTGGGTTCAAGCCCTGCGTCGGGGCTCTGGACTGACAGCTCGCAGCCGGTAGCCTGTTTCAGATTTTGGGTCTCCCTCTCTCTCCGCCCCTCTCCTGCTTGTGCGCGGTCTCTCTCTCTCTCTCAAAAATACACATTAATTTTTTTTTAAAAAAGAATCATTTATAAAGAGCCCTTCTGTACATTCCTACTGTTTACTCGTACATGAAGTATATACATTTTAGCAGATTCAGTTTAAAGTGTAAATCAGAGATCTAGGAATTATAATTTAATCTCTAGTTCTGTTAGAAATGTATGTTATAAGCAATCATATCTGGCTCTTTTAAGATAGTTTCTTGCGTAAATATAGAGATAATGCTCATGACTTCTTAACCACCAGATAAAATGATACAGTAGATGGGATTATGCTATTAAAAAAAGGAATTAGAGGAAGACAAATTACGATGACTAAAAATTAGCTGTTAATAAGTCATTATTTTGTCTAAAGCACTTGGTTATTTTTTATTTAGGTATAATTTACACAGAATAAATTCATAAACCTTAAGAATACAGCTCAATCAGTTTTAACCAATATATACATTTAGTAAACTACATGCCACTCAAGATATACAGCAGTCCTGTCATCCTAATAAGATACCTCATGCTCTTTTCCAGTCTTCTCCACTTACTCAAACCAACCACTGTTTTTTGTTAATTTTTAATTTTTTAATTTTTTTACAGTTTATAGAGGTAAAACTGATATACAAAGAATGGCTCATAATGTGCATGATTTGATGTTTGAACATACGCAACCACCCATAATACCATCACCACAATCAAAGGAGGAGACATATCCTACACTTCCCAGAGTTTCCTTGTGTCCTGTTTTGTTTTGTTTTGTTTTGTAATAAGAACATTTAACCTAAGATATACTCTCTCAACAATTTTGAAAGTGCAAAATACCATATTGTTTAGCTACAGGCACTATCATGTAGAGCAGATATCTAGAATTTATTCATTTAATATAACTAAAACTTTATAGCTGTTGAATAACAACTACCCAGCCTCATTTGGCCCCTGGAAACTACCACTGTATTCTCTGCTTCAATGGGTTTGGTTATATCAGGGACTTCACATAAGTGGAATCATGTAGTATTTGTCCTTCTGTGACAAATGTCATCTAGGTTCATCCATGTTGTCACAAGTGGCAGTATTTACTTCTTTTTTAAGGCTAACATTCCCTTTTATGTATTACTACACTTCGTTTATCCATTCATCTGTTTCCACTTCAGTTGCTTTTATACCTTAGCTATTATGCCTAATATTGCAATGTAGATGGTGGTATTGATATCTCTTCAAGGTCCTGATTTCAATTATTTTGGATATATATCCAGAAGTGAGATTTCTGGATCCTATGGTAAAGTTTTATTTTAAATTTTTAGATGTGTCTCCATACTGTTTTTCATAGGTGTTGCACTATTTTATATTCCCGCCAAGAGTATACAAGTGTACACAATGTACATGTCTTCACATTTTTTGCCAACACTTATTGTTTTTTTTATAATAGCCATACTATGAAGTATGAAGTGTGAAGTGATATCTCATTATAACTTAGACTTGCATTTCCCTGCCTAATTATTAATGATTTTGAGCATCTTTTTATATACCTGCTGGCCATTTGTCTTCTTTGGAGAACGTCTGTTCAAATCTTTTGCCTATCCAGGGAAGTTAGGCAAGAAAAAGAAATAAAAGGAAACCAAATAAAAAAGGAAGAAATAAATTTATATTTGTTTTAAGATGACATAATCCTATATATAGAAAAACACAAAGAGTCTACACGCACACACGCACACACACACACTCACACAAGCCTGTTAGAACTAATAAATTCAGTAAAGGTACAGGATACAAAATCAGAATACAAAATTCAGTCGTGTTTCTAACATTAACAATGAACCATCTTAAAATAATATTAATAAAATAATCTGTTTTATGATAGCATAAAAAATAATAAAATACTTAGTAATAAACTTAACCAAGGAGGTAAAACACTATACATTGAAAACCATAAGACAATGAAAGAAAGGAGACACAAATAAATCAAAAGACATACCATGTTCATATATTAGAAGAATTAATATTGCTAAAATGTCCATACTACACAAAGCAACCTACAGACTCAATGTTATTCTCATCAAAATCCCAATGGCATAGTTTACATAAATTTTTAAAATCCTGGGGTGCCTCAGTTGATTAAGCATCCAACTTTGGCTCAGGTCATGATCTCATGGTTTGTGGGTTTGAGCCCCACGTTGGGCTCAGTGTTGACAGCTCAGAGCTTGGAGCCTGCTTCGGATTCTCCCTCTCTCTCGGTCCCTCCTATGCTCATGCTCTGTCTCTGTTTCTCAGTAATAAATAATGTTAAAAAAAAATTAAAAAATTTATGTGCAATCGCAAATGCTCCAGAATAACCAAGGTAATCTTGAGAAGGAAGAACAAAGCATTGCACTTTCTGATTTCAAGACATATTACAAAGCTACAGTGATTAAAGTAGTATGGTGACATAGGGGCGCCTGGGTGGCGCAGTCGGTTAAGCGTCCGACTTCAGCCAGGTCACGATCTCGCGGTCCGGGAGTTCGAGCCCCGCGTCAGGCTCTGGGCTGATGGCTCGGAGCCTGGAGCCTGTTTCCGATTCTGTGTCTCCCTCTCTCTCTGCCCCTCCCCCGTTCATGCTCTGTCTCTCTCTGTCCCAAAAATAAATAAACGTTGAAAAAAAAATTAAAAAAAAAAAAATAAAGTAGTATGGTGACATAAAGACAGACATACAGATGAATGGAATAGGATAGAAGTCCCAGAAGTAACTCAACACATTATGATCAACAACAGATCTTTGACAAAGATGCCAAGAACACAGAATGGAGAAATTCTGGTCTTGTCAACAAGTGATTTGGAAAACTGGATATCCACATACTAAAAAAAAAAAGAATTTTCCCCTACCTTACACTATATACAAAAATCAATTCAAAATGGATAGAAGATCTAAATGTATGACCTTAAACTGTAAAATTCCTCAAAGGAAACAGGGGAAAAAGCTTCATTTGTCTTTACAGGGATTTCTTGGATATGACACCAAAACACAGGCAACGAATGCAAACATAGACAAGCAGGGCTAAATCAAAATAAACAGCTCTTGAATAGAGGAGGGAACAATCAACAGAATAAAAAGGTAAATTATGGAATGGGAGACACTGTTTAGAAATCATGCATCTGCTAAGAGATATATGTGAAATTTTAATATGAAAAATAAAGAAGAAACTCCTACAACTCAATAATAAAAAAAAGAAACAGATAAAGTAACCATTCTTCTGATTTCCATTACCAGAGATTTGCTCTGCTTGTGTTATAGCTTCGTAGTAATGGAAACATAAAATACATAGTATTTTAGGTCTGAATTCCTTCACATGTTTCGGAAGTTAACCCATATAATTTGTTCCTTTTTTATTCCCAAGTAGTGTTTCATTGTATAAAAATACTATAGTTAGACAGACAGAAGTATTGTTTACAAATTTTGGCTTTCATGAGTAAAGCCACTACGAATATCTTTGTACAAGATTTTGTTGATATGTGTTTTCATTTCTCTTGGATAAGGTACTAGGAGTACCATGCTAGTTTTTAATAATCTAATTTGAACATAGACCCCAAGAGTCATGGGTATTTTAGTACCCACTTAGAGAAATTTAAATATTATTTTCTAAAACCCTTCATTCCACATTGAAGATAGCTTCTTCTGCCAAAGGGGAACATATGTCAAAGGACATGAGTATAAGCTTCATTCAGTAGCAGCTTTCCTTCCTCTGAGCTCTCTCCACATGAGGAAAACAATGGGAAAGGGCCTGTAAGTCATGACCAGCACATTGAATGGATAGTACACTCCAAACATGAGCAGAATATAGACCTGACAGAGTTGATTAAAATATATCTTCAGAGCCAAGGGTGAAAATGGGTATGTGTTTGTATGTATGTGTTTATGTCTGTACATAATTTCCCATTTATTTATTCCTATAAATCCTCAAATTAATGGAAATTAAACCATGGAAACAAATTTGATGCTCTCCCTTAAATACCATTATTGAATTTCAGTCTATAAAAAACACAGTAACACAAGTTATCCATGATATAAAAGTACCATCACTTTTATTCCTACTTTGGCTTAAAAATAGACAAAAAATACGCGACTGGACTTTTCCCTAATCATTTTATTCAGCAACTTTTCAAGTGGTCTGTGATATCCAGTTAACAATTCTAAAAAATAATGTCTTTCTCAGCTTCACTTTCCAGATCATGGGTTTGACTGTGCAACTTGTTGGCAGAGTATATTATTTTTGTTTCTCCAATTAGCACTTTTCTTATTAATTTTCAAGTTATCACATTGTCAAACGTTAAGTATAAGGTATATACTTTTATTTACCCCAGGAGATAGAGCATTTTCATTTTGTGCATCACAATGTTTACAGGGGATATAATTTCATACCAAGTATTTCTGACTAACTTGGTCCTGATATCTAGGGCTTTCCTACTGCTATTAATGAACAACAAGAAGATCAACATACAGCGCAAGACAGGGGTCTCTCATTTTGAAGACAGTGCAGACTGTCTGTTATAGGCAACATTTATGCAACCGCAAGTGTTTCAATAAATGCTCAAACTAAGCTGGGAGGACAACCTGGAAGATGATGACAATGAACACATAATAATTTTGGTTAAGTACAGGAATGGAGAAAAAGGACGAGTGTCCAATTACTTAGTATACCGAAGGGCTTTCCTGTAAGGAGATAAACCATAGATTTGAATCCCCCATGACTGCTGGCAGAATATGAAATAGTGCTCTTGACCTTGTGGAGTAAGAAAGAAACCAGAAATCTGTCAGACGAATGTACAGTCAGCAAATATCAACTTCTCTCACTACTGCATGGAAAGGGACACAAAGGTGAGAGGAAGGTCTTGCATCCTTTATTTAATTAATAATAAAGAACTTTAATTTTTACTCAACTGACCTTCAGATCTAATGCATTTTTATGGTTAACGTGATCCTATTAGTAAACATATCCTCCCATTACTAAATGTTTAGCAGCTCACTTTTCAGGCTTACTATAATAGGACACAGAATGTACATTACTTTGGCATAGGAGGGGACAGTTGCAACACACAGTACTACTGGGGCACCTGGGTGGCTCAGTTGGTTAAGTGACCAACTTCAGCTCAGGTCATGATCTCACGGTCTGTGAGTTCAAGACCCACGTCAGGCTCTGTGCTGACAGTTTAGAGTCTGGAGCCTGCTTCAGATTCTGTGTCTCCCATTCTCTCTGTCCCTCCCCAGCTCAATCTCTCTCTCTCTCTCTCTCTCTCTCTCTCTCTCTCTGTCTCTCATTCTGTGTCTCCCATTCTCTCTGTCCCTCCCCAGCTCAATCTCTCTCTCTCTCTCTCTCTCTCTCTCTCTCTCTCTGTCTCTCTCTCTCTGTCTCTCAAAAATAAACATTATTTTTTTTGAAAAAAACAGTACTACTAAAATTAAGTGATTACATATGGACATATGAAATATAAGTTACTAAGATGCAGGATACTGAGCCAGAATTTGGAGAAAACATGATTTGGAAATACATAAGATAATTACACAATGAATAATTTATATTAGAAATTTCTAAACTTCTTTTTATTTTCTAAGTGAAGGCTGATAATGGACCCCACCTCATTTCTTCTGCTTCATTTTGCCGTTCAAGACTGAGCCAACTGATACTCACACCCATCGTTCAGTCCCATACAGTAACTGAACCAGTCTTGACTGGAACAAGGCATACATCAGAAGTTGAGGCAACACTATCAGGAGGATTTCAAAATCAAATCTCATCCATCAGGCCCAGGACTTGAGTTCTCTTAAGTTCATTTCAGGCAAATCAAATCTTTTTGGATCTTAACTTTTGCTAAAGTTTCAACAGCAAGATTTAACTCATTCATTTCCTGAAATCTCTCCATACTGTGTCCCACTTTTATAAACTAGCTTTCTGGAAACATGGAACGATGTAAACAAACCTAGGCTCTGAATCTACTCTCTACCCCAGAGGAGGATGTAGCCTTGCCATTACTGTTTGTTTGTTTGTTTGTTTGTCTTTAAAGAATGATGTACTGAAACAAACCCAAGCTGGCCCCTGATTTTGTTAAATTTTCAGAAATTTCGTGAAATTTTTGTTGAACAAAGCCATCATTGATAATTGAGTTATATAAATGTACAATAAAGTTGATTCTATGAAAAACAAAGATAGTAAATACTCAAAACTTCGCACTTCTGTATTAGTGTCTGAGAATGGCCATAACAAATTACCACAAAGTTACCATAATTTCTGGAGGCTAGCAGCCTAGTCAAGTTATTCTCATGCTCACTGTGAAAGTTCAGGGGAAGATTCCTTTCTTGCTTTTTCTAAATTCTAGTGGCCATTGGTAACTTGTGTTCCTTGGTTTGTGGATGCATAAGTAGTCTCTGCCTCCATCATCACAGGGCCTTCTTCTCTGTGTTCCCTCTATGTCTTCATGTTTGTCTCTCCTCATAGGAACATGAGTCATCAGATTTTAGGGCCCATCCTAATTTAGCATGGCCTTATTTTAAATGCAAACACCCTACTTCCAAAAAAGGGTACATCCATAGGAACCAGGGATTTTAGAACTTCAACATATCTTTCCTTGGGGACACAATTCAACCCACAACTTCCTAATTACAACATTTTACTGGTGTATTACTGGGCTTAAAATGTACATGTTTACTTGGTAGCATACACTATAAAAAATTGGTAAACACTACAAATCAGGGCTTGATTTAACATTTCTTTACTGCAAATGTTTTCTCTACAGGGCTAGACAGTAAATATTTAAGCTTTGTACACACTATACATTCTTTGTAGCAACTATTTAACTGCTATTATACTGTGAAAGCAGATATAGGCAATATATGAACAAATAGGTTTGATAGTGTTACAAGCAAACTTTATTTATAAAGTAGGAAGTGGGCCAGATTTATCCTGTGGGCGATAGTTGGCTGAACCCTAGCTTAGACTTAAGAAAGTAATTATAAAATATTAATAATGCAGACAAATTTCAAAGTGTGTCACATCTGTGGCTATTACCTTATTAATAGCACACAAAAAAACTGAGGAAATATTACCTTAGTGTTTGAAAACTAATAATCAATTCTGTAAAGAAATTGCCTACATCATTGGTGACTGAATGAAGTTCCAAAACACATGTTTTTTGTCTTACTCGTTAATGTAAGTAAGAATGAAAACCAATATTCGAGTCAGAGCTACTACATTAATTGATTACAACCATTTGCTAGAACAGTTAGGTAGTTATAAGTTAGTTAGATATAAGAGTTTGGCAAAAATCAGGGGAAGAATTTTCAAGAATCAATTGGCCATGTGGAATTTACAATATTGAGTATTGCATTTTTTTGTTTTTGGTAAATTGGGTCCTTTTTATTATTAAAACTTATAATAAACTTATATAGGCATATATATGCATACCTTTTTTTTTCTGGAGAGCCAGCTGTTAAACTTTTCCCAATATACCACTATCCAAACACCTAAGGTTTGTAAATACTCCTGCAAATGGCAGTATATATATTGGAAATGTAAGCCCTGATAGCATGGTGATGTAACTAAAAATATACAGAGAGTGGAGTAGTAAAAACTTTACTACTTCCTAAGATTGGTCATAACTATACTGCTCATAGTTCCATTAGCATAAATGTACATGATTAAGAAACTAGAGCCCCATAGAAAGCTACACAAAAGAATAAATCTGCATTGCTTTAATGATTAAAATTAGGACTCCCATTAGATTGCTTATCTCTTTCTGCAGATTTTTATAAGACATACTACACTACCCAAGAGAAATGACTTAAAGTTGTAGTGACTATCGGAATCATACCTTAACTTGCAACATCTTTGGTATACAATGACTTGGACCTCTTGAAACTGGATCCTCTTTCTTTATCTGCTGTTCACTGGGTATCGATTCATTTGTATAGTTAGCCTTTCTAAGTTTCATTTCCTCTTTAAAGATTATTGACATACCACCGCACTGTCAATGCTCTGAGAATTAAAGGAGGTGAAACACAAAAAGTGCTCTTCACAAAATAAGCACCAAATAAATGCATGTTACACTCATTGCTCCCACTAATTCTGCTATTAGTAATACAATTATTAATTTTTACAGTGGGTCTTAATTTTCTGAGAATGCAGGTAGCCTTTGTCAGACTCCAGAGATGGATATAAATGATGTCTATAAAATAAAATATATATAACTCAATTTCTGTTCATTTTTTCCTAAAGTAATTTTTAGTGTATGAGCAAAAGGGCTGGCCCTTATCGTTTGATGGCATAAAATACCTCATGGCAGAAAATGTTTTGGTCTCAAATAATTGCATCTATGAATTCAGGCAGCTACTCCAGCTAATGCCAGTGGATGGAAATGCATGTTGAATTCTATCTAATGTCGAACACTACATGTAAAATCAAGCCATCAACTAAGAAGTGGTTATGGCATGATCATTTCTATATTGTGTGACATGTTCCTGTTGTACTGTCAACAAACATAAACTTTAATCTCCACAAAGAGAGTTTCTGTAAACTGTATGTCACACTAATGCTTTTATTTTGCATGCCACTTTTCCCCAGAGAAATTCCTTTTACCTTGATTTCTTTACCACAATTGTAATTCATTTTTGACTGACATGCTGACAAATCTATCCAATTTCTTTATATTATTGTACAGCCATTGATTATTTCAACATATTTTTGCTCTCTCTTTTTCCTTTTTAAAATAAATACTTATCCTATTTTCTGCACAGATAGCTTTGAAAATATGTTCAAGTTCAAGGGGGGAAGTACATGTCCTCAATATTAGGCTTGCCATGTCTAATTTGAAATTCTGTGTCTTGACTTTGGACAGCAGATTGAAATCATTTCCTCATCACCAAAAATGTCCTTTAGAATTTAAAATCTATCAGAATCAATATAGCATGGTTTAAAAAACTGATGTGGCCTGTCTGTCTATACATAATAAATGAGCAAAATATTGAGATAACAATGGAGTTTTAAATTCAATTTTATGTCAAATTAGGCCAATCCCAAAATGGTGAAATAGGAATTGATATTTTACTAGACATTTGGATAACATGCTACTCACTTTCTATTCCCTTCCCTAACACGCTATTCCCTTTCTCCAAATACTTTTTCCCCCTCCTGAAGACATTCCGCACCATGTTCCTCAAGGCCACATTATAGTTCTCTGTTCATCTTGACTTCTGATTAATTTATTAGCATCGTTCTCTATACCACTTGCCTGTCTGCAGGCATTCATATTATAACCCATCAATGCTTAGCTTTCCTTCCTTTTTAAATGGGATCATAAAGAGTAGGGAGACATGGGTACTTTTAGAAATGCTTTCCATTTGGAACAATGGGTCTGTCTCTTTCTCGTTACCCTTGAAGGCAAGGACCTTAGTCACCTAAGTCTCTGCACAGTTCTATGCATATAATTTCTACAAAATGTATATTTTTTGGCTGACAAAATTAATAAAATCTCATGAAGATGTTGATTTATACTCTGGTTTCTTATGTTCTATCACACTGATTAAAAGAATGTTCTTGAGAAGATCAACTTGGTTCCTATTTTACAAAGACCCTATATTTGTCCCTACATTTTCTCTTAAAATTGATTCTTTTGTTGAAGTGTTACCCATTGTGATTATAAGCCTCCATATAGGTCATCCGTAGATGATCATTTTTAATACTGAAAAAGTGAGAGCTCTTATTCAGGCCATCACTTCACCAGTGCATTAAAACTCCCAAGTCAGTATTTATTTAAAATAAAATGAAAGTAAAATAATTTAAATAGCCCTTGTTTTATACACATATTTAAGTCAGGCTTGATAAAACAAAGATACTTTTACAGTAAGTCTCACAAATTAAATTTTTAAAAAATTGCCTGGATTTGACTCATTCTATTCTGGTATTTTTAAATTGAGATCATTTCTCACTTATTGTGAATTTGATATCAACTCATGAGAAAAGTGATATGCTGTCTATTACATTTATAATTTTAGAGCCCTGAAAAATAGACATATTTTCGTTGAGTTCAAAAATAAAATGGTTTATTGATTTCAACTATCCAGAGATGTTTTTGATTGTCAGGTACTCACAATTTGGTGGTAGATGTGTTGCTCCTTTTCTATGCATTTGAAATCTTAGATCAAAACTACAAAGTATCATGAAAAGGCAATAAACCACAATGGACAATTGTGCTGATGACCATTCTATGGCTGAAGAAATAAAGTATTACAGCACTAAGCTATAACTTCTAACATGATGCTTAGTTATATCTAGGCTTAACAATGTCTTTTATGTTTTTTTTTTCCTTGTGTGGCAGAAAGGGAAACAAATACAAACATTCTAGATTTAGTAGTCACATATGCTGCTCTCTTCCTCTTCATTTTCCCTTCCTTAATAAAACTTAGGATCAAGAGTTAAAGTTATATTAACAACTTTCTGGCAATCCAACAAATTCTAATTTTCTCTTTTACTCAGATTCCCTTAATTAAAAAAATAGTCATTGAATTATTAGCTCATCTTTTTGTTACTGTTATTTTGTTTTATCTTTCAGGGCTGACTTCTCTTGAAAACCAACAACTTTTAGCTAAGATGATAGAGGTACTACAAAACAGATATTTTATTTTGGCTGGAATCCACCAATGTTGCAAATTATTTTCCAAATTAGGGCATAGGTAAGCTTGCCATTCATATTTTACAATATCATAAGGTAGCATCATATTTGTTGAGTCTTTAATGTCTTATGACTCTACGGTAAACTAATGGAGATTCTCTTCTCGGAAACTGAGTGGGGAAGTCATTCCTGTAGAGTATGCCATTTCCAGACAATGTCCTCTTAATTTTTTAATGTAACTATTATCGTGATTTATAATTGCATTGAACGTTCTCTGTAATATTTTTCAGTATATGTTCATTGTTATTAGGGAAATTCTTAACTCTTTGGATAGGAGCATTCATGAACCTATTTAATAGTGTAATACTTTCTTGAAAAACGGTGCAAGCCTAACTTTTTTTAATGGATCAGATTTATACCTGCAAATATTGAAAAGCCTCCTATGTCTAAATAACTCTAACTCAGAGGGGTGTCGAATTTGAGAGCAGCTTTTCATCACTTGGCTTAGGAAGAAATACAAAGTACCTATTAATTTTATATGTCATAATTTTTAACTGTTTTCTATTTTAGAATATCCACAGTTAATGTCTGCAGTGTGACTTAAAAACATTTGTAAAAAGTTCAAGTTCTTTCTTTTATAATTGTAATTAGATTAAAAATTCTGCTAATTGGTGGATTCTAACAGAGTAGTCAGAAAGCCAATATAAGTCAGTCAGAAATGACTGAGCAGAGGAGAGCAGGTCAAAATGTGTTTTCTATACTTACTGCACTGGCTTGACTTAATAGTGACTAGTAGACTTTTTTTTTTTTTTTTTTTTAATGAGAAAAATGTGTTGAAGCTGCACTGGAGCACTAGCATTTCAAAATCTTTTCTACTGAGAATTCAAGAGAAGTGGGATCACTATTGGGCTATGTCTATCGTATCTATTACACTTGATACTGGAGGGAGGTTGCTATAAATATGTTTCAGTCTTGTATTGCGAAGCATGAGCATAGGTGAATAGTGGCGCTCCAGCATATGAGTTATATATGCCTCTTGATAATGTATTAACACAGTAATTGCAAGACAGAATTTTAATAAATTCTTCCCCTTATTATTTATCAAATGTCTCAAAATCAGGTTTGGTTATAGTAAAGTTTTGGACATCATTTCCCATTTATCCAAATAGTTAAGGAGAAAAGAACAATCTAATGCTAGGAAATACATTTACAAAAGTTAAATATTAGTTTGGAATTAAATATTAATTTCCTTATCTTTTTAATTTATTACATACTGGAGGTATCTAATAAAAAAGTTTAATTAGAAATTACAATCTGCCTCTCTTACCAATATTTATTCAATATATACAAAATAAATTAAAAAATAACATGAAAGTCAACAATGGGGGGGGAAGTCTACTGAATTACTTATAGAATAATACTAAGAAAAAGTAGAGGGATCAACTAAATAACTGTCATTGGGCATAGAGTTGTTATAATTTGGGGGCAACATAATTATGCATTTTTTAAATGAAACATGTGAGAGTTATCCTTATGGTAATAGAAATTCAAAAGATGGGGCAATGAATCCAGGTGAACTAATCAAACACATCAATTATTAAGGAACCTTTCAGACACTAGTTTACATTCATTTTGTTATAGGAAAGTGATAACAGGGCAAACAAGTTTTTGCAAGATGTTTAGTGCTAGAAGCAATACCAGAAATTTTGATGGTTGAACACAATTTCTAATTTTACCACAAGTCAGCAATGTATTCATTTCAGCTAAGTGTGAAATAACAACACACTACTTGTGCCCACAACCTAGCAAAAAGTCATTTTGGTAAAGCAAAAATGTCTACAGGAGATGAAAAATTATCTTTTGATGAAAGAATATAAAAAAAATCCAGTACACAGCAGCAAGTTTTTGTTTTTGTTTTTAAAGACAGAGTGAGAATTAATCATGGAATTTTGAAAGGCAGGAGGAAGGAAAGTAGAAACAAAGGTAGGAGGCAGGAAAGGAAAGAAAACATCAACATGAGCTATGATGTATGCCATAACTTCTGAAGTCTTAGTTATCCCCTCAAATTTGCTATGAGATTGATAGATTTGTAGGATGGGCTCTGTCTTCAGTTGCTAATTTGGGGGGCATACTAAAAAAAACTATGATATATACTAATTAGATATTTTATAAAACTGCTATGAAATTCAGAAGATAGATTAAAACACCAGGAAATTTATATTCTAGTAAACTATTAATTGTCTTTAGACAATAGGATGCAAATTTTCAGGTTCAACACATGAATTTGAACTATAAAAATATACTTAAAAAAAAAAACCTCTTCCTCTCATCTCTGACCCCTAAAGTTTCTGAATTGAGATTGTCGATGCACTTAGTGTTTACTCCAGGTTAATTATGTGTGGTGGCCATGCCTCATTTTGGCATTGCATGCTACATAATTTATAATACATTACTTAATTTACAATCTGGCTAGATTGTTTTGTTCTGTAGGGAGGCTCAAATGGAACATATTTCATTATCTTAGCTCCTAGAAGAACACTGTGGAGAATGAAATGGGCTTAAATTGGCATTCCTCACATTATGCTAGGTTTCAGAAAGACAGAGTCCAGTTGCTTTTAGCTAAATCAGACAAATGGTCTTTCCAAAATCCACCCGTATAAAACCCCTGGCCTACACATAGATATCATTATATACAAAGGCTGCCTTCATTGCTGGTAAAAAAATGAACATTTTTTAGTGATGCAAATTAAGAAGTCACAATCATTGCTACAAATACAGAATTAAAAAAATTTATCTGCAAAATGTCACAAGTTGAAATATTCAGGTCTAACATTCATTTCTGTATTCCTCATGTTTCAAATTCTCTCCTACATAGCATGCTTCTAGGATCTATGTCTTCTTCAGATGTTTTGTGATTTTCCTTTACAGAAACACCAAAGGGAAAAGAGAACAACCACCCGTGGCTCCCTGTATGTGGCCATGACTTTTCTGACTCTCCTTAGTGTGTAAGTTGAGGTTTCTCCTGTGTGGGTCCCCTTAGCAGGGATTCGAAACTTTCTTCAAATTTCACCACACATGATGGTGGCTGATGACATACATAATCTGTAAGTAGAACTGTCACATAGTAAAGGCAAACTATGGCTTTGTGTTTTATGGGGTAAAGAGAGAGAGAGAAAAAAAAAACACATGTATCATCTTAAGAGCTGCTTCCAGTATTCATCAGAGAAGGCCTCATTTTGCTTGGAGAACATGAATAAATGCACAGAATGATAACAATCACAGCAAACTTGATATTTGGAAATAGAATATGAAACTCTGAGAACCCTAGGGCTGATGGTGAGAGGAAGGAAAAACCACTCCATATGGTTGAAAGGCCTGAAGAAAAGTGTGTGTGTGTGTGTGTGTGTGTGTGTGTGTGTGTGTGGCTATATGCACTTTTTTTTTAAGAGGAAGAAGGCACATAAGAGAGTGAAAGGAAGAGAAAAGAGGAGCAAAGAGAGAGAGAAGACAGGGGAGAATACAGAACTTTTATGGCAAGGGTGCCAACCATGAAGCCCTTTAGGGCAACAAAAAAAGTTTTTGGAGAACTTTAAAGTCTAACATAATAATATTTTGTTATGTAGGACCTAATGTGATACTTCTCTTATTAGCAACACTGTTCTAAAGATGACTGTGCTTGTATGAGTGGGTTGATTTGTGGAAATGAGTTTCATGTCTGTGTCAACATGGTAAAGAACAGAGACCGAATGAAGACATATCCTGAAAACCTTGATCTTGTTGGAGATTTGCAGAAATTACATTGAGGAATTTGGTATTTCGGAGAATGTGGAATCGCAGTTAGGGTCATATCACTTCTTTCTGGCATGCAGTGTAAAGCATGCATTTCCAAGAAGTCCACCTGGCATCTGACCTATGGTGTACAATTCCTTACTTGCAGGGCTCAGTGGATTGAGTGAAATGAGGTATGGAGGAGATATAAGGGGATGATAGGGACTGAGGGGACTCTGCTGTTTCCAACTCTGCTGTTTCTGCGGCTCTTTAGTTTCACAGTTATGTGGGCCATGTGAGAACATGGGCTCAGTGTTCTTAGAGTTACCTTTTGTTTTTCAAGAGAAGATTCCATTCTAAATATTTAGGTAAAATATCTACACCTTTTTTATCCAATAATGTCTTTGAGTCACATTGATGTGAGGGCTACCAGTTTGCAAACCCTGCATACATATTCGCTGAAATCTCATTCCTTTATGAAACCAATTGATACTGGTGATGTTAGTTCTTTTTCAGTTTATAAAAATACAAACCCAAATATTCATCTATCCCCTCCCAAATGCATGGCTCACATTTAACAGTCCAAGACTGAATTCCAAATATCACATCCACATTTCATGAAGCAATGGGAAGAAACTTGACAATGTCAGAGACAGTGTGTTATTCTCTACATTGTACCTAGAACTTTCTTCTCGCCAAGGGCAAAATAATGAAGCAGCCATCTCTTGAGGAAGAATTCCATAAGCTATCACTCGATATTCCAAATATAGACCACTGGCTTAAGCCCAGTCACATGGGTAAACGTGCCTTGGAAATGTAGTCCTTTTCTGACTGCTCACTTCCATCTAAAAATTCTATTCACTTGAAATAAGAGTGGAGAATAAATTAGGAGATGTCCAGGACAAACAGACAGCCAACCTCTATTAGCTGGTGCAAGAGGGAAACTATAATATCAACACTTTCCCATCTCTGTGACATACACTAAGACTTCTCATTATAAGGAAAGCAATCTACTTGGTTAAAGTGTTGATAATTTCATTCAGTCTCAGTAAACATGCTGGTGACATGACAGAGCAATAAAGTTCAAAGACATTTTTTTGAACATGTGCAGATATTTCAAAAAAATAATGTTTTGAATTGTTAATGTTTAATTTAAAAACATCTCAAAAACAGAGAAAAGCAAAATAATCAATGTTATAGACACTCAGGTCCCCACCAGCTAGATTTAACTGATATCAGCATACTGCCATATAAGTTCTCTCTTTCTTAAAACACATTTTTATAGAAAATCACAATATGCAAAGCCCATGTGGAACTGAATTATCTGAAAATGAAGGAAGGCTCAGAATTCCACCCTTTGCACAACTCCTATTATCCCCAAACCTTTAGTGTTCTGCTGAATATCGAATTGGCAAGATTTAACAAGGCACTGACAATCAAAGATAAATGAGTACCATTATCAGATTTAGACTTCTGAATATACAACTAGGAAAAATTAATCTACAATACAACCGTACTTTTCTTCCTTCCCTCCCTCTCTCCTTTCTTCCCTTCCCTTTCTCTCCCCTGCTTTCTCTTTTTTTTCCATTTCTTTCTTCCTTTTTCTCTTCTCTTTCTCTTTCCTTTCAAAGGAGATCTTGGTTTTATTGTTATTTATTATACATGAAAAGGCTATTTGTTCTGACTTTGTTACTCATTTACATTCTGAATAACTTCAGGAAATTTCTCAAGATATTTTGTTCTAATTCTCTACTTGAAGAAAATGATTTTTTGCAGATCTATATTACACACTAGAAGTGAAGTAAATCATATAAGTCATTGGTAAGAAGTCCATGGCTTTCAATTTTACATGATTATTTATAATAAAACAGATGCTTTATCCTTTCATAAAGTCAAATACATTTAAACTTCATAGAAAAACAACTAAGTGGTACTAAAAAGACTAAACAGATACTAACAGAAACATGATTATGTTATAATCAACTCCAGTCTGTGACCTTCTGCACTTGGACTTCAACATGGGTCACATTTGGAAGCCTAGCTTAGTACTGCCCTGTGATTTTAAGCACTATCTATGCCATACCAGACTAACAGAGAACAAAACAAAACAAAGAAGCTACACAGAGAAATGAGACTCACAATTCTAAAATGGGAATTCATCCAGAGATTCTTTTGCCACTTTGGCCACGATACACTTAACAATGTGGAACAGTAAGATGGCTGGCATGCAGAAAGCAGGGTCTTAAAATGTCAGGGATAAGTGGCATATTTCTGTGTAGCATAGCTATAGCAAACATTTCATTTCCCCTGAAAAACTCAATTTGTCTAATTTATCTGAGACACGAGCCCCCGAGAGTTCCTGAACAAGTTTTACACAATGTATTCTGTACACTTCAAAAGTAAGAAATAAATATGATATGACTTACCCTGACCTCCCTTCCAGTAATTTCTGCCTTCATGCACTCATTTCTAAAGAAAAAAATAAAAAAAGGCAAGAAGCACTTACCGTTAGTGTGCCTAGTAGTTACATAATTTAATCCAGAATATAATTCAGAAATTAACTACTGAAAGGAAGCTTTGCTTTTTTATTTTTGACAAGTTGATGAAACTGTTTTTATAAAAAAAAACCTTATTGAGGTATGATTGACATACAAAATGCTGTATTTGTTTAATGTGTACAACTTGATGAGTTTGAAGAGAAGTGTGTACCTGTGAAGTCATCACCACAATCTATATCATAAGCTCATCTATCACTTCTAAAGTTGCTTGTGAAAATTGTTTTAACATTTTCTATCATTAACTATCCACTTTACTTGTTATAAGCCAAAGTACATCAGTACACATCTGTTCAGGAAACCCAGATTGCTCCCTTTTTCTTTCAGAATTCATCTGTCTTTAAACTTTTTAGTTAAATGTAGCTCTCTGATCTACACTTCACTTTGGAATTAAAAAAAAATTCTTTAACTACATTGGAAAGAGAATACATGAACAATTTGTCCCTTTCCTGTTATTTACTTAGGTCAACACTCCTCTCCCATTTACGCTTAGTTTTGTAATTATCTCATCTCTGAATATGTCTGCATTAATTTAGAAGAAACAATCAGGCAGTCAAATTCAATATGCATTAAGAAAAATGAGATTATGAGAATTTCACACGTTAACTATATATTTTCACTTTTCAAAATTAAGGGATGAGGTAGATACGAAAGAGAAATGATGCATAAATGCTCAGATCGTGAAAAGTTAATTTTCAAAATTTAAGCTTTTATATTTGATAAATGGCTTGTATTAATTTTAAATATCAAAATTAAGCAGAAAAAATGATTGCTACCTAGTGCAGTTTGATATAAGCCTGAGAAACAAGATCAACATTTGTTAAAAACTGGAGAGGGGCGCCTGGGTGGCGCAGTCGGTTAAGCGTCCGACTTCAGCCAGGTCACGATCTCGCGGTCCGTGAGTTCGAGCCCCGCGTCGGGCTCTGGGCTGATGGCTCGGAGCCTGGAGCCTGTTTCCGATTCTGTGTCTCCCTCTCTCTCTGCCCCTCCCCCGTTCATGCTCTGTCTCTCTCTGTCCCAAAAATGAATAAACGTTGAAAAAAAAAAATTTAAAAAAAATAAAAAAAAAAAAAACTGGAGAGTCACCTCTTTTTCTAATTTCAATTTTATTTAAGCCAAAGTTGAGCACCCCCATGGGTCCCCACTGTTGTTGGAATACCAAGTTATGGCTGGCATAGACACACTAGCTCCTGAGCCATTGGGCACAACTGGCAATAAAATAGTATAATAAGAAGTTGGCACAACCACGTCCTTCTATCATATGGTGACAGGGAAAAGTAACGAAACCCACACCAACAACTATACCTAGGACGAAAATGCATTTACACAAAATATTTTATTTTTTTAAGGTTTTCATTTACAGCAGCCTGTTACCTGAGTGGTGCCAACAGCCCAGATCCTCAGTGAGGAAAGTGAGAATTCACCTCCTGTTTCTTGGGAATTTCAGTTTTCTAATCATTTTGAAATGGTGACAAGCATAGTCACCTCCCCACTCTGTCATACACCAGCAGCCCATCTTAGAGACAGGCTCTGAGGAACCGAATATCTCTACCCTCCATGGTAATGGATTTCATTTTGTACTTCCCCCACCACTCTGGCCAGGGTTCTTTTAAGGTGACTTGGCTCTGAACTTTTAGAAAGATGTGTTGTTTTACATTAACACCAGAAGCTCTATACATCAAGGAAAAAACTTCAAGTGATGGGAGCTTCAAACAGATTTCTAATCTTTACAGTCCTTCAGTACTTGTATTTTAAGAATGAAGGCATAATTTATTGGGGATGAAACCGAATTGCTCAGCTCTCTGCTAATAGGATCCTCAGGGCAAAAAGGGTAGAGAAAGCATCATCATAAAAAGCAGAAAGCTTCACAATATTTTAAAATTTAAGCTAGAAACAATAAATTAATAATTATGTTTGCCATGATTATTGCCCATTAATGATAAATTGTTCTCATTGAGTAAATGGCACGATGAACTCAAGTGGCCCAGAGGATTAATAAAAGACTGCTTATATTGGCCTATGAAGCATTGGTGATTGTTCCTATTTTGTTAAGAAAGCCATCAAGCCTTTTGCAGGGACCCTCTTGTCCTTAAGCTTTTCTCTTCCTAGATTCAAGTCAATTGTGAAGATCTTTCTGTGTTTGCTACAGAACTGTAGTGGAGTCCCCATCTGGTAAAGTGAAACACTTTTTTTTTTTGTAGCCCAATCATGAAGATTTATTTTTCAATCAGGCCACATAATCACAGAAATGCTTAAACACCTTATACTGTCATTGTGGAGGGACGGAACAGCATTCTACAAAAGAATCATCACTGAAGATATGGAGAGCCATCTGCCTAATTAGCCAGTGACGAAGATCGCCTTTGGTAAGCACAATATTAAAACTGTTTTTGGTTCTTCAAAGTGTGCTGTCCCGTCATCTTCCCTTGAAAATAATGAAAGGGAAGATACAATAACAGAGCACTAAAGTGGATGACATGTAGCAAGGGCTCCAGGCAAGCATTGTGTTTCCTCCTGTGAAAAGTACCACCATTTATTATCACTCATTAAAATTTAATTTCATATGCCATCTTTAAAAGGTCATTTTTTAAATTGGAATTTTGTAGGCAATGTTACTGACTGGTTAACTACTGTGAAAAAACAAACCTTCATAGATTTATTGTTTTAAGCTATTATTAAAAAGGCACCTTAAAAAAAACAAATTATTTCCCTCTCACAGACAAGATTATTCCACTTTCTCAGTAATTTCATTTACATAGTATTTTCAGTTGGTTTTTGCACTAGAAGCACCTTGGAAACCTAATTAGCAAAGAACAATCATTAGCATCTAAAAGGTTTAAACCTATAACTTAAATATGACAAATTTAAACCAAGATGAAGATGGTTAAGATAGAAAAAGCACTAAAATGGAAAGTGGAGTTTAACATGTCCTTTATTTGGATTTACTGCAATTAAAATCTATTTTTCTCCTACTGGACTTTATTTTATTACAGACTATGATTATTTTGACTCCTGATATAAAATGGTTTTATGTAGTTGTAAAGTTGTAATAAGTGTTAATATGTATAATACCAATATAAGATAATATCTTTATTCTCCAAAAGGAAAGCATAACAAGTTTTTATGGAGCACCAACAATTGCAAACATGTATATACATTTTATTATTTAACCCTGTAAGAACACATCAGGATAGGCATTGGGCCCATTTTGGAATCAAGGAAACTGATGCACAGGAAAGATAAGTGGCATGCCAAAACCACGCAAGACAGTGGTAGAATGGGAAAATTGGAATACTGATCCAGGTTTCCCTGATTCCAATGGATTTCCTATAACCTAGGCTATCACCTGAATAAATAGATAGTATGTCTACCTGCAACAGAACAGGGGTCAGCAAACTTGCCTTGAAGAGTGTAACAGTAAATATATTCTGCTTTGTAGGGCATATGATCTCTTTAACAACTATTCAGTGTCGCTGTTGCAGCATGAAGCGATTTTAGACAAATTATAAAGAAATGAGCTAGCTATATTCCAATAAAACTTTATTAATGCTTACGTATTTATTTTTGAGAGAGAGAATGTGTGTGCACACCAGCAGGGAAGGGAGAGAGAAAGAGGAAGAGAGAGAGAATCCCAAGCAGGCTCATGCTGTCAGCACAGAGGCCTACATGGGGCTTGATCTCACAAATGGTGAGACCATGACCAGAGCTGTAATCAAGAGCCAGACCCTCAACCTATTGAGCCACCCAGGCACGTCTCCAATAAAACATGATGTACAAAACTGGTGAGTGGGCCAAATTTAGTCACAGTTTTCCCTGTACTTGAATGTAAACTATGTGAAGACATACACTGTATTTTGTTCAACATTATGTAATACAAT
Organism: Lynx rufus; assembly: GCF_022079265.1. NCBI lineage: Eukaryota > Metazoa > Chordata > Mammalia > Carnivora > Felidae > Lynx > Lynx rufus. The sequence goes on from NW_025814823.1 coordinate 182,780,762, forward strand.
ATCCAAAAAAAGTAATGATTAATTAATGATGATGTTTAAAATAATGCTAGCTAATAATTGTATGGAGTTCATTATGTGTTAGTCACTTCTGCATGTAATAACTCATTATATAAATTAGTTACTGTTTTTACCCATTTCAGGAGATAAAGAAACTGAGAAATGATTAATTTATTTGTCACAGCAACTCAGCAAGTAAATGGGGGGTCTGAGGTTCAGACTATAAAAGTCCAAAATACACAATAAGTTAGTTAAATGAATAAATGATTAAATGAATGAATAAAGGAAAGATTGAATGAATCAATATAGAGAGTTAGTCCTGGGTATTTTAAGACAGAATCATTTATCTTGCTCATCCACACACTATCTCTCTTCCAAAATGTCTAGGTTACAAAGCCAAATTTGAGACTGAGTGACAGAGAGAGAGAGAGAGAGAGAGAGAGAGAGAAAGGAAATGAAAATCTGCTATTGGGTATATGTTTCTTTATCTGAATTAAACTAGTTGTCTCACTCTTAAATAAGAATAAACTTTATAAGTAGGTAGGGATTTTTAGTTTTAACTGGCAAGTCCATGTTTTCCATGAAGGAATGAAGTAAAAAATAAAGGAAAGAAGAAGGAAAGGATAAAGAGACAAAAGGACAGAGTTAGGAATCAATCTGAGAGAAGTAGCAAAAGGAGATGGAAACTAGAAAAAAATATCTAGTAAGAAGAAAACTTGTAACGAATACCTTTTATTCAACAGATATTTACTAAGGGCCTAATATGTATTAGGCTCTGAGCTACACCCTGGTGATATAATCATTTAAAAAAGAAAGGAACACTATCAAGGATACTGCACTCATAAGGCTTACAGTATATTAAGGAGGTAACATGAAATAACATTCATATAAAAGCAGAATTATGACTCAAGGTAACTGCTACAAAGAATTGCATAAATGCTCTGAGAGCATACCAGTGGGACTGAGGGGTCTGGGAAGGTCTCTGCGCAAAGAATATTTAAATTAAGAGTGGTAGATCAGGGGCACCTGGGTATCTCAGTCCGTTAAGTGTCTGACTCTCGGTTTTGGCTCAGGTCATGATCTTTCTGTTTGTGAGTTAGAGCCCCAAGTTGAGCCCTGTCCTGACAGTGAGGAGCCTGCTTGGGATTCTCTCTGTCCCTCCCCCACTCATGCTATCTCTTTCTCTCTCTGTGTCTCTCTCTTTCTCTCTCTCTGTCTCTCCCAAATAAATAAACAAACTTATAAAAAAAGACCTGCAGATAAATAGGAATTCTCTGTAATAAAGAGTGGGGAGAACAGCATTTCAGGAAGATGACTAAAAGGGGTAAAGTTTCAGAGATGACAATGATGATGAATCAGACAAGAGAATGAACAGTGTAGCTGAGGATGCATGGATAGGGTGGAGATAGATGTTGGCATGAATTTGTGGGTCAGTTATAGCAGACGAGAGAGAGAAAACATCAGGTGTTGAAGTGAGAAGGTGAGAATTCAGGAGTAGAATTTTGGACATTTCAAGTTAGAGATACCTGAGAGCTATTCAAGTAGAGTTCCCCAGAAGACAATGAATCCATAAACCTATCTGTTAGATGAGAGGCATGGATGCATGATAGGAAGTAGTGAATATTAGCATTTGAATGATGTGTGTGTAAGATCACTCAGGGAAAGACAGTAGAGGAAGAAGAGTAGAACTTTAATGTTTAGGAGTGAGACAAAGACAGTACCTTGTAAAGGAGACTGAAAAGGAGTGTTCAGGGAGGAAGGCACAAAGCCACAGAATGTCAGTAGTATATGGAAGCCAAAAGAAAAGAACCTTCAAGAAGGAAGCACATCAATTGTGTGAAATGTAGTGAGTGGTTAAGTAAGGTGGGGACTGAGAAGTGTTCTTTCGATTCCGAACATGGATATTATTGATGTCCTTAGCAAGGCTGTTTGTGAGTCATGGGTATAAAATAAGACAAGAGTAGTAAGGAAATTAGGACAGTAAAAGTGTGACAGCCTTTATAGACAACCTTTTTTAAAAGCTTCATGGCAGATTAGAACAAACAGTATCTGGAGAGGAATGAAAAGACAGGAGTGGTGTCTTAATTATTCATGTTTGAATGCTGATCAGAGTATTCAGTAAGAAGGAGAGGTGAGAAAAGAGGAATAAGAGTGGCTCTGTGGAAAGATACAAAGGAAAAGAAAGCAAAAGCAAAGTACATTTGAGAAAGTAACAGCATGAGACTTAAGAAAAAAAAAAAAGAACAAGTGAGTAAAACTGAGAATGGACAGGGAAATCTAAAATCCAAATACCTCATGGCTTACCCTCCAAGAGATTCTCCAGGAAGCCTACAAGTTGGTACCACAAGATAATTTAAGAGTAGTATAGATTACACACTCTCACTTTCTCCCACTACTTATGGGTGCAGTCAATTAAGCTTAGCAACATTACACAGTAGTAGCAGAGCTATTGCGTTTCCCATCCTGTGGGGCTGTCAGTGCGTAGAGTCATTTTCCAACTGTCAGGGCAGAGGATTCGGTCTCTGGATAGTGATTACAATCCTTTGAATGTTTATGTAGAAACTCTTACTACCCAGAAGAGAAACTATTACAACAAGCGCTATCAGCAAATGATACACTGCTTCCTTTTGCATTCTTAACACAAGCATGACTAAGCTACCAAATAAATCAGAGAAGCATAGATATTCCTTAGGAATTATTTTCTTGAATTTAAATAGTCATTGATTGGTAGGGACCAGGTCTCTACTTCTTTTTTTTGTTTGTTTGTTTAATTTTAATCAAGCCCTGGGTTTTACCTTTTATTTACTAATTTATTCAAAAAATTATAAAGCACTTACTATTTATCAAAAAACTAGAGATAGTGAAATGAACAAGATTGCTCCAGCTTTCATGGAGCTTATGCCCTAGTGAAGGAGACAAGGTTTATATTTATTTTGTAGCTGTATTTTGTTGTTGTTGTTGTTGTCGTTGCAGATGATTTGAAACAGCAATCTGGAGACTTGAGAGGAAGACAGAGTAAATACTCTTCATCTAATTTTAAAGGTGAGCTGAAAGGACTTGGGGAAGATATTAAAAAAGATAATGGCAAAGCATAATGGTTCTCAAGGTGTGGTCCCCCACCAGCATCAACTAGGTACTTGCTAGAAATACAAATTTGTTGGTCCCAATCCAGACCTGGTAAATAGAAAACAGACAAACAAACAACTCTGGGGTAGGGGCTAACGATCTGTTTACCAAGATCTCCAGGTATCTCTGAGACACACTCAAGAATGGGAAACACCGTGTAAGAGAAAGATACTGAATTGAATTAAAAGACTGGGCTTTGAGTAACATGACTTTGGGAAGATTACTTAACTATTTGCCCTCAATTTTCTAGAAACAAATCCTATCTTGCTTGTGGCTATAAATAACTCTATGCCAGGGGTCATAAACACAAATCTCTTCAGAGATCGAGCAGGCAGCAGAGTGAATGAAGATGGACAAACATAAGAGAAAACAATAGCATAAGTAAGCTGAAAAATAGCATCTAGGTGTTAGGAGAAAAGAGTAGTAGGAACTGTATCAAACTTGTATAAACAAAACTCTTTTAGAAAAATTTCTCAAGAAAATAGAAACCCAAATTTGGATGTGTACATAGTAAATTATTAAATATGAACAAACACCATAACTTAAAATTCTACGTGTGTAAAAAAAAAATAGAAACGGATGGATGGAGGGAGGCAGAAAGAACAAGAGAGACAGGGAAAAAGAGGTTGATTTTGAGGCTGGAGGGCTAAATTTTGTGTGAAGACTATCAGAATGAACTATGCTATGTTTTAGAGGTCCACACAAGAAAAGCAGTATCTCTTGGGGCGAAGGTAAGAAAGGTAAGGGTTGTGGGGGATAAGGATTGATTAGATGGCAAGATATAAACAGTAGACTTCCATAATGGACTCCTGCCATGATGATCTTGATCAAGGTCATATAGGTGGTAATCAGTGGAATCACATGTCTGACTGTGAATTAAGATATCCAATTAAGACTGTGAAGAAATGGTAGACAGTCGAAGTTTCAGTGCTCTTGAATTGACCTGCTTGGTCCCAAGTGTCAAAGAGACAGAGTTGACCAGGTAAGGCCAGGTCTGGAATTCCGGTTAAAAGAGAGGTTTCACAATTTAACCGGGCAAATGTTACATATTAAAATGACAAGGGAAATTTTAAATACTGGGTAAATACATTATACAGGTATAGGAAGATAAGATTAAAAAGAAGGAAATGTGCTTATTGTAAATCTAGGTAAGAGGACAGTATTTAATCAGGAAGGCAAAATTAACTAGCAAAAAAGGCCCAATGAAGTCCAGGGTCATTTCTTCTTGACCTTTAAAAATATACAGCCTAATAACTTTCTTCTTTGGCCAACCAAGACAATAAGCGCCAGTAGGTGAAGAAGGGAGACACACAGGCAATTCTCATCCTTCTCCTAGGAACTGGACAAGATAACAGACAAAATCATGGCTATAACCCTCTACTTCTTTTTTTAGTGGAAACATAACAATATGACAGAGAATACGGAGAATTTTAAGGGGATCTTTTACTATAAATGAGAACTTGAATTCTCAATTGGAATATAAATGAGTTCTTGAAGATTACTTAGGAAGCTCCCATAAACAATATCTCCAATGAAATAAATGCCTTGTTTAAGAGCAAGAAAGAGTGTGTTCCTTTCCATTTCCCTCCCTAATCCACAAACTATACAATGACACGAGATACAGTTCAAAGCAAAATTGGCAAATCTGCAAATACCACCTACTTACACATGCTTCAAGATATCATTACCTGTGTCAATTGTAACAAATTTTATAAACATTATTACACAATGAACTCAACCAAGATAAGAATGACCACTTTTCTGAAAGAAAGGTTTATTAGTAGGGAAATTTTTTTATATCCAGTTCAGGTTCTGTTCTATTCTACTTGACTTATTTCATAGCCTTATTTAGGGTACAGATAGGAGGAGACAGTTTCTACTAAAATAACTCCCCATGACTGTGTTTTAAATCATATCTCAATTACAGGTTACCATCAGCAGGCATCATGTGGGGAATGTCTCAGTGAATTTGCAAAGGTCCTTTTTCCTTGGTACATCTTCCATTTTTCTCTGTAGGAGGCAGACTTCTGCGTATACTTCAAGATCCAGCACAAGTACACCTGCTCTGTGGAGCCTTTCTGGACTACTAGTGACAAAGCTGATTGCTTTCTTCCAGCTTCCATAGTGGTCTGTTACTTTGTTTTGATATTTTTTCATCATTTAATACTTGTTTATAGGGGTATCTTCTTTAGACTATGAGTTTCTCAACAGTTGTGCCCTTGCCCCATCAATCTCCTAATCTTTGGTATGTATCCGAACATCTGGCCTGTAAAATATTCACTAAATAAGCACAGATTTGAAAGAATAAGTAGATACATGCATGAAAGTAGGATATGAAAGGCAGTATCCATTTCATAAGGTCAAGGCCAAACATCTTCCCTATGTCATGTGAATGATTTGGGCAGGTGGTAGTAATTTCCAATTGAGCTTTTTAGCTCATGGACCAGTCTACATTAGGTATATCCCAATATGCTAAAATTCCCGTGGTTTATGTATGCAAAGAGAAACAGAGACAGGAAGTGTGTGAATTATTTCTACATAATAATGGAAAAGCAGTCAAGTCAGAAGATTCATTCTGCTTCCTAGTATGCCTTGGATTTCTACAATCATAATCAGATTTTTCAGAAACAAATATGATAGCTTTTTATGATTTATTTATTTTTTTTTTTATTTTAAGAGAGACAGAGACAGTGTGAGTGGGGGAGGGGCAGAGAGAGAGGAGAGAGAAAATCTCAAGTAGGCCCCACACTGCCAGCATAGAGCCTGATGAGGGGCTTGAACCCAGGAAGCTGTGAAATCACGACCTGAGCTGAAACCAAGAGTTGGACACTTAACTGACTGAGCCACTCGGGTGCCTCTTTATGTATGTATGTATGTATGTATGTATGTATGTATGTATGTGTGTATTTTTCACAGCTTTAAAAAAAAATGATCCTATGAATTCTAGCCCTTAAATTTGTATCTGCTTTTCCACTAGGAGTACAAGAACAGATTTAATGTATTCTTGCCCTGAGAAGTAAGGAAAGTGATGGGATACTATGGTCTTACATTCACCATATTTTGATAAATCTAATTCTATTTTACAGCAACTCTACCTTTGATGGGCAAGGATGGGAAACTGAGGAACTTTTTCTCTTGTGAAAGTTATTGATCCTGTTTTTATACTTATCAAAATTCATCTTTAAGATCATACACATTGTTCCTTCTGTTAAACTTGGTATAAAGTACATTTTGTTAAGATAATGTTCATATTTTTCTCCTGTCTGTGTGTATACATAAGTGTACACATATTTATATGTATATAAAACAGTAAATGCCTGAGAGACTAGAAAATGACCCACAATTTGGGCCAAGGGGTGAGAAATTGCAAGTGTATGTCATTTCATGTAAGGTAAAATAAAGAAAATTATTTGAAAAACACAGAAAAGTTGCAGGGAAATGTTCAGCTATTGTACAAGGATGGCTACTTCATTGGACATTTCTCCCTATTACTTTTATCTTCAGATAGAATATGAAGTGTTTTGTTTATGTACAAGTTTATGTCTCAGCTTTGCTCTCTGATCCTCATTTGGACCCAGCCATTGACACAGCTATACAGATGCTCTTGGGCAGACTCAAGGAAGGATGCAGCATACCGAACTCGTACCTGCAAGGAGTACAGAGCCTGGATGTGAACAATCATTTTCTGTCTCTCAAAGACTGAAACACTGGTATAATTCCTCCTGCACTCTTCTGCATCACTCATTCCATAAGCTTAAGAAGCTTTAAGAGAAACATATACAAGATAATGCTTTTGGTATGAAGTAAAAGGAAATCTTTATTTTCCCTGGTTTAATTTTCTAGATTTACTACCTTTCTATTTTTTATAAGTATCTTTCAGTTTTTACTGTTCAAGGCCAGTCACATTTACTTCATGTTTCATTTTCTGATATCCAAATTCTCTCTGGTGCTTCCTCTAGTCTTCTACTGGGATACAATTTTGTTTGTGTGGCTAATTTCTTAATCCTCCTGTCCATACCCTCTTTCTTTATTGCAAAGTATCACTTGAGTCTAAGTGAGTTTTATTTATTTATTTTTTTAAGCCTTCACCTTTCCTGCTGCTCGATATCCAGCTGAAGTTATAATCTTCTGTTTGGGATACGACAGTCGATTACTCTTGAAATGGCTGTAATATTATCTGCATTTGTTGGAATGGCAGAAGAAAACTGTGATTAAATAAAAATTGGCTTGGATTTTGCCTCAAACTTCTACTACATTAATTTAAGGGCTTAATCAAAATTTTGCTGTTGGTGTTTCTAAATGTTTTTCTCTATCACTTGCTTGGTTAGTACAAATGTGATAGACTGAATAATTGACTCCATTATTTACCAAAATCCATGCCCTTTTTCATAGAACTTTGCAGTTATTCCTACTGGAGATGGAGTGTGCAACTTCTACTATGACTTGCTTTAGCCAATAAGGCATGTGATGTGCTTATACTCCTTCCTGCCATCTTTGTAAAAAGAGCCTGCCACATCAAACATGCTGGCCCAAGAAAGATGAGAGATACAGAAACGTGTTTGAATTCAACCACTACCCTGGGGCCCACAGCAGCTGAGAAAGTCAACTCTGTGCCTACCTACACACAACAAACCAGGAATAAATGGTTATCTTAAATCATTGAGCTTTGGGAATTTTTATTATGAGTAATGGCTGACTAATACAACTACCCACTTTTATGACTCTGAGGAAAAAATACATTATTACCTTCAGTCATATCATCAATTAACATTCATATAGTACTCATTGTGCACAGAAATATGCATTCTGAGAGCCATATAAGATATAGAGATTTTAGACATTGTTCTGGAAGGTTCTGGGGGAAGGGCATGACATTCATCCCATTCACTACTTTAATACCATTTACGGAGAGCTTCCTCTCTGCCAGAAACACTGTGCTACAACCTGGAAGAAAAAAATAAACAAGATGGACACCTGACCTCAATAAACATGAGGCCTAGTGGGAGGAGACAGATTTTCAAACAAAGGAGTGCTTTATGAAATTATACACATTGACTGAATTTGAATTGTACATAGTGCATCAACTGAAGTCCAGCATATTGTGTCATCATGCTTGGGTCAGAATCTAGGCTCAACCTCTGTCTTACCTTTATAGACCTCAGTTACCTCATTTTTAAAAGGAAGTGAACTAGCCATTAGGCCCCTGCCTAATATGTAACATAAACTCAATTCTAGCTATTATTATCACTATTATCATTATTATCAATATGAGCAGTATCTTTAATATTATTCTTTATTAACAGTCAACATTTTCCTGAGCAGAGCTTGCCTAGAGACATGGAAGGCGCTGTGTCAAAGGCTAAGAAAGACTTGAAGAGTAATGAAGCAACCTTCCACTCTCAAGGAGCTCACCAGGAAAATCCCCAAGAAAAGGCCAGTAGTTATAGTGAGTAAAAAATATACTCACTAGAAGAATCATGTAATATATACCTTGTCAAGTCAAAGAAATTAACACAAATTATTTTATATGCTGTTCATATAAGCAGCCAGACCTAACCAGTTAAGAGTTTTCACCTATATTATGAATTTGTTCAACCTTGCTGAGGATAACTCTATGTAAACTTTTGAGTGTTACAATTAAAATCAAATAGTAAGAATTTGTATTTCTTCCTTGATAAATTGACTCAGTCTAACCTGCATTCTCAGAAACAGGGCCTCAGACAATAAATCCCTATATAATTCTATTCAAGTTGTATAAACAGGTCTATAGCCACAACTCTGCCATTAGCAAAGAAAAAAAATATAAAATATAATCTGGATTCCTGAGCTGGTCTTACTTACCACACTTCTAATTCAGAGTAAGAGGCCATAAAACAGCCTTTACATTGATCCAGATTTCCAGATTAACCACAATATCTAATTTCTATCCAAAATATACATGCAGAAAAAAAAACAAATAAGCTGTTATTAAAGTTTAGTATAAAAGATAAAAATAATCCTAAAAAGATAACACGTTGAAGAAGGCTATATGTGACTGGATCAAAGGGAAAGCCAGGTTCCTGGATTTGGCCTAGGTCATAGATACGGTGGTTGATGGAAGGTGCAGAGTTGGGATGGGAAATGGGTAATGGCTTGGTTTTAATTAATTGATTAATTAACCAATATATACATATAAATAAAAGATTCAGATATTTTCCCTTCCAAAACGATACATTTTGTTGATTATAAAACTTTAAAAACGCGCAAACACATACACAGACTCAGACACACACACACACACACACACACACACACACACACCATTCACAAAACAATAAGAGATATCTTTATAAAAATAGGCAAAGGGTTAAAAAATGTAGTTCACGGTAAAGAAAATATAAAGAGTTAACACATAAAAATATGTTTGACCTTCCCAGTAACTACAGAACTTAAAATAAAATTAAAATGATATTAAACCAGTTTACACTTATTTGATTACATTTTAAAATATTACATATTAACAATAGTTGATAAGCAAATGAGGAAGATGTTCTTTCATATACACAATTTTGTTGTGAAGGATTCTAGAGGGCAACTTGACACTATCAAATTTTAAAAGGTGCTTACCCTTAGCTTAGATATTCTATTTGTATTATCTGTCTTAGAGAAATATTTGTACAACTGCATAAAGAGGAGTATATAAGGCTGTTCAACGCATCTATCATTTCAGTAGAGAAAAAATGAAAAAAAAATATCGTAATCAATACAGAAATGATTAAACAGACTATTTTACCAATACTGAAGAAATTGAAAAGAATGAGTGAGACTTCTATGTATGGGGATGGAAATGTCTCACATCATTGCATGAAAATAGTAGGTTTCTGAACTATATGAAAGATGTGGCATTTGTTTGGAAAATGCACACATGAAATATATTATGCTATGTGAAGATATATACGTATAAATGTATGGAAAATAGTCTTGAAAGATAACTCACAAAACAGTGGTTACAACTGAGAAAGGGACTGACATTGCAGACAACTAAAGGGAGACTTCTGTATTAATCCACACTATTTTAATTTTTACAAAAAATTCCTCATAGTTTACTATGTAATTACAAATAAATAGAATTTTCACTTCTGAGCAAGATGGAATAACAAGGAATAACAATCTTTACTGAAACAACCAAAAATGGACAAAATATGGGAAACAAAAGTTTTAAGACACTAGAAATCAGGCAATCAAGGTGAGTAATCCTTGAGAGATGGTAAACAAATGAGGTGAGGCTTGTGACTAATGTCTTAACCTTTAAGACTGCCCTAACCAGGGGTGCCTGGGTGGCGCAGTCGGTTAAGCGTCCGACTTCAGCCAGGTCACGATCTCGCGGTCCGTGAGTTCGAGCCCTGCGTCAGGCTCTGGGCTGATGGCTCGGAGCCTGGAGCCTGTTTCCGATTCTGTGTCTCCCTCTCTCTCTGCCCCTCCCCCGTTCATGCTCTGTCTCTCTCTGTCCCAAAAATAAATAAACGTGGAAAAAAAATTAAAAAAAAAAAAAAGACTGCCCTAACCAAATATTATAGACTGGGAAGTTTATAAACAACAGAAATTTATTTTTCACAGTTTTGGAGGCTAAAAGTCCAAGATCAGGATGCCAGCCATGGTCAGGTGAAGACCCTATTCTGTTTAGCAGATTTTTCATTATACTCTCACATGGCGGAAGGGACAAGAGAACTCTCTTGAGCCTCTTGTATGAGACACTAATCAGATTCATGAAGGCTCTGTCCTCATGACCTAATCACCTCTCAAAGGCCCACTTCCTAATACTATCAATTTGGGCATTAAGATTTTAACATAAATTTTGGAGGATACCAACATCCTCAAAAGCCTAAGCCTATTAACTTGAGAGAATTTCTGGGATGCAGTAGAAGGAGTGGGAATCCAGTAAATGCTCAGAGGACTCTCTGACTTGGATAGAGAGCTAAGATTCTAGGAGAGGCAAGATGGTGACTTGGATTCACAAGACAGTGTAACAGACAGAGGTCAACACAATGAAAACTCCAGAAATCTACAGAGTTCCTTTCAAGTATTCAGCTGAGTGCTGATCAGTGAATTCAGGAGAGGAAACTACTTGAGGCTGTAGAAAGAACCATCTGAAAGGAATCATCACACAGGACTAGGAGTAGTGCTGTTTCCATAATTCATGGGGAATCGAGTAGAGCAAAAAGAATGATCTTGCCACAGTAGTGCAGAATAATTACCACAAGGATGAGCACTGCTGTGGTCTATCTGAAGACTCTTAAAACCGGGGCACCCGGGTGGCTCAGTCGTTTAAGCATCCAACTCCAGTTCATGTCATTGTCTGGCAGTTCACGAGTTTGAGCCCCACATAGGGCTGTGTGCTGACTGCTCAGAGACTGAAGCCTGCTTCAGATTCCATGTCTCATTCTCTCTCTTTGCCCCTCCTAGCTTGTGTTCTCTATATCTCAAAACTAAATAAACATTTTTTAAATCACTTTATGAAGCCATCATTACTTTGATATCAAAACTGAACAAAGACACTACAAGAAAAGACAACTACAGACCCATATCACTAATAATTATAGGTGAAAAAATTATTAATAGAATTTTATAATATCAAATCCAAAAATTTTTACAAGGCTTTATTCCAGAAAAACAAGCCTGATAAAAAGGACCATACTATATATAAAATCTTACTAGATGTAGAAAAAGCATTTGACAAAATCCAACATCCATTCTTAATAATAACTCTTACTGGGGCGCATGGGAGGCTCAGTCCGTTAAGTGTCCGACTTTGGCTCAGGTCATGATCTCGCAGTCCGTGGGTTCGAGCCCCGCATCAGGCTCTGTGCTGACAGCTCAGAGTCTGGATCCTGTTTCAGATTCTGTGTCTCCCTCTTTCTCTGACCCTCCCCTGTTCATGCTCTCTCTCTCTCTCTGTCTCAAAAATAAATAAATGTTAAAAAAATTTAAAAAAATAATAATAACTCTTACTAAATCAGAAATAGCAGGAAATTTCCTCAACCTGGAAAAGTATTTCTATGAAAAACACATAGTTAATACAATAGTAATGATGGAAGACTGAATGCTTCCAACCTAAGATCAGTAACAAGACAAAGGTGTCCAATCTCACCATCTCCATTAAATATTTCACTAGAAGCTCTAGGCAGAATTATGAAACAGAAAAAAAAATTAAGTAAAAACAATTTTTATTTTCAGATATGGTAATTTATTTGAAAATTTGATAGAAAAAAGTTAAAGAATGTACAAGTGATTTTGGCAATATTTCAGGATACAAAATCAATATCTTTAAAAAACCACAGTGCTATGCACCAGCAAAAATAAAAAACTGAAATAAAAAATACATTTGCATTACCATAAAAACATGAAATTCTTATGGGTAAATCTGACAAAAGAAACAAAAGATTTGCACACAGAAAACTAAAAACTATATTGCTGTAAGAAATGAAAGAATAACTAAATAATGAGAATGATATTTATGTTTATCTTTTGAAGATTCAATATTGTTAAAATGTCAATTATTCCCTTTTTGACCTATAGATTCAACACATAACAAACAAAATGTCATCAGGATTTTCTCACAGAAACTTACAACTTATTCCAAAATTCACTGGGAAAGGCAAAGGACCTAGAATAACCAAAACAACTTAAAAAAAGAAAAGAAAAAGAATTGTAGGGCTAACATTCTTTGATTTCAAGATTTAGTACGGAACAAAACACCCAACAATCTATGTTTTATACTATATATAAAAAATAAGTCAAAAAGTATTATAAACATAAATGTAAAACCTAAAACTATAAATTTGTTAAAGAGAAAATTTTCTGTGGGCACCTGTGTGTCTCAGTCAGTTTAGCATCTGACTCTTGGTTTCTGCTCAGGTCATTATCTCGTTCGTGAGTTTGAGTCCTGCATCAGGCTCTGGGCTGACGGCATGGAATCTGCTTGGGATTCTCTGTCTCCCTCTTTCTCTTTACCCCTCCCCTGCTTGCACTTTCTCTCTCTAAAAATAAATAAATAAACATTTAAATTTTTTTTTTCTGGATGCAGCTTAGGCAAAGGTCTCCTGAGTATGATATCAACAGCAAAAAAATGTTATAAAAATTAATTATACTTCACAAACAACAAAAATTCCTGTTCCTCAAAAGACACTGATAAGAGAATGTAAAGATAAATTTCATCTTGGAAGAAAATATGGCAAGTTATATTTTTGATAAATGACTTATATCTGGAATATATAGTTTTCAATACTCACTGGCCAAAAACCAAATACCCCAATACTAAAATAGACAAAAAGATACACATAACACACACACACACACACACACACCACATATGACAAAGAGGCATATGGAAATAGTAAATATCATTTCATTGCAGAAATGCAAAACTATAATGTGGTTGAGGTACAAACTTCCAGTTATAAAATAAATAAGTCATAAGGATAAGAAGTACAGCTCAGAGAATATAGTCATAATATTATAACACTGCATGGTGACAGATGTTAACTACACTTGTGGTGGGCACTGCAGAGTGCATATATTGTATATATTGTACACCTAAAACTAATATAACATCATATGTCAACTATACTTTAATAATAAAATTTAATTTAAAAAACTACCATATGACCCACTACATACCTATTAGAATGGTTCATATAAACAAAAACTGACAAGACTTAGTACTGTGAGGATATGTGTGAATTACCATGGAAAATATTCACTTTATGCAGAGGAAGGCAGTAAAGGAAAAATAGAGGAATCACACACAGGAGGCACAAAAAATAAAACACAATATTGTGGAAATCTTTCTATATAAATGGATGAGGTATTAGCTACCCTTTTCCTTTTGCATGCCTGTATCATATTCTTTTAATGTTGTTTCACACTTTAATTTACCACCAGTTATGATTCTTTAGATGGGATTCATGTCATTGAAATGATAAATACTGCTATAACAAACATCCATACAGATGTGCCTTTGCAATTCAGAGCTTGGTTGTTTGTTTTAAAGCACCAGATGGCATACATTTTCTTCTCTCACAGAGCAGTGGCTAGCTATGGAAGAACAGTGTGGAGTGATCACAATATACAATTATGGTACTGTTCCATACTTTCAAAACCACTCAGGTTCCTTCCAAATATGAGCTAATCAAAAAAAAATTACTTGGGTAGCATTGGCAATATAGATGATCCTTCTATTCAGGATTAAATTGCGGTAAAGTTCACATAAGCCTCAGATGTGTTGTGTTAGAGAAAATTTCTTAGCCTCAACTACTATGCACGGTGTTCATACAAGAGCTCTATGCAATAACACAAACCACCGCCAATATCATAAAAAAATGCTTTCAATACCGCCATTTATTCTGGGCTTATACACTTAATAGTGAAATATGAACTAAGCACTTCCTATCATCTCACTATGTCCTCAAGGTAGTAAATGAGAAAGACATTATTGTTACATTCTAGTAGATCACAGAAGATCTGCCTAAGTTGTGTAAGGAATCTCGTCCAGTCATACAGGTGGCAAGGAAAGGGGTCATAGATTCAAATATATACCTTTCTGACAGAAAAGTCACACTCTTAGTTACAACTTTATTGCTATACTTTACATAAAAAATAATGTGGTGGGGCGCCTGGCTGGCTTGGTTGGTTAAGCATTTGATTCTTGATTTCGGCTCAGGTCATGATCTCACAATTCATGAGTTTGAGCCCCGTGTTGGGCTCCACACTGGCAATGCAGAGCCTGCTTGGGATTCTCTCTTTCCCTCTTTCTCTGACCCTCTCCTGTGGTCTCTGTCTCAAAATAAATAAATAAACTTTTTTTTTTAATGTGGAATTTCAATTTACAAAAGTAGAAAAATACTTTGTGTAAAGGGTACAATATTTACATGATGAAATATTCTGCACACATTGGAAACATATATTCATAATTCATTAATTCAAATAAAGCTAAACTGTAAAACATAATGATTCAAATTTTGTCCAAAACTGGGAGTGTGGGAGGAGACAGAAACAAGTCTGTATTGTTCCAAATCTTTATTTCATTTTACTTCTCCTGGGCACTTAGAAAGACTATATTTGTCAATTTATTTTGCAGTAAATTTGAGAACATGTGGCAGAAGTAATATAAACCACTTATATGCCTGGATCTTATAAACATCCTGCATGAGCCTTCTCTTAATCAACCACAGCAAACTTGTAGGCCATGTGTTTCAAATACTTTAGCTACACTATACTGGAGGCTCCAACAGACTGGGACTCAGAATGACTCTGGGAAGCAGAAGGCCTGCCAACCTGCATTAGACATATGATGCAAATTAGAAACAGACCTTTGTTCTGTTCAGCCCTTGAAATTTGGGAATTTGTCACTGCCATGTAACCTAGACAATCTGACTAATAATTTCTCTGTGTTTGCAAACTATACAAAACTCTCAGGGAAGTATATTACCATATTTTTCTCTTTTGAGAGTATGTTGTTTCTTCTTTGTCTTTTCTCTGTATTTTATACTTTCCTTTTAAAAATACCTATTTATGGAGTTTCTGGGTGGGTCAGTCAGTTAAGCATCCAATTCGATCTCAGCTCAGGTCTTGATCTCAGGGACTTGAATTCAAGCCCCATGTTGGGCTCCATGCTGAGGATGAAGCCTAGTTAAAAAAAAAAAAGAGTCGGGGAGGGGGGCACCTGGTTGTCTCAGTTGGTTGGGCGTCTGACTTCGGCCCAGGTCATGATCTCACGGTTCATGGGTTCCATTGGTTCGAGTCGTGCATCAGGCTCTGTGCTGACAGCTCAGAGCCTAGAGCCTGCCTTGAATTCTGTGTCTCCCTCCCTCTCTGCCCCTTCCCTGTTCACACTCTGAGTCTCTCTGTCTCTCAAAAATAAATAATACTTTGAAAAAAACTTTAAAAAAAAAGTCAGGGGGTGCCTGGGTGGTTAATTTGGTTAAGTGTCTGACTCTCGATTTCAGCTCAGGTCATGATCCCACCGTTCATGAGTTTGAACCCTAAATTGGGCTCCATGCTGACGGTGTGGCACCTGCTTGGGATTCTCTTTCTCTTCCTCTCCCTCACTCACTTTCTCTCTTTCTCTCTCTCTCTCTCTCTCTCTCTCTCTCTCTCTCTCTCCACCCCCCCAAATATAAATAAACTTTAAAGAACAAAAACAAAAATCTATTTATTATGTAACTAAATTATTTTTTAAAATTGCCTAGATATCTTTTCAGTTATTAATCAAGATGGACTCACTTGTTCATACACAGTTTCTTTATTGTTTTTTGGGAAATATTTCAAATTTATTTCTCTTTTGCAGCTTAGCATATGTTTTAATCTCAGCTCATTTGTCTTATATATTTGAAGTCTTTTAAAACTATACTAATCTTTTTTTCAAAGTCACCTCCACACCCAACATGGGGCTCAAACTCATGACTCCAAGATCAAGAGTCACATGTTCTCCAACTTAGCCAGTCAGGTGCCTGCTGACTCAGTTGGGAGAGCATACAGTTCTGGATTTTGAGGTTTAAGTTAGAGCCCTGTCTTGGATATAGAGATTACTTAAAAAATAAAATCTTTAAAAAAGTGAATAAACTCTACTAATCTTCATTTATATCTATGTTCTTGGAACAAATAATTTTCCACTAAATTCCACGCGACTTTACTGTTTTCCCTATATGTTTCAGAATATTTTCATTCCATATTTTGTTTGAAAATTCTGTATTTTTTCAGTGCTTTTAGCTCCATATAGAGCTTTTATATTACAGGAAGAAACCTTTCTTAATTTTTGTGTTATTTCACCTAAGCTGTGACACTAAAAATATTCACAATTTATACCTATGAACATAGAAATGTGCATTATAATTCTCACATTCTATTTAATTAAGGAAGTCTGTAAGTACTATATATTTACATTCTAACCAAGAGGGACCAAATGAGGAGGGAGGAAGTGATGGTTGACAAGAAGGTGAGTCAATGTCAAATCAAACAGTGGCTTCCAAGAGACTCTCAGATTTGTACATTGATTATTAATATCTTTCTGAATCAATAAGCTGATCAATTGTGAGGACTTCTCAAAAAATAACCCTTAAATAATTTACCTCACTGGTCCACAAAGCAGCTGTTCCAATTGTGGGTTTTTTTGTTTGTTGTTTGCTTGTTTGTTTGCATACATGTGTTCATATATCTGTGCTCATGGAAGGTGGCAAGATCAGGAAGGAAAGAAGCAAAAAGGAGGAAAGGAGCTCACAAACAACCAGATCAAGAAGTCACATGCCAGCTGGATTTCTTTTCTCAAGAGCAGCCACAGAAAAAAACAACTCATCTGATATAATCCTGCATTCAACGAAAAGAAACACCAGCTGAAAAACATCATCAAAACTCAAACAGCAGCAGAAATTATGGGCTCTTCCTTTACCTACATTACTCTTTTGCCCTCAGAACACAAAACACTTTTGGGCAGAGTTCTTCAAAAAACCATTATTACCAAATGTGCAAAAATTCCCATTGTTTTGCAATTAGGAAATATAACATGTGTTAGAGGAAACAACTAATGATGAACTCTTTCAAAAGTGAGCTGCCTTTTAAGCAAGAGCTATTTGAAGCCATGGGTCAGGAAGAGGGATGCCCAGTGCTGATTGACTTTTTAGTCATTTTTTTTTTTATGAGAGAGAGAGAGAGAAAGAGAGAGAAGGAGCGCCAGCAGGAAAGGGGCAGAGGGAGAAGGAGAAAGAGAATCTCAAGCAGGCTCCATGCCCAGCACAGAGCCTGATGTGGGGCTGGATCTCAGGACTGTGAGATCGTGACCTGAGACAAAATCAAGAGTCAGACGCTTAACCAAGTGAGCTACTCAGATGCCCTGACTTTTTAGTAATATTTAACCACAAGGTTTCTATGCTGAG
Organism: Lynx rufus; assembly: GCF_022079265.1. Classification (NCBI taxonomy): domain Eukaryota; kingdom Metazoa; phylum Chordata; class Mammalia; order Carnivora; family Felidae; genus Lynx; species Lynx rufus. Next base: position 182,798,791 of record NW_025814823.1, read on the forward strand.
TAAATATTCCTTGTTTCAAAATGGGCAGCTGTTCTCACCCTCAGAATCATTTGCACAGTTTTACGAAATTGAAAATCAACATGGAACATGTGGCATTCTTATATCCCCTAGTCCCAGAATGCCATGGTCACTTTATTTGCAATATCCTCATTTTAAAACCTTTGATTATCTCTGTTCTGCACCTTCTCCATTTTTAATGTGTGCTCCTCTACAGGTAGCCATGCACATTACCAAAGCCCTTAAGTGGAATGCTAGAAATGACAAGACAGAAACAAAATGTCCTTTAAGATGTAGTTTGCAAACTCTTCCTTGTTTGCTGCCTACTGTCTGTTTTTAAATAATGCACAAATCAACTTCAGTACCATGGAAATAATCAACACAGGATCAAAACCTGGAGTTTCTAGTAGAGCACAAATCAAAAGCTGTAGGAATCCAACAGCTGGAGCCTGTCTCATTATTTCCCTGTTCTTTGATGTGCTTTTCAGGAAAGTATCTTAGAGAATTACTTGCAGATATGTCTATCTACAAATTCTACATTGCTTACATATTATAGTTTCCAACAGAGATAAATACTGTAACTGAGTTCTCATTTTCAAAATAGAACCCCCATCTTTTTTTATCTTCTATTATGCACACAATCTTGTAAATGGCAGTACTGAAAATCAGCTGCATCTAATAAGAGAATCAAGTTTGTTATTGACTCTGAGATGCTAGTTTCCATTAGATCATCCATCATAGCTTTATTATGTGATCAACTGCCTAATTAATTTTGTACTGGGGTATTTAGACAGAACACTGAATGTTTCACTGGGGTTTTGCTATAATCCTGCACCTGCGGCCTCAGAGATTTAGATATCCTCCTATCATAAGTTTATACTGTGCCTATAATCACTTCTGCTTCACTAGGATTCCAGCAATTCAGTCCAATGAAATTCAGCAATATTAATTTCAGAAACACCAGAACATTTGCATTTGTGGTTATGTTTCTTTGGATTTTAATCAGATGAAAGTCACCGCAAGATATTAAGAGCGCTAGATACAATATTTTGTTCAGACAGTTTTAGTGGTTAAATCAGACACTGTTTTGATTTTCTGTGCTTATCTGTTAATATGAACAGATGCAATCATGCTATTGTATAATGACTCTTGATTGCCAGCAGTATTTGATTTTTCAACCATTCGGCGGTGATAATTAAAGATAACGGGATATCCTATACAGTAATAATTAAAGATAGCTTTGTGGGCTTTATCACATGAATAAATGCCATAGAGGAAGAATTGGTTTCTGACATTCATTATTTGGTGAATATTTTTGGAAGTCCAAGTTTGAAATGTCTCAAAAAGAGATATTTAGGTGCAATAGATTTGGTTACATTTTAGCTGATATGAAAATGTTCACTTGTCCTGGGTGCCATACATTGAGGGTTTGTTCTGTATTTGTTCAGGAAAACACCAGCATGATTGTGCTGCTCATAAGATAGAAACATAAAAGAGTCAAATAATATGGAATCTTTTATTTCCCATATATATAGGGATTCATAAAGGTACTCATAAAGAATCTTTGAATATATATTCAATTTGAGAAGAGGAAATAAAAGCTCTTAAAGCCCTGCCTTTATCTACTCTGTGAAAACGAGGCAAGAATTTAAGATGCTGACAACCCTTTTGATAGGATATTATGAGTCCTAAGTGGCTGAGGCTGAAGCAAAAATTTTACTAATTTTTTTTTTCAATTAATTTAAAGAAATGACCATGGATTATCAAAAAAGGCAATCTTTAAAGCAAGGCTGTCTGAGGGCCTTGCTGAGAACACCTGCCTCTTGGAATATATTACTTATAAGCATAGGGATGCCACATAAACTACAGGATCCCCAATTAAATTTGAATTTGAGATTTAAAAAATGAATTATTTAGTATAAGTATGTCCTATGAAATATTTGGAATATACTTATAACCTAAAAGGTTGTGTATCTAAAATTCATATTTAACTCTATGTCCTATATTTTTATTTACAAAATCTGGTAACCATATATAAACATCTATATTTTCTGACAAACACTCTCAGAGCACCTGCTGTGTTCTTCCAAGTGATATTTGATGGGTGGAGAAAGACTTAGAATAACAGCTGACATGAAGCCTTAAGAAGAGCAAAATAAGTCCTCATAGCTGGCAATTAGCAGTAGCCAGGTAACTTCCTGGGCAGAGAACCAACTTTTCCTCTGGCCAAATCTACAATTGCTTTCCTCCCTCCTGCCACCCCTCAGTGCTTAAGCAGGCAACACTTGAAGATAATACTGTTGCATGAAGGAGGGAAACGGGGGATACATTATTTTAAGGGGCTTTAATCAAGTGTCTATTGCATTTACCAGAAGAGAGAGTTCATAGTTTTTATCAGCTTCTTAAAGGATGGGTAACAAGTAAAGATTCCATATTTGACCACAACTTTACCAATCTGGAAGAGAATATATATTTTGCAATGCTCTTCCCACTCCACACCCATGCTAATTAGGTTCTTGACCCAAGGGACATCTCTTCCCTTGAATTAAAGGAACGGAAAAGATTAAGCATCTCTACATTCAGTCTAAGTTCTCTGATAAGGCAAACTAAAACCATGCCAAAGATGTAAGGGTAATACATTTGTTAATAGGCATAATGCTCTACTAGAAAGAACTTATCAGTCAACGGAATGGAAATTTTACAGGCCCTTCCTCTCAAATCTCCATGCCAAGAACTTAAAAATTACCTCTAAGTGAGTGGTTCTAAAGAACCTGAATGAGAATACTAAAGTAATTAGCCTTGCACTTATCTGCTATATGAACTTCAAGAAATTACTTACCCACTCTACGCTGTAGTCACCAGTTCTATAAAATGAGTATATTAGCAAACCAACAAAACAAACATGGGGGCTCTAAGTGAACAACATATGATATGATGCAGTTAGAATTTGTAGCATTGTTCCTGGCCCATAGTATGTATTTAATTAAAATTAACTCTTTTCTTTATTCCTTGATGATTAAGAGATTCTAATTCAAAAAAAAAATCTTTAGAAAGTAATTTTGTAAAGATTTGACAAAGATTGTTATCCTTCAAATAGGACAGATTGAAAGTGGATTTGAGAAAGCCAAAAGTGCAAAATACCCCAAATCTTTGCCTCGTAAAGATGTTCAGCATAAGGAAAATTGTGTTCAATACTGTATTTCTGAATATTCAATTTTTTTCATGACAGGTTTATGACATAATGGGCATATACTTTATAACTAAAATTTGCACAGATTCCAATTGAGTCAGCTGTGCTATAATGCTTGTAGTTTTTTTAATTTTTTTAAAATTTAATGTTTGTTTATTTTTGAGAGAGAGAGAGAGAGAGAGAGAGAGAGAACACAAGCTGCGGAGGGGCAGAGAGAGAGGGAGACACAGAGTCTGAAACAGGATTCAGGCTCCGAGCTGACAGCATAAGCCTGACACAGGGCTCGAACCCATGAACTATGAGTTCATGACCTGAGCTGAAGTCAGACACTTAACTGAATGGGGCACTCAGGTGCCCCTATAAATCTTGTTTTAAATACATAAATTTGGCCCAATGCAATTGTTATACTAGGTAATAATGAGTGTAATGTGAATTGTGTTTACCTACATGCTATTTCATTTGGGTGACATGCTAGGTGAACACTGAAAAACTGCACCCAGCTGACCCATGTTGCACTGGAATACACAAGATACACACCCAAACATCTACCAGTTACCATAGCTCATTGCCTGTGTTGTGAGACGCACCCATCCCTATATAGCATTATAGTTTTCCTTGTGAGATAACCCTCCTTTCAAATAAACTGAAATTTTCCGATAGCCACTTCTACAAGCAGGTTTTTTTCAAGTATCACACTTCTTGTAGTCTTTATGTATTCCTTAACCATTTAATATATGTAAAACTGTCCTACCATTTTTATTTGGTTCCTATTTTTTAATGTTAATCACAATCATACTTATAAAATGATGTCAATAATAAAGTTATTGAGTGCTGTACCCTAACCACATTTCCCCTATAAGTTCCCTGTTTTACTGGGTGGTTTTGCACAGCAGAGTAATTTTTAGAAATGTATATGTTGCATTACAGCAGATCTGACTGTACAGTGAAAGCACACATTTCCCATTTTGAACTAAGTTTATGCTTACAAAAAAAAGGTAAATTCATTATTTTGTTTCTGATGTGTAATTTGTCTGTAGCATAAGCATTTAATTTATTGTCAAGTATATAACTTATACGTTGATTTAAGATCGGAGGATGAAAGGGTAGAGCAGAAGGTTAGTTTAAATTCCTTCCCTGTTACTGGTTTAACACCTCATTTTTATTAATTACCCAAATCTTGCCTAACATACACAGTAGGCTGCCGTCTAAATGTCTCTATGGATACTTGAGAAGTTGAACCAAATGTAGGTAAGTATTTATAATCAGTAAACTCATGGTTGACAATTTCACTTTCTTCTTTCAAACAGGAACAACTTAAACCATTTAATTTCAATAATACGATTTAACAATTTCTAAAACGACTTCAGTTTTAACACTCAGTTTCTTCATCATTTAATCACATATATACTTATTCTACTTTCAGACGAAAACAGTTCCTATCTTAGTGCTGTTATACATCAATGTTGATGGGCTCATGGTATTAAGCAGATGCTGCCATTTTCAATGTGGCATTCGAACGCTTGTCACTAAATCCCAGACTGCATGATTAATTTTGATCATGGTTCAGGATCCAGCTTAGCCAGCATCCCAGTTAGTCCACTGGTATTTCATCTGAGAAGTGATAACAAATAAAATAAAAAGCACTTGCATATAGGAGCTTTATTCTGTTTAAGAAGTGATGTGTGTCATGTATCCAAAAAGGCCAGTTAAAGCATTTCTTTGGTTTCTTGAAGCTGCTGACTGTATACTACAATGTGCCTGTTTTTAAAAATCATATATGTCCTCCTGTTATTCTTACCCATCAGGCCTGAGAAATGTCTGTGTATACTTTCCTATAAGAAAGTACATAGATAATGGTGGTTTAGGTGTCCTGTTCTTCGTTTTGGTCCTGTGTCTTAGGAAGAGATCAGTTCCTTTAAGGAAAAGAACTCTAGAAGCATTTGTGCTGACATTGTGCTAATACCTTTTTATTCCAACTTACACATAACAGGGTGAAACAATTTTATGACTCCATGTGTGCCCTATTGGGGTGACAGTATAAGCCTTGATTAGCTCATCAGAGATCAAACTCTTTAGCAAGTTACCGACAGATGCAGTTTTAAATCTAGGAAGTAGGTCAGGTTTATTACCTACATCAATCCTTTTATATAGTAGGACAGAGACATAAAGGGGAAGAAAGAGCATTTGTGTGCAAGAACAAGTTGACAGATACAATACAAAAATAAGTCTTATCCTTCAGAACATCACTCATTTTTTTTAATTGAACACATCTCAAGTCAGGCACTGTGCACATGCCAGGCTGCCCAGTGTAAATGTGATTGTGTCGCTTCTCATGATTATAAAGACAATTTCGCAGGACACATGGTTGGAAACCTTAAACGTCATTCTTTTTATGCTAATATAGCCCTGATAACTAAGTAAATACCAGTGTGAAATGGATTTTTAATATGGCCTGTGATTTATAATACACATATATTTGCCAGCTGAAAGGTAGGAACATCACAGTAATATGTAAACCAAAATCATTCTTAGAAGTTCCCACAGGTTTTGATGCCTGTCTAAAATTCTCAAGTGAGTATTTCTGTTAGATCATCACTTCCAGATTCAATCTCCCTCTCTCAGGCCCTTTTAGCACTTCGTTTTCCACTGCTGTTAGTGAAAAGAAATTTAGTCCCCAAATAAAACTTAGCAAAATCAACAACAACAACAACAACAACAACAACAACAACAAAATCCTCTAACTTTCATTTTTAGTAGTATATTTGCTTGGATTTTGGAAGAAAGACAATTACAACTCAGTCTCTGTCCCTTACTCGTTAAATAATTGGTGGTAGAAATAAAATATATAGCGATTATTTCCATCAAAAATCAGGAGTTGGCTATTTATTTTGATAAATTGTGTGACACAACCACAAAACCTTTTTTTTCCTCAATCCCCTTTTGCATTTAATTTATGATAAACCCCTAAAAATATAAAAAAATAATAAAATAAATTGCTCCAGATTAAAACACCTGATATCTAAATGTGCTAATCATTAGAGTTTTAAAGAACTAAAATAATAAGCAGAGCTAAAACTGAGATCCATGGAGAATCACATTTCATAACTAAAACATATGAATCCTAATATGCTTTCTTGGCCAATCATGTCATTTCTATGGATATATCATAAGGGGCACCTGGGTGGCTCAGTTGGTTAAGCATCTAACTTTGGCTCAGGTCATGGCTTCACAGTTCATGAGTTTGAGCACCATTTCAGGCTCCATGCTGACAGCACAGAGCCTGCTTGAGATTCTCTTTCTCTCCCTCTCTCTCTACCCCTCCCCCACGTGCACTCTCTCTCTCTCTCTTTCTCTCTCTCTGTCTCTCAAAATAAATAAATTAAAAACAAATCAGAGCACACCCACATACTCCAATTAATGTTTCCATAATAGCCAACTTGGTGGATCCAGAAGGCCAGAATATGCTAACAACTTCACATATATAGCATATGAGTTGGGCCCATATTTTAACATGTTACTCTTTCCACATACTGACACATGTTTCTAATTCAAAATGACAGGTATAGTTTGAATGTAATGCTGTAAAAATCTGGGGGAAAAAGAGAGCAAAAATGACATTGCATATTCATACTTGTAATTGTAAATACTTTTTCTTTTTAGGTGTATGGGTTGTATTATGTTAGCCCATACTTACAAAAGCTTGTGTATTTTTTGTTCTGACCAAATGAGTCCCATCAAGGTCATGAACTTGAGAAGCCATCTGTTAAAAAGTACTGACATGCCCCATTACAAAGAAATCAGAAGACATTTTCAAAGCACTAAATAAAGCTATTTATTTGGTTAGACAATATTTCTGAAATAAATTAATAAATTCCTTTGAGTCGATCAAAATCTCAATATTTCATCTATCTAGTCCACAAACAATTTCATGGTCTGTCAAATCCCAGTTGCCAGATTATAATCTTTGTTAGGTATCATCATTTAGAAGAATAGCAGGCAGACAATAGGGTGAAAGGAATTATTAGAAGAAAAACATTTGTAGGGATTGGGGTAGATTTTAGCCCAGAGAAATACCTTTCAGGATAACATATGTTCTTAATTTAAGTTTGTGTCTCCTTCTGACTTGTTGTTTTTCTTAAGTAATATTTAATTGGTTTCTAAGGCAATTGATAAATTCTCTTCCACCACTACTATTGCCTGGTATTTACGCCCCTTTGGTTTCTGGTAGATATGGAAAGATGCAGTTTCATTTTACTCACTATGTCAAATGTATAGAGTTGAGATAGCTCTATTCAGCTTTCTAGAGCTTAGCATCTTGTTACTTAGGCTTTACCTTTGTGCCCAATAGTTTGCATATTTTTAGGCCAATGGCTGATGGAAACTAGAGCCTTCTAATACAATCTCTTAAAAATTTTTTTCTTGAAACAAAATTACATAAGGCACTTAATAAAATGCTTATTCCTGGGCTCCGACACTGCCCTACTGAACCAGATACTTAGGGTCAGAAATCTGCAATGTTAACAATTTTTTGAGTTGATTCTTATGTCTACTGCTGTTTGGAGATGATCACTTTCAACATTTTCACAGCTCAATAACATCTCCACTACAGGCTAACAAGCAAAACCCAAATGGAGAGAATAAAGCATCATTCTATTTGTTAGTCACACTTTAGTGGAAGCAAGATAAAATACCAACTAAATGAGGTTTTGGAATTGTGCCTGGCTTTTATTAATTCCTGCCATTTTCCCCTACTATCATGAAAAATGAAAATGTGATGACCTGAACTTTGGGTCCATTATATAAACTGAATTTCTGAAGCCATTTGTGGAAAACTATTTCATAACTAGTGAAATAGAGACACATTATATGTATTCATGCATTCATTTATGCATTTACTCTTGTATCAATCACATATTAATTGTACACGGATGACATATTATGAATACATCAATTATTATTTTAAATTCTGGGCAAAAAAAGATAAACTAAAGATGATCTCTTCCTCCAGGAAGAAAAACATGTGACCAGTAATTTAGAAAACAAATGACTATAATTGATGTATGGACAAAGTGAGGTATAGACAGAATAAGCAGGAATGATGTATTAAGTCAGTTTTTGTGGGCCATGAACAATCAATGGAATATCTTTGAGGCATGAGATTTAGGCAAAGAGGTTATTATGAGCAAAAGCATGAAGGTAGGAGGTATGGAAGTAGGGTAGTTTCAGGAAACGGGTTAGTGTGGTTTACTGAGAAACTACATGAGAAATCATGTTAGAAAGTGAGGAGGGAATGATCAGTTTTGCAGTATTTTTGTGTCCATGTTTGAGATGGGTTTAGCACCTTCATTCACATAAGAGCTGACATTAAAGCTGTCTAGAAAGATGAATAGGATTTTACCACCAAACATTGAAAGCATACTCTGACAATAGAAACAGCTTAAGAAAAGGCATAAGAACATTAGATTGTCCCCTGTCACTGGGGAACAATGTAGTTTCATAGCCTTAGAATAATAATGCATGTGGTAGGGATGACATTATATAAAGTTGGAAGATAAGTTAAAGTTACATTACAGAAAGCTACAAATTATGAGCTAAGGTGTTTAAACGTTATCCTCAATGGAATGGAATGGAATAGAATGGAATGGATGAAATGAAAGGTCTGTTCTAAAATTATAATTATAGTAGCAGTATAAAAAATGAATTGAACAAAATAAGGAATTTACACTTTCAGAAATGACATATTACTTTGGAGAAGTCCTCCACTGAAGTAAAAAAAAACTACACATACATTTATAATATTTAACATCTGTGTGTATATTTAAAAACTGCTCAAGCAAATGCAAGGCCTAATAAAATAATAAATAATTACTGGGCCAGGAAGATAAAGGTTCAGGGAGGTTAGGTTGGAATTTGAGGCCACCTTTTTTTTTTTTCTAACTTGTTTGCTGATCATTGTTTTTGCAGCCTTGTTGGGTTAAGTGGATGGATGGATATTAATATCTAAGCTGCCAGGTAAAGGAAACCTAAGGAATCTCCCTTGTTTTGAGGAGGATACTGAAATACTACATCTTGGGAATAGGTTTAAAAGAGAAATAGGCAGGGATACCTGGGTAGTTCAGTTGGTTGAGCGTCCGACTCTTGGTTTCGGCTCAGGTCATGATCTCACAGTTTTGTGGGTTCGAGCCCCACATCTGGCTCTGTGTTGGCAGTATGGAGTCTACTTGGGATTCTCTCTATCTCTCCCCCCCCCACCTTTCTGCACCTCCCCCTGCTTGTGCCATCTCAGTCTGTCTCAAAATAAATTAATAAACTTAATAAAAAAATTGACCCCTTCAGGGACTTGTAGCTCATCTCCAAATAAGCTAAAGCCAACATTTCCCAGGTTAGGAAGAAAACCTATATCCTATCTGAAAGAAGATAATATCAGAGACCTCAAATTATTTCTACAAATAATTTTATAAAAACAATGCCCAATAAAATTGAAAAAAAAATAACCAGGTACATGATCCAAAATTACATGATCCAAATCAGCAGAAATATTAAAAAATAAAAGCAGATCTACTCATGGTCCAGATACTAGAGTAGCCACTCAGAATTTAAAAGTAACCACTCTATATGTTCAAACAGAATAAAAGACTATTAGCAGAATATTGACATAGATAGAAATTTTAAAAAATAGTGGAAATTTTAGAACATAAAATAAAATAATTGAAATTAAGAACTCAGCAGATGGGATTAGCACAGGCTAAACATAAGTGACAAAAGAATTAGTGAACTGAATGATAACTCAGAATAATGAATGAAGCAGAGAGACAAAGAAGGAAAGTACAAAGAGGAGAACAACAACCATGAAATTTACAGTAAGAAGATCTAGAAAAATAAGAATGAGAAAAAGACAGCCATCATATTTGAGCAGATAATAGCTTTGAACCTTCCAAAAATAATGAAAATTATCAACCAAAGACATAGGAAATTAGACTTGAACTGGCATTTCACAAAAGAGGATATAAAAGTGGGAATAAACTTAAAAAAAAAGGTACTCAACCTCTTATTAATTAGGGAGGTGCAAATTAAAATCGCAATGAAAAAAACACTTCACAAGCATAAAAATAGCTAAAATTAAAAATACTAACTATATGCAAGTGTCAAATAAGCATATCAATGAAAACTCTCATTCAGTGATGGTTGGAGTATAACTTGCTAAAATATCTTTAGAAAATATGTTATCTCCTAAAGTTGAACATACATGCAACATACATATAACCCATAGTTATATAGTTTTAACCCATAGTTATATGTTATATGGAAATCCACCCTTTAAAAATTTCCCAGTAGAAATGCAAGTACATGAGCTTAAAAGAAACATGTATGTGGATGTTGATAGTACTATGATTTAGAGTCAATCGGGTAAACAGCTCCAACACTCATTAATATAATAATAGATAAATTTCAGCATATCCATGATGTAATACTATACTGCACCTGAATTGATTGAGATACAGCTTCCCACAACAACACAGATGTATCTCACAATGATAACCTTAAGTGAAAGAGGTCAAGCACAGTAAAAGACTTTCCATATATTTCTGTTAGTACAAAACCCCCCCCCAAAATAGGCAAAAATAAGTTATGATTACATGAAAAAACATGGTACAACCAAAGGAGTGATTACAATAAACGTCAGGATGATGTCTCCCTTGGAGATGAGGAAGAAGAAGGTAGAAAGAGCTTCCAGGGTATAGCTCATGACCTGTTTGTTGATCTGAGTGATAGTCACATGGATGTTGGTTTTATAATAATTCATTGTTTTGTTTTTTCTGTGGGTTTTTTCTGCATATTTCATACACATGCATTTTTTTAAACGTATTGGTGAGAGGCTTCGAGATCAGATGTATGCTTGAATTTTAAAAACTTTCCTTTCAGATGCCTGGGTGGCTCAGTTGGTTAAGTGTCTGACTCCATTTCAGCTTGGGTCATGATCTAATGATTCGTAAGTTTGAGCCCCACATTGGACTCTGTGCTGACAGTGAAGAACCTGTTTGGGAATCTCTCTCTCTCTCTCTCTCTCTCTGCTCCTCTCCCACTCAGGCTGCCTCTGTCTCTCTCAAAATAAATAATCTTACAATAAATAAATAAATGAATAAATATCTTTTCAACATTCCAACACAGTCAGTTATAAGCTCAATTTAAAACTGTTTCAAATAATCAAAATAAATTTACTTTTGCTTATTAGGCAGTTGTTAATTTAAGTGATAAATATCCTCTTAGAGAATTTGTTAAAGTTTCTTGCTGTTTTTTTCATTTTCACTAGCATTGCTTTTCCTAAATGAATTTTCCTTACCCCAGATAAAACTTGTACCTAATATGTTAGATCGGGATTTCCCTTCACTGACTGGCCTTGGACTTTAACTACTAATCCCAAGTAGTTTTCTTGCTGTAAAGGTCAGCATTTCACAAACCTGTCTTAAAACTAATAAGTAAAGAATAATTCAGATATTCTATTTCATTTTTTTTAATCTTTTTTTTTTCAACGTTTATTTATTTTTGGGACAGAGAGAGACAGAGCATGAACGGGGGAGGGGCAGAGAGAGAGGGAGACACAGACTCCAAAACAGGCTCCAGGCTCTGAGCCATCAGCCCAGAGCCCGACGCGGGGCTTGAACTCCCAGACCGCGAGATCGCGACCTGGCTGAAGTCGGACGCTTAACCGACTGCGCCACCCAGGCGCCCCTTCTATTTCATTTTTGACTACACAAATGTCATTCTTTTAATTGATCCTAAAATGTGGTTTTTATTATGTCATCCTTCTGCTCAGAAACTTCCAACATTTCACCATGGCTTAAAGAATAAAAATACATAGTTACAGGGGTGTCTGGGTGGCTCAGTAGGTTGAGCGTCTGACTTCAGCCCAGGTCATGATCTCCTGGTTGATGAGTTCGAGCCCCGCGTCGGGCTCTGTGCTGACAGCTCAGAGCCTGGAGCCTGTTTCAGATTTTGTGTCTCCCTCTCTCTCTGAACCTCCCCTGTTCATGCTCTGTCTCTCTCTGTCTCAAAAATAAATAAACGTTAAAAAAAATAAAAAAATACATAGTTACACAATTATAGAGCTAAAGAGAATCTTCAGATAACCCAGCCCATTTCCATGACCTCAGAGATAAGATAAGTGAAACTCACAGATATCAAGGTATAACGCCATAGATGTCATGGACACAGTCTAGAAATTGGGTTTTCCCTTTTTTCTGTTCTTTTGTACTATATCACAGCAAATTACAGAGTCTAGAATTTAAGGTCTCCCAAATTCAAGGTCCACACTAATTGTTTTAAATGCCCCAAGCCCCCCAACACATGCTATTCCCTTATAACACAATCAGATATATTTACTATATTCTTAATGTCTTTGGCCAAGTAATTATTTCTTTAGCTTATCTGGTTGAATGAAGGTTTTGATATCATAGTATCAGTTCATGTTCTTAGACTACAACCCAAAGAATTACTTTTGCTTAAACATGAATGTATTATAAAGAAATAGAATAGCTTCCAAAATGAAGGAATCCATTACAACCAGATCTTAGTAAGTACAAGTTACATACAGGGCAGCTTCAGTAATGTAAGGAAAAGAAACTAATAAGAATTATTTAATTTTCTATATAGGGATGAATCAGAGACAACCATTTTCCCTCTCTTATACATCCCTTCTAAATATAGATGTAAGAGAATAATTTCTTGGTGTAATTTGGGTCACATGTTTATCCACCCTTCGCTCTGGAAGGTGAGTTATTTCCACTGACAATTCTACAAAATTGCACACAAGTGGGAATGAGGAAAGGATGTAATTGCCTAAAGGAAAATCAAATTGAAGAACTCCTACAAGAAGGAAGCAATGCTTGGGACCTCTGGGTGGCTCAGTCGGTTAAGAGTCTAACTTTATCTCAGGTCATCATCTCATGGTTCATGGGTTTGAGCCCCATGTTGGACTTTGTGCTGACAGCTCGGAGCCTGGGTCCTGCTTTGGATTCATTCTCTCTCTCTCTCTCTCTCTCTCTCTCCCTCTCTCTCTCTCCCACTCCCTTGCTTGCTTTGTCTCTCTTTCTTTCAAAAATAAATAAACATTAAAAAAAATTAAAAAGAAGGAAGCAATGCTGGGAGTCAAAAACAATAGAAGTGTACAAAGTAATCTAATCCAAACTAATTAATGAGTCCTTTTCACCATATCTTTCTTCCTTAAAAATTCCCAGTTTTGAAATTATAATTTGTCAAGCCCTCTAATTTATACCTTTAGGAGTCTTATTATGAGTAAAGTGCACAAAGTCTGTATATGTAATGGAGTTACAGAAACAAGGTAAAGAAAGGGAAAAGTTAATTAAAAATAAGTTCCTAAGTGATAATATATGTTATCATAGTCTAATAAAGATGTAAGCTTTAAAAAAATTGTAAAAGAGAATGAAAAGAAACCCTTAACTTTTCAGGGTAACAGAACAAGGGAGATTCTTCTCAGGTTATTCGTTCCCAAAGTTTCTCTTTAAATTTTCACTGCAAGTGCTTGATTAATTCCTTCAAGTCTTGTTTGGTGGATGAGAATCCCACATAAATCAAAACTGTCTTGTCCAGCCCCTTCTGCTTTCGACACTGGGCTTTGAACACTATGCTGTGCAGTCCACAACTCTCTGGATAGGTCTGGGAACTCTGCCATGAGCCTCACTCACTAACCCAATCTTATTTTATGGCTTTAGGTTGGAGCATTATACAGCACTATAGAGCCTAGATGACATTTTTCAGTCACAATACTACTGACATATGGCATTGTCTTCATAACCCTTCCATTTGTGACAAAATAATTTTCTACTTATTTTCTTAAAACATGGGGGTTGAGTGGCTGTTGCAGCTTCTGAAATGGACACTCAACACTAATGAGCACTAGCCTATGGTGACCTATTCAGAATGGAAGACTCACAGTGTGACATTCTATTTAAGTGGGCTAAATGATTGGACATCAGTCACAGGAGTTTAAAGGTCTGGAGAGATGGCAAAATATTATTAATTCAATATCTCTTTAATGCTAAAAAAACTATGGCCAGAGGGACCCTTGGACAATTTCTTGGGCTATCAGAATACCTAATTGAAGATTAATCTCTAATAACCTCTCAATGCCATTCAGAAGTTTAAATAAAGCCCAAACAAGGAAGAAATTGTCAGTTCAGTAGTGTCGTTTACAGCTAATGCTATGGAAAACTATTTAATTCATTACAGAGGCAGAGAGGCCCATTTCAATTTTTGCCCTATTTCTATCTGGCCAATTAAATATAATGCTGGATAACCACTAAAATTAGAAAATGGAAACTTCTGCACCCAGCATTAACTTCTTCAAAGACTTTCTGAGCTGGTACTTTGGGTTTCAGGCTAACCATCAATCCCAAGGGCAGCCTTCCTTTGTACTCAGGCTAGGTTAGGCACTCAATATCCTTCACAGAACTTAATAGGTCTGAAGTTGTAGGTTTTGTTTTGTTGTTGTTTTTTGTTTGTTTTGTTGTTTTTTTTTTTTAAAGAAATTGTGTCACCACCCATAAAAAACAAACTCTATAAGGACAGTTGATTTCTCTGGCTTACTAACAGACCCCAGCACCTGAAAAAGGACTTGGTTTGATACATAGATAGGAACTTACTCATTGAAAAAAAGAAGGAAGGAAGGAAAAGAAAAAAGAAAAACATACTTGGAGGCCTGAATTTGAAATCTATTATAGTGTTTATATTTGTTTCTGTCCTACAAATATTATCACTCTATTAGCAGAATCTTAGAAGAATAATCTTAGAATAAAAGAAATTTTATACTCTACAATTTCTAGCCCTTTAGAAAATATATATTGGAGGGTCACAAGGTTCTAGCATGCCACTGCTCTTATATAATCCCACGTTTGCCTCAGGAAATAGGTACAAAAGGAAAGAAGGAACCAGACCTTGGCATTCTTAATTTTTGTTTCCCTAATTGGTTTAGTCAGCCTGCTCTCTTAGCAATTTTTGCTTTATCTTCATTTGTTCTGGGAGGAAGCTGCCTTTGGTTGCTAGAGTTAGGGGAACCAGGGCATTCTCATACAGCAGGGAAAGACCAGTGCAGTAGAGTTTGAACCCATTTTTTGATGTTGAATCACTAACATCTTATAAGCTTTAGTTTCTCCTTCCCTCCTAGCCTCAGATCTAACGTTTATTTGAGACAGAGAGAGACAGAGCATGAACGGGGGAGGGGCAGAGAGAGAGGGAGACACAGAATCGGAAGCAGGCTCCAGGCTGTGAGCCATCAGCCCAGAGCCCTATGCGGGGCTCGAACCCATGGACCACGAGATCGTGACCTGAGCTGAAGTCGGAGGCTTAACCGACTGAGCCACCCAGGTGCCCCAAGCCTCGGATCTAAACAAGCTGATAGGAAAGCTGGTGCATGCCCCTTCCTTTGGCCCCTGTGGAACATTAAAAGAGACCTTGAAAATTGCCAACCTAAGTCTAGCAAATTCCCTAGTCTTACAACAAAGGCGCAACCCACTCCTTCTGCCATACTCACCACATCCCAGGTCCATTTGTGCCAATTCTATTCTTCACAGGAATCCCTTGTCTGAGTAATGAACTTTCTTTCAAATTCTCCCAAATTCTCTTCATCTTACCTGTTAATTGCTACATGGCCCAACCCACATCCATGGGAGTGATCACACAGTAGCCAGCCTGACACAAATAGTTTTCACCGCTGACTTGCTTTGTACCTCAAAATAACTTGGGTACATTTGTGATAAGAGTTTATTTTTAGAGGACCTTGCTGAAATCTACATTTGACTCATGGCTATAAATTGGTCGGTTCTACAGAGAAAGATTCTAAAGAACAAGGTTTTCAACATCTGAAGCTGGAACTAAACACATGGGACACTGTGCAAAAAAGGAAGTGTGTTTTTAAGAAAGAAGTAGAGATAGGAGACATCTTCCTCTATTTTTTTTTTTACCCTGGCTATCCCCAAATTTAATGATGTTTTGGGGGATGGGTTTTATGTTAAAGTCTTTGTAAAAAGGTCTATTTTTTATCACAAGTGAATGTTATTCCCTCCTTCCTTCCTCCCTTTTTATAAGCTTTCATCAATAAATTCCTAATTTCTAAGTTACATTTAGTCTCAAGTTTTACAATGACAAAGAAAGTATATAATAACAACACAATGTGAAGTGGTGGCCAAGTTGCTATTTGGCCTTTTGGCATCAGCAAAAGGCCTAAACCTTCAGAAGGCTATATCAATCCCCCAAAAGAAGTTTCTGTGGTGGGGCCAGAAAAAAATAGTGTCAGTTTGTGATTTATTAGTGTACAAAAGCCGAAATCCAGGCAGCACAAAGAAAAAGAAAAAAAATTGTGAAAATATTTGCCAAGATGGTTACCTCAGCTATGACTCCTCTAAGACTGTAGGATCACTGACACTAGGCAGGATCTGGTCCTATATGCCCTAGTAGGCACCCAACCCTGCTGTGAGTTTTTAGAACCAAGATAGTTTGGGAGGATAGAGCATGCCTAAACAAATTAGCCCCAGCCCATGTAACATGGCAGGGGGGCTGCTATTTGTTTTCCTCTGGAACCAAACATGGTGACACTGTGACACTAAGAGCTGGAAGATAGGGAGCAATTTCAGATGTGATGCTAAGATGCCAAAAAAGACAACAATATGCCAAAAAAGACAACTGAATAGAACATAGGTTGAAACAAGGAAGCTGAGCAAATACTGATATGACTCCAGAAAATCAGGTGCATCTAGAAGCAATGCTGGTAAGAGTAGAGCACAGTAAATACAGTATTTATTAGTTTAATTCTAAAACAGCTTGAGGCGACATGGAGCACACTAATACTATATATGTTTGACCATCAAGAAGAATGGAAGCTCAAGATAGAAAGTCATAGAAAACAAGAATTACATTATTTTCCTGCATATCTAAGTTAGTGGCTGAGAAATATCACCTCCAATATTTTCAATTAACATATTATGTTAAAAACTAGCTTGTTAACTTTGTCTTAGAGAACTCTTTCAACTAAGAATTTGCTGAAATATCACTGACTATTTTACTAACTAATAATCTGAAAGCAAAATGAGCAAGTCACCAAGGACAAATCTTGTCCTCTGGTAGATTCTGCATAAATGATTTTTGTTAGCTTCCTTTCATCAAGATTTTTGCCAATTAATTCATAAATATTAGCATTTCATTAATTGCACCAATATTAACATTTCATGTCAGTGGGGATTTTTAAGCAAATTTCTAATTACTTTAAAAAGTAAAACAAGGAAAAGCTTTTCTAATAATGCTGGTATTAGCAAGCACTAGAATTAGTTTTGTCTTGAGTACACATACATTCTAGTATGAAATTCTATTGCTCTGAGTTTTAATGATCAATTTTATGGGTATATTATGTACAACACATACTGAATGTCATTAATGGGCTAATGAATTTCAATGCTTATGATGAATTTAAGAACCAGTCCATGAATCTTAAGAATCTCTCTCTCTCTTTTCTTTTCTTTCTTTCTTTCTTTCTTTTTTTTTTTTTTTTAGGTCAACAGAAAATCAATTCCCAGGAAGTAAAATATTTTCTACATGCTTATTTAAGTATTGGTATTTCAAATGAGTGATAAACATAATATATTTTTGTTTTAATCATTTTTTTTTCAAGAAGAAAATTGTTTCTATGGTATGGTATAATAAAATAAAGCATGGAAGTTCTTTGAGGAAGTCATCTTATTCATCTTATTCTTGATTTTAATAATAATCCAGAGACACTTCCATTATTCTGAGATTTGCTGGCTATTAAAATACTAAACCTTATGCTAATTTACCATAACTTATTTTGCTTTACATATAAACTGTTTTCACATCAGCAATGTGCTAAAGGAACTAAAATAACAATTCATTTGTTTAATAATCCCTTTATAGAAATTCCTGAGGTCTAATGAGGTGGGAATCTGAGAAACAATGACTTGGGGGCTTAAACTGGCATAAATCATTTTGTTTGTTTTATCCCTTGTCAGACTCATTTTAATTTCTATAGGGAATCTTCAATTAACTTAAGGGAAAATTTGATGATGAATAACAAACATAAAGGTAACCTGTGGATTATATCTGCATTTGACCTAAATCCTCATTAATGCTTAAGAATACTTAGTTCTTTTTGTATCAAATTGTCCTGAACTCTGTAGCTTTTCCCCCCTAAATTTTAAAATAATTTATTGGGAAGTAATCAGAAGTTCTTTCTCTTAAAACATTTAGAGAGCGTGATATCCTTCTGAAACCCCACTCCCATAATATGCTATAGCAATTTGAACCTTTCATCCAGGCTTTGGGTTTTCTGAGGTCTTTCCCACCTTAAGCCCTTTGTTCAAGCTATTCCTTTTCTCCAGCTAATTCCTAATTTTAAAAATATCATTGGAAAAACTTTACTTCCTCAGAATCTTTCCCTAACTCTTTAACATAATTAGATAACTCTGCTCCTCTCTATAATGACATCCTGTTCTTTATCTTCTTGGCATTTATTATATTTGAATTACATATTTTTTGCATGTATTTATTCTATCTTTACCCACTTCAGTCTAGACTAAATTCAAGAAGACAAAGATAGTGTCTATTTTGGTTTATTGATGTTTATTGAACATAGCATTTGGCAAATAATTGGAACTTGATAACCATATGTAAAGATTTAATTAATTAAAGATAGAAAGAAATTAATTTGCCTATAGGAAGACCTGACTTACTACATTATATAGAATCCAACACAGCATCACTATCCCATAACACAATAATGCATATTTATAATGATGTTCTGAGCTCTCTAGAATAAGGTTAAATTATGTTCAATGTATTATGTTTAAAAAGGCAGGAAATATATAATATATCTGGAATAATTCCCACAAAAAATTTTAAAAGAGCAATGAAAGGGAAGCTCCCGGTTATGCAGAAATGTACATATTATAATATAAAATACGTATTTTTAAATAGTTCCATATGCATTTAACATTATTAGAGTCGTTTTCCCTCTCAAAATCTAAATACTACCTCCTTAAGAAGATGCAGTTAACAGTGTACAGTTTGAAAAGCTTTTCCAGAACTTTAAATTTTAGCAGCAGTTTTATTTTAATATATATATAACAGCTAGAGAGAAGGCTAGAAATTTACAAATGTTAATTGAAACTCATAGCCCGGCCAAATACTTCAAACCTAATGCTTTTCAGTAGTTTCCAATTAATTATTCCAGCTTTCTTATGTAGGAAGAAGAAAAGATGCCAAATGTGGAAATTCCATGCAGTGACTGCCTCCTTTGGATCAGTGTGTTGGTAACTGCCATACTGATTGACTGAGAGCAACAGAAAACCCCTGAGGCCTTCTGGTTCAGTTGGGATTGTAATGATAGACTAGCAAGATAAAAGTCTGACAGAACATTAGCTTCAACTGTATGACAATGCCCTCCCCAAGAAGATATGATGCTGTGTGGATGAATATAGATTGAAAATGTGGATCCTGTCAGCAGCACTGATTTCACTCAGAAAACCTATATGCTGGGAGAATGCTGTGTCTGCTCAGGGTTAGGATTCCAGCAATGTGTGAAAAATTCGTTTTCTCAGCTGGAAACACTCATGTGTCTAGTCGTACAAGTACTAAGTTTGGGGTCCATACTAACATTGAAGCCGAGAGAAAGGAGAGAGAGAGAAAGGAGAGAGTGAGAGAGAGAGAGGTGTGCGGATGTTTGCTCCTATTAGGAATGAGTGGGTACTTTTTGGCCTCATGTTGGGCCATGAGAGAGGATCCCACATTGCTCAGAAATAAAGCTTCTTCCTAGGATTACTCAAAGTCCTACTTTCCAAATGCACCCTGATGCCATGAAGTGATTCATTTTCCTCTCTTCCATAGAACTGGCACAGTTGTCATCATTTTTATTATTTCTCTGACTGATTCTCTCCTTCTGACTCCACAGAGCAGAAAATTTACCCTCCAGAGGTGCAGAGGGGATAGATTTTCCTCTTTTTTATTATTTCTCCAAATAGGAGAAGTGAAAGAAAAAGATGAAGATAAATTTCTATCCCTTTAAGTTGGAGTGGTTAATAACATTGACTTTGGAATTAGCCAGCAATCCTGAGTAGGATTTCTCTAACTATGAGAACTTAAGAAAGTCACTATAACTTTCAAAATGCCATAGGACTGTTGTATGAATTTGATGAAATAATGATCATGATGTGAGGTACATAGAAGTTCTCTATAATTGTTATCTGATGGCATTATTATAACCTAAACACAATGGAGAAACCACCATCTTTCCGTCATGCTTATGGATATTTTATGCTGTGAATTTAGCTGAGAATCAGGCTAAAGTATGGTGTTAATTATCTCCCCCCTCCACACTTTTGACAGAGCTATCAGTGGTATAAAATGTCACTTGAAAATTCTTTCTTGGTCAAAGTAGAATGCATGAATTTGGATCTTCACCGAAGAGAAATGGGGAGGAAAATTCCTTTGTGTGACATGATTATCAAGATGTTCTGACATTTGAGATAAAATGAAGTATTTTCACTAAAAATTTAACTGTCATCAGACTCAGTACCTATGGGATATGTGCAATTCAATACTAGCAATTCAATATTAATTTATAGTCTTTACATAATATAAATCAAACCTTTTGCATTTACTCCTCTCATCTAACAGCTTGTTTTCTGGGTGCCTGGGAGTAACTGAATAAAAACATAACTTTATTTTTAGTTTTTGTTGATGGATATGTTTTGATAGGATAAAAATACTGTTGATATTCTGAAATCATACAACAGGCATTTGCAAAATCCATTGCATTTTATATTCCCCCCTGTAAATGAATTGATGTATTAGCTGCATAAAGGAAAAGGTGTTTAAGTGTTGACGTCAAAAATTATTTAAGATGAAAGATCATAAATAATCATCTTTCTTCTAGGAAATTAATTATATGTTATCCCCATTTATTTTTATTATTTTTACTATAATTATTAATTTTTCTGCCATTTATTCTTTTCTTTCCATAATAACTCAGTCTGTACCTTCCAAGCCACATGGAATTAAGAACTGAGTAGTGCAACACCATTTTAGTTTTATGTAAGATGTCTTTATTTAAACAAATATTATAGTAATTAGTATTATAAGATAAAAATTATTTGATCACCTCTCCATTAACTGAAATATAGAAATAAAAGAAGGGAAAGATAATTAGTTTATTTTTGAACATATTGTGTTTTACATACCTACTTAAATATCAGCCATCTGGAGATACTCAACACGCTGAGATATAAATCTGGACCACATTATAATGGCATGTACTAAATATGTAAGAACTATCAGTGGAGGAGACAGTTGAAACCATAGATATAAGTTACAATACTACTTCTCAAGTTTTAATATGTGTATATAGGAATCACCTGGGGATCTTGTTAAAATGCAGATTTGATGTAGTGGGTCAGTTGTAGAGGTTCTGCAAGTCTAAAGAGCTCACAGATGCTGGTGCAGCAGGTTGACAGATCACACTGTGAGTAGCAAGAATTTGGACCACTGAGGGAAAAAATTAGACTGGCTTCTTTTTCCCAAAAAGTAAAATTATAATCATAAAAAAGATCTTGGATAACACATCAGAAGAAAATTCCAAAAGAAGCAGTTAAAATGACCAAAATAGATGAAGTAGTGAGAACAAAATGAACAAATAAGGAAAACAACAACTAAGATGAATAAATTTTCAAGAAGTGGGTGGTCAAACCAGACCAAATGATGTGAAAAAATAAGCCATAAAAGAAATGAAAAGCCCATATATTTAATAATTAAAAGATCATTAGTTATTTATATATTCTTCCTACAAGAACTTGTCAGATATATGCATTGTGAATATTTTCTCTCAGTCTGTGATTTGCCTATTCATTTTCTTAATGGTGACTATTGATGAGCATAAGGTTTTAATTTTTATGAAATCTAATATAGCAATATTTTATTATATGGATAGTTCTTTCTCTGTCCCTTCTAAGAAATCTCTGCCTATGTTGTGAAGCTCCTTCCCTAAGTTTTCTTCCAAAAGTTTGCAGTTTGGGGAACTTGGATGTTTCACTTTACACTCCATTGTGGTTTAATTTATGTATGTGGTATGAGGTAGGGGTTTCCTACAAGCAAATAATAATAATAATAATAATAATAATAATAATAATAAAGTCAACTCAATAAAAATGGGAAAATACTTGAATAAACACGTCACAATTGAACAAGAAAATCAAGAAAAAAGGGCTCAACATCCTTAGTCATTAGGAAAATGCAATTAAAATCACATGGAGATATTATACCTACATGCTAGAAGAATCAAAATTACAAAGACTGAAAATGCCTAATGTTGGTAAGTATATGGAGTAAGTAGGCTTTTATTCATTGTTGGTAGGAATGTAAAATGTACATGTACTTGGAAAATTGGAGGTTTCTCATAAAATTAAACATAGATTTACCCTATGAATTAGCAATCCTGCTTCTAGGCATTTAACCAAGAGAAATGAAAACATGTTCACAAATAAATGTGCAAGAATGCTCAAAACAACTTTACTCATAATAGGCCCAAACTGGAAACAATCCAAATATACAAAAACAAGGGAATGGATTTTGAGGTATGCTCATTTGATAAAAAGAACCTAATAGTAAAGCAGAATGAACTTCTGCTGCCACTTTAATTCCAAAATATTTTTAAATGAAAGAAACCAGATACAAAAGAGTACACACTGTATGATCCCATTTATTTTAAGTTCTATAACAGGAAAAAGTAATCTATAGTGAAAGAAATTAAAATTCATTGTTTATCCCCCCAGAGAGAATAACCATTCTGATTTATTTCATTGCATCTGTAAGGTGGTATAGCGAATGTTCTAGAATTATGCACATTTACTATATCTATAGAGATCTGTGATTTATATATTGTACACATTTTTAAAAAATATTTAGATGTCTCTGCTTTTTCACTCAAATAAATTATATCTCAATTTAGGAAAAATAAAAGGCAAAAAAAAATACAATCACTAATTGTATTTGCAAGAGATATTTCAGTTGAATGATAAGGCAGACCTCTATACCAGGGACTAAAGGAATGTATTGCAAATAGGAAATGCAGACCCTTTTCCTGAGAATTTTAGTTTTGAAGGGAGAAAGACTCTACAGTTACATGGAATGAGACATGGTAGTTTTATTGTTACAGTTAAATTTAGGAAAGATCTGATGAACTTTTTAATTATGAGACAGAAGTAATAAACAGGATGGAGAAACAAGAAGAATGAGACCAAGAAAGATCTAAAAATTGATAGTAGTGCCTGCGAATAAGTTTCGATCACCCTAGGCCTTTCACATTTGAATCTCTATCAGTTGAAGCAAAACATACTTTGGACCCTTACATTCTGTTTAGCCTTTTTTCTTTCCTTATATTAATTCTAGCCTACATTATTACAGTTAATAGTTAAATGTATATCTGCTTAAAATCATTTTAGGATTTTAGAAAATTATGTGCAAATAGAGCATTAAAAAAAATGTGCTCTCCATTCCTATTTGTTTATTTGGTGAACCACTTGTTAGGAGTTGAGAAGACAAGAAGAAAAATTGTTATTCAAGCTCAAGGAACAAAGATATCATGCAAGCTTACATTTAGTAAGAAAAGAAGCTACTTAAATGTCCTTGGCATTTTGCTCTCCTGTTCTTAAACTAGTAGTCTCATTTCCTTTAGGATTTTCATAATAATCGCATAGCAGAAGTTTCCCATATCAGTTGGTTTTCATCTCCTCCAATCTGAAACAAAAGGTGCTCTAGTATTGTATTTTAAAATAAATATCTATTCTGGGAAGATGGCGGCGTAGGAGGACGCTGGGCTCACCGCGCGTCCTGCTGATCACTTAGATTCCACCTACACCTGCCTAAATAACCCAGAAAACCGCCAGAGGATTAGCAGAACAGAGTCACCGGACCCAAGTGCAGACAAGAGGCCCACGGAAGAGGGTAGGAAGGGCGGCGAGGCGGTGCGCGCTCCACGGACTGGCGGGAGGGAGCCGGGGCGGAGGGGCGGCTCGCCGGCCAAGCAGAGCCCCCGAGTCCGGCTTGCAAAAGCGGAGGGGCCTGACGGACTGTGTTCCGACAGCAAGCGCGACTTAGCGTCTGGGAGGTCATAAGTTAACAGCTCTGCTCGGAAAGCGGGAAGGCTGGAGGACAAAGGGAGGGTGAGCTGCGGAGCCCCCGGACGACAGAGCTCAGTTTGGCGGGGAACAAAGGCGCTAGCCAGCGCCATCTCCCCCGCCCATCCCCCAGCCAAAATCCCAAAGGGAACCGGCTCCGGCCAGGGAAATTGCTCGCTCCGCGCGAACACCCAACTCTGTGCTTCTGCGGAGCCAAACCTCCGGCAGCGGATCTGACTCCCTCCAGCTGCCACAGGGCCCCTCCTGAAGTGGATCACCTAAGGAGAAGCGAGCTAAGCCTGCCCCCCCTGCCGCCGTGCACCTTGCCTTCCCACCCCAGCTAATACGCCAGATCCCCAGCATCACAAGCCTGGCAGTGTGCAAGTAGCCCAGACGGGCCACGCCACCCCACAGTGAATCCTGCCCCTAGGAGAGGGGAAGAGAAGGCACACACCAGTCTAACTGTGGCCCCAGCGGTGGGCTGGGGGCAGACATCAGGTCGGACTGCGGCCCCGCCCACCAACTCCAGTTATACACCACAGCACAGGGGAAGTGCCCTGCAGGCCCTCACCACACCAGGGACTATCCAAAATGACCAAGCGGAAGAACTCCCCTCAGAAGAATCTCCAGGAAATAACAACAGCTAATGAGCTGATCAAAAAGGATTTAAATAATATAACAGAAAGTGAATTTAGAATAATAGTCATAAAATTAATCGCTGGGCTGGAAAACAGCATACAGGACAGCAGAGAATCTCTTGCTACAGACATCAGGGGACTAAGGAACAGTCACGAGGAGCTGAAAAACGCTTTAAAGGAAATGGAAAACAAAATGCAAACCACCACGGCTCGGATGGAAGAGGCAGAGGAGAGAATAGGTGAACTAGAAGATAAAGTTATGGAAAAAGAGGAAGCTGAGAAAAAGAGAGATAAAAAAATCCAGGAGTATGAGGGGAAAATTAGAGAACTAAGTGATACACTAAAAAGAAATAATATACGCATAATTGGTATCCCAGAGGAGGAAGAGAGAGGGAAAGGTGCTGAAGGGGTACTTGAAGAAATAATAGCTGAGAACTTCCCTGAACTGGGGAAGGAAAAAGGCATTGAAATCCAAGAGGCACAGAGAACTCCCTTCAGACGTAACTTGAATCGATCTTCTGCACGACATATCATA
The DNA here is from genome assembly GCF_022079265.1 of Lynx rufus. Lineage (NCBI taxonomy): Eukaryota > Metazoa > Chordata > Mammalia > Carnivora > Felidae > Lynx > Lynx rufus. The sequence goes on from NW_025814823.1 coordinate 182,824,339, forward strand.
GTGAAACTGGCAAAATACAAGGATAAAGAGAAAATTCTGAAAGCAGCAAGGGGTAAACGTGCCCTCACATATAAAGGGAGACCTATAAGACTCGTGACTGATCTCTCTTTTGAAACTTGGCAGGCCAGAAAGAATTGGCACGAGATCTTCAGGGTGCTAGACAGCAAAAATATGCAGCCGAGAATCCTTTATCCAGCAAGTCTGTCATTTAGAATAGAAGGAGAGATAAAGGTCTTCCCAAACAAACAAAAACTGAAGGAATTTGTCACCACTAAACCAGCCCTACAAGAGATCCTAAGGGGGACCCTGTGAGACAAAGTACCAGAGACATCACTACAAGCATAAAACATACAGACATCACAATGACTCTAAACCCGTATCTTTCTATAATAACACTGAATGTAAATGGATTAAATGCGCCAACCAAAAGACATAGGGTATCAGAATGGATAAAAAAACAAGACCCATCTATTTGCTGTCTACAAGTAGAGACTCATTTTAGACCTGAGGACACCATTAGATTCAGAGTGAGGGGATGGAGAACTATTTATCATGCTACTGGAAGCCAGAAGAAAGCTGGAGTAGCCATACTTATATCAGACAAACTAGACTTTAAATTAAAGGCTGTAACAAGAGATGAAGAAGGACATTATATAATAGTTACAGGGTCTATCCATCAGGAAGAGCTAACAATTATAAATGTCTATGCGCCGAATACCGGAGCCCCCAAATATATAAAACAATTACTCATAAACAGAAGCAACCTTATTGATAAGAATGTGGTAATTGCAGGGGACTTTAACACCCCACTTACAGAAATGGATAGATCATCTAGACACACGGTCAATAAAGAAACAAGGGCCCTGAATGAGACACTGGATCAGATGGACTTGACAGATATATTTAGAACTCTGCATCCCAAAGCAACAGAATATACTTTCTTCTCGAGTGCACATGGAACATTCTCCAAGATAGATCATATACTGGGTCACAAAACAGCCCTTCATAAGTTTACAAGAATTGAAATTATACCATGCATACTTTCAGACCACAATGCTATGAAGCTTGAAATCAACCACAGGAAAAAGTCTGGAAAACCTCCAAAAGCATGGAGGTTAAAGAACACCCTACTAACGAATGAGTGGGTCAACCAGGCAATTAGAGAAGAAATCAAAAAATATATGGAAACAAACGAAAATGAAAATACAACAATCCAAACGCTTTGGGACGCAGCGAAGGCAGTCCTGAGAGGAAAATACATTGCAATCCAGGCCTATCTCAAGAAACAAGAAAAATCCCAAATACAAAATCTAACAGCACACCTAAAGGAAATAGAAGCAGAACAGCAAAGGCAGCCTAAACCTAGCAGAAGAAGAGAAATAATAAAGATCAGAGCAGAAATAAACAATATAGAATCTAAAAAAACTGTAGAGCAGAGCAACGAAACCAAGAGTTGGTTTTTTGAAAAAATAAACAAAATTGACAAACCTCTAGCCAGGCTTCTCAAAAAGAAAAGGGAGATGACCCAAATAGATAAAATCATGAATGAAAATGGAATTATTACAACCAATCCCTCAGAGATACAAACAATTATCAGGGAATACTATGAAAAATTATATGCCAACAAATTGGACAACCTGGAAGAAATGGACAAATTCCTGAACACCCACACTCTTCCAAAACTCAATCAGGAGGAAATAGAAAGCTTGAACAGACCCATAACCAGCGAAGAAATTGAATCGGTTATCAAAAATCTCCCAACAAATAAGAGTCCAAGACCAGATGGCTTCCCAGGGGAGTTCTACCAGACGTTTAAAGCAGAGATAATACCTATCCTTCTCAAGCTATTCCAAGAAATAGAAAGGGAAGGACAACTTCCAGACTCATTCTATGAAGCCAGTATTACTTTGATTCCTAAACCAGACAGAGACCCAGTAAAAAAAGAGAACTACAGGCCAATATCCCTGATGAATATGGATGCCAAAATTCTCAATAAGATACTAGCAAATCGAATTCAACAGCATATAAAAAGCATTGTTCACCATGATCAAGTGGGATTCATTCCTGGGATGCAGGGCTGGTTCAACATTCGCAAATCAATCAACGTGATACATCACATTAACAAAAAAAAAGAGAAGAACCATATGATCCTGTCAATCGATGCAGAAAAGGCCTTTGACAAAATCCAGCACCCTTTCTTAATAAAAACCCTTGAGAAAGTCGGGATAGAAGGAACATACTTAAAGATCATAAAAGGCATTTATGAAAAGCCCACAGCTAACATCATCCTCAACGGGGAAAAACTGAGAGCTTTTTCCCTGAGATCAGGAACACGACAGGGATGCCCACTCTCACCGTTGTTGTTTAACATAGTGCTGGAAGTGCTAGCATCAGCAATCAGACAACAAAAGGAAATCAAAGGCATCAAAATTGGCAAAGATGAAGTCAAGCTTTCGCTTTTTGCAGATGACATGATATTATACATGGAAAATCCGATAGACTCCACCAAAAGTCTGCTAGAACTGATACATGAATTCAGCAAAGTTGCAGGATACAAAATCAATGTACAGAAATCAGTTGCATTCTTATACACTAACAATGAAGCAACAGAAAGACAAATAAAGAAACTGATCCCATTCACAATTGCACCAAGAAGCATAAAATACCTAGGAATAAATCTAACCAAAGATGTAAAGGATCTGTATGCTGAAAACTATAGAAAGCTTATGAAGGTAATTGAAGAAGATTTAAAGAAATGGAAAGACATTCCCTGCTCATGGATTGGAAAAATAAATATTGTCAAAATGTCAATACTACCCAAAGCTATCTACACATTCAATGCAATCCCAATCAAAATTGCACCAGCATTCTTCTCGAAACTAGAACAAGCAATCCTAAAATTCATATGGAACCACAAAAGGCCCCGAATAGCCAAAGGAATTTTGAAGAAGAAGACCAAAGCAGGAGGCATCACAATCCCAGACTTTAGCCTCTACTACAAAGCTGTCATCATCAAGACAGCATGGTATTGGCACAAAAACAGACACACAGACCAATGGAATAGAATAGAAACCCCAGAACTAGACCCACAAACATATGGCCAACTCATCTTTGACAAAGCAGGAAAGAACATCCAATGGAAAAAAGACAGCCTCTTTAACAAATGGTGCTGGGAGAACTGGACAGCAACATGCAGAAGGTTGAAACTAGACCACTTTCTCACACCATTTACAAAAATAAACTCAAAATGGATAAAGGACCTAAATGTGAGACAGGAAACCATCAGAACCTTAGAGGAGAAAGCAGGAAAAGACCTCTCTGACCTCAGCCGTAGCAATCTCTTACTCGACACATCCCCAAAGGCAAGGGAATTAAAAGCAAAAGTGAATTACTGGGACCTTATGAAGATAAAAAGCTTCTGCACAGCAAAGGAAACAACCAACAAAACTAAAAGGCAACCAACGGAATGGGAAAAGATATTTGCAAATGACATATCGGACAAAGGGCTAGTATCTAAAATCTATAAAGAGCTCACCAAACTCCACACCCGAAAAACAAATAACCCAGTGAAGAAATGGGCAGAAAACATGAATAGACACTTCTCTAAAGAAGACATCCAGATGGCCAACAGGCACATGAAAAGATGTTCAGCGTCGCTCCTTATCAGGGAAATACAAATCAAAACCACACTCAGGTATCACCTCACGCCAGTCAGAGTGGCCAAAATGAACAAATCAGGAGACTATAGATGCTGGAGAGGATGTGGAGAAACGGGAACCCTCTTGCACTGTTGGTGGGAATGCAAATTGGTGCAGCCGCTCTGGAAAGCAGTGTGGAGGTTCCTCAGAAAATTAAAAATAGACCTACCCTATGACCCAGCAATAGCACTGCTAGGAATTTATCCAAGGGATACAGGAGTACTGATGCATAGGGGCACTTGTACCCCAATGTTCATAGCAGCACTCTCAACAATAGCCAAATTATGGAAAGAGCCTAAATGTCCATCAACTGATGAATGGATAAAGAAATTGTGGTTTATATACACAATGGAATACTACGTGGCAATGAGAAAAAATGAAATATGGCCTTTTGTAGCAACGTGGATGGAACTGGAGAGTGTGATGCTAAGTGAAATAAGCCATACAGAGAAAGACAGATACCATATGGTTTCACTCTTATGTGGATCCTGAGAAACTTAACAGAAACCCATGGGGGAGGGGAAGGAAAAAAAAAAAAAAAAAAAAAAAGGACGTTAGAGTGGGAGAGAGCCAAAGCATAAGAGACTGTTAAAAACTGAGAACAAACTGACGGTTGATGGGGGGTGGGAGGGAGGGGCGGGTGGGTGATGGGTATTGAGGAGGGCACCTTTTGGGATGAGCACTGGGTGTTGTATGGAAACCAATTTGTCAATAAACTTCGTATAAAAAAAATAAAATAAAATAAAATAAATATCTGTATTTTAAAATAAAATATCACCAGGGCGCCTGGGTGTCTCAGTCGATTGAGTGTCCGACTTCAGCTCAGGTAATGATCTCACAGTCTGTGAGTTCGAGCCCGCATTGGGCTCTGTGCTGACAGCTCAGAGCCTGGAGCCCGCTTCAGATTCTGTGTCTCCCCCTCTCTCTGTCCCTCCCCTGCTCATGCTCTGTCTCACTCTGTCCCAAAAATAAATAAAAACATTTTAAAAATTTAAAATAAATATCACCTAAAATAATTCACAATCAAGAATTTTTTGAAGGCCCCTTGGATAAAGAGATAGCTTGGGTGTGACAAAGACACAAAAAATAGAAAGATAAGGGATCTTTGCATAGTAAGAAACACCTGTGATATTGCTACATTTGGGATAGACAATAGGAAAGCTACTTAAGGTCTTCATTTAGCTACAATTTATTTGGATATGAAACTGGTGAATTTAGGCTGCCATAGCTACTTTGGGGCCTTCTGTAATGAAGCTAAGATATTTGCAAATATTTTCTAGAAGCTCAAACTTTATTACATGGTCTATTTACCAGTTTTACTCTGTTCTTTCATGGGGGCTGAGTGGATTCATAATATAGTTTCTAATCTCTTAATATTTAATCTAGAATTTTAGATATTAAATCTATTATACTTGACACAATGTCATTTTATTCATCCTAATTTACTGATTCATATAGTGAATTTCAGCAGAGTGCAAGCTGTACACAGAAAATGATATATAGGATCACAGAAATACAAAAGAAGTAAGTGTTCTCTAACCTTCATAAAAATACAGGAGGATTCCCTGACGGGGGTGTTTTTTTTGAGCATGGAAATCTGCATTTTGAAAGGCATTTATGCATAGTGCTTAGAGTACTGACTTTGAAGCCAGACTATCTGTTTTCAGAAGCTACTTAGTCTCTGCCTCAATTTGTTCATCTGTGGAATGGAATTTGTAACAATTATAACACTTACCTCACAGAGCTGCTGTGAGGAATCAAGGAGAGAATGTAAGCAATGTTGAGAATAGTACCTTGCTATAGTAGGCACTCAATTAATATTGACCATTATTATTAGAGTGAAAATACACACCTTCTTGCTTCCAGTAATTGCTCTACCTTGTTGTATACATGCATATATAATACACAGAACAGAACAATGGATTTACATTCCAAAATATGTTTGAGTCCACACAGCCACTGCTCTGGATTCACGACCTTTCCGCATATAATTTTAACTAAATGTCACTATATCTTCTTTAATAACCAACTTAGAGTTCATTTATCAAATGCCTGCCAGAATTTCTGTATGGTCCAATTAAATTTTCAAATTTTGAAGCACATACCACACATACCCATCCCTATCTGTTCTCCATGGATACTTTCAAACCTATCTTATTTCCTGAGATACTAGATACTATTTCTTTATTAAAAACCTTGGTTGCTATTTTCTTCTTTATAAAATGGCTATACTCATTATTTCCAGGAGCTCCCCAGTTCTCCATTCGCTGCAGAGATATCCTGCCCTGAAATCTTTAATTACTGATCATACCATCCTCCTAATCTCCTTTCCTCCTTGGTCTATTCACCCAAAGTTGATTTGTGTCTTCTGTCAAAGTCCCTATAGATGAAACTGCTTCTCAATTAACGTGCGTCCTCTACCCCCACCCACTGATTAAAAAAAAAAAAAAAAAACAAGAAAAAATCCCTCCTATTCTACAAAGAATGCCACTTAGAAAGGTTGTTAATCACCACATGCTTGTTCTGAATTGTATTGTTCTGCATTGTGTCATGCTGCTCGATTGTAAGCTCCACAGGGCAGAGTCTTTGTTTGCCATGCCCTGACTATTGTTCAGTGCAGTGCACATTGATGGCACTATAGAAAAAACAAACAATGGCTTTTTCCACATTTTTCCATTTTAATTGTCAAATGGGATGGTATAAAAGCACAATTCACACAAGAAGTTGAGTACACAGCCTCTGAAATTGCTAAAATAAACCACGTGAGCTTACAGGCTAAGTCTGTCTTTTTAAAGAATAACTCAACACTGTCCATTTGCCATTATTTCTCGCTAAAAATTACCTGAAATTCAAATGTGTCTATTTAAATGATTGCAGATACCCTTAATTCATTTGACTTAGAGGAGAACTCTCTGGGTGTTGAATCTAGTATCTTAAAATGCCTGGCACTGCCATAATTATAGTGATTAAAAGCGGTATCTGTTAAAGGCTTTTCACAAGCTGACTCTATGCAAGGTGCCATTCCCCAGTGAAGTTCTCAATTAGCACCATGGACAGCAGTCAACAATTTTTTTTTTTAACCTTTTTTTTTTTTTTTTGAGGAAGTGATTAAAAAAAAAAATATCTTGCCAAAGCACACTTTGTCTTATCTCTAGGAATTTCATGCATGGCAAGCACAGCAGTTCAGTCAGTTGCCAAGTATTTTAACTGCTTCTGCCTGACGTTAGATCCTAAAGCACATCTTAGTTGGAATTGTTTCATTGCACCTTTGGATTCAATATCTTACTAAATAGAATGTTGATTGAATGGTCAAAGTTCTAAACAGACTCTAAGAAATAACAATATTATGGAAGACAGATGTGTAAATACCATAAATATAAAAGCATATTGCAAGAAAATTGTCTTATAAACAGACACCACACAGGTCTAAATGTATAGCTTCCCCCCAAAATAAATTCATAATGATATATTCTAGAAATTGTTATAGAGGTTTAAATGATAAGTATTAGCCTTTGATCTTTAAAGGCAAAATTATATGGTACAAAGCTCCATTGGATTATTTAGCTGCTGCCAAATAGCTTCTTGTGGGCCTTGGGTCAATTGTTTTAGCATTCTGAACCTGTTTCTTTCTCAAATATAAAAGGAAGGGTCTAAAGTGGGTACTGTCTAAAATACATTTTTACTTCAACATTCATTCTATGTTTGCAGTTAAGGAGATGAGCTGGTTCATATTGTTTTCTGATTCATCTTTATATATCTGAGAGATTAAGTGAGCTTGCTAAGAACAAAGTACATTTGCTTTGTTGTTTCTCTTGATACATATAACTCAAGGCTAATTTCCCTACTGCGTACCAATGCATTAATACTAATACAGAAAAAGGATTCCTTGAGAAATTTGGATTGTTGGGTGTTTGGAAGGGGATAAGCAGTAAGTAAAAATGTTTGATACAAAGATTAAATTAGGTTTTAGAAGGCTCTTAGAACACTCTTTAAACATCTTTTTATAATATGGCCACAAGCCCCTGGAGGGTCAAATAAATTATTCTTAAGATCCTTTCATAAGATAATGGAGGCTAATTTGAAGAAGTAAATAGTAATTGCAATATTAAGCAGTTCAAACTACCTTTAAAAACTATTTCTGGAACTCCCCATGCTGACAGATTTATTTGATGTTAAGTCCTTTTCCCTCATCTTTAAAAAAAAGCATTTTACATAATCCGGCATTACCTATTTTACATATGTGGCATTTTGCTTAGCATTAAAGTAGTTTATTTGGAGAAGATCTTTTACAGACTATTCTAGGGAACAGCCTGCTACCCTCTTCAAGTAGCAGCAAAAGATTCAGGGATGCTTGTTTAAATGTGGCTTCTCTTAACAGCTTGTTGAGATAGGGAGCAGAACAAGAGTGTAAACATTATTAAAATAGACTATAGTGCCAAATGCAAAAAAACAAATGCCAACAATTTTCCAAAAGTAGCATGGAATTGACAAAGAATGCATACTCCAGTATTTACACTCTTGCTTTACTACGACTTACCAAGGTTCATGCACCAGACACATGTTCTAATCAGTAAGCTCCGGCTGTACACCTTCTTTTCCCAACAGCTCTGCAGAGAAAACAACAGGTGTTTCCAGTCAAATAAACCAGTGGAACACAGTCAGTAAAGACCCAGATGGGCCCAGTAACCCACAGATTTGCTTTCAGATTTTCTTTTAATAGTCTCCTTTGCTTTTCAGGTCTTTGGGACACATGCACGCGCACACGCACACACGCACACAGAGTTGTTTGTAAAAACCCATTTCCCATTGTTTAACAGAATTCAACATGTTCCCAGCCTGACAACAAAGGCTTAAGGTAAAAAAGAATGTAACAGAAACATTTTGTGGCTCCCATAAAAAGGGTATAAACAAGGATTTCTGATAATGCCAAGTACTTTAAATGGAACCACCCTGCCCTTTGTAAAACACTAGCTGCTCTATGCTGGTACATGAATGGAGTTCAAATGCAGAGCTGAGACAATAGCTTAGTCCTTGGGATCTTCTTTTGAATACGGTGTACAAGAGCAGAGTGAGGAGGGTAGAAGCTATTTCTGCTAGGCATGAATTTTAATCTGTACCCTCTGGCCTCTTGGAGGTCTGAAGGTTTTGTATGGACGAGGCAGGAATTTACCCGTGCCCTGAAAAAAAAGATGATGTTATAGGCTGTTTTCCTTGGCAACAAGATATGTATGTGGTCCCTCCAAGGAGACTAACCCTGCCTGACAGCTGGTGAGTCTCGTGTTACTTGAATTGGTTTTCTCGCAGTTAATTCAGTTCCAGGCATTAATTGACAGTGGCTGGACGTGACAGAGCTATTTTAGTTTTTGCTTTTTTACTATAGAATCTGGAAGATAAAAGGAAATTCCTGAGGTTGCAGGTTACAAGTTTGGATAGCTCATTATGAAATCTCCATTGAGATATAGGAAATCTTGTTCTCTGCAATTTTTTATATCACTACCTCATTTTTAATACTAAAGTCTTGGCTGTTCTAATTTGCCACATGCTTATCCATCATATCCCTCTGTCAATTGTGGAAATATTGTTATCTAGTGAAAATACCTTAAACAGATTTTAAGCTCCTAGAAGTTAAGTTAGATCTACCATATTTCTGGACACATAGCTGACATGTTGAATGAATAAATAAATAAAGATAATGCAAATAATACCAACGACAAATATTTTTGAAAACTTATTATGTGCCAGATACTACTACATATCTTATTTGCATCATTTTATCTAAACCTCAAAACAATCCTATAGGTTAAATATTGTTTCACAAAAAAATAACAGAATAAGTAATTTGTTCAAGATCTTATATCAGTAAGTAGACAGAAAACTAATCATGCCCTACTACATAATCATTTGGAATGCCTTATAAAGGACTTATAACTAATAAAACTTATGTGAATGTGTAGATGGAATATAGTATGTTAACGTGTGTAGATGGAAGATATTTTAGCATTTTATTTTATAGCACAAGGTTCAATAGATGAGAAAAATACAGAATAATAGTTATACAATTCTCAAACATATATATGTAACTTTACATGTGCCCATATTCATGCATGCAGATTATAAGCACAACTTCCCTCTTATTGGTGAAACTGAAATTGATTGTTTTTATTTGTTCTGTTTGTCTCTATTTTATTTCTCAAATTTATACTTCAAAAAATTTTAATTTCATATTAACTAATTTTAAAAACATTTAGAAAATTAGAGCTCTGAAATCAGTAATTAATAGAGTATAATATGGGCAGGACTTGATGAAGGAAGACAACTGAGCTATTGTGAAGAATTTGTCAGATTTAGGCAAATGGAGAAGATGGATAAAGGTGTTTAGAAAGAGGAGAAAATCTTTCAGCAAAGCCAGAGGCAAGAAAATAACAGAGCATGTTCCAAGGATAGCACAGGCCAATTTTCCCTGCCAGATACATGTCAGTATATAAAAAAGAATGAGCCATATGAGGAGAGGTACCCCCACATCGCAATCTTCAGAATGATTATATTCAGCCTTTTCCATATCATTCCCATAAAGAAGTATGGACATACATGAAGCTACACTAAAAACTACTTCTGAATTCATTTTCAAAATAGCATGTCAGTCACTTCAGTCAAGATCTACCATTACCTTCTGCCTTTTTTTTTCAATTCTTACATGGCACAAAGGTCCTAATAATTTAGATATATAAGCCAAGCTGCATGAGGGCGTCAAAGACTTCAGTAACAATACTGTCCCTAGCAAAACTGGCCTCACAGTAGTTCCAACTTTCTAGTGTCATGATGAGAAATACAAAGATTATTGCATGTCAAAGACTAGCACAATGCCAGGCACGTTCCATAAATGACGGTTATTAATTATATTTCTGTACTTAACTAATGGGAATAATCCTTGACAAAAGCGCTTGGTGGGGTGTTGAAAGCCCTCTTGCAGGAGAATATTTTCCCTGCCACATTCATATAATCTACATACAACCTACAATTTCTCCCATTAGTCATCCTCTTGACATAACAAACAAAGGTTCCTGCTTTGATGCAATAGGCTTATGTAAGAAACAGAAAAGAAGAAAGGAATTAAACATTCACCAACAAACTGACATTTCCCCAAGCACTGTGCTAAGGACTTTATACACAAATCTGTATATAGGCCTGCCCCCTTCTTTCTCTCTTTGTCTCACTCTCTCACTCTCTCTCTCTCTCTTTCTCTCTCTCTCTCTCTCTCTCTCTCTCTCTCTCACACACACACACACACACGATTTCTGTTTTTATTATTAAAAAAAAAAAGAAAATAGGGGCTCAAAAGAATACCTTATTTGCTCATAATTGTTTGGTTGAACATGGGAAAAATGGAATTCCAACCTACTTTCCTATGATTCTGAAATCTCTGGTCTTTTCATGACAAGTCCTGCTTCATTAGAAAAAAGTCAGAATTATATGGTGTAGTAGCAACAGCACAAGAAAGCATGAGTTCCGATCCCACTAACCATCTCTTTACCCTTGGCCAGATCATTTAATCCTCTGTAGGTATGCATATTGACTGTTAAAGGAAGGGATTAAATTCTGTCAGTGTTTCAGGACCTTTTCTCTTCTAAAATCTATCCAGTCTAATTATTTAATGCCACTGACAATGGACGATTTTAATAAGAGCTAAGGCTTATACAGTCCTTAAGTATGTATCAGGAGCTGTTCTAAGCACTTTACATATATTAGCTCACTGAATTCTCCCAATAACCTATGACAGTGTTATTATTATTAGATACTATTATTACTGACATTTTACATAGGAAGAAATTGAGGCACACAGATGTTAAACAACATGTCCAAGGTCGTATAAAAGACAAAAGAAGGTCCTTAACCCAAGAACTCTAGATCTGTTCTGTGACTTTAATAGTTATTCAGTCATCAGATCTTCAGGTCAGGATCTTCTGAGAAAAGGAAAAAAAAAGAACATGTTTTGATTTATAACAGTAAAGATCTGCTTGAAGGTAAGCAACTTTGTGAACTCAGAAAAGAATCGTGAGGTTACTAAGCAGATGAAATAGAAGGGGTCACAGAGAAGGGAAAAGGACTGAAATGAGAGCAGTTATCATGGACTTCCTAAATTTGTACAGTCAGAATTAGTTCTATGGTTTTAGCTAGCTTGGAATCCAGTCCCTATCTTTAGGTCACATCACTCAGATTTTTCATGAAAAACTATCTTTCAAATTCTCAAAGGCAGTGGTTCTCCAAAAAACTTGTTATAACTGCAACCTTGACCTGCTGAATGAGACACACTCTGCAGAGTACGAGCCAGCATCTGCGTACTAACAGGCCCTCCAAAGGAGTCTAATGTGTGCAAAAATCTGAGAACCACTGGTTTAAGGCCTGTGGTTTGGATACACTTAATATAGATATGACTTTTGAAGTGGACTTTTTAATCAGGTATGGACAATCAAAACATTGCCAACCTGTGAGTAAAGTGTTTGATTTACCCAAATAAAATCCATGAGACACAATTCTGAGATTTTTATTGGAAATGTTGAGAGAACGACATGTGAGATCGAGATTGGAACTGTTTGTTACTAATAGAGGAGAGCCTGCCTGAAAATGGCGTCAACACAGAGAAATGTAGAGGACACTGAGTTGGGTCTTCTGCTAATATCTCTCTGCGTCTCTGAAATATGGGCAACACAAAACATCTATCATGTGTTATTTATTCATGTTGTTTCTGTGCTTGCAATGCTTTTCCCACTTATTTACTTTCCTCAGGAAGAATTAACCATGTCCTGTTCTCATTCACACATCAATCTTTTCTTACACTGTAGATAGCCCTAATTACCCTCCATTATAGTTTGTTATTTTTGTGTTTCCTCCCCACACCTTTCAGAAGAGGATTTCCCTGAGGGTGGGGGAGTGAAATTGCTGCTTATTTTTACATTTGTATCCCCAGCACTCAGCATCATAATAGATGCTTAAAATATATTTGTTAAATAAATAACTTTCGTACATTCCTCATGGGATTATTGCAAGGATCAAATGAGGATAAGACTTAGAATAGGCTGAGTAAAATATAAAACCCTGTACAAACATGAGTCATATTTATAATTATTGTTCTTTTCTTTTGTGGCCTCATCTTTTCCACAAATGTATCATCACAAGGAATGACTGGGGAATAAGACTGGTAAACCCTCCAAATCTGTGATAAATTGATTAGAAAAATGGCTGCAATTCTTTTCTACTCCCTCTGTGAAATCAGCACATAAACACATAGAAAACTGACCACTGTCATAGGAATATAAGAAGAGAGATTGAGGTTCCTTGAGTACTTATTATCTAGAGATTTGACTCTGTCTGAGTGATTAAGTATAATAAGCATAGCACAAGGGAGTAAATAGAATGGGACTTTCAGGAAAAGGCAATAGCATGTGCAAAGGTACTGTGGCAGTAGCCACCTGGTGTGAGGGGGACTGGAGAAGTAGAAAAAGACAGTACTGGGCACGAGGCTATTTTAGGAAGTCGTGTTTGTTCGTTTGTTTGTTCATTTGTTTGTTTTAACTAAGAGTAATGAGGAACCATGAAAGGATGTTCAGTAGAGGGATGACATTATTAGATTGGTATTTTGCAATATTACCCCAGCAATATTGTGGCCTTTACATAGATATCCCACCCTTATATTTTGTTGTTTTTATTACATCTGAATTGTGGGTTAAAAATGTAATAGTTAATCCTTGAACAACAGAGGTTTGAACTGTGTGAGTCCACTCATATGTGGATTCTTTACAATAAATATAGTACAGTAGTGTAAATGTGTCAATGCATTTTCTCTTCCTTGTGATTTACTTAATATTGTCTTTTGCTCTAGCTTACTTTATTGAAAGAATATAGCACATAATACATACAACAAATAAAATATGTGGTAATCGACTGTTTATGTTATCAGTAAGCCTTCTGGTCAACAGTAGGCCATAGTAATTAAGTTTTGGTGGAGTCAAATTTATATAGGTATTTTTGATTGCATGGGAGGTGGTCTCTTTAGCCCCATTTTGCTCAAGTTTCAACTGTAATTGTTTTTAAACTTTTACAATTTATACTTATATTTCCTAACTTTCATTTGAGCTATGAAATTTGCTAAATACGAATACCTTTTTCATCTGGGACTCTTGTTACCTATGCATTGTGAAAAATAAAGTCTGAATTTAATAGATTCTAGAAATCATCATTTAAGGAAGTGCTTCATTCAAAATTAAAATATACTCGTAAAAAATTAATATACACATATCTGATTTTTGCATACATTATTAGGATGTATTTACTAATTTCAAATGTTTATATTTAAAATGAATTTGGAATGCTTAAGTAAATTAACACGAATCACTTGTAATTTTTTTAAATTATAAACCTGCCAAATTTTACACATAAAACACTACAGAAGCATTTGTTCTTATTCAATCTTGAAATTACAAATTATAAATAACATGAGCACTCCCAGCCACTAATATTACTTGGCAACTAATTAAGCTACTATTGCAATAAAAATAAATACAGAAGTCTCTAAGGAAATTGAGGAGATTGTATATAGAAGCTCATAGCACAATCAATAACATTTATTGACTATATAAGCCCTCATTTTAGTCTACATAATAGTTTCTTACATTAATGTTTTAGAGATTCTACATATTAAGCTAACTTTATGTTCTTTTAAAAAACTGGTTTTGCTTAATTTGGATGTTCTGGCAATATTCTTTGCAGATGTTTGACACTATCCCGCCTCAGTCACAGATTTGACACTCCCATATAATCTTCATGTTTCTCCACAGTACTTTAGAAATCCACGATTGCTATTGTCAGCTACAATTACCACCCGCTGCAGAGGTTTGCTTAAGCTGATTAACTAGAGAAGGTATATATGTTCCAGCAGCTTTGAAAATAAGCAAACTCTATATGCAGTTCACCATATGATGTTTACTTTGTATTCCAGTATAAAGGAAGGAAGCAAAGGCAAAAGATACAGACAACCATGTAACAAAGAGCTTTAAAGACAGGAACTCACTGTTGGCACCTAGTGCCAGCAACTGCCCCTATTCCAACTATCCAGCATGCTGTATGTGAGGGGTTTCCAAATTCAACTCTATTGATGTTAGCAGCATTCCTGCTCTACCCACTACCCCCAGTTGTGGCAAGCAATAATGTCTCCAGACATTGCCGAATGTCCTATGGAAAGCAAAATCATCCCAAGTTGAGAACCATTGCTGTAGGCCCCACTAATTTGGAGCCATGATACCTGCTTGCTTTTTACTTTCTTTCCGAAGTTGATATCTCCTGGAAATTATCTACTTGTGCTATTGTTCACTAGGCCCTCCTTTGCCTACCCACAAATTGACTTATTTAATAATAAATCTAGAAATAACCCTTAGCAAATGAATCATAGCTATTATTATGAATTATTTGTAATGTGCCAGGTCTTGTTTCTAAGCAAATTGTATACATATATCTCATATAATCTTTATAAAGACCTTATAAGTTAGATAACATTATCTTCATTTAAGCTGAATGAATTGGCATTTAGAAAGGTTAACCAATGTTCTTAGGAAAAAATGTCTAAAATCCTGACATTCCTCTCAAGCCCCTTCAGGATCTAGCCACAGTTGACCTCTCCAGGCAACCCACTGCCCTCCCCCCCCGCCACACACACACACACACACACACAATACCACCAACATGATGTAGGCCAACCAGGCTTCATTTCAATTCCTCAAATGAACAAGTCAGTCTGTGGGAACCCACACTTACTGTGCCTGTTCATGGTGCTCTGCTCTTCGTTCCCTGAAATCCATTTCCAAATGTGCCAATTCATTTTTTGGCTTCCGCTTGGACATCACCTGCATTTAGACATGCTTCATCTAACCGTGCACGTTTAGGTTTTCCATTTGGAGATTCACTGTAGTTAATATTTGTTATGTGTCCTTGTTTGTTTTTTCATACCTTGCCTAGTCCATTGCTATCTCCCCAGTGCCCAGAATGCTGTTGACCTCAACGTTACCACCATATAATTGTTATTCACTGACTGATAGAATGAGGGAATAGTGAATTAATATTCTCCAAACCACTCAGAAGCAGTGGAGTAGAGATTTTAACTTGGGTCTGATTTTGAAGCCAATTCCTAGTCTTTTAGGCCTATGAGACCATACCTGTGTGAAAAGTTTCTCTGTGCAGCTGGCTTCATTTTGGCCCTTTCCAGCTACCAACCATGACCTTGCATGAAGACGACTTGAGATATATAAGTATTACAAGATCTGATCTCAGAAATAGTAATGACCAAAATTATTGTTTGTGATTTCATAGAACAGACATCTAAAAAAGGAAGGAAATAATAGTCCGCTTGACACTGAAAAATCAACATTGGATGACTTTAATAAAAATCACAACCAACAATGAGACATTTTAAAAAAATCCTCTACTAGATATTATCAATTCACATGATAATGAGTTTAATACTGTGCTGGAGTTTCAAATGCCAAGTATCACGCTCTGTGACTGTTAGCAAATGGAGTTGCACCATGTGTGACAATTTCATGATGATACAATCTGTGCTTCCCCACATATTTCAATAGATAGCAAGTGGTTTTGGTTAAGACTTATCTAACCAGTCCTCAGATTTCATTGAACTTCATTATGATCGGATGACCTCTTCAAATCCAATAACAAATAGTGGCACAATTCTCTGCAAATGAATGAATGGATATGTTTAGAATATCTAAAATGCCTTGTGAAATATGTTTAATTATGCATAGGTTAACAGCTGTTTGTTTAGTGTGCTGTATATAGGATGAGACATTCAAGTCAGAAATAATATATAACCTATTGGAAAAGGATATTAAAGACAGCTACTGTGTAAACATCCACTTTGGAGCTGTATGTCAAATGTCAACATTCCAAATATATGAGTAACTGCATTTTCTTATCTTTCCTACTGCTTGTGGTTTTGTAATTAGTCCACTGGGCAATGGCAATATTACAAAGAGGCTATTAATCTAAATTCATGATTCAATTCTACATTGAAAAAAAAAAAAAAACCTCTTAGCTAGTAGCTAAAGCTTAAATTCTGAGCCCAACCTAAACACAAATGAATGACTTAACATGAAACAAAGACAAGCTGACCCCCACTCCCATGCACAACAACAACAAAGTCTCTGGAAGGGCAGTTTCCTTAACCCTTAAACTTGGGGAATCCAAAGTAATTAATGGCAGAGTAAAAATGACTATAGTTATTTCAGACTAACAGAAATGACTTGCATCTCTTTAACTGAATTATATATTGTCATATGTAAAGGTTTTTGTACTGATCTCTCAAATTACTCATATCACCTGCCATTGCTTGGATCTCCTTTGGAAGCAAAGTTGATATATCATATTTTTTTTTCTGCTAAAGTATATATTTATATATATATATATATATATATATATATATATGATTAGTGAAGAAAATGTCTGATAAAAATATCTTTTAAAAATTAATTCCCATGGCCAATTCCCTATTGCCTGTGGATGGGAGGAAAACATCCACATCCTCTGTCAACTTATCTTTGGATTTTTAAACTTCTATTTCATTCCAACAGGAAATTACTTAGATATAAAAACATAAATGTGCTAAAATGTTTGCAAGGACAATGTAATGGCTTATAGAGGACTACTAAATGGTTAGTAGAAAAAAGGGAAATAAGAAATACATTTTAATTTTATTGACAACTTACTATAAGACGATCACAGGGACATTCTTTTTAAAAATGATGCATGATGGAGAGCCTGGGTGGCTCAGTCAGTTAAGCGTTACACTTTCGATTTCTGCTCAGGTCATGATCTTGTGGTTTATGAGACTGAGCCCCATGTCAGGCTCTGTGCAGACAATGCAGAATCTGCTTGGGATTCTCATTCTCTCTCTCCATCTGCCCATCCTTCGTTCATGTGCACACGTTCTCTCTCTCTCAAAATAAACATGAAAAAAGAAAACACGGCACTGGAGAAAACATCCAGATTCTTCATTAAAAAACAAATGGCGTATGGGGCACCTGTGTGACTCGGTTAAGTGTCCAGCTTCGGTTCAGGTCACGATCTCACAATTCGTGGGTTCAAGCCCCATGTCGGGCTCTGTGCTGACAGCTCAGAGCCTGGAGACTGTTTCAGATTCTGTGTCTCCTTCTCTTTCTCTGCTCCTCCCTTGCTTGTATTCTATCTCTCTCTCCCTCTTAAAAATAAATAAACATTTAAAAAAATTAAAAAAAAAACAAATGGTGTACCATATAATCATTACTAAAGTTCCATATGATAAATTATGTTAGTTTTGCTTTCCTTATAATTCAGCAGTTATGCATCATACCCATAATTATCAACTAGATATTGTAAAGATCAAAAATTTAATTCCATGTCTATTTTATTTTGAAATCTATGCTCTTGTTATGTATTTTGGATCACATAAGCAATATTTGTTAAATATCTCCTATTCACACCAGGTGCTATGCTTATTCTCATAGCTCTGCAAAAACTCATAGCTTAAACGAGAATATAAATTAATAAGTACATAATTGCAATAGATTAAAAAAAGAAAAGACTACACAACGATACAGATGAACTCAGGGAAATGGATTCTTTTATCGGGATGTTCAATATATTACCTTAAATTAGAATGTGTTGCTATTTTCAAATATACAGAAGCATATAAGAAAATTAAGGTGGCCCATTATTACATCAACCAAATACCAATGACATTATAAATTACTAGATCAAGAGGTACTGAATATAATGTGAAAGCCCCTCTTATCCCAAACACCTGTCCTTAGAGCTATTTTGCTAAATGTTTCCTTTATATGTGCACATACACATACTTGTGTATGACTTACTGGATCACTGTGTGGACATTATTGCATCTTGCATTTTTTAGAATGATATAACTTGTGATGATTTCTGTGTCAATTGATCTAATTAATCTCTAGTCAACACTTCAGTTGTTTTCAGTATTTGTTATTAAAAATGATGCATTAAACATCCTATGCATGTGTGTTTAAATATGAAATTTTTGTGTATATTGGTGAATTCCTAACAATAAGATTGCTAAACCACATATTGACTTGTAACTGACAAATTTGTATATTGTTAAGTAGAATCCCTATTCTCTAAATAAATAAGAAAATAATATTTGAAAATTAGGACTAATTTAAGGGTTTTAGTCCCAAGTAAGCTTAGACATCAATCCAGAATTATTATATTCCCTGATAAACGATCAAGGCAGTTGATCCAAAGTATAGAAAAAAAAGATTACAGACTTTAAATTTTATGCTATTTAAAACAGTTCTCAAAAAGGGAATGAGAATATATATAAACTCTGTGGTTTGTTTTGGTTTCCTTTTAAATTGAGTTATAATACAGAAGTCCATCAGAACCATCTGGTTTCCTTTATAGTTCCATGTTAAGAAAGATTTTTACGTGGTCATGTGTCTCATATTACTTTTCAAAGTAAAAAATATATATATTCATCTACAGTTTCTGTTGGACCATGCATCACTTTCTGGTTGAACAACATTTTTCAAAAAAAGCAAATAATACAAAATGGGTAGCTAACAATAATTGAATATTTGCCAGGTACCAGGCACTGTTATATATAATTAAATGCTTTAATTCATTTAGCCCTCAAACAATCCATGAAGAGATTTTATGAACTGGAAATCTGAATCCAGGATAAACCCAAGTAGTCCCTCATTACAGTTGATGTTCTTACCCATGACCCTCTAGTTTTCTTAAGGATAAAATGTGTTCATATCATGAAACTCTGCTAAAAATTTATAATATTAGGATTCTTTATCCTGGCTTGATGAGAAGTTGATGCAAATACATATTCAACTACAATTTAACTCTCTTTCTCATGACAACTTCCAGCAATGACTGATCAAAGGCCAATGAACACTAAAAGAATAATTATAAATTTACCTAATAGATTCTCTCTATATCTCAATTGTCCCCTCCTTTTTAGATTAATCTACTCATTCTGATGGACTTTCTTATCCATTGGAAGCCAAGTTAGTAATAGATTTTTGTCCATTAAAACAATGAAGAAAGCAAGATGCATCCTGACACACCTGAAGTTTACTAGAGAAAAAGATTTCAATATTTTTTGTCAATATTGACAGAAAATTCCAAACATCCGAAAACTGTAATTTTTAATCATTAAAATGACACATTGATTATTTGTATTATTTAAGCATTTAGTGATCCACAGAGAATTAATCAGCAGATTATTATTAACATAGAGTATTTCATAATAACTTTAGACTCTATGTTTAGTTAGCTTAGCTGGTTTCCGATAGTACCAATAAGACTGAGGTAGATCTCTACTTAGACAACAAGTTTTCCATAACTCTTACACAAAAGGCAAATACCTTGCCCTACCTGATTCTCAAGGGGTAATGGACACAGAAAGCATAACATGATTACTACAGAAAGCATCTTCAGGAAAAGTGATGTTAACACAGCTTTTAAGTATGGTGGGTTAATAACACTGCTTTCATCTGTGGATGATTATCAACATCCACAAATTTGTAACATTTTTGTTACATTTGTAACAAATTTGTGTAACATTTGTAACAAATTTGTATAAATACAAATTTATAACTGACAAATTTGTATATTGTTAAGTAGAATCCCTATTCTCTAAATAAATAAGAAAATAATATTTGAAAATTAGGACTAATTTAAGGGTCTTAGTCCCAAATAAGCTTAGACATCAATCCAGAATTATTATTCCGGGCATATAATTTTACTGGGCATTTAATATGCCAGGTATTGTCTTAAACACTTACACATATTATTTAATTTATTCTTCAAAGTAACTCTCTGAAGTAGGTATTTTATCATAAATATTTACAGATAGGGAAACTGAGGCAAAGTGATGTTAAATTGCTTGCCCAAATTGAAATACCTTGTGGCAAAGCCAGGATTCAAATCTGGACAAAAGTTACTAACTCTGGCTCTTAGAAAGACTCAAGTATGTGAAATGAGAATGAGAGATGCAATTGTCATTAAGTATATATATGCTCCCTGGGAAATAAGCAAATAGCATATTCAGATATTTATGTCCCTTATGTTTAACTACTTTGAAATTTTTTAATTCCACAAATGCTAGCCTAAAATGGGATTTCAAAAAATACAGATAATTTCAAAAATTGTTTTTTATTTTGATATCTTTTTTGTTTCTTACATACTTAATTTTCCTGCTCTTAGATCTTTATCATTGATTATTTTTATTTAAAATTTTTTTTAATGTTGATTTATTTTTGAAGGAGAGAGAGACACATACACACAGAATACGAGCATGGGAAGGAAAAGAGAGAGGAAGACACAGAATCCAAAGCAGTCTACAGACTCTATGCTGTCAGCACCGAGACCGATGGGGGGCTCGAACTCACAAATGGTGACATCATGACCTGAGCCCAAGTCAGATGCTTAACGGACTGAGCCACCCAGGCACTCTTATTTTTATTGTTTTCTAATTGACATGAATGTCATATAATATAAAATTAACCATTTTAAAGTGAACAATTCAGTAGCATTTACTACATTCACAATGCTGTTCAACTATAAACTATCTAGTTCCAAAATCTAGCAAGTTCTAAAACATTTTCATCATCCCGAAAGGACACCTCTTACTCATTAATCAGCTGTTCCTCATTCCACCTTCCCACAGTCCATGGCAATCGCCGATTTGCATTTTGTCTCTATGGATTTACCTATTCTGAATATTTCATATAGAATGAGTCATACAACATGTAATCTTTTGTGTCTGGTTTCTTTTACTTACTCACTTATGTTTTAGAAGTTAATTCATGTTGTAGCATGACAAGTTCTTCATCAGTTTTATGGCTGAAAAATCACCCATCATATCTGTATATCGCCATGTTTTTATTCATTCACGTATTCATGAACATTTGGGGTATTTCTATCTGTTGGCTATTGTGAATAGTGCTTCGATGAACATGCATGTACATAAATTTGTGTGAGTACCAATTTTCAATTTTTTTAGGTATATAACTAGGAGTAGAATTATTGTTTTTTATATTGTTTTCTTTTTTTTAAACAGTCAAGCCATTCACCCTTAACTTTACTCAATCAGTCAAGCATTACTAGCTACAACTCAATCTATTTCCCCCACTTGGTATGACAACTTCTAGGGACAATCGTCTATATTTCTTGCTTCCATTTACTCTCTCTTCACTTTTTCCTTAATTCATTCCATTTTAGCTTCTGCCTTTCTTTATTCTGCACCAAAACATACTTCACTGGAGTCACTGAAAATTTCCAGGTTTCTATTAAAGTCTCTTGCTGCCTCAACAGCATTCAGCACCGTTAATCAATTCCTTCTTCTGGAAACACTATATTCCTTTGGATTCTCTAGTCCCTTGGACATTACATTTCCTGGTAATCTGTCTGGATCTTCCTTATCATTTGCAAGACTAACCTCTATTGAGACTTTAGGCACTGGCATGTCTTAGGGCAACTCGGAGTACATACTTCTTTTTTGTCCGTATAGTCTCCCTAAGTGATCACAAAATCTCCCATAATTTTAAGTAGACTCTGAGGAGACTCCCCGTTGCATTTCCAATTGCACATTCTCCCCCTTGTTCTTTTTACACTAGTCTCACTGCTTCTAGTCTCAGTCAGCTGCTTATGCCTGTTGTAGCCCCTCCTGGCAGGGGTACTTTGCACATGTTCTTTCTTTGGTCTAGACTTCTGACTTTCACCTCAACTTACTCATTCTGATCTCTGCTCAGCTGATACAGTGGATTTTCTAGTTTTCAGATTATGAGGCAAATTGCAGCCGGGAATTCTGCCCACTTGGATTGAGTATAATCCCAGGAGTTCTTCATTGTTTTAGGCTGGAAGAATCCCAGAGCAGAGAGAATGATATTTTGTTAATTGTGAGAAAGGTCGTATACCTTTATGATCTGGATTTCACAAAGAAATGTTATTTTATTTTTGTGCCCTCGAAATGTGAAACAAAGTAAACTAGTTATATGATGGGAACATTAAAAATTTAGGTAGAAACATTTATAAGCTTGGATTAATATTTAAACTGCTTGCAAAATGTTTTTATATCACATACTGGAAGCATATGCAGAAGTACCCCCAGGACATCTGTTTGAAGGTGATAGGACCATATTTATAGAAAAATGCAATACAGTGATTTGCAGGCCAGGATCCACCTTCCCAGTGATACTGTACTGAGATATTCTCAAGTTATTCTCTATGGATTTCGCTCAATGTATATGTGTGGGCAGGTGCATTTTTTCATGTGC
The DNA here is from genome assembly GCF_022079265.1 of Lynx rufus. Lineage (NCBI taxonomy): Eukaryota > Metazoa > Chordata > Mammalia > Carnivora > Felidae > Lynx > Lynx rufus. The sequence goes on from NW_025814823.1 coordinate 182,847,392, forward strand.
AAGTACCCACATTCATGTCAGGTTGTATATATACACATACATTTTATGGAGTCACTGAAGAAGCCAAAAAAGGATTACCACTGGAACCAAATGGAGTTTCTCAAGCATTTTAAAGAGTGGCATTTGACTGATACCTGTTACTCCTTAATGAAATCACCAGCAAAACTGTATGTGACAATGCCTTGCTTGGAATGAATTTTACTGATTACGATCAAGACTTATATCAATAATTCTCGTAATGGTCAGAATGGAAATTAATTGTGCTAATGATAGAAGACTAAACTTAACAGTCCCCTTAAACATTTTTTATGAATAGACTAGGATAAAATATCTTTTTAAAAAAACGTGCTTGGCTTGTTAAAAAAAAAAAGGGGGCTCTGATTTTTTTCTTATTTTGTAATTAGAAAATTATTTTTTAAGTGATTCACTCTTTATAGGAATCCAACCATTGAGCAACAAATACATGTAGAGCTTCTAAACACCTATACTAATATATTTTCCAAATCAATTTTCTGTTAATTTTACAAATATTACACTAATAAAGGTGACAAGAAGACATTAAACACTCCTCCCAGTGTCTTCTGAAACACTACTTGCAAAATAAGCCCCACTCCTTAGCATCGTATATAAGGCTCTCCAGCACTTCTGAAGGGCTATTTGCTCTGACTCTGCATATACCCCTTTATCCTTGATCCCAGGTAGTCCACCTTGTTATATTTACCTGGGAGCTTTTGCTCACATCGACTTAACAGTCATTCTAATAATTCATTTTTTAAATGGGAATATACTACTCAGTATTACTTCTGAGAAGGCTTCCTTTCCTTTTGTCTCCTTTTATTCGTTCCAGAGATTCATCAACACAAGGTGCAATGCAACATGAAAAATGTTGATATGAGTTTTCTGTGATAGGCAGCCTGTAAGGTGGCCCACAGATCCCCCACTTCCTGGTATTCACCCCCTAGCCTGAGGGCTGAAACACTTAGTATCTCACTTCTGATAAGTGGGAGCCAGAAAAAAGTACTGGGCTGCCACTTTCAAGGATAAGCAATGAGAGACTCTGGCTTCCAGTTACACACCTTTCTTTTTGCCCAGTCTATAGGCAATGGGCTGCCATGCTGTGTTCTCAACAGGTGGAGACACCAATGGAAGTAATGGAGGAAAGTCTCCAGCCAACAGCCCATTAGGAGACTTGCCAGTAGCTACATGAGTGGTTTGGAATGAGATCTACCCCCAGTTTAGCCTTTAAATGACTGCAACTTCAACAGACACATCCACTGTAATCCTATAAAGACCCAGAACCAGAGGTTTCCAGCTAAGCTGTACCAAAGTTCCTGATCTTTAGAAACTATGAGAGAATACATATCTGTTGTGTAAGCTTCAAGGGCTCGGGGTAATTTGTTAAGCAGAAATAGGTAACTAATATAGTTGCTAACAGAAATACATAACTAATGTTGTTGATTCTTTTTGGAAAAAATACATTTTACCCTAAGATCATGCCTTTCCTACATTTTTAGTGTTAAAAATTGCCTATATTTTATGATTTGATTGTGATAGTTTTTTTTTTCCCCTAAGCATATAGCTAGCAAAATAAGTCTATCTGAGCGCATAGAATTTCTACTTAAGTTTTCTGATTAATGAAATACAAAAGTTTGGGAACTTGGGCTCCAAACAATTTTCTTATCATTTACATTCTTCTATTATCACTATTTTGTGTAAAATAGCATAAATATTTGTTTGCATCTAAATAAATATAAATACATTTAAATTTACCTAAATAAACTATGAATATCAAAAGTGTGAGGACTATGTTATTTAAGTTTACCAGCACCGAGTGGGGCGTCTGGCACAGAGTGCAGATTACACAACTGTTTATTGAATGAGTGAATAAATGCAACTACAAATGAATAAAAACACTGCTTACCCATGTCAGCAGTTCTCCCACAATATTTGGGCATCATAATGTATATCACTATAGTGTGAAAATTCCAGATATAATAGTAAACATTTTAGACAGCCTCTGGATACCTTCTGATATATTGTTTCCTCTAACTAGAAAGTTCAGTTAATCAGAATGCCCATTCTGTTTTCCAAATCAGTTATTTTCATGCCTATACTCTATATGTGACACAGGTGAATGCTGATTCAAATTTTAAGTTTTCTATTTCTATCATCAAAAAGGAATAGTACATGTAAATTACTTATTTATATACTAGATCACTTGTGATCACAGTCATGGGACTAATTAGAAATAACCATCGAAATACAAAATTCTTAGATTTATGCATCCCAAGGCAATGATTCAGGAAACATAGACACACACTCACATATACAATCCACTTTCTGTGATCAGATATAGAAGAAATAAATTTAAGAGTAACTGAATGGGGCGCCTGGGTGGCTCCATCGGTTAAGCATCCAGCTTGGGCTCAGGTCATGATCTTGCAGTTCACAAGTTCGAGCCCCACATCAGGCTCTGTGCTGACAGCTCAGAGCCTGGAGCCTGCTTCAGATTCTATGTCTCCCTCTCTCTCTCTGACCCTCCCCTGCTTGTGCTCTGTCTCTCTCTCTCTCTCAAAAATAAAAATAAATAAACACATTGAAACAAAAATTAAAAAAAAAGAGTGAGAATTGTCATATTAAGATAATATCCTTAAAAAAAGAATAGAAAAGGAAAGACTGGTTACTTGGTGCATGAAAAATACATGGACATTCTTCTGTCAGAAGATGTCCAATTGCTTAGCAAAAATGTGAGCCCACAAGTCACTGGCATTCCCAAAGAATTAAATTAACTGCATTCAAATATTCCCTCAGAGAGAACAGTGACTGAACAGCTGATTGTCAGTGATGACCCTGTACAGTATGGCACCATAAGAAAATAGGACTATCACCTCTAGCATGTCTAAATCACATTGTATCCTGGTCACTGGGCTATGTAACACCACAAGCTTTAAAGGAACATACTGCTGCATAACTAAAAGTGACAACGAGATGATTTCAATAAGAAATGTATGTGAAGTTTCTTTTCAGAAGCATAGAACTGCTACCGTATAAAATGTAGAAATGTGATGACATTGTAAAGTGAACGCTATGTTATTTCCTGCCTTACTATGGTCAATGTTTGGTGATTAAGCTCCTGTATGATAACAATAAATGAACAAAAAAAGTGGTCAAGCCCACTGTGGAAATCAGATTCTGACCTGACTCCTGGTCATGAGCTTGTGGAATCCCCTCATCTTGAGGGTGAGCCAGGCAATAGGACTTGCAAACAATATCCAAATGTGATGGGACGTCACTTCCAAGCTTAGCTTATAAAGGATTGCGACTTCTATTCTGTTCATACTCTTTTTTTCTTTCTCTCCCTCTCTTGCTTGCCTAGTCTGATGAAGCCAGGTGCCATAGGAAGAGGCCTACAAGTCACAGAACTGAAGATAGCTTCCAGCCAATAGCCAGTGAGAAACTTGTCCCTCAGTCCAATATGCCTTGAGGAATTGAATCATGCTGACAACCACATAAGTGAGTTTGGAAGTAGATCCTTGCCCACTTTAGCCTTGAGGTGAGGCCACAGACACTGATGGCATGTTTTGTGGGGTTTTATTTAAATTTATTTATTTATCTTCCAGAGAGAAAGAGAGAGAGCGAGAGCGAGAGCAAGAGAGAGAGAGAGAGATGGAGAAAGAGAGCAAGAGGCAGAGAAGCAAAGAGAGAATCCCAGACAGGCTCCATGCTGTCAGCATGGAGTTCAATGTGGGGCTCTATCTCATGAATCATGAGATCAGGACCTGAGCTTAAATCAATTGTTGGATGCTTAACTGACTGAGCCATCCAGGTGCCGAAAAACACATTGATTGCCTTCCTCAAAAGACTCTGAAACAGACGACCCAACTAAGCTGCATCTGTATTCCACACCTGCAGAAACTGAGAAGATGTGTTGTTGTTCAAGTCACTGAGTTTTAGGGTAATTTGTTATCTAGCAATAGATAACTAATGTACTTCTCAGTGACATACAAGGCTAGGTAGTACTAAGGAGATTGTTGCTATAGTTCCATTAGGAAGGAAAAAAAAAAAACACTTGTTTTCTGTGATCAAATTTCTCTAACAAATACTAAATATTTCTATTATAATAAGAGCAGTCATGGATAAAAAAATAATATGGAATTTTACTTTAACATTTACTTTGGCAATTGGGAAGAATTTGGACAAAGGAAGCAGGGACTGAGCCACGATCAGGCAAATCATTTCAAGTAATTGTGAATCATAATCACGACTGAACTAATAAACCAGTGCTCAGGGAAAGCATGATCTGGGCTGATACCTGAAGTACAGAGGGTGGTGTGGATGGATACAAAGTGGATACAGTGACTGGCGTATATGGTCAGCTATGAGGACCATGGGAGTGGCCAGGCTGATAATGGGTGTTCCTGGCCTAAATGGGAGAAGCACAGAACTCATTGGGACTTAGACTCAATGAGAGTCCTGTGGGCCATACAGGTGTTACCATTTCTTGATTTTATAGTGCATATTTATTCATTTTCTAAAATTATGGTATATATCAGTTTCAGTTATTCAGTTGCAAGTAACAAAACCCAACAAAGGCCTTGGGAAGGACAGAAACTAGGATAGTCTGGAATATTTAATGCAAGAACTAATGACTATGTGACAATTGTTTTGGTCTTGGCCATTCTATTCAATATTTAAATTTTCTGGGGAAGAAGTCTGATTGGACTAACTTGATTCCCATACTTGTCTCTGAATTTATTGTTGTGGTCAGTGGAGATGGATCCCTATTTGGCCATGTATATAGTTCATGTCCACCTTTGGGGCAATGACTCAACTCCTCTCCACTGCATGGACTGAAATGAAAAAGTGTCATTATCTGAAGGGAAATAAGGATGCTGTTCCAAAAAAAAAGGACATAAGGTTGCTGTGTGAGTTAAAACAGCATGCACCAGTATAGAAGCCACCTTGCAATCAGTGGAGCTGTCTCAGAATCAAACTAATGTAATTCCTTTAACAGGTATCACCTCTAACAGCCTTGATGCATGTACTGACTGGTGCCTTAAAGGCACCATCTGACACTTGAAATACATTTGATGCTAGGGATAGAAGAAATTACCCTTCTAGTGAAGGTGTGCTCCACAGCTGCAACTTCATATCCTCTTTAAGCTGCAGAGAAAAATTCAACTGGCTCTTCAGATCAGTGTGCCCAAAGGCCAGAACTGAAGCAATTCATCCCATCTAGGATTTCCTGATACTTAAGACTAGAGATGTTCAATGATGTTACCAATTCATATAGAAGTTCAAGCAATTGCCCAACTTTTAAGGTGCTATCTCAATTTATAATTACTAAGTCATTTATTGTTCCATTTATGTATGATAGAACAAGGTATAACACAATTAAGTGGCCTATCCAAATTCATACAATATATGGCATAGTTGAAATCACAATCCAGATTTCCAAGACCTTGCCAGATAATACATTTTACTACAGTTGCTACCTTAAATACCTCATCACTACTTGATGGCATGTGATCATATTTACAAATTGACATGAACCTTAAGGGATAAGCTCCAGATAAGTTTATTGAGTCAGAATTCAGAAACTCCATATTAGACTGCAGTGCTGAGTCACATCATGAATTCATTCAGGATAAATGTCAAGTCCTGTACAAAGTAAGAGTGGGAAAGTATAGGTGGGTTGAGATATAACCTAACAGCAAAGGTTTAAAAGACCTGAATTTTAGTAAGATATAATAAACACAAGGGCAAAAAAAAAAAAAAAGTGACCTACTTGCCAACAATATCAGTCTATTCTTGGAATGCATTCAGAGAGTTTTGTGTTGAAGTTCTTTCCTTTTTGGAGTTTACCAAGCTAGGTTCATAAAAGTTAACACACTATTTCTGGATACTTAGTCTCCCCTGAATCCTCCTGTAAACTGATCCAGACAAGAAAGAAAAGTTAAAGACTCTCTTTCACTTTTTCAAGAGCTTAAGATGTTTTAAACAACCCAGCTGTTACTTTTGTAGCCTCAGTGTCCAACATAGGTACCTCCTACAGAAAATATTTTAGTTTGTTTTCTCAAACTCCAGGAAATTTGAAGTTTAAGTTTGCCCCTCTCTGTTGCAGACATTTGGAGGATTGCCTGTCCTGGTCTAGAACCATCTACTGTCTCCTGGAATTGCCTGATTTTGATCTACAGATATTAATCTCCAGACTTGATATTGAATAACATCATTACATGACCTCAGCCCCTTAGCTCCATCTGGGTAGGGGACAGAGAGTGTCTGCCCTGAACTGAGTTGGGGCAAATGGCTTATCTCTTGTAGGATTTGGGAATGTAACAGAAGACAGTTGATTGGCTTAAGATAAACAATGTAAAATCGACAGCCAGGAATGCTGCACAAGCCAGTCTGTATAGACAGAAAAAGGATAAAGCAAACTCTGAAGACATGTAGAAGAAATAAGATGGGTACTAAGAAAGAGAGAGAAACAAAAACAGAAGAAAAAAGCTCTATAGATCTTTGTTCCCCTTCCTTTTTGAAGCTGGGCTACATTCCTAAACTTCAGTTCCATGAGACACTTCTGAATTTTTATAATTTCTATAATATAAAACTCCTGTTTGGTTTAAGCAAAAACATTTATCAACAACTCAAGATCTTGGGGAACTCTGTAGACCCTTCAGGCTCAAAGCACCAGCCAAAGCCCACCACCCGCAAATATCTCCTACTCTTTGATTTTATAGTTTCTTCCCACTTTCATCTAACATGAAAGCACAAATGGCTGCAGTCAATGTTAGTAAGTAAAGACAGTGGCATTGGCAATATCCATAAGTTTAGACAAAATCTAAAATAACTCAAAACAGCAATGCACTAGGAACTACAGAAAATTCTGAGGATTGTGAGTGTAGCAAAGAGAAGACTAGGATAGGTAAATGTACTATCTGCAAAATATATAAAGAAACATTTAACTTAATTTTTATGTAAGATTTTTTTTTCTTTTTTTCTTAAGTTTACTTATTTGTTTTGAGAGACAGAGAAGGCATGGGTGAGGAAGGGGCAGAGAGAGAGGGAGAGAGAAAGAATACCAAGCACGCTCCACACGGTCAGTGCAGAGCCCAGAGTGGGGCTCGAACTCACAAACCGTGAGATCATGACCTGAGCTGAAACCAAGAGTCAGATGCTAAACTGACTAAGCCACCTAGGTGCAGTTTTTTTTTTTTCTTAATTCAGAACCATTAAAATGAAACAGGGTCTTCTGAAAGTAGTGAGTTCCCTTAAATTGGAGGCATTTTAACAAACTTTAGATGCCTACTTAGCAAAGTATTTGTAGAACATCTATTCAAGTATGAAATCAAATGGGCGATTATATTAAGTTACTTCTACATGCTTTGCCAACTCTATGATTCTTTGATTCATCAATTTATTTTGAATGCCCACAGGATATACTGTAAAATGCAATGTTGATCTCTACATGACTAATAATAACATCTTGTTTGAATCACAACATGCAGTACTATGCCAACCTTTGTGATGGACAGGCATTATGAAAATATACAAGGCAGTAATATTTACCGATTGTATGATCTTATCCCCAAAGGAGAAAGCCCTTTACAATGACATTTAAAGGTAGGCTTTTGTTTAAGATCAACTGTGTAAAACAACAGCAATAAGTACAAGGTGGCTCAAACATATGTTCGTCTTGATGACACCTTAACTGAATGGTGTCTTCAGTTGAAACACCAAGTCCGGAATACTGTGATCTCACCCTTCTGGAAAGCTTCATAATCACATTTTGTTATTATTGCCAAAGCCACAAAGAAAGCGCATTACAAGCTTAAAGTTTTTCAAGTGCCTTGTTCTTCTTTTTCAAAATTGTTTACTGTATAATTTAGACGTCCTCAGATGGGTTCTTTTTATATATACATATATAAACAGTTATATATATATATATATATATATATATATATATATATATATATACATATAACAGTTACTTCTGTTAGGGCACATTAAAACAAAAAAGATTAAGCCAGTTACAACAAAGAAACAATTATTAAGTGTTATTCAGCCAGATGTGCTGACAGTATCCAGTACTCTTTCATTCCAGACAATGGTGAGAGTGAAAGCCCATATCCCATATTCACTTTCCTCATCATATCATAAGATTGTCCATGTGTAGTGGGCTCAGTGGTAGTTCCCAAAAACATATGTCCATGTCTTAATCCCTGAAAATTGTGACTACTACCTTACATAGCAAAGTAACAAAAGAACAAATGTTTCCTTGTATGGCAAAAGATACAGTTTAAGGATCTTAAGAGGAGATGATTATCCTGGGTGATCCAGGTGTCTCCTAAATGCCATCACAATCGTCCTTATAAAAGAGAGGCAGGAGATCAGACAGGCATACAGAAGAGAAGAAGATATTATGTAGATAGTGTCCCAATGATATTCTGATTTCTGACTTCTGGTTCATTAAATGTTCACTTATTTTCTATTACTGTCCTTCAGTTGGGATGAAAGCACTCCTAAATCAACATTATGATATTTTTAAGGACATGCTTTGAACAGACAACTCATAAAAAGAAATATAAAAATTTCCTCTAAACATATAGATACTCATCTTCATTCTCTTAAGAGAAATGTAATTAAAACTATGGAGGCAACATCTATAAACCACTCAATTGGCAATTCAAAAGCTTGACAATCCACTCAGCTGGAAAGTCTGTGCAGAAAGAGGGTCTCTCTGACATGCCTAATGGGAATAAAAAATGGTGCAACCCTTATGAAGAGGAATTTGAAAATATTTTACCAAACTCCATGTGCAGTGTTACTTCCAGAAATTTACCCTGAAGATATACCACCAAAAATATGCAAATTCATTTGCTGTATGCAAATTAACAAGGTTATTCACTGAAGTATTATTTGTAATTGCAAAATATCGGAATCCATGTAACTCTCCAAGCATAAAAAAGTAGGTAAAAGTAATGGAGTGCTACACTTCTATAAAGAAAATGAGGAAGGACTCTATTAACAAGACATACTGTTAAGTGAAAATGCAAAGTATGAAAGAACATACATGTGATACTATATATTGTATGAGAACAGAAACTAAGAAAATATACATACACTTGCTCGTCATTTAAAAAAGCAACACAGGACTCATAAACCGGAAAAATAAAAAAAAGAAATTAACTACATGTGGTGAGGTGGAAGAATGGACTGAAAGGGATATGAGAAAAAGTGATATTTCTCTGAGTATACTTTTATGTATACTTTGGAATTTTAAGCATGTTAATATACCACATATCTAAAAATATTAATTAAATCAATATGAAAGGGAAGGGGAAATAACTGCAAGCAATCTGAAATAAATGAGCCTTCATCATATTTCAAGAGAACACCATAACCCCATGGAAAGGATTAAAAATAAAGAACTAATCTAAGTACTGGTGAACAGAGCACTCAGTTGTATATATTCAGTCTTGGGCAGAGTAGGCTGTATGGTGGAGTGGTAGATCAGCCAAAAATCCTAAATTATTTTCAGTTTTGTTTGTTATAATCAAATGAGTGAGGAAGGGGGGGGGGGTGGGAGAAAGAAAAGAAGAAACAACAACTCTACAATGGAGAAAGGGGAAATGGGTAACACCTTGATCAGATGTTAAAATTAACACCACCAATGAGGACAGATGAACATAATGTGGCTGGTTTAAGAGGCATTTTAAGGACAAAATTCCTCCTATGCAGCATTCCAATGAGAAGGCATAAACACAATCTAGTCAACAAAGAAATATAAAACCAAACACACAATAAGAAATGTTCTATTTTTGAAAAGATGGGAGAATATATTTTCAAAAATGTCAATGTCTTTAAAGACAAAGAAAGGCTATGGAAAAGACTGAGATTAAAGAAATGTTAAAGATGCTAAAAAGACAGGACAACTAAAGGCAATACCAGCCTGTAAACTGGATTCTGAACTGGAAGAGAAAAAAATAAATTGTTTAAAAAGGATACTGTTGAATAAACTGACCAAGTTGAATGTGGATGGTAATTTAGACAAAGGTATATATGTAAATTTATTAAGTTGACAAGAGCAATGTGATTATGTTAGAGAATATACCTATTCTTTGGAAATCCTATGCTTAAAGAATTTATGGGTTAAAGGCCATGGGATATGAAATTTACCTTCAAATGGTACTGAAAAAAATTACATCTATACATATATGTAGAAAAAGCATGAGAGAGATTGAGAGGACCTAAATGATAAGACAAATAAAGTAAAATATTAATAGGTAAATTTAGATAAAAATACGTTATTTGTACCATGAGGCAATGTTTTATAAGTTCAAAATCATTCCAAACAAAATATATCCAAAATAGAAATTATTTCAATCTTAAAATTGCTCAATGACAAAAAACAAAACAAAAACAAAAACAAAAAACAAAAAACCCCAATTTCTATTTAATATCTCTAATAATCAAGATAAATAGACCCACTATGTGCTCCCCTCTCCCATCTACACAAAACAAACACCACATCTCAAATCTCAAAGAGCTTTTACTCTAATCAATGTACTGAAATATGTCACTTAAGAATAATATTAAAACTACAGGTCTCAAATAAATGCTAAATGAAAGACACATGTAATAGCCAGTACAGACATTTTTTTCTTACCTAATTGAGACTTTTTATAATTTCTCTTCTTTCTTATTTTACACAAGTGAGTTGAAAAACCAATTACCCTTTGATAAATAACCTCACATTTACTTGAAAACCACTCTTGAAATATCCTGCCTCCCTTCCTCAGCTTGAAGAACTCTATTTCCTCAATTTTGTCTATCTTTCTCATATTAATTCTCTCCTCCAAGAGTAAAATATGCTGATCAGCTGCCGTTTATGCAGGCCTTAAAACTAGCACAAGATGCTTTACCAGCATCCTTCTGTGTCTGTGTTAGCATTCCTGTGATAGGCTCCAAATCATGAATTTGGGGATCGGTTGATTAGATTTTTCATCAAATTACAGGATCTTTTCCCCAATGTTAAACATAGAAATTTTCCCCACGGTAGAGCAGACAACTTGGTGACATGAGCTCATGAAATTTTATTTATGTATTGATTATGCTCCTATACTCACTGTGTAGATTTTTGTTATACTAATGAAACACTATCTGGATTTTAGAATTCCCCATCCTCAGACACACTGAACACTCATCTGTCAAGTTAAAATTTGACCCTCAAAGTATTTGAGCATAAAATTTGCATTAATTTCCTGCATTAATAAAATGGAATATATATATATATATATATATATATATATATATATTTAAATTAACGCTTATTTATTTTGAGAGAGAACAAGAGAGTAAATAGGGGAGGGGAAGAAAGAGAGGAAGAGATAGTCCCAGGCAGGGCCGTGGTGCCAGCGCAGAGCCTGCTGTGGGGCTAGATCTTACCAACTGTGATATCATGATCTGAGTCAGTGTCAAAATTTGGGCGCTTAACTGACTGAGCCACGCAGGTGCCCCAAATGGAATTTTTTTTTTTAAATTAGAGGTTTGTAGAGCACCTGGGTGGCTCAGGGAGTTAAGCATCCAACTCTTGATTTCCACTCAAGTTGTGACCCCAGGGTTGTGGGATACAGCCCCTCCATGTTCAGTGTGGAGCCTGCTTAAGATTCTCTTTCCCTTGCCCCTCCCTGACTCATGTGCTCATGCTCTCACTCTCACTAAAATTGAAAGAAAGAAAGAAAGAAAGAAAGAAAGAAAGAAAGAAAGAAAGAAAGGAAGAAATGTAGAGGGTTTTTTTTTTTTTTTGGTTTTGCAAAATATGGTGTGTTTAGTTTTGTAATTAGGATACTAGAAAAATAACAGTACTTTTAGAGATAGCTTGCTCAAGAAGTATATCGGATGTTAGGATCGAAATCAATGATCTTTTCAAATAAATTCATAGGTACTAATGAGAAATCCAAAAGAAGTTTAAATTCTTTTCATTAAAGCCATGTCAAGGTTGTAAACTTGAAGGTCTAACACCCCTACAATCATTTGACACAAGTTCCGATATTTGTAGGCAAAATATGTGAAGTTTTCTAATATACCAAATATTGCATGAGTGTATAAGAATCCCTATTTTTATATTTCTATTTGTGGAACTTTCAGAATCTTATAGACTTTTTTTTTCTTCATGAATTCTTTATTCCTTTCTCCCTCTCTTCTTTCCTCCATTCCTTTTTCCTTCTTTTCTGGTGGGAGCAGCCAGTAATAATTTTTGATTGACTGTCCACTATGCCTTAAATAAGTATAGAAATCTGAAGTTCCAGTTCCATCTTTCTGTGTCTGCTTCTGTTTGCCAATTGCCACTCATTCCTCCTTATAACTATATTATCACCTTTCTTTGTTCTCTTTTTTTAAATGATAAATATGGGCAATGAAGTGTATTTTTTTTGCTCATCTATCCATTAATTTATTTACTAATGAATGCATGCAATTTCTGTGTTAATTCATTTATTCATTTCCTCATGCTTCAGACACAATTAAAGGCTGACATAAAATCATAAAAAGAAGTATGTTTCTTTATTATTTATTTAATTATTTTTTTAGTACCCTACCTGAATCTCCCAATTAGAGGCAGCATCTGCTTTTAGATTTCAGGTTTGTAACCAGCCAGAATAAGCTGTTTAAGATGTACAAAGGGATGAACTGGAAAGAACAATTAAATATGTTCATTGCTAATGAATGATTTTCATGCTGGGTGAGCCCATAAAAAAGTAATGAGAGTTATACAATGAGCTGATCTTAGGCACTCTATAGTTCCCTAATTCATGTTCACCCACTGGCTGAAAATGGATTCAAATGGATTCATCAGTATACAGTCTACGAGCTAGCATTTGCCAGGTAGGAGAGCTTTTCACTGTCAAGTCTAATGAGTTATTACTAATGGCAGATAGTTTCTGGCAACAGCTGGTAGCATTTATCCAGAATAAGAAAGGTATAAATGAGTTCCATGACAACCCGACCTGGCAGCAGGGGAAGATAAAGGAGAATGCCGAAGAGATAGACCACCTGAAGGTGTAGGGAGAGATGCAATGAGAGCTGGTTTAAAGGTTCAAGAAGACAAACTCTATATCACACACTTGCCTTGGGTCACCTGGCACAGAAAGAGGAATTTTCTCTAGATCTTTAGATAAAGATGGAGAGGAATGTGTTTCCTGCTTAAAAAAAAAAAAAAAGGAACTTTTCCAGGAACGTTCTAGAATATCCAGTTAAAAGTATATTCTCACTGCATATTTTATAGCCCCATTCCACAGCTGAGCATTTTAGTTTATGTTCTGTAAAATTTTCACTTGAAGTACAGAGATCAGCAGCTTTTAAATACTTAAAGATTACCAGTTTTCCACAGTAAAGTGTGTCTTCTGTGGCCTCTTATTTTGATTTCTTCAATAGAGTGCAATGTCCTTCAGACTGCTTTTTACTCATATTTGCTTCCTAAGGACCCAAGTGTTCTATCAGCCTAACTGATATTACCCATATCAATCATTAGTTGATTGTTCTGTTGTCAATCACTGCCCTACTTCTAACAGTAATTTTTTAACCAATTATTAAAGTAATCTGGTAATGAAAAGGACCAAGTTTAGTATTTCAAAGGATATTAGTGGTAATATTTCTCTTCACAAGACTGCACCATTTAACTCCTGCTGAGGAAAATGGTACGATGGTTAATTTTATGTCTGAACTTGACCAAGCCACAAGGTGACCAGACCTTTGTTAAAACATTATTTTGGTTGTGTCTCTGAGGGTGTTTTAAGAGGACTTCAACATTTAACTCAATAGATTGAGTAAAGCAATTTGTCTTCTCTAATGTGGGTTGGGCCCATCCAATTAGTTAAGGGCCTAAATAAAACAAAAAGGTTGACATTCCCAGGAGTAAGAAGAAATTTCTCCTCCCTTACTGCCTTCAAGCTGAGACATAAGTTTTGCCTACCTTTGTAGATGTAGTGAAACTTTAGGTTTTCCTAGACCTCGAGACTACTGGCCTTTGGACTAAAACTACACCATCAGCTCCCCTGGCTCTCAGCTCTTCAGACTCAGACTGGAGCTATACCCATAGGCTCTTCTAGGCCACCAGCCTCCTGACTGCAGACCTTTGGACTTGTCAACCTCAGAAATCATGTGAACCTACCCATTATAATAAATATCATAAATATCTCCTATTCTGTTTCTCTGGAGAACTTTAACACATGTGGAAACTTCCAGAAATAAAAGAATTAGATTGAATTGAGTGTCTAAATGCCTGTGTGCCTTCATGTTGACTAATTTTTTTAATAAATCACAAAATCTGGCACATAGCTTGTGTCTAATAAATATTTATTAAATGAATGGGTAAGCTAATTTGTCAATTATGTACACTGTTGTTAGTATATTAATCATGTTAATTACATATATAAAGAAGTATATATATAGTTAATTATATTAATTACGTGTACAAGAAAACTGTATTCAAGTTGTTGTAAAAGTGATATATCTGCTGGAAACTGGAGAACTAATTGAGCTCTCTCTTGAAGAGTCATTCCCCCCCCAATAATCAGTAAAAAATAATAATAACATGTCTTCTACTAACTTACAATGTGATTTTAAGCAACTCATGTATACGATATCTCAGTTTCCTTATTTACCAAAAGAAAAAGTGGGAAATTTTTCAGACTCTTACAACTAAATAATTAGAATCCATGTCAGTATAATACGGAATGATCATAGTAATAGAAAGGGGAGAGAGAAAGAAAAGTGAAAATAAATGTACTAATAATATTCAATCCTAATTTTATTATATCTTCTGTATGTCTTATCTGTTGAAAGATTTGGTTCATTCCAAAGGTTGGTTTAGAACTGATAACACTGAATACTCTATATCTCTTGGCAAATTGAAGAGTAAGCAATAGAATATTTAATTATATATTAATGCTGTGTCACTATTTTATTATTACTTTTTTTTTCCACAGATGGTAATGATATTTTTATTTTTGCTGAGCAGAGGCAGCATTTACTGCTGACGTCTGGGCCACAGCTGCCCTGTGGCTCCCCTTGAGTCACACTGGATACTCGGCTCCAGCTGAAGGAACAAGCAAGGCCACCAGTAAAGGGGTGAAGCTCACCCCTCACTTACTGCAAGGTCTCCAGCAAACCCTTCTCAGGAGAGAGCTCTGACAGCAACATGTTTTCAAGAAGTCCAGCCAGAGATGGGACTTGAGGTCAAGTTCAGGGGCAGACTTCCTTTCAGTCATAGGCTTACAGCCTTTCTGGGGTGACAGCCCATTGTATGGGATGCGGGGTATTGTCTATGAATGTGATCACTTCCAGGCCCCCCATGGGGCCTTTTACCACCAGTGAGGTATGGATCACACCCTTCCCTCAGCTTTCTCACAGCACTTAGCCCTGTATGTGCAGCAATGCTCGCAACTTTCCTGGCATTCTGGGACCTCTCTGCGCCTCAGGAAGTGCTAGCAAGGGACTGGCACATGGCAGAGACCACCTGGATCTTCATGTTTTTATAGGATGCTTTGATGTATGCAATGGGGATCTCCTCCAATTTCTTTCATGCCCACGTTAGAGAACATTCCTGTCCTGGAAATGGAGGACTAAAGTTGCTGCTCTTCGAAGCCTGAGCCACCGCCTTTGTCCTCAACCTCCTGCTTGGCCACTGCATCTTGTAGCTGCTGGGTGCCTATGTGGACGATGGAGGCGGGCATCCTGGCCACGACTCTGGGCATTGGTGGCCAAGCCCATGACCACAAGGGCAAAGAGCCCGTCCTTCCTACCACCTGCATGGCTTGAATTGACCTCCATCAGAACCTGTCCTATATCACTATTTTATTTATTTAGTTTATTTTTTAAGGTTTTAATTTAGTTTTGAGAGAGAGAGAGAAAGAGAGAAGGGAGGAGGGGCAGAGAGAGAAAGAGGGAGAGAGAGAATCCCAAGCAGGCTCCGTGCTGTCAGCGCAGAGCTGGGACTTGGGCTTGAACTCAATGACCTGACCGGACACCAAGAGTCAGAGGCTTAAGCAAGTGAGCCGTCCCAGTGCCCCCACTATTTTAAATTTTATATTACTAGTGTTAATTTTATTCTATATTTTAACTGTGTATATTTCTCTATTTTTTTTCACTGTGAACCTCTTTAGGACAATCTTACTTACTATTTTTATGTCCTTGCTAATGCTAGTAACACTTCTTAATGAAAGAAGATACCAGATTTTCGAAGATTATTATATACATTTTACTTCTTTTTTTTAACGTTTTATTTTATTTTTTGAGAGACAGATACAGAGAACTAGTTGGGGAGGGGCAGAGACAGGGATACACAGAATCTGAAACATGCTCCAGGCTCTGAGCTGTCAGCACAGAGCCTGAGGTGGGGCTCGAACGCACAAACTGTGAGATCATGACCTGCGCTGAAGTCAGACGCTTAACTGACTGAGCCACCCTGGCACCCCTATATCTTTTACTTCTAATATCATAATTGTATTTTGGATTAAGAAAATTGAGAAGTACCATTTTTAATATTAAAAGTAATTTGTTTCCTCTTTCATTAGATAAGGACCATAAAAGAGGGTACCTTGAGATTATTTGTTTCTGAGATTTGAAATAAATACAATTCAATTTTATAGGGAATATGTCTATTATAAGATGAGGCCACCATAATATGTTACATTAACATATTTTTCTCAGTTTCTGCTCTATTTTGCTTTCTTCTGAAACTGTCGTAATGAGGGCAGAAAAAGAGACAAGCAATAAGCAAAGGCAGAAGTACTGGAAAGAAGGAGACATGAAGACATTCTGTATCTATAAAGCTATCTCTTTCTGTCTATACATACAGCAAAAACAAAAATATGCACAGCTTGCATCCAACCAAAATAGGTAGAACTGACTCTGAAAAAAAAATTAAAGAAGTCTTTATACTAATAACTCACTGATATTATAAAATTAACTTTTTTTTAATCTGGCAAGTTAACTGAAACAAAATTAGAATATGAGAAAAATACTCATAAAATACTTAATAATAGTACACTACCTTAACAGGAAATAAATACCTCAAGAGAAAAATGGGTACAACAATTTATAACATAAATATAAGTGGCATGTAAAATATAAACATTAATAAATCATAACAAAATAAGTATGAATATAAACAGTGAGATCGGATCATAAATCAGTGGGGCAGTGTGATTTGAATCAACCTTCCTAGTATATGATAGGTCAATATCTATCAAAACCATAACAATGTACATGACTTAGACCTTAGCCTTAGTAATTTCACCTATGATAAAGGAATCTAAGGTGGAAAAGAGCAAAGGTATATAGAAAGACATAATTTTATAGGGAAAATGTTCAAACATTATATACAATAGCAAAATAGACAAAAGATAAAAGTATTAAAATATGTCATTTAAAAAATAAAATTCCAGGGGCACTTGGGTATCTCAGTTGGTTGAGTGTCCATGACTTCAACTCAGGTCATGATCTCATGATTCATGATTTTAAGCCCCACATTGGGCTCGCTGCTGTTAGCTCAGAGGCTGCTTCATATCCTCTGTTTCCCTCACTCTGCCTATATCCTGCTTGCACTCTCTCAAAGATAAAATAAAGTTTAAAAAAATTTAAAAATAAAATAAAATTCCAAACATTACACAACCATGTAAAATGTATTTTTTATAATAAAATATCTGATAACATATAGAAATGCATAAGATATTTTAAATATAAAAATAGGGTTCAAAATATGCATCTGTAATCTGTGGTCTTCAAAAATGCAATCCAATATCTTACACACACATACACACATATACAAACAAGTATAAATACACACGTCTATGTGAAAATTAAAAAGCTAGAAATATTTTACAAATTTCAACATTGATAGGATTATAGGTATTTTTTATAAGTTTTTCAGTATTTTCTTCATTAAAATCTACTACTTTTTAATCAGAAAAACAATATTATTTAAAAAAAAAGAGCTTGTTGTAGATAACTCTTAATGTCATTCCTCAGTTTAAATCCTTCATTTTTCACTATATTATGGTGAGCAGCATTAGCTTTTTGTGGTATAGAAAATTGCCTATTCTGTAATATAGAATAATTGGGGCATCTGAGAGTGTTTGGGATTTTACAAACAATAAAGTTCAATTGCTTACTAGTTTTCCTTTTTGAAACCAGATCAAATCGTAATTGGCTACTAATAATACTATCTGACTCAACTATAAGAAACTTTGAAAAAAAGCCTCATGAGTGAAACTACAACTTATGCCATTTTGAAAAAGTACTTAACCCATTTAACTTTAAATAATAATTACCTATAAGATAAAAGCTTAAAAGAGAAGTTAGGGGAGATACCGTGTTTTAACATTTGCATCCCCCTGAGACCTTAATGTGCTAAGAAAGAAGGAAGAAAATCATACAGAAGCTTTTGGAATTCAATATTACTTAGTCACTGAGATGGCATCGTTAAAATGTTCTGTCTTATAAAATAATTATCCTTTCCAAATGGCAGTGAGAGGAGACTGCCTGACTTTTACCAGGATGTTGTCACATGGGACTAAAAGTCTTGAGGCAAAAAAAGAAAGTTGGAAAAGACCATGGTACTAAATCAATCTGGTAAATATATACAGAACATATTTCCATTTATGTTTTCAGCTAATTCGTGTATTTTTCTCTAGTAGAGAATGAAAACAATGTGTTTGCTATCTTAGACTTCCCAAATAAACTATTTCTTACTGAAAAAAAAAAACACTGATTAATAGTAATTTATAGGTGAAAAAATGAAATTTGGGAGGGCTGAAGGAATTTGGTTACTTTCAGTTGAATTTTTCAAGGACAGAATGAAGGAGGAAGGCTAAAATGTGGGTGTAGGAGCACTCTTCCCAGAAGAAAGTTAAGTGACCATAAAGTCATTTTATTTTTCATTCAATCAATTTAGAACTTGTTTGGGTATCATGAAGTATTTGCCAGAAGGGCAACACAGACACACAGACACAAGCACACACACGTGCATACACACACACACACACACACACTAAAAAAACCCATAAACCTAAAGAGTGATAGAGTTTGGAAACAGAGATAAATTTCCCATTATAACAGAATCTAAATCAGTGCTTTGAATAAAACATCAAGAAATAGGAAAGCTGGCATACATAGCCCTAATGAGAAAAAAATAAAACTTTATAGAGAAGTCTACATCTTATAGAAAGTCTTAGGTCACATAGTTTCATTATTCTTGTATAAGTACCAAATAATTTTATTTATTTTGAAACAACACTGACACTTGCAATTTTAAAGAATACATTTGAAGGACTGAGAAAAATGTTAAATTTTCCCTAAAAATGTTAACCAATTTAAACTTCTTTCCTCCTCAACTAAAGTAAAATTATCCCCTATCTACTAAGTACCTAATGTGGAGTCAGCTAACACTCTAGAGGATGTAAGAGAAATACAAGATATCCCCTATGAGTTTCTTAGATAGTTTGCTTAAGAGATGGAACTGACACAAAATGAAAAGATAATGGCACTGGCAGAATAGAATCAATGATCAAATTATGCAGTACAGGGGAAAAGCACTTTGATTCTACAAATTGCTGTGAAAACATCATAAGCTGTGAGAAAAGGAAAAAAAAAAAAAGATCGAGGCAGAGTGGAGGGTGGGGCAGTGAGAAAACCTATCCCTCTTATGGGGCAGTGGGAGAACCTATCCCTCTTACACATGGACCTAGGGACAGTGTTCTACTCTCAAACGGCTATTTTCTTCCTTCTAACACCTTGGGTCACTTTAGGACCTGAGATGTTTTTGAGCATTTGGAAAAAGAGAAAAGAAATGGTGAGGGGTGCATTTGAAAATCATTTTAGAGTAGGTGTTTATTTTAGAGAAGATTCTCAGAAAATTTCTGGCTTGTCTAGGTGCCTTGGGTTCTGGTCTGGAATCACTTTTTGCTCTTTAAATGCTGTTTAGGAGCAAGTCCTCACATGCCACTGGACACTCTTCCTGTTGACAATTTTGACCTTTATTAATTCAGGTCTGCTCAATCTCCACTACTGATCTGTCAATGCTGACACCTTGTCACACTCTGATTTTGCAGAGAGAATGCTGAAAGAGTTCACAGGCCATCACACTGGTTGACTTGATACCAGAAAGAAAATAATAATAATAATAAACCCAGAAACAACCTCATTTGCTTTCTATATTTAAACACAGGCTAAATCGAAGTTGCACCAAGGATTATTCATGTGTCCCCGAGAGTTCTAAAGATGAATACCAGACATACTAGGGGAATAGTTATACTATTCATATGCTTATATAAATTGGTTTTCATGAGTAAATTTCCTGGTTTGCCCTTTTCTGCTGAGATATGTCCCTTGTTGTAGGAAAATGCAATAAAGCAATGCAGTGTGTTTTTTAATCTGTGGAAAGTTGAAAAGGTTACGTGCTGTGTGCGAGTTTTCTATTCTCAGAATATACATACACATTCCATGAAACAAAAAGAAACCAGCATAATATGTCTTTGTTATCCCTACACTGTAGCTTTCTGGCAGAGAATGTGTAAGAGTAACTTTGCAGAGAAACAGCTGTTTGTTTTTGTAAATTTCCATTGGCAATCCTGACCCTAAGTCTTTTCTATGCAAGGAAACTAAAAATGAGAGGTGTGCACCCTTTAAGTTATTACACTTCGCCATTTAGGCTCGGTGCTGTTTAACCAATAAAATAAACTACAATTTGCTGACATTTACTTAAAACTTAGATACTTTTGTTTCACCAATCTTTCATCAGATTAGCCACACTATGATTGCTATTAACTAGGAATCCCTTACTGGTTAAACTGTCATTAAGATTAAGTATTATTATTTTTTTTATAATATTAATGTTAAATTTGAATAATCTATTGATATTAGTCACTTTCCTTAAAAGTAGCCAACAGAGGGAAAACAGGATGTGGAATGTTAAAGTTTTCTCTGGAAAGGGCTAACTGGGTTTTAGAGGGATTATATCATCAAATTTAAGAATTGGAATTTGAAGAAACTGGACCTTAGATACTTTCCATCATTCAGCAGATGCAAATATCAGTGGAATTCTGTGAGTCATGTGGGTTGCTCAGCAGGAGAAAAGTATAGCCCAAATCTCAAGGTCTCCAGTGTCCTTCCTTCCCTTTTCTGTATTGCTGCTTGTAACAGTAGTTCGGAGTTAGGTACAGATGCAAAATGTGCAAAAGAAAGAAGCCCAAACTTCATGCATCTCAAGTTTTACAAGTATTTCCAACAATGAGTTAAATCCTGTTTTTTTTTTTTAAGTTTTAGTGAACTAAGATAGAAGTGCAAATCTTTTAAATGACAATAAAAATCTTCAAACTTTAAAGCTGAGGGATGGAGACAAGAAAAGGCCACCCTAGGTTTTTTGTAATTTCTTTTCCCTTCAACGCTGCATATAGGCAAAAGAAAACTGGGCCAAGGGGAAGGTGAGTGGACAATTGCATTAACAGCCAAGTTGATGAAGGTGAACCATGTGTCAGACGCTGTGCTAGGAAGAACTTAACACTCCTCTCACTGAGTCTTGACCCAGTGAGAAATTATTCAGACAGCATGTCTGAGCAAAAGAGACCTAACATGTAAACTCAAGTTCAGTGATGGAAAAGTTTTTTTGTAAATAAAATCTGCCTTAAAATAATATAAATGATTGTATATAAATTATGGGTTACTTTAAAAAGTAAGTCTTCTGCTTTTTTTTTTTCCATTGTATTTCATTGTATTTTAAGGGCCTTGAAAACAAAAGTACTGAAGTGCACCTTGTGAATAATGCATGTAAGAGAGCAGGTGACCTAAGAATGCACATACTAGGTTAGAGAAAAGCATCTGGTATCTTTGAAGTAAATAAAAATTTTATATCCTGTATATATTCTTTCTCCTGAAGGACACTCAACCTTTCTTTGGTACCCTTTTAAGGGAACACGAATGCCTTAAAATTTCCAACATATGTATATATGTATACACACACACACACACACACACACACACACACACACACACACGTATATGCAATTTTTTCCAGAGATGGTATTATTACAAGAATATAGAGAAAAAAATGCAAAGAAAGGGGTCTATTTTCAATATTCTTCATCTGCCAATGGACAAGCATAATATTTGAATTGTTAATCCCAAACCATTATTATCTTTTCACTAAAGCAATCTTTAAATATGTAAATTTGACAACCTATTTCTTATATGACTATTAAAGGCAATCAATTATTTATTTGGTGTATTATTTACGTATATTAATTTAACCTAATTATTTATTCACATGCAGACCAACCTCCATCATGCTTTCACTGGATTGGTCAAATACTTTATGATGCACATGAGAATGAAAAATTAGGTGCAGTAGATTTCATTAACCAGTCCCTGACAGCACCTTTACCATTAGCAAACTGAGTTTATCAGATTGGTGTTTGCATCTGAAGGAGTAGTCACTAATTCCATCTACATTAACACTGTTTTGTCTGTTGTTATCAACAAAGGTATTATATTCTTAGTTGATCTTTAGTATGGAAACAATGCACAATAACATATGATATACCAGCATGATCATACCTATAAGCTTCTTTTAAATCTATCCAGTCTCTGAAAGTTCTTTTCAGGTTAAGAAGTGTGGCACATTTCTGTTGTATGAATCACTTAACATAGGACACCCAACGTGTATTCCAAGAAAAGCAGGCCCACTTGATCCTCTAATACAAATAGTGTAATATGATTACCTAGGTTTGTGAAATATCCCTGTTGTAAACTCAGTATGCCTTGCTATATTTTAAAGACACTTAGATGTTCTAGAATAAGAAATGTTTACCTGGACCTAAACATTTTTTCTCAAACTTATTTGAACTCAGAGACTTTTTGTTGTTCTGAGTTAGGGTATCATAGAAAATACTTTGGAAAACTCTGTCCTGGCACAACAGGGCATAGTTAAATAATAAAAAGAATTAGGGAATACACCTATGTGGTTCTAGGAATTCTGGGGAGGAGGTTTTCAAATAGACATAAAGAAAGGTCATGACACTCTTTAAATTATGTGATTCGCTAACCTTCTGCAACCTTACAGAGATTTCCCACCACTGTGGAAAAATAACAAACAACAAGGAAGTAAGAAATAAATCGAATCCATGTATGTTTTCTCTTATTCATTATCTGTTAATTATTGTATGCAATACGGTAAGAAGTGAGAATTTTCTTTAAGTAATTTATGAAAGCTCTCCATATATCATCAAAGTCATCAGTCCTGCCCTCAGTTCTATACTCTGCCCTTTAGTATGCAGCTGAAGATGGCATTAATAATAATGTCTAATTAATGGATACCTATCCATTTCTCTGAAGAAAGTTGCATGGCACATTTCCAGAGTCACAGGAATGCCCTTTTAGAACACTGAAAACTGGACTGAATTTTTCAATGCCAAAGTCAAAGATGTTTGCAGTAGTATCATACTGTGCTCAGCTGAAATTTCACATGTGAAACTTCTCACCAAATCAGAAACAGCATTTGGAGCATGGATGCAAATAAACTGAAGAAAATCTCATCTTGGACTTCTGGGAAGTCATTAAAGAATGTTTTATTCTACATTAAATAAATATTACTGTCAAGCTATCACCCGTTTTCTTCATAGATCTTCAATGTATGATAATCAGGTGTTAATATTAATATGATTCATTGGGGAAGATGAGGAAAATAATGAAGTCGCATGGAGGCAACTGACATTGCTGCAGAGATGAAGAAATTCACAAAATGAGATCTGTGGCCATTTTATCACAAAACTTTCACTCAGAAACAGCCTATATATAGGCTTCTTTTTCTTTAAAATAACCAGTTCTATTCCTTCTACAAAAAAACAAATTATGTTTTTGTTAAGTCTAAAAAAAATATGAGTTTCAACTTAAAAACACTTAATATTTAATTTTAAGTTTCATTTTGTAAACTTTCGTTAATTGGGCATCTTAAAATACTCCGTTTATACTTTAATGGTGATATATTTTAAAGATAGCTTCTGTAAAACAGCTAGACCCCATTTGGTCCAAATAGGAATATCAAGACTTACAGAATTTCTAAAGAATATGGTACAATACCCTTATTTTAACAGCTGGCAAAATTAGATAGAGGGATGTAATGTGACTTTTACTGACTGATATAACTTTTTTATTTTAAGGCAACACTGAGACAATTTTGAACTGAAAAACCACAAAGATATATTTTTGAGATAAAATATATAAATATCTAGAACTTGTTTAACAGGGAGAACTATTATTTGTCATCTATCGAAAGACATAGAAAAGTCCTTTGTAAGGGCTGGATGTTACTGTCTCCCCAAAATGTATGTGTTTAAACCCTAACCCTCAATGTAATGGTAATAGGAGGTGTGCCCTTAGGGAGGTAGTTAGGTTATGAGGATTAAGTCCTCATGAATGAGGTTAGTGCCCTGATAAAAGAGACCCCAAAGAGCTCCTTTACTCCTTCCATCATATGAGGACACAGTGAGAAGATGGCCATTCTATAAACCATGAAGAAATCTCTCACCAGAGACTGAATCACCCTTTATCTTGTGTTCTCTGGCTTCCAGAACTATGAGAAATAAATGCTTGTTTAAGTCACCCAGTATATGGTACTTATGTTATAGCAGCTTGAATGAACTAAGACAGAAATTGGTACAAGCTGACATAAATATATATATACACACACACATATATGCTGATACTGAGACAACTTGTTGTGAACTGAAAAAGGACATATATTTTAGAAATAAAATACATGTGTCACTTTTTTTAACCAGAAAAATAGTAATCAATTATCTATTCAAAAATAAATTGAAAAGTCTTCAAATGCATATAAGCAACCTGGACCCCAATGAAATTATATGTTTGGCTTAATGTCACATAGCTGGTTAACTATATAGATTTACACAAACCACCATGTTTCCTGACATCCTATATGTAACTATCCATTATCTATAAACTTTTATTGATTCTGGACAAGTGAGAGTCACTATATGAACTATGAATTACAATTCTTCAGAAAGTATACTTAAACACTGCTGCTATATGTAAGAAGAAAGCAATGCATAAATGTAACTAACACAGATTTTATAGAGAGAAGGAAAAGACTCAGGTCATGGTTCTAAAATTTATTATCTATGTACTGAGTCTCAGTTTTCTCATCTGTAAATTAAAGGTGATAATAAACCCTGTAGCAGAGAGATTCATGAGGATTAAATAAGAAAACTGACAATTTTGGCATGCTGTAAATACAAAGAGTTATAGAAAGATCAATGATCTCTATTAGACTATTTAGGGGTAATTTTAAGGTGATAAGTTGCCCAACTGAATCACCAATGATAAGTTCTGAGTGCATTTACTAAATGCTGCAGAAGGAATCCTATTTCAACTGTTCCCTTAAAACAATAAATCCCTGACTTGCCCCCTTTGGTCAGTTTCATAATTATGCCATATAGGATATGGAAAGGAAAAGATCCCAGTTAAAATATGGGTTTTCTGGTTTACCAGTTTTCATGCGAATGAGAGTAAGGAACCACTAAAGTCATGTGGCCAGTGCTTCAAACCAAGGTTTGTGGAGTGTCCTGGTGGCTTCTGACACTATGATTTTTTCAAACCTTAGTGGACATAAACTTGAGAGTGGGGAGAGTGAAAATGACCTATAAAAACAGGAGAGTGATTTCTAACTCTCAAGTGTCAGAAATTTCAATGCCATATTTCTTTAGGTAGAATTCTCTTTTGTTCTGTGAAAACCATCTAAACTGAGCTTTTTAGTTATGTAAATGAAAAGCAAATAACTTTCCTCTGAAATGGAGATGGAGTTCTAAAGATCAAAAAACTATTTCTTGGGTAAGAATGTAAAAATTGTCTACGTCGGTTGTTTTAGGAGAAAATGCCTTATTAAGAAGGAATTTGTTTCACCTCCTTGAACGAGAAGCGTACACAGAAAACTCTTCATAAAACAATATGTGATATCCTGGGCCCACATGAAAATTGCCTGAGATCCCATAAAATGAAGTACGGCCCAGAGTCACTCCCAATCTCTATACAGAAACCTGCCTCATTCTTATACACATATTACTGTTATTATTTTGTTGTTTCATTTTCTGAGCCACTTTTGTACCTGTAAGAATTGTCTCTTCATTTCTAAATTATTTTTGGTTCTTTTTTCAGATCTTTCTGCTCTTTTTCACAGCATCTTCTTGGTTGTTCATTTTGTGACTCCATCTTATATTTTACATATTTACATATTTTATGTGTGTATGCAATCATTTTCCATTCTCTATTTCCTAAGTGTGAGTTCTGAAGTACTCAGGGGTCTAAATCTTTTATCTAGTGTTTCTGCCAACTCTCAAGCCACTCCTTTTCTGACACATTTCGGGATATTTGAATGGAAGTTCATAATTGTTCTTTTCTGGGGAGTATTTAAATGCTTTAATTCATAGTGTTTTTCTTCAGATATTCTCCCTCATTCAAGAGTAGCTCTTTCCATAAGCCAAAGATCACTATTGACTTTGGTCTACTCCTGTCACATTCTGGCTTCATCCTAAAAATTTATGATAGGTAGGCCAAAGGTTTATATCCTCCCAGAAGGACCAATATATGTGCTCACAGCTCACAGCTTTGATCTCTGTTCATTGTTTAATTTCTGTTCCTCTTCTCCTTAGCCTTTGGCAATTTCCTTCATGTCCTTTATCCCAGCAACACAATAATAATATTATTTTATGCTTACATTGATTGTTGAAGGAGGGTCTTTCAGATATTGGCTTTGCCTTATTGCTATAAGAGGAAGATCAACTTTCTTCATTGGTAAAATTGTTATTTGGCCTCTCTCCCTTGTTCCAGTTAGATGTGAACATGTATGCAAAAAGCCAATGGTAAGGGAGTAGAACTGATGTGTGTACTTTCTGGGTCACTTTAAAGACAAGTTGCTTGTCTTTGACTTACTACTCAGTCCCTATCCCTCTTCCTACTGTCTGAAAAACACTAACAAATGGAGCCATAGCTGTGTATCAGTGAAGGAAGCCACACATTGAGAAGGCCAAAGCCTACTGGCCAGCCTGAATCCCTACATGACTGCATGGATGAGAGATTCTTACCTGGCCTGAATGCTGAATGAAAAGAAAGACCAAAACAAACTCCTCTATTGTTTGAATCTCTATAGTGTGGCCTTCTAAAGCAACCAACCTCTATCTTAACACATGTACTTCCTTTTTAGGGGATAACATGAATAGATAACCTAAAAACTCGAAGGCAAGGAAATGTCAACTTTTACAAACAAGTTCTCTAATCTTTTAACCGAAGATTGCAACTGAAATTAAAATAAAACAACCAATACCTAGGGGAAGAAAAAAAAAAAAAAAGAACACAGAGAGAAGGAGGCATAAAGAGTTTAAATGTGACAGAAAACTGGAAAAAGTCTATCTTATCTTATGCTGGTATGGGGGGGGGGGGAGTTGTAATTACCCAGTAAGATAAAAGCTGTTGAATTTGTGGCAATGGAAATATTAAGACAAATTAAATACCAAGCTTATCTCTCCTCTGTGCTATCAATATTTTATACCAAACATCTGTTCCTTGTATCTCATCTCAGAAACACTTTTACACTTTATCAGCACAAGCACAGATTTTCAAAGCAAATTAAGCTAAATCGTTTTCACTTAATCACCAATTGATCACAACATACAGAAATGCCACATATTGATCTCTAAGAGCCCCATTTTCCCCAATTCAGAAAAGCATATTGGAGGAAACACTTGATTTGCAATGAAAGTGCACTGGTTAGGCTTCTGACATATTTTAAGCAGGAAGCATTTCAGTGATTAAAAGAATAAAATAACAAGTATTTTCAATGAGAGGTGAAAAATAGGCAATTTCCACCTTTTAGTTAACAGTCTTAGAGTAACAGGAGATCCTTCCAGATCTTCAAGCTTTTTTAAGTCTCATTGGAGAATGCCAAGGAGACGATGGCCATTTTTGTGTTGTAGGCCACTGTAATTTTAATATATAGGCACACCTAAGAATTAGAAGCAATCCTTCTTCCTGAAATTGGCTGAAGGGCTATTAGTCAATGCTAGGCAGGCCACATGCAGATTTGTTGCTAATCACTGACCTGGTCCAGCAACTGTATGTTCCAATGCCCATGGGAGCTGAGCGGCTAACATAAATGAGTGAAGATACACATTCTGCCCATATTGTATGGGTAGATGATGTTCAATTCCAGATAACTACTGTTGCCTGGTACACATGCAGACCCACCCTTATAATATCTCCTTAGTTTTCAAGACAACAACAGTAAAATGAAAACCAAGATATACATGCAAAATTTCACACTTCATGGTATGGCCCGAACAAAACAGATCTGTGGATTGGATTTGGCCTCTTTTGAGGCTGAATGTGACTTATTTTACAGCTTCTGATCCAGTCTAATCCACTCAATATAGAAAAAAAAGAAAGGGAAGGCCAATCATGAAGAGGCACAAGAAATGGTGCTAGAATCTAAACTTTCAGACCAGGATGATCAACTGTCCTTATTTTTCAGAAACTTACAGTTTTAGCACTGAGGATCCACATACCAAAAAAATCATTCAGATCTGGGAAAACTGGAACCATTTGGCACTGTATTCTAGACTTTGGTAAGTGATTTATTTTTTACCACATCCTGATGCATCTTTCTTTATTCCTATCATAAGAACATGTAATGAATTTGCAGCCTTCATAAGTTTATGTAAATATGGGGAGACCAAGGCCCCAAAGATGACTACTGATCACATCAGCTGTGGCATTGCTCACCAAGCCAGAGATAGGACTAAATGGGGACCAGCAGTCAGATAGACTGAATGATTATTTCTGGCGCAGAAATTTAGCTTCTGTGATCCTTTAACTGATCATTTTCTCAAAATTGTCACATATTGTGGGATACTGTAGATGGTTATTTGGTTATATTTGGTTTATTATAGTTGTTTTTTTTTCTCTCTTTCTCTGAGATAGATAGATAGATAGATAGATAGGGATAGAGACAGATATAGCATAGATACCAGTCTATCGTCTCAATCTGTCTAAAAAGATAACTTGAAAAAAATTGAACTTTAGTTTTAGTTAAATGTTCTCTCCCTCACTATCTCTGTCTTTGTCTCTCTCTTGATAGATAAATATATATATATATATATATATATATATATATATATACACACACACACACACATACACACACACAGAGATTTATGTGTATATGTAATTAATTTCGGTTTTGTGCATATACATTTTATTGTTCACCCAAATGCCTCTCATTTAACTCATTCGTATAGCAGGTCAAACTTCAGAAATTGTACAATTCCAGTCATTTCCAGAACATGATGAGGACCACAGGGAAAGAGAGAGAAAAAGTGAGCAAGCCTTACGAACTGTGAGGTTACAGATCTATTACTCATTTTACTCCAAGACCCAGGGAATCTATCTGTGCTCAGAGTTCCAGCCAACTTCAAAGGGAGACTTATGATCACAGAAGCTCGATGAAATAATGGAACAAGAATAAAATTGGCCCTGTGTGAATTAGATTGCAAAGGCAGGAACCTAGCTTCATTTACCTAAGAAGCTAATGTTTAAATTAAAACCTTTATATGCCCTCTATAGTTTTCTAAGAGTCCAGATTTGGTACAGGTGACTAGCACAGAGAAACTAACAAAGAAATTAAGGTGGGATAAAACAAAAGTGAGCAGTTTTTCCTTTATTCTTTTCAAATGATTGCCCTTACATATGCACTTTTTTTTTTCCAGAGCCAGCATAGATGTGACAATTAGAGGATGATTTTTTTTTTCCCTGTGGCCCTGAAGGGATCTAGCGAGAGACTTTAGTAGTTTTCTCTTTGTAAAATAAAGTCTGGCTTTGAAGCCAGGATCTCTGAAATGAGGCATTGCAAATGTCCTTTGATGAATCAGTCTGTGTGAAGGAGAAAGGAAGAAGGATAAGGGAGCAGCAGATTGATTGCAGCTAATGTTCCTCTCATGCCATGCCATTTTAATCTTCCTGGAATGGCCATGGATAATCAAGAGGTCAATCATGAATCCATCAAGGGGTCCTTGTCTCAAGGCAGTTTCCAAACTGTTGAAGCCCTCACTCAAATAAGCCATTTAAAACAGTTAGCGGAATAGGGTGAAACTGGGGCATGGTGGGGGGCACTGGAGAACGTTAACTTCAGGGGGTTATCTTTCAGCCAAGTGTGAGAGCTTCTCCAGGGAGGAGCACTTGAACAGGGTGTGCAGAAATGACTTTACCATGAACTTCACTCATAAAAAAGACAAATGAAAACTTCACTATGTCACAGGACGTGGTGGGCATGCAAGATATTCTGGGTAAAATTAAAAAGTAATCCCCAGAAGAAGACAAAGAGAGAGTAGAAAACTCAATTGCAGTTAAGAAACAGAGGAGTTACAAGTTGTAACCTCTGTCGACTGACACTCCAGCGGCACTTATCCAAGTTGTGCTAAATATCCCCTGAGGGATTCGGTGCCTCTGGGGGCCCTCTGTCTAAAAGAGAGAGGGAAAAATGAGTTTAAGGGCTGAGAAAGAATTGCTTACATTAGGAAGCCATAATATCTGTGAAGTTTGTTCATGTAGGACTGCCAGTTTGCTGCCCTCAGTAGAAGCACTTGGCAGCTTCCATTCCTGCTAGCCCATAAAGAAATAGCCTTTTCCTTTCCTCCAAGAACATCTCTGACTTCAGATGGCAGCCCCTTTTAAATTTTGGATGAGGTGTCAAATGAAATTTGACAGCTAACTGATAGGTTCAAATTCTCACAGGGCAGTCTATCCCTGAGGACACAGAAAAACTAATTCACTGCCAGGCCGGCAAATTTTCAGCGATCCCTATCATTCCACATTCGGTTTGATGTGCAACCAACTGCTTTTTCTGGTGGGAACACGGTGCCTCTCATTAGATGGGTCCTTCTGTAACAAAGGACAATGATTTTAGAAGCACATGTCACCCCCCAGAGTTCTCTGATGTTCCAGAATGTATTTATTGACAAAATTAAGAATTGCCTCTGTTAGTGAAATCACTGACCCCAAATGGTAGCTGTGAAAAATGTTGTTTTTAATATCACTTGGGTCTAATATCATTTCATGACTAGTCTCTCAATCAAAATCTTATTAAAAATGCAAAACTCCACAGCCTGGGAGGAATTAAAAACTAAAGATTTTTATCACCATCCCACCTGATTTGTAACTCTACTTACTCTAGCTTGATCTTATGATATGTGTTTGTATCATCCTACGTATAAGTTTGATCCTCTCTCAATTCTCAAATGAACAGAAACTTGAAACTAGAAATAATTAAGCAGCCCTTAACCACACTCCTCTTATTAATCGTGGGGAGGGCATTGTTGCAGAGTGATTTGTGTTCAGATTTATGCTTAACTTACCACTGTTACAGTGTAACAACTCATAAATAACTAAATTCTTTGGATCTCCTTTTTCTCATCTGTAAAATGAGGATAATAGTAGTACCTAAGGCACAGGTATTGAGAGCAGTAAGGCAACCAACACGTGACACAGAGTAAGGGCTCAATCAATAGTAGGTTAAGGGAAATAAAGATCAGTCTACTAGCAGCTGAGAACACTGTGCAGTATGATAGGCACCATACATCCTGCATCCTATAACTTAAGTTTTCCTATATGATCTGGAAAACCATGCTTTAGTATTACTAAGGTCACTGGATTTTACCATGATATCCTGAGCTTCAGCTTAGTTTTTCACCATTATTCTGAAATGACATCAAGAAATATAGTCTTGAATTTACTGAGTTCCTCCTATGTCAAAAAAGACTGAATTTGTGCTTTAGTCCCTACTTATATGACCCATTTCCTCCAAACCCATTGCCTCACTCCTGTGAAAGATTGTTATGCTATATAAGTTATATCAATCCATGGAAGAGGGACAACGGAGTGAGCTATGTGTATGCCATTCTTGGCTTCTAGTGAAAGGAAAAGAGAACCAGGAGAATTGAAGTTGAGTTCCATCATTAATGAATAATAGAAAATTGTTCATCTTTTTGTGCCATAATGTCCTCACCTATGGATAAAGCAATTAGAGTATATAATCTCAAAGATCCCTTCTATATGGATAGTCTATAAGGTGAGTCAAAGAAGCCCTGGATCAATGAGAGATTTCAAAACAAAGTGCATTATATGGGAGGTAAAAAAATCTTTTTTTTTTTTAATTTTTTTTTTCTTTTCCAACGTTTTATTTATTCTTGGGACAGAGAGAGACAGAGCATGAACGGGCGAGGGGCAGAGAGAGAGGGAGACACAGACTCGGAAACAGGCTCCAGGCTCTGAGCCATCAGCCCAGAGCCTGACGCGGGGCTCGAATTCCCGGACCGCGAGATCGTGACCTGGCTGATGTCGGACGCCCAACCGACTGCGCCACCCAGGCGCCCCAAAAAAATCTTAAGTAAAGAGTGAAAACAAGAGAAAATTAAGGTGTTTTAATCCAAGAAAACATAAACTGGCTTATAAAATAAGGCATAATTGCTCTAAGAAAAACTGAATACTAGTCAACTTACTGAATGGCAAAGAATATGAATACCCTATGGTTACAAAGCAAATAAATCAAACCAACACAAGTTGAATGTGCAACAGTACAGAGCACCAGTGTAAGGAAGTGTTCATAGATTCAACAAATATTTATTGATCTCCTGCTATATGCCAAATGATGCCTTAGAGTATCTGGGGCACATCAGTGAGCAAACCAAACAAAGATTCCTGACCTTGGGAAATTTATATTCTAGAGTTAAAAAGAGTAGATAAGTCATAATCTAAACAAATAAGTAAAATATTTGATACTTAAGAGGATAACAAATGTTATGGAAAAAATATAAAATAGACAATAATAAACATACAAGCAGAGGAACAGAGACAACTGGCAGGTGAGACAAAAAGAATGGTCGGATTAGATGGTAGTTGAGAAGTCACATTTGAAGAAATATTTGGAAGAAGTGAGGGAATTTACCATGTAGCCATCCAGGTGAAGGTATTCCAGATAGAGAGGCCATCTAAGGCATAAACTCTAAATGGGAGAGTCAGGGTGCATACAAGATGAGGTCAGAAAATGAAGCAGTCATTTGGGCCATTTAACAATGAAAGCATTTAAACAAAATAAGAAATCATTGCAGGGTATTAGACAGAGGAGTGACATGATGAGACTTGAATTGTAATGGGCTTTGTCTGAGAACAGTGGGGAGATAGTGGACACAGAGCAGGCAAAAACAGAAGAAAGGAGAAGTGCTAAGAGGTTTTGCAGTAATTCATATTAGAGATATTGGTGGTGGTGGCTAGGGCCAAGGTGGTTAGAAATGATGGGATACTAGACATATTTTGGAGGTAGAAACTTGAAGTTTTCTGATGAACTGGATGTGAACATATGAATAAAAGAGGCGACAGAATGGGGAAGGTAGCCGTGGGATCTAACATCCAAGAGAGGGAATGGCTTCCTATGAGGCTATGGTAACAGGCAGCACTACAGAATAAAGGGAGTAAATGTTACCAGGTGGGTAAATGAGGTAGAGGGAGTATATAGAAAGACTTGTTTTCGAATTTAATTTTGTCAGTAAGATAAGAAGCAGTATCTTCAGCTGGGAATGTGTGTGGAAAAGGAATACTTGGGAATTCATGAGAGAAGCTGTGTAATTGCTGACTAAGAAAATGGTACCCTCACTAGACTAGGAAGTTAAAACCTGAATGCCTGGCACCATTAGAGTCTCAACTGAGAGTTTTGTTTGTGGAGCTTAAATGAGAGCAGTCAGAGAAGTCACATGCTTTTCTCTATTGCATTTAAGTTGCACAGGGGCAAGCACAGAATAAGCAGCAGCTTTGTTTTTAAAGGATTTTGGTTTTACCAATTGAGTCCAAAGTGAAGGAGGAGTAGAAGTCAATATGGGCAAGGGAGTGATTCTAACAATTGACCATAACATTTAAATGTGGAGTTCAGGGGTGGGGGGTGCAATGACATTAAATGATGAAGAACAGTGAGAAGATGATAGAAGGCATTGATTGGTGGTGCTAGTGTTACGAAAGGTAGCTGAGAACTAGAGGGAGATTGAAGGTGGAAGTCAGTGCACATAATTGTTATTATGGAAGGGTAGCAGTTATTGGTGTTGATTAAGCATGATTAGGACATAGTCACAAGGTCTGACCTTGGGAATGAGTAACTGAAGTCCGGTGAAGATACAAATCTTTGAAGAAGATTAGTTACAAAAAAATGGGGACCTAAGGTGTTAGAAGGAACAGCTATCATCACAAGTTAAGACACAAGTAGTATTGGACAGAGTGATGCTGAAGAAGTCATCTTAAAAATGGGAAGAACTGACCTTGGGTTCTATAAGTGACAACAATAAGAAGAAATACTGATAAAGCAATCTGATTGCTTGAGTTTCAAAATTGGGATTTTTAGGAAAATGTGAGAAAGACTAATTGGAAAAACATGACAGACATCTGTCTCATGTGTGGGATGAGATGTATGAGAGAAAATGCAACCATGAGGGGACGTAGTGCCCTCAAGAGAAAGGTCATAAAAGAAGGTAATGGAATCATCTAAAGAAAGAAAAAAAAATTCTTGTTGGTGGATTTTGAACACTATGACCCAAACACGGTGTGCATTACAGTTATTATCCTCCCTGTGTTACTCCTCTTTACATTAATTCCTATTTCATTGATGGATTAATTCCAGTCTTAATTTTTAAACAAAAGAGCAATAGAGTCAGATCCTAGACTGACTGTAATACTTAATTCTCAATAACACATCAAAAAAGGTCAATAAACCTCAGGTAAAATAGTTGTATCATTTAAAATGGGTCTTCTGTCTTTGATTTTCTCTACTATGAATGGATGACAAAAGAATGCAATGGAAGGTGTCCTTGTTACAAGAAAGAAGTGACTCCATATACAGTTATTTTCAAGTTTGATCAATCATTTCCAACTCATTTCTTACTTTTCCTTTTAAAACACCTACCCCACCAAGAATTTCAATAACAGTGAGAAAATAATTTAGGCAACTGACAGGCAATTCAATTTCCTGGCAGATTTTTAGATAATCAGACACCCAGGAGAAGCTTGTACATTTGTTTTATTCATGGTCAATTTGCTATGGCACATTTTTCTCTACCAGCTCAACTCAACTTTTACTCAACAGAGAAGTGGTGCATTATTATGTAGCAACACAACTGGCTTAGGTGGTTAACCAGGCACAGATCATCATTTCTGCAAACAAGCCCTCTCTTTGCTTCCTGCCAATGAATTTCACTTAGGTCTTTGTTCATTCATTAGGAAGCTTGTGCCAGACTCTTGTGGTTCAAATACACATGGGAAATAGTCATGATTACTCTGACTCTTTGTGTTTCCTGGAGCCAGTGGACTCTGAAGCAATTGCCAGAAGATCAAGAGAACAGCTGATCCATGGGTCAAGAGCTAGAGAGTTAAGGTAGGGCCAAATGTCGACACTTTGATTGACATATATAATTATATTTGTGCTATGACAAATAGCTGGGCTGGGAATGAGCATATATGTGAGAAAAGATATCCAATCTCTTCCAATGAAGAAGAAGCTAAGTGTAATATTTTCTCTTGTTTAGGAGTGTCTACAGACACCCACAGACCAGCAATAATATGTACAAGGAGAAGGGGCAACAGTGGAAGCAAGGTGTCCTTCTACTGATAGTAGAGGAAAGGCCAGATGTAGATTCTGGAGAAGGGAAGCAACTTCAGTAACTTGAAAGAATGCTGCCCATGAAAAATCACCTGCCAAATGACCCCCACAGAGGTGAACCACTAAAAACCAGTGGTTTAGAGAGAGTTGTAAGAGGCCAAATGGAGGAGAAAGCCTAAGCCAGGGCACATAGAGTTCTCCAGTGGCTAAGTCTCCAAAGAAATACAGGACATAAAGGCATACCTCCCCAGGGGAAAGACGGGGAGAGAAAAAGATTGTCCTTGGAATATCTGCCTCACTCACAGTCATCAATGTCACACTACAATTCTGCCACCTGACTTGCCTATGTTGGAGGAATGGTATTTGGCCACTTGTTAGTATGTAGAAAAAATGTTTTCCAATTAAAAGAAAAAACTGGGTCTTAATTCTACAAATGGTTTTACTCTTAAATTGAGAATACAACTTACCAATTTTTATTAATTGCATAGTAATTTAAATATGCCTACAGATCAGATATGGCTCATGAGGAACATTTTGTGCCCTCTGGTATCAGTAATACCACAACCAGTAAGGTCCTTTATATTCATATTTTAGCTATGTTCTTTGTTAGCAATATCTGCTGTGATGTAAGCCTTTGCTCCCCACCCCGGTCTAAATCTTTTCCACTTTGTAATATAAAATTATTGTTTGGTACTCTCCACAGTATGCTTTTCAGGTCATTATCCAGTCACTTGCCTAGTCAATAATCTTTGCACACTATTTAATGCCCAGGCATTTTATGATCTAGGTGCTTGCAAGTGATTGTCAATTCTATATTTATGTCTGCCTAAAAGTGACAGTATCATTTTCTGAGCATCTTATTTTCATCTTCACTTCGCATCTTGTCTTGCTTCATTTTTTTTCAGTTATGAGAACAATAAACATAAAATTTTAAGAAATGTAGGTAAGTAGAATCAAATTTTTATAAATCCTACAGTCACAGTGGCATTATATCCATTGCAATCATTTTGGTTTGAAGAACTTCTCTCTCCATCGCAGTCTTTCTCTTTCTTTCAGACTAAAACCAAACAAACAAACAAACACTCCATCTTTTTTGGCAAAGGGAAAAACTAACATTTCTATTGCCTTTTTCTTCCCCTTTCTTCTTTTATACCCTCAGACGAAAGCACTTTGGTTTTGAACCTAGCATAAGAATTTGATTTGAGGCACGTGAAAGAAATATAACTAGGAAACTTTTGTTGGTCTTTCAAATGTGAAAAACAGGCCCCAAAGCCCTTTTGTTTAGGACACTTCTTATTTGAATATGCCCAGATAAGTCCTAAGGTTTAGCCAAGCTTGGAAAGGTTGAAACCAAGAAAGGGCAATTTGCTTGGCATAATAATGCAATGGGAATTTTCTACTTTTCCTTGGAGGTTTGAGAGGAATATGTTGGGAGAAGGAGGAGCCTGGGGATTCAAAGAAGCCAGACAATGAAGGATGTTTGGGGGTGGGGTGGGGTGCTGTTGGGTGGGTGCTGAACAATGTGGTAGCAGATGGGGGTCTAACATAATAGAGCCCCTGAGAAGTTCCCCAGAAAGGATAATGAGCATGTAACTTTAAAAGTACTGCTGTCTGACATTCAATTGTAGCTTGTTCCCTCTCCTCCCATATGCTGCAATTCCCTGTATTTCTAGGCAGGTCTTCCAGGAGAGGCACATACACCAGCACTGTGCATTATTGCTGCTCTGGAGAATTTTGAGAGGAGAGACCAGAGTGAGCTGTAGCAGCATGCAGGGGCAAGAAGACAATTGGAAAAACACAGTAGCAGGACTGTGAGGCAACAGTGATAAATTTTCATTCACAGAGAGAATGATTACAGACCAAGAACATTTTAACATTCCCCTCAGCATGATTAAATGTTAGACAGGTTTCTTTCTGACTCTAGGTTTCTGACCTCTCTTTCCGTAGAGCATTTACTTGAAAAAAAAAATCAAGTACAAATTCTCCCCTGTCCCTTTTAGATCTAAATCTTCTCCCAACTTCTGGCTAGCTTCACACAGGTATGTCTTTCTCAGCACTTGGGATCTATTCTTAAGACAGAGCCCCTAGCTCCCAGGCTCTGTGGAAGGGTAGGAACCTAACTTCAAGGAGCACCAATTAAAAAACACAGATGGCCTAATCACATTGCCCACCCACCTAAAACTCTTCATTAGCTTACCTCGTGCTTAAAACTCGTCTGCTTTTTGTTTCAGTGGAGATGATTCCAATCTCTTTCTCCTACTGCAATAGTCCTGAATAAAATCTTCCTAGCCATTTTCAACAAGCATCCAGTGTAACTCTTATGCTATCTCCACCACAGGAACTGTTGGAAAACTGAGGAGACCTTTGGACTGGTCACAGTCATGTGGTATGGTAGACCCCAGTTGGCAGTGCCTGCCCAGCATTGATTTACTCTTTTTCTGGAACCACCACCAGGATTTTACTTTAAGAAGCCATCCCTTCCTACTTTGTCTGGCTTTGTGGAAACTGCCATTAATGTGCATTGCCTCCCCTTTCCCATTCCCTACCAAGTGATGGACCTGTGACCTGGGAGGAGCTGGATCTATCAAACACTCAAGAGTATTTGCATCTTTAATTGAATGGCTCAGGAGGGAAAACAGTGGAAGCAAATTCATCCCAATGTCAGCAGCCTGGAGAGACTGTTCATTAGTCTTCACTTGCCAGAGTCCAGGAGCTCTTTCTGCTCCAGATGCATAAGGGGCTATAGTTCCTGAGTTAGTCCTTCTGTATGCTCAATTATCAGGATACTAACCTTTCCCTCATCACTTCCTTTATTTTTTCTTACATTACCCTTTACCCAATTTTTGCTGCTTGCAATATAAGAATGATAACAGGTAAATATAAGATTGGAACTCAGCTAATTTTTAGATGTATAATGAAGGACAGGGAAAGCATAGATGCGCACTCCATTGTATCCTTTCCTATCATTTCTGACCCCCCCTCCCCTTTTTCATTTTATTTTTCTTTTATCTCTTAACTCATTATCTACTTATTTGTTGGGTCAGTACATACAGATTTTAATATTTTTAATAGAGCCTTCTTGTGTTCTTTCTATTAACCTTTATTTCTTCTCTTTTACTCTTTTCTTTTTCTCTATGTTCCCTGACACATTCCTGGCCACACCTTTGGCCCACCAGTGACTTGTCAACAGGATGTCTGCATTTAGTAAGCCAAGTTTTGCTACCCAAAGCTCCAGGGAATGTTAAGTACTCGGAGCCCTTGGAGTGCAGCCAGCATAACCTGCTAGTCCTGGTCCCTAAGAGTTAGGTCTTTGCTGAGCGTTGTTCAGTGGTTGTGAATCCCAGAGACAATACTGATCTCTTTCAGATCTATCACTGAGATTACGATATACATTTTCATTCCTTTCTTCTCCTCTCTAATGTTTTCCAAGTCATATACAAATTGCTAATTTGAATTCAAGGCTGCATTACTTCACAGTCTAAGATTAATTTACACTCACAAGGATCAAAACCTTTACATAAAGAGAGTTGGTGTGGGGAAAGAAGGGCATAGATGTGTTTTCAAATGTATCTACTCTGTATCAGGAAGGACATGGGTTAATGCAAAAAGAAAGCACATAAACTTGAAGTTAATCAGACCTCTGTTAGCATCTTGACTTTAACATTCAAAAACATTTCAGCTTGGTTTCTATTCTTGCTACTGTTGTTTTAATATTGGGCACATTTCCTCAGTTTCTTCATCTATGACACAGAGATTACAATTCCTATATGAGAGTTGCTATGAAATTATGTACATGAAACTCTCGAGTGCCTAATACATAATGCACACTAAATAAATAAAGGTAATGAGAATGATGTTGATTAATTACTGTTATTTCTATTATTATGATGAGAGCAATCCCTAATGATGGTACATTACATCGGTGGGGGAAAAATCCATTATCAGTAAATATCAGTGCACCATGTGTGAGCGTTAGTAACAAAAGTAAATGCTTTTGCAAAGGTGAGGGACAAAGTTCTTTTAATAACGCTAGGACCATGTTTGACAGCAAAAAGTGATCACAGGGATCCTGTTGGGAAAACACAGAAAATTTCAGGACATAGAAACCTTTTGTCTCTCTAAATGTGGAGAGAGATTCCCTACCAAATAGGGTTTTGGTAAGTGCTTACAACTCCAATATAAATAGACAGAAAAGACTTAAAATCAGTAAACACAATCAAGATATAGATACTACAACCTCATCTTTTATGTCACTTAAATAATTAAAACACTTCTTATTGAATAATGAAGTTATTTAAGGAGAAACATCAGAAGAGCATCCAGCCGGCAGATCTAACTGCTTTTGCCTCGAGTGACATGTTCCCAGCAGTGGGTTATATTATGCCTTCATAAAACGTGTTCTGTCATTTTTTTCAGTGCTGTTATTTTTGGCGGATAGTAAGAAAAAGTATCTATCTATGTTGTATGAAAGCTCTAGATGAAAATAAGTGAGAGATTCCTAACGCAGGTGAAGCCCTCCAACAATTTAATGCCAAACCTGTCCAAACCACAGGGGTGAAAGTGACATTCATTTATAGCAATATACAAATGCAGGGATAGCAACACTGTAATGCCAGGGGGTTTGCTTCATCACATAAGTTATAAGATAAATTGCAACTACATGAAGGGCATAATATTGAATAAAATTGTTGGTCTAGATTAGCATTTTTAAAAATGTTTATTCATTTTTGAGAGAGAGAGAGAGAGTAGGGGAGGGGCAGAGACAAGGGGGAACAGAAGATCTGAAGTGGGCTCTGCCTGACAGCAGTGAGCCTGCTGCAGGGCTTGAACTCATGAACCACAAGTTCATGACCTGAGCCGAAGTTGGACGCCCAACACAATGAGCCAGCCAGGCGTCCCTAAATTAACATTTCTTTAAAAAGTGTTTTAACAGGCGTCTTCTAAAAGGTGAGCTAAATTTGGAAAACACTAGCTTAACAAAGTTAAGCAGATTTTACCTCATTTCCCATCTGAACTCTCTACTACCCAATGGTATATAGCTCCTACTAACCACAATCTGTCTTTTCTTATTCGTTGGAAATAAGGCTCAAGTTATGCCCCATTTCCCAACCTTTCTTGCAGTTAGGTGTGGCCATATGACTAAGTTCTCCCCAGTGAAATGTGAGTCAATGTGATATATATTAGTTAACGGTCTGACCCATGACACCTCTCCCGAGCACTCCTCCATAAGCTCTCATGCTACCAGCTGACTATGTGACAATTATACTAGACTTATCTGAGAAGTCTTCATCTGAAAATGGCAGAATTGTTATCATCCTGGGTCCTAGAATGAGTCCATGGAGTGGAGACCAGAACTCTCTCTGCTAAATTAAAACAGCCATCCTGAATGATCTTTCATTACGCTTATCTGGTTCCCCTCTACTCTACACCCAATTTGTTAAAAATCTAAGTAATGTTACTCAACTAAAACTTTTTTTAAAATGTTGTTTCTTTATTTATTTCAAGAAGGCAGGGGGAGGGGGAGGGACAGATATACAGAGAGAAACAGAGGATCCCAAGAAGTGTTCATGCTGCCAGTGCAGAGCCCAATGCATGGCTTGATCTCACAAACGTGAAATCATGACTAGAGCCAAAATCCAGATTCAGATGCTTAACTGACTGAGCCACCCAGGCACTCCTCAACTAAAACTTTTTTTTAAGTTACAATCTTGGCATTATGCAGGCACCTTTCTGACTTATGCCTACTGCAGTTTGCTATTTGTTTGGACATCCTATGTACTGAAATTCTGAAAAACGTCCACCTCCAATCATCATTGTTTTTTTGCCACTTTCACACTCATTGAGATATTACATGGATACAACTTTTCTTGGGTTGTATATAACTTGACTGCCAGTCACAGTAATAAACTTCAAAGAAACTGATTTGAGATGAACATTAAAATGGGGCCTCTATTTCAGACTGGTGAAAGCACATTCAATCCTAACACATAATACCCTTACATGCTTCTACTGACTTCCACATGTTTAAACTTCTTATAGTTCTTGCCAGAGGGGTAGACACAAAGTTGGGTTCGCAAGTAGCTACAACTTTTTGAAGAACAATGGATTTAAACAACACTTATCTGAAAACCATTAAACACTGTAATCCTAACACCAATCACTGGTTCTCAGGCTAAAACTGTTAATTAGCAAGCATTAAAATTTATTGATTCATAGATAGGCATCTCTTTGATAAGATTTTGAACTACCCAAAAAAAGATACACTAATAACTCCAAGTACTAGAGTTCTGAAGGAAAATAAGTTGCATTAAAATGAAACAAAACAAAACAAAAACAAACAAACAAAACTTCCCATCATGTATCTCACTCTGAGTATCTATCAAGTTCCAAGATCACTGGGCATTTATTTCTTCCATTTGGAAATCCAGACTTTGGTGTTTGAATATATACTTTTTTTTTTACTACTGTAAATTTTTGATGTGGATCACAAAACAGTACAAAAATGAAGTGCTTTCTTATAGACAGTAAGAGAAGACAAATTTCTTACTATAAGAAAACTATCTTTACGTGTTAGTTTAGATTTGCCAAATATTTTCATATTCAGTACTAAATTCAAGAGGCTTATAGGGGCTAATGTGCCGACAAAGAGTTTGAAGTTGAGTCCTGGCTCAGTAGAAGCAGTGTTGTCACTGACTAGTGATGGTGGTTGTAAGTCCTGGCACCATGATTGACAGCATTAACAGATCTACTTTTCCTATAAATAGTAAACTAAATTCTGATTGAGGTAAGGGAGCTCTTCAGTGAATGACATAGTCATTCTGACATCTAGTTATGTAAGATATAAGTCCATTTTTCTCTGACAGTGTGCCGAAACATTATATTTAAAGTATATGGAAGACCTCAATTACCAACTTTTTACTGGTAGCCAGATATTATTGTGGAATACAAATGATGTAATCTCTTCTTTCCCTTCTTTCCTTTATATGAACATTTTCCCTCTGTGGTCATAATCATCTTTTGCCACAGAGAAGAATGGGATTGACATAAGAGTAGATCAAAGACAAAGATGGGACAGTAAGAAGGTTTTGGCTTCTAAAAGTAGTCCCTGTAAGTCTGTATCAGGGAAAACACCTGTGAAAACCTGAATATATTATTTTTGAAAGAACTTGTATATAATTTAGGGAGCAGGATAATGGTAGTTGGGATCTTATTCTAAAAGAATAAGGCAAAAACTTAACTATAAATTTTAACTGGTAAGAGACTAAATGGTTGTGACAGAGGAAGACAGAGGGGGGCATGAGATGGCAGGCCAGTGTAGCCACTTACTTTTGGAATGACAATAATGGAGCACCTTTGAGAGACTGCCCAGCCCCTGCCTCAATGGGAACTCTTCAGAGTCACAAACAGGAAACTACAAAGAAACCTGTCCAATGCCTAGAGTGAGTCCTTTACCATTTAAGGACTGATGCCATTTTGCCTGTGCTCAGAATCATACTAGTTGTCCATCCCCTGTGTATCCTGTAGGAGCATTCTCCACAGCAGCCTATGTTCTGCCATGGCATTTTTGTGAGGAGTATCCCTGTCAGATTTTCTCTTATGTCTTCTGCTTGTTGTATGAGGGCAAAGTTTCAGGAATCTTGCAAGCCACTTGCTGTCAGGCATGGTAGAGTATTTACACTATAAACACTGGAAAATGCCACAAATATCCCTGCCTGTAATCTCTCCAGTATAGGTGGCAGGGCCATGGCCAAAGAGGAGGGCATAGAATAGAGAGAAAGTCCCTTACTACTGCGTTTAGTTAGGAAGAAACTAAACAGAAGTAGTTGAAGATATCTCTTACACTATTTTTTCATCAGTACTGATTGTTTATTGAAAGTTTATGATATATTACACCCTATGATTATGAATAAATTCTAGCATAATTTAAAAAATAATTACCTAGAGATGCTTTTCACCACTAAATACCTCAGGGAAGAAATAATTTGAAAATGGTAGTTTCAAATAAAATGAAAACACAATAAGAAAATAAAATAATATATTCCAAAATATCATGAAGCCCAATTAAAAATATGAAGAATAAACCCACATAGATTGGACACACAGAAAACCTGATTCCCATACTGCACAAGTGCCTTCGCCAAGAAATCAGGATTTCCTTTCCCGTCTGTCTTTTGGAATTATCCAAGCAAAAGACTACTAACAGCCTGATGATTCTGCAAAACATGTTTACCTCAGGAAAATTGCGGAGCAATATGGAAACCCCAGGAGTGGGTTAAGCTGCCTACTCAAATGCTCTATGCTGTCTCCAATTTAAGGTTTGATGAATCAAAGCTCAACAGTGTGACCTCCCCACCCCCCCAACACACACCTGTTTCTATGAGGAAGTCAAATATCAAAAAGCGTGTGAACATCATTTCCCTAGTTTCTTATTAATAACCTGACACTACTGTGAATTTTGGAAGTTGTGGTCCCCACGACCTCCCAAAGGTCGTTTGTAACTACATCTCCTAAGAGCTACGAGCCCTTGCCATCCACGAAATAAAGTTGATCGGCTGACAGTAATGAGACAAATATGTATTAGCTTCATGCCTCGGAAACTGTAATGCCCCTAGTGAATCCTTGACATTTACTCTGCGCAATTTCCCCTGGTGTAAAATGCAGTTTAAAAAACAACTGGAACGTATGAACATGCCGGCAATGACTGTGCCAGCCAGGAACTTGATTCGTTTAAACGACGTTATAACCTGTTCCTTGAGTATTGATTAGAGCGGGTGAATAAAATAGCTGCAGATACTTGGAAGGGATTTTTAATAACAAATCATTCCTTTACAACAGTTTCTTTTTATGTGAATCAGGACTTCACCATTACAAAAATAAATAAATAAATAAATCTAGCTCTTAGGAATGTGAATTTTTTGCACAGCGAGGCTTAATAACATAAATCTGATACCATCACTTCCCAAAGCACTTAGAATAAAATTCAAAATCTAAACTCTT
Source organism: Lynx rufus (assembly GCF_022079265.1). Taxonomy (NCBI): domain Eukaryota; kingdom Metazoa; phylum Chordata; class Mammalia; order Carnivora; family Felidae; genus Lynx; species Lynx rufus. The sequence goes on from NW_025814823.1 coordinate 182,892,141, forward strand.
ATAGCTCTGCAATCTCTCTATGAAACTGTCTATGATGGAGCCATGATATGACTCATTCAAGTTATTTTCCCACCTCTGTCCCTTATCTTACTATAATCCCAATAGTCTTCTCCTTTTCTGGTTCTGACATGCTAATCCCAGCCAGCCTCTAGGACCTGACATTTCTAGGTGTTTCTCTTGCAATGTTCCTTTCTACCATCAATCTTGCATGGTTGGATTCTTCCTTTGAGACATAGTTCAGATTTCCTCAGAAAGACTTTCCTGGACCATTCAATTAACTTGGCCAAAATCAGTCACTCTTTATCACATTGCCCTGATTTGTGTTCTTTATATCATATTAGATATTTTGCTTACTTTTATTCCAAAAGAATGTGAACTCCAAAGAGTAGTAGCCCTTGTCTTCTCTAGTTTGGATCATAAAAAACTTGCTCTGATCCTGATATACTTAGAGAATATTCTGTTTTCTACCTAGCATGTCCACTTGGAAATGCATTTAAAATTTTTCCTTTTTTTTAATGTTCATTTATTTTTGAGAGAGAGGGAGACAGACAGCCTGTGAGCAGGGGAGGAGCAGAGAGAGATTAATTGGCCAAAGTAGGATGCCCAACATACTGAGCCACTCAGGCGTCCCTAAAAGTATTTTCAGTATCATAGGAAGGCTCACAGAATTGATGAATAAGGGAATCTGAAAAACTATCTAGTCCAACTACCTTGTTTTTAAAGTGGAAATTGTGAATTGAAATGGGAAGCTCAGACCCTCATTTCTGATTCATATTTCAAACTTCTCTCTGGCATATCAGAATGTTTTATGAAGATTTAACATTAAATAGGCTTTAATAAAAATATTGGTTTTGTCTAAAATTATCAAATTGTTCGAATATTAGATACAACTTATTTTTTTGAAATTCTGAAAAAATATGACTTTTCTCATAGAAAAAAACAACAACTATGTTTATGTGTAAAAAAAATTTCCCACAGCTTTATCTGTCCCACGTAAGATCTCTCAAGTCATTTCCATTCTCATTTTCAAAGATCTACTTAACAAACATATTCATTCATGCATTCATTTACCCAAAGCTTAATGTTTATAAAGCACTGTAGTAGGCAAAGCAGAGCAGAGGGGCTCATGGATACAAAATATTTCCAGATAAACTGAGATGGCAAGAATACATATGGCTAATCGTTAAATAGCCAACAAAGGTGGCAGAGATGCCATAAAAACCATCATCTTTATAAAATGTGAAGAAGCATTTTCTGAATAGCTGCTTGTCAGGGATTTTGGTTGATTGATTTTCAATTCTCATCTTCTCCCTGAAAACTAAAGATATAATTTCTATTTTATAGACGAATAAACTGAGGATTCACACGGTAAAGAAATGTGTCCAAAATCACACAGCTCATTACTGCAAAGCTGAGAATCTGAATCTAAAAACTATAATCTTTATCAAGCATCAATGGTTTTTCCTCTGTGTTCACAGAGACTACTAGAACATTGAGGAGTGGACAGGTGAGTGTAGGGAGCTCCATACACCCAGCTACTTTCATCCAGGGTCTCTCAATACCTTTCTGGTTAATGAGGTATGATGAGCGCAGGGAGGAATCATATGAACTAGTGTTTCTACAGCTCTAACCCATGTATGGCTTTTATTATTCAAAACAAGAAATTCAATGATTAAAAACAGGTTTTACAGACTAAATGCAAGTATCACGTGTGTAAAGTAGTAACGATTATGAAATGCGAAGGGGTAGGGATGATAAAAGTCGTCTTTGGTGATACAAGATTTCAGACAGAAACTACTCAAAGTTCCACCGCGGATTAGTTAGAAGGATGAAGAGACATGTGCGCAGATAGAAGTAATTCTGAAGAATTTTACTGGGACCAAAGTGGATAAGCAGCTGTATGGGATGGTGTGGTGTATTGGTTGATTTCCAGCTGGACATGTCAGGTTCCCCAAACTGAAGAGGTGTTGCTCAGGTCTACCAATTGTTATTTTAAAAACCACCTCTGATTAGCATGTTAGAAGGGTATGTAAAGGGAATGAGGCATGTTTTCAGCACAGATGTTCCAGGTTTTTTGTTATACACTTTCCTTTTTGAATCTCTCATTATCTACCTGAAAGGTAGTTGCCATTATTTACACATTATTGATTTAGAGCAGTGGCTCAGAATCAAAACTCTTTGCCTAAGATTAAGCAACTGTATTTTTTATAGGTAACTTCATTTTGCTATTTTGCTACTCAGCATCTGTTATTCATTCTCCTGGTAATAGTACCTTATGTTTCTTCGGTGAACTACCTCTCTCCAAATGGTAGCCCATATCCTGCCCCAAGTTTGAGGAGCATGCAAAAGAACGTTATGTTTCTCCATCCAGAGTGATGCCTTTATAAAGGATCCTGACCCCAGCCATGACAATTTAGAACATAAGTGGAACTTTTGTTTGAGTGACTGGGAAGGGGAAAATCTCTTCTCTGCTTGAAATAGAGCTTATACAGATAAGTCTGATAGTACTGGAAATCAATACAGAGGAAGACCCATCTACAAATATACTGTACTACAGAACCGTTACACAGAGTGAGAACCAATCTTTTACTTTTTTAATTTAATTTAATTTAATTTAATTTAATTTAATTTAATTTATTTTGAGAGAGAGAGAGAGAGAGAGAACAGGAGAGTGGCAGAGAGAGAGAGAGAGAGAGAGACAGAGAGACTCCCAGGCAGGCTCTGCACTGTTAGTGCAGAGCCTGATATGGGGCTTGAAGTCATAAACCATGAGATCACCACCCGAGAGGAAGTCAGATGCTTAACTGACTGAGCCCCCCAGTACCCAAGAACAAATCTTTTAGACATTAGTAAATCCATATGTACCTGAAGTTACAAACTTTCCCCTGAATTTTTCAATTCCATTGGCTAATACAGTCACTTACTTGCTTAAACCATTGGTCCTTTCTGCTACTTATGAGCAGAAGAATCCTCAATAATAGTGCTTGGAAATGTGTGGAGGCATTTTGGCTGTTACTACAATATAAGAGTTCTGCCGACACTTAATGAGCAAGGACTAGGGATTTTTAACATTTTGTAGAGATGTAGGAAAAATGTGCTGAAGGAAAAATTATTCTTCCCTAAATACCAATATTGTTTCCTAGAGAAACACTGGGTTAGGTGAAAGGAAATGTGTATCCCCTGGAAGAAAACTTGCAAATTATAGCATGCATGCAAGAGGAAACATATGTATAAAGTTTAGGAGATGATGAGGAAGCCAGTGAGATTGCAGGGGGCTTTATATATAGCATTAAGGGGATGTAACTCTAAAAGCTTTGCTGTTGACAGTATATACAAACTGCATTTGTAGTTTATTTCAAGGTATTGGGGAGCCATAAAAGGTTTTTGAGCAATACAGTAATGTGATAAAAATTAGTGCTATAATCATCTCATACCCCTTAGGATTACTACTATCAATAAAATCAGAATCTAACAAGTGTTGACAAGGCTGTGGAGAAAGTAGAATCCTTATATACTGTTGGTGGTCATATGAAATGGTATAGTCGCTGTGCAAGAAGTTCTTCAAAAAATGAAAAAATAAAATTTCTGTGTGATCCAGCAATTCCATTTCTGAATATATATCCAGAAGAACTGAAAACAGCATCTTGAAGAGATGTGTGTATCCCCATATTCAAGCAGAATTTATTTCAAAAGCTAACATGTGGAAGTAACCTAAACATCCATCGATAGATGAATGGATAAGCAAAATGTGGCAAACATACAATGGAATATCATTCAGCCTTGAAAAGGAACAAAATTCTCTAATATCCTACAATATGGATGAATCTTGAGGACATTATACTAAATGAAACGAGCGAGTCACAAAAAGACAAACACTGTATGATTCTACTTACATGAGGTACTTAGAGTAGACAACATCATAGAGACAAAAAGTAGAGTGGTGGACGCCAGAAGCTGAGGTATGGGAGAATATGGACTTATTATTTAATACAGATTTAGGTATAGGTTTTCAGTTTTACAAGATGAGAAAAGTAATGGGAATGGATGGTGGTGTTGGGTGCACAACAATGTAAATGTATTTAATACTACTGAACTGAACACTCAAAAATAGTTAAGATGGTATACTTTGTTATGTGTATTTTAAATTAATTTTTAAAAAGAAACACAGTGTAAGAGGACAACTACATTGGAAGTACAGTGGCTAAATTACAAAGCAAAGAGGAGGTAGAAAGACTAACTGGGTAACTTAAAACACACACATTTTTTCATAGAAAAAGCAATGTAGTTATATTCCCATTCTTTGTTGTTTTTTGCGATTGTTGTTTTCCTAGCCTATTAAGATTAGATATATTTCAATAGTGCAACAAGAAATCAGCTCTCTGGCAAGGACTATGTGTGTCTGTGTATGCGTGTGTCTTCTCTTAGAGCTAAAGTCAAAATGAGCCTATGATCAAGCACAGAAAAATAAATAGGACCATCTTGATATGAAGTGTGTTTCTAGTTCTTTTGTGAATGATAGCCATTTTCTTAGCCTAGATAAGACCATTGTTATTTGATTAGAACTACAAAGCTGTGAAATGACAGTTCCTCACCAGGAACTGAATCTGCTGGCACCTTGACCTGGGGCTATAGCTTCCAAAATTGAGAGAAAATAAGTTTCTATTTTTTCAACCATGAAGTCTATGGTATTTTTAATGGTAGTGTGATCAAACCAATTCAATCACTCTACATAAAAAAACATAGACAAATTAAAGTCAGGACATAAAGAAAGACCAAAGAAATAGAGTGATCTTGGTAGTTATTTCATAAAATAAAATGCAGAGGGAGAAAAATTATTCATTCTGTGAACAAGCAAATATGGAACAAAGAATAAAATGTTATTGCCAAACTGGACACCAGGTATGAAAAGAATTCTTACAAGAGAAGGATTAATTTCCTATGGACTTTCTACCTCTAATAAGAATATATGACAGTTATCATATAACATCTTGTAACAAGGCTTTCTCTTTATATTATTATTTTTTCTCCTACTAGCTTTCAATCTCTTCGAGCCAATAATTCTATTTGTATATTTTTATCTACATCCACATCTATGTCTATTAAAGTCTTGATGATTGTCCCTACTTTTAATTTCATAAATATATATTGATTGATTCATGGGTTTAAAAGCTGGCATATCACATCATATTTTATTATCCATTCTCTTGCCTAAAGACCTGCCAGACTACAAATTCCTTGAAAGCGGGGACTGGTTTTTTTTTTTGCCATGTAGTATATATTTAATAAATAGCTACTGAGTGTAAATAAATTCCATAATAAATCAAACAGAGAACAGGAAGCTGTGAATGCAAGAGACTACTTTCTTCAATGGAAAACTAATTGTGAAAATGTCTCTGTACTTGGAAGCCATTGGCATCAGGGACCTTAACAAGGAAGCTTGGAGAATGCTAAGAAATAACTAACACTCTAGAGGAAACAAAGATAAGATTCTGTGTTGAGAAGGCTTTGGAACAGAAAGCATATACATTCACGACAAGATAAATTAGCATTGAACTCCAAAGAAAGGAACACACACACACACACACACACACACACACACACACACACACATACACACACACACCAACAGCTCATTGCCCTTATTCTGAAGCATTTATAAACATAACTATTTCTGTTAAATCTACTTAAAAATATCTTAAATGCTAGAGAGAAGGTTGTTATACAGCACAGGAGTCTGTAAATTTTCTGACAAATACTCTTTCCTTCTCAATTGTACAACATACCAAATGCATGACCTTAGTCCATCATGAAGCACCTGTTCTTTGAATATGTTTTGATCAGAGTGAACCAACAAAGATAAACATAGCTAATAGCCTTCTGTACTGTAGTACCAGCGAGTTAAATACAATAGCAACCACAAAATAGCAAGACATCTCAGACCCCACATCACCCAATGCTTTAGAAAAATTTCAAGGGCATATGTACTTGGCATTGAATTTAGGTTTGAATGGAAGTAACATCTCTCTTGTGAGTGGCAGCTTTGGAGAATAATTAGGAAGCACTAGAATAAAAACTGCAACTTATAAAATCTCTGATTTGGTCATGCAACATAACATCAGTGTAAGTGGGAAACAACTTATCTGAAAGGAAGAAAAAAAAGAACTGAAATGAGTGATGCGAGTGAATGGAGGAAAAAAGGAGAAAAAGAGGGAAAACAGAAAAAATCAGGATTCTATTAGAGTATGCCAAAGGTCAAATTATGTTTAATAACCTTTCTAATTTTATGAGGTATAAATATGATGATAGTCATGTCATGACATCATTTAGCCCTAGAATTGAAGGAGTGCTTGGTCATTTAGATAATGGAGCTGAGGATGGTAATAGGATGAAACGTATAGTGCAGGGTGACAGGTTAGTTCTTTTAGGATCATAGGCTCCTTCCTAGTGCTGCATAAAAGGGATTATTATATTGGCTTTCAGAAGTATCTTGACATTTCCATTAAAATCATCATTTTGACAGGTTTATGCATTCAGCCCCTTTCATTTGCATGGGATTGAAACTTGACATTAGAAATCCTCAGACCAAATATATTTTAAACATCATGCACACTTGCATATTTATGTGTGCAATAGTAAATGCAACATGTAAGCCTACAGAGTACATAGCTATTTTTAATAGCCCTTGTACTTTATAATTTTTACTTGATTGCTCGTTACTTTGGTATTTGGTAATCTAGCAAAAAGGTGAAAAATATTTGAAGAGTTAGGATGAATGTGGTCTGCATTAAAGTTATATTTTTGGTAGGAGCCAGTAGACTTAAATGTTTAACAAGTTAAGTATTCTGGGCTGTTTCTGCAATTCTTAACTTGGTGAGGCCATTTATATACAGATCTGTTTGACTTCCAATGGGTTATGTCTTGATAAACCCATTGAAGTTGAGAATATCTTTAAGTGGAAAATGCATTTAATATACCTAACCTACTAAACATAATAGCTTAGCCTAGCCTACGTTAAGTGTGCTCAAAATACTTGCATTAGCCTGTAGTTGGGCAAAATCATCTAACACAAAGCCTATTTTATAATATAGTGTTGAATATCTCATGGAATGTATTTAATACTGTACTGAAACTGAAAAACAACAGTTGTATGGGTACAGACGGTATATTGGTTGTTTATGCTTGTGATGGCATGCCTGACTGGGGGCTGCTACGGGCTGCGGCTGACCAGCCTCACAAGAGATTATCGACACATGCCACTAGTGAGGGAAAAGATCAAAATTCAGAATTCGAAGCATGGTTTCTACTCAATGTATCTTGGCTTTCATACCATTGTAAAATTGGAAATTTCAAAGTCAAAACACCTTCAGATGAGGAATGCCTGTAATTTTATTATGTTACTTTTTTTTTCTATCCTTTGGCTTTTATTTTTCAAGGGCTATGCCCTTCATTTAAAGGCATGGGGTTTCATTTATTTAAACTCCCATACATATACTCATCATCACTTATCAGGTCAAATTGGGCTTTCTTTTATGTTTCTTTCTTTTTCTATGCCCTAGCTACCCAAAAGGTGATTGGGGGACCAGCAACATTGGCATCACCTGTGAACCCATTAAAAACACAGAGTCTTGGGCCCCACATCAGACTTGCCTGTTTGCCTCTTAACAGGAAGCCTGGGTATTATTGAAAAGTTATGCTGTAAGAACTACTCAGAACAAAGAACAGATAAGCAAAAACCTCTGTAAAATGCCTGGAATTTTCCATTTTAAAATCATCAATATATTTAGAAAGAATCATTATCAAAAATTTCAACCTTTTACTAACTATACGCAGACCTCTTAAATCTTTGTTGTTTGTATGCCATTTCTACTGCTGTTAAAACCCTCTACAGAAGAGATTAAAGTACTGTATTGGTAAAATAGTAGACAAACTGGCCTATGGGTCAAATCAAGCTCATAAACTGTTTTTATACAGCCTATCAGCTAAGAAAGGTTAGCATTCTCTGTGTTTGGGGAAAAAAAGTTTAAAAAAGAATAATATTTTGTGACACAGAAAATTTCAAAGTTTAGCATCAATAAATAAAGTTTAGATAATTTAATTACCTATGGCTACAACAACAGACCTAAGTAGTTACAACAGAGCACATAGGTCCCATAAACACAAAATTATTTACTATTTGGTCCTCCAGTGGAAAAAAAAAACATAGACCCCAATCTATAGTATAGATCTTGTGTACAATGATAAGCATGAAGCCACTTTGTTGGATAAAATTATTTACTGTCCTTTAGAACTTCCCAGGACAGGGGAATAGAGAAATAAATACATAAATCAGAAATTATTTTTATTTTGCTTTGAGATCAGCAAATGAAAAGTTTCATATCATCAGTTAAGATCCATAATATATCATATTGTTAAATTCTCAGATAACCGCACAAGGACTTTAGAATAATGTTTAAGTCTGTCTGCTCAGATTAAGTGGAAACAAAGGTGACTTCATTTTACTTGTGTTCCTCAAATTAGGGCAACTGCTTGGACATTCCTCAGAACCTCTGAAATTTTTCTGGTATGGAGTGACATCTTTGATATTTCTCTTTTTTCAGAGTGGATATTCCCTGCCCACTTTGATAGATGTTTGACTAGTGGTCACACATCTCTTCTACATGTGGTGACAGAACTAAAACAGACTGAAATTGCTGGTGAGTAGCAAACATGGATCACAATGCCCTTGAGTTTTACTCCAGAGGAAAGAAGAAACAGTAGCAGTTCAGATTATTGTATTTAAAATACTGAAGAAGATTTGGGGCACCTGAGTGGCTCAGTTGTTTGAATGTCCAACTCTTGGTTTTGGCTTAGGTGGTGATCTCATCGTCCTGGGATCAAGCTTCGCATTGGGCTCTGTTCTGACAGCCCAGAGTCTGCTAGGGAATTTCTCTCGCCCTCTCTCTCAGCCCTTCCCCTGCATGTGTGTTCTCTCTGTCTCTCTGTCTCTCTGCCTCTCTGTCTCTCTCTTTCTCTCTCTCTTAAAAATAAACATTATGGGGCGCCTGGGTGGCGCAGTCGGTTAAGCGTCCGACTTCAGCCAGGTCACGATCTCGCGGTCCGGGAGTTCGAGCCCCGCGTCGGGCTCTGGGCTGATGGCTCAGACCCTGGAGCCTGTTTCCGGTTCTGTGTCTCCCTCTCTCTCTGCCCCTCCCCCATTCGTGCTCTGTCTCTCTCTGTCCCAAAAATAAATAAACGTTGAAAAAAAAAATAAAATAAACATTAAAAAAATACCGCAGAGGATTAGAAGGTAGCCATGGACAGGAAATGGGGAAGACAGAACACTCCATGACATAGGGAAAAGACAAAGGACCTCAAAAACCTTTGAAGGTATTGACAAAATGTGGCAGAACATAATGATGGCTTTGAGACCTTGAGAGAAAAGATACTTAATACTGTTTATAATAATAATAATTAATAATAATAATAATAATGTAATGTTTGACACATTTCAGAAGGATTTCCATCCAAATGCTTAGCTTTGCTGCTAAAGAAGAATGTTTTAGTCACCCAGAATATTTGAATATGTGAATATCTTTGCAGTTATGGTGATTACGTTGGATATCACTATTCTAAAACAATGACTAGAAATCTCATACCTGTACTGGTTTTAACCAGTAGGATCAGCAATCAAGGAAGAGAGGTTATCTCACGGAGAGAGTAAAAGTATCTAGTGAGGGATGTTAACAAATGATTTATCGATATACTTTTTTCCCCCTTTGCATTCGATTTTTAAATTAATTATTTTTCGCTGTGAATCTTTATAAGAATTGTAATCCACACTAGAGAAAGCAAAAATACAAAGTAATAAGACCCATTAAAAAAAGGTTAAGAGACATTTACCCAGAAAGCTTTCCAGTCACCTATGGGGTCTTTAGATAGTTCTTCAGTAATATGCACTATATATCTCACATTTACTCAAATAAATTGGTTTGAAACGTGTCACAGCTACTATCCCATTGCTTGCCTCTAAGAATAAAACATGTGGCATTGCATTCTAGCAATGAGCACCATTTTAGCATTCAGCTGATGCTTCCTTCATGGGCTGTAACTTGGCTCATTCATCAGCCTGAAATGGGCTAATTTAAAATAGTCTGAGAAAGAAAAGGGGAAAAAAGCTAATTGTCCGCAAAGAGGTGTTAAGAATGAAATAAAAATATAGAAAATTAGCAGTTGAAGAGGTATCTTTTTTCAGCTGTCGCAGCCTACTGTCTGAGGATGCGTACCAGTAATTTGTGAAGATGTGTGGGTATTGAATTGCTCTGTGCACAAAGCCAGTCTAGTGAGTGATAACTCCAATACCAGCTTTGACTTGAGTGGATTAGGTGCTAAGTGGGTTTAACAAAATTACCCAGAGCATTACATCATATTCCTCCCACTTCTTGTGACAGAAACTATTATTTCTATGGGACTGTGCTAAAATGAAGTGATCAAAAATATGAAAGAGGTAAAAGGGTAAGGGGATAATAAGGATGGTGAAGAAAGGGCATCCTCATGAGTAGCTCTTGTACTCTGAAAACTTGGGAAGGGTTTTGCTGAAATCAAAAGTGTCCAGTTTAAAATTATACTCTGGTGAAGATTTAGCAAGATTATCCTTAAAACTTGCCACTTGTATATTTGATTTTGGAGTTCCATAAACATTTGAGATAAATAAAAATCAATGTAAGTGATTCCTGAATGGTGACCATAGTTAATAAAAGTGTATTATATATGTGAGAAGTTGCTAAGAGATAAGATCTTAAAAGTTCTCAAATGGATTCTAAAGCAGAAAAAAGAATGCTTCTAAAAGAAGCTTTTCTTACAGATTATTACACACAATTTCACTAGCAGGGAGAAATTTATATTTTTCATGAATTAAATTGAAGTCTATCCCCATAGCAGGTGATATCCAGATGATTTGTTTTGTTAGTGGTCACTTTAGAAATAGTCAAACATGGAGTCAACAGAGTCTTCTTGGGTTTTCACTTCATTAAGTGTTTAACTCTGTCAGCCATTTTTGTGACTCTGTCTTGATTTTTATAACTTGTAAACTCATTACAATCTAATTAAAAGACTTGTTAAGCCAACGTTAGCAATAATTTTTCCCAAGCTAATATTGTTTGTAAGTCTATTTCTAATATTACATTTTCTTGAGTCTGAGATACATTTAACTATTTTCTTTTTTGGTGTTGTTCAATCCATTAAGCTGGTGCTTGTCTTTCCACAAGACAGACTGTTTTGTTTCACAGGACAACTAAACTAATAGCATTTTAAATACTGGATTGATAAAAAATAAATAAAAAAATAAACATTGGATTTACACTTGAAGAAGTAATATAATCCTAATTAATAAACTAACATGGTTTTTTCCTCTTTGCAATCCCTGAAAATGTATGACCATGGAAGGGATGTCTTCATCCAATGCTTAAGAACTCAGATTGACCTAATGAACAGCTGAAGAAACAAGCGTTATACCTGTTTCACATTTTTCTCCAATATGATGCCTTATATATCTAGTGTTGGGCAAATTGAAACAACTAAGGGTGTACTTTTTTACTATGTTCAACAAACGGTGACAAAACATTGATCTTCTTTTTAGTCACTGACTTAACAGTTGTGACTTTGATCACTTTTGAACATTAAGCCTAACAAATTTTAATTTTTTATGTTTATTTATTTTTGAGAGACAGAGTGTTTGCACACACAAGTTGGGGAAAGGCAGTGAGTGGGAGACAGGGGATCTGAAGCAGGCTCTGCACTGATAGCAGAGAGCCTGGTGTGGGGCTCAAACTCAAGAAGCCATGAGATCATGTCTTGAGCTGAAGTTGGACACTTAACCATCTGATTCACTCAGGAGCCCCGAGCTTAACAAATTAAATATATATATATATATATATATATATATATATATATATATATATAAATGTATTATTAAATATTATATTATATATGTTTAATTTATTTAATATATTATATATTATATTATATATATTATGTATATATTATATGTTATATATATAGTTATATATTATATACATGTTATATATAAATATATATATTTATTTAACTAAAATCCTTCTTTGAAATAAAAAGAAAACAAACAGAACTAGTAAATAGCCTTACTTATAATAAAATTTTGGTAATATCTTTGAGAGAGTGGAGAAAGAGTGAAATGGTTTCAAGCACATTCTCTCAGAACTCAGGAGGTTGGTTGAGGGCAAAAACAAGAACCCACGCTTTTAGAGAATAATTAAATATTGAGAGGGAATTTAGCTTATTTACTTAGTTGTGTTGTTTTCAAGTCAGACCTTCAGCTTCAATTAAAGAGAAGCTTGCATTCTTATTTTAAATCTAAAAAATAAAGCCTCGTCTTCTCTAATTACTGTCCTTTTTATATACTATATGTGTGTGCATGTGTGCATGTTAGAGTATAGGTAACACTGAGAGAAAGTGTCATAACTAATGGAAGAAGAAATGATTATTAGTGGGAATTCTGCAATACTGTGTCAGGAACATGCCCCAAAATAGCTTCAGGTTGATGGGGAATACTTAAGCTGCCAGTGGTTTAACTGTTACTGACAGAAATCCCCTAGGGCAAGGCAAGTGATGAGCAGTGTAAGAAGCAGGCAGAACACAGTTCTGGACAAATGCACCAGCCCTCGTCAAATGTGGAAACTGCCCAGATGCATCCATGTATGTCTCCAAGCCTGCACTCAGAGCCCCACCAAACTTAATCATCTTGTAGCACAGACATCAATGTCTCTCATATGTTTACTGACAAAAGAAGGATCCTTGATAAATCTTGACAGTGGGAACATCACCAAACAGAACTCTTCAGGTTTAGTTGCTGCGTTCTTTAACATATTTACTTAGGGCACATCTCTGGCTTTGATTCCCAATATTTACTTAAGGCACATCTCTGGCTTTGATTCCCAATAGACTCTATTGTCCGTGAAATGAAAATGATTGAACATTTTCCTTAATGTTGTGAAAGCACAAAATAAATTTTAGCAGTTATTATTAAGGTGTTTTTCCAGCAATTTCTGGTAAACCATAGATGGGAATACAGTTGAGAACTCTTTATTTCCCTGGGTTGAAAATGATGATTGTGAATCCCTTGGCCCTCGGCTTCTCCATGATAATTTCCCAATCATAAAGAGAATTTACACCATAATTTGTTGAAAAGTATTCTTAGATCCTTTTAGACTTATTTTAAGGAAAACATTGTCCAGTTGTAAAAAATGTTGGAAACAAACAGTCATGTAATTATTTCACTGAGCATGGAGACTAAAATTTGCCTGGAAACACAAGAATGGAGTAAGGAATACACACTAAGTTAAGAAAATTCCCAATAGTGAAAGCAAGTAGAAAAATTTCTGTCATTAGATCAGTTTCAAGATGACAGTACAATAAGGTAGTAGTGAAGAAAGAAAAGAAATACCCTTTTCCATTGAAGAAGTAAGTGTTCCAAAGTATTCTTCAGATTATGAAAAACATGGCAACACAATTGGCAAAAACAAAAACAAAAAAAGTTTATGATTCTTTTTTTTTTCCAATAGTGTTTTTGGATTAAAAGGAAATTTCAGATCTCTTCTTTTCCAGAAAAAAAAATAGTACTCCCCCCCCCCCACCTCAATAAGAGCACAAAATGGGATCAAAGAAAGAGAAGATGGAATTGTGTACCTGTTAAGAGAACAGGAGTCAAAGGTGGGTCTACATTCTGGTCCCGCTGCTTGTTAATTCTGTAACGTCGGCAACTATTTCCTCTCTTGAAGTCTCAGATTTTTTATAGGTTGCATATTGGAATTCAGCAAAGAATGCTTTATATATGAGTAGGGTTATTGTGAGGAGTAAATGGTATTATGCACGTTGAGCAAGAGTGTCATGTGGCACATGAAAAACTAATAAATATTAGTTCTATCACTGTGTTGGAAAGAACAGTATTTTCACTAGAGCCTCAAAACGTATGAAAGCCCTCACTAAGAGCTGTGGTGAAATAAACTTAGGAAACAGTAAGTTAAATACAAAGGAATAACATATTTACTGTAAATCTGGAGATATTTCAATTTCTAAGAGTGTATGATAAATCTTGAGAAGAAACACATTTATTTGAAAGCCCTTTTTAATATAGTGGGACTTGTATGCCACAGAATAAACTTTAAAAATTTCACACATTTTATCTGGAGCCACCCAACTGGATGCCCAAGTTGAATTTCTCACCCTTTTCGCAGATATCTTACAGTGCTGTTACCTCCAAAACTATAACATGCATTCTTATTTTCCATCAATTCAAAAACCTTCAGCTCCTCTCCATGATTAGAGAAGAAATTCTAATTTCTTTAGTATGGCATTCAGCGACTTCGATAGTATGACTTTAACCTTTTTTCCCAACTCTTTTCTAAGGGTATCAACATCCCTTAAAAGCACTAGGTGTCCATGGTTTCTCATACTCTTTCCTAAATCTATAATGGGACAAAACTATTTCTCTATCTGCCAAAATCTACTCACCTCTCAAGAAAGAGTTCATGTATCCATACCCTTGGTTAGCTCTCCCAGGACCATGTTCTTCTAAGACAGAATCTCTGAATTGCTATAACTTTTTTTTTTCCATAGTGTAAGTACAGCAGTTTATTTAATAGAATTGTTATGATATGCTGCTGTGTCTGAATCTATTTCTCCTACTTCTTATAAATTCAGAGAGGGAGTGAAATGTGTCTTATTCATCTTTTTGTCTTCAAAAACCCAACATGATGTCTGGCATTGAGTAGGTCCTCAGAAAGATGGCTTTGAAAAAACTGGAAACATCAGGGAGAGGAATCAAAGCATTGGACCCTGCTGCTGTGCGTTACAAGAAATATTTCCATATATGGAAGAGAGACATGTAGTATTACTGCCTTACTCAAACAGAGGTCTGCCTCAAGGCAGGTGGCTACAGGTGTGCTTGCCTGGAGGTGGTGAGTACAAGCCAATCAACTCATGTCAGTCCCTCCTAAATCCAAAGTGTATTTCTAAGTTCCTTGTCAGCAAGAGAATTGGGACAGTTACGTTACTGAAGTCACCAGGATACTCTTAGTTTATGTCTATCAGAAAGCATGAATATAGCCTACGTAGAGGCATTGCAAAACCAGTTTTTATATTTAACAATTGCCATGAATTTAAGTGCCGTCAAATTGCAAGAAAAAAATGTACTACTCAATTCAGAACAAGAAGTTATTTTTCTCATTGCAGTAAAAATAAGCCTTGCTTAATAAATGTTACAACACACACATACAAAGGGTAATTTTTGTGAGAGAGCAGTTACATTTTAACTTCTTAAGTTGGCTGGGCTTTCTGAGACTTCTACCACAATCAGGAAGACCGAAACGATTGCTAGATTTATGTGGAAGGGGAAAAAATGAATTCTAATTGCCAAATGTAAACATATTGAATACAAAATTGACATGAATGCTACCACGTGACATTTTAAAGACCAAGTAAGTTTTAATACAAAGCTTTTACATATGAATTCAGATTTTTCCTCAAAATGGACATAGAAACTAATTATTAACCATCATGTATGTCCAGAGATTTTGGAAAATGAATATAATCCAGTTAAAGGGGAAAAAAGCCCCCCAGAACCTCATGCTAGGAACCTTGTTTATTTACAAGGAATCATATTTTTTTTCTTGATTCAAATGTTCTTTAGTCTGAAAAACAAGGTAGTCTGAACTGCTGAGGCTATGAAAATTTTGTATAGATGATATGAATAGAATGATACGTTCTAATAGAATGATCTTAGACCAGCCCATCCTAACATTTTAAATCACTCTTGAAAGAAGGGATCCATGTGACAGCCATCTGTATGGACTTCTGCTTCCTGAAGGCAACCTCACTGCCTGAGGTGTGAGGCTGCTGCAACTCAAGCAGAAAACTGTACTCTTTAGTGACCTCAGTGCCAGAGGAAAGAGAGCCAGGCTACCAGAAAAGCTAGAAATTAAAGAAGACAAAATCACAGGACAACCCTCAAAAGAGGGGACTCCTCCTCTGGGTTTAAACCCCTCCCAAGTACATGACTGTTTCTTGAACTGCATATGAATAGGAAATATTCTAGAAAGTCTAGTGGAAAGCAGAAAAATACTTGAGAACAAAGAAATCTAAGCAGATATTTTGGCTGCTGCTCACCAAAGAGGACACAAAACTGGAATCCATTTAATTAGAAAGTCTAGATAAGCACATTGGATTTAACATGAAAACCAGAGAAGGGTCAGGTATGTAAAAAACAATGACACAATTTGCGTATTAACAAAAGGAAAAACACTCTTCACAGTAAACAGGGGAATGCTGGAATGGCTATGTTATATCAGATATTCAAAGCCAGAAGTGAAAGGCATTTCACAATGATAAAAATATCAATTCATAAGGAGAACATAAAAATAATAAATATGTACCCACTAATAGCAGGTTTTCTAACTACAAGAAGAAAACACGGATAGAATTAAAAGTAAAAATCCACAAATCCACAACCTAGCTGGAGATTTCAACACTCCTCTCACAATTTCAATAAATGATAAAACAAATAGATAAGAATCAGTAAGAACATAGAAAGCATGAACAACTTTATGAAGAAGCCTGAGCTAACAGTCATTTATAGACCCTTGCACAGACAACTGTAGAATAACAATTCTTTTTTTTTAAAGTTTTTTTAACAATTCTTTTTTTTTTTTTCAACTTTTTATTTTTTTATTTTTTTTATTTTTGGGACAGAGAGAGACAGAGCATGAACAGGGGAGGGGCAGAGAGAGAGGGAGACACAGAATCGGAAACAGGCTCCAGGCTCCGAGCCATCAGCCCAGAGCCTGACGCGGGGCTCGAACTCACAGACCGTGAGATCGTGACCTGGCTGAAGTCGGACGCTTAACCGACTGCGCCACCCAGGCGCCCCAACAATTCTTATTTTTGAGAGAGAGACAGAAAGAGAGCAAGAGAGCAAGAGAGCGAGAGAGTGAGAGAGTGAGAGAGAGAGCATGAGTTCCGTACTGTCAGAGCAGAGCCTGATGCAGTGCTGGATCTCACAAACTGCACGATCATGACCTGAGCCAATAGCAAGAGTGCGACAGACGGAGCCACCCAGGTGCCCTGAAAACAGATTCTTACCAAGTGCATATGACAAGTTCATAAACAGGTATCATGCCATGAGTCAAGCATCAACAGATTTCAAATGTTGTAGCCTATTACGTCCACAGAATTTAGAAATCAATAACAGTAAGATACCCAGAAAGTTATCTCAAAGTAGGAAAATTAAAACATACTCCTAGAAAAATTCTTATAAATATGGTTACACTGAATTTACCAAATACTTAAATAAGGAAAAAAAAAAAACAGCAATCTTACATGAACTCACTTTATGTGGCCATCATAGCTTGATACCAATGCCTTACAAAGATACTACAGGTAAAGATAATTAGATACAAAAATCACTCATGCACACAGGTATAAAAATCCTTAACACAATATTAACATGTAGAATCCAGCAATATATAAAAAGACAATACATCATTACCAAATGGAGTTTATCCCAGGAATACAAGTATTGCACAACATTGAAAAAACAATCAATCCATGTAACTTCCTATATTAACAGAATAAAGGAGAGAAGTTCCACCTAAAATCAAAATGAAGAAAAGGATGTCCCATTTCATGACTTCCACTCAATATTCAGGCCCAAGCCCATGAGATAAAGTGAGTAAAAAGAAATGGAGCTGTAGATATCAGAAATAAAAGATAAAACTGGGGTTATTCATAGACATGACTATTTTAGTAGAAAATCCTAAGAAATTCTAAAACAAACAAACAAACAAACAAACAAATAATAGACCTAAAAAGGAACAGATTTAACATGGTTGCAAGGTAATAGATCAATATATAAAATTAACTGTAGTTGTATAAAATACCAGTAAAAAATGAAAAATTAGGTTACAAAATGAATCAATATTATTTACAATATTATCAAGCTGGCTAATAATCAAACTTCAACTGGTTAATAATATACTTAACAAAAGCATACAAAGCCTGTACTCTAAAAAATACAAAATGTTGTTAGCAGAAATTTAAAAAGATCTAAATAAATGGAAAGAGACTATTATCATAGATTAGAGAACTCAATATTGTTAACAATTTTCACATTTGTCTATAAATTCAATGAACTCCAATTAAATTACAAATAGTCATTTTTCTTGAAAACTTGGCAAGTTGATTCTAAAATTTATATGAAAGTTCAGATAATATAGAGTCAAAAAATTAAAAACAAAATATGGTTGTAGAAATTATCACAGAGCTACAGTAATCAGAACAGGGTTGTTAATATAAGGATAGTTACAGAAAGCAAAGAAAGAGATAAGAGTGTCCAAAAACAGACTCATTTCTATTTGGTCAATTAAAATTTAACAAAAGCACCAATGCAATTCAATGGAGAAAAGACAGTTTACAGAAATCATACTTGAATGGATAGGTAAATTTATAGGAAGAAGGAACCTAAATTTTTACTTAAAACACAGACAAAAACTAGTTAAAGAGGGTTCATCGTCTAGAATGTAAAATCTCAAAGATAAACGTTTAGAAGAAAATTAAGACTTTAAGAAAACTAAGTGACTTGGAAAATTAAATCACTTTTTTGTGACTTTGGGGTAAGCAACAATTTCTTAGAAAAAACATAACGAATACAAAGAATAAAAAATAAATAAATAAACTGGCTTTTATTGACATTAGAAGGCACTTGTCATAAAAAGTCATCAAAACTGAGAAATGAATCAATATGAAATAAATTGTAACCAGAATGTATAAAGAATTTCTATAAACAATAACAACAGTGACAAAAATTTCAATTAAAACAATGAACAAAATACTTGAACAGGTCTTCAACAAAAGATGATATGTAATATATATACAAGACAATAAGCACATAAAAAGGGGCTCAGCATTATTAGCCATCAGAGAAATACATATTAAAACACTCACATCTGAATGGCTAAAAGTAAAAAGACTGACGTCGACAAATCTTGGTAAAGATATGGATCAGCTAATACTCTCATACTTTGCCGGTGTGGTATAAAGTGGGACAACCACTTTTGAAAACTGACTGTTTCTTCTAAAGTTAAAAATATATTTGCCCTATGATTTATTAGGATTTCACCTGCTAAAAAAAAATGGAAAAATATGCCCATGAAGGGACATGAATAAGAATGTTGATAGCGTGGTGCATAATAGTCAAAACATAAAAGCAATGCAAATGCCATCATCTAGATAATGAATAAATTAATTGTGATATATTTATACAACAGTCCTCAAGAAGAAAAATTTTCCTAGTGACACGTTCGAAAGCATGGATGGATTTCCAAAACACTATAGTAAGTGACAGAACCTAACACAAATACCGCATACTATACTAATTCATTTATGTGAATTTCAACAAAAGATTTGTTGAAATTTACAAAAGATACAATCAGATCACTAATTGTCTGTGGGGATGGGGACTGACTTAAAGGAAGCACGAGGGCACATTCTGGGGTAATGGTAGTATTCTGTCTTGATTGGGATGACTATTACACAGATGAATTTATCAAAATTTATCTAATCGTACACTGAAGCTTGCTGAATTTTACTGTGTGTAAGTTTTACCTCAATTAAAAAAATATTCTGCCATGAAATGGAATGTGCTTTGAGAGAAAATTAAGTACAGCTGCAGAAAAATAAAATCACAGCTATTTGCAAACCTTTATACTCAGAACATATACACAAACACACTCAAATTCTTACAACCAGTACATTACCCAAAGAAAGTAATCAGTTTTTAAAGTAATCATTTTTATTTATTTATTTTTAATTTTTTTAATGTTTCTTTATTTCTGAGACAGAGAGAGACAGAGCATGAGCAGGGGAATGGCAGAGAGAGAGGGAGACACAGAATCTGAAGCAGGCTCCAGGCTGTGAGCTGTCCTCACAGAGGTCAACACCAGGCTCCAACTCAGGAACTGTGAGGTCATGACCCCAGCCAAACTTGGAGACTTAACCTATTGAGCCACCCAGGTGCCCCAAAAGTAATCATTTTTATTTTTATTTTTATTTTTTTAAATTTTTTTTAACGTTTATTTATTTTTGAGACAGAGAGAGACAGAGCATGAATGGGGGAGGGTCAGAGAGAGAGGGAGACACAGAATCCGAAACAGGCCCCAGGCTATGAGCTGTCAGCACAGAGCCCGACACGGGGCTCGAACTCACGGAGCGCGAAATCATGACCTGAGCTGAAGTCGGCCTCCCAACTGACTGAGCGACCCAGGCGCCCCAAAAGTAATCATTTTTAAATGCAAGATAGGAAAATATCATAACGATAATTTCTGAAATGTGTTAAAATTAGCGTTTTCTGAGTTTGATTTTTTCTTGTCACTTAATAAAAATATTGCATTTAAAGTTTTTCCTATGTTCTATCAAATTCTGTTTATCTCATAAAAATGTTTTAAATACAGACAGCTGTAAATGAACAGCACTAATTCTTATTTATTTTTGCATGTTCTTTGCCAGTCTTTGTAACAGTTGATGTTTAACATTTAAATTTGAAAAGAAAGCATAAAAATTTACTATTTCTCAAAAATAGGATAGAGATTTAGTTTTACTGCGAAAAATATGGAAACATGTCAGAGCCATATTGTTCATTTACAAATCACAAACACCATATTCACATTTTCTCCTTTAGGAAAATTAATAAACTTTTGTGTTTTTGCTCAAAATATATTAATGAATTAAAATTAGGAATCAAGCCCATTTTTTTTTCCTTAGGAGTATTGGATTTAACACTGGTATCAAATATTTCATTTTGCAAATGCACTATTTCGTATAAATGCTTTTACTATTAATGAAAAAGGGTCATATGCTACTTTTTAGTTTGAAGAAAATTCAAATTTCACAATGTAGACACTTCTCTTCCTGGACATTATAAGAAATTAAAGTATGCATTTACCTGCCGGTGGGCATTTTACTCTACCCTACAGCCCTAAACCCTATCAGGAATATCACAGAGTTCTTTGATACTTATAGATATGTTTCAGATTATGTAGGAAATGCAAATAATGAATGTCAAGGTTATTAAACATTCTTATTTCTCATTCTCATTAAACATTCTTGAATTCAAAACAGCACTAGTCAACAAGAGGGGGAGATACTTCCTATGATCCTATTTCATGTTTCTGTGTATGACAAGGCCATTCTCATTCTACTTTGTCATATTTTATATTAATATCTTAAAAATTGTGAAGCTTACAATAAGTCTCACAAACACAAAAACCTATAGGGTCATGTAGATATTGTACATAAATGAAGTGTGGATGTAAATAACTGAGGACCGTGGTAAGGAGGGTGACCGGGCTCTCTACACAGGCAGAGGGCAACCAGGTTGGCATAGTACTTCTAGAACTTTCACTTTTTCAAAAGAGGCAGAATATGCACATTTTCATGAAAATATTTTGATGTTGAAAATAAATGTTCAAAAATGTTAGATGGTGTGCAAGCTAAAAAGAATCCACCTTGTAATAATGCAATGTCATCTGTGAAATACCAGTTTACAACCTGTGAAATAAAAGTGTGTTTCTTAATTTACCTCATAGGTAGTACATTAAGCGAGAGATTTTATCACTTTCTTTTGTAATGACAAAAACAAAAACAAAAAAAGACACAGAGGAACCTAAGGAGTTGAGTTCATCATATAATTCTATCTAGGTCCTGTACTCAAATCTTCTGATTCCCTTTCTTTAATTTTTTTTAATGTTTATTAATTTTTTAACGTTTATTTTTGAGAGAGAGAGAGAGAGAGAGAGAGAGAGAAAGGAAGGGAGGGAGTGCAGAGGGAGAGAGACACAGAATCGGAAGCAGGCTCCAGGCTCTGAGCTGTCAGTATAGGGCCCCATGCGGGTGTCAAACTCACAAACCGTGAGATCACGACCAAAGCCAAAGTCCAACGCTTAACCGACTGAGCCACCCAGGTGCCCCTAATGTTTATTTATTTTTGAGACAAAGACAGAGAGAGACAGAGAGAGAGCATGAGCAAGAGAGAGAGGCAGAGAGAGAGGGAGACGCAGAATCCGAAGCAGGCTCTAGGCTCCAATTTGTCACCACAGAGCCCGATGCGGGGATCGAACCCAACTGTGAGATCATGACCAGAGCCGAGGTCAGATGGTTAACTGACTGAGCCCCCCAGAGCACCCCTCAAATCTTCTGATTCTTAATACAGTGTCCTTTTGTCTAAATCACTGACGTAGGCAGACAGTCTTACAAAAATGGTAACCAATAGAAAGCTAGATCAGGTTAGGGAACAAAGGTATCTCCAGTCAAATGTTCTTTTTTCTGTTCTTTGTCTTTGGGGTCCATTTGCCTCTAGTCATTTAGTGTGTCACTATTTCCCCTTATTCATCCTGTTGCAGAATCCATGGTTTAGAAAGAAAATATGGTGAACAAAATTGTGCTAAGAAATACAACATGTATTATTATTAGGTATAATTTTAATTTTTTTGCTTATTTATTTTAAGAGAGAGAGAGAGAGTGAAAGAGAGAGAATCCCAAGTAGGCTCCACACTGTCAGTGCAGAGCCCAACTTGGGGCTCAAACTCACAAACCATGACATCATGATCTGAACCGAAATCAAGAGTCTGAAGCTTAACTGACTGAGACATCCAGGTGCCGTAGCATAATGTGAATTTAAAAATGGAATGCTAAAGAAAGGCAAATAGTTAACTAAACCAAGTTACATAATGTTTACATTTCAGGCATCTATCAACAGATCAGGCGGAAACCAGGAGTTGACAGCAAGATGCATAGAACCACCCAAATTTATGGATGCTGTATTTCCTTGGTGACTGCTATTGGTTGTATTCTATTCTGGGATTGAGTGATGTTTGAGTAGTTTGAGATTAAAAGAAGTCTTCTAAAGCTACCCTGTATTTTTCTTCCTTATAACCTTTAAAACTAGAAGAAAAGAAAACAGAGACAATGGCAGAGAATTTCACATGACTCATTTGTGTGTTAATTCTAAAGCATCATGGTGCCATAACCTTAACAAATAACATATTAGTAACTCACTTCTTAGTTGTTCTAATTTAGAGAGTTCTTGGAACATTCTGAGATATACAATATGCCAAGAAAAAGTGGTGCTTACCACATTTCATTGCTAATGGTTGTTACTGTAAAGTTGCAAAAGCTCTAACTTTTTAAAATCACCCAGGTTCACTACTATAAAGATAATAATTTTGCATTTACTACTGAGCTGGGAAATTTCCCTTATGGTTTCAGAAAAATTTCAATGAAATTCAATCCAACTATTAGGAAATATGTCTATTTTGCTTCCTCTTCTCCTTCTTTGTTACTGTGTCCCCTAGATTTTAAGCTTCCTTTTTCTAGTACTTATACTGATGGATTGTCCATATGGTACATTATAGTTGTCCTGTGAAGCACATGTGTCCGTATTTAGGACATGAGAAGCAGCCTTAAACCCATTAAGTAATCTCTTTTTTCAAAGCTTTTAATAAGAAGTATCACAAGATTTTTAATATGTCTTGAGGTAATTGGTGAAACCTCATATTAACAAGTCTAGGTATATTCTCAACAGGATTTCTCCCTTTATATAGGTGCAATTCAAAATTAATGTGACTGGGTTTCTTAAGGCATTGTTTAGAAATAAGAATGGAGAGATATCAACATCATGCCTAATGTCTATATAATATATTCATAATGTTATATATATTTTTATAGATAATGTGTATAATATATAATTTTCCTCCTTTTGCTTAAGCAAAAATAATAAATGTAGCCAAACAGAAGATTGCGAATGGTGTGGGGAATGATAGTTCACTTCTGAGCTCTGAAAATAATGATGCAGCATGTCAATATCTGTGTTTTCAGCAGTTTAATCACCTACAGAAGTCATAATTGCTGCATTAATTATGTTCTGAAGCTGACATTTTTGGTTTGACAAAAATATACAGCCACTGGGGAAAAAAAATTCTTTTCTTCTACCAAGAAAAGTGATAATAAACAAAGCTTTCTAACGAAGGAGACATGTGATTCAGGACAACCACAATCCCAGAAGCAAACAACAACAAATACATGTGTATTTTCAACCTGGAGAAGAAATAATAATTTTCTGTAGTTCTTTGAAATTCTCAATCTTAGCAGGGTTTGGGTGCACCAAAATAGAAACAAATTAGGAAATTAATATCCTCTAAAAATAAACTATCTCTTGAAGTTCAAATCCACTGTTTATTAAATTTGTTTAACTAAAATAACTGAGATAGAGTGGATATTTCAGATTATGTCTATACCATTAAAATTATCTTGCAATATTACTAGCTTTTGTATAATATGGGCTAATTTACTATATCTTTTAAGCAAATAATGTTTTACAATACAATGTTAAAGAGCATTTCATAAAGGAGGTACTTGATAAATATTAATTCTGTCTACCTTTTTAAATAGACATCTACAAAATATATTATGTAGGAGTGAATGCTTCATCATGTTTCTTCTCTTTGATTTGCCTAGTTTTAAATGAAATGTTGAAAGTCAAATTGTTTCAGTTTTTTTTCAGAAACTTTAAGGCAACTCATCCATAACCCAAATATTGGAGTCAATTAGAAAACAATTATCAGGTACCTACACTCTGCCTGACACTTTGTTAGGTATTAAGAAATGTAGACATGTAAACTGTGTCTCTTCCCTTAAGGCGTTTTCATCTAGTTAGAAAGACAAAAAGCAACAGACAGAAGAGGAGAAAATGTAACATAAGAGTAACAGCTGAGTTTGAATGGTGCCAGAAATTGATAGCATTGGATTTGTCAATTACCAAAACAAATTGATGGGTTACATTACTATTCACTCTTGTGACATTATTTGTTTTTCTACTCAATGTTTGGCACTAGTTATAGTCTTACTGGGGGAAAAAAAGATTTGAAGGCATTTGTTCAAATAATAGATAAACTTGATCATTTGGAGAATGAAGGCAAGTGAATGTTCTTAATTTTTTATGGATTATTTATTAAATGGTGGGGGGGAGAAGTGTTTTTCTTTCACGCGATGCTTTGGAAACAATTTCATGAATAATTTTATTGGCTTTTCTTTCTAAGGATACTTTATAAAATATATAAAGCATTAAAATTCCAGAAAAGTCTGTTAGTCTTAAAAATCACATGTTAAATTTATCAAGCATAGAGGAAATGGGGTTGAAGAGACCTCGTAAGACATAACTAAACAACAAAAATAAGAAAGCTAATAAAATTTACTTGATACTGTCCTTTTAAAAAGGATATGTTAAATTCCTAAATGTAAATAAATAGTATTATAAATAAAGAAATTTTCGTTAATTTTTTTAATGTTTATTCATTTTTTAGAAAGAGAGACAGAGTGTGAGCAGGGGAGGAACAGAGATAGAGGGAGACACAGAATTCAAAGCAGGCTACAGGCTCTGAGCTGTCAGCACAGAGCCCAACACAGGGCTTCAACTGGCATGGGGCTCGAACCCATGAACGATGAGATCATGACCTGAGCTGAAGCTGAAGGTTTAACCAAGTAAGCCACTCAGGTGCCCCAAGAAATTCATTTTAAAAATAAAAAGATGTAAGCTATTTGATGAAAGAACAATATAAGGAAGGGTTGAAAATGCTAATTATGGAGGTAAGGAGAAAATGCTCAAAGACGGGGAAAGTGTTCAACACGTCTAAGAAAGACCTTATAGGCAAAATTGAACAACCAGAAGATAT
The DNA here is from genome assembly GCF_022079265.1 of Lynx rufus. NCBI lineage: Eukaryota > Metazoa > Chordata > Mammalia > Carnivora > Felidae > Lynx > Lynx rufus. The sequence continues at coordinate 182,917,928 of NW_025814823.1, forward strand.
GAGCATGTGGACAGTATTCAATTCCTCCTTGCTTCATTCAGCTTTGTAAGTGTACTTTGCATTCAGCTACTGTTATGTGGTGATAAAAATCAGTAACTTGCCAGAAAAACTGTTTGTGGACCACTATAACTTCCACATAAAGATGACAGCATTCCTTAAGTGAAATAAGGCAGAAAGAGAAAGACAAATACTTCATGGTGTCTCTTATATGTGTAATCTACCCCCCCCACCCCAAAATCAACCTCATAGAAAGAGAAACAAAAAATAGATAATAGAAGGGTGGTTACTCAGGGCTGGGAGACTCAGAAAAGGGTGAATTGGTAAAGGTTACAAACTTTCACCTAGAAGATGAATAAGGTCTGAGGATCTAGTGTGAAACATGACAATTTTGATTGGTAATAATACATTGTATAATTGAAATTTGCTAAATAAGTGAAACTTAGGGGCGCTTGGGTGGCCCAGTTAGTTAAGTGTCTGACTTCAGCTCAGGTCATGATCTCATAGTTCCTCAGTTCCAGCCCAGCGTTGGCCTCTGTGCTGACAGCTCAGAGCCTGGAGCCTACTTCAGATTCTTTGTCTCCCACTCTCTCTGACACTCCTCTGCTCATGCTCTGTCTCTTTCTCAACAACAATAAACATTAAAATAAAATTTAAAACAGTGAAACTTAAGTGTTCACCAACACACAAAAAGGTAAATATGTGGGGTGATAGATGTGTTAATTAACTTGATGGTGGGAATCCTTTCACAACATATATGTATATCAAATCATCATGTTGTATACTCTAAATATATTACAATTTATATGCCAATTATACCTTAATTAAGCTGCCAAAGAAAAACAGCATATCTCTATTTACCCATCATTAGTGACCTATTTTACATCACAAAAACTTATCCTAGAAGCACAAACTTCAACTGCATTAATAAAACATATATATTATATTTAGATTATCAAAGGGATATTTTTCCTTTTTTAAATGAACACTTGGATACTAATATTCACAAAAAAATTGTTTAAATTTTTTTCACAAACTAATGGAGAATATACTAAAATATTTAAGACACAACTAGTGTAAATATTGAGAGACACAAAATGAAACTTCTAGATTCTTGATCGTAATATTATTTTTCTGTCTTCATTGGCCTTGCTTACAATGCTTTCTTTGCCTTTGCTAGGCTAACAATTTCTTACTTATTTTACAAGAATCTTCTTCTCATCAAGAATTGCCTCCTTATAAAGAATCTTTTCCGTGAAGCTTACTTTGACTATCCACAGAAAGATTATTCCCATCTTTGACCAACGACTGTACTTTGTCTAGATCATTTTGGATATGTGCTTAAATGTGAATGGTTTGATAAATCAAATGCATTATTTTAGTTATCAAAATTAGAGCTTTCCTGGTGTGTACTAAGTGTTAAATACACATGTGATGATTAAACAAGGAAGTACTCACCTCTGTCTAGGAGATGTTGGGATGGTTTAAAATAAAAAGTGAGTCATTATTCTGGTTCCTGCAGAATGAATTCAGGGACTGAGAAACATACAGGAGATTATTATAGGCAGTGGGGATAGTTAACCAGAAGCCACAATGACATTAATTATGGTCATATCAGTTGTAGTACAGTTAAAATGCAGGAAGCAAAACAGAAACAATGAAAGGTACAATGATAATGGCTACAACTGTATGGCCACAGCAAAGCATTCTCTCATCTGCACGGTCCTATGGTGGAATTTGTGGCATTGCTACTAAAAGTTCAGTCCTGAATTTATTTCAATTCTACATTTTCATAAAAATTCTTTGAGAGAGACAGACTTATTTTAATAAGCCAAATAATGACCCAGAGCACAGTTCTGTTACTCTCAACTAAGAGGCTTGAATAACATGTAAGAGTAGACATTTTTATGGGTGGTATAGTTGTTTTAAAAATGGAAATGTATTTTATAGACATTGATTCATTGCGTTTATATAATGAAACATACCATCCATTTCTTAGTTTCTATAATGTATAAAATTTAAGAGAACAGGAATTAACTGAATAGCTTACAAATGGTAGTCATTTCAGCATAATCTCTTTAATTAATTTTTATGGAAAATGTGAAAACTGAGGATCAATTCACTATTTTCAACTGTCTTCCTATAACTGTAATGAGAAAAAAATGGGGTGCCTATAATTATAAGACATGCAGCAGCACAAAGAACACAATACTTTGTCTACTTGGAATACCCCTTCTGTCTTTATTTACCAAAACTATCTCAGTCCCCTTCTTAAAATAATAATAATAATGATGATGATTATGATGATGTTTATTTTTGAGAGAGAGAGAGAGAGACACAGAGCATGAGCGGGGAGGGGCAGAGAGAGTCAGAGGCACAGATTCAAAGCAGGCTCCAGGCTCTGAGCTGTCAGCACAGAGTCCCTCATGTGGCTCAAACTCATGAGCTGTGAGATCACAGACTCACAGGTTAACAGACTGAGCCACCCAGGCACCCTCTCAGTCACCTTTCTAAATGTACTTCAGATACCAGTTCTGTGATACCTTTTTAAGATCCATGGAAGGAGAGTTAAAAAATATCCCTCTTGTGTCTTTAATATTCTATACATACTATACTAAAAACTACTTGCCTTGGCAATTGTTAATTTATAGAACCTACTAAGCTATTAACTTGTAAATATTATGAATTATTCATCTGTATGTTTTGAATACTTCACAGAGCTCCTGAAACACTAGACCAGCTCAATATATTTTAAGTAAATTGAGTGAATGAATGAATGGAATCAATATTTTCAAAGCAATAATGAAAAACACAGGAAATCAACTTCATATCAGAATACAAGTTAAATTGAAATAAAAAAAAAAAACAAATATCACATGACTGTGTTTTGCATGTACTCAAATATATTGATGGCAAAACTAGGGTAGTTCAGAAAAAGAAAAGTTCTGCAACACAGAGCATACTAATACTTTCAAATAAGACATACAGGGGAAATTGCCAAAGGGGTGAAGATGTGAGAGAAAAGAAATGAGAGCAAAGTGTGCATAAGAGCTCCAAACCAACCTGTCCTACGCTCTTCCAGTAATGGCCTTGGGGAGAGACTTGTACAGTTAGAGAACTAGAAGCATCAAATGTCACTATTTCAATCTTTTCTTGCAAAGATGAAGAGTCAGAGGCCAGGGAGTTTAACTGACTTATCCATATTATTGAAAGGTGGAGAAACCAAGCAGGGAAGCCCAGCTAGAAACGGAATAACCAGAGTTAGTTTTTCATCCCCAAGTAACAAAAACCAAACAAAACCCCAAACAGAACAAAACAAAACCCAAAACAAACAGACACACAGAAAAACCTTTTGAAGCTATCTTCTACAACTTTGCTTTTGTTTTCATTGGTTTTGTTGTTGTTGTTGTTGTTGTTGTTGTTGTTGTTGTTGTTTTGGGGCCCAGCTACTCTGCAACTCAAAGGGGCAAGATTGCTGTGGGAAGTGCAGAGTTAGTAATAGAACTCAGATTTACTGATTTACTGTATTACTTTATGAGCTTTAAAGTGATAACAATGTGTGTTAGATTCCTGCCATCACTACCTACTATTGTGGACATGCACAATTGCTGCCTAAAGGTCAATCCTAAAATCTGTAAGATGGGATTAATTAAGAATGTCTAGCTCATACTGTTGTCCTCAAGAGTTACATAAGAAAATATAGGGCAAGTGGATAAACCGCACCCCAGCAGGTACAGTGATGCCATGACTCATGAAGGTGGCTCTATAGATACCACATCAGACTCTATAACCTCTCTGTGTATGGTCAAAGATTCATTAACAAGGACATCACAACTGTGCTGCCTATAACAGTCTAAGAATAGAACTAGCACGTGATCCAGCAATTCCATTTCCGCGGACATATCCAAAGGAAATGAACATTTTCTTGAAGAGATGTCTGTACTCTCATGTTCACTGCAGCATAACTCACCATAGTTAAGGTATGGGAAACAATGTAAGTAGCTGTCAACAGATGAATGGGTCAAGAAACTATAGCATTAAAAAATAACTATGTGATATGACCGAGGTGTTAGGTAAGACTACAGTGGTAATCATATTGCAATATATAAAGGTATGAAATCAACACTTTGTACATCTTAAATTTATATGTTCTATGTCAAATATATCTTAAAAGAAGAAAAAAAGAGAAGAAAAGAAAAGAGGAAGTAAATAAATAAATACAGACAGGATAATATTATTCAGCCTTAACAAAAAGGAAATCCTTTCATTTGCAACAATCGAGATGGATCTGGAGGTTATTATGCTAAGTGAAATAAAGCAGACACTGAAAGAAAAATACTGCATAGTATCACTAACACATGAATTTAAAAAAAAAAGGAAGAAAGAAAAAAGAAAAAAAGATCCAAATCATAGAAACAGAGAATAGAAAAGCAGTTGCCAGGGATAAGGAGGAGGAAATAAGGAGAGATTGATAGAAGGCTTTAAAAATAACAAAAAGAATATTGGGACTCTATTAGTGGTTACACTCTAAAGTCCCAATGGCAAATATACTTCATGTTGATATTTAATTAACAAAGAAGTCAATAGCTACATTCTGAATTTAGAAATAATAATAATAAAGCTTATTGGTAGGTTATGTTTTCTTTTGATTATAAGTAGATATGTGGGCTGGGAGCAAAGACGACAATCATATTGTCTTGCCCACCATATTCAAGAGTACCACATTTTTAGCATGCAAATCTTTTTTCAATCTGATCCCATCGTGCTATTTCAGCCCTTTTCCCATTTTTTCCCCAACAAGGACTTCACACTGGTGATAATTACTAATATGGAAGGTTTCTGAAATCACTAAACCAAATTTTCTGCCATAATAAATCCTGCTCTCTCCTTTCTTTCCAACTGTCTTTTAGCCATTGCCATTAGATGGATACTTTCAAAGAATATTTTTTTACAGGAGCATTCTTCATGAATCTTGTTGCATTCTTTTGCATACCTGCCCCTATCAGGTTTGTACCCACACTCACTTCAACTTTCATGTCCTACAAAGCCTCAATAATCTTCACAAACCATATTGAAAAACAAAAACAAACAAACAAACAAACAAACAAAAAAACAGATCTCCCGTGGGCCCAGGATAGGCTTTCCAGGCAGTACTTGGTCCGAAGAGAACTTCTTTGTGCAAATTTGTAAAAGATCACATTCTCCAGGCCAACATCTCCAGAGGAGAATATAATGTGGGCTGGACTGAAACTCTCTCTTGCTCTTACAACAAAGCACAGCAGCCCAGACAGATCCTTATAGTATCAGTCCTGGGTCCAAAACCTTTGGGGCCAAATGTGTTTGAGAATTCAGAAATTTTTAGATTTTAGGAAGGTAATTAGGTGTCTATTTTTGTGCCTTTCATAATACTCTGGCAGGGTTAGGAGTATCATATCATGATCAAACATGAATATTTCTTCAGCAAATATGCGAAGAGTCACATAATACAAGACAAACAAAAACTATAAATAGTCTCACGTCAGATAAAGGTAGGTTTGCCTCCAAATGTGAGTCCAGGCAGAGCTAAGAGCTGAAAGTTCTTGTAATTTATGTTCAGATAAAAGTTAACCTAACCTGAACTCATATTTGGTGGCAAACCTGACCTGATCTGACATGAGGATATTTATAGTTATTAATTAATCTGTAAGTTTCTCAAGAAGATTTGCAATTTATCCATCTTTGTACATCCTTTAGCACCTTCTTAAAAAAAATGTTTATAGGGGCGCCTGGGTGGCGTAGTCGGTTAAGCGTTCGACTTCAGCCAGGTCACGTGAGTTTGAGCCCCGCATCAGGCTCTGGGCTGATGGCTCAGAGCCTGGAGCCTGTTTCCGATTCTGTGTCTCCCTCTCTCTCTGCCCCTCCCCCGTTCATGCTCTGTCTCTCTCTGTCCCCAAAAAAATAAATAAACGTTGAAAAAAAAAATGTTTATATATTTTTGAGAGAGAGAGAGACAGAAAGACAGAGCATGAGCAGGGGAGGGGCAGAGAGATAGGAAGACACAGAATCCAAAGCAGGCTCTAGGCTCTGAACTGTCTGAACAGAGCCCCACCTGGTGCTGGAATGCATGAACCGTGAGATCATGACCTGAGCCAAAATCGGATGCTTAACCAACTGAGCCACCCAGGTGCCCCTCTAGCCCTTTTAATGAACTTTCAAACAGTAAATACTCAACACATTTGTTGAATTAAATATACACATACATAGAAACACATATATCAAGACCATAATATTTTAAAAACAAAAAAAGGAAGACAACTCAATGGTAATTACCACTAAAGTCAAAACATTTGATTTCTTTTTTCCCCTTTGCTGCCATGTCCCTAGGAAGTATATGGGTGACTCAGTAAATGGGATCTGCATTCGCTACTTTTTTCCCCAGCAGAAATTCACACGCTAGGAGCAGAAGCCAGTGCTTATTTGTTTGCTTCATTATCCTAATGAATAAGACAAGACTTTCAGGGATTTGTAACTGAATTATAGACGTTGAAGTGTTCTACTCAGTTTTAAAAAAATGTTTGTATCTGCACACTTAAATAACAAAGCATGGTTATGTCAGGAAAATTGAAATAAACCTAGTTAAACTAGACTTAATTTACATATGTTGATATTTAACCTTTATTACAGAAAATGTGTCTTATATCAGAAACATATAACACTGAGCTAGAAGTGATGTTTTATGTATCAAAGGGGGTATCCCACTTTAATCCATGAATCATATAAATCTACACACCTTTCTTTCTGCAGAGATAGTAAAATGTGCCTTCTTTTTAATCCTTGAGAATGAACCATTACTGTAAAGAGATGTGGCTATTTTCAGAAGTAGAGTGGAAACTTGCATGGTGATAAAATCAAAGCCCTTTGTATCTAGGTAACAGAAAATCCTAACATACCTATTGTTATTCATCTCCATGGTGCATAAATAGAGATATATAGTCATATACCCCAAGCTTTCTACTCTCTTCACAATAGAGGGTTCTCTTATTTCAAACAAGCATTGAATTTAGTGAAAATTCACAATAAAAATAAAATAATACATATAAGAAGCATCTGGGTGGCTCAGTCAGTTGAGCGTCCAACTTCTGCTAAGGTCATGATCTCAAGGTTCACAAGTTTGAGCCCTGCATCAGGCTCTGTGCTGACAGCTCCGAGCCTGGAGCCTGCTTCAGATTCTGTGTCTCGCTGTCTCTCTCTCTGCCTCTCCCCCACTCATGCTCTATCCCTCTCTCTCAAATATAAATAAACATAAAAAAATTAAAAATACATACGAATAATTAATATATGCATACAATCTTCTACTAAAATTTGAAAGAGAAAATTAAGATGATACCAACCATTAATTAAACACCATTTGAGGAAATTTCCTGAAATTATTTTTCACATCAATTGTTCCAGCTGGTTTTGTTTGTTTGTTTGTCTGTTTTACTGCAGAGTATCTAAGATTTCACTAAATGGAAATATCTTACATACCTGGCTACAGAATCAATCATGAACTGTTTAGTAGAAAAGATCACTGACGGTATGTTTTCCTTAGTCTGGGTTCTCTTGAAGAAAGAACCTGAGACAAGACTTGGGTTCTGCTAGCTTATCAGGCAGATAATCAGAGTGAAAGTGGCACAAAGAAACAAACAAACAAACACTACAGTGGACATTATTGAGCTAGGTACCATTATAGAAAAATGGCACTCAGTGTCACTGAAACTGAATTACATGTAGATTGCAAGGATGTCCCACTAAAGAATGGGAGGCTGGATCATTCATGTCTCTAGTGATTTATTTATTCCCTTGGTTGAAGAGTACCCTGAGGGATTAACACCCTTGAGTTTGTGTTACATCTGAACTTGGGTTAATTGAGAGACAAAAGATAATCCTTCTATGTAGATCAAGACTTTTGTGTAATTACAAGAATGGGATTTATAACCTGTTAATAGCATTACCAGAGCATAGAATTACAGGTCTGGGCTCTTCCACTTCCATAAGCATATGCCTTATTTCCTTTCATTATTGTAGGTGTTATAAAATTACTTTTTGAGAATGGAATGTTTACCATGCTTTAGAAATACTACACACACACGCACACACACACACACACATACACACACACACACACACACATTCCTGTGAAATTATGCATATATTTTCTGACATTTGTATTAAAGCATACAAGAAGCTCCTCTCATACTTCAAAAGGAAACAGAAACATTTTATGATGGCATAAAAGAGGGCTCATGAACTTCCCTGGGACAGTAATGATCAGGTTGCGCTCACAGAACCTGATCACTAAGGAACCTCTGTTGCCATCCCCCACCCACAACCCAAGGTGGACTTTTGAAAATAAAAAGTAAGATACTTAACCAGCAGAAGTCTGAGAGTCAAATAAGGACAATAAAGAATTATTACTAAGTATGAAGTAGATAATGAGTGATGAATTTGTTTGAGAATCAGTTTGACGGATGTCTGGCAAGAAGACAGAGTCCTAATCTTTGGACAATAATTATCTATGAGAGGGAGCTACTGAATGATTTAGTAATGATATAAAGAACACGAGTGTGATGATTACGTTTGCATTTCAGGAAGATCACTTGGGTGAATTTAAGGAGAATGTGCTAGGGACATGTGAAGCTGAAAGAAGGGAATATGTAACTATGTACATATGAGGGGTGCTAATGCAGAATCACAGGCAAGGAAGGCTAAAGACCACACGCTGGCAATGAGAGTAGAAGAGAGAGGAATGGTTTTAGGACTATTAATGCAGCCTAACACGGAAACTGTTGACTGACTGAATGTTGTAAAGAGGCCTCTCTGATGTTTCCGGGTTTCTGCTGGAGTGGCAAGGTGGATGGTAAAGTGGCAGAGCAGACATTCAGTTCCATCTTTTTCAGCTTTCCAACCTTGTACACTTTCTATTAAACCAAGACGTATTGTTCAATTTTCAAAACAAAAGGAATGCATGAAATTTCTTCTTTCAAAACTCCTTTTTTTTTTTTGCTTTTTGTTTTCTGCTTATTTAAAAAAAAATCTCAAGGAGACTTACAAATAGTCTTCTTCTAACTATCCTAATTCATTTGATATATAGATTAATATACCTGAATTTATTTCCTTGTCAGAAATAGATTGACTTATCCAGCCAGCCAATAAAAGCAGCATAGGGACACCATGTATTTCTATCAGAAATACAGTATAGGAACTGACAATAATAACAGTAATAATTATCCAATTTTAAGATGGAGAAGTACCTTTGACCTCTATTTGATCCCTCTGGTCTATCTAAGTCTGATCCAACATTGATTTCTTTCCCAAGGAAGCTGCTATAATCGTATTATGGCTGATTTATCACAATATGCTTACTGGTTAGTAATTTCTCATCCTGAACTTGTTTCTCTCATTTTTTTCTACTCCATGAAAAGACATACTGAAATGTTTGTTTTTTTTTTTTCCCAAAGCAAGGCAAATTCTCCAAGTTTTCCTCTCTATTTCTCCAGTGGGTGGTGTTAAGTGACCTTTAGTCTTTGAGAACTATTCGAATTGCACTGTATATGTTGGTAGGGCAAAAATAAAACATAAATAAAATAAAACTTTCTTCAGGAAATCTAATTTAGATAGCAAATATGGTGATAGAGGAAGAACATATGCTCAGAAATCACTAGGTTTAGGTTCTAGATTTTTCCACTAAATATTTCTATGATTTTGAGAAAATCATTTAGTCTTTTTGAATTTTGTACACACAAACATGCACACCTAATAATTTTAAGCAGATATAAAAACTGTGATAATAAATACCACAGAAAAATCATCACTACAACTTAGTGTGGGCTTCATTGTCAGTTTGTAGATCAGTGAGTATGTATTCATCATTCAAGAAGGGCACACATTTCATTTCTGGTGAATTTTATGTGAAAAATACTTTTGAAAGTATCTATTACCCCTGGATCATACCACTGGGGTTCCTCAATTTACAATGATAAAACTGAGAGTCAGAGAGATTGAGTAGTGTGACTACGGTTCACATAGCTTGTTACTTCTCCCTTCAAGAGACTTTAAGCCAAGGCTTGTAATTTCTAATCCAAATCCTTGTAATTCCTCCGCCAAAAAATTAACAGTTGCTGGCACATTGCCATTAACAAGAAAATTAATCAGGAGAGATCAGATAGTGCTGTGCAAACAAACAACTCCCAAATCTTGATGATTTAATCTTTTTTTTTTTTCTTCATTCATGCTTTACCTCTGCTTTGGATTGCTACAAGCTCTGCTATGTATCATTGCTATGCTAGATGCCAGGCTCACCAAACAGCCATTATCTGGATTTTTGCCAGTCACCTTGAGGAAGAGAGAAACCAGCAAAGCATAGCATGGTTCTTAAAATACTTCCTACAAGTCACGAGTCACTTTTTGTCACCTTTTATTGGCTAAACAAGTCACATGACCACAAGCAACTCCAAAGAAGATGGGAAAGTTAATTTCTACCTAATGCCTAGAGAATATGACATATTTAAATGAACATAAATAATTAATACCATAGCATGTTTAGGAAGTGAAGAACATTAAAAAAAATAGGTTTATTTCCTAAAATAGAGAAGTTAGGGAATGTTCTTTGGAGTCAGATTTATAATGCTCAATTCTCTTACAAACTGTCCCCGAATCTCTGACATAAATCAAACCTTCAGGAACAATAATGTATGTACTTCTGAAAATTTGACAGTCAACATTTAAAGCAGACTTTACCTATCAGTGGCCTGCTGGCAAGACTCAGTCAGCATATGGTTTATTTGGCCCACATAGTATATATACATATTTTTAATACTGAATTAGCTACTGATATTTTTAAAGGAGATTTTAGATTCACACACACACACACACACACACACACACACACACACACACACAGCGATTTTGGGTTTCTTTTAAAAATGAAAGATTTGGTAGATGGTGGCAATCATTTCTCCCTGACAAGAGTTGGCTAAACTAACATTAACCTATATTTTTGGATCAAAAATTTTCTAGTTTGTCCCTGACCTCACAATCTTCTCTTTCCTTAACAACTGCGTTCTATCACTTATTTAATATGATGACCAGTCACAATCTGTTAACTGTGCATCAGAATGTACTGCCCCCTCTTTGGACTGAAAACTAGCTTATATTTCTATTTTCTTTGTCCTTGGGCATTATGACTCAATCCTCTCTGGTAGAACGTGAGTGGAAGTAGTGTGAGCCACTTGCAGAACTGGTCCACAGTCCATATTCTCCCACGTTGGGACTGTGGAACACCTACTCTAAACTGTTACAGAGATTAACAAAAATAAATGTCCATTGTGTTAAGCTTCTGATATTTTGAGATCCATTTGCTACAACAGCAGTTAATAAGCCTACTCCGAGTAATACATGACTTCCGCAGACACCTAAGTGTGAGGTCACAATAAACTCTAGAGAGATTCTTGGATATAATATTCTTGAAAATTCTCAGGACCAACCACTTCAACTTTCTCTAGCTGGTGCAAAGGGGCATGGGTGAAGAAGGCAGAGAGAGAGAAAAAAGTAAATATGAAAATACACACCCAGCATGGTTTGAAAAATACTAGTTCAATCAGTTTGGCTTCATTTTCGAAGAGTAGGAGAAAATGCACAATTATAATAGGATGAGAATGCCAGGTTAAGAGAATATGAACTAGACTGTGGGGAAAGAATAAGTCAATTTGTTTACAGTAAGAGCACTATGGTCTAGCATCTGTTTTTAGGGACACTAATTTGATATCACTGTAAATTATAAGTAAGTAGCCTGGAGAAAGTAGGATAGTGGAGGTGCTACAGGCATTTAATTGAAAGAGAGATTATGAGATATCGCTTACTGAATGCTTAATAACTCCTGCACCCTAGGCAAATCACTTCCTATGTTTTATCTCTCCATTTTACAGAAAGTAGTATTTTAAAATGCTAGTTGACTTAGCAAAAATCACATATGTCGCAGGTGGTGCAACTGGGATTTGAACTTATATCCATCTCTTTTTCAAGTCTGTTACAATAATTACTATAGTATAGTATATAATGCAATCTAAACTTTGATAGTGAAGACAAAGTGGTAAACTTATAGGAGTGAAAAAGTAGCACTATGATTTACAATTGATTTAAACTGTATTGAGATGCTACTAAGTACCAAGCACTGTGCTGGAAAAGTAAAGCATTTTTTTCAATAGCAAAGAATTTAGAGTCCAGGATTAATTGAAGATTTCAGACAGAGACAATGGTCAGGCCATCATTCCATTATTGCATGCTTTTCCATAAAATGAGATTACGGTAAATGATTTTAAAAGATGGTCCCTGAAGAATTAAGACTCCCACCATTTATGTTGTTATTTATCTCCTTTGTTCATTGAATCCAGGTTGTCCTTGAACTAGGGTTAACCAAAAGAGTGTGGTAAATTCAGCCTTTGCTTGTACCTATCTAGCCTTTAAGGCTCTTCTGTTTCTTCCTTCTCAGAAATCTTGTGTTGGGGAGCCTTAAGATGCTATGTAAGAAGTCTCACTACAAGGTGGAGATTGTGCATGGAGAGACCACATGAAGAAAGCACATAGAAAGGTAACATGGAGAACAGAACCCTTCAGGCTACATGAAGAGGGAATGAGGCCCAGCCATCCCAGAATCCCAGGCAAGCTTTCAGATGAATCTAAGCCCTATGCACCATTGAAAATAACATGAGAAACCCCAATTGAGATCAGCCCAAATGATCCCAGACAACACAGAATGAGAGATAATGAATGGTTTTAGGTTTTGAAACATTAGTTACACAGCAACAGATACTCAAAAGAGCGATATTATATGTCTGTGGGATAGTAGAAAAGGTGAAAAGAATGGCTTTAAATCAAAGAAATAACCTGGCTAAAATAATAATGACAGCAATAATTATAATAATACCAGTAATGATATTATCAGGCATTTTTTTTATTCACCCTTTGATTGCACCAGACCATTCTTATTGTATTGCATGTTACTGTATTTATTCAGATATAAGAAAACACATCACATAGCCTTTGAAACAAGATGATCACATCCTTCCAATTACAGTAACATCCATTGGACCCTAATCCAATGGATTGAGACCATCAGGAGGGTAAAAAATTGTTACCCCAAATCAATGCTACAAAAAAACTCCACTGATTTATGCATTTCATCTACTCTAATTATCATCATAGTTAGAAATGGCATCCCTTCACATATAATGAAATAGTCTGTTCAGACAGCTGTCCAGTTACTTCAAATTCCAGTCATCCATTATCTAAATCTTTACAGAGTGGCATATGTTATTAACCTATTGCTTAAAGGCTACCTGGTTTGGGGACTTCAAACTATAACTGGTAGGCAGAGGACATTACTACATTTTACTCATATTTCTCTGCCTAAAATAAATGAACTATATACGGACAGAAGTCTTCAGTTCAATATTGCCAACTGTTCATGAGATACAAGTGAGTTGTTGTGTTGCAGGTAAGGCGATTTTGTGCCCAGATTTGATGTGCAAGAAGCCATCTGTAGAAAAACATGAATTCCATCAATCCATTGCCTACTGATTTCAGAGAAAATGAGGGGTTGATTATCATCCCAGGTAAAAGAAAAGTGAAACCAACCCAGGCAAGGCAAGAATGTATTTTCAAAGGAAAGGCATCTGGTTGTCTAAGAACATGGCTTTAGAAGGAATAGTGCATTGTAGAATCATAAACTTTCCATAAATTGTCAGCTGGAGAAATGCCAGCAAAAGAGAGATATGGAAGTATTTTTCTTATACATGACTAACTCCTGTTAATATTACAAGATTCTGATCATATGAAAAAGAAATATGCTTGCACATAGCATAATTGAGGGTAAAAGTTGGCACCATTGCTGGTGTGAAACTTGGGAGGGCACTGTTGAATAAAAAGGATGTAAAAGCATACCGATTTTTAATTATTTAATATAAAAGTCACACATGCTTATTGTAAACAAAGACATACACAGTCACACAGGGAAAGAAGAAAAATGTGTAAAATAAAAGTGAAATGCTTCTCTTATCTGCTCCCACTCACATTCTCTCTCCTCAGAGGTAACTAATGTTAATGGATATGCAGCTTTTCAGACACATCTATAAATACACACAAACAGGTATCTATATGAATACATTTTTAAAACTGGATTTAAGATACACATTGTTTTGCAACTTGCTTTTGATAACAATCAATAGTGACATGTATTAGACTTCATCACTGTCACTGCATACAGAGATAACTAATTTCTTAAATGATTTGCTTTTATTTCAAGGAATGGAAGAAACTGTTTTTTTAAAATTGTTTAATGTTTATTATTTGAGAGAGAGAGAGAGAGAGAGAGAGCGAGAGAGCACGCAGGGAAGGGGCAGAGAGAGAGGGACACACAGAATCGGAAGCAAGACCCAGGTTCTGAGCCGCCAGCACAGAGCCCAAATCGGGGCTTGAACCCACAGACCGTGAGATCATGACCTGAGCTGAAGTCGGCCGCCCAACTGACTGAGCCACCCAGGAGCCCCAGATGAAACCACTTATTTAACGCTTTTTCCATTGATAACTGTTTATGTAACATCAATACTTGTGTGAATATTTCTATGGCAAGATAATAACAACAATAAGAATAGCGATCACTGCAATAGGTGACAAGTTCATATGCTTACTATGCACTGGGCACTCTGCTAAATGCTTTATGTGCTCAGTCTTCTTAGCAATTCTTTGAGGCATGTATTATAATTGCGACTTTCAGATGGTAAAATGAAGGCTGGAAAAGGTGATATAATTTATCCATGTCACATAATTAGCCCTCAGCACAACCATGATTGGAACTGTTAGTCTGTACCAATGCCTAGATTATTAGAAGTCACACAAAACTGTCCTCTGAAAAAATTTAGAATACTGAGTAAAAGGACATGTCTATTTAAACTTTCAGACCATACTGATTCAATCTGTGTGTCTACTCAAATATTCAATGTATCAATTTAACTGTACATATGTAATAATAATCTCATAATAAATAAGATCATATATTAATTAAGACATTTTAATTGTTTCCCTCTGGCATTTTACAAAGCAATTTTTGGAGACCTCATCTTGTACATCATTTACATCAGTGTCTTCCTAACAACCAGAGCCACTTTTAAACCATGTTGCTCAGGTTTTCAGCACACATCCTTTTCCCTTCCTTTTAAGTTGTAGGGGACACAAGACTCTTTGAAAGTAGTGCGAATTTGTTCCTGATCATTTTTTAAAATGTTTATTCATTTTTTTGGAGACAGACAGAGAGAGAGACTAAGCACAAGTTGAGGAGGGACAGAGAGAGAGGGAGACACAGAATCCAAAGCAGGCTTCAGGCTCTGAGCTGTCAGCACAGAGTCCCATACAGGGGTCGAACCCACAAACCCTGAGATCATAACCTGGGCCGAAGTCAGATGCTTAACCAACTGAGCTACCCAGGTATCTCTGTCCCTAATCATTTTATCCTTAGCCCAAAGTAGTTAGTCCCATGATATTAGAAACTTTATTTTTCCTGTTTCCTATTCTTCTCATAAGCTTATATATGCTTTCCAAGATGTAATCATTTAGAGAATTATCTTTTCCTATCTATCTATCTATCTATCTATCTATCTATCTATCTATCTATTTTTGAGAGACGGAGAGAGTGTGTGCATGCGACTAAGTGGGGAAGGAGCAGAGAGGGAGATAGAGAATCCCAAGCAGGCTTAGTGCTGTCAGTACAGAGCCTGATGCAGGGCTCAAACTCACAAGCCATGAAATCATGAATTGAGCTGAAATCAAGAGTCAGTGGCTTAACTGACTGAGCCACTCAGGCATGCCCTGAATTGTCTTTTTAAAAAGTACTATGAATTCTTTTATGGACAAAAATACAAATAGACTACTATAATGTTAAACGACTTAATTTCTCTTTTGCTCAGGCAGCTGTAGGTAGTGGTTCCTAGTTTTAGCAACAAGTCTACTAGGTCCAGAGGAAGATCAAATGACTGCACACACACACACACACACACACACACACACACACACACACACACACTGAGAACCAAACCAAATCAAAACAATACAAAAATCCTGTCTGGACAAGTAGACAGATTTTTCATATTCACACTTGCTTGCTGGGATAGAAGGAGGGGAAAAAAGTAGAATCATATATTACAACTAGTTCACCAGTATATAAAATGCTTACTGAAGTACTGGTTTAAATGGATTAAACCATCATCAGTGTATTGATCATTTAGGGCTTTGAATCATAAGCAAAAGAGAGCCAGTATGATAATGTGGGCATAAATGTAGTTTATTACATGACAGCAAATAGCTCATATAATCTACATGTGGGCTGGAGATCCCAGCTTAGAGGTCACCTTGCCTGGGGAAAAGAGCCTACAAATCAGACTAAAGTACTGGTCCTGTGATAACTTCATTTTCAACACCAATGGGCATGGACTTCATACTTCATTCCAGCTGTGCCTAACCCTGGGTCCTGCTGCCTCTGAAAACTGGGTAAGAACACCAGAGCTAATGCCATTGATGCCAGATTGGATTTCTATGCATTTTCTATTTCTTTATGACACTGGCTTTCCAATCAAAGTCCAGGTAACCTGGTATGACTGGCAGAATTCAGGTCATCTGTCCATGCTGCTGAGGGAAGTTGAGAAGACTAGCATCTGCCATTCTCTTGATTCTTTGATTCACATGTTCGTGTGGAAAAATGGTCCTGAAGCCGGAGGTGGCAAAACAATAAAACATACTTCCTGCTATCCCTGAGCTGAAGGGTTGTACTACATTATTATTTTTTTCTATGCTATCATTTTATCATTTGGAAATAATGACTATTTATTGACATCCAAAATATCATTTTCCTTATTAAGGATATTGACTCCCTTACAATAATAAAAACAATTAATTTTAGACCAAATTACATGTGGTTTCCAAGGTAGTTATAGTCCAGAAGAGATTGACTTTAAACTACTTGAAGAAAAGATTGTATAAACATTGGCTCATCAGTCTTATAAAGGAATCCCATTTCCTACACCAGAACTGGCAATAATTTTGTGAGAGTGAAGTGCTCCTATACATCCTGTATCAAGCTTTTTATAATCATAATATTTGGAACGTCTGTGGCACTCTCCCCCTTAAAAGTCCTTTAACAAACATTAGCTATAATTGTAAAGAGCTTTAGGATCCTTAGGGATGAAAAGTATTGTATAAATGTGCCATGTAACCATGCCTATTACTTCTGTACATTGCTGCATAAATTATCAGAAAATGAGTAAATGGATTTCAGTCTCATGCATTTGAATGTTAATTGGGAAAAAAATCTTCTTTCACCAGTTTGGAGATGACAATTATATCACAGTCTATTTCCTTTAGCATGTATTCACTCTTTGTTAATCTTGACAGATTATAACCTCAGGTGCGCTCTGTGTCGGGAAGTCTTTGTGTGAATCTTGACACAAGGTTTAGTGTCAATTCCAATGCTCAGTCTGCTGTGAAGACATTCTACAGTATCTCTGGCCTCACTATATATCACTCTTGTACATGTACCTAGATTCTGCTGAAGCAGAGAATCTAATCCAAGTGGTTATTACTTCACTGAGCAGCCATAATGCTCTGTGAGTTTTGTTATTGTTTGGTGGGGGATTTTGATAAAGAAATTTAAAATAGTACGTTAACAATTTTTCCAAAATATCAAATTCTTATACTTCTATTGAGCGACAAGTTTATTAACAGTTCTTTCTTGGTAGCATACCAAGTACATGTTGTTGATCCCTGATGTTTAATTCTCATTCCAGGAAGCTTAATTTTTAAATCACAGCACTTGGTATTTTAGCTTCTCTGAGTTTTTCCAGGCATGAAAATAAATCAAATAAATATAAGGCTTGCCTATTTTAAAGTGATTTTTAAAATTTTCAGAAGTACTATTAATCTTCTTGCCCTGGAATTCTAATACCCAGAAAACCACCATAATTAATCCTTTTTAACATCTCTCCATTTCATCCTTTACTTTTTATATTGATTAATGTTAGTGTTTAACCCAGTATGGATTTCCAACCATATCATGGTTCCAACATGAGTCAAGAAATTCAGTTCTATTTTATTTATACAAGGGTAAGAACCTCTCACTGTAAAGGGTTTATATCTGAAACATTTTTTTTTATGTTTTTAAATTTTTTTTTCAACGTTTATTTATTTTTGGGACAGAGAGAGACAAAGCATGAACGGGGGAGGGGCAGAGAGAGAGGGAGACACAGAATCGGAAACAGGCTCCAGGCTCTGAGCCATCAGCCCAGAGCCTGACGCGGGGCTCGAACTCACGGACCGCGAGATCGTGACCTGGCTGAAGTCGGACGCTTAACCGACTGTGCCACCCAGGCGCCCCTGAAACATTTTTTTTTGAACCATCAGGGCTATTACAACCTAACCCCCTACCTCCTGCCCTGGAGAGTCACCCTGGCTTTTGGTCCTTTATTTATAAAGCAGTTCCAAATTCAGGTAGATACTGTGGATGAGTGAAGCAGGCATGGCACAACAACTGGTATGAGTAGGACTTTCAGCTATTGGAAGGTAGTGGTGGCTAATGGAGATAACTGTCACATGTGAATGTGGATTTGGGGTCACTACAGTTTCTAATTTATAAGGAAGGCCAGAAATCCAGAATGTTGAACTACTGACAACTAGTTTACATAGAAAATTATAGCACTGCACAAACATTAACGTGGACCAGATCTGGTCTGACCTGGGAAACAACCACAGCTTTCCATCGTTCCTTGCTTTCTGGTTTGAAGGCAGTGCCTTCACATCAGCTTTGACACTTCTCGTTCCCTTGAAACTTTCCTTCCGGCTTCCCTTACTGGCTCTGCCTGAGCCCAGAGATTCTACACCATGGCACTCCTCCTCTTGGGCTACAACCCTACAGGCTCACCCTAGACTGGTCGTAGGACCCCCCATAGCCTTACCTTTAGATTAAGCTGCCAGCCCTTGGTGCTTGATATTTTAGGATAGTCCTCAAATTATTCACTTTGTCTCTAGTTTCTCTCTACTTTAATATAACCTCTCACAAGTGACAGATTAATCTTCCCATATAGTAGCTTTCATTGTATCACTATCCTGCTAAAAAGCCTTTAATTGCTTCGCATTTCACAGAAGAAGAGATTCAAAATCTCACATTAATAAATTCTAGCCCATCACAAGGGCTTACCATGACCCAGTCACTGTACCTAAGTGCTTTACATGCATTATCTCATTTAATTATTGCATTGAGGTAGATATTATTACCATTATTCTATGGATGAAGAAACTGAGGCTAATCTCCCATTGACTTCATTTTATGTAATGAAAAAAATATATATAACACTACACTAGCCTGGAATTGTGTGTTTAAAAAAAGGAAAAATATCCCAATTCCTATTAGAGCTCTGCCCATTACTAGCTGGGTACCTTTTAGAGACTCCCATAAACTCCCCAAGCCTCATCCTCATCATCTACAAATGAGCAAGACAGTACCTATCCCTCAAGATTATTTGGGACAAAATGAAATGGTTTAAGTATAATACTCTACCAATGAAGGTTGATATTATTGGCCTAAAACAAACTAGAACTTTGCACTTCCCACTAAATCAACTGTTTAAGAAGAATACTCAGTTAAATGTGCCACGGGCGGAACTGGAGATTGACTATGTAATTTGACTTCAGGGATGTTCATATGACCACGATAGCGCCTTTTTCACTTACTCATTCAACATATTGACTGAATGCACCGCATATGTGAGATACTACCTTTATGGGAGAGGCAAACGTGAAGGTTTACTTCTGGGTTTATGTCATAAGAAACAGAGGAAGAGGAGCATGTTTGGGGGAGGGTGGAGAATGAGTGCCGTTGTAAAGCTATTAATATTTGTGATATCTCAGTTGACATCTAAGAGAAATATCAGAAAGCCAAGTCATATAAAGTTCCATGGCTCAGAAGAGAAGGCTGGGCTAGACAGGGAAATATAGGGATCTTATATTTTATTTAAAGGAAGAGGACAGGATGAGAAGATCTGCGAGTAGAGAGAAATAGATGTATATATAGACAGAGTGCTGAGTAATTCCAACATTCTGAGGTTAGGTAAGAAGGAGGAGACAGAAAAGGTGACATAAAATGAAGTCAAAGAAGCAGGACGACCATCAGTAGAATGTAGTGTTAAAAAGGTCGTCTAACTATAATCAAAAATTTTAGAAGGGGCAGGTAAGGTGTGGATTGAAATGAGGCCTTTTGATGAGGTAACCTGGAAGCTTCTGGGGACCTTAGAGAAGTATTAATGAAATGAGGAGCCAAACATAGAAAGCACTGTTCTGCCCCCTTCTTAACCTATACAGGAAACTTATGCTTTGTAACCTTCTAAACTACTGCTCAAGATTTCTGGTTGACCCAAGGGGAAAAAAGTTCATCAACAATTGTGATAATCTGAAGGTCCGTGCGAACACTAAAGGCTTGAAAGAGAGTTTTTGGATATGTGGCTAGGGGAGGTTGGGGGTTGGGGGGAGAGGGTGAGGGCCGAAATGACTGGCAGTGCTAAAAGACAAAATCTCACCCTACTTTTGCCAAGGGACTGACCTGTTTTAGTTTCCTAAAGTTTTCATGACTCCTAAACTACACCTCATTTCCTGCCAGTGTTGAACTAACCTTTATCTTAGGAATCAAACACGAGAGACAAAGCTTCCTGAAAAGTGTGATTCCTCAGGGAAAATAGCTAATCAGCAAAATAGCATTTTCCTTTTCCTCGAGTGCAAAGTATGCTGATTTGATTTCTAAATGCTATGGTTACCATCAAAATGCTGATGAAATCAACTCTATACACCCTGCCTTATGGGCATTCCTTGTGCCCAAAAGTGAGAAGCAGGAGAAAGACAGGCTTGTTCAAAAATCTCTTCCACCCTTTTCTCTCTCCTTGAAATATTTCACTAGCATTGTTATTCTTCATCTCTGAAGTCACTGTTACCTTCCATGTACCGTGCCAGTGCTAAGGACATATCAGTCAACCAAAGAGACAAAATATCCTCCTCTCATATTGCTTATAGTTAAGTGGGAAAATGATTAAGACATTACCTCAGGGGGGAAAAAAAATCATGCACATCCCAGATATGTTATTCTGTGAATGTGAATGAGTAAGCACATTGGCCCAATATAATTCATTACTATTTATTAACTTATTAGTACTATTTTGTTGCAAGAGTATCTAGCTGAAACATCAGAAAGTGGGAGCAATGGAAGCAGGAATGGGCAGGTAAGTTTTGAAGGCAGGAGGAGACAGAATTTTGGAAAAGATTGGGAAAATGACAGAATCCCAAAGAGATCAGATCATTTTCTATTGTTAACAGCAGTTAAAAATACTGAGAATTTGGAATCACTACTTTAAATGGTGAGAGTTTCAAGCAAACCCATCCCTCTAAAGTCACGTTTCTGCTAAACGTTTATGAAGCTGGAACGCATTCAAACCAGCACACTCGGGGCGCCTGGGTGGCGCAGTCGGTTGGGCGTCCGACTTCAGCCAGGTCACGATCTCGCGGTCCGTGAGTTCGAGCCCCGCGTCAGGCTCTGGGCTGATGGCTCGGAGCCTGGAGCCTGTTTCAGATTCTGTGTCTCCCTCTCTCTCTGCCCCTCCCCCGTTCATGCTCTGTCTCTCTCTGTCCCAAAAATAAATAAATGTTGAAAAAAAAATTTAAAAAAAAAACCAGCACACTCTTCCCTACCTTGGTTATTTTAAATAACAATACAATAAACAGAGGGGTGCACATGTCTTCTCAAATTTGTGTTTTAGTTTCTTTGGGTAAACACCCAGAAGTGGAATTACTGAATTGTATGGTATTTCTGTTTTTAATTTCTGGAGGAACCTCTACTCCGTGTTCCACAGTGTCTGCAACAATTTGCATTCCCACCAACAGTGCACACAGCTCCCTTTTCTTCACATCTTCACCAACATTTGTTATTTCTTGTCTTTTTAATACTAGCCACTTTGTAAGACATACAAATTTCCCAGTATAAAATATATAAGTCACAGGGATAAAAGTACAGCATTGGGACTATGGTCAATAATATCGTAATAACATTGTACGGTGACAGATGATAACTGCACTTATTGTGGTGAGCGTTATGGCATGCACAGAATTGTTGAATCACTATGTTGTACACCCGAAACTAAGTTAGCACTGTATGTCAACTATACTTCAATAATTAAAATAAAAATGTAAACAATTAAAGAGTTAAAATAATTTAAAAAGCACACACTTTCACTTAATATTAATATAGACTCAGTCTGTCCAAGCTTTAATTAGCTAGAGGGACAAATAATAAAAGGCATGTAAACAAGCTATATCAGTAAAGAAAATAAGGTATCTACTCTTCCAAATATTCCACACTGAACTGATGGACTATTCTTGACAAGAGAAGAAACTGTCCAACAAAACTCTGCACGTGAATATTAGTAAGCAGTTAGCGTATTTTCAAATTCTCATTCCTTCCAGATTTGCATGTTGAGAAAGTGATTTACTAAATGACTAATGGAATGAAGACTCTAACCCAGTCTGGCAAACAAGAAAGCTAATTAGTGGCAATAATTTACTTCTGGTTGGAAATTCATAATTTGCTGGGTCATGACCTATAATTAATATATTTTCTGTGTTTCTTTCTCTAAGATAATTGATGGTGCACATTGAGTGTTGCTTTAGGAAAACTTATGTCTTAAATGCAATTAAAATTAAACCATAATCTTGTGTAGGTAAATTATGTAAGACATTTCAAATCAAAGAATCTGCAAATTAGTGTCTCACAATAACAGTAGAAGAATTAAATGTCTTATTTAAAACCACACTGAGTAAACATAACCTTATAGGGAAAAAAATTTGTTTTCTGAAATGGCATTAAAAATATAGCCATGACACCTCACTGCTAAAGAGAAAATATTTGCCCAAGTTATCAATTAGTATAGTACAATGAAAACAGTAGACAATTTATTGTTACGGAGCTTCTTTAGGTATTGAAAATATTTTAAAATAAGAGAACAGAATTTAATATAATAAAATTCTTATACTCAATATCTGGAACTGACCATTGCTAGTTTTTTTTATGTTACCATCATGTTTTTTTTTGCTGAAAAATAAAATATTATTGAGATAAGTCATATCCTCCTGTGCCTTTCCCCCAGAGGCAATTAATATCATTGATTTAGCTGAGTCTGTTTTTATAAATTATCATACTTATCTTTATATATGATAGATCTATTCTGTGTGTATGTTTTATAATATTTTACATAGGTACCATTCTAGTGCATACATTATTCTCTAGTTTGCCTTATAACTCAATTATGATTCTAGAATCAATGTATATATGTGTAGCCTGTTTTTTAATCAAAATCATGGTTTTGAAATTTGTCAGTATGTGTGTTTCCATGTCTATTCTATTCCTGTTAACAGATATCCTTTTGCGTTTACACACACATACACACACACACACACACACACACAGTTGCCCATTATGCAAATTATGGACCTTTAGGTACTTTCTCTTTGTGCTATTTTGAAGCCTATTACAGTAAACATACCTGTACATCTCCCTGTGGTAAAGTTGTGTAACTGTTTCTTTAGAGGAAAAACATGGAACTGAAACTTTTTGTAATGTATAGTTAGAATTTCACTGACAATGCCAACTATTCTCCAAAGTGGTTATTCCATTTCACTCTCCCACAGCAGAGAGTTTGCAATCATTGCCAATACTTTATATTGTCCAACTTTAAAATGGTTATCAATCTGATGGGGGGAAACAGTATCTTGTTTTATTCACTTGTTTGCATAGATGTTTTGTATCTTTCTGATCATTAATAAAGTTCAGAATTGCTTCCTGAATTAATGTTCTTTAGCATTCTCTTTTGTCACTTGTATGATCATACTCCTTTGTCCATTTTTTTTGTTTTTTTTTTCTAATTAGCAGTTTAAAGAATTATTTGCCCTTCCAAAGAATTTTAAAAATAAATATATCTTTGATAAATTAAAACCAATACAGGTTATAAGAAGTAAATTTAAGCTTTTCATTTAACCTTACCTGACTGCCATTCTGACCAAATCCTTTTTAAGAATGCTAGGGAACTTGGAAGATTTTATAGAAACAGAGCTTCATGCTGCAAATAGCTTGGTATTTGCTAAAGTCCTCAAAATAATTTCATTTAGAACCTAGGGGCTTTGCACAGGAATTGTCCTGTCACTTACAAATATGCCCATACCAACACTGACATTGCTTCTAGCAGTCCCTTTTAGGAGGCTGCAACCAAGTGGAATGTGGCATATGTCAAAGTGATGGGTATGAAGAGATTCAGGGCTCTTAAATAACATCATTACTTTGTAGGGACTGAACCTTGTACAGGGGTTTCCTGCAATCTGATCTTTACCAATAAATCTTTCACAAATCTCCACCTAGTATTCTCATGATTGCTGCAAAGATGCAATTAAAGGGATATCTGAGGGCAAAAAAAAAAAAAAAAAAAAGCAGAGTTTCTAGAGGGGATTGGAGAGGAAGAAGGAAATTGAAATTGTTAAGGCATACAATGACAAAGTAAAACATAGCAAACATTATATGCATGTATATGTACATATATACGCATATACCTGCATGTATGCATATACTCATGCATACATGGCTCTGAGAATGTGTTCAGCAGGGCACTAATCTCCAGCAAACAGCTCATTGAGTCTATAAAATTTACATCCAAATTTATTTCATTTGCTCAAATGAATCATTATTTACATAACCTATCTGGAAAGGATTCTTTTAGGTAGGTATTGTCAATATGATTAGAATTTAATATTTATATAACCCCAACAATGCACTAGGTACTGCAAAATTGATGAAATTGAATCAAAATCATAACTTTCACATTTATCTACCTAAAGATAATATTTTCCTACCTCTGACTGCTGTATTTTCAGTTACTGAGAAAAATCTCTATTGAGGCTGCTTTCTAAACACGCAAAGATTAAATTTGCTGACTTATATTTAGACAGTAACTACATAGGTTGTAAGACTGTGAGAATAATAAAATGAAGTGAAAGGAAAACTGGAGGTGGAGGAAGTAACAAAGCCTTACACTTTCGAAAAAGAAAATATTGAATCAGATTAAGTATTAAAGAGTTGAAACAGAATTTTGAACAAGTTGTTATCACAAAATTCAATTCAATAAATATTTATTAAGTGGGTGATTTGTGAATTCTAAGGTCACCCCTAATTCATTGGTTCAATAAGTCAGTTGCTTTCTGAGGTAATAATAATAATAATAATTATTATTATTATTATTGTTGTTAGTATTTAAAATCCTGATATGCCACCTGAATTGTTTTCATATACATGTATATATATACATATATGCATATATATGTATATATATCTGTAAATGTATATATAAGCTATAGATGCTTACAACTTAGTAGATGGTGATGTTAGTTTCCATATCCACTTTTCAATGAGGATGAAATCAAAATTAAGAACAGTGAACTGGGAAGGAAGGGATATAGTCCAAGGAGGCTACAATTTGGTTGAGGAAAGGAATCAGATTCGAAGATCATGATAAATAAATATAAAACTAAACAAATACTTTATATATTTCCTGTTTTAAATATGACTTTTATTATTATAAAATCTGTATAAAATATTTAGGAACCAAAAAATTGGAAAAGGGGGGAAAATTCCCAAAATTTACACCAAATTTATTTATATGATAGAACCCTAATAAAACATTTACTACTCTTCTACTTTTTGTGTGTGTGAACACATGTATGGGTACATATAGTGTTTAATATGGGATTTTCTAGACATTATCTTTTGTAATTTGTTTTTTTTTTTTTAATTTTTATTCATTTTTGAGAGAGAGAGAGACAGAGACAGAGCAAGAGTGGGGAAGGGGCAGAGAGAGAGGGATATACAAAATCTGAAGCAGGCTCCAGGACCTGAGCTGTCAGCACAGAGTCCAACATGGGGCTTGAACCCACAAATCATGAGATTACCTGAGCCAAAATCGGATGCTTAACCAACTGAGCCACCCAGGCGTGCCTGTAGTTTGGAGTTTTAAATATGCACTTATATGTGTACACGCACACACATTTCCATGTCAATTTAGATTTGCACCATACTATTAGTAGATGCTTGCCTTTCACTGCAAATTGTATTATTATTTTTTGTCACCCATTATTTCTGAGTTTTCTTTCTTTCTTTTTGTTTTTAATAACAATGCTTTAATAAGCATTTTTGTCTTTGTACTATTTTCTGGTTATTTTCCTGGCACCCTATATATACAGTTTTGCCTCTAAGATTCTGGCAAAAATAATTTCTAAAAAGCATCTCTGAATAAATGGTGACAGAGGTGGAACACATTCATATAGACACTGAAAATTTCAGGCTATGTTTCAAGTGTATAGAACCAAAGAAAACAGTTTTCCAAAAGCACAAATTTTAATCAAATATGTTACCACTTTGTAACATGTTTCTTGAAATACTTGTGCTTGAAATTGTATCTAAAAATGCCTTAGTTACCATTAATAACCAGAAGATACATGAGTAGTATTAAAAACATGAACAGCTTAGGCATCACCAAGCCAGAAGTGATGACAACTCAAAGGGCAATGGAAGCTGTCTATTATCCGTATTATCTATACTGGCTGATTTCAGTTCTTATTATCATGTAATTTAAATTTAGGCATATGCTCATATCAATTGGTGAACCTAAGATTTGATTCAGAGTTAACTTTACAAGACATGAGCTAAGCTGAATATCTAATAAGTATGGAAAATTTTTAGTTTTCATTTGGTTTTTGTTTGGTTTTTATAATAAGATCGAGACTGTCCAAGTCCCATTAATTCCAGCAGAAGGAATTAAAATAATCTATATTAGTCATGAATGGGAGATGTCACCTGTCATCAGATTTTGGTCCTATCTGGGGGAACTGTTCAATAGTGTGTTTTATAATTCACACAGAATTACTGGAGTGTAGATTACTAAATAGGAAGGCACTTAGAGCAAAGGAGCATTACAAAAATAACACTGAATTGTAAGAGATTTGTGCTTTGCACCAGTGCTATTTGATGGTCTAGAAAAGTCAGAGGACTTACAGTCTAAGACCCTTAGGTTATACCTTATCTCTAATAGAAGAAAACTTTTAACTTTAGATAAATAATTGAGCCTTGGTATCCTCATGTGTAAACTGCCTATTTACTCAATCTCAATGTCATGAGAATAAAATGCATGTATATATAAAACCACATCAAAGTTCTCAGTAAACTCAAATATACATATTACATTATAAATACCAAAATTTACAAGTCATCAGGAAATGCAATGCAGTCTTTCCTATTAAAATCCCTACAAAATGACTGTGAAGTTGACTCCCACAACATGGGATCAAATATCAAAATCTGATGTCAAAAGTCTGTATGATGTTCTTCCCTTTGAAAGAAATCTTTCAGTCTGTCAGGCAGTCAGTTAAGAGTAGGTAATTTTATTGAGTGCTCTCTCTGCCAGGATATTGAATTCCCTCACCCTTCTCAAAAGCTTTATGTTATCTTTGACTCTTACCTCTCCTTTTTGTTCCATGCCTATCAGTTATGAAACGGCATGGGACAGCCTCCATTGCTCCTGATTTTGCTGTTCTGGACCCATGAGCTCAGCTGTATTTCATTTCCTGTCCTTGATGTCAATAAGATTGCTAATTCTATCCTTACAAAAAAAGCATTACTCTAACCAGTTTCAAGATGTTTTTGATCCTTACAACCAAAATAGCCATGATTAGAATACTTTCTGGCTTCACTCCTCCACATGCAATCTACTTTCTATGGAAACTATCATTTCCTTTGGAATCCCCAATACCCTATATCTCCACTTGCGTATTACTTTTCTTTTTTTTATCTCTGTTGAAATTGTAACTCTTTTTAAAAAGCCTAGTTTAAATGCTATTTCATTAAAGAAAGCTTGTCTCATTCAGGCCACCAGGCTGTGAGATCCTGCATTGTTTTGTTTTGGTTTTACATCTCTTATAATGACTCCCTATATCCTATATTTTGCCAATTGCTATGTTACAAGGCTTAGGTTATCCTTCATGCGTTGTCCATCCTTCACCCTCAAACAGTAGATCACTGGGTATTTGAGAAGAGGGGATGTTTTCTACTCATTTATAAGGCCTAGATATTTAGCGTGGCATCTTAGTTACTGTAAGAATAGATACAAGTGGGGGGGGGAAGATGACAAAATGAAAGAATGAGAACTACACAGTATACTATAGAACACCTTCTAGGAAATGTTTACAACACTGAAAACGTGTTACCAGGAAAACCTTTGACTGAAATCCTACGTGGCAATGTGTTGCTTTACAAGTCCTACTCTTTGAAATATTATTGTAATGTCTTCTTTTTCACTTTCTTTTCAGTGTCTGGTAGGCATGGAGCCATCTCAGAAGCACTCTGAGACACCAGCAAATGGCAGGACGCTAACCACAGACCCAAAACTGATTTAATTTAAAGAACACATTAGTATGATTTACATTCTGTTTTTGGGTAACATTTCAAAAGGGAGGTGTACAATCCTCCAGCAATTCACTGATGAGACAGATATGAATGAAAAATTGACAAGTAGCTGTGATAGAGCCAGTTGGAGCAACAGAAAGAAGAAAGAAAGAAATTTTAGAAGCATCAGATAAGTGAATTTGGAGGCTATATTGACAATTAAGATAGCCAACATTATCATCATTCATCATTCCCAGTCGAATTTTTCACAGTAGGTGATACTGTTCAGTTGAAGAAACCAATTTGTCTATTCATTTCAACTCAATTATTCATAAATTCTGCCTCACTAAGTGGACATAAGAGACCCAATGGATGATGAAATCTAGAAGCTGAGATCATATCCAATATTACACTACTGAGTTGGAAGGGACCTTAGAGGGTCATTTTTTTTCTTAGTTTCCTTCCCACAGAAAAAAAGTCTCTGTTGAAAAGTCCTTGGCAGATCCATGTTAATCTCCAGGTAGTCAAATGACTTGTGCATTTTGTCATTCAGATTTCTTCACAGATATCACCTAAGGACTTCCCTGAACAGGCCATCTAAATCAGACTTTTTTGAATCATTTGTTATAGCACTGTCTCTTGTTTTCTACATAGTGCTTACTGCTGTATAATATAATAGCATTTGTTTAGTTATTTATGTATTTATTTATTTACTGTCAATCTTTACCCGATAGATTGTAACATCCGTAAGAATAAGGACCTTGTTTAGATTGTTCACTGATGTATCTAACGTATCTAAAACAATTCCAGGCAAATGGCAGAAATCTTACTAATGTGTAGTTCATGTTACTGACTAAAATGAAGGATTATTTAAAATCTATAGTCATTTTCTATAGAGGGAAGTACACTCTACTGCTGGAGGCCTCTATAAGAAACACTTTCTAGTTTTGGAGCAAACATCAGTCATCCTATGACTTACTATTCAGTCTTCTCTAACAAGGCTACTATATCTTAGAGTGGATTATTTTAATATATGAAGACTCAACCTTGAGTTAATCAACAAGTTACTGGGTTTTAATCCTTGTCACTCCTT
The DNA here is from genome assembly GCF_022079265.1 of Lynx rufus. Classification (NCBI taxonomy): domain Eukaryota; kingdom Metazoa; phylum Chordata; class Mammalia; order Carnivora; family Felidae; genus Lynx; species Lynx rufus. The sequence continues at coordinate 182,947,591 of NW_025814823.1, forward strand.
TTCCTAGACACCAAGACTTTTTTTTTTTTTTAAAGCCAAGGATAATTTAATAGTTGAAATGGTATTTAACATACAATATTTATCATGTTACCAGAGCAGTGATTCTCACTTACCTTGAGTCCATGGACTGAGTGTTGTGAATTCAATGAACATACAAATATGCTCATCAGAAAACTGGCGATGCAAGCCAAAATGTACATAATGTTTTGGGGGATTCACAAATACTCCCCCACCCCCAACCCCAATTTACTTAAAGACTCTGAATGATGAACAAGCTGTTTCAAGATATAATTCCAATCCTCAAGGAGTCCTCTGTCTACAGATGGGGATAGTTTTCCCTTTGTCTTCTTTTCTCTAGGTTTCATAAACGCATGCTGTTGCACATATGGTAGTTTAGAATATAAATGGTTAACTCCTTTCTCAAAGAAGACAAGACGATGCTTTTTAATCTCAAATTGTATAATTTTCAACTGCACATTATGAATGGTAAATCAGATTCTCTGGCCTGTACCTCCAAATCACTTGGCAAAAAATATCTTTCACAATTTAGAAACATAATTCTGCAAACCATTGTTAGGGATATTTTTACTTACATGACTTTAATTCACTGATATGAAATATAACAAAATTGCATTTACATCCTCTCTGTATTCTGTTCCTGATTGTCTCCTTTTAATAAACTCCACTGAGAGAAAATGAATTTATTTTTGGTTTGCAGTGTTTCCAAAGGCAAGATATAAAGACCTTGATAGCTTACTAAGTGATAAAAATTTTCCATAGGCAACACACATAAATAAAATGATTTGTTTTAACTGGCACTCATTATAGACACTGCCTGTTATATTTCTCTCTATAGCAAATTAAATAGATGTTTGCATTCTGGCAGAAATCTTACTCTCCCCATTTTGCTTTTGTCTCTCTTCTGAGAGGGATGAGACCTCCTCTGTCAACTTAGAAGCTCTTACTGTCACTAGACAGAAAGAAAGCACCTCTCCGTGGATGAGGACTATCGTCTGCCAATAGATTTGGCTGTCAACCACCCAAAAGCACTGTCACTCAGTGTCAAAGCACTAACAACAAAGCAATTATCCACACAAAAAAGAAAGAGAATCAGAAGACCCCAGTTATGTAGATAAAACAGAGCCAGTGGAAAATATAACAAGCATCTCTGAAAACTAAAGCATGGTTCCCTTCCTTCCTCCCCTCTCTCCCAGTATGCTGCCATATCATCCGTAAAGCCTTCCCACTTTTTTTTTTTTTAAGTTAAAGCTTGGCAAGTATTTCCAATTGTTTTGTGAAAAACCAGCAACTTATTTTTCATAGAACATAACTCTTCTATCAGTGTTCTACCTTATTGAGGGGAAAAATATATATTCAGAATCAATTAAAATTCAGACAATTCTATGACTTCATTTGTAAAAGTCAAGCAGTAGCAGCCCTGGAAAAAAAGACTGTCACACAGAGGATAATTTTAAATGGGCAAGATAGAGTTGGAAGCAGAAAAAGAGCAGGTGAATATTCAGTTTTGATGATGCTGTATCAAATACTGTGATACTAAATGAAACAAATTTTAACCTATAGGCTACTAATGAGCCCTGCAGGTGTAAATCAGGAATTCAAATGAAAGTTAGCATCCAAATATGGTAGAAAGATAGTGGCTTCTTAACAAATTGAATTTTCTCCCACATTATGTAGTTATTCATCTTTTTAATTCCTGCATTTATCCAACAATTACTTATTAAGCACCTCAAATGTCCCAATAACTCTATTAAGCTCTGGGAATGCAGTGGTGAAAAGGAACTGTTGTTTACTATTCTGGAGAGAGGCTACTGGGAAAGACAAAGGGAAGCAAGTAGATGAAAAGATAACTTTTGACTATGATGTCAAGATAGTTCAGCTTTCTCTCTGGCTCTATATTTCACACGTCCTGTGCCTTTGGACAAGTCATTTCCTTTCTCTGGAGCAAATTTCCATGCTGTGCAAAATAAATGAGATGGGATAATATATTATCTCTAATATGCATGTGGTTCTAAAAAAATTCCTCATTTTATTTGATGGTTTCTAAAGTCGCTTTCTATAGCACACACTCATAGGAAGATAAAATGGTCTACCAAGGATGCTTTGGCTACACACTGAAAATAGTTTGTGAGCTTTTGGCCCCGGAAATCCACAACTGTTACTTAAATCCACTAACATCATAATCATTATAATTAATATTACTACATTTTCCAGTTGCTGGAATTTGTGCACCTTACTGGGAACGTATACTAGAGAAAGAAAATAAATAAAAATGTCCAAAATATTCAGAATATGTTAAAAGTGGTAGAAACTTGGCGGGGGGGGGGGGGGGGCTAATGAATAAGCCTTTAATTAATTTTTTTAAACTGAAACCTTTAGGAACCACTAGTGTCTGCATTATTATTAGTTGAAGATACATGTTATTAATCTAGATGTATTTCCTTATCCTCTGGGTGCTTTTATTTTTCCAGGCAAGTCTCTTAACAAAACATAAAAAGATGGTCTTAGAATTTAAAAAAAATTACACTGTGCCATGAATTTTATGTTTGTTTCCCTTAGATAAGTCCCATATAATTTTGTAAACTGTTAAGTATCATGAGAATGTAAGATTGTACAAAGGGCATGATTACATGAAATAGTTTGTTTTGAAAAAATTACAAAATTTAATTTGTATTCACAATTAACAAGATTTAATATGATTGTTTTAGTAGAAGGCAGAAATTTTTATTAATAATTACTAAATTTGTCTAAGTCCTTTGCAGATAAATTTAAAAATAGTAAGTGTATTATATAATTTCTGCCAAAATCTTTATTGTCTTACTTGATATTGAAAAGCAGCATATTCAATATGTTCCTGAGTAAGACTATAGCAAGAAATATACATTTTTTTAACTTTTATTTTTTTTATTTAATTTTTTTTTCAATATATGAAATTTATTGTCAAATTGGTTTCCATACAACACCCAGTGCTCATCCCAAAAGGTGCCCTCAAGAAATATACATTTTTATGCAAAGCTGATAATACTCTGATAGCTTAGTTTTACTAATCCATTGCATATTTATTTATATTTCTTTCTTACATTTTTCCCTGGTGAAAACCAGTCAATTTGGTTTGGTTACTCTGCTTGGAACATGAACATGTATTCTATCTTTCAATATAAAAACAGTAAAACGGGACAGGGACATGAAAATATGTGACTAAGGCCCAAAACTGCTCCAAAACTTTCATATCAAGGAATGCAATACTCAGAGGCACCTGGGTGGCTCAGTTGGTTGAGCATCTGACTTCAGCTCAGGTCAGGATTTCACGGCTGGTGAGTTCAAGCCCCTTTTCAGGCTCTGTGCTGACAGCTTAGAGCCTGGAGCCTACTCCAGATTCTGTGTCTCCCTCTCTCTCTCTGCCCCTCTGCTGCTCACTCTGTCTCTGTCTCACTCTCAACAATAAAAACATTAATTTAAAAAAAATGAAATCCCACACTCATTTTGTTAGACTTATACAGAGTATAAGAGTATAATAGATCCAATCTTTTTTTCTTCTCTAAAGTAACATCACCTATTTGGTAATGACCTGTGAATCCTAATTTCTAAATGGGAATTCTAACTTTAAGCTAGATTTCCAGGTAAGAAGGTGGGAGGCTGGAGAAGCAACAGTGTTATTCAAGAAAGATCAGGTTGAAGACATAAGGTTGCAGTGACTAAGCTCATGAGCAATAGACTATAGGCACTTTTCCCTAACATAGGTAGGGATATTTTACACACCTTTCATTCCTGATTACCCAGCACAATGCTGGTATATGGTTCAATATATGGTACATTTGTCACACTTAAATTCATTAAATGGATGCTGTAAGTAAGGACACTGATTTCAGTACAATTTCTACCATCAGAGTAACTAAGTGAATTGTTGACCTGTATGATAGTTAGACTGTCAATTCTGAAATTATATCAGACTAATTCTTTGTTAGGAAGAACATCCCAAATACTTAAACATCTCAGATGATAAATATATCTTTCTTATTTTGTGCGGTTCAGATTAAAAAGGAACACATACACACACATACACACTTACATATACACACATAGTACTCACTCCATTCATAATGGTTACTTGTATTTCAACATTTGCATTGATGGACAATTTTGGACCAATATAGAACCAGGTGGGAACCGAGTACAATCACAGGCTTTAAATTATTTTGAATATATTTTTATACAGTTTTATAAATATAATACATTCATTCTATTTCAAGTTGAGAAAAACTTTTTTGGATTTATTTCAAATTTCACAGAAGTTGCTTGGTAGACATCTCCACTGATATGGTGATGATAATATTGTTGATACCAAATGTATATCTAGCATAATTAGACCTTGTTCAAAATGCTTCACACATCTTAATCCATTTAATTCTAATAGCAACTCTATGAGCTCTCTGTTATTTCTTGTTTGTTTGTTTGTTTATTGAGAGAGAGAGAGAGAGAGAGAGAGAGACAGACAGACAGACACTGAGAATTCCAAGCAGCATGGAGCCCAACACAGGGCTTGATCTCAAGAACCACGAGATCATGACCTGAGCTGAATTTAACAGTGGGACACTTAACCAACAAAGTCACCCAAGTGCCCCAGGTTTGTTATTTCTATTTTGCAGATGAGAAAACTATGGTTACCCAACTTGCCTTGATCACACAGCTTGTTAAGCAGCAGGACTGGTCTGCGTGTGACACATTTAGCTCCAAATCTAATGCTCTGAACTTGTAGACTAGTGGTGTCAATATTACTATGTTTTAATTAAAAATACTAAAATTTGTTAGCCAATGATAAATTACAAGAAAGATGAGTTGAATTTGCCTTAAAGATACTTTACAAACTGGTTATTCTAGAATAGTGCTTTGAATTAGAAACGGATGTTCAGGTGGCAGAAGATTATATTATTTCCTGGTGCCAAGACTTAGAATGGTACAATTCTTTAAAAATTCTAAGAATGAATAATTTTAAGTAAAATGACCTTGACAATTTAAGTTCTGATGCAATGAATATTAAGGACAAATATTTCTCTTTGCATACATTCATTTTGAATGATCAGCTTGACAAATAGCTTGAGTTCACTTTGTAATTATTAACAATTTAACTGAATGAATTTTGTTTCATTTAAGTCTGTAACTAAATAAAATTTATTCTTATGTAATATTTTTCAAACATCAGTAAAGGACTTATCAACTGTGCCAAATAAATATAGGTCTAAGCTACAGAACTCTAAGGACCAATGACCCCAAAATGTCAACACTTAACAATTAAAGAACGTCTGCATTCCAGTATGTATTTAGTAAAAGCAAAATTAAAACTGTAGAAAGTGCATGTTGCTTTCTTAGATACACAAAGGTGTCATTAGTTTTGTGAATGAAGAGAAAAAGTTATAGCACAGTTCATGGGCAGCGAGGTGTGTTTAAAATATTAAGATATGTCAACAGAAAATAAAGACCAAAATTCAGAAGGATTTCAAATTTTAAAAAGAAAAAGAAAATCTTACGTATGTTCCTTTATACTATATAAGTTCAGACCACACTGTGGCATTTCTGGAGAGTCCTTGATAGAAAAGGATCAATTTTTGAGGGAGACCCCAAATGGTTTTGTAATAGTTTCATTTTGTCCTTGAATAAAATGGGCCAGGCTCAGAGATGAGTTGACGAAACACAAAGGGTGATCTTGACCTCTCCCTTGTTCTGAGTTTACCAGAGCTATCCTGTCAGAACTTTCATAGATCTACTTTTATTTTATAGCGTTGTATGTGTGTGTGTGTGTGTTTGTGTGTGTGTGTGTGTGTGTGTGTGTGTGTGTGTGCGGGCGCGCGCGTATGTGTATTCAGTTTTGTCTTATCTCCAGCACTTCCAATTCTAATAGCTGGAAATATAAAAGAAGTCCAGAAACTGTTGTCATGTATAGTGCATAAGAATGAGTTTCTTAGAATCTTTGCCAATTTGGGTATCTCCCAACTTGGAATATTTCCCAGATGGGTACACTTAAAAAAGTTATGTCATTCTCCAAGTTGTTGTTGACAAATGTTTCTGTGGATGCTAATAGACGTAAATGTTATTTCCTATTTAGACTAAGTATAGAAATGGAGCGTTTACAACAGCACATTAGAGATTCTTATCAATCAGGAGTGGGAAAGGGCCTGGGAGAGAGGCATAAACATTACAATTGTATACAGTGATTAATTCATGTGTGGGCTTTGCTGAGGTGTATGTTTCTGGAGGATTCTAGGCAGAGTTCAAAAGTAGGACTGCACATGTGCATGGACAAAGGGGTTCACAAATATCTTAAGTTTTACAATAAAAGATCTCTGTACTTCTAATTAAATTAATTTTTTCCCCATTACAAATGGAACAGACTAGGATTCATCCTGACCAAAAATGAAAAAAAAAAAAAAAAAAAAAGAATATGAGCTGCTTATCTGATTCTCCCCAAACTATACTCAGAATACTCAAACATTTACTTAGTAGCATATGGTGGGAAAGTATAAAAAACGAGAACAGGTTCTCAACCCTAAACCAAGGACAGGATTTTCTATAGACACACACAGTACAGAAAGAATGGTCCCAGTTCATTACATGATCCTGAATCTGAGTAGACAGGTAATCCCATTTCTTAATAATCAGGTCATTGCCAAGTTCCGTTGCTTCATTCAAACAAATATTAGAAAAAGAGAAAGGAAAGGAGAAAAAGAGATAAGTTACGTGAACTCAAGCAGAGAGCCATAGAACACCATTTGTAAACACGATAATTCCTTTGGAAGTTCAAGGTTAGAAGAATATCAAATTGATCCAAAATAAGACACATATTAATATTTAATATGATTTCCTCCTGCCCGTGTGCCAGTCAGACATTTGGTCCCTAGCATGACATTAATGAGACTGTGAGCTCCTTGAGACAGACACCATGTCTGGTTTATTTCTCTACGCCCCACGGGATCTACCCCAGTGACTAGTATTTAGAAGGGACTCAATACATATTTGAAGAGAGAAATCCAAAATAATTAGCCTTGTGTTTATCTTAAACAAAGCTTTGCTTCTGTTCAAAATTAGTTACTTGCTGCCACACAGTTCCAGAAGCCACTAGATTGTCAATGAATAAATATAAATAATTACAAATCACTGTTACATTTGCAAAATTAAACACTAAACTGGTTGGTTGCTAAGGCCCTTTCCAGTATTAATATTTTCTTGTCTCTGGATGCATTGTCCTATATTCCTCTTTATTTATGAGGGAAAAAAATGTAGGATACTAGCTTCAGTAATCCTTTTCTCTTTTCAGGGTGGCGATTTTTTTTGAGGTAATGGGGAGTCAATGTGGAGGTGCTGGCAATTTCAAATGAAAAACTATTGCTTTGCTTCAGGTTAAATCACTTAACCTGCTGTGAAGCAATTAGAATCCATTTCGCTATTGAGCACAGCTAGGTGCTTAATAAAAGGGTCACAGGGAGTCACACACAAAGATGGCCACTCAACTCTGCAAATCCACCAGCTGTGCAAAATGGTCTCTACTCTGATGCTGGGCAAGTAGGTCTATTCCCTGACTCCCACTCCCCATTTTGTAAAGACTACTGAGTTCCAGAATTTACAGCCTATAAGAGTGAGGCAAGTGATTGCATGCATTTTTTTCAAATGCTATTTTATTAAATTTTATTTTACATGATAGAGAATGTTGCCAGAGTTTTTTACATATATGATAAATCTCTCACTTTCCTTATTTATTGGCAAATGATGAAAGTCAAAAACAATTCATCACCTGCTGGGGCCACTCATATATAAAACCAAGCCTGCTGTTATCCACCGTGCTTTAAATCAAAACTACACAGCTAACACACTCTCACTCTCACACATTCCCACACTCGGAGGAAAGAAAAGGCAAACATAATAAATGTCTTCCCAGAAACAGAAAGAGTCCAACAGTCAGCTAAAGCAAAATGTTCTCTCTCACATTTACCTATATTGTTCTTCTTAAAGAAGCATAATGTGAGAGCAGTCCAGACTTCGGATACTGCCACCCAAGTCGGCAGCCTATTTACTTTACCAAATAATTAGCCACTAACCTTTTCTTAAGATTGCTCAAAACATGCATCCCTGTCTAATTCTCTAAAGTACAATATAAACAGTATTTTTGAAAACAAAGACACTATATATTTGCACAAGAATAGGAAAGATAGAGCAAAAGTTATTTTTGCTTTTACAAAAGGAATATGTTAAATGTGAAAGATTACTTAAGTGGTGGAGATTCACATACGTGTAATCTAAAACAAAATTTTTGAAAGTGCCAAGTAGAGGGGCGCCTGGGTGGCTCTGTCGGTTAAGCGTCTGACTTCGGCTCAGGTCCTGATCTCGCGGTTTGTGAGTTAGAGCCCCCCCCCCCCCCCCCCCCCCGCGTTGGGCTTTGTGTTAACAGCTCAGAGCCTGAAGCCTGCTTTGGATTCTGTGTTTCCCTCTCTGTGCCCCTCCCCAGCTTGCACTCTGTATCTCTCTCTCTTCTCTCAGAAATAAATAAAACATTAAAAAAATTAATAAAAAAAAAGTGCCAAGTAGAAAAAACATTAATAGGCACTTAATGTAGTTATGAGACTTCTATTTTAATTCTACCTCCTGAAATACAAATTTCTAAAGCTGTATACCCTGCCACAGTCCTAAAGTCAGGCTGAAATTCCTACATATATCAGGGATGTTCCATAGTATCTTAATTTTATAAAGGTAAAGTAAAAGCAAATTCACATTTCCTTTGCATACTCTGACTGCGATAGTGGTTGGCTGAGTGTTATTTTGAGTCCCTGTGGCTACTGCCCATTAGTTCCAATGGAGAAAGATAATGACTCCGTGGTACAGCAATTTATCATTCTACTTGCTAGATCTGAATTCCATATTCAGCCACTACATGTAAAACCAGTCCACAAAGGAGGCAAGGAAAACCAGCAGAACTTGAAAACCAAATGTCTTGCATCAGTTACTGTTGACTAGTGCAAGAAGAAAATTGGATTGCTTTAATTGTTTTGTCTGAGAGTCCATCTCATCATGTAAATCAAGAGGTAGGTGCCCTGCCTCATTGAGGCCTCCAACAAGTTTTTCTCCCTTTCAAGGGTCAGGACACGGACGAAACAGAAAATCTATGAAAAGAGTACTTCAAAGATGGTAAAGGAAAAACAAGTGTGAATTTATTCTACTTGGATTCTTTTCTTGATTCAACGTTTTGAAGACATTTGTCTGATACCAGCAGAAAAATAGCACAGGGTGACTTTCACTAGTTTTTTGGTTTTTTTTTTAAGACAAATCAATGGAATTTCTCCTGAAGCATTCATACTTTTAACACTCTTTGCAACCAGTGGAATGCAATTTTTTTTTTTCAAGTCACCAACTGAGGTCTAGTGTACTCAGGGGCCATAATTAAATCTACTTACTCTGAAATCCAAACATCAAGTTTGGTTTCATCAGCACTTTGAATAAAGGAAAACTATTATTTCAGGGGTCGAGAGTAGGATTGCTCAGCTCTGTAAGGATATGGCTGGGGCAGCAGCTACTTCCCTAAATCCAATCTCTTCACAAAGTCAGAAGTCAAGAGATTTATCATTGCCAATGCCGGGCGATTAGAAAGTGTAATTCGTCAATGCCATTTAGTGGCCAGTGAATGAATGGATCAGACCTATCTGGAAGCTGGCTTTTAATGGTAAAAGGGGAATTCACCTAGACAGATAATCTATTTCTCAAAAAGGGATTGACTTTAAAAAGTCTATTTGATTGTACCCTCATTCATTTATTACTTTTATTTGGAAATGTCCTATCTATCTAGTTTTCCAAGTCCTTAATTCCTCTACTGGTTCTCTGACCTGTGATATTACTTACCTGTTAAAAAGATTTTCACAGTTATCCAAAGGCCAGAGTAAATACAAAATGGAAAAAAAAAAGAAAAAAAATCTTCATTTTTAGGTCATTCCCACTTCAGTAGTCCACCCTGAAAAATCTTCAAATGAAAAGATATTCATGGCTAAGTTAAAAACAGAATTTGATTGAGTTATACAAGCCTTACTTATACACTTACTTATTCTGTTATAGAAACAGTCAAGTGGATTTGGCCAAAGAAGAATCATGTGTTCAATTTTTTTTTGATTCTACTAATAAATTTGGTTTTCTGTTGAACTTAAAATTGAAATGGTCTTTTCTTAACACTCTTGAAACACATAAAATAATTCATCTGATTACTTTGTCAGAAGAATGTATGGAAAACATATTTCAGATTCAGCTCTTGACTATTATTCAGATACTATTTTTTGAAGGCAAAAAATTACTGATGATATGCCTTTCGAAAATTACTAAAGTTTAAATCAATTTCTTTCACTATTTACTTTGAGTATGCTCTTATGTATTTCTTAAGTGTATTCTCTGCCCCCTCCCCACACTCCTTTTTCTGCCCAATCTCTTTAATTTACCACTCCTTTCAATAAAGGGCTTATCTCCATGGAAAATATAATAGGTTCACAAAGTAACTTACTCTATGAAAAAATATACTTTCTCTCATTGTGAAAGTATTTCCTGTCATGAGATCCATTTCATGATTCAAGTGGGATTTTTTTTTAACAGATATACTTAAACCAAGGCTACATAAAGAGGTGTCCTTGGGTAGATGGCAATCTGAAAACTGTTACTGGTCTGCAATGTGCTAAGATGATGCTAGGATATAACCTACAACTCTAGGCACACTGTTGTGTTCAACTGACATTTTTTTTTTCATTGATGGACTTTCTAAATAAGGATATAGTGTGTGGATTTGCCTTCTCGGCCACATTCCATGTCTTGTCATGGGTCATTACTAAGCAGTTTAAGTATTAGCACTGTGAGTGACAAAAACTACCTATGTGCAATTGGTCTTATGCCTAATCTGGTTCAAAGATCGTTGGATTTAATGAATCTATTGCTCTAGATGTGTAAAAGAGGACCTATTCTCAGTTCTCCTTCTCCCTTTTCCACCACAGGCCGTTTCAATGTCATAGTGCACCGTGTCATTCATTCACTCATTCTTTCACACATTCATCCTATATTTAATAGTGTCACTACATAATAATACTTGTTTTCAGGGATTCTATATTTTAATGAGATAATACCAAATAATAAAATAAGTACATAAACTAAGTATATTCAGAAAATCATAAATGATTTGAAGAAAATAAAACAAAATGATGTGATTAAACTTGAGAAGCCAAAGTGGCATATGTGTGTTGCTTTAGAATGTGCATATGAGCTGAGAAGATGAGGAGGAGGAAAAATCATCCACAGATGTAAAGGAAGAGCTTTTCACAGGGAAAAACAAACAAACAAACAAACAAAAACAAAAACAAAAAAACTCATCTAGTGCAAATGTCTTCAGATGGGATGAACTTGACATGTCAGGGGAATAAGACAAGGGCTTGGTGGAAGTGGACTTTACCCAGCAAATGGGGAGGGTCCAGGGCCTGTACTAGGAAAGGCCACCAGTAACACCTTCTTCCTTAAACCACTACTCATCAGACTGGCATTATCACTTTAGCAGGCATGTTTTCTTTCCAAACTCTTAACATTTCCAATTCTAATTGACAGAATTATTGAGATCAACAAGCCACTAGCATGTCTAGCGTGATAACATTAGGAGTTATAATTAAATGTGTCTGACTTGTTTGAGAGCCTAAGTTACTCCTTTAAAATCATTCTTTAGGACTCAGGGTATCTAATCAAATGAACACATTCTTGTGACCTAAAAAATCATTGCCTTGTGGAAGTACATAAGAAATTAAATCAAATAAGAAGCTCATCCTGAGCCTTGGAACTTGATTGTTCTAGAGGCATACAAATGACATAAATAAGTCAAATGATGAGGGAGTTAGTTCCAGTCTGATGGTAAACTGCAACCAACAAGTGTGATGTGGTAAGAAATGCAGGGATCATAATGAAGTGGAAATTAATACGTCCTTTCTAAAAGTATAAGCCACCATCGAGTGTCAGCCAAAAATACTTCCATGGGCGTATGGCTCTAGTGTGGCCAGATCTTCTGAGGTGTTGGTGAGAAACTGGAATTTGGAATTTGGAGAAGAATGCATATGATCATTGTAGAAATTGGCAAGTTACTAAAAGCAATGTAGATCAAACAAAACACAGCTTCAGGTCTCCATTAGCTCACTGGCTGCTGGTTTCTAAACTTTGATTTAATCACAGGCTCAGCTGATATTTAAGAGATACACAAACATGACCATCTTGCTATATGGTAACTTTCATGAATAGCCAGAAAGACTGCCCTGTTTCTTTTCTTGCATGGTGGCAGTTTAAGCCTGGTAACAACAGTCCACAACAGCTCCACATTTTGTAACATGCTCGATCACTGGGTTTATAAATTCTGGGAATATCAAATTTTTCCTAACAGGTTACAAGTTTTATATAACCCAACATCGGTTCATCAGCTAAATGATATGTTTCTAGACAAAGACAGAGATGGATGGATGCCACAAGAATGTATTTTAAGGCTTAATACTTTTCTTTATTTGTAATACCTAATATTACTCTAATGAACCAGTCTACTACCTGTTGATAATCATTAATCTAACAAAAACACTGTAGGTGACAGCAGCAGATTGCTTCCTATACTGTTTAACTCAACAAAATCAAAATCATTTCAGTTTAAATGGAAAAAAAGTATGAAAAGAAAAGCAGCTGTTGAACCACTCTGATTTCCATTTTCAATCAATAACTAGCTCTGATATCTACCACATCAGCCCTCACGAGAAAGGTTTGCCACATGTCATCGGAGCAGGGTTGCTAGAAGGCAGGATCACCTACCCAGGATTGGATTCCTTTGGTTCCCTGGTTTGCAGCACACCATGTCTGACTATACTCTTTGAGATGCACAGGGTGGCTGAACTCCCCTGAATGCTTGCAAGTATCATAAGCCAAGACAGCAGTAAATAGTTCATGGGGAAATATCTCTTACAGGAGCATCAGTAATCTTAGGCACCGCATTATTATCACTCACTAGTCAAGAGACTCTGGATGCTTTTTGTCACACGTTGCCTTGTCTGGTCACCAAGAAATAATGACCACTGGGTTACATGCAGTAAGATATGTGTATATGGGTGTCTCTGGGCATGAGGTTCTCTTTTTCCCTTGCTAGTGGTTATTTTAATAGAAAAATTTCATGTCTGACCCTATACCTGGCTGCTGTCCAAGAATTAAATATAGCAATTTGTTACAGTAATATTCCTCCAGATCCTTCAGCAAGAACACAAACTATTTATTTTAAGTTATGCTTAAAGGTGTATTTCATTTTTAAGTCTCATCTCTGGCATACAACATATTCTAAGCAGCTTTCTCTCTCTTCAGTAGTGCAAGCAATTTTCTTCAATAACTTCTTTTCCAGCATGGCATAGTTCCCTCACTGGTGTTTACTATTTGAACAAGCACATCTGATTTTGGTTTGTAATAGTTTTATCTGAAAAATTAAAGAAAATATTGTACACAAGGAAGGGTCTCTCCTCCCCCAGCAACCAGATCAAAACTACTATTACTTCTTTGTGTTAGGAAAAAAAAAATATATATATATATATATATATATATATATATATATATATATACTACATATACACATATATATGCGGTGGCTGGATGGTTCAATCAGTTGAGCATCTGACTTTGGCTCAGGTCATTATCTCATGGTTCATGGGTTCGAGCCCTGCGTCGGGCTCTGTGTTGACAGCTCAGAGCCTGGAGCCTGCTTCAGATTCTGTGTCTTTGCCCCTCTCCTGTTCCTCTCTGTCTCTCCAAAATGAATAAACATTAAAAAAAAAGAAAAAAGAAAGAAAATAATATATATGTGTGTGTGTGTCACAATAAAATTTTGAAAGTTTCATTTGTCCTTGAAATGCACATCAATTTTAATAAGTTATTCTTAACTTCTAACCAAATGCTTAAAATACTCTTTCAAGAAGTGTTGCATTTTTCTCTTTTGTTCCTATTTCCTGTGCCACTCCCTTTTTTATGACTCAGATGTATTGTATACATTGCCAATATTTGTACTGCAGCAATGTTTTTAGTATTTTCAGTTGTATATCAGATTCCTGTGGCTGCCTTAGCAAATTGCCACAAATAGGTTGGCTTAACACAACAGAAATTTATTCTTTCACAGTTCTGGTGGCAATAAGTAGTAATCCAAGGTAGTGGCGGGGCCATAGTCCAGCTGAAGGCGCTAGGGGAGAATCATTACTTCTTTTGGTTTCTGAGGATTAGTGGTGTTCTTCGACTTGTGACAGCGTAATCCAGATTCTCCCTCCATCTTTACATTGCCTTCTCCCGTTTGTATCTTAAAACTCTCTCTGCCTTTCTCTCATAAGGACATCAGTCATTGGATTTAGGGCATGCCTTAAATCCAGGATGATCTTATCTTGAGATCCTTTCCTAATTGCATCTCCAAAGACACTTGTTCTGAATAAGGTCACATTCTGAGATTTCAGGTAGATATATATTTTGGGGGTCACAATTCAAACGGATACAGGTTAATTTATATTAATTCTTTTTAAGTACCAGTATTATATTTTTTCTCACATAACTTTTTTTTCTTCTTCACATTAAAAAAGTTAGTTTTACAGAAGTTATAAGTGAGCTACAGCAAATGGGAATGTACATTATTTTTAGGATATTTTCTAGTTGCATTCAGTGGTAAAAATATGTTTTCAATAAGAAAAAAATTACAGGAACATACAAGTTTATAATTATATTTTATTATGCCCTGTATAAGATCTATCACATAATTAAAATGTGGGACCACAGGTGAGGGTAGGGGGAAAAGAACATATGAATGAGATTTAAAAATGATTATGTTCCGTATATCATGCTTAAGAAAGATTTCTAGTATGTCTAGGCTAACTGAATTATTATGTACTTTTTTAACTGAATACGGTGTAACTGTTAAATATCACAATTTTGAAGAATATTTAATGCTACTGGACAGTGTGAAGAACTTTAGATATAGAATTTAGTCTATGTGTTATGTTTGTGCATTTAAAAAAATTGTTATCTCTGGTTGATGGCACTGTTTTATAATTAGTAGTCTTTTTTCTGCTTTCTGATTTTCTGCCATCAGCTAGTCTTATATTTATAACTTAAAACTATTATTTAAAACTTTATAGATATGAGGAAACCATTTCTAAAGTTCTTAATTTTTAGGCTGGAAATGTGTGGTGTTTTTTCCTCTCTCCTTTTACTATTATCTATCTACGTTGATTTAATAATGGGATAAATTGACAATTAGCTTTAATTTCCATAACATTTATCATTATTCTATTAGTTCATATTTATTTACTTACTCGGTATTTATAGTGTTCCCTCACTCTACCACATATAGGAAGATAAATATGAATAAATCATGCCTCTGCCCTCAAGGGATTTGCTATAGATTTTAGACGACAGTCAAGACAAATCAATAATTGCAAACAGTGTGATAGGTGGTATGATAGGGGTATATCCTAAAGTTCCGAAAGACTACAGAGGGAGAGCACATAATGCAGATTGGAAGAATAAGAGAGTTTCCGAAAGAAGACGTCCATAGAACTGAGTGCTGAAGGAAACCACTTACATCAAGAAGGGAGGAGAGGAGCGTTCCAAACAGAGAAAGCAACAAGTTCAAAGGCCAGAAAACCCTAAATTTCAGTTAAGGAGGTTTTGGGAAGTAGTGAGTTACAAAAAAGTCAGGGGACAGATCATGTATATGGACTTCATTTCGAAGTCGATGGAGAATGAATGAAGGCTTAAAAATAGAATGGGTGTGTGCATCTTGGCTTTTCTAAAAGATTACACTGGCAAGAAGCAGATAGGTGGATGGATATAATGGCAGATAGGGCTTCAACTAAGTTGTTAGAATAATGCAGGAGGTAAGAAACGAGGTCTTCCACACAGGCAGATGCAGTGCTGCACAAGGGAAATGCGTGGACTTGAAGGGTATTTAGATGGTAGGCACTGCTATTGTAATGGTTTAAAAGAATGGAGATTAGGAAGAAATAGCATTTGAATCCTTATTTCTACCTTGGCCAACAATTTTTGTGAGGGTGCCATTCACTTAGATGGGAAACAGAGCAGAGCAATTTTGGTGAATAAGATGAAAAGTTCAGATGTGGAAATGCTTAACTTGAGATTGTTACGTAAGCTGAAGTTTAGGTGATTATAAGACAGGTGAACTTTTAGGATCTGAACCTCAGAAAAATGTTATAGACTGCAGGTTAGCTTTACGAAGATATTAAAATATCTTCGCAATATTTTAATATTGCAATACACACGCACAATATTTATGCACAAGGAAAACGGACAGCACAAGGTTGCATGTGCATGATTTACCCATATGGTTTTTAGGAGGGAAGATTCCCTATTATTTTCTGTTGTATTTTAAAAAGTGGTAATTGCTCCCCACAACATTTACAAATCCCTGGTATGAAATAGATGTTGGAGGATAAAACCAAACTTATCACATAATTAAAATGTGGGTCCACAGGTGAGGGTAGGGGGAGAAGAACATATGAATGAGATTTAAAAATCAAGTGGCCAAAAGGAAGGTAGGAGTGGAACTAGAGATAGGCAGTTCTAAGGAGAAGACAGGCACAGGGTCAAACACTATGAAGAGGTTGTTAAAAAAGAAAAAAAAAGAAAAAAGAAAAACAAAAATAAATTTTGGATACACAAACAAAAATCACTAGTATGTACAAAAATTTCCTCTATTTTAAAGAGATATACTGAAGTTTGTAGGGGTAATGTACCATGATGATCTGGCATTTGCTTTAAATTACATTAGGACAAGAAGAAATGAAACAAATATGGTGAAATGTTACCAGCAATTCAATTCAGGTGATATGTTTACAGGGTTGATTATATTATTCTAACTTTATTCATGTTTGAAAAATTTCATAATGAAAGGTAATACAAACAAAAAGTTAAAAATAAAATATATATATATATATATATACTTTGCCAGAGCCAGTTCCCTACAAGGCATCAGTAATAGTGGAATTCAGATTCAAAAAAAAAAAAAGTTTTCAAGTTCTATTTACATGACTTAGTTTATTTGCTATCTCTCTCTTTCTCTCATTCTCTTTCCTCCTTCCACTTCTGTCTCTTTCCAGGACATATTTGGGAAAAAAAATAATTATTCTTGCTCTTCATATGCAAGAGTTCATATGAAAGAATTCATATGCAAAAACCAACTTTGGAAAGCAAATCTCCCTAAGTTCCCCCAATGGAGAAGAAAAAGGGGGGTCTAGGTCTACCAGATTATGTTTTACTTAAACGTTTGAAAGTACTAAAAACACGTGCAAGAGCAAATATTACCACATTCATTGAAACTTGACTCAACCCCAGACTCCAAAGGTAAAAGTGTACGATGGGGTGGGCATTAACTCCTCATGTGTCAGATGAAGGCTTCTGTCAACCATGGTGGAGATGTCACTTTCAAGAAAAAAAACAGGTCCACTTCAAGAAGTACTTGAAAAAAACATGATGTTTTAAAATATTTGTCCCTTCCAAGTTGAAAAGTAGTTTTTTTTTCCAGGCTCAAACTTCAAAACAGGCTGTGAGCATATCAGCTTGGCATGAGAATATGTAAAAGATTTTCTGCTTTCGCGCATAAGGTATACATAGACACACAGAGAGACATGATTTTTCCTTTTGCAAATAGCATTGCTTTATGGCAGATTGCCAGAACTCACAGAGGCATGTTATCACACTGTCAGGAGGCTTTGTACCAATGAAGAAAGATACCAGTTTGAGGTATTGTATAGAGTAATTGTGGTGTAGGTATTCCAATTGATAAAAGAGCAGAAATTTTGGCATTACATCAATAAGCAGTATAATTAAGGTAATAGGTAGCATGCCATCTAATCAAGTTACTACTGTAATACCAATGTGAGTTAACTTACTTTACACTCTCTGAATACTAATTACTATCACTGTCAAAATTTTACAAGATGCAATATATTTAACAGAATTTAACCTAGCTGGATAATTACTATTGTGCTAATAAATAAAAATTATTATTGAATAAACATACTGTAGCCAGTTTTTATGGATTTCCTCAAAAGTATTCTCTGGTTACAAGTACTATAATTAGAGGATATAGACTAAATCTCATTAAAAAAAAAAAAGCTTTAATGTAAACATGGTATCCTCTACTTCAGGTTTGTGTAAGACTACTTTTATCACATAGAAATTGAAAAAAAAACAATATTTGAAATTCAAAAAGGCATTTAAAAATCTCCATGGGGTCAATTGTCATCTCTATTTGTGTGAGGGAGTAGATCAAGGATGCATTTCCTAGCAAAGATTAATTTTGCAGTTTCAATTATAGCCGGCTAATTCCCACTTTTAATATAGATTCCTGCTTTCAGAGCCTTCTATCTCAAAATTATAATACTAAAATAAAAAGACTTGGGTAATTAATATTAATAATCCAAGTCCCTCTCTTAAATGCACCATCTCTCACACTTTCATTTTCATTTCTCCCTCTTTCTCACACTATCATTTATTTGGTATTTACCTTCTTTTTCTACCTCCTTTAATTCTCATCTTCTCCCATCCCTACCTTCCATCATTCAACTTTCTTGGTTCAGTCATGCTTGCTTCCTTTCTCAAGTGTTGGCACTCACATGTTGAGTCCCAAAAGACTCAGTGCTCAGTCTCTTTCTGAATTTATTGACAGAATCAAATGTCAGCATGACATACATATGGAAGAAAACTCTACAATTTATCGTATAATACAAAGTGCTTCTAGCTTTTAAATAAGACCCAAACCATTTTTTTAGCTACAAATATGTAGCTATATGTAAAAACACATATGTGTAGCTATATTTAAAAAACATATGTAACTACATATGTAGACATATGTAAAAATGGCATATTAAACACAAACATATATACATCTTCCTACCTGAAATGTCACAAATACAATAGAAATGTAATTTGTATAAGCACATACCATGCATAGAATGGGTATTGTAATCACAGCAGTAACAGCAGGAAAAGCATAATGTCAAACCATGTAGGAAAAGTTGGAAATACACCAGATTGATACCACAAAACATGATATTCTTTAGACATAGTGGTAAAAAGATGGCAGAAATTAAAGAATACATCATCTAGATGGTGGATCGAGAAAATCCAGACCATTTTCCTAATGGATACATTAAATACACAACTGGAAACTGGCTAAAATAATCTCATAGTACTAAGGAAACAATCAGCAAAACTAAAAGGCAACCGACAGAATGGGAGAAGATATTTGCAAATGACATATCAGATAAAGGGTTAGTATCCAAAATCTATAAAGAACTTATCAAACTCGACACCCAAAAAACAAACAACCCAGTGAAGAAATGGGCAAAAGACATGAATAGACATTTCTCCAAAGAAGACATCCAGATGGTCAACCAACACACTCATCATCCAGGAAATACAAATCAAAACCACAATGAGATATCACCTTACACCTGTCAGAATGGCTAACATTAACAACTCAGGCAAGAACAGATGTTGGCCAGGATGCGGAGAAATAGGATCTCTTTTGCATTGTTGATGGGAATGCAAGCTGGTGCAGCCACTCTGGAAAACAGTATGGAGATTCCTCAAAAAACTAAAAATAGAACTACCCTACGACTCTGCAATTGCACTACTAGGCATTTATCCATGGGATACAGGTGTGCTGTTTTGAAGGGACACGTGCACCCCCATGTTTACAGCAGCACTCTCAACAATAGCCAAAGTATGGCAAGAGCCCAAATGTCCATCGATGGATGAATGGATAAAGAAGATGTGGTACATATATACAATAGAGTATTACTTGGCAACCAGAAAGAATGAAATCTTGCCATTTGCAACTATGTGGATGGAACTGGAGGGTATTATGATAAGTGAAATTAGAGAAAGACAAAAATCATATGACTTCACTCATATGAGGACTTTAAGAGACAAAACAGATGAACATAAGGGAAGGGAAACAAAAATAATACAAAAACAGGGAGGGGGACAAAACAGAAGAGACTCATAAATATGGAGAACAAACTCAGGGTTACTGGAGGGGTTGTGGGAGGGGGGATGAGCTAAATGGGTAAGCAGCACTAAGGAATCTACTCCTGAAATCATTGTTGCACTATATGCTAATTTGGATGTAAATTTAAAAAAATAAAAAATAAAATAAAATAAAAATAAAGAAAGAATATCAAAAAAATAATAATCTCATAGTATGGAAGTTCTAGTAATCAGTTAAAAATCTATAGCTACCAAGTGAAAGCCCAAACAAGGAAAAGCCACATACAAAATGGTAGATTTTGTGACATTTTTACTCCCCAGTTCAGCTCAGCACATTTTGGGGAAAGCAGTGGCTTCATCCCAGTTCTCTTCTGTGTGCAAGAAAGAACACAGAAAACTTAATTTGCAACATTGTAACTTGTCTAGGTGCTGATGGGTCTCTATGTCACTCAGCTGGCATGTCAGATGGCAAACACAGCAAAACTCTGATCTTAGGTTAGGGGCAACTGTGGGAAATAGTGGTTATGGCTTGTGAAAACCACAAGGATACTACAATACCTTGACTGTGACAAGAGAGGACTGACCAAAAGTGCTGTCATCCTTCCGAAAATAGGAGGGCTAATGCACATGTGTATACTGGAAGGTAATATAAATTGCCTCCTTCCTCCCCAGATCTAGAATTTAAACAACCATGCCTTAACCTGACAAGCAGTAGGTTCTCAGAGATTTTTCTGGGGAATGTTACTAGCACAAGAGGAAAAACTTAAAAAAAATGCAATTGAAGATCTCTAACTTATTGATAGAGATGAATCATATCAGAATAAAGATTATGGTTTGCATGCTATTCACTGAGGCTCTTGGTCATACGTTTTTAAAGAAAAGTTTTTTTAAGAACTTTCAGGGAAGGAGAGAAAATAGAAATGTGTTAAAATAAAAATTCATTTTTTCATACTTTTCAATATCTGAAAAGAAGAAGGCAATGGAACATTATCTTCAAAATTCAGAAGAACAATTATTTCAACTTACAATTTTATACCTAGCCAAACATTAAATAACTTCCCTCGTAGAAGAAACATTTTCAGACCTGTGTAGTCTCAAAATTCTTAATTTTCATAGATCTTTTCTAAGGAAGTTATTGCAGGTTAAGCTTCTCCCAAATAAAAGAGTAAATCAAGAAAGAAATCATGGTCTGCAAGAAATAAGCAATTTTCCATGGGAAATAAGTAACCAAGTACTCCTTAAAATGGTACTGAGAAAGGATTGTAGCATGGTAGCTGTGTAATGAATATACAGAGCTATGTATCCATGGGAGACTTTTGGAGGAAGATGAAATGCACAGAATAGCTGATGTGCCTGAGTATATGGAGAAGAGACTTACATAATTGTGACAAGTTTTGAGTGTTTTTTGAATTACATAGAAGACTGTTATGGACTGCATTTTGTCCACCATTCATGTTGAAGTCTTATAGCTCAGTGCCTCAGAATGTTACTTTATTTGAAAATAGGGTATTTAAAGAGGTGATTAACTTAAAATGAAGTCATTAGGAGGGCAGTAATCTAATATGACTGGTGTCCTTATAAGAAGGAAATTGGACAAACACGTAGAGAGGACCACGAGAAGACACAGGGAGAAGACATTCATGTATAAGCCAAGAGAACTCTCAAGAACACAAGCCTTCTGACACCTTGATCTAAGACTTCTAGCCTCAAGAATTACAAGGAAATAAACTTCTGTTTAAGTATCCTTGTCTGTGGTACTTTGGCAACCCTAGCAAACTATCACACTAACCCAACAATGATAAAAAAAAAAAATCAGGATTATTATTAAACTGTTACTCAGGAAAAAAAAAATAAAGGATTTGAGCTAACCATAAATATAATAAGGATATACTGGGGACAGGAAGATGGTCAGAAGGGTGAATGTTTGCTGGGCAGGGAGAGGCGAGGGCGGGGGGGGGGGGGAGAAGAAAGCAAATCATTCATCTTATTAAAAGGGAAGATAATAGACAATGAAACTGAAAATTAATTCTCAAAATAATTTAGAAGGACAGAAGTATGTACTCAAATAATCAACTAAAAGAGCTGAAAATTATTGTCGCCAGAGATATGAAACTGATTAGGGGTAGGATATATTTTTGTGGAACTTTTAAACTAGCCACATTAATATATAACTTTGACTCATACCAAGCATAACATATATGATTTGTAGTATTTACTACATTTTTTGCTACATGTTACAAATGAAATTTAACATAGTGGAAGAGATGAGTTATTTCTCTTGTTTCATAGAGTTTTATAAAGGCAGAACCAGAATTTAAAATAAAAACTTGAGAGTCCCAACTCAGTACTCATTTTCAAAATGACACCATATGACCTCGACTTTTCAGATCCTTGAAAATGGAAAGTTATTTCTGCTCCTAACATCTATGAGAGGGTTGACAACATTATGCCACAGGTATTAGACCCTTCTGAGATGGCTGCTGCTTCTACTACAGAGGTTTTAAAAGGAGAGCCATTCATTTTCAATTAAGAACTTTAAAAATTATCCAAGTCTTAAGTTGGGCTTAAGTGAAAATTTCAGTTCATTCCAGGGTAATCGACTTATTTTAGGATGAAAGCTGTAAGTAGTGAGAATACATACCTTTTGATATTAACAGTAAATAACTGAACCTTTATAGATGGGAAACTATGATATTTCTAGATTGAAACAGGAATGCTCAGGCTTAGCATCATACCATTCACTATAGGGATAGCTTATGATTTCAATCAACTGCACCAAATATGTACTAAATCAAAGAATAGCTTCACTGTATTCTTTAATTACAAATATTTAAAGTTGATTGAAATAATATTTGCATTTCTGTATATAATTATGTAATTGTGATGGAAAGAAGGAGTATGTGGAAACAGTAAAGAAAGTTGAGCTAAAGCCCTCTTAAATCCACTGGTCTTGTCTCTATTGTCAAAGGGTGGGTCTAAAAAGGGTGGGTCTAAAAAGGCACTAAATATCAGTAGTTGTCAGCAGTCCCTAGAACCCAAGGGATTTCGCCCAAGGTCAGGTTTACATTTCAGATCCCATATACCATCTATTAGCACAAATATCGAAGTGCATAATGAATCTGTAGCCTAACCATTCTGCAGGATTTTCACCTTAGTTTATTTATTTTAGGATTTCTCCTTTACCTCCTGCATCCAAGTCAGTCAAATATTCATTTAATCTGTTAACATCTTGTTTGCAATAAATTGTGATTCATTCCTAGTCATCAAAACAATTTAACTAACAATGGAGAACTTACCTTGGGCTAGGCTCTATGCTAGGTACCAAAACAAACAAACAAACAAACAAAACAATGATAGTTAACATAAATTGTATGTGCAAATCAGAGTCATGATGGACCATTGTACAACTTAAGAATATGGTGTTGTAGAGGACTGGGTTACAAACAGGATGAAAAATATGGCAAGATGTTAAAATATCAGGCTGCAACATAGCCTGACAGGCTTTGTATTTCATCCTTCAACTCTGATGTTTTCAGTCATGAAACTGTTACATATTGGCATCTCACATTTTTTTGTGAAGGGTGTTAACACTTAATGCTATCATTTTTTTCCTTTTTTTAGTATGTTTGAGTAGACTCATCTTCCTTCTTATATTATTCATATCCAATTGCTTTTCGGTAATAAAGAGCTGATATTTCAGTTGCTATAATGAAAATTATACATGGAAATATGTAAGGTATGTACCACATCATCTGCTACATGCTAAAGTGGAATTTGCTCTGTTTTGCTCCATTTCTGGCTTCTTCTAACAGAAGCAAATGCCTTCATTTAAAGGCTCTGTTCTTTGCATACTCCCTGTAGTTCTAGGAGATTCTCCTAACAGTATTCCACCTTGCTAGTCACAAGGGTATGTGTACTAGGTCTGGCCAACCATGCTAAACCATTCCTCTGGTCACAGTGCCTGGCAGAAGAAGGACTGTAACCAAAACTGGAATACATCTGATATGTCCTAAAGACAAGGATGTTCTACCAGAGAGAGAGAAGGGGGAAGTACATCTGAGAGATGCTGTGGTGGGGCCAGGTGGTGGAGGAAGACAGAAGGGGAAACAGAGAGAGGAAAGGAGGAAGGGAGAAAGAGAGTTGGAGGGTGGTCAGAAAGAGGTAGAAGGGGAAAAGGGAGAAAGAAGGGGAAAGGGAGGGTGGGATGGGAGATCCAGAGAGTGTGGGGAATGAGAATATAAAGGCAATAATGTAATTTGAAAACCCCCAAACCCATTCTATATTTCAACAACCCAGTTATGGCTGCCAATATATTTTTAATTTTATTCTTGTAATTGTATGTGGATGTGTGTGTATTCAGAACAATATTTATATATTTGTGCATTTGTGGGGGGGCAGAATTTAGGATTCAGTGATACAAAGTGTTAAAAATATTTAAACAAACAGTGATTTGGATTTTTAGAAAAAAACTAATTTTGATACTACTGAGAAATATAAACAAGCAAGACTAAAGCCAAAAGGTCTACAAAAAATAAGAATAGGGGCGCCTGGGTGGCTCAGTTGGGGGTCGGACTTTAGCTCAGATCCTGATCTCCCGGTTCATGGGTTCGGGCCCTGCATCGGGCTCTGTGCTGACAGCTCAGAGCCTGGAACCTGCTTCGGATTCTGTGTCTCCCCCTCTCTCAGCCCCTCCCTGCTCATGCTCAGTCTCTCTCTGTCTCTCAATAATGAATAAACGTTAAAAAAAAAAAAAAGAAGAATAGGAATATCCTTACCATAGTCTAGGTGACGTTGATTTATAATAATTTTTATAACCCTTATGTTATTGTTGGTTAATAATTACTAATTATCACTACTTATGGGAATAGTAACTATAATTTACTGAGTGTTTACAATATACATACTATACTTTTTTAAAAAAATTTAAATCAGTGTCCAGTTCCTTTTTTTTTTTTTTTTTTAGTGTTTATTTATTTTTGAGAGAGAGACAGAGCGTGAGCTGGGGGAGGGGCAGAGAGAGGGAGACACAGAATCCAAAGCAGCTCTAGGCTCTGAGCTGTCAGCACAGAGCCCTATGCGGGGCCTGAACTCAGGAGCTGTGAGATGAGCCAAAGTGGGATGCGCTTAACCCTTGGAGCCACCTAGGTGCCCCGATATACATACTGTATGTTAACTTTCTTCATGCATCACCCCATTTAATCCTTATAACATTCTAAAAGTGACATATCATTATTATATTCATTTACCAGTTGAGGTTTAGGAAGATGAAGTGATTTGTCCAAACTCGTGCAAATATTAATTACTAAATTCAGGTCGCACAGTTAAGTGCACCTGACTGCAATACTCGTGATTGTAACACTTCTCATCATATTTCCCAGATTAACAGGATTTGAACCAAGAGAGTAAAATTGAGATTATGTAGACGAGAGGAGAAATACAGACTAGGAAGTACTTGTAGGAATAGCCAGCAAAGAATTGCGGAAGATTCCAAGTTTTGAATTAAGTATATAAATGTAGTACCATTAAAAGAATACAGAAGAGAAGATTAAGGAAGGGAAAGCTTTATGTATTGTACTACAAGAATCTAGTACATTCTTGGAGTTTCATGAATGTACAATTTTTTCTTGTGCTCTTTAATCAGGTGTTAATTATAGTATGGGACAAAAATGCCAATGTATGAGTGTTACTGGCCTTTTCTTGTAACCTCGCAAAAAAGGTTTTTGGCTTTATGCTTTCTGATTTTTTTCACTCACTATTACCCATTTGGTGGGTATCTGGGTTTGCCAGATAATTCTTTTGGACTTTTGTGATGAAGAATATAGAGGAAAGGGGTAAATATAGAAGGTTTTAATTATTAGAAACACGAAAAGAAAATTTTAGAAACTTTTTTACAGGGCACACCATAGGATTTGAGGTATAAATGAAGAAAGGTTTTATAATACCTCTTTGCAGTGGCTATCCCCTCGGTAGGAATCAAAGAAATCCATTTTTTATGTGAGAACTCACGTGTGGCTGTAGGCCTTTGATTAGGACCCTTTGTGGTGACTAGACCACCTCAATTGTAATTCCAACAGAGTTAAAATGAAATACCCTTTCACCCTCCACGGCAAATGAAATTATTTAAGGTGAGTAATGAAAAAAGGTAATTATTATATGGTGAAAATAAATACATTTTTGGTTGCAATATAATTTTGACAAAACATGGACTGTAGGGTTTATGTTATCATATCCAAGGCTTAAATCAATACTGCAATTTTTGAAGCAAACCTGGAAGTTGAGTAAGAGCATCTGCCTATGAACAAGTCATGTGGAGGTATGTAAGTTTTAGAAATAAATTTGCAAACTAGTCTGTACTTAAAAAAATGAGACCCTTGTAATTTTATCCTTTCACAAGTGTCCCTTCTCTTCTTCCTCTCTGACCCTTTTCTCATACCAAGACTTCTCCAAGCCTGTCTTCTGGACCATAAGTGAAATTGTTCATTTCTCTGAAGTAACTACAATTTATAACAATGAAGATAACCTCAAAATAGTGTCTGTAAAATATCCTTAAAAGGGCTATCGTTTTTACATTTTCAAAGTGAAGTGCTTCCAAGCTAAAGTCTATGCCTCTGACCACTTCACCTATATATGAAGTTACTTCAGGACAATAATAGATGTTAATAGTTTGCTGACTCGCATAACATGTCTAAGATAGCTCACTGGAGTAACCCCTATGAGACCAAAGAAAGAGTCTGTCCCTAACACAAATGGCAAAGTTCACCTTTCAACATCCAGGATACAAATGTTTGAAAGTTTTAGAACGATTATCAGATCTCTACCATCAGCTGTCAAAGATTCAAAATTACCAATGTCCATTCTCTTTGGACACTATTAAATAGTACTGAGAGTGAAAAGACATTTGCAAGTCTATGTAAAAATATCATATAGGATCTAATAATCCAGCTGTTGTTTTGTCACTATAGACATAACAGCTCATAGGTGTTAGAACCTTAAAACAGAAACAGGTAGCCGTCTAAGCAAAAGGGGCATTCTAGGATAGGAATTCTTACACAGCAGTCCATATCAGCATGTGATAATGAGCTTAATCCTTAAAAAATGACCAACCCTACCCTAAACCCACTGAAACAGATGATCTAAGTTTGTGGCTTGGGTACATAGATTTTGGAGAAAGTTTCCCATAGGATTCTGAAGTGCACCATTATTAAAAGCCATTGGGCTCCTTGAACTGAAACTGAAATTGTCCCTAAGTGAGTAAGAAGTAACATACCAACAAAGATCCCCTGATGAGACAATCTCACACTCTCACTTGGGTACCATTATTATTGTTTAAAAAATCTTTACCATGTGAAACATTTTCAAGTTGCTTAGCTATTCCTGCTGCTGGCAGTGGATAGAAAAAGCCAGAAAAATGGTAGGAACTGTATTTTCTCACTCTGGACAACCTGCTAATGAGGTTTATCTCAGTCCCTACATTCAGAGAGAGTACTTAATGTTCAAAAGACTTGTGAATGGGATCCATGCAGCAATCCACATGCAAAATACAACTGTGCAGAAAAATGGCATTTTTCACACTTTCAAATGAATTTGCTTCTGAAAGTCATGTGAACTCAAACCAAATTTTCTGCTCCTCTGTCCTACATGGCTGCAAATTTGGCTGATGTGGAAATTTGCTTGAAGGTAGAATGTATTCTACCTACTACATTCTTTTCACAACTCATATTCAGATATATTTTTGCTTCTATCATTTCTTAGTAAGGTGTGTTAAGGTTCACCTTCTCAGTCATTTAGAATTTCCTGCTATACGTTAGTAAATTGCTACCAGTATTAGTGGCAATTTAGTTTCTTATCAATATTTTTTAATTTACTTTAATTCCTTTTAATTTCCTAATCTTTCACAACATTTTGTGGTTTTTAGAAATTACTTCAAAATCACGTCCAGTAATATTTCTCAAGAGGTTGTTCATATAATTATTGCCATGGTCCATACTGTCATATTCAAAATATTCTATCAGAGAAACATAGATACAATTCAATGATATCTTTCAATAAATGTGTTAAGATTAAATTCACGAATTCCCTAACTAGCATGCATAGTAAAATTATCTTTCTTTCAACACATTTATAAGAATATCATATTTATGAATATATAAATATATACTCAAATTCATGTAACTACTGTGTCTATCTTTTATCTTGTACCTTAGCTCCAAAATTTGATTCTCAATCCCTTGTCACCAATCTCAAGTTTTGAATTGTACCATTATATAGAAATTTGAATGTTTAAATTTTATATGAATGTTTAACAGATTAAGGTAATCATGCACATAATATAAATATAATGACAAACAAGAGTAGCAGTGAACTTGTAAAATGCAGAATAAATTTCACTTTTCTTTCCATTTGCTACTAGCAAGCTTTACAAGCAGGGTGGTTTTCAATTATCATACATCTACAAAATATTTTACTTATGTTCTTTTCTTGCTAGTCATTGAAATTTGAATATTTTGATTGCATAACATGTTTTCAGATCTTGAACGAGGTCAATACCCTCTATAAATAAGGTTGTATGTAGAAAAGATACAAAAGACTTTTTTGTCTCTGTTCATACCATATTTATATTTAAATTAATAAAAGAGTTTCCAGTAACTAGCAAATAAAACCTCCATTCTAAATATCATAAAAACCTTTCTCTGTTTTTTTGTTTGTTTGTTTGCTTGCTTGCTTGCTTTGTTTTTGTTTTTGTTTTCTCTTTCATTGGGATGACTATCATACTATATTAGGATGGAGTGGGATTGTTAGGACAGAGTTTAGATAATTACTGTAACTTTGGAAAGTAGCAAGGTTTTATTACAGTTTCTTTAAATTACTCTGGACCATTGCATGACTTCTAAGTTGAGGTTAATGCCAAGAGGACATCAAAATAGCCCAAGATTCCACTGACCAAATTATTTCCCCCTGTCTTATTACCAATTTATGTTACTCAAAGGCTTTCAGGAGAAGAGGTGAAGAGAATGTTTGTAAGAATTAGAAGACAAACCCATGCTAAGTGATTGACAAGTAGTTAGTTCTAAGTTCTACCACAAATGTGCATGGGCTATTCTTGTTGGTCTTTGAGTCTCCCTCTTACTAATTTTGGTTAATCATTTTGGAAACTTTCACCTAAATGGAATTTGTGATTTAAAATCTTGCCATTTTTTGTATATTTTTAAATTATCTAGTCACTCAAAAGCACTTGTCCTTGTTAAGTACTAAAATTCTTCAAGTATTGTTGTATTTAACTTACTTTTCTAATAATCTGTGAAAATGGAAATATAAAAATCTAAAACATTGAAATAAATTGGTAACTTATAAATATGAATGTTTTATCCAACAGTAGGTCATAATTGAAGAGTTGTGTGGAGGTTTTCAGAATGAACAGAGCTCTGGAATACTCTACTGATGGGGAGGGAACAAAATACGTAATTTCAGGGCCTTCCCAATTATGCCTGGGGAAGTCCTGCAAAAACTGTTGCTGACGTTAAAGTAAAATAGAGATGAGGGAGCTAAAATGGCAGTGTAGTAGGAGGACCCTAGGCTTGTCTTGTCCCTTGAACACAACTAGATAACCACCAAATCATTCTGAATACCTCGAAAATCAACCTGAGGACTGACTAAACAAACTACACAACTAGAGGGAGAGAGGAGGCTCCACTGAGGAAGGTAGGAAGTGCAGAAAGATGGTTTGGGGGAGAATCGGACTGCAGGTGCTGCAGAAGGGAGGGAGCCATGGTTGCAGAGAAAGGAGAGAGACAGAGAGAGAAACATACAGGGATCACAAAAGGTGAACACTTCACCAAAACCACTGGCTGGGATAATGAGAGGGACTGATTTTTGTGAGTTTTTGCAATCAGCGGGGTTTAAAGACTGGAGTTTTAAAGGTCAGAGAGTTTGGCTGGGATAGAGCCCTGAGGGCATTCCCCTACTTCTCCGGAGAAGGCAGACAAGCAACCCCAGGGCAGGCGACAGGATCTGAGGATCACCTGGGGCCAACAGTGTGGGAGATTATTTGCTTTCCTTGGAGCATATCTCTGAGAGGCAGAGTTCAGGGAGACAGCTCTCCAGGGACAAAGTAGCCCATGGGAGCTACCCCCCTCCTCCATCCTTTGGCATAAATGCAGAACCACCAGCAAAGGGGAGCTTGGTCCTGACACTGGCTGCCCAGCTTGCTTGCTCCAGGTCCTACACCTCTGTGCTCTGGCACAACTGCCCTTCTGTGTCAAACCTGCATCTGTCCCAGTGTGGCAAGACTCTCCCCCAGAAGACCAGTGCAGCTTCCCCCACATACCATGTCCCAAAATCCTGGAGTTGCAAAAGTCAGCAGGCTTGGCTGGAATAAGGCCTGGAGGGCACAGCACTGATCCTGGAGAGAGGGCAGGAAAACAATCCAGAGGCAGACAGCATGGAAATGGCAATCTGAAAAACACCTGGAGACCTGGGGGGATAATTCACTCTTCTTGGAGTGCTTCCCTGAGAGCATGGGCATGGGGACTCATCTCTGGGGACAAAGGATCTGGCTGGTACCATTTCCCTTCCTGCCCCTCAGCATAAACACAGAGCCACCTGTGAGAAGCAACAGAGAGCCCATGCTGGCTGCCTAACCTGTTTATACCAAATTCCACACCCTTGTGCTCTGCCCATTCTGTCCTTCTCGGTCAAGTTTGCTTCAGTCCCCACACAGCAGGCCCCTTCCCCAGAAAGAGCAGCAAAAACTCCTTTCCACACCACATCTCCTGACCAGACAGTTCTGAGACCTTCAGTATTAGTAGAAGTAGTATCCAGTCTTATTTAACAAGCAGACCAGAGCCCATCTAGTTAAAACTCACCACATTCTGGCCAAGGACAAAACATTGCCCGCTGCAGGCAAGGAGAGACTCTGGAGATGACTGGCCTGAAGGACAGAGCAGCCAAAACACAACAGCAGAGTGCACACAGCACCCACCAGCCACTCACTGAAGCACAAGGCTCTGGACACTATATGACTTCTTCTTCATGAAGCGATTACTCTCAAGAGCAGGAAACATAACAGGCTTTCTTAACACACAGAAGACAACAGAAACTTAGATAAAATGTCAAGATGGAAGAAGTGACCCCAAATGAAAGGACAAGATAAAGTCATAGCCAGAGATCTAAGCAAAACAGATATAAGTAACATGCCTGATGGATATAAAGAAACAATCATAAGAATATGAAACATGAGAACAGACTTAGGGAACTCAGTGACTCCATCAAATGTAATAACATACACATTATAGGAGTTCCTGAAGAATAAGAGAGAGAAAAACAAACAAAAGAAACAAACAAAAGACTCTGAATAGCCAAAGCAATCTTGAAAAAGGAAAGCAAAGCTGGAGGCATCACAATTCTATGCTTCAAGCTGTATTACAAAGCTATAGTCATCAAGACAGTATGGTACTGGCACAAAAATAGACACATAGGTCAGTAGAATAGAATAGAATACCCAGAAATGAAGCCACAACTATAGGACCAATTAATCTTT
Organism: Lynx rufus; assembly: GCF_022079265.1. Classification (NCBI taxonomy): domain Eukaryota; kingdom Metazoa; phylum Chordata; class Mammalia; order Carnivora; family Felidae; genus Lynx; species Lynx rufus. Next base: position 182,979,200 of record NW_025814823.1, read on the forward strand.
GAAAAAGCAGGAAAGAATATCCAATAGAAAAAAGACAATCTCTTCAACAAATGGTGTTGGGACAACTGGACAGCAACATGCAAAAGAATGAAACTGGACCACTTTCTTACACGTACACAAAAATAAACTCAAATGGATGAAAGACCTAAAAGTGAGACAGGAAAACATTAAAATCCTAGAGGAGAACCTCTGTGAAAACAGCTGTAGCAACTCCTATTAAAAGGGAAACAAAAGTCAAAGTAAACTACTGGGACTTTATCAAAATAAAAACCTGCACAGTGAAAGAAACAATCAATGAAACTAGAAGGCAACCTATGGGATGGGTGAAGATATTTTTTTGCTAATGACATATTGGATAAAGGGTTAGTATCCAAAATTTATAAAGAACTTATCAAACTCAACACCCAGAAAACAAACAATCCATTTAAGAAATGGGCACATGTCATGAATAAATATTTTTCTAAAGAAGACATCCAGATGGCTAACAGCCAAATGACAAAATGATCAACATCACTTATCATCAGGGAAATAGAAATAAAAAACTACAATGAAATATCACCTTACACTTGTCAGAATGCCTAAAATTAACAACACAGGAAACAAGAGTTGTTGCTGATGATGTAGAGAAAGGGTAACCCTCCTGCACTGTTGATGGGAATGCAAACTGGTGCAGCCACTCTGGAAAACAGTATGGAGGATCCTCAAAAAATCGAAAATAGAACTACCCTATGATCCAGCAATTGCACTACTAGATATTTACCCAAAGGATAGAAAAATACAGATTCAAAGTGATGCAAGCACCCTGATGTTTACAGCAGCATTATCAACAATAGCCAAACTATGGAAAAAGCCCAAATGTCCATTGACTGATAAATTGATAAAGAAGATGTGGTGTGTGTGTGTGTGTGTGTGTGTGTGTGTGTGTGTAATGGAATACTACTCAGGCATCGAAAAGAATGAAATCTTGCCATTTGCAACACTGTGGATGGAGCCAGAGTGTACTATGCTAAGCAAAGTAAGTCAGACAAACACAAATACAGTACATATGACTTCACTTTTGTGTGGAATTTAAGAAACAAAACAGATGAACATACGGGAGAGGGGAAAAAAGAGAGGAAACAAACCATAAAAGATTCTAACAACAGAGACAAAACCGAGGGTTGATGGAGGGAGATGGGGGGATGGGCTGGATGGGTGATGGATATTAAGGAGGGCACTTGTTATGATGAGCACTGGGTGTTGTATGTAAGTGATGAATCACTGACTTCTACTCCTGAAACCAATATTGCACTGTATGTTAACTAACTAGAATTTAAATAAAAATTTGAAAAGAAAAAACAAGCAGTATGGAGTTTCCTCAGAAAGCTAAAATATAACTGTCTTATGATTCAGCAATTGCACTACCAAGTATTTACTCAAAGGACACAAAAATACTAATTAAAAGGGTTATATGCACCCCCATGTTTATAGCAGCATTATGAACAACAACCAAATTATGGAAAGAGCCCGAATGTCCATTGACTAATGAATGGATAAAGATGTGGTATATATACACAATGGAATATTAGTAATAAAAATGAATGAAATCTTACCACCTGCAATGACATGGATGGAGGTAGAGAGTACTATGCTAAGCAAAATAAGTCTATTGCAGAAAGACAAATAGCATATGATTTCATTCATATGTGGAATTTAAGAAATAAAACGAATATGGGTGGGGAAGAGGGGCAAATCAAGAAACAGACTCATTTTTTTAATGTTTATTTATTTTTGAGAGAGAGAGAGAGAGAAAGAGAACGAGTGGAAGAGCAGCAGAGAGAGGGAGACACAGAATCCAAAGCAGGCTCTAGGCTCTGAGCTATCAGCCCAGAGCCCCATGTGGGGCTCAAACTCATGAACTTCAAGATCAAGCCCTGAACTAAAGTTGGATGCTTAACTGACTGAGCCACCCAGGCACCCTCAGACAAACAAACTGATGGTTACCAGAAGGGAGCTGGGTAGGGGATGGGTTAAATAGGTGATGGGTGTTAAGAAGGGCGCTTGTTATGATGAGTACCCAGTGTTGGAATTAAGTGTTGAATCACTAAATTCTACACCTGTTTTCACTATTACATTGTATGTTAACTAATTGGAATTTAAATAAAAACTTGAAAAAAAAAGTAAAATAGAAACTTGAAAAAAAAATGTACCAGAAAATGGAGAATAAGTAAAAACAAAAAGACAGTTGACTTTAAATAATAGAAATAAAACATAAATATCATATCTAAGATCAAAAAGGATGAAGGTGAAGAAAACAAAACTTTATTTTTCAATCACCAATAAATTATTTCTAAAAGCCCTTTCAATCAAAAGAGATTAGTACTATCACTACTATTAATACTATTTAGCAAAAGGGATTCTTCTTTAGACTATGAAGCAAAAGCCAAAATTTTGAATATCAAAAATTTAATGCTTAATGGATACTCAATACTGATCTGAAAAAAATGTTAAGTGGTTGCTTACACATACAAGTAACACTCTTTTTTGATAATTCTATTGTGATATCATCACCAATTTGCTAGATCATTTTTATAAAATGAATTTAATAAAATATTTTAACTTCAGTACTTAAATTTATTATCAAAGGATCACATGTAATAACTTTTACTTATTTACTGACTGTAGAGGCTTGAATAGTGTTCCCAAAAAGATACGTCCAAGTCTTAACCCCTACTACCTGTGAATGTGACCCTATTTGGAAATACGGTCTTTGCTGATAGAATAAAAGGTCTGGAGATAAAATTACTCTGGATTTAGCAGGGCCTAAATCCAATGATTGGTATCCTTACAAGAGAAAAGAAAGGGAGATTTAGGACAAAGAGACAGAGAGAAAGGAAAGCTGTATTAAGATCCAATTAAAGATGGAGGCAGAGATTAGAATTATAGTAAACCATGGACTGCAAGTAACTTGTTAAACGAGCAATGTCTTGCAATACGAGTAGCATGTGATGCTGAATGTCACATGATTAGAACTGAGCCAACAGTTCTCTCTCTCTCACTGAGGGATCATGGGTGATTATCTCCTATGCCTGGATCCTCAGTCTGAGGCCATGATGTCTGGCAGAAATCAGTGATTTTTCAGAGCACTGGAAGGTGCCCACAACTTACACTAGTGTATTTTTTTGTTACTTCAAAGCACTTACAGAGAGTCCTTTGCTTTTCCACCCAAGAGTAAGCTTAGGAATGCTTTACTTCATTCTAGGTCAGACGGCCTGCAGGTATAGACCCTTTCCTCTGCTGCCTTATTGCCAGTTACTTTAACTACAGTAGATGACAAGAGGTTATTAATACTGTACTGTAGTCAACATCTTTTAGTTATAGTGAAAGTTGTCCTACACAATAACCCTCCTTTCTCTTGTCTCCCTCACACCAGCCATGAAGGTTTTCAAAGGTAAGCATGGGTTAATTCATTTTTCTTTATATTTTGTATTTTATTATTTTATAGTATATTACAGTATGGTAATCATTTTTATATGAATATTTTTGGGTTGTGGAACGAATCATCTGAGTTTCCATTATTTCTTATGGGGAAATTCACTTTGATATACAAGTGCCTTGGATTACAAGAATTTTCCTGGAATCAATTATGTTTGCATACCAAGGTTTTACTGTATATTATACAGCTACAAGGCAGGGAATGCCAAGGTTTCCAGAAACAACAGAAACTAGGAGAAAAGCATGGAATAGCTTCTCCCTCAGAAACTTCAAAAAGAACTAACACTTGAGCACTATGAAAGAACAAATTTCAGTTGCATAAAGCCACCAAGTTAATGGCACTTTACCACAGTAGCCCTAGGAAACTAATACATTGACATATAAGTAAGTGTTAATAGCCTGGTATTCTGCTTGTTAAATCACATTCTCATCACAGGTGAAGTTATCAGGGAATGGATAGCTCCAGCTTGTATTTATACCTAAGAGGGTTATAAGTGTTAAACTGGCATCCTTTAGGTTGTCTTCAGAGTTTTTATTGAGAGTAGACCAGGTGCACAGTTTGGATTTTACCCTCACTCTACTGGTAATCAAAGGAAAACTACAAATTTCAGTCATTTGGCTAAGGCAAAGAAGATCCTGGTACTAAAAGTGAAAAATCCCAGTGCATGTCTCCATTTTAAAAATTTCTTTTCCACTATTAGTGCGCTCACGCGCACACACACACACTGGAAAATATTTTTTTTTAATTTTTTTTAACGTTTATTTATTTTTGAGACAGAGAGAGACAGAGCATGAACAGGGGAGGGGCAGAGAGAGAGGGAGACACAGAATCGGAAACAGGCTCCAGGCTCTGAGCTGTCAGCACAGAGCCCGACGCGGGGCTCGAACTCACGGACCGTGAGATCATGACCTGAGCCGAAGTCAGATGCTTAACCGACCAAGCCACCCAGGCGCCCCTGGAAAATAATTTTAAACAGTGTCAAAGATATCAACCTAAGAAAATGTATAACAAGTGATGTACAAGGCACATTAGACCCTAAAATGTTTTTGAGCTAGTTTAGACCAAAAGAAAATAAGTGTAAAGAAATACTATCTATGTTCATGGATTAAAAAAATATTCCATATTGAAATGATATTGCTCATACCAGTTTGTATGTAGATTCAATGTAATCCCAAACAAAATCCCAACAGTTTTCTCTTTCTCTCTGTGTATGTGTGTATGTGTGTGTATGTTTGAATGTGTATGTGTATGTGAAACTGTTCAAGTTAATTCTAAAATTTGTATAAAAATATAAAGGGCCAATAGCCAAAACAGCCTCGAGCAGGGCAGGAAGAAGAAAGAGCTGCTCTACTGCATATCAAGACTCATTAAGAAGCTACTATAGCTAAGACATTTTGGTATTTGTTTACTTTTCATATATACCAATAGAACATTATTAGAACATTTAGAAAAGATCTACATCTTTAGGAACACTTGATTTATGATGAAGGTGGCATTGCAGAGTAGTGAGGAAAAGTCAGTTATTTCCATAAATGGTGTTTCGATTATATCTTTATATGGAAGTACAAAATTAAATTTGACTCCTACTTCACTCTATGCACAATGATGAATTCCAAGTGGATTGTAAACTTCTATTTGAAAGGCACAGCGAGCCTAGGTGGCTCAGTTGGTTAAGTGTCCTATTCTTGATTTGGGCCCAGGTCATGATCTCATATTTCATAGGATCGAGCCCCACTGGAGGGCTCCATGCCCCACTGGAGGGCTCCACAATGCACTGAGAGCACAAAGCCTGCTTGGGATTCTCTCTCTTCTCTCTCTGTCCCTTTTCCGCTTGTGCACATGCACATGCTCTCTCTCTCTCTCTCTCTCTCTCTCTCTCTTTCTCTGAAAAAGAAACAAAATTTTAAAAAAAGTAAGGCACAAAAATCTGCTTCCAAATGATAATATTCAAAGAATATTTTTATGGTCTTAAAGAGTAGGGAAGGAGTTTTTAAATGGTAAGCGCTAACTGTAAACAAAAGATTGATAAATTAAACTACATTACATTAAAACTTTTATTTGTCAGAAGATATCATCAAGAAGATAAACTACAGAATGGGAAAATATATCCATAAAATAAAATTGATAATGTATCAGTATTGAAAAAAAAGACATACAATCTAAAAGAAAAAAAAAAGATCAAGTGATTTGTATGATACTTCACACACAGAAAAAGGATAATACACATATACAAATGTGATTAAGCCTCATTACCAATTAGGGAATTGTAATTTAAAATAAAAATAGAATGTCACCCTATACCTATCAGAGTAAAACAAGAAGAGTCACAAGACGTAGTGTTGGAGATGAGAAACACCTGGAACTCATACACCATTTGTACCATTGTACATGGATAGAGCCACTTTGGAAAGCTGTTTGATATATTTGTAAAGTTTAACAAATAAATATTCTATGACCCAGTACCTGTCTAACTGAAATATATTTACATGTGCCCAAAAGCCATTTAATAAGAATATTCATAAGATAGATAGGTAGACAGATATAGGTATTCAGTTCTCTGTGCAAAAAACGAAAGCTAGAGAAAACTCAAATGTCCATCTGCACTAAGATTGATAAATAGTGTATTCACACAATACTCTTATATTTTAAAGTATACTTCAAGGAAAATAACTGAAATATTGTTATATGCAATAACATGGATAAGCCACATAAACATAATGTTGAGCAAATAAGTCAGACACAAAAAAACAACGTGCATATGATTCCATTTATATAAAGCTCAACAGGAAGTGAACTAAACTAGAGTTAGAAGTTGGCATTGTCTACTTTTAGAAAAGAAGAAGGGGACAATAACTAAGATGACAGATTCCAGAACACTGGCAACATCCTGTATTTTGATCAACATGGTGGACACATGGGTAGTCACTATGTGACAATTCATTGAGATATATGCTTATCAGCATTTTCTATTATAATTAAATAAACATATAAAAGATTGGAAAAAAAATATAGAGAGTAAACCCAAACCAAAGGAAACTAGTATAGTTTTCTTAACATCAGACAAAACACATTTTAAGGCAATTGGAATAACTAGAAAGAAAGAAGAGATACTTGCTTTTGTATATGTTACACTTGAAGTATGTATTATGCCTTCAACTAGAAATGTTAAAAAGCCAGCCAGATATACCACTTGGAATTTATGTCAGAAGCTAGTGTAAGAACTTCCAACCAAGTGTTGGGGGTCACCAGCTAGTCATGGGACTAGATGAGATCTGCCAGGGCAGAAACTGTATCAGGATAAAAGTCTGATATTAAAGCAGTGGGGATATAGGTTGTTAAAAAACGAAGTGACAAATGAGGTAAAATTACCCAGCCTTCCCCATCCATCAGCAAATAGAGTGCATTTGCCCCAAGTTTTGCTAACAGTTTCACTCAGACAACTTTTTTAAAAAATATATATATTTCTAAAGTTTATTCATTTATTTTGAGAGAGACAGAGACAGCATGAGTGGGAGACAGAGAATCCCGAGCAGGCTCTGTGCTGGCAGAGATGTGGGGCCCAAACAGATGAAGCTGTGAGATCATGACCTGAGCCGAAACCAAGAGTTGGACACTTAACAGACTGAGCCACCCAGGCATCCCCTACTTAGACAACTTTTAACACATTTTGCAGATCTGTACTTGGAGGGAAATTTGACATGCCAAATTCCAATGTCTAATACAGTTCTACCATATTGACGCTGACGGTCCTCCTATCACTACTCCCTGGTCCTACAATCAGCAAAATTCCAGAAACATATACTGTTACTAGAATCTGCCTGTATCGTTCCGTGCCTGGGACCTGAAGCTCTGCAGAAGCAACGTGCCACCCTCAGTATGTACCCTTTTCCTACATGCCCTTGGGAGGCTTTCTGTCCTATTTATTGTGTTTCAAAAGGAATGTATGAATGCTGGGCTGAGATGAATTCCAGCTTTCAAAAACCACAGCTATGCTCTATATAATAGGACAGCTGCATAGATGGCTGTGTTCTGATTTGGAATGATATTAAGTCTTTGAGTCAGATGGCAAAGTTATGAAGAGACTTCTTACCTTTTTCTAGTCATCTTTGATTTTAAAACGTGAGGCCTAGGTAGGTATTTCTTTAGCTAGATTCTCTGGCATTATATTTAATGGAATTCCTACTGGATTACTGATTAAAAAGATTTTATAAATACTTAGGACTTTTGATCTTTACCCTTACTCTTACCTATGCTACCCATTCTAATTTACTGCTTCTGAAATTCTGTTTCATATTTTCTCATTTGAACTGTACTGGACCTCATTTCTACCAAAGCAAACAGAGGCTTTTTATTTGTGTCACATCTGGCTCCTCATCCAGAAGGGGAATAAGCACAACTTAAGTGCAATTTATAGATTAAATAACGAGGAGCTGAGAAATTGTGATCAACAGTTTTGCCTCATATGAAAGAAAATGTCCACATAGTTGATTAACACGGGACATATGGGTAGTCACTGTGTGACAATTCATAGAAATAAAGGCTTATCATCATTTTCTGCCTGTTATAATATAAAACGTTGGAAAAATACATAGACTAAACACACACCAAAGGAAACTAGTATAGTTGTATTAACATCAGACAAAACATATTTTAAGGCAATTGGAATAACTAGAAAGAAACCAGATATGCAATAAGTAGTAAGTGGTTTACAAATCACTAAGACAAAACAAATGTTATCACATCCACAAGATGCCTGACTAGGCGCCTATGGCCTGATGGAGATGTAAGACTTGGTATAAGTCTAGGCCCTCCTGCCAATAAGCTGCATGACCTTGGGTTGGTAGCACAGCCTCCCTGAGCTGCTAACATTCAGAAACAACCTCTAAAAGATAACTCGAAAAGAATTTTGGGTTGTGAGCGCTGAATATGATAAAAGATATAAAATGACTTCAGAAATCATAAACCGTGTTAAAAACCATTAACTTGATCATGCTTACTATTCCTGGGCAACATGTAAGCATCCCGTTAACTTAATGTATTTAAGCCTCCCAAGAACCAGTCTAAATAATTATAGCAAATATTTGTTGGTTTTTCTGCCCAGCATCTATTAATAACCTTTCTTCTAACAACTCTTCAGAGTTCCTTCAGAGTAATATCCCTTTTCCCTAAGTGCTTCCTCTGGAGTTGACTTTGTATCAGCTTAATCACTTGGCTATATAAATTGTCTTGAGGGGCGCCTGGGTGGCTCAGTGTGTTGGGCATCTGACTTCGGCTCAGGTCACAATCTCACAGTTTATGGGTTCGAGCACCGCATCAGGTTCTGTGCTGACCACTTGCTCAGAGCCTGGAGCCTGCTATGGATTCTGTGTCTCCTTCTCTCTCTGCCCCTACCCTGCTCACGCTTTGTCTCACTCTGTGTCTCAAAAATAAATAAATGTAAAAAAAAAATTTATAAATTGTCTTGAGAATGAGCTTGTGACTAAATCATGGCAAAGGGGACATAATTTTGGATGGAATATTAACCCAAGACTCTTCCTCTTTTCCTGTCACATGAGAGCCTCAAAGTTTGCTATCCCAGAAGCAATTGGGAATTCTCTTACAGCCAGGCAGAAGAGGGGAGCTTACCCAAAGTAAGTTGGGATGAAGCATGGATCTTGGGACATAGCATAAATTCTGAATTGAATTGCATCTGAATATACAATTAAACCTGACACCTAACGGGTAGAGATGGAAAGAGACAATATCAATATCTTATGTATCACTTATGAGGAACCTGAAGCTCAGGAATGTCAAATAACTTTTCTGAATACTGTGTGTGTGTGTGTGTGCGTGTGTGTGTGCACTGAATAAAGTTACTGAATAAAGAAGTAGAATTTGAATTCCAAAGCCTATTTTTGGACTCCCTATCTGGATGTTTGTAATTTGTTGGTCCATAAATAATTGTGTGTGTGTGTGTGTGTGTGTGTGTATTCAATACTGAAGATAGCTTTGTTGCAATAACAGAACTTAAACACTGTTTCTCAGTGTGAGAATATTCTCCAAGGAAAGAATCCTAGAAATAAATAGAATAAGAAATTTTCTCTTTTTAAATAGATAAATCTCTTCATGCAAACATGCACAATGTCATTTACATGATACCCATCCTATATTTAATCCCAGGCTTTCAATGACATAAATTCTGAGAAATGATAGGATATACTTAAACTACATTTGTAATTTTATATTTATACATAAATAGGTAAATATGTAGAAATGAAGAGTCATTTTATGGGACACTTGTAATATATATTCAACTGTATCATATTTGAATTTATTATATATGAAATTCATTGCTTATTAGACACAACAGGCCTCTTTTTGAGAGTTCTACAAAGCTGTTAATTTTTAAATTCTTGAGACTAGGCCAGATGGCTGTTACACATTTTAAATGGTCTACAAAGTTGATTGTAATGTAAGCAATATTTAAGTAAAAAGTATCAGTATTGAGTCCATTGGCATTTGTATTGATTGTGATTTAGCCATTATTAATTTGATACCTTTCTCTGTGAATCTGTTCACTGCCTCCAGGAGAGACCTAACTGCTTAGGAATACAAAGCAGTATTATCTAACTCACCATAACTTTTTAAATGACATGATGATGAGTTTCAGTAACACTGTGAAATAATGAAGAATGACCAAAAATGTAATCACAGATGTTTTTCATTAATTTCAGCAAAAACTATAAATGCAAAGATAAAACCAGGAAAGGTCTTTTGTGGATCATGAGATGCACAACCTTCTGTGTCCAAACTACACATCAACATCAGGTAAATCTCCCAAATCTCTACAGGAGCAGGTTCTGGCATTTAAAGAGATACTTTTGAAAGAGCAAGGTTGTGATTGTCAGTGCTATCAAAGGCTGTTCTTCCCAGAGTCATAAGTCAATAATCTGAAGAAAGGTTTATATTTCAGATGTTAGGTGTCAATTGTTTCTGTCAGCATTGTATTTCCCCGGAAAATATGTCAGGTACATATGATAATGTGACAGCTCTTAAGCATTGTTTCATGTATCAAGAAAAAAAAAATGGGGTAGGGGTATGGATCAAATGGCAGTATTGTGTTTCTTAGAAAATATTAAAAGAAGAAGAAAAACAAAGAATAAAACTTTAATTAAATCCTGTGGATTTAATTTTATTTTCCCAATTAAAGCAATAACAAGATAGTATTTTTCAATTATTTAAAGGAGAGTGAAAAGTTTAAAAAGGGCCCTCACAAATCATTTCCCTCATTCTAGTGGGTAGACAGTGGTAAATACTGAAAATAATCTTGAATAACACAAATGCTTCCTCTAGTTTCTGACTGTGTAAAAGTGAGTTTGGGTAACAAAAGACCATGATGTTATTTGATGTTTCATATACACAAAAATATGAAGAAATGAAGGACTGGAAAAGTCATCACCTGAAATTTTAGGTAGACATTTCTAGCTTTCAAGTAACAGAAAATCTAATACTTGCTCTATTAATTTAGACATTATTTATTTTGTTTTGAAGAAGCTTGAAAAAGGCCATTATGGGATTTATTCAACAATGTCCTGCTTTGTTGTCATTGGATATTTATCTTGGGCTTAGGTTTGAGTCACATTACAGATGCCACATCCCTACATCATATCTTCACAACAGTGATCTGAGCACAGAAGAAGGAACCAGAAGTAAAGGACTTTCCTTTTACCAGAGAGGAAAACTTTTTTTTTTTTTTTTGGATATTGAAAAACAATATGCCATTTACATTCTGTTGGTTATAACTATGTCACTGGGTATCCTGAATTGGAAGAGAGGCTGTAAAGTAAATATCAACGAAAGGATGGTCATACCTAAATTGTCCTAATTACCATTCAATCTACTGCTGGGCATATTGCTGTACTGAATCAGACTGAGGCTCTGTGAACAAACATGAAAGTAAAAATGGCTATTGGGTGAACAACAAGAGTGTCTGTGACAGCTATCATGGACTTATTCAACTTCTACTTTCTCTTTTGCATTGTATCTCACATTTCAACTAGCCTGTTCATAAAACAGGCCCAAAACTCTCAACCTGATAACTTGGACATATGAAGGAAAAGATGAGAGTAAGAATGTGTGCATAATCTCTTTTTCTTAACTGATTCAGACTACTTTTTTTTTTTTGATAAAAGTGCATATAACAATACTGCAGTGGGTTGAATGGTGACCCCCAAATGATATGTCCACATTCTAATTCCCAGAAACTGTGAATTTGTTTCTGTTTGGAAAAAGAGTCTTGGCAGATGGAATTAAGTACCATTTTTATTTAAAATTAAAAAAAAAATAAGTTTATTTATTTATTTTGAGAGAGATAGAGAGATTGAGCAGGGGAGGGGCAGAAAGAGAGGGAGAGAGAGAATTCCAAGCAGACTCTATGCTGTCAGCACAGAGCCTATGTGGGACTTGAGCTCAAGAACTGTGAGATTATGACCTGAGCCAAAACCTAGTGTCAGAGGCTTAACTGACTAAGCAATCCAGGCACCCTTGGAATTAGGTATCTTAAGACAAGATCATTCTGAATGATCTAGGTGAGTCCTATACCTAATGACAATTATTTAATTTTTTTAAATTTTTATCTGTTTATTTATTTTTGAGAGAGACAGAGATAACATGAGCAGGGGAGGGAAGAGAGAGAGGGAAAGAGAATCCCAAGGAGTCTCTGTGCTGTCAGCACATAGCCTGACATGGGGCTCGAACCCATGAACCCATGAGATCATGACAAGAGTCCAAACCAAGAGTGGGATGCTTAACTGACTGAGCCACCCCAGTGCCCCTAATGACAATTATTTTATAATAGATATACACAGAGGAGACTTGACAGAAGAGGAGGGTACAATGTTATCTATCCCACAGGCAGAGTGGGTGATAAGGTCAAAATCCAAGAAAACACTTGGAAATACCAGAAGCTGGAAGACATGAAGAAAAAAATCTCTGTGAGAACCTTTAGAGAAAGCACAGTTCTATTGACACTTTGATTTCAGACTCTCAGCTTTCAGAACCGTGGGAAAATAAATTTCTATTGTTTTAAGCCACTGGGTTTAGGTTTATCCTTCTTCCCTCCTTCCCTCTTTCCTTCCTTCCTTCCTTCCTTCCTTCCTTCCTTCCTTCCTTCCTTCCTTCCTTCCTTCCTTCCTTCTCTGTTTTTACTTTTGCTGGAAGTCAATCAGTGCAATTTTCTTGGTACCACTTGAGTATATTTTGAGTATACCTACTGTCACAGAGCAAAAATTCCTGTCCCATTCATGACTCTTCTAGCCAGACTAAGAATCAAATGACATGAGATATATTAACAATCAAATTTAATAGCATATGTACAGGGAATCCACATAAACATGGAAATTCCAAAGGACAGTCAAATTCCAAAGACAGTCAAGAAAAATGAGGTATATGTGTTATCCTGAACTAAGGGAAAAAGAAGTAGGGGTCTGGAACTTCAAAGGGAAGGAATGCAATCATCAGGTAGAACGAAAGATTTGGTAAACAAATGTTTCCTGAACCACTCATAAACAATGCGACTTTGATCAGACTGGTCTTGCTACGTTCCTCCCTGCCTACCATACCTAGTTCCTATTATAATTCTACAGTGATCATTCTCTTCCTGGAGCAGGTCTTCTATCTAAATTCTTTTTAGGCAGTTAAACGGGAGGTAAAGAGCTTTTCCTAAATCTGATGGGTTTTGATTGCTTACAAATCAAAATAGTCTTCATGCTGAAGTGGCCCATTTTGGGGTGGCTTGTTTTTGCCCTATACATCACCTAAAAAATAATCTAGGTTTCAACTGCCCCACCTTGCTGAAGGACAAAGAGTTAGTTCTCTGAAATCTAAAAAAAACAAAACAAATGAACAAAGAAACAAATAACAAAACAGACTCATACAGACAACAAACTAGTGGTTGTCAGAAGGGAGGGGGGTTGAGGGGAAGGCAAAATAGATGAAGGGAATTCAAAGGTACAAACTTCCACTTATTATACAAATAAGTCATGGAAATTAAAAATTAAAAAAATACAGCATAGGGGATATTGTCAGTAATATTGTAATAACACTATATAGTGACTATACTTACCATGGTGAGCGTTACATAATGTATAAAAGTGTCAAGTCACTATATTGTGCACTTGAAACTAATATAACATTGTATGTCAACTATACTTTAATAATAAAATTCTTTTAAGAAAGAGTTATATCCCTGAAATCAGCACTGCTTTAGGCATTTTCCTTTAGATTGAATCTATCATATCCTCATGGATCTGGTTTGAGATTTATGATATTTTTTACATGTTTGGCATAGAGGGACCATAAAGGTGCCTGTTACTTGTGTGAGCCCAGCAACACATTAATAATATATGCTGTCACTTCCATTCCCCAAATCTAGATGTTTTATTGAAAAAGGACTTCTCTGAGTGTCTACTCTGTCATATTATTAGAAGACAACTGTACTACTATTTTTCAACTATTTTTTTAAATTTTTAAAATTTTTATTTGGGAGAGAGAGAGAGCATGTGAGTGGGGGAGGGAGAACAGGGGCAGAGGGAGGGAGGGAGGGAGGGAGAGAGAGAAAGAGAGTATCAAGCAGGCTGCACCCCCAGTGTGGAGCCTGATGCCAGGTCCTGTCTAATGACTGTGGGATCATGACCCAAGGCAAAATCAAGAGTCTGATGCTCAACCAACTGAGCCACCCAGGTGACCCCTACTTTTTAACTAGTATTTCACTTACCTGATTTAGGGAAATACTTTTATTTGATATTCTACAGCTCTAAACTAGCACTGTAACTCTACTGGTACATTTCCTACACCTACATTTTAATATATAAAAAATGTCTACATCCTTGAAATTCAATATTATGACAGTATACACTATATTATGATGAATTTATTATTTCTTCCTTAGGATTAAAGGAAATTAAAACGCAAAGTTTATGGTTTGCTCAGAATATGGGACTCACACTCATATTAATGCAGGGACAAAAATGTTAATGTTAATGAGTAAAATGGGTCTACCATTAACCTGGTGAAGGTATAGTCCTTCTACAGCAGGAGAGCTAGTACTCCATCCCAATTCATTGGTGCTGTGGTTCTAATTATTGGTACAATTTTGTCAGTCTTCCCATTAGTTTTTAAGATGGACTATATTTCCGATTTTCTTTTAGTAAGCTTTACTGTTTGTATGCATCAAGCATCAAAAAAGAAAAGATTATTTCATGTATTTGAAAACCCTGTATTGAGCAAAACAAACAAAGAGGAACACACACACACACACACACACACACACACACACACACACACAGGAAAGCAACCAACCAACTAACTAACCAACCAAAAAAATTGGGGACTTGACTTAGACTCGAGTCAAACAATATTTTCTATAATTTTACATTTTAGAACTTTGAAGATTCTTAGACATCATCTGTGTAGCATGCACATTTCACATACAACATATCTAAAATTCAGCTACATTGAAAGATTTCAAGTCACACCACCACTTGGAGTCAAAATTCTTTCTAATATCTTGGAATGCTGACACCTTATCTGGTGTTTCAAAGTTTCCAGATCCAGTTCAGCAGAGTAAGTGAAATTTGAGATAACTGCTTAAAAATCTCCATTACCACAATGTTCTTAAAACTTTTTGTTTGTACCATATATAATGCCATTTAATTTAAATACAGCTTAAGAGCTAGAGTGTATAATAGATCTGTCTGCTCCAAAAGTACTAGTTCATAAAAAGAAGTTTAATAGTTAAATTTATAATCATGATAATAATCCTAAGATAAATGTTACTAACTGATAAGTCTAGGGTGAATGGTCTTCATTACTGAAGACCCTTAGCAATACCAGACATGTCTATAATAACCAGTTGGTTTCATTTCACAAAGTTTATCAAGTATTAAGATCAACAAGATTTCTTTTAAAATACCTCTAAATCTTCTACTAGAATCTGAAATACAAAAATCACACTCTTGGCGTGACTTTATGATCTACATGAATTGCAATTTGTGATTAATGAGATTTGAAGGAACACATACTACTCAATAGCATAAAAGCCCAAACAATCTAATTAAAAAAATTGGCACAGGAAGCTAACAGACATTTTTCCAAAGACATACAAATGGCCAACAGGTACATGAAAAGATCCACAATATCACTAATTATCAGGGAAGGACGAATCAAAACCACAATGAGATATCACTTCACAACTGTTAGAATGGCTATCATCAGAAAGACAAGAGCTAATTAGTGCTGTGAAGAGTGTGGAGAAAAGAGAACTCTTACGTAATGTTGGTGGGAATGTAAACAGGCATAGCAAAAGTGGAAAAAGACATGGAGATTGCTCAAAAAAATTAAAAATAGAACCATCATACAATCCAACAGTCCCACTTCTGAGTATTCATCCAAACAGAATGAAAGCAGGGTATCAAAAAGCTGTCTGTACATCTATGTTCACTGCAGCACTCCTCACAACGGCAAAGATATGGAAATAATCTAAGTGTCAGTCGTTAGATGGAACTGATCAAGAAGATGTTAGATACAGACATGTGCACACACACAGACACACAGACACACACAATACAATATCATTCAGCAATGAGAAAGAAGAAAATCCTGCCATTTGCAACATCATAGATGGAACTTGAGGCATTATGCTAAGCGAAATAAGCCAGCTAGAGAAAGGTGAACACTGGATGGTATCACTCATATGAGAAATCTTAAAAACAACAACAAGCACAACAACAACAAAGAAAAGAAAAGTTACAGAAATACAGCATAGAAAAGTTGCAGGGGCTAGGAGTGGGGAAAATAAGGAGAGGCCAGTAAAGGTGTATAAATGTTCATTTATAAGATGGATAAGGCCTAAGGATCTAATATAAAACATGGTGATGACAGTTGTTAACGTTGGATTTCATAATGGACATTTTCTAAAAGGATTGAATGTAAATGTCCTCACAGAAATAAAATATAAATATATATTACATATATTTTTGTTATATAAAAATATATGTATATGAATATATGAAGTGATGAATGTATTATTAACTAGATAATGGGACTGTTTTCATAATGTATCAAATCATCACAATGTACTCTTTAAATATCTTACAATTTTGTTTCTCAATTATATCTCAGTAAAGCTGAAAAAAACACATTTGAATATTCATTTATTTAAAAGGTCCTACTCAGCAACGGTGGGTAAGATACAACAGTAGTCTCCACAGTGAGAATAAAAGAGGGAGACATCACGATATGGTGAAAGAATAATGTACCGTAACTTAGGAACTCAAAGTTCAGCTTTTCTATTATTCCTAGATTGTGCACCTTGACTGACTCACATTAACAACACAGATTTCAAGGTTCTTACCTATCAAATGGGGATAATAATGACCTGTGCTGCCATGTTGTCTGAATCACATAATGAATAGAGCAGCCAGCCTCACCTAGAGAGACTGATCAACAAATGTTAGGTACAATTACAAAAAAATTCTTCATGGATGTTCTCTCATTTATTTTATAACAGCAACCATACAATGAGTGCTATTATTTTACCATTTTATAGACAAGAAAACGGAGGCTTGGAGAGATTCATTAATTCATCAATTGTCCCACTAAGAGGTAGCAGAGTTGGCTTTGAACCTTGTCTAATTCCAGATCCCATACTTGGTGTTGTTTTGTTTTGTTTTGTTTTGTTTTGTTTTGTTTTCCCACTACTATAACCTCTGGTTACAAAGTACAATGTGTAAGATGCATTTAAATACCAAATAACATTGATGATAAGTGACATCAAAAAGGTAAAGCAGTAATCAATAAAGCCTTCATAGAGGAGGTGGAATTTTCTTTGAAGAGGAGAAAAATATTGAAGTATTTGGTTTAATAACAGGCAGGGGAGAATCACAAATCAGGACATGTGTTATGTGTCAGGTTGTATTTTGCAAAAATGACCTTGGTGAAATCGCCAGTTTGGGGGTTGCCATGGTCTCCCAGAACCTTGACACTCCCTATCAAGAGGTGAATCCTATTTCTCCTTTTCTTGAAACTCACGGTACCTTTGTGACTGCTTTAACAAATAAAATAAAAAGAGAAGTAAAACTGTTAGAATCTTTTCCTTCACATGTGTGTTACATGGTATGTTAGGGTTCTCCAGAGAAAGAGAACCAATAGATTGTGTAGATATATAGAGAGAAAGATTTATTTTAAGGAATTGGCTCATAATATTGTAGAAGCTGGAAAGTCTGAAATTTGCAGGGCAGGCCAGCAGGCTGGAGAACCAGGAAGAGGAGAAGGAAGTTACAATCTTGAGTTCAAAAGTTCTTCCTCAGGGGACCTTGATTTTTTTTCTCTTAAGACCTTCAACTGATGGGATATGGTCCACCCTCATTATTGAGGCTAATCTCCTTTACACAAACTGTACTGATTTAAATGTTAGTCATATCTAAAGACTACTTTCAAAGAAACATCTAGACTGGTGTTTGACCAAACAACTGGGTACCATAGTGTAGCCAAGTTGACACATAAAATTAACCACCTCATGTGAATTGAATAAGTATGTCAACAGAACTGTGTAATAAAAATCAACTTGGGGCTTATGGCAATTAAAGAATTTTGCTGAATCCAAACTTTGTCAGTTCTGCTTTGGTCATTGAGCCCTGAAGAATTTCATTTATATCTATTTTTGAAAACTTATGCTGATATGTCCACCTAACAAAATCTTTGAGCACCCCTAGATTTAAAGAATAATCATGACAATATATTTTGCAAGTGAAGATTTCCTTTAAAACAATTCTTTGGAAATAAAGTCATCAACTCCCTGCCCTGAGACTTCCAAGAGAAATGCTCTAACGTCTTGTTGCCTAATTTTGAATATAGTTTTTCTTTGCATGGTAGGAAAATCACTGATTAAAAAGAAAGATTTGAAGGTACTACTGAAATCTTGAAGTAGTTTCCTGGAAAATGACACAGTCACAGTGGGTGTAGATTCTCCTCCCACAGACCTGACTTTGCTTGTATGAGTTGTGTTGTCTTGGGCAAATCACTTTGTTTCTCTTAGCATAAAAATTCTCATTTGTAGAAAGAAATCACTTAAGTATCTATCTCACTGTGTATTGTAAGGACTAAATGAGATTATATAGCGAAAGAGTTTAGTACAGTACCTCGAACTAAGTAAGTGCTCAGTAAGTATCAAATACTAATAAAAAATACAGAAAGCAATACTACGCTGTATGTTAACTAACTTGAATTTAAATAAACTTTAAAAATACAAATTAATGATATAGGTAAGTAGCTCTCAGGAGTACTATCTGTTGAAGTTCTGCAATTAAAAGCTTTTATGAGAACCTGACAAACAGATATATCAAGGGTATACACATCTTTTTCATTATTTCATCCACTCAAAATTGTTATAGAGTGCTAGGCACTGTCCTTGATCCAAGGAAATTCGTGAATAAAAAAAGACGTGTTAACTTTCATGAGCTTACAGTTTAGTGAGTAAAAAATAGTAAATACATGTGAGTATGTGACTACATATTGTGATAAGTGCTATTTAAAAACTAGCGGATGGAAGCAGTCCCACTTAGACTGGGTGGTACCAATAAAGGTACAGAATAAGCAAGGACCTTGCCATATAGGACCTCACATGCAGTGAGAAAAACTATGGATTTTCCAGTAAGTACAAAATAAAGCCATTTTATGATTTTAGACAGGGTAATGACATTATCCAATTTATATTTTTAAAGATTTCTTTAGTTTCTGCATATGAAAGAGCTTCCTAGGAGGGACAAGAAACTAGGAAAACCAGTAAGGGAAGGGAGATACAGTAAAAAACAGAAAATATGTGTAGAAAAATGGAGATGAGGAGAAATGAATTGATTTGAGAAATGTTTCTAAGTCATAAATCATAAGAGTGTTGACAAATTAGATACGGGGGTGGGGGCAGTTAAGACAAAAGAACATGAAGAATGATTCTAGTTGTCTCCTGACAATTGGAGAGATGTTCATGACAAACAGACATAAATAAGACTGAGAATAAAACTGTTTCTTCTTTTTGGAAGGTTTAGTAATTAAGAGCTTTTGAAGACATATCAATTTTGAGTGATAAGACAGCCGAGTAGAAACACAAAGCAGATAGACATCTAAAGCACAAGGGAGAAGCTTATAATATAAGTAGAATTTCTAATTCCTCAGTATATACTTGATACATAAGGTTGGAGAAGCTAGAGAAAAAAGAAAGAAAAAAAGTAGAGGCATGGGGTGTATTAGTTTCTTAACGTTCTCATAACCAATTACTGCAAATTGAGTGGCTTGAAATAGGCATTTATTCTCTTACAATTTCAGGGGACAAAAGGCAAAAGTGCAGGTGTTGCCAGGGTCATCCTCTCACTCAAGTCTCCAGAGACAGGTCATTCCTTGCCTCTTCTAGCTTCTGGTGGCTCCTGGCATTCATTGGCCTGTGGCCAATCTCTGCCGCTGTCCTCACAGGGTCTTTTTCTCTCTGTCTTAAATCTCCCTTTCCATTGTCTTACAAAAACAATAGTCATTAAATTTAGCATCCATCCTATTTCCAGTACAATACCAACATAAAATTCTTGTTTAAAAATAATACATTTATTCATTATTTTAGAAAGAAGCAGAGGGAGAGAGAGACAGAGAGAGAAAGTGGGGAGGGGCAGAGAGAGAGGGAGATAGAGAGAGGGTTCCAAGCCTCTTCATGCTGTCAGAAAAAAAGCCTGACATGGAGCTTGAACCCAGGAGCCATAAAATCATGACCTGAGCCAAAATCAAGAGTCAGATGGTCAGCCGACTGAGCCACACAGGCAGCCCCTAACCTGAAATTCTTAACTTAATTACATCTGCTAAGACCTTATTTCCAAATAGGTCATATTCACAAGTATAACATGTTAGGCTTTGGACATACCATGTTGGTGACACTGTTCAACCCACCACATGGGGTTATGCCATGGGAATTCTAGAACTAAAAATCTGGGTAGAGAAGGAGGAGACTGCAAAAGACATTAAGATGTTGCTTTCAGAGGAGAGGAAAATGAGGAGAGGGGTGCCCCAAGGCCAAGATCAGCAAGTATGTCAAGAAGGCGAATGTGGCCAGACTGAGTGAAACACTGTTTTGTCATAAATAGTAATTAAGAAATCCACACAAAACACACAGTGTAGTGCCTTTTAAGTCACTCAAGTACTGATGTTGTTTTCACTCCTGTTGAACAGAAAGGCCCTAATTGTCTAGAAAAGCATTTTAACCCAGCATTGAAAATTATTCTAGTGGAACTGTCCTGTTATTTGGTTAAGTGATGAATGTTTAAAGGAACTTAAAAAAATGGTCATACTGAATAATGTAATTTTTATCATCTGCACAGAAAAAAATAGAGAACTTAATTGAAAGTCCATTTTAGGATACTCTCAATTAATATTTTAGCTTGCTTAAATTTACAATGTGTTTTATTTTTTTCAAATAGATCAAATAATGCCTTGATGTGTTAGTAGAAACTTTCTGCATCGGTAAATGGAACCTGAATTTTGAAGAATAATTTAAGGAATTACAATTTAAATTATTTTTTAAAAATGTTTCTAGCATATATGAAACATATTAAAATACACAAATATTGAAATATATTTCAGTTTCAAGGATTTTGCCTCCTATTGGGGTCATTTCAAATCTTGATTCTGTGCACAGGATTTCAAACTCATTCTGTGTTGCTAAAATTCTTAGGAATGTCTTAAGAGCTTATACAGATAGGATATCAGAATATTAAACAAATTAGCACTAAATATATTAAAATAGCCTAGAACTCCCTTGAACTAATTCTATTTCCAATACTTCAAACTTGATATTAACATACATTCATTTATTAAGTCACTTATACAATTTAGGCATATTTAGGCAAAGGCAATGAGTGAAGTTCCTAAAGGAGAGCCTTAGAAGTAGGATGGATGGATATATATATATATATCCATATATATATATATATGGATATGGATATATATATATATATATATATATATATATATATATAAAGAAATGAGAAGGGGAGGGGAGTGGAAGGGAGGGAAGGAGATGATTCACAGGTGGTGGTAGTTTCCATAATTTTTGGATCATGCATATCAGGAGTATTTTGTGCATGCAGCAAATATTTTCTGTATTTATTTTAAAATATACAGAGAAACTTCCAAAATCTAATCTTTAAAGGATGAGGTGAAAAATTAATAGAAAAGATAAAGTTCATTTATTAGCACATTTGAGCCACATTCACCTAACTTTTGAGAAAAGTTAACTGTGAGGCATTAGAGGAGCCGTTGGCCTAGGGGAGTAGTTAAGATGGAGGGCTTGAAAGCCAGGGGACATAAGTTCAAATTATGGCTGTGTCTACCAGTTAGTCTGTGAATATTAGACAGATGTAAAATTATCAGAGATTGTTCAGTAACCTGCTTCTGTAAACCGAATTCACTCCCACATCTTCTGACATACAGCATAACACTAAGAGTAGTCATTTCACTAGAATGTATATCCAGGTTAGGACAGGATTTCCCTCCATAACAGATGGAAGTACACATGCTTGCAGGATGATAAAATCATCCCAATTTGTTTGGTATTGACTCAGTTTATCACTGAATGTCTTGCATCCACTTTCTTAACCTGTTCCAGGTAGAACAAGATGGTTGGTCAGTAACCATATAACAGGGAAAACAATAGCTAAAATGCTAACACAGTGTGCTAGAGTACTTAGAATTCCTTTAGATGGGTTTTAAAAATGAATTTAAGCTCTTCATTTTATGGTCATTAAATGTAAGGTAATGTATGAGAAAATGAGAAATTATAGGGTAAATTAAATCCTTGTTACTTAATGTTAATGTGTGTTTTCAGACACAGTATCAACATCAATGGGAAGCTTGATAGAAATGCAACATCTTAGACCCTAACTGAGACTTAGTAGAATGGGATCTAATTTTAATAACATCCCCTGGGTATTCCAAAGTTTGGGGAAGCACTGATCTAGACTAGCAAGGGACTGTCCCTGATTAATTTCTGTACTTAACCCAATTCTGGTAATGCATTAAAATCACCTGTAGCTTTTCTATCAGGCCTCACCTAAGGCTTTGGAGGGTCATCTTGGTGTTTTAAGAACACCATGAGTGTTTCTGATTTAAAATAAAAGTTGAGATCTCTAATTGTGAACAAATAGGTGATTATTTCCTTTAACCCAGTCACCTTCTTAGACTTCTCTACCATATACTGGTATTATTTCAATTTATTTCAATTTCAATGAATTAAACTAGAGGTTCTTATACTGCAGTATTATTGTGGGAGGTTTGCTAAAGCACAGAGCACTGAGCTCCACCTCTATGGCTGCTGACTCATGGGACTGAATTTGTATTTCTAATAAGTTCCCTGGCAATGCTAATTTTTCTGGTCCAGAGATCATGCTTTGAGAAGTAATGACTAGGTAACCTGGCTGTGAACTTAAAGGATCTAGGTTTAAACTGTAGTATTCCCATCAAGTAGTTCTGTGGCCTTTGGAGAGCTGCCTTACTTCTTCCAGTTTTGTTTCTGCACCTGTAACATGGGAATAATTTCAGTGTGCACCATATATATATATATATATATATATATATATATATATATGAGATAATTCATATAAAGAATAGCAACTGGCATTTAGTAATGTTATGAAGAATTTGTCACTTTTATTGTTCAAAATCAAAGAATACTGAATACTTAATGTTATACACTTTGACCACTGAATAAGCCTATTCCTATGACACTAGACCTAAGACTTGTACTTTAAATTTTTTTAATGTTTTTATTTTATTTTTGAGAGACAGAGACACACAGTGAGAGCAGGGCAGAGGCAGAGAGAGATGGAGACAGAATCTGAAGCTGGCTTCAGGCTCTGAGCTGTCAGTGCAGAGCCCGACATGTGGCTTGAACTCAGACTGCAAGATCATGACCTGAGGCAAAGTTGGACGCCCAACCAACTGAACCACCCAGGCGCCCTGTAAGACTTGTACTTTAAAAACAAGATTCAAAGACCAGTGCCTGGGTGGCTCAGTGTTAGTCATCTGGTTTTTGGTTTTGGCTCAGGTCATATCTCACGGTTTGTGAGTTCAAGCCCTACATCAGGCTCCATGCTGGCAGTTCAGAGACTGCGTGGGATTCCCTCTCTCCCTCTCTTAATTCTCCCGCTCACGTGTGCATGCTCCCTCACTCTCAAAATAAATAAACTTAAAAAAAAAAAAAGATTCGAAGACCAATTAGAGATGACAAAAAAACTACCCTTAGCTTCTTTTTATTTTCTGTAGACTCAAGGCTCATTAGTTTATTAAAGGGCCTGAGAAGTGATGCAGTATAAAAACCTGTTTAGTTTAATATTTTCCAGATTTAAATATTCAGAAATTAATGCTATTTGGAATGTGTTTTGAAAAACTTTGCCTTAAACAGTTAACTTTCTTTTAAAATGAAATGCTGTGCATTGATATATCAACTCCAGAAAATACTCCCACAAACTAATCAGTATTTCACTGTAAAGGCAGTGTTCTATCTGATAAGCAATCTTTTGAGGATGGATGAAAGAATGTCACACAACTGAAGTGGGGTTAAAAACAATGGACAGAAGACAATGTTCTATTTCTGTACACAAGACTAAGTGAAAAATGTTCTAACCAGATTTCTTGTAAAGTCCAGATAATGGTGCTATAACTCATTGTCTGAAGTTTGATAAACTATAGAAATGATTCTCAAGACCTTAAGCCTCGAATATATTATAAATACATCTCCAATCGATTGTTAAGACTATTTTTATTAGATTTTGAGGAATCAAAGGGCTTAGAGATAACCTCTTATTTATGGTTTATTAATAAATAACTTCATTCAGAATACCAACTTGCTTACTTCTTAGGTGAACTCACTCAGATTCTTGGCTTTAAACCCATCTATAGACTGATGATGCATCGATTTACAAAACTAGCCTTGACTTGTTCTTTGAACTCAATTCATATATCTGGCCACTGATTTTATATCTCTACTTGGAAGTCTAATAGAATTTCAAATTTAAGTTGTCCAAACTTGAAATCCTAGTTCTTATGAACCTTGCCACTCCCATGCTCCCCAAATCCATTTCTTTCAGTCTTTTCCAACTTAGTGAATAGCAAGTCCATCTTACCACTTCCTTGGGCCAAAAGCCTTGGTATCATTCTCTGTTCTTCCTTCTCTCACCTCATATTCAATGTGTCATCATCAGATAGATCTTTTATACATATACCCAGAATCACCCTTCATATAAGTATTCTCATTGCTACCAGCTAGCTGAAAAAACACTTGTGGCTATTGCCTAGAATGATATATTTATATCCTTACTGGTCTCACTGCTTTCTATCCTGGGAATCCAACAATCTAGTCTCATAGAACAGGCAGAAAAATCCTTTTAAAAGGCAAATAGGATCACAAATTTCCTTGGTAGATACTTTAAAACAGTTTAAAACCCTCCCACCTCACTCCGAGTAGAACCGAAAATGCTTGTAATAACCTCTAAGGTACTTCATGTTCTGGCCCCCTCCTACCTCTCACATCAGTCCTACCATTTTCCTGAACACTCACTGTGCCTACTGCTCTCTGTATTCCTCCTGAAATACATCAAGTATATTTCCATTTCAATGACTCTGCATGTCCCATTCCAGTGCCTAAAACATTCCTTCCCCAGGTAGGATGTATACGCCTCATTCCTGAACTTTGCTTAGGTCTTTGCCCAATACTATCAAGCAAGACTTCCATCATTACGCTTTCTGAGCTAAAATCACTTCCACTACCTGTCCTTAACCCTCATAGCTGTGAGCACTGTCTGATATATACATTTATATGGTTGTTATCTATCCACCCACCACCCCCCCTACAGAAGGCAAACTCTACAACTATTTGTTCTCTCTACTCCATGATCTAAAGCATACAGTAGACATCAATAAATATTTGTTGAGTGAATGGATGGAATATCTAATTTATTCATGCCTCTAGGTCAAATGCTCACCTATACTTCAATTTAAATTTTTACCAAATCATCATCTACCATAAAAGACATATTACTGTGATATAAGACTGCTGTAAGCTAAGTACTCCCACTAGATTACCAGAGATCTCAATGCAACTGAAACCTTCCTAGTTCTTACTCTACTATCCAACATGCTCTTCTTTGAAGCTAGAAATTGACAAAACTCCTTTTTCTTACATTTTCTCTGTTCATGTCATGGGATGGGAAAAAGTAATGATATTTCCTGAGATGAACGTTCTAGTTAGGACACTAATGTCTTGCTTTTTTTTTTTTTCTTTAATTCCTTGTAGAACCTTTGACATTGTGCTCAATTTTGTAACCAGGGATCTAATTATACACTGATGAGGACAGCCAAAAACAAAATCCCAAAGAATAAGAACAAAATTGCATGTTCCTATAATAATAATTATTAAAAACCACTGTTACTATATATTGCAATAATTCATATGAAACTACTTTGCATATTTATTGAGTTCAGCTCTCTTTTACTTGAAGCTTCTCAAAAGGTGGATGGTTTAAAATCTTGATATATGATTAAAGAGGAGGGAAACTGTATGAGCTGAAGCTAAAAATAGGCAAATCTTGTTTTATTCTGACATTTCAGCCAGCAGTTCCAGCTCTCTTCTGGGAAAACAAGTATCAAATAGGAGGACAGTGGCTCTGGTCCTTGTTTATAATCTACAGGGAACTGCTGATGGTTGGCAACACTTGAACAATTGAAAAAGCCCGACCTCTATGTTCTAAAAACATTTCAGTGAATATGTAAAAGTCTCCATGAGGACTCCAGTGTTTGGAAACATAATGGTAAATTTTGATTGAGGCTCAGTATTGATTAACCTCTTTAAAGTCCTGGCAGTAACATTTCTGCCATTAAGCAGTTTGTCCATGCACTTAATACGGGGAGAACCGAACACCAGAGGTCAAGGGCTTAATAAGAAAAATCCCCTTTGTCTTTTTCACATTCCACCTTCCGCAGAATATACTTTCTGTAGTGTTCATACAAGGGGCTATCAAAAATGCATATTAAGGTCCAGGAGCAACAGGAAGTCCTCGAAAAGAATCCTGAAAGAAGAGACAAGAGACCAAATTTCCTTTTTTCCCTCTTCTAACGTTTACCTGCTGCTTCATAAATCACTTGAGCGCTCAGTGATTTCATTTCTTATCTGTATAATGTGAAAGATTAAGTCTGTATCCTACCTCTCAAAGATATTTGCTAAGAACGACAAAGTTAGCATTGCCTCATGGTTTGAGATAGTCTAAAATAGACATTTCAGCTGTGACCTTGGCAAAAAGACAGTTTCATTCCCACGTCTTGTATTCCCCAGCTCGAAACAGGTAACATGAGAAGTCCCCATCTCCCGCCCCTACTTATGTAAAAATAAAAAGACACCAATCTTCCAACTTTGCAGTAGAGACAGTGATAAGAGAGCAAAAAGTGGAAAAAATGTGTTTTTTTTACTATCTTAGTAGAATCTCAGATTTTAGTAAGAAGTGACTTCAGCAAGTTGTTTTTAGAATTCCCATTTATTTATTTATTTTTTTTAAAAATTTTTTTTTTCAACGTTTATTTATTTTTGGGACAGAGAGAGACAGAGCATGAACGGGGGAGGGGCAGAGAGAGAGGGAGACACAGAATCGGAAACAGGCTCCAGGCTCTGAGCCATCAGCCCAGAGCCCGACGCGGGGCTCGAACTCACGGACCGCGAGATCGTGACCTGGCTGAAGCCGGACGCTTAACCGACTGCGCCACCCAGGCGCCCCTAGAATTCCCATTTATATTTGAAGCAATCAAACCCAAAGGAGTTAAATATTCCACCTAAGATTACAATGTAATTATTAGAAATAAAATTCCACAGTTAATGCAGAGTTATTTCTACTTCACTTCTTTCATCATGTTTCTGTGTAACTTTTTTCTTATGGTCTGATCTTGCATTTATTGTCCCCCTCCCCTTTATTACCTTCATCTATAGTCAAATCTAACATGAAACCACTGTAAATAAATGTATAAACTTTGATAAATTTTGGCCAAAGGTAATCCAAGTCTTAAGCTTATAAATCTCATCTTCAAATGTCAATATCCCATATCTTTATTTTGCTACTTATAATCAAGCAAGTTTTTAGCCCTAAACTTAGATAAAACTGTTCAAGAAATAAGTATATTAATAATCTCTCAAATACCAACAGTAACAGAGAAAATATGTAGGATACTTTTGGGAGAAGGTAGGAACTGAGATAAATGTGAGCACAGGAAAATTTCTGAGGATTGTGATCATGGTCTGCATGTTAATGAAGACACTTTCTACATAGGTATGTTCACTTTTTAAAATCTTATCATTTTAGAACTTTTCTGTGTATATGTTACTCATAAAATATTTTTAAATTTATATAATAGCCTCTTCTTAAATTTTAAGATTTGAAATGAGAGAGTGCAAGGAATATAGTTTTCTCCAAAAGCAGTTGGGTTTGTGTGTGTGTGTGTGTGTGTGTGTGTGTGTGTGTGTGATTGTGTAATTAATACTCATGAAAGTCCATCTATTTAAATTTTGCAAACTGCATTTTTAGGGTCTTTTAACTTTGGGGAGTAAGCTATTTTAAATCGACTGAAAAGAGCAGAATATTCATCTCCAAGTGATCTTCCTTGGATAAAACATAGATAAAGTATCAGAGGCATTTTGTCTGGGGATAGCACCTGAGACAGCATTTTCCCTCCCTTGTTGGCAGAGGTAGAAAAGCTTCAGATTGCCCTAAGGGGATAAATTCACTGGTTGCTAATCAGGACGGGTTTTGTGTGATATGGACATCTGTCTAACAAGAGCTAAATGAAGACTGCCATGTCTTTGACAAGCAGGAGACAACTCAACAGCCTTTCAATAGTAATGATTTCTGTCAAGTTGACCTACCACAAACAGATGGCAAGAAGTGACTTAGAGTTGAAAGGTTCCATTGCCCACCCTTAATCCCCTAAACTATCTGGTCCTTTCCTCCCCTTTTGACAAATATGATGTTTCATTCTTTATTGATGCAAGACAGTACATAGGGTCATTTTATTTAAATCTGTGGTGATCCAGGTGAGCAAGTGTTGAGAAGTTACTTTAGATACATTCAAGCTAAGGGATTAAATTTACACTACAAAATATCTTTTTAATCCCACATCAAATAGGCAACACATGGGGAAAAAAATAGGAGTATCATGAAGAAAAAAACATACTGCTAAAGCCAGAGAATGTTTACAAGCAATTCCCAAATCTAGAGATCATTTAGTTTTCTTGAATACATGAATATTTTATAAACTGGTAATATCAGGGCTTTCTACCCTTAAATATCTGTCCAAAATGTTTTATGTCATCTGTTGGTAAATGATTTTAACATTCACTTTTCACCTGATATATCTTCCCGCTCATACAATTCATTTCAGAGGCATAACTTGTTTTCTTTGCTAAGATTTCATTTCCTCCCATCTCAGAATTTGATGAAATCTATTTCTTAGTTCCTCGTCTCCCAGTGAAAGCTGACAACAAGTATCAGACCAAATGTAGCTGTCCCATATGAAGTAATTTATTTCTGTCAAATATTAGACATTATTTTTTTCTTGACATAAGATGACTGATATTGTTCTGTGAGATCCCAGAGGTGCAACTTAACCACTTAAGGACTGAGACTCATTTTTAAAAAAAAGTATTCCATTCAGAGGATTAGGTTTTGATTTGGGGAGTTAGAAAGAAAGCAGAAAGACTCAGGAAGAGGGGTAACAGCAAGAGTTGAAAAATAATCACTTACAATTAATACCATCTTAGGTCAAAAGCAGCTATAGGGTAGTGCTGGCATTAAAAGAAGTTTCAATTATTTGTCCATTCTGTATTGTGCCCAAGACATGGCTGTCCTCAGAATGTGCATTTAGCATCTCTATCAATAAGAAGGCAGGTATCATTTTGGTGCACCCAAAGTAATATAAAAAATTATTAATCTTTAACAATACACTGAAGTTGATGGACAGTGCTTTAATGCAAAAGCAGATTTCAAAGAGAGGAAACCCAAGTAGGGCAAGGCCACCTAGAAGTTGACAGGTGCTCTTTTCTATTTATTTTACAGCATTTTAGCAAGCTTTATTAGGTGGAAGGAAATGGGATTCCTTAAAGCTACTAGCTGCTTCCTCTCACCTACTCAGGTCATTTTAGGAGATGCGAAGGGGAAGTCCAGTAAATTGGCCACTGTATCTACCTTCCTAACTTGACCACAATAGTTCAGCTTGACTCTATTTTTTAGGGGGGACTTCATTATAATATGTAATTTAAAGAAGTCCTACTATCAAAAGAAAACAAGTAAGCAGATATCTGGGAAAAACACCAAAAATCAAAAATCTTGGAAATAGCACTCCATTACATAATAGTTGTGCAAACTGATGGAGTCAGCTATTAGATGACATTGGCCCTTTTTTTCATGGTTACTAACAAGCCAGTTTCTTCATGTTTCAAATGATAATAATAAATATAGCCTCTTCCTTGATCCCTGTAACAATGGATTTGCAAATCAAATTAGACTATAGGCATAGAGTACTTTGGAAAATAAAGAGGTGGTAACCAGTAATGATGAGTCCTTTGTCAGAGAGATCTCAGGCAGCTTCATGCTTTCTGCTTAGCCGTTAAGTCCCACATTTTCCATAGATGGTAAAAAAGAATAGGATTATTCTAGATGTAGAATGGTCATTTTGATTTTTTTTTTTTTTTTGCTACTAAGTATAGCATTGTATGGGGGCATGAAATGATATCCTGATTACTGGTTTAAACTGTGAATAGGCCATGTAAGGGTACTAGGGAAAAATAATCTGAGGGCCCACTATGTTCAGATACTGTATTAGACACTTGCATAGATTATCTTATTTAATCTTCTGAAGAAATGAGAGAAGGCTAAGACAGACAAAGCTAAGGCTAGATAACTAAGGTTCTTTTGGAACACAGTGAAAAGGAATCAAATACTGGTATCTAAATTCCAATCCAAGTATGATTTCTAACTTCCTAGATGGCCAGAGTGTCTACAGCATACTTCCCTTCCATGGTTACACTGTGCTACTAATGAAAGTCCATGACAAGGGAAATCTAGATCTGATGGTGGCTGTCTAGCTTATTTCCTGGTGACTGCCTGGTTATGGCTTCCTGACTAGTTTGGTAGCACCTCCAGCAGGTGGCTCCCCAGAGCATTTCTCTGGATCCCAGCCAGCCTCTGCCCATGGACTACTGACCAACTCTGCTTTGGGACAATTCAGTCAACTTCCCCTGCAATAAATGAGCTACAACCACCCTCTCTCCAATAAGTCTGAATCGAAAATTTGAAGAAGATTCATTTCCCCAAACATTTGTTCCTTCTTTGACTACTACTCTCCTTCAGCCCTAGAGTTTTCTTTAGTGTACTTGTTTATTCTCTTAGCTCATTTCCTATAAATTGTTAATAATTTTTATAGTAAGCCTGCCATGTTCATATTTAAAAAAATCTAGAGTATTTGTTAATACCTGGGCAATATGGAAGCAGGAATTCATTCATTCATTCAATCATCCATCATTCATTCAACAAATAGTTACTGAGCAGCTGTGTGACGCACTGTTGTAGAAGTGTGAGAAAGAACAGTGAACTGGATAAAAACAAGATTCATGTGTTCATACTATAGAAGATACAAAACAAGAAAGAGTATCAACAAAAGAGTATTTTAGTACTTTATCAATTAGCTTAGTACACATAAAGAGTAATACATTTTGGACAGATTATCAGTGTTATAGGCACATTGTAAGACACCAATTTTTGCTTTTATTTGACCAAAAGGTATACATGCAACATTCCAAATCAGCCTATATGAACCTGAAGTTAAACACCTCTCAACTATTATCACCAACTATTAACACCTCTCAACTCTGTGTTTTTAGGAATCTTTTTAATAAAGTTTTTAATAAAACTTTTTTAGCACTTTTTTATCTTAATTAAAAAGTTTTTTTTCTGATGTTTAGTTTTGAGAGAGAGAGAGAGAGAGAGAGAGAGAGTGAGTGAGAAGGGGAGGGGCAGAGAGAGCCGGAGACATAAAATTGGAAGCAGGATCCAGGCTCTGAGCTGTCAGCATGAAGCCCGACATGGGGCTTGAACTCATGAACCATGGTTGTGGTTCCTAAGCTGAAGGAACCTGAGCTGAAGTTGGACGCTTAATTGACTGAGCCACCCAGGCACTCCTGTCTTAACTCAATTTTAAAGACTAGTTAAATACTTAAGTTATCGGCATTTTTTGGAGAAATAATGATGTTGTTATATGCAAAACTCAGTAAATGTGTCTATAAAAAAACTTTTAAACTTTATTGTATATTTCTGAAAAAATGAAGCAGCAAAACTTTACTATATATCCCAGATTTGGTCTAATTCCCATGAAACAAGGGAGCACAACATCCTTGGGATAAAATATTGGTCTTGGTAAAAGTCAGCCTCTTATTAGCTTTCTTGGTTCCTGTATAATGCAATGAAAATTCAGATGTCGGATCTAGTTATTTGTCCTTATCTCTTCACCCCTGTTAACTAATTCACTGCCATTTAAATTGAACTTAGCTTGGTGCTTTCCCCGCACATGCACGACTTGACATTTACACTCATTAAAGTTCATATTCCACCCCTGAACCCTTTAGCAAAGGACTTTCTACAAAACAACTCGACTTTTTGTTGTTGTCGTCGTCGTCACTCCATTAATTTTATTTCCAACTGTACGTCTGACAACATTTATTTAAACAACGTATTACTATAAGCTATTACAATTAGGAGTCATCTGAACTTCAGTCTTCAAGTGCAGGGGGCTTTGTTTTAAACACAGAGAAAAATTCAATGAGTCATAAAACCACAATAAATTGTCCCCATTTTAGAAGTTTAGAAGATTGTATAAAATTCAGACTTGTAAAAGTTTGGGAGGGAAAAATGAGAAAGGCCTTGCTATCTAAATTCAGTTAATTTTAATAGTCATAACATGATTTATTTCCCATGAATCTATGCTATGCTCTATCTAATGAATTATACTGAACAATCATTTTGAAAATACATTACTGAGGCCTGTGTGTATTATCCAATAAATGCTGTGGTTACAACATATTTTTTAATGTGACATTTAGCATTGTTTAATTTTTAAAAATTTTAATAAAAAATAATTGAAATGTGGTTTATGCTTACATTTTATTCTTGCTGAGCAGCCGTTTGCCAGCAAAAAGACTTACAACCCATGAAAATGTAGGTTTAGTCTTTTTGGTATTTATGAGATTGGAGATTATGTTATCTGGGTATCTGAAAATCCTTTACACAATACATTTAAAATTAATCTTAATCATATTCAGCTAAGTGAGATCTTGCCCTCATTATTCCTAAAAACATACATGCATATACTTGTATTTTTTTCAATTGGCAAAATGAAGGAAAATTTCATTTTCCCCTCTAGTAAAGATGGCTATTGTATGATATTCATTCTTAGTTGAACATTTTTTGTTCCGAGGTTTTGGTCCTATAATTCATATTTAAAATATTTTCATACCAAGCTAAATATTGCATGCTATTGGTACTATATTTTCCATCAATTCTCTTTGAATACATTATATACACTAGCCAAATTTTATTTTACAATGCTCTTAATACTGGAGCAGTTTATTGCCCCTTAGAGGTTTTTTGTGGAGCTAGGGTTTACTAACAATTAGCTTTAAAAATCTGCCACACATAAAAATATTTATGCTTAGTTTACATATACTCCCCTGGAGATAGACAGATAAGACTGTATGTACTCCCCCTGAGATAACTCTGCATGTCATTACATTTTAACCATCTTTATGTTGATAGCAATTCTTCTCTGGCTTATTCTGAAGGAAAACACGCGCGCGCTCGCACACACACACACACACACACACACACATTCTTTTATTAAAAGAGCATCAGCATACGCTGATTTACCTATAGCTTTGCTTCTAGTCATTCATATGCACACCCACATTCACACCTTCACTCTACTGACTACTGTCAAAAGGACATTATTTTCAGCAGGAAGAACAAGCATAGATCATTTTTAAGAATTTCTCCAGTTCTGTTTGGAAAGGAAGACATATGTTGGTCCAAGCAAATGAAATCCCCTTCCAGTAGCATTATCTTAAAATACTGATGGAGAAGGCAAACAATGACAAATTTAAAAACAAACAAACAAACAAAAACCAGACAACCTTCAAGCATACCACCATCCAGTGGAAACATTTGTGACCCTCTGTGACTCTTCTATGGAGAGAAGATACGTTATAGGGATTACTCACCACAGATTTTAAAATTTACAGAGTAAATGTATTCATTATTCAATCTGCTTCTCCATGTACAGGCATGAGCAGGATTAAATGCCTCTATTTTAAAAAAATATGTTATTAAAAATATATTACATGCTAAATTAATAGTTAAATGCAGAATGCTACTATTCAAATGATAGTTAATTTCAGAACCTTTATAGTTTCAAACATCACTCTTTAAATATATTTCAAAAATGGGACATCTCGGGGCGCCTAGGTGGTGCAGTCGGTTAAGCGTCCGACTTCAGCCAGGTCACGATCTCGCGGTCCATGAGTTCGAGCCCCGCGTCGGGCTCTGGGCTGATGGCCCAGAGCCTGGAGCCTGTTTCCGATTCTGTGTCTCCCTCTCTCTCTGCCCCTCCCCTCCCCTGTTCATGCTCTGTCTCTCTCTGTCCCCAAAATAAATAAACGTTGAAAAAAAAATTAAAAAAAAAAATGGGACATCTCATTATCAATAAAGAAACAAATGGAATATTTATGAATCCCCCCACAAGCCAAATTAGAAAAAAATCTAACTTATCAATTGGAAAGTTGAAAATAAATAATTGAAAAGATAGTTGTCATCAAACTGGAATACTCATGATTTTGTGTGTCTGTTTCTACTCTAATTTAAAGAAAAAAGAAAAAAAACTGTTGGAGAAAAAAATGAAGCATCTATCTAAATCCTGGCGTGTTTTTTTATAACATGCAGACTGTAACCACATAGGAGAGGCAGTGCCTCATATAGTGGAGAAGAACTGAAACATGAGTATATCACTTGATCGGCCATTCTGGGTCTATCACTCACTGGTTGTGTGATGTGGGGCCAGTGCCTCAATGTTTCTTTTTATAATTAGTCAAAAGCAGTGATCCTAGGGCATAATGTATGCTCAATCGTTACATTAAAGGAATTACTTTGTGTGAGGAAAGAAATGGAGGAAATTTGAGAAAATATGGAGGATATTTTTTTTAAATGTTTATTTATTTTTGAGAGAGACAGAGAAAGAGAACAAACATGCAGAAGTGGGGGAGGGGCAGAGAGAGAGAGAGAGAGAGAGACAGGATTCTAAGCAGGCTCTGCGCTGAGAGTGGAAAGCCTGATGCGGGGCTCCAACTCATGAACCTGAGCCACCCAAGACGCCCTATAGAGGACATTTTAAAAGTCACATCTGTTGTTTTGAAGATTTGATTTTATTGGGCTTTATGAAATGGCAGCTGTGTCCAGGGAAGTGACTTTTACATGTTTAAAGTAGACTCACTTGCCAAAAATTGAGGGATTATCTGGTAAGATTTTATCTAAAGAATATGAAGATTTTTAAAACCTATGAATTTCTAACTGTTCAATTTGAACACAGGAAAATATAAAGAGGTATCATGAGCCAGCATCAATTCCGGAGCTCATTCTTGCTCCCCAGGACTATTTCTGAGGCAGAAAAAAGAGACACTGATAGTGACATGAAGCTGGAAAAGCATGGAATAGATTATCAAAGATCTTGAATTCCATCCTCGGGCTTTAAGATTTAATTCTGAAGGTAATAGAAACTTCTCTCCTCACTGGAGAAATACTCAAACTGACCCAACTTCTAAAATGTAAACATTTTGCCCATGAACAGGGTGGCTTAAAGAGGGTTAAGAGTTCAATCCTAAGGTGTGGTGAATTTAAAAGGACACTGAAGGCCTAAATGAAAGCAGTTTGTAAATATCAAAGGAAAACTTTAAATAAGAGACAGCCGCTAAGATAGCTCCTAATGACTACTGCCCTCTGACTGACATCCACGCTTTTATGTAATACTGTCTGCTGAAGAGAGAGCTGAACTTCCGGAATCTTTTCTATAAACAGAATATGGCAGGTATGACTGGATGGATTAGAAAAGAGTATGAATTTTGTCCTGGGTGCCCACTTTTGCTCTTTCTTGGACTCTTGCCCTGAGGGAAGGCGATTGCCATGCTGTGATGCAACCCTGTGAAGAGGCCCAGGTAAGAAAGGAATGAGATTTGCCAACAATCACGCGTGCAAATTTGGAAGAAACTTCTCCTAACCCTGGTTGAACCTTTAGAGGAGACCACAGTTCAGGTGACATGACAGCTGAATTGCAACCTTGAGAACTTGAACCAGAGGCATCATGTTATGATATACTGGCTTCCTTTACTCACAGAAACTGTGAGATAACATGGAGTGGTTGTTTTAAGCCAGTAAGTTTGGAGGTGATTTATTTTGCAGCAATAGATAACCGATACAGAGAGAAATTTAACACTGAAAACGTAAAGATAATAACAATGATAAGGGCTAACATTTCTTAATTTCTATTCTGTTGCATGTATCATATGAAGGGAAATAGAAACAATAGGTAAACATTACCGGGATTATACAAATAAAAATGTTATAAG
This sequence comes from Lynx rufus, assembly GCF_022079265.1. Classification (NCBI taxonomy): domain Eukaryota; kingdom Metazoa; phylum Chordata; class Mammalia; order Carnivora; family Felidae; genus Lynx; species Lynx rufus. The sequence goes on from NW_025814823.1 coordinate 183,015,439, forward strand.
TAATGTAAAGCCAGTGATGCTCCAAGAGTCAAGGGAAGAGAGAATGAGAAGGATTCTCACACCCATTCTTATGTGTGGGTTTTTTCCCCCCACACCAAGCAAATTGGTGACACTAGCTGGGTGTCCTACAATCTGACTCATTTCTAAAGCGCTCTACTTGGAGACAGCATCAGATTGCACAGGTTAAGGGTTCAGTTGCACTGGACCTCCCTCCTATACTGCAGATACCCATCACAAGTCCAAATTGTCACCTGTGTTTCTGACCTACTGGCTACTGATTAGAGGTTCCAAGGACACCCTGTGTGGGTTTGATGAATTTGTTAGAACAGCTTATAGAACTCACAGAAACATTTTACTTCCAACATTTCTGATTTATTATAAAAGGGTATTGCTTAGGAATACCCAGATAGAAGAGATGCAGACAGCAAGTTATGGAAAAAGGAGTGCGGAGCTCCCAACCTATTTGAGTAAGGCTCTGTCCCTGATCTTCTGTGTGTTCACTAACCCAGAAACTTTCCAAGTCTTGTCCTTTTGGCTATTTATGGAGGCTTTAATACACAGACATGCTTGATCAAATCATTGACAGGGGGCAATCGGTTTAACTTCCAGCCCTTCTGCCCTGAGGTCAGGGAGGTGAGACAGAAAGACGCAACTCTCCAGTCACATGGTTGGTTCTCCTGGTGACAAGACCCCATCCTTGGGTGCTTTCCAAAAATGACCTCATTAGCATAAACTCAGGTATGATTATAAGGGTTTACTATGAGTATTAAGACATCTTTATCCCTGTAATTGCTTAGGAAATTCCAACTGTTTTAGGAGCTCTGTGCTAGAAAAGGGGACCAAGAGGGGCACCTGGGTGGCTCAGTCGGTTAAGCAGCCGACTTCAGCTCAGGTCATGATCTCGCGGTTTGTGAGTTCAAGCCCCGTGTCAGGCTCTGTGCTGACAGCTCAGAGCCTGGAGCCTGTTTCAGATTCTGTGTCTCCCTCTCTCTGACCCTCCCCCGTTCTGTCTCTCTCTGTCTCAAAAATAAATAAACATTAAAAAAAAAAAGAAAAAAAAAAGAAAAGGGGACCAAGACCAAACAAATATGTATTTATTACAAATCACCGTATCATAGAAAGATTAAACACATTATAGAAAAGAAGAAAATGGGATAGGCAAATAAAAACAGGAGGTAAAGAAAAACTATTTCAGTGAAATGAGTTTATAATAAATTAATTTCTTAAGTTTATTTATTTTGAGAGAGAGAGTGAATGCACGTGCACATGAGCTGGGGAGAGGCAGAGAGACGGAGAGAGAGAATCCCAAGCAGCCTCTACCCTGTCAGCATATAGCCCAACGTGAGGCATGATCCCAGGAACCAGGAGATCCTGACCTCAGCTGAAATCAACAGTTGGAGGCTTAACTGACTGAGCCACACTGGCACCCCTATAAGAAATTAATTTAAAGCTTATTGAAGCAATGTGATTTTATTTCATTATTGGAAAAAATTAAGTGTATAGGTATAAAATATGTAACTATAAAAATACTTTATATAATTTAAAAAGCTGAAAATCAAATGGAGATTATTTGAAGAAATTAAAAAGTTAAATGCTCTATAACAAACAGGCAAAGCATTATACATTTTTTTACTTTATGTCTTTCCAACATTTTCCTATTTCCTCTAACTTGAACTTTATTATCTTGATTGGAAAAGAATAAATCTGTTAGCAGCAGATCATTTATTATTTTATGAGCCAAGAGAATGACAAGAAGAGCCAACATTTTGACCACTTCCAATGTGCCAGGCACAGCCTTGGCTGGTTTAAATATCATCTCATTTATTTCTTGCTTCAATGAGCTATGGGTTTGGTATATTATCCCCATTGTAAAGATAAGAAAACAAAAAGTTGGGGATTTTAAATACTATGCCTGAGGTCTCATAGTTACCAAATGTTGAATGTACTGAAAATCTTGGCCTGTGATTTCCAAACACTCCTTCCAATCCACCATGTCGCCTCATTCCGCAACTGAGATGATTGATCTATAACTTCCGTTTGAGCAGCAAAGGGCTATGGTCACCTATCTTTCTACATCATGTTTTCTCATGCAGTTTTAATAATTTTTAAGGGAACTTTCATCTTGCTGAATCACTTCTTCACCTAAACAATGTCCCTATTCCATGGATTGCTTCCTGAGTTATTTTGCTTTATATACACCATTCACAGTCCTCTAAACCCATTTAATATATTTTCTTAAGAAAGTAGCCATCATCTTAAAGATCATAGCCTGCTTCTACGTTTTATGTCACTTAATCCACTGACTCATGTATCACTCTCATGAGTGAGAATGACTTGCGAGAATGCTTGATATTTGAACTGGCCTCCCATTTTTCAGAGTCACAAGAAATCTCTCTTTAGATTTAAAAGTAATCACTTAATATGCAGGGCTCACTAAAACCTCCTACTTTCTAAGTTGCACCTTTTGTAATCCTAACTCCCGGTGTGCTGACCAAACACAAGCGATCTTCACCTTTCTACCTTCATTAAGCTCAGGCACATTCTGGGCAATTTCTGCCTAATTGCTCTTCCTCTCCTGATTACTGTCAGCTGGTGATGTTCCTTTGCTGAAGTGCAATATCAAACAGCAAACAGCACAATATACCTATTTTTTTTTTTTACATAATCACTTTCTCTCCGCCAGAATCAAGAACATAACATGCTAAATTACCATGATTGTTGGAATATCATTTGGGAAATATAGGCTAAAAAAATGCTGGGTTTGGAGGACTACTACTGTCCAAATTGCATTTTTTGCTTTTTGTCTTTTTGTTTTAGTACATAACTATGCTACTGAGTGGAGGCAACAGCAATTCTAGCTCATTGCTAGTAGTAGGAAATCATGCAAACGCCAAGAATCTGGGGTGGATGACAATCTCTCATTTGCTTTTCTCCCACTAAAATATGTAAGTACAGAATAAGAATGTTTTATGCAAAGTGGACTAGCAATCCATGGGGTCAGTTTAGAAGAAGTAACTGTAGTTGAAGGGAAACATGTTCATTTCCAAGAATAGTCTTTTCTCCCCTACCTCCCCCCGCCTTTTTTTTCTTTCTATTCTTTGTTGCCTTGCTCCCTTTGTTTCAACCTAGATACTATAATCTGACATTTGTCCAACCACTGAATGCTCTCTGATGTAGCCTTTTTGCTCTGGTAGACACTTGTCCCTTTGGTTATTACTGCACCTTCTAACCTAATTCAACACCATTTAGCGATTCCTCGATATAATGCTGGTACGCAAGTGTCTATCATTGTATCACTTCAGGAAGATCTGCATCAATAATTGGGAAATAAGAATGTGGGAAAAGACTAAAAGAGAGTTGAGCCTGGATCTGTAAGAGACAAATAACAGTATTATTGTGTAATATAACACTTGAGAATAGAATAGTGGATAAAATAATTTGGATTCAAAAAAATCTGAGTTCAGGGGCACCTAGTTGGCTCAGTCAGTTAAGCATCTGACTTTGGGGCAGGTCATGGGTTTCAGCCACGATTCTCTCTCTTTCTCTGCCCTACCCTCTCGTACTTTCTCTCAAAAATAAATAAACTTAAAAAAATGAGTTCAAGTGGTGGCTCTGCCAATATCTTCTTTAAATATTAGTTTACTCATATGAAATATAGGCATAGTAATATACTGTGCACCATGAGGTTATAAGAATTCAGCGAGATTAAATGAGGTAATATTTATAAAATGCTTACAGTGCCTGATGCAGAGTATACGGTCAATAAATGCTAGCTTCTATTATTTTTATTAATTTTCATTAGTAACAACTAACAATTATATAAAGAACACTTATAATCATTTGATCATTATATCTTCACACTAAGCCTCAGAGGCATTAATATATTCCTTTTGCCAGATGTGAAACATGAGATTTTTGGAGAATGTATACACTAACACTTTTTTAATGATGATGATAAATATAATTGTTTTTCCCAAAATAACTTCCTTCTGAAAGTAAATGTAAGAGATCTTATGACCAGACCTTAAGTGAGTGTTGAAATTCTTGCATTTTATCATATATCACACATTAATTTATCAGGTGTAACTCATTCATTCATTTATTTATTCAACTAGTATTTAGGCACTGGTCTAGGTACTTTGGGAAGACCAATGACCAAAAAAAGACATCTATTTTTGCCTTTACATGTATTCTAGAAAGCCAGACAGATGATAAACAATAAACAGAATATACCTACAAAGAATACAGTTTGGAAATAAGTGCTATAACCAATATAGCAAAAAAACCCCACAAAAGTTGATCATAATTAGGAGACTTGTGAGTAGTAGGGGTGGGGAGAACTAGTTGCTCTATAAAGCAGGTAATCAAAGTAAGCCTTTGAAAAATTCAGATCTGAACAGAGCAAGATTGGGGTCAAAAATAGCTGAGGGAAGACTGTTCAAGCTGGAGAAAAGGCTCTTAATTTGGATCTCACCTGGCATGTTTGAAGAACAATAAGTAGAATAGTGGGTGGGAACAAAGTAAGTGAGGACACAGTTGGCGATATGTTTAGAAATGTTACGAGTGATCCTTATGGACCAGTGGTAGGGATTTGGTTTTCACTCTGAATAAAACAGACATCTCTTGGGGATTTTTGAGCAGAGAAATGCTATTACTTGGCATTCCACAAATGGTAATAGATTGTGTGAAGGCAATAGTTTGTCCACTGGGGCAATGTGTGGGAAGAGAAAACCTACAAATTCAAATCCAAAAAGAATAGTAGAAACATAGCCAAAACTTTAAATACGGTTCCAAGCAGAGTGGAAGAAGATACCTAGGCAGCACTACAGGAGACAAGGTACAAACCTAAAATAACTTAGGAATAAGGTGAACAGCCATAAAACTTAAGCTCTGATTTAAAGTTTCAAAGTTCTTCAGAGGCCGGGTATATGAGAGTGTTGAGGACTGCAGCAAACTAAATGTTTGCTTGCCCTACCTGCACATGCTTCCCTTATCCTGCTCCAGCCAATCTCTTTCATAAAGAAATGGATGACCAGTGTTGCCAGCACTTCAGATTTCTTACAGAAAACTAGGAATTGAGATTTTTTTTCATGATAATTTCAAGACTTTTAAATGATGGCTGAAAAATAAATGTATCAGTGTGGGGTTAAAACCAAATGCACCTCTAAGCAGCTTATAAATGGTGAGTTGTTCATAGTCACAAGTATGGAACTCCTGTTGTACAAATAAGTATAAAAAGTGAGGTGTGGAAAAGGGGGGTGGTGTACCCATTCTGAAGACTGACTCCCTACTCTGTGCTGTTCCACAAAGAGCTCTTATTTTTCAGTAAATATGACCAGAAGGCAATGCTCACTGCCTTTATTACAACATCCCTCCATCTTTCCTCCAGTATTTTTCTAATGGACTATCTCTGTCTCAAAAAAAATATTATGTTGTTTTCTGTGAACATGAATTTCACATAGGGTATAAGCCACTTAGAAATGCTTTTGTTCTGGATAGATGGATAAAAAAAAATGTGTGCTTTACTTATGACATAATTTCTGTCTGTGTTATAATGTAATTTTTGATTTTTCTTTCACCCTGATTTCTTTTCATATTTCTCCTCGGGTTCCATCATATCCATAATTAATTTCTCTCATTTATTAGGCAGGCCATCTCTCTGCCTTTCCCTCTCTTTCTTTCTGTTTCTCCAACATTGGACATTTGCTATATGCTACATTCTCTATCAGAACATTTCTAGTCCCTCTATCTGGTGAATTTCTATTCATGCTTCAGTTTTGACTCTTCAGGCTGGAAATTCTGTCTTGCTTCACAGCATTATTACTTATCACACATATTATAAACTGCCTATTTTCTTATATGTATTTCCCACCATTGTATAAGCTCTGAAAGAGCTAAATCTATGTCTGTTTTCTCACTTTGTTCATCATACTGGTTTGATCTCATGACTCAGTATCTGTACATAGTATATGCTGAATTAGTATTAAATCTAGACATATCGAGACTGTCTAACTGCTTTCTAAAATGACTATTTGAAATTTATTAGTAAAGTGTACTAAAGAGGATATATTAATTTGGAGTTAAAAAACACTAAATATAGTAATTTATCTATTGCATTCATTTTTGTAACCAACCATACACTACCTTGTCTCACTCTAGCGTGTCATTGTTTGAAGGCACTCTTATCACTATGTAATTGCAAATCCCTTAAGTATAAAATGTTCAACACAAGGCCAAACACACAGTAGTGGCTCAATAATGTAGAATTAATAAAATAATTTGATTTAAAACACTGGAATTTTAAGAGTTGAGGTTTAGTTTGTTGCTTATTACTAGGTGCTTTACATTCGGGGAGAGGGGTTATATCATGATCTTTTAAGGTTTTCTTTACTGTATCTCTTTTGCTTGAGCAATCCTGTGTATTAAACCTGAGACATCATGGATTCAGTAGATATTTAAACTCAGATCATAACATATACATCAAAAGAAAGACTGAGTAGCTAACATGAAGGCCAACTAGAATACAAGCATCATATTTGTGTGTTTCGGGTTGTGTTTTTATTACTAGATTTTTAAAGGATGGAAGAAATATTTTCAGAAATCATTCATTCTACTGCTAGGGTTTCATCCAGTATTGAGTATTATAATGCATTGTAGATGAGTGATATAAGTACTAAAAGCAAAAGAACAGTTATTTTACTCCTACAGAGTCAACATGTGCTTATAAGAATCATATACATAATTCTTCTGAAAGCAAAAATTTCCCCTTAATTAAGTTCCTATTCTTTCAGTTAGAGATATAAAACACTGGCTCTATTTTACCACAGCAGAAGAAGAAATAAACTGAGAACTAGAAATCTGTCTACATATGAAAGCTCAAACTTACAGTTGACTCCTTTAAAAATCATTAAAGGAACTATAATAAATTGCATCCTTTGAAATGGAAATTACCTAACTTCCAAATTCACTTTTCAGGAACTTTTTTTTTTCTTTTGGATGATATGTTCTCAATATGATTTCTTCCAGACCACAATTTTCCTTTTCTTTTACCTCCAGGTTTAATCCCAATCAAAGCTAGCAAGTTCCATCCCTGTGGGGCACTAAAGAGAATTGTTTCACATTGTTACTGGGAGGATTTGTGACTTTAATTATTTTTGCAATTATTTGCTACAATTCAACTGTGATTTTATTCTATAATCACAGTTTTACTTCCTGATCAATTATTTGATGCCTCTTCAAAACAATTTGGTTAATCTAACTTTGGGCCTTACACATTATGTTGTTTCATAAGTGCTCATAGTTTGGTTTCTTGTTGGAATACTTCAGAAAAGCAATAAACCTTCCCATGGGGCAGACAGAGCTTTGCAACTTTTTTGTAACAATTTAATTAGCAAAATTATCAGAAATGTACTTTATACCATTGTGATATTTCAGCCTATTTTATGTTTCCAACCAGCAACCCCCCTACTTGGCTACTTAAATATGAAAATCTAGATCATGATTAGGTTACTGAGCAAAATAGTTCATTTATTTAGGGAGATATTTAAAAGTCACAGTCATTTTTATGTTATGTCTGATAAGATAATTTTCTTCATTTTTTTGCATACTTTCATTGAAACTGTCCAAAAATATGTTTTTCCTTACCTACTGTCCTTTTTTTTTTTTCCCCCTAGTCAGGTTTATTTTCCTTTCCTATTTTTTTTATTAATGTTTATTATTTATTTTTGAGAGAGAGAGACAGAGTGCAAGCAGGAGAGGGGCAGAGAGAAAGGGAGACACAGAATCCGAAGCAGGTTCAAGGCTCTGAGCTGTCAGCACAGAGCCCAAAACAGGGCTTGAACCAACGAAACATGAGATTATGACCTGAGCCGAAGTTGGACACTTAACCGACTGAGCCACCCAGGGTCCCCCTTCCTTTCCTATCAATAAAAATGCAATACATGTTTTCAGTGAAGAGAAACCATTTTTTTAATTGAGAGGGAAACAAATAAACTAATACATATGAATTTAGATTTTACATGAATGTTAAATTGTTTTTAAGAAATGAGAATTACTTCTAAGCTGAATTTCAAAATGAGCTATTTTAGAATAAAAAATAGTGAATCTTTTCCTCTGGGTGAGTTTTTTTTTTTTTTTTTTGCTATCTCTACCTCATCAGTGTGACCATTCAGGTTTACCATTAACCAAGATTTATCTTGGCATCTCACATGAACAGATTTTTTTTTCAAATGTCCCAATAAATGCCTGTTGCTAATTGTGGCAGAAATGTAATCTAATTGGTCAGAACCAATAGCAAATGAAACAACACTTATGATCAGACAATTCAATTATACACTTTTAGACTTTCAAACTACTGGTCTCATGTTGATCAGCTCCATAGTTCTACAGGAGTTGGGAAAAATGTAGATTTCATAGACTAGAAAACTTTCGGTTTACTGAGTATTTTAGTTTCCTATTGCTGCATTCACAGCAATATGCTGTGAAACAACATATGCTTAAAACAACATAAAAGTATTTATGCTTAAAAAAGTGTTTTATGCTTAAAACAACATAAAAATATTATCTTGTCGTTATGGAGATTAGAAGGCCAAAATGAGTCTTAGTAGGCTAAAATCAAAGTGTCTGCATGGCTGCACTCCTTTCTGGAAATTCTAAGGGAGAATTTATTTTTATTTTTATTTTTTTTAATTTTTTTTTCAACGTTTATTTATTTTTGGGACAGAGAGAGACAGAGCATGAACAGGGGAGGGGCAGAGAGAGAGGGAGACACAGAATCGGAAACAGGCTCCAGGCTCTGAGCCATCAGCCCAGAGCCCTACGCGGGGCTCGAACTCCCGGACCACGAGATGGTGACCTGGCTGAAGTCGGACGCTTAACCGACTGCGCCACCCAGGCGCCCCAGGGAGAATTTATTTTTTCACTTCACCCGACTTTTGGAGGTTATCCGTATTGTTTGGCTCATAACTACTTTCCTCTATCTTCAAAGTCAGCAATGACCATTTGAGTCTTTCTGACATTACTTCACTGTGTAACTGACATTCCTACCTTTCTCTTCACATTTAAGGACACTTTTGATTATATCAGGTCCATCTGGATAATCTAGGATAATCCCTCCATTTTAAGGTCAGCTGAGAGCTACCTTAATTTCATCTGCAGCCTTAGTTCTTCTTTGACATGTGATATAACATATTCACAGATTCTGGGGATTTGAACATGCATGTCTGTGGACCACACTCAGGAATACTAAAAACCTTAAAAAGATTCTGCATAAACTTCAAACCACAGCTATCCAAAGTCTGGATGAAGTTTAACATTGGAGCATTTTTGGGGTCTTCTTGCAGTTGGTTCACATTCCTGTTTATTTCTTCATTACAAATGACATAAAAGCAGAATAAATTCTTTGAACTTTTTGCAAACCTTTACAATTTCATCATCGATTTTATGGACAATTTCACATTTATATTTTGAAAAGTGCTTTGCCTAAATCCAACCAAATATGCACTTGGAAGCTGTTTCCTATTAACTTTATCATATTGCATGTGGAAATCTCTCTCAATCAGAATAAGAAAAAAAATGTAGGAAAGAAAAAAATCAGAGCAATGGTGAAATTAAAGTTGGAATAGAATGCAGTGAATTTTTTCTTTTCTTTTTTATGTTTGTCTATACCCAAAGTCTCACATTCATCCTTTACTATTAGTGAGAAGAAAACTAAGAAAAGAATATGCTATAGTATAAGATGAATAGTTGTACTAATTTGCCTACCTTATCTACCTGTCATTTCTGATCCATCCAGCCACCTTTTCATCCATTATTGCTTCAATAAGATAAACAATTATCTATCTATTTTGTCTTTTAGATCATTCATCAAAGATTTACTAAATTGCCTATCAATTCTTAGGCTCAATCTTAAAAAAATATTAAAGTAAGAAAGAGCTATATAAAATTTTTTTAATATGTCTATGGCAGCATGAAATACCAAGTGACTTCTTTCCAGCATTCTCCTCTGGTAGAGATGGTTATTTGATCATCACTCTCCTGTTCCTGTCCTACTGAACTTATGGCTAAATTATATGCCAGTCTCTCTGCATGAGGGTAAGACCATATGACTCTATTTCAGTCAATAAAAATGTCATGAGAATAGTGTATACCCTTCAATGTCGCATCCCTTAACACTTCTTTTCACCTTTTTGCTTCCAGGTGTATGGATTAGAGACTCACCCACAAAGTGATGGCAGGCATCACATTTAAGATAGTGAAGCTGTAATAAAAAATGCCTGTGTTCCATATCACTGATTGGAAGAGTGCAGTCCCATCAGTCCTTCCAAACAGAAGTGCTACCTTTGGACTGTTTGAGATAAAAATAAACTTTTACTAGGTTAAGCCATTGAACTTTCGGCATTTATAGTCACGAGTGTAATTGAACAGATATAAAACCAAAAATGTGAATTGAAAAAAGCATCAGAACTACAAAATCAGCTAAAGTCTTCATAGACATTTATGTAGGATGAAATACAGTAGTAACCATAGAGAGAAAAGTGAAAATGAGGAGGCTGAATATCAGTAGATTTCTAGAAATGCAAGCCAAACAGCACTCTCTAGATGTAATGGGCTCGTCCTGAAATTACGTAATCCTGTAGCCTGTGCATCAAACAAAAGCTGTGAGATTTGAAATTATTGGTACTATAATCTATGGAACAGAAACCATAGGGGCAACACCATAAAAGATGCTTGGAGAACAGACTAAAAAAACAAAACAAAAAACAAACAAACAAAAAAACAAAAAACAACAAGAACAAAAACAACAAAACAAAACAACAGGCATTCTGTAAAAAGCTGAACCAGGAAAACTAAACTAATTCCATGAAACAATAAAAAGGAAGCTAACACCAGATAAATACAAAAAATATTATAAAACTAAAAGGTAGAAAACCAGGAAAACTAGCAAAAGTTTTGATAAGAAAAATGTTGCCAAAGAACTCATGAAAATTTTGACTAAACATATCTCTGAGGATTAGAAGAATATGTATGAGGCAATGCCTCCTCAAGGAAAAGCACACAGCAAATATACAGAAGAATAAAATAAAAATTAAACTGACAGAAACCAAAGAATACATGGGAGTGGGGAGAAAGGAAAACTACAACCTTTACAAACAAAGGAAAAAAATGGAAGAAAAATATCAAAGAGCAGACACTGTGGAAATACCATAAGGGATATAGTGGATGCGAACTACGAAGAACAATTAAAATGAATGAAAAAAAGAAGTTATAAGGTAAAATATTTATAGAAACAAAAAGATAATTTTAGATATAAGGCAAAAATAGATATAATACTCTTAATTGACTCTGCCATAGAGGTAAATAAAATATTTGAATGGGAAAATTACATGAAGATACATTCAAGTACATATTCTTGAATAAATTGAAACATGAATCTGTGTGGTTAAAAGGCACACCATATGCCAAGAAAAATTGACCCAGAATGGTTAACATGGGATATACTTTACTGAAATACTGGATCTTAATGATATGGAAAAAATCCTTTGAGCAGATCTAATAAGAAGACCAAATCTTTTATTAAAACATCAAATGGACATCAAATTGAAAATACCAATATTCAAAACCAGAGAAGCACATAAAAGATTAAATAAAATGAAAGGTGATAAAATTATACCTATTAGAAAAAGAAATGTGATCTAAGGAATTATTTATCCAACCATGCTGTTCCCTATGTAAAGAGTCAACAAATAAATATTTTTTGAATATGGAAGACTCAATGGACAGATTTCCCTTGAGCCCTTATTTAGAAAAACAGAAAACCATTACATGACTTTAGCCAAATAAGAGATTTTTTGTGGGGGTGGGGGATCAGAGTGAAAAGGATTAGTGATAAGTATCGAGTATTTTAAATAACAGAATTAAAAATAAAATAGATTCACAGATTATAGTTAGATTATAACTATATGCCCTGACAAGACAGAAACAATATGACCAAGAGAGTAATTAGAGTAAATAAGGATAAGAAAATGGAAAATTCGAACAAAAAGAAAGATCAGGGCAAGGGGAACTGGTGTGTTTATTGCTATAACCAATAATAGTCTGTTTTGATTGAGAAATCTTGTGTTTAGTTTCAGACATGAATATATACATATGTGATTTCACATATATGTGAATATATATATTTATACACATACACACAAACATCAGAGTCCAAATCACCAATTATAAGAAACAAAAAATACAAAACTTTCCCATTGGATCACAGAGCAAAACCCAAATCTATACTGTGTATAAAAGACATCCCTAAACAAACTTCTTGAGGGAGTATGAAAATGAATGGATGTGAAAAACTGTATCAGGAAAATAAAATATTAAAGCATGCATCATGGTCTTAATATCAGTACAATATACACAAATAAATGCAGTATTATTATGTGAAACAAATAAGAGTGTTTTATGATGATATAGTATGTGAATTATACTGACCCTAAATTCACAAATTATAAATAATAGAAAATACAAGGAGAAATAGAAATACACTAATTGTGGGAAAAATAATGATAATATAGTCTATTAATGAATTCCTACAGTAGTGCTTACAGAATATTCACCAAAAAAATTACTGTGTATTACAAAAGAAAGCTTCAATCGGTGCTGAAACAGGGAAAAAAGTATTGAAAAATGTATCATATGTCAATATAATAATCTAGAATTTAAAAACCAAAATAGAAACAAAAACAGAAAAGATCATTCTTCTTGTATTAAGAAAAAAATGTGTATTCTATTAGTGCAGGATAAAGGAATAACTCAATCAGTGAATAATATATATATATTATTAATCAATTGTGTTGGCACAATAATGTAAAAAATACATATATCAAACACTAATTTTAGGATAAATGACAAACTGAGAAAAAAATTTTGCAACCCACAACACAAGGTGATCATACACCAAAATGTATAAATATAGATCTAGGAAATCGGTGCGCTAAGCACTAAAACCAGTACCAAAAAAAAAAAAAAAAATGAGTAAGAAATGTGAACATTCAACTCACAGAAAAGAATGTAAAAACATTTTTAAACATATGCCCAGATGATAATCCTGAACAATATTAATAGAACAAAATTGCTACTACACTGAATTATTCTTTTTCACCTATTCTATTAATCAAAAGGAAATTCAGTAACAAATTCTGTTAAAAAGACTATGGGGGAAATGAGTTTTCAAACATAGCTGCTAGGAATATAAGTTAATTTAATCTCTGTATAAGACAATTTAGCAATAGTTATCAATATTAGAAACCCTGACCTGGAAATTTCACCATTGTGAACATATCCCACAAACATACTTATGTGTCAAACGTCCTCTGTAATAACTATTCACTATAGTAATATTTTTAATAGCAAGAAATGAAAAATGTCCATTGATAGAAGATTGTTTTAATATATGCAAATGATATATCCAATAAGGGATTAATATACAAAATACACAAAGAACCTGTACAAGTCAATACCAAAAAATCAATCAATAATCTGATTTATAAATGGGCAGATGCCCGGAATAGACATTTTTCCAAAGAAGACATATAGGTGGCCAGCAGACAAATGAAAATATGGTCAACATCATCATCATCAGGGAAATGCAAATCAAAACCACAATGTGATATCATCTCACACCTGTCAGAATGGATAAAATAAAAAATACAAGAAACAAGTGCTGGCGAAGATGTGGAGAAAAAGGAACCCTCATGCACTGCTGGTGGGAATGCAAATTGGTGCAGCCACCTTAGAAAACAGCCACCTTAGAAAATTAAAAATACTTTTACTATATAATCCAGTATTTCCATTACTGGTGTCTACTCAAAGAAAACAAAAACACTAATTCAGAGGCATATATACACCCCTATGTTTATCGCAGCATTACTTACAATAGTCAAGATCTGAAAGCAACCCATGTATCCGTGAATGGATGAATACCATGTGATTTCACTCATATGTTGAATTTAAGAAACAAAACAGAGGAACAAACACAGAAAAAAGACTTAATAAAACAAACTCTTAAATACAGACAGCAAACTTGTGGTTGTCAGAGGGGAGGTGGATAGGGGCATGGCTGAAATGGATTAAGAATACACTTATCTTTAAGAGCACTGAATAATAAATAGAACTGTTGAATCATATTTCATATCTGAAACTAATATAACACTGTTAGTTATACTTCAATAAAAAAGAAAAAATATATTTGTGTATACATGTATATAATAAGTAAAAAAGATAAAGAAACAATGCATATGGTTTCCTATATTTTGACTAGAAAAGAAGGTTAAATGAAGAATCTATATTCATGTTTGTGTGTGCAGCATAAAGGTGCTCTGGAAGGATATAAAATAAACAATAGTGGCTTTTAATGGATAGATAGGAGAAAAAATGGGAGGGAAACATTTCCATTGTTTCATATACTATTTATAATTATTTTGTTTTTTTTAATATTATAAATATAATTTTATCTAAGCATTGAGTGAAAACAAAATAAGGAAAAGCCTCCAACATTCATTTCCCCCAATCACTCATCTGGTACTCAAATTCCCCATAGATTCCACTTTTCCTAATGAAAGAATTTGATGCTTGTGATGCCTTGAATGAAGACAACAGTAAACCTAGAACCAAATACTAATTTAAAGATACCAGCCAGTTGACATTTGGCTATTCCAGGTATAGATAAATATGACCTAGTAATTTGTAAGCATAACACCATTAAAAGTATTCTATATTTTCTGTTCTTTGGGAGAATTAATGTTTTTTTTTTTTTACTTTTTTCAGTTCAGGAAGAAAACATCTCTATCTTGAAAAGACAAGCAAATGGAAATCCCCAGTCCAAATTTTATTTTGAAGTTATGTTAGTTTGTCCAGCTTGACAATAAGAACTGTTTTCTTTTTTGTCATCATCAATCTTGTCTGTGATATATTGTATTTTAAGAACATGAAGGCAAGCTACACAGGAACAGAACTGCAATGTAAGTCAACCTGCCATTCAATGCACTAATCCTGTAAACATCTCAACTGTCAAATGACAGATACCTGGGAGCTCCTGTGCAGCAGATAAAGAAAATCACTGGGCAACAAATGAAAAATGTTCAAAGAAAACTAGATGCACATGCCTTGATACAGTTTTCCATCCCAAATGTGGAAATGAACGATACAGCCGTATTTTAACCTTACATAGTATGTGTATAATACAAATATTATAACCTAGTTACTCTACTAAACACTTGACATCAGTTAAATTCCACAGTAACTATGTAGAGTGAGCATTATTATCCCCATTTTTCTATTGAGAAAAATAGAAGCTCAAGATGGTACGGAAACCTATCCAAGGTCCAAGGGATCAGAGCTGAGATTCAAAACTAGGCTGTTTGATTTCAAAGTATTATTATTCTCATTAAATTGCCAGTTTTAGGGGTGCCTGGGGGCTCGGTCGGTTAAATGTCCAACTCCTAATTTCGGCTCAGGTCATGATCTTGCAGTCATGAGATGAAGCACTGCGAAGGCCTGCTCGCTGAGTGTGGAGCCTTCTTGGGATTCATTCATTCATTCATTCACTCATTCATTTTCTCTCTCTCTCTCCCCCTCTCTCTCCTGCTCACTCTGACTCTTTGAAAACAAATAAATAAATAAATCTTTTTTTTTTTTTTTTAACAATTACCAGTTTATAGAGATCTACATCTGGAATAGCCACACTTGATTTGGCTAGTGACTCTTTAAATCACTATTTGATTCTCTGTTTACTACTGTTTTCCTTTTACTCAAGGTGTTAAAAGCATTCCTAATTACTTTGCTCTCCTATGCAAGGCATCACACAAACATTGCTTTTATACTTAACCTCTGATGCAGAATAAACAATCTTAGGTAACTGAGCAGATTGATGAATTGGAAGGGGTTCAACAGAAATAGCAACACTTTATACATGTGTATATAACAATTCAATTAAAAACACTTATGTCTTATGTTATACTTATAGGTAATCTGAATTAATTTAAAATTTGGAAAGACAGAAAGTCAGAAAACATTACATTACTTGGTTATCTTTATGGTATTAATTACATTGGTTATCTTTTCCTTTGACACACAGGTTATATTTTACCTATGGTTCTGGAAAACACAAATTATTTCAAAGGGTAAGAAATAACCCAAATATCTGCATGGGGAATTCCATTATTAGTGCTGAAATAATACAGATAATCTTTTTAGATACATTTTTATCTGATTATCTCTGTTTTTAGAAGTTTGTACTGTGTCTAGATGCTGTTTCTCTACATGAAAATGATACACAGTTTGAAAATAAAAATTATTGCAAATAAGAGAAAAATTCTTACTCTGTACTTTGTTAGAATACATAAGGATATTTTCCTGTACCTGATGTTCAATATAATTTAAAATTTTGAATCTGAAAGGAAGTAAATCCAATTCACTGGGTCATAGACATGGGCAGCTATCAAGTTAGAAATCTTTCAGTGGATTTTTAAGGAAAAATGCTTATAGTCTAAAGTCCAGATATGTTTTCATGGACTTCAGGGCCCTAGGTTATCTTACTCTTTTCTGCTTTACCTTCATCTACCAACATTACAGCTATGTTGGACTGATCATATGGTGTCATATGGACCTCAATCTGATAAATTCACTCTCATCTCAAGGCCTTAGCATATATTTGCTACATGTAATTCTTACAACACTAATCTCCAGTAATTCATTCCTATGTTTGGTTCCTGATCTCTTTAATCACTTCTCCACTTCTTCAGAGATACCATTCTGACCACCCAATCAACCAAAAACCACCAACAATGGACTCTGCTCACTCTCTTAATACATTATTTTTGGTTTCTTTATCACATATCCGTGAATTTATATTGTTTATATACTTGTGTAATATTTTTATTTTCACTAAAAATGTAAATTTTTTATCCTGTGCATCACTAAAGCCTCAGCATTTTGAATAGATGATGACACATAATAAGTATACAATAGGTATGTGTTACATCAACATTTTTTTTTAAGTTTTTCTAGTAGAGTACTACATAAATGTATAGGATTAAAGAAAATAAATGCTTTTAATATTTCTATTCCAAGGGAGCTTGGGTGGCTCAGTCAGTTAAGCATCCAACTCTTGATTTCAGCTCAGGTCATAATCCCAGGGTCATGGGATCAAGCCCTGCATCAGACTTTGTGCTGAGCAAAGAGCCTGCTTAAGATTCTTGCTCTCTACCTGTCTGCCCCTCTCCCCAACTCTCTCTCTAAAACAAACAAACAAACAAACAAACAACAACAAAAAAAATAGGGACACCCAGGTAGCTCCGTCAGAGCCTGGAGACTGCTTCTGATTCTGGGTGTGTGTCTCTCTCTTTCTGCCACTCCCTAACTCATGCTCTGTCTCTCTCTCTCTTGCAAAAAAAATAAATAAACAAACATTAAAAAAAATTAAAGTAAAAAATAAAATAAATAAAAATATGTCTATTCCCATCCTTTCCTATATGTCCTCCTATTACTGGTATCTCAAGTAGCAGAATGAGCACTAGTGTACAGAACATCCATGCTCCTATTAGTTCCGTGTTTAGCTAGCTGTGTAACCGTGGGCCATCACACATTCACCAGTTTTGGTTTCTTTATTTATAAATGAGCCTGAAATTCTTCTTTAACTCTAAACACCATTTTATAAAAATGGGATTTCATAAAGAAGGAAAACTTATTTAATAATATTTAAATAACTGGGTGAATACACACATTTATACATACTGCTTTAGAGAAGAAATAGGTTGGCATATTTGGGCTAAAAAAACTAAGACTGCAACATATACTTAAGTTAATTCCTATTTAAATAAATCTTGCAACATCAAAGCTTGGTAGTCTATTTTTTGCACATGCATTCAAAACCCCTAGAGCAATAGGCAGGTTTTTAATGACTCAAAAAGTAGAAACTGCCAATTTATTTTTCCTCAAATAATTAAATCTTTAATTAATTTCACATATAGTTAGTAATAAGCATCATTCTAGTTTTGAACTTTCAAGTATTCCTCAGTTTGCTTTTAGCATGCTTCTGTGCTTACTGGAGCTACTTAAGTCTCACGATCAGTTTGAGAATAGCTCTTAAACTTTCACTTAAAAAAAATAAAACACATTCCAAATGATGTGGGGAACTGTTGAGTCAAGAGATACAAATTATATGAAACCATAAAGTGGCATAATTGAGCAAAGCAATTTTGGTGAGAAACTAAAAAGGAGGGGGAAATCATGTAAATGTGATTATTTCTAATTAGAAACAATGAGTAACCAAATCAAATTATACAATGAGGATTTGATTTAGATCCCTGGAGGAAAGCAACACATGCATTTGCATTCATCTCCAGCATTTCCTTTTCTCTTATTCCTTTTTGAATGCTTTCTTAGACCCTTAATTGTAAGTGAGATGGTTGTTAGTGCAGATCGTTAGAATAGCTGTGTGTATGAAGGTGGATATTCCAGTAAAGATTTATGTTCTTTCTTCATATTCACCAAAAACTTCTCAGGTGTGTGACACAAAGAAGGCGCAAACCTTTTCCAAATTCGCTGCTCAGTGTTCTTACATAAACTGTAAAAAGTGAGATTTACTGTGAGATCCAAGTATTGGGTCTAGATTTGTGATAACTCATGAAGTAATCTTGAATAAGTAATCTAATCGTTAATTACCTAAAGCCCTTCTCTACAAAATTAAAGTCTGTGTTGGAGTGGGGGTAAAAAGATTGGACAAAATTTATGCAACCTATGTTAAGAAGTTACTTCTGCTACGTGTTTGGAGGAAAGCCAGATTATGTACTTAAGACCCTAGCAAAGTAAGAGCACAATGTAAAATAGAATAGTGTAGACCTCAATGAACGTATCTAGAAATTTAAAATTAAAAAAAAAGCTACTAAGGGGTGGGGGGTTAAGTGATGAATCACTAAATTCTACACCTAAAATTAATATTACACTCTATGTTAACTGACTGGAATTTAAATAAAAATGTGATCCTTTCACAATGTAAAATATATGCATTTATCAAATCATCATGTGGTATGCTTAAAATCTTACAACTGCATTTGTCAATTAGATTTCATTAAGGCTGAAAAAAAATCATATTTGTTGAGATAGAAAACAAATTGGTGGCTTTCAGGTCCCACAGTGAGTGGTAGGTAGGAGAGCAACTGCTTAATGTGTAAAGAGCTTCCTTTTGGGTGAGGAAAATGCTTTGGAACTAGATACATGTGGTGACTGCACAGCATTGTGAATGTCCTGAATGTCACTGAAGTGTTTGCTGACAATGGTTAAATTTTTGTCGTGTAAATTTCACCTCAGTGAAAAGTTTTTTTAAGGAGAAAAAAAAATAGTTGCTTCCATTTTACCAGGTTATTAGTTTCTACAACTGACACTGAGTTAGAGGAGAGAATGGCCAACCAGCTTCTTTACTGGATGACGAGTATATTAAATTCAAACAAAACAAAACAAAACAAACCCCACTAAGGTTATTTTAAATTTATCTTACATCTAAATTATATGCAACTTTAGTTCAAATATGAATTAACAAATGACCCCTATTAATTTGTTCTGATTTATTTTCATGGTTCTCTTCTTTAATCCTTCTTTTTTTTTTTTTTTAAGACTTATCTGCTATTGTTTGAACACAATACACCCTCTCTCTCATCTTAGGGTCTCTGTACTTAACTATTTCTTCAAATGGAGTATTTTTACTTCGAGGGAGCCCTTACTAAATCACTCATAATCTTTTTATTCTGCTCTATTTTCCTTTATAAAGGTATTATCCCATGCCATTATATTGCATATTTATTTACCACTTTGCTTATTGTCTGACTCACCTACTGTAACATAAGCTCCATGATAGTAGACACATTGTTTGTCCCCCCCGCCATTGGTAACCCCCCAGTGTCTAGAAAAGTGCTTTGCTCGTAAGATGAGCACAGTGAATGTAAATGTTTGAATGTATATGGGGGATGGGCCTTTCTGGCTTTGGTACTTAGAGCCTCTGAAAGTAATTCAGCATTGCATACAAAGAAAACATAAGCATGGCCCTTGACTTCATAACACAAGGGGCTGTAGACATAAACTTATTTCCAGTCTCAGATGACTCTGATGCATGCCATGATGCCCATTATAGCATAGCTTCAGATTGAATGGAACTGTAGGACGAATAGACCAACCTGGGATGGATGCCACTGTGAAGATAGCTTTTTGAATTGGCTCATAAATAGTGTGTATAAAGTAGAGGCAAAGGTTGGGAAAAGGGCATAGTGATTAAATGATCTTTAAGTGACCCTCAAGTACCAACATTGTAATTGTAAAAATTTCATTACATTAACTTGTTCATTGGCTAAATGACTGTCAGCATGATATTGAAGTTGTAATTTACTGGGTAGATGGTAGCGTAACATCACACTAGCACTTCTTAGTGACTAATAATATTCTAAAACTCTCAAGTGAATAAATGTTTCTTGATCAAATAAGTTTAGACAATGCTTTTTTTTATTTATCAAGTCTTTGGAAAGTCAAAATATTCTACAGCTTATAAAGCCTTTGAGATGTCTTATAGCAAGGAAGTATTATTAATGCTTTGATTATCCAGTTTATATCCTCAGTACACCTATTTTCATCTTTGGAAACAATATACCTTTGACCTCAGTTTAGAAAGTAGTACTCTAGAGATTATTCTTCTTTAGGGCAGGAGACTATTTCTCATGTATTGCTTTATAATTCACACATAACCTGGTATAGGGGGTGAATATAAGAAGGCTGAATGGATGAATGTTGAAAAAGTTAATAAATTACATTCTGTTTTCCTAGAAACAAGGACACATATAAAACATTTTGGAGGCTAAAAAAGAAAAATAAATACATGTATGAACAGTATTAATACTAATAGCAATAATATTAATTATTCATATTTATTATTATAAATATTTCTTAATGGTAGACTTGCATCAGGAGACCTCAGGCCATTTTTCTAAGCCTGTGACTAGCTTGCTTTGGCTGAAAGGAAAACATTTCCATCCTAAGTAGGAGACAAAGTCTTCAACTGGAGAAGAAAATCAATTTTAATAAAGGCAATCACTTTCATAAAATAATTTAGAGATAGCATAGTATGTCTGGATTTGATCGATAAGATGCATGCTCTAAAATATCTACTGATTTATATAATTAGTGCTGAAAGAGGGATGTAGTGTTTATGACTCATGTATAATATCTAGGCCCCCATGTTAAACAAAATTGTTTCCAGTTGGGCTAGATTTCAACCAGAAGACCAGGAAAATTATATTGTGATTACCTATTTTTTCCAGTCTTTTACACATTTAAAAAACAAGTAAGTTGATAAATTCATGAGCAGCCATAAAATAATTATATAAACTCAGCAAAGTGTAGTATTTTAATATGCCTTAAAGGGGCTCGACAAATATGCAACAGGTAGTCTTTAATTTCAACCAAATGACAAAGTTTATAATAATTATAATAATGAGAGTAGCTTCTACTTATTAAGCATCTGACTAGTGCTAGACACCAATTTATTTACTGATGTTAGAAATTACTTAATTTCACACAAGGAATGCTGTATCTTTGTAGAAAGAAGATACTTGTGCCACAATGAGTTACCTTAGGTGAGAGCACAGAATATGACTCTTAAAAACCTATACTATGACTATCTTCTTGAAACCACCTTATCTTCCAAACTGATAGCAGGTGTCTTCTCAACAATCTACTTGAAAACTTCCCATTTCAACATACAGGGAAATCGAGACTTTGAGGTCAGAAAAACCTGCATATGCATGAGATCTCTGCCACTTATTGGTCAGGTTAGTTTTCTGATTTCTAGAAAGAGATAGCATTTTTCGTGTGTCTGAAAAGCAATTAGCAAATGGTTCCTTTTCCTTTTCTTTCGTGGTTTCCTCCTTGGGAATTCAACTGTAGATAGCCATTTTATTTTTTTTTCCACTTACTCAAGACAAATACCTAGGAATTTTGTGTGGCTTCTCTCCTTCTCTCAACCCCTTTTGAGACTTATCAACAAATTATGTTGCTGCTACTTTCAGAACATATACACAATTTGAACACTTCACTGCCAGTGTTTCCATGTTTCCATCCTGGTCCAGTCTGCTATCATCAGTCCCTGGTTATTTTAATCACCTGCTAAATGCTCACCTTTCCCCCATGCTGCTTCCACATGAATCCATGCAATATACTATTCTGAATATTACTTAAATATTACACGGTCTTATAGCCACTATAAAGCCTTTAGTTTTTATTCTGTGTAAAATGGAATGCCGTTGGATGTTTTTCAAGGGAGATGGGCCATCAAGAAACCACTTTTCTGTGCTTTGAACATTACGCATAGTCTGCTGCTTCAAGGCCTCATCACAGTCAGCCCTCTGCTCTCAGAACACTCTTCCTCTGAGTGCGCAGGTCTCCCTGCCTCAGCTCCTGCCTCCGTATTGAAATGTCCCTTTCTCAGTGTGGCCTCCCTGGCCATCACATACAAGATTATATCCTCCCTCAGTCCCTTCAGGCAACTTCCATCCTTTCTCCTTTTCTCCATGGCACTTATTGATGTCTATCACAGATATATATTGTGCTTCGTTACTTTCTTTCCTTTTTATCTCTCCCCACTAGAAGGTAAACGTTATGAAAGCAGGGATATCTGTCCGTTTTGTTCACGGCTGTATCCACATTCACATCAACTACAAGAGGACCTAAAACATAGTAAAGACTCTTGGTAAATATTTGCTTGAATGAAATGGATAAACTGACCTGACACAAAATACCGGTCACTAAACTTATTTAGATAAGAATTCCTCCAGAACCTAAATTTTATTCTTTTATTCTTCTTTCTTGAAAAAAAAATGAATACAATATCCAGCCTTAAGAGTGCTTCATTTATCTTTTACAGGTAGGGGATTATTATATACTTGCCAGATGCCAAATTCAGGTGCCACACTATTAATCATATGGCAGCTTAAAAACCCCATGGCTCTTAGTCTATGCCCCCATATAACAGAGAACTGAAGAAGAGAAAATATTAATAAACCTCACAAAGTTGAACTGTATGGCATTAATTGAATGGCTTTAATTTAGAGTAATAAATTATTAGAAATAACTGCCAGAATCTGCAAGCTACAAAGTGCAGAGCAATGACAGGACTTTGAACTAGAAAATGTTTAAATCTCCCTTAGAAGAGATTGAACAGGGCTTAGTTGGTACTGTAGTAGAAATTAATTTGTAAAAAAACAAAGCACACGCAAAAAACCCCTCTCACATATATGCAAGCAATTGTGTGCCATGCATACACATGGTCACAGGTTTATTCCATGCACGTCCATTGTACTACTTTATATGTACATACGTGTGTGTGTATACATATATACACATATATATAATTAAAACATTAAATATTATAAACATTATAAATAACATAAATACAATTGATTAATTTGTAAGAATTTCATAGGAAACCTTTTTAAATAAAAATCCCAATGCAAATAAATACCTGCAAACAGTCCTTCAAGTTTCCAATATCCAATGAAACAGGGCCCAATTTTATGGCTAAATGCAAGACCTTACTATCCAAAAAAATTACATTTTAAAGAAATTTTTGTTTAACTTCAATCCAAAAGGACTGAAGCAATAGGTTGACACCATAGCGCGATGGGAATTAGGCTAGACCCCCAACATAACTTGCTGAATAAGGGTCATGGGCCATGAAAGAGAGTGCTGAGATACAATGAAGCTTTTCTTTTTTTAATTTTAATTTTTTAAATATTTGTTTATTTTTGAGACACACACACACACACACACACACACACACACACACACACACAGAGGATGAGAGGGGGAGGGTCAGAGAGAGAGGGAGACACAGAATCCGCAGCAGGCTCCTGGCTCTATGCTGTCAGCACAGAGCCCGATGTGGGGCTCAAACTCACAAACCATGAGATCACGACCTGAGCCAAAGTCAGATGCTTAACCAACTGAGCCACTGAGGTACCCCTACTGTTGGTATCTTAGTTGACAATTTAAGAATACTCCATATCTTGGAGAAGATGACACAATTCACTTATAAACTCAAAACAGTGTAGTCTAATGGTTATAAAGAGTGAGAGATTCCTAGGACCGGATTTCTGGTCCTAGTACTTGTGCCAAGCTGCTTTCCCACCTTTCCAAAACTATCGAAGGATAATATGAATGAAGCAGTTTTGGAACTTTCCTTCAAAATGGAGGACTAATGTGAAATCATTCCCAACCCTCTCAACCTCTCTAAGCACATGTCAGACAATATTTAAAAAAAAAAAAAATATATTGCCATGCTTGAAAACAATCATTGGTATTATCCAGAATTTAAGAACAAAGTAGAAAGTCACAGATTAAAGCAATCACAACTATCCAAAGCTCCGACTCTCAAGTCCCAAAGAAAAAACTTCCACTCCTGAAGTTACTTATCTTGGACTTAAGAAGGAAATATTAATTATCTTTATACCAAGTTTAAAATATAAAGACAGTTGTTTTCTCTAAACTAATTGCTACCCCCACCCCTCTGCTTTTAATTCTCTAGCAAACAGCTTCCATTCTTTTCACTGTCCCTCCTGAAAGATGGTTTGTCAGCTTTGTGTCTATCTCTGCTCTATGCCAACTGTCAGTGCTGTTTCTCAAGTATGTGACCCCGTCTGCATGCCAGGTTTCCAAGTGGGGTATGAACACTTCAGAGTGAAGCATGGCCAGACTAACTCCTTTCTTGCTCCAGAAACCATAGTTTAATTAATAAAAGGAAATCCTGTATTTGATGTTTAGTTATGCAGATTTGTTAACTCTTGCTAATTGAGTTTTTAATTAAAACCTGTTTTTTCACATGATATTTACAACACACCCGATCGAAAGTAATGTTTCACAGGTAAAAAACACACCCACACTCACACGTACATATAATGACTTTGGTGACAGAAAGATCTATTCTTGAATTCCTTCTCTACTTACTAGCTCTGTGACCCTGATGAGTTATTTAACTTTTTAAAAGACTTATCTGTTTTTTTTTAATAGATAATGATTGATTGCAAAGCTTAAATACTTCATTTAGTGAAAATACCTACTGATATGTGAGCACACTCAAACATTTTGTTTATTTTGAACAGCTAACTTTTATAATTTTTCTGACCCAAGTTAAAAACTTATTTTAATTAAGATAAAATATGCTAGAATATGTTTACTGTTTTAAGTTGTGTGACAGCCATCCTGGTGTTTGTTATCTCCTCATAATCATCTATACAGAGATATACACTTTTTTCTTTTTTTTTTTTTGTAAACAGCCGTGTAAACACTTACCTGTTTCATTTAAAAAAAAAAAAAGTTGTCAAGTGGCTTAGAGATTTATAGCATTCCATTAAAGACTGCTCTATGCTTATGATCATTGAAGTATCAGTAATCCATTTCATCCCTGTGCCAAACTACTACCCAAACTTGGTGCCTTTTGGGAATATGCAAAAATAATTTTTGTTTGTTTTGTTTATTAATAGAATGTAAATTAGGGAAAACTAAAATTAAAAATTGGGTCTGAAGAAAATAACTAGATTTTTTTAAATTTTTTTTAACGTTTATTTATTTTTGAGACAGAGAGAAACAGCATGAATGGGGGGAAGGTCAGAGAGATAGGGAGACATAGAATCGGAAACAGGATCCAGGCTCTGAGCTGTCAACACAAAGCCCGACGTGGGGCTCGAACTCACGGACCGCGAGATCATGACCTGAGCTGAAGTCGATGCTTAACCGATTGAGCCACCCAGGTGCCCCTAACTAGATTCTTTTAAATCTCTGATCTTCCACGTGTTTTTGCCCCAAAACATCAAACAAATGCTTAAGATTTAATTTCCTATCCCGTAAAATGGGAATAATAATATCTCTACCTCATAGTTTTGGTAAGGACTAAAAGAGAAGATACATGAAAAGTACTTAGCACAGTGTCAGGCACATATGAAGCACCCCAAATTAACTACTGTAATTCTAACAGTTCTTTTTAATTCCACCTATTTTTCTGGTATCATTTGTTTTAATTAATCATATAATTTTTGAAGTTATCAAAATAAAAGTGTGCTAGTTCTCATATATACAACATGAAAAACTATCATTGAGGAGCCATTGGCAAACTGATATGGCAATGTTCTACGTGGAAAAGACACTCGTAATTTGTGCTTTATTCTTTTTTCCTGATTAAATGTGTGATTCTCATGCTGTCACAGAACCAATAGAACCACAGTTTATATGTTTAAAATATAGATTTGTGTTCATCCCACTTCCCAACTCAAATATTATTGAGAAGGGAAGTGTCATTTCTTTTTTTATTTTTTAAAAAATTTTTTTTAATGTTTACTTACTTTTGAGAGAAAGAGAGAGAAAATGGGGGAGGGACAAAGAGAGAGAAGGACAGAGGATCCAAAGCTGGCTCTGTGCAGACAGCACAGAGCTCCATGTGGAGCTTGAATTCATGAACCATGAGATCATGACCTGAGCCAAAACTGGACACATAAAAGACTCAGCCACCCAAATGCCCCGGCAAGTGTCATTTCTTGTGAATTTATCCCTCACTCCTCTGGTGATACACAAAGATACCTACAAAATCAGAACACTTTATTTTTTGAATACTACTGTGCCTCCAAAGGAGGTTTTACTCCTTTAATTATAGTGAGTGTTAGAGGCAAGAGGACTCTACAGAAAATTCCTTGTTGAGGAGACAAAATGCAAATTGTTTCTCATTCCAGGCAAATTGTTCTATAGCCAACAGTCATCAAAGGAGCCGGTTCTTACTTGGGTCCTTATAGGAAGTGTTTGTAAGAAGGTGATGTGTGGGCAAAACTTAGGATTAACTTTAGTTGGGAAAAGAATCCATAGAATTGCATTTAGAATCTTAGCAATCTCATAAACTTGAACTGTGGATTTTAGAACATTCTTTATAGCTCATGTTGAATACAAATAATAAAATGATCTCCAAATAAGAAAAGATATCACCTACTTACAAAGAGAAATGAAAACTGTTTTCAGCTGTCATAAAATTCTTGTCAGATATGCAGGCTATAATTAACCTGATATATGTATATAAGAATTGTTATAAAAGGTGTGATTGCACTGTGGATGAGTTATGTTGTTTAGCTAGTCATGAAAACATCAAAATCACATTTATAATTTCACATATATTATTTGGACCTCCATGATTTATTACCTAGTATTTACAAAATTTACACCTAAGAGTCAACCAAAAAATGTTATTTTCCTGTTTCGTAAAAATCCATCTCTTTAACATATAAAAGCTCTATGGCACCTGAAGAGAAAAAGGGAATGAAAACAAGAGAACAAACATGGGCTTTCTTTCAGGACAGAATGGTTCCATAAGCTAAATTTTATAGCAAGGAAAACAAAAGAGCCTCCTGATACAGTTCTTCATCATTAATCTCTGTCTCCTTGCTAGTGCATAATCTATATGAACAGGGATGGGTCTGGGGGATTTGTGGCAAGTATTAGGTTGAATTTCTCAAGGAAATAACTTTTCGGCTTATGTGTATGACTTAATCTCTTTAATAGAATAATTCTCTTTTTATTAATTCTTATAACTGTTTTATGACCTTCAGTGGAAAAATAATTATTTTTTTTTCCATACCCATAAATGAGATGGCAAAGAAATCCATAATAAAAAAAGAAAGAATTTCATCTGGGCTTACCTGACATAGACAAATTCTCCAATCCATTCTCTGCTCAGAAGGTAATGTGGTTCTTTTACAACATAAATGAAACGATGTCCTGTGTTTCAAACCTTTCACTGACTGCCAATTGAATAATATTCAAACATACACAGAGCTTAGAAGTCCCTGCCTGATCTTTCTCCTGAATTCTGCCTTAATCGCATCTTACTCCACTTTTCCTATAACTTATTGGTCTTCTTTGATTCTTGGAACACATCAAAGCTTTACTTTTTTGTTTTTTTCATCTTCTCAAATCCTGCTTCCTCTGTCAGATCCTGTTTCCTCATTACGTGCCTGCCTCATTCTCTATCTTCACGTTTCAGATTAAATATAACTTTCTCAGAAATACTTCTCTGATGGAGCGAATATTATCAGTCCTCAACAATTTCTGGACTTCCATTCCTTCTGACTCACCTGGGAGATACTTCCCAGTTCTCTGAAGTTAAACACAACCATGTGACAAGTACTGGCCAATGACATGTGAACAAATGACAAATGTCACTTCTAGGCTGGGTCAGTGAAAACCTATTACATGATTCTTTCAGACTTTCTTCCTTTTTAACAGTGAACTTGTGGAAACAGTGGAGCCAGAGGACCTAGGGATCACTGAAGTACCACAAGGACAGATGCCCTAGGGAGTTGGCTGGACGACAACTGGTTTTATGTGAACAAAAAACAAACTTCTATTGTGTTAGGACACTGAGATTGGGGGTTTTATCTATGTTATTGTAATGGAAGCCTAACAACACCACTCAAATTAGGTCTGCCATATTATTTTCTTTACTAGCACTTGCCATGATTTCATTAAAATTAAATGTGCATCCATTTCTTTATTCAATGTCTATTTCTACCTGTAGACCAGGGGTTAGCAAATACTTTTGGCAAAGGGACAGACAGAAAATATTTTAGGTTTCGCAGCACCCAGGTCTCTGTGGGAACTACTGAAGTCTCCCTTTCCAGGGCAAAAGCTGTCATGGCAATATTTTAAATAGTTATTGTGGCTGTGGTCCAAAACTAGGTAATGGGCTACACAGATTTAGTCTGTGGCCTACAGTTTTCCAACCACTTCTCTAGACTATTAAATCCACAGATGTAAGATGCATTTTTCATTTATGATGATATACCTTTCATTAAGAGAGTTCTTGGTACATGGTAATGAAATTTTTCTTAAAAAAAATAAATGAGTGAGGTATGCTAAGATCAGTCAGCACAAAAGTGGGTGTTGGTTAAGTTTCTCTACTGCAGGCTGATAAACTATTTAGAATATCACCAAATTCCAGATTATAGCCCCCCCCATACTATGGGTGAGTCTTAGCCATTATGTCTAGATGCATCTTTATATAAACTTTTTATTACCCTATTTCTTCTATTTCTATAGAAGAGATATGAATAAATGCATGAACTGTATAGGATGAAAAAGAATAGTATACAATACCCTTAATCCTAGAATACATTCATTCCAGACTATTTTTTTTAATATAGATTGAAGCACATGCAATGAGAAGGTGCAAACCTAGTATGCACTTAAATAGTTCATTATCTCCACTCACCCAACTATGTCTTTCTTCTTGAAAACTATTGAAATTTTCCTCAACCATGCCATTGAGATCGCATTAACTATGCCTAATTTGCCAAATATTAAGTGAACATGTATTATGTGCAAGGCATTCTGACAAACTCAGAATGCAGGACTTCCTTCAATCCTTACATTAACACCATAGAAATATTGCTTTTACTGTTTATATTCTAGAATAAGGAAATAGAGAGTTATGAAAGGATTATTGTAGTGACCAATACCTAGTGACACCAAGATTTGAAATCTAATTTTGAGTGATTCCAAAATGATTATTGTGTCACAGTATTTCATTTAAATTGTTGATTAAATAAATAGTGGTGATGATATTGATAAGTTGAGAAATGCTTTTCTTAAGGAAGAAAATATCCTAGTTTTCTTGAGGCTAAGGTGGGGACTTGAAAGACTCTAGGCAGACTGACCAACTACTAAATGTTTTCTGGTTTGATACACTAATGACAACTCCAGCAAATCAAACTGGCTGTTCACATCTAATTTGGCACCAATAAAATGTAAGCATAAGTAACTAGGAAGTTGCTAAAAATTTAACTACTGTTCTCCATTATGCAAGTAATGAGTGAATAAAATAAACAGAAACATGAAAGAACAAATTTCAGTATTATAATTTGCTAATGGAAAGGTATATTCTCATCATCCAACATGATATGTATTAACTTAGGGTGTCTGCATAAAAGAAAGAAATTTATTAGAAGATTAACATTTTTCTTAACATTCAGTTTGTATTTTGACAAATATTTGTGAGAATAGATTTGAAGACTCAGTTGATTTCTAATGAAAAATTTTCTAGCCATCCAGCTTCTGCACGATTTTTTTGGAAATAAAAGGTCATGAACATTTTCTAGATATTATTCATTCTGAATAAATCTATTATAATTACTAATAATAGGCAATAGTTTCTTTCAAAATTATATGCCATTCTTAATCTTTTCCCATTTTAAAGGGTTTGAAAGTTCATACTATTGGGATTGTGTAAAAAAAAAGACATTAAGAATATTCAAATCTCTTAAGTTTTAGTTTATAGAAACTGCTCAACACTATGTCCCACTTGCTTAAAATAGAACGTTTTTCCAAGTAGGGAAGATTCAGGCCCTTGTTAAGTAAATCTTTCAATTAAGTGGTTCTGCAGTGTTTTATTTCTGGTTTTAGTGCAAATAAAATGTTGTAAGCTATATATTTTGTAAAGTTTTTGTTCACTGACGGGGGAAAAATACCTTAACTGATTACCCAGGATTGATTGTCTTATACATATACATATATATGTACATGTGAGTGTACACACACACACACACACACACACACACATATATATATATATATTCATCAAAGAGGAGAAATCTAACCTGCAATAAATATTTAAAGAAAAATGTTTTGTGACACTGTGGAAATAAGAATGTATACAACCATTCCGATTCTTGAGCTGGAAGGACCTCACGATCATCTTTCTCATTTGATAGGTGAAACTCAGATTCAGAGAAGAGAAATGGCAGCTTCACTATTTAAAAATGACATAAAGCGATCAAACAAAACCGGGTTGAAATCTAGGCTGTATTGCTACCTGGCAAGTTGCCTAAAGTTCTCTACTTTTTTCTATTAAAAGGGCTAGTGAGTCTTACATATAAGCTATTTTTAGGGTTGAATATTAGGGTTATATATTCATGGTGTCATGTTGAAATAAGGCTTAGAAAGAATACCCAGAACCCTGCCTAGAATCTAGCAGGCACTCAGGAAATAACTATAATTTTTATTATATTATCACCAACACCATAAATATCTTGCTCTAGGTATACAGCTAATCACTGAAATAGAAATGAATAGAAAGCTGTTTCCCAATTTCTAATTTAGTGCTCTTTCTGATATACCTTATAGGAGTTTGATCTTTTGTTGAGTGATAGGCAGAAACATAGCTTATGGGAGGAGATGAAGTCAGTCAGCCCATAAAGGAGAAGTAGTACTGAAAAAAGACTGACGGCATAATCCAGCAGGTGGAAAGGAATGGGGTGGGCAGAGGTAACAGAATTAAATGCTCAGGTATTTAAAAAGTATGCTGTATGGCAAGTTTTCCTGACTAATTAGAAAGTTGCTAACTGTAGAAAAGAAAAAGAAATACAAAAGTTTTGTAAGTTGCAACTTGCAATTCAGGAATATTTGGATCTGTTGCAGAACAGACAACAAAGAGGCATCATTACAGGTTTTTAATTAATGGAGTAACATGGTGAAATCTCTCTAAAATTAGTCTTTTGGTGAGTAATAATACAGTTAGAACATGGTATGAGGGGACAGTGGAAACTACTGTCAGACCCTTGTAAAAAGGGGTTATAAAGACATGCAAAAACAATATTGCTTTACTTTCAGGTATTTGTAGCACAGTGATGATTATGGAGAGAAATAGGAATACTTCTTTTTTTTTCATCCCATGAGACAGTGTACTGAGTTTTTTTGTTTTTGTTTTTGTTTTCCCTCAGAAGGGAAACTAGTCAGAACCCAAAATCAAATGCCCATGTTTCATATTTTTTTTCTCAGTTTCATGAATGAAACCTCAAGTCGAAGATGGATATAAAAACAGCTCCAAGTCTGGTTCAAAGAGAAACTAGGCTTCATGCTCTTTGAGAGCAATCCACCCATGGAGGATTATTGGACATCTTGGTCGGGACTGAATTTGAACCAGGTTCCAAGGATGAAAGCCCACAGACTAATCTGCTGAGCTACCAAGCCCACTGTCGTAGAGGTTTATAGAAATCCTATTAACTGAGAGATTGAAGGGAAAGAAGATAAGATAGCAAGGTGTTGGGAATCAAGCTTCAGTAGTTTTAACAGAAAAGGTACTTTCAAACCATACTATAGTATATAGATAGGAACTAAATGCTACACACGCACACACACGCACACACACACACACACACACAATGTACACGTGAATGTGTGTTACTATATACATGAAAGTGTACATTTTCACAGATTCTATTTTGCACGTCTTATATGGTATATAAAATGTTCAATATATTTAATATGGAAATATTTATCTTAAGACTGGTGTTCATGTTGAAATCCATCTTCTTATTCTAGCTCTTCCAAGACAACAATAATGAATATCACGAACTACCCTTCTATCGTGTGCTAATAGTCATATTAATAGTTTTAGGATCTACTGCAATAATGACAATTTTATCACTCAGTACCATTTATTTCTCTCCTGATTCTGAAAATACCTGCCACAAACAGTATTTGCTGGCGATTAATCCAATATAACTGAAATGGAGCAAGAGAGATGCTTTAACTGACCCTTATAAAATTGGAGTTTATATTTGCAAATAAGTTAGGCAGCTAAGATCATCACAAAGAGAATTTGCTATGCATATTACGATATGGCTAGGCCATACTGGAAACTTATATGACCACACTGGGTTTTGTTCTCTTATCCAGGATTGAAGACGTTAGATTGGATTTGGTGGCCAACAGCATTCTTTACTCTTCTAAATAATTTAAAACCCTATGATAGTAAAATGGCTGGTCATTGTGGACAGAAAAGATGAGACAAGCAAAAGAAAAAAAAAGAAAGAAAACTGCAAAATTAAGGCAGTAAATCCTAAGAAAATAGGAAAAGCTCATAACCCATGGGTCACAAATCTGGAACTAGAATGTTAAGGCTGTTTCTAAGAGGTTAAGATGGTGGGGATGGGGGAGGTGGGGTAATGCTGAAGAATGACTAGACATGTCTCAGCTTTTATCATCACATTTCATCTGATCAGATCAGATGATATTTGGACCTCCTCCTAGCATTAAAACATACAGATTTAATTATTTCTCTAAACTATTAGGTTCTACATATAGTTCATAGTTTGTTCATGAAATCAGGTTAGAATTCTGGTTACCAGATGACATAGGGCATCTTTTCTAAGCTTTGATTTCTTTTCCTAGAAAAGGAGTATATTAATTCTGACTATTCACATGGGCATGTTGTAAAAACTCTATGAATTAAAGGGTGTGAATGTGCTTTTTCTACTATAAGGCACTACAAATGATAAATGAAGATAGACAATCATTATAGTTAAGTTGATTATTAGCAAATGGACATAGAAATATTAAGCTGATAGCAAATTTTCAAAATTCCGGGTAACTATTTAGGATCGATGCATTTAGTTCTTCTAATTTTGAAGTATTTTCATCTTTAGTGTGACATTAATTAGACATTTGTGGCACGAAGATCTTCCTTTGCCATAAAGATAAGATTGTTAGAAACAGCATACTTTTGGAGTTACATGGTTGGAACCAAGCCAATTCTATAAATTTTATAGACAAAACAATAAAAAATAATAATACAGAGAAAACCAAAAAAAAGAATAGCAAAAGTTTTCTAAATTTTATTTCTAAACTACAGCCATAGTGATGTGCACAGACATAGAAAATTTATTCTGAGTTGTTATTATGTTAAATGAAAAATAGAAGTGATGCTTTGTGTATCGTTGCTGAGAATTTTTTTAATTTTTTCCAAGCACTTTTAATAGTCATGTAATAATTATAGGCAAACAACAATGGGATATACATTCATCCTGGATTATTCTAATGATCAAGATATAAAAGAAATCAGACATTTGTATCTCAAAATTGTTAAGTATGTACTATTCACCCTTCTTGTGAGTATCTGTAGGCTTTGAACACCAGGAGGGGAATGCTCCATTGAGAACAGAAAAACGAAACTGAACCAGGCAAATAGAGATACTCTGCCTTAAACTCTTAATTTATAACTATTTCTAAGGGCCTGAAGGAGGAAGGGCCATTACAGATATTTACTTCATTGTTTTTTCAAGTGGGGAGTTCATCATTTGTCTCAGTCAATACATGCAGGCGGACTTACACCCAGTTTGCCCTTAAATTCAAACCCAGAACTGTGGCTGTGAACCCATCCATTCAGAACAAACTTTCTGCAAGCACATCCTCACAACGTATCATATCTGTGTAGCTTTCTATCTCAGGGCCACCGAGCCGTCACTCAAGCTTGCTCCTCAGTTAGCATCTAGGAGCTTGTTATTTAAAAGGGGTTCTCCTTCACAAAGCTCTCCCTTCCTTTAACATCTTACTTTCAAGAGCAGGATTTCAATTTTGAAGACAAGTGTTATTCACACCCTCCCAGATATTTTCATTAGAGTAGGGGGTTCCCTATCTTCCATCACTAGCAACCCTCAGGTACTACCTTTGAAGATTTCTGGGAATTTAGGTCTCAGGATGAAAACATCTGGGTGGATAAATGATTTGATTAAAATTATGGCAATGATCAAACATTTTTAAATGATGTGGATACAGCTTGAGCTTCTCAGTTTAGAAATCTGCAAGACAGAGATGAATTTTCTAATAGGCCATTTTTCATGTTTCTATCTTGTAACAACATTTCCCTGAGTACTATGGAACACTATCCATACCATAAGGTACTCTAATTTTTTTTTAAAAAAAATTCAGCCAAATATAAATGTAAGAGAAAATATATTCCCTTCTCTGAATATTCCTAATGCACATATTAAAGGTACTATGAAGTTATTTATGAAAGAAATCTCCTATGTTTAACCCTGTACTGCCCAAATCATTTAAACACGTGACACTTTTCTCTTATAAAGTCTCTGATACCTCCCATGGCACACTGTGCAATTTGAGTTTTAGAAAGGACCTGGGAAAATACTCATCAGAAAGAGACCGTAGGGTTGGCATTTGGACATCATGACTCTGATATTTGCATATTTGGTGGGAAATGTTGCCTCAGTGCTGTGTAACCTATCCTCACATTACCCCTTCCCAAATTTCTTCCCCAATCCCAAATTAGAGTATTCTTGGCCTTCTGTTGCTCATAGTGTAATATTTAAACTCCTAACGTACTATGAAAAGTTTGATGTCTGATGCAAATGTTTCTTTCTTATTCCTCATACCCCTCTTGTCACTGAACTTACTGTCTGGCAAAATGATCTACTTACCTCCTGCTAAACACAGAATGCTCCCTGTGCTTGCCATTTCTTTCTGCATGGAAGTCCCTCTTTCTCCATGTTTTCATTGACTTGTATCATTTTTCTAGATAGAACTGAAGCGTCACCACCTCTATAAAGATTTATTTTCTTATACTTCTTAGGTCTTTTTTGCTTCATTATCATCTGCATCTTCTTAGACCCATCTGTGTCTAGTACTTTCAAAGAGTATCAAAGTTTTCTCTTTAAATGTCTCTTTACAAGTAAATCTAATCTGGGAGGCTAGAAGTCAGAGTAACTGTTCTCTCTAGATAGGGACTTAGTGACTGGGGAAGGACATAAACAAGCTTTCTGTAATACCTTATTTTTCTTGTCATAGATGGTGATTACATGGATGTATGAATAAGTAAAAATTCAAGTTGTAAATTTAAGATTAATTTAGCAAATCTATTGTTATTTATTGCATACCATAAGAGCAAAATTTTTAAAGATTTTTGATTTAGAGAGAGAGAGAGAGAGAGCATAAAAATGAAGGAGAGAGAGAATCTCAAGAGGCTCCAGGCCCAGCACAGAGCCTGACACAGGCTCGATCCTATGACCCTGGGATCGAGTTGAAATCAAGGGTCGGGTGCTCAATTGACAGAGCTACCCAGGGGCATCATAAAAGAGCAAAATTGTTTAAATATGTGTTGCCCTACTAGTGTTTTAATCACCAGAGAGGAGACATTTTATTCATCTTTCTTATTTCCAAGTTATAATGGTGCCATCACAATGGGGATATGCACATTCCGTGAAGAATGAGTAAGTGACTGAAGAGACATGCAGTCCCCTTTCCTGGGTGCAGCCTTCACTTGTCAAGAGAGGAACACATTTCAGGTAGATGGAGGCTATTTAATAGACTATAATTAGAGCAATCAGAAGACACGGATGATGGTATGTAGCTGATAAGTTTGCAGATGAAAAGAGTGTATGCAGACTGATTAAGAATTCTGAATAGAACTTTAGAGCTTGGCAACATTTCAACAATGTAGTTCACTGAACAGCTCAGCAAATACCTGTGCCACATATGTCTTCTATTTTCCCTCACACTTAAGACATTTCCCTAAAGGCTAATAAACAATAGATACATCCCTGAAGAACAATATATATATATAATTGACTCAAATATTATTACTTAACATTAACTGCCAGCTGTATGCAACTTACAACTAGCATAAACTCTTTGCCCTTGAGAATCCTATGTTTAAAAAAAAGTTACAATGTTAGGCAAAAAGGCAAGAGGAAAAAATTAATTGTTTTCTTAGTTAATGTCTTCTGTTCATTCTTGAGACATATAAGATGTCTATTAGGAGTCAGGAACCATGTTAGGATATGGGCAAAAAAATGGTGAGGAAAACAAGGCTCATGACTTCATGAAAGTCCAGCAAAAGAATAAAAAGTATAAATTGCTTTCATTTACAGTTTTCTCTCTGCTAACTATTCCTCATGCATGTATTTATTGTTCATAGCAGTCAAATGAAAGACATATCATTATCATCCCTGCATTATAAATGAAGAGGTTCAAGTAAGATAAATAAGAGGTTCACTTAGATAATAAAAATCCACATATATGATTTTCCAATCTCTATTTGTCAAGTTCTGGAGAGGAGGAAACTGGGCTTGGACTTCTGTGTTTTTTCCTCAGCATATCCAGTGCAGGGCTGGAAACATAGTAGGGTGTCAGATATCAATTGATTTACTGTGATGGGATTTGCCCTACAATTTCTTTCCTGTTCTTGGGCAGCAGGAAAAGGAGGGTATTTCTTTCCTGTGCAAGAGAGATGCCACCATATTACATTCTACGTTTAACCCAGCATTGTATTCTTTGCCTCTGTACATTATCAGAGTAACTGGCATACGGTATGGTATGGCTTAGGCCAAATCAACCAAATTTGTTAACTGTCTGTGTAGCGTGATTGTCCATGCTTCACTCCCGTTACTGCAAATCAAGCTCAGTAGTAGTGTCTGTGTGTCTGTGTGCTCTGCTTCTAACAAATGGCACCAGCAGTACAGAAAGCCAGACGTATGTAGAGTTAGAGGCCCTACTAATCCCTATCCAATGATTAACTTCTGCCGGATATGAAACTTGAGCTTCTTTCCTCAAGGTAGGACCAACACTCAGATACAATTCGCTCCCCATAAAACCAGGATAGGGCTAAAACCTTGCCTGAAATTATACTATGGATGGAACACATCCTTTCCCTCTCCTTTTCCCTTCACTCCTTTTCT
The DNA here is from genome assembly GCF_022079265.1 of Lynx rufus. Taxonomy (NCBI): domain Eukaryota; kingdom Metazoa; phylum Chordata; class Mammalia; order Carnivora; family Felidae; genus Lynx; species Lynx rufus. Next base: position 183,053,028 of record NW_025814823.1, read on the forward strand.
AGCTTCTTAATGGAAGTACCTCTTTGCTCAATCATTTACACATGAAGTTTCAGTTCAGAGTTTGCTTCTAAGGAAACCAACTGCAGATAATCTATTTAATCTATTTTGTAGTAGTTAATAGTATATCAGACAGGATTCTCAAAGGAAGCAGAAGTGATAGGATATTTATATAGAGAGAGCAAAATGTATTTTAATGAATTGGCTCACAAGATTGTAGGGCTTGGGAAGTCTAAAATCTATAGGGTAGCCTGGCAGGCTGGAAATCCAAGTCAGGGTTCATTATGCAGCCTTGAGTCTGAAATCTGTATGACAGGCCAACAGGCTGAAAACTGAGGCAGAATTTCTATGTTACAGTCTTGAGGGAGAATTCTTTCTTCCCCATGAAATGGAGTTTGAGCCTTAAGACCTTCAACTGATTGATGAGGCCCACCCACATTATGGAGTATAATCTACTTTGCTTAAAGTCAAATGATTGTAAATGTTCAAGTACATCTAGAAGAGACCATCTAAATTGATGTGTGGCCAAACAACTGGGCACCAGAGCCTAGCCAAGCTATTACATGAATTAACCATCAGAAGAAGGGGATTTTGGAATGGTGGAATAAGCCGTGGCCTAAGCTGGAGGAGACCACTCACAAGGATTCTGGAACAGCCTATAGTTTGGTTATGTGCCTCAGCTTTTTATTTTTATTTTTGTCTCCTATGCAGGAGGGTCTTAAGAGTACCTGACGATACATGAGGTGAAAAACAATATTGTACTAGTGGCTTAGCACTTCTGAGATACTAGGCTGGCTCACTGATCAATTCAGAAGTCCAGGCAGAAGTCGTAAGGTCCAAATGATTAGGTTTACTATGAGAACCGGAGAGCGAGAAAGCACAATTATTAATTATACATCAATTTGTGTATTTGATTAACAACTTTCTCATAACCCAATGAGGATATAAGTTCCATGAGATGAAAGCTGATTCTATTATCGTATGCCCAAACCTAGCAGAGTACCTGGTACAATGGATATTTACTGAATCAATGCCAATGACATTAAATTAGTATAAACATCATTGCATTTACACAAATTATATAGACCAATTATATGTAATAAATATACAAATTATACATAAATATATATTTATATATGTGTATACATGTGTGCGCATACACACATACCCTCATATACTTTTATTAGTTTGTGGATGTCCTGACAAAACTGTGCTTATACTTTATGCGTTTTCTGTTTTTATGTTTATGATACTCCTTTTATAGGGAAAATATCTTTGAGTCTGTCACACAATGAGATCCTCCTTGTGGTCTTTTTGCAGAAGGTGAGGTAACATTCAACCATTGAAATCATCTTTGCTGTAAATCTCTCAACATCAGTTTACTGTTAATAACTCCAAACAGGGGGGAAAAAAATAAGACAGACAATCAGACAAGGGGACCCGAGCAGCGGAAAATAATTGGACTCTCTAAATTGTACCATTCTCAAGATAAATTACTGGAGCACACTGTTTCTTCCCCGGACCACGCTGTGCATCCCTTGGAATCGCTACAGAGGCATTTTATTGCTCATTAAATATTTTTTAATGTGAATCCACTCTTGGCATTTCTATTTTATAGTTTTTCTCACAATCCTTCCTGTGTTGAATACCTCCTTCCCGACTATGTGTAATTTAAAAGAAATTATGTAAGCTTATTTCTCTGATTAAGAAAGCCTAATGCGCAAACACACAAAGGATATGACCAGTGTAGCTCAAGTAGCTAATGAATCTGGCAGTTTTAAGCTCGTTCCCAATAAAAATGGGCCCCACAAATCACTATAAAAAATGTGTTTTGTACCTCAAGAGCCATAATTGTCACACATTTACAATTCATAAGCAGTGACTGCAGGGTGCTTACTCTAGTTAATCCTCCATAGAATAGTGGATATTGATGCTGTGGAGAAGGGGCACAACAAAATCATCTGTCACTTGAAATACTCATTTGGGAAGCCTCACACACTAATGAAATCCTGAAATGTAGCAATGGGAAGCCTGAATGCGATCTTCTGCCTAAACTGTAAGTGGTGACAAAGGTGTAAGTCTGAGATGCCCAGGCATAGCCTGGCGTAGCTTGCCTCTGGTTTACTGACTCTAAAATAGTAAAGATAAAACCTGCATTTGGATTGTCCAAAAACCTATGTCTCAAGACTTTACTGTACACCTATCTGGACCTAAAGAAACAGAACGGAGACATATAAATTCTAAGAAGCTTTCTTGCCATGACTGATTTGGTTAAAGTGTAACCGGTATATGATGAATAGCTAGACTTAATAATGACTTGATGAACATATTCAATATATTTACAATTCTTTTATCAAGGGAGAATACTTTCTGTGACTATTACATTCAAATGATTTCCAAATCTTAAAAGTAGTATTTGAATTCAACCAAAACACGTACATTGTCCCTAAAGCTTGTAGTAAATGGCTATAAACCTACATAATTGAATCTTTGGAGTGTGAGGCCTCCCTCTGGTACATCATGAGTACTTGAAATAGACTCTTGGTCTGGTTTCAAATTCAATTTTTGTTTTGTTTTTAAAGAACATTGATAAAATCAGAGAAAGCATATTGTTTATTCAATCTAATCCATCTGCAAGGTAAGGGAATTACTCAGTATAATGTGAAGACAAATGAAATGGATTAAGTGAATCTTGGATGACCTTCAACATTTTTCTGCCCCTAAAGGCTGGGTTTCCAATAATCACTCAGTCATTTAAACATAAGACACCTGAATGTACGTAGGCATTGTGTGTATAATTGAATGTGTATAATTGTGTGAATAATTGTGCATACGTACATTGAATGTACATATGTATGTATAAAATAAATGTATGTATGTATAAAAATAAATGTATGTATGTATTAAAAATAAAATAAAATAAAATAAAATAAAATAAAATAAAATAAAATAAAATAAAATAAAATAAAATAAAATCAGCTATCCTTGCTTTGGCTCCTCCTTAACATGCCACTTTAACATCTTTATTTTGTTCTCTCCAGCCCCCCCTCTGTAACCCATTGCTTACAGTAGCCACTTATATTTCCTTGTATAAAATCACCTCAGTTTGTGATTGAAATAATGATTCCTCACTTCCTGGGTTTGCATTTTTAACCATACAAGCTTTTTAAGTTCAAGAAGAAGAATCAAAATGCATTTATATTCTATATTACAATAAATGTGAATATCAAAAGTTTCTCCTTGAGTTGTGTGACTGCTGACATTTGAAAAAAAGCCAGAGAATCTTAGAATCCATTAGAATCTTAGAAATATGTTTAGTATTTCAATTGACTCCTGATGGAGAGGGAGAGAGGGGAAAAATTATAAGTTCTCTTTGCAAAGTTTTATGTTTTTTTTTTTAAACTATTTATTTTCCTAGGACCTAGATTAATTACAATTCTTGTTTCAAGACACGAATGGTTCATTCTATTTATTTGTTTGCTTATTTTATTTTTTTCAATATATGAAGTTTATTAAAAATATGGAACGCTTCACGAATTTGCATGCCATCCTTGCGCAGGGGCCATGCTAATCTTCTCTGTATCGTTCCAATTTTAGTATATGTGCTGCCGAAGCGAGCACTTGTTTGCTTATTTTAAATAACATAGTGAACCTGCATCAATTATGAAAAGTAGAGCCCTGATGGTAACTTAAATGAGCTCACGTGGTCTTCTATTCTTTTCTCTTCCTTCCCCAACCCAAAGTAACAATCATCCTGAATGATCACGCTCTTGGGGGTATATGTGTGCAGAGTTCCTTAATACAGTGTATGCCCTAAAAACACACATCATTTTAGATGTTTTTAACTTTATAAAAAGGCACACACTCTATATAATCTTTTTAAAGTTACTGTTATAAAACAGTATGATAATGCTAAGATTTATATAATTTACTGAAAGTAACGGTAGTTTATTTTTATTGATATATAGTATTCTATTGTGGTATGTACAGTAAAACCTTGCATTTGTAGTAACTTGCTCTGCAAGTGTTCTGCAAGACAAGCAAACATTTCTAATAAATTTTAACTTGATAAATGAGCGATGTCTTACAATATAAGTAGTATGAAACGCAGAACATCACATCTCACAACTGAGTCAAGGTTCTTCTCTCTCTATATATATATATCTCTCTCTCTCTCACTGTGGGATTGTGGGTGGTCATCTCCCATGCTTGAATGCTCTGTCTCAGGCCATGCTGTTTGGTAGAAATCAGGGATTTCTCAGAATGTTGGAAGGTGCCCTCAACTGGCACTAGTGTATTTTTTGCCACTTAAAAGCACCTATGGACAGTCCTTTGATCTTCCATACAAGAGTAAGCTTAGGAATGCTTTGCTTCATTCTAGGTCAGGCTGCCTGTAGATACAGACCCTTTCCTCTACTGCCTTATTGCCAGTTACATTAAATACAGTATATGACAAGAGTTCATTAATACTGTACTGTAGTCAACATCCATGAGAGCATATACAATGGCCCCCATGCAGAAAAAGATTCCATTAAGCCAATAGGTCACAGTGATTCTGTTAGTGATAGTGAAAGGCATCCCATACAATAATGCTCCTCTCTCTTGTCTCCCTCACAACAGCCACTAAGGTTTTCAAAGCTAAGTGTGGGTTGTTTATTTTTCTTTATATTTTGTATTTTCTTTATTATTTTGTATTACATTACAGTATTGCGATTTTGTATATGAATATTTTTGGGTTGTGGAACAAATCATCTGAGTTTCCATTATTTCTTATGGGGAAATTTGCTTTGATATACAAGTGCTTTATCTTACAAGCATGTTTCCAGAACAAATTATGCTTGCAAACCAAGGGTTTACTGTACTATGTTTATACTTTTAATTCATGAATTGATTCATGAATTCAGTCAACCACTTATATTGAGCCAAGGAAATAACAAAAATAGTGTAGCACATCTTTAAAAGCTTTGGTCCTTTTTAGGAAACTCTAAAATTAAGGGCACCTGGGTGGTTCAGTTGATTAAGCAGCTGACTCCTGGGTTCAGCTCAGGTCATGATCTCATGGTTTCATAAGTTCAAGCCCCGTGTCAAGCTCTGTGCTGGCAGCACAGATCCTGTCTTGGATTCTCTGTCTCCTCTCTCTCTGATCCTCCTCAACTCGTGCTGTCTCTGTTTCTCTCAAAATAGATGAATAAACTTAAAAAAAAAAAACTCTGTAAAATTAATGAGTTGTAAGTAGGTGGTTTCAACCTTCTTTTGAGCTCTAAGGCAGTCCAGTTTTCTGAGTGGTGAACTTTCCAGGGCATACTCTTAATGAAGATGTTGATAAACTTCTAACATCAGCACTCTTAGGAACAATTCTTTTGCATCCTTTACCTAAGCCTTGCCTTGCAGAAAGACAAAAAGAGCATCCCTCATATATGAACATGCCTGATGTAAGTAAATATGTGTGGGGGAGTCTTTCCAATCTTGGAACAACAGTTCTGTTAGAGGTAGCATTTTGGTTTCCATTTTTATAGTGTTTACCTAGTTGGGTAAATACTTTGGCCAGTGAGCTCATAAAGACAAAAAAAAAAAAATCAGTAATAACTCCCCTCCCCTCAATCTCTGAAGTACAATCATTATAGGGAAAACTAAAATGGAAGGTAAAAGAAAAAGTATCCAGAGGTGAGAATATCTTTGAGGAGTACTTTATTCTACCCTCATACTGATGTCCTATGTTCTCTGAATTTAAAGAACTGTTTTGGGATACTATTCTTCAGATACCAAGGTATCTGGGAATATTTATGGTTTATTTGTTGTCTGGTATAACCTGGTAGTTTATTTTGTTTCTTTTAATAATACAATTGACATTATAGAGCACTTACTATATCCCAGACATCACAGCATTTTCTGTGCATTTTTTTCATATATTACAATAATTTTATAAGATTTATTATCATTATTATCCTCACCATTTTACAGCTGAGGGAAAATTTCCAAGTTCACAGGTGAGCCCTCAGAATCCCAACCTTTAACTATGGCTATTATATTCTTTGCGATTCAGTCACCTTTATGTTACTTTATGTTATGTTATTGACTTTAGCTAATAATTTTCTACTTCATTATCTCTATATAAAATGGAGATAATAAAACACACAAAGGTTTATATGTATAGACATGAAAAGTTTCCAATATAATACTTTTGAAATAGTAATATGTGCAATATAATTTTTATTTATGTGAAAATAAAATAGAAAATATTTATTTATATACCTGCATATATATCTATATGAAAAACTACCAAAGGAAATTACCCCTCAGAAGATAAGAAGTGAGTAGGATTAGAGTGAAATTAAAAGAGAAATTTTTTTATGTAAACACTTTTTAAAATATTTTCTAACATAAGCATGTTTTTCTTATTATTAAAAAAATACAAAAAAAATGGAGACCTATGACAGGTTTTCGAGTAAGTTAGAAACCTAAAAATCAGGGGCGCCTGGGTGGCGCAGTCGGTTAAGCGTCCGACTTCAGCCAGGTCACGATCTTGCGGTCTGTGAGTTCGAGCCCCGCGTCAGGCTCTGGGCTGATGGCTCGGAGCCTGGAGCCTGTTTCTGATGCTGTGTCTCCCTCTCTCTCTGCCCCTCCCCCGTTCATGCTCTGTTTCTCTCTGTCCCAAAAAAAATAAATAAAAAAAACGTTGAAAAAAAAAATTTTTAGAAACCTAAAAATTAGTTAAAATGGTGACTGAATGAATATTGACATTTATCAATACTCTTCTAAATTACCCCTGTACCAAATCTCACATAAATGCAGAGAAGAATTTATCAGTGAAAAATACCAGAATTGTAAAATAAGTTATAGAATTAATAAGTGAGAAATTTGGGGGATCTTCTGAAAGAGGGCAGAATTGGTCATATGTACAGGAAAGTGACCAGAGACAACCATTATCAAAAATACACCAAAAAAAAAAAATCTTTTTTAGAGCCAGAGTGAATGTAGAGGAGAACCAGCCAGGCTCCAGGAGTAAATACCCAGGCAAAGGCGAACATTAAGCAAATATCAGGGTGACCAATCAGACAGCTACCATCAGAGCTTTTGGAATGTAGCCCCTATCTCCCAAGCAAAAGTGTAGGAAGTGTGTACCAAGAGAGGAATAATGAGAATCAGCCCTGCGATAGGAGAAGCCAATCAGTGTTCTGAATAATAACAGACCCAGGAGGGGAAGGGATCCCACATCACCCTGCAAACACTACCAGATCTCCTGTAGCAGCTCTCATTCGAGCATGGCTCTGATAAAAGCAGGAGTTCTCAAACACAGACATGAATGGGAAACCAATGGTCCCCAAATATTTAAGGAAAATAAACACCATGAAATAGAGCTATGGTAAAATACATATGGAAAGATCACTACCCAAAATTATGTTAATTGTAATGAGTATAATTGATATAATCAGAGGGAATTAAGAAGGTTTAAATTTTTAAAAAGAGAAAAATACTACCTCATTAGTAGACATATATCTTCAAGGTGGGCTTATCAAATGGGTAAGAGAGAGGTAAATTTTAAGTTCTTTGACCTTTCCTATCCTGTATGTGAGAGATAGGAGTGCAAGGAAAACACATGATTGCAAGGACTTCTTTTTTTTTTTTTTAAACAACTTTTTTTTTTTAATGTTTGTTTATTTTTGAGAGAGAGAGAGAGAGAGGGGCAGAGAGAGGGAGACATAGAATCTGAAGCAGGATCCAGGCTCTGAGCTCTCAGCACAGAGCTCAATGTGGGACTCGGACTCATGAACTGTGAGATCATGACCTGGGCTGAAGTCAGATGGTTAACTGACTGAGCCACCCACGCACCCTGATTGCAAGGACTTTTGGCAGAAAACAGGCAATGCTTCTCCAACCGTAATAAGACGTGTACATTGCCCCTTGTGAAATACACAGAGACATAAATCAAGTAAAAGTCTTCTCTTTTAGTACCTTTCTCCATTTTTGGACTGGATCTAAACCCCTTTGGTTTACTCAAAGACAAAAATTCAAGAATTTTATCTTTCAATTTTTCCATTCTGGACATTGTCTCATGTCAAGTTTATAGGAATTCCTTGAAAACAATGGTATGTACACATTGGTCTCTCTTGAACTGACTCCATCAGGCGTTCATCCCTACCAAGGGACATCATCAGCCCTTGTCTGTGTCACTAATGACATCAACATTGCTAAATTCAATGTAAACTTTCCAGTCTTCATCCTTCTTGACCTAGTATATCTGACAGAACTGATTGCTCCCTGCCTATTGACATTTTTGGCTCCTGTGAAATCACAGTATCTTGATCCTTCTACTTCCTTACCAAACACTCCTTCTCAGGCTCTTTGAATGGTTTATTTTCATTTCCTCTACAATTAAACACAGAAGTGCCCAAATGGTTTCACTTCTCAGTCTTATCTCTAATCTTTTTAATATCCAGTCTTTAGGATATCTCATGTAGGCCCATGGCTTTTTTAATCTCTCCAAAAAATCTCAAATGTCTACACAGAGTCCAAATAATTCCCCTGATCTAAAGACTTTTTTTTTTTTTTATCCAACTGCTATTCAGCCTCCTCTCTGTATCATTAGCAACTCAAATGTAAAATGTCTAAAAATAAACATACAAACCCACTCCATCCACAGATTTTCCTGTCTCTAAGTGGTAAATTCCATCCTCCCACTGCTCACTCCAAAAACTTTAACATCATCCTTGGGCCCTCTCTTTCTTTCATACTACTTTCCCAGTCTGTTTTTAAATCCTGACTCTACCTTCAAAACACACCATGAATCCAACCACTTTTCACTATGTTAAGTGCTACACCCTGCTCGATGCCACCTTTAAATCTCCCCTAAATCCTAATTGGCCTCCAGTTGTCCTTGCTCAGTTCTTCCCCACATCCAAGCTTATTCTCAACCCAGCAACACAGAGGGATTCTTTTAACAAAATTTCCTGTCAGATCACAGTGTTTCTATGTTCAAAGCCCACCAAAGGTTTCCCATTTCATTCAGAATAAAAGCTGATGTTGCTTGCATGGCTCCCAAGCCACTGCGTGATCTGCCCACCACCCTCATCCGACCAATACTTTTCCCTTACTTAAAGTTCTCCAGCCACTTTGACCTCCTTGCTATTACTGGAATACACCAGGAATGTTGTTGCCTTGGGCTGTTTCTATTAACACTCCCTTATGTAGAACAATGGCTTCCCAGATGTTCACAAGGTTGTTCCTTACTTCTTTGAGGTCCTGCCTCAAATGTCATCTCATTTGATGACCTGTCTGACCTTTATAAAATAACAGCCTTCTGGTTTCCCTTCCTGGTACTCTTCATCCACTGAGCACTACTTTTGTATCTCTACTCAATTTATCAGGTATTGATACATAATAGGTTTACTTGCTTGTTTACTTTCTGTTTTCTGATCAGACCCAATGAGAACAGAAATTTTATTTTCATTGCAATATCTTTACTGCCTTGTACAGCACTTGGCACATTACAAATATAAATATTTATTCAGTCTTTAATAGATTATTGGCTTACTGTTATTAACCAGATTTGTCTAAAGTGGGTCTGTGTTTAAAATTGTCAAAGTAATTCGTTTTAAGTATGTATGGAACTTTCACACAAATGGACTATTATACAAACCACTGAGGAAAATTTCAAGAAATCTCAAAAAGGAGAGATCATAAAGGCTATAGAAGACAAGACAATAATAATAGAAAGGAACAATACAAGACCTTGAACATAACAGCGGAAAATAAATGTTTTTGCTTGGAAACATTCATTTAAATAACTCTTGATTACAATAGGAAAAAAAAATCACTAAAGTTTAGAAGAGTTACAAATAAAAGTACACTATGAGATGCCACCAGAGTAGCATTCGGAAATAAATGTGGGGCTCAACATGTATACATTGGACAAAACCTTGAAATTTAAAAATTAATGCTCATAACTCAAGAGGCTGAAAAGGAAAAAAAAAGAAAAGAGAAGGAGGGAAATGAGTCAATAAAGATGAAAGCACAATTTATTGAAATATAAATTCAAGGAAACAGAGTTGATCCACAAAGCCAAAATTCTCCTAAAAGACTAACCACATTATAATGATGTCTGAGCAGGAAAGAGAGAAAACTAGAAAGAATAAATAAAACGAGAGATATGAAAAAACTATAAATAGGAATCCAGTGTATTTCAATGTGACAATTTCAATAGCTATATTTATGATAGGCAAAAATAGAGAGAAAGCAAAGGCAGAGCAAGCAAGTAGGAAGCTATTTCAAACTCTGAGAGAAGTGATTTTTGACACCTATACATGAGCAGTATCTCTAAGGATGAGTTTACGGGTGAGCTAGAAAAACTAAGTAGAAGTGGGTGATTGATTGGGTAAGAGGTTAAAGAGAGATTCATCTCTTTACTTCTCACCCTTGTATTAATTGTGTGAGAGGGGTGAAGGTAAGGGCTGGTAATTTATTTTCATCTTTTTTTTTTTAATTTGCTCAACACCCGCTATTAACATGAATATTTCAATTACCCTAATTCATTAGGCATTAAAATAGGAGAACTGATGAGATTTGGCCTTATTAAAACTTTTAAAGTTGTATTTTTCTTCTCCATGTGTGATTTAGATTGTGCTTGAATTTCTGTGTCTGGAATAAATTTCCAATGAAGTTTAAGAAGTCAATGATAACTCTGCTAGGTACTTAGGAAGTTCATTGATTTAATTCATGAAATTACTATAAAATCTAAATTTGAGGTAAAGGTTACCAAATACTTGACAGGATATTTGACTTCCTACTTTTGCAAGCCCTAATATGATAGGAATTCTTCATAAAACCATGAGGAGAATGACTTGGGAGTAAGGGTTTAAAGTTTTAAGATGATGTAATGTAAAAAAAAAAAAAAAAAAAGCATTAGAAATTCCAACAATGACACTACCTTCCAGGATACTACCTGTTTCTGAATTTATTCCATAATTGGCTTCTCTTTGATCCACTTTACCATTCTTTCCCAGTCCTCAGCCCCCAAATTCCATGATCCTTGTTCAGACCTTGAACCTCATCTCTTTTTGATCTACGCATTTACTCCCTTAGCATACTTATTCAGTGTCATGAATTTAAGTATTCTGCACAATAATATCTTCTACATCTATAATTCTAACTGGAACCTGTCCCCTGAACTTCAGAATCACATACCTAACTGTCCACCTGACATATCTCCCATGAATTTAGTTGGCATTTCAAATGTAGTATATCTGAAATTTACCTTCTGGTCTTTCCCCCTAGACCTATTCTTCCCACAGTATTCTCATCTCTTTAAATGACAATTCAACTTTCTAGGTTTCAGAACAAAAGTATTGGAGTCATTCTTGATTCCTATCTTTTTCACGACTGACATTTAATCCTTAGTAAGTCTTATTGTTTTTTACCTTCAAAATGTATGCCTTTTCAGACTTCCCACGCTAAATACTCTGTTCCAACACACCATTCTCTCTTATGTTATTTAATAATCTTTCCACTGGTTTTTCTGCCCCTACATTCACCTTACTATGTCTATTCTCCTATAGTTTTAGGAAAACAGCCAGAGCTATCCTGGTAAGATAGAAGACATTTCATTGAATTATTTTATTTAAAACAGGTATCTTCTGAACTCACTTTCAGGAAAACTGAAATCTTCATAATCGTGCACAAACCCTATATAATCCAGTTCTACAATATGTCTCTGACTTTATTTTCAACTAATTCACCCCTGGTCTTCTTGCAGCTCCTCAGTTCAGAACATTCCCAGAACATATTCCCTTTCCTAGAACTCTTGCCCAGATTTCCTACATGGTTCACTTACTCTACTCATCTGGTTCGTCGCTCAGAAGCGATTTCTAAGCGTCACTCTTGTATTCTGTCCTTTGAAAAATTGCACCTCTTACACTCCAGAATTCTCTGTCTCCCCTCCCTACTTTATCACTCTCCACAATAATTATCACCACCCACATTGTTCTGTTGTATAAATTTGTTCTATTTTTTAAATGTTTGTTTGTTTGTTTAGAGAGAGAAAGAGAGAGAGAGAGAGAGAGAGAGAGAGAGAAAGAGAACAGTGGAAGGGCAGAGAGAGAAGAGGGAAAGAACTCGAGCAGGCTCCTCACTGACAGCACAACACAGGACTCCATCCTACCAACTGTGAGGTCATGACCTGAGCCAAAATCAAGAGTAAGATGCTCAACCAAATAAGCCACCCAGGCGCCCCTGTCATATAAATCAATAAATGTAATGATTGGGCTCATTCATTCTTAGGTTCGCCAACAAAAGCTATATGGCTCCATAAGGCTCCTTTTAGCTTAGTGTGGCTTGGTCTATTTAGATGGTACTGAGTTGCAAAATATAAAATAATCATTATACTGTGTGAGTACTGCCATATTAACCACAGCAAAATTTACTTCTTCTCCCTGTCATATAAGAAAATGTGTACAAAATTTTCATTGTATAATATTTAGTTTTTCTGATGACAGTAATGATATTTCACTACAAGAATTTCCAACGTGGAAAAACTGCCCCATGAATCATTCCTAAATGAATGATTCAGGGACTCAGTTGTGAGTCCCTTGGGAAGAGCAATTTTTTGATAACTTTTAACTACATGCAAGCTTAATCAATATTTATAGAATGAAATGTAATATATGCAGAAAAGGCAATGACATGAGACTCCCATATAATAGTTACCTTCCTTCTCTGGGTCGACTTTATTCAGGTTAGGATCCCGAACAAAAGAATCCTTTAATCATGGAGAGACACACCAAAAGTGGCCATACTATGACCTATATAAATAGGTTCAGTATATAAATAGTTCAGTAAACTTGGTCAGTGAGTATGCTGATGTTTCTAAAGCATTTACAACTCAACCAAAAGAATTTGCAGAAGTAGCTGCAGTCTGATCTTACCTGACTCAAAGTAGGAGAAACAGCAAAGACGGAATTAATCCAACGTATATTCCTCATTTTCAGATGTTGATTTCAGTCATCTCAGGAATGTTCAAATGGGTTTTATTTTAAAAATGAGAGGACTTGTAACAACAAGTTTATGTTTCTGCAGGACTCTTAAATACTTCCAAATTCTGAGATCTGGAGTAATGTACCAATTCTGTTTAACCTCTCTAAGATTCAGTTTGCTCAACTTAGACATGAGAGGGGTAGACTTGATAGCCATTTGATTCTAGAATGAGGAATATGTTGGCCTGAAACCTCCCTAATACGAAATTTTTTCAAATTCCCTTTATCCTCCCATGCTGTGTTTACACCCTTCAGACATTACATGTACATAATCCAAACATTTGCAAATTCAGCAATGTTATCTTATTGTGTCCTTCCTACTCTCTACTTAATAAAACTTCATGGGCCTGAAGGTTGCTATGAAGTTACTCCCAAGACTTTGCTCTTCTTCTGGTAATTTAATCTTCTTTGCTCTTCTTCATAATTCAATTTTGTCAACCTTTTCTTCAGGGGAATTTAAAATTTACTACCATAACTACTTAATAGGCTGCTTCTTGTGATAAGGGGATAAGAAATTTACTTTTGGGGACATATGCTGACGTCCTCATGGGTACCATTTAGTCTGCTTACTGCTGACCTCAGGATTCTGTAACTTCAAAATGTTAATGGTTTCTAAAATGTGAAGAATTCTTAACTCTTCACTGAAGATTCACCTGCAAAGTGTGTCACAACAGCTACTTGTATAATGGATGTTACTTACATTTTTTTTCTTTTCTAACAAATGTAACTTTCAACTTTCTTGTTAATTATTTTGATTTAAGTATACTAAGACAAAAATGTTTTGCAGCTAGATATACAACTACTCATTTTCAGATGTTGATTTTAGTCATCTCAGGAATGTTCAAATGGGTTTTATTTTAAAAATGAGAGGACTTGTAACAACAAGTTTATGGTTCTGCAGGACTCTCTAAATACTTCCTTCTAAATACTTCCCTAGCTGTATTTAGCATACAGCTAGAGAATACAAAACATATTAATAGATTTCTGAATGGATATGAGCCTGGTGGGGCATCAGTATTTTGCTTTATAGACCTATGTGTTCCAAGTATTAGACTAATTGATAAGGGATATATAAGAATATGTTGGCTGCTATAGAAAATTAAATGTATTATGACATAAAGAGGGATATAAGACATGTAATAAGTTCCGTGGTGATTGTAAAGTCCTGCCATGAATATGGGGGAGAGAGGAGAATTTGAATCAGAACTTAAATAAACAAAAGAGATTAGTACATAGAGTTGGGTGTTAGAGGACAGAGGACATGTCAGGATTTGGGAGAACATGGACAAAGTATGAAAATAATTTACTGTGGCTAAAGTTTTCCTATCTATATTTTTAATAGTAAGGACTGCTAGTTGTAGTAGTCAACAACCAAACTCTTTATTTGTTTTTCATGTCACAGTCTAAGGTGGCTCACCATGGAATTTCCCTTCCACACAGTCCTTTAGAGTCCTTTACCACATGTGCCATGTGCTAATTCGACATGTCACCATTCAGGAGCCTTAGGATCTGTCCTTGGATTTTCTACATGCAACTAGATTAGTTTGTAAGCAAAGATATAATATTGTAAGAATGATCATGTGAGAACTTACAGAGGTCAAATCTGGAGGTAGTTTTACCATTTTTACCTACTTCCCTTGGGATTGCACTAAAAGGTGTTTCTCCATTCCTCAGTCAAGAGGCTGGCTGATGTTGGCTACCAGCATGCTGAGGATAAAAGGAGGTCCCAATATATTAATAAGTACAGCATTTTATACTGTGGTGCATTCATGTAAAGAACAGATATTTAGTAGAAAAGACAAAAAAGCAGTTTCTAGTCAAATCATGGAAGGGATTTAGAAATTAGTCTGCAAGATGTAGAAAAAACAACCATCGCCTAAGAGAGTAAATCAACTACCAGATCTGCTTCTCTTAAAGTATACCCAAGTATAATTCTTTGCTTCACTTTAGGCAACAAGGATATTAAAAAAAAAAAAGGAGGAGAAAGAGAATCAAGCTATTTTTAGACCATCATCAAATGTATATAAACTGCTCTAAATCTGCATATCTAAGGCATTCATGTTATTAGACCAAAGGCATTGAAATATAAGATATATTGGCGTGAAACCTTGGTATTTGGGATCCAAGGTGACTTATTTTCATAGTTTGTATCACATTGTAAATGAGTGTGAGTCAGTAATGGAATATGCAGCACAGTGGATTGTAACTCTACTCAGTGTGGATTCATAATTGTGCCATTTAAAAATCCCCTATTTAGTTGCAAGATTCAGTTAAAAGGGGAAATGGCAGTTACTTGTGAGGTGTTACATATCTATCAACGATTTCATACCAGTTTAGATGCTTTTATCTGACGTAAATGAATTTCTGGGTAATAATATGACAAATTCTGTAACAGCAAGAGACTAATTTCAACCTTTTTACATGATAGAACCAATTACATTGGAGAAGGATGAAAGGAAAGAGATGTGAGTTATACCAGCAGAGAGGGGCAAGAGAAAAAATTTGCTGTGTTTTCTTCTCTTTCTCTGAGTCTTTCTCCAGTCTTCAGTGTAAGAGGAAACATTGTCTAGTCTGTAACCAGTTTATTGAATGGGCTAGATTTCTTAGGGCATAAGCAGAAGACAGCTTTATTTTCTCTCCCACCACTGCTTCAAACATGCTCTCTTGTTCCCTGTATTAGTCAGAGTTCTCCAGAGAAAGAAAACCAATAGGATGTGTAAATATATAGAGAGAAGTTTATTTTAAGGAATTGGCTCAGGTAATGAAAGAGACTGTCAAGCCCAAAACTGTAGGGTGAGCCAGTAGGCTGCAGACCCAGAGACAAGCCATTATTGTTCAAGTCCAAAGGCTGTCTGTTGCAGAATTCACTCTTGCTCAGGGAGGTCAAGTCTTTTTATTCTAAGGCTGACCTTCAACTAATTAGATGAGGCCCACCACCTCATGGAAGACATCAGCTTTACTCCAAGTCCACTGATCAAAATGCTAATCTCATCCAAAAACACTCCCACAGAAATACCCAGAATAATGTTTGACACATATTGAGGCATGTGGCTCAGCCAAGTTGACACATAAAATTAACCATCACATTTCTCTTCCCCATTACCTACAATAACTGATAATTTACAGTCATGTACATTTCTAAGACACTGTCATTTTCAGGTAGTCAGACTCTAGTTCTATTTCATATTCTCCTTTCCCTGACTTCAGTCTGGGTAGTGTTGTGAGGAAGCACACTAAGGAAGTGAGTCAAGTAGAACAGGAGCTGTCTATTTTCCTACTTTCCCATGATTCTTTAGGAATCACCCTTCCATCCCTTTTCCACATTTGCTACACCCCCATCCATCTTTTAGGAAGTCTTGCTACCTTATCTACATTTAGAGCTGGGCTGCAGGCATCTTGCTACTTATTTTCCAAAGCTTTTCAATCTTAGCCTACAATTTGCAATAACATTCTAGTTTTCATTTTCTTTTTTTTATTTTTTATTTTTTTTTTCTTTCCACGTTTTTATTTATTTTTGGGACAGAGAGAGACAGAGCATGAACGGGGGAGGGGCAGAGAGAGAGGGAGACTCAGAATCGGAAACAGGCTCCAGGCTCTGAGCCATCAGCCCAGAGCCCGACGCGGGGCTCGAACTCACGGACCGCGAGATCGTGACCTGGCTGAAGTCGGACGCTTAACCGACTGCGCCACCCAGGCGCCCCTAGTTTTCATTTTCAATAGTGTTACATTTATTACCACATTGTTATACATGCAGCTGTACATTCTTGCACAGGTGCATACACATTGCAGTCTCTAGAAGGAACATGTGAGAGACCCAACCTGGTAAATTATGCATAAATAACTTGCCTAAGAAAGCAACTAATTCTTTGGAAGTAAATCCACACCACTGATACTATCCCTGCTTGGATAAATCCCAATTACTGCATTACTTAACACCAGCCAGAAACTATTAAATACCATGTAACTCATAAAATTTATTTTAGTGCAAAGACCCAATTGTTCCATCACATCATATTTCTATCACACATCTCATATAATTCTATAATATTATTAGATCACTTCTCCTATAGAAAGGGGTAATAAATTAAAAGTAGTAACAATGTTATGAATCATCTGTAAGAAGAGTAATCTTGTTCAATAGTCAAATACTCTAATGTAGATTGATTTAGAATAATTTACATATCATGCTGCTTTGTCATGTGTTGCTAATAACTTTCATCATTTCAAAGGCAGATTAAATATATTCAAGTCAGAAGGTCATGGAAATACTCAGTCTCAGAAAGACTGTCTCTTATACTTCCAACTACCTTTTGGTGCAGTGTTCCTCTCTTTACCACTTTTTACTCCCAATATTCGCCATGCACAGAGGAATACGCATTTTCTCTAAGATATTGCCCCTCATGTGGGCATCTGCATTATCCTTCTACTGCTAATTTTGTTTAAATATAGCATCAGGTTTTGTATCACTTTATAAATTATAAGAACAGAACCAAAAGATCCACATCCATTACTTGGTTGAAACCTAATAACTTAAATTTCGATAAAAAGTATTACAGTCATAGGTAAATATTAGAACAAAAAGTTACAAAAGCAAAATAAATTATCTTTACCCCATTTCTTAGGCCTTTTTCCCAAAGATGAGCACTTTTAAACTAATCTATGTATTTCCATTTAGCATGTATTTCCATTTAGAAGTGCTCATGAGGTATGCTCACTCATCATCAGAATGTACAAGCCAAAACCACCATGAGATACCACCTCGCACCTATCAGAATGGCTAAAATTAACAACAGAGGAAACAACAGATGCTGGTGAGGATGTGGAAAAAGGGGAACCCTCTCACACTCTTGGTGAGAAAGCAAACTGGCGCAGCCACTCTGGAGAACAGTATGGAGGTTCCTCAAAAAGTTAAAAATAGAATTACCCTACAACAGGGCAATTGCACTACTAGGAATTTACACAAAGGATACAAAAATACAGATTAAAGGGGCACATGCACCCTGATATTTATTGCAGAATTAACAACAACCAAACTATGGAAAGAGCCCGAATGCCCATTGACTGATGAATGGATAAAGAAGATGTGGTATCTATCTATCTATCTATCTATCTATCTATCTATCTATCATCATGGGATATTACTCCGTCATCAAAAATAATGAAATCTTGCCATTTGCAAAAATGTGTATGGAGCTAGAGTGTACTAGTGAAACCAGAGAAAGTCAAATGCCATATGATTTCACTCATATGTGGAATTTAAGAAACAAAACAGATGAACATAGGGTAAGGAAAAAAATTGAGAGGGAAAGAAACTCTAAGAGGCTCTTAACTCTACAAAACAAACTGAGGATTGATGGAGGGAGGGAGAGTGGGGGATGGGCTAGATGAGTGATGGGTACTAAGGAGGGCACTTGTGATGAGCACTGGGTGTTGTATGTAAGTGATCAATCACTGAAATTTACTCCTGAAACAAATATTACCATATATGTTAACTAACTAGAATTTAAATAAAAACTTGAAAAGGAAAAAAAAAAGGAACTATGATGAAGATTGAATGAGTTCTATAAAAAGCATTTAGAACAATGTCTAAAACATGTTTCATGCTTAAGAAATACGTCATTATGAAATATTCTACTAAAATATTTTTGTATGTCCTTCTGTAAAATGATTTTGATATTGTAGTATAATTATCCTTTTAAAATTTACACAAAATTTATACAGATGTCAACCTACTATATACATTGGTCTGCCCTTTATATATTTTTATTTAATAGTATAGCTTGGAAAGCATTCCATATCAGTGGATAAAAGTCTACCTTAATCTTTTTTTTTTTTTTTTTTTTTACAGATGCAAGCATTCTATTATATGGAATTATGGACCATATTGTATTTAGACAGCCCCTCACTGATATGCATTTAAATTGCTTCCAATTTTTTAATATTATGAACAATGCTTCAGTCAACATACTTGTACAAATAACTTCATGTACTTTGGGAAATATTTCTACAAGGTAAATTCCTAGCTGTGTAATTGCAAGGTCAAAAGATATTCTCATAAATTTTTATAGATTAAAAAAAATAAGCCCCATGGAATTATCACATGTAATTACATTTTCAAGAAAACTATATGAAAATATATTGCTCACATGAAAGAAATGTTAAAATTCAACTAAGGGACATGAGAGAAGACAGATAAACAGAAAAAAAATCTTATTTCTTGATAGAAAGATTTAATATTGCATAGGCACATTATAAAAGTGTTTATATTAAATTAATACTCTAATTAAAATATCGACTGGAATTTATAGTAACATGACAAAATGATATTATAATGAATTTTAATTTAAAAATTAAGATTATCCAGAAATACTGTTTTTTTTTAATAAAATTAAAAATAGAAAGAAACATAAGTGGCAGGTAGGGAAGATAATCCTCACAGGGATTAAATGCCTGAAAAGGCTACAATAGTTAAAATGGCAAGTTTGTACTGGGGCAGGAGGGGCACATAGAAGATCATTTCATACTGTAGGAGAAAATATATTATAACTAAATATCTGAGTATTTAGCCAACAATGAGTATAGCGGTTTCAATTGAGGGAATGGTGGATTTAAAAAAAATAATAAAATAAGTACTACTGCTTTAAATGCTAAATATTTGGAATATAATGAATATGAATCCCTATTTGTTGCATGAAAATCTCAGGTATACCAATATAAATATGAAAACAAGAAATCATAGAACATCAGAAAAAAAAATGTCCAGTTTTATCTATAAACTAAACCAGGGAAGGCTATCAAAGATAAGGTAAACATTTCACCACACAAAAATCCTCAACTGTGTGGAGTGGAAAACAATGCTAATGACTCTGCAAGACCAATTAGGTGTAAATACAAAGGGAAACAATAAACTAGTATTTGTTTGTTTGTTTGTGTTTTAGATTAGGGGAATAGAGAGCTTATTCTGCAAGTATACAATTCTGACTCTAATATTATAATGGGATAGAGGAAACATATTTGTGCATGGTGAAGACAAACCTGGGGCCCTCATAAAAGTTTTGGTTTTTTTTGGTCATGTCATGTTACATACCAAGCTTCTGTAACTGTAAATCTTGTGCGTGACTGGATTCTTAAGTCTCCTCTTCTAGGAAAGATCCAGGATTTGTGCTCAATCCATTTAAACGTAGGGTTTACAAAAGTTAACTGCTTAATATAATACATTCTAGGTCAGATGATGACCATTTTCAAAAATTTCCACTTAATTCGTTTCACTGATATGTAACATAAACAAATACCTCTTTCTTTCTTTCTTTCTTTCTTTCTTTCTTTCTTTCTTCCTTTCTTCCTTTCTTCCTTTCTTTCCTTCTTTCTTTCTTTCCTTCTTTCTCTTTATGAAAAAAGAAAGCTTCATTGTTGCAGAACATTACTATTGTTATGGCTACCTGAGTCAGATTCCATTTGAGAGTAACTGCTGGCTGTGAGTCCAAGCAAAATAAAATACCTTGACACTTTGTCTGGGAGTTCAGTTGGAAATGTTTTAATTTGCTGAAAAAAAGGTGTATAATTATAAATACCAAACTAAGCACAAGTCATTTCTTATTTGGATCCTACCAGAAGGAAATCTACTGAAGTAAACCAAAAATATTTTGGAAAAAAAAATCAACATGTTTCTTCTAAAATGAGAGCTGAGAGATAAAAAATAAATGTTCTTTAGATTAAATCTTTAAGCTTTAGCCTTATTTTTTTATTATTATTTTATATCCACTTTATGAAGACCCTGTAGGAGTCTAAAGCCTGAATCAGCTTTTATGAAACAGAATGTATCAAACTGAGATGCTCTCAGTGGGCAGATCATTTGAAGCTGGTGCTGCCAGAGGAGACACTGGTCTTTTTAGAAACGTTTGCATTTTAGAAAACTCTGTTTTCCCACCTGACCACCAATAAATTGTGAAGTCTTCAAAACTTACATCTGACAGAGGAAAAGAAAAAGCCGTTGTGTATTTTTGAGGTCTCTCTTTTGTGTGTGGGGAGGGGAGAATGAAGAGTGTGTATGGGGGAAAAAAAACACTATTTGTAAAGAAAGATCTCCTGTTCTCAACCTAAATGTATAACAAACTCTCAAGAAGAATGATGTCCTATTATGGACAAATGAAGGAATTTGCCCTACTGGGTTAATTTGCAAAACATATTGGTTTAAATGGATTATGCTCTGCCCAGTGCCATAGTTTAAATAACTATTTTAACAACAACAAAATAGGAGCAAATCAACAAGCATGGGCTACGAATTCCCTGGACTGTGTTTTGTCACTTCAGGTGTGCATAAGGCAGTGGGCTGAAGCCATTAGTAGCAAACACCTTCCCGTTCATTGTTCAGTGAGTGCTAACACTGTTCTAATGTGCCTTAAATGTGTCGAATGCTCCTCATGACCTTTGAGGCCAGTGTTTCTAATATCCCCACTTTACTGTTCAGAGAACAGAGGCACACAGAAGTTAAGGAAACAGCCCAAGTTTGCAATTAGCAAGTGGTAGAGTGTGAATTCAGAGTTCCTATCTTCTGAATTTGAGCACACCCTGAAAAACCCTCTGTGCTGTTTCTGCAACATCTACTGATGTGTTTATTCTTCTTACTGGGGCTTGCTCCTTTAAAACCTCTTAATATCCAAAAGAAAAAAAAATCCAGGAACCTTTTAAACCTCAAATTGAAATTTATTCCAGAATTTCTGCCAGTTATACTGTTTGGTACACCCATAGTTGTATAACTAAAAGGGCTCAATATCAACATCCAAAAGTTGAGTTTTTTACTTCTCAGCTATAGCGTAAGAATGGTTAGCCCGTCCCTTTTTTTGCAACTTTGGATATGAGAGGGCATTTACATGTTGTTTAGTATCTACAGTATCATTCATTATGGTACGTGTAATTCATTTAGTACCACCATGTTAACTTTGCTTTGAGCTCTTGCTTGGTAGTGTGATCAAAACAGTATCAAGATGGCGGGGAGGGGGAGGAAGCAAAAGAATGCCAGGCTCCTTAAACCTCACCCCCTGGTTGGCAGAAATGTGCTTTATTCACTCCTATGTCGATAAGAGTGCCTAAAACTATAACGGTTTTCTGTCTAACTTTTAAAAATAATTAGTCCAGGGAGGATACTTAGCTACATGGTCGAATGTTGGCTGTGTTTTACAGCAGAGCATTTTACAGTTAAAGTATTATGATTGCATTAGTGTAGTTTGTGTCAAGTGACCTTGCTATTTTACATCTTGAGTAATACTAGTCGTTTGTGCCTCTTACAGATGAGCTAAGTGCAATGCCCTAGAGTGTAGGAAATTGTTTGCTGTTTAAGAACACTTCTATTTGGAATGTATGTTCTCTCTCCATTTCCTTTGCTGCTTTTTTTCCCCTACCCCTGAAACTTTCTTTAACATCCTATTGCCAGCCCCAACCCAACTTGTCAAAAAGGCTTTAAAGAGCAAATCTAACCATGAGAGGTATACATCTGCCACTTAATAACAATATGATATTGGGCAAGTTCCTTAACCTCTTGAAGCCTCAGTTTTCCTTTCTGTACAGTATGGATAATGACGTATTTCCTCAATTCTAAATTGTATTTTATGTTTTCCCTGACATTTTAACATTAGTGAAAGTGTAATCCATCTTACAACTACTGGATATTTATTGTAAACATACTTTTTTTTTTTGCTTCATACATCTATTTTATCATTACAACAAATTAAATTGACAAGTGTCATAAAAAAATAAGTAATTTAAGGAGGTAGAGATGAAGTGGTGAGAGCTATTATTTTAGATAAGGTAATCTGGAAATGTCTCACTAAACAGGTGACATTTCAGGAGAGCCCTGAAGAAAAGAGGAAAGAAATAAGAGATCTGGGGAAAGATCTCTGTCTAGACTAGAATTTTTCAACCTCACTGCTATTGATGATGGGGATGGAAAATCCTTGTTGTAAGGGACTATTCCAGGCATTTTAAGACGTTTGACAGTAATCCTGGCCTCTCCCCACTAACGCCAATAGCATTCTCCCTTGTTCACTCGTTTCTATCAATCTCTCTGGCCATCATCATCGAACTAATCACTCAGCTGTTCCCTAAATTAATCATTCAGTATGCCAAAATTCCAAAGGGATAAATTTGCATAATAAAAAACCA
Source organism: Lynx rufus (assembly GCF_022079265.1). Taxonomy (NCBI): domain Eukaryota; kingdom Metazoa; phylum Chordata; class Mammalia; order Carnivora; family Felidae; genus Lynx; species Lynx rufus. Next base: position 183,076,208 of record NW_025814823.1, read on the forward strand.
GGAAGACAAGAAAATAACTTAGATTTCTGGAGCTGTATGATGACAGATACTTCATGAAGGTGATAGGGAGTGCAAGATGGCTCAGAGAAAGGTCTGGATGGGGATGGATGGATATGGTGGTGAGACTATTCTTTGGGAAAAGGGAAAGTTTTGAGCAATGTTCTGCTGTTGTTGTTGTTGTTGTTTATGAGGGGGAGATTGAGGGAAAGAGTGAGTACTAGTTCTTTGTGATATGCACTATAAGCCTTTGAGGTGCCCTTTTAAGAAAACATACAGCAATGATCTATATCATTTCCTGTTTTGTATTTAGATTTTGTTTCTTTTTTTGTTTACAAAGAAGCAGATAGATATTGAGGTAGTTTACCTATACTGGGGAACTTTATCTATCTCATCCATTACTTTTCTTGATATCAACAGCACTGCAAAGAGAACCTTGTGGCTTTTAGCAAGTGAGATATGATGCTACACTTTAGTTATAACAAAAAATACATTTTACTTTGTAATATAATGACTCCAACCTATTTTTTTATGTTTGAATATATCATTTAACTTCCAATTAAATTATTTTTACCTTTATATCAAACTTTTCAATTGGAAACTATTGGTTCTCAAATTTGGCTACACAATGGAATAGCCTGAAAACTTGAATAAATCATCAGTGGCTGGAGTTCTGACCTCAGAGAATTTAATGTAATTGGTGTGTGCTGTGGCCTGACCATCATATTTTTTTTAAGCTCTTCACGTTACTGTAATGTACCACCTAGATTAAGAATCCCTGGATTAATCATTGCAGGACAGGGTCTAGAATATTATAATATTATGCTGACGTCTTGTTTCTGTTTTTCCACATCTTCTTCATTAAATGAGAAAATCATACAAAAACACATCATAAATCATAAGGAAACACACAAGTGTTAATTTTTCTTCCTTATCTAATATTTTCAATAATGCACTGAACACAAAAATGCTTTTAGTTTTGGTAACATTTTTAAATGAGTCTACCTTTAATGACTACGCCACACCACCAAGCGAAATTTTATCTATACGTGGGAAAAATTCATTTCACATGGAAAATTTCATTCAGAGGGGCAAGGTAATGTTGACGTACTATAAGCCTTTAAATAGTTTCCACACTAGAACACTGCAGAATAAGGTGCTTACTGGTGTTGGCTGTTACAGTAATGGCACTGGAACGTGCCATTTTATTAGAACGATTATTGTAATATGGCTATTAATAACTCTTAAAACCTGAAGTTTACAATGATATGATGAATAACATTAAAGTGATTTAGAATGGCTGGTTATTTGGAACTCTATATGGATTTCACAGGAGTAGTACCAAATTCACTAATGCAGCCAGCTAGCATTGGGATTCACAGCAGCAACTGCATGTGAACTAGCCATTTGTTTCCTGGCCCATATGAGTTAGGTGTAATTCATACTAGAGTAATGACTTTCTTCACTTTATATGCTTTTCCAAGTCTCTGTTCTTGCTAAAGGACAAAATATTTCTAGAAAGCTATCCAATATATATTAGCAAATATGAAAAAAGAGCAGTGGTTGAACACATATGATATCCCACTTTAATGAATATCTAGAGAGAGATGTTGCTACATAAAATAATAACAGTGATTACTTCTGGATTTGTGGGATTATGGTGAAATCAAGTTTATTATTTTTACTTGATCATGTAATTTTTATAAACAAGATATAATGCAACTATAAAAATAAATATAAAATCCAAATACCATAAGCTCACAGATAATGTGTTATTTTTCAAGCATAATGTACCATTCTATTCTGACAAAATGTAAAACTCAAACATAGAAAACAAAACAAAAAAAACCAAAAAAAACTAATTCACACATTCTTAATTTAATGTTTTAAGGACGTGTTCAGCTATTGGTGCTTCAGTTACAAGTGTTGGGTGAGATATTTTAAAATTAAAAAATAAAAAAAAAAGTCAGAGAATAAGGGGAAAGGGTCCTGTAGAAGTATCTATTTTTTAAAAATAGATTCCTAATATATCAGTGTTAAAGGAACTGTATTGCTGGGAATTACATATATTTACCTTTCACCCCAAGGAAATAACTACATCGTTAACCTGTAATGCCATTTAACACATCACGTTTCTTTTCACTTGGTTTTTAGAAATATATTTTAATGTAACTTCATGTCATCTTTTAGCCTTCACTATTTCTTTAATGTATCCTCAAAAAATGTAAGATTACAGCCATGAAAGCTTTTACAAAAATGACCCATGCTTTCGAGCTCTCTAATTTGGTCATAATTTTGGCAACAAAAGGAAATAAAAAATGCCCATCTATAATAACATTATTATTAATGTCATAGAATCTCTATTCCAGTTCTTCTCTTGGTCATGAATCTAGTTAATAACTTATTTGTATTTCTATCATTACCTTTCCTCATCACTTCTACCAATTTTGATATATATTCATTCCAAATCTCTGCTTCATATATTCATTCACTTTTTGTTCATCTTTATTGAGTACTTGTTCGTATTAATATCCTACATTTTGTTTCTGTATAGCATTTGTTTCTATCATATAAGTGATATTTATCATGTATCGGAATAATTTTCAATATGGACCATATATAAAAGAATCATCTTGATTTTTTAAAAATGTTTTTATTTTCTTTTTGAGAGACAGACAGACTGCAAGTAGCGGGTGGGAGGGGCAGAGAGAGAAGGAGACACAGAATATGAAGCAGGCTCCAGGCTCTGAGCTGTCAGCACAGAGCTCAATGCGGGGCTTGAACCCATGAATTGTGAGATCATGACCTGAAGTCAGACACAACTGACTGAGCCACCCGGGCACCCCAAGAATCACTTTGATTTTGATACCAGTGGTCAGAGGAACACACTTTAAGGGACATTTACATATTTCCTTATAAAGCTAATTATAATTTTATGAGAAATTTTCTTGGCTCAACCAAACTGTCATTTTTATTATGACAAGAATTGTATCTTAGAAATCTTAGCTTCTTTTTAGTGCCTTTTCAACATCGTTCACCCACTGTAGGTGTTCAATAAATATTTGATTCACTGGTAAATTATCCACTTTGTAAAGACATATCAAGAGAATAAAGTTTCTTATTATCTATCAAGAGAATGTGAGTGGGAGAGGCCTCCCCTGGAGAAAAGCATTATGAGTCTTGTGAGAAAACAGGAAGAACACAGGCCCTGGGAGGCAGACCACATTCCAGTTACAAGGTACTAGACAGCACCCAAATCTGTAGTGCCTTAATGTGTGCACCAGATACTACCACCTGACCTGACTCAGTTCAGGAGTCTGAGCTTGAGGATAGTCTCAAGTTCCTTCCTATTCCTGGATATCAGACTCTACAGATTCCTTTTGGTAATAGGAATGCATCAGACTCCTTATGTGCAATTGGCAATTGTGCTTAATCTTTATCCTGCCCGTATGTAGTAGCGGAATATTTTCTCCCTGAAATAGGCAGTGTACCAAAAAAGCAGTCTAATAAATCTGTAGGCAAGATGCCATTGAACTAAAGATAAAGAATTCTTTAATGATCTTAATCAAGAGAGCTTATCTGTGATGCTCACTGAACTTTAATGTAAAACCCATAATTGAAAGCTGAGGATATGATGAGTGGGGAATGTTCCCATCCTGATTAAGCTTGAAGCCCATATGGCCAGTATGACAGCTTGCTAGATTTCATTTTGAACTTGTACCTCAATAGATAATTTGACCTGGTCTAGGACAAGGCCAAAAAAAAATGGCATAGAAATATACTGTAGATATTTGTGATACTTTATAGCAAGTGTTGATTATTTTATTATAAATTATATGAATTAATTTAAGGTGCATTGTATGCACCTGCACTGGGAATAATGTATATGTAGGATCTCTTACTTTGAAAAACAAAGTCTTCTTGGATATCAAATGTGTTATGTACTTAACACAACTGTGGCTCAATGAGATTAAGTATATTTTGCAAATTCCTGTAGCTTTCTGTGGAAGGGCTTGAAATCAACCCCTGGTCCCAATGATTATCTATTTACCAATGACTTAATGGCTCCATGGCTTTTTTCTCTGAATTTGTTGAGTCATTATAGTAAAATAAATAATTTCTCTTGTTTAATGTTGTATAAATTGAAATGAAGCAACTATTTTATTTGATATATAATGTTAATTCATTACAGATTTGCAGCACTTTGTTCACAATTAATTTTTTATATTCTATCTTATTTGATTATCATAACAATATGGAATACATGAAGTTAGAGATTTTATTTGAAAATATAGGAAAATTCAGGCTTTGAGAACCCATGGCATTGGCTTACAGTCCTAGAGCTAGTAAGTAGTGTAAGTAGTAGGGCATTATTGCCCTAGGTTTCTATCATGTAACAAATTACCATAAATGTAATAGCTTAAAACAGCATCTATTTATTAGCTCACAATTCTGGAGCTCACGAGTCTGGGTACAAAGCAACTGGGTTTAGAGTCTGAGAAGGCTAAATCAAGGTGTTAGTGGGGCTGCATTCCTCTCTGTAGGCTCTGGAGAGGAACATGCTTCAGTTACTTGTGCTTGTAGAACTCAGGTCCCATTCCCTTGCTGGTTGTCATCCTATAACCTCTTCCAGCTCTTAGAAACCACCTACATTTCTTGCCATCTGACCCTCTCTGTCTTCAAGCCAGCAATTGAGAACATTTCTCATTAAATCCTCCTTGCACTTCTAATCTCTCCCTCTATCTCTAGACCCACGTTTTAAGGGGTTATGTGATTAGGTCGGGCTGTCTTGGATAATTTTCTGGTCTTAAAATCAACTGTGCTCTGTGATATAATTTAATTATGGGAGTAAAATAGATCATACTCACTGTCCCTGGGATTATTTATGGGGTTGGGGATGAGAGAGGGCCATTTTAGAATTCCATCTGTAATAACTACTAACACCCAGGGATCTTGTCCGTAAAACAAGCATTACAGCTGTCATTTACTAACCTCATGATAGATTTATACTTCTCTAGGCTATTACCATTAGGCTTGGTCATGTCACTAATTTTGACCAAGGAACCATAACATGAAGTAACTTATTGCTACTTGATAACAAAAGCTTTGAAAGCCCCTATGCGTTTTCTGTATTTCTTTTCCTCCTATCACAAGGCCAGTATAACCCAGCTAACGAGCTGCTTTTTCAGCATGGGTCTGGCAATAAACAGGACTCGTGGAGAAGAACCATAGCAGATGTGCAGCATATATCATGGGCAAGAAATCAACCACCCTGGTTGTAGGCAACTGATAATTTGGAGGTTTTTGCCACTTCAGCATAACCTTGCTTAAAAATAACTGATACAAAAATTGGAATCAAAAAGTAAGATTGTTATAAATAACAAAGAAAGATATAAATAAAATAAAATTTGGTATGGGCTTTACAGCCAGATGGTAGGTGGCAATGAAACTCGGTAAATATTATAGGGTTGAAAAATAGTGACTGATGTTATCTAATTGTAACACCAAAAGAAAATTGAATGATATGGATAAATCACGTACATATTTTTGAGCCTCACTTTTTACATCTATAACATCAGATACTATCTCTATTCTAACTTCACAGTTATGACTTTTTAATTTTTATTATTTTTTACTGTTTATTTTTAAGAGAGAGCACAAGCAGGGGAGGGGCAGAGAGAGAAGGAGACAGAGAATCTGAAGCAGGCTCCATGCTCTGAACTGTCAGCACAAAGTCCTATGCGGGGCTCGAACTCACAAACCTTGAGATCGTGACCTGAGCCAAAGTCAGATGCTTAACTGACTGAGGCACCCAGCCCCACCAGAGTTATGGCCTTTTTTAAATGTGCAAAATAGAGCTCTACTTTTTTAGTTCCTGAAGTATGTTTCTCTGATTACAAGCAGGAAAACAAAACAAAACAAAACAAAACAAACAAAAAAAAACAAAACAAACAAAATAAAAACACTCTATTTCCCCAAACCGTTGTCACTTTATGAACAGTAATCATAATAATACCTTATGATTCTTGGGCTCTCATTATATAATAGAAACTTTGCTAAACAATTGAGCATGCCTTCTCATATTGGATCTTCACAACTATCTTGCAAAGAAATAGATAAAGGAAAAGAAACGTGAATCGCTTCTTCATGCCCACAGATCTAGTCTGGAATTTAGCCCATAAGCTTTTACTCCCAAGTCCAATGCATAATTCAGATTTTTAATTGACATTTTCCCATACTCCTCTCTCTAATGTGGTAGATTTGGAAATAAAGATTTCTCAAAGACAGCTTAAAAACTAAAAATGAAATAATTCTAATTTTTCAAATAAGATTCTTGATTTAGAGGCATAAATGTGGTTTTTTGGGATAGGGTAACCCATAAGATCATAGGCTTTCTGAAAACAAACTCTTTTTTTCCTCTGTGGAACATAAACAACTCTCACATTTTTCCTCATCCTATACATCTCATATTGAAGTTCTTCCTATTTTTCTCTGTCACAAATGTCTCCATTCTTTGCATCACTTTTTGTTAAAATCTGAGGAATCCTGGGGCGCCTGCGTAGCTCAGTCGGTTAAGCGTCCAAATTCAGCTCAGGTCAGGATCTCACAGTCTGTGGGTTCGAGCCCCGGGTTGGGCCCTGTGCTGACAGCTCAGAGCCTGGAGCCTGCTTTGGATTCTCTGTCTCCCTCTCTCTCTGCCCCTCCCCTTCTCATGCTCTGTCTCTCTCTGTCTCAAAATAAATAAAAAGCATTAAAGAAAATTTTTTAAAAAATCTGAGGAATCCCTTGACATTCATTTCTAAAGCTGCCTCCTGCTAAATTCTAAATCTCTCTCTCTTTCCTTTGAGTTCCCACAGCACTTGGAACTCTATTGTCACCTTGGGTCAATAGAACAGAGTAAGGACTTTGGAGTCAGACTATGGCCAGTCCCTCAAGATATTGAACTGTTTAGAGCCTCAGTTACTTGATCTGTGAAATGGAGGTAATATCATGTATCTTCCAGAATCGTTCTGACAGTCAAATAATACATCTAAAGCTTCTGGTGCAATTTCTGAAATTTCCTATTTAGCAACATTAGTAAAAGTTTGTCAACAGTAGTAGTAGTATGATAATGATCAAAATCAGAAGGGTTTTGAGAAAACAGACACTGAATATAATCACTAGTTAAGAAATCAACTCCCCACTCCTGTTACAGACAGTAACTGTGACTTTTCTCTTCTGCTACTATGACACCACTCTACTTAGTAGGTAACCCTGAATAAACACTGATGTCATTTTGCCCTCAAGTAGCAAAGACTCCCAAAGTAGAGTTTGGGAAGTCAGAGGAAAGAGATCGAAAGGAGGTTTACAATTCACAATTCAGAATCTTGTTTTTCCTCGGAATAACTTTAATTATAATCTCTTCTGGCTTCTGCTCAACAGAGAAATTGGAGAGAAAAAGAGGAATGGGCATATTATTTAGTGAATCCCATTTGCCACTGCATTCATAGATCACCATATGTTCATCATATATGTAAAGCCTATTTTAAGCTCATTTTTGCACATGTGCCCCCAAATTATTTCCACCTTATATATCTTTATGACGACCCCAGAAATTTAGTTTTTAACAAACCCTTTTGAGAGTAGAGCTTGTAACCTTTTACTATTCTAAGTCTAGTTTGCTTATTTTGTTTTAATTTTTTACAATTCTTATTAATGGCTTTTGAAATATTATTTCAAGCAACCTGGACTGGTTTTCCATGATTACTATTTTTATATGTCATGGTGAACACATATATAAGAATCTGCAAATAATTAACAGTTTGAAAAAAAATGCAGGTAACATTCAAGAGAAATTCGAAACATTAACTGGCACTGTGACCTAAGAGTTGGCTATTTTTCAACACTATGAAATGTGGGTAAGAAAGAGCCTTGATGTGAAATCTCATCTGTCACAAAACCAAACTTAAATTTGAATTTTCCTTCATTTTCATTCATTTCAAGAACATACGTATACCTCTCAAACTAATTTATCTCATGTCTTCTTCAAATATGGAGAAAAGAAAAAAAACAAAACAAAACAAACTGTGTGCTGTAGTTAGAATACATTGTTTATATTCTAGACATCTGTCACATAGATTCATCTACGTCTTGAGCTCCAAACAATAGTTACATTGTTTTAAATCCTACTTTATTTTTAAAATATGGATTTGTCCTTTCCAGGAATTCTGGAATCATTAAGACATTTAACAGTCCAGTATTTAAATTATCTCCACGAAAATTGACTCAAATTCTATTTAAAAGGAAAGAGAAAATCAACAATTTTTTTAATTATTGCTAAAATTATTGAATTTTCCCCTAATAATATATGCAGGTTTAATTTAAATCTCATAAACATGAAGGTCACTAAGTCAGGCACCCCAAATGGAAGCCCAGATCATGTTCATTTCAGTAGGTCACAAAATCTCATTTTGGTAGACACGCATCATCTGTGATAATGCCTTGATTAAAGTGACCCTTAAGGGGGAAATGTGCATTTGGACTTTGGAAATGAGCTTATCATTACTTCTGAAGAAGTGAAGCAATCAAGAGTTTTATCACTTCTTCTCCCTCCCACGGATCTTTAGAGGGAACATTGTGGATAGTGGATATTTATATTAAAACAGAAAAGACAGAAAATAAAGACCACCAAAAGAAAGAAATACATTCTAGCTAACTTTTACTGTATCTAAATAGAAAGCCATGAAGCTTAATGCTGTAAGACAGTATTAGTATTTCAGTATTTCAAAACACTTATGTATAATTACGTCATTTAACCCTGCGAGAAGGAAGAAGTCAGGTAAAAGTATGGAGAAACCAAAACACAAACAAGATTTACTTATGTCCGATCACACAAGTTTCTCAGTTTCTAAGGATGACACGGACCCTGTCTGTTCCAAATGATTTGTGCAGGATGTTAGGATCATGGGTTTCCTGTACTTGCTAACACCGTCCAGTGGCCTAATAAGTACCAGTGGACCAGGAGGCATTCACACACCTTTCGACAGTAACTGTTGGAACTACTAAGAGACACAAGAACATGAACGCCCACGTTTGCAAATTCTGCTTCACTGCAATGTTCATTTAATCAGGGCAATGACTATACACTTCAGCAATGCCTGGCAGACACTGTTCACACCCAAGAAATACTTGCCAGTGCTTCAAGAAAAGCTCTTCTTTTCCACGATGCATGTACAGTCTAAAATCCCATGACCTCTGGCAGGATACACTATCCTTGATACCTGAGTTTCTTCATCCAGTAGATTTGAATGCAGCTATGTGACTTTCCAAGACCACATGCAGAATATTACACGTTAAATCATAAAACGGAACTGAGATTAATTATGAATGAGAGTCGGTGAAGGACAATACCACAAGAAGCTGCAAACTGAGTGACATTTTAAACAGACTCCTTGATTCTAATGCTTTATGTAGAAAAGGTGGAAAGATATACTACTTCTAAGCCCTTAACACAGCAATGCTTAAATAAGCAGCTTTGAAAGACTAACAATAGATTTTAGCTCTACCCCAGCAACAGCATAACAATGTCACGCACACAAAAAGCTGAAGACCCCGTTGAAACATTTGCATCTTAGATATCTTCTAAAAAGCAATGTGAGCACAAAAGATGCCACTGTTGCTCCAACACACGAGCCTTTGATGTTCCCTCATCTTTACATCATAGAAGGAGCTCAAAGGGTTAATTAAAATTTAATGATATCGGCAGTACTTTGAAAAAGTTATGAACTTGGGCGAGATCAATCACTTTCTTGGACTGCCTGACTTCAAAGCCGACATTATGCAAAAGGAGAGAGGGGAAAACTGCTCCCATTCTGAACTGAATTCATAAGCAAGGATTTTCTCATTAGTGGTCTGTACATGGAGGAGATTCCAAGTTCAAACTAAAAAGAGGTAAGATGCCAAAAAGTGGTTAATCTGAATGTTAAGCCTTTGATGCTGATCGCGTTTATGTTTGAATGAACACGTTACCCGAAGCATCAGAACTGAAAGACCCCATATCAGGAAATTTAGGATTAGGGGGGATAAACAGCTTTTTCTTTTCTTTATTGCTGCTTTTGGAATCACAGTTCGTTTGGCTCAGTTTAGCAAAAGAAGAAAACAAAGAAAACCAACCTAATTAACTTGTTTATTCATTCTCAGTGACATTCTATAGAATGACATTTTCAATGACTAATTTAACTTCTGTCAAAATGTAAACTTTCAGCTGTCTCTTAGGTCTTTTCTTTACCTGTGTCATCCTTGCCGAAGTCCCCTAACCATACCTCCACTCTCCCTCTGAATGAAGTCCATTTATTTACAAGTATAATGGGTGATGTTTTTTCAACCAAAGGAAGGTATTTTTTTTTTCCCTCAGACACAGGGTTACACTTCATTTGGGGTTATACAGTGAGGTGGGTATGGTCATTTTAGAACAAGTTATAAAAATAGTAGAAATGCCTGTTTTGAAACAATTATGAATTCTCACTGAAAGCCAGGAAAAGTTCCCAGCCTGGCCCTGAAAAGACCAAACGCAATCAAATTCTGCTATCTGGTAACATCTTGTCTTAAACACGTGGGTACTGAACGTTTGTGGTGAAATAGGAAGGGGAAATTAGCAGCATCATATAGATTTGGAAGTGAGAGTTAGATTGGATGCCCATTTATAAAAGATTGTGAGAAAATGAAAAATTGTTGTAAATATTCTCATCTGCCACAATGTTAATAGAGAAATTGAATCATAGTGCTTAATTTGGGAAAAGTTGAAAATATGCTGGATTGCCTCCAATACATCTTTCCCTCCAAATAGCTCTTTCAAGATAGAAGAATAGGATTTCCATAAGATCCTAAACTTAAATGGTCTGCCAGATTTTGTTGGAGAATCACAACCTGATTATGAATTCGTTTGAAAGAAGGTCTGGGTACATGCTTGCTTGTATATTCTCAGGTAATTATCTTGCTTTTATAAATGTATTTAATCCATTTGTAAACTGCAGAATCTCCCCTGGACTCTTACAGATCCAATAATTAAAAACAGCCTATTCGCGCCATTTTTTACCTGACTGAGTAAAACAGAAATTAACAACATCATTCGGGATTTCGACTCCCTTTTTATTCAAAATGTCAGTCCAAAGCAAGGAAGGAATAGCCTATGGTGACTCAACAGGTAGAGGTGGGGTGACCTATTCAAAGGCACAGAGGGGTCCTGAAGGTAATAAGCATGAACAGAAGGTCAGGCACAGGACAGTTACAAGTATGAGAAGAGCTGCGAGATCAGCTCAAGTCTTCCACATTCTATCCATTTTAACCCACCATCGTCACCTAATGAAACAGCTGGTAGTGTGATTCAGCCAGAAGTCACTAGTTCAAAACTTCTGAACTACATTAAATTTTTGTGAATTAAACATAATGATTGTGGTAGATGCCAACGTGGATGCTCTCCAAAATTTCAGAAACTTAATAAACACTCCCTCTTCTCATATAATGTGCATGCATGCCAATTCTCTGGTTTATTGGGAAGCAATAGGAAGTTTTCTTTTAAATATCCCTTCTTCATAATCTCAAAAAACAAAAATTAACCTAGCACCATACATTTTCGTTTCCTGTTTTTTGTCTTCCTTTTTTCTATTTTATTTTTTAAATAACAAAATGAAATAAATCACTGCATCCTTTCCTCTCGTCCCTTTTTTTCACACATTGAAGAAAGCATGCTTGAATGATATTTACCTTATTCTTTCATTTCTTTCTGAACATTTTTTAACCTCTTACATAATATACAGGTAAATGATAGAGTAGGCAGAAGGTACTATGAAAAATAACACAGGGTAAAGAGAAGTTTGACATTTTCAGAGGTGGGTATACAGTTACAGTTTTAATTGGATGAACATGGTAGAACACACTGAGAAGGTGATATTTAAGTCAAGACCTGAAAACAGTGAAGAAGTGGATGAGGATTCAAGGAGAATAGTATCCCAGATGAAAAGAGCCACGCGAAGCCCTGAGGGAGACAATGGCTGTCATAAACAAAATGAAGGAGGTGGTGTGGTATGGGAGTCAAGGAAAGGTTCTCTACATCATGACTATGGATCTGGATCAAGTTCTATTTCAATGCACCTATAGCAGAGCTATTTGATAGAGTTCTATTAGCTTCCTTTATTCTTTCCCTGTCTTCTCACCCATGGAGTGTTCTCCCATTTCTCTACCTTAACCCTATTCTCTCTTTCTTATATTTTCTTCTAACACGAACCTCAACTACAGTATCAGGATTAGGTATTTTTTCTAAGTCTCTTTTTATTATTTTTGCTTCTATAAAGAAAAGTATCAACAAAGAACAATGTCTAAAAACAAACAAATAAATGTAGTAGGACATTTTGCTGATGATATAGAAGATAACCAACAGCCTTCTCATCTTAACACACACTTTTGCAATCCTTGTGGTGCTGATAAATATTTATTACACATACATTGCCAAGCCATACTTGAACTCTCAGTTTGGGGTTCATTTCATAATCCTTCCTGTCGGTACTGCTTTTGTACTCAAAATTATGAAGTTGTCAAATGAGTGTGGCACCAAATTTCACTGGGGACAGGGAAGAGGAGAGACTTTTTTATTTAATTATTCCTAAAACTTTTGGCTCATTTATATATTATAATTTCTTTCTTGGAATCACCTGCCTCCATCTTGACTGGGAGGGAAATAGACTGTAACAGTTTGACAAGTAGAGTACTTGAAAAATGATTTTACTTTACACTCAGAATAAATTAGCTGGGTGCTTTTGAAGCTACTTTGGTAATACCACTTCATACCACACATTTCATGAAAAAAAAAGACAATATATGTCAGTATTGACCAGTTATGATATTCTTCTAGTTCCACACTATGGCATTTCTCCAGTTTGCATACAAGTCTCTCTCTGTAATTAAGAAAATACTATTTTGATTCTACTTTAAGTTTTTGACATGAAGAAGAAAACTGTACTAAGCTCATTTCACTGGGACTAATCAAAACAAGGCATTGGAGACTGGTATTTTCCATTTTACACAATTAATACTTAAAAACTATTTTTGGAACTTGGGGCTCAGTTTTCATTTCTGGCCTATACTGTCAAGGATATCCAAGAAGGTGACCAGATTTAATAATACTGATGCAGATAAAGGAAGGAATAAATTTGGAGCTTGTAAATACCGATGGCCATAGAGAGTTTCCTGTAGATGATCATCAGTGGGGAAGTCCTATGATTGAAGCTTATAGCTTAGAAAACCAAACTGAGATGATGGGTATGTAATCAGAAAAAGGAAGAGATCAATCAAGGGAGACAGATAAGATTAGGTGCAAAAGTCATACAAAGCAGGAGAAATAAAGGCTTTAAATTTAGCAGGCTCAATGAGCAAAGAAAAATTGGGGAGAAGGGGATAAAATAGAGCAAGGGAGACAGTAAAGAAGGAAGAAGAAAGAATTTAAAGTTATGGTAAAAAAAGGCAATGGAAAGCCAGACAAAGTCACTTTACCTGGTCACCCAAGATATATAAAAGGGTATGTTTGTTACAGCACACTTACATTAAAACAAGTAGGTAGTGTGGCATAAAAGCATACTCTGAATTCCAATGACCTGGATTGAAGCCCTGTTTACATTTGGCAATAACTAATTTTCTTGGGCTCATCCCTAACTCTGAAATCCTCAGTTTTCTTATCTGTAAAATATAATACAAGATCTTTAACCCACTGAGTTATTGTCAGAATTAATGAAATTATGTCCATAAAATATTTATTATAGTATCCAGAATAATACAATATAAATAAATAATATAAAATATCACTTACTATTCTTATTTCAAGCTTAAAAAGTGTTTAATAAAGTTTATGCCACTTAACACAATTCACTTTTTTCTGTAAACTACCGTATTTCATATTTAACTTCACATGATATCATTTAAGTATCAACTCCATAATTAGCAAGCTTATTTCTCCATGTCACCCCTAAGCATAATTAACTGTAGGTAAACTCTGAGGAAAATTTGGTCATTTCACTGAAATTAATGTCTCATCTCCAAATTTTGCTACCACTTTCATTCCAATGTAACCAAAGTTCTTAAACTAAGGATATAATATGGCAAAATCAATTCACACAATGCTACACCTTTATGAGGTATTTCCCCAGAGAAGACCCTATTAAATGAATGTCAGATTTATAGCCACCAGAATTTGTGTAGTATGGGATATGGAAAAGCGGGAGTTTCCTTTACTCATTGGGATCCTTTCTACATCACTAAGTTAGAGCTATAAGACATTTACCTAGTTAGCAACTTCTCTCTTCTCTGGTCTCCTCTCACCAGTTCAGATACCACCATCCCTCAGAGGGAACTCCTATAACTTGACCCTATCAAGTCTCCACATCTTTTAGACTCTCGTTCCTAGCATTCCTGACAAACAATTTTTTCCAAATAGGTATGGACAACACAACTGGTCTGAAGAAAACCTGCTATTATCATTGCAATAAACATTAATTTTCTAGAATGGGCTATAGGGCTTTACCTACAACCTCAGTTTCCTTCATTCTCTGGACATGCTCTCCTCATACCCTAATCACACGGTCTTTCTTACAGTCTAACAAAGGCACCTAGCCTTTTCCTGCCCCTGAACCTAACCACAGGCTTCTATTCTCCATCTTCTTGTCCAATGGGACTTAGGCTACTTTTCTCCCCATATTCTGCCACTTTTTCAAGGTAACCCTTGCTCATTCTTCAGATCTCAATGCAGTGCCATCTCAGTAGATCTTTCCTCATCATTCCACTTCTGTTCTGTTTCTATTAATTCAAATGCCCTCCTTATCACTTTCCCAGAACTTTGTATCTTCTTTTCATAGCAGTAAAATATCAAATATATCCTGTCATAAATATTCTATAGTCTTCCTCAGGACTTTTCTATAAATATCCTATTTAAATGATACCTGCCATTTTACACACACACACACACACACACACACACACACACACCCTTTGTTATTGTTATTTAATATCTGTCTCCCTATTAGAATTTAAAACTGGGACTTTGTGTTATCTTACCATTATATCCATAGCACCTACTGCAGAGATCAGTAGCATAAATGTTTTACGTACCAATAAATAAACGTAAGTTCCTGGAAGCATATTTGGCTCATTGACTTATGTGACTTTCTGCCAACCAGGAGAAGTAGATACTGTGTTGCTATGTTCCTATTCACAATTGATGAAATCAGCTCCATGAGATTAAACATGTTGCCATAATCACACACCTAGTAGATAACCGATAAGATCAAAACGTAGCTTGAATTTAAAAACGCAAGGCTTTATTCTCAAGTTCAGTTTCAACCTCAGTTTCTTGACTTTTGATCCCACAAGTGCCCAAGTGAACTTACTTCCTATTACTTGCTGGACCTGGTCTCGTTGTTTTGTCGGCTATATTTCATTAACCTTAGACACCATTTAATTCATTTTTGAGTGAAAGAAAATAGGACTCCTACATTCTTGTACAATTATCCACTAATGAACTATACATCATGTGTTTCTCTCTTACCCTACCTACAAATGTTATGAGTGTTGATACTGTCAAAACCCAAACATAATATCAGATAGAGACGCCAGCATCCTTAGATTCCATCTTCGTTGCATTATTTATCTCCAGTTGATATTAGTGCTACGTGACAGATTAGTTTCAATAAATACATCTTCTCTCTGCTCAAGTGAATGTAGTAATAAGATGTTTTGTTCATACAAATTGTACACGTGAAGGTAGTTTGAAATAACACCAGGGGAAGGGAGAGAAGGGAATTAAATGCTTTCATTTGCTTGTTGTTTTTCCTTCGATATATATGCATCCCTGGGTCTTTCCACTGGCAACTAAAATGGCCCAGATAATTGACTGTCTGAAATGTGGGAACTGTAATATGTTGTTTCTTGACCCCTTTCCTCTTCACCAACAGCATCATGTACCTCCCATAGGTATAGCAAAGCCTCGGCACTACATCCTCTTTCACCTATGTGACAGAAAACACAGCTTCCTATATGCATAACTGAGGCAAAAACGGCTTATTTTAGATATCAAAATGACTTTAAACGCTGATCCTTTGATGTCCTTAAGGGATACTACCAAGAAACGCCGAATATTAAGAACAAGGCATGAATATGTATGTCCAGATTATATATAAATGATATATAATCACTTGTTAACCTTTATATTCCTTTTAGAATAGGTGTTAAATGAATAAGGCTGGGAGGAATAAGCTGTCTTTTGCCCTTTCCCTTCCCCAGCAGTTATATAGTTCAACATGCCCCACACCATTTTAAAAATATGGTTTTAATATTATTTTCAGAATGGGTTTTACAGTTTGGTATTAGCTCACATAATATCCAAACACATTCTACGTGCATGTTTTCATTGTGAGTGTTCAATTATTGTTGTTAGATCAGAAGTCATAGAAAGGAATAAAATCCTACTCTGCCATGTTTATCACATTTGACACTTGAGGAATGGGGGTGGACGCAAGACCATCTTAATCCATTTTCAAAGTATAGAAAATAGCATCCATAGATATTTCTATATGGTCAGAATATTTGAGAGCCAAGTCACAAAGGATGTAATTATTCTGGCTTAAGGGAAGGGGACAGAGCCCTGCCCCTTCAGGAACTTGGTTTCTGTGGGACCACTGAGAAAAATCTTGGGAGCTCAGCTAGAAATTTAACAATCCCTTGCAACCTCCCTGGGTTAAACTGAAAAAACAAAGGTCCAATGTATCATTACGACTTGCCAGAGGGAATGAGGCCCTAGTAGTGAAACTAAACTATAGAAGGCAGTTTGTTCTTTCACTGTCTCCTCAGGGCTCCGCGGGACTGACCTCCCACTCATCAAATAGGTTAACTTATTTTCTTAAATACTCATAGATTTGAGTTTGCGACACCCACCTTGATGCAAGTATTTTGATGCTGCTTTTAAGAGGACCTAAAGTGTTGGGGTGCTCAGTCTGTTGAACATCCAACTTCAGATCAGGTCATGATCTTGCTGTTCGAGAGTTTGGCCCTATTTTGGGATCGCTTCTATCAGCATGAAGCTGGCTTTGGATCCTCTGTCCCCTCCTTCTCGCTGCCCCTCCCCCAGTCACACTCTCCCTTTTAAAAATGACTAAACATAAAAAAAGAAGACATAAAATGTCCAAAAAAAATGAAAACATACATTAAAAGATCATTGGGATATTAACCGAATAACTATTTATTTCTGTTCTATGTTCCACGTTGTGTTAGAAACACAGGACTAAATCATGATCCAAAAAAAAAAAAAACAAAAACAAACAAACAAACAAAAAAAAACAGTATCTCTGCCCTTACAGAACTTAAAAGAGTCTAGGGAAGGACACTAGTATTAAGTAAACATCAAAATAAATGCAAAATGGCAACTGCAATGAGAATGAGAGTTGAGTGGCACATGGCAGTAGAAATACCTAAGCAGGGTCTTCTCTCGAGCACCAGGGAGAGTGTTAGGGATATTGTGGACTGAAGTAAATAGTTTATGAAAACAAATTTTGTTGACGTGATGCAAAACAATTGAAAAACAGTTAATTGCCTTGTTTCATTTAAAAATGATTTCATAGTTTTATATAAGTCTAAATTGAGGCTTTTGCTTCAGCTTTATGGCAAAATACACCATAAGCATAATAGCTCAATATTCATAATGGTATGCTCTTACAAAATAAAGAACCATCTATTTCCATGATCTCACCAAAGATAGCTATACAAATACTGTATTTCCATGAACATTCTATATTCTAATGTATGATGTATGACCTATCCCAGGCATGCAAATGCTTTCTTTTTATTAGCAGTAAACTCTTTTTATTATATTGAAGGAGAATATCTTCAATAAAAACTAAACAAAAAGAATAAAACTAGTTTCTTTTGAATAAATGGCCTTGAGATAAAATTCTTTCTGTAACAGGTAATATGTATGTCCAATGTTATCATTTCAGTTGCTGATAATTACACTTCACTAACAAATCATAGAAATAAACAACACATATATTTCTTCCTGACAGAGAGAAAGAGACAGGGTATGCGAAAAAGACTGAACATGTGTATTAGGAAGCCTGGATATATTGGCAGGAAAGGTACTCCATCATGGAAATGATTCTATTGCTTGAAATAATAAAGTGGATATTTCAATAAATAAAGATATGCTTTTTAACAAATCAAAATAAGATGAACTATTTGACTTAAAATACTTTATTTTTTGAAGAGTGAAATGTGACACAATGGTTCTGTGTATTAATCATTATTAAGCAATATGGTATTTGGAAGTGGCTGTACTTGGTAAACTCCTCTAAGATTCTTAAGAGGATGAAGAAAGTCAACAGAGCAGTTGATGGGTAATTGGTATGAAACATGTCAAAATATCTATAGATTCCGTGTTTTAATTTAAAAGTGTATTTTAACCTTCAAATTTGTACAAAAAACAAAAATCCTTGATTTCTTATATATACTGTTAACAGACTTTCTCTTCTTCCTAATTTCACCCTAGAGACGAATTCTAACTTCTATACACAACAAGGAAGTATCCTTTGAACTGAGAAGGAACTAAAAATAGGTTACCAGTTACCTTCAAATTTCAGCTTATATAGACTGTCTCTATAAGAAATAGAATATGCACCTTTTTAGAAATGCTTAAAACTTCGGGTAGAGGAGAAGGCAAATGTTAGAAAACCTTGTTTTAAAGTAAATGAGAAGTAAGCCTTAAATTGAAACTCTTCATAATCTTTCCTTTTACTGGAAGGTCTTTGGCATTAGTCAGGCTTCGCTTAAATATGTCTTTATATTTGTCTACTCTGTTCCCACTGCACACATTATTTGTTCTTTAAGGTAATCACTTTTCACTGTTGTCTCAAATATCATTTTCTTTTAAATAATAAAGAAAAAGACAAATTTCAAGTCAGGATATTAAAATGATGACCCTACTGTGTTCAGAGTCTGATTGCCCTGCTTATATGTATGAAGCCATATTCAAGGCTCTAGTTGGTCTGTGTTGATGTCACTTCCTGGGAGTAAGTTATCTGTACAGACCTCTCCATAGTTCTCTAAGAAACTACCAATAATAATGCATCTTCCTCTGTGTCTCACATTACTGGGAAAAGATGTTTGCATTGCAGAGATCCTCACTGTGGAATAATATAAAACACTGCATGCCTATTGAGATACAAAGACACAGTGGCCAAGAGACTCACAGTTGGTCATCTGAATTCTATTTTCATTTTTTGATTCTGGCTATAAAAAAGTTAAAATAAGCAGAGCATTGCCTGCTGCATCTATACGCCCTACCTGTTCATAGGCTAAGCTGTCTAGAAGTTTGAACTGTCTTTGCTACCCTGTTTCTTATTTCTATCAGTCCTAAAGGTAGATCTCATCCAGAGAGTTTCTCTACCTGGTTTGCAAACGCTGGGGAGGTAGTATGTAGTATGGAGTGTGTTTATGATTTTTTTTTTGCATTAAATAAAACTAATTCAACTACTTCATGGCTTTGGGTATTAGCAGGGGCTAAATGATAGGTTGCTGCAATGAGATTAAAAAATTCAGTGTTCCAAGTGAGATAATGGTTTATTATATTTCATGTAGGAGACAATGCTCCACAAAGTCATTTATGGCTACAGTCACGTGCAATAGCTTTGACATGATCCTCCATACACAGCTTCCCTAGTTCCTTCAGACCTCAGTCTTTCCAATAAGCAAGAAAGAAGGTGGAAAGTGAGGACGTGACCCTTTAAATAAAGAAAGAAAGAAAATAAATAAATAAATAAATAAATATTTATTTATACTTATAGTTAATTATTAATATTCAAATTATTTTTATTTTTCATAATAATATTCAGTTATTAAATGATTTACAAAATACATCCTGAATTCATAGTTTTGTCAGCAGTGATCAGGCCCTGGTCATAGAAAAAGGTTTGGGCTTCGTTAATACAAGCAAGATTAAGCTGGTTCCCGAATGAGAGTGCAATGTTATTGACACTGTTGAGGATGGTGATTGCCTCTGTGATGGGGGTTCTCATCTCCTCTGGTTTTCTATGGTCACCTGTGGTATGATTCCTGTCTTACATCAGGTTTCCAGAGAAAGTCTCAGTGGCAGAGACAGGAGTCGGAAGAGCCCCGGGAACTGCCCATGGGATATACCCCTACTGGGGAGTGAAGGTAGTAAGATAAGATGGAAAGCTGAACATAGGAGCTGTAGCAAATTCCACGGGAAACCTTTGATCTGGTGTGGTTTTTAACAGTTAATTTAAAATGAGACAAAAGGAATAGGCTTTTGTAATTCATTTACACCAATCAGCTACTGGATACAGGATTCTTCCTGAAGGGAAGTATGCCTGGGTGAGTAAGCTCCTTTTTGCCCATGGCAAATTTGGGAAAGGGAATCATTGTACTAAGGACTCTACATTCACTAATCTCACTATCCTCACAAAAACACCTTACAAGAAATTAATATTATCACATCTGAAATCTCTGTATGGGCTCAGCTAGGGTTGGACACACACACACACACACACACACACACACACATTTAAAAGGTGAAAATGGATAGGCAGCCATTTTGACACTCCAGAGTTCTGTGTGGGGTAGTAGCTTTTTAGCCCATGTACTTTGTCACTGATCAGCTGGCAAATCCAGCTGAGGCGGGTCAGTATCCACATATGCGCAGCTAGTCCACGTCCTGCCAATCTCTTTCAGCTTCTCTGAATCCTCAGTCAGGTGTGTGCAGTGATATGCTGACAGGCACCAATTTATCCAGCAAGTCAACCACATCATCAAGGCTGGGGCTGGTGTGAGATCAACGTGGGTATCAACTGACCGTGTATATTCCAGTTTGCTCACACGGGTCCCAGTTCGTCCTCATTCTCCCTTATTTCATCTCAATTTTCAATCCTGATTGCCCGTCCAGCTGATTTCAGATCCCATACTGGAGGTAATATTCTTATACATACTACTCTCATAACTATAAGATCTAATTCCTATTAATTAGTTATTCTCTGAGATGTCTGCTTCACTAATCAAACTGTCACTTGAAATGACGTGGATTTGGCAGAACAAACTGTGGCCCTGAGAAGTTAAGGAACATGCCCACGCTCACTTCATAAATTTGCAAACAGCAAATAAATAAAGGTGCTAACAGCATCCTGAGGATGCTATTTGCAACTCTTACAGGATTGTCATAAGGATAGAATCGTATCTGTATTTAATATTTGTAAAGTGCTAAACCAGTGTTTGGCACATAGTTGGCTTTATCGAAGAATTTTCTATTTATTACTATTTCTACTGAAATCCAAAGGTTATGCTGTTAACCACCACATAAACTGCCTCCCATAGACAAAGGATACAAAACAAATGTCTCTCTTTATTTCTACTCAAGCATTCTCCGAGGAATCAAAATACAACTTCTAGGATTCTCTAGAGATAATAGACAATATATATAAGCAAATTATAGGAATGCTTTAGAGACTTGGAAGAAGATTGGAAGGGGACATAAATTGAACTCAAAATGGACATACGGTAGTGAAAACATGCTTTGCTAAGTTAATAAACTAATATCAGTTGATCACTTTGAGAGATAGGACTTTTTAGAGGTGAAGAGAAGCCCAGGACACAGACAAGTTTATGGCTTTTGTAAACATTTTCTCTCATTCACAAATATCAGGATATTTCTGATTGTACCCAGAGCTTCATTTGGAGATAATATCAAGAATGTATTTTATTTTTTAACATGTTGATTGAGATGCAACACATATAAAGTATAAAAAGCACACTAATCTTAAATATATATAGTCAATGGATGTGTACATATTTAGTTTCTCACTTTGATCAAGATATTGGCCACATTAAGCACACATTTACTATTCTAGTATATATAGCTTTACTTTCTAATCTTTTATCTTTTACAAATTGAAAAATTGCACTGGGAGTAGAAAAGATCTCCTTTTCCTGAGTGCCATCATTGTTTTCTTTATTATCGTCATCATCTTCATAGTAGCTATCATTTATGGACTACCTACCACATATCAGGCTGTGCTCTATTTACCCTGTCATTTCAGTTCATTGTAACCACAGTCTTATGCCAAAGGTATCGTTACCCCTTTACATAGATTAGGAATTTGAGGCTAAGAAAGATTAAGTAAATTGCCTAAAGTTAAAAATATCTAAATATTTGTAAGTGTTGGAGCCAGAAAAAATACACATTTTATCTGGCCCCAAATCTCTGGTTATAACTATTATACTAAGTTATACTATACTATACTATACTATACTATACTATACTATACTATGTTATACTATACTATTAAGCTACATTGATTAGCAAAAAAAAAAGGTAAAGTAAAATGAGAGAAGTTAGAAATAGGAGGAGTTTGGCAATTGAAGGAAGAGGTAGCATGTATAGAAGAGAAGGCGTGAAGGTCTTTACAGGGAAGCATTAGAAGAGAGAAAACACAGAGTATTCTCAATCCTTAGACAATCCAACATGAAGTAGCTAAAAAGCATTTAAGAAAAGCCAGTAGCATATCTTGGGGGACTGTTTCATTTTGGGGACCATGAAGCAATCAGGGATGTGGGAAAGTACATATAGATACCGTTTGGAAAAATTCCTTTTAGACTAGTATTATTTGCCAGTAAAGCAAACTTTCAAGTTTTCAAGTATCTTGTGGAAACTTGGAGGAAGATAAATTTTAGAAGAAGCAGAGATTTAAATGGACATATTTCTCATCATTTATATTTAAAATATAATAGAATTGATACTTTGTTTAATGTATTACATAATTTTATTTTCATTAAATGGAAATAAGGGATTTTTCAATCCCATTTTTCTTGATTTTTTTTAACTCTTCAGTGATGAATGATAGCCTCTTCTCACAGGGTTTTTTGGATCTCTACTCCATTTCTCAAAGTATATTTATAAGAAATATGGACAGCTTTGTAGTAGAGGCTAAAGTCTGGGATTGTGATGCCTCCCGCTTTGGTTTTCTTCTTCAATATTACTTTGGCTATTTGGGGTCTTTTCTGGTTCCATACAAATTTTAGGATTGTTTGTCCTAGCTTTGAGAAGAATGCTCGTGCAATTTTGATTGGGATTCCATTGAATGTGCAGACTTCTTTGGGTAGTACTGACATTTTAACATTTATTCTTCCAATCCACGAGCATGATATGTTTTTCCATTTCTTTGTATCTTCTTCAATTTCCTTCATAAGCTTTCTATAGTTTTCAGCAGACAGATCTTTTACATTTTTGGTTAGGTTTATTCCTAGGTATTTTATGATTCAAGGTGCAATTGTGAATGGGATCAGTTTCTTTGTTTGTCTTTCTGATGCCTCATTATTGGTGTATAAAAATGCTACAAAGCTGTAATCATCCAGACAGTATGGCATTGGCACAAAAAAACAGACACATAGACCAGTGGAATAGAATAGAGACTCCAGAATTGGACCCACAAAAGTATGGCCAACTAATCTTTGACAAAGCAGGAAAGAATATCCAATGGAAAAAAGACAGTCTCTTTAACCAATGGTGCTGCGAGAACTGGACAGCAACATGCAGAAAAATGAAACTAGACCACTTTCTTACACCATTCACAAAAAGAAACTCAAAATGGATGAAGGACCTGAATGTGAGACAGGAAACCATCAAAACCCTAGAGGAGAAAGCAGGAAAAAACCTCTCTGACCTCAGCCGCAGCAATTTCTTACTTGACACATCCCCAAAGGCAAGGGAATTAGAAGCAAAAATGAACCACTGGGACCTCATCAAGATAAAAACTTCTGCACTGCAAAGGAAACAATTAACAAAACTAAAAGGCACCGACGAAATGGGAAAAGATATCTGCAAATGACTTATCAGACAAAGGTCTAGTATCCAAAATCCATAAAGAGCTCACCAAACTCCACACCCGAAAAACAAATAATCCAGTGAAGAAATGGGTAGAAAACATGAATAGACACTTCTCTAAAGAAGACATCCAGATGGCTACCAGGCACATGAAAAGATGCTCAACGTCACTCTTCAACAGGGAAATACAAATCAAAACCATAGTCAGATACCACCTCATTCCAGTCAGAGTGGCTAAAATGAATATGAGGAGGCTATAGATGCTGGTGAGGATGTGGAGAAATGGGAACCCTCTTGCACTGTTGGTGGGAATGCAAACTGGTACAGCTTCTCAGGAAAACAGTGTGGAGGATCCTCAAAAAATTAAAAATAGATCTACCCTATGACCCAGCAATAACATTGCTAGGAATTTACCCAAGGGATACAGGAGTGCTGACGCATAGGGGCACTTGTACCCCAATGTTTATAGCAGCACTTTCAACAATAGGAAAATTATGCAAGAGCATAAATGTCCATCAACTGATGAATGGATAAAGATGTGGTTTATATATACAATGGAATACTAGTTGGCAATGAGAAAGAATGAAATCTGGCCATTTATAGCAATGCAGATGGAACTGGAGAGTGTTAGGCTAAGTGAAATAAGTCAGGCAGAGAAAGATACCATATGTTTACACTCATATGTGGATCCTGAGAAACTCAACAGAAGACCGGGACGGGGGAGGCGAAGGGTGGAAAAAGGTTTACAGAGAGGGAAGGAAGGAAACCATAAGAGACTCTTAAATACTGAGAACAAATTGAAGGTTGATGGGGGGTAGGGGAGAGGGGAAAGTGGGTGATGGGCATTGAGGAGGACACCTGTTGGGATGAGCACTCGGTGTTGTATGGAAACCAATTTGACAATACATTATATTTAAAAAAATAATAAATAAAAATGTGATGTGATTATAAAAAAAGGAATATGGACAAAGTGAAAATGGCCTTTTTTGACCCACTGTATTATTAAAGCATAGATATTTTAACTTATATGTCTTATAAATTGATGGCTTACATATTTTATAAACATGTATTTGTATACTCTGTTCCTTCTGTTTGGAAAATTCTTTCTTCAAAAAAGTTCTTGGCCATGTAATTTCTGCTAACTCCATCATATTTGAATATAAATTCAATCTACCATTCTGTAATTATGATTTTGTATAATTTTTACAATTTAAAATTATTGTGCATTTAATTAATAACTGTTTGATGGTTCTTGAATCATCTACCTGATGTTCTTACGAAAAATCATGAATCCCACTCTATAATGTTCAGCAACCCATAGTGATGAAAAATGGAAACTGACTTCACAGCAGAATGTAAGAGGTATTTACTTAAAACAGACATGATGAGCAACATTATATAAATGTAGGTATTCAAATTTTCCTACAATCTATCACCAATGGAGATCCAAATGCATATCATGCCTGATAAATATCATTAGACTGACATTGGTATTTGACTGTCATTGCACAGGGGTAAAGTTTGGTGGCAGAAATCAGATGTTGGGTGTAGGAACATATTATGTCAGTTGCTGACAGTCTGAATCAAGGGGCAGCAAGAAAGTGACAAACAGAAATGAGCATAGAAGAAAACTGAAATGAGAATTGCTATGAAACTAAATTGATTTGGGGCCCTTGTAATTAAGAATAGACGTTTTATTGGCAAAGCCTCTTACGTTAACTTCTTTTGAGCTTTTTAAACTCTTCTTGAGAGAATAGACATAAACACATCTGTGTGTGAATATATGTCACCACATGCAAGGGCTGGGGGAGACTCTGAGAAATGAGAAAAGGAAGTTTTCTAAATGAGCACAGCTAATATCCTTTACCCTGCAACATCATGTAATTTTCTACTTGAGTTTACATACACATTTATTTCAAAGGTGAAAAACATTCCTAAATAATTACTTTTTTCATAATTACACATGGATGATCTCCCTAAAATTTACCAGAAAAGGGTGAAATGGACACGCAATTCTTGGCACCAATATTAACTGTTTAGAAATCCTGTACTAACCAATACCTAGCAACAGACTGCATACAAAAATTATTACTCTTTACTGAAATATGAAAAAGCAGGTGGATGGTTTCTAGAAAGGAAAGATGATCTTTCTAGGAGTATATAAAGGAGATCAAGGAAGGAATTTAAACTTGTTAGTAAATATAATTAATATCTAATGCTATAACTATTTAATAATATTTATTTTGTGGTAGGTAACTTCTGATATGGTCTGCAATAATCTTATTTCCTGGTACTCAGGTCTTGGGAAATCCCTTTTCTTGCCTGTGACCTGGGTCTACCGACTTGTTTCTAATGAATAGACTATGACAAAATAATGGGATAAGACTTCCTGGATTAGATTACAAAAAGTATGACTCTTGTTTCCCTTTCTTCCCCATCCCCATCTGGGCCTCTTTTCACGTGCTTGCTTTGAAGAGGAAGAAACTGCTGAAGGCCCTGTGGCAAGGAAATGAGTATGGCATCTAGAAGAAATACGACCCCCAGCTCAAATATGACTGAGACACTGTACCCTGTCAACAACCTTGTGAAGGAGATGTGAATATTCTTCCTCATCTTGAGACTTCAGATGAGAATGTACCTTTGGCTGATACCTTAACTGCTGCCTTGTGATAGACCCTAGAGCAGAGGATTCATCTCTGCCAGACCCACAAATACTCAGGTAGTAAATCTGTTGTTTTAGGCCACTAAGTTTTATGCAGCAATAGATACAGGTTTCGATGAGAAATAATTTTTAAGCAATGCTCCCAGAAAACTTGCTAACAGTCTCAGTAAAAACTTCACCCACCTCTGTTTTCTGATTTACATACTAAAGATTAACAAATCAGAGCTGGGGAGAGGCCTAAGTATTTTTCTGTGCTACCAGGGAGAACAATCTAAAACAATTATCTGATTTGTTATGTTTTTACAAAACATAAAACCTATCTTTCCCTAACTAGACTCTCTCCATAATTTCATTTAGTCATACGGCTTTAAATACCATCTATATGCAAACAACTTCCAAATTTTTATTTTCAACTAGACTTAATTCCAAAAGTCAAAATATATATCTTACTACTGACTTGACATTCCACTTGAATGCCTGATAGCACATCTCAATCACTAATCCCAAACTGAATTGGCCTTGTCCCCACTCTTAACATGCTACGCTTAGTCTTCATAGTTTAATTACTGGCAATTCCTTTCTTCCAGTTGCTCAGAGCCAAAATCTTAGTCATTCTTGACACCTCTCTTTAATATACTACCTCCAATTCACCAGGAAATCCTAGATGTATCATCAAAATATATTTGGAATCCACCAGTGTCACTACACATTTCCAAGCTACCATAATCTTCCACCTAATTGGCAACAGGCTCTTCATTGGTTTGACTGCGTATGCTACCCCCCATCCCCTGTCAGCTCTCAATAAAGTCAATAGGGTAACCTTTTAATACCACTCAGATCATCACCCTCCCCTACTCAAACCATGCAGTCACTCCTCTTTTCATTCAGAGCAAGAGGTAAATTGCCTTCAATGGCCTATAAGGTCTATATGATCTTGATCCTGTTATCCCTTTGATATCATGTACTGATTTTCTCTCTTCTGTACTTACTCTTCTCCACAAGACTAACTTCCTCACTCTTCCATTAATATATTAGTCATGTCAGTTGCTCAGTACAACTCCTTCAAGTCTTTACTCAGACGTCATCTTCCCAATGAGACCTACTCTACCCACCCTCTTTGGAAATATAACCTCCTAGCACTTTCTGACATCCTCATGCTATATTTTTCTTTATTCTGAAGCATTTGTCACCACTTAACATACTACATATTTTATTTATGTATTTTGTTTCTTGCTTATTGTCTGGACTTCTTTATTATAAGCCACAAGTACAGTGATCTTTATTTAGATTAATGATGCATGTTTTATTCACTTTTTAAAATAGTGCCTCGTATGTGAAAACAAACAAAAACAACCCTCAGTAAACATTACTTGAGTGAATGAATGGATGAGTGAATGAATCCCAAAGTAATGTATCCTTAACATGACTCATTGACCTCTAAACTTTCTCTCTCTCAGGGTCAATTCTCTAATGACTTTTCTTCCTTGTCTGGGACTTTTACACCCGCTGCTCTCTCTGCCTTTCACACTCTTTGTTCATCCCTATATTTCTGTAAAATAAGTCTTCTCATTTAACCACGCCTTGAGAGAGAACAGACACTGAACTCCTTTAGTTTTTCTTACTATCCTTTCAAGGGTCATGCCCCCCACCAAAGCTAGGCTTGATGCCCACCTGTAAATTCTTGAAAATTTTTCATTTACCCTTACTACTTATTCAGTTCTGACTGTTCCAGGGACTCTGTAAATGTTATATGTGTTTATTTTATTCAGTCATCATAAAATTTATGTTGAAGATATGTAGAGGAAATGTCTAGTGCTTCTTCAGATCATCTTGTACCTTTTTCACAGTTTATGTACACCCCTTTTCACCACTTCAAATGTTGAATTGCCTACAACAACCTTCACCTGTGACTTTTCTATTGCAGTCAGCCTTCAAGCTTTTGGAACCACTTTGCGTTCAGGGCATAGAGTTAGAACTTCTTGGAAACCTCTTTCCTTTGGGCAAGCTGTTAGTCAATGACTGTGGTCTAGAGGATTAGAAGAACCTAGCTCCCTTTATTCAGATAGAGACAACTCTTAGGTTTATATGTATCCCAGATTTCCCTGAAGGGGGTGGCTTTCAGGCTGAAAGAACCCTCTGCTGGACTTTGTTTGAAATTTCATTCTGGCTGACTTACTCTTCTGTGTACCACCCATGGCTAGCATTCTACCAAGTATGGAGTAAACACCCAACAAATATGTGTTGAAGTAATATGTTTTAATTGTACTAGCAGGCTTTTACTCTAGAAATTGGCTTTTCTGGTTTAAAATATTTTAATAAAGCATTAGTAATAATCAAGAGTAAAAAGTACCAAGGATGAGTTTAAGAAATTAATATCCTTGACCAATTTCAAACATTTCATAGAATTGACCTATAAAAGAAACCATTCCTTAAAATGCAAGGCATGAAACAGTTTATTTTGCGAATAAAGAATAAAATCTCCCTACTATAAAATCCTCCTTATTTTTCCCTTCAGAGTTTTTCAGTGAAATTGAACAATCTCTTTAAGAAGTGAAATCATATAGGAAAAAAAATCGTTCTGAGACAATTTCTCTTTAGTGTCTTCTGTGTGATAACGTGGTAATCATAAAGCTAAGTGCATTACAGATACTGTCTCATTAAATCCCGATAAATATCCTCCTTATAGAAGTACTACTTACAGCTTCATTTTGCAGATAGGAAAGCAAAAGTACAAGGGGAGGAAATAACCTGGCCAAGTCACACAAATAATTGTGCAGGCAAAGCTAGAAGTAAAATGCGGTACTAAGAAAGAAGAAAACTGTAAGCAGCACTTCAAGGCTGCTCCTCCCATTCTCCATTCATAGTTGATAATCTGTTTTCAATCACTTGTCTGGTTCTCTCTTTCTCTCTCTCTTTCCCCCTCCCATTCTTTTTCTCTTTCTTAATACCTCCTTCTATCAAAGTATCAGAGACCAGCAAAGCAGACAGAGTAAAATTAAAGGAACTATTTCCCCCCTAAAGGAGAATCACTCCTATGTATGGCATTAAAAAAGAATACAATTACTTAAGACTTAATATGCTTAAGCACAGTTAATGTAGTTAAGTGATCTATTATTTTTCATTTTCTTAATGTTTATTTGTTTTTGAGAGAGAGAGAGAAAGTGGGGGAGGGGCAGAGAGAGAGAGAGAAAGACGGACAGACAAACAGACAGACAGAATCCGAAGCAGGGTCCAGGATCCTAGCTGTCGGCACAGAGCCTGATATGGGGCTTGAATTCAGGAGCCGTGAGATCATGACCTGAGCCAAAGTCAAAAGCTTAACTGACTGGGCCACCCAGGTGTCCCAAATGATCTATTATCTTTATGGCAGGGAAAGGTTTTATTTGATGTGTATCACTTATGTGGTTAATATCAGTGATATATGCACAATATTCAACTCTTTTGTATAATTGCTTTAAATCATGCAATCAACTCTAAGAATAATGTTCATAACAGACACTGCCTCATTTTAAGGGAATCTTATTTTACTTTCATTTAATGCAAACTTTCAAAATGCAAACTTTCTGTAGCCCACAAAATCACTACAAGGAATTGAGGAACGTTCTTTATATAGATATGACTTTTCAAAAAATACACAAAATGTTTTAATTTCAAATGAAATATATCCATCTTGAAGACAGGTTGATCATCTATGATTCCTGTTTGAAAACAGTTCTAATAGGGTAAGTAATAAATGCTTTGGCTAAAAACCTTTCAAAGTAATGCTATTGTCCTAGGCAACAATTATGTCTGGTATCAGGTGCAATTTATTCCTAAATAGTTCATTTAATGGCAATTGCTTTAATATTTGCCCAAGGAAAATGTTAAAATATTAATAAACAAGTAACTTATTCTTTGACAGTGAATCACTTGTTCGAACTTCCAGTTCAATAACTTACAAAAAAACTTAAGATTTAATATAAATAAGGAAATGGAAGTAGATATGTCATGAAAGAAGAAATACCTAGACACATATTTTTCCAGTCAGCAGTGGCAAGTGGAGAAAGTTTTATTACATTTACAGGTAACAAAAGTAAAGGTAATGCCTGTGAAAATTAAACACAAAAAGTTGTCAAAAATGAGAATATCTTCAGTTTAAAATGTTCAACAGGCTTCAAGTTGTAGTCTTCTGTATTAATCATGGATTTAAAATTAGTTCTTTTTAATCAAAAAGGATGTGAAGCATGTTTTAGAACATTTCATTACAGAAATTATATATATCATTATCTGAGAGGAACATATGTAAAACATTCAACTCCTCTGCATAACTTCTATAGATTTAGGCATTACTGAAGAGAGCATTAACAGTCTGTTAAACGTGCACAAGCGTAAAACACAAGTCCCCTTCATTTTGGCCCTTGTAATTACATAATTGATGATATGTTTCACATAATTTATTCAACACAGTAAGTGAAATAACTTAAACAATCTGCTGATTGAAATGTAACTATTGCACCTACATCTGTAATTTATCAGTTCTGAGCAATTTAGCTAACCTTCTTCTCTGTGTTTAAATAGTAGTATGTATGTTTGAGCACTTCCCACAATGCTATATTTCCAAATAAAAGGCTGCAATTCTTTGAAAATAAACATAAACTATTTCTGACAAGAGAAGCACAAGAAAGATTGTAAGACTCAGAGTTGTTATCCTTAGATACTTAAAAAACAATTGCTTTGCTCTGATTCATTTTTAATATTGTTTAATATCTGGACCTCATTTGGCATTTATTTGCACATTTTTTGTGTGCTTTAACACCAAGATGTTAATTTGTTAGTGATTTACTTCTTTATATATGTAGTCTCTAGCATCCATACCCTTCTTATAATTTTCTTCTACTGCCTGATTCCAGTACACACCATCTTCCTGAAACTTTTGCAAGGGTTTGATCATTATTATTCTTGTCATAACATCCTACAACTTATGACTGACATTCAAACTGCTAATCAAGTAATTGTAACCTTATTGTTCCACTGCTGGGGATTTTTCTTAGTTTTCTGCTGCTTACGCATAATTTACAGTCTCTAGCAGTGCATTCATGGTTCTTAATCTGACCTAATCTTACCCACCTAATTGATTATTTTAATGTTTTATATACATGCAGTGATTTGACAATATAATTTGTATAAGATTTAACATTAATGCTGCAATAAGTGAATACCTGAATAATTACCTGAATAAGTTGTGTTGTATTACACTTTTGAACCTGTGACAAAAATAGGCATTCTATATATACGTAAGTCTATTATTTATAGGTTGTGAGCTTTAAGCACTCTATTTTAGATGCTTAATATCAATCAAGACAAATTTTCTCAACAAAAAGTTTAAGGAAGCAATGTCTGCTTAAATTATAGACACCATATATAATGTATAGTAAAAATGTGTACATGTACTAGCATGAGTAAAAATGGAATATAGTAAACACAAAATAAATGTTAGGTTTTGTGGTGAAGAAGATGATAATGAAGGTCAGAATGATGTGGATAGAAGTCAAAAAATAATGATAAAGAAATAATGTCAGAATAAGATTTACCATAATGTCAGTGTTTGCAAACACACACAAACACGAACATATTATTTTGTAAAGTAAAACGTGAGTACAGATATAATTCTAGAACTATATAAACGAAAATATTAATAGTTAATCTCAGTGAAGGTGGCGGTGTACCTCTATGTATATGTGTGTGTGGTTTCACTTATGTGGATATATATCTTAGTAGGACTTTGTTTTAATAGAGATTAATATTGGGGCACCTGGGCGGCTCAGTCGGTTGAGCGTCCTACTGCAGCTCAGGTCATGATCTCGCAGTTCGTGGGTTTGAGCCCCAGGTTGGCTCTGGGCTGACAGCTCGGAGCCTGGAGCTCACATTCCATGTCTCCCTCTCTCTCCCTCTCTGCCACTCACTCTCTCTCTCTCTCTCTCAAAAAAAAAAATAATAAATAAAAAATAAACATTAATTTAAAAAAATAGAGATTAATGCTTTTATAGATTTTACAAAGCATATTATCCTTAAAATTAAGAGGTATAAACTTCCAGTTATAAAATAAATAAGTCATGGAGATAAAAAGTACAGCAAAAGGAATACAGTCAAGAATATTGTAATAATGTATGCTGACAGGTGACTACACTTATTGCAGTGAGCATTGAATAATGTACAGAAATTTTAAATCACTATGTTGTACGCCTGAAACTAATACAACATCGTATGCCAGCTATACTTCAGTAACTACGAAAAATATGTCAATGCTTTACAAAAAATAATAAAGGCACAATGGAGAGTTATAAGTAACATTTATGGTGATATTCCTTCCACAGATAACAAATATATACTGGACATTACATGAAACCTAACTCAAGGTACTGGAGAGTGAACAAAAGCAAACACATGCTAATGGGGTATTGACATAGGAAGAAATAAATGGCCTT
Source organism: Lynx rufus (assembly GCF_022079265.1). Taxonomy (NCBI): domain Eukaryota; kingdom Metazoa; phylum Chordata; class Mammalia; order Carnivora; family Felidae; genus Lynx; species Lynx rufus. Next base: position 183,109,233 of record NW_025814823.1, read on the forward strand.
ATTTTAGCTTCACCTATTTTGCAGTTTGTACTCTGAGGATAGGTTCCAGTTTTGGCCATGTGGAGTGTTTTGTGTGGGGATGGAAACGTTTAAAGAAATGGAGGAGAGAATTGGGGGAAACCACACTAGTTGGAAAGTGAAAGAGGAAAACCAAGAGGGACGGTGTCACCATTCGAAAACCCATATAACGTGGAAAATTTCTGCCCAAACCACTGACTGAACAATTAACCTGATATGCATGAGGCACAATCAAAGAAGTATAGTGCAGACTGAAGGACTGAAGAAATTTCAGTTGGTGTCTGCCTTGGTGGAGATAGTCTTTGAAGTTTGAGCTCAGCCAAGCTAATTGCATATTTTTAACGTGTAGTTTTCAGATAAACAAAATTCAGAATCTTTACAATTCATTATGCAGTGTCCAGCATATAATCCAAAAATTAAAGAGCACCCAAAGAAAAGAAATGTGTGATAAATCATCAGGAGAGGAGACCATCCCCCAAATGATATGTGAGAAATAATAAACAAAATTTTAAGGTAGGTTTTTTTTTCAATTATGCTGAATGAAAATATGTTTGAAATGGATGACAGGGTAGAAACACCCAATCAAGAATTAGAAATGAAATAAAGAAGAAAATAGAATTTTTTAACTAACACATGAAATATCTATTTTTTGATATAATAGATCAGATTAATATCAGATTCATGTTGAAAGAAGAATTTGTAAACTTGTTATTGATGAACATAAATAAATGATTCAATCTTTATTAAAAACATAACGAGACAGAAAAATATAAACAGCTTCATGAACTGCTGGGACAATATTAAAATGTCTAACATTTGGAGTCCCAGAGAGGGGAGAGAAAATGTAGCATATAATTTATTGAAGAAGTATGGCTGAAAATTCCTCCAATGTAGATAGGTATAGAAATAGATATATATCTCCATAGATAGAGATATAAATTTACAAATTCAAAAAGTTCAGGCAAACTCAAAGAGAAAAAATACAAAAGTATTCATATTTAGGCCCACCAAAGTCAAATTAGTGAAATTAAAACAAAGAGAAAATCCTGAAATCAACTAGAAAAAAAATGAAAAATTACATAAATGAATGAATCAAATTGGCTACGAACTCATTAGAGGCTTTGAAGACAGAAGACAATGAAATAACATCTATATAATATTGGAAGGAAAAAAATGTCAACCCAAAATTGCATATGGAGCAATAGTAATATATGAAAAAAATTAAAACAAAGCCATAGTCCATTAAAATAAAATAATATAGTTTGTGCCCCAAAGACTTTCTCTGCAACAAAGCTATAGAAACTTTTTCAGACTGAAGAGGTGTATCACATGACATTTTAGAATGTAGGTAAAAAAGAGAATCAGCAATGATGGATTTAGGTAAATTTTTTAAAACACTATGTCTTCATCTGAAGTTTATATAAAACACATAATATTATTTAAAATAACAAATTTAATATTATATTAGTTTTATAATGTCTATTGATATGATGCATATATAATTCTACATATTAGAAACGGAATAAATATTCCTACATATTTGAAACTTTTCTACATTTTATATATACTGATACATTATTAATGTTAAGTAAACTACAAAGTGTGAAGGAAATATACCGTAATCTTTAGAGAAACTCTAAAAATTGAATGCAACAACAAATGGACATATCAAAATAAAATTCAAAAGAAAAATGTTTAGTTAATAAAAAAAAATAATGCAGGTAAAGGTAAACAGAGAAACAAGGATAAAGGAGAATCAAAAAATGTAAAATAAATTTTAAAATATAAAAAGAGTACAAAACAAATCAAAATGTTTTTAAGATGTAAAATAGAAATATAAAATCTCACGTACATAAAAATAACATATACTAATGGAAAAAGCCAAGGTCTAAGAACATGCTGTATGCCAAAGGGAAAATTGACATATATAATTAGATATATTGAACCTTACTAGATGGGGAAAAATATATATGAAATACAGATGGTAGGCATAAGAAAGTTATAGGCCTATATAAATATTGCTATTATTTGAAGCAAACTAGTATGACCCAAAATATATATGGACATTATAAAATGACAGAGTCAATTATTCAGGAAGATATAACAATTTAAATTTTTATTTGACTAATAACAGACCTTCATAATATATAAAGCAAAAATTGACAAAATTAAAAAAATAGATCATTTCACAGGTTTTTACAATCCTTTCTCAAAAATTAAAAGAATAATTAGAGAAGAAGCCAGAAGATATCTAGAAGATCTGAATAATGCTATCAAACTACTAGACCTAATAAACATTGATAGAATACTTCTTACATAAATAGCAGAATACACATCCTTTTCAATTGCAACAGAAACATCAATGAAGACAGATCATATTTGGGGTGATAAAATATACTCAATAAATTTAATAGGATTGAAATCATACAATGTATGTTCTCTGGCAATAGTAAAATTCAATTAGAAATAAATAATAAGATGTCTTAGAAAATAAAACCCAAATATGTGGAAATTAAAGAACATATTTTTAAATAAGCTACTGATCAAATAATAAATCACATGGGTTAATGAGAAAATAAATCTTACTGATTATAAAAAATATATCCAATTATATGTGATGCAGCTAAAGCAGTATTTGGAGGGAAATTTATAGCATTAAGATGCTAATGTTGGAAACTAAAAGAAAGTCTAAAATCAAAATCTAAGGTTAACTCTTGATAACATTGAAATACAAGAATAATCTAAGGCCAAAGTATGTAAAAGAGAGTAAAAAGAACACAAATCAATAAATTAAATACAGCAAGCAAATGAGAAAATTTTTACATTCGAAAGTTGGTTCACTGAAAAGACTAATGGATTTGACTAACACCTAGCAAGAATGAGGAAGTGAGAGAACACAAATTACCAGCGCTGAAAATGAAAGCAGAGCATCGTTAGAGATTGCCGTCATTAAAAGGATAATAAGCAATTTTATGCCAAGAAGTTTGGCAATTTACATAAAACGTACACCTTAAAAAAACACGCAACTTACTAAAACAAACAAGATATAGCAGAGAATTCTGAATGCCCTCTACCTATTAAATAAATTTAACTTTAAAAAAAAATTCCTACAAAGAAAAGTCCAAGTCCAGATAATTTTACTGTTGAATTTAACCAAATATTTAATAAAAAAAATAATTACATGTTTTATAAAAACGCTTTTGAAAACTAGAACAGGAAACATTTTTTAATTCATTTTTCAAGGATATCCTAATCCAATTATCAAAACTTGATACCAATTTCTTTTAAATGAAAGAATTTAGAGACTAATGTCTTATAAACAAAACATCATCATATCAAATCTAGCAATAAAGAATAAGTGACACATCATTTCCAGCTGTCATTCATCCAAGGAGCGCATAGTTAATTTAACATTTAAAAATTCATCAGTGTAATTAACCATGTTAATAAAACAATTGAAAAAATCTGTACATTCATTTCAATACATGCAGGGAGTCAGAAATATTCAACTGAATTCATGATTTAAAAACAAGATGCAAACTAGAAAAATAAACTCCCACAGCCTTAAAAAGAGCACCTTCAAAAATCCTCTAGATTACATATTTAATGGTTAAATATTGCATACTGTCATCCTAAGATTTAAACAAACTAGCATACCCGGTCTCATACTCTCCATTCAACTTTGTACTGGAATATCTAGCTATTATAACAATGAAAATAAGCAAACAGTATAAAAATGTAAATTTCTCTCAATACACACATAAAATGATTGTTTACATAAAAAATCTTAAGGAATCTATAACACACCTCCTAGAATAAGTGAATTTAGCAAAATCACAGTATGTTAGTTTAATATAATGATTAAAATATTTTTATATATGAACGGCATACTATTAGAAAATAAAATTCAAAAGATATTCTATTTACATTAGCATCAAGAAACAAATGAATAGGGATAAGTTTCAAATATATAGGCAAGACTGTGATAGTGAAAATTCAAAAACATCCAAGAGAGAAATTTTAAGACTTAATGAAGAGGTATACCATGCTTATAAGGAGAGTTAATAATGTTTGGATGTCAATTATCCCTAAATAATTCTATAGATTCAATTTCAATCATAACCACAATAAGCTATTTTGCAGCAATTACTATTCTGACAAGTTAGCTATTTTGACAAATTACTTATAAAATTCACATGACATTCAAAGTAGCTAGAATGTCTGAAGCAATATTAAAAGTTAAGTAGAAGTAAAAGGAATTGAACTACCTGCCTGTAAAACTTATTACAAGACATTAACAATCAAACAATTAAGAAATGATAAATAGGTCAGTGGAACAGTATAGAGCCCCTACATGTATGTTCTTATCTGATTTTTGATACTGAGGACAGAACAATCCAATCAAGAAAAGCTACAATGTAATGTTAGTGCTCAAAAATAATGAAATCTTGCCATTTACAACAGTATGGATGGAACTAGAGTGTATTATGGTCAGCGAAATAAGTCACTCAGAGAAAGAAATACCATATGATTACACTCATATGTGGAATTTAAGAAATAAAATAAATGAGGGAAGAAAAAATAAAATAAGATAGAAACAGAGAGGAAGGCAAACCATGAGAGACTCTTAACTATAGAGAACAAACTAAGGGTTACTGGAGGGGAGATGGTTGGAGGGATGGACTAAACGGGTGATAGGCATTAAGGAGAGCACTTGTGATGAGCACTGGGTATTATATGTAAGTGTTGAATCACTAAATTCTACTCTTGAAACCAATACTACACTACACATTAACTAAATTGAATTTAAATAAAGTCTAGGAAGAAAAAATAACCCACACACAATTAAAAAAAATGGCAAGTGCTTTTACCAAAAGTTACTGAGACATTTGGATATTCATTTAAAAAAAAAAATCCTCAAAGCTTTCTATACACCCTTAATAAAAACTAATTCACAGTAGGTCATAAGCCTAATTTTATATAAAAGCTAAGAATAGGAGTATATACACTTAAACTCTGCTGTTAAAAAACTTCTTCCCTCTCACTCCATTTTGTCTTAGTAGGCCGACCACTTGGTCATTCATGATACCTGAGTACAATGTTTAAGAGGTGGGCACATGATCTGGACTAACCTCTCAGAACCCCATCCATCATTCCAAAGAGATGTGTTCACTGAGGAGTATGAGGCTCAAACTGACTAATGTCTCCTCTTCCTCTTCAATTTCTCTTGAGATCTTGATATTTTCTATTTGTAAAGATATTTCATCTACATATTTACTTACCTACCTTCTTACATATCATACACATCTTCCATCAGAAGCAGAAATGAGAAACTAGGAAAGGTACTGTTTGGGTCCCTGCATATAAGTCTGTCTAAAATCCTCTTTATACTTGCCTTTCCCCAAAATACTTATTTTTCTTAAATAATTCTGAGATATGTTTCTCTCCCTGGCATCTCTAAGTGTACTGGTTAATACAAATAATAAGAGAATAGTTATCAAAAGACACAACATGATCAAAAGTAAAGCAGTACAAAAGAGGATATGATGTGCAGGGTACTGTATAAATAGGTGTGCAAGGGTAGGAAGAACAGGAGTGAAGTGGCTTAAAAATGAGCCTACATAGGAAGATTTCAGCAAACTTGTGAGGGTTTCACTGTATCATATAAGTTATCATTAATGCCATCATTGGAAGAATGATATGGCCAGACTTCTATGGTAGCAGAATAATGGATAAAGGCAGCTTGTAGAATAGATTTGAATATAGGAGAGCGTGGAAATAGAGGAGAAGGTCATCAGTAGGAAAATGCTGCCATGATTAATAGATGAGTTTCTTTAAAGTTTATTTATTTAGAGAGAGACAGAGTGTGCACACATCCTCATGGAAGTGGGGAGGGTCAGAGAGAGAGGGAGAGAGAGAATCTGTGCTGTCAGTGCAGAGGGCCAAGGCAGAGCTTTATCTCATGGTTGGTGAGATCCCGACCTGAACAGAAATCAAGAGTTAGTTGCTTAACCCACTGAGCCACCCAGGTGCCCAGAGTTACTCTAAATGGTAATGAAAGTGAAGGTAGAAATGAGAACAGTGAATAAGAACAAAACAAAAACAAAACAAAAACCAAAACCTCTGAAACCAAAGACACTAAATTCTGTAAAAATATGTAGTATGTTGAGTGAAAGAAGGACCAATCATTTTGAGATTTCTAATTTGAGTAACTTAGTGGATGGCAGAATCATTTACCAGAAAAGGAAACAGATTTGTTAAGAAAACGTACTAAAAAAAGCATAAATGTTCATTTTATTTCCCTTTTCCCTGTCTTCTATCTTCTTTCCCCAACCTCCACAATTACTGTTGTTATTATGATTATCATTATGATCATTATCATTTTAGAATTAGAAGCCTAATTGGCTTTTTTGCAGAGATGTATTTCATTATAACATATAATTTACCTTTTAAGTTTATGTGTCAGTGGTTTTAGTATACTTATAAGACTGTGGAGCCAATCATCACTATCTACTTCACAGAATTTTCATCATTCTGTAAACGCCCCATGCCCATTAGAAGTCACTCCCCATTCCTCCCTGGCTTCTGCGAACCACACATGCACCTATTCTGGAAATACATATAAATGGAGTCCTATAATATGTCACCAATAGTATCTGACTTCCTTTACTTAGCATATATTTCAAGGATCATCCCTGATATGGCATGGATCAACATTTCATCCTCTGTATAGCTGAATGTTTTCCATTGCATGAACATACCACATGTTGTCTACCTATTCATCAATTGATGGACATAATCAAAAAGATAAGAGAATAACAAGTATAGACAAAGATGAGGCAAAACTATACCCTTATGTATTGTTGGTGACAATATAAAATGATGTACCTGCTTTGATAAACAGCTTAGCAGCTTCTCAGGCTAAAGAGAGTTACCATATAACTCATCAAAAGGACTCCTAGGTATTCACTTAAGATTACTGAAGACAGGGGCGCCTGGGTGGCGCAGTCGGTTAAGCGTCCGACTTCAGCCAGGTCACGATCTCACGGTCCGTGAGTTCGAGCCCCGCGTCGGGCTCTGGGCTGATGGCTCAGAGCCTGGAGCCTGTTTCCGATTCTGTGTCTCCCTCTCTCTCTGCCCCTCCCCCGTTCATGCTCTGTCTCTCTCTGTCCCAAAAATAAATAAACGTGGAAAAAAAAAATTAAAATAAGATTACTGAAGACATATGTTCATACAAAAACACGTATGTGAATGTTCAGGGTAGTATTATTCAAAATAGGCAAAAAGTGGAAATCACCCAAATGTCCATCAACTAATTGGCTTTTTAAATTTGATAATGATAAGCTTGGCAAGGCATGTCTATTAAAGAGAATTTTAAAAATAAAATGTGATGTAGATATTATAAAAATAAATTTAAATGAAATTAAGATGAGTCAAAGTAAGAGAAAAGTGACTGGGAGAATGAATGGGCCTTCAGGGTGGTAGATGGAAGAGGACAATTTTGTGAGGCTGCTGCTCATCACGTCATTTCCCTCAGCACCCTGTATTGTGACCTATCATCAGCAGACCTTGTATTGCTTTTCAAGACCTCAGTTTCCACCTTAAAACGGAGACAATGGTTGTATATATTTCCGAGGTTTTGTCAAGATAATATATCTATAATGGTTAACGCACACTGTTTGCATTGGTATTGTAGTTAAGAATTAACATTATCTTTTTGATATTGTTATCATATTTACTGTGGCCAACACAACAGAGATCTTATAAAGGATCTCACTAAGGGAGAGATATAACTGCTCTGTGATAATCCTGGTATCTTCACATCTTCCATGACCTTTCATGATTTAGAAGGTCAATCCATTTCTTGAATTTCATTGTATTTTCTGACAGACTTTTTCAGAAGAGAAGAAAAATGTAATGTTGAGACAGAGATAGAAGGAGAGGGTAAGTCCCCCTGACATAAACAAAATTAAATGCTGTGCATGTTGCCAGGTAGCCCAGCCCTACTCCATCCCAGGACATTCTAATTACTGAATGTTAAGACATTCTTGAAGAGAAATTTCAACATCAGTGGAGATAGATATGAACAAGGAGTCTTGGACATAGCTCTTAATTTGGGGAACTGATATTGGATTGGAAACTAAGAATTCGGTGAAAATGTGTATACATTAATGCCATTTACAAACTGGTATTATAGAGCTTCATGCAGAGATAGTAGAAATAGAACAAGTGAAAAATGACATTTATGAGCCTCAAAGAGGTTTCAAATGTAGTTTCATTTAGTTATAGAAAATGTTTTCTTTTTGCCTGAATTGAAAGGATTCACCTCTCTTTTGAGATTACATGTGAGAAAATAAATTATAATGAAATTAACACTTTAATAGGTAAGTGTAAAGGGAAAGAAGGGAAGATAGAAATAGATGAATTTAGCATGAAGAAGCCTAATTAATTACAGCAACTGATATCTGTATTTTTATTACATTCTAGACCAAGCACCCTTCCAGCAAGGTGAGCACCAAATATTTACAAATCATGTATTGCATAAATTTTGACTGCTCCCATTCCAAAGATCCATCTCATTCTTGTGTATCACAGCAAACAGCAATATTTATACTGTATCCTCTCAGTATAAATATGGAACAATCAATGGCTCTTGATTAGTTACCTAAATGCTAAATCTTTCATAAAATTAAATAATAGTTTGACCCTAAATTATAGTCCAAAATCCTAAAATAAGATTTTAATGGTTAAAAAATACAAACTTCAAATATTTCAGTAATGTTTACTAACATTCTATCAATTAGAAACCAATGCCTATCAAAACTAGAAAGGAAAAATAATAGATGCAAAATCTAGTTCAATTCAGTATTGCTAAGAATGAATACAAGTAACAATTATTTTTACCTCTACTACTATTGACCCTGGGCTAACTTCTCCCTAATTGAGCACAATAGCTTTCTAGTGGACATTCTGCATCAATTTGTGCCTCCCCTCTCCGATCCATTTTCCATACTGTATTCACAGTATTCTGTTATTGATGAAAATCTTGTAATGTCAACTCCAAATGGCTCCCCCTTTTCTTCAGAAAAAAAAAAAAACGACAAAACAACCTTGATGTGACCTACTCAGACCAAACATGATACCCTTTTACTCCTCACTTTCTGAGATCCAGCCATACCAAATCCCCTTCCAGTTTCTCAATTCACTCTAGTACTTTCCTACTTCAAAGTCTTTGTCCATCTTCATCCTTAATGCCTGGGACCTTCTTCATCTCTTCCACCATCACTGGGTCACTAACAATGAGTTCATCATTCAAGTTTCAGCTTCAAGTACCACTGGGAGAAATTTTCTCTGACTTACCATATCTGCTCCTCTTACAATATAACCTCATGACATTCCATCCATAATTCTTCGCAGAAGCGTTTCTTCTCTTCTATTTTCTTCTATAACTATTTTCACTCTGATTTCCCATCTCTTACAGTTATAGGTATAGATTAGAGTGACCAAATGAATCTTGGGAATGTACCAAAGGAGAGGCCGTATTGAGGATACATTTAGTTTTGGTTTAGAAAAATTTTTTTATTTGGTTTGTTGTCACTTCCATGATAGTGGTTATTCCTACCCGTCCCTGTGAAGAAATGGTTTCCTGTAATAACCCTGAAGAGTACTATGCCATTATGACTTGAAAGTAAAGGACTAAATGTTATATGCTGAAATGAACATGTCCTACAAAATCTGGCACCAAAAGTCTGTGGATGGTGGCAAAGGAAGAAGGTTCGAAATATAAAAAGCCAGAAGCCAATCTGTGGCATTTTTTTTTCCAAATCTTGCATCTTAAATATGAAAGGTTTTATCATATTTGATAACACTCTAAATATTTACATGGCATTTCCTACAGCAAGTTGTGATGCTGAAATTAGCTTTTTAAAAGAAAATCACCCACATTAGGAGAATAAAATTAATTACCTGTTTGTTACTCCTATAGAAAAAAAATTACAAAAGCTTTGTTATGTGAAGAGATAATACAGTATTCAGTCAGAATATAGGAAATGGCTACATATACTTTTTAAAAAAAATCATGAGTGTGTTTGATAGATTATATTGGTAAATTTTAGGAAGCTTAATACGATTTCATTTTTTTGCTTTGTGAGTACTATATGCATTCATTGTAACTGTACAGGAAGATGCTATATTACATATGAAATGACAACATGCTAAAAAATGCCAGATCCTTTTAGAAGAGAATGATAAGGATTCCACTATCAGTATCATCATCATTATTGTTTGCCATCTTCAGAGCAGGAAGTGAGAATTATTTCTGTATTTTCTATCAAAGTTCCCATTCCAAACAGGCATTCCAGAAGCATGGTGTATGGGCATGTTTAAAGTTACCTTTAGTTTTTATAGGGGCTGTAGTCTCAGTTTTTTGTTTTTTTTTTTTCATCTACTTCACAGACAGCATTCAGAGAATACTGGTTAATAAAAAGCAAGATGGAACACCCAATATTATTGCGTTCATGGTGTTCATATTTTTTTTTTGAGAGAGAGAGAGAGTACAAGCAGATGAGGGCCAGAGAGAGAGAGAGGGAGACAGAATCAAAAGCAGGCTCCAAGCTGTCACAGCAAAGAGCGTGACATGGGGCTCAAACTCACAAAAGGTGAGATCATGACCTGAGCTGAAGTCGGACACTCAACCGACTGAGCCACATGGTGATCATTCTTTTCCCTACTTTTAAAGTGATCATTTAGTAAGGAAACTGTTTATCCATTTACTATATGTTAGTCCCTATTGTTAGAGCTCTCTAGCAATTCGTCTCAAAGCTAGTTACAACTGTCATGGCAAAGAAAACAACCAATAAAGTAAAAATGCAAACTATAAAATGGGAGAAAAATATTTGCAAACCATACATCCAAAAAGGTTAATATCTAAAATATAAAAGGAACTCCTAAAACTCATTAAAAAAAACCCCAAAAAACCTAATTTTAATACAGGCTTGAAGAGATATTTCTCCAAAAAAGACATACAAATGACACTCTTGTATATGAAGAGATATGAAGACATCACTAATCATCAAAAAATGCAAAAAATAACCACAATGAGATATCACCTCACACCTGTTAGGATGGCTACTATTACAGGAAAAAAAAGACAACATCTGTTGGTGATGATGTGGAGAAATTGAAACCCTTGTACACTCTTGTTAGAAATGAAAAATGTGTGGTAAAAAAAAAAAAAGTATGGAGCTCCCTCAAAAAATTAAAAACACAAATACCTTAAGATCCACCAATCTTATTTCTGGGTATATATTCAACAGAATTGATATCAGGATCTTAAAGACATAGCTACATTCCCCTGTACACTACAGCATTATCCACAGTAGACAAGACATGAAAACAATGTAAATTTCATGGATGGGTAAATAAAAAAAGAAAATGTACTATATATATACAATGAAATCTGATTCAACCTTAAAAATCCAAAGCAAGTTTCTGCTATATGTGACAACCTAGAATCTGCAGCATATTATGTAAAGTGAAACAAGCCAGTCACAAGACAAATACTTCATGATTCCACTTACATGAGAAATAAAAAGTAATCAAACTCATAGAAAGAAAGAGTAGACATGGTGTTTGCCAGGAAATGGGAGGAGACAGGATTGAGGATGTGCGGTTCAAAATGTATTTGTATTTATGCATGATGAACAGAGATGTGCTGTTCAGCATTGTTTTGACAGATAACAAAACCATATTGTGCACTTAAGAATTGGTTGAGGATAGGGGTGTCTGGGTGGCTCAGTTGGTTAAGCATCTGACTCCCGATTTCGGCTCAAATCATGATCTCATGGTTCCTGGGATTAAGGCTCTGTGCTGACAGGTCAGAGCCTGCTTAGGATTCTCTCTCTCCCTCTCTCTCTCTCTGACTCTTCCCCACTTGTGCATGCACACACACTCTCTCTAAATAAATAAATAAATAAATAAATAAATAAATAAATAAAGTTTAAAAAATGTGTTGATGATAGCTGTTATGTTAAATGTTTCTACCACAGAGAAGGAGAAAGAGAAAGAGAAGAAGAAGAAAAAGGGAGAGAGAAGGAGGAGGAAGAAGAGGAGGAGAGAGACGGGAGGGAGGAGGAGGAGTAGGAGGAGAGGAAGAAGTAGAAATCCTTAAGAGGCAGAGAGGTGCAATAGAGGAAAAAGTCATGTCCTCTCCTTCTACTCCAGATTCCTGGGAATCCTTGCTGTAGAGGGACTATGTGCACTTGTAGGTTGGTGGTTTGTTCTATGTCACTCAAGTATCAGAGGCTTTGTGGGAAACATTGAGGAAGAGTGATCCTGCATCCAAACAGAAGGGAGAAAAAAAACCTAATGTAGCTCTTGAACTTGGAGGATCTGACTCAACACTAACATATATACAAATAAGACTAGCTGAATGAGCCAAGCACTATTTTTTTAACTGTGAGCATTTCCATCATTATATTCAGCAAATTGTTGGGTAAACTGTATTACATCTTTAGCTTTCTGTAATTATAGTATTACTCTTATGTACTTCTGAATTCCATAGCAATTTATTTCTAGAAATGCTTTGTAAATTAATGTGATGCTAAGTAGGATGTAAGTTCAGAAAAGACTCCTTAGATTTCTAAAATGAAAATTCAACTCTTCTGAAACCAAAGCCTGTCTTTTAAGCAAACAAAGCAAGTAGACACCAACCTGGGTAAATATGAGGGCTAACAGATGGTTCCTGTTCTATATGAAATATTTTCCTCACAGAAATCTGCATTTTTAATATGAGATCCTCCTTGCCAAACCTGGAAGATCAAGTGGAGGGAGAAGACAACTGAGGTTTATCTCTAGAAATCCATTTAACGTATTGTGACCCAGGACCTGGAACAACGTGGGTGGGGGACAGGGGGATTTATTTCAGTAATACTTCTATACATTTTTTTGTTGTCAGATTAGCTAGTGATAATACTGGAAAAGAGAGAACAATGAGAGATAAAGGGTTGGCAAATTTTTGTTGTTTCCATCCTGAAGGTTAGAAGGAAGGAGAAAGGAAAGGAAGACAGGAGAAAGGAAATGTCTGATCATACTGTCTAGAAGAGAAGAACTATCATAAATGAATTGTACCTGTATCAAAACTACACTTTAATCACCACCTAGGGCAAGGTCATGAAGGTAGCAGATATATTTTTAAAAGCACAAAATATTCCTAAAGCAACCCAAAGTTGAAGCAACCCAAAGAGGAAGACGAATAAACAGTATATTATTTGACTTCGAGAAGTTGTCCATGCATATTTATGCTCCTTCCAAATGAGTAAATTAAGTCTTCCAAATGAGTAAATAACAGGCAGTTTTATAGTAATTATTGGATTCCAATATTTATAGAAAACTGACCACCATGAATGTCCACATTCATGAATGAGCTGAAATAATGTCTATTATGTCCACTCTAATAAATAGAAAGACTATTTATTCATTTACCACGACACAAAAAAAAATTGTTTTCTTCCTTGCCGTACAGAAGTCAACCAAAACACTTGGTGACAAAACATGTGGGTTGAATTTCTATCTTAGCAAAATTATATCTGTATAAGATGAATATAGTTAATTTTGATTAAAGTATACAGAAATGCATAATCTGCTTCCTTAACAACTAAACCATATTTGGCTTAAAATGGAAGGATTTAATAAAGTAACTTTATGGACATAAATACACTTATTATTCTCACAGACTTCACTCAGAGAATCTGAGTATTTGCAACAATATTTACCCAGGTCTTTATAAGAGTAATTGCATATTTGATTGGGTCATTTATTCTTGATGGAGTGATGGGAATATTGTGATTACTATCTTGAGTAGTAATTGGAAAACTTTAACAAAACATGTAATAAGAATTATTTTTCTTAGATTATTTTATCAAAATGAGATAAAGTAATGGAGTCATTTTTATACATTACTTCAAAATTAAAATTGATGTGTACGTATTTGTTAAAACAAAACAAAACAGAACATGATTCATAATTTTTTGGGGAAAGAGTGTTCTAGTTATTTATGTCACATATAGTAAAATTGGCAAATGGAGATTTTAGAAAAGCTGAATAAAACAATTCACACATTTTTTCTTAGTATGTCAACAACTAACTACTGACACTCACACATCACTTGCTGTGTGCCACTGTTCTTAGTGCCTTACATACATTAATTCACTTAATGCTAGGATGCAGACTTCAGGATTACATTTATGTTTAGGTAAAGACACTGAGTCACAGGGTAACTACCCTACGCCACATGGCTGAACTAAAATTCAGGCCTCTGCAGACTAGTCTAGAGTCTGAGTGCTTAACTGCTATGCTATAGCACTTTTCACAGCACAGTTTCAGTTGATCAAAGATTAAGCAGAAGGCAGAAATGGAACCAGAAGTGGCCCATAAGATAGAACAACTCCACACTAGTTCCAAATGGGAAAACAGAAGTTTATGACAACCCTCAAACATACAGATTTCTATTAAAATTCCTTGACATGGTATTCTTCTTCCACTGTAATCTTTAGTATAAAATAAGCTTCTAAATACTATTATTAGCTCTATTTTACATATAAAGAAAGTAAGCTTCAAGATGGTTAGTCAACTTGCCCAAGATTACACAGTAAGTGCCAGAGCTCAGGTTTAAAACATGACGACAGATCAGTGAATACTCTTAACCATGATAATACACACTTTTTTTGCAAATAATTTCATCTTTCTGATCCTTGGTTTCTCCTCAGTGTGTGGAAAATACTAATTTAGAGTATCTCAATATTTCAGGATGACATTTCCATGGTTACAAATGTCATGTATTTAATGGCCACATGGAGCAGTTAGTTTTGTGGGGATCTTGCAAAGGCATGTCCTCACTTACAAGGGAGGAGTGTACAAATGGACTTACTAATCAAACTCATTTTTACCAGATTACCTATTTGAAATGCACCTTTCCCAATAAAAATGGTACATAAAAATTAAGAGCCCAAAGAACTGAGCCATGACATAGTTTTTAAATCTCATATTTATTTATCCAAATAGAAAATATTGATCTTTTGAAAATATAATTTCCTTAAATATATTTAAAATCTAATTAACATTATCTTATTAGAGATAGCTGTGATCTAGAAGATCAGCATTCTACCAAGGTTTAGATGCTTATTTGGTGATTGTAGAGCTTAAAGATTTTGATCTAAAGAATTAACCTTTGTATTAGATGCACGAAGCATCTTTTTTTTTTCTCTCTGTCTCATCTTAAACCTCTTACAATCTTTTATATGCTTTTGAAAGAAAAAAATCATTGAAAATAATGAAATATTCCTGGAGTAGTATGGTGAGTCAAGAATGAGGACTTGTTTTTCTTTTTTCCAAAGTCAATACGAAATGTGCTGAACTCCTTAGAGAAAACAACTGCCTAAAAGCAAGGGCTATTATATCTTTAAGCATATAATTTACTTTATAAATATATGCAATGCATATTCACCATCCTATGGGAATGAAACTAAACACATACACTAGGGAATTTTGTTTCATTTCAGCAGAAACGTGGAATATTGATATGTATTCAAATTATTCGTTACAAAAAGGTCTCCAAATAAGACTAGAAACACATATAATTCTTACAGTCAACAGTGATGAAAGCATTCCAATGCACATTCTTTGATAAATGGTGCCAAAAGTTTCAGTTATTTGTCTCACATATAGTAAAATTGGCAAGTAGAGATTTTAGAAAAGCTGAATAAAACAATTCACACATTGTTAAATACCTTTGCACTTGTGCAGTTTGCTTATTCATCTGATGTATTTCTCTACTTATACATGCATAAGGACAATCTCCACCCCTTTCTTTTTTAATATTACACCTTTTCATTTAAATATACAGAGCTATAGAGTCATCTTCCCTATTGCTAGAAGATCAGTCATAATCACAGACTCAAATATTGCTAAGTTTCATGAAACAAGGAGAATCACGAGGCCTTGTTGTTTAACCATACTGAGCCGGTGAAATCCTGCTGAGGAAAGTCAATATGACGTCACATTCAGTAATGTTCTAAAATGTGATTAACATATTGATAAAACCCATAATTCACTACTTATGTTGGCCACAGAAAAAGAATTACCCTTGAGAAAGAAAGAAAAAAAAAAGATATGTGAGATGCAAAGTGTTTCGTCCTGTCTTCTTTAGTAAGTCTATGAATTTAAAAGAGATAAAAATTATATTATCATTGGTAATAAGACTAAAATTTAAGGGCTTATTATATATCAGGGCTTGTGTTAAGACCTTTAAGTGTATAATATAATTACATTTAATCCTTACAATGACCCAGTGAGTTATCTGCTCTTATTGAGAGAAACATTTATAAAAAATAAAACAAAAACTGAAGTAAATTGGGCAATTTGTCTATGGTCTCATGATTTTCATCAAAAGAGTTGTGATTAAAATTCAAATTTGTCTGGCTTTAAAATCTAAGCTCTCATTCTAACTTTGTTGTAGTTAATAACCATGTAGGTAAATTAAATTAAGTCTTTTATGACTAATCAGAGTTTCATAAGATATAGTGAGCTATCACAAATAGAAAGGAGTGACAGGTTCAAGTTATTGTCCTTTAATGAAATGTAGTTATTTGAAAAGAGTTTAGTGATATAAGGCAGTATATGATTAAGCATAAAACTGAGTGATAAAATAAGCAGTATGGACTTAAAAAAAATAGTATATGGAGCATACTGACTTATTTAGTTGAGAGGGGATAGTGTTATTATTCTAATATGTCAGTTGTAACTCACATATCCATAGAGAAATCTCATATTTAAAAATGGATTAATAGTATATTGGAAGGGGCAGAAAATTTTTAAACTGTCCTTCCACTGCATTTCAGTGCTGATACTCATCATAACATAGAATGTTTTTAAATAACTAATAATATGCCTAGTCAGTTAAAAAATTTAGAATTTCTTTATTTAAAAAAAAAAGACAACATTATTTTGATCCTGAAACATTAGGATATCTCACCTATCATATACTCCCTGTCCCCAAGCAAGGCTATATATCATAAAAGGTAACATATGTGTTATTTGACTGGGCCTTACTGACGGGGGACTTGAATAATAGGACCAAGAACTGAAGGAAGCAGAGTGTTACTTAAAAAGTGAATCACATGGCTAAAAACAGGTACATTTCAAAAAGCTTAGAAGGAAGATGGGGACTGAGGCATCTCTAAAAACTGAATGAATGAATGAATGAATGGGAAAGAGAAAGGAAGGGAAGGGAAGGGAAGGGAAGGGAAGGGAAGGGAAAGGAAGGGAAGGGAAGGGAAGGGAAGGGAAAGGAAAGGAAAGGAAAGGAAAGGAAAGGAAAGGAAAGGAAAGGAAAGGAAAGGAAAGGAAAGGAAAGGAAAGGAAGAAAGAAAGAAAGAGAAAGGGGACCTTACACAAAACAATGAACAAATGCATGCAAAGAACTAGATACCTCAATTCTCTGCACCTGAAATCCCATCATTTCCCCTGTCCCACCCACAAGGAGACTAATGATGGTGATTGTCTTCATTCCAACAGGATTGACAGATTTAATAAATAAAACTTCAGGATGCTAAACTTTTCATTTCAGGTAAGTAACAAATACAAGATTGTGTAAAATGATCATAAGTGTGTCCCATGCCTTACATTTTTGTTGTAAATGGAAAAGAAACAACAACATTAAAATAATAAAATAGAAATTACTCGTTGTTTATCTGAAATTCTCATTTAACTGCGTGTCCTATATTTTATCATTCAAGCCTGTAGTCCAATGCCTTGCCCATTTCACCCCTTGGTTTTGCTAAATGTCTCCAATGCCCTTTGCCACACTTTCTTCTATGTGATACTGAAAGCATGTTGGCAATGAAAGAAGAAAACTTTGAGAAACCAGTTTTGAGTTTAGGATAGTTTTATAAAACCTCATTCTGAGTTAGGCTTGACATTTAATTACTTGGGGATAAAAATGAATACAAATTTAAAAACATAATAATAAAGAGCAGACCTGAATTGAATGATAGAGTATAGAAGGCTGTAAAAGCTCTAAGATGCAAGTTTATTTAGGCAGATTTTCATGTAGAGGGCACACAATGTTATCACAAATTCCCTTCTCGACTGAAGTAAAATGAAAGGAAGGAAGCAAAGAAGGTAGGCAGCAGGGAAGAAAGTAAAGAAGGAAAGAATGACAGAAGGAAAGGAGAGAACAAATGAATTGAGAATAAATGTTGGATTTGGAAAGGTATTTACTGATAATCTTATAGAGCAGCATTCTCCAATAAAAATATAACGCAAGTCACAACTGTAAGTTTCAATTTTATATTCATCACATGAATAAAAATAAAAAGAAATCGGTAAAATAGTTATTAGTATCTTATTTAGCTTAATATATCCAAAATATTATTATTTTAATATGTCATCAATATAAAAATTATTAATCAACGTTTTACCTTTTTTGGTACAAACTGTTAAAAAATGCAATGTGTTTTTTATACTAACTTTACATGTAAGTTTAAACTAAGCTTCATTTAAAGTGGTTAGATAGCCATGGGAGGCTAGTGGTTACCCTATCAAGACAGTGCAGCTCTAGAGAAACATTATTGTAACTGGAGATAAAATTGATACATAGGAGAGTAAAAGTGGTGGGGAATGAAAGACAGTGTTTTTTTTTAAAAAAAGGAGAGAATCTAATAAGAGCTTTTAACAAATAGACATCAATGAGATTTATAATTCTGATATTTCAGAAGCAACTTTTTGCCATAAGGAATAACACCAAAAATGAACAACTATGTACAGTGACTAGAAGGACATAAATGTCCTGAGAAGAACATTTGCCATTTGTTTTTTACTTATTAGATTGGCAAAAAATAAGAAATATGACTGGTTAGGCTGTGGGTCCACCTGAGCTCAAATACATTTTGTAAATGAGAATGAAAACTGATGCCATCACTTTGAAAAATAATTGGATATGATTTTAAAAATTTAAAGATACTCATACTATAAGGCCCAGTAATCTCATCATTAAAATAGGTCACTGCACCTTTTACAGATTGCTCCTTGTACAATTTATTTTGCTAGATCAGCTCTCTCTTTTCCTACAAAAACTTTAAGCACAAATGCCTTCTCTCTACCTCTGTTCATGTTGTTCCTTATCATTTCTTTGCTTTTTTTCCCTTTTATTCCCTTTCTCTATGCTCAAATCCTATGCATACATAAGTCAATTTAGTCCATAAAATAAGTATTCATTCATTCAAAACTATGTAATGCTTAGCCACTATGTGTGTCACATGATTGCAGCAAAACAGTAGACAGAATAAACATGTCTCCTACCCCTGTGCCTTTTGCTTTCTCTCTCTCTCTCTCTCTCTCTCTCTCTCTCTCTCTCTCTCTCACACACACACACACACACACACACACACACACACACACACACCCCTCTCCTATTCTACATTCTTGGTTTCCATACATATGGCCTATGTTTGACTTATCGCTTAATGATGCTCTGTTGGTAGCCAAGCACCTCACTATGCTATTAATAGGGCATGAATAAATGCTACCAGCTGAACAGACATACGCAGTCATCAGCTGCTAAATGCCTTTCTCCTGTATTGCTAAGGTTGTAATGCCCCAAGGTGATTTTGAGCTGGAACTCCTCTGCCATCTACACCATCCTCTTCCCTGCACAAAAGCCTAATTGCTCCCCCGTCTTTCTCTATATTGACTCATTTGGAGGACGTGGGCATTTTTCATAAGAAATCACTGTGACACTTACATAGACCTTGCGAATCTGAAGGCAGATTATAAATCAAGGGTGGGGACAAGCCACTTCCAGTCAGTGTAAATATGGAGAGAAAACATATTGTTTATGCTACTTGATTAACAGCAACATTTTAAAAATGCAGAGGGTAAAAATAATTGAAGTTTTTCTTGGTTACAGCAGTACTTTCTTCTATGTAATTCTCTGAATTTCTAATCATTTATACAGGATTTTTTTTTAACTAGTAGTGTTTTTTCTAGAAGATTGTCAAGCTCTCATTCCATGGTAGTAAAACCTGTTTTTCAGAAAGTTGATGCTAATTTACACATACACACTGGTTGTCTGTGAGACTGCTTATGTCTCCCAAAACACACAGAGATAATTTTCATCTTTTTAGAATGTTGGTTATGTTAGACAGCAAAAAGCAAAAAAAAGAAAAAGAAACCATACCAAAAATAAGGGCACTTTTATGTTTTTCCAAAAAAATTATTCCCTTATAACTGAAGTTCAACTATTTTCATATGCTTATTTTTCTTTTGTAGTTCTTACACTTTGAAATTTCCTTACCACTATTGACCATTAAAAAAAAAGACCTGAGTGTTTTAAAAATTCTTTAACTTCTGTACCTTTGAAAAGTACTTCCCCAGTTTTTTTATTTATCATTTTTATTTTGCTAATAATGACTTTTTCATGTATAAACGTTTGTAAATCTTAATTCAAGTATATTGATCTTTCCCTTGGTGATTGTCTCTGTTGCTTTCATACTTTAAAAGTTTGTTTATGCTTAGAAGTCCACAGATCACAAAAAGTAATTATCCAAATTGTCATTACGTTATAAGATTTTAGCTTTAAATTTACCCTACATTGACTTTCCATTAATCTATGATTTTAGCTTCTATGTTTCCCTCTTGAATTTATTTTGGTGTATGATATGAAATAAGGATATAAACTATTGTCCCCTCCTAAAAATACTCAATATGTTCAACTCTTATTTATTAAGTAATCCTTCTTTTGCGGAGGATTGTGGTATTTTCTTAATTCTATGCATTGAATTTATATGCATGCAATTACACATATGTTTCTGATGGTTCTCTTCATTCTTATTTATCTGTCTGGATATTTTTGTGCATACAGCTGTTTAATGTATTGTGTCTTTCTAATATGTTCCAAAATTTATGAAATGTTTCAATGTATTTTAAATGCATTTAAAAATACATTTTTAAAGCATGTTTAGAGTCACCTAAGTTCTATTCATCTTTTATGCCATGTTGACATGTTTTAGTGTCTGATTTTGAAGAGCATCAGCATTTTAGATAGTTTTCTCTTTTTTTGTAATTTTCTCCTCAACTGAGTCATCTACATATTTAATTATTAACACAAAGGATCATAAACAATTTTTAAAGCTTCTTTAGGCAATTTAAAACAATGATTCATGTCATTATAAATTAGCATATAGCCCTAAAAATAAACCTTTCTTCAACAAAGAATCACTATATTAAACTTTCCTATCCACTAACCTATAGAACAACTTAAAGTTTGACTTATGGATTTAAAATAGGACCATAAACAGGTCACTTGAAACCCATGGTGAGCCTAGCAGCACTCTGGCATTCATGCAACAATGTTTTTAAAAACACTAACATGTAATTCTCCAATATTTTTCCAATACAATGATTACTTATAGGTGTTAAGGAGTGAATGAACAGAGCCCAGTGCCAATGCTCCTTAAATGACATGGGACCCCCTATGATGGGAAAAGAGTCATTGCTTTATATTTAGACCATTCCTAGAAACAGAGGAGAATCAAGAGGGAAAAGGTAAGGGTGGGGCACAAAACTAAGGAAAGGGGTCTAGAAGAGATGGGAAAATGACAGGTGAGCAGGAGTGAACTGTAGAGGTGGACGTTTGAAAGGAATTGAAGACATATCATCCCCAACACTTTCTGTGTCTTTCACAACTTGAGACATCTGCCCGTCCAGGGAAGGGAGAAGAATTAAAAAACCAGGCATAGTATCATGTTATGTAGATGTTTTATTGTAACAAGGAGTGCTTCATTTAAATATAATGCTGTTTGCTTTGTGCAAAACTGAAACTGAAACATTTGTAAAGGTTTCTTTGTACTGTTTCTAATCTATAATTTAACAGATTTGTTCCACCAGAATAAACATTTGCTGAATGTCATGGAAATGGTTTTGAAAAGTATAATGTCAGCAAGATCGCCGCTGAACACAACAGTTGAACAAGGCAGCACCTGTACGCTGAAATACACAGACGTACCCACAAAACGGGCAATGTTTCAGATACAGTCAGTGTCACAGCCATAGTTGCATTCTTTCAAACACTTTTATTTTTTTCAGTCCTTAAGACATGCCCTCACACTTTCACTCATATTCTGTGCAAGCAAGGGGCATTAATCACACAAGTCTGCATGCCCATTTGTCCCGAATTGTTGCCTATGATCCATCCTTTGAATAACTTATACTCCTGACCTTTCTGATCAATAAGATGAACGATAAAGGCAAAGGCTTGTGGTTTACATCTTCGTAGAAGTTGCCATCTCCTCTGAGTAGTTAAAATAAATAATTCCTTTAGTGTTATTCACTGCCTCCTGCAAGCAATATTTGTGTGTGTGTGGGCGTGAGATGTACTGCATCTTCTTACCTTTGATGTTTGGTCTTGTTTTGGGGCTGCTCTTTTGACAAGCTTTCAAAAGCCCCCTACTATGAATGTCGAATTAAGTACCCTTATGAATATGCATGAATATAAGCCTCATATACTCATTTTGGTGGCTACTCACTGTGCTGGGTTGCCCTGGAAGCCATTCCAAATGGTTTTGATTTTGCGTTTGAGATTCTTAATGGTGGTAATTATCTGTTGCAGCCATGCAGTACCAAATATGATGCGTGTTAGAGATACTTTAAAAAATAATAATAAAAACGACTAAAGATGCTAATTCCCACATTTTACTTCCTACAGGGCAATTAGCCCCTAGTAATGATGTTTATATTTATATGCAAATGTTTCAGGAAAAATGATTCTTAACAGAGACTTCATTTCATATCAATACGATTGGGGGATGAGAGCATTCCATCTGTCTGTAGAAAATGCCTGCCATTAGCTCTACATGTAGCCTATTTCTGTAATAGAAACTATTTAATCTTAAGTAATTCATTCTTCATTTTGTGTTATTTTCCCTTCCTTCTGTTCTTTTATTAAGACTCTTAACTAATGTACAGTATCTGCAGCTCTTCAGGGCCCACACATAGGTGACTTGCCACAGTTCCTTTCGAGCATAATCTGTTCTTTGAGTTATTACCTAATAGCCTCACCATTCCTCATTTTGGGATAATAATTGAGTAACCAGAGCAGGCTTCTCAGGGGACACTCAGTTGTTAATATCCTCTATCTTAGGGATTGCTACAACACGCAAGACAGAAATAGGATGAAGAAGCAAAGTTCTTCATTGTAGCTGCAGCTTTTGATTAGCTTCTGATCTGCAGAAGCTAAAACTTACAGCTGTTGCATGAACTCCCTGCTCAGAGTTAGGGAACAGGCTCAGTCTAGAGTTAACCTCCTATTGCAATGCCCCTTCTACTCTACAACAATATCTTAGTGCAGAGGCTCCCTTAATAACAACTACTTTTTTTTCTGCAAGCATGTTAAACTATCAATTGATAATTCAGCTATTTAATGTCATTTGATAATACTGCTTGCTTATCTTAGATGTTCTTTTGCAGAGAAATAAAGTGCACATCCATGATCTTATTTAAGAGTTGTTATTTGTCACATATTTTAAAGACAGAAAATATTAGTTTCTTTTTAGCTATCAGAAATGGAGAATTTCTGAATCCATGATGACGTAAAACAAATTGTTAAGTGAATACACAACTCTAAAGGTCTACCCATTACTGCAAAAGCGCCAGAGATTTAGTTGAGGATAATGAAAAAAAGGGGGGAAAACCCACAAAGAGCAGTATAGTAAGAAAATTCTGTCATATTGACACCACCTCTATAATAGAAATTCCTTAAGTATGGTAATGGGTAAAGGCAAGGGTAGAATTTGGTGAATCCATTCTTCTTTATCAAATTTGGGTATATGGTAGTCACCCACAACTTTCCATAGGGAAAGATGAACTCACTTGACATCTGCATATACATTCTCCCCCTTTAACCTCGAGCAAATAAGTGATGAAGCCAACTCCATTTCTAAGTGAGAATCAAATGACACAAATAACAACCTATTTCAAACCACAGATGCTCACTGTCACTCACAGTCAAAATCTGGAATGAAGGAATCTGGGAAAGGGGGAAATTCAGAATCCTGCCAGGGGAAAATCTCATTAGAATCTCTTGAGATTTATCTGTCACTCTGACAGGATAATTTGATTTTAAATTCCATCACTGCTAGCCCTAATTTTTAAAATTAAATTGGAAAAAAAGTGACTTCTCTTTCTCCCATATAATGAATAATAGGGTAATATAAATCAAAATCAAGGGTGCTATTAATCAAAAATTATAAGAAAAAGATCTGAAAATTTTTAAGGTTTGAAAGAAGTAGAAAAGTTCCCCTCCCTCGTTCCTACCCACCCATCGTGGAACCAGAAGGAAGATCAGTTAAAAGAGACTCTTTATGAGGCTCAGTTTAGAGAGACAAAAGTTTTCTTATCAATGCAGTGTAATACTTTCTCAAAAAGTCTGGTCTCTTTCACCAGAGCAGCACTTATTCAACCCGACGCAGAGCCCATTGAGTGCATAATTATAATTCATTCTTGAATAAGAGTTTTTCAGAGTGTAGACAAAACAGAGTAAAATGTCATAAACATGCCCTTACTTTTAGGTGTAATAGTTAGCATTTATAATCATACAAGTCTTACAAAAGTCCAGTTCCTTCACATCCTCTGTTTCAATAAAAGACGAATAAACAAGTTAATGCCAGTGATGGGTGAAAACAATGCCACTTTCAGAAGCTGATCTACTTGAAGATCATCGCTTGCTTTTTCATATTTCTGTATAGCACCTCAGAATTCAGGTATTCTCTCAGTTCCATAGTGATAATCAAACTACTCATTAAAAAGAACAGAATTATATCCTGACCAAAATGGAAGAGTGCCATATCTTGACAATTGCTTTTTACATTTTCAGGTGACATACTCTATATACTTTCCAAATATTAAAATTTCTAAAGAATGAAGGACTTAATGTCAACGTGCTTGTTAGGGAATCAGGTTCGTAAAAGGTGAGGAGAATTTTTTAACATGAAGTCGAGAAGTCAGAAGCGCCTCTCTTTTAGCCTCTTCATTTAGCACATCCAGCTCTGATTGGCTTACCTTCCAATAGCGTTCTCTCTTGTAACATTTATTTTCTCTTTAGGGAGCTTTGTCTCTCATGCCCCGGTACCTGTCACACTTTTAGTCCTACTTCTAAGTTTCTCCCTGCCACATTTCTTCTTCTAGGTAAATGAATGAAAAGACACACTGTATCCCATTACTTATTAAAACATCATTGTGGCTTCCTAGGAAATAGGCCAAGGCCAAAAGAGTCTCTCTTTTATTTAAAAGAATCAAAATGCCTCACACAATTTCCTATTTGTATATGGTGGAATATCATGATTCCATTTGGGACATCAAGATGTTGAAACATTAAGCATATTCATATCATTCAAAAATGATCACATTTTCTACTTGTTAGCCTAGTGGTCATTTGATAAAGCTTTTCTATATTTAATATGTGTGTATATTCACACATTACATAATATGTATTATATATGTATATATGTGTGTATGCATGTGTGTGTTTTATATAAAATCTCATAAAAGTGGTAATGGCCCCATCACCAAAATATGAATTAAGGACATTTGAGTGAGAAATGTGAATTAACTTTACTCCAACTTATCAAGAAAAAATCAACTAGAATTATTTTAAATGATGGCTTCTTACATTGTCTAGATTTTAAAAGCCTAAGGCACCTACCTTACCAAGTTACTGAGATTCCTCTTTAATTGATGTGATTCCTCAGGACACGTGCCTGATTCCTCATCAACAGTGCAGCTTTAGAAGCAACTTCCCACCTGTTGCAAATTTAAAATTGAGATCTTTTTGATACAGAAACAAAAAGTTTTCAAGTTTTCTATTCATTTACTTGATAAACTTCCAAAAATATAAGTACACACACACACACACACACACACACACACACACACAAGATTTGGGGTATTAACATATCCTTTGCAAACTTTTTAATCTTTTTTTCTAAATAATTGCCATATGTAATGAAACTCAAATGACGGAAAAGTACTATGAAAAAAATTCCATAAAGATATACACTCTTAATATGACTTCATCAGAAATGTTCGGCTCTTGTTTTCAGGAACAAACTCCTCAAAGATTTCACCTTCACCCTGAATATAGCTGTGACAAGCCAGTCAAGGTCCACCGAATCCAATTAGAGAAGTTTTCTGGGAAAAAAAGTGTGATCCTTGACAATATTAGGGCAAAATCCTGGAAGCTGTTTTAACCTTAAAGAGGGCAGTGGTAGCTACAGTCATCTTTAGTGTGTGGCTTAAAACTGTGTCATCAAGCCATGAGAGGCCCAAAATATTCAGCAAGCTCTATTGGAAGCAGCCATTGGTTGTTCTACAAAATGATCCATATTCTATTGCATAGTATCAGGGAAATGTTTAGCGGTTAGAAAAATTCAGAGCAGGGGACAGAAAAGTCACTGTCATCTGACCTAACGTAAGAAGGGATGATGTTTTGTGAAACTTAGGAAAAAGAATTTAGAAGATTTACCAATTTGAAGGTATATGAGTTACTTCTTCATTCTATCAGTTCAATAAACACTGACAAATCCATCTCCTGAACATCTCTTTGTTTGTGTCCCTTATTACAGGTTTTCTGCCATTTCCTCCATTACCTAAAGTAACAGTGCAGTGAAATTCCCCCTAATAGTCACCCCTACATAAGCCTCTCTGCAGTCCACTCTGTATTCTGCTGGAAGCACCTTTCCAAACATAAATATGATCATGCAAGGGTACCTGGGAGGCTCAATTGGTCAAGCATGTAACTCTTGATTTCGGCTCAGGTCATGATCCCATGGTCATGGGATCTCATGAGCACTGTGCTGGGTATGGAGCCTGCTTAAGATTCTCTCTCTCCCTCTGCCCCTCCTCCACACATGCAGGAGCACTCACACTCTCCTCCCGACAAAAAATAAAATAAATAAAATTTTTAAAAAACATCCAACTTTTGACTAATTTCACACTAATAGTGTTTATACCCTGAGAGCCTTAAGGAAAGATGAAATCTTCATTATCTGGCTTTTGATTCTTTTGCAGACTCATCTTTTGAGTGTCCATACCTTCTTCCAGTTTATTTTGAGCCCCAGCACTATGAAACTTCATTTAATCTACAGTCACACTTTGTATATATGGTTCATTCTGCCTTTTAATCCACCTAGAAAAGTTATATTCTTCTAAGTCCTGCTGAAAGCTGTTACCTTCTCGGAGGCCTTCCCTATTTTACTTCCTGAAGGAATTAATCATTCTCTCCTCAAAGATGCATCTATATCTGGGTGTTAGTCACTGATCTATTTACCTATCATCCCTCCTGGAACGTGCCTTTCAGTAGAAATCCCATACATCATTTGATCCTTAAACACCTAGCATAGTACCTGATGTATACAGTAAATTCATGCTGGGCTGAGCATACAGATTTTTTTTTACTTTCTTTCTCATGTACTACTGGAAATAAGAATTTCTTAATACTGGCAGTCACCAATCCTTGAAGATCTTTTGCACCTAAATTCAAAGTTGAGGCGGTTGTTGGCTCATGAGGCCCTAGTACTTTGATTCTGCAATTTCACACAGTATGTCTCTAAGTGACTGACTATATTAACTCACCTTTAACATACCATAGCCTGCCCGCCTCCCCCCCACCCCAGGGCAAAATGCTCAAAATCATCTCAAAATGGCATTCTGGTTCTTTAAAGTACTTTAAAAGAGTTACCAGATTCTAGTCCTCATTTTAACTGAATTCTTGCCATTCAATAAATAATTTGTCAAGTATGCATGCGGCTTACTAGACCATAATTAATTGGCTAGCATAGATGTTGTTTTTAGCAGTTCATGTGGCATTGAGAAAGAGAAAGAAAAAAAAAAAGGAAAAGGAAAGGGAAGGGAAAAAGAAGGAAGGAAGGAAGGAAGGAAGGAAGGAAGGAAGGAAGGAAGGAAGGGAAGGGAAAGGTAAGAAGAAAGAAGGAAAGAGAAGGAAAGAAGGAAAGAAAGAAAAAGAAGAGAAAAGAAAAGAAGAAAAAAGAAAGGAAAAGAAAAAAGAAAAGAAAAGAAAAAAGAAAAGAAAAGAAAAGAAAAGAAAAGAAAAGAAAAGAAAAGAAAAGAAAAGAAAAGAAAAGAAAAGAAAAGAAAAGAAAAGAAAAGAAAAAAGAAGGAAGGAAGGAAGGTGCTTTATTCCTGAATGTCCAATAGCCACCCAACTATACATAGGTAAGTTCAATATATAAATTTCTTCCTCCCTGGATTTAATCTCCATAGGTACTACTAGATAGATATTTGTTCCCATAAGGTTAATATTTTCACAGCTAATATTTGGTAAATAAAATCAATGAAACATCTGTGCTGGGTTTTGTTTGTCAATGTTAAAGGAGACCGGACGGAGTGAATTGCATAATTATACCAATCCCTTTACTTGCTATCACATGCTGGACATGAAGCTGTAATATCAATATAAACTGCATTTGATCAACATGCAGGAGGAATGCAAAGGCACTCTCAGGTTTTTCTAATGCTCTTTTCTACCTTTCAAAATTGAGTGGCTTTATATAATCCTCCTGAAACTTCACACCTCACACCCCTTCAAAGCCCAATGCTCGCACATGGTAGCATTAGAGAAAGGATTATTAAAGACCCCCATTGGAACTGTGGCCTATTCATTTTCTGTGTAAACCATGGGGTTCCTGTGCAGACAGTGATGTGCCAACACGAACCCAAACAGCTGCTGTACTAAAGCTGCTCTGAGTGCAGGTGGGGAAACAGCTTGTGATATTAACAAGACTAGATCCTTCTTGTGGCTTTCTATAGCCTTTATTTAAAATACAGGAAAATGCTTTCAAAGACTTATTTATAACTGTATCAAGCACAGATTGCACCAACATTATGCTGCAATGAGCACATGTGTTATTCATACTGATATTAAGTATTTTTTTTCATTTTTGAAATAGCCAAAAAGAAATATATATATATATATATATATATATATATATATATATATATTTCCTGAGGATGATTTCAGATAGGAACTACTAAAACCATATCAGCAAAGCGAACTTGGGTGAAAATAGCTTTTCTGAAATTAAAAAAAAATCATGAAAAGAAACAAACAAAAAGACTGAGTGTAAACAGATAAATTGAGACATAAGAAACAACATTTTTTAAACAAAGTTTTTATGGCTATCACAGCTGTCACACGCATTTTTTCTTCCTTCATATAAAGATCATAATTAAATTAGATTCAAATGTTCCACATCACCATGGGCTTGTATTCTAATTTTTCTTTTTAACTCTGCAATAAAACTTACCAGAGTTCTTAATATTGAAGGCTTATTCATTATTTTCCCTGAGCTTTTATTAAGCTCCTACTGTGCGTTGCTGCTCTGTTAAGTGTTATGACCAATGTAAAAATATCCATGTGGTTGGTTTTAAGGAAAGTACACCTCTTTGGTAAGGCAAAATGTTCATTAAGTGTCAATGAAGATGAAAAGTGGCAATAATAATTAGTTACGAGCCAAACAACACAGGCTTAGCCAAGTAATAGATATGCAACCTTCAGAAATTTACTTAGTCTCTGGCCTCAATCCACCCATCTGTAAAATGAAGGTCAAAATATTACCTATCTTTTAGACTTTTCCTGAGAAATTAAGCAGATATCACAAGCACAACACTTAAACACAATCAGCCACACAGTAAACACTCAAAAAATAAGAGTTGTTATCATAACGTGGTAATTCATAGGAAGCAGGTTATTTGGAGATGACATTGACTAAAGACCTTCACAGAAAAAAAATGATCTTTTGCATTCAGAGCACTGGAAATATTTTATTTAATAATTGAAGAGGAGAGAGGATGTATCGGGTCTGGGGAAAATAGAGCAAAATTATAAAACTGTGAATGAACAAAGTATGTAATTTAGAATGTGATAGAGTCATGGCAGATATATTTGAAAGGGAGGAATGAATGTGTACTAAATCTTGATGTTAGCTTGGTAAATAGATATCAAAGACGGACATCCATGAATAGAGGGAAGGTCAACATTCCAATGATTTCCTACCTAGTAGCATTTTAACTCAACCATTTTCACGTATGATGAAACAAATTATTTTTACTAAAGTTATCAATTTTATTTGGCATTCAAATTATATTCACTCCCAATTCAAAACTCTGAGTTGTCTACTTCTCTGTTCCACTGTATCCACATATTCACATTGCTTTAATTCTATTGAATCTCCATAACATTCCATTTTTCCACAACTCTACCTTTATCCCCTTCTCTTTAAAGAAAAGCATTTTTATATTTGGTCATTCCAAGTATTCCAAATGTCTATCTTAGCCTAAACACACACACACACAATTTCTCATGATTCAACAATTAGGAAAACTCTGGTTTTCCATTGGGGATTGGCTTTGGGATCTTGGGTAGTCATTTATTCTCTTTGAGTATCAGTTTTCTCAATTTTAGAAAAATTAAAAATAATGCCTCCTTTATTTGCAAATAGCAGTGAAGATAACAGGCAATAAATAGATCAAACCCATAAAATTATGAAAAAATATGAAACAAAATTATTACTATTTTAATATTCTTAATGTTATTGCTTTGTAAATACTCTTTAGGAAAAATCTTTCAATTTGTGTGTCAGTCAAAAAATGTTGAAGTATTTTTTTAAATGGATAGCTAAGCCAACCAAAATCATATCCTTATAGAAAGCTCATCTTATTAGGTAATACTGACACACTGTTCTTCTTACAAATAAAGGAGAAACAATTGCCTCAATATTTTTGTTTATTTCAATGCTTAAACCAAATATTTTCAAGGTGGAAAAAATAAAAAGTAGAATGTGATCACATTAAGTACATCTAAAAACTCATTTAAAGTAATTGTGAAAATAATAATTTTGAATATTATTGACTGGAAAGTTTTAAATATCTAGATACAATTATCAAAACTTTATATTTTCCTTTGTTAATCTGCTTTATTAAATTATCTTACTATCAAAATTGATTGCCATTATCAGATTCCAAAATTAAGATTTTTAGTTTAAATT
Organism: Lynx rufus; assembly: GCF_022079265.1. Taxonomy (NCBI): domain Eukaryota; kingdom Metazoa; phylum Chordata; class Mammalia; order Carnivora; family Felidae; genus Lynx; species Lynx rufus. The sequence goes on from NW_025814823.1 coordinate 183,140,363, forward strand.
TTAGATACCATATGGTATTGCATCACTTATGCAAAACGATATTATATTTTTTGGTGTGAGATCTGTCACATCTCATGTAGATTAGGATAAACTTAGAGATAATTCTGCTATTTTCTAGGCATGAAATATTGAGAAGTAGAAAGCTTGCATAGAGAACAAGTACAATGCCCTCTGAATAACAAAACCAAAAGAATACTTCAAAAGTAGCACTTAGGTCTTCAAATTTTTTTTACAAACAAGGTAGCCAGAAAAAAAAAAAAAAAGAACCAAGTTTGTTCTTTAGTAGTTATTTTCTACTGAAATTGTGTTGTTTATTTTTCACATATTTATATAATTTCACTTAAAATATTTAATGAAAATATGCTTAGCTTGAAACATAAAAGTAAACTGGAATGCTACAAAATCAAGATAGCATTTAAAATATTTGCTATGCAAATATATAAATAGAAAGATATAGGAGGACAGGCTATAGAAGTTAGATTAGAGTTGATTAGGCACCAAATTTTATATTTGTGTCTATTATACAAACTTATATGCATTATAATCAACAGTAAAATCGTTTTACTATGTGTCATTGCATAGTAATGGGCACTGTACAAGTGTCAGAGATTTCAGAGATTCCTAGTATCGCATGCCATTTGTACAGAATAGGGGAAATGGGCACTTTTATACAGTGTAGATGAAGTCCAAATTGATATGGCCTTTAAAATGCATATATATTATAAAACCAGCATTCTTTTTTTTTAATGTTTATTTATTTTTTAGAGAGGGAGAGTACAAGCAGGGGAGGGTCAGAGAGAAAGAGAGAGAGAGAGAGAGAGAGAGAGAGAGAGAGAATGAATGAATCTGAAGTAGGCTCCAGGCTCTGAGCTGTCAGCAAAGATCCTGATGTGGAGCTCGAACTCACGAGCCATCAGATTATGACCTGGGCCCAAGTCAGACACGTAATCAACTGAGCCACCCAGGTGTCCCTATAAAACTAGCATTATAAGTCTATGAATTTCACCAAGGAAATGCTCAAAAATATAGACATACACATAGATGTTCTAGAATATATGGAGCAGTACTGTTTAAAATAATCAATAATTTAGAAGATATTCCAATGTCAGCCAGGTGAAAATGTGTTAAAAATTTCCCTATACATACAATGAAATGCCATACAGCCAGGTAAATTATTGCATAGTCAATATGTATTAAGAAAAAGAAAATTATACAGAGGCATATTATTAATTAAATAATAATTAAATGTGAAAATATGTTAATATAAATATAGGGCTTTATTTTGTAGATTATACAATTTGTCTTACCGATTCCCTTCTATAGGAAAAAAATGAAAATAAACACAAGCTTCTCAAAATAATTTTAACAGATACATTTATAATTACTCCAACGTCCTATATTTTGCTTCATTCACTTCAGACAATCCTTAGAGTATTTGGGGGAAACGATTGTGTTTATAGATATCATTTCACTTTTGTTCAGAGAGCTAAGAGGAAAGTACATAACCAATGTTTAATGTTTTGCTTGTAACTTTTGGCCTATCAGTGATAAAGAAGGAAGAGTGAAAGTAATGAAAAAATATTTTCTAGGAGGGTGTTATACTCGATATCTTAGAAAAAGAACAAATAGTTAATTGTAAAACAGTAACAGGCCCTCTCCGCCATCATCCAAGATTTGCCTTTCTTTTCCAGCATACAAGTAACCTAATATAAAATGTAAGAATTGTATTACATATCAAATTAATTCAGAACATGACAGGAAGGGCAGACAAGTGGCGGTTTTAGAAATGAATAGAGTTCATGAAGTATTTAATAAGTATTGATCCTGATTTCACCAGAGGGTAAGCTACTCCTTGCTACCAAGTTAAACACTTTTGAAAGCTCCATCAACTGCGGGGTCAGCAGTTCAACTAAGATCCAGTCATGAGCTATTGGCTCAACACACTTCATGAAATGGAGGCAGGTCTTTTCCCAAATCCTCCTCCATTGGTTACCAACCCCATTTGGGAATTAGAAAGAACATATATTTAAATATAGGGCAAAGAGTGGAGGTCATCATTGACAAGCACTGAATAATGGTATAGAAATGAGCCTGTAATTTGCAACTGCTATCAATAGGCAAAAAGAAGGACATTTTCTGCAGATGTTTGAACGCCCTCAGAAAGCCACTGAAGATACTTAGCGAAACTTGATTCCAGCCTGGTTTTCTTTTTTGTCTCTTTTGTTTTTTATTTTCTTTCAGTTTTTATTACAAGATTATAGAAACTAGCTACAGTCTCAGGATAACTCCAAGAAAGATCTTAAGGTATACTTCTTTTTCTAAATTTTTAAACTGTGCTTATATGTCAGTCTCTTTGGACTTTGCTTTTCCATCTGGGCTTTGATGCTTATCAGACTCAAAAGCTAACTGAACAGGAAAAGGTGATTTAATATCCTATGCTTCAAAATGTTCCATAAAAGAATTAGCTAATGTATTACCAACTTTAGAATTGAACTCTTCTTTCCCTTTCTCTTTCATTCTAGGTTTCCAGATTGGCACATCTAACAGGAAACTTGAAATCCATTTTTAAGCAGAAGAGAGTAAAGATATCTTGAAAAGTTGTTGTTGCTTTAATTTAAAGTGTGCCTTATGCTATGGACAATGTAACTGCTGCCTAGAAACAATTCTTATGCTTTAAAAAGACCTTAGTTTCATCAATGTGCATCCCAGAAGGTAAGAATAATCACTTACCCCTATGGTTTCATGTATTTTGCAGCCCTGTGAGATATTTTCCTAAAACCTAATACTTAATTAAGCCAGCTGGATGGCACAGATTTTTTTTTTTTTAAGTAAAACCTATGCTAGTATGGGAGAATATAAATACAATGATAGGATGAGCCATTTTGCTACCATTACTTCAGTTGATAGAGTTCAAATTCAGGTTAATTTGCCTAATACCTCAAATGCAGATTGGTCACAGTTGTAATCATCATCTCCATTCCTTACGTGGTCAAGATGAGGACTAGAAATAACCTACATTTTCCAGCCAGCTAGAGAAGAGCTCCCTTTTTCTTATTATTCTCTACCCTGTGCTTTCTATGCCTGAGATAAGTATCAAGCCCCAAATTATTTTGCTTAATTTGAAGTTTACTATAAAGCTAATAATATTTATTCAAGAGGAATCTTAAGTTCTGAAACGTCCTTAAACAATGGTATCCTCCTTCATTAAGTCACTTTGGGTTTTTTGTTTGTGATTTCCTTTGAAAGCAATCCCCTAGGTATGGCTTAGCAGTTAAAATGGCATAGCTCTCAGAGGGAAAACATGCATTTCACTTGTGAATGCTGTTTATTTGTAAATTAGCAGTTTCCTTAGTGATTCCAATAAAAAAAAATTTGAACTATAAATAAAAGTGGGCACCATATTATACATCTTCCTTCTTGTTAACAGAATTCTGGTTAACAGAATTCTCCAAATTCACTCAGGCACAGGTAGTCTCTTTGATGAATCTGATGAAGATTCTTATAAATTTTCAAAATTACATAGTGGTGATAAACATTGAAAATAAGTCAGAAATTTTTTTTTTTAAATTTTTTTTTTCAACGTTTATTTTATTTTTGGGACAGACAGAGACAGAGCATGAACGGGGGAGGGGCAGAGAGAGAGGCAGACACAGAATCGGAAACAGGCTCCAGGCTCCGAGCCATCAGCCCAGAGCCTGACGCGGGGCTCGAACTCACGGACCGCGAGATCGTGACCTGGCTGAAGTCGGACGCTTAACCGACTGCGCCACCCAGGCGCCCCAATAAGTCAGAAATTTAATCCACCTAGAGCAAGGCAGGCATTGTGTATAAAGCAAATGAAATATTCTCCTCAAAAACAGGTAACATGTTCCAGCCAAAGACCCCAAAACGTATTTTATAGCAAGGTAACAAACGTACTTTAAGATGCCCCTTTGATAATAACAAGACAAGGTTATCAAAAATTTTAATGTAGAAGAGTAATGAAAACCCACTTTGTCATCTAATAATTAAAGCTATGAAGGACTAGCACAGATATTGACACTTCTATCTGCAAAGTCGAATAAGAATTCAGAATTTTATCTCTAGTAGAAATTTTAAAATATAGAAATAATCACAAAGGAGAAAAAACAAGGATTATACACAACTGGTTTGGGAGAATTTATTCATTGTTGGAGGAATTAAATATGTATCTCATACCAAATAATAAAATTAATTTTAGGTGGATTTAAAACTATTCATAGTAATTATTAGGTCATTAAAAATGAATAGGTGCTAAAGAAGAAAAAATAGAGAAGGTGACATAGGAAACAAAACAGCCAAGTTTTTACTATAACATCAGGAAAGAGCCAAGAATCTGAAAGAGCTCTTTGGGTCTCTATCTTTGAATCTCTTGGAGAAACAGTAACTGTGTCATGGGTGTAAGGGTGGATTTGAGTTGAGATAACAAGTCCAGCTATATATGGCACTTTTGGGTGATTGTCATAGGCTGATATCACAGGCACTTATCATAGGCTGATTTGAAGTTACTTATCATAGAATATACAAAGCCTTATGTAATGGAGAAAAGTTAAACTACCCTGAACAGAGGGTACTTTAAATAAATTTACACCAAGTATTTTCCATCTTGTTAAGACACAGGTGAGTTAAGCAAATATTCCAGGACATATTGTAAAGTGGTTACCCCAAAACTGTCCCTGAAATTAGAATCATCTATCGTTTTTCCAAAATGCCATGTATTATAGAGCATAATCACAATTATTATATTTTGAACAAAACACATTTCCCAGCTAATATATTTGGCCTAAAGTAAAGTCAATAAGTGAAAACTTTTGATATATTTATATGTCACCTGAAATAATTAAAAGAAAGAACCAAATATATGTAGAGTTGACAATTTTTTATAGGGAAGTGACCACAATTAGACGTCTGGATACTGTCATTAATCCTTTTAGAGGCTTGATATAACTACTTAAGGATCATGGAAATAAACATACAGGACAAGAAAAGCAAGCACAGAAACAAGTAAATGAACTAACACCAATCCATACATTTTGTAAATGGATATTTATGCATCATAATAAAACGCTAGGAACAGCAGCACGTGCAAATTAAAAAGGAGATCTATCTTAAAGAACTTGGGCAGCAGTGTAAATGAGGTGTTCAGGAAATGACTCAGAGGGCAGAAATTAGTGATGATAAAAGACAGTGGTAGAAAAGACACAAGTAGGGGCGCCTGGGTGGCTCAGTAGGTTGAGCTTCTGACTCTTGATTTAGCCTCCGGTCACGATCTCAGTATCAAGGGATTGAGCTCCATGTTGGGCTTCACACAGAGCATGGAGCCTGTTTAAGAGTCTCTTCTCTACTTCTGACCTTCACCCCACTTGTACTCTCTCTCCCCCACCCCCCAAAAAAAGGATGCAGGTAAGGTTTTTTGAACCATTACTTGAAATGAGGAATGAAAACACTACATACAGTATTTCCCAATATGTTAGTTATTTTTGGTAATGTTATTTTAATGTATAATTTGCCATGTGCATATCCATTTAATATTTTAAGTAGAGATTTGACTACTTTAACTACATCCCCAAGAATTTACATATTCAATTGCCTAACACCCAAAAGCAAACACTGAAAATCCAGTAGAAAGAAACTCAGAGTATTTGTCTGATATTTGAGGGTATTAAGCCTTTCTAAAATTTGAGCTGAGAAAAGGTAATTCAAATAAACTAAACATCAACATAAGTGTATGTATAAAATTATAATAAATAACAATAACTAATTAAAAAGGGAAACGGGAGGCTTCAGGTTTGGTAATAGTTGGGTTCTTTTTTTTTGTTTTTAATTTTTTTTTAATGTTTATTTATTTTTGAGAGAGACAGAAAGACAGAACGTGAGCAAGGGAGGGGCAGAGAGAGAGGGAGACACAGAATCTGAAGTAGGCTTCAGCCTCTGAGCTGTCAGCACAGCTCCTGATGCGGGGCTCAAACTCACAAACTATGAGATCATGACCTGACCTGAAGGCAGACGCTCAACCAAATGAGCCACCCAGGTGCCCCAGTTGGCTTCTTTATTTGGTTGCAAGTTACACAGAAATCTTTGTTTTGTGAAAATACATCAAGGTGTGTTGTTACTATGATTTGTGCTGTCACTGTATGTATGCTTTATTAAATAATGGGGGATAAAGAGAAAAGTAATTCTAAAAGTGATAATAACGACATTAATATTGCTATATAATAATGGCTTTATATAAATATAAAATAGCAATTATATATATAATATAGCAATATGTAATAGTAATAATTTTTAATGAAAAAGCGGATACAATTGAAAACTAAGACATTATAACAATTAAATCAGTAATATTTCTATTACATTCATATAATTTGATAACTATGATACTAAGACTTCCTCAAATAAGAAAAAAAAATCCCAGAAGAAATATGTTTGAATACCACAATATTGGATATTTTCCACTTTGAAAGTAAAAAGGACTGTGAATTAAATACCAATAGATGTCATTTATAAATTTTCACGTCAGAAAAAGAAAATAAGAAAGTTAATAATTACATCCAATGTTTGCTAAATTAGTTTGAAAATAATAGGTAATGTGTTCATATTCTACTTCCGGAAATATAAATTGCTGGAGTACTTTTGGAGAGTTAACCGACAAAACATTTATAGCTTTTGACCAATATTCCTACCCCTCAGAGTGTTGTAAAAATATTTCAAAATATAAATGATTATATTTACTAACATGTTTATTCTAGCATTTCAAAGTGTGTCAAAAGCAGAAATATAAATGTTAAAAATAAAAAACATTTTAAGAAACATCTATTTGGGGCGCCTGGGTGGCGCAGTCGGTTAAGCGTCCGACTTCAGCCAGGTCACGATCTCACGGTCCGTGAGTTCGAGCCCCGCGTCAGGCTCTGGGCTGATGGCTCAGAGCCTGGAGCCTGTTTCCGATTCTGTGTCTCCCTCTCTCTCTGTCCCTCCCCCGTTCATGCTCTGTCTCTCTCTGTCCCAAAAATAAAATAAACGTTGAAAAAAAAAAATTTAAAAAAAAAAGAAACATCTATTTAATGAAGTAAAATGAAATGATTAATACTATACACACTAACATTACATAATTTTGCATTTATATGTATAATTTTGTAATATATGGACAAAGATGATAAATAAAAATTATTTACTTTTAAAGTATGATGGATTGGAAAATTTAGTTTAACTTAAAATTTAACTCCTTATAGAATTTCCAACAGTTGGTATAATGCTGATTTTCTACTAACAACTGTAAATAAATTCAATATAAATTTATAATCAACATGGGAAATACTAGTTTTAGTGAGATGTGTTTTGGATTTGGTTTGTTTTCTTCAAATACATATTTTATTATTTTTTTTCATAGTAGCTGGACAGATTCATTTAGCAGGATGTATGAGACCTCAATTTTATTATTCTTGGAAATTACTTTATGCCGCATATTTTATCACTTAACAATATATCTAGAAAATATCTCTATTTCCTATAGACACATATGTGTATGTGTATATAGATTTTACTTAACCACAACATAAATATCCCACAGTACAGATTTAGTACTATTCATTCAGTAAAATGGTTATGAACACTAGAATGTTTTTAACTCATCTTGCAAAACAAAACTATAATCAAAGTCTTTGTTTATGACTTCTTATGAACAAATTATAATAAATAAATTTTGCCTTTCCGGGCAAAATACTAAGACTTCCATTGTTGGGTTATCAGCCGTTTCCATATTAAGAGTTAATGAGTGTTTTCCTTCCACAGGCAGCACTCTCTTGAGCAAAAGGACAATTTGCATTCAACAAGCTATTGGTACTTAATTTAATCAATCTGTATTTTTTGTGTTTTCCTAATCTGATGAGTAAATAAAAATCTCATTGTTTTAATTTGCATTTTTCTGATTACTTTTAAGATTACATATGTGTATTTTATATGAATATTTCTCAGTTGCATCTATCCTGTTCTATCTATTCTATGTATCTATGTTTTTTACTGTTTTAAAGCATACATAAAATTTACCATTTTGCATTTTAAGTGTACAGTTTGAGGGCATTGAGTACATTTGCACTGTTGGCAATCATCACCACTACTTGCCTCTGCAATTTTTTTAATTTCCCAAATTGAAACCTCAGAGCCTATCAACAAGGACTCTCCATCCTTACTCCGCTCCCTTCCCCACCCCTGACAATTACCCTTCTACTTTGTTTCTATAAATTTTACTATCCTGGGTACCTGAGTAGGAATAACCTACACTACCCTTGTGTTTCTCCATTACTCACACTGCTACCAAATTCACAATGCTTCTGACACCAGACACGTGGGGATTTTCTTCAACAAGCATCTTTCCATGATACCAGCAGAGTATCCTACAATTTGGGTTTTGGTTTGTTGTTGTTGTGTTGTGGGGTTCTTTAAATATTCTGGATATTAATTCTGTAAGCTGTCTGGTGTGTGTGTGTGTGTGTGTGTGTGTGTGTGTGTGTGTTTCACATTTTTGATAGTGTCCTTTAATGCACAAAAGGTTTTATTTTGAAGTCCAACTTATCTAAATTTTATTTTTGTTGTCTGTGTTTCTGGTTCCATATCCAAAAAAAACCTGTTGCCAAATCCAATGTCTTGAAGCTTTCTCCCTATGTTTTCTTCAAAGAATTTATAGTTTTAATCTTATTTTTAGATCTTTGATTCATTTTGACTTTATTTTTGCAAAGGGTATAAGGTATGGGTCCAACTTCATTATTTTATATGTGAATATCCAGTTTTCCCAACACCATTTGTTGGAAAAAAACAACAACAACAAAACAAAGAAAAACGTCCTTTCCACAGTGAATGTTCTTGGCACCTTGGTCAAAAATCATTTCAGTTATGGATGACAGCTTATTACTGGGCTATTTTATTCTATAGATCTATATATCTGTCTGTCTTTATGCCAGTACCACACTGTTTTCATTACTACAGCTTTGTAGTAAGTTTTGAAATCAGGATGTGTGAGACCTCAACTTTATTATTCTTGGAAATTACTTTAAACCTCATATTTCATTTATGTGTGTTACTGGATTATAAATGTCTTGAAGTCTTCAACTGTCTAGTTTTTAACAGTGACTTGAACACATCAGATTCCTTGCAAGTGGTTGGCAAGTGACTAACTTATTAGCATTCATGGATCTAATTTCTAATTTAATTCTTGTTACATTTTACCTTAATTCCACATCTCTATTTTCCTTTCTATCTCTGTTCTTTAACAAAAATGCCTTGATTTTATATTTTACAAAAATTTTCAGCTAATTTAAAAACAGTGATCGAGTTGTGTTATTTTATGATGTTAACATTCATTTTAAAAAGTCATTGCCATCATAAATTAAGGCATATTATACTAATATATATTATCATCTGAGGAACAAAACTGAATTATTGACAGTGATATTAGGAAAACGGTAGGCTCAAATAAATTAGAACTTTAAGTTACAAAGTTAAAATCCCTGGCAGGGAGGAGTTAAAATATATAAGGAAAGAAGGAAGAGAATATTTTTAGCTGAGTTTTAAAGAGAATTAATGAAATGGAGAGTACTGGAAGGCTGTTCTAGATGGCAGATGGCCGATGGCAGGAACTGCAGAGCTGTCCTGATGCAGTCCTGGCTGTGACATTAGTTGAAGAAGTTGGGACTGGAGTAGAAGCTTAGAAAAAGGAGTGATTCCTGGATTTGAAGTGACTTCCAAAGTGAATCTGTGAGAGTTATATAAAATTCTATCATGTTATCAATAAAAAGGAAAACCCTCTCGATATATCCTCAGATGGAAAACAGTTATCAAAAAACCTAAAGGGATATTATGTCAGAAATGATAAAATATTAGTACCTGACTGTATGATATGCTTACTAGTTGGGGGGGGGGGGGGTGCAGGGCTAATGACATTCTAAGTATTTCCTTGTCTGCTAGAAAATGGCAGAGATCAACTGGCATCCAGGTCAGCCTGAATCCAAAGGCAGTCAGTGCTCTTGACCTCTCTCCTCAACTGTTTCCCTTCAGCTATTTGATAACAGTGCACCAAAGAAAACAGCAAGGACTCTTTCCCTGTATCCTTATTTTCCATTTTTTCTTTAATTTTTTTAAAGACTCGCCTTTTTTTAAAGACTCGCCTTTTTTTTAAAGACTTGCCTCATGAGTCTACATAGGGAACATATAGAAATAAGAATAAAAGACAAAAATATTTTATCATACATGCATGCTTTAGGACAATGTAGCTGAAAAGAACATCCTAGCACAGCTTTTGTTTTGTTTTTGTGTTTTGCCTTCAAGAATTCATTTCAAAATGGGCATTTTTACAGCAAGATTTTGTTCTTATATAGAACCAAAAAGTAATTTTTTTCTATTCAATAGCCTATCTCAAATGTTATTTTTCTCTGAATATGAATTTATGTACTTATTATTAGGAAATAATTTCAAGAGTAATGATCATTCTGGGGTAGCCTAGTGTTATAGTTATCACTTCTGAGTCCCTCCTTTCCCAATTAGACAACGGTTTGCCTCGCTAGGTATGTGTAACAATCATTAAGAGCTGTCAAAGTACAGGGCACTCTACTCATTTCTGGGAGAGTACAATATCTAAGAATAATTCCTGACCTTATGGTTTAGTTGAGAACATGAGACATAAATAAAATAAAGTTAAATTGATAAATGTATGGTGCAAATGATAAATGCTTTGAATCTTGAGTGGAGAAAAATTACTGTGAAATTTTTCTGTCTGATGCTTAAAATTTGGAAAAGCTTCTCTTTGTGTGCGTATGTGTATATGAGCATTTGGTGATAAATTATATATTTCACTAAGGATTTCAGCAGCTATGTGTGCTCAATACTTACATGTAACTGACAACAAGTACTGGGAATTCTAAACAACATATATGTCAGAACATGGACCTTTTTCATTGTTAAACTATGTCAGTTTTACTTTTGGTTTTCCTTCCTTAAATTTTGGAAAATATTCCTAACCTTAATTTCATAGCATAGACCAGATTTTATCTATTCGCATATGATATAAACATAAGAAATAAAATACATTTTATAGAAAAATAGCTTTGACTAGAAAATAAAAATATATTTCTATTAAATATTCACATTGATTTATACTAAGCTTATTTTCAAGTGGATTTTTCTACCTATGTGTTATATAATTATTTGTCATCTTTTACTGAATTCAGTTCCATTATAGAATTTCTCTAGGATCTGTTAAGTCAGTATTCCTTTTTGTGTTTCATGACAGCCAAGATTGACATAGTGGAGGCCATTGCTTGATTAAAATAAATGGTAGTCAGTGTATTTAAAATCTCAATGTCAGCATGAGTACTTTTACAGATCTTGAAAAAATATATAATCTTCTCCCAAACCAGAAAAATATAAAAATTTATTTACTTAAGGCATTCAGGTTTAGCAGATAGTTTTTAAAATAAAAGTTTCTAGCTCATACTCATTTCAGAATGGAAACAAGTTATAGTGTGTGTTAATATTATTCTAATGGCAGAGCAGACTGAGCAGGTCAAAATGAAATCCTAGAGTCTATGTGATTTATTTGGCTGTATCTTTAAAACAATCTCATATGACCTAATCCCACACCACTAAGTAGGGTCAGTATGAACAGAAATCAAGGCATTAATCTTGGTATCAAGATCCAACTGGGAATTGACATCAACTAGACAGGTGTCCTTGAGAAAGTAACAATTGTGTCTCAGTTTTGGAATGATCTTAATAGTCACATACATAATCCTTCTAAATCCTGGTTCGCAGTTCCTTGACCTCTCTTTTTTTTTTTTTTTATATGAAGTTTATTGACAAATTGGTTTCCATACAACACCCAGTGCTCATCCCAAAAGGTGCCCTCCTCAATACCCATCACCCACCCGCCCCTCCCTCCCACCCCCCATCAACCCTCAGTTTGTTCTCAGTTTTTAACAGTCTCTTATGCTTTGGCTCTCTCCCACTCTAACGTCCTTTTTTTTTTTTTTTTTTTTTTTCCTTCCCCTCCCCCATGGGTTCCTGTTAAATTTCTCAGGATCCACATAAGAGTGAAACCATATGGTATCTGTCTTTCTCTGTATGGCTTATTTCACTTAGCATCCTCAGAAAATTAAAAATAGACCTACCCTATGACCCAGCAATAGCACTGCTAGGAATCTACCCAAGGGATACAGGAGTACTGATGCATAGGGGCACTTGTACCCCAATGTTCATAGCAGCACTCTCAACAATAGCCAAATTATGGAAAGAGCCTAAATGTCCATCAACTGATGAATGGATAAAGAAATTGTGGTTTATATACACAATGGAATACTACGTGGCAATGAGAAAAAATGAAATATGGCCTTTTGTAGCAACGTGGATGGAACTGGAGAGTGTGATGCTAAGTGAAATAAGCCATACAGAGAAAGACAGATACCTTGACCTCTCTTAAAATGAGTATTCTCTACCCCATAGCACACTGTGGTACTACTCAGTAGTTTTGTTTTGTTTTGTTTTTTAAACCAGAAATGTTTTCTCCATTACCACCATTTCAGGCATTCTACTCTCCAAACATCACCTCCTATATTTCAAGGTCTTCCTATTAACTCCCCAGCTTCAACTGTTGCTGTTGTGTCCTAGGACCTGAAGCCATTATTCTAGAATGAGTCCGCTCCAAGGTCTTTCATCCTTTAATATGCTAACTTCCATCCTTAGCCAATTTGAAGACCATGGTCCATTCCAGAGGTTCATGTCTCCAGTCTCAACTCTACCACTTTCCTTCCTACTACTTATAATTGTCTGGAAATACCCAAATCCCAGTTCAACTGAATACTCTCCTTTGTCTACTCCTATCACAGGACAGATCAGTGAGGCTATAGCAAACACAATGATGTTGACCTTATGTTCCACTGAACACTAAGCATTATGATTTGTGATAGACCAAATTTTATATCACGATTCAAGGACATAAAACCAACAAGTTTCTCTTTTCTTTTAAACAATTTGATTTGCCCTCTTTACTACATCACTCTGATTAGCATACCCTATGTGATGATATCTGTGATTTTTTTTTAAATCACTGTATCGCTAATTTTCATCTTATCACTCTAGCAAAACAAATTTTATGAAAGTCATGACATTCACATTGCTAAATTAAATAGGTAGTTTTCAGTTCTCCTTTTACTCAATATATGAGTGGAATTTTGTAATGATGCTTATTCATCCCTTAAAATATTTCTTGCTTTGCCTTTGGGGACCTGACTCTTTAGCTCTCTTCCAAACACAAGGGCCACCTCCTTTCACTGCCTTTTGTTATTTATCCTCATTTTCCTAGGCTCAGTTCTTATTTGTCTATAATCATTCTCTTTGGGATCTCATGCAGTCTTATGACTTTAAATATAATTTATGTCCTGGCAGCTCCCAAATTCATATCTCCAGCCCATAGTTCCCCCCAAACTTGATTATTCAATTACCTGCTTACCATCTTCCTTTGGAAATCTCATTCTAAACCTATTTATTCCATAGAATCATTTAACAGTAAGTCTATCCTTCAATTGCTCAGATCAGAAACAGTGTCTTCAACTTCAACTCATTTTTTCCCCTCTCACAGCCCATATCCATTAACAATTTCTATTCATTCTACCTTCAAAATAAACCCCAGATTTGTTAACTTCCAACCATTTCCCCTGCTGTCATGGTAATTTGAGTCAGCATCACTCCCCCCCTGGATTACTGCCATAGTTTCTTAACTTGCCTCCTTGCCTCCATCTATATCCACCTGTCAGCTATACAAAACAAAGCAGCAAATATTGTAAAGTTTGAGTCATAATTTTTATATGAGAATTAAGTATAAAGGCAAGTTAAAAGATAAACCCATTTTTTACCTCTTAAATTACAGTCTAGCTGTCTCTCAAACATTGGACAACCACCCCTGAAAATATAGCCTGAATCTACTCAGCCAAACTATTTTTTTCCCTGTGAAAACTCATCGTATCTTGATACCACAGCCAAATAATACTTCTGAGATTGCCCATTGTAATTACTAACTGTTAATACATAAATCTTAAAACTGTGTATGTATAACAGTGTCAAGAAAATTGTATTTAAAATACAAGTGCTTTGGGGCGCTTGAGTGGCTCAGTCGGTTAAGTGTCCGACTTTGGCTCAGGTCACGATCTTGCAGTCCATGAGTTTGAGCCCTGCGTCGGGCTCTGTGCTGACCTCTCAGAGCCTGGAGCCTGTTTCAGATTCTGTGTCTCCCTCTCTCTCTGACCCTCCCCTGTTCATGCTCTGTCTCTCTCTGTCCCAAAAATAAATAAACGTTAAAAATAAATAAATACAAGTGCTTTGTGTTTACCATTTAACTATACATTTAAAAATAACCTAATGGTTTCTCTATACCTCTTGAGTGAGTTACACTACATGCTGAATAAGAGAGGCAGGTTTTTCCCTGTTCCTTAAGGCCCCCACTGCTGGATGATACCTTGTTTTTGTGATTTTGCCTTAGTTTGAGTAGTAGGCAAATAATTCTTCTATTTCACTTGGCATTCCAAATGAAATAGTGTGAATCTTCCTTAAACTGCCTCTTGCCTTCAGTTATATCTGCATAACATTGCCCAAAACTTGCTTCAGCCCTCTTATTCCAGATCTCTATGTGCTTTACCAACTGTCTTTAAAGAGTTCACATTCCATGTAACCCCAGTTCTTTCACATGGGGTTGCCTACAGTTTCCTGAAGGATTTGTCTATCCTGCATTTTTTTCTCAAAGAACCCTCATTCTTTTTTCACTCCTTTCAATTTTCTTCTTTTTTCCAGTCTTTGCTCTTCAACCAAGTAAGCCTGACTTTATCAAAATTCTGTTGTTTTTTCCCCTAGCCTCTACCCCCAACCCTCTTCAGTTAATCTCCCTATTCTCTTTGCCTGCCATCAACCACACTTTCAAGTATAACCCAAAATGGTGAAGGGCTAAGAAGCATAAGTAGATACAGGTCATATAAATTAAGGAACCAGATCCAAGGAAAATAAATTTGCACTTTTTTTTTTTTTTAACTCTGGGCCTTTCAATTGTTCTTTTTGCCCAAAATGCTTTTTTTGTTAGCTCTTCTCTTGCTCACTCTTATCCTTTAGATCAGCACAAATATCATCTCCTCAGAGAAGCTTTTACTGGTCACTCTATCTCAAGTTATTCTATTTTATTACTCAGTGTATTGATTTCCTGTGTAACACTTACCAAAATATATAAGCATATTGCTTATCTATTTGACTTCTTTATTATTCTCTATCTCCCCCACTAGACTGTCATTTCCTAGAGAAATGGGATCTTGCTTGTCGTTTTAACCCTCTCCCCATTGCATTCAAGTCTAATTCAGACGAGCACTAATTACTCAATAAACACTTATTGATTAAATTAGTTGATTTTGTTTTCCTTTTCCTCTTATGACCATACATACCACCTCAATCTCATCATTCAAAACATTATTTTTTTTCCTTAGCATTTGGAGATATATTTCTATTCTTTTAAAATTATTTTTAATTTCGGTAAAATAAACATAAAATGCACCATCTTAAACATTTTAAGCGTACAGTTTTGTGGTATTAAATACATTTCATAATGGTGTGTAACCATCACCACCATCCATCTCTATGACTTTTTTCATCTTGCAAAACTGAAACTCTACACTTACTAAACTATAAAACCTCATCCTTCTCTCCTAGCTTCTGGCAACCAATATTCTTGCTGTCTATGATTTTAACTACTCTAGGTATCTTATCAGAGTGGAGGCATACCATATTGGTGTTTGTTTGTTTGTTTTTGTGACAGCCTTGTCCCACTTAACATGGAGTCCTCAAGGCTCATCTTGTTATAGCATATATTGAACTTACCTTTCTTTTTAAAGCTGAAAAATATTCCATGGCATATAGCCATATATACCACATTTTGCTTATTCCTTCATCCATCAGTAGACACTTGGGTTTGTTAAAAACAAGATGAAATATGCCTCCTAAATGGAGTTGCTTATGCAAGCCTTACAACATCAAACCAAGACTTAGTGACAGTTTCAACTTTTCCAAAAAATGCAATCTTAAACCAGTCAATCAGCAATTGCCTGATCAACACTAGTTAGGTACTGTGCCAAATACACCCCTGCCATCCCCTAAAGCTAACTTTGCAATATCCAAACCACTTTTTTATGTAGTATAACTTCCTTATTTCTGCTCCCTTTTGCCTATAAAAACATCTTTCACTGTATACAGCTCCTTAGAGCTCTTTTCATTCTGCTAGAATGGATGTTGCTTGACTCAAATCAATTTTTGCTCAAATAAAGTCTTAAGAACTTTAACATGCCTCAGTTTATCTTTTCTCAATTCTGATGTCAGAAAAGGAAACCAAAGTAGACCCTAAAGGACAACCCCAAGGAACAATTAGCAACCAGCCATTCGTACCCGTTGAGCCTCTTGAGCTCACTACTTTCTTATGAACCTCATAGGTAAGTTTCTCTGGGATCCCAGTTCTGGAGCATTTGCCATGTGAGCTTTCAAACTTTACTTGAGCATTTCTTTTCCTGCACTGGGTCTGGAAACCTGCTGGAGTCAGACTAGATCCAATTTAGAAACTGGACCTGATCTAAGTCAGACTGGATCCAACTTAGCAAAGTTAGACTGGGTCTGACTTAAGCTGGATTGGGTCCAGTGCAAGGCCTTGGGTGAAAAAATTTTGTTTTATGGCTAAAAAGGTAGGTAGCCTTACCAAAGATAATCTTGAATTACAGTGGCTACAGTGGAGAAATTTTAATCTAGATAAGCTTATCCATTTATGAGGTGCCCCAGAGAAAAAAGGAGTCTCAGCCAAGCACTCATCATAAAGGGTAGAGGGAAAGTTATCTTTTTCTTCTCTACAGGTTTTAGTGACCAGGATGAGACCCTGTAGAACACCCCATTCACTACAGAACCTAGATGGAATCCTGGTAAAACTGGCAGAAGTCAGCAAAGGGTGAAAATTCTAAGTAAAGTCAGCTCTCTCACGTCTCTCTCTGTTGTGTCTGTTCAAATGAACAAGGTAAATTTTATGTTATCCTTTACTTTCCAAATTCAGATTATCAGGCAAATAAATAATAAAAAATACAAAATACAAACGAACGAAAAACATACTTAAGTATTAGATCTTTGAATTCTGACTCACGATTTTGCCTTTGGGTCTCCATTGGTCATTGATCCCTCCTCTCCCAAGACAGTTATTGCCTTATTGCCTGTCATGAGAACTTGACCTGGCAACTGTCAGGTTAGGGAACCAAAAATATGGTTCAACAGAAATGTCAATTGTACCCTATTTGCTGCTAGATATGGTTGGACAGAAATGGAGATTATACTCCATTTGCAGCTATGGTCCCTCTCACTGTTGCCAACTTGCAAAGGAATTTTCTGACTCTTTCTTTCTTATGGTTTTCTTTGGGAGTGTCTCTGGATCTTGAGAGGGTACTATTTTTTGCACTGTTTAAGAATGTCTCTTATGTCCAAATGATTACTCAATTCTGCCAGAAATATTTACTGTTTGTCTCAGCTGGAACCTGACAACATATTTAAAAGGATTTTTCACCAGATCACATGGTGATTCTGATTTTATAAAGATCTGCCATATTGCTTTTTATAGCAGCTATCCTGTTTTATATCACCACCGACAGTACACAAGAGTTCCAATTCCTCTGTATCCTTGCCAACATGTGTTATACTGTTTTTTTTATATTAACCATTTTAATTAGTACAAAGTGGTATCTTATTGTAGTTGCTTTTTTTTAAACGTTTACTTATTTATCTTGAGAGAGAGAATGAGCAAGAAGGGGGGGCAGAGAGAGGGAGATAGAGAATCCCAAACAGGCTCCACACTGTCAGTACAGAGCCCAACACAGGGCTCGGATGCACCAACTATGAGATTATGACCTGAGCCAAAATCAAGAGTTAGATGCTTAACCAACTGAAACACCAGGTGCCCCTTATTGTAGTTTTGATTTTCATTTCCCTATTTATTAGTGATGTTGAACATCCTTTCATGTGCCTCATAGCCATCAGCTCTTTGGGAAAATGTCTATTCAAGTCTTTTGCCTATTTTTTTTTTAATATTGGGTTCTTTGCTTGCATTGTGGTTGAGTTTAGGAGTTCTAGTTTCTAGATATTAATCTCTTATAAGATATGATATGCAAATATTTTCACCCATTCTGTGTATTCCCTTTTTACTTTGTTGATATTTCTTTGAAGGTGTACATTTAAAAAAATTTTTTTAAAAATCAAATCCAATTTGTCAACTTATTTTGCTGCCTGTCTTTGAAAGAATTTGCATGTTGATCTTTTCTAAAACTTACAACATAAAGAGTAAGCATTCAATTATTTAATTTACAATTAATTTATATTTTTCTGCACCAGATTTTTTAGATCTATCTTTAAGCTGTAAAGACAAATCTTTGAAATTGTTCTGCATTTATTTTCTAAACTCATATTGTCTACTATGACACGAATAGGGAATGTTTCACTTATAAATGTAGTTTACATGCTATTTTGTACTAGATAAATACTAAGGTTTGTTGTTATCATGTATCTTTTATAATTTTTTAGTTTATTTATTTTTGAGGGAGAGAGAGTGGGAGAGGGGCAGTGAGAGAGGGAGACGCGGGATCTGAAGCAGGCTCCAGGCTCTGAGCTGTCAAACTCACAAACCGTGAGATCATGACCTGAGCCAAAGTCGGACACTGAACTGACCAAGCCACCTAGGTGCCCATCATGTATCTTTTAACATGTTCATACTTCAGTGACTTTGGTCAAATATGATCACAGTTACATCAGAGCATGATTTAAAACATACTTAAATACACCTATCGCATAAAACTTAAAAAAAACATATTTAATGTGTGTACTCTCAGCACTATTACATGTTGAGTTTGTAGTGTTTTGGCATCTTATTTTCTAGCATTTAAAGAATAGTAGGGAAATTTAGTGATATATCAGCCAAATACAGAGATCTATATGCTCTGTTGTTAGGCTGAGGTTGTTGCCACAGAATCTTCTAAAAAACTTGCTAAGAATTAATAATAAAGGACAAGTAATGCTTTAAGGATATTACGTATCCCAGTAAATTATTTTATGATTTGGACAATGTTTTTATTATATATTGCATAACTGATTCATAAAGTAATTGTATAGTTTTAATTCCTGGCCTTATTAATGATGTATTGGCATTTTTAGAAGCTTGTAATTTTAAAAGGGCTTGGGATACAATTTGTACATTTTTAAAGTAAAGTAGTATTTGATTTCATTTTCTTTCATTGCTATGTGCTATTTTTATTTAATTTTTATGTTTTTCAAGTAATCTCTACATCCAATGTGAGGCCCAAACTCACAACCCCAAGATCAAGAGTTAAAGGCTCTACTAACAGCTACCCAGGCAACCCAGTTAAATGCTATTTTTAAATTAACTACCTAAAAATCACTTTTAGATAGATAGAAAATATATTCCTACCTATGTTACCTTTAACATAAAGCTATTGCATATTATTTAATAATGTTGCAAATGGAGCATACTTACAGATTCTTTGACATTTCACAGAATGTCCATAATTCAATGAATTATGAATTCCACCCTTAATTCAATGAAAGGGTTAAAAGCACAGGCTTGAATTTTTTTCTTTCACATATATTAACTATGTGATGTGGGGCATTTAATCTAAAATCTCTAAGCCTTTTTTTCCTTACCTGCTCAAGGTTCTGATGCCACAAAGTTGTCCACAATTCAATGGCTTGGCGCATGGAAACCACTAGGCCCAGAGTTTGTTATATGCTCAAAATGTCAGTTATTGTTTTTATTGACATTGCTATGGTTATAATTACTACAGAATTCTAGTCGTTATTCTTTCTAAGCAAATACCATTAATAAACGACAAACTTCTCCTTTTCTTTCTTCACAATTCAGTCTATGCGTGAGAAGCTGGCCATTTGAAGGTGGTGTTCCCCATAACTTCTCTACCGAAGTTCAACAGGCCTAACATGCTTTGTGGAGTTCTTTATTTCTAAAATCAGCTTAAAGCCAAGGTTTATTGCTTTCCTACTATTTAGAAGATTTAGAAGTAGGTGGTTTGAGGGGATACAAAGATGAACAAGCCACAATTATTTGTTGAGGGAAGATCAAATCTAGCTGAAGAGATAAAATGTCCTCAAAGAACTACAGTGGAAAACATAATGTGCTAAATACTACCATAGAGCAACAAAGGACCTCAGGCATATAGCAAACAGAGCTTAACTGCTGAGTGCTCAAGGCAAGTAGGGCTGAGAAACTCTTAGGATAACCCTTTCTATTCAAAAATGACTGAGTCTTCTTATGAGCTAAATCATGTCTTTGGGGGAGAGGGGCCCAAAAGACATATTGAAATCCTAACCCTCAATACCTCACATGTGACTTTTTTGGAAACAGGGTCTTTACAGAGGTATATTAAAAGAAGTCATTAGAGTGGGCCCTAATGCAATGTGACTACTATCCTTACAAAAAGTGAAATT
Source organism: Lynx rufus (assembly GCF_022079265.1). Taxonomy (NCBI): domain Eukaryota; kingdom Metazoa; phylum Chordata; class Mammalia; order Carnivora; family Felidae; genus Lynx; species Lynx rufus. Next base: position 183,160,928 of record NW_025814823.1, read on the forward strand.
TGGACACAGAGACAACATGCACACAAAGAAGATAATGTGAAGATACAGGGAGAAGGTCCCGTGTATGTGGGGTGCAAAGGAATGTCAGAAATTGCCTACAACTATATTAAGCTAGAAGAGGGAAAGGGATTTTCCCTAGAGCCATCAGAGAAAACACAGTCCAACTGACACCTTGGTTTCAGACTTCTAGACTCTTAGAAGGGTGAGACAAGAAATCCTGCTGATTTAAGCCACTAAGTTTTCATACACTGTATTGGCAGCTCCAGGAAGCTGATACAGTTCTAAATTACTTGATACTGGAGAAACAGAAAAATACCACATGCCAAGCAGGGAACTGGAAGCTAATAACCATATTCTGAGTATATGCATCTAATGTTAAAGCCTTTTAAACTATTTGACTTGTGGAAGAAAAAAAAACTATACAGCATAAGACCTTAATATAAGCCCTTGTACAAGACCATTTTTTTAAATATTTGAGAGAGAGAGAGAGAGAGAGAGAGAGAGAGAGAGAATGCATGTGCAAGTGGGGCAGGGGCAGAGGGAGACAGAGAACCTCAAGTAGGCTCCATCCTGTCAGTACAGAGTCCATGTGGGGCTCCATCTGATGACAGTGAGATCATGACCTGAACTGAAATCAAGAGTCTGATGCTTAACCCACTGAGCCACCCAGTCACCCCAAGAGCATTTTTAAACATTCCATTTTGAAAGCATCTTCCTGCTATATTAATATTTCTATTAGAAATCAACATATCTACTACTTAACCTACTTTTTTGCCTTCACAAAAAAATTCTCGTATTTGCAGTGCTATACAGATGGTAGGCTTTGAAAATTGTTTTTTGTCGATTAGCCCATAAAAACAGCATAAATTATTCTTTCTTTCAAATGGGGAAATGCTTGCCCCAACTAACTCAAGTGTGTTGTTAAAAACAAAGAAAATAACGAGTATTAAAGTGTTTAAAATTTTTCACAAATCACCAAGAAAATATATAAAGTATTATTAGTGAACCATTTAATATGTGGAATTAAAAACCACACTTTTAAAATAATTTAAGTCTTGGGGCACCTCGGTGGCTCAGTCAGTTGAGGGTCTGACTTCGGCTCAGTTTTTGAGTTTGAGCCCCGCACCGGGCTCTGTGATGACAGCTCAGAGCCTGGAGCCTGTTTCAGATTCTGTGTCTCCCTCTCTCTGCCCCTTCCCCACTCATGCTCTGTCTCTCTCTCTCAAAAATGAGTAAATGTTAAAACAATTTTTTTAATAAAAATAAAATAAATAATTTAAGTCTATAATAAAATATGTTTGTTTTAAATTTTGACCATCTCTTTAAAATGGCATTTTACTTGAAAGGGAAATAATTATTGGATAAGGTATACTTTCATGATTTATCTTCATCTATTTCTCGCTAAAACAAAAACAAAAAACAAAAATAAAGACAAAAAAATCCTCTTATTACTTGGAGGAGGGATTTGTTCTGACATGAAATAAGTTAGAAATGGTACGAATGTGAAAGACTAAAACTCAAAGAAAAACAGGATGCAAATGTAATTCCCAAAGCACTGTCATTTACAGAGAGATCTTTATTTTGGCTTCTCTGAGTTTTGCATTAATTGTATCTCAAATACTCAGAAAAATCAAAACAAAAATACCTAGAAAAGCAAAATCAGGAAATACTAATTTTATTTATCTGTTTAGGCAAGAATTGGAACCCTACAATCCACTTTCTGAATTATTTATTCCAGTCTGATTCAATGAGTAAAAAGTGGAAATTCTTCCCCGGGTTACACATTAGAGTCATCAGCAAACCTTGACACATTCCATCATTAACTGGGAAAGTTGGAAACACCTGGAACTTGTTTTCCTTCTTTCTTTCTTTCGTTCTTTCTTTCTTTCAAAACCTAGTCATTTTTAATTCATGCTAGAGACCTGGAATACTGGTCTCTTAGAACTTTTGGACTTACTGGTCACACCTATTTCATGTTTCTGATGATTACCTCTCAACTAACTCCCTGTCTTGTTCTAATTTAGTACCTCCAAGAAATACAACTATCTTCTTAACTTCTCTGGTGAATATTTCTAAAAATAAACACTTGAACCATCACCAATCACTAACTCTTCATCCCCTCATCTTGTATATGCTCCCATCCTCCATGTTCACATACCCTTTCCAAGAAAATCTAAGGTGAAAACCATCTGTCTTTTGATAGCAGAGTTCCCTTGGAGCAGGTTATCTCTTCTCTGCAGTCCCCAGATTCCTGGCCAAGCAGGTAGAGTTGACAAATCTGGGAGTCCCCATTGTCAATTCTAGATAATCATGCAAAGTTTTATTAGAAATAATAAGGTAAATACTGGTAGGATATGGTCAGTTTGCTTAAAAATATTTTCTTCCAAAATTGTTTCATTCTCATTTCTATCCTCTAAAAGAATGATAGTTTAATAGCTAAGATTGAGAAACTCATATTTTTTCTAGTAACTACTGATGATATAAAATATGCATGAATTTTCAGGCAAAATACAAGCTAGTCTGTTAAGATAAACAAAAAGAAAGGGATTGAGAGCAAAATTTTATTAATGTATTGCTGACAAAATAAAAAGGGGAAAATAATTTTGATCTCAATCTCTGGAAAAGGGTTCAGAGAATTTGTTTCATTTCATTGGAGCTGAATCCAAGCTAATCTAAGATCTTGCAAAATCTGATCTAAGTCACATGAATATCTAATGTAGCAGGAAAAATACATATTTGTGTAATTTATATGTTGTTTTAATCATTGCATAATTGTTTTATTTGTAAGAATTGTTCTGACATCCGGGTTTAACACAAATAGATATAGATATACTAATATATAAATATATTGATATATATCAATGTGATCTTTTCAAAGATATAGCCCAAAAGTCCTAATAAAAATACTTATTTGATTATTTAAAGGGATGAACATTGGGTAAGCCTCAAAGTGCACACAGGATTTTGTTTAAAAATAAATTAAAATATAACCAACAGACTATACAACAACCCAAGAAGTAAAATAATTTTACACCAAGCTTATTTTAGGTGTTGACGGGAGAAATTCATTGGCAAGCTGGTACCCTACACAGTTACTGAACAACAGAGTCTTGGTGTTTTGTATATATCTCTTAAGTCCTTTTGCAATTATGAAGGGATGTAGCTAAGTATATTTCTCATATTGTCAATGCATTAAACTATTTCCTGAATTAAATAGCTTACCAATAACAAACAGTTGTCAAATAAAAGAAAACAATAATGCTAGCCATTAGTCTGTATGTTTGATAAATAGTACCTGTTAGCTCTTGTAACAATCTCAGGAGGTGTTATTTTTATTATTATTATCTCAAGTGGTTTCTTTTCATTTATACAAATAATAGGACTTTAGCTATCAACACAAACAACACCAGGCCTTATTCTGAAAAGGAAGAAAACAGGAATAAGTGGTGCCAAGTCTTACTCAAGGTCACACGACTTGTAATTCAGTTTAGTGTCCATTTAACAATGGCCATCTTGGTAGTGTTTTTCTAGATATTTTGGCATTATAGAAACTTAACAAAAAGTGTCCAAACATGATTGAATGTAACTAGAGACAATGTGAGGCGTTAGGCTTAAATGAGAAAGATTTGGGGAAGGGGTGATAGAACAGGTCAAAAAATAAAACTCACCCTGTGAATCATATAAATGAGTAACAAATAGAGCAAATGTGCTTCTCACTTTTGTAAAATTTAAGGATATAGCTATCTTTTATGAGAGCGTGCATGAAGTACTTCCAATTTGTGACCTCTCAAAGTCCCTTTTATCTCATATAGTCTCTGATTCTATAATGACTACTGCTACAAATAATATTAGTAGACAGATAAGAAACAGGGGAAAAGAGGGGAAATCACCTCAAACAGCGATAACAGAAGGTGGAATTAAGTCATTGTTATACATGGCAGTTGTGCCTTTCAAGACATCACTTTTGTAAAGCTCCTAAGAGAAAAGGGGATTTAAAAAAAATGTTTCATATTAATTAAATTCCATATTGCATCAACCCATCATCCAGTGTATTACGATCATATTACGGGAAACAATTTGTCATTCAAGAACTTGCTAACCATCTCAATAGCAATGGTCTCTTAGAAACAGATCTTAGGAAGGTGAATAACAACAGGCATGTGTTGCTTGGGAACAGAAGATTTTTCATTTCCCTACTAGTCTGAATAGCCAGTTGATTTATTTAGGAACAAAAGCACAACATTCAATATCTTATGAAAGACACCTACATAAAACCCCTTAAGAACTAATGATTTTTAGGTATAATTTGAAAGATGTGTTCAAGTACTAAACCAGAGTAAAAAATCAGCCACTTTATCAATTCATACTAGTGGTTAGCTCTGAAAATTTAATGGAATACTAGGAAGCAGAAAGGTGGCAAAATGTCTTTAGGGAAGAAAATGTCTTTGGGAAGAAAAACTATGTGTAAATCTTCAAGGGCAGAATTTGGAAAGTATGGTATGAAGGGGTTTGGAAATGTATACAAATTATTTTAAGCCACATGTGCTCAGATGTATAGGTTATTACTATTTTCCCCACAAATGATATCATAATCCAGATAATTGACTGAAATCATTTTAGACCTCACAAAGGAATACTGAGTGAATTGTGTCTGAGGGCAAAACACAATGACCACACCTAACTGGGAACTCCTTAATAATTGTGTCTATGTGTAAATGACTTTGAGGCCTGACTCAGCACCATTTAACAGTAGTTAAGAACAAGGTCTCTGAAGTTACACTAGCTGTGTTTAAAATTTCTGACCCCAGGATTACTTATTTTGGCACTGTAGAGATTTATTTATTACTCCACTAATGCACTTGTTACTATTTATGCAGCAAGGGGTGGGGTGGGGAGAAAAGATCTAATTACAACCTTCAAGGAGGTTCTAGTGGGTCCTAGGCACTTCTGCCTTGTGGGCCTCCTTTATATATATAAGTGTAAAATTGTACTTTATGACCATGTTGGTGTAAAAAGACTGTAATAACATGTTAAGACACTTTTATCTCCGTATTTTTTCTTCTGATTTTAAAATTGATTAGAATTTTTGTGTGTGCGTGAGCCTTAGATACTGTGCCCACTATACCTAAATAGAGACATCAGCCCATTCTGTTCCCACTTAATACATTTATGACCTTTGGCAACTTAACCAATTTTCTATGCCTCAGCTTTGTCATTTATAAAAGGAAAAGACAGTAATAGTACTTATTCAATTTCATTGGATTGCTGTGATAATTGAATGACATAATCTACCTTGAAAGATGGAGGGTGCGCAGACTGGAGCAGAGGTGAGGATTGATGGGGCAGAGAAGTGTAAGAGGCAAACTTATGAGACAAGGATGAGAAGTGGGAGCAGAGTGGCTTTAAGGAGGGGGAAATTTCTAATCGCAGTAGCTCCTCGTGCTTTAATGACTATGCTTCATCCATTTATGTGCCACTATTTTTCAAATATAGCTTACACCGAATTACATAAAATATAAGTTGATTTAAACTTATCAACTCCATATGTTTAGCTTTAGTACATTTTATCAAGCAAACCTGAAAAAAGCACTCTTTTTTTTTTAAAGTGCAGTTATTCTTTTTAATTTTTTTTTCAACGTTTATTTATTTTTGGGACAGAGAGAGAGACAGAGCATGAACGGGGGAGGGGCAGAGAGAGAGGGAGACACAGAATGGGAAACAGGCTCCAGGCTCTGAGCCATCAGCCCAGAGCCTGACGCGGGGCTCGAACTCACGGACCGCGAGATCGTGACCTGGCTGAAGTCGGACGCTTAACCGACTGCGCCACCCAGGCGCCCCTAAAGTGCAGTTATTCTTAATGTAGTATTTAAGGGAAAATTTATAGCAAAAGAAGGTAATCATTGGTGTAAAGGAGATTAGCTGGAAGATTAAAGAGTCAAAGTGCATGAATAAAAGTTCAGAACTAAAGGCATCACTGGGATGCCTGGGTGGCTCAGTTGGTTAAGCGTCTGACTCCTGATTTCTTCTCAAGTCATGATCTCACGGTTGGTGGGATGGAGCCCTGTGTCAGGCTCTGTGCTGACAGCATGGAGCCTGCTTGGGATTCTCTCTCACTCTCAACTCCTCCCCAGCTCGCACACATGGGTGCATGTGCACATACACCCTCTCAAAATAAACAAACATTAAAATACACAACTTTTAGAACTGATATACATCAAAATTTTAAAGTGAAAGTCACATATTTTGCAGCAGATATAATGTGAGTCTCAGAGAAGTTGTGTAATTCCATAAATGGGTTATAACCCCAATCCATGATTCTTCCCTTTGGGGGCCCACCTCACTCCACACCAAATGTAGAGTAGTTCTGAGATGATGATTTATAAAATAAGCATTATTATAGATTGTGTGCTTTTGATAGAAGGAAAACACTGTTTTCATTAATTCAAAAATATTTATTATATTGCTAATGTGCCTGATAATGTTTATACAGTGTGGGAAAAGACATAGTATAACTTTTAAGGAGCTTCTAGTTTAGTCAATAGATTGCACATTCAATAAGTGAGTCAAGTAATGTGTGTACCATTGTGTAAGCTCTACAAAAGAGAAGCAAAGTTCCAGCAGAGTGGAAAATGGGAGCACATAGTATAGCTGAAGCATTCAGGAAATGCTTCCTTGAGAAAGAATGAGTAGGATGAGACACAAAGTTGAGATCAGGCAAAGAAGGTAGGAGAGGGTATTACAGTCAGAGATTACGAAGGCGTATCAAAGTGGCATTGCACTCCAATCACTTCATGGACACAAGGAAAATCAATTTGACTGTCACCTTAGGAGTAAGGAGGAGACTGGAGCAACATGAGGGAGGGGGGAGTTAGACGCAGGACTGAACATACAGGAATTTTCATAATAAAGGAAGGATTGTGCAGTTTATTGTAAGGGCAATGGGCTGCGAGTGAGTGTTGAAGTGATCTGAGAGTAGAATGGATGAAAAGTGACAGTCGTTTGTGGTAGGCTGGTGGGAGAGGATGGCGAGAGAGAAGGAATGAAAATATCTTTAAAGGTAAAATACACAGGACTTGGATTCTGATTGTAAGAGATGAAGGGTGTGAAGGAGTTATCTAGGATGGTTTTGGTTGCCTGATACAAGTAACCGATGACTCAGGACATGCTATTTAAGAGGGCTTATACTGTGTTAGAAGTGGGGAATAAATGTCTTTTTCCTTTGTGGCTCTTTTCCTTCTAGTTCATCCTACAACGTTAGTTTAATAGGATTACAAGAGGCGAATAAATCTAAGATGGAGTCTAGAAACACAAATATACAATCAGGTAGTTTAATAATTTTTCACACCACTAGCTTGTATTTACAGTGTCTGCCATATGCTCGACCCTTTTCTAAGATATTTATCTGAATATTACCGTGTATAGTCATTTAAATCCTTTATCAATATGAAGTAGATACTACTCTTTCTTTCTTTTCTTTCTTTCTTTCTCTCTCTCTCTCTCTCTCTCTCTCTCTCTCTTTATCTATCTGTATTTTATAGAGGAAGAGACTCAAGTACAGAGAGGTCACAGTTATTTAAGCAGCATGGAAATGACCACAATTTCATTGAAAGCTTGAACAGATTTTCAGGTCAGGCTTTGAACTATCAAGTGGTGCTGCCTCTCTTAACAGATCCTTCAGGTTTAATCTTAAACAAAAGGTGTAAAGCAGGCCTTATAAATCCACCTGTGGCCTAAATCCTCTGGGTTAAGAGGCTGGATAAGAATTTGGGGCCAAAACTGTAGATCACATTAGTTTTACTGACCTGATATCCTCTTGGGAATAAGAACCCCTATAGTATGTATCCCAGGTTGAAGTTGGAAACTGAGAGATTTGTGTGATTGGCTCAGATTCTCATAACACATATAACCAAAATGAGTTTTTTCAATTTGTCTTTCAGCCTTTTTCAACTGCTTTGCCATTAAGAGACTTCAGTTTTATGACAGAAATAAGCACCAGAATGAACTCGGCTTTTATGAATAAAGAAGATATATTATATTGCTATTATTTGGCAACATTTATAAAATCATTAATCCTGCTAAAGCATGAAAAGCAGAGACCTGTGATCTCTGCTCTCCAAAGGAGATACATGAAGCATTAGCTTGCTTAGAAGAGTAAGTGATGTCTTAAGTTACTGAATTGTTCAGTTTTATTACCACACAAATTCCATGTAATCAGTTCTTAGCAAAGCACATTGCCATAACACATTTCATGGTTCATTGACAAAAATGATCCTTCATCCCAGGTAAATAACGGTATGTGTCATATGTGTGTTATCAGATTCTGAGTCAAGCTCAGAGCACCTGAGGTAGTTAAATTTTTAGTGGGAAAATGTAATTCATAAGTCAGATTTAAAAAAAAAAAGCCTGAGTAATAGGTCTGACTACAGTAACTTACACTGTTCTTACACTCTGAAAAAGTCAAAATGAACAGAATGGAGATGTAAGAATGCACTGGTACAATGATGAATCCTTTCTTGTTAACGGTTTTTAATGCAGTGGCTGCAATAGCTCATCAACAATTATCAGGTATAAAGCACAATGTAAACGAATCCTACTTTAAATTTACATTATTTAACTTAACTTGGGGATTATGAATAAATTTATCTGACGTGGAACAGCATACTTTAGTGAATGCTGATAAGAATCCTAGTGAGAACTTGCTGTTCATAGAAATCTGTCTCTCAAGGACATAACCTTTTCTGTCATGATTGCAACTCTCATTGCAAAATGAGAAAATTAAATCACTTGGGAATGCTAGAAAAGACAGAAAACTTTAAACTAAATGCCACTCATAACACTAGAAAGCGGAGTAAATGATGTGTTGACTTTGATACAAGAGAACATCTATGACATTATCTATCATTAAGTCGAGAAATCTGTCAGGTATGTTTTCCTTACGATGATGGTTTTTTAACTAAGTCTGGGATTGAGCTGTTTAAATAATAATTGGCACATATATCAATTTAAACAAACTTCTTGGCCGTCCTATAAAACTTAAACCAATGAGAGCTTCAGAGTTCTGGATCCCTTAGCGGTTTTAAGCCTAAATAAATAATAAGCCTAAATAAACCTTTAGCACCACTCTAACCCTCTGTCCTACCTCAATTCACCATAGCCAAATGGTCTCTGCTCAGGGGTATCCATGATTCACTAAAATACAGTTATGTAATATAGTTAGCTGTAGTCTTTCCAAAGGTAAAATGTGGTATATGGATAGAAAAAGTAAATTAACGTTGTAGGGAAAAAATAATTTGGAGGGAAATTGTTTGTTGCCAATACCTGTATCATTTTCTGCACACATACAGAAAAAAAAAAAAAAAAGAGATCCTGCTTTAAATTTAACTACATCTTAAGTCACTTATTAGAAATTTAGCAATAAGTTGTCCTTTAGATATTTTTCTCTAGGAAGATAAGACCCAATTACTTGTTCTCTTATTTATAAAATATTAAAAGTTATTTTCATGTGTGTTTATGTTTTCTCTGCTCATAGTTCATATTTTTATAACATATAAAAGATCCATGATTTAGATCTATCAGAAAATCTAATGGTTCAGCCAAATAAATCTATATTCAGAACAAGAGGGAATATGAAAAATTTTAGACTTCTACTTGAAAGGGTTTCTCAGAAGCATTGTATAATAGGTTAACTTTGAAACATTCATACAAAAACGTGTATGTGTGTGTGTGTGTGTGTGTGTGTGTGTGTATGTGTGCTTTCCCAAATACCGGATTGTAGATCATGTGTGAGACTATAGGAAATCCCTGATTTCCTTATTTCCTTATTTATTCATTTATTTATTTAGGAAATCCCTGATTGATTGATTTAGGAAATCCCTGATTTATTTATTCATTCATTTATTTATTTATTAGGAGTAATTGGTACTTCATGATATACCTACTTAAAATGAATCCGCTAGTCTGTAGTAAAAACAGAGAAACATTGTCTCAATTATGATAGTTTAGGTTTTTTTTTTAACTTTTTAATATTTATTTTTGAGAGAGAGAGAGGCAGAGTGTGAGCGGTGAGGGGGTGGGGGGCAGGGGTGCAGACAAAGAGGGAGACACAGAATCTGAAACAGGCTCCAGGCTCTGAGCTGTTAGCACAGAGCTCGACGCAGGACTCAAACTCATAGACTGTGAGATCATGACCTGAGCCGAAGTCAGACGTTTAACCGACTGAGCCACACAGGCTCCCCAATAGTTAGTTTTTCTTAGCAATATTTACAGTTATAGTCATCTACTCATTTGTGGAGTTAATACTCAGATCAGTTGTTTTCAGGACATAATTTTCCTGGCAAAAATCTGTTATACCAAGAAAACAATATCTTTCACTTTGAAACTATTATAAAACCATTAAATGGGTCTTTATCCAAAAATATTTCAGAGTTCAGAAACTTTCCCAAGGACCTCTCAACTCTGATGCTGAAATCATAAATTACATGCATTTGAAGCACCAAACATTTCCCTGTTCTTGTTAATTTTTCCTTAAGAGTTAACTTTTGAGTTTGGTAAATGTTCTAATTGCCAGATGCTCCCATGTTAATCAATGGCTTTACAAGTTATTAGGACAGTTTTCCAATATTGCTCTCATCTACTTCATGAAATCCTGTGGCTGTTTTTAAGATTTACTATGTAAGTTTGCAACCCTGCTGCTCTGTATCTGTATAACATTGCCATATTTCAAAACTAAAAATCAGAGAGAGATCTAAACTGTTCAATCAATAGTATTGTTCTGTGAGAAGATATGATTAAATAGAAATAAATTTTGTTAAGTAGTCATGTTTCAGTGAACTTGATTCATATTATGATGGAATTTGAGCCTCCAATTCAGGAGACAGCAAAGTTATTCTATACAGAGCCCAGGAATAAATATTTTTTTTGTTTCTGTCGCAGCTAAGCTTAGTCACGGTAGCATCAAAGCAGTCAAAGACAATACATAAAAGAATGACATGCCTACAGTCAAATAAAACTTTATTTACAGAAACAGTCAGCAGGGTGAGTTTTTTTTTGTTGACCCCCTCTCTAATTTAATAAATATTTGGATAACAAGGATCACTCTTTAAGAAAAATATTTCTCCCCAAAAAATGGAAATAAAGGACTTCCTCTATAATGCCCCCCCAAAATCTAAGAACTTTTGAAATTAAATATAATTTGCATGTTTTCTTCAACACAAACTCCAAATATCACAATTAATCATTCGATTGTTATTTCTCTCTTTCATTGTAGTACTTTAAACTATGTGAAAAAAATTTCTTTGAAAATATATGAAAATGTATGTATTTCTCAAATTTGCAGGTTTTTAACTCTCTAATATTAGCATTATTACAAATTAGAAACCCAGATAACCCAAAGATAATATGATAATCACATGTAAAACAAAATGATGATGAAAATGGAAAAAAAATTACCTCAGAGATAAAAATTAAAAAAAAACACAATTGTTTACTTCAATCAATTGTATATAATTATTTGCCCTTCATGAAATACCTCAATTAAGGACTTCACCTGGGAAAGTTCTCACGGTACCAAGTCATTAGCTAGCTATAAGTAATACAATGATCTATGTGTTTTTAAAATGTTGAAATAATGTGGCTGGTCATCTGTAGCCCTCTGGTCCCTTTCAATAGTATGAGCAATCCAGTCAACAATAAAAAAAAAAAAATAGTTCACTAAGGTGTTACCACCTTATACACAGAAAGCACTACTGACTTGTGTGCATACAGTGTTACATATGTCTCTTTATGCTATATGTAATTTTTATTAACATGTCCATTTACTATACTGCAGACTAAATTCACGGACATGCAATTGATTTTTAAAAGAAAAGCTAGGCCTTCTTTATCCATTCCAAACCATGTGAATCTGATCTCCAAAATTTCTACTTTTAGACTTGGTGGTATGATGGTAAGCATAGCTATCTTCCACAATTCCTACCTTTCTTCAGTGTTTTAAGATCTTTTTTTTTCTCCTTTCCTACACATGATTTTGAAAGAGTAATTAGATGTTATTGGTTAATTTAAAGGAGCTGAGCAACCTAAAATGTGTAATATTTATAAATGTCTCCTTATAATTCATTCATGGAAACTTTTTTTTTTACAAAATATAAATGATGTCATATTTCTAAAGAGTTGTCACATCTTGCCCTGTTGATATTTTCTTCATAGTATTTTGTTTTAGTGGTAAAGAATAGAACATTTGAACTGGATGGTTATAAATAGATATCAGAAAAAAATCAGTGAGGGGCGCCTGGGTGGCGCAGTCGGTTAAGCGTCCGACTTCAGCCAGGTCACGATCTCGCGGTGCGTGAGTTCGAGCCCCGCGTCAGGCTCTGGGCTGATGGCTCAGAGCCTGGAGCCTGTTTCCGATTCTGTGTCTCCCTCTCTCTCTGCCCCTCCCCCGTTCATGCTCTGTCTCTCTCTGTCCCAAAAATAAATAAACGTTGAAAAAAAAAAAAAAAAAAAGAAAAAAATCAGTGAATCTACTTTTTAAAATAATTTCTGTAAATAACCAGAGTTTTCTATATGAATATTTCTTCCTGTTACTGAAAGAAAAAAAATTATGCCAGATAGACCATATATCTGAACCATTATGGTATTTTTGGTTTTCTACAATGAACCTTAGGACAATCTTTGTGGGATGAAAAATAAAATTCTCTATACCATTAACACATTTAGGATACACATTTCACTGAAACCCAATTAAGTCAGAGGATATCAGGATATAGACAGTGGAAGAGTAACCATTCCAAAATTAGATGTTGCGCGCGCGTGTGTGTGTGTGTGTGTGTGTGTGTGTGTGTGTATTCAACACATACTGACTTTTGGATAATAGAACTAGCATTTGGAATGTTCCAGCATATGGACTGCCCATCAAAGAAGCCATTGACTACTGCTGGTTAAGGTACAGTTAACTAGTTTTTCTATTTACCAATTTTAAACAGTTTCTCTATTTACCAGTATAGAAAGAGATTCTTCTCTATCAAGGACTCCTTTCCCCCTTTTGTCTGTAACTTATAGGAACCAAAGATTGTGATACACAATACTGACAAAAAGAAATTATCATCAGTGTTATCAAATTGTATAGTTTATTATGATTAAACAATTTACTTCATATATGTTATGCTTTATACCACCTATAATTCTAAAACCAAATAATTGAAAATAGATAAAACATATAGCCTTTATGATGTGTCAGACCATGCTTTATGATACAGAAGTTATAAAAATCCATATAGTTAAGGCCAATTCTATTATTTGATGCATTCTATAGATATTGAAAATAAGTCACTAAGTGTTGATTTGCTCCAACTCACAGAGCTATTAATTGGCAGTTTCAGGATTGGAACTCACGGAGTCCAGCCTCAGTTCTCATGCTTTTACTACTCTTTTCACAATGCTATTAAAGAAGCATTGCTTTCTCTTCCTAAGCCCTATTTCATTGAAGGTATTATTTTCAAAGGCAATACTCAAAATTTGCCTAAGCCAGGCCATTACAGCTTTATAAAGTTCATTTATAAGTCATTCCATATATACTAGATGTTATGTCAATGCAAAGCCTGATCTGGGGAGTGACCATCGTTTATGCATCTACCGTCTACAATTGACAGATTATTTTCAGTTCGCCCCATCTCCTACCAGAGACCCTCAGAAGACTTTTTAAAAATTAAAATGATGAATAAATCAGCAAATCAGTCATCAGAAACAAACGCTAATCTATTATTCCCCTGCACTTGGCTTTATCAAAAAGACACAACTCATGAGAACAGAAGTAATACGTAAAGTCTTTTCCAAACAACTAAATGGCAATATATATTCTAAAGTCAATATACATTTCAGATTCATCATCTCTCCTTTCAGTTAAACCAGTAAATTTGCATAACCTAAACAACCCTTTTCTATATGTTTTCCAATTAATAGGGTTTATTATGTTTAGAAAATATCTGGTTGAATTTAGTGGAACAGCAAATTATGAACCAGGTGTTTCAATTGTATAAACAACCTAATATGTGGACTGCATTAATTATGGCAAGTCTTCATCTTAGCTCCAAACCACCCAACTAAAAGTGGAATGAAGATTATTGCCTATTTCCTTATATCTAGATTGTGTTTTAATATCTCATTATATATTTAAAGGATAGACTCAAGGTCTCCAAGGCACACAGAGCTCATTGGTAATTATAAATACAAGATGGTGTTAATAATAAACTTTTATTTCCATTCATTATTCTCATTAATTCATTCTTTTAAATTTTGTACATTGTGGTGGATTTTTTTTTCTTCCCCTGTTACAGATGTTTGGATTCTGTAATCCCTTGAGGTATGAGGAGCCTGCATATCCCATCTGCAGTGATAAACATATCCGGTGATTAGAATTTCATACAAAGCAAAATACTAAGACATCATTAAGCCTACAAAATATTTAGTCTCCCATATGTTGTTTGTGCTTCAGATTCCTCAAACATTTTGCTATAAAATACAATTCAGAATAAATAATAGATAAAAGTAAAGTCAAAGAAAAGAAAAAAAAATATCTGGGTTTTTCAACTTCTTTGTTGTATATTTTATTTACACCAAGTATACAGCTCAACTCTCAGTCTTCTTTACTAAGTTGACATGAAACCTGAGTATTCGGTGTATGAGGTTTATAGAAGATACTGGTTTTAATAACACATTCGGCATTTAATTGAGCTTAGTTTAAGATGGGTGGGTAAAATTCATTAGAAGTTCCCTGATTGGGCATTAATTGCTAGCCATCTTGTGCTAAGTAAACTATTTTCCACAGTCTGTGCAATGCAGTGAGGATTCTGTTTTGCTACAGAGCCTAAGTGCAGCTTCATGTCTTGCGCCAACATTTAAGAAATAAATCAGTTGTTAAGCAAAACCTACATACATTTTATTGCACATAATAGGTGAGCAAAGCCCAAAGGTGAAATGAACCCACAATGAGAAATTTCGACATGAAGTGAGCAGAAAGCTAAAAAGAAAATTTTTTCCTTGGTAGTCTAGGGTTTGTTTTATACCTGGCAACTGTGCCAAACAAGCAATGGAAGCAAAACCACATCAATTGTGGGAAAAAGGAATACAGAATCAACTCTTAAATTTGGACTCTCTGGTAATTATCAGCAAGTTAATGGGTGTTAATTTTTCAGCCTCAACATTAGAGCCATTTATGTTTCCAGTAGCTTTCTTGGCTACTGTGTTATATAAATTCTGCTCACCCCTTTCTTTCCTGAGTTCATTTCATCTAGGGTTACTTCAATCTGAGACTAGAATAGTAAATACTAGAGGGACTAAACAAGTCAGTCTCCTCTATTGAAAAGATGTAAATGATACAATATTTCACCCAGCCAACAAACAAAATCAAAGTACTAGATGCAGCACAGCTTGAGACCTGTATATTTTAGTTTGAAATGTAAACATAAATATGACCCTGGAGATTAAACAATTTAATATTTTTCTCATTTAATAAAGACTGGGGGCCTCTTGAGTGTTTCCTGAGTACAAACATCTTAGAAGTATATTTTTCATAAAACTATATTAACCCAAAATGGAAAAGACCTTTGGGTCAGTCAGACCATCCCTTGGAGAACACAGAGGGCAGTTGCCTCGAATAAATACTCTAGTGTTTGGTCCCCTCGAGTGCTAGAGTTCCCTAGTGTTAGGCCAGCTCCTGACCTTTTATTTACAGTGTTATTTATTATTCATATTTTATTAAATATTTAAAATGCCACCTATTGTATCTGATGACTATTATAAGAAAAGGTCCCTGTTCTTCAGATCTAGCTAGTTAATATCCGGGACTTGGCATTAATTATCTGACATTTCCTTTCAAAAATTCCTGAAGCTCCATGGTTATATTTAGCAACCGATAGTCAGAAACCACTTTGGCAAAAACCAAACATGATCATGAAGATAGCCAGAGTCAGGAGATAGTCCTTCTTGATCACTTCATTCATAAATGAATTCATTCTTTATGTCACTTCTTTATGAGTACCACTGATAACTGATATTTATTGTAAAGTATATACAATAAGTGACAAGAAGGACATTTGTTAAAAATAAAATAAATAAAATAAAATAAAATAAAATAAAATAAAATAAAATAAAATAAAATAAAATAAAAAAGTAAAATATAAAATGATTTTCCAAATTCAGTATGGGTTCTTCCATAGAGTTGGTTTTAGTCACTTCCCTGGTTATCACTTAATCACTTACTTGGAATTAAACCAACACAGTCGGTGCTTGTCTGTTTTTCTCAGTGTCTCTCTTTTCAATAGGTTCAGCATTTGAAAGAAAGTGAAGGGGTACATTTTCCTGATTATTTAACTGCTTAGTTAGCGTCTAGTTCTTTCTGCAGAGTTTTCTATTCTCACAGTAAGAGAAAGGATAAAATATCCAAACTTTACTGTTGAGTAAATTAATCCTGGGACTATGCTTAAGAATTCTACAAGGAAAGATGCATATCATTTGAGTGAACAGTGAACCAACAACAAAAAGTAAATCCAAAACCAAACCAATAAAAACCCAACATCACTTTTCTTTAATGCCGAGAATCAATTCAGTCCAGTTGCAGAGTAACAGAGGTACCTGGTAGATTTTATTGGTGGGGAAGAGCTGTCCCTGGCCATGAAGAAGCAGTTCAGAAACAAGGCTCATAACTGGTGGAATAAGGGAACCTGTCAAAGACCTAAACCTAGTTCCTGAAGTGCACCTTCCTCTTAATTATTTCTCTAAAATTTTATTTAAAGTGATAGCCTATCCTTGATTATGTTGTATGTGATGCATGAAAGATCTGGGAAGGAGAGCAGCATTTTTGTTGTAGTGGAAGGTGTGACCATAGAAAGGACAAGCCCAAGAGGTCATCAAAAGTAGGGTGACAGTGAAGAACTTTGAGGACAAGTCCAGGATGAAGAAGCAGATAAAATAGTTAGCATATGTGCCTGAGGAAAACCTGGGCAGAGAATAATGCCCCTCCCCTCAAATTAAGTCCATGCAGGTTCATGCCACCATGATTTGGATTATGCTAAATCTCATCCTGCTGCTTACAGCTAATTTCCATTCCTTAAATCCTTGCTATATGCCTGTCCAAATTCATGTCTTTGTTGTCCTCCTTATTTATTTCCTTACTCCACATCCCTCAACAATTTCAAAGGATCCTAACATCAAGTTTGATTTCTGACTCAATAGAGAACAGATGTTAATAAAAGAAGTTGGACTTCCTGAGATTAAATCTTAGATCTGCCACTGATTATTTGTGTGACCTTGGAAAAAGAAACTCATCTGAAACTAAGATTCTTTACGTATAATATGGGAAAAAAATAGTATATACATAGATTTTTCTGATGAGTAAATGAGGTTATTTGGGAAAATCACTTGGCAGAGCGCCTGGCCTACAGTAATTTTATATTAGCTCTAATTATTATTAATTATAATTAACCAGGTGAATCTAAATAGGTATTTCCAGCCATGATACTTTTAAAGTTTTTTTTTTAATGTTTATTCATTTTTGAGAGAGAGATAGAGACAGAGCATGAGTGGGGAAGGGGCGGAGAGAGACCGGGGAGGGGGGTGGCACAAAATCTGAAGCAGGCTCCAGGCTCTGAGCTGTTAGCACAGAGCCCAACGCAGCACTGGAACCCACAAACTGCGAGATCATGACCTGAGCTGAAGTCAGAGGCTTAAGTGACTAAGCCACCGAGGCACCCTCCAGCCATGATATTTATTCTCAGCTCCATTTTTTTATTTTCAACTATTTACTCATTATGTTTTCCTATTATTGCATATTCAACACTTGTTAAACTCAACTCATACTGTTTTTTTTTTCCTTTCAAACTAAGGCATTTCTTACGGTATTATCCTCTTGTTCCCTATGTATCAGCCTATTCAGTTATGAAATTCTCTAGCTGCTGCTGATATACTTCAGCACTCTTCCTTCCTTTTTATTCCCAAAGTAGTCTTCTAGTGGAAACCCTCAACCTTGGTTTCTTAATGTTACAATTATCTCAACTGCCTCCTAACTTTTCTTTTTTCTTTCAACTTGCTGCTCCAATCACTTGGAATTTTGTAGACTAGGCAATATTCCTAAATCACAGATATTAATATATAGACTATCCAAGTGTACAATGATCCTGTAATTTGGGTCCTTTACAGACACTTCCAGCATTTACTACCTTCATACCAAAATTTAAGCTCTAAAAAAATATATTTAATTTCTCTTCCTTGAATATTCTACATGTTTCTCTACCTATCAGTCAACACCAATTCTTTCTTAAATGTATTCAACATTACTATACTTTGTGTAAAATAGTAAATACTCGT
The DNA here is from genome assembly GCF_022079265.1 of Lynx rufus. Taxonomy (NCBI): domain Eukaryota; kingdom Metazoa; phylum Chordata; class Mammalia; order Carnivora; family Felidae; genus Lynx; species Lynx rufus. The sequence continues at coordinate 183,179,285 of NW_025814823.1, forward strand.
CGAGTCAACTCTAATGAAATGTTATGTACTAAAACTTTTCTTGATTATGATGTTCCTTTTATCTAACCTTTCTAACATTTGATGTATCTATTTCTCCTGCCATTATAACATGGGAAATGATAGGTGTTTATATATTATATCTTTCATTTATTTTCTCTAGTTTTAAGGTTCCTTGGGGAAGGTTTATAGGCATAATTTAGCCTTACATTTACATTAGTGCCCTGAACAATGTGGCTGTCCCACCGGCTGATGTTCAGATGCACGATTAAGTGATACTAAGTCATTTCAAAAAGTAGACACATGGGGCGCCTGGGTGGCGCAGTCGGTTAAGCGTCCGACTTCAGCCAGGTCACGATCTCGAGGTCCGTGAGTTCGAGCCCCGCGTCAGGCTCTGGGCTGATGGCTCGGAGCCTGGAGCCTGTTTCCGATTCTGTGTCTGCCTCTCTCTCTGCCCCTCCCCCGTTCATGCTGTCTCTCTCTGTCCCAAAAATAAATAAACGTTGAAAAAAAAATTTTTTAAAAAAAAAGTAGACACAAAAATAATTTCTCATATCATCTGGTTAAATTAGTACTAAGTAAGGAAAAAAAAATTACAAATTAGTTTCATTATGGGTATAAGCTCCAAGTAGCAATCTAGCCAAAAGTTTATTAATTTTTATTTCTTAAAGAAATTCAGGTCAATAAGAAATTCAGTTATGTTTTTAACAAAGCAGAGTATGTTAGAAATGCCCATATATACTTATGTTTACATTATGCTTATAGAATTAAGTACTAAAACCTAATAATAGAGATTCTGATTCTGGATGGCCAGAAAACATCCTACTAACCAAATAAAAATCAACATTTAAAAAAAAAAGAATCCAAAATCATCAAAAATTACAGTGAAAATATCTCGAGTACAATTCATATAATTTTTAGGGGTTTTATTTATCTGTGTTTGATAGAGACAATGACAGCATGAGAAAGGGAGGGAGGCAGGGAGGGAGAGAGAGGGGAAGAGGAAGAGAAGGAGAGAGATTCCCAAGCAGGCTCCATGCCGCCAGCACAGAACCAAATGCAGGGCTTGAACCCATGAAACCGTGAGATCATGACCTGAGCTGAAAGCAAGAGTCGGACACTTAACCAACTGAGTACCCAGGAGCCCCTCTAGAGTACAATTCAAAATTGCATGACATATGAAGTACCAGGAAGACATTTACAATTCTCAAACAAAAAGCCACATGAGACAAGACAATGTTCCAAATAATAGAGCCATAACTATACTATAAAATGTAAAGAATAACATGTCTGCAAAGAACGAATGCTAGAATATTTTCAGCAAAGAAACAAAAATGATGAGGCTTGAGCTCAGATTATAATCTTGAGGTTTGTGGGTTTGAGTCCTGCACTGGAGTCTGGTGCTGACAGGTCAGAACTAGAGCCTGCTTCAGATTCTCTATCTCCATCTCTCTCTGCCCCTCCCCCACTCACACTCTGTCCCTCTCAATAATAAACATTAAAAAAAGAAATAAAACTGATAGATAACAAAATGGAAATTCTGAAACAACTGAAATTTAAACATTACTGGATGTGCTTAACAGCCTAGTAGAGGAAATAAAGGAAAAGTCAATGAATGTGTAGATTGATAGTAATTATTCAATTTGAAGTACAAAGAGAAAAATCATTGGGGAAAAAATCAACTAAGACCTGAAGAAAAGTTTTAAAAGGTTTAAAATATGTGTAATTGTAATCTCAGAAAAACAGGATAGAACTGAGTAGAAAAAAATATTTTAATCGGTGAAAGTTATAAATTTATAGATTTGAGAAGCTCCTTAAACTATAAGCAGAAATGGGAATTTAAAAAAAAAACTGTAAATGCATCAAAATCAAAATGCTGAAAACCAAAGAGAAACAAAGTCTTAAAAGCAGCTAGAGAAAAAAATAACATCTTAATTTTAGGACACAATTTGAATTTTTGCTAACTTCTCATCAGAAAATGTGGATATCAGAAGACAGTGAAACAAATTTAAAATATTAAAAGGAAAAAATCTGTCCATCTAGACATCTATATTAAGCCAACACACATATCAAGAATAATAAATAAATACATTTTCAGATTAGAAAAGAGAAAAGCTGTCAGAACTCATTGCCAGCAGATATCAAATACAAGAAAGACAAAGAGTTTTTCTGGCTAACAGAAGTTGAACACAGATAGATAGGGGGTCACTGGGTGGCTCAATCATTTAAGCATCTGAAGCTTGGTTTCCGCTCAGGTCATGATCTCATGGTTCATGGGTTCAAGTACTGCATTGGGCTATGCACTGACTGTAGGGCTTTCTTGGGATACTGTCTCCCTCCCTGCCCCTCTTACTCACTCTCTCTCCTTCTCTCAAAATAAATAAATCCCCTTAAAAAAAAAGTTAACAGATGGATACATAGATCCTTAGGAAAGAACAAAGGATCAAAAGATAGTAAATATCTGGGCAAATGTTAAAAAACAAAACACTTTTTTTCCCCTATTAATTGCTTTAAAAGAAAGTATAGGGGCATCTGGGTGGCTCAGTTGGTTAAGCGCCTGACTTTGGCTCAGGTCATGATCTCACAGTTCATAAGTTCGAGCCCCACATCAGGATCCGTGCTGACTCACTCCTTCTCTCCCTCTCTCTGCCCCTGCTCTTGTGCCTGTGTGCACATGCTCCCCTCTCAAAATAAACATTTATATATATGTTTTTTATATAGATATAGATACTATACATACAACAACTATAACATGGAGGAAATGGAGTTAGACTTATAAAGCTGTACTATTACCTTATTTTATATGAAACAATATTAATTCCATACCGACTATGAAAGGAGGTACACTGCAATCCCAAGAGCAACCACATGAGACAATGCAACATGGATAACAAAATGTTAACATAGAATTCTTAACATATACTTAAATAAATAATTTTATTTTTTAAATCTTTTTGAAAGATAAAGGATTTCTTTGAATTTATATTCTATGAGATATAAATGCTGATCACGTGAGTCAGTAAACAAGAAAGGACCCTCTTCAATGAACACTAATTATTTTTCCCAAGTCGGGATTTCCTGGAAGTCACATCACTCACAGTTCAGTCTATCTTCCACTTCTGCCATCTGAAGGCTGATCTACTTCCAACCTAAACCCCAGGAAAGGTACAGAGCCCACCACAGTTTGTCCAATACCCTAATAGTGTTTTATGTAAACCCCTTATCCCTGGCTTTTAATTAAAAAGAGAATTCTGCCAGTTTTCTCCTAACAGTCTCTGCTGCAGGATAAAAAAAGTATCTGCATCATACTTTGCTTGAGACTCAGAAGTCAGACATACAATTTCAAAAGGAAGAAGAAGAATTGGTTCATGGCTGTGCCTATCAGCCACCCATGTGGGCCCAGCCATCAGCTGTGGTTGCCAAGCAGACAGCTAAAAACACCTAAGCAGGACAGGACCAGACAAAGGTAGATCTTTCTATGACATCATGGAGAGATGACTGACTTCAGAGCTCCCAGACTCCACAGCTTCCAGCTGCGTCATTGTTGATGTGTCACCCCTAGAGTCATTTTTGCCATCAGGATAGCTGAAGCTTATGGACCTCTCCTTGTGGCACTTCCTAGTCTTCCCAGGGTTTTAGCTGAGGCCCAGGGATCATCACTGCCTTAAGGGCAGATTGCTTAGGGGGTACCCATGGGGGATTGTCTGGCCATGCATTCTCCAGCTCCATAGGGCTTTACCAGGGGCTTTTCAAACCCAACATACTCCAGGATATCCCTGAGCACATCTTCCTGTCCATACACCAACCTACCAAAATGGTCATAAATGGTCAGAGTATGCTGGGTGTGCATGCAGATGATGAGCTGGCCATACATGTTGCTCTGGTGTAATAGACTTGAACAGTGAAGTTGAACCACCAGGCGTGGATCTAAAGATCCTATGAAGCTCCAGCAGATAGTCATATATTTGATGTCCCAGACCATGTCCGGAAAAAAAAAAATTTTTTTTCAGTCACCAAGGTGTGAAGCCAGTCATGGTCTGAGTTATTTAGACAAAGGTGATCTTCAGTAAAGATATCCTTAGCTTTTTCAGGATTAGGATTACGTTCTCTACTCCTCCATATTGAGCATTTTTTTTTTTAATTTTTTTTTCAACGTTTATTTATTTTTGGGACAGAGAGAGACAGAGCATGAACGGGGGAGGGGCAGAGAGAGAGGCAGACACAGAATCGGAAACAGGCTCCAGGCTCCGAGCCATCAGCCCAGAGCCTGACGCGGGGCTCGAACTCACGGACCGCGAGATCGTGACCTGGCTGAAGTCGGACGCTTAACCGACTGCGCCACCCAGGCGCCCCCATATTGAGCATTTTGATGCCAATATTTTCTTCAATCTCTCACTTCTCTGTGCCAATCTTTCCTTTGAAAGAGAGGACAAGTGAGTATCACCCTCTTGAGGAACAACGATGTCAAAGATACCAGCCGTACAGGCCAAGCGTAGGGGATGCTCCAAACATCTGGAGGAGTGACCAGTCCTTCTTTCCGGGCATGTCTTATAAACTCCATTTCCGATTTGTATTTGGGTTCATAAGTAGGAGGTGTGAAATGTTTCTTAACCCTCACTGGAACTACAACTGTGGACTGAATCACCAGGACTGGCTGCCAAGACCACCACACTAAAGCTCTGGATAAACAAAGCAAACCCCATGGTGTGAGGGCTGCCACTTTTTTCCTTAAAATATACTTTAATACTTTTAAAAAGCAGAAAGGAGGAACAATCAAAGATCAGAGGGACAAAGTAAAGAACAATCATGACAAAATTATATAAAATGTTAATGAACTAAATGCTGTCAGTAAAAGTCAGAAATTGTCAAAATACACACACAAGAAAGACTCAATAATATAATGTATGTTGTACATTATAAATAATGCATATGTAATACAAATCTACAAATATAACTTAAATAAAAAGACAGGTTAAAAGTAAATAGACGGTAACAGACATCATGCAAAGAGTAAGCAAGTAGACTAAATGGCTAAATTAAGAGCAGGAAAAAAAATTCAGGACAAAAAATATTACTGTAGAAAAGACATTTAAAAATGATAAAAGATTTAATTCATGAAGATGATATAATAATTTTAAGTATGGGCACATCTAGTGATGGAAATTCAACATATGTGAGATACAAATTAACCGAATTAAAAATAGGAAAAGATAATACCAAACATATAGCCAGAGATTTAAACAGAATTCTCAGCACTAAATAGAACATAAAAACAAAACAAAACAAACAAACAGTAAAAATGGAGATGATTTCAATAGTACTAGCAATCATATTCAGCTAATATTTTTTTCAACTTATAAAATACACCAACTGCAGAAAATACATTTCTTAATTGTATGTATTCTCTAAATAGTCAAATCTGTTGTCTCATACAAGAAACTTAAGTTTTAAAAATTGCATCTAGATAGAGTATATTGCTACTACAAAGGAATTAAATTTTTAAAAAACAGCATATTTAAGAACGCTCAACTATTTCTATATTAAGCAACACACTTTTTTTTTTAAATTTTGATGTTTATTTTTGAGAGAGAGAGAGAGAGAGAGAGACAGACAGCGCATGAGCAGGGGAGGGGCAGAGAGAGGTAGACGCAGAATGTGAAGCAGGCTCCAGGCTCTGAGCTGTCAGCACAGAGCCTGACATGGGGCTTTAACCCATGGACTACGAGATCATGACTTGAGCCAAAGCCAGTTGCTTAACTGACTGAGCCACCTGGGTGTCCCTAAACAACACATTCCTTAAATATCAAGGGTCAAATAATAAAAAATAATAATGAAAAATAAAGTATTTTAAACTGAAAATATTTTGTTATTTATAATAAAAGCATATAAAAATTTAGGATGCCAGTAAAGCAGTGCTTTGAGGAAAATTTATAGCATTTAAGGTTTACTTTAGAAAATAAGAAATATTTTAAAATGATGACCTATAGTTTTAAGTATTTAGAAAAAAATAAAGAAATGCAAACTACAAGAAGCCAACGGAAAGAGATAATAAAGATATAAGCTAAAGAAAGAAAATTTTATATGCCACAAGTAATTTTTTGCAATGAATTTTGAAAAGAATCACAACACAACTAATTAGTTCAGCCAGACTAATCAAGGGGATAAAAGAGTGTATGTGAGTGAGAGAACACACAATTATCAGTATCAGGAATGAAAGAAATGTTATCATTAGTAAAATTATAGACAAAAGACATCAAATGGATGAAATAATTATGAACAATTTCATTACCACAAATTTGACAATCTAGATAATGTGAAAATAATCCCTTAAAAATTACAAAAATAAGACAAATTTAAATGGAAAAGATAGATCACTTAGTATAAAAAAATGGGATATGTTACAGTAGATATTTTTTAAAAGATCCACAAAGAAAATTCCAGGTGCAGAATTGAATTCTGCCCGAATTTTAAGGTAAAAATAACATCTATTTTATACAAAATCTTATTGAAACTTGAGAAAGAACACTTCCCAACCATATTTATGAGGAGAGTGTAATTTTAATACCGAAATCTGTCAAAAATAGTACAAAATAAGACAATTACAGCCCTCTGTCTTTCATGAAAATAGATCAAGTTATTTCACATTATTAGAAAGTCAAACCAATAAATATATGCTAGGGTAATACAACAAGATCTAGTAGAGTTTATCAGGAAGGCCAAACCGGCTCCAATATTGAAAAATAATGTAATTTACCATATAACAGAATGAAGCCCTAAAAACACAATAGGTAAATAAAATATATTGATAAAATTCAGATTTATGATTAACAACAACAACCAACACCTCTTAACCCACTATTAATAGAAGGAAACTTCCTCAATGTGATAAAGAGCATCTATTTGTTTCTTTAGAACTATAGCCAACACCCCAGCAATCAGGGTCAAGGGCAAGGATGCCCACTCTCACTAGTTCTTACAACATTGTCCTGGATATCTTAACTCTAAATATAATGCATTAACATAAAAGTTATCAAGATTCCAAAGAATGAAACAAACTGCTTTTATTTGCTGATGAAATAAGCATTTACAAAGAAAATCCTAAAGTACTGACAAAACAACTGTTAAAATTAATATCTTAGGATCCAAGGTTAAAAAAGTCAATTGTCTTCTAATATGCCAGCAAGAGATAACTTGTAAATCAAAGTTTAAAGATTTATCTTACAACAGTTTCCAAAAATTGTAAAACATTTAGGTTAAATATAAATTAACAGATCTCTTCCCAGAAAATTAAAAAGCATTGCTGGGGGAAAATAAAGAAGAATCTAAATGAATGGGACAGTGTACTGTATTCATGGGTTTTAAAACTCAACATCGTTGACATGTATTTTTCCTCAAATGGATCCATGAGAACAATCTCAATCATGATCCCAAAACCTATTTTGTTTTTTTTTGTTTTTTTTGTTTTTTTTTTTTATGAAATTTATTGACAAATTGGTTTCCATACAACACCCAGTGCTCATCCCAAAAGGTGCCCTCCTCAATACCCATCACCCACCCTCCCCTCCCTCCCACCCCCCATCAACCCTCAGTTTGTTCTCAGTTTTTAACAGTCTCTTATGCTTTGGCTCTCTCCCACTCTAACGTCCTTTTTTTTTTTTTTTCCTTCCCCTCCCCCATGGGTTCCTGTTAAGTTTCTCAGGATCCACATAAGAGTGAAACCATATGGTATCTGTCTTTCTCTGTATGGCTTATTTCACTTAGCATCACACTCTCCAGTTCCATCCACGTTGCTACAAAAGGCCATATTTCATTTTTTCTCATTGCCACGTAGTATTCCATTGTGTATATAAACCACAATTTCTTTATCCATTCATCAGTTGATGGACATTTAGGCTCTTTCCATAATTTGGCTATTGTTGAGAGTGCTGCTATGAACATTGGGGTACAAGTGCCCCTATGCATCAGTACTCCTGTATCCCTTGGGTAAATTCCTAGCAGTGCTATTGCTGGGTCATAGGGTAGGTCTATTTTTAATTTTCTGAGGAACCTCCACACTGCTTTCCAGAGCGGCTGCACCAATTTGCATTCCCACCAACAGTGCAAGAGGGTTCCCGTTTCTCCACATCCTCTCCAGCATCCATAGTCTCCTGATTTGTTCATTTTGGCCACTCTGACTGGCGTGAGGTGATACCTGAGTGTGGTTTTGATTTGTATTTCCCTGATAAGGAGCGACGCTGAACATCTTTTCATGTGTCTGTTGGCCATCTGGATGTCTTCTTTAGAGAAGTGTCTATTCATGTTTTCTGCCCATTTCTTCACTGGGTTATTTGTTTTTCGGGTGTGGAGTTTGGTGAGCTCTTTATAGATTTTAGATACTAGCCCTTTGTCCGATATGTCATTTGCAAATATCTTTTCCCATTCCGTTGGTTGCCTTTTAGTTTTGTTGGTTGTTTCCTTTGCTGTGCAGAAGCTTTTTATCTTCATAAGGTCCCAGTAATTCACTTTTGCTTTTAATTCCCTTGACTTTGGGGATGTGTCGAGTAAGAGATTGCTACGGCTGAGGTCAGAGAGGTCTTTTCCTGCTTTCTCCTCTAAGGTTTTGATGGTTTCCTGTCTCACATTCAGGTCCTTTATCCATTTTGAGTTTATTTTTGTAAATGGTGTGAGAAAGTGGTCTAGTTTCAACCTTCTGCATGTTGCTGTCCAGTTCTCCCAGCACCATTTGTTAAACAGGCTGTCTTTTTTCCATTGGATGTTCTTTCCTGCTTTGTCAAAGATGAGTTGGCCATACGTTTGTGGGTCTAGTTCCGGGGTTTCTATTCTATTCCATTGGTCTGTGTGTCTGTTTTTGTGCCAATACCATGCTGTCTTGATGATGACAGCTTTGTAGTAGAGGCTAAAGTCTGGGATTGTGATGCCTCCTGCTTTGGTCTTCTTCTTCAAAATTCCTTTGGCTATTCGGGGCCTTTTGTGGTTCCATATGAATTTTAGGATTGCTTGTTCTAGTTTCGAGAAGAATGCTGGTGCCATTTTGATTGGGATTGCATTGAATGTGTAGATAGCTTTGGGTAGTATTGACATTTTGACAATATTTATTTTTCCAATCCATGAGCAGGGAATGTCTTTCCATTTCTTTAAATCTTCTTCAATTATCTTCATAAGCTTTCTATAGTTTTCAGCATACAGATCCTTTACATCTTTGGTTAGATTTATTCCTAGGTATTTTATGCTTCTTGGTGCAATTGTGAATGGGATCAGTTTCTTTATTTGTCTTTCTGTTGCTTCATTGTTAGTGTATAAGAATGCAACTGATTTCTGTACATTGATTTTGTATCCTGCAACTTTGCTGAATTCATGTATCAGTTCTAGCAGACTTTTGGTGGAGTCTATCGGATTTTCCATGTATAATATCATGTCATCTGCAAAAAGCGAAAGCTTGACTTCATCTTTGCCAATTTTGATGCCTTTGATTTCCTTTTGTTGTCTGATTGCTGATGCTAGCACTTCCAGCACTATGTTAAACAACAACGGTGAGAGTGGGCATCCCTGTCGTGTTCCTGATCTCAGGGAAAAAGCTCTCAGTTTTTCCCCGTTGAGGATGATGTTAGCTGTGGGCTTTTCATAAATGGCTTTTATGATCTTTAAGTATGTTCCGTCTATCCCGACTTTCTCAAGGGTTTTTATTAAGAAAGGGTGCTGGATTTTGTCAAAGGCCTTTTCTGCATCGATTGACAGGATCATATGGTTCTTCTCTTTTTTTTTGTTAATGTGATGTATCACGTTGATTGATTTGCGAATGTTGAAACAGCCCTGCATCCCAGGAATGAATCCCACTTGATCATGGTGAATAATTCTTTTTATATGCTGTTGAATTCGATTTGCTAGTATCTTATTGAGAATTTTGGCATCCATATTCATCAGGGATATTGGCCTGTAGTTCTCTTTTTTTACTGGGTCTCTGTCTGGTTTAGGAATCAAAGTAATACTGGCTTCATAGAATGAGTCTGGAAGTTTTCCTTCCCTTTCTATTTCTTGGAATAGCTTGAGAAGGATAGGTATTATCTCTGCTTTAAACGTCTGGTAGAACTCCCCTGGGAAGCCATCTGGTCCTGGACTCTTCTTTGTTGGGAGATTTTTGATAACCGATTCAATTTCTTCGCTGGTTATGGGTCTGTTCAAGCTTTCTATTTCCTCCTGATTGAGTTTTGGAAGAGTGTGGGTGTTCAGGAATTTGTCCATTTCTTCCAGGTTGTCCAATTTGTTGGCATATAATTTTTCATAGTATTCCCTGATAATTGTTTGTATCTCTGAGGGATTGGTTGTAATCATTCCATTTTCATTCATGATTTTATCTATTTGGGTCATCTCCCTTTTCTTTTTGAGAAGCCTGGCTAGAGGTTTGTCAATTTTGTTTATTTTTTCAAAAAACCAACTCTTGGTTTCGTTGATCTGCTCTACAGTTTTTTTAGATTCTATATTGTTTATTTCTGCTCTGATCTTTATTATTTCTCTTCTTCTGCTGGGTTTAGGCTGCCTTTGCTGTTCTGCTTCTATTTCCTTTAGGTGTGCTGTTAGATTTTGTATTTGGGATTTTTCTTGTTTCTTGAGATAGGCCTGGATTGCAATGTATTTTCCTCTCAGGACTGCCTTCGCTGCGTCCCAAAGCGTTTGGATTGTTGTATTTTCATTTTCGTTTGTTTCCATATATTTTTTGATTTCTTCTCTAATTGCCTGGTTGACCCACTCATTCGTTAGTAGGGTGTTCTTTAACCTCCATGCTTTTGGAGGTTTTCCAGACTTTTTCCTGTGGTTGATTTCAAGCTTCATAGCATTGTGGTCTGAAAGTATGCATGGTATAATTTCAATTCTTGTAAACTTATGAAGGGCTGTTTTGTGACCCAGTATATGATCTATCTTGGAGAATGTTCCATGTGCACTCGAGAAGAAAGTATATTCTGTTGCTTTGGGATGCAGAGTTCTAAATATATCTGTCAAGTCCATCTGATCCAGTGTCTCATTCAGGGCCCTTGTTTCTTTATTGACCGTGTGTCTAGATGATCTATCCATTTCTGTAAGTGGGGTGTTAAAGTCCCCAGCAATTACCACATTCTTATCAATAAGGTTGCTTCTGTTTATGAGTAATTGTTTTATATATTTGGGGGCTCCGGTATTCGGCGCATAGACATTTATAATTGTTAGCTCTTCTTGATGGATAGACCCTGTAACTATTATATAATGTCCTTCTTCATCTCTTGTTACAGCCTTTAATTTAAAGTCTAGTTTGTCTGATATAAGTATGGCTACTCCAGCTTTCTTCTGGCTTCCAGTAGCATGATAAATAGTTCTCCATCCCCTCACTCTGAATCTAAAGGTGTCCTCAGGTCTAAAATGAGTCTCTTGTAGACAGCAAATAGATGGGTCTTGTTTTTTTATCCATTCTGATACCCTATGTCTTTTGGTTGGCGCATTTAATCCATTTACGTTCAGTGTTATTATAGAAAGATACGGGTTTAGAGTCATTGTGATGTCTGTATGTTTTATGCTTGTAGTGATGTCTCTGGTACTTTGTCTCACAGGGTCCCCCTTAGGATCTCTTGTAGGGCTGGTTTAGTGGTGACAAATTCCTTCAGTTTTTGTTTGTTTGGGAAGACCTTTATCTCTCCTTCTATTCTAAATGACAGACTTGCTGGATAAAGGATTCTCGGCTGCATATTTTTACTGTCTAGCACCCTGAAAATCTCGTGCCAATTCTTTCTGGCCTGCCAAGTTTCAAAAGAGAGATCAGTCACGAGTCTTATAGGTCTCCCATTATATGTGAGGGCACGTTTACACCTTGCTGCTTTCAGAATTTTCTCTTTATCCTTGTATTTTGCCAGTTTCACTATGATATGTCGTGCAGAAGATCGATTCAAGTTACGTCTGAAGGGAGTTCTCTGTGCCTCTTGGATTTCAATGCCTTTTTCCTTCCCCAGTTCAGGGAAGTTCTCAGCTATAATTTCTTCAAGTACCCCTTCAGCACCTTTCCCTCTCTCTTCCTCCTCTGGGATACCAATTATGCGTATATTATTTCTTTTTAGTGTATCACTTAGTTCTCTAATTTTCCCCTCATACTCCTGGATTTTTTTATCTTTCTTTTTCTCAGCTTCCTCTTTTTCCATAACTTTATCTTCTAGTTCACCTATTCTCTCCTCTGCCTCTTCCATCCGAGCCGTGGTGGTTTGCATTTTGTTTTGCATTTCATTTAAAGCGTTTTTCAGCTCCTCGTGACTGTTCCTTAGTCCCTTGATCTCTGTAGCAAGAGATTCTCTGCTGTCCTGTATGCTGTTTTCCAGCCCAGCGATTAATTTTATGACTATTATTCTAAATTCACTCTCTGTTATATTATTTAAATCCTTTTTGATCAGCTCATTAGCTGTTGTTATTTCCTGGAGATTCTTCTGAGGGGAATTCTTCCGCTTGGTCATTTTGGATAGTCCCTGGTGTGGTGAGGGCCTGCAGGGCACTTCCCCTGTGCTGTGGTGTATAACTGGAGTTGGTGGGCGGGGCCGCAGTCCGACCTGATGTCTGCCCCCAGCCCACCGCTGGGGCCACAGTCAGACTGGTGTGTGCCTTCTCTTCCCCTCTCCTAGGGGCGGGATTCACTGTGGGGTGGCGTGGCCCGTCTGGGCTACTTGCACACTGCCAGGCTTGTGATGCTGGGGATCTGGCGTATTAGCTGGGGTGGGTAGGCAAGGTGCACGGCGGCAGGGGGGGCAGGCTTAGCTTGCTTCTCCTTAGGTGATCCACTTCAGGAGGGGCCCTGTGGCAGCCGGAGGGAGTCAGATCCGCTGCTGGAGGTTTGGCTCCGCAGAAGCACAGAGTTGGGTGTTCGAGCGGAGCGAGCAATTTCCCTGGCCGGAACCGGTTCCCTTTGGGATTTTGGCTGGGGGATGGGCGGGGGAGATGGCGCTGGCGAGCGCCTTTGTTCCCCACCAAACTGAGCTCTGTCGTCCGGGGGCTCCGCAGCTCACCCTCCCTTTGTCCTCCAGCCTTCCCGCTTTCCGAGCAGAGCTGTTAACTTATGACCTCCCAGACGCTAAGTCGCGCTTGCTGTGGGAACACAGTCCGTCAGGCCCCTCCGCTTTTGCAAGCCGGACTCGGGGGCTCTGCTTGGCCGGCGAGCCGCCCCTCCGCCCCGGCTCCCTCCCGCCAGTCCGTGGAGCGCGCACCGCCTCGCCGCCCTTCCTACCCTCTTCCGTGGGCCTCTCGTCTGCACTTGGGTCTGGTGACTCCGTTCTGCTAATCCTCTGGCGGTTTTCTGGGTTATTTAGGCAGGTGTAGGTGGAATCTAAGTGATCAGCAGGACGCGCGGTGAGCCCAGCGTCCTCCTACACCGCCATCTTCCCAGAATCCCCAAAAGCCTATTTTGTAAAACTTGTCATGCTAATTCTTAAATTCATATGACATTGCAAATGACTAAAATATCTAAAACAATCTTCAAATAAACAACTAATGTGGAAAGACTTCCACTACTTGACATCAAGACTAAAAATAAAGCTACAGTAATCAACACAGTATGATACTGAAATAAATACTGATGAATAGATAAATGGAAAAAAAAAAGTCCAGAAATTGTTGCACAAAAATGGTCATTTTTTTAAAGAAAGGTACTAAATCATTCCATTTCAGAAAAGAAACTCTTTCCAAAAAAATAGTTCTGGAAAAACTGAATATTGACATAATAAAGAAATATCATTATCTCCTCCAGTACACAAAAATAATTCAGGATTCATCAGCGATCTTATTACAAAGTGTAAACTGTAAACCTTTACAAGAAACCATAGACAAGTATCTTCATCATTTGGAGTAGGCAAATGTTTTTATATGGATTATAGAAGGCAAGAAATTTAATAGGAAAGAAGAAGTTAGACTGTACCAAACTAAATAAGCTGTACTTTCTCTAAAGACATTGTTAATGAAGTTAATAAGCTACCAACTTGGAGAAATTATATATATATTATGTAAATATATATAAATGTCATGCCATGCATGACATATATAAAACACTTATAACAGAATAATAAAAAAGAAACCTCCTTCCCTAAAATAAGCAAAATATTTTAACAGACCTTTCAGAAAGGGAGATATAGGAATGGCCCACAGTCACAGGAAAAAAAAAATTTCAATGTTGTTATTCATTAGAGAAATGCACATATCAATCACAAAGAGATAAAACTTCATACCTACTAGAATGGCTAAAACTGAAAGGTAACATACAACAAATGTGCCATGAACGTGCAACAACTAAAACTCTAGTGTTTTGTTAATAGGGATGTTAAATAATATCTCTAGTTTTAACCAAGACAAATAAAAATGTTATGTATGTACATAAATGAATTTTATAATAATGTCCAAAATAGTTGATCCCTGATAGCCAAGTATTATAAATGTCCTAGGTATACATCAACTGGAAAGTTTATAAGAAACCTATTGCATATTTATACAGAATACTATCCGGCAATAAAAAGAAGACAGACCAAGCAATTTGGACATTTAGATATAGGTATTCATATATACACACATTATACATTTTTATGTATTTAAAATGAGATAAAAGTACATAATATATGCTTCAATTTATATGAAACTCCAGAACAAGAAAAAAATGTTCTTCATTGAAAAAATAAACCCGAACAATATTTGTCTCTGGAGGGTGTAAATGGAAATTGACAGAAATCAAACATAAGGACACTTTCTAGACTGACGGATGCAAACGTTCTATTGAATCTTTGACAGGGGTTTGGGTTACAGAGTGAATCTATACTTATGAGACATCAATACTTGTTTTATTGCATGTAAATTTTAATTAAAAAAGTACACATTGCACACAAATCTTGGACTCTAATGATGTGCCAGCTGAACAATTTAGTACATAGTGTATTGATGTCTGAAATTTAGTGTGAAATTCACCCAAAATAGGATGAACTAATAGAGGGACGGAGATATGGATGCATAGGTACAAATGTGTTGATGTTTTTTTCTTAAAGATTATAGTTAAATATTAATGGTAAAGTTTGAGAAGATGGTGTGTGTGTGTGTGTGTGTGTGTGTGTGTCTGTGACTCAGCCATAAAATGAATGGCTGCCACAGGAATGAAATCTCGCCATTTGTGACAACACAGATAGACCTAAGTATAATGCTGTATGAAATAGGTCTGAGAAAGACAAGCACTGTATGATTTCACTTATATGTGGAATTTAAAAAACAAACAAACCAACAAGCAAAATGAAACACAGAACTGGTGGTTGCCAGAAGAGATGGGGTCAGGGGATGGGCGAGACAGGTTAAGGGAATTGAAAGGTACAAACTTCCAGTTATAAAATAAATAAGCCCGATAGATGTAAAGGACGACATAGGAAATATAGTTAATAATATTGTAGTAACTCTGTATGGTGGCAATAAGTAGACTTACAGCAGTGATCATTTCATAACGTATATAAATGTTGAATCAATACGCTGTACACGTGATACTAATATAATATTGTATGTCAACTATACTTCCATCATATTAAGTTGGGAGGTGGGCATACAGATTCTCTGTCAATTTTTCCAACTTTGTTATGTGTTTGAGTACTTCTTAATAAAATATTGGAAGGGCACCTGGGTGGCTCAGTAGGTTAAGGGTCTGACTTCGGCTCAGGTCATGATCTCACGGTCTGTGAGTTCGAGCCCCGCATCGGGCTCTGTGCTGACAGCTCGGAGCCTGGACCCTGCTTCGGATTCTGTGTCTCCCTCTCTCTCTGACCCTCCCCTGTTCATGCTCTGTCTGTCTCTGTCTCAAAAATAAATAAACGTTAAAAAAATTTTATAAAAATATAAAGTATTGGAAAAAAGGAAGAAATCAATGGTAATAGGCATTTATATATTATAATTTTATAATTACTTATATACATATTAAATTTTAGAATTATTTCCTTATTATCTAATTTTCACATACTGTATATTTGCATATCACTAAACACATACACACATATTTCCATATAGTGTACAGTAGCATCAATCAGCCAAATCTTTCAACTTAGATCAATCTCAGAAGCTCCATCAAATTAAAAAACAACAACAATCAAACCCCAAACAAAAGAGCTAACAGAAGCTGTTGAGAACATGGGAACATCCAAGGCAACCAGGACTTGAGGAACCAAGTTTTCCGAATAAAAGAAAAAGCTCCAAGATGAGCAAACGTTGTCAGTTTTTGTATTGAGCTATTTGCTGAGCCTTAAGCTGTCTGGGATGAGGGACGGTGCCTTCAGTTTAGGACTTTCTGTGATCTGACAGGGATACAGGTATAAAACTGCATTTCAAGTTTACCAAGGAGGCCATGTCTTGAGGGGCCAAGATCCCAGAGCAATAAAGGATTGCAGAGTTTAGCATTATTTTTCCCCTCAAGCTATTTGTCAATTTCCAAGTCAGTGGGGAAGAGATTAAGAATCCAATGAGAAAACTGCATCTAAGAAGGAAGGAAACATAACAGCACTTCTGGTACTCTCGCTTTCCTGTGGCCACAAAAACTGGAGTTTGAAAATGCCAAAAAGGAGGAAATCTGCCAAACATCCTCCTTCTAGGCTTTCAGTTGAGAGCCCTGAGGGCTGTGCTTGAGATATATGTGCAAAGTGGAAATAGTTTAGACCTCAAAAGACTGAAGCACAGACTTAGACCATCTCAAACTCTGATTGCCTTTTCTCTAATTGCCTGCCAGAAGAAAACTAAGTCCTCCCTGGAGGAAAACATCATACTCAAGAACCTCTATTTTTTTTCCACACACTGTCTTCAGAAATGAATTTTTAAAATACTGGATGCACCACTTCCATTCAACATTGTACTGGAATTATCAGTTTAATAATAAGAAGGACAAATCAAAAAGTAAGGACTTGAAAGAAAGAATACTGTCATTATTCTGAAAAAATAATTATGTACATAAAAAATCTAAAGGAATCTAATTATTAGTAAGTAAATTTAGGTAGTTTGCAAAGGAGAATGTCAGGATACAAAAATCAAATATATTTCCATATACAAGCAACACACAACCAAAATTGAAAACTTAACACTTATGGTAGAGCACAGAGGAATTTTAGGGCAGTTAAAATACTCTGTATGATACTATAGTGGTGGATACATGTCATTATACACTTGCCCAAACCAGCAGAATGTACAGAGTCAAGTGTGAACCATAATATAAACTATGGCCTTTGGGTGGGAATAATCTGTCAATGTAGGCTGATCAATTACAACCAATGTACCACTCTGTTGCTGGAAATGTTCATAATGTGGAGGACTATACATGTGTGGGGATAGAGGATATATGAAAAATCTGTGTCTTCCACTCACTTCTGCAATGAACCTAAAATTTCTCTAAAAATATAAAGATTTTTT
Organism: Lynx rufus; assembly: GCF_022079265.1. NCBI lineage: Eukaryota > Metazoa > Chordata > Mammalia > Carnivora > Felidae > Lynx > Lynx rufus. Next base: position 183,196,691 of record NW_025814823.1, read on the forward strand.
GGGGCACCTGGGTGGCTCAGTCGGTTAGGCGTCCGACTTCGGCTCAGGTCATGATCTCACAGTTCATGGTTCAAGCCCCGCGTTGGGCTCTGTGCTGACAGCTCAGAGCCTGGAACCTGTTTCAGATTCTGTGTCTGCCTCTCACTCTGCCCCTCCTCTGTTCATGCTTTGTTTCTGTCTCTAAAATAAACATTTAAAAAATCTCTCTCTCTCTCTCTCTCTCTACATATATATATAAATCTATATATATATTTAAATGTTTACACTAAGAGCATAAAACATCAAACATCTTTTTAAAAATCTGCAAGAGATGTGGAAAACCTCAACATAACTTTATACAAAACACCAATGAAAAACTTAAAGCATTAAAACAAATTGAGCATTAGCTAAGATAATTTTGAATATGAACAAACTCAACAGCTTATGCTATCAGACATCAAGCTTTGCCATACTACAAAGCCACAGTAATTAATAAAGTGTCGTTCTTATAAATGAATAGGAAAGAATAGTAATTTTTTAGACCTTTTATAAAGGTACTACTGACTAAAATGGGAAAAGGATGGTCTTTTCCATCAGTTGTGCGGGGTCAGTCCAAAACAAATATAAAAATGAATCTTTTTTATTTTAAATTATACATAAAAATAAATTACAGATAGTTTTTAGACTTGCATATGAATCTAAAATGATAATTTTTTTAGAAGATCACAAAAGTAACTAATTTCTAACTGTGGCATGAAAAGGTATTTCTTTATCTGGATCCTAAGTCACTGACCATAAAGGGAAGACTGAAAAATTGTATTTCATTAACATTAGAAACTTCAATTCATCATGCCTCTCTTTCTGGGGGAAAAAAAAAGAAAAGTAGCTATTAACAGAGTGAAAAGACAGGAACGAAATATAGCCAACAACAACAAAAGACTCTCGGTACAGTTAATCATCAGAAAGAGATAAATTAAAACTTTAATGGGAACAGATTTGCTGGAATGGCTAAAATATAAGCTTGACGATATCAAGTGTGGGTAAAAATATGGTTTAACTGGAATCCTAATACTTTGCTGGTGTGAATGTTAATTGGTAAAAGTCAATTGTTATAAATTCCATCTCCTTACAATTCCATGCTTAGGTATAATACCAAACAGAAAGGTGTATATTTAAGCACCATAAGACATATGAAAAGATGTCCATAGCAGTGTAATTTACAATACTTTTAAACAATAGAATGAATCAATTATGGCATATTTATCTAATGGTATTCTATAAACAAATGGAATGAAATCAATTTGTTTTACTCTATAACCTGGATGAATTTCAAAAACATACTGTTAAATTTAAAAAAAAAAACAAAAAAGAGTACTCACTATAATCATTTCTTTATCTTCAAAAGCATATGAAGCCAACCAATGTTGAAATAACTCAGGAAAGTGGTTATTAACAGGGTGAGATTCATAGGACTGATAGGGAACACAGGTAGATTTCTGGGCTTATGGTAATATTCTATTTCTCCATCAGGACTGAAGTTACACAGATGTGTCCTCTTTTCTTTTTTTTTTTTTAATGTTTATTTATTTTTGAGAGAGACAGAGAGTGAGAAGGGAAGGGGCAGAGAGAGAGGAATACACAGAATGTGAAGCAGGCTCCAGGCTCTGAGCTGTCAGTACGGAGCCCGACGCGGGGCTCAAACCCACAGACTGAGAGATCATGACCTGAACCGAAGTCGGAAGCCTAACTGACTGAGTCACCCAGGCACCTGTGTCCTCTTTTTAAAAAGTCATTGAGTTGATAAATATGGTATACAACTTTTCAGTAAGTATATTATACTTCAAGACAATTTTCCTAAATATCAATGGTGTAAATGATATAGGTAAACCTCTAGAGAGATGATTTATTTATTTATTTATTCGTTCATTCATTCATTCATTCATTCAGAGAGAGCCACATGAGAGTAAGGGAGGATCAGAGAGAGAGAGAGAGAGAGGGAGAGAGAGAATCACCATCAGGCTCCATGCTGTCGGCACAGAGCCCAATATGGGGTTTGATCTCACAAACTATGAGATCAAGACCTGAGCTGAAATCAAGAGTTGGACACTTATCTGACTGAGCCACCCAGGCACCCCAGGTTAGGATTCCTATTTCTTATTACCAAAAGACAGAATGGTTTGAATATCTAGTCATCTGCATATGAACTTTCTTTTAGTCTCTACAGATTAAATAAGAAATCAATGTAAATATTTTAGCATATTCCTGTAATTATTCATGCTTTCTCACCTATATATTTTTATACACCAAACAGGGTTCTAGAGTCTTTTTGAGAGCTTGGTCTTGCAATAGTAAGTTCTGTCTAGGCCCCTATAAATCTGATAAACCTATAAATCTGATAAATGAACAATTCCAGAGGTGCTATTTGAATGGATGTTATTAAGAATATATGGTTCTAGAATGGGCATCAAAAGCTTTCTTACTTTCCATATAGGCCACAAGAAATACTTGCTCATTGCCTCATGTTGATATGCTTGTTAATTAGATCTTGCATTGTTGAACTTACTTTAAATTGAGATACGATTATTTGTATATATATACACACATATATTTGTATGTATATATATTATTTGTATATATATGTGGGCATGAGATAAAATGATCTGTATATGTACATATATATATACATATATATGTATGTATGCATTATACATATGTAAATATATGTGTACTTTACTTATATATATGAATAGGCCTGTTTTCTTGGAATATACTATGCCAGATTACTAAAAGTTTTTAAAACTTTTGGTTTGAGGCTATGTAATTAACTAAACTATGGCACACTAATAGCCAAACAATGTGCCCTCAGGGTAAATGTGCCCTTTTATTTCATTTTCTGTCCTTAAGTAACTTGTAAACTGTGATACTTGGATACAAATTATTACAAATTTATTTTTAATTTTGTTTTGTTTATTCCCAAATGCAAAGCAACTAGGATCATAGTGATGCTACCTGTGGTTAAGAGTGACTGGTCATAGCCAGGCTCCTGGAATATATTATTACTACATTTGTGATATGATTTGTAATGGGAAAAAATAAATAGCAAAAGCATATGATTATTTCTGTAATTTAACTTACATTTTCTAAAACCGGTAATAACTAGTGTAATTTAGATCTCATAAAAGAAACAGAGATGCTCTACTGAATCTAAAATCAAAGCCCATGAAAACCTTTTATACACAATGTAAACAGACATGTTTAATATAAGCATCTGCCAATCTAATCTGATAATTTTGCTCATGTTGTATTTTTTGCCCATTTGGCATGTTTTTATGCAGCAATTTATATACAACACTGTATCAGCATATATGGGGTATACAACCAGCTGTGTCCTATTATATAATTTACAGGAAAAAAATAACAAAGAAAATTGCTTTATAATGAAATATGGGGGAAAATTCTAAGATGAGAAACCTGTTGACCTATTTTCCAGTTGAGCCGACAAGGGCATATCCTGTACCTAGACCTTGGCCTGTAATGTTGACTACTCTTACCCAGATTGGCCTATCTACTCCAAAGCAAAACTTACACATTTGCTTCACAAATGAGCCTACCACTTTAAGCCAATCTTTGCAAAACAGGAAACAGCAGCATGCACTTTACTCCCCAAAAGAGTATTGTTTCTGGAAAATTTCCCCCCCAATCAGAAAATTGTAGTTCATAGTAAACAGAGTAAACAGTGATGGTGAGTAACAATGTACAATCAGAAACATGCATGAGATGAGCAGCTGCCAGTCGTTAGCACAGTTTCTGTTCACTGTTTTCCAAAGTACTGTTTATATTACTGTGGTGGTGGGGGAGGTGGATCAAGAGAATAAAATTGTACAAAATGAATATGGGTCATAGTCCTCCTCTAAGTGCCGTTCCTCCCATCTTCCACCTCCAATTAATTTCTCCCATATGTTTATTTGGTGAGTTTTTTCAAGTAAGAATCCTTTGATCAGCTATCAGTCCATCAGCTACATTCACGAGTAAACATCTCCTGCATCTTTCTTAGGTTTTAGTAGTCCATTGTCTTACAATATTTTAGACATCTTGTCAAGATTTTCTCTTCTGCAAGATGGCCACAAAGTAATTCATTTTTCTGATGACATTTAATTTTTGTGTAACTCTCTTTATTTTTGTGCAAGTCTCATCAGTCAAGTTTGTTCTATTTGATGGCCTATGTCAGTATACCTACAGTATGGTGTTACATCCCTCTGTAACTGTTGTCTGTATCCAGAGGTTAATAAATGTGTTTTCAAAAAGCTCCAAGGTGGTTCTAATACACATTCTATCAGATTCGAGTCAATGACTTAATAGATAGAATGCACTTGTCTAATGGACTACCAGTGTTTCTGGTTACGGACTGTGATTTGCCCTCGAGGATTAACACAGCAGTTTCCCTCTATGAGTTAACCTCCTATGTGGTTTGATCACAGACACAATGCTGATCATAGTGGTTGTAAGTATTTCGGTTCATAATTGTGGATCCCAGAGTATATTAATATCATGGCATTCTGAGACTTATTTCTTTTGAGTGTGCCTTTTGGTTAACATGGTTCTGTCTTGCAATTTGTAAGACTTTTTAAAGAAGAGGATCAGATTCTGGAGTATAATAACTTCCTTGGCATATGGCTCTGAGTTGACTAGCTTTGTTTAACCTTTCATCATTTGAAAACAGCACCATTTTATCTTCTACTGTCAATAGATTAACTCTAGGGGTGCCTGGGTGGCTCAGTCGGTTAAATGTCTGGCTCTTGGTTTCGGCTCAGGCCATGATCTCAGGGTTTGTGAGCTTGAGTCTGCACCAGGCTCCACGCTGACAATGCGGGGCCAGCTTGGATTCTCTCTCTCCTTCTCTCTCTCTGCCCCTATCCTGCTTGCTCTCCCTCCCTCAAAATAAATAAATAAACTTAAAACAAAACAAAACAAAAAGATTAACTCTCAATTAACTGCTCTTTCTATTAAAACCATCAACTTTTTATAGCATTTATCCTTAAGTCATGGGGCAGGCCACACACTAACCAGATTTGTGCAATGGGCATTTTTAGTGCCCTTTACACCTATCTAGTCCCCTTCTAGTATTCCCTACCTTCTCATAATCATACCCAGAATTTTACAACTGCAAATAATTACTAATAAAAATAGTACAATAGAAGTTAATATGTTGAACAATATTCTATGTTCCAAAACTATATGCGCTCAGCACTCTGCAATGTTTAATTTCCACAGAACCCTCTAGTGGAGGTATTCTTATTTTCCCTGTTTTATAGATAACAAAACCGAGGCACAGAGAGGTTAAGCAACTTTCAGGAAGTAATGTAATTCAACAGGTCGAGCCCAGGCTTGCTTTGTTATCACCTTCATTGCAGCACTGTGCTGATTCAGAGGCCAATATTACTAAGCAAACACACTCACAGGTCAACGTGCTACTGTTCACAAAGATGCTTTGAGACTTAGGTTTTGGCTTAGAAGGGGCATCTTAAAGGGAGGGGGTGTTAGGTATTGCTGGAAGATCAGGAAAGTAGTAAGTTTTAGATAAACAGAATTACTAGTCACCTTTCATACCAGATTATGTTAAACTGTTGCCCAATTTACCCACAGCATAGGAGATCAGCCATATGTGGTGATTTCAGTGTAGGGAATTAAAATGCTGTTTTATCATCTCCCATAGGAAAATAACAATTCTTCTGATAACTATTATCACCGAACATGTACTATTTACCAGTTACTGTCCAAAGCATTTTAGCTTCATATAAAAATTTGGTGTGTGGAGACAATGGTGAGGGTCACTAATAATAGTGGATATAATATCATCTTTGGGGAAGTAAGCTATTAAAATCCATACACAATGGATGTGACAGATATTTCTTACAAATTCATGAATGGAACAATCAGGAATATTCTTACCTATGACACCAGTGAACTGAGGAAAAAATTTCAAGGATACAGGACAGGAATGTTATCACAATTGAGAAACTGAATCATGTAGAGTATGCTCTGTTCTGAGCAAGGTTGTGATCAGGCAGAGGAAAATTTAGACTGCTTCAGCCACAGAGCTTGAACAAACAACAAACATAGTGACACATGGAAACATTGGCAGGCCCCACCCCAGTACCATGAGGGAGGTGGTGGCCAGTGACAGACCTCCTTGAATTGCTACCCACCTGACATACATATGTGTTACAGAGATTTGAGTCAAGCAAGCTATCAGAGCCAAAAGGCAAACATCTGAAATATATAAATGGCATCTACTTTTCTGATTTAATACTTAATGGGCAAACATGATTATACACTTTTAACATGTGGCTTTCTTTTTAGAGAATGTGCTATTTAGATTGATACTAACATCTGGTGTGTTTGATAGTTGTTTTCCCTATTGTAGATTAATATACCGGCATGTTGACATATATATGTAGTTAAGGCTCTACTGGCACGTAGGTTTAGACGGATAATTTGAGTCAATCCATAGGTAACCAGTAAGTTCAAGAAAACAAAATTCTGAGCCAGCAGGAAAGCAGGTCAGATTAGTTCCTAGGGTGAATGTCACTTAGTGAGACATAATGGCTTGCCCTCACCTGGATAAGACTCCTTCTGCACATCTGGTTTCCATTAGCCATTGCATTTTAACTGTAATGCTTTGTAATTATCACTGCATAGGACTCATTAGCTTTGTTTTTACTCAAGAGGAGACTGAGGATCACAGAGATAAAATAACTTCCTCCAGGTTAATCAACTAGGAAGGACAGAACCAAATACTGAACACAGAACTGTTGGGCTGAAAATTCCACATTCTTTTCACTCTTAGATAGGGTGCATTCCCTGAAAGAAACAAAGTTACACATCACTGATGTGGAGAGAATAATATGCCTTAAAAAGGATTCATTGTGAAAACTCTGGCAAAAGCCAAAAGCAACCAAATCAGAGAACTTAACTAATAGGTAGATTTTCAAGAGTTTCCATTTCCTATTTTTTTGTCAGTTTCCAGGAGGATTAAAAAAAAAAATCTTAAAGCTGTGTTCAGAACAGACACCCACAGGGGAAACACAGTGCCCCCTTACTGCTCACACAAGTGGGTTTACTTATCAGAAGGCTGTTGCCTAAGTAAGGAAATACAAGCTGATAGCCCCTTCTCATACCCAGTGTCTACAATTATTCTAGACATAGGCAAGAAGCAACAAATTGGCAGAAGACTCATAAGGAAAAAATACATTTGTAAGAAGAGATTATTCATTATGCTAAATTGCATTTGTCTTTCATGAAAAAAGAGGGAGGGAGTATTAATATCACAACTCAAATGACTCTCTCTCTTCACATAAAGCCTATTTTTCAGATTTTTTGAGCCAAATTGCACTGTCAGAGAATCGCTCCAAATTTCATAACCATTATTATGACTCAGGAACATTATGAACTACTCAAAGTAGAGTTTGCCTTAGGCACAATTGTGAAATAAGTGAAATACATCTTCTGGGTCCTTACTGTTCTTTCTCTAGATTTTCCCACGCCTTCTGGCACTGCCTGCTGCTGCCTCTGTTTTATTGTTTCTGTTAATGGAAGAGTTATCAGTCATTTACACTTTAGCATGAATACATGTGAATTAGCATAATGAGTGCCCTTCTTTATTTAGGGTAAGCTCATTTTAAGAATTATCTCAGGTTGTAAAATAAAAAGCTGTGTTAAAAATTTTAAGACATCAGGGACAAGATGGAAGAGCTCTTGAAGAAATCATTAAGAGATCTTTTGTATCGTTCCTGAAATGATACTATAAAGGCAATCATCTACAGAAATGATGATAAATAACTGGTGAATATTTTAACTGCAATGTCTCTTAAATTAACTCTGTATCTAAAAACTAAGACTTTCAAGGAAAGATAAAGGCAGGTGTGATGAATCATTTTCTTGCAATAACACAACTTTAGGTAGAAATTTAAACCTACCATTAGTCCTTTCTATTTTTCATGTTTGCCCCTTCCTCTTCTGTTAGGAGCACAGAGCCCTTTCTTTCCATTCCACACACAGTTTCTGCCTTGTCAAGCATTGGTCACTGGTTCCCATTATTTCTTATTCTCAGTGATGCATTCCCTACCAACCAAGTTTTCCATTTCTCAGGGACATATTTTCAACAAATGGCTATGTTAGATAACAATCTGATAAATTACTGTTTACCAAAATGGGCATGACTTAAAACTGCTTAAGGTTTAGCCATCCATATTCTTAAAGCTGCTTCTTTTTCAATATGGTCTTGCTAACCAAATGAAACGGGGCCTACCTTAAGGTTTTCAACTACAGGCATATAGCAGATATTCATTAACAGGTATATGGGCAAGTCACCTTCCCTACTTCATACCAGCAACAAAAATAGCAAGACCGAGACCAACAAGAGTAAGAGCACTGGAGAAGCAGTACGACCACTAAGACAGGACATGCGATTTTCTACTCTAGGTATGTGCAAGATTGAAGCCACTTTGATGGGACTGTGGCAAGAATGGTATAAATTAAACTCTCTGTTTGCCACACAGTCATTTTATGCATGGCGTGCAGTATTCCATAAACATCTGCGAAGCTCCCAGTCATTAGGAGGGTTAGAGGATGCAGAAATGACTGTCAACATCAAATGGTACTGGAATGATTGGATTTGCAGACAACCCCCACCTATTCATCATAGTCGGGTGCTTTAGAATTATTCCAATCACATTTTAAGTCCATCACTGCTAAAGCTTCCTGGAACAATCTGTAGGATTCTACCTCTCTTCTAGTAGATACATTGTCTCTCACTTCCATAACCCAGCAATGTCTAGAGTTTTTGATCTCAACTGCTGAAAGGAAGTTTGGATTAAAATCTTTAAGCACTCACAGAAAATGAAGTGAATCCTTTTCCTATACAGGCATAACAAAAAGTAGCTGTGTGCATGCAGATACAATTCTCTTTCTCAGTCTAGCAGTTCAGATCCCATGACCATTCCTCTTTGATCTTCCTCATGGTCTTGCTATCACTTTGAAGCAGCATGGCACGCACTCTGGGTACCAGCTTATTAAATACAGGTTATTGTTAAAAGAAAATTCCGACTGAGACTGAGCTGATTCATGTATGGTCTCCCTTGTTTACTAAGAATACTTTTGACTGGAAAATATTAAAAGGAAGCCTGCTTTTCATTTTTTTTAAGAAGTTTTAACTCCCTTTTATTTAGGAAAAAGAAAATCTTTGAAGTAAAATTTCACCGATCACTTCCCAAATTTGTTTAATCCCAAAGCCTTTGTACTTGAAGATAGTTCTGCACACAAGTGACTCAGTTAAATATATATCCTACAGTCCCATTAACTAATATTGTCATATTTTTCTTAAAAACAGAGGTTGCATAACCTATGTGTCATTGGAAAGAGTGGAGGGATTTGGAAACACTGATTGTCTTACCTGCATCAATCAGGTTTTATAGCTTATCATTTTTCATAAAAGCAAAACATGAAAAATTACATATAATTATAAAATGCTATTTGTTCAAATTCCCAAATAGATATAATAATCAAATTATCATACTTCAAAAATCACATTACATATGCATACAGAGAGAGATGTATATATAGGTATGCACTCACACTTGTGAAAGTTTGGATTCTGAGTCAAACAGACCTGTGTTTTAGGCATTTTATATACTATCTGACCTTGAAAGTTTTTTTTTTTTAACATCGATGGACCTCCATTTCCTCTTCTATAATGTAAGATTGCTGAACCTATCCTGAAAAGCTGTCGTGAGGGTGACAAATCAGGAACATGACTACTGGCGTACCTGACATTGAATAGGTAGGTTCTAATAAATAGGTGCTGCTGCTGCTGCTGCTATACATGCTGCTTGCGAGGTCATTAAGCAGCCTGAAGTAAATAAATACCCTTATCCACTCACTCAGGTTGTTTCTGTGTGAAGTAGCACCATAGGAAACCATATCTTTAAGGCAGAACACCTGCCCCTGAGACTTTCAATTTGGGGTCTGTATCGTATAGCCTGTTTTCCTTTGTCCTTCCCACCTTAATAACTATGGTTTGTGTTGCCTATGGAGGTCTCATAAGCTTCTAGTTATACCTATTTTGGCTATTCTGGAGCAGGCTGACCTACCCTTTGGAACTCTCCAATTTGAATTTCAATTACGGTACAGTCCTTTAACTAAAGTCAAACTATCTCAAATACATTTTAGATATTTTATGATCATCCACCTAGATATTCTATTGAGGCGGTCAGCAACCACAGGTGAATAATTTTACTAACGTAACTAATGATAATTCTCTTACCAGATGCCTTCTGGAAAAAAAATCCTAAAGAAAATACACTATGGTGAAGACATAGATTTATATAATTAGTATATTCTCATATCCAACAAATACATGGCTTAGTTATTCCTATCATTATACTGAGATTATAAACCTCATGGTGTCATGCTCTGCCTCCACCCTATTCATTGACAAAATAACATGGGCTATTTCAACCAATCTATATCCCAAATCAATTATTTATTAAACCCTTGCTGTGTGTGTCCCATTATGGTAAGTGTTGTGGCTGCATCTGTAATGCTTTATGCCATTAAAATGGTTCTAGTAAAGGCTTGGAGATTCTCAGATTACATGCCAGGCTTGGACTCTCATCCCCCATATGCCATTCATTAAGTGTGAAGGTTGGAACAGTATCTGGAGTTTATTTGCTTCCGTTTTCTCATCTGCGTAACAAGGAGACTGAATCAGATGATGTCTCAGATTCTATGATCCTCCTCCTCTTTCCTGAGATGCTAGGTGAGATTTCCTGCATGGTTCATGGAACACACTCCTTGCTCTAGCCATCGCCAACTACATTCATATTTATCTCACTTCCAGGATTTTGCTAGTGTTAAAACTTTCCATGGAGCATATCCCTCTGCCCTTTACCAGGGTAACTCCCAACTCATCCTTTAGGTTCCGATTCAAAGGTCATTGGTTTGCCCAGTGTCTTCCATAATCCCCTCCCACCACACTAAGTTAAATGCTCCTCTTTTGTGCCCACAGCATCTTAAACTCCATCCACTGCTTATAATATTCATTACACAGGGCCGTCTTATTCATTTGTCTAACTGAATTCTTCCCTCAGTGGTTGGTTTTGTGCCTTACTTATACATTAGGTTTTTGCCTTTAGGGTAGGATCAGGCTTATACTAGATGTTCAAAGATTATTTCTTAAATGAATTCAGAGTTGAAATTTGTTTTAAGTCCTTCAATGGCTGCCACATGGACACTGTGCTACTCTTTCCAGACTCTCCTTTAGAAAGGAGGAGCTCACCCCATTAGTTGAAGACAATGCAAGAGCTATCAGTAGTATCTCTCTCCAGGAACTGCCCTGGCAGATGGCTACCGTGCCTTCCCACGTACAGCCTGCATGCAATGATTGGTTGACACGGGGTTATAATAGCCCAGCCGCTTTGCCTAAATGCAAAACAATTTAAAGAACAATTTTAGTCTCACATTGCCCTATGGGAAAAGCTGAGGGAAACATGTGAGGCAAAAGCACTGCAGTTCATTTCCTGTAAGTGCCCAACCCTATTCTCATCACTTTAAGTGTTGTGCTCTAAAGCAATCTGCAACAAACTTCCTGCCTGCAAAACTCCATTTCAGAGCTTGTTGTCCAAAGAATCTGACTTTTGACACCATAAGTCTGAGAATAAAAGCTCAAACCCTGTACAGCCATGACTGATTTCTTTCCTTCTTCTATAACCTAGTCTCATCACCATGTCACTCTTTTTTCAATCATACTGTTTGTCCTTCTTTACATTCTGAAACTTTTTCACCTTACTTGGATCTTTTTTTTTACTTTTAGTCCCTGCATCTACAAGTCCCTAGGATTCTCAGTATACTGTCTCAAGGATGGCTTGTTCACAGCCCTGTGGTATCACTTCTGACATGCTTCTCACAGTCCTAGGTATTCAGATGATAGCATTTTTTTATAACTAGAGATTATCACACTTCCTGATTGATTGTCCCCATTAACATATAAGCATTTTAAGTTAGAATAATGGCAACAACACACTCATTATTAACTAGGCACAATTTTAAGTGTTTTGCATAGTTAATTCTTATAATTACCCTGTAAGTATTATTATTTCATCACTTTTATAGATGAGGAAACTGAGGAACAGAGAACCCATAATTAGCAGGAAGGGACAAGGAGATCCAAACTCAGGCAATCTAACTACCAAGTTTGTGCTGGTAATCCCTACTATAGGTACTAACTACATAAAACCTCTTGTATGAGGTAGAAGAAATTAACAAATTAATTGTATAGTATAAAAACCCCCATTTTTTTTTAAATTTTTTTTCAACGTTTTTTATTTATTTTTGGGACAGAGAGAGACAGAGCATGAACGGGGGAGGGGCAGAGAGAGAGGGAGACACAGAATCAGAAACAGGCTCCAGGCTCTGAGCCATCAGCCCAGAGCCCGACGCGGGGCTCGAACCCACAGACTGCCAGATCGTGACCTGGCTGAAGTCGGACGCTTAACCGACTGCGCCACCCAGGCGCCCTAAAAACCCCCATTTTTAAGGTAACTTTTTATAGAGGGTATTACAGTCACCCACAAGAACTTTAAATGTAATTTTAATTGCATGCTCCTTTGGAAAGAGAAGCAAACATTTATGATTTCGGTCTCACCTACTAGGTGGAATCTGTAGTTCTGCTGCTGCTACAGAAAGAAGCATATTTTACACCACTGCCAAATCCGTTATGTTGCCTTATATGCACTCTGGTACTTGTATTCCTAACTTCTTCTTAATAAGCAAGCAGTTCAAATAGGAGTAAGCCATTCAACAGAAGACATATACAGAAATATTACACTTTATTCTGTTAGGATAAACGTTAAGCTTGGCCCTAAATGTGAGAGCACAGGTTCTCCTTTTATATCACTATAGATATTATAGTATATTTAGCTTTATACAATATAGAATGATTAATTCCAGTAATTCACTACATAAGAAATGTGAGCTCTAATAAAATGTTCCACTCTTTAAATTTCTTTAGTCAGACGCTTTGTCTACAAGATGCCAAATTTCTGGAAGCAAACTGAAAAATGTGGCCACTCATCTGAAAGTTTTGTCTACATTACATTGAACATGTTGTTACTTATAAATCAGAAGGCTGGATTTTTTTTTTTTTTTTACTTAGTATCCAGAATACTTGGCAAAGACACTAAGTCAATGGAATCTGGCTGCTTTTGTGTAGAATAAGAATCTAATACTACATTCTTCTTCCCCTAGCTTTTTGCATAGGTATATTTAAAATCACAACATACCGTACTATGTCTAAACTGTCTTTGCATTTATATTATTCTTAACTAAAAAGCACAATTAGAAGTACTTTTAATAGGTTAATTACTGGTGCATTATCACAAAATGTGATCATCTTCTTTGGCTTAACAATTTTGGAAGCCATTTGTCAAGATAAAGCATTGCAAAGGAGATTAGTGTTTTCCAGAAAAATGTCTATTACTGGTTTTCTACTTTTATGCCCCAAACTTTGAGTATCAGTTATGAAATAATCTCTTCATAAACCTATATATTTCCATTTCTGAAACAGTGTTATAATTCATAAAAAATAATCTTCCCCTTAGAGTCCATGCATCTAAGAGAACAATCTTGCTGCGAATAAGCAAAGTCAGTTATAGTAATTTTCCTAAACAATTATAATACAACCAATCTGGTCACAACACCATATGTAGAATCAGTACTGATTTTCTATTTTTTTTTTCCTTTTAGAGCCATTACCATATACAAAGAGCACTTGTGGTACTTTACATTTATTTCAAGAGAATATTTTCTGGGGCAAGCGCCGGTTAAATTTTTAGTGCCTAAATGAGGCACTCAATGCAAGTTGGAATAAACCACCTTTACAAAACTTCCAAATAAAATATAAAACTTAAAAAAATCCTTCAAGCTTTCAGGAACTATGTTTTATCTGCCTATCAATGTCATTGCTCCATTCTCTATTGTCAAGGAAAGAGTCAATCTGAAGCAGATCTTGTGGACACTTAGACCTTATATTTGCAAAAAATGAATTATTTAACATATAACCACCAGCCTGATCATGACATTAATTTAAAATTTCTTTCCCCTCTAATTAAGATAACCATTAGATAAGCATGAACAAGATTTTTAAAAAAAAAATCTTTGACAATTTCAGAGTTTGGGAAGTATTTGACTAACTTGAAACCTAATTATTTAACTCAGCATTAACCAGAATATCTTAAAAAAAATATTTTAACTGTGGAAAACATCTTCTTCCAAAGTATGTGATAACTTGTAAAAGAAAAATTAAACTCTTCTCCCATCTGCACACTATCTACTACTTCCATGAATGGAAATTATGCAATTAATAATGTCCATTTTTGTGGCAGTCTGAAGCCAGATCTAGAACAAAACATATGATAACCCGATACTGATAATAATTAAATGTATGTTCCTTGAAGGCCCCAAAGTCATTGGCAACAACTGTTGATTCACTATCATAGTATGCTATTATTCAATTACGCCAAAGGTACACCAGGCATTTATACCAATTTGAAAGTTAAAATGAGGGGAGTATGTCTGGGTCCAAGAGTATGTGCTACTTTTAAATAGTAAATTAAAAAATTCACTTCAGAAATCAGTAATACATATTTATTTCAATTTAAATCTTTTGAAGTGAGAAATTATAAGCAACTCTGAGCAAATAACATTACATGTCATCATGAATAATATTGAATAAGTGAACTGGGAAACTCATGTCCAAAGAGCTGTACAGTAGTAACTGCAAATTTAAATTTCCAAAATTTTTACCTTTCAAACCACCCTAACTCTGAGAGTGTTTTCTTATTCTTCTTCTATAAGAATAAGCATAGAACTTGCATTAACAAATGGCCATCTTCATCATTATATATTGTGTATCTATCTGAGTTGACTAATGATTTTAAGAGAAATTGGACATTTTGGCTTAAGAGATTTTAACAATTTTCCAGGTATAAGTGAAAAGAAAAATCTCAATGGCATAGTCAAGAAGAGTCAACCCTAAGTCGTGATTAATCTTAGAACACATTTCATAGTGATAACATGAATTTTATTTTCTCTTTTGTGAATTATACTCCTAAGATATGTCCATACAGGTTTTTTTTTTGTCATTTATAGATTTTTAGGTATTTATAAGTCATTGCAAAGAAAATCCTTTTGTAATGACAGGGTCTTAAAATTAAATTTTAAACAGAAGCCATATAAAATGTTTTCTTTTAACATAACAGTATCTAGTAGATTTCCCTGTCTTCACTCTATTTCAAAAATTAAAGTCATCACTCACAATTTCTCTGTCAACGTTGCCTCATGTGAGAATTGCCTCTTCTGTGGTAGGCATCTTTGGAGTCTTCCCCCAGACAAGGATTCCTTCTGTGAGATTTGTAGTCCCACCCATAAGGTGGGGCACTGTCACAGTAACCATATTTTTGCTACATGACCCTGCTCCCTGGAAACACCCTCCGGGATTGGGGATGGATATCTGGCCCAAGTAGGACCTTCCTATTCGCTCTGTCAGAGTTGAAATTGGACTGGGAGAAGTAAGTTCAGTATTAATGACCCGCCCCACCCCCATGAACAAAAAAGTACTTCCTTTGCATCTGTGCGGAGGACTCTTGCCAGTGAAGTATAATACAGACAGCAGAGAAAGGAACAAGTGAAGATGAAGATTATGTATGCATTCTAAAGGAGATTGAGAGTCATGGTGCTAGAGACTGAATGCTGTCTAAGCCTCCGTCTCCATTCCTCCTAAGGGGCGGGGGGGGGTGTCTTTCTTCCCCTCCCACACTATGAGCTGCCTTTGTATTTCTTACTCAATTCCTCATCTTTTTCTCAGCAAGGGGCAGTAAGTTTCTGTGGCACGAATTCCAAAGCGCATTGATTAGGACATGCATTCTTTTGTGTTATATGCCATTTTCCAACATTATTATATGAATACAAATACTTGGATATGTGTTTTATCATGGTGAAAATATATACAATTTTATTTGTTTTCTTACCAACAAATTCAATAATTATTAGCCCCCATCATAGGTTTCCTCCCAATGATATGCAAACATCAAAAAAATGCTTTTCAACTTGGCAATTTCTTGATACATTTTTTCCTTCTAGTTAGTCACCATGCCATTCTTTGGACTTGATACCATACCTGCAAAGTTAACAAGTTTATCACTTGTACAGTGTGTCTATTTTTATCCAGTGTGATGACCATATCTGGACCTCTATCTTAAAACCACAAGCCCCTGTGCCAGGTGGCTCAGTCGGTTAAGTGTCCAACTTCGGCTCAGGTCATGATCTCAGTTTGTGGGTTCAAGCACCTCATCCAGCTCTGTGCTGACAGCTTGGAACCTTGAAGCCTGCTTCAGATTTTCTATCTCCCTCCCTCTCTACCTTTTTCCTGCTTACACTCTGTCTCCCTCTCTAAAATAAGTAAACATTAAATTTCTTTTTCCAAAAGCAATCTACTATGAAAGTAAAAATTTTCTATGATGGAGTGAGAGGAAGAGAGAGAGACAAAGAACAAAAGAGAGAGACAGGGAGAGAGACCTGATTAAGGACTAACGTCTGTACTTACTTCAACATATTTTAATGTGGTTTCACATGTTTAACTTCCATTACATATTCTAATTGCAGAGTAAGGACATATTTATCATTAGAAAATCATTTCATAGGTTTTTTTTGGGGGGAGTAAAGATAATATTGTTCTTGGGGCGCCTGGGTAGCTCAGTCGGTTAAGCATCTGATTTAGGATCAGGTCATGACCTCACAGTTTGAGTTCGAGCCCCGCGTCGGGCTCTGTGCTGACAGCTCAGAGCCTGGAGCCTGTTTCAGATTCTGTGTCTCCCTCTCTCTGACCGTTCCCCATTCGTGCTCTGTCTCTCTCTCTCAAAAATAAATACACGTTAAAAAAATTAAAAAAAAAAAGATAATACTGTTCTCACTGATCATGAGAGGAGTTCATGTTAAAATGGTTTTCCAATTAGTTACTTGCAGTCAGTTAGCAGCAGTTATTCAATATCGAGTCAGTTAACCATGAACAGTGTGTAAGGAACACTAGACTAGGCACAGACAGGTGATATTAAAAACTAACTAAAATAAAATTTTCCTTCATGGAGATTTGGAGGAAAATGAACAAGATGAGGTAGGTTGTGATTAAACCTAAGGAGCTTTCTAACATCGTCAAAAAATAAATCAAGTCCTGTCATATGCCATAGCAGGAATGAATCTTGAGGGTACTATGCTCAGTGAAATAAGCCAGTTATGAAAGAACAGACACTGCATGATTCCCCTCTACATGAGGCACCTAAGATAGTCAAACACACAGCAGCAGAACAGATGGTGACTACCCCCAGCTCGGAGGAGGTAAAAATAGTGGCATTTTCAATGGGTAGGAAAGTTTTTGCTATGCAAGGTGATTGAGTTATAGAGATCTACTGTACGACACTGTGCTGACAGACCACAACGGTGTACTATTATGCACTTAATGTGTTAAGCGGGTAGATCTCATGTTAAGTGTTCTTGCCACGGTAATAAGAAAGAAAACATCCTAACTCTGCAGAAAAACCAACTGAGAGCTTGTAGCAAACCTATCGGCATGGGGAAAGGTGCCTATGTCTGCGAGCCAGATGAGCGCAGCAGAGAGCTGCCCACTGTTGCTTGGTTGAGACAAGAGGGAGGTGATTTGTGTGTGTTCATATCATCTCTGCTCTGGGTGGCAGGTGGTGGCAGCAGCACCTGGGCGCAGGGTCTGTGCGCTGCCCGGTTATGCAGAGAGCACCGCCTGGGGCGCCGGGTGCTGGGAGATGTGGCTCCTCTCCTCAGTTGGTCTCTGGCAGCTATTCAAATGCAAGTTAAATCCGTTAGGTCTAGCTTTGCAAAACACCTCTAAGCAAGAACTCCCACTGAACATAAAATGGAAATTCTGCTCTTGAAAACCTCCAGAATTAGGTTTCATTTTTGACACCTTGGATAACAATGGAGAAAAATTTGTCTTCCTGCATTAAAAATGCCTCACGTGCATTATTTACGCTTTCAACATTTGTGAAGAGTGGGGGGGGGTGGAGAACACATATGAAAAATAAAGCCCAGAAATGCTCAGTGATTCTCCGAAAGCCACACTGATGACAATAATTTCTACTACAACTACTGCCCTTGCCACTAACACCTCTATCTTCCCAGGGAATTTGCTATGTGTCAAGAACTTGCCAAATGTCTTTACAAATCGTCTTTGTCTAATTTTTACAGCATGCCTGGAGGGGCTCCTCACCCCCATTTTCTTGGCGAGGGACACAAGGCTCATAGAGTTAAGGAAGTGTCCAAGCACACAAAGCTACTGAAGACATGGAACGGGAGTATCTACGGCTGAAGCCCACATTCCTAACTACTTCACCATCAGCCTTCAGTATCTCATGCAAGACTTTCCAGTACATACTGTTATTATGCTTCTCTGTATTTATGTACTATTTTACAAATTATTTCACACATTTTATTCCTACTTAGTGTGCATAAAACAGGTCTTCTCCAACACTATTTCTAAGGTCAGATATCCTACATGACTGTTCGTTGAAGCACTACCATGACATGATATGCTGGTGTGTGTGTGTGTTCATCTGTTTATTGTCTGCCTCCCTCCCTAGAACTTAAAATCTAGAACAGGGACTTTCTGTTTGAACCATTACTCTAGACCCAGTTGCTAGAAGAGTATAGACATTCCATATGTATACAGTCAATGAATGAATTATCATCTAGACGCAAAATATCAAGGGCTGCATCTACTATTATAGATCAAAGCTACAGTTATTTTTTAGATGTAATCATCATCAACAGCTCATTAGGATTATGTTTTTACTTGAGTTACTACACCTGATTCTGTAAGGACCCCAACATCATACAGGAAGCATGCAATAGTCAGAAACTGCTAAACTGATTTTAAATGAAGGACCAATGAAGTAGGAGAATTAATATTCAAGAAGCGATACCTTGTTGCAGAGAAAAATCAGGCTTTGAAGTTTCAGAAAATGAAATCCACATCCTGATTCTGTCACGTATGTGACTAGAGGTACGATATTTCTGTTTACATATAAAAGTGGGAAGTGACGCGGACAGTGTAGGGATTACTACAAGGATGACATGAGATAAAATATTAGTCTATGACTTTTAAAACAGAATTTTCCGGACTTTCTCTAAAATGCTGCCTAACAACAGAGTTTTCTATTTAAAAAAAAAAGAAAAAGAAATGAAATTGCAACCCTCTACCAAATCATCCATGGCAAGAAAACAGGAAAGGAGAAGAAAAAAGATGTTGCAAGGCCCTCACAGACCTGGAGGTCAGCTGAGAAAACATCAGACAGAACATGGCATCCTGGGTGATACCTAAACAGAATGGCAAAGCCGACAGACAAAAGAGGAGCATGAAAAGCAGCACAAAAAAGAAAGTGGACAACGTGGCTTTAGAACTTAGAACTGCGTGGGGGGCAAACTTCAGAAGCAGCTTAGTGCGATAGTGAGGTAGTGAATAGAACTAAATTCAGACTAAAAAGCAGAGCTTTTCATTTCAAAGAAGGGGACAGAAGGGCCAGGCTGGCTTATGTTTCAAGAAAGCTCCATAGAACTTCACAATCTTTGGGAATTCCCCAGGGTGTAAAAGTTCAATAAAAGAAAATTGGCTTAAAGGACTCAGCACTAAGTGAATATCTCAAGATTAGTTAGGTAGTCCACTTCTCTCCCTCCTTGGCTCTTTAGACTGGACACAGTGAGAGAATCAGAAACACAACTAAATAGTTATTAAGGAGATAGAAAAGCTTACAGGCAAGTACTATGTGAAACACTCATGATAAGACTATAAACAGAGTTTGAAAGGACCCCTCCTCCTTTTTTAAAAGCAAAGTTTATGAGGTGATGGGAACACGGACATGGGAGATGGGAATACAAATTTTTTAAAAATGATTTTTTGGCTGTATTTTCAGGATTCTTAAATTCTATGTGATGCTGGGTTTATACAATTTATGAAGAAGAAAACCTAATTGAATATTTATAGTAGCCCCTCAATAGCATTAGCCATGCCTTATTCTTGAAAGCACAAGATTTATCTGACCCTTTGATAAATACCGTTAAGATATTTAAGACAGATACAAGAAAGAAAGGAATACAATTCTTTCTTGGAATATGAACATTTGGTCTTTGAGTTCAAAGTCTTCAGGCAGACAATACATATTACATGAGGACTATTCTTACCAGTTGGTATATGAAGCATAGTGTATTTTGTAATAATAGTGTTTTTCATAAGTCTGAGGAGTACCTTTTTAATAAAAAAAAATAAATAAAAGCAAACACTTAAGCAGAAAGCACAATGTTCGAGTTACTGTCTATAGTGCTTTGTATATATTAAAATATTTCATCCCCCAGCAATTCTGTAAAGTAGGAACTATTGTACCAATTATATAAATGAAGAAATTGAGGCACATAACAAGTTATATAAGCTTCCTGAAATCACTCACCTGGTAAGCAGCAGAGATGAGATTTAAACACAGACAGCTTAGCTGCATGTAGCATACAGTTACTCGTCTTATTTGATTTAGTTCGGAACAAAATGCCAGAGGAAGCAAGTCTGTCTGCTGTTGATCAGACAGACAATAAAATCTTAAAATGTAAATATATTTACTACACTTATAGTAAGATATAACATTTACTCTCTCCTCTCAAATGAATTTTTTCTCGTCGAAATTTTTACCAAACTAGCAATATCCGTAACCATATACTGTCATTATTTTAATGCAGTTATTCTTTTGATACAAAAGGAAGATTTGATCTAGGAATAAATGAGGTCCAAGGAGATTGAACATGGGGAGAGAAAGGAGATCAAAGAGTACTACGGTTGGAAATGGGGTTTGATGACATTGAGAGAATATTGTTGAGATACAGAAATGAGCCTTATAACTGAACAAGGTCAGAAAAGCAGATAGATAGAAAGCCCAGGGTTTGAGGGAGATCTGGGTTGACATCTCAGGACATCTTGTATAAGTCACTAATCTCTCTCAACCTTCTAGTTTCTTCGTCTATAAAGTGGGAATAATCACAGAAGCTCCCTTATGGGGTAGTTTTAAAAATTAGAGAACTCAATAAATTGTAGCTAGTATTAACATTATATATATTATAAATGGAATAAGGGATAGTAATTATACTTGATTAAAAAAAGTGTTAGTAAATGAATAAAACAATACATTATAAAAAATTGAGGAACACGACAGGCTTTGGTACAACCCCCAAATTAGAGAAATACAGATGTTAATTTTATTACTTTTAAGGGCAAAACTAATTGCTTTTGTTAGTTCATTTGCCAAACCTATTTGAATTCTTCATGAAACAGGAGCATAACAATAACTAGAATATTATAGATCTTTATGTATCCATAAGTCTAGATGTATATATATACACATATATATATGTGTATATAAATGTATGTATGTGTGTATATATGTGTATATATATATATATATATATATGGAAAACAATAGTTTCCATTATACAATTAACCAGTTTAAAATTTATTATATGACCACATAGTCACAACCATAAGCTCATTTTTATATACAGAACTTTAAAAATTTAAAATTATAGAAATTAGTATTAGAGATCTTTATGATTTTATGGATTTTTTGTTGGTTTTTAAATGATATTTCTCAAAATTTATAATAAATGTATATAAAACACTGAAGATCACTTGTCTTTGTAAACAGCTTAAGCAAAGCATAACTAAGAGAACTCGACTTCACACCTAGAGTTCTAAGTTGGTGTGCACATTGTTTAAAAAGGTATAGAATGGGTCCTCTGGTGATTATATGTTGATAGATGATACATGAAACATGTTTTATTGTTTCCATTACTTACATCTCACAAGAATAGTTTCTTTTCTTTTTTTTTAAGTGTTTATTTTTGAGAGGGAGAGAGAGAAAGAGCATGAGCAGGGAAGGGGCAGAGAGAATGGGAGACAGAGGATCCGATGCAGGCTCCAGGCTATGAGCTGTCAGCACAGAGCCCAGTGTGGGTCCCCAGTAAAAGTTTCCTTTTTAAAGGAAGGATATAAAATTTTATTTCGAAGCATTTTTGAATTTTTAAAGGCTAAATTTTTTAAATTTATTATTTAAAAAGTGCATTGAAATTGTTACATAAGCAATTGTTAAAATCTACAAATAACAGAAGATTATGAAGAGTGAAAATACCAAGCATTTAAACTTTAAATAAATATAAGTCACTTTTCCAAGTTTTCTTAAAAACATTATTTTCTATCATGTAATTTTCTATTGTAGCTCAAGAGTTTGGGGCACCTGGGTGGTTCAGTCGGTTGACTGTCCAACTTCAGCTCAAGGTCATGATCTCAAGATGTGTTGGTTTGAGCCCCAGGTTGGGCTCTATGCTCACAGCTCAGAGTTGGAGCCTGATAGAGATTCTGTGTCTCCCTCACTCTGCCCCTCCCCTGTTCACCGTCTGTCTGTCTCTCTCTCTCTCTCTCTCTCTCTCCCTCAAAAATAAATAAAACATTTTAAAATATTAAAAAAAAGAGTTTCATAAAACACAATTATCATGAAATATTTCAACTGGGTATTCAATGTATGTAGGTAAAAATGACCTGTTTAATTTTCTTTGAATGTGTATTTATGTAAATTTGTGTTCCTCAGCTCATATTTAAAGAGATATGTTGACACTAATTACAATCAAACTATCATTCATTATTAAAATCATAACCTGTGTGTCTTTCCTTTTTGCCTTTCAACTAGGACAAACTGGGAAACAGTTGGGGCACCTTGGTGGCTCAGTCAGTTGAGCATCCAACTTTAGCTCAGGTCATGATCTCGCATTTGTGGGTTTGAGCCCCACATTTGGCTCTGGGCTGACAGCTCAGACAGAGAGCTCGAGCCCACATTGGATCCTGTGTTTCCCCCTCTCTCTGCCCCTCCCCTGCTCTTGTTCTGTCTCTGTCTCTCAAAAACTAAAATACAATGATAAAAAAAATAAATAAATAAAGGAAACCAAGAAACAGTTGAAGAAGGAAAGTGTAACTACTAGGGCATTTTATCTTTTGAATTAAAATCTTTTGACTTCTCAGATTCCAACACTACCCTCTCCACATGTATTTCCAAACCAACAGAAAGTACACGCGCAGACACGCAGACACACAGACATACACACGCACACACTCAAAGCACCACCTTGCCCCAACAGTTCCACAGTTCTAATTAAAAGCTACATTTTGTTAAGCAAATTAGGAGCTACAATAAAGTGGAGGGAGCATGTGAAATGAATAATTAACGTTGTATAGACTTCAGCATCATAATTAAGATTAAACGCTGCATATATTCAAACTAGATTAGCACAGCCATTGAAAGCAGGGATGTGCTCAGTGGGAGAGTATGCTTTTGCTAAATAATGTTTTATGAAGAATATTCTAAAAACATTAAGCACAAGGTTGTCATATATAAAATGATTAAAGTTTTATACAAAAGCAGCTGTAATTCCAGTAAATGAAGTAATTTCATTTTCCTGCTGTTTTCACCTTTAGGAACATACTGTAAATGGAAAGGAACTCCATGTGATATCTTATTAAATAGAGTATGAATCCCCTTGTTTGAGATTAATGAACTCTCACTACATAAATTTGGGTAACGGACAGTTCTAGGCACTTAACGGTACTTACTTCTTTGATACCCCTAGGAAAGATTTATTTTGTTTAACTTTTATTTAATGTGTCCCTCAATCTTGTCAGCAAGTGTTTTGGGGGGCATTATTCACAATTAACTTTCTTATCTTTAACTTATCTTTACCTGAAATCTTTCTTGCGTCATGGAATAATTCCTGAAAACTCAGACTTGGCAAAGGTCATATATTTTCTTTGCACGTGCATTTCATTTATGCTAATAACTAGTAACCTTTATGGTGAGATTAGACTCTATTCTCAATACTTTTATTCCCCTTTCTTCCCGTTATTTGCCACTAAGTTTCAACAAATTAGAATTTTAAACCAAAACCAAAGCAAAATGTGATTTTTATACTAGTTTTATTGGTTATAGTCTTTTCCTGACTATCCTACTCCTGCGTTTTGTTCTTGACCTGGAATTAAAAAAAAAAAAAATCCTCAATCTAATCCCATGCTGATGATATTATCAGTTTTTTTTTTTTTAAGTAAGCTCTATGCCCAATGTGGGGCTCAAACTTGCGACCCCAAGATCAAGAGTTTCATGCTCTACCAACTGAGCCAGCCAGGCACTCCAGTATTTATTATCAAATTAAAAGAACAAAATGAATAAAAAGATTCAAAACTTCTGTTTAAACTACATATAATTTTATGAACATAAATTTATTTTGAAATCAGAAAATCTACATCCTGAATCAGCAAAAATCTTATTTTCAATGTGATCAATCATGAATAAGTAATTCATTGAAAATACTGCAAGAATAAGATAGCAAGATTTATACACATACAAAGTTATAGTATTGGCGAATATCTATTCAGAAGAGAAAAGGGGAAAGCATGATTTTTATTTGTTTTATATTTATTTTTTCTTCCTATAATTACTGGAATATGTTGCAACATAGAATATTCCAAACAGAGGCACCTGGGTGGCCCAACCCATTAAGCAACCAACTCTTGATTTCAGCTCAGGTCATGATCTCACAGTTCCTGTTACCCAGCCCTGCATTGGGCTCTATGCTGTCCATGTAGAGCCTGCTTGGGATTGTCTCTCCCTCTCTCTCAGTCCCTCCCCCACTCACTCTGTCTCTCTCTCTCTGTCTCTGTCTCTCTCTCTCTCTCTCTCCAAATAAATATACATTTAAAATAAAATAAACTAGAAAAATATTATAAATAGCTCTTAGAAATATAAAATTCATGGAATGTATATATGTATGTATATATGTATGTATGTATGTATGTATGTCAGTCCTTTATGGAATGGGGTGGGGTGAAATGAGATGAAGCACAATTTCCCATAAAAAATAATATGATGAGACAGTATGATTATTTAAAACAGAGATGGATATGAGGTTTAATTCACCTTATTCAGATGCTTGTTTTATTAAAATCATACTGTGAATTTGATTTCAGGATAGGGTCACTCCTATAAACCGAGGGACAGATTGTAAAAAACAAAAAACAAGAAACAAAAAAAAACTTCTCCTTCTTTGCTTGTTACCAAGTTATTCTCTGAAAATAGCATTCAGTACTCTAAAAACAAACCAAACCAAAAGAGAAAAAAGATTTTGAATATCAGATCAGAAGTTGGCAATCTATGTCATAACATTATAAATAAGCCAAGGGAAAATCCTAAAACATAATTTATTATATATCTACTAAATATATCCCAGGCAAAACATAAAGAAAAAACTGAAGTCATGAAACTACTAAGATCTCATCAGTTTTGTTTTGTTTTATTTTACTTTTATACCAAGTAATGCTAGGATAATCTTGCAAATAATGGAGAGAATAGGTAACAATAAAGAAAATTGAGCTGATAAAGCCTAAAGAGTAAAAAAATACAGTTATTATCTTTGCCAATTAAATTCTTTTTTTCAATTGTATTGGTCAACAGTTTCAATGTAAAAAAAAACACTGTTTTATGGATTCAAGCATTAAGATGAAAGTTAGATACTATCACTATAACTATAAATTACGATTATAGCAATGTAATTGTAGGTCCTACAAGTAGGTAGCACTAATGGTCTTATCAATTATAGTGCTATAAACATTGTTTATGGCAGCATAAATATTGATATTAATGTAATCAAGAATCAATAGTGCTTATTCAAAGTGTCATGCAAAATATAACTAACTTGTAAGATGAAATACTTAACTTTTAGCCTATGTGGAATGTATACTGCCATGCAAGGAAATTCTCTTGTATCAAGTCGAATGTAATTTAAATATTGATTAAAAATTCAAAGAAAAACTGTATTCAGGACATCCTGCACATGGCAAAAGTTTTATAATATATTCTTTTTTTAAAAAAGTTATTTTGTATTAAAAAAACATATAAATCACACAACAGTGATTTTCAAATCAGTGTGAATGCCTCATGAAGCAATCAAACCCAAATACAGTATTCCATTTTAGTCTTGGCAAAAGTAATGAGTAAAACACGAACAACATTGTTGGGATTCCTATAGCAAGACTCTACTTAATTCTACCACTGGATAAAGGCAGAATTCTACTATGGACACCAAAATTCTTGCTGCTTGGTGGGGATGTCCTGTATAATCTTCCTTTGAGTATAGGTGGGTCTCATCTAATCAGATGACCTTTAATTTTTTTTTTTTAACATTTATTTATTTTTGAGACAGAGAGAGACAGAGCATGAACGGGGGGAGGGGCAGAGAGAGAGGGAGACACAGAATCAGAAACAGGCTCCAGGCTCTGAGCCATCAGCCCAGAGCCTGACGCGGGGCTCGAACTCACGGACCGCGAGATCGTGACCTGGCTGAAGTCGGACGCTTAACCAACTGCGCCACCCAGGCGCCCCTCAGATGACCTTTAAAAGATGATCTAGAGGTCAGAGAAGGAGAAAAGTCAGAGTTTTTACGCTGCAACCAATGCTCTCCTTTTGGCCCTAAAACAAGTAAAATGACATGTTTTGGGGAATCTCACGTGACACAGAACAGGCAGCAAGCTGCTTCTAGAAGTTGAAAACCAGCAGTAAATAAATGGGGTCCTAACTAATGCAATTGAAAGGAAATGAATTCTGCCAAACAGTAAGACTTCAAGGAAACTTTGAGCCTCAGATGGAAATACAAACCCAATCAGCACCATCATTGTAGCCTGATAAAACTCTGAATAAAACCCAACTGGCCTACACACAGACTTCTGATCTATAGAACTGTGATGTAATATGTGAATGTTCTTTTTAGTCTCAAGTCTGTGGTACTGTATCACTGTGTAATAAATTAAGAAAAACTAATATGCCTGCTTTACCCCTTCTGTCTAAAAATCTTATTTCTTCTGCCTATCTGTTCCAGTGTGAAAGCAATTGAAAAGTTGAGAAACCACCCTGTTTTCCCTGCATCTCCAAACGAGTTCCCACTCACAATATTTAAGATTCCATACCTCAAGTTTGAAATGTGGGTGCCCATTGTTGACTGCACCATCAGAAGCCAAACACCTATGATGTTTGCACACATGATATATATAAATGTAAACTTCATTTCATTTCATAAACATAGCCATTTAGCATTGAAAAAAATCAAGTTGGAAGAATCATAGCATAAAACCTATGTAAACTTGAAATTCAAGTATAAATTGTAGAAATAAGCCAGATGTGTGTCACCATATTAGTGGGTAACTGAGTAACTTAATTGTTTTAAAACTCAAACAGGATTTCCTCTCTCCAAGTCTCCATTTTACCAGAAAGCAGGCCTGACAGTTAAAGTATATTCCCCAATTTCATGCAAATAGTAACATGGTTTAGAAGTATCCTGCTTTCAAGGATAGAGGGAGAAAAACTTATTACCTATCATATGCCATGTACAGACTAGATGCTTTTACTGTTTAATATCCTATGATCATCTGCCACACTTTTAGGGCAGATTCCAAAGAGGCAACAACAGTCTGAGGTCAGGTAGCATCAATGTATGAACCAAAGAGATGTAAAGAAGAGGGAGTGCTAGGAATACTCCAAGTGCATGCTTACACAGATGCTGAAATAAAACAAATTTTGAAAAATCCTCTGTTGGCCAATTGAAACATACTGCTCCCATGGGCTGATAAGAAAAACATAGTGAAATGGTTAGGAACAGAGACTTTGTAATTTGTGTTCTGCAAACCTTATTAGTAAATTACCCAATCTTGCTAAACCTTATTTTCCTCAACCTTAAAATGGGATAAAATAGTGTCTATTCTTAAGTTGTCATAAGAATTAAATCTGATAATACAGGTAAAACACTGAGAACATTTACAGACTAAAAGCATGACCTCAATATAACTAGTAGGAAGTAATCAGAATAGTGGTGATTGAGTAGTAAATAGTATCGACATTGAAGTCTACTTTCTTGACTCCAATTATTTCTTAATACTGGGGTTGTATACTATACAATTTTCTAGTTTCATACACACACAAACACACAGATATATGTATATGGATACACATATATCTCAACCAGTGGATTGTTGCTGTTTGTACTCCTTATATCTGTCCTCGCGATCCAGCTTGTGGATGGAAGTATCGATATTGAAATTCTGATTATAATCACCTTGATCTCATATAGTTTAGAAGGCAACTCTCCCACTCTCTCACCCCCAACACACATACCACATACAGGCAGGTGCAGCAAGGAATCAAGACTTATTAGGTATCTTTTATTCCTTCCTCATGGGAAGGGTATCACATTAGTCTAAATCAGAGGTTTTCAACTTGCAGTCCATAGACCAGAATTGACTAATGGATATCTTATTGGCTAGAACAGTGTTAGTTCTTGCTGTGATATAGAAAATTGATACAAATCTTTTTAAAGAATTTTAAATTTTCTACCCTTTTAGAAGATGGTTTCATTCGTAAAATTTTAACTCCTGTATAGTTAACACACATTACTATGTTTAGTACAATATAGTGATTCAACAATTCTATACATTTTTCAGGGATCATCTTAAGTGTACTCTTAATTTCCTTCACCTATTTCACCTATTCACTCTACCCCCTCTCCTCTGGTAACCATCAGTTTTATTCCCTATAGTTAAGGGTCTGTTCCTTGGTTTGTCTCTTTTTTCTTTGTTTCCTTTGTTTCTTAAATTCCATATATGAGTGCAATCACATAGTATTTGTCTTACTTGATTGACTTATTTCACTTAACATTATACCCTCTAGATCCAACCCTGTTGCTGCAAATGGTAACATCTCATTCTTTTTTATGGCTGAGTAATTTATATATATTATATAATGAAATATTAGCCATAAAAGAGAATGATATCACACACACACACACACACACACACACACACACACCACACAGAGCTACCACATTCTCTTCATCTATTGATGAGTATTTGGGCTGCATCTATAATTTGCCTATTGTAAATGCTGTAATAAACATAGAGGTGCATGTATCTTTTCAAATTAATGTTTTTGAATTCTTTGGGTAAAATTCCAGTAGGAGAATTACTGGAACATAAGGTAATTCTATGTTTTTAAAATTTGTGGAAGCTCTATACTATTTTCCACAGTAATTCCACCAGTTTCCAATTCCCACCAACTATGCAGGACAGTTCCTTTTTCTCTACATTCACACTAACACTTTTTTGTGTTTCTGATTTTAGCCATTCTGACAAGTGTGAACTGATACCTCACTGAGGTTCTAATTTGCATTACTCTGATGATGAGTGATATTGAGGATCTTTTCACACATCTGTTGTCCATGTGTGTATCTTCTTTGGAGAAATGTGTTCATGGCTTCTGTCCTTTTGTTTTAAACTGGATTAGATGATTTTTGGTATTGAGTTGTGTAAGTTCTTTATATATTTTGGATACTAACCCTTTATCAGATATATCATTTGGAAGTATTTTCTCCTGTCCTGTAGGATGTCTTTTAGTTTTGTTGATTTTTTCCTTTGTTATGCAGAAGTTTATGTTGTTATTTTTATTTTGATTTATTCCCTACAGTTTATTTTTGCTTTTGTTTCCATTGCCTCAGGAGACATATCTAGAAAAATGTTGCTTTGGCCAAGGTCAGAGAGATTACTGCCTCTGCTCTCTTCTAGGATTTTTATGGTTCAAGCCTCACATTTAGGTCCTTAATCAGTTCTGAGTTTATTCTTGTATACGCTGTCAGAAAATGGTCCAGTTTCATTATTTTGCATGTAACTATACAATTTTCCCAACACCATTTGTTGAAGAGAGTTTTTCCCAGTGTACATTCTGACCTCCTTTGTCAAAGATTAAATGACCATATAATCATGGGTTTATTTCTGGGCTCTTGATTATGTTCTATTGATTTTTGTGTTTATTTTTGTGCCAGTACCATAATGTTTTGATTACTACAGCTTTGTACTGTATCTTGAAAGCTGGGATTATGATACATATATATTTAAAAACCATTAATTATTTGCCAAGATTTATAGTTGAAAGAGTCATATTTAAACATTGATTTCTGGCTTTTTTTTTCTTCCTATTAGTAATTTAAAAGTAGGTATTACATCACATGTATCAAATCCCCTTTACAACCATGTTCCTCAGACTTTTAAACTTATATAATTTATAATGCATATATTCAGAAAGAGGGCTTACTTCATTGTATTTGTCATGTTTTATCTAAGCACTCACATTTTCAAAGATTTAGAAATCATCTGACCTTAACAACATTTTGTTCTGAAGATTTGTAACTACAAGTAACTTTTCATATTGCTGAAAAGTTTCATTCTTTTACGACATTTGACTCCAGTTACCTTATAATGAAGATTTTTTTCCCAACCAAATCAAATAGAATTCAATCATTAATTACCTGAAAGTTGGATTAAAGTTCAGAGAAAAAGTTTCTGCTGATACAACAAAAAGATTTCCCAAATACTGTGGTTTTCTGTGAATATGTCTACTGCTACTGCATTCTCTGCATTGTCATCCAGTTTAAAAAATTGTTATGAAATATTTTTGTTGTTGTGGTTTGGAACAGAATAATGTATTCTCTATAACTCATGGCTGAAATTTAGGCAACTTTCTTTTATGAATATTGGATTGGGTCCTAATTACTACTAAGGTGACTTCTCACCCACATTTTTTTAATTTTTTTTTTCAACGTTTATTTATTTTTGGGACAGAGAGAGACAGAGCATGAACGGAGGAGGGGCAGAGAGAGAGGGAGACACAGAATCGGAAACAGGCTCCAGGCTCTGAGCCATCAGCCCAGAGCCCGACGCGGGGCTCGAACTCACGGACCGCGAGATCGTGACCTGGCCGAAGTCGGACGCCCAACCGACTGCGCCACCCAGGCGCCCCTCACCCACATTTTTAATGACTATATTGATATGTTGGTGGATACTCAACGCCCATGATTTTAAAATGTTAAATATAAAGGGACATTTTAATCACCCATGAACAAAACAAAACAAAACAAAAAAAAAAACATAGTTTCCAACATAACAAGTGTCAAAAGTGCAGGGAAGTTTAACACCAGTTAATAACAATCAGGTAATTTATGCTAGTTTTACTGTTAGGGTTAAGTACTCTAGCAAAAGCACTTGTTCACCTTGGAGATTATGTTTCATTTCCAACATAATCCTCAAATTAAAAAGATACACATGTTGCCATCATCCCTGTTTCTTATGCACAGTAGCTCCTATTGTCCTAAAGTGTCCCCTAGGGTCATCTTGCTACGGAAGCAGTTAATGTTTTTTTCCAACATTTGTAACCTGAAACTGCATCGCTGGAATTCAGTACACAGCTCTGCATTCTTAGTGTGTTTAATTACGGATTCAAAAATTTTAAGTCACTGGCGTCAAGATTATCCCAGAACAAATCATGAAATTGACGAAACTTGAAGCTACAGTACTTTGAGGTAGTCCATATGTTTACTTATGCAACTCCTATAGATATAAATATAGAAATGATATATAGATCTCTTACACCAGACCAAGGTTTGGAAAATAAGAGCTTTTGTTGTTGTTGTTTCCCACTAAGAATCCTAGTTTGGGGCCATGTTAATACTTCCCTTTAGAAATCTACAGAGAGGTTTAACCTTCAGATTAACTTCAATACCCAATGGTATCCGGGCTGTCAGGAAAGGTTGGAGAAAAACTCTGTTAATAAAGTATTCAAGGAGGTTATTTGCATAAACAGTCTTCCTTAAACTAAATATTAAAAATGGTATTGTTATTCAAAGCCAAAGTGGTAAGCAATTAAAATCTGAATCCTATTTCCACAGCTACTACTCTATAAAGAAGCTGTCTTGTTTATATAACTGTCTACAATTCTTGCTTCAAACATCTCTTTAGAGGGCCCTAGATCCAAACAATTGGAATTGTACACCCAAAATACAAACTGGGATTTGTGTTGAGGACCTCAAAAAGATATACGTTCTGTTTATTGGTTTGTTAGGGTGGCCCTAACAAAAACTAACTAGCTTAAACAATAGACTAGGTAGTTTAAACAAGAGAAATTTATTTTCTCATAATTCTAGTAGATACAAATCCAAAATTAAGGTACTCAGCAGGGCTGACTTCTTTTGAAGCCTTTCTCCCTGGCTTATAGATGGCCATCTTCTCCATATGTCTTCACTTGGTCGTGTGTGTGTGTGTGTGTGTGTGTGTGTGTGTGTGATATTTCCTTTAATAAGGACACCCATCACATTGGATTAGGGCCCACCATCCTAATTTCATTTTAACTTCATTACCTCTTTAAACACCTTGTCTCTGGGGTTCCCGGGTGGCTCAGTCAGTTAAGCGTCTGACATCGGCTCAAATCATGATCTCATGCTTCATGGGTTTGAGTCCCACAACCAGCTCTGTGCTGACAGTTCAGAGCTTAGAGCCTGCTTCAGATTCTTTGTCTCCCTCTCTCTCTGCCCCTCCCCACTCGCACACTATTTTGCTCTCAAAAATAAGTAACATTGAAAAAAAAAAGGCCTTGTCTCTAATACAGTCATATTCTGAGGTACTGGGGTTGGGGACATCAACATATGATTTTGAGAGGACTTAATTAAGCCTATAATAGTCTCTAAGTAAAAACTGTGATAATTGGAGATTATAACTCAAAGATTTTTAAATTGATGATTGCACTTACAATTCACATTATTTTTATTCTTACTTTGGCTCATTACCACTTAATATATATATGAAGTGTTTTTCTATTTACAATGAATGAGCTGATAACTTGGCCTTTCTTCTCAGTATCTTGAACACTGAATCTTACTGAAGAGCCTGTTAAGATACTTTTAACAGGCTTTCCAAAAACAAACAAAAAAAACAAAAAAAAAAAAACCCAAAACAAACAAAAACTCTTGTAGCTCAAGATACCTGGACAGTAATATTGCCTTAATACTTTCTATCTTTGGATTATAATTACAGATGTAACTTCCAGACCATGAAATTCTAGAAGTATTCATGATAGGATGCTCCAATCTTGGATATCATAATACAGAGGAAAAAGCAGCCACAATATACATTTTGTTCAACAGTAAATCTTCTTGAGGTTTTCAGTGAGAATGTTTAGTGCTTCCCAGAACAAAATCAGTCTGTACTTGCTGTATATAGAAAGGCATTTGGCTCTGAGGGCATTGAGTTAATTGGCAACTTGTAGAAAGAAATTTTCTTTCTACATGCCAGAGACCTTAGGGTATATAGTAACTACTGGACAAAAGACTTACAGGTCTGAAACTCCAGAAACTTTAAGAAAATTAATTATACCACACAAATATTCAGTGAAAAGATAGATATGCAGGCTCTTGTCACTACTTTTCCTAAACACTGAAACTTGTTATAGAGAATACCTTGTTTTATATGACTCTAGTTAATGATCAACTTGCTATTTGTGTTACAAAAGATAAATGAAGTTAAATCATATTTAGATGATTTAATAGATAATTATATATTTCTAAATTATTAATGCAAACATAATGCCAGGAAAATGTAAATAATTAATGATGTACTTATAAATAATTTCTATTAGGGAAATAGATTAGGAAAATGATTTGTCCTTATGAGTGGGCTCATAAATATTTAACAATAAATACTACTGACATCTTTTAGATTCACCTCAAAACCATAACATTTAACCCTCTGTTTATAATATGAGTACATTTTTAAATGCAAAAAAAAATATGCTCTTAGGTATAATCTTTATTTACTTCAGAACATTTAAAAATTATTTTAAATGGCTGCAATATCCAAATGGCTGCAAGTTCCATTGTATTTAATAAAGAGGGGGCATTTTTTTTCTTTTAAATTTGAAGTCTAGAAGATGTTAAAATACAGGGGTTCATTGAAACATCAGTTAATTTTATAGTTCCAATCCATAGCATGCTCAGTTTATGTATTCCCTAACATTATCTATCATGTTTAAGAAAAAAAAATAACTATGTTTCAGGAACCTATTTATATAGTTACTTTTCCAAAAGACCCAAAACATACACAGCAGGGGGGATAGCATTTGTGGATTCTTTACTTACAGTTCGCTGATCCTTGTAGGTCAAGGAGGGATTTGCTGGGGAAGTTAAGTAGTAGTTACCTGTAAAAACAAAGGGTGGGTGGAGGGAAGCTATCATGTAACCAGTTTCTCCAGAAAACCTCTTACTTGAGGAGTCAGATATCTTTAGCAATGGCAATGGCCAGCTCTCACCCTTGCCCCTTGAACTGGTAAGTCTTTAAGTCCACGCTAGAGGAGGCATTCTTCTCATCTGATCCAACAGTTCCTGAATCTTAACCACTACAATGACCTTATGTCCTTTAACTGGGTTTTTTTTGTTTGTTTGTTTTTCTACCATTTAACATCAATGTTGTGGTGATCTCATATGCATGGACCCATATAAATAATATATGTAAATATATATAAATCTTTATTACTCATAATAACTAGTACGCACCTGAATAGTATACATGTAACTATATATTATAAAGTACATTTAAGTATTAAATGTAAATACTAAAATGTATATATTAATATAAATGTGTAGAAATATCTTTATCTTAATATGTTCAGATCATGAACTCCTCCATATATTTCCAATTGCCCCTTCAATAATTTCATCTATTTCATGTTACAGTCTTTCTTTATATATTCAAAAACTCCAATCAGTCTTAGAGATTCAATGGGAATTCTTTAAGATTTCTCTGCTCTTTAAGATTTTTTTATTTCTCTGTCCTAATTCATGATTTACTCATCTCTATTCAGATCCATTATATGTTGGTTTAATAATTTACTTATAGTTTTCTTTCAGCTAGCAACCTTTTTTTCAAGGACTTTTTTCCATAGGCCAGGTTGGGGAAGTTAGCATTCTCCTCCTCTCAATTACCAAAATATTACCAGTCCACTATTATTAAGAAATTTGGTTTTTGTTCTTTTACCTTGTTATACTAACAGAAGCCTGTGCTGTTCTTGTTATTGATGCATTTATTTTTGTATCTTTTATGATTTTATAATCAGGTAGTATTCAATCTATCCATTAGGAGACATAGGGAGACTGGAAATTCATTGAAGTCATGACTTTCATTATATACATATTCTATGCCCTTTTCATAGCAAAGCAACCATTTGATAATGATTTGTTAAGCAACAAAAAAGAAGAGGTGTTGATTATTATACAGGACAAAACAAAATTAGTCCCAGTAAGCTACATTTCACAAGGGAGGTATCATACTTATGAAACTCAGCAGCCATTATGAAGCAAAACTACAGGAGATCCAAGAAGAGTTAGCAGAAACATAGTAATAATAGAATAAGAGATTTTAATATACTACTCTCAGCACACAGATCAAAGCAGAAAAAAATTTAGATAAATAACAAACACGAGAGGGAAAAATCTAAACGACATTAATAAATCTTATGAATATATTTTCAAATTTATACCCTTATAACAGAGAATACATCTCCTTAAGAACAGTGACACTTTCCCCATTGGTCATATTCTAGGGTCACATTAAGTTCTAAGTTCCATGAGGCACAAGTAATGTAGACAACTCTCCCCATCACAAAAACGATTAAAACTAGAAAATACTAAAAATAACTCTTCAGTTGAAAATTAACACAAAATAAACCTCTATCAAAAGACTTCAATAGAAAAGGAAGCCAAAATTCTAAAATTTCTAACAAAAGAAAGCTACATAATAGAATCTATGTGCTCCATTTAAAGCAGTGATGAGAGGAAAATTCATAGTACTTAACAGTTTTGTTATGACAAATTAAGGAATAAAAATAAATGAATTAGGAGCACCTGTGTGGTTTAGTCAGTTAAGTGTCTGACTCTTGATTTTGGCTCAGGTCATGATCTCAAGGTCCTGAGATGGAGCCCCACATCAATTGGGGCTCTCTCTTCCTCTCTCTCTGCCGCTCCCCTGTGTGCTCGTGAGTTCTCTCTCTCAAATAAACATTTTTAAAAAATAAAATATAAAATAAATGAATTAAATATTCAGCTTAAAAAATAATAAAATATTAAAAAACAACAAAGTAAGCCAAAGACAGTGCAAAAAGAGAAATAAAGGGCCAAGATTAAGGGGAAAAATAGAAAAAAAACAAAAAAAACAAAAAACAAAAAAAACAGTAATAGGTAACAAATCACAGTAAGTAGTAATTTAAATAAATCCAAATCCCTTTATTACAATATAATTAACAAAATAGATTACTAGTAAACCTAATTCAAGAAAATGAGGAGAAATTACACCTATATGCATCAAGAAATGAAAAGAGGAAGATACTAAAAGAGACAACATTCTGAAAAATCTTGAGATTCACTTTCAGACCACTAACCAAAAAGAAAAATAAAATAAAGAAAAAAGTGAAAACTTTTATGAAATGCATAATTAATTTTCTAGGTAAAATCAGATTACAAAAAATGACCCCATTACAGACAGAAAGCTTAAACAGACCAATTTCCATGGAAGACACAGTGTTATTAAGGAACTACTTTGCCAACCAAGCACCCGGTTCAGATGATTTTTCAGAGGAACTCTACCAAAACTCCATGTCCTAAAGAGTTCCAATGCTTTGTTGTTCTATAGGCTTAAAAATACAGATTTTCTGTATCTTTTTATAAAGTTAATAGAACACCAAAATTTTATGGAGATAATACTCCCCTACAAAAAAAACTATAAATATTACTTTAAAATATCAATGCAAAAATTGAACATGAAACAGTCAACAACTCTAATACTACATTAAGAAATAATATATCATGACGAAGTGGAATTTACTCCAGAAGTACAAAATTAGTCCGACATAATGAAATCTATTAGTATTACACAATTGTACAAACAAGAAAATGGGTCCCAAGTTGAATCACTTACATTAAGCCCCCCATCACCAAGCCAACAGTACATAGTTTCGCCCTCCCAGTAATAGAATCCTCAGTTAATCAGGAATCGCCTGATCCAAGATAGTTAGGTAATCTACCTGATAGACCCCTTGTCCCAAATGGGGAAGGGACTGCAATAACCAACTAGCATTTTTTTTTTTACCTAATATAACTTTGTTGTCCTCGCTCCATTCTTCCTACACTGTTCTCATCCCGAAAGATGAAAGCTCCTTAGAGCTCTTTTCTCTGTTACATTGATGCTGCCAGATTCAGACTAATTTTACTCCAACTCTCAAACTTTTAAATATGCCCTAGTTTATCTTTTAACAGAACGGATATTAATATATATTAATCTAGTAAGATATTTTAAAAATCATATGCCTATCCCTATAGATGCTGTAATAGCTGTGGACAAAATAACACTTACTCCTGATTAAAAAATACTGAAGAAATACAAACTGATTGACATGTTAACACATTATAATGTTAATTGTTAGCCCTAATGCCAGTATTTTGCTTTGTTTAGAAACACTGGACATTTCCATTAAGATCAGAAAAGAAGGCAAAAATGTCCCCTATTTCCATATTTGAGAAATCATATGGAGGTATTAAGTTGCTAAGAAGAAACCATCTCTATTTTATACGTGATTGTATAATCACACACTTAACAAGTTTTTGTTTTTTGTTTTTTTTTACTTAATACACTCTGAAAGACAAAGCAATAGACTTTAATAATTATATGAAATGTTAATAAACATGTCAAATATATTTTATAGAGTTAGGTAAGTTGATATGAAAGTTCCTATGGAAATAAACATGCAGAAACAATCAGGAAACAATTAAGGGGCGCCTGGGTGGCGCAGTCGGTTAAGCGTCCGACTTCAGCCAGGTCACGATCTCGCGGTCCGTGAGTTCGAGCCCCGCGTCAGGCTTTGGACTGATGGCTCAGAGCCTGGAGCCTGTTTCCGATTCTGTGTTTCCCTCTCTCTGCCCCTCCCCCGTTCATGCTCTGTCTCTCTCTGTCCCAAAAATAAATAAACGTTGAAAAAAAAAAGAAAAAAAAAAAAAGAAAAATTACCTTGAGATACTAACTCTACTAGTTGCAAAAATATACTGTAAAACCTCTTACAACAATGTATCATTGGTGCATCAACAAATAGTTCAGTGAAATGGAA
This sequence comes from Lynx rufus, assembly GCF_022079265.1. Lineage (NCBI taxonomy): Eukaryota > Metazoa > Chordata > Mammalia > Carnivora > Felidae > Lynx > Lynx rufus. The sequence continues at coordinate 183,234,895 of NW_025814823.1, forward strand.
TGCAAAAATCCAAAATAGACCCAGATACATAAAAAAGTTCACATGCAATGAAGATAGAATCTCAAATTACTATGGCAGAGATAAACTTCTTAATAATTATTGTTGGGACAACTGGATAGTCACTTTAATAAAAATCAAACTAGACTCATACTTTACACCATATATAAGAATCAATTTTAAGTGAATCAGAAATCTAAATATAAAATAAAATATAAGTAAAGTAAACCTTAGAAGTACTCCAAGAAGAAAACAGGAGTGATTCCTTCTTAATCTAAGTATAGGAAAGGTTTTGTAATTATGAACCCAAAATACAGAGACAATAAACAAATTTATCAATCTGCCTACATAAGAAGTATTATTTTTGCATTGCAACAAAACATCATGAAAAAATTCAAAAGATGAGTGAAAACATGGGAGAAAACATTTGTCACATATATCCCAGACAAAAAGTTAATAATGTCCTTAATATACAAAGAATTCTTAAAATTTGAGATAAAGGCACCAAAAACCCAAGAGAAAAATGAGAAAAAGTAACACATAATTGACAACAAAGTTATAAAATGGTCTTTAGACTCAGGAATAAATGTTGAAGACCACTGATAATGAGAAAGATTCACAATGATACACTATTTCTTGGCTATTTAGGCATGTTAAGATTTTCTTTTCTTTATCTTTTCTTTCTTTTCTTTCTTTTTAATGTTAATGTGAAAATACATCCTGTGGGGAGGACTGTGGACAATTAGGCATTCTCATACACTGCTGGTTAACAATCAAAATCATAATACTCTTTGTAGATGAACATTACAATACCAAGTGAAATTACATATGCTCTTAATTTTTGATCTAGCAGTCCCACCTCCAGGAATATACCATGATGGTACATCCTCAATAAAATTTTTAAAAAACTATATAGCAAAAACAACAACGACAATGACGACGACAATATGCACAGTGTTACTCACTGCAGTGTAATTTCTAACTGCAAAATATGAAAATCTCCCTAAAGCCCATACATGGGAGAGTGCTTAATAAAAAAATAGAGTAGGTGTGCCAGCATGGCTCAGTTGGTTAAGTGTCTGACTCCAGCTTCCCTCATGATTCCAAGGTTTGTGAACTTGACCCTCACATCTGGCTGTCCACTCTCGGCACAGTGCGTGTTTCAAATCCTCTGTCTCCCTCTCTCTCTGCCCCTCCTCTGCTCCTGCTCTCTCTCTCTCTCTCAAAAATAAAAATCTAAAATATAAATAGAGTATAATACATTTACAAAATAAAGTACAATATGACAATTTTAAAAAAGTTCAATACAACAATTAAAAATGAGGAGGGTCTTACAATTGATATGAAACAATTTATAAGATATTTTTAAATTTTAAAGAAAGCAAAAGAAAAAATCCATAAATTATTAACTTCTGTGTTTGCTGATAAGAGATTAGACATATGCATCTGCTAAATTGGGCAAAGCAAAAACAAACAAAAAACAGAAAGAAACTAACAACATCTTAACATCTGAAGCAAAAACTACAGAGGGTGGGTAGGAATGAGGGAAAAATTAAGGAATGGGAATTGGGCAGAAAAGATGAGGGGGAGTGACATTTCTTGAAAATACTTTTTAAAATGTAGTTCTTATGTTTAGAACCATGATAATAGCTCACATCCTCAAACAGCACATAAAAATTATTATCAACCAGGATGTGAGGGAGACCCCAACATGAATAGTACGAGTAACAAACGACCCTCACTATATTGCAGATGGAAAACATAACCGCACTTGGGGACTTGGCTAAGGTGGTAGGGGACTAAACTATGTTACTGTAGAAAACTGTATGTCGATATGATACGGTAAGTCCAAAGACCAGAACCATTATATACACATATTGTGTCCAGTTAGTAAATTTGTTTTCCACAGAGATATGGGTTCACAACAATCAAATTGCTTTAGTAATTCTGAAGTTATTTTATGGGAGGTGAGCAAATCAAATGTGTGGTCAAGATCATCCAGATTCTTACTTCTGGAGGAAAGATTTAACCAATAAAAAGCAAGCAATACAAAATCACTTCTGTGATAGTCTTGCTAAGAAGTCCATTATCCTATTTTAATCACGAAGAAACATTAGAAAATCCCAAATTGAGGGACAGGCCACAAAATAAGTGGCTAATATTGGTCAAAATTGTAAAGCTCAAGAAAGACCAAGACCAAGGAACTACCCTAAATTGGAGAAGAGTAGGTATATAAGAGAACTAAGTGTACAATGGGATTCTGAATTTGATCTTAGACCAGAAAAGAGCATTAGTGGAAAACTGGTGAAATTACACTAAGATTTGGGTATCAGTGAAAAGAATGGTGTCAATGTTCATTTCCTGGTTTTGATAATTTAATTGTATAATGGTTAATTGTATAATGGTTATATAAAATATTAAAATTGTGGCAATTTGTGTAAACGGTAAACAGGACATACTTTTTATAGTATTTTAGCATTTTTCAAAAGCTGAAATCATTTAAAAAAAAAAATAAGAAGAGTGCCTGGGTGGCTCAGTCAGTTAAGCATCTGACTCTTGATTTCAGTTCAGGTCATGATCTCACAGTTTGTAAGATCAAGCCCCACATTGGGCTCTGCGTGGACAGTGTGGAGCCTGCTTGGAATTCTCTCTCTCTCCCTCTCTCCCTGCCCCTCCCCAGTTTGAGCTCTTTCTCTCTCTCTTTCTCAAATAAATAAATCAACTTAAAGAAATTTAAAAAAATGTTGGATTGCAATGTCAGAGAAACAAAACAATAAGCATAAACAGAAGGTAAATAAAATATTTATCCCATTACTGGTTTAGGGTACTGAGCAAGTCATAAAATATACCTGTATTCCCCTAAGTCTTCTCTTTGTTTCTAAGTCACTTCTGAAACTAAGGCACCTGCATCAAATTTTTAAAAATCCTAAGAAACGTGTCCCTGTCTCTAAAGGCATGTCCTTCAGGATGACACATTAAAGGTCAAACCACATCACTGGGTCAGGTTATTATAATGCACAGGGTAGAAGCATATAGGGATAACTCAGTTGTTTCTAAAGGCAACTAAAACTGTCAACATCAAGAAAATCAAAATCACATTACAAAGACATTTAAGTGCACAAAAATCGTTAATTGCTGTTATTAAAAATATAAAATTTGTTCTATCAACCATATTCATATAGATGCTACCATTTAACACAAATTCTAGAATACCTTATATCTACAAGTTTCTAAATACATATAATTTCAGGTTTTAAAAAAGATGATTATTTCTCAGAAGTCTTCAATATGTGTATTTGTGTGTATATATATATATATATATATATAAATATATACACACACATTTTGTTGAAGTCTCTTTCATCAGAATTCTACCTAGGTTTTAATCTTCTATATTTACATTCATCTATATGAACTTAAGTCCTTTGATCCCTTCAGTTTCTTCATGTACTGCATTTATGATACCTATGCTACAGAACCAATTTAAATCTAAAAATCCTATGTTTCCAATTTAAATCTTCCCATTCTATATCATAGAGCTATTTCTGGGAGCTTCACTTGAGACAATAAACTTGAAAGTACTTGGTAAAAAGAGGTTTATTTTAGTATTTGTTGGTATGGATTGAGCAAGCTACTTGACAATTTAGTAAGCTTATTCTAAAAATAAAAAAAAAATACATTCTTTCTTTCCTGGGAACATCATCACTAAAAAAAAAAGCAGTGGAATATGACCCCTGATATCATAATAATCATATAATATAAAATGATAATCAATTGATTGTAGTTCAGGTAATGCTTTTATTAATCTAACAGAAAAAAAAAAACAACTCTATTTCAACTAGTTCAAATATCCACCCCAACAAAATAATCCTGAGTTCTGTTTGATTGCATAAACATGGTTTTCCACTTACATCCATAATACTACTACCATTACAGGCATTCCATGATGGCTTTCAGACTATTTATTTTCTGTTAGAGGCTGAGCTATTCTAACACAATTTAATCACATTTCTTCTACAGTTCTATAGATGATTTTCATGTCAACAGGTCTAGAGCCTGCTTACCAGATAGAGAGATGGAAATAAAATACTGATTCTTGAATGGCCAGACATGGGCCATGGAAAGACCATGATAAGAGAGAATGAGCTTTTACTCTTTTTTAACCAGTTCTATTCTCCTCTTTATCCTCCCCTGTCTACTTGACACATCACTGCCACTCAGGAAGACCCATGAGTTTCAAAGAAGATGGTTTTGTTACTGACAGGAGAGAGGAGGCTTGCATTCTTCTATAGAAATATAATATTCAGAAAATAGTACTACTCTAATTATTATAAATATTTTTTCGATAATTTGCTCTCAAGAAAATATGGGCATTTCTACATGATGACCATTCAACTCCTTATGTTTATGAAAAGCACAAAGCTATACTTTCATTAAACATAAGCATCAACTCTGTGCTAGGTCTAGGGTATACCATGGTCAACAGAAAGGAATACTCCTCGCCATAAATCAACTTATGATCTTATGTATTAAGGCAGAATACAAATAGATACAAAAGTACTTAAGTATAATTTCAAGGGGGAAAACACTCTTAAGGTGAGGAATATCCTGTTTCAACAGAGAGCAACACACCTGAAATGGCATAGCCAGCAACATCTGAGAAGGCAGTATTTAAGAGAGATCAGAAGGATCTACCCATGTGATATTTGGGAGTTATTTTCTAGGCCAATGTAATAGCATTTGAAATTGCTATAAGGAATGGTCTATAAGTGGAAAGCAGTGTTCATGGGAAAGACTAATTTTATACATGGTTGGGACAATAAACAGTGCCAAATAATGCAGATTCTCCTAAGCTGTGGCATGGAACTGTTTTTTTTTTCTTCTCCATGAAATGGCAGAAAGTTGTGGGTCTTAAGCAGTAGACCATCACTATTTTATTTATTATTAAAATTACTATTAAATTTATTTTTTGAATTCTGGCTGCTGTGTATATAGAATATGGACTAAATGAGACAAATAATGAATATTAAAGCAATAGATTAGGTGAGAAATAAATGATGTTGGACTGGATTAGGCTGGCAATAGCAGAGATACGGAAAAGTATAGTTATTCAAGATCCTTTGGCATTACATATAGCAGAACTTGCTGATGGTTTAAATCATAGAAATTCAGGAGAAGAAAATGTCCAGGATGATTCCAAGATTCTGGCTTAAGCAATAGGTCTGAAGTGATGCCATTTCCTAAAATATCTCTAAACGTCACTAAAGAGAAAACAGATTTGTTCTTTGAGTTTTATTACTTTTTTTCCTCTCGGAAGAATCTCAGGGAAATAGCCAAAAAACATATAAAAATATTCGCATCATCATTAGTCATTAGGGAAATGCAAATCAAAACCACAGTGAGGTATTACTTCACACCCTCTAGGATGACTATTTAAAAACAGTAATAATAAGGAAAACAAGGGTTAGCTAGGATATAGAGAAATTAGAAACCTCATACATTACTGATGGGGTAGGAAAATAGCTTAGCAATGGTGGGAAACAGTTTGGCAATTCTTCAAAACGTTAAACATAGTGGAGGCACTTGGGTGGTTCAGTTGATTAAGCATCTGACTCTTGATTTTGGCTCAGGTCATCATCTCATGGTTCATGAGATTGAGCCACACGTGGGGCTCTGCACTTAGAGTGTGGAGAGTGCTTTGAGTTCTCTCTCTCTCTCTCTCTCTCTCTCTCTCTCTCGCTGCCCCTTCCCCTCTTGTGTTTTCTCTGTCAAAAATAAATAAATAAACCTAAAGAAATGTTAAACATAGGATCACAAAAGAATCTAGCATATCCACTTCTGGGAATATATTCCCAACAACTGAAAATAGGTACTCAATCACAAACACATGCACGTGTACACACACACACACACACACACACACACACACACACACTCATAGCAGCACTGTTCACAACACTCAAAAGGTAGAAATAGCCCAAATGTCCATCAGTGGATGAATGGGTCAATTGTGTAATATACATGCATTATGATGTTATTCACCCACACAAAGAGTAAGTACTGATTCATGCTAATGTGGATTAATCTCAAAAATGTGATGCTAAGTGAAAGAAGCCAGACACCACAGGTCACAGATAATACAATTCCCTTGATATCCAACATAGAGACAGAAAATAAGTTTTAGTTATTAGAAGCAGAAAGTAAGCAGGAATGAGAGACAGCTGCTTAATGGGTAGAGGATTTCATTTTAGGGTGTTGAAAATGTTTTAGAAATAGATAAATGTGGAGGTGAGTGCAAAACACTGTGAATGTACTAAATGCCACTCAATTGTTCACTTTAAAATGGTAAATTTTATGTTACATAAATTTTATCTCAACAAAAAAAAAACTCTTGAAAACGTGATTTTTATACTTAAAGCTAATTTTCCAAGGCATACACACAAAAAACAAATATTCTTAGAATAATAAGATTTTTTCATAGCCCAAGTATTACAAAGGCATTAATTAAATGGCCTAGAGGTCATCAGTACATCATCCACTGACCATCTATTCCTTTAACAAATATTTATTTTTAATTTTTTAAATATATGTATTTTGAGAGAGAGAGACAGAGTGACGGGGAGCAAGCATGACCATGTTTACAATTATAAAATAAAGAAAAACAAACCCCAAATACTTTCGAAAAATTTGCAAATACAGAAATGTATAAAGGAAAAATTAAATAGCATATAACTAAGAAGTGGCCTCTAATGGCATTTTGGTAGGTTTCCTTCCTGTTTTTCATACTGAAGTTCATCCTTCAAGTTGCAGCTCCAGGATGAAATAAATAGTTTGATCCCGTCTGTATTCCATGTCTCCTTTGGAACTTTTAACAAAAAACAAAAGAGACTGTAACTAATCTTCAGCACATCTGGCCTCTAGGCACCCAGACTTTAATTCCATCCTTGCCATGCCAATTTTACTAAAAATAGATGACTGAACCCTCCCTTGACTTCTCCCTCCCTTCCAGATGTACTAGCCCTCTTGCTGGCATCCCAGGGCTATTAATTAAAATGAACAAATAGGGGCGCCTGGGTGGCGCAGTCGGTTAAGCGTCCGACTTCAGCCAGGTCACGATCTCGTGGTCTGTGAGTTCGAGCCCCGCGTCAGGCTCTGGGCTGATGGCTCAGAGCCTGGAGCCTGTTTCCGATTCTGTGTCTCCCTCTCTCTCTGCCCCTCCCCCGTTCATGCTCTGTCTCTCTCTGTCCCAAAAATAAATAAACGTTGAAAAAAAAAAAAAAAAAAAAAAAAAAAAAAATAAAATGAACAAATATAGTTGAACACATATCTCTAAATGATCTCCATGGTCTTTTGCTCCAGGGATGGCAGATTCAGATATTGGAAGTATTTCCTACTAAGGAAGACATGAGTAGAATGAGAAAAGTATTCCTGCATTCAACATTCACCAGGCAATTCTAGCATACTCAACGGGGGTGCTAGAGCTATGCTGAGTTTGGGGACTAGAAAGATTAGAGTCCTGCCCAATGTACTACTCAGCTTGGTTGGGGAGAAAAAATGCAAACCCATGATAGTTCCACTGATAACTATAAGGATATTCTATAGGTGATGGGGGACCCCAGGTGGAAGTGCTGAAGAGTGAGCAGATGGGGGAAGGTAACAAGATGGGAGGGGAGAAGAATGGGAGTATTCCAAACAGGAACAGAATGTGTGCAGCCAAGGGGCCTAGACAGAGTATGCAGACCTATTCTAGGAACGCTAACAAGTTCATGATTTTTTTAAAAATCTTTTAATGTTTATTTATTTATTATTGAGAGACAGAGAGAGAGAGAGCATGAGCACGGGAGGGGCCAAGAGACGGGGAGACAGGGAGACCGGGAGACACAAAATCGGAAGCAGGCTCCAGGCTCTGATATGTCAGCAGAGAGCCAGATGCCTGGCTCCAACTCACAAACCTAGAGATCATGACCAGAGCCTAAGTCAGATGCTTAACCAACTAAGCCACCCAGGTGTTCCTAAGAAGTTCATGATTAACCTGTACTTTATCTTCTGACAAAGGGAACAGAATGTCTGGAGATGAATTGAAGGGGTACAATTAAGGTCTTGAGAGTGGCCCTGGTTTGGGCCCTACTCTTAGTTTTTAAACTTCTTTCTTGGTAAATATTTCCTAAACACCAATTTTGTGATAAGGAATGGTGCCTGTCAGGATCAAGAATAAAAAACAACAGACATTTTCCATGACTTCCAGGAGGCTTAGAATTTATTAGTGGAGAGAACCAAGTTTATAAACAGTTACAAAACTGTATGGCTAATGCCTAGAGGAGACAGGGGATTATGTGGTGAGGGCAGAGGGAGGGTGAAAGAGGTTTAGTGAGACTGAAGGTTAAGTGAGCCATTTTCATAGAGCTTGCAACAACGGACACGCCACTGTCCCACCTACAGGAGGGCCCCTAGAGATCCAGTCCTGCTCATAGTGCCCTGGGGCTATGGAGGACTACAAGGACCTTGCAATGGTCAAGAAAACCAGGGTTGAAGGGTCAAACTGAACACCTCCTCTCCACACCCACCCAGGTACCCACTGTGGCTCCTCTCCTCCCTTCCCTATCCCTGTCCCCTCCTTAAGTCCTTCCTCTCCTCTGACTTCCCACCCCATGCTCATTACCCCCACCTGTGCTCTTCTCTCCCACTACCTAGCTCTGCTTTTTCTGACTCTCTACTTCTCTCTCCCTTCAATAATGCACACCAGCTAGGAACAATTTCTTTCACTTCAAGGAATTTATATTCCTGAGTTTCTTTTTTGGGGGAAAAAAAGATTTGTTATACATTTTTCCCCAAAGCGGGGGGGGGGGGGGGGTGGGAGAGGGGGAGGAGGCAAGCATCCTTCTTGTATGTGACTCTGCAAAGGTTTTTTGATGCAGATTGAGACTTAAAGAGCAAAACAAAAAATGGAAATGAAAATGTTTTCCTCCCTCTTAGATGGCTACCCTCTGTGGTTTGTCCCCTGACTTTAATAACAAGCAATTAGTGATGAGTTGCAAATGGCCTCCTTACATTAAAATAGGCATCACAAGTAGGCATGGTATTTCGTAATCCCAATGTCACCTAAAATACATGTCCTCTTAACACATGGGTCAATGTTATGGTTTTAATGTCCGAGTTTAACATACTATAGCGATATTTTCATGGCTGAATCGTGCACAAAGCTGCCTATTTGCTGAGGATGTGCTAAAGTACATGTAATATGGGATGCAGAGATTTCTGGTAAAAAGAACACAGATGAAGCCTCAGAAGATTTGCAGATAAATCCCATCTCGGCCACTTGCCAGTTTTGCCACTTTGGGCAGGTTTTTTGACCTCTGCAAGCTTCTTTCCCCATTTGTGGAAGGGGGATAACTCCTTCCTTGAGATCCCCCTGACCAGCCTGCTTGACTGCCTTCTGTCCTCTCTTCCTTCCAATGCTATCTATTGAGTGTGAATAGGTACTGACTAGAGGGCTTGCTCTGAAGTTTAAATGAGATCTATGAAGCACTGCTTCCAGCACAGGCACATAGTAAGCACCTGACACACCATTAGCCTCCAATAAAGGTCAATTTATTATCATTGTCTGTATGGTTTAATCCAATCTTTTCCTAAGCAAACACCTTTATACCTTCTGTAAAATGAGGGATGCTTACTTGTTATGGTGTACAGATGTCACATACCAGTTTTTTCATTTATTGCTAACTATAGATTCTTACAAGCTAAAAATACATTGGCACAAGCCAGTTACTTGTCACCTGTAGAAGACACCACATTAGCAATTAAAAAAAAAAAGTTCTCGGTTGATTTTTAAGTGATGGAGGTAAAAATCCTTGTTAAACTACAGAAGGGTGGAGCTGATAAATTTTTAAATCATTGCTTTTTAATGTAACAGCTCACTCTTTAAAATTTTAATGTGTATTACAAAGACAATATAAAAAATGGCACACATCAGTCTAAAATGATAAAAATGTCATTATGACCTTCATGGATTTTTGTCTAGCCTAAGTAATCCCAGTAAACCCTACAGATTGAAGAGTGCATCTTCAATCATTTCACTGCTTTTGCCCTTGATTGTGGGTTTTTTTATTTTTTACATTTCTAATACATCTTTTCTTTCTTTCTTAAAAAGAATGACATTAAAATGAGAAGGCTTTAAATGAAAGTTAGTGACTTGTCAAGGGGACTGGCTTAGATCCTGATACTATAGATTTTACTTGTTTTAATTATACTGGATGTGTCTAGTGTGTGCTTTGCTGTTTTAAAAGAATCAGCATCTCTATTTTGAACACTTCACAGTTTTGTTTTAAGAAACCCCTTGTGGTAATTTTTGTCATGCAAATTTCTGTTTGAAAGAACAGACTCACAAGGTACTAAAATTAAAGTGGCCCTATTTCTGGCCAATATATCTGAGATTGATGCAGGAACAAAAAAAAAAAAAAGTCATGGAATGAGAACATGAAGAAAAACCTGAGGGCCTGATGACAGCATTTCTGCCTGCGTGCCTAGGACAAGCCTGATCTTAGATCTTCCTGTCCATCAAGGGGTACACTACTACATCTGACCCAGCAGTAGGAATGAGGTTGACTTACATCATACTGAAAAAGGGAGGGAACACTGAAAAAGCATAGATTGTCTTCAACTTGTATGCTGGTAACAATGCCAAATTCTCCAAGACCATAGGAATGAGATCATTTATTTTATGGAAAGGGCTCCATTAAGGATACTGTACTAAATATTACTATTATGTCAGGCAAGAGATTGGTGAAAAGAGTGGGAAAGAGGTAGTGTTGGAGGAGGGCTATGTGGTAAAGGAGGCTACTGAAGGTTAAATGCTGGGGAAGTGCTGAGACGGTCCCCCCAAAACAAATCTTACCTGCTTTGCCATTTTCCCAGAGGCCAGTCCTATAGTTTGTGAAAGAGAAGACACTCCTGCCCTTGTTTGCTCTACTGCCCACACATTTTGTCTCCCCCAAAGCAACCCAAACAATCTACCTTTCCAACCCAGAGCAAATCATCATCTGTTGAGGCAGATGATCTGACTATTTTTCTCCTTACTTCACACTCAGTTATGGTGGCAGATATCCCATCAATATTATCTCTTCCAAAAGAGGAGTCTAGTTATCCAAAACAGAGCAGAAGAGAGAAATTCAAGCAACTGTGGTAGATGAGTTTCTAATTTTGAGTAGGGGGCCACTATGTGTAAGGCAAGCCAGAATTGCTGGAGAGCTGCCTTCTGCTCTTGCTGAAATGTCTATAGCTGATACTAATGTGTTACTCCAAAACCTCTAGTTCTCCCAGATTGCAAAGTTATTTTCCTCATCTTGGCTTTGATTTGGGGAATGGTGGAGGTAGGAAGAGGGTGGGGAGTTTAGCTAACCTCCAAGACAAGTGCTACCTGCCATTGGTACATTCACAGAAGCCATTTTTTCCCCAGAGCTTTCTTTCTTTTACCAATACGTGACAAACTGCTCGATATAAAAAGTCAATTTATATATTAAAAAAAAAAACTACTGCTATTACTACTGCTAACACTAATAATAGTGGGATCTGAAGTGAGGCAGAAATCTTCAGAGGAAAAAAAAATCATTTCAACTGTTAGTGGTTTGTAATGAAGAAAAGAGGAATTCGCTCATGATTTCTAATCATTTATTGGTATAGATTACATATTATACGTATTTATGAAATGCAAAACTAGAAAGGCCATTTTCCCTTACATTCAACATCATGATCACAAGGGAGAGAGATAAATGTTTAATAGCCTCTATGTTTTATGTCCTATAAAACTCATGTTCTTAAATTGCAAGATCACCCAAGGAACACTTTATTTACACAAATAGTATCTATTGTTTTTGAGAAGAGCCAAGGCCATGATGTATTCTCATACCAAGTATTCCAGAGTCATCAGTTAAGAAACCCTTAAATCTCTGCAGATAGTTATTAGGAGGCAGGAACAGGACTTCAATAATGATAGAAGATGCTACTCCCTTTCCCTCTGAAAAATATGCCAAAGTAAAGATGCCTAATACCCAGTTAATTTTGCCTTTCTGTGTACAATCTTAAATCAAGTTTGTAAATCAGTACCAATTAGAGTCAGCTAGGTCTTAGCTACGTTTGGTGAGAGAAGAGCAGAGACTATGAACACATTTGAAGGAAACATGGGGTGCAGGAAACTGGAATAGATAGAGAGTTCAAGCAGCTTCCAAGAACTGCTCACTGAAACATGGGTGCTATCTCAGACACTTCTGAATACTCAAAAGAAGGCCAAAATTTCTATGGATCATTTAGCATGATCATTTCCATGATTCTATAGAGACAGGGAAATTAACAGGGATCCTAGGAACTCATGTCCATCAACTTATGAGTGGATAAAGGAAACGTGGTTTATATATACAATGGACAACTACTTGGCAATGAGAAAGAATGAAATCATTCCATTTGCAGCAACATGGATGGAACTGGAAAGTATTATGCTGAGTGAAGTCAGTCAGTCAGAGAAGGACAGATAGATGTTTTCACTCATATGTGGATCTTGAGAAACTTAACAGAAGATCATGGGGGAAGGGAAGGGGAAAAATAGTTTTAAACACAGAGGGAGGGAGGCAAACCATAAGAGACTATTAAATACAGAGAACAAACTGAAGGTTGATGGGGAGGGGAGGGGAAAATGGGTGATGGGCATTGAGGAGGACCCTTGTTGGGATAAGCACTTGTGTTGTATGTAAGCCAATCTGACCATAAGTTACATTCATAAAAAACAAACAAACGTATTTTGGGGTGCCTGTGTGGCTCAGTCAGTTGAGCATCTGACCCTTGGTTTCACCTCAGGTCATGATCTTAGAGTTAATGAGTGTGAGCCCCATGTCAGGCTCTACACTGAGAGTGCAGGGCCTGCTTAGGATTCTCTCCCTCTGACTCACTCTCTCAATAAACAAACTTAAAACAAACAAACAAACAAACAAACCACACCTATTTTTCAAGCATTTCCATGAACCAGAAATCCTGCTACACAGATCCGGTCGCAGTTATGTTTCACAGTAACTCAATGAAATGGCTCTAATCATTATCTTATAATGAGTGAACAATCTTAGATGAGTGAACAAAGGTTGCAAGAGACTCAGTATTTTGCCCAAGGTTATATAATGATTAGGGAGAAAATCTAATTCATTCTCAGGTATGTCTCAACTTTTAACCATCATCATATACTAATTTTAGCAGGACAAACAATCTAGAAAATTTTATAGTTTTCTTATGAGAGAAAATGAAACACCATGCCTTCTCAGGACAACTCCAAATCTTGGCCATGAGTAAATCAATCCTCAATTCATGTAATTCATTAACTTTTACCCTGAATTATAAGATCAAGGTCATATATACAATTTCCTCCAAAGATGGGGTTCTGTATGGTAAGGCATGACGAGGGCCCAGGACACGAGGCTGAGGTGCTCAGTTTCCCCTTTAGAGGTCATTAAATATCTACCCGCCATTAAATACTGCTATACCCCATGATAAAAGGCCAATTGTGGGGTCTCTGTTATGAAGGATGTTAATCAGCAGCACATGCTAATTCCATAATTCCCAAGCAGTTCAACTACCTGATGCATACATCTATGCAATTATGGTTCTATGCTTTTATTTCAAGGATCTTGAACAGTATCAAGCAATCATTCTTCACTAGGAATAATTTGAATAATAGATTTCTAAAGCAAATGTTTTCTAAAAAAAAAAACAAAAAACACCTTTCTATTATCTCATTATTAGACAGTGATACAAAGTTATTCTTTAAATGTAATAAAGATACTAAGAGATTACTGAGCTTGTCCCAAGTCACAGAGGGAAGAGGGTGAGGAAATGGGTGAGAAAAAAGTGAGGCAAAGTGGATGGGAAATAGTAAATACAGGAGTTAATTCTAAAACAATGGGTTATTTTGTTTTTGTGGTCTGCTCTTCATAAAAGTAGATTCAGAATTCTTGGTTTCCAAATGCAGATAATGACCTTTATGTTTCTTTCTAACTTTTTTAGTGTTTATAGATTTTTTTTTCTCATTTAGCCAGTTTTAAAGTTTGAAATCTTGCTTGTATTTCCTTTTGGGTATACCCAGAGTGGCTAGATGAGATGTAAAAACTACTATTTATTACAGTAAAAAAGCTAATTTAAAAAGTCAATGATAAGAATTATAATTACTTTTCACTAAAGATGTAATTATACATAGATAACTTCCAATTACACAAATAGTAGAGAGATGAGAAAGAAAAGAGAAAAAAATCTCAAGGCACCCAACAATTATTTTCTCAATGACTATAGAATCTCAGGTCCTTTGAGACTGTGTGAATCAGAACTTAGTCGGATTCACATGAAGTCTGTAAGCATTTTTTATCACCTAAAATTAAAAAGCAATAGTCAAAATCTGGGTGCAAAATTCTGTTTTTAATCAGTCATTTCCTCCTATGGGGACCTTTAAACTCTAGACTGTACCTCTCTTGGTTATAGGAAGTATACCTTGTCCCTAATCACAGTATCCTTAGCTCCAAGGATAAAATGTCCTCAACTTTAATGCATCACCATTGAATAATTAAATATTAAATATTGTGAAGATTTATAAAAGGCACTAATGTTCTAGCAATTTATTGTTACAGATTTCATATTCTCTTTATGAAATGCAGTACTATCCAGGCCATATTCCCTCACCTTCAAAATCATGCTCACAAGGAATAAATATGTTTGTAAAGCCATATAATGGTATGTCGTACATAACTCATTTTTTGGGCATTTTTTTTTTGAGTAGGCTAAAATTTATACAGGAGACAATATGAACTTGATGGGCAATTTCAAGTTAAATGACCAAAGCATATTTTCATCATTTTGTTACATAAAGTACACTGAAGTTATTGGCAGATGTTTAATTTCCAAATCAATAAGCTTCTTTCTCAGCCTTTTAAGTCTGATGACTATTAAGCTTGTGGAATTCATACTTTGAACACATGGAGCACTGACCTAAGTTTATTCATAAGTCTGTTTTCCTCTCTTTTTTTCCCGCAAGGCAAATGATATATATTTTTTTAATTGAAAATAATGTTTAACTTAACAACCTGAATCTGACTATGCAGGTCACATATTGACCCCAACAAATGGCAGATGAGAAAGCCTTTTAGTCATGGGACCAAATTGGATAGATGGCTATTATCATCAGGTCAAACAATATTAATCCACCATCAAATTAAGGAAGTGCCAAGAATGATAATGTTTAAAAAAAAACAAAAAAAAACAATCGCAGTCAAATGATGGCATCCATCTTAAGATACCCATTTCTCGCTTCCTAAAAAGTTGATCTATTTTAATGTCTTAGCACTAAAGTGATAGAAAATCACAGACTGAGGATCCTCAGAGATGTACATCAGGTATTTCAAGGAGTATAAAACAAAAAACCAACTGTATTCAGGAACTTGTGGCTTTCAAAATCGTTGTATTTATAGCAAGTGACTATCCTTTTATGGTCGATTGGGGGTGTTTAAGCATTTAGCTTTACCTGACCAATTTTGTGACCACATTCAGCCTCTGACATCAGCTCTTATGGCAACCATCTTTAAAATTAGGAGATCCCCCAGGATGACCTGTTTATACCTTTTGACTATGAAAATATCAAACATTTCTAAAAATAATTACATTACTTATGAACATATCCCCTAACTCCAACCACTACTAATTTTCTGCTCGTCTACTTTATATATCCATACACACCATTCCCACCTCAGTCTCCAACACACACACACACACACACACACACACACACACACACACACCCTTTTGTTTGCTTCTTGCTGCAGTTAATGAAAGCATATCTCAAGCATCTTATTATTTCATCTTTATTACTTTTGTAATTTTTTTCAGATTTAAAAATTAAACGAAAATGTATTCTCACATCCAAGGAGATTAACAAAAATTCACAACTATCATCTAAAGTTCCACAAGTTTTTAATTGTTTCCAAATGCCTTAGAGTAACTGTTCCCAAAAAGTTTGTCTGAATGGATTTCCTAAGTTTCTAGTGGAATGACATCACTATTTTCGTGATATGATGTTATATAAGATCCACAATCAGCCTCAGTGTAAATAGTATTTCTTAAACATATCAACATTAATTTTCTAATTAATTTTATCCTCAAATTCCTCAGGTATGAAAACAACAAAAACCCAAAAACCAAACTTTGTGTAGAATATAACAACATAAATAATAATCTCTCAAGTTTATTTTTTTTATTTTTTAGTGTTTATTTATATTTAAGAGAGAAAGAAAAAAAGAGGGAGAGAGAGAGAGCGCGCGCGCATGAGCAGGAGTGGGGCAGAAAGAGAGAGCCACAAAATCTGAAGCAGGCTCCAGGCTATGAGCTGTCAGCACACAGCTGGATGTGGGGCTCAAACTCATGAACTGTGTGATCATGACCTAAGCCAAAGTTGGACGCTTAACCAATTGGGCCACCCAGGTGCCCCAGTAATCTCTCAAGTTTAAATTAATATTAAAGATCAGTAGAAATCAGGGGCGCCTGGGTGGCTCAGTCGGTTAAGCATCCGACTTCGGCTCAGGTCATGATCTCACGGTTCATGAGTTCAAGCCCCGGGTCGGGCTCTGTGCTGACAGCTCAGAGCCTGGAGCCTGTTTCAGATTCTGTGTCTCCCTCTGTCTCTCTGACCCTCTCCCGTTTATGCTCTGTCTGTCTCAAAAATAAATAAACGTTAAAAAAAAATCAGTAGAAATCATAGGGCACACTAAGTTTTTATGTAAAGAGACACTCCGTTAAGACTTGATTATGTAAAACGGTTTGAGGGTAACACAAACTTAAAGATGAAGAATTGAAATTTAACTGAAGCTTTTGAATATCATAGCTATTTTGGATAAGTTTGAATCTATATTGCTTCACAGTCTCATATGAGGAACAGCACGCAGTGCTTCTGCACAAAAATTTGTGAGGATCAAGTGAAAATATGCTAGAAACCACTCAGCACACAATGTAAGCAGCCACAAAATGTTGGCTCAATATGTTCGATGTAAATTTGATCTTAGCTGTAGTCAAAATTCTTTGATTCTCCCTTCCCAGGGGTGGGGGTGGGGGGAGGGTTCCTACTCCTTTCATTCTATGAACTTTTCATAAACCCTCATCTGCTTGATCTCCTCATTTCCCACCTTCCCACCTAAGAAGCCAGGGTCCCTCATCATCTCTCCTTTGCAAACACCCTTCCGTTCCTTGCCCTTCTCCAACTTTGATACAAAGTTTGACAAGATCACATCCTGATAAGCTTCAACATTCCACCTACTCTACATCTGCACCCATGAAGCTAGCTGCAAGTGCCTAAAGAAAAGTTCATGTTGTCACTAGTTGGTTTCACTTTGACTTTGTATACAGGAATTTCAAAGTGAGTCCTTACTGCTGCAAGGCAATTAAGGGAAAACTTCTCAGCCCATTCACACTCTCTTAGTTACCTTTCTTCCTTAAACCCCTATTATCTCCTCCTCTGCCCTCACTTTCCACTGGTGACCTTGCTGGTTGTTGCACAAACCAACTTAGAACAATGTGAAGACTATAACCCAGCCTATCACCACCATGCACCTACACCCTCTCCCTCTACATTCTTTTCCTGTTTCTCTTAATCTCCCATCTTTTAACTACAGGACTGTCTTTGGAACTGTGTAACTCACTTTCTCGGTGAGCTCATCCATTTTCTCCATTTTAAAAACATCAATATGCCAACTCAGATTTATAGCTCTGGCTCAGACCTCTCTTTGAGAGCTCAACATTGTCTGCCCACAGACACTAATGTATCCATACCAAAGGTGAACTTACACCAAAACCTATTATGTTAATAGGCGTCCCTATCTCAGCATATACAAAGGTCAGCTTTTCAGATGCTCACACCATCCTTCTCTTGCCTTTGTCTCTCATATCGTATATCCAGTCCAGCAGAGGATAGCATTGGCTCTAACTTGAAATATATGCAGGGGCGTCTGGGTGGCTCAGTCGGTTGTGCATCCGACTTCAGCTCAGGTCATGATCTCACGGTCTGTGAGTTCGAGCCCTACATCGGGCTCTGTGCTGACAGCTCAGAGCCTGGAGCCTGCTTCGGATTCTTTGTCTCCTTCTCTCTCTGACCCTCCCCCGTTCATGCTCTGTCTCTGTCTCAAAAATAAACATTAAAAACATTAATAAAAAAAGAAATATATGCAGACTTGGACAACTTCTTCCCAACTCCACTGTGAGGTCTACTCTGCTCTGAATCACCATATTCTCTGGTGGAGACACTCTACAGCCTCCTTCCCCCCCAACTATTTCTCCCCTCACTGACCTATTTGCCATGTATTACTTTTCAAACTTAAATCATTTCACTTTCAGTCTGATCTTACCAGAAACACCCCATTTCTCTCAGTTTAGAAGTCAAGTAGTCTCCAAGGGTATCTATACACTGGACCTATATACATGTACATCCTCATGTGTGGTTTTACTACTTGCTCATGCTGCTTGGACACATTGGCCTCTTGTTTTTCCTTTGACATGCCAAGCACACACACTTTAGTGCCTTTCCTCCAGCTGTTTCTCTCCCCGGAATGGTCTTCTCCCAGATTATTTGCTTGGCTTACTGCCTCCGTCCTATGTATTGCTTGTTCATTTTTGGTGGCCATGAAAAATCTCTGCTGCCAAGCAATCCTGCCTTCATTTACCATCCTCTTTAGGTTGACAAATGGGCTCTGCTTGTCCTACATGAACAAAGAATTGTCCAGGCTAAGTTGCTACTTAGATTGGTCTCCTCTCATGTTTGTCATTGTGAATATGCTGGCATAATGACAGGCATTCTAATACCTCCATGTACTGTGTTCCAAGCGAATTTAGGGCAGGTACTTTGCATACATTATCCCCGATCCTCACAGCACCCCTATACAGTAGGTTTTAGCTTATCTATCCATCCATCAATTTACAGAGCTATAGTAAGAGAGAGATACAGAGACAATCAGAATATTCCATGATATAAATAGGAGTTATTGTTTCATTCCAAGGTTGTAGGTGACTTTTTTTCTTTCCTTTGTTTTTTTTTTGTATTCTCCAGTTATTATATACTCCCAAATTGTTTTTTTAGATAGACAAAATATTTTAAAAAGTGAAGTTTTAGAATTCTTGGCTGTCTAAACCAGATTAGTAAATCTAATAATGGGAAAACAATGGATTCTAAATTTTAGCACTTTCAATTCTATTTATTAAAACCAGGGTTCCAGCATACCTGCTCTCACAGATTACAGGACATCTACACTTCCCCTAAGTTTTCTTCAAAGCTTCTGTGCATTTGCCCTAATGCTCAACCATTTATGACCACAGGAGCTTATAATGACAAGGACTGGCTTGGGAAGGTAAAGTGGCAAGGGGAGGTGGGGAGGGTCCAACCTCAGCTATATTCTGTGACTTATTGGACAAATCACTTAACCCTTTCAGGTCTCCTTTGTGTATTTCAGAGTTAGACTAGGTGACTTCCAATCTTCCTTCCAGCTCTAAAGCCTATGAAATAGCTGCCTCTTTCTCATCCCTGTCAATGCTGTCCTGGGAGGTCACCACTAAATAAACTGCAGTTGGAACATGGTAGACCTCAATTGTTTCTGAGTGAAAGAATGACTGTCCAATAACTCTAAGGGACAAGAATGGCCAACCACAAACCCTTCGGCCATTGAACAGTCTTCCTTCCATCTCATCCCCTGGCTTCTGGACCTTAACAACGTAAGCTGCTTAGGGTTCTGTGCGCCCCTCCCAAAGTATGTTTTTTAATTATTATAAATTATTCAATATATTTAAACAAACAAACACACAGAAAGATAGTTCACCCATTTCTCTATTCCCCTGCCTCTGGCAAGTACCAAACTGTTCTTTTTATCTATCAGTTTTTGATGTTGTTAAAGATTCCACATATAAAGCAAATCATAAGGTATTTTTACGGCTGTATTATATAGATACAGTTATAGATATATAGCTCACCATTTCTTTATCCATTCATCATTCATCAGTTAGGTTGTTTCCACATCTTGGCTATTGTAAATCATGTGTAATAACACAGGGGTAGAGGTAACTTTTTAAGTTAGTATCTTTGTTTTTTATAGATCAATACCCAGAAGTAGAATTGCCGGATTATATGGCAGCTCTATTTTTTTGAGAAGCCTCCATACTGTTTTCACGATGATTATACCAATTTTCATTCCCAGCAACAGTGCACAAGGTTTCTGTCTTCACATCCTTGCCAACACCCCTCCTGTTCTTTGCCCAGATTTCACTTTTTCAATGAGCACCCCCCCTTACCTTAGACCATTACTTTGCTTCCAACTTCATCCCATGCCCTGGCATCTCCAATCTGCTATTATTTTTTTTTCCATTGCATCATCCTTGTTTATCAGTATGTCCACATCTCCATAATGTATACTCGGGAATAACTGTAATCTTTACCTGCTTTTCTATCTGATACATTCTCAGTACCTAGAACAGAACCTAGAATATACTAAGACCTCAATAAACATATTTGAATAGATTTCCAAATATTTGTCTGCGTACCTTTTCCTTAGTAACATATTAAGTGAATTTTCTAAATGAGACCTAATATGTACCGAGGTAAACATATAGCATATTAAGACTTGACCATACCAGTATTTGTTCAAATGGTTGATTTTGCCCCTTAATTGCTGGCAGAAATTCTCAGTTTACATATGGCAGTTAATATAAAAAAAAAAAAGAAAAGAAAAAAAATGAGATTTTTAAGTCAATATTCCTTTACCTTAAGTATTTAAAAGGATGTAAAGTAAAATTTAGGAAAAAAAAACCCTGCATTTTCTATTTCAAGAGGTTACACGGATTGTTTATTATAGAAGCCACTAAGCAGTTGTTTTTAATTAACTAATTGTTTTTGAGAGAATGCATGTATGCAAGTGGGGGAAGGGTAGAGAGCGATGGAGTAAGAGAAACCCAAACAGGCTCCATGCCCAGTGCAGAGCCCAATATGGGCCTTGATCCCACGACCTCGGGATCATGACCTGAGCTGATATCAAGAGTCAGATGCTTAACCAACTGAGCCACTCAGGTGCCCCAGGTAGTCACTAAGTAGTTTTAAAAAAATTACATCTGTAGCTCTTATAGACAAAATAAGAAATCAGCTTCGAAGGCTTGAGCTGATAAATTAATAAACTATTGGGTGGGACTTTTGACAGTTAATAATCTTTAATTTCATCATTGTTTATCCTTCAAGAAAAAAAGTGGGTATTCATTCTTAGGTCATTATTTTATTTAACACAATGAACTTAAGTTTAAACTCTTGTGAGGGGCAAACCTTATTATATCCACCTCACAGATTAATAACATCTTGCACAAGGAGACTGAAGAAATGTAAAGGCCCCAAGCAATGAAAAATTATGGCCTCATCATTCCCCCAATCTTGTATTTAGTTGAAAATAGCAACATATTTGAATTAAGGATAAAGAATTCAAAGAATTTGTTTTCCCTATGTTGACAATTTTACTTAAGTGACTTTTAAAAGTAGGTAATTTCACATAACATATGATTCTACCACTAAATTGAAGAAGTTTCCTCAAATCTTATGACCGACTCCCCTGGATTGCAATCTTACTTGTCTGCTCTTACACGGCGAGCCTATTACTCAGATACCAACAGTTTTACAGACGTTTCTTAACAGGTTATTGGCTCTCTTGAGAGAAACATACAAGGATCTCCTCTTCCAATTTCTTTCGGGCATATCCAGCCTCTCCCCCTGCCCCGGCTGAGGTCAAATAAAACTTGCTCACACCAGCATGCTCAATGCATTAACTCATCAAATATTTTTGCTCTGCACATCAATCCCTCTACTTTGGGGAACACCATGCTTTATACAAGAAAATCGATGTTCTTCTAAACCAAAGTTGCCAAACATGCTACTAACCTTGAGTAAATTTACCTTCAGCAGCGAGTCTCTTTCCTCATTTGTGACCAGCACCTTCCTTCTGAAGCTGGGAAAACACCTTTATTATAAGCGCTCCCAGACACTTTATTTATAACACCTGGAGATTGTAGTCAATTAGCTACACACTGCAAGCAAAGCCCATCAGGTGTATTTTATAACTTTACATGCAGTGCAGTGATGAAAAGTATATATATATCTATTTTTCCAGCTGAGGGGAGCAAAACTGAAGGCTAACAGGGAGAAAAAAGAAAGGAAGGAGACAAAAGCATTGTTTTTTGATGGTTCCACTATCCTGTTGATAACTAATAGAAAAAGGAACCTCAAAAGCTGCAATTCTTCCCCTACCCCATGACTGGAATGGAAACTAGTGGAACACTGCGCTTCATTTCAACCTAATGTTCCAGAGGATTTTAGGAAAAGGTATAATACACATTCTTATTTAAAGATTTTTTAAAGGCATGAAATATAATCTCTGAATTAACTTCAAAGAAACTGAATCCTGATACAGATAAGAGGCGCTTAGCTTCAGCAGTCAAGTGGCCCTTTGAAGACCTTCAATTGTATTTCATATGATGTACCCACCTCTCTCCTACTTGGGGAAATAGAAAAAGGGACAAAGATGAATGTTTTTTACCTGCATTAGATATAAGAACTAAGAGGAAGCTGAAGTATTCATGAGGATAATAAACTATTGTTTGTGACTGGCAAAACTTACTCAGCTATCAAAGGACTCAATGAGAAAAAAGAGTGACGAGGGAGTGTGTATTATCAAATATTTTACTATTTTATCTCCATTCCAGCGTCTCTTCCCCTCCTTTTAAATAAGAACCCGGAATCACTACTAAGCATTTAAAAAATTGCTTTGTTGATTTTATCTTATTAGAGAACAAATATACTTTCCAATCCCTGTGATACTTAAACTATTTTTTTCTTTTTACGTATTTTCAGATTCTATAACTAAAATTATAAAAGCTTATGCAAACAAAATGGGAAAAGAGTTTTGTAGATTGTAGGCCACACACAATGCAGTGATTGAGCTACTTTATGTAACAAAGTTATCTTATGTCAAAATATTAATTCAGTGAAATTGGAATTTAAGTATTTTCCTCACCTCCAAAATAATTGAATCAAATGGGGAAAATGCATCTGTATTTGTCCTTTAATTAAAAGCACAATCAGAAACACAACTGCGGACTATCACCTAAGAATTAAAATGCTAATTCTTTCAAAAGAAGAATTTATTTGATGTTCCCCTTTGAAATGTAAGAAATATACAACAAAGAAAGGAGGAGAAAAATGCCATAGGAAGTCAAACACACATTTGCAAAGCTAATGGAACAAATTCACCACCATTTGACATTTTGTTAAAGAAAAGCAGACTTGCAGCTGGATAAAAGAACAATGCAAACAAAGACAGAAAAATACACAGTCTAAATTGATCTGTTGAACCCCAAAGCACTAAGATAGCCTTGTATAAAGTGTGCAGTTGAACCCTGAGCAACAGAGAAAATTTTTGTCGTAACTCTTCCCAGGATCAGAGGGAACTGTAGGTGATCTTTCCCTCTGCTTTTGTTTTCCTTTGTAAGAAACTAACCTAGTTGAAGGACAAGAGTTTAAATCCCTAAACCCTCTTCAGGGTTAACAGATAAAATGCACAAATGTGAATTAAGATTTCCCATCAGAAATGGTGTGAAGGAGACTGATGAACTGTTGCGGGGGTCGTGGGAGAGCCTAAGAGCAACCGTGGAAGTAATTACCTTTTCAGACCGTAATTAGCGCAGTACACTAATTTGCTAGACTTGGCTTATTTTTGGATCTAAAACTTTTCGTCAACATGCCACTTTCGAAGGGAAAAGTGAAAACCAGATTCGTATTTTGTGCTTCCTAATAATAACGGAGCCCCTACATCATCCCTCCACAGCCAGCTTTCCACTGAACCGATTACTGAAATGAAAATGCTGTGATTAATATCCGGGATCGTATTGGCATGGAGCACAGTGTGTTAGGAATGCCGGATCCACATGGAAAATAAAGAACTTCTTATAAGCTCTGCATGGGATGCCAAACAGCTGCCAAGTTAGAGGACCAATCACACTTTCCCTTTGCAAACATCCCCTTGGACCTCATCAAATTCCAACAAAATATTGAATCCATAACTGATAGGAACCTGGCTTCAGGTGATACTGTTAACCTCCTAAGGTACTTACGAGCCCTTTTCAATTTAACCTGTATGTCCTGCAGCTCCTTTCCTGTACCATTGGAAAAATAATGGCTCTTTCCTCTAAAAATGTGGCCTTGGGCATGGGCAGATGCCTGGTGTGCTTATAAAGTTACCTGTCTGCTTTGATATTGGCTTCTTCTTTAATTGCAGTAGTGTTGTGGGTAGAAAGGCCACAGCAGGATTTTTTCCTTTCACTGGCCTGATGAGTACTTTGGGGTCTGTCTTAATAAAGTCCTGTAGGAATATTTTCACCACTGTTCAGAGGAAATGGGGATATCTTGTTAAATTAGTTTCACTCTACAGTGAGAATTTGCAGGGAGGAGGCAGAGCGAGAGATGTTTGCTCAGGAAGAATTGTTTCTGAAGAATACAGCTTCTCCTTACATTCAGCCCAGGTGGCCTGTGTGCTTTCGCTCTTCATCAGTTCTTTCTGGGGAGGTTTTCCCACAGCTTCCAGGCAGGGGGAAAGCAATGAAGGCGCTATCTCATGTGGATCTTACTTCCTGTGTCTGAGTGCATCATCTCCCTTTCTGAACATACCCATGTCAGAGTACATTAAATTCAGAGAGGTAGATTGACTTAGCTCAAGACACAGTAGGGAAGCTGCACACAGAAAACAATATCAAATGACTGCAAGGGGACCTTTAAAAGAAGTAAATTAACTCAACAACCAGCTGTGTGGATAGGAGTCCTGTTCGCACAGCTATCACAATTCTGCCACCAAGGCTTGATTAATATTAAAATAACAATTATACATATGTAAGATTCTGGAACGAGGAATCGCTTCTGTTCCTGAAATCTGTTTCTTTTCCCCAACACCTACTCAGCCTTTTTCCTCCTCTAGTGTATCAGTTAGAGCCAAAATAAGGAGTTCTGTAGGGAACCTCATTCTTTGTAGAACTGCAGTCTTCTTATGCAGCAAATCCCAGTAGCCAGGAAGCAGTGATTTCATGATTTATTAGCATTCAAACAAACTCTGTATAGATTCTCCCATTCCCAGTTCCTTCCTTAATATTCTACACCAACCCAAATCTTGTACGTGTCTGGGTTTTGGTCTCAATAAAGATCCATATGTGAGGCTCCTAGACCCTACAGGCTCACTCTAAAGGTACTTTTTATTTTTACGTGGTCAGTTCTGCATTTCAGCCAGCAAAACTGATAAATTATTAAGCAAATATAGCATTAAAAGGGAAATGGCAGGAACTCAAGAATACATAAATGAGAAAACAAACTTCTTTACATATTATGAAATGACAACATTTACCAAAATCACTTTGATTCAGGAAAAGGGTACATTGAGCACCAACAGTGTGCCAAACTGTATTCTGAGCACTAAGGTGCATTTTTAAATTACAAAACAAATGTTCCTTAACTATTTCCATTGAAATAAAACTCCGCACGCTGAAAAATTAATTGACTTTTCCAAGGTCACACAGCTAATAGAGCAGCAGAGTCAAGTCTGAAACCAAATCTCCTTATTCCCAATCCAATTTCCTTTTAACTCTACCACACTCCTTATATCTCAGTATCTAATTTCAAAGTCCAGGTTTTTGAAAGTCCAAAGATACAACACTGAAGCTTTGATTGTGGCAGAATGTCTCAGCCGTATTATCAGACCTCTGGGGAAATTACAATCTCCCCAAGTGCTTAACCAATTATCTTTATTTCCCCCCCACCTCATTTTCAACAGGCATAGTCTTTGGAGAAAACCTTTGCACTAAATTACTTGGATCATTATATGGAATCACAACTTCTCTCCCAGTAAAACCAGTCTACTTTCCAAATTCTTTGAGATGATGGATAGTTTATGCCTTCTAATAAGATATGTCACTTAAGTATTTTATTTTTTCTCCTGACCTTTCTCCTTATTATTCCTTTAGTTTGGTTTTGTGTAATGTTGTTTTGGTTTTTATTGGGGTTGTTCTCAAACTTAAGCAGAAGATTTCATTACAAATATTTTTAAAGGAGCCAGTTAAAAAGAGCTATTTTCTGTGGTATTTATTCTCCCATGAAGGAAGACTGTCTGCATTTATACAGGTTCCTTTTCTAAAATGAAGGTTTATTTTCTGAAAATTGCCACTTATATGCAGACTCCATTTCAAAAGTATTCGTTTGAGAAATAGACAATTAGAACATTAGAAAGATGATACATGGATAGATAGAATCTGTGATGTTTAACGTAATCTGATGCCATTAATTCTTTACGTTTAAAATGTTAGCCATTTGTGAACATTGACATGTCTATTTTCATTGCACATGCAACTGTCAACACACACACTTTATCTTCCCTTCCAAATAACCAAATTTTCTGAAATTCATTGTTCTCCAAGAAACAATCACTTAGAATTTTTAAATTATCATTATTTAATTCTTTCTATATTCATGTCTCAAGTAATTCCCACTTTCAGAAATATATTCTAAGAAAATCTTCATGGATATATGAATGGATTCCGAGAATATCTATCTAAACATTGTTTGTACTAGCAAACTATTGAAAAATAAATACCCTATAATAAAGGATCAAACATTTATTATGGTATTTTATATTATGGTAATAGTATATGACACAGCTATTTAAAATTATGTGGTAAAACCCTGAAAAGATGCAGTTGATTTACTTTTGTAAGAAAGAAAATGGGATTACAAAATGGCATGAAGATTAAGATATCATTTTTGCAAAAGAATGTATGAATTGGAGCATTTGGGTGGCTCAGTCAGTTGAGCATCTGATTCATGATTTCGGCTCAGGTCATGACCTCATGATTGAGACTGAGCCCTACTTCAGGCTCTGTGTTGAAAGCATGGAACCTGCTTGGGATTCTCTCTCTCTCCTTCTCTCTACCTCTTGCTATCTCTCTTTCTCAAAAATAAATAAACATTAAAAAAATTTAAGGGGCACCTGGGTGGCTTAGTCAGTTAAGTGTACAATCGGCTCAAGTCATGATCTCACGGTTCATGGGTTCAAGCTGTGCATCAGGCTCTGTGCCAATAGCTCAGAGCCTGGAGCCTGCCTTTGGATTCTATATCTCCTTCTTGGCCCCTCCCTTGCTCTCATTCTGCCTCTTTCTGTCTCTCTCTCTCTCTCTCTCCCAAAAATAAAATAATATTTAAAAAAATTTTTAATTAGAAAAAAAGAATATGAATGGACGAAATAGTTGAAGGTATTGTTTTTAAGATTCTATCTGATACTATTTTGATCAACTCTTGAAATCCTACAGATAGAGTCAGTCAGATGAAAAGAAGGCTGAAACCTATATGGAATTTGGGTTTTAAGAGTTATTTCACTATATTCTTCTTTCCTTCCTACCCTCTTCTTTCCCTCCTCATCTTTACACAAATTTGTGTTCTTTTCTTTAGCTTACTGTCATTGATTTTGCCAAAATTATAAATGCCACAGTTTAAATAAATTTATATTTTGTCAGTCATATATATCTTTTTTCTTTTTTTTTTTTCTGTTTATTTACTTTTGAGAGAGAGAGTGCACACATGCAAGCAAGGTAGGAGCAGAGCGGGAGGGAGACAGAGAATCTGAAGCAGGCTCTATGCTGACTGCAGAGAGCCTGACACAGGGCTCAAACTCATGAACCTAAGAGAGAGAGACACACACAGAACCCGAAGCAGGCTCCAGGCTCTGAGCTGTTAGCATATTTCCCGATGCGGGTCTTGAACCCCCAAACCGCGAGATCATGACCTGAGCCAAAGTCAAATGTTCACTGACTGAGCCACCTAGGCTCCCCATCAGTCATTTGTATCTTGAAACTGAGTTCACCAGAATATTTCCAAAGACAGGCTCAAGAAAAAGAGAGGCAGGGAGGGTGCGCAGTAAACTGAGTACACAGCAACTGAATCTCTATTTCTCTCAACATCAGTTTCCCTCTGAGTAATGAGATTACACTAAATCATTTCAAAAACCTTTCTTGCACAGGCCTTCTATTTCTATGGAAGGATGTAATTCATACCAAAGGAAGAAAAAGAGATAAGAACAAACAATAGCAGCCCAGAACAACGTCTTATCTAGAGCGCAATTTTATTGTAATCTTTTCCAAATCTGTCTGCCCATCCAAATCGCCTGAAACTTTTGCTAAAGTTACACCAGTCTTCCTTTCTGACTCCAAATATCTGACCTTGGACTTAAGTGTCTGTATTTTGGAAACTCAAAGTGGCTTGGTACAGCAAGACTTTGAACCAGTATTTGGGAACCAAGGGTCAAGGCAGGATATTCTGAGCATATTTCTACCCTGGAGTTAGGTAAACAAAACAAGTAAGAAAGCATTTGATCTTTTTATTGGTTGTGCATTAATGTTTGTTACCCCTTCTATGCAAGAAAGGCAGACAGTGGAGTCAAGCTAGTGATATTAATATGACTAGCAGCATAGAATACTTTGCCACCATGTTTTGAAAATATTTATATTTATAGCTATTTCTCAATAAACATTTTCCAATAAGGGTCTTAAAGTTGAAAGTCTCTTTGTTAATTTGATAAGGCACTGAATTACTTAATATTATATCTGTTGAAAATATCAGCTTTTTATGTGACCACTACATACTGAAGAAAGCAATGATTTCATCAGCTTAATAAGGCTATTGCTTCTGTATTCAATTTATTATGTGGAGCTACAAGGATGCCAATGGAGATGGCTTTGAACATTTCAAACAGATTCAATTTTAGTTTTTGATTCAAAATTCAGTGGATGCTCTGGAAGGGCCACTGTGTGTAATGGAAGATATACATCAAAATTGTATAAGGGAAAAAAAAAATCAGAAGAAGAGTGATAATAGGGGGAATCCAATCCGGAAATTAAAATCTAGGGAATTTAAAAGGCAAATGCCTTTAAATCTAGGCTCTATCTCTATTTGGGGACGCTGTCATTAAGGTAAAATTTCTGATTTCCTTTCTGCCATACACATCTCAAACTTGAAAGGACTTTTCCAGTTGGTAGCTGAGAGTAGGGATCAGTCATGCAAGGCTCAGCCCATTCCCGGTTTGCTTTTTAGGTCTGATGCAGAAAACACAAATCGTTGTTTGTTGTCTCCCCCCCGTGAGAAATCTTGGTGGGGCAGGCTCTGGTATGGGTAGCATGGGAGGTAAGTTGTCCACTGCAATCTAAGAAGGGGTGGGTGGGCATATCTAAATTTGGGGAGAATTATCAAGTCCATATGACTTCACACATCAGCCACATCTTCCAGTTCATTAGGCTTCCAGTCTTACCGAATAATAAGGTTGATATGTTGATCTTCATTTCTCTGAATTATATGCCTATGTCTAAACTGGATCTAAAGAGTGAAAGGAGGTTGCTGCTTATGGACCTTATAGAATCTCATCTAAGGAATCCATGGAGGACCTTTAGGGATTTCAGGAGGCCTCTCCAAATTATATAAAAAATATCTACTCAAAGAGTTACAACTGAGTTTTCTAATTTCAATGAACATCTCCCCTCTTAGTCTATACATAATTGTTTTATGACTCAGCTCCAGGTCCCTATCTAAAAACAAAAACAACCCCAGGAATCTCTTCATAAAAAGTGACTTAAAAGTTGCAGGGCTGAGGCACCTGGGTGGCTCAGTTGGTCAAGCAACAGACTCTTGATTTCAGCTCAGGCCATGATCTCACAGCTTGTGAGTTCAAGCCCTACATCAGGCTCGACGCTCAGAGTCAGTGCAGAGCCTGCTTTGCATTCTTCCTCTCCTTCCCTCTCCCTGTCCCTCCTCTGCTCGCTTGTTCTCTCTCTCTGTCTCTCTCTCTCTCTCTCAAAATAAATAAATAAATAAACTTACAAAAAAAAAGTTGTGGGGGCATTTTGAACTAGTGGTGTAAAGCGTTTGATGACTAGTGTTTATCGACAGTCTCACAACCTACTGTAACTCTCACCTTTCCAATAGGGATGGGCACATGATCCTTGCAAAAGAACAATTTGTTCTGAGATGGATATCCAGGCCTGCCCCATGAGAGTCATTTCCATAGATTTGTGTTTTTGTGAAAGCTAGTAGAAAAGAGATTTCCTTTTGTATCTCTGTTTTAAATTTAACCCCGATTTTAATTTCAAGTAGAAAATGTGAATCTGAAAGCTTTTATCAGTCATATGCTCCATCTCTTGGAGGAAGTTTTGTTAAAATACAAAATAAAAGACCAAATACGTGAAAGCTCTTGTCACCCTTGACCTTTGGGCAAAATAGTCGCACAATCCAATATATGCTTTGATCTGCTTGATCCAGTTGAGTTTCTATGTTTGCAGAATCTTGGGTAAAGCAGAAGGCATATAGACTTAAAATCACTTTTTACAACAGAAGGAATATACATTTACTGTCATGAAAATTAAGACAATACAGGAACAGAAATAATTACTGCAAATTGAGGTCAAATGTCGATGTATATTTTCTTTCAGTATATTTCCTAGATGTTTTATAAAACAGAAACATATGCATGCATACACGTGTCCAATGCAGTTACTATACAGTTTTTCTTTACCCTTTTTCTGTTCACCAAGAAATTTATCATGAAAAATTACTTAATGCATTATAATTTTATGCAGCAGATCTTATTATACAGCAAGGACTGACTCTTAATCCTTCCTCCCATCTTTTTTACCCTTCTTTCCAATACATTTGTTAACCTTAGAATGTTCCAGGAATTGTCCTGTGTGCTGGGGATATAGCAGTGAACAAGAGAGGTAAAGCACTTCTTTACATGAAAATATCTTTTTAGTGGGTGAGACTGATATTAAACATGTAAACAAAATAAATCCAGATAGTATAAATAGCACTAGGAAAACAGACAAGGTTGTGTGATAAATTTAACAAGGGAGGGGAAGTGACAATATTAGGTTGGGATGCTAAGTCAAGGTCCTTTGAGAAGGTAAGAATTGAACTAGCAATTGAGAAGAAAAAGCCTGTCATTGAACATTGGGATCTGAGTTTTCCAGGCAGAAGGAATAGCTAGTGCCTGGGCTCTGCAGTGGGAGTGAACTTGGTGTGTCTCAGGAATAGAAGACAGTAATGGTGCCTCAAATATAACGTATGGAGAGAACAATAGAAAACTGTGTCAAAAAATAGTCTGTGGCCAGGATATACAGGGTTTTGGAGGCCATGTAAAAGACTATGGATTTTATTCTAAAATGTTTTAAAAAGAAGAGTCATGCAATCTGTTTAGGAGATTTAGTTCACTGGAGACACCTGTGGCTTACATTATTCTGGTAGCAGTTGAGATGCAGTAGACATATTTGTGTACATTTTTGAAGAAGAAGCATAAGACTTGCATTTGGTCACTTAGAGATGAACATCCGGAGCCTCTGTCCCTCATGTATAGATTGAATTAATGACATGAATTATTCTTGAGCTGCTTTTCATGATCTCTGTCATGTTTCCACAAATAGCACACAAATTTTAATAGCACTCTGATGCATAAAAAACTCTGAGGAGGTAACCTCTTTTCTTTTTTCAACTGACTACTGTTTAGTTTCTGGAAAATTATATGGGTGGAAGGGGAAATGACTGATGAAGTTAAACTCCTTTGCAGAGAAGCTATCCTGTTGGAGGGTGGAGAGTTGGCTTAGTAGGCTTAGCAGCTGGTTCAAACATTTTGAATCCCTGGACAGAGAGGCTTAGATCTCAGCAGGACTCACTCGACCATTCATCCTTCCAAGGTAGATAAATTGAGTGTTGCACAATTTAGAATGTGTGCGTCTTTCAGATAATGCCTTAAAAAGCAAATTCTGTGTGAACATTAAAGACTACATAGCACTATAGAACAGTAGGGGCCACCCCTGTGTCCTTGGCCTAAATTTCCTCCTTCATAATATGGTAGGGTGAATGATTTCAGTTACCAATATTTTACTGTTATTAACTCAATGCAGTTTGTCTGAGTCTTTGGAATCTTTCAGAATGAATGAGCTTTATTAACCAAAAAACTCGTTTGACTTACTGTAAGTGTCTCCAAAGTTGACTGTAGCTTTTCTGTGCTTTTTAATGATGTCTCCATTACAGAGGCTTGTAGGTGAAAGGTAGCTTGATCTTTCCTAGGAGAGGTCTATAGTCAGGGAAGTTCTACAACTGAGGGCTCCCTGCCCTGAAAATAACCCATCTAAAGGTACTGAAAGATGTGGAAAGGAACGTCATGAGTGGCTGAAGGGTATGGCACCCAGAGAGTCATTAGACTGCTGTACCTTTTTTTTTTCTTCTTTTGCAGATTACCATACTCTACAATGAATCTGGTAGGTCTCAATTAGCAATTCAACACTGAAGTCTTGGTCACGTACTTGGCTATAAAAACTAATGGATTTTAAAAGACCTTTGTATATATAAAACTTTCAACAATATATTATATATTCTTATTGTTAAAGTTATAAAATTTTTTATCCATTCAATAGTAATATAACGGTGTGTGTGTATATATATATATGTGTATATATATATAGTATATAATGGTATATAATGGTGTATATATCCTCAGTCCCCGTGTCCCCCAATTCCTTGTTACTTAGTGAGCTGTTCCTCTCTAAGAAACTAGTCAAGTGGATTCCATTACCAGACAGTAAAACCAAAGAAGTAAGAAATCATTTTTGTTTTGTTTTGTTTTAAGTTCCAAAACAAGAAGTGCATGTATGAGGCAAAAAGACTTGGAGAAATATTAATCCTGATAGAATATGCAATTTTTGCCCTTTGGAATCTGAGTAGAATTGTCCTGATAAAGGAGAAAGGAGTGAGATGTAGTGTAGTGAAGACGTAAAATCAGGAGTTCATGGAGCAAGATTTGAAAAAAGTAGAGCCAACATCCAGGAATATCTCAGTATCACCTTAGGTGAGCAATGAAGAGTCATACAAGAAGTGAATCAACCTTGCATGCCAACACACAATTAATCCATACTATTAGATTTATTAGGTGCCTACCATGGTGCTAAATTTTGTGTCAAGAGATTTTTAAAAATCTGGCTGGATAGCTAACTGTGGAGAAGTTCAAAATTGAGTGGGAAGAAAATATAATAATTATAATACAGAGCAAAAGCATCTGGGAGGTCTGAGAAGGTTATATTTGATTTTAGGACTGGTTTTCTGAGATAAAATTTTATTTGTTAGGTCTCTCTTTAGCTACCATAGAAGCAGTTGTACGAAATTTTGTTTATTAAAAAAAATAGAACCTCTTTTGGACTGCATGTTCAAAAATAGCACAAGATCACCCTGCTCCTCACTCATGAAAATAGAGAAACAGAAACAAGTAATCTCTGTATAATAGTAGAACATAGATGAAAATTGTATCACTAAGAAAGACCATGCTTTCTTAAGAAGCCAGAGAGAATTTAGGAAACATGCGATTTTTTAAACTGTAATCTTCAGGAAATTTCATGATTCACATGTGAATGCAAACCACCACATTAAGCATTCTTTTGGCGTGTCCTGGGGCCCAAATTTCCAATATGTGCTTGTACAGGTGGTTTTCCCATGCCAACAAGCAACCCTTAAACACCCTGCCGGTGTCTGAAAATTTGACTCAATTCTGACACTATTCAACTCAATTCTGACACCATCTACCCAGAGATAGCATCAGATTCCACAGGTTAAAGGTTTAGTCCTACAAGATTTCCCCCACCCCAACCCCCGCCAACTTCAGATGCAAGTCACAAGGGCAGATTGTCACCTATACTTCTGGTTATAAAGCAGAGGTTCCCATAAACCCATCCTCTGATTTGATTAATTTACCCACAGAACTCTGAGAAACACTTTAGCCACTAGAATACTGGTTTATTATAAAATTATATAACTTGGAAACAGTCAGACAGAAGAGATACATAGGGCAAAGTATATAGAAAGAGTGTGGGACTTCTGTGCTCTTTTTCAGAACTGGCTATTCTCTCCAAATCTCCACATACTCACCAAGCCAGATGCTCTCCAAACCCTGTCCTGTTGGGTTTATGGAGGCTTCACATCATAGACATGACTGATCAAATCATTTGCCATCGGAAAGTGATTCTACTTTCAGCCCCTCTCACCTCACATGAGGTCAGGGAGTGAGACTAAAAGTTCCAACTCTCTTATCACATGGATGGCTCCATTGGCTACCAGCTCCCATCCTTAGATAGTTTCCAAAAGTCACCTCATTAACATAACAAATGACACCTTTATCAATCTTAACCCATATGAAATCCCAATGGTTTTGGGAGCTATGAACCAGGAATTGTAGAAGGAGACCAAATATATATGGAAAATATATTTTGGTTATTTGAATGTCCAAATGAACATTTCTTATAAATCACAATATTGGAAGCATCGAGTAAAAATATTTCTTTGGTACTGATTCAAACAGACACAAGTGAAAATGAAATGTGAAGTAAATGAAAGTTAACTTTTTGGTATGATTTGGTTTAAGTTGCTCTTAAAACCAAAATTTACCACTGAAAGAATTGAAAGAAAGGAGGGAAGGAAACTGCAGAAGTTATAAATACTTTGGAAATGAAGTAACAGATAAAGGAGTCTAACATACTTGTATTTGGGATGACAAAAGAGTGTGGCAGTTTGCAGGAGGAGGATATCAAATCAGAACTGAAATATTTTCATTCTATGATAATAGAATCATTAAGATGAATTTGATAATTATCAATTCAATATTTTGTATCTATCTACCTATCATCTATGTATCTATGTAGTCTTTACGACATATACACTATTCAGTTGATTCCCTTTGTTATTCAATCATGGGCATAGAATATAGTAGGATAGAATTCTATAGAAAAATAAAGAAATGTATTGGTCTAAATGTGCATCTTCTAGCTTGAAATATTTAATAAAAATCATGCACAATTTTTATCAATTTGACCTAAGAAAATTTTTAAAATGAAAAAACAAATATTTGCAAATTAAGTCAACTTTCCCTCCACTCTGACAGGAAGCTATTTTAGAGGCTGTAAGATGCTCCAAGAATTCATGCTGGAGTCTTTACATGGACTACCATGATAATTTCTCCTGATATATTTTAGCTAATATTCTCAGAGCTAAGTCACTAGTGACTCCATCTGAAGGAAGTTATTCAGCCCTCTCAAAGGCAAAAAATTACATATATCAAAGGTCTCACAAACCCACCATTTTAAGAAACTTTGAAATTGCCATGTAATCCAGACCTGGGCTCCACCAAGAGGAGATTTCCTACAGATACATTAAGTATCTGTACTCATGTACTCATGTATCATGTACAATGACACATCCTCACACACCTCTCTTTCTCACATCTTATCCCCTCCATCCTGGGTGCCCTATGAACAATGAGTCCTAGCTTATATTAGACTCTACAATTGCTAGATTTTGAATTCAATGGGTCTTAGGTTACATTGTTATTCCAGAATTATTATTGCCCACATGACTTGACCTGTGTAATTCTTTGCTTCTACCTGATTAGACTGCCTCTTCTCTAAGTCTCTGTCCAAAAGCAGTCTCCTTCTATAAACCCCTTCTATTGGTAGCTAGAGACCCTGCTTTCCTATATAACTCATGCCAGGTCTTAGTCCCTCTGGGTTATATTCTTATTCTTTACTAGTGGAACCAGATAGGTCAATCTGCATGGTCTCTTACCCTTTTTTAGCTGAAGTAGAGATAATCACTAAAACATATTGCCAGCTTCCATCCACCCGATTGAACCTCTAGACATCACAATTGCCTATATTTTGCCTGTTTTCAGACATTATTTTCTAAGATTTTTCTTTATAGTCATTTCAGTTTGATCTACTCCTTATTCTGCTGTAGGAACTTCACACTGATGTACATGTATAAGTAACTTGTGACATGAAAACTAACTAAAGATATACAGACAAACTGCATGAGCAGGACTGTAAAGATCTTGAGCACACCTAAAATATGCGGCTGGCTGAAAAAAAAAAACAAAAACAAACAAATAAACAGGAAGTCCTTGGGCAACAGATAGAGGACATGATGAGCAATTATGGCAAGCAAGTGAAGAAAAGGCATTCACTTTCCATGGCTATTTTTCTAACAAGACAATATACAGAGAGTAGGGACATCTAAAACTCTACTAAAACAGACTTTTTAGAGTCTTTTAACACTCTTCATGATTGGACTTCTCATATGTTCCTACCACATACCACATTGGTCATCTAGGAACAATATACTACAGAAAAGTCTATCAGATATATGTCATACTTCTTGCTATTGGTTAACTGACAAAGTAAAATTACACAGACATTTAAAACATGACCTCTTCCCTGAAGTTCTACATAGTCTATTTAGGGAGGCATGACTAAAACTTATACAATATCAAACAATATAAAACATAGGATTACAGTTGTTAGAAATACAAACAAAAAGCTTTGGAAAGTAAGAAACAGTATGGACTATGATGGAAGGATAAAATGTGTAAAAGCAAACTGGCAGGGACCTGAGTGGCTCAAATTTCAGACTCTTAAATCAAACCCACCAGAATTTATTTGGATGTTGATGCTTCCATTTACTTATACTTGGGCCAACTATTTCAACTGTTGTTGCCTCAATTTTCTTATTGGTAAAATAAGAATAATGAGACAACCACAGGTGTTGGGAGTATATTTGAAAATGAAGTCTCTAGCACATAAGAAGTACTTATGTGGACTAAAGGAAGTACAATATTCCCTGAGGAAATACCTCAAAGATTGAACAAAGTCTTCCAGGTCTAAATTCCTCACATGTTATTAGACATCTGCCAATTTCCAGGTATTGTGTTAAGAAATTTCATGTGTGCAATTCCATTTAAACTTCATGACAAATTATGAGTCAGTAATATTATTAGGCTTTTCTAGATGAGAAAACTGGCATGCAAAAAGTAAAGTGATTTTCCCCAGGTCCCCTATTTATAAGAAAGATTATAATCTGGATACCCTGAATCACAGCCTGGGACTTTGTAACATATTTACTCCTCATTAAGGAAATAGAAAAAATGACAAACAAGCAACAGAATAAAAAATATAGAGAGATGTAAGAGATGGAGTGAATCATCCTGAAAGAGGAAATGCAGTGCTTAACCACCAACAGAAAAGAGTCTGCAAAAGAGGCAGTTAATTTAAAAATTAAAAGAGAAAGATAAAAAAAAAAGGACTCTCCAGGTGACAGGTTAATATATGTGAACAGGATTGAAAGGATTTCAGCAAATGCATCAGATTTTGCCATTATGTGAATGAACAGCAAAATGTTTAAAAATACAATCTTTAAATGGAAAGGATAATGATTTTTATGGATAGGTTCACATTTGCTTAGAATGGCCTATTATAAGCAGAGTTTTATTAGTATTAAGGAACTGCTCCACTCAAGTTCAGGAAAAATATGCTTATGATAAGAATAGACTTGTCTTAAAATTTGCCAGGACCCTGGAGAGCAGACATTTTTGGTCATGGCATCTCTGCTTTTATCTGCACATATACTCTATCTACTAAATGATTAGCTACCCATTGATTAGGCTACCTCCAATGCCATTACTGGTCCTTCAAAATATGGGTATTTAGTTTGCCTGGCCAGCTCCAACTCAAAATCAAGGAATTCTCATTGATTATACTCTAGTA
The DNA here is from genome assembly GCF_022079265.1 of Lynx rufus. Lineage (NCBI taxonomy): Eukaryota > Metazoa > Chordata > Mammalia > Carnivora > Felidae > Lynx > Lynx rufus. The sequence continues at coordinate 183,272,620 of NW_025814823.1, forward strand.
CTCCATTTCTACCTTGCAAATTCTCCAGAGAGAGAAAAAATGTCTCTTGGAGCTAATCATTTTTTTCTTTTTAATCAAGGAGGTCTTGGGCTAGCCTTTGCACACTGATCCTCCCTTTTGCTAAATAATGTGCTGGGGAAGTCTCACAATGTAAAACAGAGTCATTTAGACAGTAGTTGTGCTTCAGAACAATTCCCTTAGAAGTCAGTATATGTGGGACATATATACTGTTGACGTATATCTGTTGAATCTTGTGTCAGAAAGAAAAAGAGGATATAACATTTAGGGGGGTGCACTTGGTCATACAGATAGAAACTGTATTAAATACAATGCAGTGATTTTAACAAAGTGTCTTATTTTTAAAAAGTCACAGATTAAAGGTTTATTACAGAAGTTAGATGAACATTAACTGTTGGCATTATACCCTAGATGCCATAAAATCTCAATTAAACAAAACCCAAATACTTTTTTCTTTTAGAAGTAGTTTCAAAGGTATACAGAGAAAGACATATAAATCATCCTAGAATGAACTACATACTGATTTATAGTTACTAATTTGTGATGGGGAGGAGAACCTGAAAAAAGTGATTTTAAGAGTAAGACTTATCTGAAAATTTTATAATAGGAATACTAGGAGAGTTATATAACATTTTCTTCTTTCCTCTTTTTTATTTTATTTTATTTTATTTTATTTTATTTTATTTTTGTTTTGTTTTGTTTTTGGTATCAAGTTCAGATTAAAAAAAAAATGAAATACTTTTATCCTCAATAATTTGACTTCACAATGTTGTAGTATTTGTTTTTCTTCCTGGGCTAAACTGTGTATCTGCAAACATTCAAAACTGAAGTGAAGTTAGTAGAGGATCTTGGCATCACTAACATATTTGATACAGGCCATTTGTCTGCATGACCATTTCCCATAGTTTATCACAGCTAACCTACATTCTTACTCCATTTGTTGCTAGTATTCTTAAAGTCACAGTTACTGACCTATTTTTTCCTTGCTCCCTTGCTGGTGCCTGCATGCCAAAACCTTTTAGTTTTGAAAAGGCACTAACTATTCACTGGTTCCAAACTCAAGGTCATTTAATTAATTACTTCGGATTTATAGACGCCCATCCTCAATCAAAGAAGGTTAATGTCAAATAAAAGAAGCAGTTCAGATACTTTTTATCAAATCTGGCTTATCCAAGCTATATTTTATTTGATATGCAGCTGTAAGTAAGCCACTTAAAATTTAAACCAATTCAGGGAAAAATTATTTAATTTCAATCTTGTAAAAAGTAAGGAGTCTTCCTATTTAAGAAGTTCTTCAGTCAGTAACTGCAGTTCGTTTGCTAGGAGACTTTGAAATATACCAGAAAACAGGCTGGCTGGCAGGTTGGTTTGTGCTGCAAGATATTCTGACAACCTGTCAAAGTTCCACTTTTCTCACATTCTACCAACTTCTCTTTTCTAAAGAAAGCATGAAATGTCAAAATGACAGGTGCCAAAGCGCAGCAGCATCCAGCTTCTGGGCCTATTACCTTAGGAAGGAAAGAGTTGAAAAGTTGTGCAAGTGACATATGCTGAAGAGTGATATAATTTGCCAGGTAAAGGAGTGGCTTGATGGTGCTTGTGTTAACCCTTTGGAGCTGACTAATTTGAATTACATCCTCTGGGAATAATTTCTGTGTGTATTTATCGGGAAAAAAAATACAGCTTTTGAGCAGTAACTTCAATAAGTGATTGGGCACCATTTTCTTTAGTGTTGGTGACTTTCTTCAGTTAATTTATTGAATGTAATCAACATTGCACAGTTACAGGGAGCTGATGTTGTAATTTTGTTATATTTAAATGGATGAATAAAGCAATATTGCCAGAGAAAAATTAAGACATGGGAAACCATTGCAATTATAATAAAATTTGTTCGTTGATATGTGTGTGTGAGTGTGCATGTGTGTACATACCTATGAGGAGAGTTAAGTATGATTCAGTTAATTTATATTAATTAGGGAAAAGTCAGTCTAAATTAATGGGCATGGCTGAGTTATGAAATAAAGTTTAAAAATTCTATCTTATTACTTTCAAGTTCAGGTCCTGTCTGATGAATATATATGACTAACTTGCAACTTCCAGCTACTTCTTTATAATTTGCAAAGAAGACCTAAAAAACAGTATTTTTCCTAAGTGATAAATGTCTTTATTATTTGCATTAATTATTATTACTTTATGTTGTATATATTTATGTTTGAGGAAATGGAAATAAATGCGTAATAATTTTGTGATCATACTGTTTGGCCAGGACAGGGATGAACAAAGAATCTAATAAAAACTGAAAAATGGCTGAGAGAAGGAAAGACAAATTGAATGCCTAGAAGGAAGGTAGGAAGTCTTTACAAAATTAAGAATGAGAATAGGAAAGGATTCTTTAGTGGAGAGTTAAAGGTAGAGATAAAGAAAGAGAAAGAACTAGAGATGAAAGAGAGAGAGAGAGAGAGAGTGACAGAGAGAGAGAAAGGGAGAGAGAGGGAATGAGATTTATTCTACTTTCTAGGAGAAAACAATATTTGATGCTACAAGTCTGGAGATGTAATCCTATCTGTACTCTGAGAAGTAACATCATGTAGCAGCAGTTGGGAGTTCAGACTCCACAGTTGTACTGTTTAATAACTGTGAGTTTTTACCTCCTACTCAATTCAAGTGGTCCACAATTTATCTACCTATAAAAGATAGGCACTTGAAATGTCTGCCTCATAATATTGTTGTGACAAATTAAATTGATTATGTGTATAAAGTGGCCAGCATTCCATGATTGTATCTTTGGAAAACCATTTTTAAAGGACTCTCCTTCCTATGTCTTCAGAAATTAAAAAGGGATATTGAAGTACATTGGAATGAGAAATTAGAGAATTCTCAGCCTCAGGGAAGTTAAAAATCACTACTACAAGAGCAAGGGGCTTTAATTAACCAATCTATTTGTGGTATACTTTGAGAATCTTTGTACTACAGTAGATATATGCACTTATAACAGTTATAGAGATATTTAATTGTGTGTGATACTACTGATAAAGATTTATAATGGCAACAACTAGTTAGGAGTAAGCATTTTTTAAACCAATTGCCAGTCAGTATATTAAGAGTTAAAGAGTACATGTAATGTGGTATAACCCACTTTTAACTCATTTGGGAATACTTTGGCAGCAGGTGTCTAGCTTATCTTCTACCAATGCAATTCATACAAATTAGACTGAAAGTTGAAAGGTAGACACTAGTGATATTATTGCTACTCCAGCAACAATAAGCAGGTGAGTAGATTCAAATCCTGAAAAATTTGCAGAATCCTCTTAGCAAATCACCTGATTGTAGGCCCAAAGCAATAGTGATTATTGCTTTGGCTTCTGCAATCTCTTTACTCTCTGAATGAAAATGAAAATGAAATTTAGTAGCAAATATGAGATATTAGCAATTTCCCTGACCTTAGATTCTCCTTTTTTGCCAGTGGGTCTATAGCACCCAATTTCTTGTATTATATCCTATCCACCCTTCTAGGAATAATTAGAGGAGTATATGGTCTTGTTTTGATCAATCTCAAATACAGCATTTGTTACCAGAAGTAATTCCAGAAAATAGAGCTTCAAAGGTGGTGATGTAAGATAGCTAATCTTTAATGGTTAGTGTTGAAGGAATCCCTAGAAATGGAAAACAGAACATAGGGTAGTGATGTTCCAAAGCATACAGTGTCAAACATCTATTTAAATTATTACTTGTATAAGACTTAATGAAGCAAATCAAGTAGTTTCCACAATACAATATTATGTAGGGTGTGAGGCACTCAAGAATTAACTGTAAAGTAGCATGGCTGATTCTGATTGTCCTGGAGAGCATTCAGGAAGACAATGTCAAGATCAGCACTTTGAATTTTCAGTTAAAATATGGTCAGAAAGCCATAGAACTTCTATAATTGCCCTTTTAAAAAGTCTATCCATCCGTTTATAGCTGTAGAATGGACCTACCTGAAAAAAAAAAATAGAGCTAACAATTAATTCTTCAGGAAGGAAAACCAATTGAATTTATGGATGCACAAGGTCTCATATGAAAGCTAGGACAGTGTTTGGTAAATGGTGGGACCTAAGGATTGAAATGGGGATATTTGGATAGATGCAGATGCATATGAGTACCTTAACTCTCTAAATGTCATAGAACTTCCCTTACTGGTAGATGCAGCTCTCCTGAATCCCCCCTCTAAAGAGACAATGTATTTTGCTTGAATGGCTACAATGAGCTAATTTGAGGCAGTATTCTTTCAAAGGGATATTAATTCTTTCAGTATCCAATACCAGTACCCAACTTTGCTTCCAGACCCTTCACTAGAATCAGATTTCAGAATAATTTCAGGAAAGAATTACAGACTTACACACAAAAAGCTAGTATATTACATGAGATGGATTTCAGTATTTTGAAATATGAGACTATCTGTCTGTCTACAAATGGATTCTAAGAGTGCTAGGTTAGGGAAGAAAGAACATAACATTGGATTTGCCTATTTGCCTAAAGCCATTAATAACTGTACATATACCAGAGCTTCTGAATTTGAAGAGTTAACATGAACAGCTGGTCATGTTTTTCACAGTTCCCCTAGTTGGTTGACTGAACCATGGACTCAGTGTTGGCCTATATTAGAATGTAGAGAAAAGAATCCAAAGGCTTAGGACAATAGGAATGCTGGACCAACCTATGCATTCCTTTCACTCACTCCCTCACTATTTTTTCTAGAAGAACTCCAGACAGTCTCTGTTCACCAAAGCATTGGTAATTACATTAAAGACGTTTAAAATGCAGTTATAAGAATCTCTATAATTGCCATCTTCTACTGTTTGGGGTAATAATCGCACTATTATTTACCAGCTATTTCCCCTGGGTCAAATTACTTAAAGTCTCTGAGACTCAGTTTCCCAAACTGTAATATGAGAATAATAATCATTTTGTTCAGTCATTGATTGACCTGGCACAAAATAACTGTTAATGTTTTGTTGAGTGTTCTATATACAAGATACTTTGCCAAAACCTTACATGCATCGCATTCTTTAATCTTCTCAGTGATCAAATGAAGTATACACTTTGTCTAATCCCTTTTTCTAGGTAAAACAGTTGATGCTTAGCTAAGTCACAGTAATGAACCTGTAATTTGAACTAAAATAGTCTGACTCTAGAACTTATATTTTTAACTACTATGCTGTACTGCATACAGATTATCCATAAATGTAAATTATTACCATCATCGACATCCACTATAATTAGCATCAGTATTATTATATGATCATTTATCTGTAATTTTTGTCATACTTCTATTACAGTAAAGTCCTTGAGATCATTGATAGATGTAGGAAGGTTTTTAATAACAAACATCTGATTATCAGAGTATAAACATCAGAGACCCAAATAATAACCGCTATAGACTTTCTTGATCTAAAAAGTAAGATGTACACTTGCACACATCCTGAGGTCTCTTTTAGTTCTATTTAACAAGTTTTAGCAAGATCAATCTTTGAAGATTATCAGCTCATAATGCATGGATATATGCATGGCTTCAGTTATAAGAATCATTGGTGGTAGCAATATCAAAGTCCTTCAGTAAACATTAGCTATACTGAGCCTCATCAGAAGCCCAGGATATGCTGCTTTTGCTTTTACTTGACTAAATATAAATTATTCGTAGAGGGTATCCTTCTACCTAGTCAAAACTAAGCGTCACAGACTATTTTTTGTTTTTATTGAGATACTATACATTCAATGAAGTTACATACTTAGAATAATGGTGACTTAAAAAGTCAGGGGGCACCTGGGTGGCTCAGTCTGTGAAGGATCCAAATCTTGATATCAGCTTAGGGTGCAATCTTGGTGTCATGAGATCGAATCCCCCACTGGGCTCCACACTGAACACAGCCTGTTTGGGATTCTCTCTCTCCCAGTCTCTCTCTCTGCCCCACACCCCAAATAAATAAATAAATAAACATCAAAAACTGTCAGAAGTGTGCTATTTCCTTAATTTTTATACAATGATTTTCATACAACCTGATAAGAGAATCTTAGATCTATTGAGAAATTGTGGTGCCTTCTGAAAACTCAATGAAGAGAGTTTACTTGCATCATTCAAATGTAAAACTCAGTAAAATTACAAAATGAAATGCAAGTTGAAAGAGGATCATCTCTATCATTTAGACTTTTGAGATCTTAGGTTTAGAATTTTAACCAATGCATTATAAAACTTAACTCTTTCAGCACTAATCATCATCATCCTAAGATATACAAAAGATCATTTTTATTAATTATTGTAAGACATAGATAATAAAAAGCAAAAAGTCTAGTTTGAAACTTTACAAAAAACAAACAAACCAAAGATTATAAGACCCTCACATGTGGATTCCATATCAGTCCAAATCAATCAGCTGAAAAATAATAATTCAGCCAGGAGGTTCATTGTTTGATGGACACAATACCAATTAGCTAATTTGACACAATGCAATTAACAAGTTTGACTTTTTTTTAAAATGAATTGACTGACTTGGCTTCTTGTTTCAGTGTCATGTAGATATAGCATCAGACAACAGTAACAATATTGAACTGGGAGGTTAAGTGATTTAATTTTGAAGGCATTACTGTTGCAGAGGCCACATTTAATAAATCAATGTGTTTAAGATGTTTGGAGATCTATGGATTAAAGATTACTTTGCTAGTGGAGTGCCTAGTAATCATTATACATTGCAAAACTGTGCACAATACTAAGATTTTTGTCTTTGCTAGTTGTCAATAATACTATGCATCTCCAAGTAGCTTCAAACCTCCTCTCCACTAGCTGGTTTTCTTCAATAGATATTACTGCTCTATAGTAATAGATCATACCCCACACCTGTCTACCTCAGCTTTAGTTCAGGGTGCATGATAAGTTTAGCTTGAAATATTAATAGTTATAGTAAGCAGTACACAAGTCATTCATTATTTGAGCCTAAGATGATATTGTGTTTTGGAATTATTTTTTCCCCAAGCAACTGAGTTACTTGCGTGAAAAAGGAAAAAAAAAATTCAAATGTTGTTCCTGTGCAGAGAAATGCAATGTCAAAGCAGACCTCATGGCCCTTTAGGCAATTGTTCAGCGCTGCTCATTAATTGTAACTTGCAGGCTATTAAACAGTGCTAACCTCAGTGCATTATATGAAATGTGTAGGAATAGTGGGAGGTGTCCTGTTACGACATAAGGAATACTATATTTAAAAAAAATAATAAAAACTTTATTCATTCCCAGAGATAAATCTCCAGTTATTTAAATCCATCTTGCCAATTGATACATTTTAGTAGCCGATCATTTTTCATAATACATTCTAGTGGAAAAAGATGTGAATATTTAATTTGAGTAAACTATCAGGAATAACTATAGTGGTAACTAGAATCATAAAATTACAGAAGATGAGATATAGATCAGATATTAGGAATGTCTAGTTCAATCTTTGATTAAAAAAAATACTAAAGTCTAGGGACTTTTCTAAGACTACAAACTTATCAGGAGCAAAGTTGAGTCTAGACTCTGTTTCTTCCTTCAATGTTCTTTCCAGTCCTACTTTCCAGTATTCTCTGAAATAACTTTAGGGGCACCTGGGTAGCTTAGTCACTTAAGTATCTGACTTTTGCTTGGGTCATGATCTCTCTGTTCGTGAGTTCAAGCCCCACATTGGGCTCTGTGCTGACAGCTCAAAGCCTGGAGCCTGCTTCGAATTCTATGCCTCCCTCTCTCTCTGCCCCTCCCCTGCTAGCTCTCTCTCTCTCTCAAAGAAAATAAACATTAAAAAATTTAAATAACTTTAAAATTTAGGAAATTAAGGGGCACCTGGTGGCTCTGTCGGTTAAGCCTCTGACTTTCAGCCCAGGTCACAATCTCACAGTTCATGAGTTCGAGCCCCACCATAGGGCTCTTTGCTGATAGCTCAGGGTCTGGAGGCTACTTTGTATTCTGTTCTCCTTTTCTCTCTGCCTCTCCAGCTCTCCCTCTCTCTCAAATAAATAAACATTTCTAAAAATTAAAAAATAAATAAAATAAAATTTAGGAAGTTTTAGACCAATAAAGATTTTTGGGTTTCTGCCCAAATTGCAGCTGTGTTGTATCATTACTTTGGGGTAAACTCTAAGGAATTTTATTCAAAGCATTCTCCATCCACATCCTGACCCACCACAAGCAATTATATCCTCCCATTCTTGGATTAAGTTCATCTCAGTTAATCCTGGCTTCCCCACCCCTTACTGTCTGATGGAGGCCAGGGCCTCCATATTCTTTGCTACCCATTGTTAACCTAGTGGCCAGCCAGGTAGACAGAAAGTGTTCAATAAAAATGGATTGACTGAATTAAAATACTCTAATATTCTGACTCTCATGTTAGCACTTTTTCTTCACATGCTGCTGTCCTCTGATATATCTATGACATTCTCTGATGTAACCATGAAATTATATTAAGATGATCTGATACCCATTCCCACCCACACCCATACAGAATGTTAGTTACAGGCTTTCTTCTCCTCTGAGTCAATAGGGAGTGTTCTTGTTCTTCAGAGAGCTAGAAAGAACCCCAGTGAAAGCATTACTAACTTTGACAAGAAAAAAGAAAGCCATTTAATCCTATGATTTTTTTTAATGCAACCTTTAAGGTTGTTTTGAGAATACATCTGGAGGACATTCCTACCCTAGCATAGCTTACAATATGATGTGAATTTTTCATTCACAAAATGAGATGCTAATATCACCAGATGGGTATATAGTGTTTTTATACAACTTTTTTAATTTAGTGGATCAGGTCTGAGATATATACCCCTTCTCTTCCCTGTTTTCTTTGGTTCAATTAAAATGAAGTATTGTTTCTAACCCCACTACACTATTGATAATTATTCTGACCAAATATTACAAGGCAACGTTTCTTCCTGAGAACAAATTTGATAAGTAATAAGATACCAGTTTTGTCATCTATCCCATACAATAATAATAGAGACTTATGTTTGTAAAGCACTATACACAGTTTCTCCATATGGTACTTATTACCTTTGAGATCATAGAGACACTGTGTGGTAGGCAGAGCGGCTCTGATGGACCCCATTTGGCTGGTGTTGTGAGGCCTCAGATAAGGAAGGTGATTAGAACAAGATCACACAACCAAAAAGGAAGCAGAATAGGAAATCACATCACGGATTTCAAATTAAATCTGTTTTCTTGTCTCTGCCGGCTTTGCATTTCCCCAAATTTATGAAGGTCCACATTACCAGATAAACATGATATATATTTCTATGAATTATACATTTTCTTCACTTTTTGAAGGTCATGACACCTAAGTTTTGAAGGAAATATAATTTCATGTGAAATTATAATTTCACAAATATAATTTCATGTGAAAGCAAATGTTAGAGAGGAATGCAGAATTTACAATATAAATATATTAAGTGCAATAGTTACAGTTTCTGTCTTTAGTTTGCATACATGGAACTCTGGTTACAAGTTCATTTTCTGTCATGAAGATTCTTAAATATGAACATGGAAGCAGCTCAGAGCATTTCCTTACAAGTACGGAGGGAAGTCCTGACTAGAGCTCCCTACCACCATCTTCCTATCTGTAGTGTCCATTGATTCATTCACAGGTATGCATACCTGGAAAATAAGAGGCTTCTGATAATGACAGGAAACATAGGTTCTGATCATAAAATCAGTTATATTGGAACTAAATCACATGGATGTTGGTATATAATCCTTAAGGAAAAAAAAATCCAAGTGATTTAGCAATAATTGGTTAAATAGTGGTAAACGTTTTTCTCTATTGTAGAACTTATTAAAGTCTTAAGTTTGCTACACAATTAGTGGATCCCATGTAAAGTGAATATGTAGTATTTCCTTGTATTTTATTAAAGAAAAAAAGTATCCTGACACTTGTTATGGTATGGAAGAATTTATTCAATATTTTTGCAATGACAGCATTGTAACAGGGGAGAGAGATTGAGTTCAACTCTAAATAAATGAAAGACAGCTAAGGATTTAGAGTCAAGGAACAGAGGGAAGGGAACAGTGGATGGAAAAACACTAAGAGGAGACATCAAGGGCAGGAGATTCTAGCTAAACTGACTTTACAGGATTCTTCCTGAAGTCAGGCCACAGTGTTCAGACTCAAAGGTGGGAAATTATCACTAAATTGACTTAGGAGTATTTTTGCTACAACTGAGCTAGTAAGTTAAATAAAGATAGACCTCTGTGGTTGGGAGGGTGAGAAAGGTTGAGGCCTACTTGAGAGAAGGACTTAAAAAAATGTGGCTAAAGATTGTTCAAGAACAGAGTCTGCGTCAACTTACTTGATGGAGAGCCCTTTTGGTGGGTCCACTTCATTGGACTAATTACCAGGGAAAACATTATGGAAGCCTCTGCTCTACTCCATTCTTTGTGTTATAGTTCAGTTATGACACTATTGGGTATACTTTACAATTTGCTTTGCATTATTTCTACATGCCAGCCACAGCATATGTGATCCCATCTTGCAGACGTCAAAATATTGGGGTTATATAGGTAGAGACAATAAAGAATGGATTTAGCCCTTTCTTTGTTCAAGTTGAGCTTCCTCCTGAAACAATATTTTCACTCATTTGCTGAATAACCTTGGGTAAACCACTTAACCTCTGGGTCTTCAATTTCTCATTGGTGTAATAAAAAGAGTTTAACTGAAAGATCTCTGATGCTTTTCCACAGTATATATATACATATATATACACATATACATATATATATATATATGTGTGTGTGTGTGTGTGTGTGTGCATGTGTGTGTGGTTTTCTGTGCTTCTATGTGTTCAATTAATGTTTTACAAAAACAGATTAGAACAGAAGAATTTGAATCAAACAGATCAGGACAGGAAGGCAGGATATCAATTTCTAATATCTTCTGACAAAAGATGTATTCATTCTGATTTTAGAGCAAAAGAAAATTGAATGATCTAAAAATAAAAGAATTTAGTTTAAGGATATAAAACTGAGGCATAGGCATGAAAAAAGAATCACCAATAAACTGTAAATAGAAAATATTCACATTTCTCAGTGAAAAGCAACTTTTGCATCAGATTTGCAATCTAGCAGTATTAATTCACCAGAATAGAAAAAGATGTTATGCAGGTCATATATATATATGTGTGTGTGTGTGTGTGTGTGTGTGTGTGGACACTTAACCAAACAAAGTAAATTTGCTAGGCAAGCTTGCTTGGAGGAGAGCAGTTACGAGTAAATTCATTCCAAGAAAGCCACAGTTTTGCCTTTACATTTACAAAATCAACATCTTAAATTTAGAGTTGGAAATCTCCTACTTGGTCCTATCTTTTAAATTAAATAAAAGTGGGAAAAAATTATTCTAATATGTATTTTACAACTGTATATAGATATAGATAGAGACAGACTTTAACTCAGAAGACTTGAAGAGCAGATATTTAAACTTACACCTTCCCCCGTTTTTATAAAAAAAAATGTTGTGGTTTGATTACAATATTTATAGTAAAATCCAGAGTTACAGTTGGAAGAGACCCTCAGAGTCCTGTGCTCTAACTCTTTCATTTTATAGATATGAACACGGAGTTTCAGAAACATAAAGCCCGCAGCTGGTAAGTGGCAGAGTTGGGTTCAGAACCCAGCTTCCTGACTTGGTGCAGAGTTTCCCATCCCCGCACTACTACAAACCAAACAGGAATTAGTCAAGCAATTCAGGAGGCCTAACACAGGGCTCGCTTGTGGAATCAACGTGCATTTGTCCCATGGAATTTGTTATCTCCAATTGTGCTCCTGTTATGGGATTTGTTGTTCTGTTTTCTGACTCTGCACTTGATTTGCAATTCTGGGCCATAGCAATATGCTTCCCCAGAGTACTGAGCAGTGGTCAGTGAATTTAATCTGTCTCACACTGTGATCTGTGAGCTAAATTGTTACATCTCCACCTAGTGGACAAATTCACATAGATGGGAATTGCAGAGATGTGGCCCACTGAGGACGGATCTGCAGGAAAGGGGTAGGATGTACCACAGAGAGGTTAAAGCTGCAAAAAAGTTTTAGTGACAACTGGCAATAAACTAAAGACTGTTATGGAGAAATCAAAGTATAATTATTAGACAGGGAAAAAATCAGCTTTCTCATTACTTCAAGGACCTCTAGAGACTTTTTTTTTAGCTTCTGGAGGATGCTGTGCAGTATGAAGAGAGACAAGTCAGAGGATGGAATTAATAGAACTCTCAAGTGAAAACTAATTCTTGAAATTTTCCTAAAAGTGCACACAGACAAATGTACTCCGCCTTCAGAATCTGACTGTCCCCCTAGAATCTCTTAAAGCCTAAAAAGAAAGATGAATCCTGGGCCATAGTCAGATGAACAACCCTACCTGCCTCCAAAATTCCTAACAGGTTTACTACGCTCTGTGTTTTAGAGGAGTCCTGACTAGTTAGTTTGTACCATCTGCCTTTTGCGGCTTTTTAAAGAGTAATGAAAACAAAGGGTTGAGTTAATTTGCTATGATCCTCTGAAATCAGAGGTAACATTGTCTCCGAGAAATGAGATCTCCAAAACAAGAGTGCACATGTGTGGGAGGGACCAACAAAAAGTACTCTTTTAGTATAATTTTCCACACTGGGCCCTTCTCCGTCTCCTCTCTACCCCTTTCTTACATTTTTTTCTTTTCATTACCAAGGAGCCAAGCCACTTCCATCGCAACTATTTCCTCTCCATGCAAACATCCCTGGGACATTTTGCTCCGCATTAAGTATAACTGCTTTCTGAAAAGAACTGACAAAACAACTGCTGCTAATTTTCTTTTATTCAAATCAAGTTCATTTTTTTTTCTTTTTAACATCTATATGCTGTATTCAGAAAGCTTTTGCATTGATAGCAATTTTAAGAATGCCCTTGACATTAATGATTTCTGTATTTGAGAGACAGTATCTTCTGAAGAGTGTATAATGCTCTAAGGCTGAGTTAGCATAAACACTGCAAAATCACAGGTGAATGACACCAGGCTTGTAGCATACATTCAGGAAATACTTCTTGAATTGAATTGAATTGAGTTGAATTGAATTGAATTGAATTGAATTGAATTGAAAAAGCAGTTGGTAGCCTGATAGGTTTGATTTGATGTGGTTCCCAAGGCAGCTGATTGAGCAACTGAAGTGAATATCCTAGAAGTCCAGGACCTACAGCTCATACTAAAGCTCATACTTTTGGGGTTCGTGATAGAAAGGTCAATCCTCACTCTGCCCCTTACTTGCTGTGTAATCATAAATAAGTTACTCAAAATCTCTGTGACTCAGTTTACCTGATTAAAAATTACAGTGTAGGAATAGCATTTAATTCAGAAACTTCTTGTTATAATACAAAGGTATGTAAAGTTTTAGCACAGTGTTAAGCACAGTATAGCAAGTCCTAAAAATCTGTGGGTACTTGACTGAGAGTTGTGTTGTTTTGATCAACAATGGATTCTATCAAAGGCTTCACTTAGAAAGGATGGAAAAGTAATGAGAATAAAGGATTGTGTATTATTCAATTAATTATAAAGTACTCTCAAGAACTACATTTTTAAAGTATAACTTTGTGTGTCACATGAATTTCAGAAAACTTTTAGGCAAAAATAAACAAAACTCTGCATTAGAGACTAATAGAAACTAAAGAGGCACAGCTTGTACTTTATCCTTGGGAAGTGGATAGCATTAGTAAGGGAAGGACAAGAAACACACAATAAAGTAGCAAAATGCCCACATATCACACACACACACACACACACACACACACACACACAAGAAATCTAGTAATAGGTGTTGTTAAGCAGAGAGAAGTATGTAAATGAGTCCTGGATACTTACCCAAAGATACTGATGGTAGAGAAATGTGGAATGAATGCATCTGGATGGGACTGGGGTATCATGGAAATCTCACAGGATGTGAGATTTGGAGCCAGAAGTGCTACACAGATTGATAGAGAAAAAACTAAATTATATTTTGGGATGTTTGGGAACATACAGCCATTTTCATTAGAGATGTAGCTTGATTAAGAGATTAATAAGCAAGTTCATGTGACTTGCAATTCTATACTCACAACAAATGTGTCTGCTTTTGTAAAACCATACATCGTGTTCAGTAAAATAATGAAATTTACCTTTCTGAGTTGGTCAGTGTGGTAGGCAGAATACCATCCCCCAACCCATCCAAAGATGTCAACACCTTAATCTCCAGAATCTGTGACTTTGCTACATTACATGGAAAGGGAGTATTAGGATTGCAGATAAATCAAGATTGCTTACTAGCTGGAGTTTAAAATAGGAGATTACCCTAGATTATGTACTATATCCAATGTAATCACAGAGAATAAAGAAGCATAAAAGTTAGTGTCCAAATGATAAGATTTGAAAAATTGTCTATTGCTGGCTTTGAAGACAGAAGACAGTGATGAGCCAAGGAATGCAGGCAGCTTCTAGAAGCTGGAAAGAACAAGAAACAGATTTCCCCTGGAGTCTCCAGAAAGGAGAAAAGCCCTGCCAACATCTTGATTTTAGCCCAGTGGTACCTATGTCATGTTTCTGACTTCTAGAACTATAAAATAATACATTTATGTTGTTTTATGCTACTAGGTTTGTGGTTATTTGTTATAGCAGCAATAGGAAATTAACACATATAGCCTTTTTAGTTTCAGAAGGGTAAATACAGAACCCACACTATTGATGTGTAGTTGTAACAAACTACTTAGGGAGCATTTAGACATAAGGGAGGAGATATTAGAGCAAAGAAGACCAATTTTAACTGCTAAAGATTAAGGTAGGTTCTGCCTTCCTAGAAGCACCCTTGGAAGTCCTGAAGAATAAGTTTTCTACAAGTTGCACTATTACACCTCCTCACTGCATGCTTGTAGTAATCCAAGAATTAAAGAATTGGGACAGTTTTGACAAAGTACAACCAGAGAGGTTGCCCCTGGAAACAGCAGCAGAAGGATGTAGTAATGAAGTCTATAAAATATGCAAAATGTGGGGAATTAGGAAAGGAAAATGGAAAAAGCTTGAGAATAGGGCCAATGGGTAGACTTGTATCTCTACAGACGAGGGCACTCAATCCCTGTATGTAGACACATTACAAGAAAAATGGCAAATGTAGGTTGAATTAAGTCTTACTGAAGAAAATAAATTGACCTTAAAACCCCTACTCTGAAACTATACTTATTAGGTTTCTATATTAGCTAATTTCCTCATAAATCCTCTGATTTATCCTGTTGATGCTTAGGTAGGTTATTGTGTAAAGTGGAAATAACAAGAAGATGTATGTCATATAATTATTTTGAGAACTGTACCATGTCAGACAGTAAGCATAGTATATAGAAAATAATAAGCTATTATTATCATTGCTATTATCTAGCTAACTATCACAAATACACTAAAAAGGATAGATTTATGGTTTGAATTCTATTTATATTTGCATTTATATATTTATATTTCTATATTTTTATACCTTCATAGCACTCACAGACTAGAACAATGTTTCTCAAATTCTAGCATACATTCAAACATCGGAGAACTTGTTGAAACAGATTTCTAAGCCTCACCCCAGAAGGAGGCAGGGCTAAGATTTTGAGTTTCTAACAAGAAGCTAGATGATGCTGATGTCACTGGTCCAGGTATCACACTTTTTTTTAAATGTTCATTTATTTATTTTGAGAGATAGAAATAGAGAGAGTGCATATGTGGAAGAGAAGGACAGAGAGAGAGAGAGAGGGAGGGAGAGAGAGAACCCCAAGCAAACTCCATACTCAGGGCAGAGCCCAATGCAAGGCTCAATCTCATTGGACTGAAGTGGATCAAAATCAGGAGTTGGATGCTCAACTGACTAAGCCACCCAGGCACCCTGAGTCCAGGGGCCATACTTTGATAAAACTTGCCCTAGACCATACAGCTTGAATTTTCACTATGAGTTACTCTATATTGTGTTATTTTCAAATAAGTCCTTTTAGTCTAAGATCCTATAGCAGGTGACTTTATGTCTCAATGAAAACCCACATATAGGGAGGGGGATAAGAGTTTATATGACTGCTTCCATTCAATGAGATTAGAGAAAAAGCCCTGTGTTTCACTGCCATGCTAAATAATTTAAGAGCTGATGTGTGATCCTCAGTGCCAAGGGAGCCATCATGGCGGCTTTGTGTTCTAGATGGTATATCCACCAACTGAAGAAACATTACACACCTGTGTTCTTTAGCAGAGTACCTCCACTAACCTAAATAAATATGTAATGTGAGTGAGAAATAAGCTTTCATCTACTGTTCATTAAAGAAGTAATATTAATATGTTCCTTCTCTTCATAATCTCAGTGCCTTCTACCCAGCAGGAGTCCATATATGTTTCTTTTGTTCCCACAGCTATAATATTTTAAAATGTACCACAGTGAATTGCTATATCATATGAGTTTTTATAAATGTAGACACACCCAACCATGCTTATTTTGATACACATCACATTTTCCTTTCTCTTTGTCTTCTTCCATTCACTTTTCTTCTTTCTTCCCTTGAGAACTGTGTAGTCTGTTGTACACAAAGAAGAACAGAAAACTGTTTACAGAGAATAGAAACAAGAGACTGGATGACCTTGGAGAGACCCTGACTAAGTATTTTCCTGGACTCCTGAGCAAATGAAGTCTGTGACAGTGAATCCTTGCAATAACTTTCTTTTCTATTATAACCAGCATGAGGATTTTCTCATCCCGACCTCCAAATGATCCCTATCAGAGTTCTCCAGATGTTCCACACACCTATCCAAAATTTAAGTCACACAAATGTACAATATGTTTTCCAGGGCTGATATGAAGCAAAAGATGGAAGAAAAGGAAGCAGAGAGTAAATGTAATTACTACAATGTTTATTTAAATATTTATAAAATAATCATTTTAAAATTGTTGTGTTTGTATGGCATGGTAACATTATTGAAGAAGCTAACATTTGGAATATATCTTCTTTGAAATAAAGAAGCAAGTATTCTGTATATAGTACACACACACACACACTTCCATGACCTTTTATTCTCATGATATGCTTTAATACATAGAAAGCTAAAATTCTAGCATGAAATATTTACAGTCCTCGAAACAGTCTCTTTCTTTCTCCCTACCCAATGGTCTATATTTTAGATTCTTAAAACAAAAACAAAACAAAACCCCACACTTTCTTAAAGTTACTTCCCCAAGTAAGTCTCTTTTTCAGTAGCTGTATGAAGATGTAAAGTCACAACTAATCAAAATCCCTTTGTGTAGTGTTTTTTTTTCATTCATTTTATGATTTCACCTTCCTTTTTCCTTAATGCCGTGTCTACTTTCTACTCTAGATTGTAATTTGCTTGAGGGCAGAGGCTGTACTTTCCCTTTGTTGAGCACAAGTATTTTGAAGAAGCCTGGAGTATTGTGAGCACTCAGTAGAATTTTGTTGATGATAGTGATGTTTCTGAAAACGTCTAAGAATAAAAGCAGACACATCTGGCCTCTGTGGCCTTCACTTATTTAATCTAAAGTACCTTTCCTTCCTCCCATAAACAGTAATGCACCCAGGCAGCACATATGAAGGGAAGTGAGTCAGAAGAGCAATTCATTTTTCCAGTGCCCTTATGTGACTCCATCAATGCCCTAGGAATCTGCTTGAGGATTTATTTTAAGCACATCAGCCATGCAGTTTCCAGACTCCATAAGTACAAGATCTGATTCCACTCTCTTCTCAATCCTCATATTCTTAATGCTTAAAAACTGTGCCCTTGCGACTTTTCTGTTAGTTAAGAGATGTACAACATAGGGGCAAAAATCAATCTTAATTAAGGCGAACTCTGGAATTATGATCGAAGGAAGGTACATTAGCCCAGTGCTTCCAGACCCCCATACACTGTTGTTATTGATGTTTGGACAGATGGGGAAAGTGAAACAGGAGTCAATACTTCGATCTACTGTGCTCTCTAAGGATCTGAATTTTTAACACATCCATAATGAGTGCTGGTGGTGTTTAATAAATACACAGCAGCCCCTAAGAGTGGCTCTGCGTGTAAAAGACACCAGCAAAGTCCCTGAAGCTTCTGGTTGGTAGATAAAAGTAGGCTCAGCCTGGTAGAATTTAGAAGGAACATCTTTTCCCAATGACTTTAACATCTAGAGATCCTTTTCACCAAGGTGATTAACTGCTATTCACATAACCTTAGGCTTTTCTCTTAAGCAAAATTATTTCCTTTAAGATGTTATGACTTCACTTACTTCTCCTATCTAGATATAGTAGACAGGTGTTGCCCCATCCAGTAGACCCTCCCCTCTTTGTCTACAACTATTATCAGTACAATAATGTCATCTCGGAAGTAATCTACCTGAAGTCTCCAAATCCCCAAATAATGTTAATTAGTTTATGAATGTCTATCAATTCTCTCTCTTGCAAAACACTTGTTAGAATTCAAGAAGCCTAGGGGCACCTGAGTTGCTCAGTAGGTTAAGCCTCCAGCTCTTGGTTTCAGTTCAGGTCATGATATCATGATGTGTGAGTTCGAGCCTTGTACTGGGCTCTGTATTGACAGTGCAGAGCCTGCTTGGGATTATTTCTCTTTCCCTCTCTCTCTGGCCCTCCCCTGCTCATGCTCTCTGTCTCTCTCAAAATAAATAAATAAACTTAAAAAAAAAAGAATTCAAAAAGCCTAGTTGTTCTTTATAATATAATTGAATGAAAGAGGCATTTAATCAGACGGTCCTGTTGAGGTATCTATCCTTGTCCCTTTTGTATTTGAGATGCAGAGAAACCAACCTAAAGAGAGAAAAAATGAAAATGTTTCCAGAATGACAAAGAAAATTTCCAGTGGTGAGACAGTGATTCACCTATATCACTAACAACAGCTGAACTGAGGTTTGGCTCTACTTTCTAATCCTTGGTTTATGAATTGCTCCCATATCCCTTTTATAAATTTTAATTTTCACTTAAGTTGATTTGAATCAGTGTTTGTTTACTGGAACTGAAATATTCCTAAATCCATTGCTTCCTTTGTCAAAATTTGCTGAGCTTTCAGCAATCTTTGAGTCACTGTGCTGCTGTCTGGGATATGGAGATAGGAAAGACACACTTCTGGGTAGTTGGGTAGATCACTTGGGTAGTTGGTAAGCCAGATAGTAACACTAAATTAAAAAAAAATAATAAATTAACACAATGTTGTAAGTGAAATAAAAGGATCAATACAAGATCTGGAAGTTGTTTAGAAAATGAATAGGTTGACAATTTGGAGAAGAGATTTAGAGAGGAAGGTAGTATCTGATACAGGTTTTTAATGGTCAATAGATGTTTTTTAGGTGGATAAAAAGTCTAAGAGCATTCTTTGAAGAAGGAACAGAAGGTGTAAAAACAGAGGCTTAAGAAGGTAATATGTATTCAACAATCTATATATATTATATTATAAATATATATTATATGTATAATATATATTTCTAGCTGTTGAACACAAATTGTCAGTCAATATAAAAAACTATGAAAGAGAGAAGGGTCAGATCTTAGCCCATCCTAAAAGGCTTAGACTTATGTTATATTTTAATAGATAATTTATGGACACATGGACAAAGCTATGCTCACTGCTAAGGAAAATGCCCCAGAGGAGATTATCTTAAGTAATAATTGTAGTCCAGCAATGGAGGCTAATGGATAAGAATGGTCTCAGAAGTCTCCAAATACCCAGCTGCTTCTTAGGACCTTATGCAGATTGTTAGAACTCCTATGGCTTGCACAATCCGGCTGTGCACCTAGTACATGTGGATTTGGCAAGCATAAATACTCTACTCTTGGCTTATGGTCAGCCTATGAATGCCCATTTATCTTTGCTTTTCACTAAACCTCAATAGGTCTCTGGAAAAGGGAGGGATTTTGCAGGTAGGGAGTAATCTGCTTTGGCTTAAAGAGATTGAATCCATCTGTCTATGATGAACATTTTCCCAGTTTTCTCATACAGCATTGATTACTCCAAGAAAATTGAGAAATCTTTCAAGAGAGAGTTATTTTAGAAAGTATCATATATCATAGACTACATAGAAATAGTAATAATTCGTATTACTATTATAAGTTATAATAGTGACTAATTTTCTATTAAGCCCTTACTAGGTGTCAGGTACTGTGTTAAGTGCTAATATATATTTTCAGTTAATCTTTTCAACAATTCTCTAAGGTATATCTAATTGTTGACCCCAATTTACAGATGATGATACAAAAACTAAAGATATTAACTAACTAGACAATTTCATACAACCAAAAAGTGTTAGAAACTCTATATATATTATTTCTAGTTTTCATAATGCTGTGAAATGTATTAATACATTTACAAAAATTTTTATTGGTTAAAAAAACACACAGAAAAAAAACAAAACTAGACTCTAAGGACTAGGTAATAGGTACTATTTATGAAAAGCTGTTCCTGGTGCTTTGTGTTACCACATTTAATCGTCATAAATACTCCATTAAGCTGATATTATTGTTATCTCCACAAAGGGATTAAAAACAGGATTTGAAGACTCTGTCAATAACAATTAGCATCTGGAAAAATAGTGGCTCTCCAAAGATATATATCCTGATCCCCAAACATATCAATGTGTTAGTTTATGTGGCAAAGGGGAATTAAGACTGTAGATGAAATTAAGGTTGCTAATCAAATGACCTTACAATAGCTAGATCATCTGGGGTTATCCAGGTGGTTCCAATGTAATCACAAGGGTTTTTAAGAGTAGAAGAAGGAGCGAAAAAAAAAAAAAAAAACAACCAACCAAACAAACAAAAAAACAAACAAAAAACTGAACTAGAGAGATGCCAGTGTAGGCTTGAAGATGAAAGAAGAAGCTCTCGGTCAAGGTAAATATGTGGTCTCTAGAAGCTGGAGAAGGCAAGGAAATTAATTCTCCCAGAGGGACTCCAGAAAGGAAAGTACCCTGACAAAACTTTGATCTTGCCCAGTGAGATCCATTTCAGACTCTTGTTCTTATAGAAATGTAAGATAATAAATGTTGTTTAAGCCACTAAATTTGTGGTTTGTCAAAGCTGCCATAGAAAATGAATACATTTTACTATCATATTGACATTTAATTTCTACATCAGCCTCCCAACTTTGAAACTATTATTTCTATTTTATAAATAGGAGAATTGAAACTTTGATTCTTTAATTAACATAGGAAACAGGAACATGCTTTCCCTGATTCTGAAACTTACGGGCACAAATCGTATTTTGGGTGACCCAATAATTCAATAAAGTTTCTAGAGAAACTTTTGGTTGATTTATAATTGGGTATTTCAAAGCAATAAATAGTTCTCTAAATTCCTTAACTTCACTCTCAACCATTTCTCATATTGAACTGTAGAATTTTGTTGTTCCTTAGAGATATACTAAGAGTAGGAGGGATTTAAAGATAAGTGCCTATAATATTACATTTTATCCTTTCCCCAAAACTCAAAATTTCAGTGAAAAAAAATGTTGCATGCTCTGATGCTATCTAGAAGTAGTAAGGAATTAATGGAATTTCTTCCACAAACCCACTCTGCTCTAATGCCCCGAATTGCTTCCTAGTAGCCAAATGAATTTTCAGGCTTCTAGGTACCTAACTTATTCCACCTGTGAGTTACCTGAACAGATAAGGAACTGTACTACAATAGTGTTTCATTCTGTATACTGAAGAGTAATTTTTCAGGTAAAAAAGACCTAAGGAAACAAACTACAAATGTTTCTAGTATTCATTACTCAGAAATTTCTTTTAAAGATACTAGGTTATCTTTATAATGCATTTTTCCCTCAAAAAATTATAAGACTTATGATTTTTGTGGGGCTGAGGAAAGAAATAAAAGTGCCTTCATCTACATGACACATCTATTCTTTAGTGGGAAAGGGCAAAATATAGTTCCTTTTAGAAAAACACTGTGTGTGTGTGTGTGTGTGTGTGTGTGTATTATTTTATTGCAGTATCACCTTACTCACCATCATCCATCTATCCATCAATTCAATGCATATTTTCTAAATTAACATATGCAAGTCACTTCATTTTACGTTCAAAAGTACAGTTATATAGTGTGTAACCTTAAGAGGTTTGCAAAGTATTAGAATAGGCAAATTAACAATTGCAATAGTGTATTAAATGAGAATTAGAAAAAATTAAGTTTTGCTAAATACAGTAGTTGTTACCTATAGGAATCAATAACGTATCCAAAATAGCTTCAAATTAGAGAAATAAAGCATCCTTTGAATATGAAAACACAATAGCAATGAGTATAAGATGAGAATAAAAATAGTTACTTTATAGGAGGAAAATGATGGCTTTCTGGCTGAAATTAGAATTAAATTAATTAATTACCATCAATTAATTACCATAAAATTAACTAATTACCAGAATAAAATTCTGGTTCTGAGTAAATTGTAGTATACTCCATCCTGTTTCTCCCAATGAATACAAATATAATACTTGAACAAATGCATGAAGCAAGTATGTTAGGGGACTCTGAAAAGTAAAAAGTAACAGGCAAATTGGAGTAAGAGGCCAGAATTCAAAATACCACTGAACTAGTGATGAAGTTAGCATTTGTCCTCTCCATTATCCCCTTGCCTAAACTCAATGAACCAGAACCAGGTAATGGAGAACAGAAAAAGGAAGCTATAGAAAAAGGCTTCTATGACTGGCTAAAGGAGTAAGAAAATGAACATCTAATTCTCATAGGAAATGTGAAAAATCCCCTATTTTTGCCCCAAATTTTAAGCAATTCCATTGTGGCAGCAGCATCCAGTAGTAATAACAGTTTGTAGGAGTTAAACATCTGAAAGTAAGGAATCTTCCTTACCAGTTGGTAGAACTGTGGTTCCAAGAGAGTGAGATGGATTATTGTTACATTACTTTTCTCTCTGGTTTCCCTTGCTTGACCATGGATGTGGGCACACTTGTAGAAACGCATTGCAGAATAGGATAACTAACACCAGATTTCTAAACAGAAGGCAGAAAAGACGAGGCCCAGGGAATTAGAAAGTAATGGAAAGGTTACAGAGAGGGAGAAGCTTAGAAAAGCAACCTCATAAAGTTGTTTATGAGATCCTGAGTTTACACCCAAAAACCACATGCAAGGATTTGTGCTATTCAGTGAAGGAAAGCCTTTGACTGCCAAACCAGACTAACTCCCATGCCCCAGTTGACCACTGGCTGATGTATACACAGGACAGAATGTCACTGTCATCTGAATGTCACTGCAAAGACTTTAAAAAAAAAAAATGAACTGATATTGGAACCACAGTCCAAAGAAAGCAGTATGGAATTGTGACACGAACATAACTAAATAGACCACCTGATATAGCAAGAATATAAATATTCTCCATTAGATTTAAACAAGACTTGAGTGTTAGGACGTAATATTCATAATGTTCAGGATATACTTCATTATTACTCAATATAAAGAACCAGAAAAATCTAATCTTGCATAAAAAAATCAATAGATGCCTAACAGATATCACAAAAACTTAACTCACCTACTATAAAAATGCCCAACAAGTAAATGAGCCCTCTGTTAAATCAAATAGAAAAACAAAACTTCTGGGGCGCCTGGGTGGTCTGGTCGGTTAAGCGTCCGACTTCCACTCAGGTCATGATCTCACAGTCCGTGAGTTCAAGCCCCGAGTCGGGCTCTGTGCTGACCGCTCAGAGCTTGGAACATGTATCAGATTCTGTGTCTCCCTCTCTCTCTGCCCCTCCCCTGTTCATGCTCTGTCTCTCTCTGTCTCAAAAATAAATAAACGTTAAAAAAAATTAATAAAAATAAAAAAAGAAAAACAAAACTTCTCAGTAAATAAATAAAAAAATAAGAATGCAAAAATAAATGGATAGTTTAGAATTGAAAAATTCAATAACAAAAATGGACTGAATGTGGTTAATACCAGAATAGGGATGACAAAGGAAAGAGTTGGAAAACTTGAAGTTAAAATAATAGAAATTATGCAGTCTGGAAAACAAAAGAAAACACACAGGAAAAAATAAAGAGGATCTCAGTAATTTATAGGATAATAACAAATAATTAAAGGTCCAATTTTTGTGTAATTAGAATAAAGTATTTGATAAATAACAACAACAACAACTTTAAAGATTCATAAAGCTCAGCATATATCAAACAACAGGAGAAACCTAAAAGAAAAAAAAAAGTTTACAACCAGAGACATCAAAATAAAACAGTTAAAAACTAAAAACAAACAGGAGGAACTTCTGGGAAGATGGCAGAGTATCAGGACATTAGGCTCACCTTGTCCCATGGCTACAACTAGAAAACACTTGCATTAGTGTAAATAACCCAGAAAATGACTCCAAGACTGGCAGAGCAAAAATCCACAACTAAATGTAGAGAAGGGGCTACATCAAGGAGGGTAGGAAGAGCAGACATGCAGTCAGGAACTAAACAGCCACCCAGGACTGTCCACAGGAGGAGAGGATGCTGCAGCACAGAAAAAGGAGAGAAACAAACC
This sequence comes from Lynx rufus, assembly GCF_022079265.1. Lineage (NCBI taxonomy): Eukaryota > Metazoa > Chordata > Mammalia > Carnivora > Felidae > Lynx > Lynx rufus. The sequence goes on from NW_025814823.1 coordinate 183,297,141, forward strand.
CCCACACTGGGAATCCTGCATGGAGAAGATGAATCCCATAACATTTGGCTTTGAAAACCAGAGAGAATAAATTTTATGAGTTCTTACAATCAGTGGGACTTAAAACCTTTTCTTTCTTCTTCTTCTTCTTCTTTTTTTAATAGAAATACCAGTGGGCTCTGCTCTGGGACAGCTGGGAAGGCAAGAGGAAACAGCCTCAGCCCTTAAAAAGACAGCACAATAAATAGCCCATGGAAATACAGCATAGAAGCAGCAGTTTGAAAGGTGCCTGGAGCATATGGAAGAGAGTTATTTACTAACTTTGGAGTATGTCCTGTAAGAATAGAAATCACTGAGGAACCCTCCATGGAGGGGCCACTTCCCTCCCCTGTCCCCTTGTGTAAACACAGGGCCACCTGCAGGACTCCCTATCTAACTTGCTAGCACCACTGCCCCACTGCCTCACTGCCTCAGTGCATTGTGCTTCCACTAATCCATCCCCCTGGGCAGTCTGCCTCAGTTCTGGCATTCTAGGGCTCCTCACAGAGAGGACTTTGGTGCACAAAGCTTGCTAGCGCTGCCACCTGGTCACACTGTCCCCCACTCATTCTTTAGTGAATATGATCCCTTAAATATACTCTTGTCCAGAGCCCGTACAGGGTGTTACCACAACCTGACAGTGGCTCTACAGTGGCCAGCACCACTCCAAAATGACTCTTGTCCTGGACAGAGGGGAAGATAACCAAATACACCAGACAAATGAAGCCATCAGCAATGTGCTGAAGGAAGACATCTGGTCTGACTATAGGCCCTGCCCACCAGTGAAAAGTTCTCAGGGAACAACACATGGACAGTGCCCTGCAATTTGGTGCTACTGCATCTCTGGCAACCACTTGGTATGACTCAACTAAAGGCCAAGGTGTCCTCAGACTGACCCACTAACACCATAGGGAATAAGCACTATCCACAACAGGCAAAGAGAGCCAGTGAAGATGACTGGACTGAAGAAAACAGCAAGGCACACACAACACACATAGGAGACACATTTGAAGCTCCAGGTTCTAGTGAACAGGGAACACTGCATAGCAGGGCACTACAGAACCTCTTTTTCAAAAGGCCGTTGCTTTCAAGTGCAGGAGACATAGCTGTATTTCCTAACACATGGAAACAGATACAGAGAGTTAGACAAAATGAGGAGACAGAGGAATATGTCCCAAACTAGAACAAAATCACAGTAACAGAGCTAAATGAAATGAAGATCAGTAATATGCCTAACAGAGAATTTAAAATAATGAATAGGAAGATATTCACTGGACTTGAGAAAAGAGTGGAGGACATCAGTAAGACCCTTAAAATGAAATAAAAAAAGAACCAATCAGAGATAAAGAACACAATAAAGAATGAATCAGCGACCTGGAGGACAGAGTAATGGAAAGAAATTAAGCTGAAGAGGTGAGAGGGAAAAAAAATGTTATGCAAAATAAGAATAGATTTAGGGAACTCAGCAACACCGTCAAGTATAATAACATTTGTATTATAGGGATTGCAGAAGAAAAAAAAGAAAGGATGCAGAAAACTTATTTGATGAAATAATAGCTGAAAACGTCTTGAATCTGAAGAAGAAAACAGAAATCCAGACCCAGGAGGTATAGAGGTTTCCCCAACAAAATCAACACAAGGAGGTCCACATCAAGACACATTGTAATTAAGATGGCAAAAAGTAGAGATAAAGAGAGAATTTTAAAAGCAGCAAAAGAGGAGTGCCTGAGTGGATCAGTTGGTTAAGTGTCTGACTTTAGCTCATGATCTTGCAGTTCATGGATTCAAGCCCTGAATTGGGCTTTGGCTGACAACTCAGAGCCTGGAGCCTGCTTCAGATTCTGTGTATCCTTCTCTCTACCCCTCCTCTGCTCATGCTCTCTCTCTTTCAAAAATAAATAGCATTATAAAAACATTAAAAAAAGAGACAAGTATCATCAACATGGATTAAAAAGTATAAGGGGTGACTGGGTGGCTCAGTCAGTTAAGCATCTGACTCTTGATTTCAGCTCAGGTCATGATATTACAGTTTGTGGATTCGAGCCCCACCTGAGGCTCTACGCTGACAGCACAGAGCCTGCTTGGAATTCTCTCTCTCCTCTCTCTCTGCCTCTACCCCACTCTCACTATCTCTCAAAATACATAAATAAACTTAAGAAACAAAAATGCAGACCATATATATACTCTATAAGAAACCCAGTTCACATATAATGATATAGGTAGGGTGAACAGTGAACTTACACTTTATGTAGTTATTGACATCCACATATGATGCCTTGAATAGTCTCAACAATCATTGTATTATGCAGAGTGACAGTGTAAGAGCACATGGTTACAAGATGAGGATGCCAAATGGAAATGTGGGATAAAATTTGATAGTTATTGAGCTATATGGCTAACCAATTCTGAAAACTTTCTATTAACTTTTTGATTTCTGAGATATAAATGCTCTTATGTTTAGTAACTGCTTGTTGGATTTTTTTTATTTTTTTTTATTTTTGGGACAGAGAGAGACAGAGCATGAACGGGGGAGGGGCAGAGAGAGAGGGAGACACAAAATCGGAAACAGGCTCCAGGCTCCGAGCCATCAGCCCAGAGCCTGACGCAGGGCTCGAACTCACGGAACGCGAGATCGTGACCTGGCTGAAGTCGGACGCTTAACCGACTGCGCCACCCAGGCGCCCCATGCTTGTTGGATTTTTTATGTTAGCTGGAGAAGAAAATGTCCCAAAAGAAATAGGCTCATTTTTCTATAATAACCTATTGATAAATTTCTAGATTTGGGATAAAGAAACTGAAGAGTATAACATCTTAACAGTTGTGTTTAGATTCAAATATCTATAATTCTTATAGGACACGGATGATAAAATGAGAATTAATAGTCTCAAAAATTAATAAAAATTTAAAGAAGAAAGAAAAGTAATAGAAAAAAAAAGAAAACAAAATACTATCTTGTAATGCATCAAAAACATTTATGGCATTTTAAAATGATATTACAATATAGGATAGTAGAAAGGACTTTTGATCTACCAACTTGGGGATGTGAATTCTTGTCCTCATTTTTTCATTAAGTGTATGATCATTGGTGAATAAAATAATTTTTCTGCCTCAATTAATGATTTGTTAAACTGAGGGGTTTTATTATATATTCTCTAGGTTTTTTTCTGTTTATAAGCATATGATTTTGGTTCTGTTTTCTTTTATTTTTTTTATTTTTATTTTTTTTAATTTTTTTTCAACGTTTATTTATTTTTGGGACAGAGAGAGACAGAGCATGAATGGGGGAGGGGCAGAGAGAGAGGGAGACACAGAATCGGAAACAGGCTCCAGGCTCTGAGCCATCAGCCCAGAGCCTGACGCGGGGCTCGAACTCACGGACCGCGAGATCGTGACCTGGCTGAAGTCGGACGCTTAACCAACTGCGCCACCCAGGCGCCCCAAGTTCTGTTTTAATTAGTAACAATAAATTGTAAATGAAATGTGTTAGTGTTGTGCCTCTTATATGCTTTCCTTAATGGAAAAGAAGAAGAAGAAGAAGAAGAAGAAGAAGAAGAAGAAGAAGACAATAACGATGATGGAGGAGGAGAAGGGAAGGCGGAGAAGGGTAAGGAGAAGTAGTAGAAAAAGAAAGAGGAGGAGGGGGAAAAGGAGGAGGGGGGAGGAGGAAAGAAGAACAAGAAAAGAAGAAGAAGAAGAAAAAGAAGAAGAAGAAGAAGAAGACTATGACGACAACAATGAGGATGGCAGATGAGGAGGGAAGGAGAAGAAGGGGAAGAAGAAGGGGAAAGAGAAGGGGAAGGAGAAGTAGTAGAAAAAGAAGGAGGAAGGGGAGGAGGAGGAAAGGAGGAGGGGAGAAGGGGAAGGTGGAGGAGGATGAGAAAGAGGAAGATGACTGGTATAGCAAATATATTGTGACAAAAATACTCTAAGCATAAATAGGAAAATATATATATATGTATATATATGTAAATTTAAAATAATTTATATTTTTATATATAATTTATATATTATATAAATTAAAAATAGTAATAAAATTATACTAAATGTTGAATTTTTTCTGTCATGTTTATGGGAGGTGTACTATTCAAGCATGTATAACATATGTTATATAACATATTTTATGGGAGGTGTAATAGTCAAACATGTATAATATATGTTATATTTAACATATATTTAACATATATTATATAACATATATTATACATGTTTGACTATTACACCTCCTATAAACATGACATATATTATACATGTTTGAATAGTACATCTCCCATAAACATGAAAGAAAAAATTCAACATTTAGTATAATTTTATTACTATTTTTAATTTGGAAAACATTCTCAAATGATGCAGACTGACATCTCCATTAATTGGTCTGCGTTCTTCGGTGGTAATGTCAGTTTATTAAACATGAACTTTTTAGTAGAAATGCTTAAAAACCATGAACTCTAAATCTGACAGGTGACTATGAACATTCACTATTAATGAACTGAGATGTAAATGTAAATAATGCATCTGTCTAAACTTTAAAAATTAGAAAATTGCAGAATTTATTTCAAATGGTCAACATTTATTTAACAATAATTTATTGAGCACCAATAACAAACAACAAAGGAGCTAAGTCTCTGTGGAGTCTATTTATGTTGGATAGTGATTAATCTCATCAAAAATTAAAATGTAAACCAAAGTAAGTGGGTTTATAGTGACACAGGGTGGGTAGACCAAATTATAGTATTAATAGGAAGGTCAAGGTATGCTTAATTGAGAAAGTAGTGTTTCAGCATATACTTGAAAGAAGCAAGAGCGTTAGTTATATAGATAGCTGGGTGAAGACTGTTTTAAGCAGGGAGAACTACTAGTGCAAAATCCCAATCCAGGAGAAAATCTTGTTGTAGAAGAGCAGGGTTACCAGTGCAGCTAAAATGGAATTATCAAATGGTAGATTAGTAAGAGATGATGTCAGAGAGGTAATGAGTGGCAGACCATGTAATATTTTATAGACCATTATAATGAATTTAGCTTATACTCTGAGGAAAATGGAGAGCTAATAGAGAGTTTTGAGCAAAGGAATGATACTATATACTTTAAGTTTAAAAAAATGTGGCTACCGTAAGAAGGAAGGGAAGAACAATTTCAGAGGTTACGTCAGTGGTCCAGATTCAAAATGATGGCAGCTCACCAGGGTAGTACTAATAGAGGTGGTGGGAAACATTCAAATGGAAGTATTTTTTAATTAAAACCATCAGGGCTTATTGGTGAATTGGTTGTGAGGTTTAAGACAAAGAGAGAAAAGGTAACAAAAAATTCCATGATTTTGGTCTTAGCAATAAAAATAATGCAATATCTATCAACTGGAATAGAGAAGTCTTCAGGTGTGTGTATGTGTGCAGAGACTTAGAAGAAGTTAGCATAGGAGTTCACTTTAGAACATGTTGAGGTGTCTGTTAGAAATACAAGTGCAAATGTTGAGTAAAACCTGTATATACAAGTCTAGAATTTCAGAGAGCAATCTAAGTGGTAGATACAAGGGTTGGGAGTACTAGAAGTGTAATAACTAACAAATGAAACAAGGAGCAATGACAGAATGTAAGAAAAACAAAGAAAATAGTGTCCTACAGGTCAAATGAAGGAAGTATATCCAGAAGGAGGAAGTTACCATCCTGCCAAAAAATGTTTGATAAATCAAATAAAATGGGGATTGAGAATTGACCAATGGAGTTTTAAAAAAGAATAGCAGCATGATTCTGAAACTCCCCTTCACTTTCACAAAATAATAAAAATATCAACAGGGAGAACAATCTTCACCATTACTAGGAGGCAAAGAGAGGCAACCTTCAAATATTTTCAAGTAGAAGAAAAAAAAAACAAATAAATTCATACAACTCCCATCTTTGACCACCATCATACACTCTGTGTGGGATGAGCAGAAAAGGGGAGGCTGGAAGGAGTGAATGAAAAATAGCAGAAAGCAGCTGAGGTCTTATTAAGTAGAGTTAAAATAGCTCTTAGAAGTAGGAAGCAAAACAAAAAATGTCAGGACATTGCACATCAAAGATGTGGAGGAAACATACTCATGAAATAAATAAAAATAGAATAAAACATATCACATCCATATAAAATCATTTAAAATGCTGGAACGCAAGTAAAGGTATGCTGATAAAAATATTTCCTCTCAGAATCACTATCAAATAAAGAAAACTGAAATATAGACCCCCAAATTAATTAAATATCTGCAAATAGGCAGTTTAGTGGTATAGACACTTGGATTCAGAAACACAAAACACAAAACAAAAGAAACAAATACTCTATTAGAGGAAATGAGAAAAAAATAAAATGAGAAGAATTTAAATTAGTGTTGCATGAATTAATGACATAAATGCAAACAAAAAGACAAAATCTTATCAGAAATAAATATGTAATTGCAAGGGGCACAAGGAAACTAGAATTAAATAAAAACAAGACATTGATAATGGTCACAAAGGTCAAGATAATGAAAATGAGATAAACAATAAAATAAAGAGGGATGAAGAAAAATTGATTGAAATGGAAAACATGAAAAGGAGATCAGACATGCATATAGTCAGTGCCCCTAAGAAAAAATATTAAATAAACATGGAATTAAACTAATATTTAAAATTAGAACTCAAGAAGAATTTTTAGAAATTAGAGAAGATATTAATCTTCTCATTGAAAGAGCCCATTGACTGCGAGAGAAATATGACCCAGAATGATAAATTCTGAGACATATCCTAGTAAGAGTACTAGACTTAAAGGAAAATCTTCAGGGACTCAAGGCTAATATATACATACACAATCACTTATCTTTGAGAATTAGATTGGCATAATATTTTCTCAAAACACACACAAAGAAAGGCAAGGTAGATAGAGCCTTTTAATAAATTATGTTGAGACAACTGGATAGCTATTTGATAAAAGATACAGTTGGATCCATTATCACACCATATACATGCACAAGTTCTAAATGTATGAACAGTCTATATGTAAAATGGAATCTAATTATTCCCTCAACAAGGAGTATAATAAATTCCTCTTGACTCTGGGTATAGGGTAAGCCTTTCTAACTATCACTAAAAATCCATATACAATAAAAAAATACAAATAAATTTTATCATATAAATAAAAAATAAACATGGTAAAAAAAACAAACACTTTTCAAAAACAAATGAAATATTTCTAATATATATCACAGATGAAAGGTTAACGTTCATAATTTATAAAGAACTTTTAAAATTTGAGGCTATATGACCAATAATTCTGTATTGCAATGAACAAAATATATGAGCACACTATTCACAAAAAGAGAAGTAAAAATGACCACTAAACACATAAAAAGGTATTCAATATCACTCAGCGTAGGATAAATGCAAATTAAAATGACACTGAGATACCATTTCTCTCACATCAGATTGGCAAAAACTCAAAACCTGACAATAATGTCTGTGGGCGGGGTTGTGGGAAAATAAGCACTCTCATACACTGATGATGGGAATGTAAATGACATAACTTCTACAAATAAGAATTTTGCAATATCTAGCAAAAATCACATCTACATTTACTTTTCTTTCTTTTTTTTAAATATGAAATTTATTATCAAATTGGTTTCCATACAGCACCCAGTGCTCATCGCAACAGGTGCCCTCCTCAATGCCCATCACCCACATTCCCCTCCTTACCACCCCTCCCACCAACCCTCAGTTTGTTCTCAGTTTTTAAGAGTCTCTTATGGTTTGACTCCCTCCCTCTCTAACTTTTTTTTTCCTTCCCCTCCCCCATGGTCTTCTGTTAAGTTTCTCAGGATCCACATAAGAGTGAAAACATATGGTATCTGTCTTTCTCTGTATGACTTATTTCACTTAGCATAACACTCTCCAGTTCCATCCACATTGCTTCAAAACGCCAGATTTCATTCCTTCTCATTGCCAAGTAGTATTCCATTGTGTATATAAACCATAATTTCTTTATCCATTCATCAGCTGATGGACATTTATGTTCTTTCCATAATTTGGCTATTGTTGAAAGTGCTGCTATAAACATTGGGGTACAAGTGCCCCTATGCATCAGCACTCCTGTATCCCTTGGGTAAATTCCTAGCAGTGCTATTGCTGGGTCATAGGGTAGATGTATTTTTAATTTTTTGAGGATCCTCCACACTGTTTTCCAGAGTGGCTGCACCAGTTTGCATTCCCACCAACAGTGCAAGAGGGTTCCCATTTCTCCACATCCTCGCCAGCACCTATAGTCTCCTGATTTGTTCATTTTAGCCACTCTGACTGGTGTGAGGTGGTATCTGAGTGTGGTTTTGATTTGTATTTCCCTGATGAGAAGTGACGTTGAGCATCTTTTCATGTGCCTGTTGGCCATCTGGATGTCTTCTTTAGAGAAGTGCCTATTCATGTCTTCTGCCCATTTCTTCACAGGATTATTTGTTTTTTGGATGTGGAGTTTGGTGAGTTCTTTATAGATTTTGGATACTAGCCCTTTGTCAGATACGTCATTCGCAAATATCTTTTCCCACTCCGTTGGTTTCTTTTTAGTTTTGTGGTTGTTTCCTTTGCATTGCAGAAGCTTTTTATCTTGATGAGGTCCCAATGGTTCATTTTTGCTTTTAATTCCCTTGCCTTTGGAGATGTGTCGAGTAAGAAACTGCTGTGGCTGAGGTCAGAGAGGTTTTTTCCTGCTTTCTCCTCTAGGGTTTTGATGGTTTCCTGCCTCACATTCAGGTCCTTCATCTATTGAGTTTATTTTTGTGAATGGTGGGAGAAAGTGGTCTAGTTTCATTCTTCTGCATGTTGCTGTCCAGTCTTCCCGGCACCATTTGTTAAAGAGATTGTCTTTTTTTTTCCCTTGGATATTCTTTCCTGCTTTGTCAAAGATTAGTTGGCCATACTTTTGTAGGTCTGATACTGGAGTCTCTATTCTATTCCATTGGTCTATGTGTCTGTTTTTGTGCCAATACCATGCTGTCTTGATGATTACAGCTTTGTAGTAGAGGCTAAAGTCTGGGATTGTGATCCCTCCCACTTTGGTCATCTTCTTCAATATTACTTTGGCTATTCAGGGTCTTTTGTGGTTCCACACAAATTTTAGGATTGCTTGTTCTAGCTTCGAGAAGAATGCTGGTGCAATTTTGATTGGGATTGCATTGAATGTGTAGATAGCTTTGGGTAGTATTGACATTTTAACAATATTTATTCTTCCAATCCATGAGCACGGAATGTTTTTCCATTTTGTTGTATCTTCTTCAATTTCCTTCATAAGCTTTCTATTGTTTTCAGCATACAGATCTTTTAAATGTTTGGTTAGGTTTATTCCTAGGTATTTTATGCTTCTTGGTGCAATTGTGAATGGGATCAGTTTCTTTATTTGTCTTTATGTTGCTTCATTGTTAGTGTATAAGAATGCAACTGATTTCTGTACATTGATTTTGTATCCTGCAACTTTGCTGAATTCATGTATCAGTTCTAGCAGACTTCTGGTGGAGTCTATCAGGTTTTCCATGTATAATATCATGTCATCTGCAAAAAGTGAAAGCTTGACTTCATCTTTGCCAATTTTGATGCCTTTGGTTTCCTTTTGTTGTCTGATTGCTGATGCTAGAACTTCCAGCACTATATTAAAAAACAGCGGTGAGAGTGGACATCCCTGTCCTATACCTGATCTCAGGGGGAAAGCGCTCAGTTTTTTCCCCATTGAGGATGATATTAGCTGTGGGCTTTTCATAAATGGCTTTTATGATGTTTAAGTATGTTCCTTCTATCCCAGCTTTCTCGAGGGCTTTTATTAAGAAAGGATGCTGAATTTTGTCAAATGCTTTTTCTGCATCGATTGACAGGTTCATATCGTTCTTTTCTTTTCTTTTATTAATGTGATGTATCACACTGATTGATTTGCGAATGTTGAACCAGCCCTGCATCCCAGGAATGAATCCCACTTGATCATGGTGAATAATTCTTTTTATATGCTGTTAAATTCAAGTTGCCAGTATCTTGTTGAGAATTTTTGCATCCATATTCACCAGGGATATTGGCCTGTAATTCTCTTTTTTTGCTGGGTCTCTGTCTGGTTTAGGAATCAAAGTCATGCTGGCTACATAGAATGAGTCTGGAAGTTTTCCTTTCCTTTCAGTTTTTTGGAACAGCTTAGGAAGGATAGGTATTATCTCTGCTTTAAATGTCTGGTAGAATTCCCCAGGGAAGCCATCTGGTCCTGGACTCTTATTTGTTGGGAGATTTTTGATAACTGATTCAATTTCTTTGCTGGTTATGGATCTGATCAAGTTTTGGAAGTGTGTCCATTTCTTCTAGGTTGTCCAGTTTGTTGGCATATAATTTTTTATACTATTCCTTGATAATTGCTTGTATTTCTGAGGGATTGGTAATAGTTCCATTTTTCATACATGAATTTATCTATTTGTGTCATCTCCCTTTTCTTTTTGAGAAGTCTGGATAGAGGTGTATCAATTTTGTTTATTTTTTCAAAAATCTAACTCTTGGTTTCACTCATCTCCTCTACAGTTTTTTTGGATTCTATATTGTTTATTTCTGCTCTGATCTTTATTATTTCTCTTTTTCTGCTGGGTTTTGGGTGTCTTTGCTGTTCTGCTTCTATATCCTTTAGGTGTGCTGTTAGATTTTGTATTTGGGAATTTGCTTGTTTCCTGAGATAGGCCTGGATTGCAATGTATTTTCCTCTCAGGACTGCCTTCACTGCATCCCAAAGCATTTGGATTGTTGTATTTTCATTTTCATTTGTTTCCATATATTTTTTTAATTTCTTTTCTAATTGCCTGGTTGACACATTCATTCTTTTTTTTTTTTTAATTTTCTTTTTTTTTTTTTTTTGAACGTTTATTTATTTTTCGGACAGAGAGAGACAGAGCATGAACGGGGGAGGGGCAGAGAGAGAGGGAGACACAGAATCGGAAACAGGCTCCAGGCTCTGAGCCATCAGCCCAGAGCCCGACGCGGGGCTCGAACTCACGGACCACGAGATCGTGACCTGGCTGAAGTCAGACGCTTAACCGACTGCGCCACCCAGGCGCCCCAGACACATTCATTCTTTAGTAGGGTGTTCTTTAACCTCCATGCCTTTGGAGGTTTTCCAGACTTTTTCCTGTGGTTGATTTCAAGGTCATACCATTGTGGTCTGAAAGTGTGCATGGTGTGATCTCAATTTTTTTTATACTTTTTAAGGAATGTTTTGTGGCCCAGTATGTGATCTATCTTGGAGAATGTTCCATGTGCACTTGAGAAGAAAGTATATTCTGTTGCTTTGGGATGCAGAGTTCTAAATATATCTGTCAAGTCCATCTGATCCAATGTATCATTCAGGGCCCTTGTTTCTTTATTGATCCTGTGTCTAGATGCTCTATCCACTGTTGTAAGTGGGGTATTAAAATCCCCTGCAATTACCACATTCTTATCAAGAATATTGCTTATGTTTGTGATTGTTTTACATATTTTGGGGTTTCTGTATTCAGTGCATAGACATTTATAATTGTTAGCTCTTCCTGATGGATAGACCCTGTAATTATTATATAATGCCCTTCTTCATCTCTTGTTATGGCCTTTAATTAAAGTCTAGTTTGTCTGATATAAGTATGGCTACTCCAGCTTTCTTTTGACTTCCAGTAGCATGATAGATAGTTCTCCATCCCCTCACTTTCAATCTGAAGGTGTCCTCAGGTCTAAAATGAGTCTCTTGTAGAGAGAAAATAGATGGGTCTTGTTTTGTTATCCATTCTGATACCCTATGTCTTTTGGTTGGTGCATTTAGTCCATTTACATTCAGTGTTACTATAGAAAGATATGGGTTTAGAGTCATTGTGATGTCTGTACGTTTCAGATTGTAGTGATGTCTCTGGTACTTTGTGGTCTTTGCAACATTTCACTCAAAGAATCCCCCTTAGGATCTCTTGTAGGGCTGGTTTAGTGGTGATGAATTCCTTCAGTTTTTGTTTGTTTGAGAAGATCTTTATCTCTCCTTCTATTCTGAATGACAGATTTGCTGGTTAAAGGATTCTCAGCTGCATATTTTTTCTGTTCATCACATTGAAGATTTCCTGCCATTCCTTTCTGGCCTGTCAAGTTTCAGTAGATAGGTCTGCCACTAGTCTTATGTGTCTACCTTTGTAAGTTAGAGCCTGTTTATCCTTAGCTGCTTTCAGAATTTTCTTTATCCTTGTATTTTGCCAGTTTCACTATGATATGTCATGCAGAAGATCGATTCAAGTTACGTCTGAAGGGAGTTCTCTTTGCCTCTTGGATTTCAATGCCTTTTTCCTTCCCCAGATCAGGGAATTTCTCAGCTATGATTTGTTCAAGTACACCTTCAGCCTCTTTGTGCCTCTCTTCTTCTTCTGGAATTCCTATGATACTGATATTGTTCTGTTTGATTGCATCACTTAGTTCCCTAATTCTCCCCTCATACTCCTGGATTTTTTTATCTCTCTTTTTCTCAGCTTCCTCTTTTTCCATAATTTTATCTTCTAATTCACCTATTCTCTCCTCTGCCTCTTCAACCCGAGCTGTGGTCGCCTCCATTTTATTTTGCACCTCATTTATATTTTTTAGCTCCTCATGACTATTTCTTAGTCCCTTGATCTTTGTAGCAATAGATTCTCTGCTGTCCTCTGTGTTTTTTTCAAGCCCAGCGATTAACTTTATGACTATTATTCTAAGTTCTTGTTCTGTTATATTGCTTAAATTGTTTTTGATCAATTCGCTAGCTGTTGCTACTTCCTGGAGTTTCTTTTGAGGAGAGTCTTCCATTTCATCATGTTGGGTAGTCCCTGTGCTAGCTCCAAACTGCAGGGCACTTCCCCTGTGCTGTCCAGAGAAACTTGTGTTCGTGGTCAGGGCTGTATTCAGACCCGATGTGTGTCCCCAGCCCACTGCTGGGGACACAGTCAGACTGGTGTGTACCTTATCTTCCCTCTTCCAGGGGCAGGATTTACTGTGGGGTGGGGTGGCCCCTGTCTGGGCTATTTGCACACTGCCAGGCTTGTGGTGCTGCTTTGATGGGATATGGCCAAGGGCATATTAGCTGGGGTGGATCCGCAAGTTTCACAGGGGTGGGAGGGGCAGGCTTCGCTTGCTTTGCCTTAGGTGGTCCCCTGCAGGAGGGGCCCTGCAGCACCAGGAGGGAGGCAGACCCTTCTGAGGATTGGATCCACAGAAACACAGCATTGGGTGTTTGCGCAGTGCAAGCAAGTTTGGTGACGGGAACTGGTTCCCTTAGGTACTCCGGGTGGGGGATGGGAGAGGGAGATGGCACTGGTCAGTGCCTTTGTTCCCCCACCGAGCTGAGCTCTGTCTTCAGGGCTCAACAACTCTCCCTCCCAGTGTCCTCTCTCCCTCCTTGCTCTCTGAGAGCAGAGATGTTGACTTTTAACATTCCAGATGTTAAGTCCCGCTAGCTGTCAGAACTCACAGAGTACAGCCCCTCCGCTTTTGCAAGCCAGATTTCAGGGCTAGGCCTTGCTGGGCGGTCTGCCCTTCCACCACCCTGGCTCCCTCCCGCCAGTCCCTGTAGCACGCACTGCCTCTCTGACCTTCCTACCCTCTTCCTACCCTCTTCTGTGGTCCTTGCGTCTACACTTGGCTCTGGAGAGTCAATTCTGCTAGTCTTCAGGCAATTTTCTGGGTTATTTAGGCAGATGTGGGTGGAATCTAAGTGATCAGCAGAACAAGGTGAGCCCAGCATCCTCCTATGCCGTCATCTTCCCAGGTCTCAACAAACTACATTTAGTTTTCAATCCATCAATCCTACTACCAGAAATTTATCCTGGATTCACCTCCAAATATATGAATAAGCACAAACAATGCTTATTCATTGCAATATTACCTATGATCATAAAATATTTGAAATATATAATTTTTTAATCATAGGATATTGGTTTAATAACTTACGGTATGAATAAAGGAGTACTTTGTAGCTATAATCATGAATGGAAAAGATTTCTATGCATGATATGGAATAATTTCCAGAACATAGTTTCAGTGGAAAAAAAAGTATAAAAAGCATATAGCAAGCTACCTATTGTGTAAGAAAGAGAGAAAAAAAATACATACAGACACTTTTTATTAGAAAACACAGCATAGGAAGAATGAACCAAAAAAGACAATGTAGTTGGTTATCTACAATGAGTAGGGATTATAATGAAAGACATAGGAGTAATATTTCATAACTAAAATTATTGTGCATTTTTTGGGAAAGGGTGGGGAGGGGAAAATATTCTAAAACTGAAAGCAAACTAAAACAAAAAAATCTAATTTTATTGCAAATAAATATCATAATCAGACAGGAAAGAAGAAAGGAAGGAATGTTTTGTTCAAATAATTTATGAACACAATATTTGTCTATATACTTTCTGCATTGGGCAGGCTGGGTGGAAGCCTACACTTTTTTAGCAACTTCTGTTTATTGAGGTGGCCTGCACATAAAAATTCTAAAACTATTTTATTTATTTTTTTTTTATGTTCACAATATTTTTTATTACTGTACTCCTTGTACTATGCAGGGAGGCAGTATCTAAAACTATTTTAGAATCATAATTTCCATCTACTATTTTAGATATATTATAGAATTGAGTAAATGAATAAATGTGTTGATATTGTTGGGAGCCAGGATTACCACTACAGGAAATTGGAAAAACATATATTGAATGGGGTAAGGAAGAAAAAAAAAAAACTCTGTGAGAATGAATCGAAATGAAAGGACTTGCTGTGAACACACAGTTTCTGAAACACATATAAATTAATGTTCATATGCATGTGTAAATATTGCACGCATGTTAAGTATAAACATATATCATACTTGCATGCATATATATGTATATGTGTATATACATGCATGTATTTCGTAGCTCTGATTTCTGAAAGGGCTAAGAAGTACAGTCACAATAGCAATCAGTACATCTTGTGCCCAAATCTTGGTATCCACTGCCATTCCCTGTTGAAAGAAACCAGACCTCCTAGGAGAAATGGCTGATTCCAAAAGTAGTACAGAAATAGGTACAAAGTGAACCAGGAACATCTTATTGGGCCGGAAAGTAAAGAAGTGCTCAAAAAGCAATGAGAGCATATCAGAAGAGCACAGCACCCAAAGTGAAAGGCTTCCCACTTGCTGAATCTAGACAATATCAGCATCAAAACAACAAAGTACAATAATAATCTATAAAGCAAAAAAGCTCAAGAAATCCAGAGTCCATAAAATAATAAGTAGATAAATGAGAGAGTAGGAAAAGACCTTATTTACAGTAAAATGCTGAAGAACAACCGGTGAATGTGGAAGAAGCCTGGAGTTGGGAAAACATCATTTTGTAACAATTATGATAAAGCTTAGATCAGGCAAGATAATTATGGATGCTAGGTCTAAGAGAAAATTTTAAAAGGAAACAGGAAATTTTCACTGAAGATTTCCCCACAGGCTGTTTATCAGTTGTAAGGAGGAAGAAAACAAAAACAGTAATCATAAGATAGAAAACTCAGATGACACCTTGAATGTGTGAGCAAATTGAAATCACCAGTGAGGAACAGATGGACATTGCGTACCTTCAGATGTGATACTGCAAGATGCACACAGTGTCATCCATTCTAGGCCAAAAAAAAAAAAAAAAGAGAAAAAAGAAAATCGTCCTATTAACAAAAATAGTGTGTGGAGGGACAAATTTTATTTGTAAGGAATACTGAAGCCATAAAGACAAAGCCGATAGAAAGGTTTCAAAATAGATAGGCTAAAGGGATGGGAGGATGACATGGAATAACTAACTCTAGACTAGATCCTGTACATGTGGGGAAGGAAGAGAGGGGAGTGTGTATAAAGACATTATTTGATCTCTGACCAATTTGAAATATGGATGGTAGATTATGTAAAATTGCGGTATTACAAAAATGTATGAAGATGATGCCTGTTTTTAGGAAATACACAGGGAGGTATTTAGGATTAAAGGACCATCAATGATGGTCATTCTCTAACATTTCAGAGCTAAGATTAGAGGTATGCTGGTTTCGGTGTGGTGGGGAGTTATTAGGTGGAGAGAGAGAGAGAGAAAGGGACAAAATGGGATACAAAGTAAGCAACAAGTCAATATAAGTAAAGGCTATATGATATGCTTTACACTACTTTCATTTTGGGAACTTCTGTAGGTTTGAAACTATTTCTAAATAACATTAAAAAGCATCCACTATTTGGCAACATAAAAGTTATTGATAACACTAGTACGGTCATTTTTGAAGGTGTGGCAGAATAAAAACCAAATTGAAGTATGCTTTAAAAAAATGAAAGCCTGGGTGCCAGGGTGGCTCAGTCGGTTAAGCATCCGACTTCGGCTCAGGTGATGATCTCACAGTACATGGGTTCGAGCCCCGCGTCGGGCTCTGTGCTGACAGCTTGGAGCCTGGAGCCTGCTTCTGATTCTGTGTCTCCCTCTCCCTCTCCCTCTGCCCCTTCCCCGCTCATGCTCTGTCTCTGTCTCAAAAATATATAAAACATTTACAACAATTTTTAAAAATGAAAGCCAAAGAAGTAGAAACCTTAAATATAAATATCTTCCTAAAAGTTTGGTGCGTGGTAGAGCAAAGAAAAATATTTTAGCTGGTAGGAGAAAGTAGAGTTAAGAGAGTTTTCACTTAAAAAATAGGAATAAAAGCATATCATAGGCAGATAATTCTTTAGAGTATTAAAAGTAATAATGTAAGAAAGTATTAGAAAGCTAGTGATGTCCTTGAAAAGACATGAGAGGCTCTATTATGCATGTGGAGAAAGGGGATTAGATATGATACCTATGTTTTATTGACAGTAAAAAAGAGGGAGGGAAAATTGAATGGGTGTGGATGCTGCGAAGGGG
Organism: Lynx rufus; assembly: GCF_022079265.1. Taxonomy (NCBI): domain Eukaryota; kingdom Metazoa; phylum Chordata; class Mammalia; order Carnivora; family Felidae; genus Lynx; species Lynx rufus. The sequence continues at coordinate 183,314,026 of NW_025814823.1, forward strand.
GGTAGATGTATTGACGGGAGTCTATGAAAGTTGTGTACCTGTCACGTGTTAGCCGATTCAGTAGGTGCCAAAGATTTCCACATGAGCACAAAATTACTGCTGCTCTTGAAGAGTCTGTATACTGAAAGAGTTTCATGCTGAAAACATGGCCTTCGAGGTGGTTTGAATGTAGCACAAGATGAGGCAGGAGAGCTGAGCGAAGATCCTCTGCCATGTTAACAGCAGCTTGGCCATCATCTTCAAAACAGTGTTTGGCCATTTAAAAGAGTGGCAATTCGGATTCTGTGTCTCCCTCTCTGTCTGCCTGTCTCCTGCCCATGCTCTGTCTCTGTCTCTCAAAAATAAACAAACATTGGAAATTTAAAAAAAGAAAGAAAGAAAAAGAAAGAAAGAAAGAAAGAGAAAATAGAAGAGGGGTAAGTGCACAGCATGATTAATTTGCTTTTTAGAAGTCAGTCTACTCTTGCTGCTATTATGTGTGACAAAATGAAAATAGCTAAATGTTGAGTTCTTCCTTTCGCTAGGCTATGTGCAAAGCTCCTTACATATGATATCATCAATCTTTACAACAGCTCTGTGAACTAGATGCTGTTACTACCCACATTTTGCAGAAAAGTTAGGAAATTAACAAATCATTTTCTGAGGGCCTATAATATACTATGCACTACTTTAAATGGTAGGAATAGAGTTGTGAACAAGACAGTCTTGCCTTTAAGGTTAAAAAAAATAAGAAATTTCTGGAGCTACTATTTGCTATGAAAAAGATAAAACAAGAATATTTCTGGAGTGTGAATGAGAGTGGAGATGGAAGCTTTTTGAGTTTGGATCATCAAAATACATATCTCTGAATTGACATTTAGGTTGAATTTAACTGATTCAAACATTCATTCAACAAAAATCTGTTGAAGGTCTACTGTGTGCTAGGCGCCCTTATGGATACTAGAGAAACATTTGTAAACAAAACATAAAAATCCCTGTTCTACCAAAATTTGTGTGCTTTTGGGGAAATAGGGCAAAAATAAAAATCAAGAATATATAAAAGGGAAAGTATTCTAAACAGGAAAGAAACTAAGGCTCAAAGAGATTAACAAGACCAAAAGCATGATAGGGGGCAAATCTTTGAGGAATTGCTGGGGTTAAATGATAGATTTAGGGCAAGTAAGTAATAAGGAGGCTAAGAGGAGGATGTGAAACTAGGAGACTTGGTCAAAAAAAGGACTGTTTGAACAGCAGATTTCTATAGTGAAGCCGACAAGACCCAGGGAATCATTATGGATATAAAATTGGATGGAGGTGAATATGATTAGAGATGAAATGGAAAAGAACTGAGACTTCACAGTGTTTGGCTGTTCAAAAGCATACAGTACAAAAAAGGTGATAGCTCAGTCAGGATAGAGAGTAAGACCAATTATGAAAGCCTTCAACAAATGAGGAGAAATGTCCATGACAGTGATGAAGAGAGAAAAGATGATAGTAATAATTCTCAAAGGAGCTGAGGATGTTCCAGAAGGGTAAAGGAGTAGATGAATAAATTCTTGGAAGTCACATTAAAGTGCAAGGTCCTAATGATAGCCAGGTTTCAGATCAGTCATGGATATGGTGACCATTTAATTGATCATATAAATAGGGATGCTTCCTTGAGTAAAAGAGAGAATTATTAATAGTGTGCGGAGATGCCAGGCATAAACTGGAACTATCCTGGAACTATCCTGGGCAACTCGGGATGCTTGTTCACCCTAATCACAAAGTCGAGTGAACAGCCAATCAAGATATTATAGGATTGAAGATGTGGTTACCTACAAACATTTAAAAATCAATACATATGATATATGTAAATTTTATTACAGATATTTTGTCAATGTCTATGTCAATAGAAAAAAAAACTTTGTACAAGTTGGCATCTTGCAAAACAGATATGGTAGAGACTCCATGAGTAAGACATGCAGATATATGCAATATAAATTCATAATTTAAAAAAACACTTCAGAAATGCCAATATAATATAAGCAAAATAGCATATTTGGAACTTTAGATGTATTGGATAACCTATAAAAAACATGGAACCAAGGACACGTGAACATTTAAGACATCAAACGAACAGGCAATAAAACAGGATAGAAGCACGTAAATCACATGAATTTTTAATTTTTTTGTTTGAAAGCAGAATACTGGGTCCACTCCTTACCACCAATAGGAACAGGATATTAATTCCTTTCTTTAAAAAATGGGTTTTTAAGAGTAGTGACAATAAAGAAAATGTTCATAATCTTACTTTTTGTTTAATTCTCTTAAGTTCCATCTTTAAAACAAAAGAAAGAAATGTGAAGTAAGGCTGTAGACTCTAAAATGTCTTGGTATTGCTGATGTATCCGGCAACGAGGATTAATGAGAAAATGTTTGCAGCCACCAGAAACTACATGCTACTCCGTGATATGTTAAGCTTCACATCCCATTTGAGGCCATTTAAATGGTAACAGAGTGAAGCTGAGTCGATAGGCTGTTAAAAATTCTTCATTAACTCTCCATTCTTTAGGAATGGCTTCTTTCATTGGCTATTTCAGAGCTTATTTCTTCAGTGCATTAGATTTTCTATCGCACTACTTAGGCTGGGAGTTGATTGGGAAGAAAAGAAAAAAATGCAGCCCCCAATTGTGAAAGGAGAAAAGGATTGCAATCTATCTTCCTCAGTCACAATTTCTAGAGGAAGGTCCAAAAATGTTCATTTGTTCTCGCTCCCTTTTTCTTGGAAACTTCAACATTTCCCTTCAGAGATTCACTATCCACCTAGGTTTGTTCTTTTATTTTGTAATTTATCATTCATCCTTGAAACAGATATAGGTATAGACACATATAGATACATATATAGAGAATTTAAGTTTCTTGAGGGCAAGGGTCACTGTTTTGTATTATCTATGTACCCAAGGGTCTGGAGAAGTTCCTCACATATAGTAAGCACTAAACAGATGTGTGGTGAATACATAAATCTTTCTAAAAATCACACAATTGCATTTAAGACCCAAGTAAGGAGATCCACATTATCAACAAATTTATAGATCAGTGAGTGTTTTGATGGGCTGGAATCAGATGAATTAAAGGTTTTATAAGGGTGTATCTTTTTCTTAAATAGATACACAAACCCCAGATATTCCTTGGGATTACAGTTTTTCCCTACATGTGGAACGAGCAAATATTAGAAGTTAAAATCCTGTTCTGATAGCTAGGACCATGAAAATAGGGTTTATTAAAAAATTATATAAAATCTTGCTATGACCCAACTATGCCAAGCAAATTCTAACAACCAAATTCCAATGTAACCAAATAATATGAATTATGTTTAATACATTTTTTGGAATTGTATGCACATCAAAAAACGTTTGTTGTGTACCTAATATAAATTCAGAGCTGCGTTAATATTTGACAAATAACCTGGGCATTATTGGTTTCCATCCTCAAAGATCTTACATTTCAGGGCAGACATGACTTTACAATGAATACTGGGTAAACAAGAAAGAAAGGCACATTTGAGTTTTTGAATTGACTAGACACAGTAAATAAGGACATTATTAGTTTAAGAATAATACACAGGTGAGAGGATCAAGAGGGAAAATAAAATGTGATCTGTTTGGGGTAAGGTGGGGTAAGTTTAAAATACATCTAGGTAGAAGAATCTAGGGGATAAAAATACAATTTAAAATGGAGACACACTAGAATCAGTTCAGCCCATAGGAATTGATAAGATCACTCTAGGAAAAGACATAAAACAAAAACATGTAAGGGCTTGAGATGAAAGAGAAATTCTGAGAAAACCTGATGATAAAGGTAGCATTATAAAGGGGAAGAAAGGAGTAATTAACAGGGTCAGACTATGAGATGAAATAAAATAAGGATTAAAAATAGCATGTTCTAAACAGCATACCTGTATTTCTTGGATAAATACCTAGTAGTGCAAGTGCGGGGTCATAGGGTAGTTCTATTTTTAATTTTTTGAGGACCCTCCATACTGTTTTCCAGAGTGGCTGCACCAGTTTGCATTCCCACCAGCAGCGCAAAAGAGATACTCTTTCTCCGCATCCTGCCAACATCTGTTGTTGCCTGAGTTGTTAATGTTAGCCGTTCTGACAGGTGTGAGGTGGTATCTCATTGTGGTTTTGATTTATATTTCCTTGATGATGAGTGATGGTGAGCATTTTTTCATGTGTCGGTTGGCCATCTGGATGTCTTGTTTGGAGAAGTGTTTAGTCATGTCTTTTGCCCATTTCTTCACTGGATTACTTGTTTTTTTATTTGAAGGGGCACATGCACCCCAATGTTTATAGCAGCACTATCAACAATAGCCAAAGTTGGAAAGAGCCCAAATGTCCATTGATTGATGAATGGATAAAGAAGACACATGCACACACACATACACACACACACACACACACACACACACACACTGGAATATTACTCGGCAATCAAAAAGAATGATATCTTGCCATTTGCAAGAGGGTATTATGTTAAGTGAAATTAGTCAGTCAAAGAAAGACAAATATCATATAACTTCACTCACATGAGTACTTTCAGATACAAAACAGATGAACATAAGGGAAGGAAAGCAAAAATAATACAAAAACAGGGAGGGGGACAAAACATAAGAGACTCTTAAATAATGGAGAACAGAGGGTTGCTGGAGGAGTTGTGGGAGGAGGGATGGTCTAAAGGGTAAGGAAATTAAGGAATCTACTCCTGAAATCATTGTTGCACTATATGCTAAATAACTTGGATGTAAATTAAAAAAATAAATTAATTAAAAAATATTTTAAAAAACTAGCTCGTTAACTTTTGTAGTTGCTCACTCCCTGATGACTATCACAGCAGCCTTTTCACCAGGTGAACTGTGAAAGGGAAGCTTACATTTCTAATGATAAATCTGATATGTAGGTTCTGTGGCCACATAGGTCCATATTGTTTACCCAGTTCTCTTTACTGATAAATATCTGAGCTTATTTACATTCTATGCTCCGGCATAATCTAAAAGCTTTGGGAAATGGGTGTCTTGAAAAGTTAATGCACTTCCCTAAGCACCTGAGTGATAAATTCACTGGGGAAAACAAGATACCATATGTCTATCTGGGAAATTTATAATGCACATAATTACTCACATTACATTGTCACATATGAATTATTTCTCAATAACAAGTCTAATCTTAGTCCTCCTGTAATAGAATATTATCTAAAGAATAAAGACTACATAGAACAGTAAGTATGAAAAAAAAGCAACTTTCAAGTTCTACTGCAAAGTTAACATAACAGAATGAAGAGCAGTGAACAATTTTTGACACAAGAAATCAAGGAGAAGATTATAAGTAATAAAGTACACATTTTAATTGCAAGTGAAACCACTCATTCTATTTTAGGAACAAAGGTAAAAAATTGTTTAATCATATTCCTACACCTTCTCTCTCTCTCTCTCTCTGTCTCCCCTTTATTTTTTTCCTGCAATTTCACAGTTTGTTTTTTCTGAATGCCATGATATTTAAAGTTAACTTCCTAAATTTCCATGAACACAAATGAAATAAAGCAGATTATCCTGATAACTTCTTTTTTTTATCACCTTTTCAAATTTGAATTCATGTATATTAGGTGAAAGACATAGACAAAGATTGTTAGTGGGACTCATGGGGCCTTTTTTCTGGTTTTGAATTTCTGGCAAACAGATTGCTGCAGCTTTGACAGTAAAAATAGCAGATGGGATTAATTAACTGGGTGACAACTCTTCAGACCTACCTAAATTAATATTTTTCTCCAAACAATGTATTCTGATTATCATAAAACTAACTGACGTTTATAGAAATAGAGTTTGGTCCCAATGATTTTCAAAGTGTATGTGGAGCTATTTTTTTTTTTTCAAAAAAGGGCTGGTTTAGTCTGCTATTTGCATGTTAATCTTTCTAATCATTTTCTTGAAGAAAGCAATCATACCTAAGGAAGTACATCTTGTTTGTAATGCTAGAATTTGTCCTGACCTTGGATCCTCTTTCCTCTGCAGGAGTAAAAGGTGCAGGAGATTGATTTGTTCACAGAAATTCTTCTCAAACCCAAACCCCCAAGGAACAATTAATTATCTTTATATGAAAATTAAAAATCAACACATCCATATAACATTTTCACCAGACTGTTTAAGCTATTTAGGATCTGAGGACAAAGGCACATGTGTTTTTTTTAAATAAAAAAAGCACATTTTATCAAAGTTAGATACTGTAAGCTGACAGAAAGATCACAATTTTATAGACCTTAATATATGTATACATCCTTCATCTCCTTCTTTCTCTGTTTCTATACACATATACACACATACATATGTATATATGAATGCAATATTCATATGTATACATACAAAAGGCTATAAAGGGAAAACCCCATATTTCATAGTATATATGTATACATATAGTTCATAGAATATATGTGAACATATATGCATATATGTATACACATATATATTTATATTCTATGAAATTATGTATTGTATTCATATATATACATATATATTTATATTCTATGAAATATGGGATTTTCTTTTTAAAGCCATTTGCGGGAGCACAAGTTCAAATAAAGTAGGACTGCAAAGACCAGTGTAGCACTTTTGTTAGCAGGAGGCATAACTTTTAATTTGGGGCCATTTCAGGTCTGACAAGAAAACTGTAGGGAAGAATCACACATTTGGGGGCTTCCTTAGGAATTGCTTTACATACTTTACCATTTAGCGTTATGAACCCTACCTACATCGAGAGACCCAAATATGAAAAGCATCATGAACCTGTTATTTAATTTATCATATAAATATTGTTGAGAATTTCCTCACTTCCTTCCTCTTCCTCACTCTACTATAGTTTCCTAGCTATGAAGCCTCGTGGGAAAAATGTTCTTTAAAGTCAAGAAAAGCCTTGTGCAGCCTGTGAGAAATGTCATTTAAGTGATTGGTTAGGTTTGCCTTTCTGCTTTGATGGCCAAAGGAGCATAGTACCATATTTGTTGGCAAATTTTACAATGTTTAGAAAATTTGACTTATCCATTCTAATATTTCCTTTGGTTTTGAGGTCCTATTATAATTTAGAGTATTATTTGATATTTTTTTCTAAAATTGTGTTTAGGTAGGTAGGTAGATAGATGTATACACACATACATTATATAAATAGATACACATATATATTTCTATCAATTTCAATTTATAAATATTTTAATCTACAGATATTCCTATGTAGAAGAGGTTTGGTATAACAAGCAAAGAAGAAAAAACAGAACTCTGGCTCCTAAAACAACCCATTTTAAAAGGAGATTCCTTACCATTTATTAATTGTAAAGTACTACTACTAATAATAATAAAAAGTTTTTTCTTGGTTTTGTTTCTTCTTTTCCTTCCTGCCCCCTTTTTTCTCTCTGTCTTTTTTATTTTTATTTATTTATTTTTTGCAGATGGCTCTGAAATAACAACATTCTTCCCTCTTGTGCTATACCTTCCCTCAAATTTAGATTTAAATGCAGATTTATAGCTATAGCTAGTTTTGTTATAAACAAATAAATGCAGAATTTACACAAATAAATGCAGAATTTACAGCTATGAAACTAACCAGAGAAAGAGAGTAAGAAGTAGGGCACTTTTTTTTCCTCCTTTAATCTTATGTGAAACAAACTGTCTGGAAGTTTTCCTAAAAAGTTTTATACAAGACAGTTTATTAAAGATCATGTTTCAGAGTAAGCTATTTTGTACTACGTTACTTCAGAACTCTCTATAAACTCATCCAAGCCCCAAGGGAACTATTTAGCAAATGCCTGATTTAGTCAACCAGCTGAATAAAAGCAAAGGAACTTTAGGTAGAACATAGGATGACAAAACAAAACAAAGCAAAACATCCAGAATACATACTTTAATTGCAGCCAATAATTCCTACTTTTATTTTGCTTAATATTTTATCAATTTTCTTTGCTTTAAAATACTACTATTTCTTCCTGCTCCTAACATTGTTGAAGACATCCATTAATAAAGGGTAAGACAGTGAAAGTGAAATAAGAGTATTTTAAGAGAAATGTCAAGCACAGATTCTTTCTGGGCAATTTCCTTAGTTTCTTCTGGTATCAGTTTTTTATTTTGAAGGTAATTTATGCCATCCTTCATTTCAGACATTACCTAGTCTAATCCATGTTGAAATACATAATGAGTCTTTGATTAATTAAATACAATGTCCTGTAGTTTTATAAAAAAACATAAAACCAGTATTTAAAATAAAACAAAATATTAGAAAAAATGTTTTTTAACAATGGAAATAAACCAATTTCATGCCAACTTCCTATATCATTATCTTATTAACTTATTAAACACGATTTCAGACAACTTTAAAATATTAAAAGCATCAAAAATATTAAAATATATTACTCAAAATAATGAAGTTTCTACTATTAAAGAATTTCTTAAAACAAAATTGTTACTTTTTACATTGTTTGAAAAAAGTCTGTTTTGAAGTGTTAATTTTTTAGGTATCAAGTTTTTAAATGACAAGCAAGAAACTTACAGATTTTTCCAGCATTTTTTTCCTAATCTATGACTTTTCCAGAGTCCCTCCCACCTCACCCTTGATTGGATACCTATGCAGTACATTTAAAGTATATTCATCTAATACGTATAATATACTGATGTAAGTCAGTAATGGAGGTATGATATAAAGTCTCTGATCCATTCTTTAGTTACATTTTTTTCTTAGATTCCTAGAACTAAATAAAAAAAATCAATAACATATAATATTCTAAATATCAATATTGTGGTATATCATGGTAATACCTCAATGACTAAAATAGCAATAGTGTTTGATCTTCACTAACTCAAAGGCTGACATCCTTAATGTATGTAGTATTTGCAGTCTATATCCTTTCACTGACATTTAAGAGTAATCTAGGGCATAATGGCACTTTACTCATAACTACTTAGTATTTCTTAAGAACTAAGACATTCACCTTCATAACCATAGTATAATCATCAAAATAAGGAAATTCGGGGCGCCTGGGTGGCGCAGTCGGTTAAGCGTCCGACTTCAGCCAGGTCACGATCTCGCGGTCCGTGAGTTCGAGCCCCGCGTCGGGCTCTGGGCTGATGGCTCAGAGCCTGAAGCCTGTTTCTGATTCTGTGTCTCCCTCTCTCTCTGCCCCTCCCCCGTTCATGCTCTGTCTCTCTCTGTCCCAAAAATAAATAAACATTGAAAAAAAAAACAAAAACAAAAACAAAATAAGGAAATTCAACCAAAATATAATAGCATTATCTAATCCAAAATCCAAATTTAAATTTGATTAATTGTTCCAATAATTTTTGTTTTAGTTATATTTTTCTCCAGCCCAAGAAGAAATCCAGGATCATGCATTGCTTTTAGATACCATTACTCATTAGTCTCTTTTCACTTAGAAAAATATCTCAGCTTTTCTTTGTGTACATTGAAGTTGACATCTTTGAAAAGTAAAGGTCAGTTATTTTGTAAACTAGCTCTCAATTTGAGCTTATCTCTTGTTTCTCATGACTAGAGTCAGATTATGCATTTGGGAAGAAATATCACAAAAGTGGTATCATGTCCTTTTGAGGTTCCATTTTAGGAAGCCCATGATATCTGTCCCAATATTAGTGATGTTAACTGTAATGTCTTGGTTAAGGTGTACAGGTTTCTACTTTATAAAATTATGTCCTCTTTTATAATTTAATGAGAACCATTAGTAAACACTGATAACTCTCTAGGTCCATAATGTTTTCTAGATGTATTATTTTACATCCTACTTAAGAGGAAAACAAATCTATTGATTTATTTTATTTATTTATATCAATGTAGCCCCATAGATACTTATTGTATTCAGTTATTGGTCATTCATCACTACCAGATGGTCAAATTGTCCCAGATATGACAAGAGAAAGCACTTTCAAAACGGTTTCTGTAGGTATCTAATTTTTATCTGCCTAGCTTGCCCTCGTCTGAATTTCTCAGAAATGCTCTTTCTCCATTTCTTTCTACTTATTGGAGTAACCATGTTTTTGCAATGGGACACTAAGAAATTGAACACGGTTTACCATTCTATGAACAGGCATGTGACTAAAACTAACCAAATGAATATCACCTTCTCAGATGCCACTGGCTGATTTGTCAAAGTGTGTGCAGCTAACCCTACCTGGGCCAGTGGCCTCCCCGCTTAGGACTTGAAAATGAAATTAAATAATTTTAATTTCAATCTACCCAGTCCCTTGGAGGATAAATTAATATTTAACTTAAGGGTGATGTAATCCTTGAACACACTTAATTTGCTCTTGTAATGCCCCATCAAAGTGTATATTCAATACATATCATCCCCTCCTTTAATGTTTTTGTTTGTTTGATTTCTGCCTGCTAAACAAGATGTCGGCTGGCAGAAGACTTTCAGTCTATTATCCCTTGCCTTTAAATCATAAGACTCAACTTTCCTCACAAATAGCCTTTTGGTAACATTCATTACACTTAGGGTTTCTAGTCTACCCCTTCCTACTCTTGCCCCTAATGCTAATATAACAAGTGCTGAATACTTCTCTCTCAATGAAAAATTGTATCTACTCTTCTGTTTTGCCTGATTTAGAATAGTTTACCTGATGTCCTATGCTCTGAAAGAAGAGAAAAGCAAATCAGACGTGAAGTCCACTCTAAATTCACAACTTTGGGCAGGGAAATAATTTATAGTCTTTGCTAAAAGCAATGTTAGTAGTCATAGAATCAGAAAACATTGTTCCTCATTAAGATATAATAGACATTGGGGCACCTGGGTGGCTTAGTAGGTTAAGCATCTGACTTCGGCTCAGGTCATGCTCTCGCAGGACATGGGTTTGTTCCCCCCGTCGGGCTCTGTGCTGACAGCTCAGAGCCTGGATCCTGCTTTAGATCCTGTGTCTTGCTCTCTCTCTCTGCACTCCCCTGCTTGTGTTCTGTCTCCTCTCTCTCTCTCTCTCTCTCAAAAATAAACATTGAAAAACTAAAAACAAAAAGACATAATGGACATTATAGGGTTCTGACTTACATAACTCATATGAGTATATAAATTATAAAAGTTACATAGAGACTATTCAGAATACAATATTTCACTATACCTTGTTAGTTAACTCCTATGTATAATAATACTGTATGTTGCTCTATCAATCTTATCTCTTATAAAACTACAATTGTAGTTTTTAAAAATCTTGAAAATTATTTTTAAAGTGATTCGTAAGACAAATTCCTATTTGAGGTTATTATCAGGAAACAAGTTTTCTGTACTATAGTTCCAGCAAACAAAAATGATGTAATAGTATTTCCATTCCTACCCCAAAAAACAGAAAAGCTAAAGGCAATAACATTACCCAAATCAGATAATCCAATTAAAATAAACATATAAAAACATGTACTAGTTATTTTTTTGGATAGTCTTTCTCCTACATTATCCTTATCTGGATTTTTCAAAACTTCATATTACTTTTAAAAATTAATAAAAATGCACAGCTTAATTTATAAGCTAATATAAATATTTTTGAAAGGAGATGGGCAATATAATGCATTAATCACGAATTTTACCAAAGTTAATTTATTTACTGATGAATAGAATCGTTAATTTGCATATCCTCTTGACATAGGTCCTAAGTATTGAACTGATGTATCAGATAAATAGCAGTCTTCCTCACAATAAAATTTAGTCTTCCCTAAATTCGTGTCTTCCTCACAATAGGAAAAAGTTGTCAGCTTTGGTCTGTCTTTTGCTTTTTGTATGCAGTGAACTGATTTCATTTTGACTTCCATTTTTGGCATTCTTCTCTCTAAATACCCAAAAAAGAGCAATCTATGCCTCTAACCCCAGCAGAGAAGCTGACTGGCTTAAGGCAATTGTCCTCAGCACCCAATGGTTGGTTCAGAAATGAGTAGTTGAAAAAACTGTAGGGAAAATAAGGAGCAAGAAAATACGTACTTGGAGCTTCTAGGAAAAAATGATTACTCATATTTTCATGAAATTTACCTAGATTGACATCTTCCTTCTGAATGTGAACAAGAAAGAATAAAGTCACCAGAATCTACTGAATGCTATCTTACATCAGAAAGGGAGCTAATATTAGGATGAGGTAGATGCCTTATATCAGGTTTATTTATAGATTTTACTATGTCACTGGATTAAGCCTCACCTGGAATCCACTGTCACTATCTCTGTACTTCTTGGTCAGTTCCCTTTAGTGTTTAAGACAGTCAGATTTACATTTTCTGTTACTTGCAATGGAAAGGTTCTTGAAAGACTTCATACCAACAGTAGTTGTTTGGACGATGGCATCAAATTGCATAATATTGATAAGGAAGGGACTCAGTAAGTATTTGTTTTATTTTATTTTATTTTATTTTATTTTATTTTTCTTGAGTTGGGGGAAAAGGCAGACTAAAGGAAGAAAAGATAAGGCACTTAAATATCTGCTGTTGGTTAAACTTAATAGAAAAATATTAGTATTATAGTTCTACTCATCTCTATACACTCCAGAAGCAGAGGAATAAAAACGTCAACCTGATTACAGCTTACAACAGGGCAGCAAATTGGGATTTAAAGCAGATAACTATGGGAGAAAAGGAATAGATGAATATTCTAGTTGTGAGTATGCAAAGTATCTACAGAAGGTCTTATTTGTTCTTGATTAGACACAATGAACATCTGCATCACTGGTTCTAGAATCTTAATGTACAAAGTAAATCCTTAAAGACTCTATTTAAAAATACGATTTTACTTGCTCTCAAATATGTTTTTAAAATATGATTTTACTTGCTCTCAAATATGTTTGTTTGTTTGTTTGTTTTTGAGACAGAAAGTGTGAACAGAAGAGGGGCAGAGAGAGGGAGAGAGGGGACAATCCCATGCAAGCTCCATGCTGTCAGCAGAGTCCAATATGGGGCTTTACCTCACTGTGAGATCGTGACCTGAGCCTAAATCAAGAGTTGTAAGCTTAACCAACTGAGCCATCCAGGGGCCCCTCAAATATTTTTACTTAATTGTTTTAGGGTAGAGCCAAAGTATCTTCATCTTTAGTAGCTTCCCCAGATTGTTCTGTTGCAGATGTTTCAAGGACCACATTTTATACAACATTGCTTTAGAGCAATGTATGTGTTAACTTCTTTCATTGTGCTTGAAGGATTCCAACACAGTCCCTCACCAGATGCCTTTTTGCCTAGGGCTTGGCTGACCTAAAGCATTCTAGGGAGAGGCAAATTAATTTCCTCAGGCTTCCTCAAGACTCTAGGCAATAACCAATCAACTGGAAATTGCATATTTCATTAAAGGGAAGGAACAACAAAGCACATTACTCTTCTACGCAGCAAACCTGAACCAGAACATTGGCTCTTGAAAGGAGAGCTTTGTGAGGACCAAGTTCCCTTTCTCTCAAATCATGAGAACTGGCCTTGTGACTTAATGTGCTCAATCTTCATTTTTTTTTTTGTCTAACTGACTTAAGCTTGGGGGAAAAAGTGAAAATTACAAATTCTATCACTTAATTGAAGAAAGAAAGAAAAAAATAAATGATGAGTCAAGTACAAAGGTTGCAAAAATTAAAAAAAAATTACAGTTAGAAGTTGAAATTTGGAACACTAACCTCAAGATACATTTTAAACTTCAAAGAAGAGGTCAGTTACACTTTTGCAAAACTGTTCTGATAAAGATATGATGACGGTAAATTGTGCATGGATCTTTCTCTGAAAAAATAGGATTATCAGTTTATCTGTGTCTAATGTAATATTTTCCACTTTCAGTGACTTTTTTTAATTTTAATTTCTTTTTAGAGAGACAGAGCATGGGAAGTGGTGAAGAGGGAGAGAGAGAGAGAGAAAGAGAAAGAGAAAGAGAAAGAGAAAGAGAAAGAGAAAGAAAGAGAAAGAGAAAGAGAAAGAGAAAGAGAAAGAGAAAGAGAATCTTAAGCAGGCTCCACGCCCAACATGAGGCTTGATCCCACAACCCTGGAATCATGACTTAAGCCAAAATCATGAGTTGGATGCTAGCCTGAGCTATACGGGCACCCCAGCATATTTGTTTTTAAAAACATTAGTAAACCAAAAAAGTGGAATTAAAGACAAATAAAAATTACTCCTGATCTGTCTCATCATCCAAATATATATGCTAATATCTTTTAACAAGCATTTCCTTAGGATCACTTTTATTAAATGTAAGAAATGTTTTCTAGCATAAAGTACAAATGCTATTTGATATTTTAAATATATTTCTATACATACTTCCCCACTTGACTGAATGAATAATCTTTATAAAAATCTTCAATACTGGTTGTGTTCTTATATCCCAATATATGTACATATGTTATTAATTCATTCCTCACAGTTGGATATTGTGAATGTTTCAATTTCCAAAAGTAATAATAATGATGATGATCATAATATTGATAATAATAAATAAACTCCTATTATTTTTGAGTGCTCACTATTTGCCAAACACTAAGGTTTTTGCATGCATTACTCAATATAAAAATCATATTATATTAAAAAATAATGAGGATTTGATTCTAAATTTTATTATGTCATATTAGGAGACATATCCCAGATAATCATAAAATTACATTTTGGAAGATTTAGTCATGTAACAAAAAGTGAACCATTCTACTTAAAATTAATCTACTGCCAAGTGAAAATTCATTGCTTTCATATTTCACATTAGCATCAATTTGTAGGGGGGAAAAGGAGATGATTGTCTGATTTACTATTTTTTTATTTTATTTTATTATTTATTTTTTAATGTTTATTTTTGAGAGAGAGAGAGAGATAGCATAAGTGGGGGAGAGTTAGAGAGAGACACAAGCACACACAGAATCCAAAGCAGGCTCCAGGCTCTGAGTTGTCAGCCCGATGCAGGGCTCAAACTCCGAGACTGTGAGATAATGACCTGAGCCAAGTTGGGCGCTTTATCGACTGAGCCACCCAGCTGCCCTTGATTTACTATTTTTTTTAAATAAACATTTTATTGATTATATTTTTAAGCAGGTAAAATATGTAGCCTGATTCTGTTCTGCCACCGTCTCCATCACATAGGCAGGTTTTGTATGACAGATTTAACTAACAAAAATAGTCTCAAAGCTAACAAAGAGAAAAAGAAAAAAAAATAATAGAGTAGTTGATTTTCCTCTAACTTCTCACCTTTTTTTTTTCCTGAACTTTAAGAAGGATCAGGGAAAATGCTACAGAGGCCTTGTGTAAAGAAGCCCTTTTGTGGCTAGTGGCTAGGGGTCTTCAAAGATGATGGAAAGACATGACAGTTTTCATATTTACAGTGGCTAACAAGGGCGTAGCTTTCCTCTGGCAAACTGGTGCAGCCACAGGAAAACAGTGTGGAGGTCCTCAAAAAATTAAAAATAGAACTACCCTACGATGCAGCAATAGCACTACTGGGAATTTATCCAAAGGATACAGGAGTTCTGATTGATAGGAGCACATGTACCCCAATGTTTATAGCAGTACTCTCAACAATAGACAATTTATGGAAAGAGCCCAAATGTCCATCAACTGATGAATGGATAAAGAAGATGTGGTTTATACGTACAATGGAATACTACTTGGCAATGAGAAAGAATGAAATCCTCTTACTTGGAACAACATGGCTGGAACTGGAGGGTATTATGCTAAATGAAATAAGTCAGTCAGAGAAAGATATCATATGTTTTCACTCATATGTGGAACTTGAGAAACTTAATGGAAGACCATGGGGGGAAGGGAAGGGGTAAAAATAGTTTCAAACAGAGAGGGAGGGAGGCAAACCATAAGAAACTCTTAAATACAGAGAACAAACTGAGGGTTGGTGGGGGTGCGGGGGAGAGGGAAAATGGGTGACGGGCATTGAGGAGGGCACTTGTTGGGATGAGCACTGTGTATTGTATGTAAGTGATGAATCATGGGAATCTATCCCCAAAACCAAGAGCACACTATATACACTGTATGTTAACCAACTTGACAATAAACTATATTAAAAGAAAGAAAGAAAGAAAGAAAGAAAGAAAGAAAGAAAGAAGAGAGAAAAAAAAGAAAGTGCTCAAAATTGTTTACTGTTATGGTTACCAAATATGTAAATAAATTTTTGTTATTAAAAAAAAAAAGAACGGTGTCCTATATATACATATATTGGACCTCTGGTACACCTTAACAGAGCACTGAGTCTATGGATTCTCTATCAATATAGGATCACAGATTACTATTAACTGTATTGAACATATGAAATTCCTTCAGTAAATCCTTTGTACTGCGGCTAATCTTAGTTATTTTGTGGATAAAAACCATTATGAACCCATAAATTCCAGGGCTATCAAAAGATCACCTTTATAACAGAGGAATGGGAGAGAAAATGCTAAATATAACCAAGAGACTGCTTTAAATTTCTTTTCTCTCCCTCTTTCTACAGTAATATAGAAGTTTTAGAAACAGAATAATCTTCCTTTTTAACTAGGAGAAACTATGTTTGGAGTGGGTTACTTCTTTTTTTTCCTTTTTACTCTTCCTCTAAAACCAAAAATTGTCTTTACATGGTGATTTCTACCTGACCAAATAGTCCTAAAACTACTACTAAGAAAATACATACATAAAATTGCTACCTTGGGTTCAACCAATTATGGAAGAAAGCTATCATTCTCATACTCTTAAAAATGACATTTTCAACTGCCTCACATAGTGCATGCCCCAGGGGGTTCTCAGAAACTCAGAAGTAAAAATTAGCCATTTTCATTTCTGAAAATTTTAGAAGTATGAGACAGAGTTTCCTTAAGTCTCTTTACCAAAAATGGCAAAAAAAAAAAAAAAAATCTGCTATGACTTTGTACTCATGAAATAATGCTCAGTCACACTCTTTATTCTTAGTCAGGAATATGTTTATTTTTGATGTAAGGTATCTCTAAGCAATTTTGTCAAAAGATACAAATTTTAAAAAGGACTATACATAATTTACTAAGGTGAATGAATTCAGGTTAAAGTGATAAAAGGCGGGAGAATAGGAATTTGGATATAAACAAATCTAGTTATCTTTTGCCTCAGGGTTTGACAAAAGAAATTAGGCAAGGAATGTATTAATAAAATATTAACTGTCAATGTTTAACTTTTTAAAATTAATTCATGTATTAATTCTATCATTTAAACAATTAAAAAAAAAGAATGTTACAGTTGGGGTGAAGCTTAGATATACCATGTGTTCCATTATGTTCCAAACTGCCTTTTAAGGAAAACTCATTCCATAACATGGAACTAGTTTATTTCCAACAAATAAGAAAATAAAACAAAATAAAGTGTTTCTTTTCAAATAGATTTGGAAATTAATGAGGTCTATTTACTGTGGAAGAATCAGAATATATTGTCCATGTTAAAGTCTTCTTACGAGTCCTGAAGAAAAGAAACATTTAACTTTATTCAAGTATTTGCCAAGCCTATTTAGTCATGGAAAGCTTTTTTCATAGAACAATAAATAATGACTTGTGGAACTAATTCTGTGGTCCATAGTTTGGTAAACAGTGAACCAGAATGATATCTATAGTAATAGATGAGGACACTGATATCTAGGATACTCCCTCAACCACAATTAAAGGGTATTTAAACAAGTTGATAATATGCCAAAATAACATAATTTAAAATTTCAATGCCCCATTAAATAGATATTATATTAAAGAAATATGAATTTTACCAGAAGCCTTGGCTCATAGATCTTCTTTTGCTAATATCTCTACTATTCTCAACGTCAGACAGTTGCATATAAGTAAATCTTATACTAAAAATCACTTATAAATCTCATATTAGTTAAGTGTAAGGTATTGTACAGATTTGGTAGAAGTAAATGTTTGGTAGAAGTTAATGTCTACTTTGGTAGAAGTCATTGAATTCTGTGAAGACATTATGGCAGTTAATAGAAACTAGAGTGTGTCCATATTCCTTTAAACAAAAGAATGAATGATCCAAGTGTAGAGCTGCAGATGGACCAAGTAGACTAGAAAGCTCAAATAAAAATTGCACATACAACACTTGACGGGGGTTTAAGACACACTTCTCCAAAACATAGCAGCACCTGGACATACTGAATATTGTAAGCTGAAGGAAATGGAAAAATGGCAAGTCCAGAAAAGACTCTCTGATCTCCCCCTTTCTTAGGAAGTTCCTTGAAGCAAGTCTTAAGACCCTCATTGAGTGCCTTCTCCATGTCTGGAGGAAGAGCATCCTTATATCCAAAGACAGAGGAACACCAAGAAGAATCTAAATGAATGGGCCTCACTTAATTTACCCCTGTTTACTACCATTAGCTCATATCCTTTGTCCTATCACATTTTTCCACGGCTTTCCACTCTTTTTCATAGCTGGCATAAAAATGCCCAGGTTTAACTGTTTCCTCAGGTCTTCATTTCCTCATTAAGCTCTCATGTCACATAAAACTTACATTAAGTTTCTGTGCTTCTCTCCTATTAATATGTCATCAGTCCAATTTATAGGACCCTAGCCAGAGGACCTAAGATGGACAAGGAAAGATTTTTCCTCCTCTACATACTTCTAGTTACCACCATTACTAGGCTCGCTCTTCGCATTAATAATACAAGAATTGGGGCGCCTGGGTGGCGCAGTCGGTTAAGCGTCCAACTTCAGCCAGGTCATGATCTCGCGGTCCGTGAGTTCGAGCCCCGCGTCAGGCTCTGGGCTGATGGCTCAGAGCCTGGAGCCTGTTTCCGATTCTGTGTCTCCCTCTCTCTCTGCCCCTCCCCCGTTCATGCTCTGTCTCTCTCTGTCCCAAAAATAAATAAACGTTGAAAAAAAAATTAAAAAAAAATAATACAAGAATTAAAAATGGTACATCAAATAAAATGAACAATGGATATGATAATATACCTAAGCTAACTGGGTCAAGTTTACAGGAAGCTCTGATATAAAGTTTGAAAGAAGTTTTCCCAGTGTCTCTGAGGTTGCCAGAACTTTGAGCATTAGAGACCTGTGTCTGCTAATGCGGCTGTGATCAGTATTAATAACTAAATATTTTAATAATTCCTTGTGCTTGTCTAGGAGGAAATCCCAGAACTGACCATGGCTGTGACTTTGGTAAATTGTCTTAAGTTATCAACAGTTATGGAAGCTTCACTCCTTAATTATTTTCCCCAGGCTCTGCTACCACCAAGGAAGTTTTTTCCTGATTAGATAAGGTTAGGGTCAGCTTTCAGAATCATTTTGTCCATTTACTACTGTGTTTTGGCTATACAGTTATAAAATCTTCCAAGACTGATATAAATCAGAATCTGCCTATTTCTAGTCATAAGAAAATCACCTACTTTATATAAGACTTTCAAAAGTAGAAATTCCTTAACTATCCTTGGTAATAGGGAATATCACAATGTTAAATAAAAAATGATAGTTAACATTTGTGTGTGGTTTACTTGACACTTTATATGAATTACTCTTTTAAATTCCAATACAGTACTATGAGATAGGTATGATTATTAGATAACTTTGCATTATCATATTAATATATTATTATATCTTATAAGATATTAATAAGATATTATTAAGATACCTTGCATTATCTGGGATTAGGACTGGATATATTTATGAGGCATTATTTGGCCTACCACGTGATACGTTCTCTCTTATATGCCTTATAGATGTCCAATTTTAAGACCCTAAATATATTAATAACAATTATTTTTCTCCAGTTAGAAAGAAAGTGAGCATAAATATTAGTTAAGTTGTTCTTATCCTCTGCTTGACAGACTAAATTGGATAACAGGCTTAACAAAGAGGTTTTTTAACAAAATCCCCAGCAAGAATAGTAAAAAAAAATGGGCCTGGATTTTCTTCCTAGCAAGCTAAACTTGGGGTTCCATACCCAACAGAGTAAAACTGCAAAGTGTGGGACTCTGATATTTCCAAAACAACATCCTATTTGGGATTACTCCAAAAATGTAGCCAGAAAATTCTATTTGGAATTTCTAAAAAAAATTTAAAAAATAAAATAGAAAAACAAGGTAAAATAAAACAATTTTGGAAAAGATGGTAGGTTTAAAGGTTGGATATAATCTTTGAGACATGGGAGAATAGCATTTGGAGTCTTTTTTAGAATAAAGGTACAGGTTGAAGGCAGAGTTTAAAAAAAATTGAAAAAAAAAAGTCTGGAAAGTTGATCCAGTGTTTCTTATCTTTGTTGATGGCATCAACATCTACCCAATTTCTTGGAAAAGAAACCTGGGAGTTATCTTGGCATCTCCCTCTCTCTTCTCCATATCCAATCCATCCCCCAGGACAGTTGATTCTAGCTCTTAAGTAGCTCTGAAATCATCCATCATCTACACTGCCTTTTCCATGCTAAGAATATCTCTCAGCAGGATAATTTTAATAGCCTACTAACAGACATTTGAAAATGAGACATTAGTCTATCCTTTACTGATATATTAACAGTTCAATGTATGTAATACAGCTTAATCAACTAGAGTAGTTATATTTTCCAAACAGTTTAATAAGAATTCTCCATAATACTTTACATACAAAAAGAGAAAATTTTCTAATTGATATAAAATATGATTCTAAAATTAAGTAGAATTTAGATGTGAACATCATGGCAAATGGTACCAAAAATATGTAAAAACATATTTTTATGATATTAAACTAGTGTTCCCTCCTCAAAAAATTTCCATGAAAAATAAGAAAGAGGAAGCTTATGTCCTTTGCTGTTTTATGATTTACTAAATTATATTAAGCTACTGCAATAAATGACACATATGGGATCACTTTTTATTTGAATTTTTGTTTCTTATACAGGGTTCATCAAGCTGTTTCATATTTATTTTTCTGATTAATGATATGTCAAAATTCTAATTCTAGTACCAATTTATGGTGTGTTGGCAACTGAAGAATGAAACAGAAATGCAGACAACAGGCAAAATTGATTTTTATCCATTTTCTTTGAATTCCAGTAAATGTTTCCCAAATGTGCCTTTCTGTTTTAACCAAACTAAATATTATAGTCTTATTTCTCTCAACTATTAATTATACTACTTCTGAGAGTTCAGAATTTCTTAAAGCACAACAGTATAGTTAGATGATATGATTTAATGTGTCAGTCATTCTGAATTAGAGGTTGCATATTTAAGAGTCCCTACTATTAAGTTTCCTCATCCATAAAGACATATCACATCTTAAAATGTTATTTACTGCAAATGGGTTTCATAGGAGTTTTTAAAATGAACATGAATGCTCTGAATTAATAAGAAGAGAAATACAACTGAATGATTATATTGCACATGGATTCTACAGAAAGAGAAATGAGCTATTAAAAAAACAGAAAGAATATGAGAAAGAAAAAAAAAATATGAAGAAAGGAAGTGCGTAGGAAACACATAGCTCATATATTCAGAAGGTGGAACACTTATTCCACCTATTTAACAAGTAAGATAATGTCAAGAGAGTTCTAAAGAAATAAGCACTTCTTCCAAAGGCAACTGTAGCACCATCAAAATGGAGATTAGGACACTGAATTGCTTGTGTTTTCAATGTTTTTATGGATTCAGGGCATGAACTATTGAGTCAGACAAGAAAAATAACTATTGGCATTCATGATAAAATGCTAACAAAGCCAACTTCTTATTCTTTTTTGTATCAAATGGTATTAAAAAATAAACCTACAACTTGTTTGTAGAGATTAATGAGCATATTCTTTCAGACACAACCATCTTTGCCAAAGTTCAAATAGTGCAACAGTGCTTAAAAACACACTATTCATACTTATGAATCTTGCCCCTTTACAAATAATGACACAATTGTTATTTCAACAGTATTTATCAAACAAGGCTCCTTGGAGACCTGAGGATAATGGGATTTTGAATGTTGACTACAGGGAATGCTGCTTAGTCCATTTCAAATCATTGTTGCAACAAGTCATCTTATTCTACCAGGAGTTTACCTTATACAATAGTTAATTGGTGACAGAGAGGTTCACCTTCCTTCCATTAGTCAAGGAGAAACTAGAGTCCTGCATGCACAATCAGTACCTATCTAGGGATTAGGGCAGAATGAAATGGAATGTGACTCACACTGAGTGTCTTAACTTAAAAGTTTGAGAGCTACCTGATTAGTTTTTTCAAACAGTATGCACTTTAAGTACAGATGCAAAAAAGAAAATATAAGTCTGTGTAGCTCAAAATTACTGCAAATATCCCCTGTAGAACTGCTTCATAATGTTGTGAGGATTTCTCATTTGGGGTCAGTCAGGTTCAGTCTCTCCTTTTATACTCTCCCATTTTCTTTTTGGCTAATTACCTCTCCATCACTGTGTACAGTCTTGTTGGGAGTGTTATATCTGTTGGTAGCTTCCCAGACTGAAAGATAAAATGACTGAAGTTCTTGTAATTCAAGAGATATTTTAATCCTCTCCTGCCTGAGGAGAAGTAGGGGACTGGTTCCTGACTTAAACACTGTTAATCTCCAAGGCACTAGGGAAGCAAAGAAGAGGCAACATATGTAGGACATTCAACATAGAAATCATCCAACATCTTGACTATGTTGTTTCAGTTACAAGACTGTCACTGGATATATCTCTTCTTGGCTTCTGTTGATTTCCAAGTTAGGTCCTCCAACATCCTACTGATTGTCTGATCCTCCATAATACTACTAATAAATTAATTTTACTTAGATGCAATATCATCATTGTATGAATATTGAATTGAGCAAAATAGATATTAGAAATAAACTTATTGCCATGTGAATAATCTCTATCATTAATATATTGAGTTAGCTTTGGACCTTGTTTACTTTAAAAAATAAACAATTAATTTCTCAATAGTAGAATCAGAGATTTTTATAATTAAAAAGACCCTTAAAACTTTCTAGTCTAATATCTCATATGTGGTTTCCTTTCATCTGCATGAACAATGGTAGTGAAGTAGTTTGTGAGAATGCAAAGTATCTTCAAAGTCATAAACTATTTGGAAGGAACCATGCAAATTCAGTTACATTTATTTTTGTAACTTAAAAAGGATGTGTTCAAAGAGAGACAATATTTTTTTTTCTTATTCTATCAAAAAGTTTTTTGTGTTTTATTTATTTTTAAAGCAAAATTTATTTATTTATTTATTTATTTATTTATTTATTTAATAAGGAATAGAATTTAGTGATCCATCACTGACATATAACAGCCAGTGCTCATCCCAATCAATGTCCTCCTTAATGCCCCTCACCCCTGTAGCCCTCCCCCCACCCAGCACCCTTCCAGCAACCCTTAGTTTTTTCTCTGTATTTAGGAGTCTTTTATGGTTTATCTACCTTTCTGGTTTTATATTATTTTTGCTTCATTTGTTTTGAATCTCAAATTCCACATATTAGTGAAACCATATATTTGTCTTTCTCTGACTGGTTCATTTAGCTTAGCATAATATACTCTAGTTCCATCCAAATTGTTTCAAATGGAAAGATTTCATTATTTTTCATAACCAAGTAATATTCCATTGAATATATATACTGCATCTTCTTTATCCATTCATCATTCAATGACATTTGGGCTCTTTCTATACTTTGGCTATTGTCGATAGTGCTGCTATAAATATTGGGACACATGTGCCCTTTGGAATCAGCATTTTTGTATCCTTTGGATAAGTATCCAGTAGTATTGGGTTGTAGGGTAGTTCTATTATTAATTTTTTAAGGAACTTCCATACTATTTCCAGAGTGGCTGCACCAGTTTGCATTCCCACCAGCAGTACAGAAGGGTTCGCCTTCATCCACATCCTTACTGACATCTGTTTTTGCCCAAGTTGTTTTTTTTAGCTTTCTGACAGGTATGAGATGCTATCTCATTGTGGTTTTGATTTGTATTTCCCTGATGATGAGGGATGTTGAGCATCTTTTCATGTGTCTGTTAGCCATCTGTATGTCTTCTTTGGAAAATTGTCTATTCATGTCTTTTGCCCATTTCTTCACTGGATTGTTTTTTTGGGTATTGATTTTGATAAGTTCTTTATAGATTTTGGATACCATTCATCAGGGAACACTTTATCTGATATGTTATTTGCAAATACCTTCTCCCATTCTGTCAGTTGCCTTTTAGTTTTGCTGATTGTTTCCTTCGCTGTGCAGAAGGTTTTTATCTTGATGCGGTCCCAATAATTTTTGCTATGGTTTCCCTTGTCTCTAGAGACATGTCAAGTAAGAAGTTGCTGTGGCCGAAGTCAAATAGGTTGTTGCTTGTTTTCTCCTCTAGGATACTGATGGCTTCCTATCCTACGTTTAGGTCTTTCATCCATTTTGAGTTTATTTTTGTGTACGGTGTAAAACACCATTTGCTGAAGAGGCTGTCTTTTTTCCTTTGGTTATTCTTTCCTGCTTTGTCAAAGATTAGTTGGACATACATTTGTGGGTTAATTTCTGGCTTCTCTATTCTGTTCCATCGATCTATGTTTCTGTTCTTGTGCCATTACCATACTGTCTTGATGATTATATCTTTGTATAGCTTGAAGTCCAAGATTGTGATGGCTCCAGCTTTGATTTTCTTTTTCAGGATTTCTTTGGCTATTAGGGTTTTTCAGGTTCTTTGCAAATTTTAGGATTGTTTTTTTCTAGTTCTGTGAAGAATGCTGGTGTTATTTTGATAGAGATTGAATATGTAGATTCCTTTGGGTAGTATTGACATTTTAACAATGTTTGTTTTTCCAATCCATGAGCATGGAATGTTTTTCATTTTTTTGTGTGTCTTTTTCAAATTTCTTTCATAAGCTCTGTATAGTTTTCAGTGTATATATTTTTTACACTTTGCTTAGGTTTATTCCTAAGTATTTTATGTTTTTTGGTGCAGTTGTGAATGAGACTGATTCCTTGATTTCTCTTTCTGATGCTTCATTATTGGTGTATAGAAGTGCAATTGATTTCTGTATGTTGATTTTATATCCCACGACTTTGCTGAATTCATGTATTAGTTCTAGCAGTTATTTGCTGGAGGCTTTGGGTTTTCAACCTAAAGAATCATGTTGTCTGCAAAGAGTGAAAGTTTGACTTCCTCCTTACCAATTTGGATGCTTTGTATTTATTTATATTGTCTGGTTGCTGAGACTAGGACTTCCAACATCATGTTGAATAACTAAGAGGGAACATCTTGTTGTGTTCCTGAACTGAGGGGGAAAACTCTCAGCTTTTTCTCATTGAGGATGATATTAGCAGTGGGCCTTTCATATATGGCCTTTATGATCTTGAGGTATGCTCCTTCTATCCCTACTGTTTTGAGGGTTTTTATCAAGGAAGGATGCTGTATTTTGTCAAATGTTTTTTAGCATCTATTGAGAGAATCATGTGGTTCTTATCCTTTCTTCTATCCTTTCTTCTATTAATATGATGTATCACATTGATTGATTTGTGGATATTGAACCAACCCTGCATTCCATGAATAAATACCACTTGATTGTGGTGAATAATTCTTTTAATGTATTGTTGGATCCAGTTGGTTAGTGTCTTGTTGAGAATTTGCATCCATGTTCATCAGGGAAATTGGTGTGTAGTTTTCTTCTTTAGTGGGATCTTTGTCTGGTTTTGGAATCAAGGTAATGCTGGCCTTGTAGAATGAGTTTGTAAGTTTTCCTTCCATTTTTATTTTTTGAAACAGCTTCAAAAGAATAGGTGTAAACTCTTTAAAAGTTTGGTAGACTTCCCCGTCTGGCCCTGACCCTTGTTTGTTAGGAGATTTTTGATTACTGATTCAATTTCTTTGCTGGTTATGGCTCTGTTCAAATTTTTTATTTCTTGCTGTTTCAGTTTGGTAGTTTATATGTTACTAAGACTTTGTCCATTTCTTCCAGATTTCCCATTTTTTTGGCATAAAGTTGCTCATAATATTCTCTTATTATTGTTTGTATTTCTGCAGTGTTGGTTGTGAACTGTCCTCTTTCACTCATGATTTTATTTATTTAGGTCCTTTCCTTTTTCTTGTTGATCAATCTGGCTAGAGGGTTATCAATTTTGTTAATTTTTCCAAAGAACCAGCTCCAGATTTCATTGATCTGTTCTACCATGTTTTTTAATTTAATTTTTAATTTTTTAATTTCAATATCATTGATTTCTGCTTTAATTTTTATTATTTCCCGTCTTCTCCTGGTTTTGAGTTTCATTTGCTGTTCTTTTCCAGCTCTTTTACATGTAAGGTAAGGTATATAGCATGGATTGACATATACTTCCCTCTTATGACTGCCTTTGCTACATTCCAGACGTTTTGGGCTGTTGTGTTTTCATTTTCATTGGCTTCCATGTACTTTTTAATTTACTCTTTAATTTCTTGGTTAAACCCATTCATTCTTTAGTAGGACATTCTTCAATCTCCAAGTATTGGTGGTCTTTCCAAATTTTTTCCTGTGGTTGATTTTGAGCTTCATAGCATTGTGGTCTGAAAATATGCATGGTATGATCTCGATCTTTTTGTACTTGCTGAGGGCTGATTTGTGACCTTAGAGAATATTTTATGTGCACTAGAGAAGAATGTGTATTCTGCTACTTTAGGATGAAATGTTCTAAATATATCTCTTAAGTCCATCTGTTCCAGTGTGTCATTCAGAGAAATTGTTTCCTTGTTGATTTTCTGCTTGGATGATCTGTCCATTGTTGTAAGTGGGGTGTTGAAGTCCCCTTCTATTATGGTGTTAGTGTCAATGAGGTACTTTATGTTTGTGATTAATTGCATTATATATTTGTTTGCTACCACATTGGGGATATAAATATTTATAATCATTAAGTCTTCTTGGTGGATAGACCCCTTAATTATGATATAATGCCCTTCTTCATTTCTTGTTACAGTCTTTATTTTAAAATCTAGTTTGTCTGATATAAATATGGCTACACAACTTTCTTTTGATGGTCATTAGCATGATAGATGGTTCTCCATCTCCTTAATTTTACTCTACAGGTGTCTTTAGGTCTAAAATGAGTCTCTTGTAAGCAACATATAGGTGGGTCCTTTTTTCTTATCCATTCTGATAACCTATGTCTTTTGATTAGAGCATTTAGTCCAGTGACATTTAGAGTGAATACTGACATATATGAATTTAGTGCCATAGTGTTGTCTCTTGAGTTGGCATTTCTGATAATACTCTCTGGTCCTTTCTAGCATTTGTTGCTTTTGGTCTTTTTTTCATTTTGTTTTGCCTTTTCTCCACTCAGCGCTCCCCCTGACTCCCAACCCCCCCTTAAAATTTCTTGCAGGACTGGTTTGGTACTCATGAACTCTTTTAGTTTTTTGTTTGGGAAAATATTTATTCTATTTTGAATGACAGCTTTTCTGGATAAAGAATTTCTGGCTTCATATTTTTCCAATTTAGCACGTTGAATATATCTTGCCACCCCTTTCTGGCATGCCAAGTTTCCGTGGATAGGTCTGATGCAAAATTGATCTGTATTTCCTTATAGGTTAAGGACTTTTATTCCCTTGTCTGTGTATTTTGTAAATTTGACTATGACATGCCTTGGTGATCGTTGGTTTTTGTTGAACATAATGAGAGTTCTCTGTGCCTCTTGGATTTTGATGTCTGTTTCTTACCTCAGATTAGGAAAGTTTTCACTGTAGTTTTACTCACATAAAACTTCTGCCCCCTTTTCTCTCTCTTCATCTTCTGGGTCTCTTATGATTCAATGTTATTACTTTTTTCTTAAAAAAATATTTTTTTATTAAAAATGTTCTCTAAGTCTTGTATCATGCTCTTTTGCCTTTGTTTCCCTTTTTTTCTGCTTCATCATTCTCCATAATTTTGTCTTCTAAATCACTGATTTGCTGCTCTGCTTTGTCCATCCTTGCTGTCGTGGCTTTCATCGAGTTTGCATCTCAGTTATAACATTTTTAATTTCATCCTCATTAGATTTTATTTATTTTGTCTCCACAGAAAGGGATGCTATGCTTTTTTCAACCCCAGCTAGTATTTCATATTATCATGGTTCTAAATTCTGGCTCAGACATCTTGCTTATATCTGTGTTGATTAAGCCCCTGGCTGTCATTTCTTCTTCTTCTTTTGTGGGGGTGAATTCCTTCATTTTGTGATTTTTGAGGAAGAAAAAATTACTAAGGTAAAAAATAAAAATTAAAAAATAAAACAAAACAAAAATTATAAAGGAGCCTAGATCCTAGGTGTGTTTTGTTCTGCTTGTTAAAAGAAACTTGATAGGGGCGCCTGGGTGGCGCAGTCGGTTAAGCGTCCGACTTCAGCCAGGTCGCGATCTTGCGGTCCGTGAGTTCGAGCCCCGCGTCAGGCTCTGGGCTGATGGCTCAGAGCCTGGAGCCTCTTTCCAATTCTGTGTCTCCCTCTCTCTCTGCCCTTCCCCCATTCATGCTCTGTCTCTCTCTGTCCCAAAAATAAGTAAACGTTTAAAAAAAATTTAAAAAAAAAAAAACTTGATAGGGGTGCCTGGGTGGTGCAGTCGGTTAAGCGTCCGACTTCAGCCAGGTCACGATCTCGCGGTCCGTGAGTTCGAGCCCCGCGTCAGGCTCTGGGCTGATGGCTCAGAGCCTGGAGCCTGTTTCCGATTCTGTGTCTCCCTCTCTCTCTGCCCCTCCCCCGTTCATGCTCTGTCTCTCTCTGTCCCAAAAATAAATAAACATTGAAAAAAAAAATTAAAAAAAAATTAAAGAAAAAAAAGAAACTTGATAGAATAGAGAAAACTGGGAAAGAAAAAAAAAGAAAGAGAAAAAAGGTCAAAAAATTAAAATTAAAAAATATATAAATAGAATAAAATGAAATAAGGACAATGAAATATACAATGAAATATAACTTTAAAAATTAAAAAATAAAAATTTGGTAAAAAAATAAAAATAAAAATACATTTTTTCTCTTTCTGTATCCAAGAATGAGGGAGAAAACAAAATAAAAAGAAGAAAAAAGAAAACAATTTAAGCAAAAACAGAAAATAAAACAAATAAATGAAGCAGCAAACAGAATGAAATCCAAATGAAGTTACATCCCATTTCCCCTGGAACTATAACTATAAAGGCTTCTGTAGTCTATACAATAAGCAGGTGGAGTGACGTGCTGGTTTTCTAGGGGATGTGCTTAGAGGGTGCAGTTGGGTGCGGCTTGGTGTAATGGTTCCATTCTCTACTAAGTGGCACTGCTTAGCTTATCGGGATGGATCGGTGTGGCGCACTTCACCTAGCTCCTTGTTCTCTGGAACAGGAACTTTGTGCTCTCACCAACCAGTGATCAAGCACCCCTCCTTTGTCTCAGGCCTCCATCCACTCCCTGTCTCTACCCTGTGTGTATCCAAGCTGTCTGCCTGCCAGGCAGCACCTCCCTCTAGAGTTTTTTCCTCAGATGTTCCAAATCCCAATGCTTCAGAGTCCCCTGCAGGTTGGACCCCTGCCAACTCTCTGGGGGAGGGTCTCCCTGAGTAATGTCCAGAAGCCTGCTTGCCCCAGAAAATAGTGGAAGGATCATGGAGTGGCAGAAGTTCAGAGATTATGGCAAATCACAACATACAACCAGCACTTTCACTGCATTCTGGTGTCTTTGTCTCAATACCAGCAAATGTGGCTGCTCTCAGGCACCCACTGGAACCTTTGCCTGTGGGGAGACCATATGGCCTCTACCAAATGCTCTCCAAGCAGGGGAACCACTTCTGCCCATGTGGCACATGGACCCTTCAGATGCTGCTGACTGCTCCTGGGGATTCACCCAGCTTCCTCACCAGAGCGTCGCCAGGCACTGAGTTCCAAAAGTTCAGACTCTGCAATCCACTGTTTATAGAATCCTGATGGTATTGAAACTCCCTCCTTTCCTCCTGTCAGTGGTTTTGGGAAACAGATTTCTTGTTCAGTCCCCTGCGAGTGTTTTTACTCTTTCTCTTTCTCTCCAGCTATTTTTTGGCGAGTGCTTTTCTTGCACAATCCCAATGTACCACACTCTCCCCATTTCCCTTTGTCTGTCTTCTGTCCACAAAAACAGCTCCCTACCCTCTGCACCTTTTCTCTCCCCCAGTTCACCTCTCTGCACCATGTATCTGCCAGGTTATGTGGCTCAGGTTATGCAGATTTTTGTATTAATCCTCAGATCAATTTCCTAGGTGTTCAAAATGGTTTAGTGCTGATCTGGCTGTATTTCAGAGACAAGAAATGCTCAGGGTCTCCATGCTTCTCCCCCTGTGTTTTGTACAATTGTTGCAGTATAAGAAATTATTTTACCGTAGGCTCCCAATTCATGACAGCAGGTATGTAAGTAGTAAGAGTTAAACTTTGAATTTCTTGCAATATTCTCACTCCATCCAATTATACTCCTTGATCAATTACCATGTGATTATCTATACTACACAATAAGCTAAGCAACAAAGAAATAGTCAATCGTTCATGTATCTTATTTTCCAATGGAATACATCAGGAATTGAGATGTTTTATTAGACAGTTCTGTATAACATCACTAATAAAACTATAAAGTCTGAGAATAAAATGAAGTACAGCAAAAAAAAAAAAAACCTAGATTTTATGAGCTATGCAAAATCTCCTGTTTAACATGGTAGAAACTGGAATATACCAGTTAAACTGCATGGAGGTAGAGTTTCAGTTTAAGACAAAAGATGTGTACAATAAAGAAAGTCTCAGAGTAGAAAACTAAGATACAGTGACATCCATCTAACACCCCAAATCCTTGCCAACTCTTTTTTTTTGTAACTGTCCTTATATTTTAACTAGAATAACTCTGTAAATCGCCAGAGGTCTTTAAGTCTATAGCTTTGTGGTAAGTGGACATATATTTTAAATCTAGATGAGTTGGCCCAAATCCTGCTTAATGAGAATACTGAGTCTGCTTCTACTATGATTTTGGAAAACATTTGGTGTTGATGATGTTGAAGACCATAACCTAGAGAGCAGCAGTGTGAAAGTTGAAGACAACAGTGCCCAGAAACTTGGAAGTATGACAGGCATTTTCATAAAAATGGCTCAAAACCTTTCTTTCCCTTACATCCAATTGAAAATCTCTCTCTCAATCTCTCTCTCTCTCTCTCTCTCTCTCTCTCTCTCTCTCCAAAAAAAGCTATTCGGTACTCTTCCTTAATTTAAACACTGGACAGAAAATACAGCATCTATTTAAAAATGTGCATGGAGATTCAGAATATATTGGAAGGAGAAAAGTTTCCACAAAGCTAAGCAAGAGGGTGCATCTGTGATTGGAGGAGTCAGACAGATGCACCTGATGCTCAACCAACTTCTGAGGAGTGTTGGAAAAAGAAACACACTTCCCCTTTCATTGGAAATGAATCATAACCATTCTCTGCTTATGGTGCTGGAACACAGTTTTCTATTTTTATTACAAAGAAGTGCTATCTGGCAAGAAATGTGAACAACCCCCTTGCACTTAAAGAAAATAAGTGGAAAGGAAAAAGGCACTAATTGATCCTTCTTAACAAGTTCCTCCACATCTCCACTTTAATTTTTTCCATCATCACCTCTTTTAGATGAATCTTTTTCTCTGTTCTCTCTGAGTTATTGCTTAAATTAAAAGTGTTTTTCAAGCTGATAGAAACAAATGTAAATGAGGACACAAACAGAAAAGTACATTTTCCTTTGGATATTGGCATTCAGGTATTTTAGCTCATGATTCAGCATTAAACAAAGGATATGAATATAAAAAGTATATAATTTTTTCTAAGGATTTGGAAAAGATACTACAGAAATGGCTGTACTATATGATTATAATAGCCCTATTTATTAACACAATACATGTGTGCCTACTAGTGCATTTCAACGTGCATGACTCCATTTCCTGAAATTATTTTTGAACTATCTGTATCAGTTAAACCACTGTGTTTACTGCCCTCCTCAAATCTTGCATATACCAGGTTCTTGATCTCTGCTTAATTCTTTTCTTAAATTGACTTGATTTGACTTCCTTATTTTCACCTCTAAATTCACACTCTCACTTATCCTTAGTCTGAATACTCTGAGAATCTGTTTCCACAATGGAAGCCCTGGCACCCAGGACCCTCCCATGCCAGCCTGCTTGATTAGTTCATATCTCATCCCCACCCATGCCACTTCCACCTAGCCAAGCATGTAAGATCAAACAATAAGTGATTTTAAAATCTGTTCCATATTCTAGACACCAGAGAGGTGAACAAACCATGGGGACAATTAGGGAAAATTGAAAGTACATTCTTGTTGGCATAATGTTTGAAAATTTTAGATTTCCATATATTTGAAATTGTAATAAGTACAATAGCCTATATCTAGATGAATAAAATGAAAGCAGAAATCATTCATCTAATAGATTATAATTATTAGCATATTATTGGAAGAATATATTCATTTAATTAACCACTTGATCAGTGTAGGTAGTTTTAGTAATTCTTACTATGAGAATAGTATTACTTTTCCATAATGATTATAGAGTTCCTTCTGGTACTTTTTGTTTATAGTAGCAATAATTTTGCAAAGAACTTATTATTAACTCTTTATAATAAAAGGGTAGACTTCTTTATCATGGTCTATTTACAGATCTAACCTTACCTTTATTTCTTGACTCATCTTTTTCCAATGCAAAATCTTTGTTTGATTAAATGAAATAATTTAGAGTTCCTCAAAGCATTTTTCGTTTTCACTTCATCCACAAGAAAAGTCCCTCATCTCCTTTCATGCCACTGATGAATATTATTAAATCATCTCTCAAGACATATCAGTCATCACTGTCTTTAGAAGCCTTTTCTGACCACACCCCTAACCAGATACTCTGGCATTATATTCTTTCTTTCCTTAAAGTATATCCCATATATACTTCTGTCAGTCACAAAATATGTAGCACAGAAGGTATAGCTTTGGTTCTATCATCCCTTATTTGATTCCAGCTAAATTTAAACCTCTGGATCTTATTTCTCTCATTTGTTGTGAAACCCAGCACAATATCGGACATAAAAAAGGAACTCAATAAATATTATTAAATTGGTGTATGATGCTTTCGAAGTTATTTTAAAATAATATTCAGTATTTCTAGGGCTGTTTAATTTTCAGCACATAAAATCTTATGTGGTTGTAATAGTTACAGAAAATTAAAAAAGTAAATATTATAAAGATTGAAAGTGTCTTGGGGTGGTTTTAAAATATGTCTACAAATTATTTGATTCTATTTCTTTTAAGGAGTGGAGCTTAATTCCTCTCCCCTTGAGTGTGAGTTGGACTTAATTAATGACTTGCTTCTAATGAATAACATACAAGGCAAATGGCAACGTGTTACTTCCAAGATTAGGTAATACAGGCATTGTGGGATCCTTCTGGCTCTCTGCCTTGCATCACTTGTTCTGAGGGAAGCTATCTTCCATGTAATAGGGACACTCAGCAGTCTAGAGAGATCCAGGTGGCAAGAAACTGAGGCTCCCTGTCAACAGCCATCTGAATGAGCCATCTTGGAAATGAGTGTTCTGGTCCCAGTCAAAACCTCAGATTACAGCAGGCCCTGATGATAACCTGAAAGCAAATTCATGAGACACTCTCATCTTGAATTACCCAAAAACTCACTCCTGATATTACACCCAGAAACTATGATATAATAATTTTTTGTTGTTTTAGACCATTAAATTTTGGGAGTAATTTGTAATGTAGCATTAGATAGCTCATGAAGGTCCTTTAAATAACACTTAAATAGTGTAGTATATACCTTTTATAGTCCTTTGAGTAATAGCTAAATATTGTAGTACAGAGAGATAGAAGGGAAATTATGAGACTACGCATTCATATAAAGAAAAGTTTGAGGCCAGAGAATTTTCATCATTTTAAAATATAAATTTCCCAATAGTAGTATTAAATGCTAGAGTGGACTACCTCGAGGATGTTGTTTCGTCTCCCAGAGCTTCCTAAAATAAAAAAGTTTTAATTCTGCCTGTATGCGACTTGCCCATAAAACTTAAAAAAAAAAAATCTCATTGTTATATAACATCAAAATTAAATACTTCTATAACTTGGTATGTGAGTTGCAGTTCTGCCCTGCCTATCATATTGTAAATGATTAATGGATATTTAATTTCTCACCATTAAAACTCAGTAAATAAAATGAAAAATGTGGTTTTTTAATGTGTTTGGTAAAAATTTTGGTGAAACAAATGGAATTGTTACATGTTACAATACTTACATGAATTAGGAATGTGGTTCTTAATATTGGCTGCACATTAGAAGTACTTGGGGAAATTTAAACAAAAATGATACATGTATTTAAATTTAATAAATAATGTCAAATAGTATTCCAAAGTCCTTATAGTAATTTGTATTCCTTTTCTGTACTGTATGAGAATTCTACTTTCCTTTTGAAATGCATTTGCCTTCCTAAATATTTTTTTTTCTGTGACAGTTATATCATCAATATTTTTGAGACATGCAGAAGCTGTATTACTCTAGGTGTGAGAATAAAATTAGTCCATGATTAACCGCAAAAAAAAAAAAAAATGATGCATGGATCCCATTCTTAGAAGATCTGATTCATTAGGTCAGAGAGAACCTGGGTATTTTTGATCTTAAAGATCTCCCAAGGGGCGCCTGGGTGGCGCAGTCGGTTAAGCGTCCGACTTCAGCCAGGTCACGATCTCGCGGTCCGTGAGTTTGAGCCCCGCGTCAGGCTCTGGGCTGATGGCTCGGAGCCTGGAGCCTGTTTCCGATTCTGTGTCTCCCTCTCTCTCTGCCCCTCCCCCGTTCATGCTCTGTCTCTCTCTGTCCCAAAAATAAATAAAAACGTTGAAAAAAAAATTAAAAAAAAAAAAAAAAGATCTCCCAAGATGATTCAAGGGTAGAGCTATGTTTGAAAAAAAAAGTGACTTAGAATAGCCTCATCGACACCTGATTACAATTCTGAAATGGCTCAGCAAATTATACACCAGGAGTTCACAAATGTTAGTTAGCATGCATAAGAATCACTTATGGAACTTGTGAAATACACAGCACACTGAACCATATTCTCAGAGATCCCAATTGATTAGGTCTGGAATTGGACCCAGAATACTGTAATCAGGCAGCACCTCCAGGGATTTTTAATGCATGTGGTACACATAATATGAAACATAGACCCACACACAAAAAGAACAATAAGCTCATCAATAAAAACACTTAAACCTCAACAATAAGCAAAAACACATCCCAACTTAACAATGAGCAAAACATCTGTAAAGACACCACATTGAAAAAGATATACAGTAGGAAAATAAACTTTATTCAATATAATGTAACTAGAGAAGTGATACTCAAAACAATGGCATCATTATAAATTTATTGTCAATTGCTAAATAAACAAAACAAAACAACAACAACAAACCTAACAACAAATTGCTAGCAAGGATGTAGAGCTATATGAACCATCATTCATTACGGGACGTAAATGAAAAATGCTACAGTAACTTTGAAAGACAGTTTGGCTATTTCTTGTAAAGCTAAACATAGACTTAACACATAACCTAGTAATTGCCATCTGAGGTATTTACTAAAATTATTTGAAAACAAAAACTTGCCACATGAGTATTGATAGCTTTATGCATAAGCACAAAATCTAGAAAGAACCAAGATGTTCTTTGATAGGTGAATGGAACAAATTAAAAACTGTGATGTGTACATATTTTTTAGCAACCAAAAGGAACAGCTATTAATCCACAGAAAAACATGAATGAATCTGAAATTCATATTGCTAAGTAAAGAAAGCCAGTTTTAGAGAGCCTGGTGGAATATGACAAATGGAGTATTACTCCATGCATATGACATTCTGGAAAAGACAAAACCATAGAGTCTGAAAACAGATCACTGGTTGACAGGGGTTTGGAGCAGTTTTAAAAAGGTGGAGTACATGAGATATTTTAGAACTATGAGACTATTCTGTGTGGTACTATGATTGGTGATACACAACACTAACCGTTTGTCATAACCCACTGAACTATAATAAACACAGTTTGCTGAATGTAAGGAAGAAGAAAAAAAAAAAAACAACTAGGAGAGAGAGAACACAAGATAGAACGCCGATTGTACCGAAAGAATTTAACTATTAAAAATACATGACATAATCTTACTGAAGGATGTGGGGGAAAAAAGCAATGCTGATCTAAGAAATTTTGGAAGTGAATGAACACAGTAAGACTAAAGATAAAAGGAGCTATAAATAAGTGCTATACTCTAGTTGGTAAAGTTATTTTCATGGGAATATGAGTAAACAATTCTGAAAGTGCTGTAAATGCATACCAGGGTTGAATATGTAAATGGATGGCAGCTGATGGAAACCAGATTTGTCACTGTTGGAGCAGGAGGTTACAGATCAACAAGGGGGAGGCTAGAATAAACCAAGATGAACCATGTGATACTGATTTAGAATTAGAGACATTAACATGAACTCAGGTTTAGCTTAATATAGATACAACCATGTATCTATATATCTATACCTATATCTATTTCTATATCTTTATCTATATACAGTGGCTGTGTCCACTGGGATGCCTTAGAAGCAATGATACCCCAGGAGCAATGAGGACACCCAGTGCCAAACTCTTTGTATCTAATATCATCCTCCAATAAGAGCCATCTAGATTCTTAAATAAATAGCTGATTCTAAAGCTGGGGCAAGGAATATACAATATGATCCTGGAGCATCCATTAGTGCCAGAAATTATTTAAATGATAAACAACAAGAAAAAATAACAACTCTGAGAGTATGTCAAAAGGACTCAAGTTCCAACTGAAAGTTATATATATATATATATATATATATATATATATATATATATATATAGCATTGAATCCATAAATTGAGGGAATAGACAGATTTCCAGTGAAGAACAATTCCTATGTATGTAGATAGTCCCCATTCAAGAAAGTGGAGTATGAATCTCTATCCGTTAACTGTGGGCTACAATTAGTGATTTGTCAAAAAAAAAACACAAAGTATAGGGCTCCTGGGTGGTTCAGTCAGTTAAGTGTCTGATTCTTGACTTTGGTTCAGGTTATGATCTCACAGTTTGTGAGTTCAAGCCCCATATTAGGCTCTGCACTGACAGTGCAGAGACTGCTTGAGATTCTCTCTCTTCCCCTGTCTCTCTGCTCCTTCCCCACTCTCTCTCTCTCTCTTTCTCTCTCTCTGTCTCTCTCTCTGTCTCTCTCTCTCTCTCTTTCTTTCAAAATAAATAAATAAACCTTAAAAAACAAAGAACAAAGTGTAGAACAAGGGAAAGTAAAATAGAAACTTTACTGTAGAGAATCCTTGCAGACTACCTAAGCCATGTGGTCAAGGTCTGCATCACCAGTAGTAAGTCACCTTGATAGACTACATACTATGCACATACACATACACACACACAAGCACACACACACATATACGATATGTTGTGTGGAGAATGGCACTCTCTCTCTCTGGTCTTCCTCCTGATAACCCATAACCCCAGTCTAACCATAAGATAATTAAAAACAAAACTAAAGCAAACAAACAAAAAATGTCTGAAAAAGTATCATAATCAAAAGGAGCCTAAGGAGACATGATGACTAAATATAGTATTCTGTATGGGACCCTGTAAAAGACAAGGGACATTAGAAACAAATGAAATTCTGAATACTGTGTGAACTTTTGTTAACATTAATATATCAATTTTGTCTACTAACTGTAACAAATGTAACCAAGTAACATGATATATTACCATTGGGGGAATTACATGCAAGCTGTATAAAAAGCCTCTGTAGTGCCTTTGCAACTTTTCCATAAGTCTAAAAGTCTTCTAAAATAAAAGCTTTATTTACCAAAAATTGGGCCCAATTTCCAGTCCCCAGGGCATACAGCAAAGTGCTGTCCTAGTGAATTACAGTAAAGGAAGAAGCCTTAATTAAGCTCTCTCCTTCGACTTGAGGGCTTAGTTTGGCCTAACTTTTTATTGGAAAACAATGAGTGAGTTTGCTCACTATGGCAGCAGTTTTCCAAGTCCACACAGCTTTCACAGAAATCTATTAAAGATAAAAAGAAGCTTAAACAGCGTATATTCCTACCTCTTGCTTTTGTTTATACACGTTGAAGAGTATTCAGAACGGACCTCATCTCAAGCTTGCACTAATCCTTAAATAATTACAATTCATCTACTTGATACTGGAAACACCTCATGGAATGTAACTTTGTTTTGCTGGCTTGTCTAATCCGATTCAATTACTTCAGTTCCCTCTCCCAGAGGCTTCACCCTCAGAAACCGAGCTCTGTGTGGAAAAGAGAACCTGGGAGGGGTGATTCAGTTTCAATAGAAATGAGCTGAACATTAAAAGCATTTTTTTCTTAGTCCTTTCCCAAATATCAGTCCATCAATAAACATGAGAAACAGCTTGTAATTCACAAAGCTCCCAGCACCTCTGTGGTGAGAAGGGCAGACTGGTCTGGCTGAGGAAATGCTGGAGACAGGAATAGTTCACTGGCTTGGACCAATTTGAATGGATGGAAATCACAAAAGTCCCTGAAGCTGGAGAAAATAAAGCTCTGAAGCTGGCGGAAGCTTGTCATCTGCATGCAGAAAGTGACAGAGATATTACAGATTTCCTGTACAAAGGGAACTCCTTCAGTCACCTGTAAAGAGTTCCCTTGTCAATTAGAACCCTCCGAAAAAGGCCGTGACAACTGAGAGATGCCTCCTTCCTCTCCTTGCCAAGAACAGCCACCTGCCCAGAATTAAAACTTTGATTTAAAAAAGAGAATAAAATATCAGAGTTCAGTGATTGCTCAACAGAAATTCCATGAAAAAAGTCGCAATCCAAAAGAGCAGGAAGGCAAAGCACAGGCTCTATCACATGTGAGGATGGATTTGAGGTTGTGTGATCTTCTCAAGATGAAAAAGACCACATTCTTAATTAATCACCCAGTTTTTGCCAGCAGTAAATGATATGATGAAATAAAAGGGGGATTGTCATTCTACTCTAAAGTCCAATTCCTGACCCTTTGTTATATTACTTGCAGTGAATCATGTCTTTGATCTCAAAATCATCCTCCTCACTTTCCTAAACTGCCTATAGTTTTGCAGTTGAGAAACGAATAATGAAACATAGGGGAGCACGAGAGATGAATTTAGAGACACTAATCTTTAAATGGAAATTTATGGCTTTTTCTACGTCCCTGCCAGTAGTGACAATGAAGGAAAACTTTACCCCTCAGAATTAAAAATGTATTTTGCTCTTGATGCCGTTATCTTCCTGGTAATTGGCAAACTTTCATGGATGCTTTTAAAAGTAGCAAAACATTCCAAAACAGATGCGGCTCCATGAGAAAAACACCATGAACATTTTGAATGCAATAAGTTTAATTCTCTTCCCTGACACTGAGGAATGACAGTAAATAGATTGTCAGGATTTGAGGAAGTAGCAGGGCACAGATTAAAGAGCTCTGTTCAGAAGCAGAGAGACAAGTGATTCTGTTGCTTCTTCACTGCAGTATTTGATGCTAAATAGTCAAGTTCTCTTCGCCTCAACTACCTATAAAATGGTGACAGCAGTGGTATTTAGTATAGCATGGGGAGGATGAAAGCAATCATATAAGTGCTTACCTACTGGGACTATCACGTAGAAGGTACCCAATCATTGTGGCTGTAATCGGGCAGAAATCTATGCTTCTACTATTGGTGAATGTATCAGATAAATAAGACACTAAGCACCACAAAAACTCTAAATTAACTTACAATCTAGTGGGTAATATAAATTAGAATATAGTTCACCAATTTATTACTTCGTTTATTCAGCAAATGTTTACTGAGGTTCTCTCATGTGCCAGGCACTGTTTTTGATGCTGACGATGATTGAACAATGAAAAAAAAAAGATAGACAAAATTGTTGTGCACAAGGAGCTTAGGTTCTGGAGTAACATACCATGCTATTAAACTAAATGACCTAAAACTTCAAAAGATCTTTGTAAAGACTATGCCATTGCTATTCTTTTGATTTTTCCAGCAATTATCTCAGCTTTGTTTAAAGATAATCAGTAACAAATTGTTACTATGCACTTTAATCAAATTTGCTTTATTATCACAAAATAAAGGGTAGGGGGATTGGTTAGGGTTTTCAGAGATTGCAATGTATTTAAAAAATTTTTTTTAACGTTCATTTATTTTTGAGAGGCAGAGACAGAGTAAGAGTGGGAGAGGGGCAGAGAGAGAGGGAGACACAGAATCTGAAGCAGACTCCAGGCTCTGAACTGTCAGCACAGAGCCCGATGTGGGGCTTGAACTCACAAACTGTCAGATCATGACCTGAACTGAAGTTGGACGCTCAACTGACAAAGCCACCCAGGCACCCCAGAGACTGCAATGTATTTTAATCATTTGTTTTATCCAGATATCTTACATTTTATATCTTCTTATCATTCCAAGTGATTCTCAACAAAACCTGAATCCTTTTGAAATATAGCTGCATAAAGGTATAAAAAAAAATAACAATATAGAATACTGTAATCACGTTTTCACTAAATTCTTAGGTGGAATTCTATTGATAGACATATTTCAAATTGCAAAAGATCATGACTGAACCCTGACATGGAATCTACTAAAGGGCTAAAGCATCCTTCCAAGGAGTCCAACTTGAACTACAGACATTCTAAAACATTACAAAATAAGTCCTATCAGGAGGAAAAAGTCCTGCCCTTTGGTTTGTGAATAACTTCTTTGAGTGGGGATAAAAAAATCCTCTGAATCCTGGTTGATATTGTTAATCAACCACCAATTCTTCAAAGGTAAGGGACTGAAATAAAATCCACAGCAAAAAACGACTATTTAAATTTCAACTCTCAATGACTTTATGTGGCCCAGGTAACAGAATAATTTTTTTCCTATTAAAATTGTTTCTTATTGCTACAGAAAATAAATCAATGCTATATTGTCAATTAGTAAATTTGTTATAAAGTGTAAAATTTCTTATATTGTGAGTTAAGTTCAAGTAAAGCAGTCAACTCCTGGTCAATGTTTGCTAACCTTGGAATGTTGTATATCATGATTTAAATTCACTAGAGCCATTTCTTCCTCATTTGGAGGTGAGAATTAAGACATACAGAATTGTTTCATATTATACTCATGCGTGGATGGAACGATCAGCCCATGGAAAAGACCAATAAATAGAACCATGGATGTAACAAACAAATAAACACTTTGATAAATGTTAATCATTTAAGATGAACACAATTCCGGGATAAAAATTAGAGAAATACAGCAACTACATTAAAGTTGACGAAGGGCATCTATATAAATAAAACTGCAGCAACCATCTTACACAATAATGAAAGGTTAGGATGATCCTCCCTAATATCTAGTAAGACAAAAATATCACTGTCTCATATTCAAAATCGGCCTGGAATAAAGTATGAAAAGCAAAATAGGAATAAGGATCAAAACAAAGAAATGGAATTGCCATTATTCACAGATAATAATTCATGGTTACTTCTACAGATATCCAGAGAAAATTATATATAAAACTTTTCTAATAATAAAAGTTTTCATTGAGGATTCTGGATTTATAA
This sequence comes from Lynx rufus, assembly GCF_022079265.1. NCBI lineage: Eukaryota > Metazoa > Chordata > Mammalia > Carnivora > Felidae > Lynx > Lynx rufus. The sequence goes on from NW_025814823.1 coordinate 183,355,482, forward strand.
TCAATATGTTGAAAAGCCAACCCAATTCTTTACTTAGCACCAACAATTAGAAAATGTTTTTATAAGGATAAAGGCCCCAAACAACAACATATTTAGAGAATGAATGTAAGAAAAATGTGCAACTAAATAAATGGAAATAAATTCCATTTTCTGGTTTGGTATGAATGAAAAGCATACAGATGCACCTTTTATATATATATATATATATCACTCTATTAAATTAAAGCAATTTCACTAAAAATGTCCTTAGAACTTTTCAGAGTACACCAAATATTCCTGAAAATAATAAATACAGAAAGACAAAATTAACACAGACAATTTTGAACAAGAATAAAGTGTGTGGTTCACATGGCCAGATAGGAAATATACCATTAAAGGCTTCCATTAAGATTCTAATGCGAAGGTTAAAAAATGTACTTATGTCATAAGTTTCTCATATATTTATGGGCAAAGTATTAAATATTTATATATTTTAGAAGTGATGTTTTTAGAAGGAAGGAAGGAAAGTACCATGGATACAAAGAAATCACATTTTTATCATTCAGCCCGAACCTGGATATCACCTCTTCTTTGAAGCAATCTTACATTTAACTCAGTAGGTTTCAAAACTCCTTACTTAATTTAAGTAAATTTAACTTAATCCTATTATTGTAGTTCATTCACTGTATTCTAATTATCTCCTTATTTACCTTTCTCTCTTAACAGATTAAGATTTCATTCAAGGTAAGATCTATGGTATATTAATATTAATATCACTAAATTCATGAAAAGGATCTGTAGTCATCAAAGTGGTACAGCATGATTTTTTAAGGAAACAAGTAGAATTGTGGACTTGGAGGTTATGCTTCAAGAGAATTAAGCATGGACTTCTCTGTATTTCCAAGAATGACAAAAACAACAAAAACTTTTCTAGACCCAGAAATAGTTTTTTTTTGGATACATCTGAATATGTATCATAAATACATACATTTATATATATATATTTGTATATATATATTTACATATATATATACACACATACATACACATACATACATACATACACATGTATGCACATCTTTGTTTACCTAATACATCAAACAAACATTTATGCACATATATGTGTATCTGTACACACTTATTTGGATACCTAGGTAACCTCATTTGACTCAATCTAATATAAACATCACTTAAAATGAAGTTTTACTCTAGATTATTCCAAGCTTCATTCTTCATCTATGTCAATCAGGGAGCACCCCTAACACCCTTACAATTCCCTCATCTTTGCTCCTCAGCTCTTATTCTCTGTCCTTCTGCCTGCCTTTTAAGTTAACACTCTTAAAAACCTTCTTTGAAATGTTTACTAAAGCTAGCATCAGACCATGTTTCTTCCCTGGTGTTAAAACAACACTTCCCACTACATCTAGTTTTTGACTGCTGAGTTTAACACTGGGAGGAGGTGAGGATTTCTGTGTCTGCCAATTGGCAGTGCTTGGAAAGAAATCTGGCATCAGAACAATTGCACATTTAAAGCCCATGTCACCAGGCCTCTTTTCACTGGGCATTTTCTCTGTTCTTTTCATGGACGTTTGTTCCTGTAAAACTTCCTATAACTCTCACAAAGGATAATAAAATGAGGGATAGTCTTTGTAGAAATTAAATTTTACACAAAATGGAATGTGTTATCTGGGGATGATGGAACAGAATATCGAGAGAGACTATCACAAGAAAAAAACTTAAGTTTTTGTATGGTTTAAAGAAACAAACTGGAGGCGTGTGGGTGGCTCATTCCGTAGAGCATCTGACTTTGGCTCAGGTCATGATCTTAGGTTAGTGAGTTCGAGCCGTGTGTCGGGTTCTGTGTTGATAGCTCAAAGCTCGGAGCCTGGACCCTGGAGCCTGCTTTGGATTCTGTGTCTCCCTCTTTCTCTGGCCCTCTCCCATTCACACTCTGTCTCCTTCTCTCTCAAAAATAAATATTGAAAACATTTAAAAAAAATTAAAACTAAAGAAACAAACTGTATCTAGACAAGAGTAAGTTTCTTGAAAACTAGACTGAAATACTGTGCCTGGCCAAATGACAACTGGAAAATCATAAAATGGAATAATACACTTTAAAAAGTAAGCATTCTAAAATTTATCTCTCTGGTTAAGAGAGAGTAGGCTAACATTTTCAGTATAAGAATCAGAAAGAAAAAAACTGGATAATTTATAATCATATTTCAATTTTTTTCTCTTGTGCATTTTTCTTTATTCACTACTAACTTTATAACATCAAGTTTTTGATTAATTTTTTTAAAATTTTACTTTATTTTTAATCATGATTTTAAATAGGCCATATTGTTGAAGAAAAACAAAGACTTGATGAACTAAAGATTTGAAAAAATATATAGCCCTGGCCTAGAAGTTTAACAATTGTTGTGGACCTTTGCTAATTCTAGTTACAAGCTAAGGATGAGACTTGGGCTGGGCAGAGCAACTAAACTAAGAGAAAAGAAAAGAAAAAACAAAACAAAACAGCTAAGTACTCATGGTCTGGTGGGTGAGCAGACATGAGAGCCTGAAATTTAGGAAAGCCCTCAAAACATGACCAGTTTTCCCTAATTAAAACTTACTGAGTTCTGAAGCAATAATGGAGGTTAGGGAGCTTCTCCAGATACCTAAAAGGTAGAAAGCTATCTCCACCTTGTCATGATTCTTAGGAGAGAAAGTCTAATAGAAAGATGTCTGAGGGGTGCCTGGGTGGCTCAGTTGGTTAAGCATCTGATTTCTGCTCAGGTCATGATCTCATGGTTTGTGAGTTTGAGCCCCGCATTGGGCTCTGTGCTGACAGCTCAGAGCCTGGAGCCTGCTTCGGATTCTGTGTTTCCCTTTCTCTCTGTCCCTCTCCCGCTCAAGCTCTATCTCTCTCTCTCTCTGTCTCTCAAAAATAAATAAACATTAAAAATAATAATAATAAAAAAAATAAAAAGAAAGATGTCTGAGACTAGTTGTCCCTCACAACATATGCCAAAATATAAGCAACATTAGGCAGGAGGCTAACGAGCTTGATTCAAAACCTCTAAAGAGGATAACTGAATTACTTTTCATCTTTCAGAGCTAAAGAAATAAAAGAGCTGTAAGCCTCTCAATCAAGAGTCTGTGAGAGACATGTTTGAAGAATTATAGATACTCCATACATGAATTAAAGGTTACTAAATTCACCTGATTATATTGAGTAATTAATTAGACCTTCATACTATCTACTTAACAGAGGAAAGAATAAAGGGGACAAATCCTCTGCAGATTTCTTGGTTCTCCTACACAACTTCCAGACTGTCATATAATCTATATTGATTTGTTTAAAGAAGTCAAATATTTCATGTATGAATGAAAATACCTAATGAAGTAAAAAAATATATATATTAAAACATAATTGAGAATTACTAATTTTTTAGAGGAATCTCAACTTAGGGATATAAACATGAAGTGATTTTACTTCTTCCAATAATTACCTCTTAATTTCCCATATTAAAGTCAATTTTCTTGCTAGACAGTGTTTTCTTATTGTCATTTGGTCCCAATTCTATAATTCTTCATCAAAGTTCATCCAACTGAATTTATGAGAATGATCCTATTCTAATATTGGACAATGAGTCTTTGTAGTATAGACTAGTTACCTCTTCATGAAACCCACTCACTGTATCTCTAGGCACGTGGGTAAAATTAGTATCCCAGCTCACTTGCAGTTAAGTGTGAATGAATGTGGTATTTCTGACCAATGGAACTGATGTGTTCCACTTACAGTGAAAGCCCACAGAAAATACCCATGCAGAACCCTTAGCGCCAGCCAGTATCAATAGGTTGTTTTTTTTTTGTTTTTTTTTTTTTTTTTTTTTTTGGTTTTGGATCTCTTGTGGTATAGATAGTGAGCTTTTTTTTTTAATTTTTTTTTCAACGTTTATTTATTTTTGAGACAGAGAGAGACAGAGCATGAACAGGGGAGGGGCAGAGACAGAGGGAGACACAGAATCTGAAACAGGCTGCAGGCTCTGAGCGGTCAGCACAGAGCCCGACGTGGGGCTCGAACTCACGGGCCGTGAGATCATGACCTGAGCCGAAGTCCCGAAGTCGGACGCTTAACCGACCAAGCCACCCAGGCGCCCCTAGATAGTGAGCTTTTGATGGACTTGTTTCCTAAACGTAGTTGGAACTGTCCACCATCTTTACTGCCATCCCATGCCAACATAATAGGAAAGCAAGAAAATGATGATTTAATACAAATATTTCAGTGTTTATCTAGTATAGAAAGTAGTGTTACCTTCATTAAAATTTCAATTTACACATGACTCAAAGCATTTTTTCCTCTCCCCTTACCACTCTGGACCAGTGGCTCAATGACTTAGGTGGAGAAAAGGAGAAGGCATGGGCTGGTGGATTTCAGAAACCTCTTTTCCGTCTTACTTCCAGACTCTTACAAGGTTAGGCTACATATAATTAGTCATTATTCCTATATGACAGGAATGTTTTACTTGGTGCAAATAGAATCCTATCACATAAGACAAACTTTCAAAAAGGACTTTGTGAAATAAATTCTGAGAGGGATGCAACCAGGGCCTCTAAATTTTAGCATCTAGTTGTTTTTTGTTGCTGTTGTTTATTTTTTATAATTTTTTTTTTTTACTTTTTAGGTTTATTTATTTATTTTGAAGTGGTGGCAGAGAGAGAGAATATCAAGCAGGCTCCATGCTGTCATCACAGAGCCCAACACTGGGCTCTATCTCACAAACCACGAGACCATGACCTGAGCTGAAATCAAGAGCTTAACTTATTGAATCACCTAGGTGGCCCTAGCATCTAGTTTTCCAGAAATGTTTTTTGGACAAAAATAAAACCTTCAAGTTCACAAGGTAATTAATGAATGAATATTTTAAACCATAAATTCTGCTTTGAGTGAAACGTGATTACCCTTCTTTTTCATCCAGAAGCTTTAAACATACTTTGAACAGAATCTCCTAGTAATACCCACATTAGGATCATTGCCTTGCTGTAGTTATTGCTTATTAGAGTATCATAGAAATCACTGAAATGCAACATCGTGGTCTGCCAAAGAGCATTCCTTTCAATCTGTTCTTGTCTGCCAGCAGAAGACAGGGAAGATACACTAGGGACAAAAAGATACAACTTGGAATAATAAACAAGATTGTGATATCTTTTGTGATAAATATAGAGAGCATGTAAAATCTGAAGGGGCTGACAATTTATTCCTCCATACCAAATTAAACTCACCAAAAATGTTGAGGCCTTTTTAATGTTTTCATTATAAAAACATGTCCCTAAAGATTAAAAAACAGAAACTAAATGAAAAATGAGCTCATTCATCCTGATTTTAGATAAGCAAATGTATACTACCTTCTTTTCCTTTTAAAGTTTACATGCACTACATGCACAGCTCACACATGTGCAAACTTGCACACCTGTAAACATGCATGCAAACAAAATACTGTCGTGGGCGATCTGCTGATCAGAAAGCTTTCCAACAATCTATAAAGTGATTCAATGATGTAGAAAAGTTACAAATTATGAAAGTCATAGAAAGTTCTATGCCTTTTTCCTTTATATCCAATTTAATAACATGTACTGTTATTTCTTCCTTCTTAAATACCTCTGAGTTTATTTCTTTTCCTCTATTCTTGCAACCCCCAGTCCCTGAGCTACTTCATGTCTACATTACATCAATAGACTTTTGCTTTCAGTCTTTCTGCTTCAAACTTTTCCAGTCCCATTGGCGAAGATGTCTTTCTAAAATAACCCCTTTCATTGTTACATGTCCCTCTTCCTGGGCTTATGGCTCCTCTGGGAAAACCACTTGGGAAATTGTTCAAAAGTGTTTTGCTCTTTTGATGTCATGTTTAAATCTATGAGGATGTTTTCCATGCTTGATGGAGAAATTCCTTTAACACAAGACTACATGACAAAGGGACTTCCATGAGCCAAGCCAAGCTGGTAAGATATGAGAAGGACAGAAGTAATTAGCCAAGCAAATAAACCCAGAGAACAATCAGTATATGGCAGATATCTGCATATGCATCATCTAATAGAGTGCTGAAAGGAAATTTCCTATGGAGGTTGGGAGTTTGAAAGAAATGTCTCCAGCAGTACCTTAAAAGCACCGTATTCAAAATTAAACTCAACATAGTCTCTTCTAAAAGTATTCCTCGTAATCCTCCTTCCAAATTCTTTATCTTAATGAATGGCACAATCAGATTCTATGTTAACCAAGATGAAAACTTAAGAGGTTTAGTTACATCCTATTAATGGTATTTACTTCAAATCTCAGGGATCTGCCTCTTGTGATGTATCCTTAAACCACCCAGGTCGCCTCTCAACTTAACTGCAGTGGTGATATCCACTTTCGATTCCTACTTTCCGGTCTCCCATTTTTCTAATGATATTCACCACACTTCTTCCAAATTCATATTCCTGAAATTTAAAGCTACCTAAAACTTTCAATAGCTTATCCATTCTGTAGTATAATTCAGAATTATTTACTAATTAAATTATCATAATTATCATCATCATCATCATCACCATCACCATCATCTTTTCTCTAAGTAACTCCAATCTTCTCTCTTCTTCAATCTCTTCCTTAACTTGAACACTAAACTGGTGATTCCTTAAGTGCCTTATCCCCTTTGCTTACACTGTTTTTTCTTCTTAGAATGCTACTCTCCTTTACTTAGTTTATATTCACCCATAGTTGAGTCTGCAACATTTGCTGATCTTCCATGTAGACATAACCAGATCTCTTGGGCATGCTCCACACAGTATAGACTTCTATTATAACACCATAGCACTCTACTTCACTTTATCTGTACCTAGTTTATTCTTCATCTACTACTTTTTATCAGTACCGTGACCACTTATTATATTGTTTAGATAAATAATTGATTATCTTTAAAACTTCATTTAATGAATGAACAAATGAATGGATAGATATCTGGATGGATTGGTGGATGGATAAACATATGAATATAAGTATAGCTCTTTCCTAATCTAAAATTTCATTATTTTATGAGCTTTTAATGAAGTTTAAAGTTGTGATCATAGCGGCTATGAGATTGAGTAGAAGACTCAATATGTCAAGCACCCCAGAGGAAAAGAACAAATTCAGACAATCTTTCCTTGCCAGAAGTAGAAATCATAAAGGTAAGAATAGTTTAGAAAGGCACATATTAGGTGTCTTGTCTTTTTGACCTTGAGAATTGAGTTACTATGTGAACTAAGATATGAACAGGCCCAGAGAATGTCTCATTCCTTCAGTATGATTGACACGAAGAAAAAGGTATTCGATATTCTATGTAAAAAAAAAATCATTTGAAAGTCTTTGGTTCTAAAGTCTCATAAGCTTCACATGGAAAAGTTTTATGAGAGAATTCAAGACAAAATGCTGACTCAGTTCTTCCTTCAAAGAGCTTAAAAACCAGTAAGAGGGACAGACTGAAATATTTTCATAAAATATATTTCATTTTTCCTTTAGTGAGAGATAGGAGAATTTCAGTGTTAAGAGAATATGAGGGGAAAGGCACGTGTAAGTATAATCAGGAAGTTTAGAGAGGTGTAATTTAAGCTGGGACATGAACAATGAGAAAGAGGCTAAGTAGGTTGAAATGAAGGTATTGTAGGGGACATGGGGAGAGAAAAATGGTTCAAGCTTTTACTAACCCAAGAGTCCATGGCACCAATTCCATGATTATTGCCCATGATTTGCAATAAAGTTCATCAGATTCAAAAGGACTTAACTGTCAATGGATTTGGGTTATAATAAATGATAAGAGCCTGAATTTAAGTGGAATTTAGGTAGTTTCCAGTAACTTGGGGATTTTATTATAATTTATTTTTATGTAATAAGTTTTTTACCCATATTAAATCGTTGTCACCTCTGCCACCAAGTCAATGTTAATTAATGGAAAGGCTGAAGTTTTTAAATCAAGTAATATTCGGAGCTAAATAGACTCTACTATTCTGTTTGATAAACAACAGTCTCATCAAGATGGACTATTGAGAGATTATTTTTTCCAGAACAATTATGAAATTGGCCCAGCATAAATACACTAATTTAAGTAGATAGAGTATGTTTGGTTTATTGAAATGAATTCTTTCAGCAGCGAAAAAACACCCTTGAGAATGTTGTTAAGACAATATAACAAGTTAGATTAATATAGATTTGACCAGCAAATGATTCCTCACTTACTGGCCTTTGGATTTCAATAATATTTAGCCAGAGGCTGTTTTTCAAGTACTGTCACTTGGGCTTTTTATAATGAAAGGCAGAAAGGAAGCTTTAATGAGCTCTACCCAAGTTCATAACATTCAGACTCCAAAACCCAGGAAACAAAACCAGCCACCTGTAAATGTTTGACCTATTGTTCAGAAGGGAATTCTTTGCAAAGAGGCAGAGATTTGTAGAATATAGAAGTGAGGGTGGGAAAATGCCGACAGATAAAACTTTCCTACTTGCAAATTTAATAAAGCCAGCCTGATTCTACCCTTTTAGGTAAAATTATTCAGGAGTATATTCCCAGAGTGATCTGGAAAAATAACTTGCATTGAAAATTGTGCTCAATGCATTAGCACAATTGTGACAACTGTGACAGGTCTGTTTCTCCAAAAGTCCTAGTGAATGTGTTAAATATTTTTTTTTCCTGATAACCCAAAATTTTGGAAATCTTTTGGAATATCTTTAGAGGGAGTAAATAAAGCTACATCTCATAGGAGTTTAACTCTAGACCTGCCATTCTCTCAGTGAGCACTGATATGTATTAGCAAAAAGGGGCTGGGGGGATAGGACTTAAAATAATGTGAAATTAAAAGTTCCATTTATAAAATACTTACGATGAACATTTGACTAGATATTTTATCAGGGCTACTGTACAAGGAAAGTATTTCTATTTTACAAATAAAGAAATTCAAACTATGATAGGTAAGTAACTTGCACAAAGTCATATATCTAGTAAATAGGAAGGCTGGGATTCAAACTCAGAATTTTCTGATTCCAGGGAATAAGCAATTCTCTAGCATGACCCTAGTTCATTTTCCTCAAATGTGAATCTTACCTGTACCAATTTAAATTTTCATCTGCCTAGGGCGCCTGGGTGTCTCAGTTGGTTAAAGCATCAGACTTCACCTCAGGACATGAGGTCATGATTCCTGAGTTTGAGCCCCTCATCCAACTCTGTTCTCGGCACAGAGCCCGATTGAGACCCTCTGTCCTCTCTCCTCTGCTCCTCCCTGTTTCTCTCTACGCATCCACCACTCATGCACATGCCTATGCTCTCTCTCTCTGCCTCTCAGAAATAAACATTAAAAGTTCATATCTGCCTGAATTATGTCATTTAGAGAAAAGGTTTTTAATCTTTATATTTGTGTGTGTGAATGTATGCATGCGTGTATGCACATGTGTGTGAATGCATGTGTTCCCTATAGACCTAGAGAGTATCAGAAGAGCTGGAATCATTTCTACAATATTCTCATATTCTTTAGGATTTTTTTGTAAATTCATAAAGAAAAATTGGGGCATGAAGTGATGATCCTGTGATTATTTTTACTGAAGCTCGTTTTTATTTTTTTTTTTCAACGTTTATTTATTTTTGGGACAGAGAGAGACAGAGCATGAACGGGGGAGGGGCAGAGAGAGAGGGAGACACAGAATCAGAAACAGGCTCCAGGCTCTGAGCCATCATCAGCCCAGAGCCCGACGTGGGGCTCGAACTCCCGGACCGAGAGATCGTGACCTGGCTGAAGTCAGATGCTTAACCGACTGCGCCACCCAGGCGCCCCTGAAGCTCGTTTTAAAGTATTTAAAACATCTCATTTGTTTGAATAGAGAATACTGACATATGACTCCAAATTTAAAAAGCATAAACGTTTATACAATGATAGTCCCCTCTAAACTTTGCCACCAGCCAACCAGTTTTCCTGCCTCAGTCATCTAGTGTGATCAATTATTTGAATATCCTGGCAGTTCTTTTTTTCTTTTATACTTATACAAGTAAATACACACACATACATATTTAAAACATGTATAAATGTATCTCATATACTTATAGTTCCTCTTTATTAACAAAAGGGTAATCGATTATACTTCTGCACATCTCAGCATCTTTATTTTCTTTTAGCATTATTCCATGTCAATACATAATGAGCTTCCTTGTCCTTTTTTATGGTTATCCATTACTCTATTATACATATGCACCATAATTTATGTAATTAGACTTTTTTATAATGGACCTTTAAGACGTTTCTGAGTTTTTTCAAAAAAAAAACTTAATATCTTTTCATACATAAGTGATTTCTTATAAATTCAAGTGGAATTGACAGGTCTAAGGATGTGTATCTTTATAATTTTGATATACAATTGTATGGTCCACGAATCACGTTATGGAAAACAAGCAATGCAGAATGAAAGCCCCTATCAGTAAAAATAAAAAGATCTGTAATTCACAGAATGTAACAGAGCTGCATTGTTAAGACTAAATTAAGATAAAACTCACAAATCACACAAATCATAAATTCTCTCATGGAGAATTCATAAAGCTCCCATGGAGCTTTCTCTGTTACCCACTCTCAAATTAGTAAGTACAACAAAAACTGCCATTTAACGGACACTTACAAAGGCTAGACTTGTATACACAGTATTACATGTAATCCTCATAACAACCCTACAAGGTGGACACTATTAGCACCATTTTACAAATAAGGAAGTTAAGGCTGAGAAATTAATTAAAAGGGGAAACTTTATGTATCAAGTAATTGATGGGGCGTAAGCAACAAACCCAGGTAAAGCTGATTCCGAATATCTTTACAAGACCACATAATGTTGTATGAGACAGAATAAAATGGACAAATTTAAATTTTGAAATGCATCTAAGAATCTCTTGGAAAATTCCTAGCAGTGCTACTGCTGGGTCATAGGGTAGATCTATTTTTATTTTTTGAGGAACCTCCACACTGTTTTCCAGAGCGGCTGCATCAGTTTGCATTCCCATCAATAGTGCAAGAGGGTTCCCATTTGTCCATGTCTTCACCAGCACCTATAGTCTCAGGATTTGTTCATTTTAGCCATTCTGACTGGCATGAGGTGATATCTGAGTGTGGTTTTGATTGTATTTCCCTGATGAGGAGCGACGTTGAGCATCTGTTTATGTGCCTGTTAGCCATCTGGATGTCTTCTTTAGAGAAGTGTCTATTCAAAATTAAAAATAGATCTACCCTAGGACCTAGCAATAGCACTGCTAGGAATTTACCCAAGGGATACAGGAGTCCTGATGCATAGGGGCACTTGTACCCCAATGTTTATAGCAGCACTTTTAACAATAGCCAAATTATGGAAAGAGCCTAAATGTCCATCAACTGATGAATGGATAAAGAAATTGTGGGGGCGCCTGGGTGGCGCAGTCGGTTAAGCGTCCGACTTCAGCCAGGTCACGATCTCGCGGTCTGTGAGTTCGAGCCCCGCGTGGGCTCTGGGCTGATGGCTCAGAGCCTGGAGCCTGTTTCTGATTCTGTGTCTCCCTCTCTCTCTGCCCCTCGCCCGTTCATGCTCTGTCTCTCTCTGTCCCAAAAATAAATAAACGTTGAAAAAAAAATTTAAAAAAAAATAAATAAATAAAAAATAAAAAACAAAAAAAAGAAATTGTGGTTTATATACACAATGGAATACTACGGGGCAATGAGAAAGAATGAAATATGGCCTTTTGTAGCAATGTGGATGGAACTGGAGAGTGTTATGCTACGTGAAGTAAGTCATACAGAGAAAGACAGATACCATATGGGTTCACTCTTATGTGGATCCTGAGAAACTTAACAGAAGACCATGGGGGAGGGGAAGGAAAAGAAAACAAATTTAGAGAGGGAGCCAAAACATAGGAGACCCTTAAAAACTGAGAACTGAGGGTTGATGGGGGGTGGGAGGGAGGGGAGGGTGGGTGATGGGCATTGAGGAGGGCACCTGTTGGGATGAGCATTGGGTGTTGTATGGAAACCAATTTGACAATAAATTTCATATTTAAAAAATAAATAAATAAATAAACATTAAAAAATAAAAAACAAAATTCATCTAAGTTAAAATTTTCTCAGTTTAAATTTCTTCTATTTATACTTAAAAATGATGAGTCTGAAACTAGGAGAACTTCACAAACCACACTCAGAGTTTTAGTGACTGATTACATTTAGTAACAATTTTTAAATTTCTGCAATGGAAAAATATTATAACTAATTTCTTAAAGCTCCATTTCAAAGGAAACATCTCAAATAAGTACCAGGTCTTTTGTTTTCATTTTTGTTTTCTTTTGTTTTAGGTGTTATTTCCCAAAGGCCAAAGCATATCACAGAAGAAAGAGGGTAAAATTTTCATGAGAAATGTTGGTTAACTTCTAGTTAGAGATCTGTTCAGCCATATGTGCATGCTAGATGAATCACAAGAAAGGGAATAGTTAGCTGGGTAATTTTTTTTAAATTATTATCATTATTATTATCATTATTGTTACAATTGCTAATATGGTTCATATTGTACGAAATTTTGTGGGTTTTTTTTATACTGTAAGAACTCCATTGTCCTGTGTCCTTTCTAAAACATTAATAATAGGGACTTGGAGACATTATCATATGAAAAAAAGCACTTGAAATAGGTTACCACAGAAGTGCTTTTCTTTCTTTATTCATGTGACACTAATCAATTTTAAAGTGAACATGCAACCTTCAACTAAATATCCCCATTACTAAGATGTTCTTAGCTTTTATGCTATTTTGTTGTTGCAATTCTTTATAATGGACAATTACAGTATTACTCAGACACAATTTTTAGGTTGTGTACCTTTTTTTTTAATCAAAGGAAAAGAAAACAATTGGGTCAGTTAATAGTCTACCAGCTTTTATACTAAAGTTCTCTAAGAAAAAGAGTGTTAGGATATGTTCTAGATTATTTTCACATATAATAATAATCACATGAACATTATTCTTTTAGGAACCAATAGTAATTCAAACATAAAACAGCAAGGTTAATAAAGTTCCCCATTTGATGCCATTAGTCCTATACAATATATTGTGTCTGCTGTCAATTCTATTACCTGGCTTCGTCAAAAGTTTCTATCAGCAACCACTTCTTATATACATTTTTAAAGTAAAACCTTGCCTAAGAATGTTAGCATTCTGCTCTGCATTTATCATGGAGAAGGAAATAGACAAAACAGGCCAGATGATCTACATTGCAAAAACACAGTTAAGAACAGGATCATTTAAAACATCTGAAAATTCAGTAATGCCCTTGAACTTCAATCTCTACATTTTGAAACATTATTTCTGGGGTGACTGGGTGGCTCAGTTGGATAAGGGTCTAACTCTTGATTTCGGCTCAGTTCATGATCTCATAGTTTGTGAGTCCGAGCCCCCTTTTGGGCTCTACACAGTCAGTGGGATTCTCTCTCTTCCTCCCTCTCTCTCCACCCCTTCCCTGCTCGTGTGCTCTATCTCAAAATAAATAAATAAACTTTAAAAATAAAATATAATTTTAAAGTAACATGTAAAAAATGAAGAAAGGGAAATAACATATCCAGAGTGAAATAAGTCAAAATTATTTCAGATTGTTTTATCTCTAAATTTTAAAGCATGGAGATATGTATGATGGATAAAATGAAAGATAGGGTTCGAATCCTCTCCTAGTCACTTAGATGTGACCCTGGGCATTTAAATATATGCACAAAAAAAAAGTATCTAGTGTGACATATGAGGGCATGAATCACAGCTCCTGATGTGGAGTAGTTGGTCAACGGATGTTACCGTTTCTTTTCTCTTACATCTTCATATTTTTTATGTCTCTGTTCTTAAAACTTTTTATATTAGACCCCGGCTTCATCCTTTGTTCTACCTCTATGCCATGCACACACAACCTTCTGCAAATTTATTCATTCTTCTACAATCCCATTGCCCTCAATCCTCAAAATGGAACTGCTACACCAGCCTTTTAATTTGGCCTGCTTCTCTACACCTGCTTGTCTCAGTCTATTCTGTACTTTTCATCCCAACTATGATGATGGGGCCCTTCTAAATTATACCGTATGTGTTATTCTCAGAAAAAATAAATGTATTAACTATGTCCCACAAAACTCTGTTCTATGTCCTTTGTCTCAAAAGATCTGCTGCTTATATCTCTATAAATTTCACTCAACTCAAAGACAAATGTCATCTCCATAAAGAATTTCTAAATGTTTTTAATTTCAAGTAATCTAATCCAACTCTGAATTTCCAAATCTCAAGATAACATCATTTTCCTATTGTAAAATGCACTATAGTTAATTTGGAAAGTATATAATGGAATATAATAAATTAAAGCTATTTAGAATTCCACAACTAAAGAATACTTATTATTACGTAGACCTGTATGCCTCTAGAGGAGCAGGCAGCATAGTATATGGATACATGTGTTTATCTGATTATTTTAGGATATATATATGTAGACTTAAATTGCTAGGTAGAAACTGTTGAAAAATTCTAAAACTTTTATTATTTAGAAATTTATCTCTAAATATTACATAAATTTATACCCCATCAATGATACATAATGATGCCTATATCTTCACACATTTGCCATCATTTGAAAGTATATTAAAATGTTTCTGTATTTAAATATTTCAAAATTAAAATCTTTCCCAAATTAGTAATTTAGAATGTTCCCCCAAAGTTGTTTCAAATTTCATTTCTTTGGTTATTAGCGAAGCTAAATATTTTACCACGTTTGCCACTTTATAAATTATATTTTTTTGTCCAATGTTTTCTTCTTAGACTACAATGTTTTTCTCAAATCTTAATAATCTCAGAGGGTAAAATACCAAAATATAGTGAAAATATTTTTTACCAGTTTTGCTTTACAAATGTATCAGTTTAATGTCCAGAAATTCAATTTTTCCTGTAGCTATATATTTAAATATTTTCATTTTTTTTTGCCTATGAGTTTATACTTATAAAGCTTTGTTATATTTCAAGATTGGATTAATATTTACTGATATTTTGTTTCTGGTTATTTAATATTTTTTATTCATTTTTTCATATTTTACTCTATATCTTGAATTTTTTTGGGGGGGTGTATAATGTATACCAGCTGAATTGTCCCCCACCTCCAATTCATTCTCTGATATTCTTACCCCTAGAATGTAGCTGTATCTGGAGACAAGGCATTAAAAAATGTAATGAATTTAAAATGAGGTCATGGGGGTGGCCCTAATCCAATATGACTGGTGTCCTTACAAGAAGACCATTTGAAGGAAGGCACAGGAATAATATGGCCATTTGCACACCAAGGAGAGAGGCCTCAGATGAAACCAACAATGCTAACACCTTGACTGTGGACTTCTAGTCTCCAAAACTGTGAGGAAATAAATCTTTGTTGTGTAAGTGACCCAATCTATAGTACTTGTATGGCAGCCCTAGCAAATTAATACAATATAAGAAAAAAAAATCTAGCTTTACTTCCTGACAAATAAATACACATTTTTCCAACATTCTTTATTTATGATGTTTTTCATCAAAGAATTAAAATCATGGAATACATTCATATATATATATATATTTTTTTCTTGAGTATTTATACTGTTCTATTAATTGTAGAGTTACTTTATCAAAATTTTAAAATAATGGTTGATGCAGTTTCTCTTCCTTACACTTTAATTTAAAAAAATGTACTGACTTTTCTTAAGCATTTATATTGAGATACACTTTTGGATTAGGCAATAAAGTTCTGAAAAATAATATTAATGAGAGTTTGTTTACAATTGCATTACTTTAAAAATTAATTTGAGAATGATGTCTTTAGAATATTGAGTGGGTCTATCAATTAATTATAAATGGTTTTATTTATTCAAGTTTCTCTTAGCTGTTTAATATATTTAGAGTTTTCTTCATGTTAGGTCTGTATATATTTCTTCCTATATCTTTTCTTCCTTCATTAATTATATATCCAACCATCACAGTGAACAATCTTATTAATTCTCATAACTTGTATAATAAAAATGATAATTTTGACCATCTTTTTATCATATGCACCAATTTTGCTTTTCTTACTACATTAGATAGGACTTTTATTACAGTGAAACTAATAATAATGATGCCAGAAATATTGTTTTAGGAAAATTCTTGGTCAAACATCAAAACAGATACCCATTTCTTTGGCTGCATTCAATTTACACAATAAGTTTCTTTGATAAATCAGTGAGTAAAAGGTTTATAACTCCAAAAGACAACCATCAACCACTGAGTTTGTCAATTATATTTATTTTATTTTCAACTGAAGGTGGCATTAATAATCAGATATTGCCCATATCATTTTTTCATCTCTTGTTTAATAAGGATTATTTCTTTGAATTGCTTCAGTTGTTGAAGCATTATTGGAGATCCCCCACCATTCTGCTAATACACAAATGCCTGTGCACACACACACACACACACACCTTGTGTTTTAGGAGGGCAAACTTAAAAGAAATCCTAGTTAAGTCTCCATGATCATAAAAGACTACATCACTAGAGTCAGTGTGAACTTACTCTCCTCTCTCTTTTAAAACAAAAAGGATTCATAATTAGGATATCCAACTATGAATTCTACAAAGATCTGATATCATAATTTTGGCGATAACTGTACTGTTTAATCTTGTCCTCTTTTTATTGCTCTAACATTTTCTTCATTGGAAAGTGGTGCGTGTGTGTGTGTGTGTGTGTGTGTACCTATATATATCTTATTCCCCTTTCTAGACCAAAAGCTGCTCAGGGGCAAAATTCATGCCTGATGTATCCACTGTTGCCTACTCCAATACCTTCTACACTGTGGAGATATTCAGTGAATGCATGATGACTGAATACATTTTATTATTCTATTTTGTGACATTTTTATTTACTCAATGCTTTATTTCTAAAAAGTTATAAATTAATCAATGTGCTTTTCCCTGTCACTTGTATTAGAAAAAATATATTTACAAAGTGTTCTTAATTGGTTTGTTATATATCTTGAGGGAAGTTTTCTTTTTTTGTTAGTTCCCCAAACATAGTAATATGAAGAATGTCACTGAATGTTGGGGTAAGGAACATTAATTCCTGCCCCCTAAGATTCATTGTGAGTCAAAGCAGACATTCAGTAATATTTTAAATATAATTTTTTGAGAGCACTAAAAAGGTCACACATTTCTCTTTTCTATTTTTTGTGTAAAATTATTATATTTGTTTTATAAATTATAAATAACTTTAAATTTTTAATAAACTGTATAATCTAAACACATTTGTGTGATAAAATTATAATTTTAAATACACTATGCTTACAAAAACTGTGGTAAGCTGCATAAGACCAGTCCTCAAAAGATAAATCCGCATTAAAGTGAAACATCATAAAAAATACATGGAAAAATGCAATAAGAAACAACATAATTACTCTGGTTAAAAAAAACAGCATGGAGTGGAGGAGAATAAAAATCTATCAGGTCCCTAGATTATATTATCTTTATTGTGACAAACTTTAAAAAATTATTATGATTAATTTTATTACTCTTAAATAAAATAAAAGTTAAAAATGGGCTAAAGGCCTTCCTTTCGGTTTGTTCATTAATATTTGACATTTGACTCATAGGTAAGTCTCTTACCTGGATACACATAAGAAACATACAGTCTTCTAAAATACAGAGCCCCTACCCTAGATGCTTAGATTTTAATTCAAATAGTACAGATATAAAGTTCCTATGGATTATCTGAAAATAATTACAAGAAAGTCAAAGAGCTATTTTTATTTTTCTTATACAAAATGGCTCACTATCTTTTCTTAGCTGGTCGTGGGTTTCAGAAAATTGGTTCAAATCTATGAATTATATACAGTAGTGAGGATACCTGTGTAGAGTTTATATATAGCACAAAAAATTGAAATCATTTAACTAACTTTAATCAGTCATATAAATTGTCTTAATACTTAAATTAATTTAGAGAGATGTTTCTATTCAGAATCCTTGCAAGTTTCCCCTCTGCTTAGACATCCATCCTTGAAGGTCACCATATTAGTTTTCTAAGGGCTTACATAACAAAGTACCACAGACTGGGTGGCATAAACAAAAGAAAATTATTTTGTCACTATTTTAGAGTTGAGAAGTTCCAGATCAAGGTGTTGGCTGGATTGGTGTTTTCCAATGTAGATGGCAGTCTTCTTCCATTGTCTTCTCATGGTCTTCCCTTTGTACTTGTCTATGTCTTATTTTCTCTTTTTTTCTTTTTAATTTTATTTATTTTTAAATTTTAATTTCAGTGTGGTTAACAGACAGTGGGGTATTAGTTTCAAGTGAACAATATAGTGTGTGAACAATTCCATATATTTTACTCGGTGCCCATCAAGGTAAGTGTACTCTTAAACCTCCTCACTTATATCACCCATCTCTCCACTCACCTCCCTTCCGGTAACACCAAGTTTGTTCTTTATTGTTGAGAGTCTGTTTTTTTGCCTTTTTCCTTTGTTTTGTTTCTTAAACTCCACATATGAGTGAAATCATATGGTAACTGTGTTTCTCTGACTGGCTTATTTCACTTAACATAATACACTGTAGCTCCATGCATGTTGTTGAAAATGGTAAGATTTCATTCTTTTTGTGTGTGTGGCTGAATAATATCCCTGTGTGTGTGTGCGTGTGTGTACCACATCTTCTTTATCCATTCATCTATCAATGGCGACTTAAACCATTTCCATAATTTGGTAGTGCAAATCATGCTGCAATACACATAGGAGTGTATATATCCCTTCAAATTAGCATTTTTGTATTATTTTGACAAATATATGATAGTGCAGTTACTGGATTATAGGGTAGTTGTATTTTTAATTTTTTGAGGAGCCTCTATACTGTGTTCCACAGTGGCTGCACCAGTTTACATTTCCACCAACAGCATACATGGGTTCCTTTTTCTCCACATCCTCATCAAAACTTGTTTCCTTTGTTTTTTATTTCAGCCATCTGACAGGAGTGAGGTGATATCTCATTGTGATTTTGATTTTCATTGTCCTGATGATGAGTGATGTTGAGCATCTTTTCGTGTGTCTGTTGGTCATTTGTAAGTCTTTGGAGAAATGTTTGTTCATGTCTTCTGCCCATTTAAAAAAAATGTTTATTTACTTTTGAGAGAAAGAGAGAGAGAGTGTGTGAGTGGAGATGGGGCAGAAAGAGGGAGACACAGAATTCGAAGCAGGCTCCAGGCTCTGAGCTGTCAGCACAGAGCCCGACATTGGGCTTGAGTTCACAGATCATGAGATCATGACCTGATGTGAAGTCGTGAGATCATGACCCAGTTGAGCCACCCAGGCACCCTGCATCTTCTGCCCATTTTTTAATTGGATTATTTGAAGAGTTATTATTCATTAATTCATTCATTCATTTAGAATTGTATTGTATAAGTCCTTTATATATTTTGGATACTAAACCTTTATTAGTTATACCATTTGCAAATATCTTCTCTCATGCAGTAGGTTGTCTTTTAGGTTTTGTTTGTGTTTCCTTTGCTGTGCAGAAGGTATTTATGTATGTATGTATATATGTATGTATATATTATGTATGTATTTATGTATTTATTTATGTTTTGATGTAGTCCTAATAGTTTATTTTTACTTTTGTTTTCCTTGCCTCAGGAGATGTATCTAGAAAGATGCTGTTATGGTCAATGTCAGGAGAGATTACTGCCTGTGCTCTCTTCTAGGATTTTTATGGTTTCAGGCCTCACATTTAGGTCCCTAATCCACTTTGAGTTTATTTTTGTGTAAAGTATCAGAAAGTGGTCAAGTTTCATTCTTTTGCATGCAGTTGTCCAATTTTCCCAACACCATGTGTTGAAAGCCTGTCATTTTCCCATTGCATATTCTTGCTTCATTTGTCAAAGATTAATTGACCATATAATTGTGGGTTAATTTCTAGCCTTTCTATTCTGTTCTATTGATCTATGTGTCTGTTTTTTTTGTGCCAGGACCATACTGTTTTGATTACTATAGCTTTGTAATATAATTTAAGGTCTGGGATTGTGACACTTCAGTTTTGTTTTTATTTTTCAAGATTACTTTAGCTATTCAGGATCTTTTATGATTTCAAACATATTTTAAGATTGTTTGTCCTAGTTCTGTGAAAAATGCTGTTGGTATTTTGATAGGGATTGTATCAAATCTGTAAGTTGCTCCGTATAGTATAGACATTTTAACAATATTTGTTCTTCCAATCATAAGCATGGAATGTTTTTTCATTTCTTTGTGTTATCTTCACTTATTTTCATCAATGTCTTACAGTTTTCAGAGTGCAGGTCTTCTCCCTCCTTTGTTAAATTTATTCCTAGTACATTATTATTTTCATGCAATTGTAAAAAGGATTGATTTTTTTTTTAATTTTTCTTAACGTTTATTTATTTTTGAGACAGACAGAGCATGAACGCGGGAGGGTCAGAGAGAGAGGGAGACACAGAATCTGAAACAGGCTTCAGGCTCTGAGCGGTCAGCACAGAGCCTGACGCGGGGTTCGAACTCACAGACCGCGAGATCATGACCTGAGCCGAAGTCGGACACTCAACCGACTGAGCCACCCAGGCGCCCCAGGATTGATTTCTTAATTTCTATTTCTGCTGCTTTATTATTAGTGTTTAGAAATTCAACAGATTTGAGATTTCTGTACATTGATTTTATATCCTGCAATCTTACCAAATTCATTTATTAATTCCAGTTGATTTTTTGGTGGAGTCTTTAGGGTTTTCTATATAGAGTATCATGTCATGTGCAAATAGTGAAAGTTTTACTTCTTCCTTACCAATTTGGATGCCTTTTATTCCTTTCTCCTGTCTGAATTTTAGGGGTAAGATTTCCAGTACTATGTTGAATAAGAGTCATGAGAATGGACATCCTTGTCTTGTCCTTGATCTTATGGGGGAGCTCTCAGTTCTTCATAATTGAGTATGATGTTAACAGTTGGTTTTGCATACAAGGCCTTTATTATGTTGAGATATGTTGCCTCTAAACCTACTTTGTTGAGGGTTTTTATCATTAATTGATGTTGTATTTTGTCAAATGCTTTTTCTGTACCTATTGGAATAATCATATGGTTTCTATCCTTTCTCTTATTGATGTGATGTTATCATGTTGACTTATTTTTGAATATTGAACCACCCTTGCATTCCAGAAATAAATCCCACTTGATCATGGTGAATGATTTTTTCAACGTATTCTTGGTTTTGGCTTGTTAGTAACTTGCTGAGGATTTTTGTACCTAAGCTCATCAAAGATACTGGCCTGTAGTTCTCTTTTTCGTGATGTTTTCAGATGGTTTTGTTTAGGATAATGCAGGCCTCATAGAATGAATTTCTTTCCTCTTCTATATTAGAGAATAATTGAGAAGAATAGGTATTAACTCCTCTATAAATGTTTGGCAGAATTCACCTGTGAAACTGTTTCTTCCTGGATTTTTGTTTGCTGGGAGGTATTTTGTTGTTTTTGTTTTTTAAATTACTGATTCAGTTTCATTGCTGGTAACTGGTCTGCTCAAATTTTCTACTTCTTCCTGTTTCAGTTTTGGTAAGTTTTATGTTTCTAGGAATTTATTCACTTATTCATATAATTTTTCATAATATTCTGTTATGATCCTTTGTATTTCTGTAGCATCAGTCATATTTTCTCTTTTTATAAGGACACCAGTCATATTGGATCAGGGCTCCCCTAATGACCTAATTTACCTCTGTAAATACACTATGTCCAAATACAGTCACGTTCTGAGGTACTATGGGTAAAGACCAATATATGACTTTGGGTGGGACACAATTTGGCTTATAACAATCACATTCTTGAAGAAAGTTTTTCTGATGTCCTCATACCATCCCACATACTCATTCATATCTCCAAAAATTGCCGTTTTGTAACAGGCTCACAATGTACATTGTTCTCCAACCTTGGTAATATAATCTGTCTTATATTAGTTTAAAAAATATATATCCTGAAGGGAAATGGCTATCATTTCTCTTTGTCATTTTCCCTATAGCAATTTTCAAAAATTACATCTATTTCATAGGGCTGTCATGAATATTATATAGTGTAGGATAACATGGCATTGTGTCTGATACATGATTTGTACTTATAACTCAATAAATAATCATTATTCTTCACCATCTTACTCTCCCTCATCTTTTCTTCTCTATTACACATAAACATACACATACACACACAGGCACACATGAAGGACGCACGATTCTAAAAATGTACATTTAATAAGTGACTACATATCTGCTTAAACTGAATGTGGTAAACATTTCTAATTTTCCTTCAGGGAAGCCACAACATGTTCCATGAGAAGAAAACATAATTCGAGGCACATGGATGACTAAGTCAGTTAATCATCCAACTCTTGATTTCTGCTCTGGTCATGCATGATCTCACAGTCATGGCGGGGGGGGGGTGTGTGGGATCATACCCTGCATCTGGCTCCATGCTGCGTGTTGTGCCTGGTTGGGATTCTCTCTCTTCCTCTCTCTCTGGCCCTCCCCTGCTCACATTCTCTTTGTCTCTCTTGCAATAAGTAAATAAACATTTTTTAAACAGAGAAGTTATTCAAAAGAAGAAGAACTTTAAGCTTCCTTTGGATTTTTCAGTCTTTTCTAGGAATGCGGTCAATGTCCTTATTGACAGAATATTCTTTTTCTAACTAACTTATTTTATTTTTTTAAGTTTAGTTACTTTTGAGAGACAGAGAGACAGAGTGCAAGTGGGGAAGGAGCAGAGGGAGACGGAGACACAGCATCTGAGCAGGGTCCAGGCTCTGAGCTGTCAGCTCCAAGCACAATGCTAGGCTGCCACTCATGAACCACAGGATCATGACCTGAGCTGATCTTGGACACTTAACCAACAGAGTCACTCAGGCCCCTAACTAATTTAAATAGATAGCAGTATCTACCATTTTCTGAATACAGTTTTGTTCTTGGCTATGTTCTAGGTACTTCATATACACAACTGAATTTGATATGATAATAATTGTGTATTACAGGTGATATGTCCAGGTTTTACAGAGTAAAAAGACACACTAAGAGTGATTAAATAATAGAACACATATTAGACAGTGGCAATATTAAATTTTAGCCCAAGCATCTCTGTTGAAACTCTGCTGTTGTTACTATTTTTTTCTTTGACTTAAAACAATAACTGGAACAATGGCAAAATGATTGCACTTGGTTGAATAGTATCCCCTGACAAATTCACATCTATATGAAACATATGCATTTGAAATACAGTCTTTGCAGATGTGATCAAGTTAGGATGAGGTTATACTGGATTAGGGTGGGTCCTACATCCAATAGGATCAGTGCCATTATAAGAAGAAATTCTGCCTGAAGATTGTAGCAACAACTTCTGCTGCAGTTTCCAGCCTGCCAACCTAACCTGTGAATTTTGGATTTGCCAGCCCCCACAATCACATAAGCCAATTCCTTAAAATAAATCTCTTTAAATATCCTTTTGGTTTTGTTTCTCTCATGAGCCCTGACTGACATATCGATCTCACAAGTTCATTGCCTATTCTCAGGAACTGTCACATCTCTCCATTTCACCTGAGAAACAAAGAAAATTTCCCTGTGATGGAGAATGAAAAGGTTGGATAAAATATCTTCTTAGTTATGAAAAAAGAGATGGTCCGGTGTCTTAGACAATTTTTACAAAAAATTCTGGGTGCTTGGGGATTTTTACATTCTCCAAAATATTTTTCTAAAATACATTTTATTATTTTTTAATTTTTATTTTGAGAGGGAGAGAGAGAGAGAGAGAGGGAAGTAGGGAGGGAGGGAGGGAGAGAGAGAGAGAGAGAGAGAGAGAGAGAACAGGGGAGGAGGGGCAGAGGGAAAGGGCGAAAAAGAATCTGCACTGTTAGTGCAGAGCATGACACGGGGCTCAAACTCACCAATGGGAGATCATGACCTGAGCTGAAATCAAGAGTTGGATGCTGAACCAATTGAACCACCCAAGTGCTCCTAAAATACATTTTTGAATACATTTCTCATGCAATCATTCATTTGCCTTTTCTTTGATATTAATTTGATCAATACACTTCAAAGCAATAGAATGTTGTGATTGCATGGTTTAAACCAAGCAATCATACTCATCACTCTGGATAATATCTTTATATGCTGTACACATTTATGCCTGTGTTACTCCTCAAAATAAACATGCAATTAAAATACTGGCTTACCGTGCTAGTAATACTGCTGTTTAAATTAAATAGCCTTATCCATAAAAAAAAAAAAATGGAAAAAGGAAAAAAAGGAAAAAAGAAAAAAATAATAAAACCCTTTCAATCAGTTTGGTGTTCTTACATTTGCATGAATATTTTAACCAAGAACATTTTTTAAATACTTGAAAGCATCCTGTTTCTTAGTTTCCAAGTTTTATTGAAATAGAAATGATATGGGGCGCCTGGGTGGCGCAGTCGGTTAAGCGTCCGACTTCAGCTAGGTCACGATCTCGTGGTCCGTGAGTTCGAGCCCCGCGTCAGGCTCTGGGCTGATGGCTCAGAGCCTGGAGCCTGTTTCCGATTCTGTGTCTCCCTCTCTCTCTGCCCCTCCCCCGTTCATGCTCTGTCTCTCTCTGTCCCAAAAATAAATAAACGTTGAAAAAAAAATTAAAAAAAAAAGAAATAGAAATGATATATATCATTGTATTAGTTTAAAATGTATGTCATAATGATTTGATATATGTATATATTGAGAACTGATGACCACAATAAGTTTAGTTTCTTAACATTCATCACCTCACATAATGAAATTTTTTTTCTTGTTAAGAGAACTTTTAAGATTTATGCTCTTAACTTTCAAATACAAAATACAGTATTGTTAACCATAGTTACCATGCTGTACATTACATCCCCTGGATTTATTTACCTTATAATTGGAAGTTTGTACCTTTTGACTACTTTTACTCTATTCACCCATCCCTGAGCCCCCACCTCTGGCAACCACCAATCTGTTCTCGGTTTCCATGCATTTGCTTGCTTGTTTGTTTGTTTTGTAGATTCCATATATAAGTGAGATCACACAGTATTTGTCTTTCTTTTGATGACTTATATCACTTGGTATAATGTCTTCAAGTTCCACTCATTTTGCCACAAATGGCAGGATTTCCTTCTTTTTAAAGACTGAATATTCCACATACCCCATACACACGCGCGCGTGCACACACACACACACACACACCATATACCGTACATATACCATACTTACTTTTTCCATTCATCCATCAATGAAGGTTTAGGTTTTTCTATGGTCTTGGCTGTTGTAAATAATGCTGAAGTGAATATATGAATGCAAGTATCTTTTTGAAATAGTGATTAGTGATTTCATTTCCTTCATATGTACCCAGAAATGGAATTGCTGGATAATAGATGGATTTTTAATTTTTTGAGTTATCTCCATACTGATTTTCATAGTGGCTGCACCAATTTATATTCCCATGAGTAGTACACAAGGACTCCTTTCTCTACACAACCTCACTGATACTTATTACCCTTTGTCATTATTTAACAGCCATTCTAATAAGTGTGAGGTAATATCTAATTGTAGTTCTAATTAGTCTTTCCCTGATTAGCACCTTTTCATGTAAAATTTGTATGTCTTCTTTGGAAAAATGCCCACTCAGTTTCTCTGCCCTTTTATTAATCAGATTGCTTGTTGTTTTTGCTATGGAGTTATAGAAATTCTTTATATATTTTAGATATGAACCCTTTATTACACATGAACCCTTTATCACATATGTGATTTGTAAATATTTTCTCCCATTCTGTAGGTTGCTTTTTCATTCTTTTGATGGTTTCTTTCACTGTGCATTAGGTTTTTAGTTTGATGCATTCCCACTTGTTTCTGTTTTCTTGTGTCAATTGCACATTTAATGTCAAATCCAAAACATCTTTTCCATGACTGATTTCAAGGAAATTACCACCTGTGTTTTCTTCTAGAAGTTTTATGTTTTCAGGTAGCATGTTTGAGTCTTTAATACACTTTAATTTGATCTTAGAGTATGGTGTGACATGGTTGACCAGTTTCATTGTTTTGCATGTGGCTGTCCAGTTTTCCCAACACCTTTTATAGAAGAGATTATCCCTCCCCATTGTATTTTCTTGTGTCCTTTGTCATAAATTAATCGATCATATATGTGTAAGTTTATTTCTCTAAGTTTATTTTCTATTCTATCCTTGCAACTCTGGAATAAGTCCCACTTGATCATGGTATACAATCCTTTTAATGTAGTGTTGTATTTGGTTTGCTAATATTTTGTTGAGGATTTTTAATCTATATTCATGAGGGATATTGGCCTTTGTGTATCTTTTCTTTTAGTATCCTTATCTGGTTTTGTTATCAGCATAATGCTGGTTTCATAAAACAAATTCCAAAGTTTTCCTACCTCTTCTATTGTTTCTTGAAATGTTTGGAAAGCAGCGGTTTAACTACGCTTTAAATGTTTCATAGAATTCACCAGTGAAGCCATCTGGTCCTGAACTTTTCTTTGTTGGGAGGTTTTTGATTACTGTTTCATTCTCCTTATAAGTAATTGATCTGTTCAGATTTTCTATTTCTTCATGATCCAGTTTTAGTACATTGTATATTTCTAGGAATTTAGCCATCTCTTCTAGGTTATCCAATTTATTGGTTTATAATTGTTCACAGTAGTATCTTATGAGGCTGTGCATTTCTGTGCCATCAGTTGTAATATTTCTTTTGTTTTTTATTTTATTTGAGCCCACTTTCTCCTTTTCTTTGTGAGTCTAGCTAATAGGTTGTCTATTTTCTTTACATTTTTTAAAGCAGCTTTTAGTTTCATTTTCTATTGACTTCTTCATCCCTATTTTATTTATTTCCACCCTGATTTTTGTATTTCCATTCTGGGAAATTCCTTATCTCTCCTTCAATTTTGAAGGACAACTTTGCCAGGTAGAGTATTATTGGTGGGTAGTTTTTTTGTTCGTTTGTTTGTTTCAGCACTTTGAATATATCTTGCCACGCCCCCTGGGCTGCAGACTTTCTGCAGAAAAGCCTGCTCTTATTGCTATAGAAGTACCCTTGGACACAAGTTGTTTTTCTCTTGTTGATAATCCTCTTGTCTTTAAGTTTTGACAATTTAATTATAATACGTCTCAGTCATTTCTGGAACTATGGAGTTGCTGGATCTGGATGTCTATTTCTTTCTCCAGGTTAGAGATTTTTCTGTTATTATTTCTTCAAATAGTCTTTCTACCTCTTTCTCTCTCTTCTTCTGGGAGCCCTATAATGTAAGTATTAGTCCATTTCATAGCATTCCATAATTTTCTTAAGCTATATTCACTCTTTCCCTATTTTTCTTTTTCTTTTTGCTCCTCTAACTGGATAAATTCCAACCATCCTATTTAAGTATATTAATTTTTTTTCCACTTAATCTAGTCTTCTGTTGATCTCTTCCACTAAATTTTCAGTTTAATTACTGTATTCTGCAGAAATATTATTGCTATTTTGTATTTATGTATTCTCTCTTTGTTAAAATTCTCACTTTATTTATATATCGTTCCCTTGACCTCATTGAGAATATTTATGATCATCATTTTGAACTCTATCAGGAAATCACTTATTTCATTTCATTCAGGTCTGTTTCTTGAGCTTATCTTGTTCTTTCATTTGGAACATACTCCTCTGTTTCTTCATTTTCCTTGACTCTCTGTGTTAGTTGGTTTCTGTGCATCAGCCAAAACAGGCAACTTTCCCAGTCTTTAAAGAGTGATCTCATGTAGATTAATCTTATCATTCAGCCTGGCACTAGCTCTTGGTTGTCTCTCAAACCTTTGTGATCATCCAAGCTGCTTCCTTTGTTCTTAGTGGTTCCCGGTAGTTAAGTATTTGACAAGACTTGTCAATGTGCCAAAGGGGAAGATCTCAGCACCTAGATGAGGGCTTTTTAGCAGTGAGACTCAGGCAGCAGCTTTTCAAGTATGCGCATTGGCTTTTTTCAGGGAAATACTGGAAGATCAGCATTTCTGCTCCTCATTCTGTGTTCTGCCCTGGTTAGGTGTGGGGTGAGGGTGGGGGTGAATGTTAAGCTGGTTAAGAACTGCTTCTTCATTTGCTACAGTCTTATGGGACACAACACTAGCACCACTGGTCACCAGAGACAGATAACCAAAGAATATGTCCTCTGGGCAGCAACTACAAAAGCCAGGGTTCCAGACATGTGTACAAACTCCTTTCAGAGAGATACAAGTGAATTGGAGCAGGGCAGAGGAAGCACACAGTAATGCTGCCCACTGGCTTCTCCAGTCTCTAGTGAGAATTACAGTTTGCCCTTAGTTTTCTGTTAAATTAGGAGCCCAGCCTGGGCTCTCTGGCTGCAGCTCTTAAGATATGCAAGTAGTTCTGGGAGGATGGGCTTTCAGTCTGCTGCCTCAAGTCTTTGCAAGCTTGTTAAAGTTTTCTCCATTTGCTACAGTCTTAAAGACTACACGGGCACAAGTTCTGTTGGCTTTCAAAGTCGAGTGCTTTGGGGCTCATCTCTCAGATGGAAGTCTTAAAAGTCAAGATGCTAGATATTGGGTCCAAACTCTTTGCTCCTGAGGAAGCAGCTAGGAGTTACAAGTTTGGTCCTGATTGTATGTTGCTGTGCCAGCAATGGGGTTTATGGTAACACTGTGTTTCTGCTTTCCCTATCCATTTCAATCTTTTTTTTCCTCATGTGCTCAATGTGTAAAAGTTACTCTGCTAACTTCTGGATGCCTTTCAGAGGGAATTATTTTATATATATAATATATATAAAATATAGATATATATATATAAAATATATAAAATATATAATATAATATAATATAATATAATATAATATAATATAAGATATATTATATATATATATATATATTATATATATAGCTGTAGATTTGGTCTATCTATGGGAAGAGATGAGTTCAGGAGCCTCCCATGTTATCATTTTCAAATGGAACCTAAAACACTTGATATCATCCTAGGAGCCCATAATACACTTTTTAAAAATGATCATAATTCTCCACCTCTGCATTTGCTAACAAGGTGTTTAGCCAGGCAAGAAAGAGGCAAGAAAGTGGATTCCCTTTAAAGCTCTTAAAAGCTACAATAGGTGATGGCATCAGACAGTACACATTTTTCTTCCGCAAAAACATTTTGTATACTTTTGAATACGGTACAGAGAAATAGTGAGGCGATAACCTTGCTCTTTTGTGAGGTGTCCGCTAAGTACCTGGGTTAGGGGGAATGAGCACACAGCCTGTTGAAACACTCTGTGGCTCATCACGTTACAAAACTTTTCAGTTTACTATTTGTGGACTTTTCAAAATATTCAAATACCTTGAATATTTCGATTCCCACAAACCCTTGTTAAAAAGGACCTATTAATCATGTGATAATCAATTTACAAAAGAGAAACTGAGATCCAGAAAGGATAAGTAGCTTGTCCAAAGTAACACAGCTCTAAGTTATGATTCAAATTATTCTTTCCCACATTTCCCAATGAGTAGTCCATAATTCTGCCTCTCAATCCTGAAGAGAAATTATTATAAAGCTGAGTAGGAGAACAACTTAATCTGGGTTTCCATAAAAGCAAACCCTGATGAAGAATTCCTACTCAAGCAGTTTATTTGGAAGGTGAAGAAACCACAGCTAGTTGAATAAAGAGCTAAAACAAAGACAAGAAGACAATCAAGAAATGTGTTATCAAACCAGATATCACAGTGAGCAAGGTACGTTCTATTTTTCTTGGAGATAATCTGGGGAACCAATGTAAAACCCAGACCTAAGAGTTTTCCTATCCAAGAGGTGAAGATCTAGAGGGTTCAAACTCCATTTTCCCATATGTCATTGGTTGAAGGCTGTTGTGGGGGGATTATTAGTTTTCTTGCAACTGTTGGCTTACTATGCAGGGGATAAGGTAGCCTGCAGCAGCAAGAGAAAGTTATTTAGCAATGCAATTTAAGGTGCTAGCAGTGAGAAACGTGGCCAGTATACTCTTAAATGTTAAGGGTTGGGGATATGGAAGGACACCATCCATGCTTGCTATAGAGATCTTTGTAAAAAACCACAACTCAAAATTATGGGAACAGAGATAACCTATTTGTAGCAGAAATTGGCTGGAAGTAAATGGATGGGCCAAGTAAGGAAAATAAAGGAAGATTAGGATTGTAGGGCTATTGGGGGGCTATTTATAAATTCTACTAAAAGGATAGCTTTTCTTAGTAAATAGCAACCCTTTCATTATATTCTGAGAATAGATCCAGCACTCTCTGGTGGATATTAACTCACTCTCTTTATTATTGCATTTCATGTTGATTTGAGTTATGACTTTTTAAAAACTATATGTTTTCCAACTCCTTCCACTTTTCATACCATGTAATTATTCAATCACACGGTAGTTTAGCCAACATAAATAGTCAATCTGGAGCTGGGGGGATGTCTTCAATCATACCATGGCAAGTAATATCTTGCAGGGTCACTATGGCAAGCAGTTTGAAGATTATCTCCCTTCTTGAGAATGTTTAGTGACTTTTTCTATAAGAGCCAAAGTGTTTTCCAACTCATAAACATTTTAACAAGGAAAAAATAGTGCTCTCATCATCACAAAGTTCCTTTTTATGGGATCCAAGACATCAAAGGATAAATTATTCACCCAAAAACAAAGTAGCATACCCTACACAATATTTGAAGTGTTCATCACAGAAGGAGGAAATGTTGCCCTGCATCTCCCAAGCATAGTAATCTTTGCCAAACCAAGAACAGAATGACCCTCAAAGAAGACATATTCTCTATGCTAATCAGCCCTACACCTTTCAAGTGAGGGAAATATGATTGCATCAAACTGTGCCAAAAGAAACAAATGAAAAATAGAAAAGAAAAATCTATTTGGATTTCCTTTTGAAGCCAGAAGTAACAAGGGATTTCTGACTTTCAACAGTTTAAGTTTGTCATGCATGTGGCAGCTCAGAGTATGCACAAGGACAGCAACCTAAGGCTGCAGAGCCTCTTTTTTTTTTCCTTTTAAACTATTATAATATCTTAGTAGGCTGAGGATGAGAGCAGAGAAAGATAACAGAGAACGCCTCTATAACTTTCTATAAGAAGAGGAAAAGGCCATTTAAAAGTGATTATAAATTCACAGCTGATTAAAGGTTAGACACATGTTACCAATTAGTATGAAAGATAATTGTTCTTCTTTGGCAACCTGATTATGTGTACAATTTGGTACAGAAGAATAGTGTTTTCATGTTATTGGTGAATGTGGTCACTAGCTTATGCTGCAGCTGTAACTTTAAAGAGACTTATCCTTGGAGGCCAAGGTTGAGATGAAACCCTCCACTTTTGTCAGGAAAAAAAACAATATCCACACAATTTGCAATACTACACATTTGTGATGATTGCTAGTATTGCTTTAGATACTTTAATCCAAGGGTTAAGGTAAGTATTAGGGAGTACAAACAAAATTCAATATTAGAAAGTAAGAAACTTTGTTCACTGCATCTTCCTTGCTAAAATTATACAGCATATCATGAATCACGGTGTGGGCATTAAACAGGAGTGTGTAAGTAGACAATGCAAGATATATAATGAGAGAGATATATGGAGGATTTGTGTCAGCAGTGGGTGTATGCACATTAGCACTTAGAAGAAAGTGACAAATTATGCAAAGATTGCATAGTGTGGAGAGCCTGTCTAGTGATATCATCACCACATGGCACAGAAAGAAAGGATCTGAGGATAAGAACTCAGAAATACTTAGTTACATCGCATAGCAAACTTCAAACCCCATGCAAGTACTGCTCAGAGACCATTTTGTTAATGTTGTCTTGAATTGTTGGCTCTGAAAACTGAGGTATAGTTTAAGCTGAAAGGCTAATTTTACCAACTGCACTGGTATCCTGATTGTTGTTTCTTCATTTACTTACTTTTTTTATGACTTTGAACTTTTGCATAAGCACTCAAAAAAGTATTTTACAACCATCATTACCATGTTTTCACTTTTTTCATGGATTTTTGTAAACCTAGACATCTATGTGTCTAGGTATATCATAAAAGCATAATCACATGTTCACTTTAGTTTAATAACCATTTAATGAGTAACTTCTGTGCTACAAACATGGTTTTAAGGGTTGCATTATAGAGGACAGATCCTGGTACCTTTTTAGCTGTGTGACTTTGAATTTGTTAATTCATCCTTCCAAATCTTCCTTTCTTCTTTTTTCAGCCCCTCACGCGAAGGGGGGATAGGATGGTGATTGTACCTAGCTCTAGGGTTATTATAAAGAATGTAAAAGGTAATATGCATGAAATATTAAACAAAAATGAGAAGGATAAAACACCAGTGTTCTTCCCAAATCCTATTTTAACAAGTGCTAGCATCTCTGGAGAAACAAAGAAGAAAAAGACGGTCTCTACTCCCAGGACCTAAAAATTAGAACATGACCACCAATTCAGATACATTTTAGATATATTCTCAGAGAAAGACTCAGAGTACTTGTAAAGGACATTTCTCTTAACTTGAGAGGAAGGGATAATTGTATATCTTTAAGACACCTCCATCATAAATATATGACAATGATTATTATTTCTCAGAAATATCACATAAATAGGCTTGAGGAAGATATAGCTTTTCTTAAACTTTTGGAGACCAGGAAATGCTTGGTAGGCAAAGTAAAGGAATAGGGAAAGAAGAAGCAACACGCTTCATACTCTTATCACAATATCTAACCAATAGTGAGTGTCTAGTATGTGCCAGAAACTGGGTTAATGATTTTCATGTATTAAATCACTGACTTTTCACAGTAGTCCCATCTGATTAGGTGGCTTGCCCACTATCCACATCAACATCACTCTAGAGAAACCTTTGAAAAAATGGACTCCAAATGTGTGTTTTTAATTATTCCACTACATTATGAAATGCCCCTGGGTAAAATGCCCAAGAAATGCCCAAGAAAATGCCCCCGAGTAAAATGAAAATGTGCACAATGACACTGAAAAGATATCCAAAGTTTCTTTCCTAGAAAAAAATATTTCATATTGTCAGTGTATTAATGACCCAATGTTCCACAGCATATACCCAACCACAGCTTTTCTTCTGAAGCTTTAAACTCAACAACAATGTGTATAAATTTCAAAGGGCAGTTATAATCATGATTATCAAAACTGCAATTTTATGATCTGATTTTCATATTAGATAGATGCTGCTATTTAAATACATCCCTGATTTATAATGGTCAGTCTAGAGAATACTGATTGTAACATAACAGTTTTAGAGTAATCACATTTTTTTCCTGTTTTCAGAAAATAGTAGTCCAATCACCATAAAATTAATCCTTTCATGAACACACATTATTGTTGGCTATTTTGAAATCTTTTCACTAGCAGTTACTTCCTCTATAATAGAAAAATAAAATCATACAATGATGTTTAAATTTTTTTTTATCATGAAACACCTGGCTGAAATGATATGTAAATGGCCATGTCAATTTAACTTCTGGAAATTAATAATAAAAATTGAGAATATAACATATTACACTTATTATTTAAAGTTACAGTTGTTTTAATTTTCTGGTCTTGATTTTATGTGTTGCAGAAAAAATATATAAATAAAATAAACATGATCGGAAATGTATATTTTGAAAAACACAACATATTAAAATCACAAGTCAATCAAAACTGTAATTTGATCTTTGGTTTATAGTTCTTCATTTACATTCATTTATATATATAAGGGCAAATCAAGCTTACTACTGAAAGCTGCCTGATAACTTTAAACAAAATTGATTACATTTAGTAAAAACAAAACTGAAACTAAAACCAAAAGAAACATCCTCCCTCCCCCACCTTATTTTTTCTTAAAAGGAGGTGTTTTCACATAGTAATTTGATGTTTTAGAGCTCTGGTCCTAAAGATGATCTACATAGGTTCAAGTGCCAACTTTAAAATTTATTAGCTGTATGATCTTAGAAAATGTACCTTTTAGTTTTCATAAAAAGTGAGGTTAATAATTGTATCTGCCTTCTACCATTCCTCAGAGAAATCAGTGAGCTTATGTTCATGAAAACGCCAGTGTCCATAACAGAGGAAGCATTCAGTACACATTAGCCATTATTATTTTTCACGTTGTTTTAACATTGCAGCCAAAAACATTCTTTATAAATGACCAAATAGATAAGCTGTAGCATCACATGAATAATACAATGCCCTTATAAACCGTGATGCTTTTGGTTCCAAGTAATTGGAGCCTGAGAAATGAAATGTTTGCCACTTACTTTGAATTAACCTGAATGGCTACAATCTGAGTCCTGAATTCCTACAAAGCTTTCCAAAATCTACTTTGGAGCAAACTGAAAGGAA
Source organism: Lynx rufus (assembly GCF_022079265.1). Classification (NCBI taxonomy): domain Eukaryota; kingdom Metazoa; phylum Chordata; class Mammalia; order Carnivora; family Felidae; genus Lynx; species Lynx rufus. The sequence goes on from NW_025814823.1 coordinate 183,389,856, forward strand.
CTGCTTAGTCATTTTTATTTGCTATTCCTGACACATTTTTCTCTGTTTTATAGCACCAAAGGTCTTAACATAAAATAGGGGAGAGTTTTTAAGAAAGTGGGTAGATATTTTGGAAATCTTTTACACTTGAACTTCAGCTCAGAAGTATATTTAGACAAAATATAAATCCTTTCTAACCTCATTCAGTCAGTTGCTTACATTTTAGGTTGCAACATTTCAAACTGCACTCTATATTTATTGAGCTCAGTGAGGCAAATGTCTATTAAAACCTCAGCAAGCAACTTAGAAACTATTAAAAATCCTCCAAAGGGACGTCACTGTTAAAGTCAGTCAATAAATTAACCACTGGGTTAGGCAGGATGGAGACTCATCTGTCTTTTTGAACACTGTTAATGAAGCCTACATTTTTGTGTGTTAGTTCCTGCGAAACTGCCTGTGACACATGTTTCTTAGCTACTTTGCCTCATGTCCAGGCATTAAGTGTCTCGTAGTTCATTAGAACACTGATGATGTGTAATTATCTCACAAAGGTTGTCACCAAACAGAAATTTAGAGAACAATTATAATAGTTGGAAATTATCATTAGAGACACATTATCTGGGCATGCTACATGGCTGCTCTTACACAGACTGAAGAGGCTTCAATGATAAATCTGTGGGCTAACCACCTGTAGTATTATTTTTTTATATATTCCAAGTAGAGATATTTTAACATAACTTAACACATGCACACAAATACAAACATTCACAATATTAGAAAACCATTAAATGTTTCTCATAATGTAAACTCCAAAGCTCTTCTTTAGCAATGATAGCTAATTTTCTTCCCTCTTCAATGGCAATTGTGAGCTGTTCTAACATCATCAGAATATCATAAGGCAAAACAGGCTTTGAAATAGAAACTTATCTTCAGTAAAGTAAACAGAGTTATTGTGCTCAATATCTATACTTCCTTATAGGCCTTAATTATGGAAATTATCAAATTTCCTAAAAAACTAGCAAGTCTATATAGATCATCTGCTGTTGCTGACATTATGTGAAGGTTAAAGAAATGTTCTCATTTACTTTTTCTTCAATGTAATTGGATATTAGAAGCTTTCAAGAATAAAATAAGAAAATCATGATGTCATCAAATGATATTTCAAAAGTAAACTATGACCTGACTTATAGTCTAATAATTAAATGGCATACCCACTTTTGTGACATATTTAAGAATCTCCCACTACACAGAGTTCTTGACTAAAGTCCGCTTTCAATGGTACAATATAACATTCATAAAATTAGGACACAATGAGTAGAAAGACTTTATATTAAAGAGTTCAGGATTTTTTTTAAACCTTATAGTTTTTCTGCAATACTATTCAAACACTATTTCTCAGCTTAAAAAAAGTGCCCACAGTGTATAACAATTAACATTTTTCAAAACTGCTCATATGTTTTCTATGGGAAAAGGCTTGAGGTTTGGTCAGAATGGAGAATACTGTCTGGGGCACCTGGGTGGCTCAGTCCGTTAAACGTCCAACTTTGGCTCAGGTCATGATTTCACCATTTGTGAGTCTGACCCCATAATGGGCTCTGTACTGACAGCTCAGAGTCTGGAGCCTGCTTCAGATTCAATGTTTCCCACTCTCTCTGCCCTCCCCCCCACCCTCAAAAATAAATAAAACACCAAAAAAAAAAAAAGAACGGAGAATACTGTGTATTTTTCTGTGGTTCTTTTACATGGAGATTGCATTTGTTTTTAGACTGAAAAGTTTTGTTTAAGATTCATATTCTGACGGATTTTTATGACAAAAAGAAGTTACCATGTATACACAAAGGCCAAGGGATCACATGACTCAAAATCCCATAAAAGAAGGGAAAATAATGGTCTTTTTAATAATTATTTTCCCAGACTCTGGCATGATACCTGGGATATAGTAAGTATTAAAAAAAAATGTTGTAGAATAAACCACCAAAAGTATAACAAATAGATGTATGAAGACAATCTCAGGACAGAATTAAACTCAGATTCATTCTTTGAATTGATTAATCAAGAGGACAAAATCTGGGGCACTTAGGTGGCTCAGTAGATAGAGCATCTGGCTCTTGATTTCAGTTCAGGTCATTATCTCACGGTTCATGAGATTGAGCCCCACATAGTATTAAGCCTGCTTGGGATTCTCTTCCTCTCTCTCTCTGCCCCTCTCCCCAACTCTCAAAAATAAATAAATAAATAATAAGAAATTTAATTAGGAATATGTAGAGGAACCACACACCATAGATACTATGGATTTACATGGCTCTATTGAGAGCTAGGGAGATAATCATAAAGGTAGAGAATTTGACAAAACAACAATATATAGTACAACTTATTTTCAAGAATATGCAAGTAACTGGGGCGCCTGGGTGGCTCAGTCAGTTAAGCATCCACAAGGCGCAGGTCATGAACTCAACGGTTTGTGGGTTCAAACCCCCATGTTGGGCTCTGTGCTGACAGCTCAGAGACTGGAGCCTGCTTGGATTCTGGGTCTCCCTCTCTCTCTCTGCACCTACCCTACTTGTGCTCTGTCTCTGTCTCTCAAAAGTAAATAAAACATTTAAAAAAATTTAAAAAGCAGAAGAATATATAATTTTAAAAGCTAACTAAATATTATGTACCTCTAAAAATCACAGTAGTCCCATAATATTGGAATAATATGAATAATGTTCTCTGATGACAATATAATAAAACTAGAAGTGAATTACAAAATTTTATTTTTCTTTTATTTTTTTTTAACGTTTATTTATTTTTATTTTTATTTTTGAGACATAGAGAGACAGAGCATGAACGGGGGAGGGGCAGAGAGAGAGGGAGACACAGAATCAGAAGCAGGCTATAGGCTCCAAGCCATCAGCCCAGAGCCCGACACGGGGCTCGAACTCACGGACCACGAGATCGTGACCTGAGCTGAAGTCGGACGCTCAACCGACTGAGCCACCCAGGAGCCCCTGAATTACAAAATTTTATAAACAACATTTTGCTTAGAAATTTTAAAATTCTCTGATAAATAATTCATCTATCAAAAAGTACAGAAAAATATTACATATATATTTGAACTAATTATAATTTTAAAAACCCTCTATAAGAATCTATAAATGAAGCAGCAATCATAGGAAAATGTAGAGCCTTAAAATATAAATATTATTTTTTTATTTTATTTTTTTTTTAAATTTTTTTTTTCAACGTTTATTTATTTTTGGGACAGAGAGAGACAGAGCATGAACGGGCGAGGGGCAGAGAGAGAGGGAGACACAGAATCGGAAACAGGCTCCAGGCTCCGAGCCATCAGCCCAGAGCCTGACGCGGGGCTCGAACTCACGGACCGCGAGATCGTGACCTGGCTGAAGTCGGACGCCTAACCGACTGCGCCACCCAGGCGCCCCAAATATTATTTTTTTAAATATGACAAAAAATTCAGTTTCCATTTCAAAAAGTTGAAAAAAGAAGTGCAAATAAAAAGAAATGAGTAAACAAAAATAAATGCAGAAATCAATAACTAATAAATATAAGTAAATGATATAAAATAAGTTTAAAAAGCTTATTCTTTTATTTATTTTTTAAAGAATAGTTTTATAACAATATTGAATCTTTTTTAATTTTTTAAACATTTACTTATTTTTGTGAGACAGAGAGAGCGTGAGTGGGATAGGGGCAGAGACAGAAGGACACATAGAATCTGAAGCAGGCTCCAGACTCTGAGCTGTTAGCACAGAGCCTGACGCAGGGCTCAAACTCACAAACTGTGAGATCATGACCTGGGCTGAAGTCAGATGCTTAACCAACCGACTGAGCCACCCAGGTGCCCCGAAAGTTTATTCTTTTAAAAGTCAAAAATAGGGGTGCCTACATGACTCAGTCAATTAAGCATCTGGCCCTTGATTTTGGCTCAGGGTCATGATCTCACAGTTAATGAGATTGAGCCCCATGGCAGGACCAGAGCCTGCTTGGGATTCTTTCTCACCCCCTCTTTCTGCACCTCCCCAGCTTGTTGTCTCTATCTCAAAATAAACTTTAAAATAAATAAGAAAAGTCAAAAATAAAGCTAACTACTCAATATAAAGTCATAGACTTAAATACTTTTTCAAGACATGATGAAAGAGAAATGGCATTGAAACAAAACAAATTAAAAGACTATGTTATTATGCAAATTGATTTTAACACCTAGATAAAATTGATAAAGTTTCAGGAAAATATGCTTTACCAAATTAAACTCTGGCATATATAAAGAGTTTAAGGTTAAAAAATTGCATAGTAAAGTTAAAGAAGTTATGAAATTAGAAAAAAGTACGAATACCAAATGGAATCACAGAAGAAATCTATCAAAACTTCCCAAATCAGGTAACTCCAGTGCTACTTAATATGCCCCAAAACACCCAAATATAATTTGCTAAATTATTTTTTGAAATGAGTATAATATAATATATACCTTGATAAAGCCTATACAAAAAGAAAGCTTTAAACTCTTCCTGAAAATTGGAGACCTCCACTCATTCTATAAGATCAACATTATGCTGATACCAAAACCAGAAAAAAAAAAAAAGAATCAGAAAAGAAAACTGCAAACCAATATATCTCATGAACATAGATGCAAATTTCCAGGCAAAATATTAGCAACATGAATCTAAGGATATGCAAAATGATAATACCTGAATATTGAAAACAAAATTCACAATATTAAAAATAATGAAAAACAATATGGCTGTCTCAAATGATGTGGATAAATCATGTGACAAAACTTAGCATCCACTCTGCAGAAAAACGTTGCACACTAGAAGTACAAGAGAGTATCTTCAAATTAGTAAGGGTTATCTAAAAATCCTACAGATAACATGATATTTAACTGTGAAAGACTTATTTTATCCTTCACATCAAGAACAACACATGGAAGTGTTTTCTCATCATTTCTTTTCAACATTTTACTTTGGTGAAGTAATGATTTAGACAGTGAAATAAAGAAACAAAAATTAATAGTACACAGCATATTAGAAAGAAAAAAGCAAAATTCCTATTATTTACAACTAGAATTTTATGTATGGAGAAACTCCAATAGAATCTACAAAAATGCTATAAGATGCAGTAAGTTAGTTTATCAAGGTTGTAGGATCTTAGAATCAATATCCAAAAAAAAAAAAAAAAAAAAACACTGTTTCTCTATACTACCAATGAACTATATATATATACATATATATATATATATATACATATATATATGTATATATATATATATATGTATATATATATATATATATATGTGTGTGTGTATTTGAAATTTTTAAAAATGCTATTATCAAAGCATCAAAAATAGAAAACATTTAGGGATAGACCTGACAAAAAATGTATAGGATTTGTACACTGAAGACTACAAAATGCATTCAAGGGAGAACATAATGTAGTTCCAAGTAATGTTTTAGATGTCAAAATCTGCTTTTAAAAATCTTATATAATAACATAAGACCTTTAATATCTAAAACAACTTTGCAGAGGAAGAGTTGAAATACTATCACTGTCAAATTTCAAAACATTTTATTTATTTGTTTATTTAGTTTTAAAGTTTACATATATATATATATATTTAATGTTTTATTTTTGAGAGACATACAGACAGAGCGCGAGTTGGGGAGGAGCAGAGAGAGGGAGACACAGATCTGAAGCAGGCTCCATGCTATGACCTTTCAGCACACAGCCCGATGCGGGGCTCTAACTCATGAACTGTGAGATCATGACTTGAGCCAAACTCGAATACTTAACCAACTGAGCCATCCAGGTGCCCCAAAAGTTTATATATTTATTTTTGAGAGACAGAGGGGTAGGGAGCACACATTAGTGGGGAACGGGTAGAGAAAGAGGGAGAAAGAGAATTGTAAGCAGTCTCCATGGAACCTGATGCAGGGCTCGATCTCACAAACCATGAGAACATGACCTTAGCTGAAACCAAGAGTCATGCAGTTAACCAAATAAGCCACTCAGGTGCCCCAAGACTTATTTTAAACTTACAGTGATCAAGGCAACATATGTTTGGTGTCAAGATAGATGAATAGAACAGAACAGAATCCAGAAATAAACTGTCTATATATCATCAATTTATCCATATCTACATCTACAAATACATCTATATCTGTCATCCAAATCAATCTAATATACTTTCTTTCCTTACCATGAGAGAAAGCATAGTCTTTTCAACAAATTATGCTATGATAATTGGATATCCATATGCAAATACATTAACTTTGATCCATACTTTATACCACATACAGAAATCAACTCAAAAAATAAACACAGTATAATTGATCATGTAAAACCTAAAAGAATAAAATTCTATAATATGTTAATATGATGATACAATATTATAGAATATAAAAATATAGGAGAAAACTTATGACTTTAGGTTAGGAAAATATATCCCAAATATAAAACCAAAGCACAATCCATAAAACAAGAAATTGATTAATTGGATTTTATAAAAATTAAATATAAACAATGTTGTTTCTTGAAAGACACTGTTAAGAGAGAAAGATTAAGAGAAAATGTTTGCATTATATATCTGATAAAGGAGTAATATCCAGAATATAAAAAGAATTCTCCAATTCAATAAGAAAATAAACAACCAGGGGCGCCTGGGTGGCGTAGTCGGTTGAGCGTCCGACTTCAGCCAGGTCACGATCTCGCGGTCCGTGAGTTCGAGCCTCGCGTTGGGCTCTGGGCTGATGGCTCAGAGCCTGGAGCCTGTTTCCAATTCTGTGTCTCCCTCTCTCTCTGCCCCTCCCCCGTTCATGCTCTGTCTCTCTCTGTCCCAAAAATAAATAAACGTTGAAAAAAAAAAAAAAGAAAATAAACAACCAATAAAATATGGTCAAAACAATTGAGCAAATACTTCACCAAAGAAATTGATTAAAAAATGCATATACTCTATTAGACTTTATGTAATTTTTTTTAAGAATATAAACTAATCTATGGTAACAGTAGGTCAGTGTTTATCTTGGATTTTAATGATTTGGAGTTAGGGGTTAAGAACAGAGAAGGGTAGGAATAATTTATTGCAAGGAATTATGAGGAAAGTTTTGAAGGTGATAAATAAATTCATTTTCCTAATTTTATGGGTGGCTTCACAGGTGTATACCTATGTCAAAATCGTATGAAATTGCTTACTTTCAATATCTATAGTTTATTGAATTCAATTACACTTCATTAAAGCTGTAAAAATAAATTCATGGGGAGTATGTCCTAAGGTTGAAAACAGAATTACATTAAAAATGAAAATCAAGAGAATATGTAGAAAAATAAAAAAAAAATATTTGGAAATTAAGCAACACATTTCTAAATATAAGAACTATGGAGTAGTGGAGCCTGGGTGGCTCAGTCAGTGTAGTGTCCTACTCTTGATTTCAGATCAGGTCATGATCCCAGGTTGTGGAATCCAGTCCTATGTTGGGTGAGAATGGAGCCTGCTTAAGATTCTCTCTCTCCTTCCGTCCCTACCCCCACTTGCACACACCCTTTCTCTCTCAAAAACAAACAAACAAACAAACAAACAAACAAACAAACAAAAACACAAGGGGTGTCTGGGTGGCTTAGTCAGTTGAGCAGCTGATTCTTGATTTCAGCTCAGGTGATGATCTCACGGTCCATGAGATGAAGCCCACATCAGGATCTGTGCCAACAGTGTGGATCCTACTTGGGATTCTGTCTCTCCCTCTCTCTCTCTCTGTCCCTCCCCAACTCATGTTCACTCTCTTTCTCTCTCAAATAAACTTTAAAAATAAAACAAAACAAAGCAACAACAACAACAACAACAAAAACAATATGGAATAAGTCTCAAGCGAAACTGGAAGAGATTTTCAATTGAATAATAATTAAAATACAATATATCAAAACTTGAGGGATTCATTTAAAGTGGTGTTGGTGGAAAAACATCATTAAATGTTTTTATTAGAAATTAAAAATCTATAATCGATTAATTAAGATTCTCAGGAGAAATGTAATACTAGAAATCAATAAAATATTCAATATATGAAAATATAAATCTACAAAAAGATCAAGAAAATTGATAAATCCCCAGATTGGTGAAAAAAAAATGGAATAGAGTATACTAATATCAGAATGAAAACCCTTTAGATACTAAGCAAGTCATAAAGAATTTTATACTAATACATTTTTCAACAAATAGTAGGTACAAGTTTCTCCAAAAGTAAAACTAATAAAACCATTGCAAAAGGGAAATTTCAGGCCCATCTGATATAACTGGTGTATTTTTTCAAACATTTAAGAAGAAATGACACCAATCTCATATTTTACAACGGATTTCATTCATGAGCCAGAATTATGCAGATATCAAATCCTGACCAAAAAAAGACATTTAAAAACTTATTCTCTAATATGTCTCATTAATGTAGGCACAACAGTCCTTGCAGATAGTGTATACAGTTTTCTCCTAAGATTATTAACAAAGAATCCCTGCCCCCCTTATTATTTCAATTCATTACTATTAGAGTTGACAGTCAATGAATTAAATAAAACAAGATAAAGAAATAAAGCATCAGTTTGGAAGGGAAGAAGTTAAGATCCCATTACTGATCTATGACTTCACTGTTTATGCACAAAATCCTAAGCAATTTACAAATAACTAGAACTAGCCAGCACCTGAATTTACCAAGTTTACAGCATCTAAGTTTAAATACAAGATTCAATGCATTTTTATGCACAAGTTACAAATTATGACAAACTACAATGTAAAAGGTGCTATTTACACTAATTCAAAAAGGTATATGCACCACTATGTTTATTGCAGCACAATTTAAAACGGCCAAGATATGGAAGCAACTGATATGCCCATTGATAGAAAAATGAATAAAAATGTGATATATATACACAATGGGATATTACTCAGCCGTAAAAAAGAATGAGATTTTGCCATGTGTGACAATTATGCATGGATCTAGAGAATATTATGCCAAGTGAAATAAGTCAAACAGAGAAAGGCAAGTACCATGTGATTTCACTCATATGTTGAATCCAACAAAATGAAACAAATGAACCAGCAAACAAACTAAAATCTAGACTTCAATACACAGAATGAATTGGTTGTCAGAAGGGAGGTAGGTAGGGGTGGAAGGGTGAAATAAATGAGATTAAGAGTTACAAACTTCTAGTTATAAAACAAATAAGTTACATAGATTAAAAAGTACAGCGTAAGAAAAATAGGCAATCATATTGTAATATGTATGGTTTAAAAATGTGCTATTACAAAAGCCAAGAAATAATAAAAGAATTAGAAAGAAATTTCACAAAAAAGACATGGAACAGTTCTGCAAGGGAAATGACAAAAAATCCCTGAGAGATGTAAAGGAAGATGTAGATACAAGCATATCTCAGATATATTGTGGGTTCAGGTCCAGACTACCTTAATAAAGCAAATACTGCAATAAAGTAAGCCAAATGATTTTTTTTCTTTTCCTAGTGCGTATAAAAGTGATATTAATATTAAAAAGTAGTCTATTAAGTGTGCAAAAGTATTATGTCTTTAAAAAATGTGTGCAACATAATTTAAAAATACTTTATTGCTAAAAACTGCTAACCATCATCTGAGCTTTCAGTGAGTTGGTATCATTGATTACAGATCACTGTAATAAATAAAATAATAATAAAAATAACTCCAAATACTGTGAAAATTACCAAAATGTGACACAGAGACATGAAGTGAGCAAATGCTGGAAAAATGTTGTCAATAGACTTGCTGGACACGGGTTGCTACAAACTTTCAATTTGTAAAAAATGTAGTATCTAAAAAGTGTAGCAAGAAGCAGCACAGTAGAATGAAGTATGTCTAGAAGTAGATATGGCTGTTTCACATATTAGATAACTCAGTATTGATAAAATGTCATACACCCCAAAATGATTTATAGATTCAAAGCAACTTTAACCAAAATCCCCTCAGGCTTTATTTTATTATTACTACTATTATTATTATTATTATTATTATTATTACTATTGGAAATCAGCAGTCTTACTGTAAAATGTTAATGCGAGTGTGCAAATGTAAATGTAAAGAGCCTAGACTATCAAAGTAATCTGAAAAAGAACATAGTTGGAGGATTTACATTACCTGATTTCAAGACTTACAATGCTATAGTAATCAAGACAATTTTACACTGGAAAAAATTTTGACAAATATATCACTGACAAAATAAAGAGCTCAAATATAGAACCTTTCTGGGGCGCCTGGGTGGTTCAGTTGGTTAGCATCCAACTCTTGATTTGGCTTAGGTCATGATCTCATGGTTCATGAGACCTAGCCCAACATCAGGCTCTGGGCTTACAATGCAGAAAACCTGCTTAGGATTCTCTTTCTCCCTCTCTCTCTCTGCCCCTCTCCCATTTGCACTCTCACTCTTTCTCTTTCTCTCTCAGAAATAAAGAAACTCTTTAAAAACAATTTTAAAAAAATAGAACCTCTCTGCCATTTGATTTTTTTTAAATGCCAAAGCACTACAAAGGAGAAAAAAATTATTTTTAACAAACTGTTTTAGAACAACTTTGTCTGTAAGAAAATGAACCTCAACTCCCACTTCACTCCATATACAAAATTAATTAGAGATGGATGTATAGATTTAAATATAAGATCTAAAATTATAAAGCTATTGTAAGATACATTGGGGAACATCTGCATGATGTGAGAGTAATACAGGTTTTTAGATAAAACATAGAAAGCAAAACTTAAAATTATACCTTATTGAAATAAAACATTTTTTCTCATCTAATGATTCTATTAAAAAAAATAGGCATATAATATATGCCTATGATATAAACTAATGATATTTTCTCTATATAGATAGAGATAAACAGAGCTGTAGTGTTTTGTTTTGTTTTGTTTTGTTTTTAATTTCCACTTCTTAATTGAGAGAGCGCAGAGCAATGACTATTCAGTATCTATGAGCACACCTAGTGCCCAGACCCTGCTTTCTACATACCTTACATAATCAAAAGGAACAAGTGTTATTGGAGAAATGTTTTATTCCAGTTCTAAGTTAGGAAAAGGAAGACTTTGAAAGTGACTAACACATGCAATAAATAAAATCCTGTGGTTAGAGGTGACGATGGGAAAAAAGAACAGAGAAATAAAATGAAGATAAATTCATTTGTGACCATTGTAGTAACTATTATCTCAAGTCCTTACTAGGAAAATTGGTAATTGAAGGATAAAAAAGCGCATGTATCTATGTATTGTAGCTTTGCATGTATCTTTGTATGTATCTATCTATGTATCTTTGAAGAGTATGGTAGTTCATTCTCCTTTGAACCACAGAAGTTGGAATCTGAAGATCATTCTTTGTAAGAATGAAGTAAAATTAACTTTGCAACTCCCACTAAAATCATTTCAGGCAAGCATTAATGAATATTAAAAGCATTAGTTGTTGTCAATTATTAGCCACAAAGTTTTATTTCAATGGGAAAAAAAAATACTCAAACAGTTCTGATGGTTGCCCCCAGAACAAAGAAATCAACTTCACTGTCTCACACTGTGAGAAAAACTGACATCGTTTGCAATGAGATGCAATATGAAGTAGATATTGTTACCTCAAATGGATGTTTGTCTGGAATAGTTAACTTGAATCTATTCCACCTTTAGATGCAACTTCCAAGGAAGGGATATATGATAAAGGCAAGGCTCCTTGCTACAGCAGACAATCAGAAATATCTCAAATGTAGAGTATATTACAAGAAAACTATTCTGGTGTCTGATGTCTTTAAAAAGTCATGAGAAATCACAATAACAAAAAAGATAAGACTGCAGAGATTAAAATTATGCGCCTAAGAAGATATAACCTAAAGGGACAAACCTTGATTTTATCTTGGTTTAAAAGAGAAAACAAAAATAGCTCTTAGGGACATTTTGGAATTTTGAATGTGGACTGAATTTTAGATAATATTAGTGATTTTTAAGTGATATTACTATTTTTGGTATAATGTTTCTATGGCATTTACATAGAAAAATAAACTTTTAAGAGAAACATATTGGAGTATTTAGGTATAAAGTTCTATTATAACTGTGCCAATTCCAATGGTTCAGAAAAAAAGCATACACACAAAAAAAATCACAGGTAGATAGATATATAAAATAAATATGGCAAATAACTTTAGTCTAGCTGGTGGTTATATAGGTACTTAGTATCCTATCCTTTACGTTTTTTGTATAATTAAAAATTTTAATCATAAAATTTTGAAGAAAATTTTGATTAATACAATGCAATATGTTTTTAAATTTTTAATAGCATTATCAATCCCTTTCTAAGAATGACCCCCATTTCTCCCTAGTCCCTTGGGTTTAGTGACCCAAGTCAGGATTCCACAAAAAAAATTTCTCATAGAGTAATGATATGCCTCAAAATTACAGAATGTGAGTGAATGCTATGCTCTAGAGTTGGTTTTCCCCATTCTAAAGAAGTCCCAAGACCCACAAAGAAAAAGAAAGTCTCAAGAACTAAACAGGAAGAAGGCAACATGGAAGAAGGCAAAGAGTATGGGATTTAGAGACAGAATTAGATGAAAATCTCCGTACGGCCATTTTCTAGCAAACAAAGTCTCTAAGACTTTTCATTCTTCATCTGATAAATTAGTATGACAGTGTGTAACCCATAGAGTTGTTGTGAGAATTAAATGAAGAATTAAAACATGTAAAGAGTATATCCTAGGGACTGGCATAGTGCATAATAGCATAACCAATTATCTCAGTAAAAAAAGACTTCAAGATGCATTGCTAAAATGGAAGACAGTTAATATGAGACAGACGGAGCCATTAGTAATAGAAATGGTTTATATTTACAGCTCAGACTCTGTAATGGATGCGGAGTGTGGGAAAAAGACGATCTCAGCCATTTCTTTGATGAAGAGCAATGAAACTCCAGCAATCATGGCCTGCTAATGTAAGCTATTAGGAAAACGGCAGGGGGCAAGAATTTGTTCACTGTAAGGGAATGCAATATTTATCAGTGCTCATTAGACTGTACACTGAAAGTGCACATTATATGGTTTTGCTCTTGCTGAAAATGGTCATTGTACTAAAAACTAAAATAAAGTATAAAAAACAAATATGTTTTGTAGCTAGATTGCCAGATAAATTTGTGTCTGAACAGTCAAAGGGACCCTCTTAATGAACTAAGCTAAATAGGGCAGGTGATTTTGTTGGGGATTCTACGTGAAAGCGTAACAACTCAGATCCCAAAAATCTTAGGTAAAGAAAACATAAACGTTATTTTCCTCTTTGTTCCTACATTACACATCTATGAAATGGACAGGTTGGATTAGTTTATTTCAAAAAGCCTTAGGATTCTAGCATTCCAGATCTATGAGGCTATATGTGTTATCCAATACTGACTTAATTATCCTTATTATCTTATCCGATTATACATATCTTATCATTTTTCTCTTTTCTCACTCTCCTGAAGCCACACTCTCCTCTGACTGTTCCTCCAAAGTTCTAGGACCATTCCCACCTCATGACCCCACACTTGCTATTCCTTCTATCTGGAAGTTTCCTTACCCAGATCACTGAATGGTTCATTCCATTATTTTTCAATTCTGTTAAATGTCATTTTCTTATAAGGCTATCCTTAGCAGTCTTAAAATGAGCTGGCCAGATGTATATGTCTCTCTGTCTCTTTCTCTCCCTTTTTAATTACTGAAACACTTTGTTTAAGATGGAAAGCAATTGCTCCTGAAACATATAATAACTGCAACTTTCATTTCTCAATAGATTGTGGAAGACCAATACTCCTGCTGAAACAACTAGAAAAAATTCTAGATAATTTTTTGAAATTATATTTTTAAAGATATCAGAGGTTTGGGGCACCTGGGTGGCTCAGTCAGTTGAGTGTCAACCTCTTGGTTTTGGCTTAGGTCATGAGCTCACAGTTTCATGAGTTCGAGCCCTGCACCAGGCTCTGAACTGGTGGTGTAGAGCCTCCTTGGGATTCTCTCTCTCTTTCTCTCTCTACCACTTCTCAACTCTCACTGTCTCTTTCTCAAATAAAAACTAAAATAAAAGAAATAAAAATACATATGTATCAGAGGTTTGTGGAAGCAAAGAGGACAAAATGAACTAAAATCTTTAAGAGAGGAAACAATTTTCTTCTTGAGGACATTTTGTTGATTATGGACACAGACTAAGGATCAGACCAATCACAGACAGAAAGGCTTTGTTGGTGGGGAAAAATAAAAATCAACACACAACTTCTGGTAGATATATGGCAATGGAATAAAAAATAAAAATTTCAGTGGTATTAAATGCATAAACAGATTCCTCCTGGGGGCATTTTCTGAGTTAGGGTTGTGCATGAGTCCAAGGAACTAAGGTATATATATTTAAAAAAAATTTTTTTTTTACATTTATTTTATTTTTGAGAAGCAGAGAGAGAGTACAAGTGAGGGAGGGGCAGACAGAGAAGGAGACACAGAATCCGAAGCAGACTCCAGGCTCTGAGCTGTCATCACAGAGCCCAATGCGGGACTCAAAATCACAAACCGTGAGATCATGACCTGAGCTGAAGTCAGAGGCTTAACCGACTGAGCCACACAGGCGCCGCAAGGAACTAGGGTATATTAAAAGTATCTAAAAGATTGAATAAAACCTCATGTTCTTCATAGTAATTATAAAACAGACATGCCAAAGAGAAGGAGTCTATCTCAAGCATACATCCTGTCTTTCCCTCAAGATATGCATTTGATCTTGAAGCTTTGTGTGATATAACAAAAGAAATATGGGCTAGGAACTTATGAAAGAAGAAATTTTCCAAAAGATTCCTGGGTTAAAGAGACCCATAAAAGGAAGGCTCTCAAATTAAAGCCAGGAAGGCTAATCTCTAAACAAAACAAAACTGAGAGAAACTGAGTCTTACTAGAACTGCAACCTGTCCCCAAATCAGCTTAATTCCTGATTAAATTGAGGTAATCGGTCTCTCACTTTATCTACTAAACAAAAAAAAAAAGAAAAAAGAAGAAAGAAAACTCTCTCTGGAATTAGATAACATCACCAGAAGTCTCTACCGTTTCTTCATACAGAAGCTCTTGCAAACAGCCATTCAAAGTTGCAAAAAAATATGATTCATAATTGAAAGAAAAATATAGACAATAGAAGCAGATGCACAGATGGTTCAGATACTGCAATTTTTGTTTTCATTCATCCTAGTATATTTTCTAATTCTTGTCATTTCTTACTTGAAACATTGGTTATTTAGAAATATGTTGTTTAATTTCCACATATTTTCCAAATTCCCAAGTTTTCTTCTGTTATTGACTTGTATTTTCATTCCACTGTGGTAACAGAATATATTTTGTATGGTTTCAGTCACTTTTTAACTTATTGAATTTTGTTTTATGGCCCAGTGTATGGTCGATCTTTGAAAATGTCCCATGTGTACTCAAGGAGAATGAATATTCTACTGTTGGAAACAGTATTTTATAGATTTCTTTTGGGTCAGGTTGGTTTATACTGTTGTTCAAGTCTTTTATGTTCTTGCTGATATTCTAATTGTTCTTTTATTAAATGTGAGCATTTTAAGTTTCACACTATTACTTTTGAATTATCTATTTTGCCCTTCAATTTTTTATGTGTCTGCTTTATGTATTTTTCAGTGCTGTTGTCAGGTGCATATATATTTATTAATTGTTATATCTTCTTGATCAATTGATCCTTTATCTTTATAAATGTCTTTATTTTTATCTAGTAATGAAATCCATCTTGTTTGTTACTATTATAGTTGCTCCAGCCTTTTTTTTTCTTTGCTTTCAGTTTTCATGATCTATCTTTTTCTATCCTTTTACTATCAATCTATTTGTGTCCTTCTCTTTCTCTTTTTTTCCCCTCTGGTTTTATTGAGAAATACCTGACATATAGTGATGTGTAAGTTTAAGTTATGAGCACAATAGTTTGCTTTACAGATATCGTTAAATGATTACCACAATAGGTTTAGTTAATATCCATCATCCCATATAGATGTAAGTAAAAAAGAAAAAGAAAAAGAAAAAAAAAAGACCCGAGGATAGAGAACTTTTAGGATCTACTTTCTTAATTTTCCCATATATCATACAGCAGTGTTAGCTATAGTCACTATGTTGTATATTACATTTCTGGTAGTATAACCCAAAGTTTGTATTTTGGCCACCTTCCTCTAATCCCCTCTCCCCCACCTTCCTGAATCTGGTAAACACAAATGAGATCCCTTTTCCTGTGACTTTTATGGGGTTTTGTTTTCTTTTGTTTTAAGGTTCTACAGTGAAATAATACAGTATTTGTCTTTCTTATTCTGAATGATTTTGCTTAGCATAATGCCTTCAAGTTCCATCCATGTTGTCACAAATGGTAAGGATTTCCTCATTTGTTATGTCTTAGCTAATGTAAATAATGCTGTTATAAACATGGGGATGCAGATATCTTTTCGAGTTAGTAGTTTTCTTTCTTTTGGATGTATCTCCAGAAGTAGAATCAGTGGATCTTATGGTAGTTCTATTTTTTAGGTTTTTGAGGAACTTCCTATTTGTGACTTTGAATCTAAAGTATATACCTTGTAGACACCATATAGTTGGGTCACGTTATGTTTATTCATTTGGCTAAAATCTACCTTTAGTTGGAATTTTAATTAATTAAACTAAGTAAAGTATTTAAACAATATATTTAATGTAATGACTAAGATATTTATGCTTATAGTAATAAGTATAACATACTGAGAGAATTTATGTCTACCATTTTGCTATTTCTTCTATACATGTCTAGTATCTTTCAGTTTCTCTATCCCTTTATTCTTCTGTATTAAATAGATTTTTTAGTGTACTTTAATTCCCTTATTTCTTATTTTATTATTTAATTTAAAATTATTTTCTTAGTGGTTGTCCTGGGGATTACAATTAACATCTTAATTTATAACATTTTAATTCAGATTAACATCACCTTAATTTAAATAGTACAGAAAAAGAAACAAAAACTGTGCTCCTATGTAGTGTCATTCCTTCCCACCTTCTTCGTGCTGTTATTGCCCTACAAATTACATATTATACATTATGTGCTCATGAATATGAATTTGTAATGACTGCCTTGTGCAAGTTTCTTTTATATCAAATAGGAGAGAAAAGAGTTGCAGACAAAAAAATACATCTATAACATGTTATATATTTACATATGTTGCTACTCTTACTGGAACTCTCTTCTTCTTCTTCTTCTTCTTCTTCTTCTTCTTCTTCTTCACATGGATTTGACTTATTGTCTAGTGCCCTTTCAGCTTACAAAACTCTCTTTAGTATTTCTTGTAGGGCAGGTCCATTGGCAACAAAGTTTTGTTCGGATTTGTTTTTCTGGGTATGTCTTAATTGTTTATTTTTGAAGGGTAGTTTTATTGGATACAAAATTCCTTATTGATAATCATTTTCTTTCAGCTCTTTGAATATGTCATCACATCATCTTCTGGCAACCATGGTTTCTAATTATCAACTAGTTGATGATTGTGGATGATGAGTCACATCTCTCTTGCTGCTTTCAGGATAGTTTTTGGTTTTCAGTAGTTTCATTATGACATGAACAGATACAGATAATTTTGTCTTTATCCTGCTTGAATTTTGTTGAGCTTGTTGGCTATATAGCTTCTTGGTTTTTCATCAAATATGAGAAGTCTTTGGCCATCATTTCTTCAAAAATTCTTTCTTTCACTATCTCCTTCTCTCCTGTCCTCTTAGAACTGTCACTTTATGTATGTTGATAAACTTTATGATGGGCTAGGTTTCTAAAGCATTGTTTCCTTTTCCACATTCTTTTTTTTTCCCATTTCTTATTCTGAATAATATCAACTGAGTGGTCTTCATGATTACTAATTTTATCTTGACTGATCAAATATATTGTTTAGTTCCTTAGGTGGATTTTAAAATTTTAGTTATAGTACTTTTCAACTTAAGAATTTCTATTTAGAAAAAGAAATAGAATTTATTTTTAGTCCTTTTTTATAATTTCTATCTGTGTATTGATATTACATATTTGGTGAAATATCTATCTATATACATATCTAATATATCTAATATATATTATATATATATCATATATATAATATATATATATTATATATATATATTAGGTCTTTAGATGTGATTTCCTTCCATTCATTAAATATTAAAATAACTAATTTAAAATCTTTGTCCAGTAAATCTAATATCTGGGCTTTCACAGGGAAACTTTCTATTGATTATCCTCCCCACCCCCATTTATAGGCCATAGTTTGTTGCTTTATGCATGTCTTACAATTTTTTGGTAGAAACAGTATATTTTAAATAATATAATGTGGTGTCTTGAAAATCAGATTCTCCCCTTCCCACAGAGTTTGTGGTTGTTGTTATTGTTCCTGTTTTTGTTGCTGTTTGTTTAGTGATTTTTTTTTGAACTAATTTTATAAAGGATGTATTCTTGTCTTGTGTGGTCCTTGAAGTCTCTACTTGGTTAACTTAGTGGTTAGATAAGTGTCTGGAACCAGTAAGTCATCCTGTCTTTGCTGAGGGCATACTTTCAACCTTGGCCTTCACTTCCTTCTTGCATGGATACTCAGGGTCAGCCAAAGGTGATGACTTAGGGATTTCTCAGTTCTTTTGTGAGCATGTGTACAGACCAGGGCATATATATAGCCCTACACACACATGTGTATTTCGATTCTTTTTATGTCAGAGTTTTTTAAATATTCTAAAGACATTCTACAGACATTTCACTCCTAGTCTTTGTTTTAGACTTTTAGTTGTTTGCACCAATGGCTATCTGTTGCCTCTAACTGTGATAAAGTTAAAGGATTTCCCATAAGTCTTGACAAATACCCCCAGCCACAAAGCATTTGCACTAAGGGAGGTCCAAATTAGGACAAAGATAACCTTGCAAATGGGAAATTCCTGGAAGCTACCAGGTCAAATAATGACAACTTTATGAGAATAAGGCTTTGGAGAAGCTCCTCCCCTGTCCTGGTAGCTAGCCTACTGTTGGTTTTTTACTGTAATTTGTGGGCTATTGGGTTTTTCTGTTTGTTTGTTTGTTTTTTGTTTTTTGTTTTTTAAAGATACTGTCAGGTTGGATATTATGTGATGGGAACATGGAAAGATCAACTGCCTCAAAACTCATCATTTTTATTAAGATTTAGCACATTTTTATTGGAATAAATATGTTGCAGATTGCTGCCATTCTTTGGTTAATTTTCAGAATTATGCAGAGCTGACTCTAAGAATTCCTTTTTTGTTTTTCTTTGGCTTTTATCGAGCAAAAATTATTTGGAGATCCTTACTCCACCATTTTCATTATTTTCCCTCCTCAGACATTGTAGTTAACATAAGAAAACTTTAAAGTAACTGTGATGAATAGTTCACGAAAATAAAGGAAAAAAATGGTTAGAGTGTAAGAAAGGCTGTAGAATTACACAAGAATATTGGAATCAATGAAAAGAGTCAAATTAACATTCTAATAAAGAAAAATATAATATCTAAATTATGATCTCATAAGATAAATTTAACAGATTGAACACAGCAGAAAAGAGAACTAATAAAACAAAAGAAAAATAAGAAGACCAAACAAGTTGAGAGAAGAGAGAGAAGAAATAATTTAAAACCACAGGTAACAGGATAAGATACATGTGGAATCAGTTCAAATGTTCCGACATATGATTACTTGGGGTTCTAGAACAAAAGCACAGAGAGAATGATGTGGGAACAATCTTTACAGAAATAATGGCAGATAATTTCCCAAAAATGATAAAAGGCATCAACCCAAGGGTTTAAAATGCTCTGCAAACAAAAAGTAGGTAAACACACAGAAAACCACATCTAGATTCATCAGGATCAAAGTACTGAAAGCCAAAGGCAAACAAAATATTGTAAGTACCAAAAATAAAAATAATAATAATAAAATAAAAAAGATGCATAGCTATCAGTAAACCAACAATAAGACTAATATGTGACTTTTCAATAAAAATAATGAGTCACAAGATAATGAAAATGCCATCTCTAATATGCTCAAAGAAAATATTACCCAAGCTAGAACACTACTTCAGTGAAAATAACTTGAAAAATAAAGGTAAAATAAACATTTTTAAAGTTTACTTATCTATTAGCTAATTTGGACAAGTATATTTACCCTAATGTTCTGTTTTTATGACTAATCTTTTTTTAGACCAGGTTAGGTTTACAACAAAACTGAGAGGAAGATCCAGAAGTTTCCCATGCATACATGCATTTACATTATCAGTATCATTCACCAATGATATTTTCTTTCTTTTTTCTTTCTTTCTTTCTTTCTTTCTTTCTTTCTTTCTTTCTTTTTCTTTCTTTTCTTTCTTTCTTTCTTTCTTTCTTTCTTTCTTTCTTTCTTTCTTTCTTTCTCTTTTTTCAGTCTACCCAAGAATAAGCCTACATTATCACATCATAATCCATAGTTTACCTGAGTTTCATTTGGTGTTGTACATTCTATGGGTTTAGAAAAATGTACAATGTCATATATCCATCACATGGTATCAAACAGGGAATATTTTCTCTGCCCTAAAAATCCTCTGTGCTCTGCCTATTCATCTCACTCCCTTATACCCACCCCAACTAATGGCTGATCTTGTCACTGTGTTCATAGTTTTGCCTTTTCTAGTCTGTTATGTAGCTAAAATCACAGTATGTAACCTTTTCAGATTGGCTTTTTCACTTAGAAATGTGTATTTAAGTTTTATTCATGTCTTTTCTTTTTAGTGTTGAATAATATTCCATTATCTGGATGGACTACAATTTACTTATCCATTCACCTAATGGAGCACATCTCCCTTGGTTCCAAGTTTTGACAATTATGAATAAAGCTGCTATAACATCCATGTGCAGAATTTGTGTGGAAATATTTCCCCATTTTTCAAGACTTTTTTTTTTAGGAAAGCTTTAAGTTCATAACAAAATTGAGAGAAATATACAGAGATTTCTCATATACACTCAGCCCCCATATATACTTAACCTCCTCATTGTCAACATCTTCAAAGGGTGCTATTTTTGTTATAATTGATGAACTTACACTAACAGGTCATATCACCCAAAGTCCATAGTTTCCATTGTGGTTAACTTTTGGGGTTCTACATTCTATGGATTTGTACAAATGTATTATTTGTATCACTGTATCAAATGTATCATTGTATATTATAGTATCTTAAAGTGTATTTTCACTGCCCTAAAAATCCTCGGTAATTCACCAAAATAAACATTTTAAGGAACAAAAGCTTGTGAATAAAAATAACATTATAGAAAAAAACAAGTAAATAATCATTTTGATTCTGAGAAAAATACAAGATGCTATGAGTATTGAATGAGATTGGATCCAGTCTCTCAAATCAGGAAAGACTTATCTGGGAAAGTAACTCAATAATGAGTAGTAGCTAAAGACAACTGAAACTGGGATAGCATAAAAAGTTAAAAGGATGTAAACTGTCAGTAGCAACTAATCAAAGATCTGAAGTCACAGCCTGTGTTTAAAGATAGTTCTTTCTTTTATTAGGTACTACTAGGTATTTAAGCAATTTTTTATGAATGATGATATTATTTATTGTGAATATTAATAATATTAAAGAAAACAAAGTCTATAGCTAATTTTAGGGGCAAGGAAAAGATTTCCTTCACCAGAGGACTAATAAATAAGAATCCAAAATCAGATGTTCACTCATATTTTTAAAGATTTGTTTTCTCTACAAAATTAAATATCATATTGGAGAATGAAAATTTATTCCCTTAACAGTTACTTACTCCTTTATGTAAATGCAGTTATCAGTGGCTTTTAAAAGACTAAAACAGAAAAGAGAGAAGAGGGTATTTGTATACTGGGTAACTGCATCAAGTGGAACATAAATGGGGGACATACAATGCTGAAAACCAATAAATATCTGAAAAGGTAAGGTGCATGAAAACACATTTCATCAATATCCCTGTTGTGCTCAGGAATGGATTTTACTCTTCCTCAAAAGTGGGAAGGATGAATGGAGACAGGGATTAGAAGAGGGGTGCATTTACTACAAAGATTATTAAATTAAAATTACAAGCTTCAAGTTTTCCTTGTCAGAAGTACAATAGAGAGAAGCTGAGAATTGGGATATCTTTCTCCAGGAACTATTGAATTTTGCTTTGTGGCACGTTATAAGGCAAATGATATTTGCTTTACCTTGGTTTTAACTAGATCAGGGTTGGCTTTTAGGAGGCTTTTAGGAGGACTTGTCTATTTCCTATTTCCAGCTGCCTATCCCCTATTCTATCCTTGACTGGAAAGCAAACAACCAGATAGAGTTCCTTGATGGTTGGAAATCACCATGGTGAAATAACTGGTGACTTAAAGTTTGGTCATATTGTCAGTGGCCTATCTTGCTGCATTTGTGTTAATTTCAACTCTAGTGTCAGAATTCGGGTACCAAACTTCCAGATCAAAATTTCAAAAACTCAGTTTTCACCCTTATTATCCCATTCCCAGCATGCCATCCCCATTTTCTAATGGTAATAATGACACCTCTCTCATCATCATAATCTGGGAGTCTGTTTAATACCAATAAAAGACATATTCTGGTAAAATCAGCTCCTTACCCTACTGGGACCTATGATCTGCTCTACCCTCAAGGACTTCTTTTTAAGTGAGTAGGTTAAACAAATGCCTTTTCTTTTCTCCTTCCAAAATAGAATTTAAATTACAGTAAAGATTTTTTTTTAATGACATAAAGACAATGTGAGAGCAGACAAAATTAGATTAATAGAGGTTAGGCCAATTTTGGAAGATGTAAAATGGAGTGATATCTGACTTAGTAAAGGAAGCTAAAAGTGAACTTTGTGAAAGTAACTAACAAGAACTAACAAGAAGTGGGCTAAATGTATTGCAGAACTATAACAAACTTGAGGAATTCCAGACACTAAAGCTTAAGGCTGTGTAGAATAGGGATACAAATATAGGGATAAGGTGAATGTCTGAATAAAGGAGTAGTTAGACACTTTCTTAGATAGGGGTGGATTTTAAGAGAAATAGCCCCAGATGGGGATTCTTATGCAAGTGATTCATTAAGGAGTGTTCTTAGAAAAAGCCTATAAGAAAGAAGGATAGAGCAGTGGAGGAGGCTAAGCAAAATGTAGTTTCAGCTGCTATCTGGCCTCAATCTGAACCCATGGAGAACTCTAGAGTATGGCATCACAGAGTTGTCTCCCCTTCTGGAGAGGAAGTCAGGTTTTTGTACTCATATGAGTCAGTAACTGGCTGAAGGAACTACCACTAGAGTGACCTGGGAAAATATCTTTTTTATGGAGGTGTATCTATTAAAAATGTTTTATTAAAAACACATTATAAAATGTTTTGGTCCATATGGCTTATATTGATGTATTGATGGATATTTTGAACAATGGAATACAGAAGATGCATATACATATTTGTTTATTAACTGGTCAGTGCACATAAAGATTGTTCATAGTGCTCAGGTAATATCTTTTCATTTTCAGGTAAAGATACTATCTATTCATGTTCTAGATTTTCAAATATGTCATTCCAGGATAATTTCATATATCTTACTAGGTGAAAAAATAAGTAGCAATGCTGTTCTTCAGAACCTGTTTCTATTGAAACAATATAAATTTTATTACCTCTATCATTTATTTAATAAGTTTGAATTATTTCTCATGACACTGCATCATCCATTATGCTGGTCAGTAACAGTGGATTCTACAGATTTTCTAAAAGGCTGTAGGAATGTTTTGTTAACGATGACCACAAATGCAAGTCTGACCTCAAGTGCATAGGAAAATGTGAATGATATATTTTTTTCTCATCATGTTAGGTTTATTGTTCTAGAATTTTGATGTAAAGATGACACAAAACAATTTTCAACTATGTCTTCTCTTGAGCTCTTTACACTATAATTACTGCATTCTTAGAGTGTTCCGACCTTCCACACCATCACCACCAGGGAAGAGAGGGAAGAGGCCTATGGCCAGAGTGAGAAGAGCCAAGCCATTTATTAACACAAGGAATGTCCATCCTTTGTCCAAAATGGCTAGAAAACAAATTAAGAGAGCACAACCTCACCACATAAGCCAGAGGCAAAATAAAATATTAATTGAAATGACCCACTGGATTAAAAAGCAAAGGTCTTAAAAGTTTTAGGAGGTGATATGCACAAGCACGAGAAGACAACCTGACCCATGGTGTAGGTTCTGAAGGGGTGTTAAGAGTACTGGCAAAGTGTTAACTAAATAAAAAACACTGACTACCACTCCACCATCACTGGGGGCTGTAAAGCAGAGGGAGCACTATGGCAGGGACACAGACAGACAATAGGTAACACACAGGCTCATACAAAGGCTCAAACTCATGGGTTGGTGGTAGACCAATGATAAAAGAGATGCAATCTCATTCTGTGTCTGACATGAGTAAGAATAAACACAAATTAGTATGTGAACACCATGCCAGTGGCCCAAACTCATATTGTTCTGTAAAGAATTATCTGGATGGTCAGTGGAAGCAATTCACTTGCCAGAATGTCTTTATGGAATTGGAGTCAGCCATGGGATCCTGGAATGACCCCAGAAACTTGAATCCAGGATTTCCTCAGAATATTTGGTTAACCTCACATGAGTGGGGTGACAAAAGTGCTCCAAAGTAGAGAAATAGAGTGTAGGTCCAGAGTCTAGGCTCAGGACCTCCTCTATCCCCAGCATACTGCATGGTGCTTCTTGCTCCTGGTAGCCCAACACATGAGAAGGGACTTCTGCTGAGGAAGGCGCTGTAAAGCACACAGGTCCCTCAGAATAGTGGCACTCACATCTCCCCTACCCTCAAAGAATATTACTGGAAGCTGAAAAGTCCCATATACAAGGTTTTTAGATACCAAAGTTTGCATGATTCCCTAGTAAGTGGTCATGTCCCCAATGTAAGCTATTCTAGTAAACAAAGTGTGCTCCTGTACATAGAACAAACATTTTATATAGTTTCTTCCTGTTAAATGTGAATAAAGTCAATAACCAAAATTCAAAACATCCTATCTGGAAAAAAAAAAAGAAAAGAAAAGAAAAGAAAAATAAACAAATTCAAAGAAACAAAAAATATAGGGAAAACTAAATACTTTAAAATTACTATTTTCAGTTTAGTCAAAGAAACACGCACAGAAAAAAGCTGTGTATAGATAACAAGAACAAATACACAAACACAAAAGAACATTCTGAGTACATGGAAGAGTTCATATAAGAACAAAAATAACATAAATATAATGAAAGGTAGCTTAAAACCTTAGAAAAAACATGGAAGTCTCCCTCAAAATAAAACTGAAAGACAGATAAAAGATAAAGGACAGCCAAAAAATCCCACTAAAAAAAAACAAAAACAAAAACAAACAAACAAACAAAAAACAGCTCTTTTAAAGGAGAGGATTAACAAGGAGAACCAATGCCCAATTAAAAGGAATCCCTATTAGAAGTGGAATGAAGTTAACCACTGGTAGTAAAATATAATTTGTCAGATGCAAAGGACATAAATTTCAAGATTAGATTGAAAAATACTTGTGCTAAAGAATATTATCAGGAAATATCAGAAGAAGAGGAATAAAGAAAACTCTTCAAAACTTCTCAGCCTATAAACTAATCAGTGTAACAAAAATGATCATATTGAAAGAACTGGATATGAAAGTAGTATCAGAGAGTTCTACTCCCATTAACGTTGAATTATTCAAGGGTTTATTATAGAACATATTTCCTTACTTTTAGCTATTAAGTAGATGTTAATTTTCAAAAGGAATACACCTTAACTCATTAGAATTCAGGTGCCTCACATTTTGGCTGATTAAAAAAAGGTATAGAGGTACTTGGATTTGGATTAATAAATAATATTTTTAAAGGTGAGAAAGAGGTACATTTTATCTTGTTAAGTTAAAGCAGGGGATAGATCTACATTTAAAAAAAAGGGTAAACTTAACAACTTTACTGAGCAAAACATATCAAGAAAGGCTGATGAGATGTCATCCTGACAAGCACAGAATATTCTGTAAAAGTAAACTATAACTTCCTCCATGAAGTGAAAAAAGTCAGAAAAAGGATAAGACAATTAGAAGATCAATGAGTCATGTCTAAGACCTAAGTGCCAAACAAATAATTTAGCGACAGCAAGAAAATTATTTTGGAAAAGTGTTAACTATATTAACACTTGAAAGCTACACTGTAGGGAGGAGAAGGATCTGGAAAAAATCCTCAAAGTCCTGAAAAAGTCACAGGTTAGACTTTAAATCTTCTTTTACCTCTGTTAGGTTCAAAAATAAAAAAGTCCATTAGGAATTAACTTGGGACCCCCTTTCTGTTCAAAAGTACTAGTTGCCACATTATTGAGAAGAGTCACAGGTACATACATGATGCCTGATTTAATCTACTGAGCCCTGTAACTAAGTGCCCCAGTTAACGGGGTAATTATTTGGTTTGCTGCTTAGATTTAACACAGAAAATAACTTTCCTTTTATTGATATTCTTCAATTCCTTGAAATCTGGAAACCTTTTTTTTCTTTTATAAAATAAGAGGATATGAAAGGCAAAGATGTTTCTTGGGCTTTAGTAGGCTGGAAGTTAAAACCCATAGGACAAGTTTCTAGTTGGTATTAAATGGTTTCCAGGAGCATTATAGAACCAGGGAGGCAGCATCTAAATTTAGGGTCTAGAACCTCCCTAACTTATTGTTAATTATAGTATAAATATGTTATTCTGATGTCTAAAATCCTATTTGGTTGGTTAAGATACTAAGCATTTTGACACAAATTTATGTCTCTGGAGAGCATTTCACTAAATAGATTTTTTTTTCTTTTTTTCTCAATTGTTGTTTTAAATTATATTTTAGCTGATATCTGGCTGAGATGCTTTTTTTTGGGGGGGAAGATATCTTATGAATATGCATATGCAAAAGTTAATTTAAAACAATATGTGAGCTACAAGATTAAATTAAAAATAAAGTATTTTAGTCTGAAATATAACATCATCAATTATAAATTTTAGCAGTATGGTCCAGTCTATAAGGCCAACCGTCAAGGCAGGATGTCAAAATCTGTGGTGAGAAATTCAGTTTAACTGTTCAAACCATTTTTGTATCCTAGCATCAGTCAAAAACATAATATTCCATGCTCCTGGATTCGAAGAACAAATATTGTTAAAATGTAGATACTACCCAAAGCAATCTACATATTCAATGCAATCCCAATCAAAATAACACCAGCATTCTTCACAGAGCTAGAACAAACAATCCTAAAATTTGTATGGAACCAGAAAAGACCCTGAATAGCCAAAGCAATCTTGAACAATAAAACCAAAGCTGGAGGGATCACAATCCTGGACTTCAAGCTATATTACAAAGCTGTTATCATCAAGACAGTATGGTATTGGCAAAAAATGGACCCACACACATATGGCCAAACTAACCTTTTGACAAAGTAGGAAAGAATATCCATTGGAATAAAGACAGTCTCTTCAGCAAATGGTGCTCCGGAAATTGGACAGCGACATGCAGAAAAATGAACCTGGACCACTTTCTTACACCATACACAAAAATAAACTCAAAATGGATGAAAGACCTAAATGTAAGACAGAAAGCCATCAAAATCCTCGAGGAGAAAGCAGGCAAAACCACTTTGTCTTCAGCCACAGCAACTTCTTCCTCAACACGTCTCCACAGGGAAGGGAAACAAAGGCAAAAATAAACTTTTGGGATCTAATCAAAATAAAGCTTCTGCACAGAAAAGGAAACAATCAGCAAAACTAACAGGCAACTGATGGAATGGGAGAAGATATTTGCAAATGACATATCAGATAAAGGGTTAGTATCCAAAGTCTATAAAGAACTTGTCAAACTCAACACCCAAAAAACAAATAATGCAGTGAAGAAATGGGCAAAAGACATGAAGAGACACTTCTTCAAAGAAGACATCCAGATGGCTAATTGACACGTGAAAAAATGCTTAACATCATTCATCATCAGGGAAATAACAGATTAAAACCACAATGGGATACCATCTCACACCTGTCAGAATGGCTAACATTAACAACTCAGAAACAAAAGATATTGGTGAGGATGCAGAGAAAAAGGAACCCTTTTGCACTGCTGGTGGGAATGCAAACTGGTGCAGCCACTCTGGAAAACAGTACAGAGGTTCCTCAAAAAAAAAAAAAAAAAAAAAAAAAAAAAAAAGATGGAACTACCCTACAACCCAGTGATTGCACTACTAGGTATTTATCCAAGGGACACAGGTGTGCTGTTTCAAAGGGGCACTTGCACCCCAATGTTTATAGCAGCACTACTGACAATGGCCAAAGTATGGAAAGAGCCCAAATGCCCACCAAAGGATGAATGGATAAAGAAGATGAGGTATATATGTATACAATGGAGTGTTACTCGGCAATCAAAAAGAATGAAATCTTGCCATTTGCAACTACATGTATGGAACTAGGAGGTATTATGCTAAGCAAAATTAGTTGGAAAAAGACAAATATGACTTCACTCATATGAGGAATTTATGAGACAAAACAGATGAACATAAGGGAAGGGAAGCAAAAATAATATAAAAAAGCAAATATAATATAAAAAGGGAGGACAAAACATAACAGACTCTTAAATATAGAGAACAAACAGAGGGTTGCTGGAGGGGTTGTGGGAGGGGGGATGGGCTAAATGGGTGATGGGCATTAAGGAATCTACTCCTGAAATCATTGTTGCACTATATCCTTACTTAGATGTAAATTAAACAATTAATTAATTAGTTAGTTAAAAAAGAAAAAACATATTTTAATTAATAAGTTACAAAATTTGGGGCACCTGGGTGCTCAGTTGGTTGAGTGTCTGACTTCGGCTCAAGTCACAATCTCACAGTTCAGGAGTTCAAGCCCCACACTGGGCTGGCTGCTGTCAGCATACAACGCACTTTGGATCCTCTGTCCCTCTCTTTCTGCCCTTTCCCTGCTTGCACTGTCTCTTTCTCAAAAATAAATAAACATTAAAAAAATTTTAATAAATTACAAAATTTAGAAGACTTTGTAGATGATCTAATCCAAATGCATCATTTTAGGGAATAGGAAACAAAGGCCTTCAACGAGTTAGAATCTCACCTTTTGCAAAGCAGGGTTTACATACATGTCAATCTAGTAGTTGCTGGTATTGATATGTATAAGATTTCAAAAATCTGATGTGACTGACTTTTCTATATTTGACTACCTATTTGAATTAACTAATTTGTAGTCGATATTCAAATGAATTAAGAAGAAAAAACATGTCAACAGTTATTTTTCCCTCTAAAAGAGATCTTGCAGAAAATGTTCATTGAGCTTAAATTATCTTTTCTGGCTCCCAGATTTATTAGTCTCACCAGTAAATGATAACTTCCTACTTCATTTAACCTGCCTCAAAATGGTCCAAAGGTAGAAATAAAGATGTCTGAATAATATGTGATTCTACAAACAACAACTAGATATGTAGGGAAAGCCACAGATAAATAATCACTTTGTAAATCAAATTAACATATAACTTTAAAGGGGGGGGATAAAAATAAAAAAAAAAATACAAGCTGAGCCAATACGTCCCAAGGAAAATAACAAAAATGTCCTTTCTCACTGAACCCAATTTTGTCTCTTGCCCTATGTGCCGGCAACATGTTT
Source organism: Lynx rufus (assembly GCF_022079265.1). Taxonomy (NCBI): domain Eukaryota; kingdom Metazoa; phylum Chordata; class Mammalia; order Carnivora; family Felidae; genus Lynx; species Lynx rufus. The sequence continues at coordinate 183,419,535 of NW_025814823.1, forward strand.
AGACCTTGCCTCTTTGTGTATTCGTATCGCTTTATTTCCCTTCATTGTTAGCAGCGTTATCTCCTCTTCTAACAATAGAAATCTCAGGGGAACATTTTCTCTAATCCTACTCCCAACTGTTAGTTCGGTTTGTTTATCTACTTTCTTGACTCACAGCCCAAACCTTCTGTATCAGTTTTGTTCCCAACAAGGGGAGCAGGAAGAGGACTCATATGGCATTTTTAGAGCCATTTGTTATTGTGGCAGTGAAGAATCTGTAACACTGCGCAGATTGTCAGTTTGTCCTATGATGGGAGAAATGGTAGTTAGACAAATAGGAAATTCATGGTTTGTACCTAAAAACCCTTCTACATTTTTACAACCATGATGGAAATGAAAGTGAAAAGAGACTGGGAAATGAGAGTTAAGAGTTAAGTGTTGTATCTTCCCTCTTGTTATAAATTATAATTTCAAAGAGAACAGAAGAAGGAGTTTATAGCTTCCTCTCCCTTTAATATTTCTGGCTCATAGATGCTCCAATATATAGGTTCACAATGCCCACTCAAATATGCAGATATCACCCTGCTCAGTTTTCTCAGCTACCAAGACAGGAAACAGAGTAACAGTAACATGAAGGAACTTTCCAGTTCTACCATTCTGTTAAATGCTCTGTCAAATCAGTAAAATTGAGTAAATGTTATCATTTGACTTCATTAAGAAGAACATGATTAAACTTCTCTCTACTCTTTTTATTGGAGCTCAAATTCTTGATTTCTGAAAAATCTCTTCATGATACTCATTTCAAAGTGGGATTTACTTTGTGGTTAGTTTGAAAGCAGAACTTATTTTATCCAATATTTTAATTTATTTTGTTAATTTTTAAAAAGGTACATTAGTACATTGCAGAAAACTAGAAAATACATTTTTTGGCATAGAAACCATTTTTTATAAAGATAATCTCAATATATTTTCCAGTGTTTTTCCATTATTTATTTTGTATACGCACAATCATGAGGGACTTACAACATTATACTATGTTTCTACATAATACTGTATAATAAACTTTTTCTATTTTGCTTCACAGTCCTCAATGCAATAGTTTTAGTGTTTTAAATGGTCTGACCATTGAGAGGATATACCAAAATTTCCTGGTGTATTTCATACTGTTGGACATATAGATGGTTTACAACTTTTTATTATCAAAAACGTTATTCAACTGACAAATTTACACAACTTTTTATTATTATTCAAAATGACTTCATTCTTAGCTAATTAATTTTGCATTAATTTAAAGTAGTTACAACTTGGGGCACTTAGGTGGCTCAGTTCATAAGCATCAGAGTCTCGATTTCGGCACAGGTCATGATTTCACTGTTTGCGAGATGGACCCCAGCACTGGGCTCTAAGCTGCCAGCTTGAACAACAGCACAGAGCCTGTTTGGGATTCTGTCTCCTCACTCTCTGCCCCTCCCCCTTGCTCCTGCACACACATGCGCATGCTCTCTCTTTCTAAATAAATAAATAAATTAATTAATTAATTAAAAGTAGTTACAAATCTATGCAGTCACAATTATCACCTCCTCTTCCATTTTCCTGAATCATTCCCAGCTCCCTTCTTTAGTTAGCTGAACTTGCAATTTTTTTTGTCTGTCTAATATATCACTTCCTTAGGGACTCCATTCTGGAGACTCTCCACAGTATAGGCGGCTTTGACAGTTATGTATTTCCATAGTACTTTCTTCCAGGAATGCTAGATGTTACATGTTTAGTATCAGTCTACTATAATAGATTCTAAGCATTATGAAGACACAAAAGACACCTTTCTTGCTCATCATAGTAACCTGAGTACCAACAACAGGGGATTCCCCATGCTTGGTAGATATTTAATAAATTGTTATAAATTTTAATTCAAGAATAGGATTAATAAGAGAATAAAAGCATGTATGCACTGATAACTGATATGAGAGCTCTACATATTCAAAATTACTTTGTTGAATTATTTTAATTCCAATTGCTGCATTTTAAGTGAAAGACATCAAGCTGAAAGAGACTTAATAAAAATAGCCACAGTCTCCATATAAATGACTATTTGCATTCAAACCCGCAAATTACTAAAACAGAGACATGCATTTTTTTTTCTTAATTAACCGGAGAAGGTTTCTGTCTTTCACAGAATCTTTCCCAAATTGCTTTTGGTTTTCCTCACTGGATCCAGGTGCATGTTAGAAGCAATTTCAACATTGTTTTAGAATTGTCTCAGGTAAGTTACATGGAATTCTCGTGATAAAGGGGTCTACATGCTTGCTATATAAAAGTAATGAAAAGAAAGTATTTTAGAGAAATCCAAATTAAGAAGTACATCACATGAATGCATTTTATAGGGAACAAGAGAATTTCTTTTAAGCGATCTGGCTTTCTAACATATAGTGCCAAAATAACAACAACAACAACAAAATGACAATTCACACAAGTTTCTTGGCATCAGGTGCTTGTGGTTTTTCCACAAAGTTGCACAGAATCTCAGGGTTATTCATAGGCCACTCTAGGATTTTTTTTTATTTTTTTTTTCAACGTTTATTTATTTTTGGGACAGAGAGAGACAGAGCATGAACGGGGGAGGGGCAGAGAGAGAGGGAGACACAGAATCGGAAACAGGCTCCAGGCTCTGAGCCATCAGCCCAGAGCCCGACGCGGGGCTCGAACTCACGGACCGCGAGATCGTGACCTGGCTGAAGTCGGACGCCTAACCGACTGCGCCACCCAGGCGCCGCCACTCTAGGATTTAAGAGGAATTCCAAGTGAGCTGGCCTGTCCACTCATCCTAGTATATTTTTATCTTTTTTTTTTAATACGGAAATTTGAATATGAAATTTTTCTTCATAAAAAGTTTCTACAGTGACCCGTCTTTTTAAATCTAAAGGATTCAAGACTAACTGAATATTTGACTAAAGATGTAACCTCATTGGTTCATTCCTGAAATATTTAACAAGATATGTGGCCAGGACTATAATATTTAATGGAAATACATGATGAATAAAACATGGCTATCCAAAACAATGACACAAACATGTAAATCTGAAAGATGATATATTAGAGTTATTATATGTTTAGTGCTGTGGGAATGCAGAAATATTGCCACCTTAAAAATCCATGAAACCTTCATATTTGAACATGTGCTTGGTAGTTAATTAGAGGATTTCAAAGGAGAAAAGTTATGGGGTCCCTGGGTGGCTCAGTTGGTTAGGCATCCGACTTCAGGTCAGGTCATGATCTCACAGTTCATGGGTTTGAGCCCCGCATCTGGCTCTGTGCTGACAGCTCAGAGGCTGGAGCCTGCTTTGGATTCTGTATCTCTCTCTCTGCCCTTCCCCTGCTAACACTCTGTATCTCTCTCTCTCTCAAAAATAAATACACATGTAAAAAAAATTAAAAACAAAAGTAGAGAATTTAGGTAAGGACATCAAAGGCAGTGAGGCAACTCATGTGAAGAACATGGCATAAGATGAACAGCTCATGTGAAGAAAATAGACACACTGTAAAAAGTTCCATGTGGCTGGAGTGTCAGATTTTGTGATATAATATTGGAAGAGGTAAGTTTGAAGGTAAGTTTGGGCCATATTTTGAAGAGTGCAAGTTCTGGGAACACCGTGAAAGCAAAACAAAACAACACAAAATATTGAACTGGGAAACGGGAGTGTTTTAAGTCAGGAGAACTGGATGGGACTGTCAAAATAAGAGAGGAGAATTAAGGAGAACCGAGATTACAAAAAGGAGAAAATAAGGGTAAAGAGTACAGAAGAGATTTATAAGCTATTTCTGAGACAGAATATATACAAGTTTGTTACTGAATGAATGTGGATGGCAGAGATGAGATAAAAATGATTTTAAATATTCTAAGTTGAAAGGGGGATCCTGCAGGGTCACAGAGAGGTGATAAAGAGAGTAACTTCAGAGATAGATGTAGGTTTGAACAGTCAGTCAATTTCACTTGCTAGCCAAGTGATTTTAGGCAAGTCACTTCACCTTTCTAAGATTCAGTATCCTCTTCTGATTGAAACAATTTTTTAAGTATTCAGAGAAATAACGTAAGTTTTCATTAAGTCTTTATTAGTACTATTATTGATTTACAGGCTAATGTTTAATGTCAAGTCATAAGATTTCCCATTCTTTCTATAAAAGTGCTGACCTTTTCCAGATGGATTAGATGTGAATATCTAGATTTGTATATAATGATTTATCTGTTTTTCTGTTCTTCCAACTAATGGAGTAACAGTGGATTCAACAGACATTTATTCTGTACCAAATACAGACCTAGTACCCTTCCAGCTGCTCAGGACACCTACATTAAAAGGGTAGAACTTAAAAAAGGGGCAAAGAAACTCCAAAGAAGACATTGCAATGATGTGCAAGTACTTGAAAAGGTGCTCAATATCACTTATCATCAGGAAAATGCAAATCCAATCCACAGTGAAATATCATCTCACACCTGTTAAAATGGTTATTAGCAAAGACAAGAGATAAGAAGTGTTGGTGAGGATATGGAAAAAACGAAGTCCTTTTTCAGTGTTGGTGGGAGTGTAAATTGGTGCAACCAGTATCGAAAACAATATGGAGATTCCTAAATATTTTAAAATAGAACTACCCTTGATCCAGCAATTCCACATCCCGGTATATATCCGAAGGGAGGAAAATCACTATGTCAAGATGTATCTGTACCCCCATGTTCACTGCACCATTATTTACAACAGCCAAGGCATGGAAACAACTTGTGTTGACCCATAAGCAAATGGATAAAGAAAATGTGGTATAACTATACAATGGATGTATTAACTGGCCACAAAGAAGAAGGAAATCCTGCCACATGAAACAAATGGACCTTGAGAGCATTATGCTAAGTTAAATAAGTCAGACAGACAAAGACAGATACTATATGATCTCTCTTATATGTGGACTCTAAAACAAAAACAAAATTCAAGAAACAAAGAACAAAGCAGTTATTGAAAAAGGCAGGGGGTGGGGTAAAGGAAATGGTGGGGATGGTCAAAAGGTACAAATTTTCAGTAATAGAATTAAAAAGTTCTAGGGATATAATGTACACCATGGTGCCTGTAGTTAATAACACCATATTATATATTTAAAAGTTGCCAAGAGAGTAAATCTTCAAAATTCTCAGCATAAGAAGAATTACAACTACATAAGGTCTCTGACACTAACTAAACTTATTACAATCATTTTGCAATATATATCAAATCATTATGTTGTACAATTTAAACAAATACAATGTTATATGTTAATTATACCTCAATAAAACTGGGGAAAGTTTTAAAAAGGAGAGAATTTGTCCAAGAAAATATTTTTTTTAAAATTTTTTTTTTCAACGTTTATTTATTTTTGGGACAGAGAGAGACAGAGCATGAACAGGGGAGGGGCAGAGAGAGAGGGAGACACAGAATCGGAAACAGGCTCCAGGCTCCGAGCCATCAGCCCAGAGCCTGACGCGGGGCTCGAACTCACGGACCGCGAGATAGTGACCTGGCTGAAGTCGGACGCTTAACCGACTGCGCCACCCAGGCGCCCCGAAAATATTTTTTAAAAAGCAGGCAAATAAGCAAAAACCACTTTATTTCAGAGTTTGTCTCAGTAAACAATTAAAAAAAAAAAACCTAAATCATATCAAATAATTTTAAAAAAGAAACATAAAAAATGAAAGCGGTGCTCTTTCAATAGGATGGCCAGAAAGTATCTCTTTGACACACTCTGAAGAGGACAGGGATTGATAATGGGATTAATATAAATCCCATAGAAAGATCTGGAAAGGTACATGAGGTCATATGTTGAGTTTGTTTTCAGAAGAAATGGAGGCTGCTAATTTGGAGTTCTGTTTAATTACAAGGGATATAAAGTCTAAGTTTTTCCTATCAATATCATGTTCTCCTTCCTCTCCAAGCATTGAACCCTCTATCTCTCTGTTATTTCTACATTTTTAATCTCTCTGTGTTTCTACATTTTTAAATTGAACAACCTCGATAAATTGCACTCTTATAATTTTATGTTGTCACTCTTGCAAGTCTATATTTAGGATCTATGGGGTTTTGACATTTGTTACAGCCATCGAAGCTAAATGAAGACACTCCAAAACACCCTGGCTACACAGGAAATATACTAAAACCCATCAGTAAGGTTATGAGGGTATATATGTACATAATGTCACAGATCAGGAGGATAAGATAGGAGACCTCCAAGGGCAAAGTTCTGAATGAGGGATGAAAGCAGCAGTGGCAACCCATGACGCTCCTTCTCCCAGGGATCTTATTATCTTGCTAGGAAGCTGTAGGATCTAGAAGAGACTGGAATGTGACAATGGGAAAAGAATCTCCTGTAATTCACATGTAACTTGTTCACAGTTAAATTCTTGATCCAGGGCATGAGACCTCCAAGACCTGTGTCATCAATGAAATCTTTCACGATTTTATTTTTATCATCTAGGACCTGAGTGAGTGTTCATGATACTTGAATTTGCAGTTATTGATTCTCAGAAAGCATAATTCAGTATCCGATTCACAGAGGCTATTCAATAGCTTGTAACTGTAGTAATCCAAGAATGAAGAGATCTCCATTTCTATGTGTATTCTGAACATTGAAAATATGTATTTATGTATATATTTTAAAGTAGTTAAAAAATAAATATGCTGGATACTGTTTCTCTTGAAAACTACATGATTTGGTATGTCTAATATACTAACTCTGTAAAAAATTTTTGGTCCCCCCAAATCATACAAAACTAATTGTTTCACAAATTTCTTAAATTTGACCCTATTATACTATTTTACAGTAGGACCTCATTTGTTTCTAATATTGCATCAGAAACTGTTTGATTCACACAGTACTGAATTTAGCACACACCCCCCCCCTTTTTAAAATAACTTTCAACACATAACACCAAGAGGGTGAGATGGTTGTTGGCCTCAAATGACTGATTTCTACTCAACAAGCACAAAAGAATGGAACTCCTGGGCAACTTGATGTGAAATGTGTCATCCACAGGTCAACAGGCTACAACCACCCAAACTCATTTGTTTAGGCCTGATTAAGTCCAGCAGGGGGAGTATGAAAATGAATTCAAAAGGATCAAATAAGAGAGAAGCATCAGGAAAACCAAGTGTCGCACGCTTTCATTTCTTTGTACAATAGGAAGCTGTTGCCCTGTGCTGTCAAGTTCACGAACTTGCTAACAGCTTTTTATAGGCACAGTGCATTTTCTACATTTGATCTAAAAGAGACATATCTGACTGTTCACCAGTGTCCACTTGCATCCTGAATTGTGGCAGCATGGAACTCTTCACTGTCTGACATTTTAAAATTGGCCTTGGATACAATGCTTTGTGTGAGGTAAACCTGCTGCACTCCAACACTTCCTTGAAAAGGTTGACAAGAAAACCCAAATGAGACCATGTTTCACTGCCTGGTTGTCATCGTATGGTAGAGTGCAAGTTGAGTTTGGGGGGAAGTGGGGCCAGGAAAGAAAAAGATAAAGCATGTAATTAAAGCACTCAAATCAATAAGAAAAATCTCTTTTTCTTTGATAAGTAAGGCAACATTCTTTATTAATAAAAGACAACTTATTTTAACCTTTTAATAAAGTATTATTTCTGCTTTAAATATTGGAGTATTTGGTTTATGTCTTTTTACTGGTCGTTTTTGTTCCATGGGTCTTTAGATATTTTGGGAACAAATGGGCTCAAGTAGATGGAGAGTCTATGTTGCCCCCTAGTGGCAAGTGATATTATAACCATAATCCTGGAGTTGGAATTCTGGTGCTCCTGCTGTGTGTCAGTCTTTGCATCTTGCATATTTTCTGGCTCAGTCTTTTTAACCATATAAGTAGAATTTTCACCTTGTTTCACTTTAATCAAAATTTACTAGTTACAGACTTTGATCACTTTTCCTATTTTCTCTCAGCCATTGTTTCCTCATCCATAATATGGGGATATTAATACTCCCCACTTCAAGGGGTTGTTTTGAGAACAAAATCTGAGGGATGCCTGGGTAGCTCAGTCAATTAAGCATCTGACTCTTGATTTCAGCTCAGGTCATGATCTCATGTTTTGTGGGATAGAGCCCTGCATCAGGCTTTGTGCTCATAGTGTGGTGCCTGCTTGGGATTCTCTCTCTACCTCCTCTCTCTCTCTCTCTCTCTCTCTCTCTCTCTGCCTCTCCCCCACTCACCTCCTCCCTCAAAATATCTAAACAAACATTTTTAAAAAATGATAATGCAAGTGAAGTCTATTGTGCAGTGCCTTTGAATAGTAACCATTCAGCAAAAAGCTAGCTCTAATGATAAGTAATAGCAATACTCATAGAAAACTCATATGTGTGACAAAAGAACTACATGGGGTTCCCTATGGAGTCTGCTTTTTATTCTGATATACAAAGCGGCATTGTATGTTATCTCCAAGTTTCAAACCAATGAGGTCCCTACCTGTGTAAACTGTCACTTCACTCCCTCCATTTAGCAATCTTACAATTGAATTCTACATACTCTACCAGAATCGGTCTATTCAGAATGAACTAGTAGGTCATGAAATGTTCACACTGTGGATCAGGACCAAACACACGATTAAATTCCTTTTAGAAACTGCTCCTTTTGAAAGGCCACACAAAGTGACAGAAGTAATATGGAGGCAAATCTTATTTCACATCATACTGGCAGGTGGATATAAAATATCTATCCCAATAATTAATTCCTCAGCTGCCTTTGCCACCTATTATACGATAGATAATTCCATTAAATATGTGCTGAGCGCATATGCTAGAGGCTCTTTGCTGCAATTTATACACATCAGTTCCTGACTCCTTTTCATGAAATTTTAAATGGTGAAAAGAAATAAACACTCTGATTACCTATATGTCTGATAAATGAATGCTGCAACAAAATTTTACAGCTAAAAAGGTTATTTACTTAAGTGAGATTTTTTGTGTGGCAATCGAAAGGTCAGATTTTTTTCTTCCATTGCTGTGAAATTGCTTCTGCTTTTTAGCGAATCTTCTAAGACGGCTCTTCTCCTTGCAGTGTTGACAAGGACACGAGAAGGATGTGGCCTGAGGAAATCAAATGAGCAGCATAAAATCCTGGCTGGAATCGCAGGCAGCCCACAGTTTGTGGTTTTTGAAAGTCTGTCAAAAAAGTTGCGTAATATGAAAGTGGAGACAGGACTTCTGAACAAAAATCAATAGCTGGATCTTTTGAACTGCCCATGTACAAAGTTCTAATGAAAATGTCCTTGAGGGGAGTTTTAATAGTGGACTTTGAGATCAGTTTCACCACTGGTCTGATAACACTACAGAGCATTTGAAGTTTTCAAAGAATCCAAGCCCTGGAAAGTTTGGCTCAAACACTGAGGATGTAAATGCCTCTGAGGGGTCTGAGAAATAGCAACCCACCGCTGAAGAATATACGATGTATGTGTTTCCTGAACCATGTCAAATTTTAGCCACAGGATACAATTTACTTCAAGGGGGTTGATAGCTCTCTAAAAAGCAGCACTCCATGTTCAAACTAATAATTGATCAGGCACCAGGTACCATGTAGTAAAGGCATAAGGATGATAAAAATAAATCACCCAAAAGAGCTGATTAGAAGATATATTTTCTAAATATGTTTGATTAATCTTCTGGCCAGATAGGTACCTCTATTCATTGACAGTGTTTTTCTCTCTTTTTTTCCTTTTTTCTTTCTTCTTTCCTTTCCTTTCCTTTTCCTTCTCTCCTTCTTTCTTTCCTTCTTTTTTCACATTTGTTCATCTCTAGTCAAGCTAGAAATTATTAATAACTCTAAAAGCTGCCATGGTACAATGTACAAATCGGAAATTAAAATTTTTGGTCACTTACTGCCAATCGTTTTCTTTTCTCATCTCTAAATCTTAAATACAAAATACTTATCACTTGTGAACGAACAAGTCTTACTCAGTAGGTTGGGAAAAAATCAAACAAAAAAACACCTATACACACACTAACATTCACAGAATCTGGCCTCCAAAATCAGAAATGTTTCAGTTCTCAATTGAGCTGCTTTTGGAAAGTTTATACTTAAGCCACCCTTGAAAATGCCAATGTACCCACCCATTAACGACAAGTAGGACTGTTTATACGGAGTGAGCAATAAATAAAACTGAATTTTTTTCTGTTATTCCCTACTATAAAACCTCTACCCCACATAGAATAGAGTAATAGTTTAAAAATTAAATTATCAACTAGTATTTAGAAGGTTGTATCATTGAACTATTTCTTTTAATTTTTTTAATGTTTCTTTTTATTTAATTTTTTTAATTGTTTTTAATGTTTATTTTAATGTTTAATTTTTGAGAGAGAGAGAGAGAGAGAGAGCAAGCAGGGGAGGGGCAAAGAGAGAGGGAGACAGAATCCAAAGCAGGCTCCAGGCTCCGAGTTGTCAGCACAGAGCCTGACATAGGGCTCAAACCCACCAGCAGTGAAATCATGACCTGAGCAGAAGTCGGACGCTTAACTGACTGAGCCACCCAGGTGTCCCTGAACTATTTTTAATGTTAAGTAAATATACTACATTTGTTTGACTATTAAGATAATCTGGATAGAAAGGTTGCTTTTTATTACTGGTAATTATTCATCAAATTCACTATGGCTAAATTGTAACTTTTTTTTTCCCTATTAGACAAATGTTCTGTGAGGTGAATAGAATATTTTAAAAACAGGGACAGTTGAGTAACTTGTCCCATATTGGGATTCAAGCCTGGACTATGTGACTCCTGAGCCCAAGCCCTCAGTCAACATTTATCCATAACACTTCTATAAACTCCCCAAATAAGCTATTCAGACTCCAAGAAAAATAGAACAGATTGTATCACCTAATAGTTCTGTGTCAGAAATCAGCAGCCATCAGTGATGCTGTGAGTCTCACTTTCAGTTACTGTCTTAGGCTGGGCTCCTCAGATGTAGTTTGAAACAGGAGGCTTGTGCTGGTGATTTGTTGAGGGATTTCTTGGAAACAAACCCCAAAGCATAAACCCATATGAAAGTAAGAAGAACAGAAAAAAGAAAAAAAAAAGCCAAGCAAAATGTGGCTGAAATCTAGCCTCAGCCTGATCCCATAGGGACCTCTGGAGCATGACAAATATCACAGAGTTAGTGCACCTTGGCACAAGAGGGCCAGGCATTATCAGTCATATGCTATCACCTGCCCTGCTCGTAGGGGGCAGAGGCATAAACTCACAGGTATCTCCGTGTAAAGTGACTCCTGTCAGGCAAGGGCAATTCTCCAGAGAAAAGTACTTCTGTGTGTTACTTAGCATCAATAGTCACAATAGCTGGGGGAAAGGTGTCCTGTCAAATAAATGATGTGGGAAGGACAACAGCAGCGTCTGCTATAGGTAGGAAGACAAGGTAGGAGGAGGTTGCTTGACAAAGGACATCATCAATGTACTTTGTTTTCCAGTGTAACTACCAGTATCCTGGAGGATGAAACCTCTTCTCCCAGTGTAGTACTAATGCTGTTCTTGATTAAATATTTCTTAATCCCTTAAGGTCTTAGGTATCTCAACAATAAAATGTGCTTTGTGAACCAGATTATCTCTAAAGTGGATTATAGTTTTCAAAATTATGACTCAATGTCCATAATTTTCTTCCTAGAATATTTTTTTCTTTCCCCAAAGTTAATTGGCATTTCCTATGTCTAAGGTCTAATTAGAAGTTTCCAAGAAAAAGAATTAGGCTCTCTGAAGGAACAGGAATTTCGTTTTTAACCATGGGAATAATCTGCACTTTATATGCTATTCAACTGTTATTCACATGTGTTTAGATTTTATGAAATTGCTACAAACTCAGTAAGTCTTATTCACTTTAATATTTTTCCTAAAATTGGCCTCAAGGAATGTGTTCTCTAGACCAGTAGAGTATATACCATCATTTTTCCTGAAAATCAATGCTGAAAAGAGGAACTATCTTTGAATCATATTTCCCAACTCTTATCGTATCACACTTTCCTTCATGCACTTCTACTTATTGCCAATATTTGTGTCACATGCTTAACCCTTGATGGCTATACTATCAATGGTCCCATTCCTCTCTCTTGATCCATTTTAGGTGTTGTTGCAAGATGTCTGTCTGCAGCTACACCTTTTTATAGAATCCTCACCACTAAAAATGGGAAACAGATAAATGAAAAAAAAAAAAAGCAAAACAAAAAAAGTCCCTACAGAAAAAAGAAAAAAGAAAGGTAACTGTGAAGTGATGGATGTGTTAACTAGCTTTATCGCAATGATCATTGCACAATATATCATATACCAAAACGTCAACTTGTACCCCTTAAGTACATATAATTTCTATTTGTCAATTATATTCTAATAAAGCTAAAAAAATAGTTAAATGATTTTAAAAAGTAAAACAAAACAAAACAAAAAAAACAAATAACTCCTCAAAGTTCTTTTATGTTGGCATCGAACGACATTCAAAAGAAATGTTTCAAGGCTATGTTACAACTTTATCTATAAGAGAAGGTATAGTGTAGGGTTTAGGGCACAGACTGTGCAGACAGACTGGGTGAGAATTACTGCATTACCAGTAAATGCTGTATGATTCAGGGAAAGTTATTCTACTTTTTTCTTTCATTTTTTTTTTCAATTACAAAATGGAGATAATAAAAGTACCTATTGTACTGGGATGTCACATTATAATAGTTAGCAATGCAAAGTGTTTAGATCAGTGCCTAACACATAATAAAAACCCAACAAAAATACTATTAATTATTATCCTTGTTGCAAACAGATCTATCCAATATCCGGAAATACCCCTTACATTCAAATATTTTCAAATATTCACTTCTTCATTAATTCTTCAACAGCTTTTTAGTAACACCTAATTTGTACAATGAGGACAGTACCAGTTTAGTGGTATAAGAAACAAGGACAATTTTGCCTTCATGTAAATTAGAGTCTAAATGTAAAGCTAACAATAATAAGTAATGCCAATAACTATCCACATGCCCATACTGTGTTCTTCCTTTCTCTCACTTGTAATACTTTTCTTCTCATTTTCTACCCATTGATTTCTAACCCATTTTTTCAAGGCCTAGCACAAACCCAAGGAATTTACTTGGAAGAGAGTGCTCCAATAGAATCATTTTTTATATCATTTTATAACACTAAGTGTTATACTCAGTACTATACTATCCAATTGTGTTCCATTGTACTATGGACTTATTTATTCATACATTCTTATGGCTTCTTTTAGAATGTAAACCACAGCAATCATGAGGGCAGAGATCAAGATATTCTCTTGTTTTCCTTCAAATTCCTAATAATGCAATGAATCAAAACTGTGAAAAAACAGACTAATGGGTTAGTGATCAATCTTTCAATTTATATACTCAGAGATTACAGTTTAATGGTATGTTGCCACAGATATTTTCTAGCCTGCTTTGTAGAGATGAACTAAATAGTCTTGTTTGTCAAAGAAAGAATACGAGTGCTCAGATCTATTCCACTGGCAAAGGAGAACTTAAATGAGAAGAACCAGAGAACACAGAAGACTAAATCTCTGATTTCTCCAATGTAAAGAAAGAGAAAACTAAAGGTCCTTGTTGCTGAAAGTACAGCCTTTGAAAATAGGGAGCTCTTTCTTCAAGATGGAGAAGAATTTGTCTAGCTTAGAGCTGGCCAAACATACTACAAAGACCTAGGATAAAGGGCATCATTAACTTCAGATCATGAGCAAGTGAAGGGATTTTTCAGAACATCTCTGAGTCTTGCCATAGAAGCAGAATTCTAGCCTGCCATACCAGCTATCACATATCTTGAGCTCTAGCTCAAGATACATGCCCTTATTTCATTTCATCCCACTTGCAGGCCAGGGATAGAGCATTAGTCCTAGAATCCCTCTCATCCCATCTCATTGAATCCCTTCTGTATACAACCCTTCCCCTCCCTTGGATTCTTGAACTATCTCAGTTTCACCTCAGCTGGGAATCCCAAATACTTACATTCCTTAGGTACTTTATTTATTAGGGGCCTACTTTAACCATGTATTGTTCTCTGAACTTGAGATATAACAAAAAACCAAAGAGACAATTTATAAGACCCATAAGGACGTTATATTCAAACAGAGGGAGGCAAAAATAAACAACTACTACTAGTACTCTCTCTCTCTCTCTCTCTCACACACACACACACAACACACACACACACAGCAAGAGAGACAGAGAGAGACACACTTAAAAGAGCTGAGGGGAAAAAGAGACAGGATAAAAGGATGCAATACCAATTTGATGGTCGTAGGATAGAGGGAATGATCACTATTTTATATGGAGTGGTCTAGGCAGGCTTCCTTTTATATAGTAGTTAAGAATCCAGAATCTAGAATTACATTTCCTGGATATGAATCTCAGATCCAACATTAATTAGTCTTAGGATATTTGGATTTTTTTTCCTTTTAGATTTTAGTATCTTACTTTAAAAATTGAATGTAAAATAATATTGACTACATAAAGTTACTGTAAGGATTAAATGAGATGCTATATGCCTGATGCTTAGAAAAGGGGGCTAGCATATATTAAATAGTCACTATTATTGTTATTGTTTTTAGATCAAATCTAACTGCCAACTCCTAAAAAACCTTAAACAAAATCCACCCTTTTGTAAGAGTTCGGATATATTTGGAGAAAAAGTGATTCGAGGCAATTTGACTGAGCATCTTATTATCTAGTAACCTAGGGTTTTCTTATTCATGATGGATATGATGCAGTTAAAATATTATTGATGTTTAAAGGAATACATCCAGGAGCACCTGGGTGGTTCAGTCCATTAGGCATCTGACTTCAGCTCAGGTCATGATCTCACCATTTGTGAGTTCAGTATTGGGCTCTTTGCTGACAGCCTGTTTTAGATTCTATGTCTCCCTCTCTCTCTGCCCCTCACCTGCTCACACTCTGCCTTTGTCACTCTCAAAAATAAATAAACATTAAAAAATTTGTGTTTAAATATAGTAATACATCCATACAAACTAAGGTATAATATGTAGATGATCCTATTCCAAAGGAAAAGAACTGGGGAAACAAGTTAAAGGGGAAAGAAATAGAACTCTCCACATTAGGAATATTTCATTTACTAAGAGCCATACTTGAATTTGGATTTCTTCATAAATTATAAATGTGTTCCTGTTATCCCATTTTTTGCATAATAGGATAATATCAGCTATCCACATATTCAGGCCTCAAAGTAATTGGCATTCTCTGTGACCTCTTGTAATTTATTCCCCCAGACAACCAGTGGATGCTGAGGAGAACAACCAAAACCATGATTTTTTTTTTTTACATTAGTTGTTAGAGAATACTATCTTGTTTTCATACCTTCCATCAAGGGAAGGGAATTCCAATGGACTGACTCTTTCATCTATAATGCATTTGAATCAATTCGATATCAAGCAGGGAAGAAGGTAAGAAATTAATCATCACCTGCTTGGTTAAATTTATAAAGTCCACTTTCTTTCCTTTTATTTTTTTTAATTTTTTTTAAATGCTCTATTTATTTTTAAGACAGAGAGATACAGAGCATGAGTGGGGATGGGGCAGAGAGAGAAGGAGACACAGAATCTGAAGCAGGCTCCAGGCTCTGAACTGTCAGCACAGAGCCCACGCGGGACTCAAACTCACGAACTGTGAGATCATGACGTGGGCCGAAGTCAGATGCTCAACTGACTGAGCCACCCGGGTGCCCTGTCCACTTTCTTTCCTGATGAACATTCACTTAGTTTTAATTGAACCAGTACTTAAATACCACAAGTGGACAAAAGTCTTTGGAGAGATTCTTCCACCACCAACTTTAAATTGTTTTCTGTTTTAACTACTAAGTATGTCATGGTTTCCTATTACTGTAATAAATGTAAGGCAGAAATATAAGTGATTCAAGGACAGTTGGAAATGATAAAGATTTTTGTCATTATTCTCATCCGCTAATCTGTTTTGAAACACAAAATGTAAATCCACAAGGGGATGCTTAATATAAAATAATGAAAAATGAATGAAATGAATTTTTCATTATGTTTTTCAAACTAGCAACATATACAAAGAAGCAAGTTTTCTGCTCTGCTAAAAACAAATCAGAAGACCACCAGAAAATTAAAATAAAACATAACAACACTAGAATTATTTTTAAAAATGCAATTTAAACTCAAATAAAATGTCAGCTAGGTTTTTTTGACTGAAGTAAGCAGATGTATTAAAGAAGGGCAAAAACTACCCGTTACTAAAAAAGAATAAGCAAACTCCCTGCATATAGGACATTTGAATGCTGATGTGATTTCATTAAAAAGGTAAGTAGTAGTTATTCCACTCAGTCAGGAAGTACCGTGCAACACTGTGCTTCTCTCAATTAACATGAGCAAAATTATCTATATCATACTTTCTCTCTAACTATATGGATACTACTTCCATTATTATTTTTAAATTAAAATGTGATCATTTTTATTATGGCCAAAGGACACTACATGACACTTTATCAAGAGTGGATTTGTCCTTCTATATCTAACAAGTTTTTAAAGAATGCCTTGTCAAAATTTCTCCCTACAACAAACCACTCTCAAATCTACTTCCATGGAAATCCTGATCTGGCCAGTAATCCATCAAAGATCAAAGCAATAGAATCCTACAAAGAACCTGATCCGTACAAGCTTGGACAGGGTGGAAGGATCTGTGACCTTTGAGGCTGAACAGAGCCTCTGAAACCAATAGCTTTAGACTTTGAAGTTGCAGGGCTTGTTGAAGTAAAAAATCAGCTTATCGCACAGGGGAGAGGGCAGAGCAGGAGAAAGAAGAATAAATACATCTTCATAACTTTGAATTGGTGAACTTCCCTAGTAAGGGAGAAATTATCTCAATTTGGGGATAAATTAACTCAGTTATTTTCCATTAGATATCTTCCTTTTAGCACAAGGTGTGAGCACCTTCTCTTACATCTTATGCTATCACCACACAATGAAATACAAGAGACTTGTTGAGCAATGTCCTGGAAAGCCCTAAATTGGCCTTCAAAGGTAATAATTTAAGTAATAATTTGCAATGTAAGAAAACTGTTCAGTGAATCCAACTTGTTGATTATTAGCAACTGCATGAGATCAGAATGAAGGATAGAGAACCAGAAATTACATTTTTGTGGAAATATAATATAGGATGCTCCACTAAAGTGGCCTGGGTCAGGAGCAAGTAGACTGCAACACTTCAACTTGACAGATATCTGTTCTACATTATTTTATTTCACTAGCAGCAGAAAATCCTGTTAAAAAGAATGAACATATCAACAACAACAAAAAATGATATGGAAAGATAGCCATGATGTATTAAGTAAAACAAATAAGCACATTGCTAAACTTGGCCTCATTTTTAATCAAAGTCTGCTTATTAGTGAACATATAGAGCAAAAGTCTAGCCAAATATACATAGGAACTATTAGCAGTAATTAGCAATGATTATCTCTGGGAATGAGATTATGGAAGTTTTAAAATTTCTGTATTGCATTCTGAAATGTCTAAATTTATTTTGTAACATGAGTGTTACTTCGGTAATCAGGAAAAAAAAGATATTTTAAATTTCATAAAGATAGCATTTATAATAAATTGTTGTCTTGCCAGCAAATGTCCCTTTTCCCCCACAGGATCTTTTCTATTCATTATCCATGTGACTTAATTTTAATTCCTATCTTACAAATGAGAAAAAGTGAAACCCAGAGTAGTTCAATGATATATCCTTGAACATAGCTCTAACAGGGAAGCCACCAAGAATTTGAATTCAGGTCTTGAAATTCTACACTAATAAGTTTTCCTCTTGTCTACATTATGAAATAGACATGTTACCTTAAGGTTATTAAACTCAAGTAAGGGAATCCAGGGCATAGTTTAATCTATTTCAATTTGATTTCATAATATCACAGGAAAAAAAAAAACAGTAGGTATAACCCTTTATTTCAAATAGAGAAGCTACTACAAGAGTTTTGAGAGACTTAGAAAAGTAACATGTGATAGTGCAATTAGGATGGGTCCTAATGAAGAAGAAATAAAAAATGCATTGTAAATGAAAACCACAAGAGGATACAAAAGGATCAGAACCTTCAGGAATGAAAAGAAATGGTTGCCTGGATTATAAAAACAGTAATAGGAAAACAAAAATTCAAAATGAATTAAGCTGGTGAATAATGTTAAACATAACAATTGGCAATTTTATAATATTCAAAATAGGAACAACTACCAGGCAAAGAACTGATACTTCATGAAGTATAAATGGTATAATACAGTCTTGCACTATTTTTATTCAATATATTTGTCAAGAAAATGATATTCAGACTGGGAAATGTAGAGTAATAACTGAAGCCCAATTAAGTGGATAAATTATTTTTAAGTCTATCTAAATGAGTTCAGATACAGATGAATTGTATTCCAGGGTCTTGAAAGAACTTATAAATGTGATTGCTGGAAGATAGGCAATTTTAAAAACATTTTATGTAAGGATAGTTTCTAAAACATGAAGAATCTGACATGAAATAAACGGTTGGTCAGAGAGCTTGTAAATGACTGTGAAGACGTCAAACAGCACAATGCATGAATATTTAGAAAAGCAAAGAATAGTATGCAATACCAAAATGCTTGTGCCATGACTGGTTTATTATATTTTTTGGTAAAGGAACTAGACTTATAGAAAATAAGGTAAACACAGTATATATGGAGTTAAGAAGGCATTTAACAACACAGTTCATGATTTACTTACAGAAGATGACTGAGAGGCATGCTTGGATAATGATGTAATTAGATTCACAGTTGGTACTAAATCCTTATCTTAAGTGTCCTGAAAAAAGGATAGGTAACAACCTGGAGAAATTTATCTAGGGTCCTGATGTATAACTTCACTTCTAAGTCTATTTGAACTTATCCTGGCACCAGACAACATTTCTAGATGAGTTACATAAGGACATTAACCCAATACTGACTATGCAACATTTGTATATAATCTTAATATGGAAGGTCTAAAATCGTGAGAATGATAGATCCAATCTAATGATGACACTTAATCAGTAAATGTAATTCCTGCACTTTGATGTATTAATAAACAACTGTAATATATTAATATTGTAATTAATGTAATATATGTAATATAATTAATATATTAATTAATAAACAACTGTATACATATATGTGATTGTTGGCAGATAGTAGGCAATTTTAAAAACATTTTATATAAGGATAGTTTCTAAAACATGAAGAATCTGCCATGAAATAAACGGTTGGTCAGAGAGCCTATAAATGACTACTCATATATATATGTGGATTACATGCAAATATATATATATATATTTGTAGGGAACTTCTCTCTCTCTTTCTCTCTCTCTTTTTTTTTTTTTTAAATGCCCCAAATATATAAACTCTCCACCTAAAAGCACCATGGTTTTCCATTAAGGAACCAGTTTGCTCAACCCTTAGACCCCTATCTGATGCTTGACGTCTGACTCCTGGATATGAGTATGTGACTCAGGGCAGACAATGAGAAAACTTGACTCCCTGTAGGCACAGGGATTGGTACACTCAGGAAAATAGCACTGATGGATGAATCAAACCATCTCTAAGATTTTTGCTAGAACTGTTGAGAAGAAGACTCTTTTTCTACTGAGGTTGCTCAGCTGTAGGAATATAAGTCTGGATCTTCTGATAGCTATCTTAGTAGCCTAAGGGAAGAACTTGCCAGAGAATCATACCAACATAAAGGAAAGACAAAGTGGGAGTTGATAAGACGGGGATTCCTGATGGCATTGTTTTAAACTAGGATCTAGACATGCCTAAAGTCAGAGACCAAACATGGATTATTATTTACAATTCTGAGTCACACGTTCCAAATACAAGTAAAGACAAAATGAAGAATATGACATAGCAAATTGAATTATCTTGTGATAGGCTTAATTAATTGGTAAAATGTGCTTTTAAACCTTAAATATTATTTCAAAAATTATTTATAATGTCTACTTAAACCCAGCTTCTTACTTTTGATTAGGAACTATATATGCTCCTATATAAAATTATGATGAGGCTCTTAGCTCATTATTTTAAAAGAATCAATTCTTTCATTAAATAAACTACTACTGTTTGACAACTAAGTATCAAAAATACCTAATTCAAGTAACATGTAATTGGGTTATTACTGTAAGTTTTAAAACTATTGCACATGTCAAAATAAACTTAAAAAGTTTTAAAAGATAATTCAGTAAGATTTTTAAATATACATTTCAAACTTCTTTTTTGACAAAAATACACAAAATGATAAGGTACTAAAAAATATGAAAGAATATGTGAAATAAACAAAGTGCTATTATAACTGTTAAAGAATGGTTTTAAAACAAGAAAAGAAACAAAGATAAGCAAAAAAGATAAAAAGTTCCTTAACTATAATGGAAATGGATCATATATCAAAATTAACTACAGAAAACACAATTACTCAAAAATATATTAAAAATTAAACTGTATGAATATAAAAATTATTCTAATTTAAAAATGAGATTATTTTGCCCACTTGGCAAAGATTGTTAAACTTTGTTATTTTGTTCCCAACAGTTGATGGAAGCATAAAAAGCATAAACTTTTTTTGAAAGCAATTTAATAAATTTATCAAAGTTCAAATTATGATAATATTCTTTGACTTAGTTATCACGCTATTTACATTACATACTGAAGAAAACAAGCAATACAGAGGACATTTGTTGTACCATTATTTATGCTATTAAAAATGAAGAGCAAACTATTCAGAAAGAGAAAAAATATTTTAAGTTATTTTAATTTATACAATTGGACACTATATAACCATTAGAAGTCACTACCCTCAAAAAATAGATATACATTACAGTGCTAAATTAAAAAAAATGCACATGTTATGATTCCCAATTTTATGTTAAAAATTCCAATTTTTAAGCATTTTAAATGGCTGCTAATAAATATGTCAAAGCATATTGTTAATTGAGTATATGTGGTTTTCTTTTGTAAATATTATCACATTAAGAAAATTCCCCTACCCTAAGCATAGAATTTATGAAATCCCCGAAACCAACTTAGACTTTTCCCAGGCCGTACATCAGAAAATAAGGAGTTACTATCATGACCTCTAACACTATAAATTAGTTTTACCTGTTTTCAAATTTCACACAAATGGAACAGTGTGATATTACTCTTTTGTCTGGGACTTCGGCTAAATATCACGTTCATGAAATGTATCCATGTTGGGGTATGAAATTTTCAATAAAGCATTTTCATTGCTTTATTGTATTTCATTCTGTGAATGCACTATAGTACATTTATATCAATTCTACTGTTGATGAACATTTGGGTAGTTTCCAGTTTTAGTTATTACTGATAGTGCTGCTATGAAGATTCTCAATGTTCATGTCTTAAAGAGGAGGTATATATATATATATATTTCTGTTGGGCATAGTTTTAGGAGTGGATGTGTAGAACCATAGAGTATGGCTATGATCAGCTTTACTAAATACTGCTAACAAGTTTTCAAAGTGTTTTTCACCAATTTATACTACCACCAGCAGGATTCTTGTTTCTTTACATCCTCGTCAAAATCTGACATTTATTTTTTGTCTTTTTTATTTTTTTATTTTATCTCAGTTTAGTTTAGTTCAGCCATTCTAAGGGGCATGTAGAGGTATTTGTTTTGTTTTGTTTTAATTAGCATATTTTTTTATGATTAGAGAAGTGGGATTATATGTGATTTCAATTTTCTTCCTTATACTGTTTTGTAATTTTAAATATCTCTATGAACAAATATAAATCCAAAACCAAATGAAAATTTCTAAACAAATGTGTGTGTATTGCTTTGTACCATATCATTTTTCTAAAATCAACTGTTGGTTTTATATTTTATCTCAGAAATAAGATTACAACTTCAAAAACAAGGATAATACTTCTTATTGCATTCCATATAATTTGGAACAGAATATTTGAATTTGGAAATGTCAGTTAACAAGATAATTTTTTAAATTTATTTTTCCTTATTATGTGAAAGCGTAGGCTTGATATAATTTATTTCTTATGGCAGAAAGAAATAAGTAGACTGAATGTTTTCCTCCTGCTAATTCAATTCAAACTGTGACTCTTGCCATAATATTATGTAAATGTATATTCCAATGCATACCTTTTTCTGTTCATACATATTTACTATAAACATATACAACCACTTCAATGGAAAATATATGAATTTTCTAAATGAATAAATACTATGAACTATTATAAAATGTCTACATAACTTATTTTATTAAATGTTCTTCAATGATATCAACTATATAAAACTTGTTTATGGGTGCCTGGGTGGCTCAGTTGGTTAAGTGTCCGACTTTGGCTGAGGAAGTGGGTTCAGAAGTTTGAGCCTGGTGTTGGGCTCTGTGCTGACAGCTCAGAGCCTGGAGTCTGCTTTAGATTCTATATGTCCATCTCTCTCTGCCCCTCCCTTACTTGTGCTCTGTCTGTCCCTCTCAAAAAATAAATAAATAAATAAATAAATAAATAAACATTAAAAAAATTAAAAAAAATACAACTTGTTTAGCATAAAATATAATCAAACAAGTTTAGACTAAGTATCTCCCTGGCAAACCCCTCCATAATAATGCTTAGGTAATGTTGAGTCACACTACTTCTAAATCATTTGGGTTCTAACACTTCTCACTAACAAAGATCTCTGCCTGACGGAATCATTTCTGGAATTATGGGAGAGAGTAGGCTCTTCCACCTTCCTAAATCATGGATATATTTGACTAAAAAGCTGTCATTGTTCTATACTTTCTCTCAGGGTACAGAATGCTGGTCTCAGTAAAATATCAAGTTTTCATAGGTTGGGAGGTGAGAAGAAGAAAAATGCAAGGAGATTATTCATTTTCTTCATTGATATTTAACTATAAAACTTGTTAGTAGAAAGATGGAAATTGTTTTTAGTGTAGAAAAGCTGTTTCTGAGAAATAGAGTGAAAGAAACTCTACTTACTGCAAAGGACACATGAAAATGTCAGCAAGTCTAAGCGAATATTCACAAAGCTTAAATTAGTGGGTCTGATTCCTTGTAAGAATTACCTTGATCTTATTCCTAAAAGAAGATCTGTTCAATAAGAGATATCTCCTCTTATCCTTTAGAATGGCACTTTGGAGACATCAGAAGACATGCATTTATATATATTTTAAGGTGGGGGTTACTTGCTTAAGGAAGAAAAGCATCAGTGTGTGTAGAAGGATGTCTGATACATAAGTTATGAAGCAAATGAGAAAATTATGAAACATTTTTCCTATAAATCATAAGAACCTTTTAGAATCTAAATCTGATTTAAGAAGGTAAACGTGTTGTCATAAGGTGTTTTGAATGACATTATTAAATGTCGTAAACTGAAGATTAACTTTCCTTAGTATAAATTTGCTTGTATTTGAACAGCAAAGATTCTAAATAATCCCCCAAAAGACTGGGTAGAAGTCTGCGGCTTGTATAAGCCTTTTACCCTTCTTTAATGTGAAAGTAAACTGGAAAAGCTGTTATATCTAAGAAAAGGGTAATCAAGAAAAATATCATTAAAGTGTATTTGAGATTAACTGTTACATGAAAGAGCTAGTCTGATACCTTATACAAGTAACTGGATTTTGTTTTCCAGTGTATGCTGATTGACTCAACGGTCAGAGCAGACTGAATTGTATTTTTGTAAGGCTCTTCAACAGGCAGCCAAATAAATAGCTTTTCCCCCGCTGCATGGTTTGCTGTTTGCTTAAGCAAAAATCCAATTTCTGGAGAGGACTCCACAAGGGCTAAATTCCCTGCCATTTACAAGTGTCCCATTAGAGTAGCTTTCTATATGGAAATAACATTCCAAGACAAGGAGAGAAACGTTAGGTCTGAGGTCTGCTGTTCCTGATGTGTTTTATTATTTCTTTTTCATTTGAAGAGTAGAGCTGTTCTCCCAGGAGAAAGAAGGAGAAAGAGAGAGTCCTGTTTGAATACAAATGTCTCAAGAAAGTGGAGCTTCTTTTAAAAGTGAAATCTCTCCTTTTTTTTTTTTTTGGTATGCATCAAGGACAAGGGTAGAACTGACAGCTTCACACTCAAGCTGCCTCTCATTAAAAGACTTTTTTAATTAAGAATTCAAAGGAAAAAAATCCAAGTGGAGTAGCATATATTAGAGATGGTGAGGCTTAGGTTTGATTACTGTTTCCTTTGGTACATCTGGAAGGAGCTTTTATTTGAAGGCAATTAACGATTAAAATGGGACAACCTATATGGCTGGTTTATAGGATACCATATAAAGGCCTGGTAGTTTCATGATAGTTTTTTTTTTTTTTTTTTTCTAGAACGTGCTAAATATACATTTTATGAAGGTTTGAAGAATTTCAGGAATATTTTTTTAGCTATCAAAACTAGTGCCACTGATGTTAATAAACTTTTAATTGATTATTCTAAAACAAATCATTGGGGTATAAAATCTCTGTAATGGATTCAAATGTCTAATCTAATGTACACTTGGTTTTTAAACAATCGATGTACAGTTCTTGCAAACAAATAGCCACGTACCTTTACATTAGTGGCCTCAATGTAATGATTCAATTTAAAGAAATGAACACAGATTTAGTAATATAATGTGGCTATTTAAAATGAATTTACAAAACAAACACAGGGAAAATGTCTTAGAAAATGTAATTGTATTACAATGTTAGCTTGTGTGAAATAGATAAATGTCTATTGACTTAGCTGTTATATGTACTGTAGACACTGAAGGATAAAATGGTGTTAACTATGAACACTTCACTAAAAGAAAAGTTTAAAGTATCCCCATGAGGTCAAGATGATTGTTTACCAAATGTCCTTTTCACATAGCTCGGGAGTGGTTGTGTTTGTTTATCCATGATCATCAGGGCTCTACTTTAATATTAACAAGGGTCATGAAAAATAATAAGTCAAGTAAAGCCTCAGTAATATACAACCTCCTGGAAACAAATTGTATCTAGTTAAATAACAAGCTTGAATTTTTTTTTCAAAATCCCGTTAGTTTGACTTCATATCAGAAAATAACAGAGTGAAACAACTTTAACTGGAAGCCTTGATTTAGCGTGAAGAGAAGCGTTTTACTACTTCTTTGAATTTTTTTTTATAATGTTTGTTTATTTTTGAGAGAGAGAGACAGAGTGTGAGTGGGGAAGGGGCAGAGAGACAGGGACACACAGAATTCAAAGCAGGCTCCTGGCTCTGAGCTGTCAGCACAGAGCCCGAAACGAACGGGGCTCGAACTCACCAACTGTGAGATCATGACTGATCTGAAGTCCCACTCTTAACCGACTGAGCCACCCAGGAGCCCCAAGAATATCATAATTCACACTTGGAAGAAAGTAAGAAAGACACAAGATCTAAGACACTTAAAAGAACCTGATGATTACAGAACACCAGTACTTTGACTTTGCCCAGATCTTTATACATATTTGACCGAGGCAGGACTTATTAGAAGAATGTGAAACAGAGAACAAAACTTTAGACTAAGGGCAAGTTCTATGATGGTGGGTCATTTGCCCCATTCCTTCACTTTTTAATTTCCTTCTCTGTAAAAGTACAGGATTTGGACGAAGTTTTCATTAAGTTCATTTGACCTTCCAAATGGTGATCCTGTATGATTTACATGTAGGGCTTTCTAGAAATTCCTTTTTTCATGCATTAAACACTCCTGCATTTGATCACCTTTTCTGATGTACTCATATCATAAAACAAACCTGTTTTATGTACTCATATCATAATACAAATCTTTTGTATCTCCCTACAAGATGTTGGTATCAAGAAGACAGGAATTTGGTCAAGATAGATTTGCTTACTTACAACATCAAGTGATTGTTCATGTTTCAAAGCAGAGAATTTAGGGGATTTTCATTGTCTAGATGGTAGAACTGAATTTTTCAAAGCAGCCAAAGTTTTGCTCATATTTCCTTCACTTGCTGATGTATAGTTATATTAAATATGCAGTACACATCATACATTGAATTATTCCATGTTCTTAACTTACCAGTTGAGCTGATGAATTATGTCACTAGAGGTCAAGATAATATTTTAAGGTGCTAAATGCGTTTATGTAAAAAAGGAATAAAGCACTTCATTTAAATTAGATAAAAAAAATGTTATTCAGAATTATTTGCAGGTGTCGGGAAAACAAACAAAAACACACTACCTTACACAGTCACATTCTTTCCTGTCACTAGGACTTTGAATTTAATTTTTGAGAAGACTCTCTCATCATTGAACAACTACTGAGCCAGAAGCCTTTTGCTTTTTGATGGCATTTTAAGGTGAAACCATCAACGTGCATGTGTGGTTCTGGCCACTTAATGTTAAAAGGAAAAAGAAACAACACTTACCATTTTGTTTCTTGATTCAAAATTTAAATTGAGTAGCTGGGAAAAATGATATAATGTGCAATGAATTCCCAATCATCCAAAGACTATTATCATACCTTTGTTATCACTGAGGGCTGGGTGCACTTTTGACCAGCTTCCTTAGAATGAGAAAATCATACAATAGGCAATGGAAGTTTCCACTGGAGCTGTTTCCTCAAGGCCAGCAGCTGAAATAAGAAAGCAAGATCTTGCAGACATTCTCATTTGGCAACATTTTGCCTCTTTCTGAGAACCTGGCAGTATTTGGCTTGTCTCAGAAGGTGAAGAGGGATCTGAACAAACACAGGTTAGATTTTTGGTCTTCTCCTTCCAGTAAGGAAACAAGAAAAAATTCACTCAAGTAAAGCATGAGAGATCCATGTCATCACCTCTGGATTCAACTTGAAAAGAATTCTTTAAAGCATCCATAAAAGACAAATGCAAACAAACTAGCCTACTCTATATAATAGTTTATTATTTCCATCATTTGCTTATTCTTTCAATTATATTTTGTTGCCAATGACCATGTGCCTATCTTTTCTTAATTATTTCAGAAATATTTAAATTTACTTTATATATATCATTTATATGTTAATGATTAAAAGGATCTTAGGGGATTTATGTTTACAGGATTTAGTACTCTCAAATTCTATAGAAGCAAATTATAATTTTATAATAAAATTCATATAATTGAAAATCTTTAAGATTATTGATGTGAATGAGGTTTGCATATGTGGGTAACTTTTCATCACAAGTGCAAATTTTGTACACAAGGAACTATCCAAATGAACCTCTGCAGACAACTGAACACTGTCACTGTAAATGTAGGCTCTATTTCTGTGTACCTGTTGAATCTATGTGTCTTTTACCTAAACCTACTTATTAGACATACCCCTGGGCTCTCCCTTATTACCCACATCCACTGCCCCTATGTCTCCTGCTTCAATCTTATCCTAAAACTTCTGTTGAATGAATAGTGTACATTTCCTTATCAGCCTTGGCCACAATCCACTGGATTAACAGTGGCCACTTCACCTAAACTGGATCATATTCTGTCTACATTCAGAGTTGGAATGAAGAGGTTCTGTGTAGTGACAAGAGTCTCTGCTTCCCTAAAACTAGAGCACCAACACAGAGAAAGCCAATGTGTAAAAGTGAAGTGAGCACACGTCCACAGGAAGTAGACGCAGAAGTGCTTATAGCACTGGGGAGGCAAGATACTTTTCCGCCATTCCAGTTCTTCGTTCATTCCTTTTTGAAGGAAGAACTATACTTCCTCACATTTGATTTGATGGTCTATATTCTGGTAAATTCTGCTTTTTGTCTTGTTCTTTCAATACAACCTAGTCTGATGGAAGTATCTGTCACTTGTAACCAAAAACATATCATAATATACCAGACAAGAAAAGACAATAAAAATCTGACTACCCTCAAGAAAAAAGATAATAAGCAAAATAATTACACCAAGCAAGTTTCAAAAGAGGAATGGAATTGCAAACTAGAGTGCACTTTACCATGATATTGGGATGTCGAGCCCAATACTTTCTTAATTAAATAATATTTACTTTAAAAGCTCAAGGGATATCCTGAGCTGAATCCAAGTGCATCTCTACCACTTCTGACCTTTGCCTTCTAAGAAAATGGTTTGGATACTTACTTCTGAGACTTCCAGTTTGAATCAGATTCCTACTTTAATACTCATGCTTCGAAAACTTTGAGATAACTCAAAATAGATGTATTAAAAAGTGTGTTCTGAGATAGTACATGTCATCTCAGAGTTCTGGATTTTATGCTTAAGGCAAGAATAATAAATATAGAATTGCATTAATCTTGTTCAAAGAACTTTCTGCAGCATCTCCTTCTAACAATTGTATTTTTATACCAAAGTCAAGTTTAAATCATTTTTTTTTTTAAATTAAGAGGCAAAGGAGACTTAATCCCTTACAGATCCAGGAGATATAATGATGTTAGTTTAGTTTATTTAGGGGAAATTTTAATCTTTAAAATAAGAATTAAGAGAAAAAAACTCAGTCCTGCCTCAAAACTTTTAGACAATTCTAAATTTTAAAAGCATACACATCTTCACTTATTAACAAAAATGTATATTCTCATTAACCCAACAATATGGCCAATTTTCATTATGTTAGTGATGTGATTTATATGGACACTTGTGTATTATTATTCACATATACCTATATCATTCTTTGTTAAGTTTTTGATAAAGTGCTAACATTAAATTAGTACTGTCAAGAATTTCAGTAAATACGTCAAAGTTGTTTTGTGACTTATTTTAAGAATAAATTTTACCTCTATGTAAATTATCCTTGTTTCTCTTTCTGCCTGTCAATTCAATGAACATTTTAGTAATATATTAAAAAAATGATATTTCAAGTGCCATTAAAGATTCTGATCAACAATGTGCCATCGGCAAATCTAGAAGTTAACACTTGAATTAGTAGAAATATTCAGTTTTTTTTTCCTGCTAACCTTCCCCTGTCCTATCAGATTGACATGTGTCATGATTCAGTTTCCACATTACACTTTCTGATTTCTACCAAAATTTACTATAGCTGATGTACAAATTTTATTTTATATTTGTGTGGTTAGCCAAAATCTCTTAGACACACCTTTAGAATAAAACTTCAAACATGACTGTTAGATAACTGCCTATCACTTTATAATTTTATTGAAACTACATGGGGCAAAATGTGTCACAGAATATAACTAGTGTGTTAAGACAAAACTAAAAATAGTAGATGCTCATCTCAAAAGATGCAGAAAAAGCATTTGACAAAATACAACATTTGCTCATGTTTAAAAACTCTTAACAAAGTAGGTTTAGAGGGAATATACATCCACATAATAAAGTCTATCTATGAAGAACCCACCGCTAACATCATACTCATTAGAGAAAAACTGAAAACTTTTCCCCTAAGATCAGAAACAAGACAGAAATGTCGATTCTCACCACTTTTATTCAATGTAGTACAGAAAGTGCTAGCTACAGCAATCAAACAAGACAAAGAAATCAAAGGCATCCAAATGGATAAGGGAGAACTGTCACAATCTGCAGATGACACAATAGTGTGTATGTGTATATATATATGTATGTATATATGTATGTATGTATATATATATGTATATATGTACATATATATATGTACATATATATAAAGCCTTAAAGATTGCACCAAAAAGCTATTAAAGCAGATAAATGAATTCATTGAAATTTCAGGACGCAAAATAAATATACAGAATTATATTTATATAAACTAATAATAAAGAAGCAGAAAGAGAAATCAAGAAAGAAACCGCATTTATAATTGTGCCAAAAAGAAGAAAATACCTAGGAAAACAAAAATAACCAAGGAGACGAAAGACCTATACTCTCAAAACTATAGGACATTTATGAAAGAAATTCAAGATGACACAAACAGGTGGAAAGATCATGCTGTGGATCAGAAGAATTAAGATCATTAAAATGTTCACACTATCCAAAGGAATCTACAGACTCAGTACAATACTTATCAAAAGATGAATACCATTTTTCACAGAACTAGAACAAATCATCTAAACTTTGTATGGAACCACAAAAGATTCCAAAGAGCCCCAGAAATCTTTAGCAAGAAGAATATAGGTGGAGGTATCACATTCCCAGACTTCAAAATACACTACAAAGCTATAGTAATCAAAACCTTATGGTACTGGCACAAAAACAGACACACTGATCAACAGAACAGGATAGATTACCCAGAAATAAACTGATATACATATATGGTCAATTTATCTATGTCAAAGGAAGCAAGGGTATAGAATGGGGAAAAGACAGTCTTTTCAATAAATGGTGCTGAGAAAAACTGGACAACCACATGCAAAAGAATGAAATTGGGCCACTTTGCTATATCACACACAAAAATAACCTCAAAATAGATTGCAGATTTAAATATAAGACCTGAAACCATAAAATTCCTGAAAGAAAACATAGGCAGCAATTTATCTGTTTGTAATTAAAATTACTGGTGTTCTTGGAAGATCATGCATGCCATATCTTGCTTAGTCACTTCAATTTATTCCTAAAAACTCTCTTGCTATATGAAAGCCATGATGTGAAAACATATTCCTTTAATCGTAATGAGAAAAAATTATGATGCAGTCCAAACTAACCCAAGATACACAATATTTACAGGTAGAAAAATATATCAATTAGCAATAAAAAAAAGTTCATACAAATGATGAGTAACAGTTTGAAAACAAACACTAGTTTGTACACAGTACATATAGTGTACTCTCCAAAGCAGGAGAGTGGCAGGTGACTGGCAAAAATGTGTACAAGGGATGGGGTGCCTAGGTGGCTCAGTCAGGTAAGTGTCCAGCTCTTGATTTCAGCTCAGTCATGATCTCACGGTTTGTGAGATCAAGCCCCACATCAATCTCTATGCTGACAGTGTGGACACTGCTTGGGATTTCTCTCTCTCCCTCGCCCCACCCCTGCTTGCACTCTCTCTTTCTCTCAAAATAAATAAACATTTTTTTAAACATTAAAACATATGTATAAGGGAGAAATTCTTTGAAAAATAAATTCATTCTTTTTGATATATTTTCACCAATTTTACTGACTTTAGTCAATCATCTTGCACTCAACCTGTATTTAAATATACAGCTAAGGCACTTTTG
Source organism: Lynx rufus (assembly GCF_022079265.1). NCBI lineage: Eukaryota > Metazoa > Chordata > Mammalia > Carnivora > Felidae > Lynx > Lynx rufus. The sequence continues at coordinate 183,450,626 of NW_025814823.1, forward strand.
GAGCAAAATTAGGGACAAACATGAGGGCACTTCAAAGGAAGTATAAAAAACATAAATGAATAACGAATAAGTATTTATAGAAGATGCTACCTCCACATCTTTCTTGCTAATCATACACAGACAATGAGAAAAATGTTAGGATCACTCAAACTTGAATGGTGCACAATTCAATTTTGTTCCATATGATATGCTCTGAATTCACTCCCTTAGAATTTCATTATTGAAACAATGAATCCAATATATTGCATGCCTTCTACTATCCAATCTTTATATTAGATGAAGAGCACAACATTATGACCATTAGAATAAAAATATTTGGTATAACATAATTCTAATAAAATTCCAAAAGCCAAACTAAATCTCAATTTTACCTCAAGCTTTCATGACCCTTTCTGAAATCCAATGATTTTTAGTGCAATTTTTAAAAAAGAAAATTTGTTTAAAAAAGCAGAAAGTATAAGTTTGTAGCACAATGGATTTTTGCAAAATAAGGAAAGTTCTCTAGCACCAAAACAAGAAACAATATCATTGGAACTCCAGAAGTGTTCTCACGCCCCTTTACTAATTGCCTCCTCCAAGATAACTGCCATGTTGACTTCTCATACTGTAGATAGTATGGACTTAATAAAAGTATAATGATACAGTTCATATAAGTAAGAAGTACATATGTCTTCTTTCACTTAAAAATATCTTTGTAAGATCATCCACATATTGATGCATTTTCTATTCTACTGTGTGCATTTTTCCCTCAGTTTTGGGCTACTATACAGACATTTGCTATTAATGTTCATGTACAAGTATTTATTGTAATTCATGTCAATAAGTTTTCATTTCTTCTGACTAAATAAATACCTAGGTGGCTGGATTAACTGATAAGAATATATTTAAATTAATAAGAAATAAACTGTTTTCCAAAGTGGATGCAGTGTACCTTCTCTAGTACTTGGTACTGATTCAAGTTGCTAATATTTTAGGGATTTTCACATGAATATTCATAGAAGATATTGTTGTTTTTTTTAATTTTTTGTAATGTTCTTGACTGATTTCAACATCATGATCTGGGTGAGATGCAAAGCATACCCTCTTTTCTCTATTTCTGAAAAAAAAATGTAGTATTGGTATTATGTGTTTCTTACATACCTCTGGGTCTGGCCTTATCTCTGTGAGAAAATTCTTAATTTTAAATACAAATCTAAATTCTTCAATAGATACAAGGCTATTCACATTTTTTATTCCTTTCAGTGTCAGTTTTGATAATATATATAGCTCAGTTTAATTATTCATGTAATCAGGGGTGCCTGGGTGGCTCAGTTGGTTAAGCATCCAACTCTTGATTTTGACTCAGGTCATGATCTCACATTTCATGGGATTATGCCCCATGTGGCACAGAGCCTGCTTGGTATTCTCTTTCTCCCTCTCTCTCTGCCCCTCCCATTTTCAAATTAAATAAACATTTAAAAAATTATTCAGGTAATCAAAATAATAAAGTTGCTTATAAATTCCCTTATTCTCTTTAGTGACACTAGGATATTTAATGATATGCTTTCGTTGACTCCACTTGTTTTCTCCTTTTTTTGTGATCAGCACTGAGGCAGATCAAAATATTAATATTTTTAAAATGCCAATTTTAAATTTTCTTCATATCCGCACTGTTTCTACATTTTATATGGCTGTATTCTTACCTATCATTTTTCTTTCTACTTATATTGCATTTAATTTATTTCCATGTTTCTGGCTTCTTAAGATGATCCTAAATTTCATACTTTCATTTTTTCTAATATAATCACTTCAAGGAACACATTTTCTCTAAGCACAGCTTTTGTTGAATTCCCCAGATTTTGAATTATAATTTTTTTCCATTCATGTTTTTATCTAATTTTATTTTTGCCTTATTCCTTGACCCAAAGGTGACTTAGGGACATTAGGAATTTCAAAATGTTAGTTTAATTTCAAAATTTTGAGGATTTTTTTTCAAATATTGTTCTGATATTGATTTTTCATGTAATTCTATTTGGATCAAAAGACATACTCTAGGTAAATATTTTAAAATTTATTGAAATATGCTGTATGGCATATAATACAGTCTGTTTTGTGGAAAATATAAAGTGCATTTGGACAGAATATGCAATTTTTATATTGGTTAGATTAATCTATGTCAATTAGCTCAGGTTGTTTGATAATCTATCAAGTTAGCTGTTTAAATATACCTTTACTGATTTTCTGTCATCTTGATTTATTCATTTTAGGATGGTATTAAGTATTCAAAGCTGAGTATGAATTTGTCCTTTGGTTCTGTCAATTTCAGTTTTTTATATATTCTGAAGTGCATTTACTAGGCACATACAAATTTAAGAGTACTATAAATTCTTAATAAATTATAAATTTAATCCTTAGTAAATATTCCTCTCTTTTGCTGGTAGAATGGCTTGTCTTAAAGTCTACTTTTTCTGGCAATAATGTATGCACTTCAACTTTCTTATGATTAGTGTTCACATAGAATATGTATGTTTTCATCTTTTTACTTTGACCCCTTCAATTTAAATGTAATTTTCTTTGGGGCGCCTGGGTGGCTCAGTCAGTTAAGCGTCCGACTTCAGTTCAGGTCATGATCTCACGGTCTGTGAGTTCAAGCCCTGTGTCGGGCTCTGTGCTGACAGCTCAGAGACTGGAGCCTGCTTCGGATTCTGTGTCTTGCTCTGTCTCTTCCCATCCCCTGCTCATGCTATGTCTCTCTCTGTCTCAAAAATAAATAAAACATTAAAAAAATTTAAAAAATAATAAATGTAATTTTCTTCTGTAAATAGGATATAGTTGAATTTTAATTGTTTTTATTTAGTTTGGCAATTAATACTTTTAACTGGAATGTTTTGTCAACTAGTACTATTTTTAAATTTTTTTTATCAGTTATTTATTTTTGAGAGAGATAAAGAGTGTGAGCGGGGGAGGGGCAGAGAGAGAGAGAGAGAAAGACACAGAATCTGAAGCAGGCTCCATCCAGGTTCCAAGCTGCCATCACACAGTCCAACACGGGGCTCGAACCCATGAACTGTGAGATCGTGACCTGAGCCTAACTTGAACACTTAACCGAATGAGCCACCCAGGCATGCCTAGTATTTTGTATAATTATTGATAAGGTTGATTTTAAGTCTACCATCTGTTTTATTATATCTATTTGCTCCCTCTGTTCCTTTCTCTTGGTGTTCATTCTTTTAATCTCCTCTCTTGATTATTTTTTACACATTTATCTTATACCTCTTTGACTTAATTTTTGTGGTTGCATTAATGATAAAAATATATTAAAGATTAATACTTACAACTTCACATATAATTTTAGAAGCTTCCAGCAATATAAATCCTTTTGTCACCACCTAGTCCTTTGTAATATTATTATGTATATTTATTTTATATATGTTTTTTTTTTTCTGGGTGTGGCGTCCAGTTCTGCCACTGATTTGTATGTTTTTTTATTTTTTTAAATTTACATCCAAACTAGTTAGCATATAAATTTTACATGTTTTACATCAAAACACTTTGTTAACAAAATGCATATAAATTCTGTAATAAATCTTTTTTATTTACTAATATATTTACAGTTTCCTATACTCTTTATCTCTTCATGTAGACCTGAGGTTCCTTCTGATATCATTTTTACTCACCCTGGAGAATATTCTCTAATATATCCTTAACATATTTTCTCAGCTTTAGCTTATGTGAAAAAGTCTTTGTTTCACTGTCTTTTTTATATTTTTATATTTTTTAATGTTTATTTATTTTGAGAGAGAGAGAGCACACATGATCAGGGGAAGGGCAGAGAGAGGGAAAGAGAGAATCTTAAGGTGACCCAGCACGGAGTTAGATCCCATGACCCTGAGATCATGACCTGAGCTGAAATCAAGAGTCAGACACTCATCCGACTGAGCCACCGACACGCCCCTCACCTTCATTTTTAAATGATATTATCAATAGGATTAGATTTCTACACTTTTTTCTTTGGTCCTTTAAAAATATAATTCCATTTTCTGCTGACTTACATTGTACTTGATAGGATGTCAGCAATTAGTTCCATTGTTTGCCTATAATTAACACTATTTCATGCTCTGGTTGGTTCTGATATTTTTTCCTTGTCTTTGATTTTTGCAATGTGACTATCAGTAAGTTTTCCTTGAATCTATCAGTTTTATATTTTATCATATTTGAAAAATCGCTCTTCTTTCCTTCTGTTTCTTTAGTTACACATACATTAAGCAACATGAACTTTTCTCCCCTCAACTCACTACACACGTTTTTCTTGTTTTATTCTCTATTTGTGTTTTAGTTTGTTAAATTTCTTCTAATATGCCTTTAAGTCTGTTGAAGTTTTTTTTTTCCATCTTTACTGTCTAATCTTCAGTTGAGCTATACTGAAAAATGTTCATTTCAGACATTTCAAATTTCAGTTTTTGAATACTCATTTGGTTCTGTATCATATTTTTCATTTCTCTATTGAGTTTTTCCATCTATCATTCATTTTGTACATATTTTCATTAAAGTATTCAACATTTTCATAATAGCTATTTCAAAGTTCTTGACTGCTGATTCCAACTTATGTAGAATCTCTGCTGGTATTTCTCTTGACTTTTTTCTCAGAGTAATAGTTTTTGTTTGCTTGTTTTTTCTTAAGGAGAAAGGGAGACAGGGTATAGTTATTCTTTTTAGAGGTTTTCTCAATATTGTGACTACTACTTTTATGTCTGCCTAAATTGTGTTCTCTTACTTTAACAGTTGCTGAGTTGTATAGTTTTATCCTGTCACAGGTTCGCTTTAATCTATGTTACAGTACATTTACATAAACTTACTGCTAAGGTTTGACCTTGCTGTCAAACTACACAGGCATTCAGTGGAATCAACTGAATCCTGTGGAATCAACTGAATATTTGGTAAGTTCAGAAATGTTTCTCTAATTATTGATAGTAAAAATACCAATGTCTCCCAATATTATGGAATTTCAGGGAAAAAAAATTCAGCTCAGATATTCAACAGTTGTTTTCTACAAAGTCTTACAGTGTTTTATCACATGCACATATTAGTATTTAGCTAAATACTCAAGTGGAATCTTATGCAAATTTCTAAGACACCTTCTCTGCACAGATCCTTTGTGTCTAATACCCCAATTCACAAATTTCAGCCCCTGAGCAGCTCCAACTCTGACTTCTATTTTTTCCAGGCAGTGAGGCCTCTGGTTTATGTTTGAGTTTCATTTCTCTGTGTCACATTTTGGAAAGTGTCTTCATGTAAAAATCTGGAATGCAGGCTAAACACATCTTTTACATTTTTCCTTCTCAAAGATCTCTCTGCAAGCGTTCTACTATCCCAGATCTTAAAATTGTGGTCTCATATATTTTATCCAATTTTATGAATTATGGAGGCAAATCTGATACCCATTACTCTATCATGGTTGAAATCATAAACCCGCCCATGACATCTGAATAATTTTGACACTGTTTGTGTCATGAGATATTTGACTAAAATAGTTACCTCTTTGTTCAAGCTGTTCCTTAGTACTACTGCCTCTTTGAAAAAAAGCTCGGAGTTTTTGCTAAGGCATACTAAATGTACCTTTTTAAATGAATGAGATGCATCCAGTAACTTTTTACATGTGGGGAAAAATAGAAATTAAATTTCATTTATGAAGATTTTTCATTTAAAAACATTCCCTCAATCCAAAAGAATATGACCTCTCCTTTTTGATCACTATTTGGCAATGTCATATAATTTTACAGAAAGAATAATATGCAAAGAGTAAAACCTATAAGGGAACTAGCGTAACTAGTAGTGTTTCACTGCTGACTCCTTCAAACATATGAGCAAATTTATCAAATGTACTAAAAATATAGTGGTGTGTATGTATGTCTTTTGCTTGCATGGTGCCTATCAAAATTCAAGTCATTTATACTCATTAGCCAAATGATAGAAATAAAGTCAAGAGTTCACACTGTTGGAATAATATTCATTTTTATAATAGATGAATCATTCCTTATCCCAAGTCTCAGTGCCTACTTGGCAAGAATTTAGAGGATATGAGTGAAAGATGGAGCAAGTGTCACAATTCACACACACACACACACACACACACACACACACACAATTTATTATCAAATTGGCTAACATACAGTTTGTAAAGTGTGCTCTTGGTTTTTGGGGTAGATTCCCGTGATTCATCGCTTACATACAATGCCCAGTGCTCATCCCAACAAGTGCCTTCCTCAATGCCCATCAACCATTTTCCCCTCCCCAACCCCTCCATCAACCCCCAGGTTGTTCTCTGTATTTAAGAGCCTCTCCCTCTCTGTTTGTAACTATTGTTTTATCCCCCTACCATTCCTCCATGGTCTTCTGTTAAGCTTCTCAAGATCTACGTATGAGTGAAAACATATGATATGTCTTTCTCTGAGTGACTTATTTCACTTAGCATAATACGTAAAGAACTTACCAAACTCAACATCCGAAAAACAAATAATCTAGTGAAGAAATGGGAAGAAGACATGAATAGATATTTTTCCAAAGAAGATATGTAGATGGCCAATAGCCACATGAAAAGATGCTCAACATCACTCATCATCAGGGAAATACAAATCAAAACCACACTGAGATACCACCTCACACAATTCACTTCTAAGTATTGTGTAACACTCAGGAAATAGACCCAATCTTGAAAGGGGCGATTAAATCAAATCAAGAATCAGAGAGCCTATACATGAGAGCTACAGAAAATGTAAAAATGTTAATAATATAATTCAGTCCCTTCATTTTACGAAGGGGAAAACTAGTTTCAGAGAGTTAGCACAGAATGGAAGGAACAGGAACTTGGAGTGAGATAGATCTAGCATTGAATGTTTACTACTTAATAGCTCTGATATGAGACAAATCAATGAATAACTTTGAAATTTGGTTTCCCCATCTCTAAAATGGGTAAGGCAATGTTAAATTTACCAAATAATTATGAAGAATACCATTCAAATGCTTGCAATTTACCTGAACAGAGTTCAGATTTTTAAAAATTGTATTTTCTTTCTATTGGATTTGCCCAAAGACACATCATAAGCAATTGACAACTCTATAGCCAGCCCAGTGTTCTTTATATACAGACACTGTACTTCACAATGGATCAATATTTGCACATATTTAGCAACTCCCCTATAGAAAACATAAACAAGTTATACACTTAATATTTTGTATGTGTATGACAAAAATAAGTCATTATACAGTGAAGCTGTAAAAAAGTTTGTTGTAAGGAAAATTTCAAGTATTTTTCAAAGGACCTACTGTTACTTTGATAATATTTTTTTCATGTCTGATTAATGAGAAACTTTTTGAAACAATTTAATCTATCCAGGGATGTGAATGCTAGCTTCCATTTTTCAAGCCTGATTACAGAAGAACTTCTAAAGCAGTTTAATCTGTTCAGGGATGCTAAACAAATATGTCAACATTCATTTTGCATTTATGTCTGCAGCAGTTAAAGGAAGAAATGTGGAAATAAACAGAATTTAGAATTTACTCTCTCACTTTTTTTAAGAACTAAGAGACTCTAGTGCATTTCATTTTTTTATAGAGGATTCAAACTCCTAACTGAGATAAATGTATTTCAGATTGAAGTTTTTAGTAGCTTTACCAACCAGTTTATGGGTTGGCACTCTGCCACAAAGTGATCTATAACCTTATAGCTCACTATTATGCAAATAAAAATTTGGCAAGAAGACATGTGTTCTAAGATTTTCTCTAAGGACAATCACATATTTCAAATTTTGAATACAAAATTACGTTTGACATTAAATTTGAACTTGGCTTACCCTTAAAAATAAATAATATAAAATCTGCCCTGTAGTACTTTGGTTGAAACAAGTGGTTTTCTTCTTTCTTGATATTTTAGGTTTATATCTTCAGTAAGTATTACATATAATGCACAGTATATATGTATATGCTATACAGGGATAGCATATATATGTATTCAGAAGCTTCTCTTGGTCTTAGGAGACCCATAAAACATTGTTCCAATGAAAACATAGCATATTAGAAAATATAATTTACATCAGTAAACATATTCCATGTTTTTGAAATTCATACATCTAATCATAATTAATTCTATAAAATGGGGCTGACAACTTCACATGCATTCAACCAAAGTGTACAGGAATTAATACTGGAGGGTGAAAGATAAAATATAACCAGGACGGGGGCGCCTGGGTGGCGCAGTCGGTTAAGCGTCCGACTTCAGCCAGGTCACGATCTCGCGGTCCGTGAGTTCGAGCCCCGCGTCGGGCTCTGGGCTGATGGCTCAGAGCCTGGAGCCTGTTTCCGATTCTGTGTCTCCTTCTCTCTCTGCCCCTCCCCCGTTCATGCTCTGTCTCTCTCTGTCCCAAAAATAAATAAACGTTGAAAAAAAAATTAAAAAAAAAAATATAACCAGGACTGAATGTGAGTTATTAATCTGAGAAAAGTCAGTTTGGGAAGGGAAAGTTTTTCTTTTAATCTTCTTACATTTAGCAAATAGGGACCAGTGCCACAGCTGTGGTAGACATTTCTCATCATCTTCCATCTTCTGAGCTACTCTGATGCAGATACAGCCCATTTTCAAATCTCAAAGGTGCCAAATCAAGATGAACAATAGTCTTAATATCTGAAATTATGCTGAATACTTTGACTATTCACAGTTTTCCTAACAATCAAGTAAGTGCCCGACAGACTTCATTTCGATGTGCTGGGTCAATCAGCACACACATTAAGCAAGGTATATTAGTTAAAATTCATTGCAAGTTGATAGTTTGTTTTGCATTGCATTGGAATTTCTGATACCAAAATAAATTGCATAATGGATCACTTCCAAAGAATCCATTGACTTTGTAATGGAGAATAATGGAATATACAATATATAAAGTAAAATATCTCATATTTTAGCCTTATGCTAAGTGAAAATAGCAGATGCAGGTGGACCCATGTTTATGAGAGTGTTTTCTTAATGTGTTGGGTGGAAAACTTACACACATTGTGACACGTTATTTCGTCTCAAGACTGCCACGCACCAAGTAAGATTCACCGTATTGCCAATTTCCTTGTATTTTCACTCACTAAGGCAGTGGAGGTGAGCACCATGTGAAGGCTTAACATTTGGCATTGTTTAAATGATTTCAAAAAGATACATATGTAGGTAGATAATATTATGATCTATATAGATATCATTAGCACAATGCAGTAAGGAGAGCCACCATAATTTCTTGGAATTCCAATTTGTTTACTGTCTAATGTTTGACTTTAGGCAAATCAGATCATCTCACCAAGCTTCACTTGTCATGATTGCGAAGTGTAAATATCAATTCCTATCTGGAAGGATTTCATAAAAAATAGAGATAGATGTAAGAAACAGAGTTCAGCACTCACTATCTTTGTAATATTCAATATCTGGTAAATAATATATTACTATAAAATTTGCTAGGCCTCCACTGAGCAATGTGGCACAAAGACTGATGAAAATAACTGTATAAACCAAAATATTTGCAACACTTCTCTGTTCCTTTCTCATGCACCTATTAATCTCTCTCACACACATGCATAAATATATCCAGAATATACAAAGAACTCCTAAAATTAAAAAGAATACAAACAACTGATCCAATGAAAGTATGGAATTTTATACGAACAAGAAATTTATAAAGGAAGAAATAGAATGACTAATAAGTGATCAGAAAAATGTAATTAAAACAATGAAATATCTGTAACAATGAAAATATCTAATGCTGAAGAAGATGTAGTGGAATGAATTCTCACGTATACTTGTAAGCCAATATTTGGGTATCTATAAACATTTTTAAAGTATATTCACCTTTTCTCAGCAATTCTGCATGTAGATTTCTAATAAAGATACACTCACATGTTAGTCAAGGGAAATGATGTTCACTGGTCTTATTATTTATATAAAAAAAGGAAATATTCTAGATTCCATGAATAGAATCATGCTTTAATAAATTGTCTATAATGGGGCGCCCAGGTGGCTCAGTCGGTTGAGCGTCTGACTTCTGCTCAGGTCATGATCTCACGGTCTGTGAATTCGAGCCCTGGGTCGGGCTCTGTGCTGACATCTCAGAGCCTGGAGCCTGTTTCGGATTCTATGTCTCCCTCTCTCTGATCCTTCCCCACTCATGCTCTGTCTCTCTCTGTCTCAAAGAAATAAATAAAGGTTAAAAATTAAAAATAAATAAATAAATAAATAAATAAATAAATAAATATATAAATAAATTGTTGTCTATAATGTGGAAGGCATTCATACGTTTTATGATTTACATTATAAGTAGACCTATTAATTTAGCTATTGGTATCTATGGAATTTCTTCACAAGGTAATTTAAGCTGAAAAAAAAAAGTACAATACCGTTGTTCAAAAGTATTGATGGAAACACACACACACAGATTCACGCATACCCACACAAAAACACATACGAAACTGTACATTTCTGTAAGCAAATTTCTAGAAATGCATTGTAAAAATGAACAGTTTTAGATGGAAAATGTAAGAAATGCACAAGAAAATAAATCTAACCCTTGTGAAGGGAAGTAACAGAGCTGTGGGATGAAGACAGAATTTCATTTTTTACTCTAATCGTCTTTATAGTGTTAAAAGAATACTGAGTAATACTTTGGGACTTTTAAAAAACAGACTACATCCTTCTGAAACTTTGCTGCAATGTTGAAAGGAAACAGGCTATAGCTGGGAGTTCTAAAGATTATATTGAGCTCAAATTAGATCTCAAATTTGAACATGTGTTAGAAATTCAAATCAATTATAAAAAATATTTCATCTAAAAGTATATGAATCCTCAAAATGTCATAATATTAATGATTAATATAATTGGCCATTTTGAATTATACATTACAATGTATGGCTTTGAGAATTCCTATCAAGGGTTAACTGCACAGATTTATAATGGTAAGATATGACAAGTGGAGTGTAACATCAGCATATTAACTCTTTAATACTAGTCAGTTTCTTTTTCTTTTTAAGATTTTTTAACATTTATTTATTTTTGAAAGAGAGAGAGAGAGAAAAAGCAGGGGAGGGGCAGAGAGAAAGGGAGACACATAATCTGAAGCAGGCTCCAGGCTCTGAACTGTCAGAACAGAGCCCAACACAGGGCTTGAACTCACAGACTGTAAGATCATCACCTGAGCTGAAATTGGACACTTCATGGACTGAGCCACCCAGGCACCCCAATACTACTCAGTTTCAAGTTTAACAGAATTGTGCAAAATACAATATCTAAGCCACTATCCATCTGATCTTACTCACCAGGGTCCATGATTACAGATCTGTTACCTTAGAACCACAAGCTAATATATCACAACTTTACAGTACATCTCAAAGTTTCTCAGAAAAGTGTGCTGCTTTAATCATGTGCTTTTTCAAGTTGCAACTTATCTGGAGGGGGGAAAAAAAGTTGGGTTATGCATTCACTACCCAGTCCTGCATAATAAGGAAAATGTTAATTATCTAACAGCATGTTCACATTTTCTACTAGTTGGCAAGTATAGAATTTGGCTGCTATCACTTCTCCAATAGGTATTGAAGTTTTACACATTTGTTATCAGCACAGAATTTGCCTTGTCTAGTTGTACTGCCTACATATTCTTCTGTTCCAGGAGTCATTTAAGCATATAATAAATTGAGTTTCAATGAGCTGGAACCTCCCGCTTCAACCGATTTTTCAGCAAATTATTTTCCAGCTGTAGCTTCAGCAGGAGTTTTTCCCACTCCTGAAAAGATGGCTGTAATGGCCACATATTTTATATGCCAATTCTAAAATCATTTTAATCGGCTAGTTACTATGCATTAAGTCAGTGATGAGCACATTTAAAAAGGGTTCAAATCACTCTATGGATATGGCAAGTGTCTTTAATAGACTTCATGTTTTGGCACCAAAGCCTGATATGACAAAAAACAAGGCCAATACATTTGTGGTTTTGCTACAGAGCAGGAAAAATGTTTTGCTATTTATAGCATACCTTCTGCATATCCATGTTCCAACAAATATCACTGGAGTATGAAGCCAGTATTGATGTTTGAGGATCAGAGAGCCCCAAACTTTGACTCTAGCTTAATCACTTGCATCTGTTCCCATTTAAACTCAAGTTCTCTCTTGAAGCAAATAGATATGAAAGGTATTCAAATGAACCAGACTGAGATGGACCTTGTGTTGTGGATCACTGATTTATCCCATTTGGGATTCTATACATACTTGGCAGTAGCCTAATTGGAGATAGAGATAAAGTTTTCCCCACCTTGTGCAACCATAAGGAATGGCAGAGAACACTGCAGGAAGAAATAAAATAGAGTGTGCTTCAAAAAGTTTGCAGGCCTATTGAAAAAAGTCACAAATAAGTTATATTTCAGGCAGGGAGTTTGAAGAAAGCTGCACTCACAAACTGGCAAACCCAAGAAACCGAAAGGAAAACTAATCAGATGCGATGGCTGGGATTTTTCTGGGGCTGTGCTTTAATTTTCAATGAGATGCTTCAGAGTTTTCTAAGAACTCCAGACACCATGTAGGGCTGCCATCTCTGTTCTAAAAGGGAATGTGTCCACAGAATGGGTGCGATTGTGAAGCTCTGAACATTAGCAATTTATGTGACCTTACACAAATACCGTACCAACCCTGAGTCAACAGTTCTTTATGCGAAAATAGGAGTACTGAATTAAATGGCCTCAAGTTGCTTTCCAGCTCTATAATTTTTATCTTTTCTTTTGGAAGGAGGGTCACTGCATTGCTAGTTATCTTGTTCAAGTTCACACAACTAATAAACTGTATAAACAGGGTTTATCCAGGACGTTATTGTTGTTTTTGCTTCTTGTTTAATGCTACCAAAGCCTGTGCTCTTAACCAACAGGAAACACTACTTTCCATGGCAATGTTCTTTGTTCTGAAGGAGTACATTGCCTAGGTTCCTAGGGAGAAGAACCTGTAAATAGATAAATTTCCATAAAACAAAGGCTTTAAACAAATCGTCTTTCTACTGTAATCATCCTTGTATTTCATCTTTTTGAAGTATACCTCAAATGGTGCTTTTTAAAAATAATTTTTATGTTTGAGAGAGAGAGAATATGTGGGTGCACTCAAGCAGGGGAGGGGTGGGGGGGGATCCCAAGCAGGCTCCGCACAGCTGGACGTGGGGCTTGATCTCATGAACTGTGAGAGCGTGACCTGAGACAAAATCAAGAATTGGAAGCTTAACTGACTGAGCCACCCAGGCATCCCATAAATGGCACTGTTTTAATTATTTTGTTCTGTCATTCTTCACCCCATTCCTAAATTGTATTATTTTGTTTGTTCTACATTGCTTTTTTTTTGTTTGTTTTTTTTCCCTGATTGGAATATCATGTTGACTAGCTACATATACGGACCACAAATATTATGTTTTCATTATTTGTGGAATTTATTTGCTTTACTTGGTCTGTATGAAGTAAGTATTAATAAGAGGGTCAATCAAAATCCTTTAATGTAACTAACTGAATTCCTTTTTCTCAGCTTGTTCAACTCACATCTCTAATTCAGTTGGTAAATACACTGAGTGATCACAATGTCAACATTTGGTTACTATTTAACTGACCATTCAGCAGGCCATTTTCATCCCCCATGTGGGCACATACCTTATTATTATTATTATTTTTGTTAAGGCTCTGTTTCCTCCAGCACTTAGTATGGGGCTCAGTAAGTACTTAGTGAATACTGACAAAATTAAGGTTGAATTTAATTTCCTACCAATATTCTCTTCCAGTACTTTTACCTGTTCTCCATTTCAAAAAACTAGAAAGAAGTGAATATCCTTAGAGTCACCAAGTGAAAATGATAGAAATGGCTTTACATGCTCTATTTTTGTAGTAAATAAACTGGTAGGTTGGAGGACATGCTTAAAACAGAAGCTAACTTCAATTTCTACTATATTTCACCCATTAAGAAATCTGTTCAGTAGGCTCCTCTACAATCAGAATAATCATTCAATAATATAAATCACATCACACTAAATGAATACTTAAAACCTTCCAATGGCACATCAGTGTAACTAATATAAAATCTAAACTCCACAGAATCACAATCTGGGCCCTAACATACCTGTTTCAAATGATCTGAGATGCCAACACTTTTCATCTTCACTCCCTATTCTCCAGACACACACTAACCTTCTTTACATTCTTAATTATAAAAAGCTTAAATCCACATATGTCCTGAAACTAGCTCTCCTCTGGGCTTGAAATGTTCTTTCCCCAAGTCTTTTAGTGGCTAGCTTCTTATTATACTCTAATCAGCCTAAATACCACCTCCTCAGAGAAACTCTCTCTGATCACCCAGTCACTAACTGTCTTATAAACCTATGTTAAACCTCATTATAAAATGTAAAATGATCTTTGTAGGGTATTTAATGATTTTCTGTTTGTTTCTCTCTCCCTCGCCAGAATATAAATTTTGTTTTTGTAAGTAGTAGAAAAAGTGACTAAAGTCATGGGTTGGAGTCAGACTTCTGTGATTGGAATGCAGACACCAACAATTCCTAGATGAATTACTTTGGGCAAGTCCATTCCCTTCCTTAAAATTCAGCACTTCCTGCATTAAAAAAAAAAAAAATTGGCATAAAGATAGCATCTACCTCATAAAGTTGTTGCAAGGATAGGATGAGACAATGCAAAGTCTCAATAATATTATTATTATTCCCCACCCTATGCCACCCTATACCCTGTAACAGTGCATAAGGCCTTATAAGTTGATATTTACTGAAAGAATAATGAGTGAATACAATAACATTACTGTGAAAATTGTTAAAAATTAGACTCTTCTTCCTTGGTTCTTTCTGTTTCCTGTCACATTCTCTCTCATCCACTCAGTGGTTTTTCTCCATCATTTTTCTCCCCTCCCTCTTTTATCTTACCCACTCTCATTATCTTTTGCACTTCAACACACTCATGATTCTACCATCTGAAAAAAAAAAAAGGATACTCCCTATGTACCCCTTTCCTTTTTTTATGGCTTTGAAGAAGCAGTTAAACTTGTCTCCATTCATTCCTAAACCTATTACATTATGGCTTCTATCTCATTACTTTCCCGGGATTGCTGCTGACAAGGCCACCAGAAAATTTCTCTGTTCTTAAGTCTACTAGACAATTTCTAATCTTTATCTTACTTACTTATCAGGGGCAGTTTACTCTTTAGATAATGCATAGGCACTGAAGCCAGAGAGATCAGAATTAAATTGTGCTTCACACATTAAAGAATTTTGAGGCCTTGGGCAAGTTACTTAATCCTGAGCTTTAATCTCCTCAAATGCAAAACGATAATGAAACTAATCTACCTCATTCAATTATTTACCCAACATTTATTTATCAAGATCATACTCTGTGTCAGGTCATGTTGTAAACACTGGAGGTAAATCAGTGAGCACAAGAGATGAAAATTCTTACACAGATCTTATAATCTAGTGGTTACTAAAGAAAATAAACAAGCATGTTATGTAATATGTTAGTTCCTGATGAAAGGTGAAAGCAAATCATGTATAGAATGATGAGTGGGTGGGAGAGTTGCTATTTTGAAAAGGGAATTGCAATTTTAGATGGGTTGTGCTTTCTTGAGAAGGTGACATTTAACCAGAGATTTGATGGAGGTGTAACTATTGACAAAGAGTAGGGGTGGGAATGGAGGGTGTTCCAGGCAGAAAGGACAGCTAGTGGAGAGGCGTTCTGATGGAGGAGAGAGGGGATGTTCAAGGAAGTAAAAGAAGACAATGGCTGGAGTTATGCAAAATAGGAACAAAAAGAAAAGAAGGTCAGAAAGGTAATGTGGGATGGGAGTAAAGTAAACAGAGGTCATACAGGGCTCTGTTGGTCATCACAAAATTTTTATTTTTGCACTGAATAAACTGGGAACACTGGGGTGATTTGACACACTGTAAGGGTTAAATTGTAGTGTAGGGCTAACCTGTAGCCTTGAGAAATAACAGCTTTGTTTTGACACTGTAGGTTAGGAGATAACAGCCTTGTCCTATCAATCCAGGGAACAAAAGTTCAAGGAAAATCAACTGGATTAGTGTTTGATTGGATTGGGGCAAGGGCATGTCTGAACTGTTTCCACCCCCATCTGGGAACTATTTCTTTGTTCTGTTCCCAGGTGATGATAAGACAATGTGGTGGACTAAAAAAACTCTGTACCCAGAGGTACAGGTACCCAGCTGTACCCAGCTGTTCAAGGCCGCACTCTAGTCAAGAGTGTAGGTCCCCCTCAGTCGGCTTTGCCTCTCATTGCAATAAACTTTGTGGTGACTGTCACTGGTGTCCTTAGCATTCTGTTTCAGGAGTCCTGTAGCTCCAACAATACCAGTTCACCTGCTTTGTTGGAAGGAAAGCAAAAGAAATAGCTGGCAGACCACTTGGAAGCTATTGCAATAATCATGTGAAAGAAATTGGTAGTTTCCATGAGAGCAATAGCAATGGAAATAAAGAGAAGAGTCAGATTCCTGATATATTTTAAAGATATATTTAAAGGTCAACTGTACTTCTTGATTAGATGAAGGGTGTGAGAAGGAAAAGAAGTCAAGGGCAATTCAAACTTTGGCTTGGGTGATTGGTAGAAAGGAGTTATTATGTAAAAGACCAGGAAAGATTTCAGAAAGACGTTGATTTGGGGAAGAAGATCAATGTCAACTTGGTTGGCATTAAGTTTGAGATACCTTTATATGTCCAGGAGTAGACATGAATATTTCGTTTGTTGTTCAGGAGTGATATCAGGATTATAAATAAAAGTTGGAGCTATCAGCATATAAATGGTACTTAGAGTCATGACACTAGATAAGAATATGAAGAGAAGGAGACTAAAAGAAAGTAAAGAGATGCAAGGACTAAATTCTGTGAGAGGCCACTGTTGAGAGGATGAAAAGATAAGAAATCGGAAAAAGTGACAAACTAAGAAGTCACAGAAATAGAAGGAAAACCAGCAGAATAAGTTCTTCTAAATGCCAATTTTATGAAGTGTATTAAGGAGAAAAGACTGTGTCATGGCTGTTGATTGTCCAAGTATGAGGACTCAGAGGAGAGAAAAACAAACAAACAAACAAACAAAAACACTGGGTTTGCAGCGTAGATTAATTAGCAACCTCAACAATGGGGTGTGTGGGTGGCTCAGTAGGTTAAGTGTCTGGTCACTCTTGAATTCTTTGGCTCAGACCCTGATTATGGTTCAGTTCCTGAGACTGAGCCCTGCACTGGGTTCTGTGCTCAAAACCTGGAGCCTGCTTGTGATTCTCTCTCTCTGTCCCTCTCCTGCTCACATACGTTCTTTTTCTCTTGCTCAAAATAAATAAAAATAAACATTAAATAAAAATTAGGAGCTTCAACAAATGCAGGTTATCATGTGTCCTGAGGGAAAAGTTGGAATGATGTACATTCAAAGGAGAACTGGTTTCAAGTTAAGAATGCAGACTGAACCCATGCATGCAATTTTTCTTCCTCCCAAACACCACTATAACTATTAATAGACTGTTCGTGAGAGAGGAGGAAGATGGCGGCATAGGACGATGCTGGGCTCACCGCGTACTGCTGATCACTTAGATTCCACCCACACTTGCCTAAATAACCCAGAAAACCACCAGAAGACTAGCAGAACAGATTCTCTGGAGCCAAGCGCAGACAAGAGGCCCACAGAAGAGGGTAGGAAGGGCAGAGAGATGGTGCGTGCTCCACGGACTGGCGGGAGGGAGCCAGGGCAGAGGGGCAGCCCCCTGGCAAAGCAGAGGCCCCAAGTCTGGCTTGCAAAACTGGAGGGGCCGGTCGGAGTGTGTTCAGACAGCAAGTGGGACTGAACACCTGGAAGGTTATAAGCTAACAGCTCTGCTCAGAGAGCAGGAGGGCTGGAGGACAACAGGAGGGAGAGTTGTTGAGCCCCGGATGACAGAGCTAGGCTTGGCGGGGAATAAAGGGGCTCACGAGCGCCATCCCCCTCGCCCATCCCTCAGCCAAAATTCCAAAGGAAACTATTTCCTATCAGGGAACTTGCTTGCACCACGAAAACACCCAACGCTGTGCTTCTGTGGATCCATCCCTCCGGCAGTGGGTCTGACTCACTCCCGGTGCCACAGGGCCCCTCATGAAGCAGATCACCCAAACAAAAGTGAGCTGAGCCTGCCCTTCCCACCCCTGTGCACCTTGCCTATCCACCCCAGCTAATACGCCAGATCCCCAGCACCACAAGCCTGGCAGTGTGCAAGTAGCCCAGACAGGCCACGCCACCCCATGGTGAATCCGGCCCTGAGGAGAGAGGAAGAGAAGGTATACACCAGTCTGACTGTGGCCCCAGCAGTGGGCTGGGGGCAGACATCAGGTCTGACTGCGGCCCCGCCCACCAACGCAAGTTATTCAAGACAGCACAGGGGAAGTACCCTGCAGTTCCGCACCACTCCAGGGACTATCCAAAATGAGGAAATGGAAGAATTCCCCTCAAAAGAATTTCCAGGAAATAACGACAGCTAGCGAACTGATCAAAAAGGGTTTAAACAATATAACAGAAAGTGAACTTAGAATAATAGTCATAAAATTAATCACTGGGCTTGAAAACATACAGGAGAGCAGAGAATCTCTTGCTACAGAGATCAAGGGACTAAGGAACAGCCAGGAGGAGCTAAAAACTGCTACAAACGAGCAGCAAAATAAACTGGAGACAACTACGGCTCCGATTGAAGAGACAGAGGAAAGAATAGGTGAACTGGAAGATAAAATTATGGAAAAAGAGGAAGCTGAGAAAAAGAGAGATAAAAAAATCCAGCAGTATTAGGGGAAAATTAGAGAACTAAGTGATGCACTAAAGAGAAATAATATACGCATAATTGGTATTCCAGAGGAGGAAGACAGAGGGAAAGGTGCTGAAGGTATACTTGAAGAAATAATAGCTGAGAACTTCCCTGATCTGGGGAAGGAAAAAGGCACTGAAATCCAAGAGGCACAGAGAACTCCCTTCAGACGTAACTTGAATCGATTTTCTGCACGACATATCATAGTGAAACTGGCAAAATACTAGGATAAAGAGAAAATTCTGAAAGCAGCTAGGGATAAACGTGCTCTAACATATAAAGGGAGACCGATAAGACTCGTGACGGATCTCTCTACTGAAATTTGGCAGGCCAGAAAGGAATGGCAGGAAATCTTCAATGTGATGAACAGAAAAAAATATGCATCTGAGAATCCTTTATCCAGCAAGTCTGTCATTTAGAATAGAAGGAGAGACAAAGGTCTTCCCAAACAAACAAAAACTGAAGGAATTCATCACCACTAAACCAGCCCTACAAGAGATCCTAAGGGGGATCCTGTGAGACAAAGTACCAGAGACATCGCTACAAGCATGAAACCTACGGACATCACAATGACTCTAAACTCATATCTTTCTATAATAACACTGAATGTAAATGGACTAAATGCATCAACCAAAAGACATAGGGTATCAGAATGGATAAAAAAAACAAGACCCATCTGTTTGCTGTCTACAAGAGACTCATTTTAGACCTGAGGACACCTTCAGACTGAGAGTGAGGGGATGGAGAACTATTTATCACGCCACTGGAAGTCAAAAGAAAGCTGGAGTAGCCATACTTATATCAGACAAACTAGACTTTAAATTAAAAGTTGTAACAAGAGATGAAGAAGGGCATTATATAATAATCACAGGGTCTATCCATCAGGAAGAGCTAACAATTATAAATGTCTATGCGCCAAATACGGGAGCCCCCAAATATATAAAACAATTACTCACAAACATAAGCAACCTTATTGATAAGAATGTGGTAATTGCAGGGATCTTTAACACTCCACTTACAGAAATGGATAGATCATCTAGACACACGGTCAATAAAGAAACAAGGGCCCTGAATGACACATTGAATCAGTTGGACTTGACAGATATATTTAGAACTCTGCATCCCAAAGCAACAGAATAGACTTTCTTCTCAAGTGCACATGGAACATTCTCCAAGATAGATCAAATTCTGGGTCACAAAACAGCCCTTTATAAGTACACAAGAATTGAGATCATACCATGCATACTTTCAGACCACGATGCCATGAAGCTTGAAATCAACCACAGGAAAAAGTCTGGAAAATCTCCAAAAGTATGGAGGTTAAAGAACACCCTACTAAAGAATGAATGGGTAATCCAGGCAATTAGAGAAGAAATTAAAAAATATATGGAAACAAACAAAAATGAAAATACAACAATCCAAACGCTTTGGGATGCAGCGAAGGCAGTCCTGAGAGGAAAATACATTGCAATCCAGGCCTATCTCAAGAAACAAGAAAAATCCCAAATACAAAATCTAACAGCACACCTAAAGGAAATACAAGAAGAATAGCAAAGACACCCTAAATCCAGCAGAAGAAGAGAAATAATAAAGATCAGAGCAGAAATAAACAATATAGAACCTAAAAAAAACTGTATAGCAATCAATGAAACCAAGAGTTGTTTTTTTGAAAAAAATAAACAAAATTGATAAACCTCTAGCCAGGCTTCTCAAAAAGAAAAGGGAGATGACCCAAATAGATAAAAATATCAATGAAAATGGAATTATTATAACCAATCCCTCAGAAATACAAGCAATTATCAGGGAATACTATGAAAAACTATATGCCAACAAACTGGACAACCTGGAAGAAATGGACAAATTCCTAAACACCCACACACTTCCAAAACTCAATCAGGAGGAAATAGAAAGCTTGAACAGACCCATAACCAGTGAAAAAATTGAGTCAATTATCAAAAATCTCCCAACAAGTAAGAGTCTAGGACCAGACGGCTTCCCAGGGGAGTTCTACCAGACTGTGTTTTTTTTAGTTTTTTTTTTTAATGTTTATTTATTTTTGAGACAGAGAGAGACACAGCATGAGCAGGGAAGGGGCACAGAGAGAGAGGGAGACACAAAATGTGAAGCAGCTCCAGGCTCCGAGCTGTCAGCACAGAGCCTGACGCAGGGCTCAAACTCACGAACCGTGAGATCATGACCTGAGCCGAAGTCGGACGCTTAACCGACTGAGCCACCAGGTGTCCATCTACCAGACTTTTAAAGCACAGATAATACCTATCCTTCTCAAGCTGTTCCAAAAAATAGAAAGGGAAGGAAAACTTCCAGACTCATCCTATGAAGCCAGTATTACTTTGATTCCTAAACCAGACAGAGACCCAGTAAAAAAGAGAACTACAGGCAAATATCCCTGATGAATATGAATGCAAAAATTCTCAATAAGATACTAGCAAATCGAATTCAACAGCATATAAAAAGAATTATTCACCATGATCAAGTGGGATTCATTCCTGGGATGCAAATTCGCAAATCAATCAGTGTGATACATCACATTAATAAAAGAAAAGATAAGAACCATATGAACATTCGCAAATCAATCAATGTGATACATCACATTAATAAAAGAAAAGATAAGAACCATATGATCCTGTCAATCGATGCGGAAAAAGCATTTGACAAAATTCAGCATCCTTTCTTAATAAAAACCCTCGAGAAAGTCAGGATAGAAGGAACATACTTAAACATCATAAAAGCCATTTATGAAAAGCCCACAGCTAACATCATCCTCAATGGGGAAAAACTGAGAGCTTTTCCCTGAGATCAGGAACACGACAGGAATGTCCACTCTCACCGCTGTTGTTTAACATATTGTTGGAAGTGCTAGCATCAGCAATCAGACAACGAAAGGAAACCAAAGGCATCAAAATTGGCAAAGATGAAGTTAAGCTTTCACTTTTTGCAGATGACATGATATTATACATGGAAAATCCAATAGACTCCACTGGAAGTCTGCTAGAACTGATACATGAATTTAGCAAAGTTGCAGGATACAAAATCAATGTACAGAAATCAGTTGCCTTCTTATACACTAATAATGAAGCAACATAAAGACAAATAAAGAAACTGATCCCATTCACAATTGCACCAAGAAGCATAAAATACCTAGGGATAAATCTAACCAAAGATGTAAAAGATCTGTATGCTGAAAACTATAGAAAGCTTATGAAGGAAATTGAAGAAGATATAAAGAAATGGAAAAACATTCCATTCTCATGGGTTGGAAGAATAAATGTTGTGAAAATGTCAATACTACCCAAAGCTATCCACACATTCAATGCAATCCCAATCAAAATTGCACCAGCATTCTTCTCGAAACTAGAACAAGCAATCCTAAAATTCATATGGAACCACAAAAGGCCCCGAATAGCCAAAGTAATTTTGAAGAAGACGAAAGCAGGAGGCATCACAATCCCAGACTTTAGCCTCTACTACAAAGTTGTAATCATCAAGACAGCATGGTACTGGCACAGAAACAGACACATAGACCAATGGAATAGAATAGAGAACCCAGAAATAGACCCACAAATATATGGCCAACTAGCCTTTGAAAAGGTAGGAAAGAATATCCAATGGAAAAAAGACAGTCTCTTTAACAAATGGTGCTGGGAAGACTGGACAGCAACATGCAGAAGGTTGAAACTAGACCACTTTCTCACACCATTCACAAAAATAAACTCAAAATGGATAAAGCACCTGAATATGAGACAGGAAACTATTAAAACCCTAGAGGAGAAAACAGGAGAAGACCTCTCTGACCTCAGCCGTAGCAATTTCTTACTTGAGACATCCCCAAAGGCAAGGGAATTCAAACCAAAAATGAACTATTGGGACCTCATGAAGATAAAATGATTCTGCACTACAAAGGAAACAATCAACAAAACTAAAAGGCAACCAATGGAATGGGAAAAGATAATTGCCAATGACATATAGGACAAAGGGCTAGTATCCAAAAATCTGTAAAGAGTTCACCAAACTCCACACCCGAAAAACAAATAATCCGGTGAAGAAATGGGCAGAAAACATGAATAGACACTTCTCTAAAGAAGACATCTGGATGGACAACAGGCACACGAAAAGATGCTCAACGTCGCTCCTTATCAGGGAAATACAAATCAAAACCACACTCAGATATCACCTCACGCCAGGCAGAGTGGCCAAAATGAACAAATCAGGAGACTATAGATGCTGGAGAGGATGTGGAGAAACAGGAACCCTCTTGCACTGTTGGTGGGAATGCAAACTGGTGCAGCCACTCTGGAAAACAGTGTGGAGGTTCCTCAAAAAATTAAAAATACATCTTCCCTATGACCCAGTAGTAGCACTGCTAGGAGTTTACCCAAGGGATACAGGAGTACTGATGCATAGGGGCACTTGTACCCCAATGTTCATAGCAGCACTCTCAACAATAGCCAAATTATGGTAAGAGCCTAATGTCCATCAACTGATGAATGGATAAAGAAATTGTGGTTTATATACACAATGGAGTACTACGTGGCAATGAGAAAGAATGAAATATGGCCCTTTGTAGCAACACGGATGGAACTGGAGAGTGTTCTGCTAAGTGAAATAAGCCATACAGAGAAAGACAGATACCATTTGTGTCTGAGAAACTTAACAGGATCCCATAGGGGAGGGGAAGGGAAAAAAAAAAAAAAAAGAAGAGGTTAGAGTGGGAGAGAGCCAAAGCATAAGAGACTCTTAAAAACTGAGAACAAACTGAGGGTTGATAGGGGGTGGGAGGGAAGGGAGGGTGGGTGATGGGTATTGAGGAGGGCACCTTTTGGGATGAGCACTGGGTGTTGTATGGAAACCAATTTGACAATAAATTTCATATATTAAAAAAATAAAGATCTATTGGTTAAATAAAAAAAAAATAGAGTGTTCGTTTATTTGCTATTTAGACATAAACCCATAGAATGGAAAGAAAAGGAGAAAAAAATCAACAACATTATGTAATCTGAAAATCGGATAGATGAAGAGAAAGAAATTTACCTGACAGAAGAATTGCAAGCTGGCAGGGAAAATTCCAGAAACTAACCTGATTTATACCTCAAATTAATTGAAGTATGTATGTGGAATGCTTAACTCAAAGAATCTCAACACATTTTACAGAATGCTAGCTCCCAGAATATCAGTATGTAGACCTCTACTCTCTAGTAAAAGTTTGAAGAAGCTTTCTCTGGGAAATCTGACCATTCTAAGAAGAAATATCAAAGAATGCTTATCTAAGGATGTTCCAACAAATGGCTTTCCCAGGAACATCCACGGTGAAGACCAAAGTCAACAAACACCACCTAAGTGTTCATAACTTCAAGTTACCTCTTAAGTTTCCAAATATAATTATGAAATAGACAATTAGGATTACATCACATCTAAAGAAATTCCCTAATACGGAGAACAGAGAACAAAACCAGTCAATATAATGAAACACGGATGAACACATTATTCAGAAAAGAAAACTCTAATCATTACCTTCAGGTTGATAAGAGTATATGCTCTCATATAGCAAAATTATATTGTTATTTTTGAAGAATTATTTAGAGAATAAAAATGGTCCTTGAGGGGAACATGGGTGGCTCAGTAGATTAAGTGTTCAACTTCTGCTCAGGTCATGATCTCAGGGTTCGAGAGTTCAATCCCGACATTGGGCTCTCTGCAATTAGTGAAGAGCTTACTGCAGATCCTCTGTCCCCCTCTCTCTGCCCCTTCCCCACTCACTCTCTCTCAAAAGTAAATAAACATTGACAAAAATAAACGCTTCAAAAGAAATTGGTCCTTGATAATAAAAACCATAGTGGAAAACTAAAAAAAAAAAAAAAAAAGCCATCAATAGAGAGACTCAAAGATAAAATTAAGAAAATTACTAGAAAATATGTCAAAGGACACAATAATGAAAGATGAGGAAAAAGATATGAAAACCAGAGCACATAACAATATTGTCTCACATGGGATTAAGAGTTCTAAAACACTGAGAAATGGAAAAAAATAATAAAATAAAGTGTTTGAGAAAATTTCCAGTTCTAAAGGATATGAGTTTTGGTATTAAGTGTGCTACAGATTGTCTAGAACAACTAGAAAAAATAGTAAAAATTTCCTGAAATATGGGGCCAAAAAAGAATATTTTAAAATTTTCTGAGGAGAATACTGGAAATTGTAGACAAATACTGGATATCAGAAGGTTTTCCAATTTCCCAAAAGCACTATCAGATGCTTGAAGACAAGAGAGCAAAACTTCAAAATTTTGAAGGAAAATAATTACCTACTTAAAATTATATACTGAGCTAAAATATATCTGAAAGGAAAAGGTAGAATAAAGTCATTTGAAGGCAAATAAGATGTTTTAAAAATCATACCTCTCACACAGTTTATTATTATTTTTTTTTATTTGGAACATCACTAAAGAATATGCTTCATCAAAATAAAGGTATAAACCAAAATAGAGGATTATATGACTGACATGCAGGATATATGAGCTAAGGAAGAGCCTAGCAGGTTTACCACGAGGGAGAACTAGTCATATCTTTCCATTTCACCTTTTTGTTCCCCTTGTATCACTCTATACTCTTAACTGCGGTCACATTCCATTTCCCAGTTTACACCAGCCTTTTCCTCTTTACACTTTGCACACGCTGCTCCCACAACACAAGGATATTTATCTATCTTGAAACTATCTTTAGTATTCGGTTCAGAAATATCTACGCTTCTACTTACTCCCTAAAAAAACCTTCAGTGATGCCCTACTCTGAGTAAAGTGACTTTGCTCTGAGTTGTCCAAGCCTCTAGGGAAGCATTAAATATTCTGTACTTTGTCTCCTTAGAAGCCTGACTCCTGCCTACTGAGCTACATATCCCTTGAGGACAGGGGCTGTGTTATATTTCCTTTGTATCTCTAGCAACCTGTCTGATGCTCAATAAATATTGAATGAGTAAATCAAGGAACAAATTTAATCCATTATTTAGAGATACGAATCTGATTAAGGAGCTCATTAAGTTCCTAAGTGATAAAAGGACTAAAAACTATGAATAGTATATGCCTCTATAGCTACCCGTTATTAAGTGTTTATTATATTTGGTAAGTAGCTCACTCACAATCTCCTACCCAGTAAGTCATGGAATTGGGATTTGAACTCATGTCTGTTGAACTCTAGTGTCAAAGCAAGCTTTTTTTTTTTTCTTTCTTTTTTTTTTTTTACTATATAGTTCTTCTGAAGAAAAGGAGAGGTTCTACTGCACAAATATATAAAGGCTAATTAGGACATCCTCTTTTTTAGACAAAGAGATTTTGTAGCAAAAAAAGGAGTCTGTGAAGTCCAATTGTATGAGAAGAGACAGCCGGTATATTCTTTTTAAACAGTTGGTAAAAAATAACACCTTTCTTCCCTAGATGAGAGTTTATCTGCCAAAACTAATCCTGGAGTGAGTTTTATGACCATGTTATAAACCTCTGTAAAGTAAAGAATGTAATAGAAATGCTGACAGAGCCCTCCTTACGATGGGTTTAGAAGGTACAGCTATAAAACAGAAGTAATTTCTGGAATTTGGAAATTATGCATAACTGTAAAGACAAACATATTTGCCATAAATTGAAACCCACACCTGTATGGGGATATATTGGCTCCCACTTAATTCAAGGTCAGCAATAACTTTAAAACAAATTCTATTAAACTCTCATCAAGCTGTTCAAGTTAAAATTAAAGGGAGAAAAAAACACAACAAACCTCTCTGCAGAACACTAAATCACACAAAATCTCAAATAAACTTAAATTCAGCTAAAGGAAACTAGGAACAAATCCTCCTTTTAAAATATTTCTCCTATAACAGCAAAAGAATCCAATAGTTTAATAGCAAAAATCTGAAGAGTTTGTAAGTGTTCTAGAAACAAAACACTATGAGTCTGGTTACATAGAAAATGAAAATGAAACAATCTATCAATAGTTCAAAAAGCCACTTAGTCAACTGTGATCTCTTTGATGGAACTTTTAAAATATCTGTCTTCCCTGGCTAGGGAACAGGAGTAGACTAAGAAAGATTTCAACAAATAGAAAGTTGGTCTATTGACACTCCTGTTCTGAGTTTTCTGTGCTACTCAAGTACAACTGATTACATATTTTCTACCTAAAGTTTCCTACGGCGTTTTTCCTTGTCTCCTCCTTTTGAGGTCATGTACCATAATGCTCACCTTTGTAATACTTTTTCCCCCATTCAATCTCACTTATCCTGTATGTCTTGATTTTGCGGCATTTATAAAATATATTTGAAAGATCTCCGGCCCTGAGATCAAATAAAACTATATTCAAATCTTGGTTTTGTATACAATTGAGTGAGATTGCACAAGTTATTCATTTATCCCCATTGCTTATTTATATTATCTATAAAATGAGGGTCCATAAAACATACCCATATTAATAGAAATGCCCACGAAAATGCCATTTTGTGGGACAATGTGTCCTTGTTTGGGTACCTGGTAATGACAGCAGTTATTTACTTGAGTCACTCAAATTTCTAAATAATTAGGTAAATCTAACATCTTAAACTAAAATGAAACTGATGTCCTTAGACGACAATAGAGATAGATAAATCAGATACAAATGGCAGGTTTGGAACCTAAAAGTTCCACTAACGTTTTATAATATTAAAAAAAAAATTACACCTGTGGAGTTGGTGTTCTTTGTTTTAATCCTTTGGTTTGGTATAATGACTGACACCTAGTAGGTATCAATAAACATTTGTTGAATAAATGAAAGAATGAGTGTAGTGAAGACAGACTGAGTCAATAGGTCTTTTGTGAGCTGGAAAAGGGAGCGGTATGGAAATAGCTGGAATGGAAATGGGAAGACTTGGGATTTGTTTTTTCTTCTTTCTTTTTTTAATTTCTCTTTTTAATGGTGAAACCAGAGCACGTTTGAATGCTGATGGGACTAATATAGTGGAGAAAAATAGAATTATAATAGAGAGGAAGGAGAGAATTAAAATAAATAAAGCTGTACAGATCACAGTATCTGTGAAAGGAGAGAAAACAAGTTCCAGAGAGACAGACAGATGGGCCTTTGTTATCAGGGAATACACTTCCTCCATGGTCAGAGGAGGGAAGGAGAACACAGCTCAAGAAGTAGGTGGGGTTATACTCCTATTAACTGGAAGTGAAAGTGTGCACAAGGTCCAAATCCCTGAGGTCTGAAGCTTATTGACTTTTTAGGTCCCTTTGAAGATAAAACATGCAAAAATTACAAACACAATTTAAATATAAGTCCTCAGAAAGAGCCTGTTAAAGTGAGTGTTCCTGAATCTTAAATTTCATCAGTTTTGTGGAAAATTTCTTTCTCTGCCTAAAATCAAATCCTGGCTCCCTATCTTGTCAGCTATCTGAATTCAGGCAATTTACCAGTGTCTCTGTGCCTAGGTTTCCTCATCTCTAAAGTAGGGACAAACATGGCATCCATCTCATATGGCTTTGGATACAAAAACCCATGTAAAGATAATCAACATAAAGCATTTAGTTACTTCTCAGTAAATGTTCTTGTTTATTATTATTATTATTATTAGAATCCCAAATACATAGGAAAACCACGGTAAATATTATTTTCTATTCTAGCTAGGTGAAAATAATTTTTAAGAGTTCATGTTATACTTCATTTGAAGTTTAAAGAATTCTTATTGGGGATTCTGGGAAGATGGCGGCGTAGGAGGACGCTGGGCTCACCGCGCGTCCTGCTGATCACTTAGATTCCACCTACACCTGCCTAAATAACCCAGAAAACCGCCAGAGGATTAGCAGAACAGAGTCACCGGACCCAAGTGCAGACGAGAGGCCCACGGAAGAGGGTAGGAAGGGCGGCGAGGCGGTGCGCGCTCCACGGACTGGCGGGAGGGAGCCGGGGCGGAGGGGCGGCTCGCCGGCCAAGCAGAGCCCCCGAGTCTGGCTTGCAAAAGCGGAGGGGCCTGACGGACTGTGTTCCGACAGCAAGCGCGACTTAGCGTCTGGGAGGTCATAAGTTAACAGCTCTGCTCGGAAAGCGGGAAGGCTGGAGGACAAAGGGAGGGTGAGCTGCGGAGCCCCCGGACGACAGAGCTCAGTTTGGCGGGGAACAAAGGCGCTCGCCAGCGCCATCTCCCCCGCCCATCCCCCAGCCAAAATCCCAAAGGGAACCGGTTCCTGCCAGGGAACTTGCTCGCTCCGCGCGAACACCCAACTCTGTGCTTCTGCGGAGCCAAACCTCCGGCAGCGATCTGACTCCCTCCGGCTGCCACAGGGCCCCTCCTGAAGTGGATCATCTAAGGAGAAGCGAGCTAAGCCTGCCCCCCCTGCCGCCGTGCACCTTGCCTTCCCACCCCAGCTAATACGCCAGATCCCCAGCATCACAAGCCTGGCAGTGTGCAAGTAGCCCAGACGGGCCACGCCACCCCACAGTGAATCCCGCCCCTAGGAGAGGGGAAGAGAAGGCACACACCAGTCTGACTGTGGCCCCAGCGGTGGGCTGGGGGCAGACATCAGGTCGGACTGCGGCCCCGCCCACCAACTCCAGTTATACACCACAGCACAGGGGAAGTGCCCTGCAGGCCCTCACCACACCAGGGACTATCCAAAATGACCAAGCGGAAGAATTCCCCTCAGAAGAATCTCCAGGAAATAACAACAGCTAATGAGCTGATCAAAAAGGATTTAAATAATATAACAGAAAGTGAATTTAGAATAATAGTCATAAAATTAATCGCTGGGCTGGAAAACAGCATACAGGACAGCAGAGAATCTCTTGCTACAGACATCAGGGGACTAAGGAACAGTCACGAGGAGCTGAAAAACGCTTTAAAGGAAATGGAAAACAAAATGCAAACCACCACGGCTCGGATGGAAGAGGCAGAGGAGAGAATAGGTGAACTAGAAGATAAAGTTATGGAAAAAGAGGAAGCTGAGAAAAAGAGAGATAAAAAAAATCCAGGAGTATGAGGGGAAAATTAGAGAACTAAGTGATACACTAAAAAGAAATAATATACGCATAATTGGTATCCCAGAGGAGGAAGAGAGAGGGAAAGGTGCTGAAGGGGTACTTGAAGAAATTATAGCTGAGAACTTCCCTGAACTGGGGAAGGAAAAAGGCATTGAAATCCAAGAGGCACAGAGAACTCCCTTCAGACGTAACTTGAATCGATCTTCTGCACGACATATCATAGTGAAACTGGCAAAATACAAGGATAAAGAGAAAATTCTGAAAGCAGCAAGGGGTAAACGTGCCCTCACATATAAAGGGAGACCTATAAGACTCGTGACTGATCTCTCTTTTGAAACTTGGCAGGCCAGAAAGAATTGGCACGAGATTTTCAGGGTGCTAGACAGCAAAAATATGCAGCCGAGAATCCTTTATCCAGCAAGTCTGTCATTTAGAATAGAAGGAGAGATAAAGGTCTTCCCAAACAAACAAAAACTGAAGGAATTTGTCACCACTAAACCAGCCCTACAAGAGATCCTAAGGGGGACCCTGTGAGACAAAGTACCAGAGACATCACTACAACCATAAAACAATGACTCTAAACCCGTATCTTTCTATAATAACACTGAATGTAAATGGATTAAATGCACCAACCAAAAGACATAGGGTATCAGAATGGATAAAAAAACAAGACCCATCTATTTGCTGTCTACAAGAGACTCATTTTAGACCTGAGGACACCTTTAGATTCAGAGTGAGGGGATGGAGAACTATTTATCATGCTACTGGAAGCCAGAAGAAAGCTGGAGTAGCCATACTTATATCAGACAAACTAGACTTTAAATTAAAGGCTGTAACAAGAGATGAAGAAGGACATTATATAATAGTTACAGGGTCTATCCATCAGGAAGAGCTAACAATTATAAATGTCTATGCGCCGAATACCGGAGCCCCCAAATATATAAAACAATTACTCATAAGCAGAAGCAACCTTATTGATAAGAATGTGGTAATTGCTGGGGACTTTAACACCCCACTTACAGAAATGGATAGATCATCTAGACACACGGTCAATAAAGAAACAAGGGCCCTGAATGAGACACTGGATCAGATGGACTTGACAGATCTATTTAGAACTCTGCATCCCAAAGCAACAGAATAGACTTTCTTCTCAAGTGCACATGGAACATTCTCCAAGATAGATCATATACTGGGTCACAAAACAGCCCTTCATAAGTTTACAAGAATTGAAATTATACCGTGCATACTTTCAGACCACAATGCTATGAAGCTTGAAATCAACCACAGGAAAAAGTCTGGAAAACCTCCAAAAGCATGGAGGTTAAAGAACACCCTACTAACGAATGAGTGGGTCAACCAGGCAATTAGAGAAGAAATCAAAACATATATGGAAACAAACGAAAATGAAAATACAACAATCCAAACGCTTTGGGACGCAGCGAAGGCAGTCCTGAGAGGAAAATACATTGCAATCCAGGCCTATCTCAAGAAACAAGAAAAATCCCAAATACAAAATCTAACAGCACACCTAAAGGAAATAGAAGCAGAACAGCAAAGGCAGCCTAAACCCAGCAGAAGAAGAGAAATAATAAAGATCAGAGCAGAAATAAACAATATAGAATCTAAAAAAACTGTAGAGCAGATCAACGAAACCAAGAGTTGGTTTTTTGAAAAAATAAACAAAATTGACAAACCTCTAGCCAGGCTTCTCAAAAAGAAAAGGGAGATGACCCAAATAGATAAAATCATGAATGAAAATGGAATGATTACAACCAATCCCTCAGAGATACAAACAATTATCAGGGAATACTATGAAAAATTATATGCCAACAAATTGGACAACCTGGAAGAAATGGACAAATTCCTGAACACCCACACTCTTCCAAAACTCAATCAGGAGGAAATAGAAAGCTTGAACAGACCCATAACCAGCGAAGAAATTGAATCGGTTATCAAAAATCTCCCAACAAATAAGAGTCCAGGACCAGATGGCTTCCCAGGGGAGTTCTACCAGACGTTTAAAGCAGAGATAATACCTATCCTTCTCAAGCTATTCCAAGAAATAGAAAGGGAAGAAAAACTTCCAGACTCATTCTATGAAGCCAGTATTACTTTGATTCCTAAACCAGACAGAGACCCAGTAAAAAAAGAGAACTACAGGCCAATATCCCTGATGAATATGGATGCAAAAATTCTCAATAAGATACTAGCAAATCGAATTCAACAGCATATAAAAAGCATTATTCACCATGATCAAGTGGGATTCATTCCTGGGATGCAGGGCTGGTTCAACATTCGCAAATCAATCAACGTGATACATCACATTAACAAAAAAAAAGAGAAGAACCATATGATCCTGTCAATCGATGCAGAAAAGGCCTTTGACAAAATCCAGCACCCTTTCTTAATAAAAACCCTGGAGAAAGTCGGGATAGAAGGAACATACTTAAAGATCATAAAAGCCATTTATGAAAAGCCCACAGCTAACATCATCCTCAACGGGGAAAAACTGAGAGCTTTTTCCCTGAGATCAGGAACACGACAGGGATGCCCACTGTCACCGCTGTTGTTTAACATAGTGCTGGAAGTGCTAGCATCAGCAATCAGACAACAAAAGGAAATCAAAGGCATCAAAATTGGCAAAGATGAAGTCAAGCTTTCGCTTTTTGCAGATGACATGATATTATACATGGAAAATCCGATAGACTCCACCAAAAGTCTGCTAGACCTGATACATGAATTCAGCAAAGTTGCAGGATACAAAATCAATGTACAGAAATCAGTTGCATTCTTATACACTAACAATGAAGCAACAGAAAGACAAATAAAGAAACTGATCCCATTCACAATTGCACCAAGAAGCATAAAATACCTAGGAATAAATCTAACCAAAGATGTAAAGGATCTGTATGCTGAAAATTATAGAAAGCTTATGAAGGTAATTGAAGAAGATTTAAAGAAATGGAAAGACATTCCCTGCTCATGGATTGGAAAAATAAATATTGTCAAAATGTCAATACTACCCAAAGCTATCTACACATTCAATGCAATCTCAATCAAAATTGCACCAGCATTCTTCTCGAAACTAGAACAAGCAATCCTAAAATTCATATGGAACCACAAAAGGCCCCGAATAGCCAAAGGAATTTTGAAGAAGAAGACCAAAGCAGGAGGCATCACAATCCCAGACTTCAGCCTCTACTACAAAGCTGTCATCATCAAGACAGCATGGTATTGGCACAAAAACAGACAAACAGACCAATGGAATAGAATAGAAACCCCAGAACTAGACCCACAAACATATGGCCAACTCATCTTTGACAAAGCAGGAAAGAACATCCAATGGAAAAAAGACAGCCTCTTTAACAAATGGTGCTGGGAGAACTGGACAGCAACATGCAGAAGGTTGAAACTAGACCACTTTCTCACACCATTTACAAAAATAAACTCAAAATGGATAAAGGACCTAAATGTGAGACAGGAAACCATCAGAACCTTAGAGGAGAAAGCAGGAAAAGACCTCTCTGACCTTAGCCGTAGCAATCTCTTACTCGACACATCCCCAAAGGCAAGGGAATTAAAAGCAAAAGTGAATTACTGGGACCTTATGAAGATAAAAAGCTTCTGCACAGCAAAGGAAACAACCAACAAAACTAAAAGGCAACCAACGGAATGGGAAAAGATATTTGCAAATGACATATCGGACAAAGGGCTAGTATCTAAAATCTATAAAGAGCTCACCAAACTCCACACCCGAAAAACAAATAACCCAGTGAAGAAATGGGCAGAAAACATGAATAGACACTTCTCTAAAGAAGACATCCAGATGGCCAACAGGCACATGAAAAGATGTTCAGCGTCGCTCCTTATCAGGGAAATACAAATCAAAACCACACTCAGGTATCACCTCACGCCAGTCAGAGTGGCCAAAATGAACAAATCAGGAGACTATAGATGCTGGAGAGGATGTGGAGAAACGGGAACCCTCTTGCACTGTTGGTGGGAATGCAAATTGGTGCAGCCGCTCTGGAAAGCAGTGTGGAGGTTCCTCAGAAAATTAAAAATAGACCTACCCTATGACCCAGCAATAGCACTGCTAGGAATCTACCCAAGGGATACAGGAGTACTGATGCATAGGGGCACTTGTACCCCAATGTTCATAGCAGCACTCTCAACAATAGCCAAATTATGGAAAGAGCCTAAATGTCCATCAACTGATGAATGGATAAAGAAATTGTGGTTTATATACACAATGGAATACTATGTGGCAATGAGAAAAAATGAAATATGGCCTTTTGTAGCAACGTGGATGGAACTGGAGAGTGTGATGCTAAGTGAAATAAGCCATACAGAGAAAGACAGATACCATATGGTTTCACTCTTATGTGGATCCTGAGAAACTTAACAGGAACCCATGGGGGAGGGGAAGGTAAAAAAAAAAAAAAAAAAAAGGACGTTAGAGTGGGAGAGCGCCAAAGCATAAGAGACTGTTAAAAACTGAGAACAAACTGAGGGTTGATGGGGGGTGGGAGGGAGGGGCGGGTGGGTGATGGGTATTGAGGAGGGCACCTTTTGGGATGAGCACTGGGTGTTGTATGGAAACCAATTTGTCAATAAACTTCATATAAAAAAAATAAAAAAAATAAATATTGAAAAAAAAAAGAATTCTTATTGCACATTAGACTCAAACACACACACATGCACACACACATACACAAATTATTACTACCCCTCTCCCTGTTCCTCCTTCCACTCTCCTCTTGCTTTTCCTCCTTCTACTCTTATGGGCCTGGAACTGTGTGGGAACAGAAAATCCATATGTAAACTAATTTACATCACTCCTAAGGGTAGGAGTTGTATCATTAATATCTGACGTGCAGAGCATTAAGCACATGGTAGCTATTCAGCAAAATTTTGCTACTAAGAATATTATTGATATTATACCATCATTCACAGTTCAGTAATCCAACAGAATTTGAATGCTAAAAATGGTCTCAGAACCAATGGTGCACTTGATGACCTTTTAGAGTATATGACATAATTCTCTTCATTGTTGTAGCCCTAAGTGTGATCATAATGGAATCCTATCTCTGACACAGAATCCACATTCAATAAATGCTCAGCGGGTGAATGGTTCATCATGAGAGAAGAAAGGTAAATATAAAGGGTGACTGACTGGAGTTTTTTCACACACTGCTAAACTCTAAGAGACAGAATGCCTGCAAGGCATTCTCTATCAGAAAATGTTCATTTTGATAAGTCTGTCACCAAAAGAAATTCAAAACAATGTTAAAAAAAATTTACTTCCAGTATTCGTAACCAAAAAGCTGTTCATTCAATTTTCTGCACTGCACATACTCAAACGATGCATAAAACATTTAACACTGTTGTTCTCCAGGTTTATTAATGCTTGCTAACTCATTTATTCTCATGCTGATAATCTTGCCTGAAGCATCTCACTTTCAGTAAGGTACTAAAGTGACTTGGGTTGCAACCAAATCTGTAGTAATTAGTCAGCTAAATCTGTAAGAAACTGTTGGGATACTTTGTTATTACACAAAATATTTCAGAATTCTAAGTATTTACCTCAGAATACTTCCATCTACCATATGTCCATGCCTGCACAACTTGAAGGAATAAAAGAGAATCTCTGTAAATATTTTTTTTTAAAAAGGTGTTTTTGTTGTTGTTGGCTTTGTTGGGTAGAGAGATTCCCAATATGTGTATTTGTAATAAGCAAAGCAAAAAATGAGACAAGAAACTAATGCTAATGGCAATAAAAGTATGGCTTTTTATCCTCTATAATGCATTCTAGAAAGCTTTCTTCAGTAAAATTTATTCAATATAAGAGGCAGGATAACAATGTACAAAATGTCAAACTACAATGAAATAGATTCAAACCTGAGTTAGTACCCAGAAAAGGCAGGCTCTGGGTACAGGCAATTCCTCCTCCTTTCATTCCCAGCCTTTTAGAAGTGCTAAAAGTGTATTGCTCATTGGAAATGTGTTCTGACACTTAGTATGACTTATATCAGAAATTGAAAGTAGACAGCGTCTTGTCCACCTCCTTAATTAACAAAACAATCTATCAAGTCCAGACAGGTTAAGGGACTGATCCATGTTAAGACAGCTAATTTGAGCACCACAGTGGAAAGTGGGGCAGCAAAAGGAGGTACAAAGTGTAGGATCTTGTAATCATGCACATCAGAGCTGAAGTTCCATCTCTGTCATCTATCTCCACAAGAAGTACATGGTGTGGTGATTCACAATGCTAGTTCTCAGCCAGGAGGACCTTATTAAGTTAGCTTCCAGCTTCCATAGCAGTAGAAAACTCGTGATCACATTGCCCTTTTCCAGACTGTTTTGCCCTTTACATCACACAAACAGAAATGAAAGCGGTGTTCAATACCTAGGATGTGTTTGTCAGTATTCCACTGGACATACAGCCAGAGTTGCTTGAGAAGAAAAACTACATATTTGCTGTTGCTCCTCAGATGGGCTTAGTCCATAGACAGGCCGGGAACCTGGTGGACTGAGCCGATAGGGAAGGGGAAGAAGCCAAGGTAGCAGCAAATAAATTATCCTGAGAGGTAAGCTCCATCAGTAACACTCTATCAGGTAATGTTTACCTATAGGAAGTCGGCCTATTTGGATATGATACAGGCCAGTGACCATGTCCAAAAGGATATAATCTGGTCCAGAGGACACAGGGGTTTCCATAAGTGATAGTACTCAAAGTCAAAGCAATATAGCCCTCAGTCTCAGTAAACCAACATTTGGGACAGGCAGAGGCACAGAAAGTAATGGGAAAATAAGCAGAAGTACCTAAGAATATAGGCCAGTATCAGGGCTGTACCAAAGTTATGACTTTAAGAGAGATTGAAGTCCCTGTGGAAGTTAGGAAACCAAAGTCATACAAACTGACAGAAGTAACCAGTTGGAGGAACTTGAAGGGCAAGGCCTACAAAAGCCTAATGCAGTTCCACTCTGATCTGTTTTTATGGGCTGTGGAAACTTCCCTGAGAGACTCAGGAACTAAGTGTGGCTGAACCTTTAGGAATAAGGTATCATGGAATCCAAGTTGGTCAGAGTTGGACAGGGGTTGACACTAACATCCTACACATCTTGACATCCCTGACCCTGGGAGATTTGGCAGCAACTAGGATGTGGCTAGATGAATGAGAATCCCTTCACAGACAAAACACACTTGAGCTTCATCTGGAAGTGAATCCAAGTCTGTCTCATCCTTCTTTTAAAATAAACATACTTTTCTTTTTGAAATTCCTCTTAAATAAGTCATTTTCTTAAATTATTTTTTGTTTATTTATTTTTGAGAGAGAGAGAGAGAGAGAGAGAGAGAAAGAGAGAAAGAGAATGTATGGGTAGCGGAGGGGCAGAGAGAGAGGGAGAGAGAGAATCCCAACCACATTCTGTGCTATCAGCACAGAGTCTGATGTAGGGCTCGATCTCATGAACATTGAGATCATGGCCTGAGCTGAAATCAAGAGTCGATGCTTAACTGAGTGAGCTACCCAGGCACTCCCTCTTAATAGGTTTTACACACAAATATAGTTAACGATTTATTAAAGGATTTTTATACTTCTCTATTACACATGTATTTTCCTAAAATGAATGCTTAAAACCCAATGGTGTGTGTGTGTGTGTGTGTGTGTGTGTGTGTGTGTGTGTGTGTTTGTGTATGTTTTAAGGGAGGTTCCAATAGTTAACTATCAAAATTAAAAAAGCTATAATACACGGGTAAGAAACTAATCATTCTTATGCACTTCCTATACAAGCAGTCACTCAGTGAATGGGCCAAAAGAAAATAAAGAGGATTGCAAGGAGAAAATTTACTCATCTTCAAGTGGAAATTATTTGAATGATAGCACTGAATAGAAATTACTTTTTTTCCATACAAAAACAAAATAAATCTTGATAATGTTCTGTTACATTTTAAAGTGCGTTAGAATCCCTATCAAGTGCAAAATAACCAAGTTAGCATTTCGTTACAGAACGGAAGTAAAAAACTGGATAGTTCATCAGTGAGCAAACAATAATATAAGCCCAAAATCCACATGAAAAGCTTACTATATATATACTTTACACAAATTTATATTTTATGTAAATATTTATGTATTTGCCAAAAAGGTCAGCATGAGAGTTACAGGATGTAAACATTATCAAAGGCAGTAATGCAAGAAAGCATCTTCAAAGAAGGGCTCATTGCAACTCTACTTTTATTAGCCATGGAATCTTATCTTCCTATAACCTTGCTTTACCTCAGTTTCCCCATCTGTAAAATGGAAATTGTAATAACAGGTCATCCCTCATAGAGTCGATTAAAGTAGTAAAATGAAATAATTCATGCAAATTTAGCATATACAATAATTCATGGTTGTTATTCATCAGGTTTTGTTGTTATTATTAAGGCACGTTTCAGGGAAATGTTCAGAAATTTACCAAATAAATAAATAAATAAGTCTGAGGTTAACACAGCAGTAAATTAGGCAACCAGCATTAATATGCCCATCTGTATTCACCTGCTTGTCAAGGACTTGCTTACTAAATAAGATAATCCATTTATCAGACCTCTCTAATTAAGAAGTACACAGCTCCTCTCCCTATGCTCTTTTATCAGATATATGACATTAGTTGCAAAATGACATGACAGTGATATAAAAATTACAACATTAACAGACTCTGAATAAATAAAACCTGAAGCAAAATCTTTCCTGGCGCCAAGAATAGAATAGCTGAGATGCAGAAGGATATTTCAGAATTGAGTATAGAACAGTAAATCATACAATACTGGCAGAACACTAGAGATGATGCTTTTTCAAAATAAAACCATGAAATATTGGAGGGGACATACGGTTCTGCTATTTCATTGTGAATGACATAGTCAGTCTAATAAAGTAGCTGATTTATTGAAAACCTTATCACATTTTAAAGGGAGGTGTTTCACTGATTCTCTTTAACCACTACAGAACTTGTGCTGTTGTGCCAACAGAGGGTTTGATCTTTATTCAAGCAAAAACTGATTTCTTCTATGTAAGGACAGTAGGAAATTCAGCCTCCACTCCTTTGAATATAAACATTTCAACATATCCACTGCCACAGGCATGTGTTAATATTGAAAAAAGTCAATCAATTTTATAATCAATGACTATAGTGGCCTCTGTTAGAGATATGATTTTGGTCTGTTTAGTACCATTATTTCTATTGCATATCCATGTTTTTCTTAAACCGACAAAGGGTATTATTTTTCTCTCACTTCTCCAGAGAAGGAATCACAGTATATTTCATACGACAGGGGAGTAGGATGGGGAGTTGTGGGGAACTTGTCCATTCCTCTAACTCTATTATTAACTCCTGGGTTCCCAAATATCTCAGCTTCTGTTTTCACTGACTCACTGAGAAAAATAGCTGTGATATGTACTATTAGCCCTCTATGTGATTGGTGGAACCATGTTGGGTTAATAAAATAAGCCTCTTAATTAATATTCCCTGTTTTGCTTCTCAGGAAACTACACACAAATGTTCCTCTTTGGACTCATTTTCTTTGTCACTGACTGCTGCACCCTCCTCACCACTCTCCCCTCCACCCCCCGCAAGCCATATTTCTTAGTTCACACAAATATATGTCACACTGTTCAGTAGTAACACCTTAATGCCAATTCCTGGCCCCCCATTAAACAAGTAATGGTCCTTCAAAATAAATTAAAGGGTTTTTGTTTCCATTTTAGTAGCAACTTCATTTCTTTGATAATTTAGTAGAACGTAACCACGAATGTTTATAACCTTTCTTTTAAGGAATCATCTACTTATTGGATATACCTCATAAATATTCTTCTTCAATTTCCATAAAAGAATGGTGCATGAAATAACAATTATGCAATTTCCTAATCAGTTTTGCAGCACCGGACAATCATTACAATATAATAGATTTGCCATCAAATAATGCTGTATTAAACCTTCAAAAAATTACACATCACTGAAAGTCTTAAAATATTTCCAACTATCTTGTTTTAAATAGTGATTTTTCATGTCTCAGTATAAATTCAAAGAGTGTATGATGAAAGAAATGATGTCTCAAAAAACCAATTTGGGTACTATGAATTTAAACAAGGTAATTGACCTGATAGCTATTCAGAAGTGTTTTGTTTTGTTTTGTTTTGTGTTTTTGTTTTTTTTTTACTTTTTACTTTTCTATTGTTTTATTATTTCTATGTCTTAAAATTTGATTTTGAAAGGTATAACATAGTGAATATAGTCAATGATACTGTAATAGCACTGTGATTTTAGCTACACTTGTAGTGAGTATAGCATAACAAATGAAGAGGTTGAACCACTATGTTGTACATCCCAAAACTAATGTAACATTGTGTGCCAACTGTACTAAAATAAAATTTAAAAAAAAATTAAATAAAAAAATATTTGATTTTGGAACATAGCTATTATTCAGTTACTGATTTCCATTCTTTCAGCACCAAGACTCCATAGAAAAAAGTGTCATGGTAACAGAGAAAGTAAAGACACATTTTAAAGCTGAAATCTGTTCTGTAAGTGTCACTACTGGTCATAACATTGACTAAATCATTCCAAAATATTTGACAGTATTCAGCACCTCTCTTCCTGAGTAGTATTTGTTTCCTGTTTTCTTATTTTGTTCAGAGTTTTCTGGAATTGAAGTGTATTTTGCTTATCGCATCAATTTGCTATTTGTGTTTTATTTTTAATTGTCCTTTACAAGATTCCCTACTCTAATTAAATGTGAGCATTTAATATTTACTTGAAAGGGAAAATATAAAGAGAATCAAAAGTTACTGAGGCAACAATAGTATTTTCATTAATATAACTCCTCACCTGATGATTATGCTAGCCTTTCATGGAATGCTGCTAAGCCTTATTAATATTTCAATCATTTTCTGTTAGAGAAGAAAAGGAAAGAGAATATGAAAAGTAAGATTTAATTAAAAATTAAAAGCTTAGAAAGTTAACTAATCATTCCAAAACTATATGACCTATTAATGTTGAAAAAAATTAACCTTCATAAACACAATATTTAACCAGAATTTCAGGAAGTTCTATTACTTAAAAAAAAAAAAATCCAAAATAGTTCCAAGGAAGGAGGTCTTAACCTGGTAGGCGTTTATCTAAGATGCTTCTTAGGACAACGGTTCTGTCACAAGTGTGGTGATTTAAAATGACTTAGGTACTATGTTCACATGCTCTGGAGAGACAAATGAGCTTTTAAAATGTCTAATGTGAATAGGCAAGAACTGTAAGTTCTCCCTACTGATGAAAACATCCTTTCTTCCTCACCCTCCTGAGCCTTTTTATCCTCTTGACATCTACAGAAATCCTTAGGATGAGATCATGCTACCTTAATATAAATGCTGAGTTTATTTAACACCATCAAACTGCTATGTCCAATTGTCCAGATGGGTTTGCATATGGATTTTATAAAGCATGTATGCAGCTTAGAGTAAATTCTAGATTAGCAAAATTTTATTTG
This sequence comes from Lynx rufus, assembly GCF_022079265.1. Lineage (NCBI taxonomy): Eukaryota > Metazoa > Chordata > Mammalia > Carnivora > Felidae > Lynx > Lynx rufus. The sequence goes on from NW_025814823.1 coordinate 183,491,995, forward strand.
TGCTACTCTCATACCTCAATCAGGGATAACATCAAAGTCATCCTATATATTCAAATACATGGAAAACACTAAAAATAAAGTAACCAGATATTTTCAAAGTAGCTTTATAATGAACTACTATGTCCATAATTACTGTGAATAAAATACATATGCGGCACCTTTCATATATTAAATATTAATTAAAAATACTTAATACAGAAACACTTCTACTATCTAAAATTATTATTGGTTTTATATTTTTTCATAATATGATGAACAGTTTAGTTTGTAAGATCTGAGAAAGCACTATTCTAAATAAAACAAATTCATTTTTCAGCAAAAACATTTGCTGTTTTTTAAATTTATTCTGTGTTCAATGTGACTTTGTTCTGTTTGCCCCAAGTTTAGATTTAGATTTTCTTTAAAAGACTAAAATGAAAACAAAGTTACCCACCTAATTTAGACTATATTTTCTCTTCAGTATATGGAATAGCAAACATTTTGAAGATGATAGGAAATAGAAAGCTCTGATAAAAACTACAGACTTTTTTTCTTGGAAAACAATGCAGCATATGTATATATATATATATATATATATATATATATGCTGCATATGTATATATATTTTTTATATATATAAAACAATATAACACATTGTTTTTCAAAATAGCTGTAGATCACAGGTTAAGAGTATCTGACCTAGAATATTAATGGAACAATATTCTATTTTTCTATTATTAAGCATCTTATATTCATTTTTTTCTTATTTCACTTTCAAATAAATATCTGGCCATAATTTTGCCACTACAAACGTGAAAACTTAAAGGAAGAATGAGAAAATCAGAAGTGAAACTGTAAATGTGCCACTAATAGCATAATTTAGAATAAGTGCTTTGGCTCAAGAGTCATCTACCCAAACTCTGAAACTTTATCGTTTTCTTTTTTTCTCTTGCAACACCTCCAATGACTAAGAGTATGTAATTGTTATCTCTGTACTTTGAATAATCTCCTTTGATCATATCCATATTTTTTTTATTATTACTATTTTTTTCCCACAGACACTTGAAGGAGAGAATCGGAAACCTAAAGCAGATGGCTTCTTGTTATATATGTCCTCAGGTTAAGGGAAACTGTTCATCTGTTGACTGGGCCAGGACACATCAGCCATCACCCAAGGAGGAACAAAAAAAATCCCCCCACCAACTGAATTAATGGCATGTTCTGTCTCTTAAATTAATAGCTAGTTTAGAAGTGAATGCATTCCAAAAGATTGATTAGTTTTGGATGAAATCAAGTACTTGCAGTACTTGCATCAAGAGTTTTTGTTTTCACTGTTTTTTAATAGATAAATATTCAACATGGGAATTTCCCTACAGGAGTGGGAAATGTTGCATTTTATAAGCCTATTTGACCTCAGTTCCCTTTATTAGAAGAGAGCCTAAAATGACTTAGTATTTAGTATTTGCAGTTTTGTACAGTCCATTATGATGACATACTTGGAAGAGTGTACAGTCTGGAACCATTGCTACTTGGGTTCAGATTCCAGCTCTTGTATCCCCTAATCTGACACCTTGATCCAGGTAATTTTTTTCTTTACTGTTTATTTATTTATTTTTGAGAGAGACAGAGAGAGTGAGTGAGCAGGGGAGGGGCAGAGAGAGAGAGAGAGGGAGACAGAATCCCAAGCAGGTTCCATGCCATCAGCACAGAGCCTGATGTAGGGCTTGAACCCACGAACCAGGAGATCATGACCTGGGATGAAACCAAGGGTTGGTTGCTTAACCAACTGAGCCACCCAGGTGCCCCTTGAGCCACGTATTCTACGTTCTGTGTTCCTCAGTTTTCTTATCTGTTAAATGGAGACAGTATTTGATACCATTATAGTACCTATCTCATAGAGTTGTTTTAGAGATTAAACAAAATTCATTAATTCAGTTCCTGAGTTACTGTGCTCAGAACGCTACCTAGAATACATAAATGCTATATGAGTATTTTCTATTGTCAGGTATTATTTACTTTTGGCTTCTTTAAATAAAATCTTTTCAGTTTAGAGGTATTTTTCTCTTCATAATTACTACCAAAATCCATTGTCAATGTTGGCACTAATTTAAAATGAGAATTACTCTGGGGGAAGGGAGAGAGGGAGGCAAAAATAAAATAAAATAACAAGAGACTTACTCTGATGTTTATATGCAGACATCTTTGTATTAATGGACTACACTTCCATAACTACAGACTCATTTATTTCAAAATCCTATAAACATACAATGATAGAAAATATGTCTATTTTGTCATTCTCAATGTTATTAAACCATTGTTATAATTATTATCAATAATATATGCCAGTGAATTTGCATTTTCACTAATGAACGTGCGTACTAAAAAAATTCCTTGGATAATATAATTAAACACTTTATTTTCTCTTTGAGCTGTCAACATTTGTGTGGAGATTTTATAATTTTTTTACAACTTGAGATACAATTTCTGATATTTTCCCCCATGCTTGGTTAGTTTCTTGTTCTCAAATAAACTGATAAGTTTGACATGCCCTATTTAAAACTATGCAGGGATTTCCATATTTTTCTAATGCATGATATAATGCTAAAATATAAAAATGCCATGTCAGTTGCTCTACACAAAAAGTGTTCTCTCTGTATAAAATAATATTTCCTTCAATATTTTGAAATATAGTTACTCCAGAAATTCTAACAGTACATTAACATTGTGGAGATAGCTTATAAAATAGATTTTCACAAAAAGAACAACAATGACTGAATTCTTAAGGATAAATGAGTTGTTGTGGTCCTACACATAACAAAAAATTACTTTAACTCCAACTGGTATAATATAATTAAACATTTTAGCAGCCTATAGGCTAAGTATTGCCTATAAAAAATTAAAATGATTAACTGAAAGGTAGGAGAATCATATATTTTCTTCACAACAAATATTTCTCAAAGTACCTTCTTTCTCTTTGAGAACTCTATTTTTCTAACTATTTAACCTCTACTTCATGGAAAAGGGAAAATATGCATAAAATACACATATATATTATATATATTATATATATTTATATATTTTATATGGGTATATATGTACTATATATAATTATATTAGTATATGCAAATGTGCATATATATAAATTTAATATACATTATATCCTGTGAAACCTATAAATATGATGCAGTATTAAGTGTCATTTTTAAATAAAATTTACACAGAAATATATTTAAAAGAAAGTTCATCCCAGTTTTGTTTATAAAAGCAAAATATTAGAAATGTCCTACCATTTACCAATAGGAAAGGCACATAAAATTGTGATAAGTTCATACAATGATGGAATAGGCAGCCATCAAAAGCGTGTTGGATAAAAATATTTTGCAATTCCCTGATCTTAATTTTGTAGTATAGTTTTAGATATGCAGACAGAGACATAGTTATACATATGTAAATATATTACATGCCAAGCCAAATGCTTTAAATACATTATCCTGGGAGGTAGAGAATTGACACTCAGGGAAGTGAATTAATTTGTTCAAGGTTACACGGCTATTAAGTTGGGTTGCAACCCATGTGTATCTGTTCTCTTGAGTGATATATTCTACTCCCTATTTGTGAAATAAGGAAAAACTGTAATAAAGGAAAAGCTACAATAATTGTTATTTTTAAATAGAAAAAATAAACATGAAGTATAAAGAACAGAACTAAATATTTCTCCTGATGAGTAATAATGTAGATAAAGAAATTACTACCTAGAATAATAGTTGTGCTTATTGTTTTACATCCTTAGATTTTATATATAAATCATACCAGAATTATTCTTACTGCACTTTTCATCAATATCGCAAACTCATTTTTATACCTTATATTTTTTTATCGTTTCAAGTTTTTCACTCACTTGGGACATGACGTAACTCATAACCAAGAATTTTAGTTTTAAGCACTTTTACTACACTGGATGCTGATGTCACAGCTTTTAATTTTGGCATTAAATCTAGAATAGAATCAATTCATTGTACAAATATAGTCAATCTTAAAGAGTAGTAAGATGCTATATTGTGGGTCATTCATGTTTATAGACTTGGGACTATGCAAGTATGAAGTTGGTCAAAATTTACAATAAAAATATGAAAACAAATGAATAAATAAACAATTAAGCAAATTTAATCTTATGTTTCATTTCTCCGTTTTTGTATTTTTTATTACTGTTTATCAAAACCCTCTATCTTTATTACTGCTCAACAATGAATGACCATTAATTTACATTATCGTATGGCTGCCTTTCATAAATTTTGCAGAGCTTGGCATGCAGAAAGGTTGATATACTGAAACCGATGATAAAGAGAAGTCTCAATTTAGCAAGTTGTACTTGACAAAATGATTTTAAAATGGGGAATTCACAATTGGGCTTATTTTTCCTTCTGCTTTGATCATAGAAGCTATACCTATCATAAGATAGCTTTATTTGACAAATTTTTTTCCTAAATTTCTCATGATTTCTATGTGAATAAGGTGTAACATCTCTGGTGTGTTATTCACATACTTCATTGTTTTTTGAGCAAATATATTAAATAATTTCAAAGAAGAAAAAGAAAAAAGGATTACAAATAGTTCAAATTCTTGCAAAGACAAAGCAGTATCTTAAATGGGTGAAGAATGATTGCTACAGAGGAGAGATGGGAAAAGGAAGGAAACAGAAGGTGTCTGTATCCATTAAAAGGAAACAGCTACAATATAATTCTGGTCAATATTTTGCCACATGGAAACTGAATGCAGGCTCACTTTGATCATGTCTTCGAGTTCTTGAAGAGAAGACAGATATTCTCACTTTATATTAAATCATCTAAAGTTTAAATGTTGCCAATAATTAAAGTTTTTAAACGTTATATAGAACCAACATGCATAATATAATATATATATAAGCCAAATACATAAACCAAATATATAAACCAAATACATATATTCAGTAGTAATTTTCAAGGACACTCCAAAAGACATTAACTTGATGTTACCCCAGCCATTGTTTTTTAAACTTAAATCCTTAGATAGGCTAAAACTAAGTACCTATCATTGATCAATAAAACAGGGTACATTTTTAAAAATGGAAATATCTGGAAAATAGGATTGCAGCACTTCATATGAACAAAGCCACGTTGGAAGTTGACCCGGAGGAGTATGTGTAAAAACATACATAAAAAATTAAAAAAATACCAATTAAAAAAATTGGTATTTGTTGACAATGTGCTTTGAGTTGGAAAATGCTGAGGTACACATTATAGCATGTTAGAGACGTTTAAAAGGAGAGGGATTAGCAAATATTCACATACCAGTTTCTACACACTATTGGTTATGTCTGATCTTACAATGTATTATTTTATCATGAAATTAAATTCTGTAAAAGTTTGCTTGCTTAACAGGACAACATTTTGCTTAAATATTGAAAGTGTGTGTTTGCTTTTATTTTCTTCTTCGTAGGTGATTCTGAATGTTTGTTTTAAGAAACTACATCTGGTGAAATATTTGTTGTAGAAAAATATCTGTACTCATTTAAAAATTTTAAACTATGTTTACCATAGTAGGTTGATTTTATCCACACTTTGGATAATTAATTCACTAGGAAGTCTCTTATCTAGCTTTAATTAACTCAACCTGTATAAAGATACTGTGGGTTTGTTTTGTTTTTGTTTTAATTAGGATCATAGCTAATAGTATATTTTCTCTTTTAAACAAGTATTAGCAAAATGCAGCAAGTTTAACAAAATAGCTTTAATGTATAATACTTAATCCCCATTTGTGACTGTACTGAAAAAGTCGATATGCACTGAGCATGTGATGGAATGATTAAAACATTTCAAACAGAAATCTGTTAAAGCAAACAGAATAATGACTATTCAAACAAAGGTTTGGTGTCAAGATGATGGAATGTAACAAACTAAATTATCTACTGGCAAACTATTCCTTAAATGTCATATTTAATTCTGACAAATTTTAAGATATTATAAATAGGAAAAATGTATTGCTAGTGACTGACTCTCCCTCTTTTCCTCCCTCCCTTCCTTCTTCTTCCAGGTCTTAGTTCTTTTTATTTTCTTCATAGAATCCCTCTGAAAATCTATCCTCCTTCCCCAGCTAGGTAGAGAAAAACATGACCCATCTGGGGCCAGAATGAAGCACCCTCTTTGTTTTGCCTTTTTTCCTATCTTTTTGATTTTCAACAAAATATGCCATACTCTTTTATGCCATAGTATCCTCATATGTAAAATAGAAATAAAAGTTGTTCTTTTATCATAGAATCTCATTTAATCCTCTTAACAATTCTATGATCAAGGAACTACTCTTATTCCCAACAAAGTACATGACTTATAATAAATGCTCAAAATACATTAGCTATTGATATTATAACTATTAACTGAAGTCACTATTATTATAATACTGTTTTTCTGATCTATAGGTAGACAAGTGAAACTTCCACTAGTTGTTAGATAATCTGCAAGGGAGACTGGGTCTTAGGAAACCTGTTTGTTAAAGTTACCACACTGAGTATACTAAAAAGTGAATAGTGGAATTAACTGACTATGCTCTTTTAGGTATACCTTAAAGGTATTCCTTAAAGAGCTCTTCAATATTATTACCTCATTAGGCAGATCCAGAGTCCATGTTTTCATTTATATGGAGATGGTAGTGACATGCCCCAGGTAACTCTGTATGACTGTGAGCTAAGAATATTTTTTAATTGAAGTTCAGAGGTAATATTCACTTATGAAGTCACAAAAAAATCATAGATATTAAAAAGTGGCATAATGTTAAACATACATTTGGAGAGAGAATACTGGGCACATTTTCAAGTTAACAATGGACACTTTACTTTGTTGTTTATTCTCTATATAATTTTCCAAAAGTGCATTTGAGGTGGCTTAATTTACACTATTGTAGTTATGATACAACATGGACTTGTAATTTACACCATTATAGTTATAATACAACATGGACATGCAGAAAACCTCGTGCAACTTTTTTTGGAAATTGTTGTAGCAATCATTTATCCTCTGGATTAGTTTAACATTATTATAGGTGGAATGAGTGGCTGTACCATATTATAATCCATCACCTTAATTCACCTCTCTAAAATCTCCAACATGTAATTTCGCTTCTGTTCTATTTCCCTTGGACACCTATGCAACATGGCACCATATTCATTTTAGCAATTTTACCCATTTAGAGTTTGGGGAATCAGGGAAGGTGATGATTGGTATAAAATTTGCTATATGCAATGTCCCACACCTCTCCAGAGATGATATCCAGGATCCTTATTCCTCATTTTCTTTCACTGAATCTAACTTTAACATAGTTATTGAACTCTTTCTTTCTTCCTAGTATGTGGTATAGGTTTTACACTGGCACTCACTAAGGCCTCCTTTCATGCCAAGGAGATCATCTGATGGAATTCAGAGTCCTCCTTCCAGTGGAGTTAGAAAACATCAAGCATAGCTTTTTATTAGAACCAAAAACACTTTATATGCTAATAAATATCCTCAAACATATAACAATTTCAATAAATTTATATTAAGTACTTAAGGGATTTTAATTTCAAATGTTACGTGATATTGATTCACTCAGTGACCACTGTGGAAAAAATGTAATCTAACAAATTGAACCTCTTTTCCTGTGGAGATCCTGAAAGAACTATAAGTAGGAGGATTAAAAGTTGTGATTTTTAAGTAGAGGATGTAATTGATAATGTAATTATTAAATAAATTGAAAGAACAAAATTCTTCCCTTTCCTTTCACTTTATGCTGCTTTGTCCTTGTCCTAATATGACTGGTATTAGAGTGAAGACAAGCAAAAACATGCAGTGGCCGAACAGGTCTATACACGAGGATCAGAATCTGTACCATACAGCAGCATTCAAAACCTATTGCGCAGTGTTTCTCAGACTTCTGTGAAAAAGCACCAGCTATTTTTTTTAATTTCCTGTCAGTTGCATACTGATATTTTTGTAAATAAGTAAATTGCTACAAAAATGATCATGCATGTGAATACCACAGAAATGTCAAAATGCTATAAAAGGTTCTAAATGGATAGTCTTAATTTCTTTATTCATTTCATTACAGATCAGCAACGAATAGTTTTTAGATTGTCACAGCTAGTGGATCACATTTGAATGGAGAATATGAATATTTAAGAAATGACTTCTGGTAAAGTAGGGTGCACGCTCCATGATTAGTTTTAAAAAACCCTCTCCAGAAGGGGAAAAAAACAAAAACAAAACAAAAACTTCCTACCACTAAAAAATAAACAAGTTGATATTAATGTATGCAATGACTACATTAGAAAAAGTAGCACAACATGTTATTACTCACAAAAATATGTGACAACTTAAAAAAGTGATTGCCTGGCTTTTATCCATTTTGTTGCTGGGCAAATGATCCTGGAGATGTTAAAAGAATTTTCTGAATCGGAATCCAGAGTTTTGATAATTCATCAAATCGCCAGGATTTTTTTCCATTCTTCATTCCATTGACTACTGACTGTAGGAGAACACTCTTCCATATGCTGACTATAATGTCTCATTGTACAGCAGTCCCTCCTTATCTGCAGTTTCGCCTTCTGTGATTTCAGTTACCCATGGTTAACCATGGCCCAGAAGCAGATGATCCTCCTTCTGACATATGGTCAGAAGGCCAACAGTAGTCTAACAGTACATCATAATGCCTACGTCATGCACCTCACTTCCCCTCGTCTCACATGGGTATTTTATCATCTCACATCATCACAGGAAGAAGAATGAGTACAGTACAGTAAGATATTTTGAGAGAGAGACTAATTCACATAAGGTTAATTATGGTATATTGTTATAACTGTTCTATTGTATTATTAGTTACTGTTGTTAATTTCTTACTGTGCCTAATTTATGAATTAAACTTTATCATATGTATGTATGTACAGGAAAAAAAAACTACGCAGAAAACTATGTAGAGTTTGATACTATCTGTACTTTCAGGCATCCACAAGAGGTCTTAGAATGTAGCCCCACAGATAAAGGGTGGAGGTGTTACTATACTACAAAATTTCTTTTAGTTTCCACCCAGTGCCTCCTTCCTCTGCATTATTAAATGACTGGCACTCAGAGGAAAATTTACTTTTGAAAAAATAGTTCAGTTTCAAGTTTTCAAACCAAACCAATACTATTCTAAATCTCCTTAAAATCAACTCCAAAAATACAAAAATAAATTACTAAGGTTTGTGCCATGACCCTATGGCCATTCATAATCTGAATGTTCACGCTAAATCAATGGACTGTTTATTATTATTATTTCTATTAAAAAAACATGAATTCTGGATTGAAATCTTCCAAAAAAAATTTAGTTTTGATCACATATGATGTGATTACTAAAAAAGAAAGATAAGATATATGTTTAAAATATAAAGTGTGATTAAAAGATTCTCAGGGATTATTGTAGTGAAATATTTCTTACGGTTGGCAGAGGAAAGGAATTCCTCTCATGTTAAAATAAAATACACAATAGACAAGTTTCAAGATGTAGTCTGCCAACTGGTAGTATTTTTATCAGCGAGAGAACTAGTAACCTGCTCAATAGATTCCAAGGAAGATTCATTAAAATTGCACCATAGATTTCATAATGTTCACTTTCTACTGTCATTGTGCTGGTTCATTCATTTCAGTGCAGTGCAAGGAAGCAGATGCAGGAAAAACATCTAATCTAGAACATCGATCAAAGGGAACTGTTAGACTTGACCAGGTGACATGCCTTTAAAATACCATTGGCATTCCCAAAAAAACAAAACAAAGCAAAATGAAATGAAACAAAACAAAACAATGGGGGCACCTGGGTGGCTCAGTCAGTGGAAGACTTAGACTCAGGTCATGATCTTGTGGTTCATGGGTTCAAGCCCCGTGATAAGATCTGCACTGATGGTACAGAGCCTGATTGGGATTCTCTTTCTCTCTCCTGTCTTTGCTCCTCCCCCACTTGTGTTTTTTCTCTCAAAATAAATAAAATTAAATAATAATAATAATAAAATACCAGTGGCATCCCTTTGACAATGATAAAAATTACCTGAGTGAGTTAAAACATTGAGCAGAATCAGGGACTATTGAGCTTAGGACAAGTAGTATATTTTAAGTAATTATTTTATGCCTCGGTTGTGTTAGAAAGCAAGCACCTGAGGGACAAACTATATTACCATTTAAGACAATATACTGCCTAAGTGGCATATTATTATTATTATTATTATTATTACAAAATTATTTTTAAATAAAATGTCATATGTTTGCAGAAAATAAATCACTGGCAAAGTTATCTATAACATGTAGACATTTCCAATTTTCCTTAAAATTCCACAGAAATACTTTTTTTGTGTGTGAGAGTAAGAGTGAGAGCGAGACCAAGAGTGAGAGCATCCAAGCGCTCCCACGTGTGCAGAGGGAAAGGGAGAGAATTTTAAGCAGGCAGGACTCAGGGCTCCATCTCAGGGCCCTGGGATCATGACCTGAGCTGAAATCAAGAGTTAGATGCTTAGCCAACTGAGCCACCCAGGTGAGACTTTCAAAGAAAAAAAAAACCTGATATTGAGGAAACCCAAATTCAGAAACCTTACTATGAATTTTTTCTTAATTGTACAGTTCTTCAGGCAAGGCTAAAGGTGATTTTCTTCCTTCTCCCTTTATTCCTTCTCCCTTTCACATTTATTGAGTACCTATTAACTACAGCACCTAAACTGGGTTTGCCATGGTTTTCTTGTAGGAATAAAAATGAGAACATTTTTGATCTATAAGCCCTCAGCCCCAGTGATTGAATTAGGTTGTTGGGTTACTCAACCTGTACACTAAGTTCTTCCTTGCCTTAGAAATATCTTAATGGAAAATGAGCCCATCATCCAGTCCCCAATTTCAAAGAGAGTGTTAACATTTTTGATGTCCTCATTCTTAAAATCAGAAGCGCAGCACAGCTTTTGAATACATATGAGAGATGATTATTCTTAGAACAAATACATCAGAAATTAGAAATCTAAGTATATTAATGTATAAAGAGACATATTGAGAGATTAAATGTTTTCCAATGATGTTGCCTTTACTCAAAATGTATTTGCCATTTCTTAGTAAATAGCCTTCACAGTATATATTTACATGTTTTAATTTTCTCTAAATATTTTTCCTTGAGTATTTCACTTTATGAAACAGTCTAAGGTCATCCAGAACTAAAAGGTGAGTAATTCAGGAGACATAAAATATGGCTGAGGCTTAAAAAATAATAATAATAAAGTTATATTATCTGCAATGAGATTTTTATTTAGGATCATAAATAGGTCAGAGACAATTGGACAAGGATTTCATAAATGTATGAGATAATGGCAACAAAACTAGAAAACATCTAAACCTTATTATCATTATTTTTTGGAAGCATACTTTTTATTTGCACATTTATATTTAAAAATAAGGAGTATTAATCCCTCATTAGTTTAGAGTCACATGGATAAATGTTCATGAAGTCTCAGGTGTTATCACGTATATGACAAAACAGAACCTTCCATTACTTGAAGTTTTTAGGAGAATTCTGATTTCCAAGAAGGTGTGTGGTCCCAAACCAACCAGATATTTCCTGAGGGAATTAGGACCTGGTTAAAATGACCAGAGTAGGACTATGCTATTAACTTGAAGTCCTTCATGTATAATCAAAACCATACTAGCTAGAGTTCAGTTAAAAGGATTAGAGTTCAATTAAAAGGGATTCAAATGCAAAATGACAAGTCCAGTTTATATTAGTGATGCAGAGGTTCTATTCAGCAAGAAAGTCACACAGTTAAAAATCACAATTATCTCCTCTCTTCCTCTGCCCCTAGCTGACTCACACACTCTCCCTCTCAAAATAAACATTAAAAAATTAAAACAAAAACGAAAACAAAAAACAATAAACGGGGCAACTGGAAGGCTCAGTCTGCTAAACATCTGACTTCAGCTCAGGTCGTGATCTCATGGTTCGTGGGTTCGAGCCCCCACATCCGGCTCTGTGATGGCAGCCCAGAGCCTGGAGCCTGCTTCGGATTCTTCCTCTCCCTCCCTCTCCTCTGCCCCTCTTCCGTGCAGGTGTGCGCGCACACACCCACGCACACACTCACACTCTCTGTCTCTGTCTCTGTCTCTGTCTCTGTGTCTCTCTCTCTCTCAAAAAAAATAAGTAAATGTTAAAAAAAATTTTTTTAATCACAATTAAATAGCTTTTTTTTAGTTTACCAGGGAATTTCCAAGACTTTGTAAAAGTCCTATTGAATGTTGAGGTACATTACTAAAATTACTGTACCTTTTTAAACAATGTATATTAATGGATAATTTTATGTTGAAATTACTACACTTTTTTTTTAAATGCAATAAAAAAGACTGGTTTGAAGAAAACATTATGGTAGTTATATAGTCTCAAATTACAAAACAACAGAGTGGATCATAATAATTCTATTATTTGTGAGCACAATGGAGGAAGATTTGGTTGGAATAAAAGTTCAAAATTATTTCTAAATATGGTATACTAGTATTCAGTTCTATTAGAAGTTGTAGCCTAGTAAATATATCTTATGGATTCATGTAATTAAGTTAAATTTACTGCTTCATGGGTAAGTTTTGTTTAGAGATCAATACTCACACATGGAGAATACATGAAACAAAGAGCATATTTCTAAAATTGCTAGTAGCCAGTTAATAGTTTTTAAAAAAAGAATCATTGTATTTGATTACATGCAGACTTAAGATATAAATTGCTTTTTCAGTTTACCAGGGAGTTTCCAAGACTATGTAAAAGTCCTATTAAAGGTTGAGATACTTTATTAAAATTACTGTACCTCTTAAAGAATGCAAAATCCATTAAGGTCCATAGACATCAGCAAAGGAGATTAAGAAAAGACTCTAGTGGAAAGAAGAGAGGAAGAAAACCAAAAGAAAATGGTGTGCTGGAAGCCAAGGACAAATGATGGGAAATGCTACTGATAACTACTATGTGGAATGGGATAACTGGATTAACTACTGTGTAGAGAACTGGTGATCTTGATATGATAGTTTGATGGAGATTTAAAGGAGACAGCCTGACTGGTGTGAGTTCTAGAGTATATGGAGAACATTAATTCTTTGGATGAATTTTGCTCTAAAATGGAAAGAAGTGAAGTGATAGTTAAAAAGCGAAGGGTGGTCAAGAGAAGGGTGTTTTGAGAGCAAATTATATGTGTGTGTGTGTGTGTGTGTGTGTGTGTGTGTGTGTGTGTAACGGGAAAAATTTGAGAGTATAAAATCATAAATATCAAAAAGTTAAAAAAAATGTTAGTCTCATACATATATATAGTGATAGTCAATTCTATTTAACTTACTAATGAGAGAACAAGCATCATGGTAAAGAAGATTCAGAAAAAGGAGAGCTTGGAAAAAAAGGAATGTGAGATAAGATTGCAAAGTTATACAAAAAGAATATCAATATCTTATAGTAATTAAAATATAAACTTTGGGGTTTTATGTGTGGGGGTGTGATTTGTTGTTATTTTGTTTTTGTTTACCTGTAGGATAGCAAACATTTGTATGTTTCCAGATGAAAATAGTTCATAATTTATCAATCTTCTACAAGTTAACATCAAACTTTACAGGTTGGGGGCCATAATCAATAGTAAATAGTACATCAAACAAAATTTTACCTTTTTTATAATTTATTTTAAAATGCACTAAAGATAAGATTAATAAATGGATAGACAGTGATAAAGAAAATTTCAACTTTTAATGTTATGGGCTCTGCTCCTGGGATGTCAGGGAAGTTATATTTTTAACCTTTACCAAGGTCAGAATGACTTTACCAAATTTCCAAGTATAGGCTCTATTTTTGCCCCAAGCACACATTGTACATCAGCTTTGTTAGCAAATAACCTAAAAGAAACATTTCAAACATAAAGGTAAGAGTAAGAATCTCCCTAAGTTCCCATACCTCTCAAGCTTGCAACCTTGCACATACTAAAAGCATAAGATAAAATTTGTGTTTTTCTGGGTCTTATGTCATGACAATTTGTAGCTCTTGATGTAAGAAATACACAACCCTGTATTAAAAATTCCTTCTCTGGAACACTCTTTCCTGAAGATTGCGTATCCCAGGCACCTTTCCCAACCTGGATTCAAATAAAGGCATTTCTTTTAGAAAAAACCTAAAAGTTTTGTTCATTTGCATCAACAAAAGTGGGGTAGATTGGACTGATACGTGAAAAAAAATAAGTACAGTAAGGTACATGTTACTCACTGTAAAATTATTTTAATTTGCAATATCTTTGATAATTCTTAAAACTTTCTTAGGAAAAATACATCCCCAAGAGTTAGATGGTTCTTAAGCAAGATTATTAGAAAATGTTCAGTGTAAGTTTAGGAAAGCACAAAATAATTTTACTTAATTTCCAAGTTCTTATAATTATTTTAACAGAGAAAAATGAGAAAAATTGCTAGAGGAGAGATCAATACTCACATATACAAGAAGGGAAGAGATCCTATGCACAAATAAACACATTGGCCTTAACTGCTATCACTGTTAATACACAGTATTCATTGAAGGCAGAATATTGGCACTAATGAAGGTAGTTCAGGATATGTTTTGGTGGGAGTTCTACAAATTCTCTTCTGAATGCTTGTTTGGGAAGCAAAGATTGAGATTTGCAAAGAGAGAGAGAGAGAGAGATTTATGACAGTTGGGATGGTGGGAGACCAGCCAGCAGCCATGTGAGTTTTCACCTGTGTTCAATTGCGCAGGTGTAGGTGTGGTATACGCAGTTGCATTTAAAAAGTTATAGTTTTGCCAAGTGAATATATAGACTACAAATGTCTGTGTGATACAAAGAGAATAGCCTTTGTTCTGTGATGTTAAGTCTTAAAAATTATTAATGATGAGAAATACAATCATTTTTACCTAGAAAGAAGCTAAATTCAAGACAAAATTGAGATGCATGTAGTGATCCATCTTTCCATTTCAGTTATTCAATCTACATTTTGGAAAAGATTCTCTGCCTTGTAAAATTAAATAGTGGCAATGTTTCTACTTAAGGACACAGGTTTGGGTGTACCACATACATTTCACAAATAATGCTGACTTTTCTTCTCCATTAATACTGGTAGGAGCACATGAATAAGCTTGGCTTAGCAAGCAAAATAGGGATAATTATGTATTGTTCTATAGCTACAATATTAAATACAGAAACTGAGCTCTTGTAAAGTCACATGTAGAAACAAAATTTAGCCCACAAGTAAGACTAGAAAGTATCCAGAATGAAATTTCCTACTGGATTTTTATAATATATTGCATGAAACTTTGCATTTTAAGTGACTTTCTTTTTAAAACTCATTAGCTTTTAATTTAAATCTGAGAAATTATCATTTGTTGTACTTTTGCCTAAAAAAAATCAGCCTGTATTATAACTTTAACTCACATCCAAACTTTCTTTTCTTAGATGAATGCATTTAACTCCTCCTTGTTATTTTTTTTTAAATCACTTCATGCAAATTTAATGAAAAACTAATTACAGTTTCCTACCAGTGTACTTAGGCAAATAGTAATTGTATTGGTCTGTCTTCTTTTCTGTTTCTCTGAAAAGTTGTGTTCCTCAAATGAATAATTACGTACAGAATAATTAAATGTCGCTGATATGGTCTACTCATCCCCTTTGTACACAAAAACACCAGAGTCGTCTTCCTAGAAATCTGTCTCCGTCATGTTGGATAAGCTTACTGTCCATCACACAACTGGCATCAATTCACACTCATTTGCACAAGAATATAGTACTATATTAAAAGACAATTTTAATCACTGACAACCTGTGAGTCCATGTTCCATTATAGATTAAAAGGACCAATTATTTTTTTAAAGTAATGCTCTAATGGAAAGTCTTAGGAGTACACAGGCAGTATGGCTCTGTCTGTAATCTAAGGTGTACTCAGAAGTTTGTAAACAATTTAGACCATCATAAACATGGCCATTGTTTTTATTTGAAAACATCTCTCTTGAAAAACCTGAGAAATTATGACAACATTGCCCCTATCTGCACTTCCAACTCTGACATCCTCCAGCGCCAACCAGCTATTTGGACATGCAGTTAACTGGGTGTGGTGATGCCTCTGGCTCTGCTGGGATCTGTCGGAGACACGATAAAGGGGTTTCTTCCCAGAAGTGCTTGAGCAAGATGGGGGAAACACTAAGTTAGAGATAGGAACAAGAAAGCAGTGCATTCAGGTAAAAGTTTTCAAATTAGAAAACTGTGGACCACTTGCAGAATGGTCACCTTTGATGCTTGAACTTTAACCTAAAATGATCAAGAATCTCCTTGAACCCCCAAAGTTAAAGACTGCTGGGTTTCCCTCTCTTGGGTTCAGGAGGGTGCCATTCTAAGGTATTATAGCTTCTCTACAAAACTCAGTCCTAAGGGACTTTTTAGCATCCACCATCCACAAGATACCTATATAGAACACTTCATAATAAGAACTGAGCCCAGTTAACAAGTGAAAATACCAGCCTATCTCAGGGATCCTAATAGCAAGATCAAAATCAGGTAGAATAATTGCAATATTTAGTGAAACAGAACTGCTAGAGGAGCAAGACAAATACCTAAAGAAAACAAAAGTAACAAAAACAGAAATGTATTTGAAGAGCACAAATCTTCTTCAACCTTCTCTTGTCTCATCCCCTTCTTTCTTTAATTTTTTAACATAGCATTAACAAAACAATTAATTGCATATATTTAAAGCTTATGTTTGTTAAGTATACACCAGGGAATCCATCACCATTAAGCAAGTGAATAAATGTATCCATTATCCCCCCAAAGTTTCTTCATGCCCCTTGGTAATTAACCCTTCCATTATCAAACACTATGCCCCACCCCCCAGTCCATTCCACACAACCACTGATACGTTTTCTATAGATTATAGAATCTTAAGAATCACTGTAGATTAGTTTGAGTTTGCTAGAATTTTGACTCTTGAACATGAACTATGCACATCTTCTTACAAGCATATTTTTTTTTCAATAAATATATTGGAAAAATTTTTGGAGATTTTTGACATTTTGAAAAAAAAACTCACAATTGAACCAAAAAAATTAAGAAAAAGCTAGGTATTAGTTTAAGAATACAGTATATAATACATACAATATATAAAACATATGCTAATTGTCTATGTTATTTATAATACTTTCAGTCATCCTGAGGCTATTGGTAGTTAAGTTTTAGGGAAGTCAAAAATTATATTTTTGACTAGGTCAGGGAGGTGCTTCTAATTTCCCTGTTGTTCGACAGTCAACTGTATATGTAATCATATATTAGGTATTCTTTTTTTTTCTTTTTTTTTTTTTTGCTTTTTGCATTCAGCATAATTATTTCCATATCCATTCATGTTGTGGTATGTTCATTACTTTTGTTTGTTTGTTTTCTTTTTAATGCTAAGTAATGTTCTATTGTACCTGTCACCTATTGAGGGATATTTGAGAAATTTTTAACTTTTCCAATATATTACAACCTTTCTCTTAATATCCTTGTATAAGTGTTTATAGACACATATACATTTTCATTTGTTTAATGCACAAGTGTAGTATTTCTGAGTCAAATGATAAATATTTTCCCATGTGGTTGTACCATTTTACATTCCCACCAGCAGTATATGGGCTTACCAGGTGCTTTACTTCCCTGATAATATTGAGTACGTTCATTTTTAGCGAATCTAGACATTCTAATGGGGCTTAGAGTTATTTAATTGTGGTTTTAATTTTCATTTCCCCATGGACTAATGATTCTGAGCATCACTGAAGATATTTATTTCCCAGTCAAATATCTTCGATGATGAGGTGGCTGTTAAATTTCCACACATATTTTTAGAATTTATTTCTTTGGTTTGTTATTGTTGAGTGTTCAGAGTGTTTTATATATTCTGGATACAAGTTCAAGTTTGTGGCTTATCTTTTTATGTTTTAATTCTTTTTTTAAATAGATATTAATTTTAAGTCCAAATACCAATTAATCAAAGACTGAACTTTTCTTGTTGTACCAAATCAACTCTGTCTAAACCAAGGTCATAAAAATTTTATTTTATATTTTATTCCAGAATCTTTATAGTTTTAGCCCTTATGGTTATGTTTATGAATAATTTTGAGTTAATGTATGCATATAATGCAAGGTTTGAAGTGTTTTTTGGTTTTGATCCCCCCCCCCTGTCCCCCGCAGGACAGATACTCTGTTGTTGAAGCACTATTTGTTGAAAACACTTCCTTTTCTCCCTTGAATTTCCTTTGCACTTTTCTCAAAAATCTATTGACCATATAAGGGAGGGTCTATTTATGGACTTTGTTTCCTATTCCATTAAACTATTTGTCTATCTTGCTAATGCAGCCTTTATCAATGAACCTTTGAAATAATATTTAATGCGTGAATCCTCCAATATTGTTCTTTTTTAATGTTGTTTTAGTCTAGGTCCTTTTTATTTCCACATGCATTTTAGAAATTAATTTAGAAATTTAGCTTGTCAATTTTATATAAACTCTACCTGACTGTGGATTATGGTTGGGATGAATCAGTATGTCATTTTGGGAATAACTGCCTTCTTAAATAATACAGAGATTTCTCATCCATTAACACAATACATCACTCCATTTATTTAATTCTTGAATTTCTCTCAGCAATGTTTTGTATATAACCAAAGCTTATATACCTTTGGTAATATTTATACCTAAATATTTCATATTTTTATGTCATGAGAAATGATAATTTAATTCCAATTTCTAATTGTTGCTGATATACAGAAATACAAAATAATTTTTTATATCAGTCTTCTATCCAACCATATTTTGGTATAGTCAGCTGATTCTACTGTGTTTCTTTGTTTTTAGGCTTTCTTTTTAGTTTTTTTTTTTGTTTTTGTTATTTTGTTTGTTGTTTTGTTTGTTGTAGGTAGGTATCTTCTATAAATAACTCAGTGTTATTTCCTCTTTTCCAGTTGAGATCCCTTTCTTTTTTTCTTACCATATGACACTGACTAGACCTCCAGTATAGTGTGAAATAAGTGGTAAGAGAATACATATTTACCTTGTTTATGTAAAAGCATTAATTCATTTTTAAATATGATGTTAACTGTTTTTCATAGATGCCCTTTATAAGCATGAGGAAGTCTCCTTATATTCCTAGTTAGCTATGAGTTTTACTGGGAATACATGATGGATTTTGTCAAATGTTTTTTTCTGCATGCAATGAGATGACCATCTGGTTTGCCTTTTTAAGTATAGTTATATAGTGAATTACATTGATTGACCTTATTTTTAGAGTAGTTTTAGATTTACAGAAAATGTGAAAAATACTACAGTTTGCACATATTCCACACCCAGTTCCTTCTATTTTAATATCTTACAACAGTACGGTACGTTTGTTACGGTTAATGGAAATATTGGCATATCATTAACTAAAATCCATAGTTTATTCAGATTTCCTGGTTTTTTATCTAATGTCTTTTTCCTGCTCCAAGATCCCATCCAGGATATCACATTATATTTGGTCATTGTCATAATTCATTTGGGCTATTCTAACAAAAATACCAGAGATTTGGTGGCTTAAAAACAACAGAAACTTATTATTCACAGTGTGGAGGCTGTAAAGTCCAAAACCAAGGCACAAGAAGATACAGTTTCTGGTGAAAGCCTGCCTTCTGGTTCATAAATCACAGTCTTCTTGCTATAATGTTTCATAGTAGGAGTGAGAGAGCTCTCTAGAGTCTCTTATATGGCAGTAATCCCATTTATGAGGGCTCTGTTCTCATGACCTAGTCAACTCCCAAAAGCCCTACTTCTAAATCTCAATACATTGGGGATATGGTTTCAATATATGGATTTTGAGAGGACATAAACATGAATTCTGTAACACTCATGTTATCTTAGAGCTCTCTTGACTGTGACAGTTTCTCATACTTGACTTGTTTTTTATACACTTAACAGTTTTGAGGAGTACTGGTCAGGTATTCCAGAAATATGCCTCCTACAGAAATTTGTGTGCAATTTTTCTCATGATTAGATTGGGATTATGGGTTTTGGGCAAACAATCAGGGAGCTAAAGTGCCACCATATTACATCAGGGTACATACCATCAATATGACTAACAACTGTTGTTCTGACTTCATCACCCGATTGAGGCAGTGTTTAACAGATTTCTCTACTGTGAAGTTATTCCTCCCCCCCTCCCACCGCCCTTTTCATATGTTATTCTTTGGAAGGAAGTCATTATGCAGAGCCTATACTAAAGTAAAGGCGAACTGATTGATTCTAAAGTGTTAAATAACATTCGTATTCCCAGGTAAACACTGTTTGATCATCATGTATTGTCCTGTTCATATAATGTTAGATTAGATTTGTGACAATTTTAAGATTTTTGTATCAATATTCATGAAGTAATTGGTCTATTGTTTTTGTTTCTTATAATGTCTTTACTTTTGGCATCATTTACTTAGAATTATTTATTTTTCTTCCTTAATTGTTTGATAGAATTCCCCAGTAAACCATCTTGGCTCAGAGTTGTCTTTGTGGGGAGAATTCTTGTTTCTTTAATAGTTATAGTTTCATTTACCCATTTTTACTCATGTGAGTTTTGGTAGTTTGTGTCTCTTAAGAAATTTTACCGTTTCAGCTAAGTCATTTTTTTTTTTTTTTTTTTTTTTTTTTTAGAGAGAGCATGCATGAGTGGGGGGTGAAGGGCAGAGGAGGAGGGAGGGAGAGAGGAACCAAGGAGGGAGGGAGAGAGGGGGAGAGTGAAAAAGAAAGAGAAAGAGAGAGAGAGAGAGAGAAAGAAAGAATCCTAAGCAGGCTCCACGCTCAGTGCAGAGCCTGACATGAGGCTCCATTACACAACCCTAAGATCAGGACCTGAGCTGAAATCAAGAGTCAGATGCTCAACCGACTGAGCCACCCAGATGCCTCTGGTTAATAGTTTTTAAGTTTTCTATATCCTTATTTACTTTCTATTTACCTGTTTTAGATTTTAAATATATAAAACTAAAAACAAAAGTAATGAAAGAAAAAAAATAAAATAGATTCATCAATATTAAAATTCGATTTCAAATTTGTCCATCCAAAATTACCACTAAGAAAGATAAATGACCAACAACTTACTGGAAGAAAATATTTATAAAACAAATTTCTAATAAAGGAGTTGTATCCAGATTATTAGAAAAAAAAGGAGAAAAATCTAAAACTGCTACAAGTTGATAATAATCTCAAAAACTCAATAAAATGTGCAAATATTTGAATAGACATTTCATTAGAGGACATGTATGAATGACCATGAACACATGAAAAGATGCTTAACATTAGCAGTTGTTAGAAAAATGCAAACACCATGATGAAATATCACTTCATATCCAGTGGAACAGCTTTAATAAAGTAAGATAAATGGTAACAAGTGTTTAATAGGATGCACAGAAACTGAAACCTCATTCAGTCTTGAGGGGAACCACTACTTTAAAAAAAAAGAGAAGCTTAGCAGTTTCATAAAAAGTTAAATATAAATTTACCATATGCCCCCAAATTCCAGTTGTAGGTATCTGACCAAGGGAAATGAACATATATGTCTACACAAAGACTTGGTGTAAATGTTCTTGATAGTATTATTCATAATAGCCAAAAATTAGGGATAAAACTCACAACCGCAAACTGATAAATATATAAACAAATTATGGTATATCCATACAGCATAATACTATGTGCTAAAAAAATAAACAAATTATAAAGCATAACAACAACATGATGACACTCAACAGCACCTTGCTAAGTAAATCGAGCCATTCACAAACATTACATATTGTATGGCTTCATTTATATGGCATGCTCAGAATAAATAAATCTCTAGAGAAAGAAATTAGGGAAGTGGTTGCCTGGGGCTGGAAGTAAGTGAAGAGTTTGAGAGTAACTGTTTATGAGTACAAGGGATCTTTTTGGTGGGATGAAAATGTTTTAAAAATGGATTGTGTTGATGGTGTATGGCTCTGTAAATTTACTAAAATCACTGAACTGTACACTTAAAATGAGTGAATTTTAATTCAAAGGGATACATGCATCCCTATGTTTAGAGCCACATTATTTACAATAGCCAAACCATGGAAGCAGATGAATGGATAAAAAAGATGTGGTATATATACGCAATGGAATATTCCTCACCCACACAAAAAGAATGAAATCTTGCCATCTGCAATGACATGGATGGAGCTGGAGAGTATAACGCTAAGCAAAACAAGTCAGTCAGAGAAAGACAAATACCATATGAGTTCATTCATATGTGAAGTTTAAGAAACAAACAAAAACAAGCCAAAGGGGAAGAAGGGAGACAGAGAGAGAGAGAGAAAGAGGGAGAGATAAACTAAGAAATAGCCCCTTAACTACAGAGACTACACTGATGGTTCCCAGAGAGGAGGTTGGAGGTGGAGCATCAGTGAAATAGGTGATGGGGATTAAGCAGTACGCTTGTGGGTAGTGTGTGGAATTGGTGAATCACTGTACGGTACACCTGAAACAAATATTACACTGTATGTTAACCATACCGCAATTTTCTTAAATGTTATTAAAAAAAAAAAAACAATAAACTCCTGCCCAGCAAAAATTGTAAAAGAGTTATAACACCCACATCATACAAATGTGGAGTAAAAGCTAACCATACACTGATAGAGAAAACATGAACTATCTTTTTAGAAAGTAATTTGAGGGGCGCCTGGGTGGCTTGATCGGTTAAGCGTCCGACTTCGGCTCAGGTCATGATCTCACGGTCCGTGAGTTCGAGCCCCGCGCCGGGCTCTGGGCTGACAGCTCAGAGCCTGGAGCCTGTTTCAGATTCTGTGTCTCCCTCTCTCTCTGCCCCTCCCCTGTTCATGCTCTGTCTCTCTCTGTCTCAAAAATAAATATACGTTAAAAAAAATTTAAAAAAAGAAAGTAATTTGAAAACATATGCAAACTACACACAAATCTTTCTCACAGAAGTAAAATAATATATTAAATAAAATGCAAGGACATTGCCTTAGCTCAATTTTCCTTCAAAACAGAGGCCAGAGCAAAGTTTTACTCTTAAGAGGTTAGTGAAGGTGCAATCCAGAGCCATCGGGAAAGAAGGGAAAGGGCATATAAAATGTTGTGTTATTAAGCTAGTTATGGCTTCCCAGGAAACATAGCCCTTCACTTAATCACCAGTGACATCTGTTGCGAAGCTCCATAAAACTACTGCCCTCTGAACAGTCATGGATGAGAATAAGGAAAAGCAATGAATTTTCCTGTCCAGTTCTCCTTGTCTGCATGCACGCCACTCCACCCAATGAGCAATGTATTCTGAACTCTTTCTCTGGTAGCTCCTGGTGAAAGTTAGCACTTCGGACATTAGTTCTTCTTCCATGGCAGCTGTGATGAAAACCCATTCTAACCCTCAAGAGAGGCCTAAAGAACCAACGATGAAGATATGAAGTAATAGTGGCCATTTGACTTTCCCCGGAGCAAAAAGTCATTTGTGGGAATGGGGAATGCAGGTGGGGCTAAGCCAGTCTGTTGAGTCCTCTATATTAGGTCTGGGGCAGACATAAGCAAGAATGGTTGAGGCACTACTGTTCATAATGGCAAAAAACAATTAATTAACTAATGAATTAATTAAGAAACAAAGCCAATGCTCAGGAAGGATAGTTGTACAAATTCTGGGATATCCAGAACATGTGAAAAATTGTACAAATGAAATAACACAAAAAAGTAGAAATATTCCATACTTAAATGGTTTACATGAGATACTACTGAATGAGAAAGCCAAGTTTCAAATATTTATGTATAATTGATCTCCTTTAAAAAAAACCAATTTATAAACATTTGTTATACATTGTATGTGTACATGATACTGAGGTGTATACTTGAGTATACATATATGGCTGTGTGTACATATAGAGATAAATATGATTCTTCATAAATGAAGAAAAATAGGGGCGCCCAGGTGGCTCAGTCAGTTGAGCGTCCGACTTCTGCTCAGGTCATGGTCTCACATTTTGTGAGTTCGAGCCCCATGTCGGGCTCTGTGCTGACAGCTCAGAGCCTGGAACCTGCTTCAGATTCTGTGTCTCCCTCTCTCTCTGCCCCATCCCCACTCATGCTCTGTCTATCCCTGTCTTAAAAATAAATAAAACATTAAAAAAAATAAATGAAGAAAAAATATATTACAGTATGAATCATGGAGGGGGAGTCAAAGAAAATACTACTCTAAAGATACAAATATATAATCATGTTTTGCATTCATATACACTTTGTTCATACACATCTTCCTGAAGTAACTTAGTAAAAGGCTAAAAATTTAAAAGGAAAACAAAGACACAGTTTCAACATGCAGTTTAATACAAATCCCAGTAATGATCATGTAATACTTCTGCTTTTCCACTTGCCATTCATATAACTTTATTTCACTGCATGCCCTGTGGCCAATTTAAGCTTCCTCCAAACCTATGTTTGCATCATCAACCTTCTACTCAAATGGCATCAAAAGTACAATACTATCTGCAAACCCAGTCAACCTCATTCAACCTATGATGGAAGAATTTGTTTATAACCCTGCCTTCTTGCTTGTCAGCGTGTTTTACGCATGCATTTCAGTCCTCAACTCTTCACCATTATAATCATTCCTACCAAATCAATATGTTTGCTGTGCCAAATTAGACTTACTGCTGTTTCTTTAATCATTATAGTTCCTTCAAATAAAATATTCCCCAGCCACTTTTTTACCAGTTCATGTCACTCACTTCCCTTAAAATACCACTTCATTGCAAATTAAAAGACTTAAACCCATCCTTATTCATTGATCCATTTCTGGGAATAGTCAATGAGCGTCAAAAAGATTTAGTGACAAGGATGTTCATTGATACTTATAATAGAAACACTAGAAAGTGTGGTATGCTGAGCAGGAAAGAATTAGTTAAATGAATTATATAGCACCACAATACAACAACAACAACAAAAAAAGACATTAAAAATTATGTTGTTGAAAACTATATGACCTCACGGAAAAAAAATAGTATTTAATGTTTACCCCTAAAGTAAAAAAAAAGTTCAAAATACAGCAATTGTTTAATTGATGGAGATTTATATTCCGTAACACTGCAGATATATAATTTGTAAGAAAACACAGTAATTAGTATCCCAGAGTAGTTTCTTACAATATTCTTCATGAATGGACAGTGGTATCAATGCCAAGACCAATTTGAGAAATGTAATTTAAGAACATTTGAAAGCAAAAGGATCAAGGTAGGAGAGTACATGATGTTGAGCAAGATGGCTTACTTACAGAGCAGAGCTTAAAGTATTTGGAATGGACAGGCTATATCTTCTAGGAAAGCTTTCCTAAACATTGGTTCTTTTGGCCACAGTTATGTATAATTATGCACACCTAATTAGAAGCAGTGAGTTAGAAATTACATTCTCTGGAAAATATCTAGAGCACAGATTTTCTATGTTATCAGTTAAATGAAATCAACAAATTTAAACTATCAGGTAAAAAATTTAATGCCTGGTATGACAGATGCTGAGCCAACAACCCTTTACATTTTTTTCCGCCTTTCCATAGAAGAAGTATAAAGACAAGAAAATTAAATAGCAATTTTCACAGCCTCCTTTACAGCTAGGCTTGCTAATGTAGCATAGGGATATACAATGAGTTGTAAGGAGTAGTTTCTTTGTGGGTTTCTGGGAATTTCTATGCCCTTAATAAATGACAGATAAAATCAGCACAATTCCTTCTTACACTTTTCTTCTCTTAAACACAGATATGATGCCTGGAGCTTTTCAAGTCACCACAAGGAAAGGGCCACGAGGATTGTAGATATTAAACAAGAGATTTTCTCAAGTAATTTCAACTACTATAGTTTAGATAAGTGCCTCAAAGGAAAAGTAGAGGTCTCCAGCTGTTACTAAAACATTTGATCTACTAAATAATAAATACATTCATTAATTAAACTAAATATGTGAATATATTCTCATGGTAAACATTCAAATGATCAAAAAGTGTAGTAAGAAAAATTACATAGATATGCCTTTCCTCATCTCTAGTTGCAATTTTCTCTTTATTTTTCAGACTTTATTTATTTTTTTTTTAAACGTTTATTTATTTTTGGGACAGAGAGAGACAGAGCATGAACGGGGGAGGGGCAGAGAGAGAGGGAGACACAGAATCGGAAACAGGCTCCAGGCTCCGAGCCATCAGCCCAGAGCCCGACGCGGGGCTCGAACTCACGGACCGCGAGATCGTGACCTGGCTGAAGTCGGACGCTTAACCGACTGGGCCACCCAGGCGCCCCGAGACTTTATTTTTTTAAGGCAGTTTTAGTTTTATGACACAATTGAGAGGAGGATACAAAGATGCATTTCCCTTTTCACAAGGAATCACTGTAAAAAGCTTGCTCATTGTTCTTCAAGACCTCTGTTTAAATATTTACATACTAATATATAGAACCTAAAAGTATATGGTTTTAGTTTAAATGATTTAGTCAGAAATGGTACTATATGTTTCTGAAATATTCTTTCCTTGCTAATGTGACATGAAAATCTTTCCAAGTTATCTCCATATAGGTTTCACTTCATTCTTTTTTATCTGCTGTATTGTAAAATATACTATAAAGGCACCATTGTATTTTTAATGTTCCTTTATTTTTTTTTTTAATTTTTTTTTCAACCTTTTTATTTATTTTTGGGACAGAGAGAGACAGAGCATGAACGGGGGAGGGGCAGAGAGAGAGGGAGACACAGAATCGGAAACAGGCTCCAGGCTCTGAGCCATCAGCCCAGAGCCCGACGCGGGGCTCGAACTCACGGACCGCGAGACCGTGACCTGGCTGAAGTCGGACGCTTAGCCGACTGCGCCACCCAGGCGCCCCTAATGTTCCTTTATTGAAGGGAATTTAGGTTATATTCAATTTTTTGCTAATGCAAGTGTTTTTATAATAAACATTCAGGTAACATGAATTTTTTGTGCATATGCGTATTTGAGCTAAATACCTAGTTCTACAATAGTGACAGAGGAATACATAAGCAAGTTATAAATTTTGAAAGTTACTGTCAGGTTAACTTGATAAGAATGTTTTATAAATGTGTACTATTACTGGTAAATAAGATATTGTTTTACACAACCTTACCCTAAACTGATACCATTAATAATTTTGTTATTCTTGTCAATGTAGTAAGGGAAAAAAATATAAATAAATTTGCATTCCCTAATTATTCAGTTAACTTGTCATAACTTTATTGAAATGCATATTACATTGTTTTGTGCATAGCCTATTCATTTATTTTGTCTTCTTTCTTTGTAACCTCCTTTTGTTGTTGAATTTTAGGAATTTTAGCATTTCTTTTTATATTTCTGTATTAATTTTTGGCCATTATAGAAAGGAAACAAATATTTTACCCAAAGATGTCAATTAAAATTTTATCTTTGTTTATATATTTATTTTCCATAAATCATTTAATTTTTATATAGTTAAATTTAGCAGTTTGTCTTCCTTCCTTCCTTCCTTCCTTCCTTCCTTCCTTCCTTCCTTTCAAGATTCAGCTGCATTCTCACTCTAAGGCTGAATTACTCTTACCAGAAAATTATAACAATTATTCAATACTTCTTTTAAATGCTTTCATATTTGGCCCTCAATTTTACTCTTTAGTCCATCTAGAAAGAATCTGTGTGAATATTGTGATCTATGGTTTGATGTTATTAGTTTTGCAAATAGAAGGTAAGGATATTATTTTATCGTGTTTCATGAAGTACCATTTCCCCCCTTATTCACTTGTTCATACTTTCATGATATTTTATGTTACCATGAAATATTTCAGACATCCAAAAAATCACAACGAATAACATAGCAACTTTGGGTGGCTACTAACTATATCTAATCTTGTTTTTTCTTTTGCTTGAGATTGATTAAAGAGGAAAAATATTAGTACAGATCATACTCCCCTCTAATATTATTCCTCTCTCTTTAGACATAATTACTTCCCTGCAGTTATGGTACATCATTTCCATTCATGTGATTGTAAATCTTCTGCACTCGTACATAGCCATAAACAAGAGACAGCAAATTTTCCATGCTTTAAGCTTTACATTAAGTGATACAATATTCTGGCATGAGTCCACAATTTCCCTCCCCACCATTTTATTTCTTTGATTTCTTTTTCTAGATGATTATTATGTTTAAATTCAAAAGGTTTTTGTATGCAATCATATCACTTACTGGTTTCTCTGCCCTGCTCTTTCTCTTATTCTGTATCTGCTTCTTGAATTTTTAAACCTATCTTGCTAAGCTATGTTCTCTCAAAATTAAGAATATATCTGTGGGTGGTTAGAATTTTCAGTTCTGACATTACTAAAACATACTTGTTTTCCTTTATCCCTTGGATGTATCTATAGCAGAGTATAAATTTTGTATTATCATTTCCTTGTCATCTAATAATCAGCAGCTCTCCTCATTCTATTGAGATACTGACTCTTATTTTGTAGTTAATTATTTTAAATTCTCTTTAAAAATCTTAAGATTTCTCATCAGCCTTGGATTAATCACTTTTCTGCACAAGTATGATGTAGTTCTTTTTTCATGTGTTCCACCTGAAATTTGTCTGTAACTTTCACTATAAATAATTATGAATGCATTAGCTTGTGATAATTTTCTTCTATTGCCTCTAATTATTTATTTTCATTTTTCATCAATTTCTCTTTGTAAAAGTTGTGCTAGATGAATAATGGTTTTTATTTTTCTTTTTTCAATTAAACATTTTAAATTTTCTTTCACATTTTTTATCTTTGCTTTCCTTTACCTTAGTCTCATTGTTTCCTCCTATTTACAATAAAAAAAAAATCTATTCTATCCATGTGCTTGTCTAATATATATTATATATAATAAATGATAAAATTTTTCCATTTTCAAGGTATTTATTTGATTCCCCCAGCACCCAAGCATATAAAATCCATTCCCACTCTCTGAGAATATAAAATATATTAGAAAAAAAATACTTATATTTATTCCATTGACATTGTGACACTGGATATTATTTTTTCCATTTTTCAGTTTGGTTGCTTACTTTTAATGTCATTGATTTTCCTCAAATAATTGTCAATTTTTAGTTATATGTTATATTTGTATTTGGGATATCATATTCATTCATTTTAAGATGGCATTTCTATTTACCATAAACTGTTTTCAGTGACTACAGGTAAGCCATGGGGTTGCTGGCAAATGAAATGTGCCGGTAGCTTGACTTCTATCATAAAGACCTCTGAATCCCTAACCACTGATAATACCTGTTAACCTTCTGGAAGCACAGCATTTTTCCTAGTTCTTTCAAACTTGGGACATATATCTCTCTTGTTCACTGCTTGATATAAAGAGGGAACAGAGTTTCAAACCAGTCAGCCAACTTAACCAGAATGTTTTCTCACATTCATTGATAGGTGCCCTGGGATTTCTATCTCCTTATTATAGGTACTGCCTGTGAGTGACTAAATGACTATGACAGTAGAGTCATTTATGTCAGTTCCAGAGAATTCTGATTCATGGAATAACACTCATTTAAAACTTAAACATTATGATACAAGTCCTCTTTATAACTATTTGGCGTAACAATGTAGCCATAGGTGGATTCACTCTGAAGGCCAATTTCCTTGTGCGTAATAAGAATGATAATAGCTTTACCAAAAGTTTATACTAAGGAGTAGAAATACCATATGTAAAATAGTTACAATAATATTTGACACATAGTACCTGCTTTAGAAGTGATAATTACCCCACATATTTAAATGTATTAACTATGGCAAGTGGTGAACATTTATCTAAAGACATTAACAATCCTAAACATTTATTTAGCTATTATTTAGTAAAGAGAAAATATTTGAGAACATGAGGGTACCAGATAGCTACATTTCATTGGATTCCAAGACTAGAAATATTGTATGAGGCGCTACACTAATAATTCCAGAGTAAAAGCTTAATAATTTGGAAAAGGCAATTAAAAAAAAAAAAAACTTGCTTTGCAGAAGTGGCCTCATATACTGTCTCATTCTAGATGCAAATACAGATGGTTGATATAATTGCTGCTTCATCCTCAGATTTTATGAAGATAAGCAAGTATTTGTGATCAAGCATTCTTATTGTAATATGAAAGAATTCACAGTTTATGCAACTTTGGATACTAAGTTTAAAGAGTAGAAGGAGAGAGGTTGGTCAAGAAGCAGTTATATATAGATACTTCCAAAAATAGGAACTGTCTGTATTTTATTTTTATTATTTTTTAATGTTTATTAATTTTTGAGAGAGTGAGAGACAGACAGAGTGCAAGTTGGGGAGGGGCAGAGAGAGAGAGACAGGGAGACACAGAATCCCAAGCAGGCTTCAAGCTGTGAGCACAGAGCCTGATTCAGGGCTTGAACTCAGGAACTGGGAGATCATGACGCGAGCCAAAGTCTGAGGCCTAACTGACTGAGCCACCCGGGAGTCCCTAGAAACTGTCTATATTTTAAACTGTTTATATTTTACACACAAGGGTCAGCTTCTGAGGCTGCAAAGTAGATTAGATGCCATGATAGATGTGAATCATCCATTCAATGATCAATTTGATTCATTTTTCTATAGCACAAAAATATATACAGGCCAATTGTGTAGATGGGTTGTTATCTTGATCATCTTATTGTCTCAACTAAACTAATACTTCAGTTTCTATTTGTTATATATAATAACTTAAAAAATCAACTAGATTTATAGCTTAAAATTATTTTATATGTATTCAATTATGATTTCTTATACTAAGCACTTAAAATGTGAATGAGAAAGTATAAACTGTGTTTAATGATGATAATATGCATATATCAGATATTTCAGAGGGCTCATGTATCTCATTACTTCTTCAATAATGAATTAGAAAAAAGTATTTTTTAACAAACATTAGAGAAAGAATGGAAGTAGAATTATGGGCTGCTTATACACACTAGGAAGTCAAATTACATGAAGAAGAAGTTTAATTTACCCATTAAAAGCTGCATGACTTTAGGCAACTTCTCTCACCTTTCTAGGCCAATTTTTCACCCAGTCTGTAAAAGAGAGATAACAATAACACTTACCTCATAGGATTGGTGGAAGAGCTAAGGAGGTAATTGTACACAAAGCACATTAACACAGTGGAAGTAATAGGTACTGACTAAATATTAGCTATGAGTATTTTACTTGCATATATTAAGCCCTTTTCATTCTACAGTTTGCAATAAGAATAATGGACAAGTTTGACACATTTTAAGCAGATTCTGTTTTGACAAACACTTGAACCTGGCAAGGAAATCTCACTAGAAAGGCAGATTGGGTTTCTGTATATTTTTATTCACTTCTAAACCAGTGTAATATAGACAACTGAAGAAGAAAACAGATCCTCTAATTTGGTTCTCAGTTTAATCAAGGCTGTGAAAATTAGGTCAGTTTTTGGAAAAGGAATGGATTTGTAAAACAAATAAACAATTGATTAGCAAGTCAATAAGAGACACCAACTCCTTTAGTGTGTGATCTTTTTAATTGCCAAGTTAAGTTAGAGATGATCAGAGAAAGGCAGAATTTAGGATCAGGAAATCTTTTTTATCCTTAATTATAATGCAGAAACTTACATGCTGGCTGACCTCATATTCCAAAAAGACCAAATATGCCTTAAAATAAATTTATGTTGACTTAGCCCTTTGATTGTATGTTCTTTATGTTGTTTCCTTTCCTTCTAAATAGTATTGAACACTAAACCCCTAATAATGGCTAAAGTCTTTGAACACATTCAATGACTGCATAAATAAGCAAAGTATATAAATAATTTCTTTTATACAACTTTATTCAAGTTTCAAAGCAATTGGTGTAATAGGCTGAGTTCCATAGTATTTTAAAATTTGAAGCTCTTATTCAGTCCCTTCATTTTTTTCTTTGTCAGGAAGATTTGTTATTTATATATGATAATTAACTTCATCTTTATTTTAACACTTGAATTTAAAGATAAGAGGACCTGAAGTCTTTCAGTATAATTTAGACAGGTATTTATCACAAATCAGTAGGCAGAGGTATTTCCTTCTTCATTCATTCAAGTGTTCACTTCATCAATTGTTTGTGCAATAGAAACCACCAAAATTTATTCAGTTGGGATTGGGGATGATGGGAACAGGAAAGAAATATTTGCAAAAACAGAAAGTTATAGCTCTCAAATTTCTCAAGCTTTACTTACTATTTAAAAAAAAATACCTAAACTGGCCATTATTGAGTAATTTAAAAAATACCTTTAGCTTTACTGCTGTTATTTTTGACATTCAGATCTTTCTATTTTGTGGTCATTTTATCAGACTGTGCCTTTACGTGCATTAAAAAAAACAAATTATTACTACTTCTTATGATGAAACAGTTTGTAAGAGACCAAAACTTCTAATGAGAACAGCTTGAAACGATGGATACATTACAAGGAAAAAAACAAAAACAAACAGAAAGAAAAAAGAAAGAAAGAAAGAATAAAGGACTTTCAATGCTTCAAGTCCAGCTGAGGCAGGCAAGAATTGGGGGTACAAGGCACTAGAGAGAAGGAAAATAATTGAAGCCAAAAGTAAGAAATCTTCAATATGCACCTATTTAAAGTACTGAAAGAAAATAACTGCTAACACAGAATTCTATATCCAGTAAAAAAGGCCCTCACAGGTAAAGGCAGGTAATTCTACTTTTGAGACATTAGTATGAAGAGCTATGCAGACTCACTTCCCATTAAATCAAAAAAAAATATCTGATAAAAAATATAAAAGAAACCAACCATTTAATACCCTTGGAAATTGTCCTAATGACATGGAGCATATGAAAAAACATTCACTCATAAACCTTGGTAAGAATCAGCATCTATGGCATTTGAGCCACACCTTATTCTTTCCACCCCCCCCTCACTCTAACCCAGCTTGATGGAAGCTCCATTCTAGGCAAGTATGACCCACGAATCAGGGATCTCTTCCCACTCAGCTTCCAATCAGAGTTTAGTGTATCTCACTAGGAGTGGTAAGCCACCAACATTTCTTATCTTTTCCATCTCTAAGTTGAAGAAGTGAAATTTCTCATGGATATGGCCAAAGGTTGAGGGCTTTTTTCATCCAGCTGGCCCCCACATATAAGATTTAGAAATTCTATCTCTAGATGACATGAGAAATAGAGAAAACAAAACAAAAAGCAGATGTAAATCCAACAACAATAATAAACATGAATGGATTAAATAAGACAACATGAGTTAACATGTTTTAATAACAGCTTTATATGGAAATACTAAGAGTACTGGTATATTTCAAAGTTTTTCATTTATTTTTTATTTTTTTAATGTCTGTTTATTTTTGAAGGAGGAGGAGACAGAGTGTGAGCAGCAGAGGGGCAGAGAGGGAGACACAGAATCCAAAACGGGTTCCAAGCTCTGAGCTGTCAGCACAGAGCCCAGTGAACTCATGAACTGTGAAATCGTGACTTGAGCTGAAGTCAGACACTTAACTGATTGAACCACCCAGGTACCCCTCAAAGTTTTTAAAGAACTTAAGAGCTAGGGTAACCAGAAAATAAATAAATAAATAAATAAATAAATAAATAAATAAATAAATAAATAAAATAAAGTAAAAGAGAAAAATAAATAAAGAAAAAGTGTATCTAGAAATACTCTGTGACTCAGCAATTCTACTCTAGCAGAATAAGCCACAGAAATATGTACATATGTGCCCAAAAGCATATTTAAGAGTTCATAGTTGTACTATTTGTAATAGTAAAACCTGGATAACACACCATAGTCTATCAACAGTAGAATGGAGAAATAAATTTTATATTCATACAAAATATGGTGTAGTATTAGAATAAAAGAACTAACTACCTTCTTCAAGTAACACAGAAAACTCTTACAAACATAATACTGAGGGAAAAATCCAAAAAAATGAAAAGCTTATAAATAGATTAATCTACAGACAGCAACATCAAGTGTCAGTATATCCATTCTCTTTTGGTTTGATAGGACAGAGACTGACACAAGGCCTCTAATGTGCTGATAATGGTCTAGTTCTCAACCTGCCTGGTGTTTTCTGTTTTGTTGTGTTTTGTTTTTTGGGTTTTTTTTATTGTTGTTTTGTTTTGTTTTGTTTTTTAGGGTTTCAACTACTGTTTATTAGTGTTTTTCATAATCTCATACGTAGTGACCTATACTTAGCTACAGAAAATACTTTAATAGCTTTCATCTGACAACATGGAAGATGATATTCAGAAAAACGGGAGAAAAAATTACAAATTTATGTGAACAGTAGGGGTGGGGTAGCGTGAAACAGACAGGTAACAGATTGCACACATGGGGTCTGTGTGTCCAAGCACTAGTCAGTAGTGATTTACATATGGTATTACACTTAGCTCAAAGCAACCAATTCTATGAGGAAGGACTTTGGTAATGGATCTCCTGGACAATCTCTTCCCTGGGCCCTCTTCTCTCTGGAAGATGCCATTTTGAAAATAGACATACTCTCTTTGGTCATTAAATTCTCCCCTAAAGTAGCTAAAAGTTAGTAAGTCTTAGATGTGCAACTGAACACTGAACTATCAATTTGGTCTCTAACAGGTATGTCTGAAATGTAAGTTGGTGCCTGGTTTGAGCTAATAAATGCCTGGTTACCACTGACAGACCCTGTTGGCATGGCCCCTGGATACCTAGCTTCTTAGGATCAGTCAGGACAACTCCCGCTGGCACCATAAAAAGGAAGACCCAACGCCTAATTCTCCAAGATAACCTGAGACAATGGAACAAACTTCTGTTTTGCTGCTACTCTTGTACACATTGAGACCCCATGACTCTGGAGACATTCCTTCTCTGACAAGGAAGAAGAAGGACCCAGTTTCCTGGGTACCCACAGACTGTCAGAAGAAGTTCACACCCCACATCTTCCATCACTGTGTGTCAAATCCCAATAGTGAGAAACTGCTACAACTCTCCCCTTTCTGGCAAGGATCCTCTTCCCCACAGTGCTTTATTCATCTCCATGAGTCTGTTTCTCTATTTAAAAGCTCTCTTAAATGTAGAGGAAAAATAACGCAATTCTACCTGTGAAAACTGAAATTTAGTTCTTAAAGCACAAAGCAGGCATTAGTATCCTTATTTCATTGATGAGGAACCTGGAGCTGAATGAATTATCATTTTAACTTATTTGAGGAGCCTTGATTTTTCTCAAAGTATATAAAATTAGTTGATCAAATAAGGGTTATTATAAGTTTACATAAAATATAGAGACATTAACTTTTTCTTCAGTCTTGTAAAGCCTCAAAGTTCTAAGAATCGATATACAACGTTTCAAACCAGAGACCAACAGAAATGTACTCTATGCTATATAAAATATGATGTCTATGAAAATTTGCGTGTGAACTAAATTTCAGTCATTGATGCTAAAAAATTAAGTTATTTGCCCATAATCACACAACTAGTCTGTATGCAATCAAGATTCAAACCCAGCACTGTCTGTCTCTACAGCTATGCTCTTTCCACTCTATCGTAATGAACCTAGATCAGAACAAGAGTTCAATGGCAAAACTGACTAAATTAAATATCTTCTCTTTCTGTTTTCTTTTGTTTTGATTTTTGTAGGAATCTTTATTTGGGGGGAATATTCCCATTACATGTGTCATAGGCTGATATTTGTAGTCTTTGTGATATTGGAAAGCAGATGAAAAGTGTTCAACTTTGAGAAAGGGGAAGAAGGAGGAATGGAGGTGAGACTCATTCAAATTATAAAAAAAATAATAATAATTAAGTACAATGTGGTGGTCTGGATTGGATGCTGGGTTAGAAAGAGGGCATTAATGAAAACACTGGTGAAATCCAAATAAAATCTGGAATTTAGTTAATAGTAACACAAGGAAACAAAGTTGATTAAAATGTAGGGGCTAGTATTTCTAGAAAAAAATGTCAGTGCTGATGAGTCTAACTCTGGCATGGTGTTTTCACATTGAACTTATGATGAGTGAACCCTTCTATAAGTGTCGTAGGCCAATTAAATATACTGTTAATAACTTTTACAGGGTGTATCTACTGATTTATTTTACACTAAAGCTTTAGAAAGTATCAGTTTTCACTTTATTATCAGTCTCTTTAACAAAAAAGTTCATCAATGATTTAAAAGTGTTTCCATGCCTTGAAAATGGTTACTAATGAACAAATGATGAAATCAACTCTTTTGGTTTTATTACCATTAATATATCTACATTAAACTATTTAAGTGATAGTGTCTGTGGAAATATCAAATATACTATATATATGCCTCATCAGATATTTTAAACATCATAATGTACTTAATTAGAAAATGAACTTTCTTTAAAATTGAAATATTTACTAAAATGTACTTTAAAGAGAATTTTCAAATACATGAATCACATTGCTTCACAAATAGATCCCTAAAGAGAAGTGATAAACAAAAAAAAAAAATTAAATTAAATTAAATAACTGAATATGAATTTACTAAAAACATACTGCAAAGTTGCTAAGACACCCATTATAACCCAGATATCTACTCGTGGGAATAATCCCACCTCTTTAATTATCATTTCTATTATAATAGACCTCATAAGGGAAATAAAACAATTATATGTGTCTACCACCACCTCCAAATAATTCCTTTGAATATATTAATACTCAAAAGAGTAGTTTGTTTGTTTTAATCTTTTTCCTTCCTTCCTTCCTTCCTTCCTTCCTTCCTTCCTTCCTTCCTTTTCTTCCTTCCTTTGATCATTTCATTAAAAGATCTTTTAATTAAAAGATCTTTTGATCTTTGATCTTTGGATTAAAAAAGTTTCCTAGGGCACCTGGGTGGCTCAGTCAGTTAAGCATCTGACTCTTGATTTTGGCTCAGGTCATGATCTTGTGGTTAGTGGGATCGAGCCCTGTGTTGAGCTCTGCACTGACAGTGAGGAACCTGCTTGAGATTCTCTCTCCCTCTCTCTCTGTCCCTCCCCTGTTCATGATGGCACACACACTCTCCCACTCTCTCAACATAAATAAATAAACATAAAAATAATAGTTTCCAATGAGGGGCAAGATCACATTAGTGTATACAATGACATTCTGTAAATTAACAAAAGGCACCCTATCCTCTGTGGGGAAATCGAACAGGTCCTCTTGGCAACACAAAACAGACTAGATTTCATCTGCATTTGCCCCTTCATCTGGGTGTCCCAGTATAGGACATAACCTATCAACTATACTCATTGACCCTGATGAAGGGAATGGAAAACAAAATATCAAATGACACTCCTTTCCCCCAACATGTGACTAGTGGTGATTCTAGGAGCATGAGAATGGAAAGTAGACTGTGACTAAATAAGGGCATTAGTTAGAGAAGGAATAAAATTTTCTAAAAAGTGAGAAGTGGAAAAAAAATAATACACCTAAAGAATATTTGAAAAACTTTTTGAAACCCTGGTTAGGGGACCATATGATAGAGGTCACAAAAGTTTTAAAAGATGCAAAAAGCTTGCAAGTGAAAATACACTATTTTAAGAGAAAGGTCAAAGTGAAGTGAATAGAGAAACACATATTATGTAAAATGTGATTGCAATTTAGAAATGAAAAATGACCAGTAAAGTTAACCAGTAGTAACTTTATAACAAGTTGGATGTTCTTTATATAACTCATCTAAAGAAGCAGTGGGGCCATTTGGTGATCCTGAAATAAAGAACTCATTAAGGGCTAAAAAGACTATAGTGGAAAACCATTTTTTTTTTCCTTCAGGCTATACTGAAAAGATTTAAGTGAAAGTCAAAAATGCATTTGAACTGGGCAGGTTAGAGGTACTAGATCTAATCATACTAAGTGCACAGAAAAGCCAGTAGATAAACTAGAGGTAGATAAATCACTACTGGGAGATGGACCCACTCAAGCATTTTGAGGGAATTCAAGGGTAAAAAATTAACAGTTAAGTAAAATGAGTAGCCTGTCCTTATAAAAAGACTACCAAGCTGGAGAAATGTACAGTGCCAATGTAACCCTAATCCACAAAAATGGTCCTAGAATGACTCCTCAATGTCAGAGACAGCTTCCACACAAGACAAGCTCGTGGGATCTATTATTTAAAAATATGGAAGAAAAAGTGACACATTTTTATAAAGGAATATCATATTATGCATATTTGGTAATACTTGTATTTTATTAATTCATTTATATCATCATGATAGCAATTTTATCTACACAAAAACTTTACAGATAAGTACTATTATTATTTTCAGTAGTTGGAGAAAATTCCACATTCCAAGAGAAATGTGTATTTATTATGCATATTTTTAGTGAATACATTGAAAGCAAGGACATGCATGATCCCTATCTTCCAATACATAAAAAGAGCTAAACA
This sequence comes from Lynx rufus, assembly GCF_022079265.1. Taxonomy (NCBI): domain Eukaryota; kingdom Metazoa; phylum Chordata; class Mammalia; order Carnivora; family Felidae; genus Lynx; species Lynx rufus. The sequence continues at coordinate 183,530,396 of NW_025814823.1, forward strand.
TAAAATCACAATAAGAGAAGAAAAGAATATAGTAATATAGAGAATAGTAATATAGTAAAAAATATTATAGTAATATAGTATGGAGATTTCTAGAAGGAGAATATTACTTATTGATGAGGTAAATAGGGGTATTTATTCTTCATTTTAGAAAAAATATTTGACCTGGGTCCTACAGAATGTATGGGAATGTTCAATACTAAGAAGTTCTAAAAAGCAGGTTGGCAAATGGGAATGTTTGAGAAAATAAGAGAAATGGAAATATTTAAAAAAACAGAGTCAAAGTTATCACTTTTTAGTTTTATCATTTATACACAGATGGTATGATTGTACGTAAACAATAAAAAGAATAAATCCAAATCTTTTGGAATTAACAAAATCATTTAATTAGTTAGAAGGCTGAAAGAGTCACATGTCAATAGCTTTTTTAGACATCATCAATATTCAACTAGAAAATGTGTAATAAAAGATCTAGTTCACATCAACAAAATTTTAAAAGTCAGACAAACAAACTGAAAATGTGATCTGTAATATAGGAAACTACAAAACTTGAAAAATTAGTATAGAAGCACTTGGATTAATGCAGAGCTTTGCCAAGGTAAATAATGGAAACAATCAGATGGATATATTTCAATTCTACCCCAATTGTTTAAACAATTAAACAATTAAAACCCTTGTTTTGTGGGGTGTGCAGGAATTCAGTTTACATAAAAATTCTAAATTTTACCTGGAAGCGTACATGTAAAAACAAAACAAAACAAAACTCCAGAAACACTTTATAAAGCAATAATGATGAATTGTCTCCATTCCTATAATGGTACCAAAACACAGGTATTGGTAAAAGAAAAGCTTTCCAAAAAAGTGGGGAAATGGAAGAGGTATGGACTCTTAAAATGAACACAGAATGCTAGTTCTACAGTAGAAATACCAAAACCCAGAACAGACTTGTTCACTTTGTCCCTGGGCTACTGAAAATGCTGTTGATAAGAACATTAAAAATGATTTTTAAAAATGTGACTTTAGGAGTGCCTGGGTGGCTCAGTCAATTAAGAGTCCGACTTTGGCTCAGGTCATGATCTCATGGTTCATGAGTCAAGCCCTGTGTTGGGCTCTGTGCTAACAGCTCAGAACCTGGGGTCTGCTTTGGGTTCTGTGTCTCCCTCTCTCTCTCTGCCCCTTCCCCTGCTCCATTCCTCTCTATTCAAAAATGAATCTATTCAAAAATGAATAAACATTTAAAAAAAATGTGACTTTAAACAAGAGTCAATTTAAGTTATCATCAAACTGGGCGGAGTTTAAGATGGTTATCAATAAAAGAACATACAACATCATTAAGGTTAGCTAGAAAGTTTGGGATATCTTTGTAAAATACTGGTAACAATGGAAATAAAATAAATAAATGGCCCTCAGGTCTTCTGATGCCCTATAGATTAGGTACTTCTTCCTTTAGGATCCCATTGCAGTGGGAATATCCTATAAGACTTGCAGATTAAGCTCAGTGGGGAGAAATCATCACAATGTGTCCCCCGTACTTGGCAAGAAAGAGATGTGGCATTATACTTAAATTGTGAAATTCATTTTGGCTGAGAAAGCCGGGTCTTGAAATGTGCTTGCCAAGAGAGTAAAATGATACAAATATGCATGCTGAATTATACATAAATATGCATATATACATAGCCACCCACACACACCATGTTTGGATGATAAATAGACCAAAGACTGGTATTGAGCTATTTAGATAGATAGCCAAAGGGTAGTCTAAGGAAGGCTCTGGCTGCGTTGTACTTCAGGAGAACCTAAGCCCCCACGCACAGTAGCATGTTTTCCAGAACCCATTTAATCTGAGTTCAAAGGGATTTGAGGCTAGTGAGCTGTTAGGACTTGAAAGATGAGAATGGGCTGCGAGTGACACGAGCCACAAATCTTGAGCATATGGAAGGGGCTGACCCGCTGTGCTCCACACATGAGAAATTTGTCTCTCTTGGCTTTTTTGGAGGTGCTTGTGCTGAGACCCTGGGAAAGAACAGCTCTCCCAGCAAAGCCTGAAGTGACAAACACGTTATTCACAACACCTTGCAATTTAAGTCTGAGGCTGAATCTAACGTGCTGGGAAAGAGGTCAATTGTAACAAACAAAGGGGAAAAGAGCTCCACAGCTGTTAACTTGCACCATCAAAGCTTCTCAACCACGTTTATATTTCAAGTGGGAGGCAGAAAAGGGGTTTGAGGAAATAGTCCGGTTTCCCTCCAAACAAAACAAAACAAAAATGTTATGGTGTATTCCACCTTGTGAAACTGACAACTGACACTGGGGCAAGTTAGCTTTGAAAACCTTGGGAATGAGGTAGAGGTGGGCTCCAGTTCATTTAAAAACGTTTATTTGATTTCACTGTATTTTTAAACCAAGGTAAAATAACTAAAGGTCAAACGACAAACAGTTCTTAACTCACTTCCCTTTTCTCCTTTGCTTGTGATTTTTAAAGGTACGGATGGTTTGCATTCTTTGCCTCTGCTTTCTGAGGCCGTGGGATATACAAAATGTGATGCCAGTGAACTGAAGAAGCTGAGCTATGTTTACATTGCTAGTGCCTGGGATTAACTTCATCAGGTGACACTTGTTGCCTTATTAGGTAACAGTGGAAATAATTTGAATCTCTAATTGCTCTCAGGAACAAGAGGAAACACCTGCACCTTCAGTCATCCCTCCTCTCTAAGGCAGGCTTATGGGATTCTTCACAAACTCTCTGGTATTATGACTCCTCAGATCAATAATTGCAGTCCTTAAATTCTATTCCCTATGATGAGTATTTTTCCCCTTCTTGTAAAGTCATCTTTCACTTGTCCCTGTGAAATATATATCTTAATGAAATAATGGGCCCAAACAAATGAGTTTCTCTTTGGATGACACACTGGTATGGCTTGCTGGATAGAAGATGAGGTAAAACATGAAGGCGGTGTTGATGATAGTGATTAAAACACCAGCTTTGACAGGGCAATAACTATAAAATCTTGCTGCTAGTAATAATCTCTACAATACAACCGGAATATCAGTGCACCATATGTCACAGCATAGCAATCCATCTCTACGAGTGTCACTTACTTAAGCAGGTTCCAGAAGAACCTATCATTATTTTTAAGTGGGGGGAAAGAAGGACACAATTCCATCACCGTACTGCATTAGTCACTCCAGTTCAATCCTTCAGCTGACTTATTTATTTTCATGAAAAGGAATCTGTATACTTCAAGCTATTAGATCAGATATCTTGAGTTCTGTGGTTTACATTTTTTGTTAGTGTTCTTTGGATCATTTATTCCTTATCATGCACTTATCCTGCAGTCTTTTAGGAGTCTGAGATTGTTTTTTAATCATGTTTAATTTGAACAGCCAAAAAGTTTCTGATATTATTCAAACACGTATGTTAATTTATTATTATTGGATATAAGAAGAATTGAATACCTGCAGATACAGTACAAGATGGGATTTATGGCCAGAACAGAAACCAATAGCAACAGAAGGACAACATAACAATTTGGCAAAAGAGAATCTTCAGAACCTAAAAATAAAAATGGTAACTTGCCTTTCAATTATATTGGACCTTGACAAGGGGTGTCTCTTGCATTACAGCAAACGAACAGTGACTAAAGTAATTATTACCAGGCTCCAAGTTTGCAAAGCAAGAGATGTTGATAATGAATAAATTAATTGTACTGCTGAAGTGAAAAAAAAAATCATTTCCCTAGCAAATATTTGTTGAAAATACCATCTAGGGACTATTATGCATCTTATATATTTAATGATTATCATTTCAGAAGGACCTGCTTTACTTTTGATGTTATATCTCATATTAGTAAATTATTGGAGTCGATAGGTTTCTGCAACTCCGTTCCCCATCTGTAAAAAGAAGATAATAATACCTACCTCAAAGGATTGCTGTGATTAAACAGTTGCTAAATGTAAAATGCTTAGAATAGTTCCTAGATCACAGTGAATGCAATACAGGTGATTGCTACTATCGTTTTGTTGTTATTTATAAGAGTTAATTATGGAGTCAGAGCAGATTTAATTCCAACCCTAGACTGCCAATTACTTGTTGGGTGATAGTGAGATCAATTGGCACATGATTTAACCATTTGAAGCCTGTGTAAAATAGACAATGACAATTTCTTCCTCAAGCTGGGAAGAGTAGATGAGATCGTGCAGGTAAGCCCTTATACTTGGGTCTGGCAGAGTAAGTTATTTTTAATAATCATAAAGGAATCTGCACGATTACATTGCCTGCCACATTACAATAAGAAAATTAATCTATCCAAGTAAATGGAATCTGCTTTTGTTTTCCAACCTTTTAAGTTAATGAATTCCACCAAAATCAGCCATCTTTTCCTGGAGAACATCCAGGCAATCTCTGGCTGCTTATATCTTATATGTGGCTTTTTTTAAGATTTGATGAAAAGACCTGAAACAAATAAATTATTTTACAGAAATGGATGCAAATATTTCTTCTCAAAGCTAAGGTAAAACGTAGCTGGCTTAGAAGGATGAGACAAGTAATAACACACTCCTCTTTAAGCACTTTTCCAACAAAGTGGTATTTCAAATTTCTCAGCAGATGGGGGGCTGGCGGACATGAGGACAGCTTGTTAGAAAAAGACTGTTGAGTCCATCACATCTTTTTCTTTCCTTATTAATTCCCTGATCCTTATTCCATGATATAACTTAACTATCTCTACAAGCAAAAGCTGTATCTAGTCCTCACTACCACTCTTTAGAAGCTTGTACAGTTCTTGAGGCATAAGCCAAGAGGTTTTCCCTAAATGAGAAACCGGCAGGAAACTTTCACCTGCTCTGCAGGCGAGCAACACTTTTCAGTGAATCTCAATGAACTCAGTACAACTGCTCTTTTGTTTCAGTGTTTGATGTTGCAGGTAGAGAAGATATTTCACTCCTATGAGTACTATAGGTCGGACTACCTCATTCAAACAGAAACATATCACCAAAGATTTAAAAGAAAAGGATGAAAGAGATAATATGGCTATACACAGAAAGGGGAAAAAAAGTGTTTTATTTGGTTTTTACATGGATAGAATATTAGCTACCTAAATCAGACCTACAGAGATGTGCACTAAATCTGTTTTTGTGCTCCTGTATCTTTCACTCTTGTTGAGATTAAGCCAGTGGTGTTCCCATGGAGATATCTCACACTGTTCACTGAGGGTTTCTTTTCTAATTAATGATTAATGCCATCTCCTAATTACAGAGAGTGGCAGATTCAATAATGTGAAGGATAGTCAGAAACTTTGAATTCCTGTGGTTTTCTTTTCAATCTGTTACTAATTTGTGGCACTTACGTAACTTTACCGTAACTTTTCCTTATCTATAACAGGGAACACAATTTGAAAACAAAGATGGAAACTTGTGGAAAACAAAACCTCAGGCCCTATTTGGGTGGCCTGTGTGCCAGATCCAGCCCACAGAGGTAATTTTGCTGGCCAATGTTTTTACAAGGTTTGGATCCTTATTTAATATTTAAGGAGTATTAAGAAGTAATGATTTGGATTTTGAGTTTCTCTTGAACAACTTGAAAATCTGGCAGCATTACATTAGAACACCTGCAGGACAAAAGTTGGCTAGGTATCTAGTGTTTCCTTTAGATGGGGCATTTGCTTTTCAATTTACCGGAGATTCCATAATACTCTCTTATCTTATCCATCTCACCTTTCACCCATTTACTATACTTAAAATGCCCCGTAAGCCTTTGATTTTATGACCTCTACCTCCAATTATCAAAAGCCAAAACCCTTCACCATTAAGTCAACTAAAAACCAACCCAACATAAATGATTGTGCAGGTAGGTCACTCTGTTATTGCTGTGGGGTTACACTGACAAATATGATCATCTCTGTTCTCAATGATGTTAAAATCTAGAAATGGTGATCAAATGTATTCCAAAGATAATATAGATAGTTCTATATACCTGTTAGTGCAACTTACAAAGACACAAATACTTTGAAACTTTGGACACAGGAGAGGGGAAAGGGAGAGGGGAAAAATCCATAAACTACTCATCAAAGGGTGATTCTAGGTCTGCTCCGTCCAGTGGAAATATAATGCAAGCCACAAATGTAACTTACAAATTTCTAGTAGTCATAGAAACAAAAACAAAAACAAAGTCAACTTAATTTTAGTAATAAATATTATTTATCCCAGTAAATCCAAAATGTCATTTCAACACTAATCAATATATAATATTTGAGATATTTTACTTCTCTTTTTCATACTAACTCTTTGAAATATCACGTATATTTCTGGCACCTACCAATTCAGACTAGCCACATTTACAGTGCTCAGTAATCACATGTACTTAGTATAAAAAAGCATTTCCATCATTGCAAAAAGTCCTACTGACAGTACAGTTCTAGAGCACATTCCAAGTAGAGGGAACCACAGAAATGCAGGCATACCAGACATATGAAAGCCAAAGTCATTTTCTGGAAGTCCATTTCAATTTGATACAGGTCAGATGTGTAAAAGTACTTAACACAAGTAAGATGCTTAGTAAGCTATGCAACATTTTTTTGGCTGCAAAAAACAGTAAACAGTATTCAAACTAGCATATTACACACTATTGATGTTGAATAAAAAATTTATAAGTAAACCACCAAAATTTTTAAATTCAGAAAATGTTCCAATCAGTTAGTGGCATGTGGACCGGTATGTATGAAATTACTGGCTCACGTAACCAAATAATTCAGAGATGGCTATAATTTCTGGAAGAGGCAGATTTAGGTGGACTGATTACTTAGGATATTTTATATTTTACTAATACAACTGTTATGGTCACTTATATAAAACTCTGTTGCACTATTTCCAATGGCCTTTTAAATTTTTTCACTAATTTTATTTCTGACTGTTTCATTTAAAATTTAGCTCAATATATTTTCTATGGCTCAATGAAATGTATATAATCTTTTGTTTTTTATTAACATTATTAAGATATAAAGGATAAAAGTATAAGGATAAAGGTCTAAGTGGATAAAACATCATGTAGAGGCATTCTGTGTGATATCCACACCTTCTCTTAGAAATTCAGGTTCATCTAGTTTATTACTTCTTGGTAATTTCCTTCCAATCAGGTTCTCAGACATTCACTTACTTTCAGAGTTATTTTACTTTTGAAGAGTTCATTCTATTTGATGATATTCTGCCATTTAGGTATATATACTGAAATATTTGACTTCAAATAAAATATTCAAATACTTTGAGAGAAATTTATTATAAATATTAGTGGGAAAATATGTCCAATTTATATAGTTTCTACTTGGATAAGAATAGCATTTGCAATATGTATCCAAAAAGATTTATTAGGGGGTATAGCTCAGGGGTAGAGCATTTGACTGCAAAAAGTTTTATTTATTATATGAAAATATAGAATAAATCTAATTTTAATGAAGTTTAAAGTTGTATGTGATATGAAGTTAGAGTTTTTTTAAAAAATATGGTATCATCATAAATTAATACTGCATTCCAAGTGATAATTTTCATAGATAGTTGTCATAGCATCATTTATATCTTTTGATATTTTACAAGTACCAAGTATTATTCTAATAATGTACTACAAATATAATATAAAAGCATAGGGTTGTAGAGTAAGAGACTAGGTTTACAAAATTGCAATTACTTAGGAAATTCAGAATTTAAAAGCAGCTTATAGTAAGTCCTGATTTAATTCTTATTTAATAGAAGGTAAATACCTAACAAACTGTTTTACATATTTTTACAGGCAAATAAGACTTAAATTACCAAATAATTTTAAAATTATATTTTTATTTCATTATCCCAAGATATCTAAATAGTCTCTTGAGTCTCTTATCTCAGGAAAGGAGATTACTGAAGAGATTTTGCAAAAGAATCAATGAAAACAATATTTTAGCCTACACTATCAAGAAAATTAAGGACTGCATGTGTTTATTGAATGAATTACCTTCAACCTTTACTATTAAGAGAATACTGGAAAATACCAGTCATTTAACTTTCAGTAATGCAACTGTAATGTTAAGAATCCATTATGTGCCTTTTAGTCACTCAAAAGATAACTGTTGAATGTATGAATGTATGCATGCATGGCAATGGTAACCTTTTTGTTTTGCTTTTATTGTTTTGTTTTGTTGTTGTAGCTGTTGTTACTATTCTATTCTAATGAAGAGTATTGTGCCAAGATAGAATAGTTCCAAACGAAGACAAGTCAAAGTAAGAGGTTTACTGTGTTCAGTCAACAGTACCGAATGCCACCATTTCCTGCTCATAATAAAAGGTACTATTTTGAACTGTCTGCTTCTGAATACCTGTCTGAAGCTGTCTACATGTTCTAAAGGTGCAAGTTAAGTATCACAGTTTATATGGCATAATTTTAACTTAGATCGCATAAAAAATTGAATTCCCACACTCTATATTTGCAGATTCTAGCTCCATAGGATTAATTCTGCAAGTACTAAGAATCTATATTCTAAACAAGTCACCCTTAATTTTTTTTTTTTATCTGACCACTCTTAGTATAAAAAACACTGTACCTATCCACTTAAATATATAAGAATCTTTAGGTAATACTTGTTTTGTACTCTACCTCTATCCCCGTCCCTACTACCATGTCCGGTGAACTGCAATGAATGTTATGTACTTGGCATTAATGACACTGACAGAATTGATCATGGAAAATATTACATATCTTCCTTAAAACTGTCAAATATATTATAAAATATTATATTTTGTTGAACATTTTTAACATATTTATAATATCTGTTGTTTCTCCGATGTCCCAAAGAAAATTGAATTGTTTAGCTATAAGAAACAATTATCACCAGTATATATTTCCTTCAGTTTAGCATGATAATTCTCTTTCTCCCTCTTTCTCTGCCAATAACAAATGTATATCATTATGATTAGGAAAATTGTTTTAGAATCCACAGGCACTCTACCAGAATGGAATCTTATTGAAGGTGTCCTCTAATGCTACCTGGGGTAAAGTTTCCTAGATATTTCAGACTTTGACTCTCAAGTAAACTGAGAATCACATCTATAGGTAATGAGATGAGGTCATCACCAAAATGTAGATTAATAAAATAAAAATACTACCCTGCTTTCAACCAGTTCCTGCCACCAGATCTACATGCCATCTATAAACTACACTAACACTACAAATTCCAAATTCTCCTCTAAAAGAAAAACTCCAGTTTCCTCGACTTACAGCATTTCTAATACAAAATGTGTGGTGTTTTCCTGCTCATTGAGCAATTCTGACACTATCTGGAGTTAGCTCAGAGCCCATAGGTTAAGGAACTCAGCAGCACAAGACTGCCCCCAACAGCAGATGCCAAGTGCAAATCCAGGCTTCCCATACTTAGACCAGCTATAAATTAAGAGTTCCCACAACCCCCTTCTCTAGTTCAGCAATTTGCTATAAAACCTCACAGAACTCAGGGAAACACTTTACTTTCTTTGTGATGACAACTCAGGATTTACTCTTTTTAATTTTTTTTTGGGGGGGGGCAGAGGGAGAGGGAGAGAATCTCAATTAGGCTCCAGGCTCATTGTAGAGCCCCATGTCGGGCTGGATCCCACAACCTTGAGGTCATTACCTGAGCTGAAATCAAAAGTTGGACACTTAACTGAGTGAGCCACCCAGGCACCCCCAAGAAACATTTACTTACAGTTATGTGTTTACTATAAATGATATTGAAACCACTACAGAAATGTAAAGATGGATGGAAGTTAAGATGGACACACAAATGCTTCAGTAAGCTTGACTTTGAACAATTTTTTCTCTTCTTCATTCCTCCCTGTCCTCTTCCCATGTTTCTCTATAGACGTTCGTTCCAGGAACGCAATATCAATATTGACATCTTGGTAACCCTGATGTATACTTAGTAACAAAAATCAGACGGCCAGCTGGTTGAGACCACCTTGAAAACATGATGAGGAACATGGCTGGCAGCACCTACCAAATTGCTATCAAAACTACCCAGATCCTATATTTTCCTATAAAACCCCTCAGTTTTTTACCCTGGGTGGGTCTGCAGTTTTGAAGGCATTAGCCTGCTGATGCCACCTTTGCCTGGCAAAGTAATAAAACTATTGTTCCTCTTTATCACCAAATTCTGGTTTTATGTTATATTTTGGCTCCAGAGCACAGAAGTCAGTTTTTGACAATATAATAAAGAATACAGATAAATGGACAGATGAAGACTTACATAGGGCAATACATGAGGGCTGTGCATAGAGCTCCCACACCCTCTTTATATACGTTACTCTCCTATGACTTACCGTGTTCACCAACCTGGAAGCTCTTCAAACCCTTTCTTTTATGGTTTTCATGGAGGTTCCATTACTTAGTCATGGAAAATTTAATCATTGGTCACTGGTGTTTAACTTAGTCCCCAGCCCCTTTCTCCTCCCGAAGGTTGGGGGATCGTGGTGAAAGTCCTAAATCTAATCCCATGGTTGGTTCCTCTGTAAACTAACCTCCATGTTCAAAGGGTCAACTCTAGCATAAACTCACATGTAGTTGAATGGGGCTTATTATGAGTAACAAAAAAAATGTTCCTCTCACTCCTATTACTCAATGAAGTATATGATTTTAGGAGTTCTATGCCAGGAAATGGGGATGAAAACCAAATATATATATATATATATATATTTTTTTTTTTTACTATGTAACGTCACAATATTGCATTACCCAATAGCATTGCTGAGTATTTTTATAAGATTTTCCTAATGATTTTATGAAGAAATGAATGGAAGAGAGTATTATACTTAACTGACAAAACTTATGTTATTATTCATTCCTTCCTCAAAGTTTCTCTCTCTCTTACTGAAATCTCTCCTTCCTAAAGCATCTAATCGCCTCACCCTACACTGAGCTCTCAGATTGACATCTTATCCACACCCATCCTCACAAGAACAGAAGCTGCTCTTGTTCAGATCAACCCTCCTCTTTAGAAGTAAAGAACAAATTAATTTTTTTCTTTTACTGTCACTTTAGTAAAATGGAGTCAACAAAAACATACATGTGACTTGAATGTAGTGGAGTCAATTATGTTACTATATTTAAAGTTGGGTGGTATTAAGAAAAGGAAGTTGTTAAATAAAAGAGGATCAGGAAATTGAGACTGAGGTCAGAGGGAACAAAGAGTTCCCACAGATTATCTAGAACACTTGAATCTGTTGGGGCCAGAATAAAGAGGGTGGTAATAGCCCATGGGAGCCCTGCTGTTAGTTCGGGACTCAATTTCAAATACCTCTACCAAGATGCCAAACATTATAAAATGGACCTTTATTCACTCACCTTGTAAATATTTATAGTACTAACTGGATATTTTTAAGCTATAGTAAGTATTAGGATCATTTATGAATTTCCACAAAAACAAACAAATTCCCTTCCAAAATTCTTAAAAATTTTTTATTATGTTTCTTTATTTTTGAAAGGCAGAGAAAGAACACGAGTGGGAGAGGGGCAGAGTGAGAGGCAGACACAGAATCCTAAGTAGGCTCCAGGCTCTGAGCTGTGAGCACAGAGCCCGATGTGGGGCTTGAACCCAAGAACCGTGAGATCATGACCTGAGCTGTAGTCGGAAGCTCAACGGACTGAGCCACCCAGGCGGTCCATCCCCTTCCAAAATTCTTAATTCTGAGTGAAGTATGTACTGAAACTTCAATACCTGAATGTGGAACATATGTCACAATGGAACTTCTTACATTATTCAGCATTCTTTCCTTTGGACATTGATCAACACAGCTACTTTTAAATGCTAAATCATCTCTAAATACCTACATTCCTAAGACAATAGCAATGTTCTAGTCCTATAGCTGTTTTTTTTTTTTTCTTTTCTCAAATACAGATTCTACTAAGGTGATGATGCATACAGCAAACACAACCATAAAATATAAAGGATATACTCTTAAAATTTTATTTCAAATACATTACTCTAGCTTAAGTAACCAAGCACTTAGGCAAATGCTTCCTATGTTTGAGTATAAGCACTCATTTTGCTAAGTGAAGTCATGTGTTTTCAGATGACAATCCAAGTCAAAGTATTTTGCCCCTAGAGTCTTCATTCAGAGTATTTTCCTGTGGTGTCACAAGTGGATAAATACAACTAATTACTAGATTGTACATCCTGATATATGTTTATTCGGCTAGGCAAACAACCCACCAAATGTACAATTTTCTCTTCTTAAAAAACATAGTAATTTAAATGCAAAAGATATGTTAATCAGTATTATCATTGAGCTTTTTCATATGTCAAGTTGGGATGCTTGGAATGATCATTTTGTTGCCAGCAATAAAGCAGCTTACGTTGGAAATCCTTTATGGAAATATCTCAACATTTTCAGTGCAATAGAGCCCACAGTCCCCTTGTCAGACTAAGGCAGCATGGTCCTGGCTTTTATAAAATAATAATTTGGTAGGTATAAACTGTTCCCAGCAAGAGTAGGGAAAGGTAAAACCTGGGCTAGCTAGAATACTGTAGAAAAGACTTTATAAGACATTAAGAAGAATAAAAATTTGAAAATGAAGGGAATAAATAGGATGTACTCTTCCAAATTACTGTACAAGTTCTTTCGAGGTAGAGGTAGCCATTGCAATATAAAAATTTGAAGTTGACAGGTTTTAATCTTAGGAGCGGTGGGAACTCACCAGCATAAGGGTGGCCCTATTAGCATTTCCTACAGTAATTATTATTTTAATTGGTTGAAATAAACTATAATGCCCCAGGCCAGTGATAACTGTATAGGTTGGCAGCTTTTCCCTTCAGGAAAGAGACCCATTAAGAAAGCATATACTTTGATGACAAAAAATTAAAAAGGAGTGTTGTTACTCATTTGTATCAATGCAAAGTAATCTGGAATCTCTTCTCCACGTGCCCCCTCCACAAAACTCTGACATTGCAGATTTGTATTTTATATTCAGACAGAAAAGTTTCATTGGGGAGTTGTTTTGTAACTAGGAATTTACTCCAAATTGCCTCCAAACCTTCACCTCTGCCTTCCCACTTCATTTCCAAAGCCATGAAAACTCTAAAGCATTGTTATTTTGTTACAAATCCTGGTTAATTAATAGGGTGAGTATATATAAACTTCCGGGAATCTATATCCTTTAAAAAATGCAATTATTTCATTTCTGATACATTCAAGTGTATACTTTCTAAGTACAAAACTATACACTGATAGTATGAGATTTCACAAGAAAACATGCTGTTCCTCTCAAGTTTAAAATGAAGGTAATGAGATGCATCTAAAATTTCATAAACTCATAGAAAAAGAGAAATGCCATTTAAGAAATCTCATTATTTTACCTTGGTATGGGGCTGAATTTCAGTTTTGGGGTATAGACATGGAGACCTATTAGGAAGACGATGTGTTAGTTCAGAAGTGAGGGCATGAAAGCTTGAGCAAGGATGGGATTGCAGTGGAATTCTGTAAATAATGGGTAAAAGACTTGATATAAAAGTAGAAACAATAAGGTAAAAAAAAACTGTAAAATTAATTGTAAATTGTAAAAGAGTATAAAGCCTGAAAGACTGAGAGAACTATAAAATTGGAAAAGGGATGTTGAAGTGAAAGATGATTAGTTCATGTTAACATATGACATTGTGATGGCATACATATTTAAGATTTAGAGATCTACACTGCTAGGCATTTTGGAGTGAGAAATACTAAGCAGTAGAAGAGAGATTCAGTTTTAGAAACATTCCTCAGTACCAGAGACTAAAGAGCATTTTGGCGTCTCAGAAGATATGATGTAAATATTATAGCGAAAACATAGTATACATATATCAATTTAAAAAATCATCTACCATAAAACCCAATAAACCATGTCAATAGATTGAATATCCAAACAACATAATAATAGTGATAAATAGTTCTGCAATCTCAAGCACCATGGCTTGATCACATAAGAAACACGGTAATAAACACAAGCGACATTTTCCCATACCTTCCAAGAAATTAAACAGTGAAATGTTCTCAGAATAAAACTGAACTTTGATTTGCCCTAACCTATCCTATAAAATCTTTAAACTGTCTTTTTCCCTCAAAAGGTTCACTTTAGACCTACTCCTATCTTGCAACTGCTTTCACAAAGGCTTGAGCTAATGAATTTGTGGGTGATTCTTCTCCCATAATCTTTATAGCAGGTTAACCTTATATGGCCCTACATCTTGAGGATTCTATATAACCTTCAGTTGAATCCACTTCCCACTATTTTTTTTTTTTTGAGCAGCAGATTTGTAACTCCTTCTGGAGTTTGGCAAATTAATTGAGAAATATCCCAGAATAGAGAGACAGAGAGAGAGAGAGAGAGAGAGAGAGAGAGAGAGAGAGAGAACAAGCCATAGCCATATTATATATGGGGGTTATCTGAGAAATAGAATCACAACAAAAGTACAATTTACATTATGTGGCTTTCCTACAAGTCTGCAAATTGCAAGAACACAAACAAAAAGGTTAATCTTTGACAAAGATTCTTTGCTCGACCAAACTTTAGTCAGTCTCCAAAACTTTATTCTAGGTATACCTGTGTACTTTCTTGTAAAATCTAGTTTTAGCAAAAACCCTGCTAGGTCACTTTAACCAATACACCCACCCTCAATTTCTGATCAGCCTTGATCTGATCAGGTTCCTCATCCTCCACCATCTCCCAGATGATGTCTGATCACTCTGGACTATCTTCGACAAGAATCCTGATGTTTCCTCTTAGCAATTTTCTATCCACTGACCACCACCCCCCCCCATCCTGCCTCACAGCTTTAAGTTCCCACTGGCCCATGCTATATTCACAGGTTGAACCAATCTTTCTCCCAATGCAGTGGATCCTGTATTCATGGTCACAGTCCATGATAATGTCTACCTTACCATTTTTAACAAGCGTTATTCAATGTGTTTTTTCTTTAACACCTTCTATCATACTCATGCTGTCTCCCTCATTAACAATAGTAACTGAAAATCATTTATATTAATTTCATTCTGACTTAAAACACATCCACTTCCCTTTGAAACTGAATGGACCCTTTTCTGGAAAAACAGAATCTGTCTTCATAGACATTCGGTAGTTGGATGCGGAGGTATCAAAATGGCTGCTGACAGACCACATCATTTAAAGCAACTTTTTTAGAATAACTGATGAGAAGTCATCCATAAAACTCCCCCAAAAGTGCAATATAGGAACTATTGCACTTCCTACCAAATAAAATCATTCAATTTAGGAGGATTTTAGCAAAATCTTTCCAATTTTGAGTTAATTTTATTTTTCATTTTAGAGGTAAGGGAAAAATAAAACTGTCTTTCCCATGAAGGGCATTTGTACAAAAGCTTAAAAGAAATGTATGTTGACAGACCTACCTGTGGTAAAGAACAGGTTTTCTGATGATTGGAGCCAAGATGAGGATTTCCTGCAGACTGAGGTTTCTTAAAGTGCTTCAGGGTCTCTGTCTGCTATTTTCTTATCTAATGTATCTTCACCTCTCAGCCCTTAATGACAGTGTTCTAAGGACCTAAAAGGGGGGGAAAAGACATTTTTGAAAAGACTGCTGAGTTATAGCAAAGTCACCTTGTACTTGCTTCCGATGTTGTGCACTCAGGAATATAAAACAGAAACATCTTGTTATAGCAGTCAACCTGCTGAATACATGGTCTGGGTGTACAGGCTGGGGCGTATCCAAGCAGTGTAAAAAAGGAGAAGAAAAGACACTCACTGTATGTATACACAAGGTCAGTTTGGTTTGGGGAATTGCTTTCACAAAGAATGCTACTGCATTTTGTTTGAGAAAGAAAGCGGCAGGGGTGAGAGGAGCAGGAGAGAAAAATCTAAACAAGGCCCTTATTCAATACATATTTATGGAGTGCCCACTACACTCAGTTATAATGAAGAACGAGATGCAGATTATGTCTTTCCAGAGTTTCCAGTGCAGCTGAGTAAAGATGAAAAAAAAAACGCAATTATAATGCAATGGGATAAATGTGATGGTGGTAGTTGAAGTGCATGATTATGGTGGAGACCACACAGTTCTAAATTTGGTAGGAGAAAAAAGGGTCAAGTAAATCTTCCCAGGAAAAAAGACTTCTACCCAGAGAGCTGAAGGCAGTGCAGTGGTTAATCAGGTTGGAACACTGGAGACACAGGTACAAAAATTACAAAAGGAAGGGGCACCTGGGTGGCTCAGTCGGTTAAGCATCCGATTTCGGCTCAGGTCATGATCTCATGGTTCGTGGGTTCGAGCCCTGTGTTGGGCTTTGTGCTGACAGCTCAGAGCCTGGAGCCTACTTCTGATTCCGTGTCTCCCCCTCTCTCTACCACTCCCCTGCGCACACTCTGTGTTTCTCTGTTTCTCAATAATAAATAAATGTTAAAACAATTTTTTTTTAATTACATACAGGAAGAGGGATGAGCAAGGGCTAAACAAGAAGGTGAGGAGATGGATCTCACCTTAACTTCTCATGCCTTGTTTAAGAGGCAGGACCTGAACCTATAAAGCACAATTCGATTTTGAGCAACAAAAGCAATGTCTAGTGGAGTGTTAGCCTCATGGGAGGGCTTAAGAAAGTCTTACTAAATTAATTTTACCAACCTTACTTTCAACCCATTAATAAAAGCTTTCCTAAAGTTAACTTAAAATGTCTCAATTTAATGTGTTTTTGGATCTAAATCAAATGAATATATGTAACATATGTATTTTTTTTTAAGAAACCAGCTTTTATTTTTTTTAAGACTGAACAAAGAAACAAGTTTTTCTTTGGATTTGGCTAAGCTAATATGCTGATAAGATGGCTGTTTGCAAATGGACCAGTTTGTGTCCACAGTGTAATATATATATAGGCACTCATATAAATATGCATTCACATATGTATACACATGTATGCTTTTCTTTTGTTTCTTTCCTGGTCTTTCTTTCTCTCTCTTTATTTCTCTCTTTCTCCCTCCCTTCTCTTGCTCCCTTCCTTCCTTTCTCCCTTTCTCCCTTTCTTCCTCTCTTCTATCTTTGATAACTATGTTGGCAAACCTGCATATGTTTAGGAATTTGTAATACTTTTGCAGAATAAATTATTTTCATCTAATGAACATATGCAACAAGTAATTTAGCCATATAGTAAAAATATCATATATATCAAATATTAAAATCTATTTGATCTGAAGTTCTGAAACAAAGTCATTCAAGTGTATTAACCTACTCGTTGGTTTGAAAAGCAGTTTTACATAATTCCCTTTATCAACTGGATTTTTCAACTGGTTTCCTCCAGTTTCCTCTAGACAGAGAGAGAGGAGAGTTCCCTGTTGAAATGCATAAACATGGTGGTAACTCTTCAGATTTTAGCCGTCTCATAGAACAGTGGTTGTCAAACACATAGGCCTACTTTCCTCCTTGGTAGCTTCAGAGCCCCAATCTAATTATCTTTTACCTTAAACGCCAGGCAAAAAGAGCTATCAGAGAGGAGATGCTGCAGGTGGTAGATCAAAATGGATCGTGTGTTTTACTCGCTGTAAGAACTACTGAGCCTATAGGTAAGGTTCCCATAAATGAGCAGTGTGCACTACCTTTAAGTTCCTCCACCATCAACTTGGATTACACTCAGTTATATGCATTCCAAACCAGTGGTCTAGACCCAGTAATATGAGTGAATTAAATGAGAGTTCAGTTTCAAGCTAATGAATTTGTAGTGACACATCATTTCTTATAAATCCCCAGTTATGCTGACATGTAGAAATTACATCGTATCCTTTCCTACCTTTAGGTCATGATCATATTATGCTAAATTTTAAATGCTATTATTAATTATCCATTGTTACAATAATATGCTATAAGATCTAAGTGAAAAAAAAAATCTGCCTCTCAGTGTAAAAACTCCAAAAGAAATGATGTAGTAAAACAATAAAACTTATTTTAAAATTAAAAAAATAATTATGGTTTCAGTCATCAGGAAAGCACAGTTGTGCCATTATACATATGGCATATTATGTTATGTTTCTTAATTGGTCAGGAAAGTGGTTCTTTCTTCTCTCACTGAAGCTTGCTATAGTCACAACGTGTTGTGTTTGCCTACTCAGAGCGATCCTCTCTCTTTTGGAAATAGATGACCTCAATTACTTGTTAGAGAACATGATCCCTTCATTCGGCTATCATTTTGACGGGATACTTATATGAGGTGCTGATTTTAATATTAGCATAATATAGGTGGAAAATGACCCAAATTAGGTCAATCAAAATCTCTCTCAGGAATCTGAATACTGAGTACAATGAACTAATGGAAAAGTTTCTTCATTCTGTTACAGTGGGAACCTGATGATTCTTTTAAATTGTTTTCAATCCCCAGATCCTAGGAGTTATCCTATTTCTTCCTTTCTAGAAGCCTTGGTGGTCTACTTTTCCATTCATTCTATGAGCTGCCCCACTTATTAAACAAACTAACAAAACAAAAACCACTTTAAAAAAAAATTCTCAAGGTAGCCATTGATGGTTTCTATTGCTTGTAACCAAAGAAACCTGACGTAAAGACTGAGAGCAAAGCTCATAGGGGATAAGCAAGTGCTGAAATCAAATGCATTATAATTCAAAATTTTAAGTATTATAGGAAGAAACAAACAGTACATTAGGAGGAAATAAAGGAGGGTGAGCTCGTGTTTTCTTAAAAATAAGTTTTTATGGATGAAATGAAGGAATCAGTGGGATTTTCAGAAATGACAGGATTAGAACTTGCCTAAGGAGGAGGGGGCAACATCAGCAAAGGGATCAAGGAAGGACAAGTTCAAGATGGGATCAAGGGTTAGCAATATTCCCAGTTCACACATATATCCTGGGGAACACAGAAATGGGAGAAAAGATTGGGACGATTGATTTTTCCACTTTTAAAATAAATGTTTATTGTGGTTCTGTGAGGAAATGGTAAATACAACAAACATGTTCCCTACCTTCAGGAAACTGATACCACTACAGAGGAGAGACAGAAATGGCTAACAAAAACATTCTCCAACAAACAAATAAATTACTTAAAAATGCAACACATTTTGTGTGGGGAAAAAAGGAGCTAAGATAGAGAATAACGGCAGGGATTGAGGGGTGGTATGAAGGGAGAATTGGAGGAAGGCAGTGATATTTTAGATACAAATTAAATAATGGGAAATGAGAAGAATGGGGAATTCCAGGGAAAGGAACAGAACCTATAAATATCCTAGGGAGGGAAGACTTTGACTTGTTCTCAGAATTGATTGGTGGTGACTCCAGCCAGGTACACAAAGGAGACTATAGAATAAGACAATCCTGGAGAAACAGGCGGGGGCCAGATCACATAGGTTTTAGATCCTAGAGAGGAGTTTGGAATATATTTCAAATTTATGAATAAGCTCTTTACATTTTATAAGGATCAACTTAAGGGTTATGGGGGGGGGCGCAATTAGTCTTGAATGATAAGTGAGATTTATGTGATGAAGAAATATGAGGAATCAAGAAGGGCATATCATAGCAGACATAATGGGAGATTTAAATGGAAGCATGATGTAGGATTTTTTTTTAATCCACTAGATGATTTAGAACTACTGAAAGAAGTATTTATTATAGTAATAACTACCAATATTATATTATTCATAATATATCTCTACTTCTTTTTTAATTTTATTTAAAAAAATTATTTAATGTTTATTTATTTTTTGAGAGAGAAAGAGAGCACAAGCCAGGGAGGGACAGAGAGAAAGAGAGAGAGGGAGAAGGAAAGAGAGTGTGCCACAGAATCCAAAGCAGGCTCCAGGCTCTAAGCTGTCAGCACAGAGCCCAATGGGGGGGCTCGAACTCATGAACCATGAGATCATGACCTGATCTGAAGTCGGATGCTTAACAAAGTGAGCCACCAGGTGCCCCATGTATTTCTACTTCTAATGTGCTATAGTGCTTATACTTCCTACTATGTAATTAGCACTTAATTACATGCTGACCAGTATGATATATTTTATATTATATGTTGTTTCCCACCTAGATTGAAAATATCTTGAGAACAGTGCCCATGCCATATATTTCTGTATTTCTCACGTTACCACATTACCTAGCTTATATTTGATATAAATATGAATTAGTAATAATAATATATATTTAATGCTTACTATGCCCTAGGCACTGTGCTAAGGGCCTTTACATGTATAAATTCATTTAATCCTCATTCTAATTCTATGAAGAAGTCCCAGTTATTATCTGTGCTAAGGGACTTTACATGTATAAATTCACTTAATCCTCATTCTAATTCTATGAAGAAGTCCCAGTTATTATTTTATAGATGAAAAAAATAAATTTGCCATAATGAAGTCCCTTGTCTACTTACTACCAATTGATTAATTGACTTACAATGTTTTAGAAATGGAAAAAATATAAGTATCTGGTCAGGTAGACTCTTGGTCAGAGTATTTTGAAAATAATATATGTGAATAACATTTTCATGATATTTCATTCCCTGGTCCTTTTGGAAATCAATCACAAATCTGTCCAGTGTGATAGAATCCCACATATTTCCTCCTTGTGCCTTTGTTAACTATTTTCATATTTAATAATGGAAGAGTTTATACAGTAGAGATTATAAGACACTGTCTCATTTACCCTCTCTTTCATTTAATTAAACTGAACTATATTTCTCCTACCGCTAAATCAAAAAGATGAGTACAGATTGATTCTATAGTATATGTGAATGATTCATTTTTTCTAGATCCTAAGCATTTCTAACATCTAAATATATATGCAGAAATACCCATCAAATAATGATTGCGACACAGATTATGATTGGGGCCCAATCATCTCAACAGATACAGATGCCATGAAGTTTAAAAGAGAAAGGAGACAGTGATATGAAGGGGAAAAAATAACAAACACAACACTAATGGGAATAAGAAGAAAACATAAAGACTGTCAAAGAAAATTACAGTTGGGCTCACTACGGGAGGACACAAAAAGGAAACAAAAATAAAAATAATTTAGCTTCTACCCTGAGGCATAGAGTTATAAAAACAATGGAGGAATTTTAATTGGGCAAAAGTGCTCTAAATGTTTGCTTAAAACTATTTCTGTCCTTAAAACACAACCACAGTGATGCCACACTTGACATTTGCTCACAGTCCATTCTCCTCACCCACAGTTGAAATTTTGTAAACAGGCCATTCCAGTTTCTATTTTGGTTCACATTCTGAATGCAAATAATTACGTCTCACGCCCCCTCGGGAAGAGAGAATTTAAATAATAAGTGGAAGATAGTATTAAAACAAATATCAACACACCTATCTGTGCAGAAAATCAGACAGATGAGACAAGTTGTTTGGCAACAGAAGTAGTGGAGATGAAGAAGGAGATATGGGGAGAGGAGGAGGAAAATGAGAACACCATCATCACACACACACACACACACACACACACACACACACCCTTAGACCCTGGTTATTTTAAAAACTTCAAGCGTTTAGATTTGCCCAGTTCTTCCAGGAATAATTCATTTTCTGGCCATGTTTAATATCTTTTCCACTCTCTCTGCCCCTCTTCCCCACTCCTAATTTTGTGAAAGTTTCTTGGCTTACAGAAAATTGTTTCATTCAGAAATATTAGGATCACAACAGGCTGATTAATAACTGTGTTGAAAAGCTAAATTTTGGTGATAGAGCACATAAATCTTTCTTATATGACATGTCGGTTCTGCAGCCTGTAGGGGTGATAGAGTTTAGATCTTAGGTTTAACTGAATTTCTTTCAGAGCTCTGGCAAAATAGGACCACAAAGAAAATGCCATTAGAGGCATTCATATTTTCTTAATGGAGAGGCAGAAACTTGGTTTAGGAAAACTGCAAATTATCACTGGCTATTTGGGTAAAGTTAGAAAAAGTGCCATAATAACATGTGACTGAAAATTCTTTTAAAATAATATTTAAAGGTAATCCTCAATTTTTCAAGAATTTAGAGAATTATTTACTTGTTGCCTCATTTAGTACTCAAAATCAATTTAGCCTAAAGCATTTTAATTAATATAAATGACCCAGAAATATGTGAAAATGACATTTTATAAACATCATATGCCTTCATAATTTGGGGCCAATTTACACATATTACATTTTCTTCTTATACATATTACAAAATATCCTCCTTGTTTTTAACCATTTATTTCACTTTATTCATACATTTTCTCACCAGAGAAGCAGTTTTTAAAAGGAACACCTATCAAAATATCATGGGACACTAGTGTTCAACAAACATAATTGAAGAAATGCTAACAAGATTGTTTTTTCCTTTCCCTGAATAAAACAGCAACTCAGAAACTTGGTCAAGGAAGCAGGGCATTTAAGAGATGCAGAAATTAGTCTAGAAGTTGAAGATGAAGGAAAGGGAATACTGTTCGAAGTGAAGTCACAAAATTAAGGCCTTTATAACATTGTGGAACTTTCTGAAAATCAGCCACTCTTCATATGTATGGACTGATTTGTGGTTCTATCTCAAACATTACAGATTTTCTCTGTTCCTAACTTTGTCTTAATAACATACAATAAAGTCAGTAAACGGTTGTGTTAATAGCACAGACCCTGGAACATGACTGTAGGTCCTAAGCCCTTTCTGCCTCTTACTTCTTGACCTTTGGAAAGTTATTTAATCTCCCTATACCTCATTTTTTTCATCTGGGAAGTGAAAATAATACCAATACCTACCTCATAAGTTGTTATGTTGGTTAGTATTTATAAAGGCCTTAGAAAAAAGACTGTGGCATGGTAATGCTATATAAGTGTAAAATAAGTATATGAAGTTAAAAAATACGTTGAGTCAGTAAAGGATCAATTAGGCACCTAAGCTAGTCCAAGCCATGTTATACATGATGCACAAGGTAGAACAGGTCAAATCTGTGAATTATGCAGCTCATGTCCTAGAGAAAAATAATAGAAATAAGTGTGTCAACAAATAAATAAGATTTTTGAATGGAGGTATGGATATGAAGAAATGAGTGTTGAGTGATAGTGAGGGAGGAGGATCTCTCATTGGGAATCAATTGGAGAATCTCTTTTGGGACCTGGTGTTTGAAATGAGAAGGTAGTATAGGCATAAGAAACAGGGACTCTAAGAACTTAGCAGTGAGAATTACAGACTGTTCCCCAGACAAAGGGCAAGGGGCTCAGAGAAGGAAGTGAAAAGGAATATATAACGCCAGAGAAGCAGGCAGCCCTTTCCCGTTAGCCAGGACTTAGTTTTGGATTTTAAGCGCAATGGAAAACCAATGCACGATTTAAAACTGAGGACCAAGTTGATCTATCTAGTTTAACTGGTAACAAACTCCTTTCTTTCTGCATGGTGACTAAAACCCAGTGTGCATTGGTATGACTTACTTTTTGCATTGGCATGGTGCTTTTGATCCCGAAGTGTAGCTTGCTATTGAGTCAATAAATGCAAATGATACTTATTGGATGGTATATGTGTATCTGTCACCAACAGGTTTTATTTCCTAATTGCTGGTTAGCTACATTCATCTAGTTATATATAAATCCAGTTACACTTTTTCTCTCACTCTATTTCACTCATCCAAAGTTTGGTTGATAATTCCTCTTTCATTTCTTGCCATAAACCCTGGACATTTCTTCCATAAACCCTGGATCAGCTATAGGGAGCGAACTGTAGTTATATGATGCACTAAGCACCTTTTACAAGATAAAGGCCTTCTTTATTACTAGACTATTGTGGTACTTAAAATTTCTCTGTGGTTCTGCAAAAATTTGGTGGTTGCTTGCTCAGATGTCTTTAAAGTTTTGGGCATAGTTTGCTGGTTGGTTGAGGTTATTAATCATAATATTCAAATACATAATTTTAATTTATGTCCATTCTGTTTCTCCAGTAAAATCAGGTAGTAAAAAAACCACATTTTTGCATGAAAAAGCCCTATTTTATAGATTCAATAGGGCACTAAACTGTGAATATCTTAAACTTTTAAACATAAGTAAAGCCAAATTTCAGCGTTTAGCATTGAAGTTATTTAGCATTTTTCTTTTTTTTTTTTTTAACGTTTATTTATTTTTGAGACAGAGAGAGACAGAGCATGAACAGGGGAGGGTCAGAGAAAGAGGGAGACACAGAATCTGAAACAGGCTCCAGGCTCTGAGCTGTCAGCACAGAGCCTGACACGGGGCTTGAACTCACGGACCACGAGATCATGACCTGAGCCTAAGTTGGACGCTTAACCAACTGAGCCACCCAGGCGCCCCTATTTAGCATTTTTCAAATGCAGTAACCATGATCTTATCAGAATGCTTTCCGCCAAACTCCCTGTACCTAAATTCAATAATTATTATTATTTTCTCTTTGTGAATGAGTTTTTCCTTAATTATTTAATATCCTTTACTGATTGAATACCCACTTTGGAAAGCTATGTTGGCTAAACATTAATATTGTTCTTTGCTTTGTTTCAATTGTAACAAGAAATTAGGGGACTTGTTTCTGGCATTCAGGTGTCTCCCTACTGAGACGAATAAGCTGATTAACTGGATGCATGTTTTAGTCTTATGAAGTCTGTGATTTGTTATAGTCTCATGACTATATGATCTCATTTTTATTCTTTTCAGTTTTTCTGATAAAAACCCTGATTTCTTTAAACTCAAACCATAGAATTATGCGTATGTATGGGGTTAGCTTCCCTGAGTCTATGTTAAATTAAATATTGACTTTGTGAGCTCTATATCATTTATTATTTACCATTCTCAATCTGTGGAATTTATTAAAAAATTGATAAGAATGCCTGGTAGTGAAATCCCCACAGATGTCAAATTGGATGACCCATCCAAACCAATCACAAAATTGACAGATCTATGGTTACTTCAATAAAAATGACACAATTTGACTTTACCAGGGTCTGATATTTTTAAAGGACACTTTGAGATATTTTCTTTGAAGGAATAATGTTCTTCAATTTTAGAAAACTACTTTTTTTTTCTTCCAGAAAATGCTTTCTTGTGAGCCTTATTAGCGTTTCTGTTCTTTCTGCCTTTTCCTAGAAGTTGATTTCTCATTCTTCGGCACTTTGGAAAATGTTGGGAGAGAATTTCAAGTATTTAAAAAAAATATTTTTAGCAGATTTACCTTTTGTGCAAAGTGTCAGACAGTTCAAGGGGGCACCCTGAGCTTTCTCACATCTTTTGTCAGCAGAAGAGAATTTCATCCCTAAAGAACAGTTGTTCACATTACAAAAATAAGTCTCCTACGCAGGTGCCCTTGCTGGTACCCTCCAGAGAAAGGACAAAAAATAAATGATCCTATAGACTGATTAACCTACTCTCTGTCCCATCACCAAACCTAGGGCTCTTGGTAAAGTGGTAATGAAAGGTTCTGCAGGATTTCGAAAATGCTTTCCAGTTTCCTAAACAGTTTTTTAAACCTCTATCATATGACTGTTATCTAATTTAGCTTCTGTGGGCAGAGGTCATATAAGTAAAGAACAAAATGTCAAATGAAGCATAGTAGCCTTGAGAATAATGTTAAAAATATCTGTTACCATTCTTTCAAACTCATGATGTTAAGCATATCAATAGATCTGGTTAAAAGAAAGGGGGAAAAGCTCCCTACTTTCAAGTCTATGCAATTATCAAACAAAAACTTACCCTCTATGACTCAAGCTATCTGTTCACACATACATAGTTAGCACAGTTTCTCAAGCCACACTGCACTTTAGAATCCCTTGGGGACCTTGTAAAACTTCCCATTGCTGGAGTTCCAGCCCCAGGGAATCTGCTTTAATCGTCCCACAAATGGGAGAAGGTATTGGCATGTGTTAGTCAGTGCTTCCCCAGATGACTCTAATATACAGTCACGACTGAGCTGGGGCAGACAGACACCTCTCTTCCAGTGTGTGGTTGAAAATATCTGAAAGGTAAAATTATTAGGAAGAATTATTCTTTCTGATGAAAATAAGGCTCATCTGGAGATGGCTGGCTGTGTGTTTCACTAGCATTTATTTTTTTCTACATATGCAATTACTCACTCCATGGTTTTATTGTTAGTCTTAGTGTCATTAGTAGTAGTACGGCTTCTGTTAACCCATCTTTTGGTTAATCAATAAATCAACATATATATTTAGATTCATTGCTCTGTGGTAAGTTCCAAACATCAACAACAGCGACAAAATTAAACTTGATCCTTGAACTCAGGGAAATTACCCATGTTGTGAATGTTGCTCTGAAGACAAAAGGGCTGAGGAGGGATACAGATGGTAAAGAAAACAGGACTGGGTTTATGCACTGTTACATTTCTAATATTGAAGTTTAGGGGAGAGAAGTTCTTAGGAAAGCCACAGATGCAGGTGACATTTTTAAATGCTATGCTCTATCATTGACATCGGACAAACAACTCTATGTTCCATCCATTCCTGCTTTCCAATTCATTCAATACTCAACAATCAGAGACTTTGGACAGTACAGCATGTATTAGGTAGTATGCCTTTTATAGTAGAAGAGTCGTGTTTTGCAATGAGCTGTCACTGTACAAGTAGATTGGCTGGGATGTGTGGTTACCTCTGTGTTATTGACAGAGATTAGTAATACTGTAGTGAATCTTTGAACAGCAATGCCATATGTCTCAAAATTGTATTATAATAAAATGATTAAGAGCATGGACTCTGGAATCAGACTCCCTAAACTTTTAGGATTAGTGAGTGTGCTCAGACTAATAATAATTTCAACTTTAGGCCTTGCGTATCCCTATCCCTAAACTGAGGTTAATAGTACATATTTAATGAAGTGCCTCCCTGACTCAGTCAGTAGAGCATGTGATTCTTGATCTCAGGGTCATGAGTTCAAGCCCCATGCTAGGCATGGAACTTACTAAAGAAAAAAAAAAGTATATTTAAGTTGGTTTTTGTAAAATTACTTTCAGACTCCATATCAAGTATTCAACAGTGTACCTAGTACATGTCAGTCCTCAAGAAAATGCAAGTTTATGATTATTCTTTTTTGTTGCTGTTATATTGTTATTTATTACTACAAGTAATGCAAATATGCCTCACTGTGCATCCTAGGGTAAGAGACCATCAACTAACAAAATAAACAGAGGGGCAAAGCTTTACTAACAGAATCATAGATTAAAAAGCTATAATGGTAGAAAGTCATGCTCAGCCTAAAACAGTATTGAAGATGTGTAATGACAAAATGTTCTTCATGAAAATGGGAACACTGGGAATGTTCACAACCCACTGTTATAAAATTGCAGGATCAACTTTGGCAATGTTGGCAAAACGTGGGTGGTAGACTGTTCAACAAAATCAAGTTAGAAACGCTAGTTTGAGCTTTTATATGTTGTCCTTTAGTAATTAAGAGTAACGCAGTGATGGGGCGCCTGGATTGCTCAGTCGGTTAAGTGCCCAACTTCAGCTCAGGTCATGATCTCACCGGTTTGTGATTTCGAGCCCCACATCGGGCTCTGTGCTGACATCTTGGAGCCTGGAGCTTGCTTCCAATTCTGTGTCTCCCTCTCTCTCTCTGCCACTCCCCCACTCACACTCTGTCTCTCTCAAAACTAAATATACATTAAAAATTCAGGCCGCCTGTGTGGCTCAGTTGGTTGAGAGTCCAACTTCAGGCTCAGGTCATGATCTCACAGTTCGTGGGTTCAAGCCCCGCATGAGGCTGTGCTGACAGCTCAGAGCTTGGAGCCTGCTTTGTATTCTGTCTCCCTCTCTCTCTGCCCCTCCCCCACTCATGCTCTGTCTCTCTCTCTCTCCTTCAAAAATAAATAAAAAAACATTATACAAAATTAAAAAAAATAAAAGAATAAAAAAAATAAAAGAGTAATGCAGTGAGCCAGTACTAGTAAGGGACACATAGGTGTTACACCAGCTGAAGTTTATGGAGTTTTGATACAGAATATCTTCTGTAGTTCCTATGAAAATATTAGATCCAGTAGAGGACAGCTCAAGTTTTCTTACAAGGAGTATTTATTATTAAATCTAATACATGGTTTCCTGGATCAATTTTAACTTTTTGAAGGATCAAAACTTGAAACCAAGGAAGGAAAAAGTCTTTCAGGGGATGAATGGACTATTCCTGATGGCCACACTATCTGTGTTTAAAGGTTGAGTTGTGATTATGCCATACGAAGGGATACTGAGACACTAGGGGATATTGACGCAGCTGATGCAAGAAGCAGAGAGAGCCCATTACTGTCAATGAGAAGACTATGAATTTGAGGATGAACAGATGTTAGACTTCTTTGAAATATGTGCCGTGGTACTAATTACCAGTGTGAAAAATGAGAGAGGAGAGTGGGAGATAGCAAAATAGGTTTGACTAAGTTGGAACCATATGCATATTTAGAGGGGAATGGGTGGAGGGCTATTTGAACAGAGAGCACAAAAGATGAAAATAAGATTGGCATCACATCATATAGAGATTTTCAGTGTGGCTGTAGAACCTATGCCACAGAAAGTCCTTGGATAAAGATACATGATTTGATTTCAAGTCCTTAGGCACATTTTCTGTAAAACCAAGAATCCTGGGCAAATCCCATAGTGGGTGTGCAGTAAGCAATGGGTGAAGGAAAATAAATAATGAAGAGAGAAGGAAGTTTAAAACAAAAAAAGCATCATAGAAATAAGAATGAAACAGCAAAGATTCAAAATGATCCAAAGGAGGTAGAAAAAGGACACTCTAAACCAGGAGAAATGTATGCACAAAAACATTAATACAAACGTTTAGACACAATAACTTTAAAAAAAATTTTTTTTTTAACATTTATTTATTTTTGAGACAGAGAGAGACAGAGGATGAACGGGGGAGGGTCAGAGAAAGAGGGAGACACAGAATCCGAAACAGGCTCCAGGCTCTGAGCTGTCAGCACAGAGCCTGACGCGGGGCTCGAACTCACGGACCACAAGATCATGACCTGAGCCGAAGTCAGCCGCCCAACCGACTGAGCCACCCAGGTGCCCCAATAACTTTTATTCCATATCCAGGTGGTAGGTTTAACCAGAGGGCTTCCTTGATTATGTCAAATAATTATACACCAGCATTTTATAAAAAAGTGTATTTAAAAGAGCATCAAATGTAATGTTTATGATTTACCTGAATAGATCTTTGAAGAAAGGAAAAAAAAATGATACAAAAACTTTACTTATTTAGGAATAACATTTGACTTAGGCTTTATAGTAGTCCAGAGGAAACAAACAGGGAAGCATAGTTTACAAATTTTCATTATGCTTGGATACACTATTAATAAACTCTTCTTGCTGGAACATTCATTGCAATGTCATATCTATCAATACCAGCCTTCCAGCATTAATGCTATCAACAACAAAACAGTGATCACAATTTCACAACTGCTTATGAAGAGCTTATAAGCTTTAATTTGGTAGTGAGTTATAAAGATGGTCCATGACTCTCTTAATATGAACACTGTGTGTGTGTGTGTGTGTGTGTGTGTGTGTGTGTGTGTTCCAGGAACCAGGGTAAGAATTAAGAGGTTCCGATCCTAAATGTCTGTGTTTTGTTCACCACTTGAAAATGGAGAATAAATCCCATTATATAAAGATGTAAGTAAGAAACTTCTGAGAGGAAAAGTGAAAATGTCTGAGGTTAGAAATACCCAATTATTGAGTGGTTCCAACTACAGATATTTAAGGAAGGAGGTTAGTTTGATGCCTGACACTTCCACATGAATCTATTTTACTTCTCACTCTGTGATAAAAGACAAATTTTAACTCACTTAAATCCACAAAATGGGAAATTCATTTTACCTCAGCTGATTCATTTCCTTCAGTGGAAACATCTTTATTATAATGTGCTTTTGTTGGGATCAAAGGGGATTCTTAAGGGGGTCATTTAATTCTACAGAGAATTGTGATACTGGTGATGAGTTCTCAGAATATGCAATCAAAAATTGTAGTAGTATGATTAAAGTAAAATAACCTGTATTTTATTTGAAATTACATATTTCATTGGAGTATATATTGCAAGTTGCAAATAGTTAAGTCTCCAAAATTTTACCTGAAAATAGATTATTAGGGATTAGGATAAAATTTTATCTACTAAAGTATGTAATAAACAGTGTCTAGATTGCCAGGAACATCCCCCAAATTAAATTTAATCTACAATATTATTGACATATAATTTTGTGAAGGAAGTACAACATAATACTGTTGTTACTCTAAACACAGACATTTTAAAATAGAATTATCTTTTTAATACTTTTGATCTTGGGTGCTTGAGGTTCAATTAGATAAGAAGTGTCTGAGGGTTCCTGTGGCTATTCTAAAGACAAAATGAGTGACCTTTTCCTTTTTTAAAAAAATGTTTATTTATTTTTAAGAGAAAGAGACACAGAGCATGAGTGGGTGAGGGGCAGAAAGAGAGAGGGGGAGACACAGAATCCAAAGCAGGCTCCAGGCTCCGAGCTGTCAGCACAGAGCCTGATGCAGGGCTCAAACTCAACGAACTGTGAGATCATGACCTGAGCCAAAGTCGGGAGCTTAACCAACTGAGCCATCCAGGTGCCGCATGAGCGACCTTTTCTAAGTGCCTAGTGTATGTCGAAATATTGCGCTAGATGATTTACATAGGTTAACTAAATTAGACTTCATATTAACTCCAAAACTATACATTTTAACTTACTATAAAAGTGAAAAAAAACACATATATTTAAGTAATCCATTAAGCCCCATAGATCATAAGAGGTACATATAGAATTTTAAATCATGTTTGTCCATTGTTTATTTTCTGGATTTTGAGATTTTCAGACTCTTAGCATCTTAGGGTTCTGAATATTTATAATGAATAATTTCACTTCAAAATTTCACTATCAAAGGAAGATCCACCAGCATCGTGTTTATATGATCAGCTTTGCCATCATCTCTCATTACCAAGGACTTACTATATGTGAGATGCTGTACAATGCTCTTTACACATATTGTCTTATTTGATCTTATAAAAATTATACAACTTAGATTCAACTATTATCCTTATTTAACTAAGATACTTAACAGTTTAGTAACTATTATCCCCTTGATCAGACAGGCTGATTCCAGAACCCATCTTCTACACTACTATGTTAAAATGCCATTCCTCCAACATCCATATGGAGGTACCATATATTTGTTTTAAGTTCTATTTCTTGTATCCTTCATGAGTATTTAAAGACCTCCACCCTGGAACTAATAGCAGAAGTTTCCCATTTTTGGTAAGGCACTTAGATTTACTCCCTTCTATTGTAATACCTTCCACTTGAGGCTTTCTTTCTAGGGGGCAGGTTTGATTATGTTTTCATCTAGATTTTCATGATGGGTATCAGACAGTACATATTTCTTTACTGGAAACTCCTTCTGGTTGCTTTCAAATCAGATGGCTGATAGGACCATCTAATTAAGACCAAAGTCATATTATGGCTCAGGAGCAAATTAAAAAAAAGGGGGGGGGGCAAACAAGGAAAGGGAAGCACTCTGAGCAATAACTTTGAATATAATATAAAGTTACACATCTGGAGGCGCCTGCGTGGTTTAGTTGGTTAGCTGCCTGACTCTTGGTTATGGCTCAGCTCATGAGCTCGCAGTTTTGAGCTCCGCGTTGGCTCTCCACAGGCAGCGTAGAGCCTGCTTGGCATTTTCTCTCTCCCTCTCTCTCTGCCCATTCCCCATTCATGCTGTCTCTGTCTCTCTCAAAATAAATAAATAAAACTTAAAAAAAATTAAAGTTACACATCTGGGTTCAAATTCTAATTTTGTGACATTGTCCAAGCTAGCATTTCTGCACTTTAGTTTTCTCACTTGCGAAAGACAAAAACAGAAATAAGGTAAAGTAATGCTGTATTTCATCAATCCTGAATTGAACTTTTTCCTCCCACATTTCAGCATCTATGAAGATGAACATATCTTACAATCAACGATGTGGCATAGTTTAATTGACAATATCTCTACTTTCTCACTGGTACCCAAAATTATGTGTCTTAAAATTGACAGTGACTTAGATTTGACAAAATATAATGTGTTCTTTAATGATTATTATATTCACTTTGCCTGATGCCTCAACATCTAATTCTCAGATGATTTAGTTTAAGCAAATGTTTGTATATCCATTCCCTTGACAAAGATGTAACCCAGAAACTTCAGGGAAAGTTTTTTGTCCTACTAGGAAAGACACACAGAGACATCTTTCTGAACACTGTCATGTGACTTTTAGAATGGCTACAGCCATCTATTTTCCAGTTTGAAATTAAAAATACTAGCAAAGAATAATAGAACCACAAGAAATATTAGAAGCAGAGGCAGGAATCATGATTCATCAAGGGCAGAGCACTGTTCTTCTTGTTATATATGGCAATACATTTTCTTCTTACTAACAAAATACAGATCATGAATAATCAATGTTGTGTGTTGTGGAAAGGGTTTACTGTTACACTACTGAAAATAAGCTACGTATCAATAAAGTTCAGTGTGAAGCCACTTTTTGAATCTTTTATCAATAAATAGAAAAGGGAATATAGAAATCATATTTATCATATTTTTATGTTCATCATATTTGCACTGGAAACAAAATTAGAAAACTAGGTGACAG
This sequence comes from Lynx rufus, assembly GCF_022079265.1. Taxonomy (NCBI): domain Eukaryota; kingdom Metazoa; phylum Chordata; class Mammalia; order Carnivora; family Felidae; genus Lynx; species Lynx rufus. Next base: position 183,562,955 of record NW_025814823.1, read on the forward strand.
GACCAGAGTTTTAAATGATTCTGATATTATGTCAGATAAAAACAGTAACTGTAAGTTAGACTGCTTGGGTTTATAACATGCCTTCAACTCTGCCAGCCCCAGTTTTGTCATCTATAACCAGGGTATCACTGATGTTTCTCATGATGATTCTTATGAGAATATAATGAGTTAAGACATGTCACACTTGGATTTCAAGATATAGTACAAAACTTTAGTAATCAAATGCATATGGACTAGCACAAATATAGACACAGAAATCAATGTTACAGAACCAAAAACATTACAGAACATTCGATAAATGGTGCTGGGAAAACTAGACCACTACATGCAAAAGAATAAAACTGGACCACTTTCTAACAGCATACACAAAAATAAAATCCAAATGGATTAAAGACTTAAATGTGAGACCTGAAACCATAACAATCCTAGGAGAGAACACAGGGGATAATCTCTGTGACATCTTTTTCTAGATGTCTCCTAAGGCAGGGGAAACAAAAGCAAATATAAACTATTGGGATTACATCAAAATAAAAGCTTTTGTACAGCAAAGGAAACCATCAACAAAACAAAAAGGCAGCCTACTGATTAGGAGAAAATATTTGCAAATGAAGTATCTGATAAGGAGTTAATATCCCAAGTATACAAAGAACTTACACAACTCAACAGCAAAACAAGAAACAATCTGGTTAAAAAATGGGCAGAAGACCTGAACAGACGTTTTTCCAAAGAAGATTTACAGATAGCTAACACACATGAAAAGACATCTGACATCACTAATCATCAAGGAAATGCAAATCAAAACCACAATTAAGATATTACCTTAAACTTGTCAGAATGGGTAGAATAAAAAAGACAAAAATACACAAGTGTTAGTAAGAATGTGGAAATAAAATACCTCTCATGCATTATTGGTAGGAATGTAAATTGGTGCATCCGCAATGGAAAACAGTGTGGAGATTCTTAAAAATTAAAAATAGAAATTCCTTATCATCTGGTAATTCCACAACTGGGGATTTACCCAAAGAAAACAAAAGCACTAGTTTGAAAAGAATATGCACCCCTTTGTTTATTGCAGCATTATTTACAATAGTCAAAATATGGAAGCAACCAAGTTTCCATCAATAGATGAAGAAAGAAGATATAGCATATACAATGGAATATTACTTAGCCATAAAAAACAATGAGATTTGCAACAACACGGATGGACCCAAAGGGTATCATGTTAAGTGAAAGAAGTCAAACAGAGGAAGACAAATACCATATGATTTCACTTACATGTAGAATCTAAAAAACAAAGCAAACAAATAAACAAATACAAAGCAGAAACAAAACCATAAATACAGAGAGAAAAATGATGGTTGCCAAAAGGGACATAGGTAGGGGATGAGCAAAGTGAGTGAATAGAAATGGGAGATTTGGGCTTCCACTTATGAAATAAATAAGTCATGGGAATAAGAGTTACAGTACAAGAAATATATCAATGTATTATGGCATATAATGACAGATGGTACTTACACCTGTGGTGAGCATAGTGTAATGTATAGACTTGTCAAATCACTATGTTGTATACTTGGAATTAATGCAACATTATGTATCAACTATAGTGCAAAAAATATGGCACCTGGAGCAAAGTACTTGGCCCATATTAAACAGTAAAAAATGCTCACTATTATTACTATTAGGCCAATGAAATGTGATTTATTTTTATATATTACTTATGGTTGCTTCAGTATTTGTCATGTGGGGAATCTACCATGCTGAAGAGGGGAAAAGTTTTAGGTTTAATTGGTAACAATAAAGTATGTTGTTAATGAGTTCAAAGGAGATATTGGGAGAAAAAAAAATACAGAATATCTGTATTCCTGCAACCACAAGGATAAGTTAAACCATGAATACATTTGGGGTTTTATTAAATAAAGAAGAGGCTCTTTATGATATTGGATTGCACAGATGCCACCACTTATATTTTAGTTATGGCTTTTCCCTTCTGTGTGTTAATGGTATTACAAATTGATAGGCTATATGCAAGTGAATGAAATAGTAAGTAAACGCTGAAAAAAAATGAGATCTAGCTCATTCCATCTTAGGAGAAGACGAGGGGGGTGGTTTGGGAGGGTTTGCACAAGGAACAAAGGATTGGTTACAATAGAATGAACATGGCTTTTAAATATAGCTGACCTGTGAACATGGGTTTGGACTATGTGAGTCATATTATACATGGATTTTTAAAATAAATCTATTACAGTAAACATATTTTCTCTCTCTTATTAGTTAATAGCATTTTTTTCTTCGCTTACTTTATTGTAAGAATATAGTATATAATACATATAACACACAAAACATGTGTTAATCAACTATTTATGTTATCAGTAAGGCTTCTGGTCAACAACAGGCCAGAAGTTCTTGGGGAGTCAAAAGTTACACATAGATTTTTGACTTTCAAAGGTTCAGTACCACTAACTCCCAGGTTGCTCAAGGGTCAACTATAATAGGGATTATAATGAGTTTGCTTGTTCAAAAATTTGTTAGGTCTTGCAGAATTCTTGCCTCACCTGCAAATGTGGTTAAGTGTAAATAAACGGTTCATGGATACCTTCTTTAGTTGATAATAACTTTATAATATTGTTGCTGCATAGAATTAAACCCTAGGAATGAAATTAGATGGAACCCATTCTTATGATGTGGTGGCTTTCGTAATTGGCTTTCCAATTTGTGTACCCTATTGTGAGGCATGTTTTGCCTGCCCCCGCTACCATCATCAAGTAGGACTAACCTTATTTTGAAAAGAGAATCAGCGAAAAGGAGGGAATGGAATTATTTAAAATATGTCACTTGCTATTTTTTCATTTGAAAAAAAACTCAGGTGGGGAATAGTTGACCAGACAGTTACAACTGTAATAGATAGATTTTAAATCACATTCAAAGACTTACCTCAATAGCCTTTTATACTCTGTCTGACTGGTTTTGTTTTCAGTTCAAGGTGCCACTTTATAGGTGAACTGGAGATAATCTACAGGAAAAAAAAATAACACATGAAAAAGTATGAAAACTATTTCATAAGAAGAAACTGAAGGAAATTTGTGAAAGTTGAGGTCTGAATAATATAATTTTGGGTCATAATAGAGCTGCTCAAATATTTGAAATGAAACTACTCAGAAATCTTAAGGATATATTTTATTACTATCAAATATAGGAATAATATTAATAATTGCAAGTCAAAGAGAAACACTTTCAACATCAATTTAAAAATTATAAAATACAACAACTATATCATGAGCTATTTAATAAGTTGCCAAGCATCTACCTCATCAATGAATTTATTAAAACAGAAGCTGGATGTCATCTGTTACGATAGCTACAGAAGGCATTTCCATATTAATGGATGATGCTAGAACAGATACCTTTGTATATCCTTTCCAACTTGAAGTAAACAACTCATTTCATTTGTGTCTATAATCTATAAGATGTTACTCTAGATTTAGAAATGCAGAAGTAAAGCCCACAAGAAGCTTTAGTCTAGATGTTAAGCCAGATCATTCAGTAAAATTTCAAAATGATAGAGTGCTACACAAATGTTATGGAAGCGTAGAGGTGGAACAACAATTTGAGAAGAAATGGAGATAATGTGGTCAGTCCTGAAGGATATGTACAGGAGATAGTAGGTGAAAAGAGAGCAGAAAGATACTCTATAATATCAGACGAAATAAGAGAAGAAAGATACTCTATAATTTCTATTCAATATATATCTGTAATATATCTTTATTTTGTGCACCTGGTAATAGAGCAAGAAGAAGATTTAAGAATGTGGATTGTCTATACCATGGTTACCTTTAATTCTGTGTGTGCATCTACCCTAAATTAATTCAAGTACCATTAAAACAATAAACAGTAGAAAGACAAATGTCAGCAGCTTTGCAGCTTGCAAACCACAGGAGAAAATATGTAAATAAAATCCCACTAATAATTGCTTTTCTTAGAGCATTGAAATTTAGAAACTAAAAACTATTATCTCGTCCAATTAAAAAAATCCCCAATAGTTAATAATTCTTTGCATGTCTCAGTTGCCATAAAAGATGTTTGTGAAATTCTTTAGTAATGTGAGAATAATAATGAGATCCCTTTATGACAGGTGTAGCAAATATCATAATTTTCTAATGGATTCCCTCTATAAAGTGAATTGTGTTGGGAAGTATGGCTTAAAAAGTCAAATCATTGGAAATATAGCAGGAAATACATATCACAATTTCTATGGAGCTGTCCCTATTTCAAATATTATTTTAATGTAAAATATGTGTTTTAATTTCAAGTTACAAAAGGTGGTTACAGAAGATATTCCTTAATGACTCTCACCTCCTAAAAGTCACAGCCTTGAATAGCATCCTCCAACAGTGAATAGGACTGGGCTGTGTAGCAATTAGGATATCGTGAAAGTGACAACATCTGACATCTGGTCATAAAAAACATTGTGGCTTCTGCTTCCCTTTTTAGGATCACTTGCTCTGAGGAAAGCCATCTACCATTACATGAGGACATTCAAGTTGCCCTGTAAAGAGAAACCCAAGGCAAGGAACTAAGGCCTCCTGCTCACAGCCAAATGAGTCAGCCATATTGGAAGTGAATTCTCCAGCCCAGTCAAGCCTTCAAGTGACTGCAGTTCCAGGTGACTTTTGGTTATAACATCCTGAAAGGCACTGTGCCAGAACCAACCAGCTAAGCTGCTCCCAAATTCCATTCGCATGCGCTTGCGCACACACACACACACACACAAATATGAAAATAATTATTTTTTATTATAATAGCTTTATTGAGATGTAGTTACATATCATAAAGTTATCCAGTGTAAAGTGTCCAATTTAGTGGTACTAAAATAGATTTACCAAGATGTGCAACCATTACCATGATCTAATATTAGAACACTTTTATTATCCCCAAAATAAATGTTTACCCAACAGTAGTCACTCATCACCCCCTCACCTCATCACTTTCTGCTTCTCAGCTCTCAACCTGAGGCAACCACTGAGTTATTTAGTTTCTAAACGGAGAGACATTCTGTCTCCATGCTTATTATGGGTATTTCACATAAAGAGAATGATACAATAATGTGGTCTGTTGTCACTGGCTCATTTCACTTAAAATAATGTTCCTGAAGTTCTTCCATGTTGTAGTATGTATCACTTCATTTTTTTTTCATTTTACAAAATTATATATTCCCACTGTATATCATTTTTTGCTTATCCTTTCATCAGTTAAATATTTGAATTGTTTCCACATTGGGCCATTGTAAATAATGCTGCTTTGATCACTTATTTGTAAGTTTTTGTTTGTTTTTGTTCTTTTTTACTGGAAATATGTTTTCCTTTCTTTTAGGTGTAAGCCTAGGAATGAAATTCCTGGGTCGTATAACTCCATGTTGAAGTTTTGAGGAACTTCCAGGCTGTATTCCAAAGTGGCAGCACTGTTTTACGTTGCCACCAGCAGTGTATGATGGTTAAATTTTTCCACATCCTCACCAAAACTTGTTATTACCTGCCTTCTGAAATTTGCCTTACAAATGAGTGTGAAATAGTATCTGACTGTGGCTTTGATTTGTATTTCCCTGATGACTAATCATGCTGAGAGTTTTTCTCCGGGTATTAACCATAGGCATCTCTTCTTTGTACATACCAGTATTCAAATCCTGGCCCATTAAAAAAAAATGGGTCATTTGTCTTATTATTGAGTTGCTCATTATTTTAAGTTCTAAATTTTCAAGTAATTTGGTAAATGGTAAAAGATAACTAACATATGCATTACTTCTACATTTTCTTAGAGAAAATGTGATGCTGATGCATTTTAATTGATCAGAAAGAAAATATACTCGTTTGCTAGAGAAAAAAAATGGCATTACTGTATTCTTAGCACTGGGATTCATAAACATTTAAAGTTAAGGTATAAAAAATAAAGGAAATTTCATCAGAAATAGAAATAAAAACATAATTCAAATACACATGCTTGCCTAGGTACTACATTGATTATTATTGATGATACAAGGAAATTTCCAAAAACTCATTATCAACCACAACAATTTTTTCAAATATAAGAACTGAAAAAGTTTGATATGTTTTTATAAATATTTTCATCTAGAAATTTTCAGTGCATCATCTAGACCTTCCTTTGTTTATAAGAAATAAAGAATATTTAGCATAAAACAGAGAACTGCATTTCATAATGCCTTTAAAATGCATGTCTAATAAACTCATGTTTTTCTTTAAAAAGTTATAATTCAAAATGGGATGATTTTGAATGATATAAATTATTTGGTCAGTGCTATTCATTACGTTCAGATTTAGAAACCAAATTACGTTAAGCATTTTGCGAATCTTTATTGATATTTGTATTTGAAGAAAAAATTCATTTAGTATGGTTTTAAAAAGTTATTTCTATATAATTTTTTTGTCTTCAGTTATTTTATTGATTTAATCCCTACCATGTGATATAAATATGGGAAAGACAAATACTATAGGATTTCACTCATATGTGGAAATTAAGAAACAAGAGATTACCATAAGCGTGTGGGGGAGTAACTGGGAGTTACTGGAGGAGAGGTGGGTAGAAGGATGGGTTAAGTGAGTGATGGGTATTAAGGAGGGCACTTATTATGAGCACTGGATGTTACATGTAAGTGATGAGTCACGAAATTATGCACCTGCAACTATATTGCACTGTATGTTAGCTAACTAGCATTTAAATATAAACTTGAAAAAGACAAAAGAAAGAAATAGATGGCCTAAAACAAGAATGGGAAGTGAGTGAATATGTGCTTTAAAGCAACATCAGTAACTATATAGGTTACAGAAACAATTCATTTCTCTTCCTCGACTGATAAGAAAGATCCTTAAAATTGTATCGAGCCAGAGATTTAAAAATCCCCCAACTATCTTACCTCTGAACTATGTTATTTTTAATATAGTTTACTTCTACTTTTCTAGACTATGATAAAGAAAATTCAATCAATTTATATGGATGTTCTTATTGCTGTCTATAGTACTGTATGGACAGTACTTGCATTCTTTTATTCCCAAATGCTTGTTATAAATAATGAATTAACTCAGCAAATATGAGCCCACATGCTTTCAATTTAAAATTACCATGGCATATCTGGAGAAAATGGCAGCAATAATTGTATTTATTTTAAATAAAAAGTTGCTAAAAGTATATTTAATGTTTTTCCCCCCATAACATCTGGATGAACACACCGAATTAAACTTCAGGAATTGATAATTACATAGAGAGACCCTCTAATAAGTACAAAAACATCAAAAGCAGCTCCATTTGAAGATACAAAAGTTACACTATCACCAAGTGTGATAACAAATTATCCTAATTATTTAGTGAAAGAACAAGTGTAAGCAATATAACAAAGGTTCTTTAATGTAGGTATATGAATTCAAAAGGCAGTTCTGTAAGTGAAAGAAATTCTTTGTGATGGTATGAAATATATTGTTCTGAGTGTTTCCATGATTGGTGTAAGATGAATCATTCTTAAATGAATTATGGTGGCATCTTTGTGCTTTTTTTCTTTTAGGGAAATATTAGAATATCATTATTATATTATGCTTCAGTTGTTTACATGTTATCCAAACATTTCCCTGTCAGCATTTTACAAATTACCAGAAGGTAAGCTTAATTTATGCACTGAAGTACAATGGAGAAGCAAATGTATTTCTATTCATGTAAGTGAGTTAGTTGATTGGCATATTTCCTGTGCTCTATGGATGTCCTATGATCATGTGTGGCTAACCTCACAAACTTTGAATGGAATCTAATTTTTTTGCAAGTTTACAAGATTTCTAAACATAAAAATCTCTGGAAATAACTGCATAGACAGTGGGATTTTAGTGATTTATTTTCTTCATTATATAAACTAGATTAACTAGTTTTAAACATCTCTCCATTCCTGCCATATTTCATGTATTATCCCTCCTTCTGCATGACCTACAAATATAATCAAAATTAAAAATCTGGCACTGGAGCTCTCCAAATTGTCCAAAGTTTGTGCACAATCTCTGCCATTTGGTTTTAGCTACACTGGCTATCAATTCTTAAAATATCTTAATTTTTCCCAAATTAGGCATATTCACGTTCTATAGGAAAGACTCTTTCTACATCTGGGTTTTTTTTTTTAAAGTTTATTCACTTATTTTGAGAAAGACAGAGAAAGACCACAAGCGGGGGAGGGGCAGAGAGAGGGAGAATTCACAAGCCAGGACATCATGACCTGAGCCAAAACCAATAGTCAGACCCTTAACAGACTGAGCCACCCAGAGCCCCTGTATCTGGGTCTTCTTTACCGTTCATGTCCCAATAGCTTAAAGTTTATTTTCTGAGAGTTCTCCTTACCATTTAAATAAATCCTCCGCTTCCAATTTTGATCACATCACCACATTTATTTCCTTCCTGATGTTTTTCACAATCTGCAACGATCGTTTTCATGTTTCTATTTTGTGATCCACTCTCCCAGCCCCACCAACTCAAACATAAGCCACAGGAGGGCAGGGGCTTTTCCTGACAGGTTCTTCTGAATCAGAAGTAGAATGGCAAATACTTGTTTAATGAATAAAGAAAGTTGTACAAATGATCTCCCTGTAACTAAGGTCTTCTGAATTGATACAATCATGTATACTCCACAGGTCATGTCCTCAATTGTTTTTCTAGTTTTAAGTCCAATTAAATGATAGATATTTTTTGAACTATAAGTAGAAAGAGTGACAGTCACGTCAGAATCGACTTTCTTAAAAAACTCAAGTAACGTAAAGATAGAATGAGTAAGGAATCGCTGAACTCCACATTTCAGCGGTTGTTTTCTTTACAAATTTAATCTATCTTTTAACTATTTCACTTGTGTGCAAATGCAACACGTAGGTTTTAATCAAACTATTAAGAGAAATTCTAATGCAAGTTATCTCATGACCTGCTTTTTAGGAAAAACTGTTTAAAAAAAGGAAGAAAAATGCCATTTTTTTTTTTTACAAGTAATTAAAGGAATGGATCCAATCATACCTTTTGAAATTCTCATTGTATGGAGAGGATAATTTATTTTTAGCTAAGAACTGAAGCTAATAACTTAGGGATCATCTTTTTTTTTTTTAAGTGTTAGCAGTGACATGAATTTGAGTAAGCTTAAGTACATTATTAAATTTGTTCAACTAGGTAGCAAAAATGGATTTAAAAGTTAAGGAGGTAAAGAGCTCTTCATAAAAAGTCAAGATATGTATATACATGTATCCATCAAGGTAGGCATTTCAAGTCTTTTTTCAAGATATCTAAATATAAAATCCTGAGGTTAAAGATATGATCACTGGAAACTTCAGATATAAGAATTTATACACAAGATATATAAAAAGATAAGAAGAAGATACAAGATATAAATTCAGGAGTTTTTCTTTTGCTTTTAAATTTATTAGACTTATTGTTGCAATCATGAGCCTGACACCAGACTGTCATAATAAATCTTTTGGGAAAACCTCTGTCCATTGGGATAATTGGGTTTGATTTTTGTCAGGACAGAAAAGAACATTTTCTTTATGTATATACAGAGTTGAAAGAGAAAAGGGAAAGAGAAGAAAATAAATGAGGGTAGATATATACAAATTTAGTTCATCCTTTCCTACTTGAAAAACCAAGCCCTTTATTTTTTCCTTCTAATTCCTAATAAGATCTCATTGAGCATGGTGTCTTACATGTTTCCCTCCATACTGAGATTTGTAGAGAATAATGAAAGATGAAGAAAGAAATCAATGTTTTTGTATACTCTCTTTTGGTTATTCCTCCAAGTAACAGGGTAAATAGTTTTAGGAATACATAAACAGGTTCATTGATCTGCTTTGTACATAAAAAAGAAAAAAAAATAATTGATTTAGTGGCTGGTGTCCCTAGGTCCTAAGCATTTTTTTTTTCAATTAAGAAAATAAAATATTCAAGGACAAATCATCTGTCATCCTCTCTAGCTCCATACACCTCCCTCTAATCCTTTCTTTTTAATCCTCATTCCTCTTCCCCTCCTAGCACTGATTGTAGGATGTGGCCCACTGGAGAGTAAAATTGAAACAAAAAAGCAAAATAGAAAGTCATAAAAATGCATTTAATGGTTTTTTGCTTAAAATAAAATGCATGGTTAATTATAAGACAAACAAACAAACAAACAAAAGTCTTTTCTGGGCTCTTAAAATTTACAATTGCTGCATGGTTTTAAGCCTCAATTAAATGAGGAGGCATGTTAGGCACATATGACTTTAATTATGTGAGAGGTCCCAATATTCTTTCTACATTTCGTAAGAAAATTGCAGCAGCATTTTATTTAATCTATTTTATTAAAAATATTGAATGATATTTTTTAAAGCTTACTGTATTCTTTTTCATTTTGTCTTTTAGCTTTGTTCAATTATAAATAGGTCTCTAAGTATCCTTTAATACGAAGAAAAACCTTACTAATAAAATTGCAATTTAGATAAATTTCTTAGACTGGATAGTAAAAATGGTTCCAATCACGGGGCGTATAAAGCAAGCATTCAAAACATTCTAGCCTTACAGCAATGAAAGCTGTTATATCCACTAATAAAGAAAAACACATTATCACAGGGAAAAATCACAAATCCAAAATGGCAATGCCATGTCAGGAAGTTCCAGGACTAAGTATGAGTTTACATAGGAGAGCATTAAAGTTAAAGGTTAAACAACAAGACTAGTCAGAAAATTTGGACATTTGCTTATAACTTGTCAGGGCAAAGTGAAGTTTAATAATATGTATCCTTTTTTTCACTTGGTTCTTGAAATTAAAGCAGGTTGAGAAGAGCAGATCTGGGATATAAACAAACACTTGAGAAGCATGCAAATGAATAAGGCCAAATAGTGTACGAAATATTTTCCTACCCAAGGAAAACAAGAGTCCCAATGCAATTAAAATAGCAATTACTCCTTCGATCACTGTCAGGCAAAGCAACAGGGAGTGGCAGAGACCACGGCTAACTAGAGAGCACCTGCCCAGACCTATTTCTTCCACAGGCCCACCTTATATTCACCGCCTGAAATGTGGGGCCAATAGGGCCAAATCTTTGAATTTCTCAGGAGTTATAAATCTGGATTCTTATGTGAAAAATCCTTGATCATAAGCTCAATGTTTGCTCAATTCCAGAAACAATATTTTTTGTTGACAAAACATGTCTACCGCAGATTTGAGAGAAAGAGCAAAGAAAAAGAAAATACATTTTACTTTCAACCAAAGAGTTTTAGTTTGGAGGGTTCTATGGTATTTATTTCAGTCCAAGTATTTGTGAAGAAATCAAGTTGTGAATAGATAATATACAGAATTCTTTCATGCTAATAAATTTAAAAATCAATTTTTTAATGTTTAATATAATCTCTTTATAAATGCACCACAATTTATTTATTCAATCTCTAAGTGATGGATAGACATGTGCACTAATTCCAGTATTTTATTAACAGAAAATATTGTAAATGAAAAACTCTAATAATATAACTTATATTTACCTGTTTTTTATCGTAATTATATAATATCAGATAATCTAATTTTAATACATTTGATACTTTAAAAGTGCCATTGTTGGTAAGTGTGTATTCCTTTAATTATTAGCAAATTTTAGCACCATTTTGTGTTTATTCTGGTTTAAGTATCCTCTTTTATAGGCAAGTTAAGCTATAAGTTTTATGATTGGATAAATTAAATATTCTTTAAATGGTAGGTAATTTTATTTACTCAAGTTATTAACTTTTTACTAGAAAAGTATGGACTTTTTTTTTTACAATTTTTCATCTGTTAAATCTTTTTTATCATTCATTTTAGTGTAAATACATTTTAAATTTAGACATTATAAAATATGTCAACTTTGTATGTTTTCTAGATTTGATACCATTCTTAAAAACTTTAAGAACTCAAGGGTACATTTTTATAACATAAATTCTTTAAAAAAAAAAGAAAGGTGGACAAACATTTGACCATGCCATAGCTATATGCATTGGTTCAGTAACAACTCATACTTTGCCACTAAACATCTGCTGCTTAATCTAAAGGCATATAAGATTCGAGGAATCAAAGTATTATCACAAAGTACAAAATGGAAAAAAGAATCTCCATAGCACATTAGCACCAGTGTATTGATAAGCATCATGCTTTATTCTCTCCAATTTCAGATTAGAAGCTATACTAAAATTGTGAACCCGATTAACAAAATGATTTTATGAATCCTAAGTATACCTGTATATGCATTCTCTGTTTTGTACTGCATTATAAAACTAACTCAAATTTGATATACATACAGACATCACATGCCATCGAATGTTTTTGAGCACTTAAGAAGTTCTCACACACATTATATTATCAGAGCCCTCAACTGATTTAGGAGACAAACTAAACCAAAGTCACATTTTTGAGATGAGTATCATATTGAAATTGATGTAAAGGTTTGAAAAAATAGAAGTTAAATTTACCTTTCCTGAAGAAGAGGGTACTCTCCATGGGTACAGGAAAGGAACAAAAAGACCAAAACCCAAAACAAAAACAAACACATGTTTGTTGTCTTCCAGGAGTACACTGACTCTTATTAATATATTATTGTGTCAAATCTTGAAAGATAAATTGGCAATTTCACATTTATACCAGGACCATATTTACAGCATTCAATCTAAAAACATTTATATAGTTCTAACAATTTATATTCATTTTAATTTTTTTATGTTTATAGAGACGTAGCAAACCTTCTACCACTTAAAGATCCTCTTTTTTTTTTTGCTACAATTTTATGCTTTTGTTTCAAATTATCAATCAAATTTATGTTAAATGTAATAACAAGTATTTTTTTTTCCTTTCTATTCCTCTTGGCTTATAGCACTTAACTTTCTTTCTCTGCCCCCTCCTGTGCGTTTTAAAAAATGAAAGTCCATATTCCCAGACTGAAATATTTGTTCTCTTTAGTAAGATTCTTTCTGGCTTCAGGGAGAATAAATTTACAGAGACGTCCTGGGACTTTGAGACTCTAACGATACAAATTTTTACCTTGCATATCTATTCTTGACTTTTCCTCCTATTTGAATAAACATCCCCTGAAGAGAATGCTGGCTTTGTGACTTACTTTATTGAATAAATTATGCAGTGCTTCTGTCTGGAACTCGTGTGAGTGATGCGAAATAAAGCAGAGGTAGCTGTTGGACATCATTTTAGCCCCTCTGTCTGATTGGCAGATCACAGGAAGGAAAAAATGTCCCATGAGCCCCTCTGTGAGGTCGTTACCAACTGATTGAGTATTCGCTTTAAATATCTGAAACCCAGGTGTGTTGTAGATTAGCACAACTTACAAGCACTGTGTGGAGATTTTTTATGATAATTGTTGCTTTTATTTTTTATTTCCCTGAACTCAAAGATAATTAATGTCAGTATGTGTCCTGGTATCTGACTCTCTTAATTGGTCCTATGGTGCCTTGGGTGTTTGAAAATCCACTCACTTAAAGCCTTCTTCTTTTCCTTTTTTTTTTTTTTTTTTTTTTCTTTTGACTTGTTTTCCTGGAGCTGTTCTTTAGTGCCTAAAATATTTGATTACATTTAATTGTGATGTCTTCAATTTTGTGCACCTGCTGCAATTTACATGAGGGGAAAAAGGCTTGCAGAAGCAGAAAAAAAAAAAAAAAGTAAGAGGGGGAATTAAATTTTTAAAGAATTCCCCTGCACAGGGTAATTGGGGTTAAATATGGAAACAAAATAAACTTAATAGGTAGTTAGATTTTTCTAACTACCATGGTTATACAAAAAAGGTTCTAAATCAAAACTTCTCTGTCATATATACCCTTAACATATAGTTTCACACGTTTCTTCAAAGGTTTTTGGTTTCTGAGGGACACCCATATTTACTCTAAACTTAATACCTTTTATCGAAGAGCCCAGGGGGAGATAAGAAAGATAAGAAGAATATATTGAATCAGAAGCCTAGTTAGAAGTGTTTTGTTTCTTATAAATTTTTTAATGAAACATACCACTGCTTTTTATTTCAGCAAATGTTGAAGCATTTTGTCACCAATTTCACTAATGGTTTTCTTTTATGGTATTGTTTCATGATAGTCAAAATGGCCAAAGTTTCCTGGAAGCATGCGAAGTACCTTTGTAAATGTCTTAAGTAACATATAAGGAACAAATTATATCCACAAAGAATTACAAGTTGCAAAGAATGATACTGACCTGAATATCAATTCCAACTAACCACACAATAACTCAACAGAGGCAGAGGAAACAACGGGGTATATACTGCATTTTCAGTAGAAGAAATAAATCACTTTTCTCTCTCTTTTTTTTTTTTTTGTGAAACCATTAGTTTCTTTTCCATTTAGTTTTAAGGAGCAGTGGAATCTAAATCTGCTTCACAACATGCTTTCAGGGGAGAAAAAAGTTAGATCTAGTCCTTACAGTCATAATGGCAATGATGCGCAATGGAGTCTCTATTTTAAATATGTCAAAACAGTTCAGTGATTTACAATAGACATTCTTATTTATAACTTTTTAATGTTTATTTTTGAGAGAGACAGAGACAGAGCGTGAGCAGGGGAGGGGCAGAGAGAGACAGAGACACCGAATCCCAAGCAGGCTTCAGGCTCTGAGCTGTCAGCACAGAGTCCAGCACTGGGCTTGAACCCACGAGCAGCGGTATCATGACCTGAGCCAGTCAGATGCTTAATTGACTGAGCCACCCATGGACCCCTAGACATTCTTATTTATAAAATATTCCAAGGGTCAAGTAGGCAAAGTGGTACTCTGTCAAAGGACCAGCTCAAGTTTTTTACACTCAAAGAGATCTCTCTGTTTCACAGCAACTTGAAATGTCTGCTTTGAAACTTGACTGCATTGGTGAATAAGAGTATGAAATACACCACCTCGTTCTATTATTTCCTATAATAATTTATTTCTTCATATTTTATTGATGTTAACATTTTTGTCCTGAAAATATTTGAAATTGCTTAAGCATGAGGGTAGTAAATAAAATGATTAGCACATGTGTAATATTTGTCATTTTCAAAATTCTTTCACATCTACTGCCTCAATTGATTTTCAGAACAATGTTGTGCCACAGACAATAATTCCCACAAATATAGGACTCAAGTTTGTTTTTTCACCATTGTTTCAGTAGGGTTTTATTATCTTATAATGGGCACTCAGGAGATATTTAATGAATTGTTGATGAGTGAATTAATGAATAAATGAATGAAGTTGTATCTCTACTTAGTAGTTGCTCAATAAAATGTCAGCTCATTTAAGTGTATTTGGGACTTGTATCAGAACAATGTTCTTAGAATGTAAACCTAGTGAATATACATCATAAGAGATGTGCTAGAGATAGGGGTGTGTTTGGCCAATGGTTTGACCAGAAGTCTATTTATGTGAGACTGTGGGACTGAGGGCCTTCATGAAAGTGGAATCTCTGAATTCACTTGAGATAGCAAGATTGGACAAGTACGAGCCAAGGAAAATGGTGACCACTGGTTAACAGATCTGTTACAGATATGTTATGCAAGTTACCCCCTCCCCCCCCCAATTTGCACAACCATTTGCAATGACCCTAGTAAAATATGTTGCTTCATCCCATTCCCTATGGATAATCCTTAGGATTCTACAATTCTACATTAAAGCACCAGTTTTGTTTTATAAGGGATTATAATTCAAATCCAATTATTACAGCATAAGAGGACATAGGAAGCAGCAAAGGACTTCTGTGCAAAATAAGAAACAAGAAAAGCCCACTTTGACTTGGGCACCTAAACACATGGACAATATGTACCGAGTCAGTAAGGAGTTCCAGGACAAAGTGACTGAGAAACAAAGAAACATGAGCAGTTTCCTGGTACTTGAATCATTCTCCTCCACACACCTAAATTATTGTGATTAGGGCTGAACCAAAGAAATATTGTTTGCTTTGCTTTGCTTTGCTTTGCTGTATGGTCATTGCCATCCTACGTATCTAAAGGACCCCGGGTTACATATAGCCTCTGTCTAATCTTCCTTCTACAATCTCTGTCCTCCAGATAACACCAACCATTGAATTTCTGGAATATGTCATGCCTCCTTCTACAACAGGGTTCACTCCATCCTCTGTGTCTCCTGAGTCATCTTTTAGAGGTCAGCTCAAGCCACTTCTTAAGGAAAACCTCCTTCCCTAAAAGATGCCTTAGTTCTGATTCCTTTGTTTTGTGTTCCAGAGTATTTCATAACATGTTCTTGGTTTGTGTACACTTATTCACATTATTATTATTTTGTCTCTCCTACTTGACTGTGAGCTCCGTAAGTGGAGCTTATACATCTGTGCCTAGGTTTGCTCCTTATGCTAGAACCATATCTGAGGGTTGATTGAATGAAGCATGAACATACCTTTACACGAGTTTGTATCTCTATCACCTTTTACCCAAGAAACCATCATTTAGAAGACAAGGGATAAATGTGTATATATGTATACATATATACATATAATTTCCTTTATTTAAGTAATTTGTATTACCATACACAATTGTGCTGGCTCTGTCTGGTTTGGATATGTCTACCAGTGGGCTCAGTGATACTTATATTTGCAATTAGAATGTTATGTTAATTAAACACAATCATACTAAATATAAAATATAAAATTATGCAATAATGAAAGAAATACACAGGCACATATGTGTCTTTGTGCTTCAACATCATGATGAACATTACTTTTAGTTTCTCTATTAGTTAAAATACACACTTATACAGAATAATTAGTGGGCCAGTACCAAAGGTTTATAAGTAAATATTAGATAAGGAAACTTTGGGGATTATAGGGTAGAAGCTAGAAGTTTAGGTCCCGTTAGGGCAGAGCCTGAATAGGGATGATCGCATTTGCTCCTGTCCCCTGACTTCCCTTCTAGACTCAAAGGTTCATAAGGTCATGGTACACTTTCTCTCTTCTCCACCACAGTGCCTGGCACATATTAGATCCTCATAAATGTCTGTTACTATCTGATTCATTCACTACTTTTTCCAAGGAGGGGAACCAAGAGTAAACTCTTTAGATATTAAGTCACATGGCAACTATGTGCCAAAGGGAAAGTATTTCTGGACTATGTTGGATAGTGATTAATGATACATTAATGAACATATTGTTCTCAGGATAAAAGCAGGTGACAGTCTAACATCTAGGTTGTGTTGTCTTGCTTAACTCCCAGATTTTGAGGCCTCAACTCTAAAGTCTGTGGTCTTTGTGTTTATCTTCCTTCATCTCCAATATTTTTTCCTCCTTTCTCCCCTCTCTCTCTTCTTTTCTCCTATTTCCCCCGTCTCCTTCCTTAATGCTAGGATGCTATTATTTTAATAAAAAATTCACTCTCCGGGTTGGTCATCTGAGCCCAAGATATGGGTACTCAGACTTTTAGTATGGGTACTCAGTCAGGCTGACTGAAACATGATGTGAGGAACAGATCTGGAAAGTAGCCAGTCAGATAAAGGCAATATCCTCTCTCTAGTCGACTGGATAGTCAAGAATCTGTAACAGGCCAGGGGCTCAGTGAGGTCAATGAAACTGGACCAATAGAGGGACACACATTATATGACAAAGGCCATTTGTTACAGTCATATAACTGCTCTTACTATGATATGGACTCAATAAAACATTAGTCACTGATTCCAGAAAACTCCACCTGAACAAATTTGAAGATGTCATTTTTCATTATAGTTTTCCTTTCCCTATCCTTTGGTATTTTGGTTTTTATTTAGTTGATAGTTGCTGAGTGTGTATTGCCTGGACTTAAAGTTGTGTGACATGATGTTTCAAAGCCTTGGTATGCTAAGTGTGGTCTAAGGACCAGCAGCAAAGGTACCACCTGGGAGTCTGTTTGAAATGCAGACCCTCAGGCTTCATCCCAGACCTGCTGATCAGGTTTGCATGTTGACAAGATCCCCAGGTGATTTGTCCATACATTAAAAATTTGACAAATGCTCTCAAAGAGCACTGATTGTGGACTTCCACAGCCATGAAATTGAGGATACTTAATTCCTCTGAGTCTCAATTTATTTACCTGTAAAATGGAACTTATTTTTCCCCCTCAGGATTATTGTAAGGATACAAAGAGATCATATAAGTGAAGGACAGCTTAGCATAATTCCTGGCACATATTGAGCCACAGTAAATGATGAAGCTACATAATAAATAAAGAGTTCAAGAGAACAAAAACATTTTAAAAGAAGCAATAAATGCTTCTTTCTGAAGCAATACAGAGGATATGAAAATCTGAGAAAAAGTAACCTTGTTTTTGGCCTCTGATAGTATCCATTATAAGTTTTAGTAACAGGTAAAGATATTGAACAGTTTTGCATCAGCCATAAAGGAGGAGATGAGAAGTAACATCAATTGAATGCTTTTATGATATCATCTCATTTAATTCTTCTAACAACCCAGTGAAGTAGGCAATACTAGAAGATGAGGTATTATACAGATGAGAAAGGCTTGAATATAATAAATTTAAATGACCTTCCTAAGATTGCATACTTCATAAATGAACAGGGATAGGGCACAAAGCAATGATTACCACTGAATAACTGTCTCCTTGCCCATTTCCCTTCACACAAAAGCATCCATATATAGATGAAATGACTGAAACGTTCTTTATTTCTAGTGTTTTTTTTCATGATGGACAGTGCCACAGAAAAATGGGAGGAATTTACCAAATGCTTCACATTACCTGCAAAAGATTATCTAGAAACTTTTATTTATTATTTATTATATATATTATTATATACTATTATATATATAAATATATAATATTTATTATATATATTATTATATAATAATATATATATTTTATTTATTATATATATATGTATACATATAATATATTCTCAAAGTCACTAACCTGGGTGTTTTTTTTCTTCCTTTTTAACAAATGGAGAGCAAGGAATGAAAGAAGCAAACTGAGAAGGCATACAACTTAATTCCTTTATTATAGTTGTCCAGTTAAAAAGCCAAATGTGGAAGACGTGGTGAAAATGAGGATTGCTTGAAAGGAATAATTCTCTCAATAGCATGTAGGTGGTGGAAAGCTTTGTTTGTGTGTCTACAGGAGAGAAGATGAGAGACAAGCAGTGGTCATGCTTCTTCTGTTTGGTGGCATGCAGTGAATAATTGATCATCCTTCTCTTCTTGATTCAATCACTAATTCTCTCAGGGTGCACATCTACATGTGTCATGATCACGATTAAGCCAGCAGAGGATCCCGATGAACCCAGGAGGCTTCCTTCTATCTGAGATGCCATTTATAACCCAAATGAAAAATTAAATGGGAAAAGCAAGAAGATGCCTCTAAAGGTTTACTTTTTTTTTTCAACCTTTACTCTGCCCTGTATTGTTTGACAAGGCAGACCACACATTCTCCAAGCAAATGCCATACTCAAGGTGCAAGCCAAAGAACTGAATCCATGTAAGACTTTACAAAAGGAGACAGAATCCTCTGGTAATTGGCAACAGCACTACTACTCATTTTTCAAAGGAAACTTTTGCAGTGCTTTAAAAGAGTAATTCAACCCATTATTATCCTAAGTGCCTGATAATTTTAGATTACCCCAAATGCAAAGGAATATATATCTTTATACTTTCAGGAAAACAATACCTGTTAAGTCAAGGAGCATATTTTCAGGCTCACATTTTCTTTTTCTTCTTCTTCTTCTTCTTCTTCTTTTTTTTTGTTTTTGTTTTTGTTTTTCAGGTTTATATTTTCAATTGTCATATTATGTATCAGTTACTTGCTGAATACAAAGTTTTGAGGCAAAACAAAAGATTTTCAAATGTAGAACTAGATTTCAGAACTTAAAGTGTTTTCAGGAAAATTTCTGAACCATACCTAGGAATTGGGTACAGCCATATCACTTTAAGGACAATTCTCTGTATTTGGCTTTTTGTCCCCTCCACCACCCCCCCATGAAAAAGACAAATCCTGCATTGCCTTCTCATTAAGGAAAAAGTAACTGCAAAGACAGCATATTTCTAGAGTAAACAAATCTCCCAGAGGCTGTATTTTTGATAAGTATTTGTGCAGTGCTAGTTTGAAGGTTTAACGGTGTGTAGTGTTTCACTTTAATAGTCAGACTAGCAAGCTATAACAAATGCACTTTAAAAACTTTACACTCCGTGAGCTGTGCTTTGACAGGCCTTCCTTGGAATCAGGAGGTAATACCGCTTCTCAGTGAGCCATAGTTACATTTCAAGCTGAAGAGGAAATTATTCTTGAACCATTGGATCTGTTGGTAATTTGTGCCTCAGTTTATGGTGGCCTTTTAAAATTCACCCTGTCTCACTAGGTTTGCCCAGACAGAGCTCAGAGTAGAGAGATTATGCAAAGGTGATGACTGCTTACAGAAGGAAGCAGCCTAAGTTGGGGATTCAGTCAGAAGTCTGTATGAGTGTGCTAATCAAGAATACGCACCGAAGGCCCAATTATGCCCATTGCATACATGTTACATTTTTTACTTAGACATGTAATAGGTGAAGGTATTTCCAGAAAACATAACAAAATACAAAAGCTATGTGAAACTTTCTATAACAATTTCATATATAATTTTTTTTCAATACCCTAACACAGGATGAGTGAATCTCTGTATATATAAGGGTATATACATTTGCACACATACATATATGTACACATGCACATATACACACACATACTTGTTTTCTCACAAATGTCTGTATTTTCCCCATTATCATATATTGAACATAGTCCCCCTCATCATTATTTAATTTTCAAAACTGAATTGGGGTTTACATATATGGGTTCTGTACCAGACTTCTTGGATTCAAATCCCCATTTCATCATGACTACTCTTGAAATATTCTTAACCTCCTTCGACCTCAGTTTCTTCAACTATCAAGAGGAAAATAATAATACCAAAGTCTCACTTCAAAGTCACTAGAATTTGATAATGCAAGTAGTTTGCTTTGTATATGAAGTACATCAAAATGAAAGTTATAAATAATAGTACCTTCTCATAAGAAAAACAGTTTCTGGAAGAGCAAGTAATAAAGACTTAACTACTACTTAATGGCTGCTAGTTATGATTTTTCTGGCTGCAAACATGAAGTTTACTAGTACTGGCTCATCATGTTCAAGGATCGAGGGGCATGTGATACAACTCAAGAGCAGAATGTAAAGCCAGGAAACCTAGAATCAAGAAAAGGAAAGCCATGAGGTATCAAAGTTTCTGCTCTCTTGGTTTCTTAGTTACTGGGGTCAAATAGGCTCATCTTGACTGGTGTGTTTCAATCTGCAGACTGCTTTCCTCTGGGTTTCTTTATGTATAATACCCACACAGCTCTCGAGAACGTGAACTTGGTTCTACTTACATGCCACCAACAAACTGGAGAGAAAAGCCACGTGCCCAGTCTGCACTAGGAATCCATTCCTGACCCATGCAGCTGTGTCCCAGACTGCAGGTACTTAGAGCCTGCTCTTGTTGGTAAATATGAAAGTTCTCAGAGCCAGAGAAACATTAAGAGCTGGCCACATTTCCCAAAAGATGCTAAAGACGATGTACATATTGATTATAATCTTTGGTTAAGTAAAAGCATAAAACAATAGTATAGTCTCATGCAGTAAAGTTTCTTGCTCATTGAGTGTCATGAAATATTTTTTTTTCTTTCCTCCTACAAGTGGGTTGAAATATTTCTTAGATATGTTATTCCATATATACCTTGGAAAGTACATTGTAGAAAACCTAATTTATTTTTCCCATGATTCATGAGCAGCCTCAGGGCTAAAAATTGGTTCACCAGAGATCAGAATTAATCTTGACTGATCCTAGTCACATTGTAGAAAAAAAATTATTCACTTACGATATAATTCTTTTGTCATAGCTATTGTTATTGCTGTTAAATTCTTTATCCTTCAGTTGGAGCTCAGAAAGAGAAAACAATGCTGATTAATTGAGTTTTTCATTTAATCAGTGGTTCACTCTATTTAGAATCTCAGTGGGTTTTCCGAAGAGATTCACAAGGAAATCTTGGTGGGTGTGATACAACTTAATAAGCGTGATGCAGAGAGTGTTCGAAAAAGAAGTATTCCACAGGGAGTTTCTCAAAAATATTGTCAGTGATAGATGGTACTCAGACATTCATGGATTTGAATGCTGCCTGTGTGTGATAAGAAAACTTCAATTCAGAGAAAGATCAAAAGACCAGTAGTAAACATATTTCTTCCTAAAAATACAGAAGCATATAGGAATGAATGTGTCCTTAAGACTCTATGATATGCACCTGGCTGGTCCTGAGGTCCAGGTTCCCTGCACTGTCAAGTCACAAACAGATGCACATACAACTGATACATTTCTACAATTTCCTTATTCATACTTCTAAAAGTTTATGCTTTCAGAAAAGATTCAAATTCATCCTATTGAAACCCTCCTGTTTTAGTTGCCGATCTTACACAGCAAACATAATTTTACAATTATTTATTTAATTTGTCATTATTTATTGTTATATTTTGAAGCTCCTCAAAATAAAATTAAATATTATTGTCATAGGGCAAAGAGCACACCAAAATGGGAAATGCATGAATAATTTGAACTAATACATTAAAAGCATTTTTATAATTTTTGCTAGAGGTGATGTTAGCAGATTTACAAAGTACATCCATTCAGATTTCATGTAGGAAGTAACTTTTTAAATGATACTTATTTAGATAAGAATTACTAAATAATAAATATTGTTCAAGTATAAGCATTAGGTACTATGATCACAACAGAGGAGGAAATGAGGACATTAGAACAATGCGGTGATGTAATTCCCATCCTAAAACAATTTATGACATTACTAGGAATTGGGGAATTAGAAAAATAACCAATTAAAAGATAAAGTGATATAATAAAGTGCTAAATCATGCAGATACAATAGAGGTTCAGATATGACAGATCACCTGTCTCTGGCTTCATACATGACTTTCCATGGTGAGAAGTGCAAGAGGCATTGCTGAACTGGATTATAACACTGCTTATAACTTTCAGACCATAAAATAAATGGAGACTCTTTACCAGTGGCTGTTTCCTTGTAGCAAAGAGCCATATGGGCAAAATTGTTGAGAATTAACTCAGAAGTGTCATTTGTATAGCAAGAAAAGAAAAGTTAACACTTTAAGATTTTTATTCAATCTGGGTAGAGAAAAAAATTAAGGACAGTCTAGGTACGTACCTTGGTAGTGACAATCTAGCAATGTCAAAAAGTTCATTACTTAGCATTTCCTAATATATTTCTTCAAATAAAATGTGTTGTAGACAACTGGAAGCTAGCAGTTGGGCTTTAAAGAAAGCAACATAAAAACCTCTTGCCTTTGGAAAAGAAATAGTGAAAGTGAATCACTGGCAGGATGAGAGCAGTTTTATAAATCACCAAAGATGAAAACATAGATGCACCTGGCCCATGATAGAAAATAAAAAGTTACCACACTCTCCAGGATTACTATTCCTTTTACCTTGATATTTCTACAGATCACAATACATGGCAAAATGATAACTGACAATTAGGGGGAGAAATTAAAAGTTACAAAGCATATTTCCTGATATACAACATAATCATGAGAGTGTCCAGAATTTAAATTGATGAAATCTGAATAATGCTGGGTAATACAGGTATCTCTCAGTTTACACAAAATCTGTGTCAATAGCTCAGAAAAAGTAGATTCAATAGACTCTCAGAGAAACCCAGAAGATCCAGAGACTTGATAACTAAATGAGGAATGACACTGAAAAAAACCAATGCTAAGATCGTTAGGAATCAACAAACATATGGCATGAACTTAAAGGGTCAGATTTTTCATTGCAATATTATTTATAACAGCCAAGATATTGAAGCAACATGTGTCCATCAACAGAAAAATGGATAAACAAGATTGCAAATATATATATATATATATATATATACACAAATATATATGCACATACATACATATAGATATGTGGAATATTAGCCATAAAAAAGAATTAAATTTTGCCATTTGTGACAATGTGGATGGACTTAGAGGGTATTATGCTAAGTGAAATAAGACAGAAAAAAACAAATACCGTACAATTTAACTTGTACGTGGAATCATTAAGCAAGACAAATGGACAAGCAAAACAGAAATAAACTCATAGATCAAGGAAACAGACTGCTGGTTACCAGAGTGGGGAGGTATTCAGGTGGGCTGGTGAAATAGGTGAATGGGATTAAGAGGTACAAACTTCCAGCTATAATAAATAAGTCATGGGGATGTAATACACAGCAAAGGGAATATAGTCAATAATATTGTAATACCTTTGTATGGTGACAGATGGCAACTAGATTTATCATGGGGTTTATTTCTTAATGTATAAAAATATTGAAACACTATGATGTACACCTGAAACTAATATTATATTGCATGTCAATTACACTTCAGTAAAATAAAAATAGCCAAATCTTATCCAGGTTGCTTTAAACTAAAAATGTAAAAGATTATATTCCACAAAGAATTTTCTCTAAAAAAAAAAAAAGTCTGCCCAAACTGAAAATCATCAGCAAACCAAATCTGATCTTTATCTTTTGTTGAGGAATCTTTAATGTGGAACTACACATTGGGCCCTGTGAAGTCTAGGTAGGTAGATCAAGGAAGAAGAAGAATTCCCTCTCTTTCTGAGATTTTTAACCAATTTACAAATAGTGCTGGAAATTAGAACACTTAAATACTAGTCTCAATTGTGCTCTCTTTGTGTGTTCCTGTGGCTCAACATATAATATTCCTATATTAACATAAATAGGTGCAGTGGGACATTTTTAGTGAGTATGGATTATCACATAATTCTTACATTTACAGGTTTGGAAAAACAGCAAAAGTTGTCTTAAGTAAAAATATTTGCCAGTAAAGACTATAAAATTAGTATCCGCTCAAACACTCCTTTTGCGTAACAGAAGAGTCAATGGAAAATGCTACTACAAGGGTGCCTGGGTGACTTGGTTGGCTGAGCACCAACACTTGTTTTCGACTCAGGTCATGATTCCAGTGTCGTGGCATGGAGTTCCACATACAGCTCCATGCTGAGCATGGAGCCTGCTTAAGACTGTCTCTTTCCCTCTATCCACTTGCATACACACACACACACACACACACACACACTCTCTCTCTCTCTCTCTCTCTCTCTCTCAAAAAAAAAAAAAAATGCTACTGCAGGATACTAAACCCCAGAGGTGTTATAAGGAACATGCTCCACATATAATTTTATGAGAGAAGTTTATTTTGGATATAGATGCCATTGTTTCAAATATATACATTTTGGAGGCTGCCTAGTTTCAAATTGTCGCTCTACCACGTACTAACTCTGAGACTTTGGACAGGTAGCAATCTCTCCGTGCTCTAGTTTTTGATTTGTGAAATGAGACAACAGGTGTTTTCATTACACAGTGATGTTGTAAGGATGAAATGAAATAATGCCTTTAAGGCATTTAGAACAGAGCCTCACACATAATGAGAATTCAATAAATGTTAGCTATTACTAAGATAAGAAGAAATTATGCAACTATAGAATTGATGGAAATACAAATAATGACGAACCAAAAAAGTTGTACTTGAAAAAGAAAAGGTGGGTTTTAAAAGGGTATATTTTAGGGGCGCCTGGGTGGCTCAGTCGGTTAAGCGTCCGACTTCGGCTCAGGTCATGATCTCACGGTTCGTGAGTTCAAGCCCCGCGTCGGGCTCTGTTCTGACAGCTCAGAGCCTGGAGCCTGTTTCAGATTCTGTGTCTCCCTCTCTCTCTCTGACCCTCCCCCATTCATGCTCTGTCTCTCTCTGTCTCAAAAATAAATAAACGTTAAAAAAATTAAAAAAAAATAAAAGGGTATATTTTAAAAGAAAACGATTTAGGTAACAAATATGAATTGAAGCTGTTAGGAAAGTTGATGAAGTCCTTGAATATTTTTGTAGTCATGAGTCTTACTATGATCTTACTGCAAAAGTCAAAAGGCAAGGAAATAAAGTTATGCATTTGTGTCATTTAATTTGGTGGAATTTGCATATTAAAAATCACCACTTTATTACTTATTCAGTGAGTTATTTATACTCTAAGTTTTTAAAGAGAAAAAGTGTTTTCACAGTTTTTAATTTCTTTTCATGAAAAGTTCTAATACAACTTATTTTCACTATTATGACATTTTAGGTTTGAGTAGATTCATTTTAGCTGAGCTTCTTCTGGTTCTTTCTGTAATTAAATAGGAAAATTCTTGGTTGGCTATCCATAAACATACATACCTGTTTGCCATTGGATTCTGTGTATGTGTACATGTAGCCACAAAATTGCAAATAAAAATATTCCTTTTAGAAATATAAACGACTAATTAAAGTTTGCAGTAATAATGAACCAACCAGCCAACTAATTTAATATTTCAGTATAGAAATTGTGCATTATTTATGATAAATATTTTGATTCTAATTGGTCATTTGGAGTATCTTACATACCCCATTACATGTATAATTAAAATAGAGGATCTTTATAAGCTAACCAGTGATGATCCTTCACAAGAAAAGGCAAACTAAACTAATACTGATTCATGAAAACACAAACCTTTCTTTTACTGAAGCAGAAGTAAATACAGAAGTTAAATCTTTAGTCTTAATACATAAAGTTTGAGGAGAATTGCCATTCGAACAGAATTTTCCAGTGGACCGAAAAATGAATGAAAAGCAAGATACCTAAGATCTTCACCTCATTTTTTTCTGTCTTTAGAAGGATTATTAAATCTTGTGTCTCTGAAATGCAGTGTCTATATTCTAAAAAACATACCCTTTGAATAGATTCCCAGTGGCTAAAATAAAAAAATTTTGCAAAGGTGCTAGTTAACCCAATTTCACAACAGAACCATTTACACACATTAAAATTCAAATGTGGGGCGCCTGGGTGGCTCAGTCGGTTAAGCATCCAACTTCAGCTCAGGTCATGATCTCATGGTCCGTGAGTTCGAGCCCCGCGTCGGGCTCTGTGTTGACAACTCAGAGCCTGGAGCCTGCTTCTGATTCTGTGTCTCCCTCTCTCTCTGACCCTCCCCCGTTCATGCTCTGTCTCTCTCTGTCTCAAAAATAAATAAACATTAAAAAAATTTTAAATTCAAATGTGAAATTAATTGTGTCTTGACCTGGTAGATTCAGCAAAACAATGAGCTTATTAAAAAGTGACAGAAAATAGAGGGTTTGAGAATTTTCCATGGTGCCTTGGAAGTTAAAGAAAGGCAAAACAAAGTGCTTTGTTCTTAAACAGGGAACTGTTTGTTTTTAGCTTAATGTGAGTTAAAATAATTTGGCATTTTCATTATTGTGCACTCTTGCATTCAACAAAAATTTACTAGATTCTGATTATGTAGTAGGTCTATCCTATATACAATAGATATAGCCATAAGTAAATTAGAAATGATCCTGACCCCAAGGTGTCTACATTCCAGTAGGGAACATAAGTTCCTACTGACAAAGTAATAACTAATAGCAAATGCAATGAGTGTGGGGTTTTTTTTTTTAGATGGATAGAAAAAAAATACTGTAAGAAACTCCATTTTAAGTATAGTGGTTTTACATTTATTTATTTAGTTAGTTATTTTTACATTTATAAATAGATATAAAGTCTTTCTCAAATTTGAGTTGCAAACACACAGGCACACACACACAGTGTTTTAAAGAAAATAACTCTCATATTTGTAACAGAGCTGTAACAGATTTTGGAAACTAAAGTTTATGCTATGAAAGTGTTTCATAACTATGGGCTTTAAACTTTTTTTTGTCTTTATAACTAGTAAAATTAATATTAAAAAATAACAGAATGCTGAACCTTCCAACACTCCCAAATATATTTGCAGACTCACTTTAAGAAACCACTTTAAAAGACTTCCTAGACTCTTTTTTTTTTGTGTTTATTTATTTTTGAGAGAAAGAGTGTGACAGAGTACAAGCAGGGGAGGGGCAGAGAGAGAGGGGGAGACACAGAATCCAAAACAGGCTCCTGGCTCTGAGCTGTCAGCACAGAGCCCATGCGGGGCTTGATCCCAGATGAGCAGAAGCCAGGTGCTTAACTAACTGAGCCACCCATGTGCCCCCTGACTTCCTAGACTCTTAACCTGGAGAAACCAAATGTCACTATCTATAATACTTATGCATTTTGGCATAAAGCCTTTACAGTTACGAACAATGACTGTCACTATTCAATGGTATTCATTCATTCTTTTGTGTATTCTTTAATTAATTACTTCACTTATCTATTCATATATATACAACAACTCTATGCTGAGAAATCTAAGAATCTAAAAGAGTAAGAAAATGGTAGAGATAGGCTTGACACAAATATAATGAGGAATAGTGTACAATCCCTTTGTGAGTTTTTTGTTTAGAAACAAATAATGTTGGCATGTGAAGAGAAAGTATTTGTAATTGGCACACTTGATATTTAATAAATATTACAAAAGCTATAGAGGACAGTCAATAACTTTTATAGGACAATGTGGCTGTGGTCATTAGCATTCTATGTATCTGAACATCATATGGATAAGAGATATGAAGTCTAGAAAAAGGAAGTAACCCAATTTCAGGGTTTTACATTAAGGAAGTAACAAAGCTGAAAGTATAACACAAGTTTCCCATCACTTGCCTTACTTAGTTTTCTTTTAACAATGATATACCGGTCTTTTCCAGAACTGCACCTAAGAAGATAATGTTCCAAAACATTCTTCACCATTTAAGTTTTATAAAATTCCTTACTCAAAATATTTTAATTTTTCAAAAATCAAAGTTTGGTATACTGGCAAAGAAAAGATATCCTATTGGGGTGTCTGGGTGGCTGAGTCAGTTAAGAAAGAGTCTGACTTTAGCTCAGGTCATCATCTCGCAGATTGTGGGTTTGAGCTCTGTGTGGGGCTCTGTGCTGACAGCTCAGAGTCTGGAGCCTGCTTCGGATTCTGTGTCTCCCTTCTCTCTCTGTCCCTCCCCTGCTCATACTCTGTTTCTCTCTGTCTCTCAAAAATGAATAAACATTAAAAAAAAGAAAAGGTATCCTATTAAATATCACATGCAATTCTATGTAAGAATCTTTACAACAAGCCAGGGATGGCATTGTAATTGTGCATTTTCACTTTTAAATGGAGACAACCCTCAAAAGGAGATATCAAAAAGAGCTGTATCAAAATTATAGGTTGAAATATATTCTTTTTATTAAGAAAAAATTCATCTAAGATATAGAAAGTAATGTTTGTTCTTTCAAAATGAAAAAAAAACAAAATGAATTTTTTATGAAAAGAAACATAATTCAAAGTTTCAATACCTGCATTTAGAAAAAACTGGAAGACAAATGTGATGGATGATTGGTAATCACAAGTTAAAAATTATTGCAGTTATTAGTGTTTTTACTAATGATTAGACATGATCCATCTCTTAAATGGCCATATTTAATGACAGTGTACTATACTTTTGTGATGTTTATCCAACTCTATTTAACAGAAGGAAACCTTATTTCTATGAAAACTCACTGAAAATTCTATTTGAAAAATTCAAAAATTTACTTAAAAGCTTTTGTCACCACATAATATATTACTGGAAAAAGTGATCTTTATAGATAAGATTGTTGCTAAAAATGCACATTTTTATTTGTCTAGAGAGGAATACTACCACCTAAGTACACAAAGCAAACATCAACAAACATAGGGAGAAATAGACAACAATACAGTAATACTAGGGGACTTTAATACCCTACTTTCATCAATAGATCACCCAGACAAAAAATCACTAAGTACACATTAGACTTAAATGACACATTAGACCACTTGGAGTTACCAGACACTTATAGAACACAATATTGCATAACAACAAAATATACTTTTCAACCACATATGGACCACTCTTCAGCATATACCATATGTTTGGCCACAAAACAAGTCTTAATTTCAAGAGGACTGAAATCATATTAACCATTTTTTTAATCACAAAAGGAGGAAACTAGAAATTAATTACAGGAACGAAACTGGAGAATTAAAATATGTGTAGATTAATGACAATGGTCATGAACAACCAATTGTTCAAAGAAAGAAAAAGAGAAGAAAAATACCTAGGAACAAATGGAAATGGAAATGGAACATACCAAAACTTATGGGATGCAGCAAAAGCAGTTCTAAGAGAAAAGTTCATAGCAACAAATTCTATTTCAAGAAACATGCAAAGTCTCAAATAAACAACTTTACTTTATATTCAAGGAGCTAAAAGAGAACAAAGGCCAAAGGTGGTTGAAGGGAAACATGACAAGATTAGAACAGAAATAAATGAAATAGAGACTAAAAAGACAACAGAAAAGATCAATAAAACTAAAAACTGGTTCTTTGCAAAATAGACACAATTGACAAGACTTTAGCTAGATTCACCAAGAAAAAGAAAAGAATTCAAATAAATAAGATCACAAGTACAAGAGGAGACATTACAATTGATACCAAAGAAAAATGCAAAAATATTATAAGACAGTACTATAAGCAATTACATACTAACAAATTGGACAGCGTAGAAGAAATGGATAAATTCCTAGAAATGTACAACCTACTAAGGCTACCTACATGATGAAACATAAAATCTTAACAGACAGATTATTAGTAAGGAGACTGAATCAGAAATCCAAACTCTCCAAACAAAGAAATAGCTTTACTGGTGAATTGTGCCAAACTTTCAAAGAAGAGTTAATACTAAACCTTCTCAAACTCTTTCAAATAACCAAAGAGGTGGGAACTATCCCAAGCTTATTTAATAAGGCCAGTGTTACCCTGAAACCAAAACCAGATTAGGATGTCACAAGAAAAGAAAATTACAGGTCACTATTCTTGATGAACATATATGTAAAAAATACTCAACAAATTATTAGCAGGTTGAATTCAACAATACACTGAAAGGACCATACACCATAATCAAGCTTGATTTATTTAGGGATGCAAAGATGGTTCAACATTGGCAGATCAATCAAGGTGATATACCACATTAATGAAATAAAGAATAAAATGAAGAATCCTGGGAAGATGGCGGCGTCCGCTGGGCTCACCACGCTTCCTGCTGATCACTTAGATTCCACCCACACCTGCCTAAATAACCCAGAAAACCTCCAAAAGTCTAGCCTAACAGAGTCTCCGGAGCCAAGCGCAGATGAGAGGCCCATGGAAGAGGGTAGGAAGGGCGGCAAGGTGGTGCGTGCTCCATGGACTGGCTGGAGGGAGCCGGGGTGGAGGGGCAGCCCGCCGGCCAAGCAGAGCCCCCAAGTCTGGCTTGCAAAAGCAGAGGGGCCGGACAGAGTGTGTTCCAACAGCAAGTGGGACTTGACATCTGGAAGGTTATAAGCTAACAGCTCTGCTCGGAGAATGGAGAACGGGAGGGTTGGAGGACAACAGGAGGGAGAGTTGTTGAACCCCGGATGACAGAGTTCAGCTTGGAGGGGAACAAAGGCTGTGGACAGTGCCATCTCCCTTGCCCATCCCCCAACCAAAATCCCAAAGGGAAACAGTACTTGCCAGGGAACTTGCTTGCAGCACGCAAACACCTAATGCTGTGCTTCTACGGATCCATCCCTCTGGCGGGTCTGACTCCCTCCTGGTGCCGCAGGGCCCCTCCCGAAGCAGATCTCCAAAGGGAAAGCTAGCTGAGCCTGCCCCTCCCGCCCTTGTGAATCTTGCCGATCCACCCCAGCTAATACGCCAGATCCCCAGCACCACAAGCCTGGCAGTGTGCAAGTAGCCCAGACGAGCCACGCCATCCCACAGTAAATCCCACCCCTAGAAGAGGGGAAGAGAATGCACACACCAGTCTGACTGTGGCCCCAGCTGTGGGCAGAGGGGAGACATCAGGTCTGACTGCGGCCCCACCCACCAACACAAGTTATGCAAGAGAGCACAGGGGAAGTGCCCCGCAGTCCCACACCACTCCAGGGACTATCTAAAATAATGAAACGTAAGAATTCCCCTCAGAAAAACGTCCAGAAAATAACAACAGATAATGAACTGATCAAAAATGATTTAAACAATATAACAGAAAGTGAATTTAGAATAATAGTCATAAAATTAATCACTGGGCTTGAAAACAGTATGAAGGACAGCAGAGAATCTCTTGCTACAGAGATCAAGGGACTAAGGAACAGCCAGGAGGAGCTAAAAATGCTATCAATGAGATGCAAAATAAAATGGAGACAACTACGGTTCGGATTGAAGAGGCAGAGGAGCGAATAGGCGAACTAGAAGATAAAATTATGGAAAAAGAAGAAGCTGAGAAAAAGAGAGAGAAAAAAATCCAGGAGTATGAGGGGAAAATTAAGAGAACTAAGTGACACACTAAAGAGAAATAATATACGCATAATTGGTATTCCAGAGGAGGAAGACAGAGGGAAAGGTGATGAAGGTGTACTTGAAGAAATAATAGCTGAGAACTTCCTGGATCTGGGGAAGGAAAAAGGCATTGAAATCCAAGAGGCACAGAGAACTCCCTTCAGACGTAACTTGAATCGATCTTCTGCACGACATATCATAGTGAAACTGGCAAAATACAAGGATAAAGAGAAAATTCTGAAAGCAGCTAGAGATAAACGTGCTCTAACATATGAAGGGAGACCTATAAGACTCGTGACTGAACTCTCTTTTGAAACTTGGCAGGCCAGAAAGGAATGGCAGGAGATCTTCCATGTGATAAACAGAAAAAATATGCAGCCGAGAATCCTTTATCCAGCAAGTCTGTCATTTAGAATAGAAGGAGAGATAAAGGTCTTCCCAAACAAACAAAAACTGAAGGAATTCATCACCACTAAACCAGCCCTACCAGAGATCCTAAGGGGGATCCTGTGAGACAAAGTACCAGAGACATCGCTACAAGCATGAAACCTACGGACATCACAATGACTCTAAACCCATATCTTTCTATAATAACACTGAATGTAAATGGACTAAATGCACCAACCAAAAGACATAGTGTATCAGAATGGATAAAAAAAACAAGACCCATCTGTTTGCTGTCTACAAGAGACTCATTTTAGACTTGAGGACACCTTCAGATTGAGAGTGAGGGGATGGAGAACTATTTATCATGCCACTGGAACTCAAAAGAAAGCTGGAGTAGCCATACTTATATCAGACAAACTAGACTTTAAATTAAAGGCTGTAACAAGAGATGAAGAAGGGCATTATATAATAATCAAAGGGTCTATCCATCAGGAAGAGCTAACAATTATAAATGTCTATGCGCCGAATACCGGAGCCCCTAAATATATAAAACAATTAAAAACATAAGCAACCTTATTGATAAGAATGTGGTATTTGCAGGGGACTTTAACAACCCACTTACAGAAATGGATAGATCATCTAGACACATGGTCAATAAAGAAACAAGGGCCCTGAATGAGACATTGGATCAGATGGACTTAACAGATATATTTAGAACTCTGCATCCCAAAGCAACAGAATATACTTTTTTCTCGAGTGCACATGGAACATTCTCCAAGATAGATCACCTACTGGGTCACAAAACAGCCCTTCTTAAGTATACAAGAATTGAAATCATACCATGCATACTTTCAGACCACAATGCTATGAAGCTTGAAATCAACCACAGGAAAAAGTCTGGAAAACATCCAAAAGCATGGAGGTTAAAGAACACCCTACTAAAGAATGAATGGGTCAAGCAGGCAATTAGAGAAGATATTAAAAAATATATGGAAACAAATGAAAATGAAAATACAACAATCCAAATGCTTTGGGATGCAGCGAAGGCAGTCCTGAGAGGAAAATACATTGCAATCCAGGCCTATCTCAAGAAACAAGAAAAATCCCAAATACAAAATCTAACAGCACACCTAAAGGAAATTGAAGCAGAACGGCAAAGACAGCCTAAATCCAGCAGACGAAGAGTAATATTAAAGATCAGAGCAGAAATAAACAATATAGAATCTAAAAAAACTGTACAGCAGATCAACGAAACCAAGAGTTGGTTTTTTGAAAAAATAAACAAAATTGATAAACCTCTAGCCAGGCTTCTCAAAAAGAAAAGGGAGATGACCCAAATAGATAAAATCATGAATGAAAATGGAATTATTACAACCAATCCCTCAGAGATACAAGCAATTATCAGGGAATAATATGAAAAATTATATGACAACAAACTGGATAACCTGGAAGAAATGGACAAATTCCTAAACACCCACACACTTCCAAAACTCAATCAGGAGGAAATAGAAAGCTTGAACAGACCCATAACCAGCAAAAAAATTGAATCAGTCATCAAAAATCTCCCAACAAATAAGAGTCCAGGACCAGATGGCTTCTCAGGGGAGTTCTACCAGACATTGAAAGCAGAGAAAATACCTATCCTTCTCAAGCTATTCCAAGAAATAGAAAGGGAAGGAAAACTTCCAGACTCATTCTATGAAGCCAGTATTACTTTGATTCCGAAACCAGACAGAGACCCAGTAAAAAAAGAGAACTACAGGCCAATATCCCTGATGAATATGGATGCAAAAATTCTCAATAATATACTAGCAAATCGAATTCAACAGCATATAAAAAAGAATTATTCACCATGATCAAGTGGGATTAATTCCTGGGATGCAGGGCTGGTTCAACATTCGCAAATCAATCAATGTGATACATCACATTAATAAAAGAAAAGATAAGAAACATACGATCCTGTCAATCGATGCAGAAAAAGCATTTGATAAAATTCAGCAACCTTTCTTAATAAAAACCCTCGAGAAAGTCAGGATAGAAGGAACATACTTAAACATCATAAAAGCCATTTATGAAAAGCCCACAGCTAACATCATCCTCAATGGGGAAAAACTGAGAGCTTTTTCCCTGAGATCAGGAACACGACAGGGATGTCCACTCTCACCACTGTTATTTAACATAGTGTTGGAAGTTCTAGCATCAGCAATCAGACAACTAAAGGAAATCAAAGGCATCAAAATTGGCAAAGATGAAGTTAAGCTTTCACTTTTTGCAGATGACATGATATTATACATGGAAAATCCAATAGACTCCACCGGAAGTCTGCTAGAACTGATACATGAATTTAGCAAAGTTGCAGGATACAAAATCAATGTACAGAAATCAGTTGCCTTCTTATACACTAATAATGAAGCAACATAAAGACAAATAAAGAAACTGATCCCATTCACAATTGCACCAAGAAGCATAAAATACCTAGGAATAAACCTAACCAAAGATGTAAAAGATCTGTATGCTGAAAACTATAGAAAGCTTATGAAGGAAATTGAAGAAGATATAAAGAAATGGAAAAACATTCCGTGCTCATGGATTGGAAGAATAAATATTGTGAAAATGTCAATACTACCCAAAGCTATCTACACATTCAATGCAATCCCAATCAAAATTGCACCAGCATTCTTCTCGAAACTAGAACAAGCAATCCTAAAATTCATATGGAACCACAAAAGGCCCCGAATAGCCAAAGTAATTTTGAAGAAGAAGACCAAAGCAGGAGGCATCACAATCCCAGACTTTAGCCTCTACTACAAAGCTGTCATCATCAAGACAGCATGGTACTGGCACAAAAACAGACACATAGACCAATGGAATAGAATAGAAACCCCAGAACTAGACCCACAAACGTATGGGCAACTCATCTTTGACAAAGCAGGAAAGAACAATCAATGGAAAAAAGACAGTCTCTTTAACAAATGGTGCTGGGAGAACTGGACAGCAACATGCAGAAGATTGAAACTAGACCACTTTCTCACACCATTCACAAAAATAAACTCAAAATGGATAAAGGACCTGAATGTGAGACAGGAAACCATCCAAACCCTAGAGGGAAAGCAGGAAAAGACCTCTCTGACCTCAGCCCTAGCAATTTCTTACTTGACACATCCCCACAGGCAAGGGAATTAAAAGCAAAAATGAACTACTGGCACCTATGAAGATAAAAAGCTTCTGCACAGCAAAGGAAACAACCAACAAAACTAAAAAGCAACCAACAGAATGGGAAAAGATATTTGCAAATGACATATCGGACAAGGGGCTAGTATCCAAAATCTATAAAGAGCTCACCAAACTTCACACCCGAAAAACAAAAAACACAGTGAAGAAATGGGCAGAAAACATGAATAGACACTTCTCTAAAGACATCCAGATGGCCAACAGGCACATGAAAAGATGCTCAACGTCACTCCTCATCAGGGAAATACAAATCAAAACCACACTCAGATATCACCTCACACCAGGCAGAGTGGCCAAAAGGAACAAATCAGGAGACTATAGATGCTGGCGAGGATGTGGAGAAACGGGAACCCTCTTGCACTGTTGGTGGGAATGCAAATTGGTGCAGCCATTCTGGAAAACAGTGTGGAGGTTCCTCAAAAAATTAAAAATAGACCTACCCTATGACCCAGCAATAGCACTGCTAGGAATTTACCCAAGAGATACAGGAGTACTGATGCATAGGGGCACTTGTACCCCAATGTTTATAGCAGCACTCTCAACAATAGCCAAATTTTGGAAAGAGCCTAAATGTCCATCAACTGATGAATGGATAAAGAAATTGTGGTTTATATACACAATGGAGTACTACGTGGCAATGAGAAAGAATGAAATATGGCCCTTTGTAGCAACATGGATGGAACTGGAGATTGTTATGCTAAGTGAAATAAGCCATACAGAGAAAGACAGATACCATATGCTTTCACTCTTATGTGGATCCTGAGAAACTTAACAGAAATCCATGGGGGAGAGGAAGGAAAAAAAAAAAAGAGGTTAGAGTGGAAGAGAGCCAAAGCATAAGAGACTCTTAAAAACAGAACAAACTGAGGGTTGATGGGGGGTGGGAGAGAGGGGAGGGTGGGTGATGGGTATTGAGGAGGGCACCTTTTGGGATGAGCACTGGGTGTTGTATGGAAACCAATTTGACAATAAACTTCATATATTGGAAAAAAAAGAATTAAAATGATATCATCATCTCAAAGGATACAGAAAATGCAATATATATATATATATATATATATATATATATATATATATATTATACTTATGTCCATACTACCAAAAGAAATCTCCAGATTCAAGGCAACCCCTATCAAAATCCCAATGGCATTTTTTACAGAAATAGAACAATCTTATAATTTGTATGGATCCATCCAATATATATATTATAATTAGTTAGTTAGTTAGTTAGTTAGAATGTCCATACTACCAAAAGAAATCCCCATATTCAAAATCCCAATGGCATTTCTTTACAAAAATAGAACAATCTTAAAATTTGTATGGATCCAAAGAAACCCCAAACAGCCAAAGTAAACTTGAAAAAGGAGAGCAAAGCTGGAGATATTATCCTTACATGATCTCAAATTATGTTACAAAATTATAGTAATCAAAACAGTATGATACTGGCACAAAAACAGACACAGAAATCAATGGAACAGAATAGAGTGTCCAGAAATAAACTCATTCATATATGGGCTTATATGTCAATTAATTTAGGACAAAAGTGCCAAGAATATACATTGGGAAAGGACAGTGTCTTCAATAAATAGTGGTGGGAAAACTGGACCATCTCAGGCAAAAAAATGAAACTTCACCACTATCTTATACGATATACAAAAATTAACTAAAAAAGAATTAAAAACTTAAACCTAAGACTTAAAAGCATGACACCCCTAGAAGAAAACATAGGCATTAGGCTATGTGGCACATGTCTTCATAATGATTTTTTTTTAATCTGATACCAAAATCAAAAGCAACGAAAGCAAAATAAACAAGTAGGGCTATATCAAACTAAACAGCTTCTACACAACATAGGAAATCACCAATAAAACAAAAAGCAACCTACTGAATAGGAGAAAATACTTGCAAATTATATATCTGATCAGGTGTTAATATCCAAAATATAAAGAACTCATACAACTCAACAGGGAAAAAAATCTGATTAAAAAATGGGCAAATCACGGGGCGCCTGTGTGGTTCAGTTGGTTGAGCATCCGACTTCAGCTCAGTTCATGATCTTGCAGTCCATGAGTTCAAGCCCGTTGTCTGGCCCTGTGCTGACAACTCGGAGCCTGGAGCCTGCTTCTGATTCTGTGTTTTCCTCTCTCTCTGCCCCTCCCCTGCTCATGCTCTGTCTCTCTCACTCTCAAAAATGAATAAATATTAAAAATTGTTTTAAATGGGTAAATCAAGCTCTGAAAAGATTTTTTCAGAGAAGACATGCACACGGTGAATAGGTACATTGAAAAGATGCTCTACATCATTAACCACCAGGGAAATGGAAACCAAAACCACAATAAGATACCACTTCACACCAGACAGATTGGCTATTATCAAAAACACAAGAGATAATAACAGCTGGTGAAAATACGGAGAAAAGGTGGCCCTTGTGCACTGTTGGTGGTAATATAAAATGGTACAGCCAGTAAGGAAAAGACTATGGGGTTCCCTCAAAAAATAATAGAACTACCATATGATTTAGCAATTCCACTTCTGGGTGTTCATCCAAAGAAAATGAAAATACTAATTCAAAAAGATATACACACCTCATGTACATAGCAGCATTATTTGTAGTATCCAAGATATGGAAACAACTTGTGTCCATCTATGGAAGAATGGATAAAGAAACTGTGATATATCTATACATCTGTATATCTACTATATACAGTAGATATGTATATGTATAGTATATGTATAGATATATGTTATATTCATATAGTAGATAGTATATGTATAGATATATGTTATATTCATATATATATTTATATGTCATATTCATATATATGTATATATCTGAATATTATCAGCCATAAGACAAAGTGAAATTTTGCTATTTGTTACATGGTGGACCTCAAGGTCCACCTTAGCAAAATGCTAATTGAAATAACTTAGACAAAAACAAATAACATATGATCTCCCTCTTATGTGGAGTCTCAAAACAAAACAAAGCAAAACAAAATAAACATCAATAACAAACACAAGCTCACAGATACAGACAACAGATTGATGGTTGCAAGAGGTTAGAGGTAGGGCAAAGGGAAAATCAGTGAAATTTTCTTTTTTTTTTTTTTTAGTTGAACTAAATTGAATAAAAATTAAAAAGAAAGAAAAACAAAAACAACAAAAAACACAAGGATGTTGATTCAGTATTACTTACTTTGCCATATCTGGAAGTGAAAGTTGATCCCCATAGTTGATTCCCAATAGGAATAATCATCTCTTGATTTTCCAAAGCTTAAGTATACTAAGTGGGAAAGTGACACATTCTAATCTATTATTTGCAGCTTTTCTATACAACTGAATAGCTAATCAGATTTTTGTTTGGAACTTTTCACTTGGATATACAATACTGTGTAAGCATAGAGAATTCACACCTGATATTTACAATATTTATTAACTTCTAAAGACAAAGAATACATACTAGTCCTCTTTGTAATATTTTGGGTGAAGACTATTCCTTTTATAAGATGAGTTAAATTTTAGTGACTGTGATTTTTTTTTTCCCCAATCTCTGATCAATGCTGAGTTACTGTCATCTGCAAGCCACTAAACACATTCAAACATAGTTCATACACTGTAAGTTCACTGAGATGGGTTAAGGATAATAATAATGCCATGATGCTTCTTCATGTTCATTTGAGAGTTTGTCATATTTCCATCTCTAACCACTTTGGCTGAACAAGATTTAATTCAAAACGTTTTTGCTCTTATTTTCTAAGCAAATTTAAGATTCTGTTTACTTATGTGTGCTCACTGGAGGTCATGCTGAAAAATGAGCCTCCAAGTATGCTGGGGAGACCATAAAATATGAAATGGTAATAGTTAAGCTTATAATCTATTATTCTCTTTACATGAAATAGAGCAACCCAGCATGTTCATTGAATTGAAGATTATAAACTACTTGCATAATGCCAAAAGAATGCTCTTTCAACTAAGAATTTATCACCAGAATGCTTGTTATATGTAATGTTTGCTTTGGAATCAGACATAAGAATGAGCACAATATCATATTTAGCTGATTCTTCATCTTAAGGGACATTTAAGGTAATAGGTGGCTCATAAGAAGGGAAAAAATACATTTTATGTAGTATCATAAGCCCTTTCCTGAATGTTAATATATTCATGAATGTATGAAAACAACTAGATACCATAAACTATTTATATTATGTTAAATTTTTTCCAAGGAAGTAATATCTTATTATATTGCTATAAAGCATACAATTTGATTATATTTTTAGTATATTACTTTTTTTTTTCTTTAATCTTAGGTAACACCAGCATATTGCCTTTAAAGCTACTGACTTCTCATATATTTCTGAACTGGTTATTTAAATTATATTGTCTCTGCCTCTCAGGACTACTATATCACACCCAGTTCTACTTCTGTTGCCTCAAGTCAACAGAAATTATTTTTTGGGGCAGAGTAAAGAAATGGGTACATATCTCTGATTTTAATGAGTAATTAAAATATCTACTCTGTGATCAGGAAGGCAGGAGAAATCGGAGACACACAGACTCAGCGTCCTGAATAAAATATTATGGTTAAAAGCATAAGTTCCTATGTCATGAAGAGGTGAAGCATTTGTTTACAGCACTTACAAAGTATGTAAACATGGGCATATCATACACTTTCTCTGAGCCATAGTTTCAACTGAAAGGTAGGTTCCATGAAGGCAAGGGTTTGAGTGTGTTTTACTCTATATTCCCCATAACTAAATGAGTACCTGGGTTATAGGTGACCCTCAATCAATATCTATTGAATAAGTAAATAGAAAGCATAAAACATGTTTATACTGAGGTTGAGAAAATAGAACAGGATAATTATAGCAATGCTTTCATCATGAAGAACAAGCACTCATAAATATCAGCTATACACAATGTCCTGATTTTTCTTGTCTGAATAAAGAATTGTTAATATTTTCAGACTTAGTGCACAGCTACCAATTTCCAAAATAAATGTTGATTCCGTGGAAAAAATCCAACACTACTGGATGCCATGTTGAGAAAAATTATGGTTAATTGGTTTATTTTTCAGTTTTTTATTTTATAATCTGGCATGTTTAACTGCATCATTTTTTAAGGATGCCATTAAATTCCACCTTCAGGCCCAAGGCTATTCACTTCAATTGTTGGTTAATGTTCACCAGGCACAGATAGCTATTAGTAACAGTAACAGAATAGGTCACTTAAAACAGAACTATTAAAAGTGTCACAAAAGTATTAACTGGTAATGCCCAACTGTCACTGTGGAATAACAGCAATGTTGTGTATACCAACAGCTAAGAAACTTAAATACATTAGAACAAGATACAGAGAAGGCATGGTTTCATTCTAGAATGAACCTGCAGTTGGTACTCAACTAAGAGTTGGTGAAATCTTTGACTGAATTTGGGTCAAGAAACTACTGTTACTGAAGCAGAAGAATTTAAAAAGTCTTCCATTCCTTCATTCCCTGATCCCCTTCAATCAGCCCCAAACCAGATAGTTCCATTTAGAAGGGAATAGAAGTACTTAACAAGGAAATGCTTTTTTTTCCCCCTTTTATCCTAGCTTCCCAAAGAAAATACTACAAGAAGAAAACAGAGCTAGGCATTGAAGGAAAGTCTGTGAGAATACAGGCGAGGATCTCAAGCTTCTAGAGGGAGAGACAAGTGGATAATAGAAGAATTGAGATTATAATATACTTTGTTACATATATATTTGTATCACCTTCAGAGTTTTTGAAAATGAAAATATGAAGTAAAGAGCTCAATGTGATGCTGGGGCACATGGTTAGCTCAGTCAGTTAAATGTCCGACTTTGGCAGGTCACGCTCTCACAGTTCACGAGCATGAATTCCACATAGAGCTCTGTGCTAACAGCTCGGAGCCTGGAGTCCGCTTTGTGTCTCCCTCTTTCTCTGCCCATCCCCTGCTCACTCTCTCTCATTCTCTCTCTCTCTCTCTCTCTCTCTCTCTGAAATAAACAAATAAACATTGAAACTTAAAAAAAAAGATATATCATGCTCTGTCTCTGTGTCAAAAATAAAATAAGTGTTAAAAAATTTTTAAAAAAAGATATAAATGTGATGCTGTCCTAAAACTTGGCAATTTATGCTTCAAGATTCATAAAGGGGATAATTTATTTTTATTTTTAAATTAGAAACTTCACTATTAATTGCAAGTTTTTTTGGGGGGGGTGGTTCTCTTTCTTGGTTGTTTTTGTTTTTGGTTTTCAGTGATTTTAACTTCAAAAACTCGTTCAATCTTTAATTACTGGGTCTGTTCCAGCTCTAAAAAACTCAGGAACTAAACTGCCTGAAACCAAAAGTGTTCCTTCTGTCCCAACTCAGATGCTCCTTTTCCACTGTCTCTTAAACTCACGGGTGGCTTCTTTGTCTTAGTATGTTGTTTCTCAAATATGCCTTTTGTTGCCAATATGGGGAGTTTTCACATAAGCCTATCTTTTTGACAGAGAGAATAACTTCCTGATAGGTCCTAAATAAAAACAACAACAACAACAATAACACTTCCCATTGTGCACAACTTTCAAGCTCCATGATTATTCACTTGTAGCCAAATTAAGCAACATACTTTCTGTCACAGCAATATGATTTTCTTATTTTGTTTCCTTTTGTTTCATTTCATCTTACTTTTCCTTTCACTGTGGTTCTCATTCTAATGGGCATCCAATTAGGACTTGTTGGGCATCCAACCTGAAGGACTTGTTGAAAGGAACAACAGGCCCCAGCCCCAGAGTTTATGACTCGTAAATGTGTGGTAGGGCCCAAGAATCTGCATTTCTAACAAGTTCCCAGATGATGCCGATACTATTCAACAAATATGATCATGTACATTAAAGAAACTTGAGGGGCGCCTGGGTGGCGCAGTTGGTTAAGCGTCCGACTTCAGCCAGGTCACGATCTCGCGGTCAGTGAGTTCGAGCCCCGCGTCGGGCTCTGGGCTGATGGCTCAGAGCCTGGAGCCTGTTTCCGATTCTGTGTCTCCCTCTCTCTCTGCCCCTCCCCCGTTCATGCTCTGTCTGTCTCTGTCCCAAAAATAAATAAAATGTTTAAAAAAAAAATGTTTAAAAAAAAAAAAAAAAGAAACTTGAAGGAGACTGATATAGTCATTGCTGAAGTCCTGCTCTATATTGGGATGCTAATCTCAACATTCAGGTTGTCCAGGAAAATCCTGAGAATTTTGGCAGTTATGTTGTATGGGAGGAAATGGCCACCTTGGTGATATAAAACTACAGTGAATCTTCATCCTTCCAGAAGAACAAATTTCCACACTATAACCAAGCAATGGCACAGGTAGTTCTCTTTAAACCATCATCTCTGAAGGAGACAGTACTCCTTTGAAGTTAACACCCTGATATGATGCAAAAAAAAAAAAAAAAAAAGAAAGAAAGAAAGAAGAAAGAAAGAAAGAAAGAAAGAAAGAGAGTACCAAGATAAATGACAAGTTTAATAGACTAATATGGATCCATTAATCCTGTGCTACTTAAGCCCCTGTTTGAATCCAGTTATTGTATCAGCCTCTATCAACCTCCGAAAGTAAAAAGTTTCATCCATTCACTGTTCATTATCTAAAGTAGTATTTCCTTTTATTTGTTCTATAGCTACCCAA
Source organism: Lynx rufus (assembly GCF_022079265.1). NCBI lineage: Eukaryota > Metazoa > Chordata > Mammalia > Carnivora > Felidae > Lynx > Lynx rufus. Next base: position 183,606,570 of record NW_025814823.1, read on the forward strand.
TCTTGTGACAAGAGGAAGTCTCGTTTAACCCTAAAAAAGTACATTTTCATAGAAATAGTTCCCTATTTATGTCTTCTGTTAGCTAAGGAGACTCAGGGCAGTGTGGAAGTGCTATCTGCCAACATTTCATGACATTCGTATAAGGTCATAAACCTAACTGGTGTGGATCTTTTTATAATCTCAATCTATCACAATGCCCTCTACATCACACTTTATTCATCAGAGCAGTAGAGGTACTACTGCGTTAAGCTGAGGAAGGTACAACTTTGTAGCTCACATTTGTATTTATGTAACCAGACTGCAAATCTGGCCCTCATTTGAGCCTTTTCTCCGACTGAAATTGAGAGCAAGTTTGGATGGCTGTAGGTAGGTATTAGAATAAAGCAAGTCCAATAAAAAAAAAAAAAGTTGTTACAATTTGGAAGATACCGTGATGCAAAATATAAGTAAAAATCGGCCCTTAAACATTTTCACATTTCATATTACATTCAGCTTTCTGGGAGAATCACAGATTCATATTAGAACATGAAAATCGTATGGAAATAATATGGTGTCCCAGTGTTACTGTGCATGTAAAAATATGCTGTAAGGACCATTTATGAAGCTCCCGAAAGTCATGTATCACTGGTAAAGGGTAATGTGAGCACCTTAAAGAGGGACATAAACTCAGTTGTGCAAAATTGCCAATACTGGGGGTGGGGGATACAAATGATCTAAAGCTTGGTTTGAGGTAGGATAACTGAAGTCCTTTGAGGTGTCCTCTTAAGAAAACCTATGAATGGTGGAGAAACAGAACTGGGCAGAGGAAAAGTTGTACTGCATTAAAGCTGCAACACGGATCTCAGACGACCCCACAGGAGGCTCAGGAGCTGGGATAGTCCTTCAGAGTTGTCCTGTCTGGGAGAACAGAACCTTTGTACCCTATCTTGATGAGCCATTGGATTCAGCTGTTGTTGGAGATGGGATGTTTACTTGGTAAAATAGCTCCCTTCAGAGGAGGACAATTCCAGATTTCTGCTTAGCAATTTAACAGCAACCAGCAGCACTCCCAGCAGGTAGAGAGAGAAGTACACATTCCTGAGGTGAGAGATGTGGGTAAAATCAGGATGAATTGTCCACCATTGGGCAGAGATTAGCCAATGATGGCCTGCAGCTTTTTTGTATGGCCCACAAGCTAAGAACAGTTTAATTTTTAAGTGGTTGAAAAGAAATCAAAATTATAAACTTCATATTCAATCCTTCATAAAATTTCATGCACTGTTATACATCTTTGCATGAGTGCATTTATCTTACCTTAGTCCAACAAGAATACCAACAGGTATTCTTACTTTATAGATGGGGAAATGGAAGCTCCAGATAGGTTAAATAAGAAATCAAAGACCACAAGTAGTTCTGATGGAATCCACACCCAGGGAGCCTTACCACAGAGCCCGTCCTTAGCCTGGCTCCACATGCAGAGTTCTCCAAGACCATGAGAGTAGTATAGGTGTGCTCAAACAGGGCATGTAAGATGTTTGCTGAGTTCTGAGAAGGGAAGATCACTATGTTTTAGAGAAGGAAGGGGCAGCTTTATGGGAAAATGGGGCCACATTTCTACTATGATGATAAGTGACACTGTGAAGTTCAATTAAGTTCAATGTTATTCTTCTCATTACTAGTCCTGTACTAGAAAAACTTATACTCAATTATCATTATTTGAATGTCATCAATAAAAACATTTATAGACATTTACTTCCTCCCTGAATTCATAGCTCATGAGATACTAGTCTCATTTTTGCCCTTTTAGCCCACAAGTCCAAAAATATGTATTATCTGTACCTTTACAGAGAAGCTTGTCATTCCTTGCCTTAGGCAAGTTCCATTTTTTATCATCTGAGGTCATGCTACTCTAGTGAAAAATCCTGCAACCATTAGTGTCTAATGTAGTTTTGCAGACTGCTTGAGCCTCTAGCAAATACAGCAGATATATCATACCTAAGGTAAATGGGTATTCTATATTCACCAGAATAGTTTCTCTGATACATACAACTGTGTGCACACACGAACCAGAGATCAGTCTTCTTACTTAGTGCTAAGAATGAAACTAGACCTGAGATTCTTTTTTTTTTTTTTTTTTTAAATTTTTTTTTTTCAACGTTTATTTATTTTTGGGACAGAGACAGACAGAGCATGAACGGGGGAGGGGCAGAGAGAGAGGGAGACACAGAATCGGAAACAGGCTCCAGGCTCTGAGCCATCAGCCCAGAGCCCGACGCGGGGCTCGAACTCACGGACCGCGAGATCGTGACCTGGCTGAAGTCGGACGCTTAACCGACTGCGCCACCCAGGCGCCCCAACCTGAGATTCATTAAGCCTATAAGCTACATAGGAAACTCTTGTGAAACATCATTATAAGTAGAACACCCTTCAAATTCCTGAGGATCCTGTAAAACAATGTTTGATTTAGCGAAACAAGCATAATACAGAGTTGTATACACAAGATGATCTCAAGTATATAACTATGCATATTTGCTATTTTGCATTTTCATTTTTTTCCTTCATTGCAATACTAATAAAAATGTTCTCAAATTTATTTATTTATTTATTTATTTATTTACTTACTTACTTATTATTTCCTTGATTGTTTAAATCCAGATTCATATTAAGGTACAGCTGCTTTTGCTCATACCTTTGGAATGTTATGATTAATATGCTGGAAATCTCTCACTGGAATTAGAAACCTGATATTCTCTCCTAACTACACAACTGTGTGAAAAGCACACTCTACCTTAGTAGATAACCAGAGCAATGATCACCACAAATCTCCACTGATTCTTCTGAGATAAATTGATTCAGTGAAAGACCCTTTCATGAATCCCCTGTAAGCATTGTCAAATATGCCTTTCCTTTTGGGAATATCATACTTATACTTCTTTAATAATGCATTGGCTGATCTGTATCACAATATGGAACCTCATCAAACGTTTGTATAACTGCTTATTTTCTAAAAATAATGCGTATGCATGTGTGAGAGAGAGACATAGAAAGTGGGAAAGTATGAGAGGGAGAAATGAAGAGGGAGTAGAAGAGAGAAAGAAAGAGAGAGGGAATGCTTTCTGTACATGCTTAGCTCTGAAAAAATTACTATAAAGTTGACCAACACTGCTACATTGAGGTATTCATAATTTTTAACTATTCTCTCTTTCTTTCAATTACAGTACAAGAGAGGATCTTCTCTTTTTTGATATCTAAAATATGCTTTCTCTTCTAGATTATGAGAGCTCCATTTTATTTGTTATGTTTTAGGAAAGGGAGAATCAGATTCCCACTGTAATAAAGGCCATGCCTATTGAACAACACATTATAACACTGACATCTTGGTATTTATTATTATTATTATTATTATGCCATTAACATTTGTAAAAATATTTTGAAAAGGCAGAGTAAGATAAGCCTTTATTTTCACATCATGCTAACATAATCTGAAATAAGCAAGAGGCTGATATTGATGGTGAGAAGTAAATATCCATTATCCTTTAGTTTCTTACTTGAACATAGTTTGGATATAATTGTAGTAATTTGTACATAATCTTCAACACAGTAAGTAGGCTATATTACAGTAAATCAAGTAAAAGAAATTCAAAGGACTGCCATTTGTGTTCTAAGTACTCACATTTGTTTATCTAAGATTAAAGATTTTAATGCATTTGATACATTAAAGACATGGTGATTTTCAAATTGCTCTCCTGCAAATATACAGAAGTTATTAAAACTGAACCTGAAGTAAATAACCACCAGAGAGCTTGCTGTGACAGCCATAACACAAATGCTTCCCCGAGCGTTTGGTGTTCTTTTATATTCTTGCCTATGTTCTTTCTTTCTGTTTTACATTTTTTTAGGGGTGGATATTATTTTCTTCTTATCTATCTATTCAATCCATTGCTCATGTGTCAAGATGCAGCAAAACCTCCTCTGTGGTTTTCCAGCTTCTCCAAACAGAACTTTTCCCCAATCTTGTTCCCATAGTGTCTTGTTTTTGCCTCCATTATAAAACAAAACAAAACTGGAGACGTTCCGTCATGATTTAAAATATAATTGTGGTCACACATGTGAATTTATATGCAATTTCATTTCTCATTATGAAAAGTATTGGAAGGGTTCTATATAGATATATACAAAAAAAAGTAACACACATGAGAATGTTAAATGGTTAAACAAGGGTACAGAGATCTGATGTAGTGGAGGTTAAATGAATGAACACAAAATATATCAAAGTACATGACACAAGTAGAGTGAGTGTAGGAAAAGGCAGAGCAAGAGTGCATTTGTGATCTCCTTTTATTAAACCTCATAGAGTCCACTTAATGAGAATAAACTGGCTGCTTATAAAATTAGTGGGTTTTCTTGTACCTGAAAGACATTTTTTCACTGGGTAACCCCAAAAACAAGTGGACTAATGTAGTGGGCCAGGTCAAGCAACATTCCTGCATTCCACTAATCACTATGACCAAGCCACTCTCTACAATGCAGTCCACAGATACAACCACCAGTCAGCCTAAGTAGTTAGGGAGTAGGATGAAATAAATGAATCCAGGAATCACATAGGAAGAAAGGAAAGAAAGGGAGTAGATATTTGATGAGTACCTGCTGTGTTCCCGATAGTGTGATGCCTGCTTTTTATTATATTAACTTAGTTGGTGTTCATGAAAAATGTGTAAGATAACAACTCCAATTTTTAAATTAAGAAAATGAGAGTCCAGAAAATGTAAAGAAATATTTTGAAGTAATATTGCAATTCAGTGTCAGATATGTAGAAGTAAATTATTTCATTATTTTCATGAGGGCCAGAAATTTTCAAAAACACATCAAAAGGTAGATCCCATTAATTTCAAGAGTATTTATGATAGAAAATTTTGAATATGGTAAAAGAATCCCAGATATATAAGTACATCACCTCCTAAATATAACTTAAATTAACATATGTGTGATTTCAGCAACTTAACATCAAAAATAGAATGCAGGCAAAAATTTAGTAAATATAGTAGATACATAATAAGAGGCCAACAAGGAAGAGTATACTTCCTAATTCAGACTTACTGAGACTTTATTAATATAAACACTGCCATAGCCACTCAGTTCTACAGGTAAGATGGCTCTTTATTATTACTATGATTTCATACATAAACAAAAATACTCAAATTAGCTATAGCTACCTCATCATTAAATGGGATTGATAGCACTGTTTATCCTAGTTAGATATCAGCGTAACAAACATCACTACATGCGTTTGAACAAAAAAAGCACACACATTAATGTTGCATTATTGCTGTCTTCAAACAAGTGGATTGCCAATTTTCCTGTGTACTTTGTATATTTATTGAATTACGTGTTAAGTAAGTTGTTGTCAAGCAATGATTTTAAGCATCAGCACAGAGGCCTCCCCCTGGTAAGACGTGACACCCGGCATGCTGTAGTAATTGGGAAAAGAGTTGAACTTAGTGATCAATGACTTCTTTGAGCAAAATGAAAAATCCATGAGCATAAAACACTATGGAGTTCTGGGCAGAATCACCAAGAAAACCAAAGCCAATGTGAGAAATGTTGCTAGGATATGCTGTCAAATTAAACACCTTCATCTTTAATGCACACGTATACCCACAGACACAGACACTCACACACATTCACACACAGCATGCTAGTCTCTCAGATCATGAAGTTAAAACAGTGAACACATGAAATGTAAAGGACTGAAATGAGACCCATGTTATTTCTGCATGGGAATGCACTTTTCACAGAATTAGAAAAAAGAGAAACATGATTTTGATATTCTGAATTGACCAATGCATTACCCATACTACAGTTTAAATGCCTGTAGCAAGCGAGGTAACATGGTCAACCTGTCAAAGTTGAGGGCAAATTATTGGCATATGAGAGCATATACCAATCTAAAAGCCATTTTGGTATAAGACCATATACCTAGTTTTGGAAATGTATTAGATAAGAGAATAGCATCTCTGTCAGCTCCTTCAAATATCCCTCACTCCCCAAATCCAAATATATAAACTTTAATTACAAACATAAAGCTTCAGTGTTGGACTCTAGGGGATTTGTGATTAGTATTACCCCTATCAAACTGAAATTTTTTTCGCCAAATTGAATTATCATGTTTAAAACAGAAAAAAAATGTTCTGATTTGACTTTAATTTTAAAAGCATTGATGATGAAAAGCATTTAATGCAAAACTTTCTCTTCCTTTCTTCCTGAGGTACTTACACTATTGCATTGTCTAGACAATTGTGGACGATACAACTGTACCTTACAGAATAAGCACGTTTACAGTGTAAAAAGGAGCTAATATGAGTTGTAATGAAATTTAACAGATGAAAGCTTCCATTAAATTTTGTTTATAAAGTGTTGTCCTGGATCTGATAGCAAACTCCTATAGAAATCATTTTTAGAACAGCAGAAATATGACAGGAGAGAAGTGCAATAGAGTGTGCCTAATTCATTCCAATTCACAGAGTAATGCATTTCAATTCACACAGTGATGCATTCTAGTCTCCAACATGAGAATGCAATCTAGTTGATGCTTAGTAGAGTTGAAACAAACTCACAGCACCAGAAAACTGACAATGTCTATTTTGCTAAATAGAGAAATACTTTAAATATTTTTTTCACTATTTTCAAAGCTTGGCTATGCCTTATTTACCAAACTATATGTTATGATACTAGACCAATACTACTTATAAGACAATAGGCTTTGATGTTTGAATTCTTCAACTATTTTCACTGCAATTAAAGCTTTTTAAGAGTCAGCTTCTGATGCTCATCTGGTTTTCTGGAACAGGTTTCAAAGCCTAATTAGAGTCAGACATTTCAAGCTTCTGCAAATCAATTTAGTGTTTACCATGAGCAACTGCCTTACTGTTTTTGGAAACTTTTTTCTAGAAATATACTGTCACATAAAATTTCAGTCATTAAATGTCATTATATATCTTTAATAGTTTGATTTAGTGCTTAGTATTAAATTTTTTTCAGATTCATTGTATTTTTTCATCTCTTTTGCTGATATATATTAATTTAGCACTAATTCTCAGATTATTCTTAGAAAGTCTTTTGTTCAAATAAAATTCCTGTTTTCCAGGTTTGAAAAACAAATCAAATACATAAAAGACACAAATAAATTGGTCAGTGATTTCCTGGGAGGCAGAAAATTTGAATTCACAGAATTTTGGCATTGGCAAATTAGGTTGCATATTCCTTTGTGGGGGAAAAACTAGAAAGAAAAAATATAAATAACAACACAAAGAAGAGCTCTGTAAAATCTGCTAGAAGGACAGAATGGGGCTTGCATCAGTCTTTATATCCATCATTGCACTGAAAGAGACAAAAATGGGTCAAAGTAAAGTAGATAAAGATTTCAACATTTAAATATTTGTGCCTTTTTTCTTAAAAGCTGATTTATTTTGCCTGGAGGCTAAAGGGAGCAGATGAATCTCTGATTCCTTTTATCCATTTATCACATGAAAAGTCATAATGAAAAGGACAGACAAAGTCCCTTAGGTGTGTAGATACTATAATCCTACTCAGGATATTTTACTCTAAAAATGACCATTATTCAGCCATTGACCCATTACACACATAGTTTCCATTTTACAGACTGGGCCATTTAAACTGAAAATGTAGAAATGACCTTCTAAGGTCACCAAAGCAATTTTAGCTGAGCAGAGGATTACTTTAAGTCCAACATGGTGACTGTGCCTTGCAAACGACTTTTCAATTTGAAGACTATGTTTTCTCTGAATTATATAAACTAGACATTAAAATATAGAAACTCTTGAGAAATTTAATTAAGATAACATATCTTGCTCATTAAATTACATGGATTCAAGATACGATGTCATTTTCAGCCAATCTTCCCAACATACAACCTTCTGGGTAATCATAAAATATTTTAAAATAAAAATGCCAGTTTGATGTTAAACTATTGTGTTAACAATAGATTAAACTGAATAGCATAACATTTTTTTTAATGGAGGGAGTGGTTATTCTATGTTCATCCAGCAACATTTCTTGAGTACCAATAATAATCATACAATGTGTGAGAATTAGGAATAGGCACATGAGCAAGACAATAACACTGTTTTCAGTCTTCTACAAGAGACTAATAAGTAAAGCAACAATGATAGGACTTGAGCAGTCAGTCACATGGTGGGGAATTACTCAGAAAATATGACAAGCTATCCATCCATGCACTCAGTTACAATTAAATAAACACCTACTGAGTGTTAGGTATTGATTTATTTCTAGATATAAAACTGTGAAAAAAAATAAACCATTTACTTTCCATCATGAAGATTATGCTATAGTGAAGAAAATGGACAAGAACTATCAACCAAATAAATATAACTTCAAATAAGGAATCAAGAGTAAATAATATATATATGTTTATCTTGACAGAGGGGACAAGGCCTGACAAGCACTCTATTATTGAGGGAGCGGTCAGGAAAGTCTTGTCAGAGAAACTGACATGTAAGCATATATCACAAGGATGGGAGGAGTCAGTGATGCTAGGGTATGGGAGAAGAGACTTTCAGGCAGAGGCAGAAGATGCAAGTGCAAAACGTCTGTGGTGGAAATGGGGTTGGCATGTTTTGGAGAGTACTGTAAGATTACTGCACCATGACTAGTTTAGTCATATTTGTAGGTAAGTTTACAGATGATTTTAAGCAGGAAAGTGAAATAATCTCATTTAGGATAAATAGGGCCTCCTATGACCATCTATCCAGCTAACCAAACGTACCACAACAAAATTTATTATTCAACAGCCTAAATGAATTAATAATTGTTTCCCAGGCTATAGACATATGGTAGCTATGTCCTGAATCCACTAAATAAAGTGAGTATTGGTGACACAACATGAATATGAATTATGCCCATGGTTTCAAATATGTGTAATGCAGCCTCTAAGGCAAATTCAGAGTTTTTGGGTTTTTTTTTATTTGTTTGTTTCTTTAAATCCTAGAAACTAAAACTGTAAACTAATGTGGTTTTGTTGTGTTTTTCCTGTAGGCAAATTAAGATAATAATGAAGAATGTAGGCTCAGAGTCAAGTAAAATCAGATTTATATCCAGGTTTTGTCATTTAAAAGTTGAGACACACGAGGCAAGTGTCTTCTCTCTGTAAATTTTAGTTTCCCCATATCCAAAATGAGGATAATGATGTCTCTGTGTGAATGAATACACATCAGAAATATAAAATTTGGCATATGGTATGTATGATTCCAATTCTGACTATCAAAAGGTAGATACTTTATCCCTTCCTTTGAAACAGACTGGTGTTATGACCAACAAAATGCAGTGAAAGTGACCCTATTACAGTTTCAAGCTTAGACTTTGGGACATGAATAGACACTTTTCCAAAGACATCCAGATGGCCAACAGACACATGAAAACATGCTCAACATCACTCATCATCAGGGAAATAGTAATCAAAGTCACACTGAAATACCACTTCACACCGGTCAGAGTGGCTAAAATGAACAAAACAGGAAACTACAGATGCTGGCGAGGATGTGGAGAAACAGGAACCCTCTTGCACTGTCGGTGTGAATGCAAACTGGTGCAGCCACTCTGGAAAACAGTGTGGAGTTTCCTCAAAAAATTAAAAATTGAGCTGCCCTATGACCCAGCAATAGCACTACTAGGAATTTACCCAAGGGATACAGGAGTACTGATGCATAGGGACACGTGTTCCCCAATGTTTATAGCAGCACTTTCAACAAAAGCCAAATTATGGAAAGAGCCTAAATGTCCATCAACTAATGGATAAAGAAGATGTGGTTTATATAATCAATGGAATACTACTTACCAATGAGAAAGAAGAAGGAAATCTGGCCATTTGCAGCAATGTGGATGGAACTGGAAGGTATTATGCTTAGTGAAATGAGTTACCAGAGAAGGACAGATATCACATGTTTTCACTCATATGTGGATCTTGAGACACTTAGAAGACCATGGGGGAGAAAAAAATAGATACAAACAGAGTGGGAGGGAGACAAACCATAAGAGACTCTTAAATACAGAGAATAAACTAAGGGTGGATGCGGGGTTGGTGGGGGGGACAGGGGAGAATGGGTGATGGGCATTGAGGATTGTACTTGTTGGGATGAGCACTGGGTGTTGTATGTAAGCCAATGTCACAATAAATCATATTCAGTTAAAATATATATATACAGCAGCTTCAATACTTATTCTGTAGAAGTAATAACCCTGAATACACAACTCTATGTGAAATACCAAGATAGCCATTTGAAAAAGCTACTTGGGGTAGAAATGAGGTGTCAGACAAGAATATGAAACCTTCTTAGATCTTTCAGTCTACCTCACCTGCTCACTAAAACAAGGTGAATTAGTGACCACAGCCAACGTCCTGTGGAGCACAAGAACTGCCACTCTAGTCATGACCAAGTTCTGACACAGAAAGTTATAAATAATAAAAATGTTATTGTTTTAAGCCAGTTTGTTGTGAGTTGACTGTTATGTGGCCATAGATAACTGAAACACCCTCTAAATGTATGAAGATTATTCAGCATACTTTTGTGTTTTCTCTTTCAAAGAATACAACCACAATCATGGGAAGCTTTTATTTGAAAAAGGGCATCCTTCATAATGGCCCCAAACTGGACACAGCCCAAACCTTCAAAATAGGAGAACAGATTAATTGTGGTAATTCTGTACAGTAAAATACTACAAAACACAAAGAAGAATCAACTGCTGTTACCCTCAGGAACAGGAATAAATCTCATATACATATATACATTTGACATAAGTCATAGACATAGCAATAACTGAAGGAAGCCAGAAATGAAACATTCAATTCAATCATGTTAGAAGTCAGAAAAATGGTTTCCCTTATAGTGTGGTATAATCACTGGGTAGAAATATTAGGGAACTTTTAGGATATTGTAAAAATGTTCTAATTCTTCATTTGAATTGGACATTTACTGTGTGTGATGTATGTCATATCCAATTAATTTAGGGGAAAAATCTGCTTTTAAAACTCAAAATACTAAAAACAAAAGCACATAAAAGCATTCCTATATTTTAACATTACTCTAAAACAACTTGAACTCAGAGTTTAAGTGATTTGCTCATAATCACATTGCTAGAAAGTAGCAAAGCTGTTCTAATGCCTTTCCTCCAGTTCTCAATATTTGTTTAGAATGCAGTAGAGCCTGTATCATGCAAGATTTTGTCTGATTACTTTACTATATTTTCTTAAAAAAGAGAGAACCTAGATTAGATTTTGAAGTGTCTGAGATTTAGGGGTCTGTGATTAGTAGTGAGGAAGCACAGTGGGCTCACAAAAGTCTTAGAGAAGGCAACTGTAGAGTGCTGTTAGAATCCACAAGCTGCAGCAAATGTATGTGTGGGAGACAGTTTTTGTATGGACCCTACCTTATAGAGAAGCTGTGCTTCTGTTGCATAGGACAATAACAATGGCAAGACTGAAAATCACCTTGAATATTATTATGTTAGTAGACCTTTCTATGACCTGACATTTTATCAGGACCATCTAAATGTTGTGAGTATTAGAGAAAGCATATCCATGATGTGAACTGATTTTAGTTCACAAGAGGTTCCATTTGTTTTTATTGAGGTTAATGGATCTGTGAATACAGATCCATTAACCCCAGAATTTTTAAATGTTAAATCAGCAGCTTTAAATAAATGTTAACGTGAGACACCAATTACTGATACTGTAATACCAACTAGAGGGCAAGATTTGGAGCACTGCCTAGCAAGAATATGTTAAAAATTCTGAACTTCTTTATTAGCCAGATAAAAATGATGTAAAGATATTAATATTTTGTTGGGTCAAAGCCAATAAAAATAAATTATTTCCCCTTTAAAAAATGCATTTAGCAAATAGCTGCATAGTCTCTAGGAGACTTTATGTTTCCAAACTTTCATAGGATTATGGTTATTGTTATTAATGTTACCATTACTACTCTTGCAATGCCATTACTACATTAAGAAATTGATTTATTCAGATCTTATGGATGTAATTACCGCATGCACTCATGAAACAGTACATTGCAAGGATACATGTGGCTCATTGCTAAGACAGTGATTCTGCACACTGTTCCATGCAGGCTGGCATTGATATTTATTTTGGTCTATTTTAAATTATTTTGTATCAGCTATGTACCGCAAATGGTATGGTACCTGAATTCTGTTTTTGTGGCCAGAATATCATTACAGTGAAGATAATTTAATTCAATTGAACATGCATTTACTTCATGTTTCTTGTACCTAGCTAGCCCTATTCTCAAGTAATATTCCTAGTTTCCAGGGAAGTGTTGGCATCTGCAAGTAAGCTGTTGTGGTTCACATTCTAGCTGATCAGTTGCTGAAAAGTTAATTTATTTATGCCCAATTTCTTCATTCATTAAATTGGCATACTATTACCTATTTCATCAAGCTTTTTTTAATATATTGAAAATATAAGTGTTAACACTATAAGTGCCACATCAGTAATGCTTCCTACATTGTAACTACCATAAAAGCAACATGATACCTTTAGAAAAATTCCTTAGAATATGATTATCATGCAAGACTGAAGAACACGGAAAATAACTATATGTTTGTGTGTAGATTATTAGAATGGTGAATGCCTTCTCTTCTACAACTATGCTTTCTTTTTTCAGGCAATTTAATTCCCCCAATATCATTATATATTGAGATAATTTTATTGTGTGAAAAAGAATATACCATGTTTTCTTAGAATAATGGAGACTCAGTGCCTCTAGGATTGCACAAATCCTGTTTATTATCTTGATGGTCAAATACATACTCTACTTTATAAATGTTGCATATATGTTAAAACAAGAATATACTCTTAAAATTTTGAGTTTAGATTTGTGTATGCTTGTCCATCTCTCTCTCCCTCTCTCTCTCTCTCTCTCTCTCTGTCTCTTACACAGACACACACATGCACACACATACACATATTATCATTCAAATTTTAACATTTATCTATTATCAATCCTTGTACAATATGTATCTGTAAAATAAATACTTGAATCCTACATTTCAGGCTTCCAATACTTCTATTTAGTTTTGTCTGCTTGATCTATTACTTTCTGTAAGTAATGTATTAATATCTTGAACTAGAATTGTCAGTATTTTCCTTCTGACATTTGAAGCTTTATATATTTTGAGGTGATATTGTTAGGTGCATACACGTTTATATTGAGTATAGAATTGTATTCTCTTAGTCTTTTTACAGAAATAACATGCCCTTTTTTGACACTTTTAGTTACTTTTTATAAATCACTTTTTGCTATGTTAGCTTGTTTCTTACTGTTTTCCATAGGCACACACTTACCTAGTATATCTTTTCTACCTTTCTGTGTCTCTTTGTATTAAATGTCTTTGTAGACAAAATGTTACTAGATCTTGTTTTTATACAGTCATTTTCATCTACATTGAGTGAATAAGTGCTTCTACTGAGGAGTTTAACCTATTTATGTAGACAGTATTTCTGCCGATTTAAAACTAATTTCTTTACTCTTAACTGTTATTTTCTGGAAAAGTTCCTTAATCTGCTCTTTCAACCTACTAACACATTTTTCAGCTTTATCCTTCTAACTACATAGCTCAATGATTGTGTTCTTCACTGTAATTATTATATTTTTTAAATTTCATATTAGTTCCTTTATGATTGTTCTTGTTTCATATTGCGATTATCTAGCCTTATACTCATCATATTACATTAAATTCTCAGTAATCTATTTCAGTAACTATGCCTCTGATGCTGTTCACTTTATCTACTTATCTATTTATCCATCTATTTATTTTATTCATTTTACTTATTTTCATTCTTTTTATTTCTTAAGTATCTCAATATTTTGGTCTGCAAATGCATGGTCCCCTGTGAGTATGGACTACTCTATCTTTATGAAAATGTGTATTTAGAAAGGGCCATTGGGATGCCTGGGTGGCTCAGTCAGTCAAGCATCTGACTCCTGATTTCAGCTTAGGTCATGATCTCACCATTCATGGATTTGAGCCCCATGTCAGCCTCTGTGCTGACATTGCCAACTTAGGATTCTCTCTCTCTCTCTCTCTCTCTCTATCTCCTTCTCTTTCCCTCTCTCTCCTTCTCTCCCTTTCTCCCTCGCTCTCTGCCCCTCCCCTGCTTGCATATATGTATGCATGTGCGCCCTCTCTCTCTCTCTGTCTCTCTCTCTCAAAATGAATTAATAAACTTAAAAAAAAATAGAAAGGGCCACAAACCAGGTTGCGATCTGTATCCCTTCTGTTGAATTTAAAGGAAGGGGAGGGAACTGCTTCAGAACAGACAGCCACACAGTACCTCAGAACTATACTTGATCACCTCAATTTGCCACCTCTCTCCTGGTAACTCATCTTCTTAGGGTTTTCTTTTTAAACACTTAGGATGAAGTGCTTTAGTAGGAGATAGTCTCTCTCCTTTTTAATTTTGATAAAAGCTGTTTATTTTATACCAGCACAAACAAGAAGGGACAAAGAGATGGAAAAGGAAATAACTTATATCTAATTATGGTTCCTAAAGCTTAATCAAAATCATTATTCCATAGATTTACCAAAGAAAATCTGGTATAATACAAATTCTTCTTTAAAAAGAAGGTAGAAACAAAAACAAAAACAAAAACAAACAAAAAACTAAGAAGTTCATTTAAAACCCATCAATAGCTTTTGTGGCCACAGGAGGCTAAAGCTACTTGATTACATTCCAGCTTGCATAAAAATATTGTATTACATTAATTATTTTTAACAATACAGTGTACTTCACTATTATTTATGTGGAAACTGAGTTATAAAATTGTTAGATCATATTAAAAAGTGTCATAAACTATGCCAGAGGCTATAGCCTATCAGGATTTTCACAAACTTGACAAATGAACTCCTAGATAACACAGAAATATAAAGTCACTGTATGTATAAGATGTAGGAAGTAATACTAATGCTTTATTTTATTCATTCATCCATATATTCATTCATTCCAAAATTTACCAAATATTTACTATTTTCTTCCTCAGTACCAGACTCTATTCTAGGGATTAGAGACATTATGAAGAATGGAATGAGATCCCTACCTTCAAGGAACTCATGTTCTTCTGAAGGAAATAAATGGAAACAATTAACAGCAAGATAATGTGGCACACACTTTAATAAACACACACACATGAATTCTATGACTCATTAAATAGTTACAGAAATAAGCAATAACTGGGTGCAAGAGGATAAAATTTGAAGGGCACAACTCAAAAGGGGAACATCATAAAGTTATTTTCTCACCATTATTATTAATAAAGGTAACTATTATAACCTAGTAATTGATGACAAGGGGATAGGGCACTGAATTGGCAGAATATTAGAGAAGGTATCATAAAATTAAGTCCTTACTTGGAAAAATACCAATCATCTGAGTTATGTGTGAGACAGAGCATAGAGTTTGTGATTCTGGTGGGCACTGAAAATTTAAGAAAAAACTGTCAACATCAACTCAAATAGATTTTAATTTTTCCACACTACACTGGAATTCTAGGTAATTATATCTGCATATTCAAATGTAAATAGTCAATTTCAGCTAAAGAAGCTAACTTGTAAAAATATGAGAGAAAAGTATATAAAAGGACATATAATTTCTCTTTGGAAAAGTGAGAAACAAAGAGGATTTTCCTTATCTAAAAGGCTTGCACTGGATACACAAATAAATTAGTAACCTAATTAATTGTCAAATGTGCAGTAAGAAAAGGTCCACAACAGAAGTCATGCTTCTTTGTGTGCATACAAAAGCTATAAGCAGAAAGACAGTCAGGCAAAAGAAGGCTACATAGAATAATATGATTCAAAAATATCAATAGCCAGTGTCAAGAAAGAATACTATGTAACAAGTGTGCAATCTGTATATGTGGACTTTCATACTGAACTAAAAAAAAAAAAAAGAACAATTTTTATACGAGGAATTTCTTTTATTGTTCCAGTCTGATGCCAGACCTGACTCCTCTGTGAGAGTAAGAAATGCCCTGGAAAAATATGTACAGAGGAAGGAGGCAGGGAAATATTACTGGGCATTATATTATAGACACCGTAATTATCAGGGGTTGGAACATTTTTTGTTTACTTAACTGGAAGCTTGGGTATCCACAGTGTCATGGGTTGGTTCAGCAGCTTCACAACATCAGGGTGCTGGCTGAGGACTCTGCAATGCTTCAAGGTTTCCTTTCATGGTAGCAAGATGACTGCCCCAACTCCAAGCATAATTTATCGCATGTGTGTACAGAATAGGAAGCACAGGTAGCCAGAGCAATAAAAGTGTACATGTCTCCTTTCATTGAGAAGGAAAATATCTTTTTATTGGTTTCTGGTGTTATTGATCACTACTGGCTCTCCTGCCCATTCTCAGCTGCAGGGAAGGCTAGCAAAGTAAGCATCTAGTGTTTTCAAACTCTTTAGTGAAAGGTGGACAAGATATACAAAGATATTGGGCCTAATATTTGGGAACTAATTAAAAGTATCTTTCTCAGGGAGTAAGAAGGTAGGAAGCACGATAGCTCTTCTCATTGAACAATACATTGAAAAATTAGTGAAAACATTTCTTTGATTTAACAAATATTTATTAAGTTTTCACTGCGGACTAGACATTCTGCTAGAAGCTGGGCATATAATAGTCATAGTGAAAAGAAATAAGCATGATGCTTGCGGGCCTGAAGTGGGCATCATTCACTTAAGGGACTAAAAACAGGGCAGAAAACTGGATTGTACTGGGCAGTTCCAACAGTACATTAGAAATACATGACAGGATCTGCCCAAGATTACCTTCCCTCACGCCTCTCTCCTCTTACATGACTGTGTTCCAATCAGTCCCTTAAAACTGCCAAGCCCGGGGGCGCCGGGGTGACTTAGTCAGTTAAGCCTCCAACTCTTGGTTTTAGCTGGGGTCATGATCTTGCAGTTCATGATTTCGAGACTTGCATCGGGCTCTGTACTGGGAGTGTGGAGCCTGCTTGGATTTTCTTTGCCTGTCTGTCTCCCTCCCCTACTTGCACTGTCTCTGTCTCTCTCAGGATAAATAAATAAACTTATTAAAAATTAAAATTAAAATTAAAAATAAAACTGTCAAGCCCATTTCTTCTTTGGAGCTTAATGCTCCCTGTATGGGATACTTTGCTCCCAGAATTTTGCAAGGCTTCTTCTTTTTGTTATCAATTTTCAGTTCAAATAGTAGTTATCTGAAGAAGCTTTTTCTGGCCACCAGATATAAGCTGATCATTCCTGCCTTAGTCACTCTTAATTAAACAGCAGTGTTACTTCCTTCATGACATCCATAACTATATGAAATTACCTTAGTTTCCTCATCTATTGTCTATCTTCCCTATTATACTATAAACTGTATCTTTAAAAGCAAAGATCTCATCTATCTTCTATAATATAGTAATTACAGTGCCTCATACAGAGTGATCTGGAAAGATCGGTTACATCAAGAACATAGGTCATAAATAAGAATTGTGGCCTTTATTCTAAGACAAATAGGTAGTGATTGAATTTTCTATAACCAGCAAGTGATATGATTTGATTTGGTCAATTACCCCATGTCTCAGTAGATATAAACTTAAAAACATCTTATTCTTACACAGACACCACATATTAGAGTATATGTGTATAAATATATTTTGACTAGATGTCTAGTAATGTTGACTGAATTGATGATGATGATGATGACAATGACAATAATGGTGATGATGACAAGTGATGATAATAAGAAGTACAAGCTGAGTATTCACCCTTACTGGTTAAAGTATATGACAATGTCTTTCTAATACCTAAAATGGCAGCATGACAATATCACTTTTGAGCTTTTCTGAGAGGTCAAAGTGAAATTTTAATCATAGAAACTTGTAGCGACCAATAAATCACAATGTATACTTATTTTACACCAAAAGATATACAGAATGACAACAGTTACCATCAGTATATCATTTTCAAATATGAAAGATAGTGAAAGATTTTTTATATTTAAAAATATTGTTTATTTATTTTTGAGAGAGAGAGAGAGAGAGAGATACTGTGAGTGAGGCAGAAGTAGAGAGAGAAGGAGACAGAAACTGAAGCAGGGTCCAGGCTCTGAGCTGTCAGCACAGAGCCCAGCGCAGGGCTCGAACCCACAAACAGTGAGATCATGACCTGAGCCAAAGTCGGATGCTTAACCAACTGAGCCACCCAGGAGCCCCTTGAAACACATTTTTTAAATGATTAAGAATCAAGCTCTACATACATTTGAGACCTTAATATGGCAAAATTGCTCTGATTCAGATTAATAGAAAACAGTCTACTTAACTAGATGGTAATTATTTTAGATGGAGACTCTGAGTAATGCAAAAATTTACTCTAGATAGCCCGAGACCAATTTAACCTCTAATATTATTTTAAAATTCCAGAAAATTAAGTTACTGAATTAATGACACATTCCCTCCTTTTTATTCCCCTTACCCTTCACTTAGAGTCTACTGTTCAAACTCAGTGAAATCCATATCTATCCATATCAAAAAGCACTACACAACCATAATCAAAAACATGAAGTCATAAAGTTAAAACCATTTAATCCTATTAAAGCCTCATTAAATCAAGGCAGTATTTATAGGATGGGACTTGATTCCCTTGTACACTAGCAAATCTGCAACCCGAGTCAATGTTCACGAATTAATTAGCAACTGCACTAGGGGCAGGTGTTTGACTGACATTTCCCTTGATCTCTTCCCTCAAGGTTACATGCTGTACAGTCATGCAATTCCTTGCCATTAATCCTTAACCCCAATGGAATGTTTGTTTACTTTGCTGAATAAGAGAAAGAGCAGGAGTTACAAAACAAATATGCAGAATGAAGAGAGGTGCTTTTTCGAGATAGTATTTCTTACATCAAAACATAATGTAAAGAGAAAGCTTTATATGGGATATGTCTACTACCTGTAGTTAGGGGGGGGGAAATCCTCATTTCAGAGGACAAAGGTCACTTTTTAAATAGTTTTCACACATTTCAGCTAAAGCTTCAGGTAGGAAATGATATGATTTTAAAGCTTGGGAAACTTGAAATATTATTTGCCCAAAAGCCTCCATTTTTCAGCTGAGGAATCTGAGACACAAAGAAAATGTTATTTCTCTAAAAGACCCAACTGACTAATAGTTAAGCCAAGTCTAAAACACCTACCCAACTAAAATAGATTGTAGTTTTGCTCGTTGTTGTCTATTGGTATTCTTCTGAAATAAAGCAAGAATTTGACATATGACATTTGTTATTTATGACTTTGTTGGCAGTGATGATAAAAACATGTTTAGGTCTTGAATGGCATGTGAATAATATCCTCCTCAAAATATTGACAGTGGTCAAGACATAACTTCAAGTTCAGGTTGATGGGTTTTTAACTATCATGTCATCGAAAGCAGTTGAAGGAGTAAGCTACTTTTATAAGCTTCTATATGTCATACATAAGCATTTAGTTATAATTTTTTTATGGCTCAGTTATCTTTGATTTCTCTTTTCAAACAATGATTCCATAATATGGCAAAATAGTTTTCTTGACAAATGAGATCCGACACTGAATGTATATTATATTACCCTATCAAGTACAATAGTAAAAACAACCATAAAATACACTGAAGTCTGATTATGATTTCTAGAACAACTGATGTATTTTTCAACTCACTTTGCTCTCCAGACACTTTGCACAAACACTGACATGAAGCAGGTATTTAAATTATAGGTATTTTTTTCAAGCATATTCTTTTCTATCTGCTTTTAAGTATTTAATTACATTATAATTACATTATGTATGTGTGTGTGTGTATATATATATATTATATATTATAATATATTATATGTATGTATATATATATACATTGTGTGTATATATATAATATATATATATGTATATATATACACACATATATATATATAATTAATGAATCAATCTCGGAAAATAATTTGCTCTCCTAGGTATAATTGGAGATCAACATAGAAAGAATTAAAAATAATAATAAAGGTACATGAATGGGTAAATATAAAAGGTTGAAAGAAAGAAAGAATATTTCTAGCAGACTTGTCATCCTGTAAATTTTATTTGCAATGTTAAGTCAAAGCATAAAACAATAACATTAACTCAAGTATGTTAATTACTAACTACAATAAGAGGGAATTGGTGGAAAGGAATTTCAAAGGTTTTATTTTTCCCTTTAAAATTTTATTTTATTTCTTAAATGATGGAGAAAATGTACCAACTATTTATTCTTAGTTATACTGGGTATTTAATATTGATCAATGGCAAGTCTCAGTTACTATTTTTTCCATACTCAAAACCCTAATTGTAGAAGTCAAGCATGTCAGATAGAAGCTTTTTATTTTTTAAAGCAGGGGAGAGAAAAAGGACATGGGATCTTTGGAGAAGAATTGTTCACAGATCCATCTTTGTAACAAGAACAAAGATTAATCTTACCAAATTGCGATGATGTGATGGGAACCAAGAGAGCACCTCTGAACAAATTTCAAAGGAACTCAAGAAGCTGACCAAAAACGGCACTTTAATAAGGCTTGGAGTTCCCTAGAACCAAGAGAGAGCTGTGGTTCATATCAGAGCACAAGCTGAATCTGTCAGAGTGTCAACATTGTGGGTAATAAATCCAACTGATCCCTGGCAACATAGCATAGAGATGAACGACGCTGGGGCTGGAACATGGTTAGGTTGGCACGATGGTCCCACAATTTACTGTGTCTTTTCAAGTTCCTTATCCTACATCTTAGTTTTCTCCCCTGTAAGAGGGAAACAAGAATGGTTACCCTAAAAGTTCAACAGGAGCGTTCAAGGAGACAATCTATGAAAGGTCTCAATAGTGTCCCTGATCTGTGATAGGAGCTTAATTAAAGTGATTAAAATTAGAATTGGTATCAAAGAAGAGAACAGGGATTGTAATGATCATGTGGAAAAACAATCTACGAGCAAGAGAAGTAATCCTGCCGCCAAAACTAGCATTTGAAATAGGGATAATATACAGTAATATTGAAAGACATTTACAAAAAGTTCATTTCTGCTGAAGTTTTGTCAATCTGACAGGGAAACCTATATGCTAAGTTTCTTCTGAAATCTCACAAAAAGAAAAAAAAACTATGGAAAATCAATTTTGACAATATACAGTGATTTTTCTGATGCCAGTTATTTTACACTAAAAAATATGTACTTTGTACAAATGTTTGAGACAATTTATTAACTTAGCAGAAGGATTTTTTTCCATTCAGAATGGGAAAAATGTGAACTCATATTACTAAATTATAATAAGCATGTAGACAATTTTTCAAGTCAATATTATAAAAAACAAACAAGACAGCTCCAGTAAAGAATACAGATCTGGTACTGAAACATATTAGTTTGATAATGATAGGGAAAGTGTATCATTAGATTAATTGAGCAATTAGAAAAGCTCACAGCTGCACTTTTTGAGCACAGGAGAAAACATTCACTTCCTTATTCGGAAGATATTTGAAAGAATATTCAAATGCCTGCAAATAATATCTACCCTCATAGAAACTAATCTCATATGCCTTACTAAACAAAAAAGAAGAGAAAAGAAGGAAAGAAATAACAACTCCCTTTGAGAATAACAAGATTTTTGATTTGTATTTTGCCTGATGGGAGACACAAGGCTATAACTCTGCCACCTCATTAGTTGTTCAATTATGAAAATGGTAATAAATATCTTACAAGTAAACTAAAGATATGCATATAAAGGTACAAACATACAACAGATTTTTGTGTATGATTATGAATAAAGAAATATAAAATTAAGACTATAAAAACAGGACCTTGATTATTATCTAGAAGAGCTTAGTTTCTTAGAATATAAGGTCTTTTTTCATCAACCTTCACAATAAATATCAAATGAATATATGTTTCTGTAAATACCATTTTTAGAAAGTTTATGGTCTGCCTCATTAACACAGACACACCAAATGTGTTGTCAAAGGTGCAGCTGTGAATTTTTCTAATTATCTAATTAATCTAATAATATGTTTCCCCTACCATTTTCAAACTGAAACATTCCTACACTTAATAATATCTAAAAGAAAAATCTTGGTTGTTTCAATCAATGATTAGTAGAATTGCAGCAGAAAGCCTCATTTCTGGAAGACTCATATTCATAGTGGGAATCTGGGAGTCTTATTTTTTATCTTAAAATTAAAGTAGAGGAAACTTTCTCTAATTTGCTAAAAATCTCAGTCATCTACTACATTGTATGTATCTGTGTGTGTTAGAGGTGAAAATTTGTTTTCTGAGAAGATAATAAAAAGTTTGATGAAGTTGGTATAGTTCTTGAAAAAAATCCATGAAAAGAAACGTATGTTTGAAAGTAAACATTAGAGTTACAAGTAAATATTCCTTCAAATAATTTACTAACAGTTATGGAGGTCTACCAACTAAATGCTCCCTGATGTATTTCTCCTCATCAAAGCACCTTTATAATTCTTATATTAATATATTTTATTGGAGAACATCTTGGCCTAGCTTCCTTTTCTCCCCAAGGGCATGGTTCAGTTTGTTGATCTATGCTTTACATGAATGCAATATTAGAAGATGTGTTTCATAAAGAGAAAGTACATGGAAAATAATGATTCTCTTTGTAAGGTTGTAAGGAAAGATGTTCCTTATGAGATTTCATGTTCTGTTTTCCAGACTCAGCCAGATTAGACTTAAAAACTTTTCATTCCTATTTATGAAATTGGTATTTGTTAAGAAAACTCCTCATGAAAATCTATTATGAGTAAAGTGACATCCTAACGCAAACACGGTATGTATTTAATGGTATTGAAGCTATGCCAAAACAACGAGTGAAAAAATCCTGTTTTTTTTTTTTTTTTCACGGCTCCTCACCTTGTTTTCTTGCTCTATCATCCTACCAACTTCCTAAAACAGCAGTGTCTGAGCATTGGTATGTATCAGAATCACCCGAGAACTTGTTCAAAAAGCAGATTTCTGGGCCCTGCACACAGGTTTCAAATTCTCTGTAGATGACAGGAAGTGGGGTGGCCAGGTTCTCACATTTAAGTAAGCATTCCAGGTGATGCACATGAGGGTGTTCTCAGCACAATGAAATTTTGTTTCCAGAACCCATTTCCAAAGTATATTTTCCAAATTATTGAGAGGAAAAAAATAGAGGACACTGAAAATACAGATCATGGAGCAGTAATTAAAGTAAATATACAAAATCAAAACTGACTCTCAAAGCATACTGTCCAAGACAAAGGTGGAAAACCTCTTCCAAATTTTCATGCATTTCCAGGGAAAACTAAGAAAATGCAAACCTCCTATCTAACTACCAGTAGTAGAAGGAAAGGCTTATACACTCAGACCATAGTCAGAACTTCTAAGTCTCTCTTGCTAAGAGAACATTCAGAGGGCATTCTGAGTTGGACCTCATCTGGCCAAGCTCCCCTAGTTCTCCTCTGTAGTTTACATAATCTCCTTACTCCTGGCTATACACGCCTCCTCCGGCAAATTCTGAAGGAAGCTTTCGGATCTTGTACAAAGCCTCCCAGATTTATTACCAGTTTTTCTGCAAGGAGTGATTCTACTTTCTCAGCCAAATCCCCGCTGAGTTTTGTGGATATTCGTGAAGGATAAATACAGCATGTGCAGGACAAAGAAAATTTGCTCTTCCAATCACCAAGCTGGATTGCTCAGTTACTGCTGACAGAAGGAGGCAGAAATGATATACTCGTTTGATCATGCCAAACTCTCTCATGCCTCGGCACAGACTTCACAGGCCAGTTGCCATCTATTAGTATTTTAATCAGGAAGCAGCTCAACTGGGGGAGTTGAACAAGAGAGCGATTCCTTTCTTTGCATGTTTCTATCCCTTTATCTATTTTGTATCTAATTCTTCTTCTGAATAGACATGTAGACAATATGCAGGAATCCAGATGGCACTGGAAAAGTCACCAAGATGAAGATTCTGTTGCAAATGCTTATTGTCCCTCCCACGCCCACATGTCCAAGAAAGCTCTAATAGCACTAAGAAAATATGTGATGTTATATACCATTGAAAGGACTGACATTCAAAAAAGACAAAAGAAGACTATTCCAATTTAGATACATTCCAAACTTGGTTGGAAAATGAACATCAAGCACTGATAATCTCCAAAATCAACCTGGCTGAGTTCATTCTCTATTCCCCTCAACTCTTCTCTATCTTATTAACTTTCCTCTATTGAATTTAGATTTAGTATACACGTTTTAAGGTTTCTTCTATAGATAGGATCTATAAAACAGTCAAACATTTTAGTAAAACAGTCAAAGATTTTAAATGTCATTCTATATTAGGAAAGACAATATTAATTTTGGTGGAAATGCATGAATCAGAATGATTATTAATGCTAATCAAATATTCTTTCCAATATCTTTTTCAACAAATGATATTGCCCTGCTCTGCTTTCTACCTGCTTGCCCCCACATGGTTCTTTGCACCTAAATTTATAAGCCTTTTAATTAGTTATTTTCAAATGATTATTAGTTATAGAAATTAGATTTCAGTGATTTTAATTACTTTTCTATAAAAAGAAAATATATTTAAGAAAAAAATATTGTTTGATACTATATTCCTTCAAAAATGCTTTTCATTTCATTAAAATACAGAACTAACTTTTCATTAACTTATGCCCTGGAAAGAATGTAGTTTTCTAAATGTTTCTTATTTTAGAAAACAGCTTTATTTTGTAAAGCAAGTGATGTGATATATTCTGAACTTTATGTTTTCTTAGTTATTGAATCATATTAATATAAGAATTAAATGATTTTCCCCAAACTGGAGTAATAGATACGTATTCTGCTTTGAATCTGAACTTGGGTATGGATTATTAGAAATTCTCCCAAGTCTTATTCAACACGTTTGCCAAACATGACAAATGTGTGCTTGGATTCTGCTCCTGACATATTCCTTTTTGATCATGGGAAAGTGGTAATTATAGTTCCATTTTGGATGGAACTATAACTTGGATGCTTTTGGATGAAACTAAGAGAATTTAACTAGAAGTAGTCTACACTGTAAAGTTATTCTCATATAGCTGAATCCCTAAAATAGGCAGCCCTCAAATTAACTGAGGCCCTCAATAATGTTAGGCGCTGATATTCTCTGGCATTCTCTTGGCTTTTCTCTCACAGTTGAGAAACACCTGCAACATTTCCAAGCACAAAATTTTTCTGTGATAATGCCCAAATGAAGAAGAAAGAGATGTCTCCCCATTTAGCTTGCTTTCTTTTTCTTTCCTTCTTTCTTTCTTCTTTTTCCTTTCTTTCTCTTTCCTTCTTTTCTTTCCTTTTCTGTCCTCTTCTCCTCTCCTCTCCTCCTCTCCTCTCCTCTCCTCTCCTCTCCTCTCCTCTCCTCTCCTCTCTTTTCTTTCCTTTTAATTTTCTTTTCTTTTTAAATCACATAGGGAAATCTTTCCAAAAAGCTGTTGAGTAAGCTTTCTCTTAGTCTACTAGGCAAAGACAGAGTCAGATGCCCAGGTCTAAACTGATTCATTGGTGGAGTGGAATGAGGGTAACTATGATTGGATCAAAAAGCAGTTAAAAAATATGATTCATCCTTTGTACCTGGGGAGGAGCAACATTCCTAGAGCTCACTGGTATCTAAGTGCTATGTGAATAAATTATGTTAGCAAGGAAGAAGCAAGAAGTAGCTGCTGGGTAGGTAATTAATAAGATCTGCCACAAGCCAACAACTGTGTGTGTGTGTGTGTGTGTGTGTGTGTGTGTGTGTGTTCACATGTTTAATGAATGTACAGGGGTGGAGAAGTATTGGCATCATGGGTATGACAAATCTTCATTTCCTGGGAATGTCATTATTTCAGGATTTGTAGCATTCATGACCCTCACCACCACAGGGTAGTGTCATCACCTCCCCACCTCCCTACCTCCCCCTAAAGCCCCTTTCCAAATGTTCCCTGGGTAGCAACATTGTTCTCAGCTGAGAACCACTGGAATTGGATATCATCATATTTACATTCTGGGTATATTTTAAAGGAAGAGGAACTTATTTAGAAACTAATAGATCTAGGGCACCTGGGTGGCTCAGTCAATGAAGCTTCTGACCAGCTCACATCATGATCTCACAGTTGGGAGTTTGAGCCCCTATTGGGCTTTCTGCTTGCAGTACAGAGCCCCCTTCAGACCCTCTGTCTCCCCACCTCTCTCTCTCTGCCCCTCCCCACTGCACTCTCTCCCTCTCTCTCTCAAAAATAAATAAACATTTTTTTTTAAAAGAAACTAATAGATTCTTCTTAAGGTGTAATATCATAGAATGTTTGAAATTAAGGTGTGGCAATTCTCACAGTATACTATATTTTATCGCATGTTTATGAACATTCTCACTGTTATGAGGTCTTTGACGTAAATTATGTTTTCATCCCCACAAAAGTATGTAGAGATTTTATTCACATACACATGCACAAATATTTGGTGAAGACAAAGGCTTTAAAGTTCAACACTGAACTTAAAAACTACACAGATTCATCCAAGTTTCTACACATTGCTGCATTCCTCTAAAATGAGGATGATTATACCAAATTTAGAGTGTTATCCTCAGGATTAGGTAAGATCATATATGTGAAACACCAAAAACATCTAGAAGATACTAAATATTTATAAAAAATTCTAGCCCATATTTAAACACCCATAATTAGCAAGACAACTAGGTTCATCCTTTGAATCTTGTCCCAAAACATATTACTCATTTTTCTGTTTTTCATGGAAAAGAGTAGCATCAAGGTTAACTATCTATGAAAATCACCTTCTAGAACAAAGACTGGTAAACAGCAGTCATCAGATCAAATCTCACCTGCTGCTTGTTTTTGTAAATAAAGTTTTATTGGGACACAGCTATACCTATTCATTTACTATTGTCTAGCTGCTTTGAGAATACCAGCTGAATAGTTGCAACAGAGTTTGTAAGGTTTGCAAAGCTGAAAATATTTAATATCTGGCTATTTATTTGAAAAGTTCACTAACTTTTTTCTAGAAAGGAAGAAAGAACAAAGAAACAAAGAAACAAAGAGGAAGAGAGAGAAGGAAGGAAGGAAGGAAGGAAGGAAGGAAGGAAGGAAGGGAGGAAGGAAGGGATGGAGGGTAGGAAAAAAAGAAAAAGAAAACAGGAGGGAAAGAAGCAAAAGAAAATTCTTTGTTAACTTCTGCAGAGCCTAGGAAACTTTACCTGGTGACTTCATTGACTTCACTATTTTATTTCATGTTGTTTCACCTCAACCTATTTCTTTATCTGAACTGTGTTCTTTATTTAGTTCAGCTATACTCTTTCCATTTAAACTTGCACTTGGCAATTATTAGTTTAAGTAGTCTTTAGATTTTATAGCATGAAACAGGTCATTAGCAATTGTTTTTGTGCCAGCCCTTTTCTCTTTAATATTAAAAGGTAAATACGCTATCAAGACATTTCCAGTGTCATTAAGACTCACCAGCAAATACTGTCTCTGGTAAAATTAACCTCTATTAATACATTCACAAAATAGATCATGAATCCTTTTGTACTTTTCCAGCATCTGTCTACACAAGTTTTAGTTTAATTCTGTGCTGTTGACAATGTTTTCTTTTTAAATTAGCCTATCTATATCTCTATATAGACATAAGCCTAACAATATCTATATATATATATAGATATACACAGAAAATATTAAGCCACACCTGACATATTTTTATTATTTGGTAAGAGATACAGCGCCTTAAAGAGGAGACAAATACTAGAACTTAGTTTCTAAATTTGGCCTTGCCAATACATCTTACAAATTGCATTCAGTGATGGATAACCCACATTTTCTTTGACTTGTCAATATTTAGATATGATGTGTGGTGGCCATTTACACAGTTTGTCCTTATCAATTTCAAACTCTGTCTCTTGGTGTCATATTTTGTCATCAGGAAATACGGCCTAGTATGGTAGATTGCAAGTTCATCCCATAGGTACTAACTCTGCAGAGGCCAAAAAACTCTGTGAGCTGATCTCAGATAGGGATGTATGGCTTTATTTGCAAATAACTGACTATATGCCAGGGCTAGGGATAAAGAGTAAATAACTTGTTTTGTATAAATCCTGCCTACGATGAGCCAATATCAGTTTTCCGAACACTTTCTACCTCAGAACACAGAAGGATAACAGCCAAGTAAGAGAGTTTATTTAAAAGATTGCCATAAATAGCAGTGTTTGAGATTTAAACATCCAGCTACCCTCACTCTGAATTCCTCTGGGTTCTCATTTCCATTAAATCTAACTTTTCTGAAGATTAGTTTAGATTAAATCCTAGGATTGGCATTTAAGACACCTGTCCAAGACTGTACTTAATAAACGATTCAATCCCTCCCTTTGGCATTACTAGAATTCATCTCATCTCATGCAGTAAACAGCAAACATACCAAATAAATTCACCATGTGTTTGCTTAGTTCTGGAACAGAGAGTTGCACAAAGATGCAATCCACAAATCTTGTTATTTGGACAGAGTGCTTTAAGCTGATGATTGAGTTACCTAGTGATATCAAGTACCCATTTACTGGCAGGTGTTAGAATCCACATTAATGACAGGGCTTGTGACAGGAGGCCCACAGAGCAGAAATTCCTGTACCCAGATGCCCATCTGAAATTTGGCCTGACTTCCAGACCTGCCTTAACTGAGCCCACATGGAATTCAGCAGTAGACAACACTCGCAACTCTGCCCACTCACCCCTCCCTGGGGAGAACGGAAAGAGCTGCTCTATCTTACATGCTGGGAGTTAGAAGCACTGAACTTGAAGAATTGGTATGAAAACAAAAACAAAAACAGAGTATCACTGATTCTTTCTAATGAGGCACTCTTAATATTGCTATGTCTCTTTTATTCATTTCACTTTGATTTGTTATACTTATCCTCATGGTAAGCTTCTAAGTTGAAAATAACTCTCAAATGTAGACTCGTAATCAGACAGATTTGGGATTCATATTTGGGTAGAAGACTTGTCTTTTTCTGTTGCTCAGAAGGTGGCCTGGACCTCATTTCCTTCATTTATAAAGAGAAAAGGTTGCATTATGTCTTCTCTAAAGTCTGCTTTTAAAGCTAATATTCTACCAGCGTTGTTTTGTTTTTCCCCCTGCCTCATATAGAATAGTGCTATTACTGTTTTCACGTTCCAAACACTTTTCCATAGCCCCAAAAGAGCTTTGCCACCTGGTCCTTGCCTGCTCCTCAAGATCACTTCTCACTTACTCCCTATCCTCACTCCACTCCAACCAATCACAGTGGCTTTGCTACTGCTTTCTCATGTCATTGGCATGTGTACTTTCCTCTACCTAGAATGCTTCACTCCACAATTTCCCTCAGAGATATATGTCCCGACCAGCAATCTATCTTTGTTAAAGTCATCTGAAAGGACAGCTCTAAGAAAAGGATTCAAGTAAATGTTCATGTGGGAGGTAAAACACTGGAACTGGAGTAAGGAAGTGATATAGACAAAGAACAGAGTCACTAAGGACAATGTGATTGGGCCAGCTACCACTGTGGGCCAGTGGAGCTCAATCCCACAGTAAAATTCTTGAAAATAGTGTAGAACACACAGTGAAACCTTGGTTTTCAAGCATAATTCATTACAGAAACATGCTTGTAATCCAAAGCACTTGTGTACCAAAGTCAATTTCCCCATAAGAAATAATGAAAACTCAGGTAATTTGTTCCACAACCCAAAAACATTCATATAAAACTGATTAAAGTACTGTAATATAATATAAAATAATAAAATCTAAAATATAAAGAAAAATAAACAAATTAACCTGCACTTACCTTTGAAACCGTTCATGGCTGGTGTGAGAGGGAGACGAGACAGAGGAAGATTATTGTGTAGGATGACTTTCAGTATCACTAACGGAATCACTGCTGTCTGTTGGCTCAATGGAATCTTTTTCTTTTCCTGCAACTTTAATAAGGAACCTATCCAATGACACTTCCTTTTGCCCCCTTTTGAGGATTTCATGGAAATGTGACATTGCATTGTCATTAAACAGATTTATCGCTCGCACTGCTACAGCCTTATGCAGTGGTGCTTTCAACAAAATTTTGCACTGTTTCCCGCATTTGACACATCTCCCTAATCTCATTTGAAGTGAGGGATTCTTCTGCCTTTTTCTCCTCCCCCTCTGCAGATGAGATGCTGATATAGACTTCTTATAAAATCTTGCAATTTCGGCCACTCGCATACCTCAATCATACTTCTCAATGATTTCCTTCTGAACTCCCACTGTAATCATCTCCTTCTTACTGCCTTCCTTTTCAACTTTGTCCTGCATGGGGACCACTGTATATTCTTGCATGGATGATGACTACAGTGCAGTATTAATAAACTCTTGTCATATACTGTATTTAATGTAACTAGCAATAAGTCAGCAGAGGAAAGGGTCTCTAACTGCAGGCAGACTGACCTAGAATGAAGCAAAGCATTCCTAAGCTTGTCTTGTACGGAAAAGCAAAGACTGCCCATAGGTGCTTTGAAGTGACAAAAAAAATACACTAGTGCTGGTTGTGGACACCTTCCAACATTCTGAAAAACCACTAATTTCTGCCACACACTGCGGCCTGAGACCAACCATCTGAGCATGGGAGACAATCACCCATAATCCCATAGAGAGAGAGAGAGAGAGAAAGGAGAGAAAGAGAGAGAATATTGGCTGGGTTGTGATCATGTGATGTTCAGCATTACTACTCATATTGCAAGACTTCATTCATTTATCAAGTTAAAACATATTAGAAATGTTTGCTTGTCTTGCAGAACACTTGCAGAACAAGTTACTCGCAATCCAAGGTTTTACTGTACTTTGGAATTATCCTTCATTAGGGCTGAGGAAGCTGGGAATGGTTGTAGACTAAGTCCTAAAAGTCCCTGGTTGATGGCTATTCTGGGAAATATTAAATCTCGTCCACTTCAGTTCTGCCAAGTACCAAACCACCACAATCTTCTGTTGGCTCCAGAAAAAGCCTACATACAAAGACATGCAAGCACAAGTAGTTGGAGCCTGGCCTGAGCCTATTGAAGAGATCAAGCCCAAAGGCTACATGCAGGGTCCTGACAATGTCTGCTCTCTGCTATCTAAAATAGCATTTTCTCCTTCAACCGTTTTCTGCTCACCTGTTTTTCTTTATCCTTATATCATTTACCACTTTCCAAGGTTATGTTACATATTCATTTATTTATTTTGATAGGCAATTTATTACAGCACTTACAAGAATAAACCCCAAATCTAGGCTGTCCAGCTTTGAGACCCAGGCCACCATGCTACTTTTTTTTTTTGGCCTGGTCATTGTTATCCTCAAAGTTCAGCAAAATAAGACAACAGTTGCTCAATATAAACTTGCTAGTAAAAATCTGAATGAAAAATACTCCTTCCAAGAATTCCATTTCAAAACACTATTTTTTACCCTATTTCCCTTCCAAGAAAAACAACTCATCTTCAACTAATTGTTTTCAGTTTTCTATTAGCTTTCTAAGACTCAGTTCAAAAGTGTCCTACTTTTTATGAAATCCTCCTCTGACTCCATCCTTTTTACTCCAAACTGCCTAAGAGTCTCTCCCTCATGCTTCATTCATCTTGCTTTCATCACATTCTATTGAAATTATTTGCTTGCTTGCCATTTCCTCGAGGATGGAGAATGTATTATGTTTGAGGTTTTGTCCCTAAGTACCCAGCCACATACCAGATTTCCAATAAATATTTGCAGAATGAGTGAATGAATAAATTTGCCCAGCTGATGGTTTTAACATGGCAGCTAATTCTCCAAATCTTCTCTAGATTGCGCTCTGGTGTGAAGATAAGTTGACATCTTCAAAAATGAGATGCCAGTGTTACCTCCAAAAAATCTGAAATAGCCATGAAAGGACTAAACTTTTTGTGTGCCATGAGTACTGTGGAGAACCACTGACTCGACAATGGAGGGTCATCAAAACCTTCTTTTGCAATTGTGGCAAAGAAAACAGAAGACTATCTTTAAGTGGCAAATGAGAAACCACACTGCTCTTATTCAAGGAGTCACTTGTTATTTCATAAGGATAATTAAAATTTCTAAATTACTATCCACCAATGGGAGTCTTTGCTTTCCCTAGGTTTACTTAGTGGCTGACCAACAAGCAGAGTTGATATACAAGATCCTGGAACAGAAACATTGTGACCCTAAGTTTTTTTCTGTTAGAAAGATGCCCTGTTGTTGTTGGTGGTGGTGGTGGTGGTGTTGTTTCCAGCTAATTTATCCAAGCATCTATGAAATACCTTGAATTGCTCAGCTATATTCTGTCAAATTAAAGCTAAGTATCATGTTTCTATATATGCTAGATATATGTGAAGCTGTATCTGGAGAAGCAATAGGTTAAATTAGCAGATGAAATGTCTCCAGGAAATTCTCTAACATCCAGAGAATACATCACAGTGACCTAGTATCAACAAAAAAAAGATGAAATATAGAATACTTTTAGATATCCTTGTATCCATGATTCAATTGAAGATGGTTCTTTTCTCAGAAATCAGAAAGTTTGGTTAGCTGTTAATTTGTTTTACACATGATTTAATGTGTATGTGTATGTGTGTGTGAAAAGAAGGAGATTTATATCAAACTTAAAAAAAAAATAAAGCAAGTCGTTCTGAAACAAGGAGGCTCGAATGCTCTGATTTCATTCCCTTTAGGAAAACTGTTAATCCCCAATTTACTATGAAATATTTCTTCTAGCAAGTTTATTTCTAATTGGGCTCCTTTGTGTGTTCAGTTCCTGGAAGGTTAGAAGAATTGTCTGATCTCCTAACTGACTACTTTTTTACTTCATCTCCAGTTTCCCACACCAATCCTCCTTCTTTCGTGTTGTAATACTTCTTCATTAGTTCCACATTCTCAGCCTCATTATAAATTCTTCTGGTATTTCTGTATATAGTGCCAATCAAATTTGACACATTCTGTCTTCGTTTTTTCCTTCCATTTATTACACTCTAGGGAAAAAAAGAAGTAAAAATTTCCACATCTTAATGTCCCGTAAGTAATCAGTTATTTTGCTATTTTCTTTTCCTTCCTTCCTTCCTTCCTTCCTTCCTTCCTTCCTTCCTTCCTTTCTTCTTCCTTCCTTCCCTCCTTCCTTTTTCTTCAATATATCAGTAACACAACATTGACACATTTTCCAAAATTAATATTTAATTCCAAAGCCCGCACAACAGATAAAATTTGTTTCTGCACCTTGAGTTCCCTTTTAAGTCACATCCATCCCAAATGTCACCTAAGTCTTTCCCAGTGCTCAGCACTTTGAATTATTATTTCTTCACGTCTGTTAACAAAATATTTCAAAATAAAGTGTCCTGCACTGAGGGTGGGCTTATTCATTAGATGCATGGCTCCACTTGCTAATGAGATGAGTATTACATACATGTTTTTAATATAATTTATTGTCAAATTGGTTTCCATACATTTATAAATTTCATGCATGTGGTACAAAGGACTGTTTGGTTCGAACTTAACAAAATCAAATAATATTATTAACATGATAATAGAAACTTCAACAAAATTAGAATATATATAAAACATTTTTATATCTATAAAAGTTGCCTGTCTATGGTCCACCAGCTTATTTTTCTCATACATCTCACACAGTAGCTCTTACTATAATGAAACTCTCTTCAATGATTTTATTTATAAAACAATAGCCTCAGAGATACATGAAATTTCGTGGTTCAGTGATTGTCATCTAACCAAGTCATATAAGATTGAATCATCCAGGGTTAAATAAAACACCTGCCTTCAAATATATATTACCTGAGGTTTCTCTGATTTCAATCACACAATCAGCGAGCTGACCTCAGAGACGGAAGAATAGATGAAGAATAAGAAGGATTTGAGACACTGGCTCAGTAACTGCTTAACTGTGTCAGCAAAACATTACATATACTTTTACAGCTTAGAATGGATCTTCCCAAACCAATAATGTCTAAAATCACCAATTCAATATCTCTCAGCACCTTGTAAAAAGTGACATTCATATATGTTTTAGGGTTAAAAACTAAAACTAAAAACCAAAGCAAAAAAATTCTGTATGTTCATCCAAAAAGATGGTACTTGTCAATAAAGATTTTTTTAAAGGTGCTTTAAATGCAATTCTCCAGAGATGCACATGTCTTGCTGTTACATTTAGACTCTGTAAATTTTTGTCGAGTGAATGTTATCAATGACAAGTATCTGCTATTTAGTTGTATTCAGGGGCAAAACAAAGAGATGGCATTTATTTTCAAAAAAAAATTTTAGAGTTTATTTTTGAGAGAGAGACAGAGACAGAGCATGAGTGGGCGAGGGGCAAAGAGAAATAGAGACACAGAATCTGAAGCAGGTTCCAGGCTCTGAGCTGTCAGCACAGTGCCTGATTCAGGGCTCCAACTCACAAACCGTGAGATCATGACCTGAACCAAAGTCGGACACCCAACTGACTGGGCCACCCCGGTACCCTAAAGCGATGGCATTTCTACCGGCAACAAATGTGTCCTATTTTAGTTTCAGCCTTTGGCCTTTTTCTGGAATATCTTCACTGTGTCTCCATCCCTGCCCCCAGCCCATTGACCTATGTTCTAGTTACATCAGAATTTGTTTTCTAATCTCTGTGTAGAGTTTCCTGCCGTAAGCCTATGCTTATTATTTAAATTCATAAATATTTTAAGAAGGGACCTATTTTCTCCTTCATTTTGCCATCCTTAAATTGGAATGAGTCGATCCTATCTTTCTGGCTCATTCATCTTGGTTTCTAAATTGCACTTAATCACAGTATATAGTATATCATAGATAATTATTAAATATTTTTAACTCAGTAGACAAAATTCAGTTAAAGTTAAGGACTAAATTTGTGAGCAAATATCATTAATGTATTCTTATGACTAAATGAAATTCATTATGGAGAGAAAGCTATCCAAACCTGAAAAAAATGTTCAAATATTATCACATAGGATAGTATTTATAAAATAAAATTGGTAATGTTTTAGTATTTACTTCTATTCTTATATAAACATTATAGATATTACTATGTGATCCCCAGGACATTAAATATTCACTAAGCCAACTTAAGTAGTACATATTTTCCCTTCCAAAAAGTAAAAGGTAAAAGAAAAGAACAAAAAAAAAAAAAAAGAAAAGAAAAGAAAAGAAAAGTCCGGAACAACATAACTAGAAGTTAGTCCAGGTGGGGACTGACTGACTGAGACTGACATCAAGGAAATCGAATTCCATAACCTCGTGACCTCCACAAACACAATGGAAAACCACAACCTGTGATCCTGTTAGTGAGTCTACTCACCTGTCTTTAAATGTCAAAGGAGAAGCAAAGGGGAAGTCTCCACACAGTAAAAGACCTCAGGACATCAGAAATCCCTAAAACTTTTAAGGAGTTTACACCTACATACTAATTTAATTTGTATTCAAAACAATCACTTTAAATAACAAAAACATTATTTCAAATGTAAAAATAAAATAAGACAGGATTAAACATATTACATAATAAAATTGAGATTCTCTTTGGTTATATATTTAATTTTATATTTATTTATAGTTATCTTCCTTATTGATTACTCAAGTAGCTACTAAAACACTGTCTTTACCATAATTAAATCTAAATTTGGAATTTCCACTTATCCTAAAGGCTGCTGTTAAAAAAAAAGAAAAAAATGTAATTCATTGGCCTCAAAATATTACCACTTAACATATGCAGCTTAGAAGAAAGAAAGAAATCTTATACATTTTTTTCCATAAATATGAGGGTTAATTCTTGCCCCATAATGAGATAATATTCTCAAAGTATATATGACCTTTAAAAACTTCCACAGTAGCAGCTGAAAATACAGTCCCACTGCTTGTGATAACTTCTGTCATTCGGACACCAATTCTGAAAATGGTATTACCAATTTGGCATTGGCAACTTTTTGTTGATAATAATCCTAAATCTTCTCAGTTCAGCAGCTATTTACATATAATATCTAGAGAGATTATGCTGACCAGAAAATCCATTTTTGTAGCTAGAGCGACTCTCTTTCTCACTCTCTCAATATGTAAATGTCTACATGGAAACATACAAATATACTCATCATCATAAAGATTAATCTCCAGACAGTGTGCCCTTCATTTCAAAGTCTTGGGGGTGAAAACTCACCATAATTCCAATGTCCTGACAACCAAGGTAGGGTCTACTGGATTTGAATCCCAGCTACACACATCCCAGCTACACACATATATAACCTTGAACAAATTACATAATTTCTGAATATTTTCCTTCTCCATTATAATGGCTACTTTGTAGAATTTACATAAGAAATAAAGAAACTATTTTCTTCCCAAAAGTATAGAATAGAGTACATAATAGAGTCCAAAACATCATACATAGTTTCACCTCACTAACTAAATAATATCTTTTCTTTCGTAGTTTTTATTTACCTCCATTATTTGCCCCTTTTGACTATCCTCCATCTTTTCTTAATCCAAGACCTGTCCTAACATGCCAGATAAGGTGACTAAAAACACTTATTCTCACTTGTTTTACTTATGATAGCTTGTCTTACATACATAATTTTGAGTGTTAAAAGTTGATTAGTGGGGTGCCTGGGTGGCTCAGCCACTCAATTGTCCTAGTCTTGATTTTGGCTCAGGTCATGCATGATCTCACAATTCAAGGGTTTGTATCCCATATCAGTCAGCACAGAGCCTGCTTGGGATTCTCTCTCTCCCCTTCTCTCTCTCTTCCCCTCCTTCCTCAAAAATAAATAAATATTTAAAAAATGAAGATGTCAAGATTTTTTTTTTTAAGTTTATTTAGTTACATTCTATTTCTGGAAAAAATATGTAATCTGGAATTTTCAAGTGATATCACTTTTTTTTTGTAGACTTGAAGTTGTACTAATTTTTTTATGCACAGGAATAATTTGACTTCACAATTCTAGGCAAGAGTATTTCCAGAGTACCAGTAACTCTGGTGCTGTTCGACTTTTTACTAGGGAACAGAAACTGTAGTTTTCTTTCCTCGGGATTCCTGTAGCCTTGGGTAAACCCCACTGCTTTCTTGAAATCTCATTACTTCTCCTGTTTATCTTTTCATTTATTCATTCTATCAACAAAAATTTTTGAAGAACCTTTTATGTGGTAATTACAGTGCTAAACAGATAGGAAATAATCAGCGTAATCTTAAAATCAGCTGATGGAGCTAGTGGCCTCATAAACAGAAAACCAACTGTTCAATTTTATTGCAGAGTTGTAAGAGATATAATTTGGTATAACCAAATTATGCTATAGGGACTTTTAGGGGACACCTAACTTAAGTTTGTGAGGATTAGGCAAGACTTCTCTAAAGAAGTAATGCTTAAGTTGAGAGCTAATACAGAAATGAGAAGAAGCCAGGAAACCAGTAAAAAGTTTTCTTCTACCTTCTGCTATCTCCGTGATACACTAAATATTTTGGTCTTGTCTGAGAGACTTCTCTACCTGATGTTATACCACATCTTTGATGACTTCAATGTCCATGCAGAAGGCCCAAGCCATATCCAAACTTTTATTTCACTGCTCCCTCAACACCAGTGACTTTTGCCTATATCCTCTTTCAAAAACACATGGACATACCAATGACAAGCCAATATCTCTCAGTATTTATCTTATTGAATTCTCTGAACATTTAACTATGCTGTTTTTCTAAACTTCGTTTTCAATCTCTGCCAAAACAAAACAAGCAAAAAAAAAAAAAATCGATAACTCCTGATTTTTCTTTTCTTACACCATTCTGATTTCTTTATCTTAGAAACCTTTTTTTTAAATTTTTTTAATTTTTTATTTCTTATTTCTTAGCCTAGCCCTTGTATGTTGCTAATCCTCGGAAATCTTCTCTTTCTTTCTCACCCTACATACTCTTCAGAGAATGGCTTCACTAATGATCTAAATTCCAGAGACTCAAATATCTATTTCTAGCTTAGATTTCTCCCTTGAATTCTAGACCTATGTTTATTTAAGTTACGAGGATATTTCTCTTGACAATACCACTCGTCCCTCAAAGTGAAATTTGTCCAAGCTTGTGATCCTCCTCCTTATTCAAAGTTCATCACATCTTGTTTTACATATTCAATTGTTTCCTATCTTTGAGTAGTATCACTATCGACCTTGTATTTCAATTCAGAATGCTAGATAATGATCCTCACTTTTCTTTTCACTCTACCACTCACACAGAATTAATCACCGCACTGTCCTAGATCTCACTTATTCAGTATATTTTGAAGACAGCTACTTCTCACCAATCCTGTTACAACCCTCACAGTTTGGGTGATGCCACTTCTTGTCAGTATTAACATTATTCTATTTGCGATAAGTTGATTTTTATTCCCACTTAATGTTTTGCCTTTCTTGTTATATAATTGTAGTTCCCACAACATTAACCTCAGCTTGTCCATTTGACTAGCTTTGGTTAATAAAATAAGAACTAATACACATGGCTTCAGATGAGAAACCAACCATCATGGGATTCAGCCTTCATTTTACCATTTTGTTATTAAGGTAAACACAGATACAAAAAACATACAAAGCAAAAGTATGTGAATCAGACATACTCTCTAGTTGGGTGGGGCTGTAGATTATGTTCTGAGATTGGGCAGGTTCACTGGCTGAGGTCATTGCTTGGGTGAGGCCACAGGTGGTGTTCAGCAGTTGGGCAATGCTGTAGGCTGAGCTCTGCTGTGGGGGCAGGGCCAGGTGGTATTGTGGTGTGAGTTCCAGGGCTGTCCAGGGTCACTGTTCAGGCTCCCTGGTTATGAAATGCCAGAGGCTATGCTCAACAGTTGTGGAGCACTGCTGGTTTGGCTTCTTGCCCAAGATCAGCTGTCAGATGGGATTTGTAGCTATCTAATTTCTCTGGTCAGTTGGGACAGGAGGCTCTACACTTACACGATATTTGAATTTACTGAAATAAGTTCAAGTATTGGTGATGGAATAAAGGAAAAGAAGAATTCTACTGGAATAAGACTTTGTATCTAAAAGAGTACATTTATGGTAGTTCTCCAAATCTGGAAAACACACATCAAGATTATTTAAATTTGAAACACATTTCTTTGGGCACTCTTATCATAAAAGGGAGAAAGCTCCTTTGTCAGCATTTTTTATACAATTAATAACTCTCTATACCATTATCCTCACGCTTCATTAAGGCTACTAAATAATTGCTTCATTTGCATATCTATACAATGTCCACCTCATTACGGATATTCAATGGATATTGAATGCATCCATATTAATGTATTCAGTATCAAAAAAGAGGGAAGAGGGGCGCCTGGGTGGCTCAGTGGGTTAAGCGTCCGACTTCAGCCAGGTCACGATCTCGCGGTCCGGGAGTTCGAGCCCCGCGTCAGGCTCTGGGCTGATGGTTCAGAGCCTGGAGCCTGTTTCCGATTCTGTGTCTCCCTCTCTCTCTGCCCCTCCCCCATTCATGCTCTGTCTCTCTCTGTCCCAAAAATAAATAAACGTTGAAAAAAAAAAAGAGGGAAGATAATAATTTACAAATGGTAAAACAAATTTACAAAGACCTGAAGCAATTTCCCTTTAAGTCCCTAAACCAAACCACAGATTTTGAAACAATCAATATGGTTTTTAAACCTTTCCAATAAACAAGCAATCATGAAATTCACAGGCAAATTACCACTACTAATGTTTAATGTGTGCTCACTACTTGCCGCTCATGATTTTAAGGACTTTAAAATACTTGAACTCATTCAATTCTCACAGTACCTTTTATGCAGGTATTATTTCTACAGATGAGGACACTGAGTTCTGGAAAGCCCAAGTTCTTGCAAAATCACACATAACTAGGCCTTGATTCTCAGCAGCCTAAAAGTAAATTATTTTACCCTTTATACAATGAGGCCTCTGAAAGATACTCTAGTGCATTGCTTTTATATTTATAGCTGAAGAAAGAAAGGCCAGGAGAGAATAAATAACTCACATGTCCAGGTAATGATGAAACTATGACAGAAACTCCCAATCTCCAGATTCCCAATTCTGAGCTCTCTCTACTATGTCTATTTATAGACAAAATTCTCCAAACTAAAATACATGGTGATTTCAATCATGTAGTGGTCTAAAATTTCTTACTATTTAAAGACGGCCAGCCATGTTCAATTTGGCTAAACTAAACTACATTCTCCAAAATCCCTTTCTTAAATGTTTCTGGTTAGTCTGGGCAACAAGGAGATTCTTTCTATGAGATTTTGACAAAAGGAAGTGATACAGAAATCATTTTATAGCTCACACACAGTGTCACAAATCTGTCTACTGATCTCATTGGTGTGAATCTATATTTGAGTCTGCAACTGTTTTACATTTCCTTGGATCCTCCATCAGTTTCTCTGACTTCTGGGCCAGGTGTGTGCGTTTAACTACATCATAAGAATCTGGCTTCTGTACAGCACCCATAGCAAAAGTTTCAGAGACAATGTCAACTGTAACAAGAGTCTAC
This sequence comes from Lynx rufus, assembly GCF_022079265.1. Classification (NCBI taxonomy): domain Eukaryota; kingdom Metazoa; phylum Chordata; class Mammalia; order Carnivora; family Felidae; genus Lynx; species Lynx rufus. The sequence continues at coordinate 183,647,152 of NW_025814823.1, forward strand.
CAGTTTTCATGGGACTCCAGCTTGTTCTTAATCTCCCTGACTATATATGTATTTTCCATTCCTAACTGCCTTTCAGACATTCCTGTCATCATGCAATGGGTTCATGAACAAAGTAGCCATTATGATAGGGATAGAAGTTAGTTATAGGGTCTGCTACATGGACATCCACTTACCCAGGTCAATCTTACTACAGCTAGTCCTGAATGCCCCTTTTGCCAGCAGCAGAAACCAATACTGTACCCCTATTATGGCACCATTTCCTGAAAGGATCAGTCATGTACCTGCTGCCAGCTTGATTATATTGTACCTCTTCCAACACGGTCATTGCAGCAGTTTGTTCTTACTGGAATAGGCATTACTATGGAAATATATTAAGTCTCTCTGCCTGGAGTGCACCTAAGAAACTACCACATATTTATTGGACATCTTATTATCCATAGTATTCCACATAACATCACTTCTGATCAAGCAACTCATTTCACAGCAAATAAAATACAGCAATATACTCATGGTCATAAGCTTTACAAGTTTATTATGTTCTCCATCATGCTGAAGCAGTTAGCGTGATGGAATGATGGAATGGCCCTTTGGGGTCTTAGTTACAGCACCAGGTAGGTGGAAACATCTTGCAGGGCTGGAGCAATGTCCTCCAGGATAAAGTAAATGCATGCAATCAGCATTCAATATACAGTGTTGTTTGATAACCAAGAATCAAGGGATAGAAAGAAGAGTTTCTTCTTCTCAATATTATGCCTAGTATTCCACTGCCAAAATTTTATGTTCTGCTGATCTAGAGGTACTTGTTCCAAAGAAAGAATGCTTCTACATAAACAAAGTTCCCTAAACCAAAAATCTATGGCAATTTCAATCTTGAGGGACTTAAAAATTATTACAATTTTAAAGTAGCTTGGCTACTTATTGTTCAACTTAGCTAGTCTGAACTACATTTTCCAGAATTCCCTTTCTTGTATGTTTCTGGTTAGTGTGTACCACAAGGAGATTGATCTAGAAAATTTAAAGAAAGGAAGTAAAACAACTTTTTAGCTAACACTTGTTGCTGATCTGCAGAATGACTTCAGGAGACGTAAAATGATTCCATTGAATTACAAGCTGAATCTGCCACCTGTCCACTTTGGGATCCCCATGCCTCCAAATCAACAGGCAAATGAAACAGTTACCGCACTGGCTGGGATTATAATTCTGACCTTCAAGGAGAAACTGTGTTGCCACTACACAAAAAGGATATGAGGAACATGCCTGTAATGCAGAAGATCTTGTAGGTCATCCTTAGTACTCACATGTTCTGTGACTAAAGTCAATGGAAAACTAAAATAATTCAAGCAGGCTTGCTAAGGATCCAGAACCTTGAAGAAGAAAGATTTGTCACCATTTTAGCTAAGAAACCATGACGGGCTAAGATGCTAGCTGAAGAAAAGGGAGTATAGAATGAACAGGGAAAGAAAGCAGCTATAAATACCAGCTATGACCATGACCAGTTGTAGAAAAGACTATAATCGTTAGAGGTATTTATTCCTTATTTTGATATGAATATGTTTCCATATGTATTAACCAACTTAAAAAAAATCTTCCTCTTTCTAATTTCCTAATCAAATATAAGATTCATTAATAGTAGTTAATTTTATATCTCAGTTTTTAAATTACAAGATATTCAATTTGAGGAATGAATTAGGAGAAGAATGAGTATCATCCAAAAACAAAAGGACTTTATCCTCTTAGGAGAAAAAAATATGCTTATTTTCAGGTATACTAGGGATAGTTATATCATGTTAGGTGAAAGCTTGACTTTGTTATTATCTTTATTTGAAAGCTAAGTATAATTTAAGGAGATGTTTATGGGTGTCAACTTGATAAGGAGTGGATTATGTTGGCTCTACAATGTATGAACTTGGGTATGCTGAACTACATTTCCCAGAATCCCTTTCCATGTATATCTCCACTTAAACTGGGAAAAGAAAGTTCTTAAAAGTGACTTGGATGGTGGAAGTAAAGCGACAACTATTTTGTATCTTGCACATATCGTTGTTGCTCTGGTTCCTTAGCTTACTGACATGGGGCAGCAGGTGGGCCTAGAACTGCTACATCTTTCCTGGTACCTCCCTTTATCTTTTCTAACTCTTATGTCAGGTGCTTGTGCTTAGCTCTGTGGTGAAGGACCCCACCTTCTGCAGGGCTCTTTTACCACCAAGGTCAGAGGTAACAAGAAATGGCATGTATTTCAGTCCATTCTCCTGGGGCTCTAGCTTGTACTTGTGGGTTCCAGATTGGTTTTGGTCTCCCCCATTCTACATCCATTCTACATCCATCTTCCCTTCCCACCTGTCTTCCCTAAGGACTTTAGGCTTCAGCATTAGAAGCAAGGACCAGAGGCTTAAAGAGACTGCTTTACCAACACCCACAATTGCATACGGTCAAATCTTTGTAACACATTTATTCATATATTATATCTATCTATCTATCTATCTATGTATCTGCCTATATATGAATGTGTGCATCTATCTACCTCTCTGTATCCATCCAGTAGTTTTGTTTCTCTGACCGAACTCTGACTGATACAGATCATAAATAAATTCCATTCAACCAACCTGACTTCATAAAATATTTCTATAAAACAGGTATTATTAAAAAAGCAAAACTATGTGTTATTTGGCCAATATGATCACATTCTACGTCTACAATGTCTCATTTTGTCAACAGAGATCTACTGATTTGAAAAGGATAATTAAAATATCAACAACTCAAACTAATGTAAGCCAGTTTAGTTAAAATACTTAAATATATAATCAAATGTAAACATATCTCTAATGATACTGTCACCATTTTAGTAGCATACACTTAATAGTAATATCTCATTTTCTGTGCTTAATGAAATTATATGAGAAAAATATTATTAAGCCTGTTTTATAGAATGAGGAATCTGATGCTTCAAACTTCACTTTCCTCCAAATCACACAGCAAGTAAATGACAGGATATTTTGAATATAGAATATTTAATTCCATATCCTGTTTACTTATGTTCAAAATGCTACATTTCTATTCAGAATAAATGGATTGAATTTCTACAATTATGAATTTATAAATTAATGAGTTTCATAGTGAGAATTAGATATAATATTGTTCAAGACCTCAAGGTTATAAGTCTTCAATACATGTGTTTGGCAAATCTTAGTTGTTGATGTGATTATTATTATTAATATTTTAATGTGATTGTATTTGTGCATCATGATATGATATGCATCATGTCATATTTATTCAGTAATACTGTAAACCCAGCACATCAGAGGGCAACAAATTTGCAGCAGATTCGTTCTTTAAACTTAGAATGGCTAGGCTGAGCCACATGATAATTATGCGTTCTTGATAAGATTAAGTTTTAAAAGCTCTGATTCCCTCATCTGTAATATATACATAATGGTTACTTTAGAGTGTCATTGCTTTAGTTTCACTCATAGAACAGTGGCAAGCCATTAAAGTGTATTAAGAACGAGAATTTCTATTTGCCCTTATAAAAGAATGCTCTGTCTTCTGTGTAAAGAATGGATGGTTGAGGCAAAAGTAGAGATAAGAAAAGTAATTAGCAAGTTATAGCATGTTCAAGGAGAAGTGGCACTATCTTTGATGAGGATGGTGTGTCAGCTGAGTTATGGTTTAATGGTATAATTTGCAGAACCTGGTGGTAAGTGGAAAATAAGAAAAGGAAGTTAAAAAAGATTTCCAGGTTTCTAGATTAAGCAACAGGGTAGGAAAAGCAGCTGCAAACTGAGAAAGTAGACTAGAAAACAAGCATAGTTTGGTAGTGGTGATGGTGAGAAGTACATAAAAACAAACTTTCTCACTTCTCTTCTAATAGCTTCATGGTGTGTGAACTTCATTTCTCTGCCTTGATTGATTGATTGATTGATTGATTTTTTAACATAGGCTTCACACCCACAGTAGAGCCCAATGCAGGGCTTGAACTCATGACCCTTTACTGAGCTAAGATCAAGAGTTGGATGCTTAACAGACTGAGCCACCCAGGCACTCTCTACTTTATTTTTATGAATATCCATATTATGCAAGCCTGAGAGTTTAGCAGAATAGTCTGGTGAATAGAATGTTATGAGAGGGTCATTTTAACAAATGTTCAAATCTAAAAAAAAAAAAAGCTCCTTTGTTTTATATCTATCTTCAAACAATGTTATAGGCCTTGCTCTTAATTTATTAAATGCTTTAAGATGTAAGTACAAATATTTCTACAACAACCCAGTTCTACTGTCTTAATATCACCTTTATTGTAGATAGTGGTGACACTTTTCTATATGAAGGAATCACTTATGATCTGTGTTTTAAACTTCACTTTTCTGCAGCCTCCGGTCAGATTGTTGCCCAAATACTATTTTGGGCAGCTTTTTCCTCTCTCAAGTAGTTTTCTCATGACTCCAACCACTCCTGCAAAATTTGAAAGATGTCCTAAACCATGCAAGTGCTTGGATTGCCCCTATGCTTGCAAATCAAATGACTCTTTGAATACAAAAAATCTTTAAACAATCCTATAGGCATGTATTTCAGAAGTTCATATATTTCAGAAGTGGCAGGTGGCATGGTATGCAAAGTATATATAGGAATCAGTAGACATTAGACTTAAAATTAACTCCATAGAGATTTTTTTTGCATATCCTCTTAGCCAAAAATTAGAAAATACACATGATTTGAGAAAAACCCTATCAAGCAGGAGGTTATGAGGGTAAAACATAAAATAACATACTGTCTTTAAAAATCCAGATATAGGGGCACCTGGGTGGCTCAGTCGGTTAAACATCCAACTTCATCTCAGGTCATGATCTCATAGTTTGTGAGTTCAAGCCCAAGTCGGGCTCTGTGCTGTCGGTTCAGACCCTGGAACCTGCTTCGGATTCTGTGTCTCCTTCTGTCTCCACCCCTCCCCCGCTCATGCTCTGTCTCTGTCTCTCAAAAAATGAATAAACATTAATTTTTTTTAAATCCAGATATAATTTTTTCTACACATATTTGATCATAGCATTTAGCCCTTTAATAACTGTAACTTTTAAAATTTTCTTGATGAAACTATGATCATCTTGATGCCAAGGACTATGACATTTAATTGTATATAAGCTTTTTGGACAAAATAGATGTTTAAGAAACACTTGTTGACAGGATGAAGTGTATATTGAGATCTGATAGTATTAGAAGTTTTATATATTCAGTTACTGCTATTGACACATCAGTAGCATGAAATATCTTGCAATTCTCAGAGTGGTATTATTTGCTGTTTGCTAAATGGAACATCAGCTTGACTTAGAATTTCTTGCACTGTTTTCTGTGGGATGATGGAACACTTGGAGTTTGTCAGCCAGTATGGATAAATTTCTCATTGGGTATAACCCTTTCTGGGTCATTCAGGTGTAGGTTAAAAAGAAAAATGACTGTAATGCTGGTGAGAGGTATATTCGTTTGGCAGCCCTCATGCTGAATTCGATGTACTGAAGGCGAAGGCTGCAGGCAATAGCCTTGAGTCCAAGCTTCCAGGGAACCCTTTACCCCAATGCTCCTTGCTCCTGACCTCCCATCCGTCTTAAGAGGTGAAGCAAGAGTTTGTGTCCCTGGCCCCTTCAAACTTGGAATTATAGCCTAACTCCCAGTCAGGCTGTCAATTACTGCCAATTTACAGGGCTAAGGGAAAACGCTTTATGGCCTCTTGCAAGCAGAGAAAGAAAAGAAAGAAAGAAAAATGTGGTGTGCATATAAGCTTGGGAGATGCTATCAATATGCGTATTTTGCTTTGCCATTAGTTAGTTTCCTAAAGCTTACAAAAGTTAGCTAGCACACTGACAGCTAAAGGAAAAATAGTACAGAGCATTTGGTGTTTACATATCAATTGGATAAAAATGTAATATTCCCCAAAATGAAGCATATAAACCTGTGGATCTCAAACTCGAATGTATATTAAAATCATCCGGAAGGCTTGTTAAAGCACCCCCAGAGTTGCTGACTCACGAGGTCTAATATGGTATCAGACAATATGCATTTCAAACAAGTTGCCAAATGAGGACGATACTAACTGATCAAGGCATCACAATTTAGGGACCACTGCTTCAACCACTATCGTAAAATTTAGTTTTAAGATCATTTTGTTCATCAGTTAATAGAAACACTGCACATGCACTTTAACCTTAAAAAGAAAACAAAAACAAACAAACAAACAACAACAACAAAAAACATGTGCAAGAGGTATTCAATCCAGTGTAAGAAAAGTACATTACAGGAACTGAATCCACAGGGCAGAATTGCCTTTTCATTGCCCACACATATTTTAGAAGAAAATGAGGATGAAAAAGATGATAGGCATGCCTGACATTAAAGAAAAGCTTATCCGTGCCTAATGCAATAGAAAATGTGTTTAAGAACAATTCACAGGCATGAGAGTCTGACCCTTCAGTGAGTCAAGTTCATGAAGTCCTTAGCTGTTGGCTGAATACGTGCAAATAAAGTACAATAGGTGATGATACAGGCAGATGTCATGCAAAATGTGACATACCTTCTACTATCCTCAGAGTTAAAAAACTGAGTGTTTGACCTAGACTTTCCTCAAGTTTCTCTTTTATTCTTTTCTAAAGATCTATCTTCCCACTTGGAGAAGTTAACCCAGTTCTATAGATACAGGCTATTTGGATAGGTAACCTGATTTTCAAAAATGATATACTTATATATTGGAACAGGATAGTATAGTTGATGTCAGTAGTTCTCAATTGGAGAAATTTTGAACCCCAAAGGATATTTGCCAATGTCTGGAAATATTTCTGATTGTCACAATTGGGGAGGCACTACTGACATCTAGTGGGTAGAGGCCAGAGATTCTGCTAAAATATTTTACATTGCCTATGGCCCCTCCCACCCCTACCCCACACCTGCAAAGGATCATCCAGTCCAACTTGTCAGTTGTGCTAAAGTTGAGAAACCCCAATTTACACCCAGGAAATAAATGGACTGAAGAAAATCCATCTGTTCACATGCATTGCCTCAGATGTGAAAGAAATATGATTAGCCTTATGGTATAGGATTTAGAGAATCTCTAGATATGTGGTCACACTCTCCTTCACCCTCATGGTTATTAGGCCTGGCATCTTGCAACCTTAGGCATGAAATTAATATATTAGAATATTAAATTAAATTATCATATTAACATAAAGTATAATTTAACTATTTCTTTATTTTTCTTCATTTTAATAGGTATTCACTGTTATCAGACATAAAAGATTCTAATTGGCTCTTATATTCCATTGGTGGTGATACTAATGGCCACCCTCCCAATAGTGCTTCTATGACTGACAGCCAAAAAGTCACAGATACTATATTTTCAAATTTTACTCAAGCAATTCAAATGTCTTCTGCAATAAAGCTGGAATAGTTAAGTATGTATGTGTATATATAGATATATGTATATATATATATATATATATATATATACACATATAAATTTGTCAAATGAAAGTAGTTGAATACACTTTTCAACAGAAGGTTTTTTTTTCATGCTTCAGTGATAGCGATTCTTTTTATCAGTCACAGTAAAAGTAAATCAATATTTATGTAATCCAAGAAATCTGACTAATGCTAGGAATTACTGAATAGGCAATTACATTTCAAATGCAAAATTTAACAAAATAGTGGTATAATACAGGAAGCAAATGAAGTAGCAATACAGTAAAACCAAGTGCATTTCAAAGAGCCCACTGATTTGAAGCTTTTCCATAATCTGTTTTCAAACCTTCTTTTGATATTCATAAATTCAAATTAGATAATAGAATTGATGAAAGAAATAAAAGATGTCTTAAAGGTATCATCTTTCAACATAATATTCTTGGGTAGTTTATGGCTACAATCAGAGTGGCAGCTTTATCTACTTTAACAGTGAGCTTCAGGGAACAAGGTTGAAAAGTATGTTCATGAGGAAATATGTCAAGTTCATTGAATGCTTAACATATTATAGGTAGAGTAATTTTTTTATAAAGGCAAGCATATTTCTCCCCTAATCCAAATTCTAACAAATATTTATTAATCTAAAATATTTCCTTTCCTATTGTGGAATTGGAAAAATAATATGATTCAATAAAATCATTCTTTCAATTTACTTCTTTGGTGACTGTAGTTGTCAAATTAATTTGACAAATTATTCCTATAACATTCAGCACAGGACCTAGAATCCATAAGTAACAGATAAACTCTGCTGAGTCATACTACTATCTACATGATTATACTTATTTATAAATTTGTATATTTCTATACTTGTATGCAGATCAATGTATAGTTCTACACAATGATTTTTCTGAAATCACAAGTCATGTTTTATTACCTAGAAAAAAAGGGCAATAAGCTTTATTTATACAACCATTCCACTGATAATTTTAATCTTTCTTTCTTTCTTTCTTTCTTTCTTTTTTCTTTCTTTCTTTCCTCCCTCCCTTTTTCCCTCCCTCCCTCCCTTTCTCTTCCCTCCCACCCATCCTTCCTTCCTTCCTTCCTTCCTTCCTTCCTTCCTTCCTGGGGGCTCTTCCAGGCACTTAAATAGCCAACTCTATGAATTGCCTGACACTTTCCTAGTTTTAGCAGTGAAGTTCCATGTATGTTTAAAAGGAGAAATCTATATAGAAAGTTTTATAACCTTTCACTCCATCCAGTCATAATGTCAAGAGTTTTGTAATTCTATGAGTAGAATAGCAGCGAAAACATTGTATGTACGTAAGTTTACAAAGCAAAAGCAACCCTAAATACATTGATCCAAATAATCCTGAAGCTGAGTTCTATGAAATCTTTGGACACGATTTTTCTTAAACTTTTGTTTCTAAATATCAAGAAAGAGATACAGGAATTACAGTTAACTCAAAGTCATGGATTCCGAGCTTGTGATCTCAGGCTATTTATTCTGTTCAGTATCCCCTGTATTTATTTATGGTTTCTCTGGCCTCTAAACCTGCAGTTTTCAGTAAGGAAATTGTCACAACTAGATTTTTGTATTCTACCCAGAGAGACTGCATGTCCTACTGATTCTACGTTTACTCTCTTCCTAAATCTTAACCATTCTCCTATGAATCACAGGAAAATACGAAGGCACAATAAATGGCAGACTTGATGACCGAACAGTTGAACATTCATTACAAAGTCAGATGAGTTCTTTGTCATTTAAGGAGACAGAAGAGACTGACATTAAAATACGGTTCATTAAAAGTGAATTTTAGCCTGGTCATTTACAGTGCCAAAACATCTGGAGACCATTCTAATTTATATTGGAGTGCCTTCAAATATATTTGAACTCTTAACTAAACACAAGGGAATTGATAAGTATAGATCCTCTGGGTTTTGTACTGAAGTGACTTCTCTATTTATTTTTTAGAATGCTGCCATAGAAGCACGCTGCGATACAAACTCAGGTATGCTTTTCAAGTGTTATTTCCTCCTCATCCTTCAACTTTTACCTTAACATTTTTGCCAGAATATGCGTTGCTAAGCAGTTCGAGAAAATAAGTGGCTAAGAAAGGTAAATTAACCTCCCCCCCCAAAAAAAAATACACACAAGATTGCTCATCCTTATTGAAATAAGACAGAGAATCAGAGCTCAGTAAGGGGACATGCTGCAAAGGTGCTAGAAAATCCGATATACCAGATGGCTGCAAACAAACTGTCCCTTTTTATTCCTTGTGAGGCCAATCTATCAAACTACTGCAAACAACATTCATGTTTTCCTCTCCAACATTTGAAATGAGGCTATTTATTTACATGATGCTTTATAACACCTTTAGCCTTCACATTTTCTTATCCCTCATAATATCTTTTTTGATAATTAAGTGGCAGCTCTTTAAAAGTGAATAGAATCTTATAGTGAGCTTTGAGGAGTGTGTGAATCTCTGTTAGATAAATGCCAATTCATAAGAAAAAAAAATCACTTAGGCAAGGACCAAAGGGTCTTTTATTTCCAGTTCCTTTTGGCTGGCAATACAACCTTTTTATTCTCCTAATATCTCTTCCTGTCTCTGTCTGTGTCTCTGTCTCTGTTTCTCTCTCTTCTCTCTCTCTCTCTTTAACCAGGAAAGCAAGCAAACAAACAAACAAATAAAAAAACATCACAACTAGCTCTAACAGTTTTAGTACCCAATTTCAAATATTATCTTCATGACCTGCTCTTACCAGTCAAAATAAATCAATCTTTTGTTTTCTCTCATTGGGCTACTCAAACCTCTAATGACTAATTTCTCTCTGCCTTGGAAAAAAGCATATGCCATCTTTCCTAATTCCAAACAGTTTACATATATTTCGAAGGTAGGGACTGTGTGACTTCCGTGTATTTTCCAAATACTACATGTGGTGTCTTACCTAGGACAAGGTGGTCAATGAATGCATGAGATTAGGCATAGTACATAGATGATCATCAGAGTAGGTGAAGGATCATTCTTGCTTCATATTTTACTTATAGTGTTATTTACATTACAGTTGAAAAGGAGTTTCAGTGGTGTGTGTGTATTCACCGTCTCAATGTTTCATTTACAAACATATTGGAATTCATCATAAGCTACCTTCCAGTTTATTGACTCATCGTTCATTCATTCATTTAACAAATACCTATTGCTAAGCATGTATTCATACAAGTACTATATGCCTTACTTGTACTATGTTTCAAAAATATAACAATGAGCAGAATCCTGATTTTAATCCAGATCTCCTTGAAGAGTGGTCTCTTTAATCTCTACCAGTTATGGTCTCCCCAAAATTTGGGCTGATTCCATATGTCAAACTATACACTGTGTCAAATTAATTTCTTAAAAATTTTGTTAGTGACAACTGAAACTTACATTCAAATTGTTCTTATTTTTATTATCTTTATGCTTTAAATTCTTCCCTCTATAGCTCCTTTCCAATGCTAAGGATGACACAAAATCTGCTTATAAAATATTCAGGGGTGCCTGGGTGGCTTAGCTGGTTAAGTGTCCAACTTCAGTTCAGGTCACAATCTTGCAGTTCATGGGTTCAAGCTTCACATTGGGCTCTGTGCTGACAACTCAGAGCTCAGAGCCTCTTTCGATTCTGTGTGTGTCTTTCTTTGCCTCTTCCTCACTTGTTCTCTGTCTCTCTATCTCTCTCTCTCTAAAACAAATAAACATTAGAAAATTTAAAATATTCATAAATATGGCAGTCAATATTACATTTATGTGTACCTATATTCAGAACTGATATTGGTACATGCCAATATGAACAGACAGTTCAATTATATCAGCCTTAAATTCTTAATGTGTAGTACATACGCCATTCCATTTTCCATAGCAGTCTCCCCAGCAGTGTCTCATACAGAGCCTCATGACTAGGCTGTCCAAGGGAAACCAAGACTATTCTGATTTCCCACTGCCAGTGTGGCACTCACAGAGCCAGCTACCAACCTGGGGCAGATAAGGAAAGAGTAAGTCACGTAGTGCTCATTTTTACCTTTATTTCATACCACTTTTCTTTTCTTCTGGTAAACACACCTAGTTTTCCTGTAGGGAACTACCTCCTTGATATTGAATGAAGGCTTGGAAGGATCTCAAAGTACTCTATCAGTCTCCCCAGTGCCCTGCCAAGGGGTGAGCTTATGTTCAAAGAGAGCCAATCTAACTGTCACTCAAAGAAATCTGAATCTTGAACAAAGAGAGAGAAAACCCAAAAATAATTAAACAATTTGTCTGACAGGCAACACTCTGACAATACTATGTATTAGTTTCTACCAGGTGTGTTCTCAAGTGCGGCTCCATTTTTGTATTTCTTAGGGCTGTTTCCCTTACTCTGCACACCCAAAGCATTCCTTTAACCATGTCAATATTATCAGTTGAATTTTATGGTCTAAAAATACATGTTGAAGCGCTAATCCACAGTACCTAAATGTGAATATATTTGGAAATAGGGCCTTTCCAGATGTAATCAAGTTAAAAAAGGTCACTGAGATGGTCCCTAATCCAATAGGACTGGTGCCCTTATAAGAAGAGAAGAGTCATCTGCGTGGCTCAGTCAGTTAAGTGTCTGACTTCAGCTCAGGTCATGATCTCACTGTTCACGAGTTCATGCCCCGCGACAGACTCTTGTGCTGACAGCACAAGCTGGGGAGGGGCAGAGAGAGAGGGAGACACAGGATCTGAAGCAGGCACCAGGCTCTGAGCTGTCAGCAGAGTCTGATGTGGGGTTTGAATTCAGGAACCGCAAGATGATGACCTGAGCGAAGGTTGGACACTTAACCGACAGAGTCACCCAGGTACCCCTACATTTCTGCTTTTTTAAGCCACCCAGTTTGTGGCACCTTGTTATGTCAGCCTTGGGAAACTAATTTAGCCAACTATTCCAAATTCTTCAAGAAAAAAAAGGAGCTAAAAAAAAAAAACCCTTAGAGAAACTGATAATCAATACAAGCTGAATCTCAATTTTATTCAAGTATCATTTGGATGACTGTATTGACAAGAAGGTTGGGTCTTTCCTCCAGCCCAAACAAAATAATCCCATTCTAGTTTGCCACTCAGTGATTTAAACAAACAAACAACAAAAACAAAAAAACACGTGATCCAGCTCTGCCCAATGATTCACAAGGAGAATCTACGGAGAGACTTCTGGAAATGGATTTCCCTCATAAGGAAAGAGACTGCCATGTGAAAAGAGATGCATTTTGCCCCAGCTGCCTACATAATTCCTGGTACAGATATTATCCCCTGGGGTATGGCTGATTTGTCATAACAATGTAGTAAGACGTCACCAACACAGTGAGTATTTATCAGAATGGAATGACCATGGGTGCTTGTGTAAGCCACTATACAAACCCTACACTCAGGAAGCTCTAGACTTATTATGTGAGGTTAATAAACCCCATTACATTAACTACTTCCTGTTACGTATTCTGGTATCTCTATTAAAAGCATCTTAACTGTATAATTTCATGGCCTCGGAATTCTCTGAGTATTTCAAGCCAATAGGTCGGTCAAAAAAGGTGGCATTAGTGATCAGATACTCGAAGGTAATCTCTGATTAGTGTAAGAACTATCTGCATTTGTTGTCTGGTATTATAATATATGATGTAGATATCTACTTATCACAAACACAAGTAATCAAGAGTTTGTATCCCTTGGATCAATCATGCTGGAATCCCTAACATGTCCTAAAAATGTCCCCTTTATTCTTGTTTTTACATTTTTGAGGTCACTGGGTCACAGAGTTTGGTTTTTTTTAGCTTCTATTCAGAGGATAATAAGAGAAGAAACTGGGGCAAGGAAATAAAAGGCGAGCAACGAAAGTAAATGAACAGCTCTAACGTCATGCAAAATTGAGACAGATTAAAAGTTTTCATTTTTATTCCTTAAATCTGGACTGAATCATGGTAGAGTTGTCCACTAAAAATTTTGTTTTGGTAACAACATCTCCTGTGCAGATTTAAAACACAGAAATTAGACTGGGAAGAAGAATCAGAAAATGCCCTTGTGAGTCAGAGAGCTTTTATTTTTTCAAGTAAACCAAGCTAAATGTGGGTTAGGAATAAATTTTTCCATCTTTCTGCTCTGCCATAATTAGCACGTTTGCATTTTTTCTTATATTTGTCTCTTCCTGCAAATCCAGATACCATGGTCATGTTCACAGCAGGAAGTGGGCGGGCAGCTACGTCTGTACTGATTTATCAGGAAAGCCATTCTGCTTCTCCTGTAAGACTTTCCCTTTAGGATCATTTCCTTCAACTGGGCCTCAAAACCACCTTTAGTCACAAGGCACGATGTCAAAGCAAGAAAGAAAATTCTTATGGTTGAGTAAAATCCATCATTATCTATCATCTACCATAAAACAAAATAGTATTCTAAGCAGGGTAGAAAGAACAAATAGATCCGAGGTGGGCAAATGGTGGTGCCTGCCATACTGACCATGTTAATAAAGGTATCTGGATACTTTCTTATCTGAGCATTTTGGATAATATGAACTTCTTTTGCCACAATCTCACATTCACTCAGAAAAGAGTTAACGTTAGTTTCATGCCCTAGGTGAGTTCAGACAGAATAAACAATACTTGATTAATGTGTTTTAAATGCTAGGCTAGTGCTTATTTGAGTGTTGGCATTATAAAATGTAAAGGCTTTTTAATAGAAAGCCTGAGGCATGAAAAGGGGAAAAGACCTTGAACTTATTAAATGTTGAGTTTGGGGTCACCTGGGAAGCTCAGTCAGTTAAGTGTCTGACTTCAGCTCAGGTCATGATCTTGTAGTTCATGAGTTCAAGCCCTGCGTCGGGTTTTGTGCTGACTGCTCAAGAGCCAGGAGCCTGCCTTAAATTCTGTGTCTCCCTCTCTTTCTGCTCCCTCCCCTTGTTAGCACTCTGTCTCTCACTCTCTCAAAAATACATAAAAACATTAAAAAATTAAATGTTGAGTTTAATATTTTAGATATACTTGTTATTATATACCGTATTTGGGTATAGATATATAGATAATTTAAATATATTTGTTATTATATACCGTATTTGGGGTTTCATAGGTGCTGAGTTAACTTTCGTATTCTTACTTTATCGCAGGTAATTTTTCATATTGGTCTATTATTATAGGAATACTTCCTACAGAGAAAATGTGTTCAAGCCATTATGCTAAATGTATGGTAACTATTATATCTCATGTTACGGTTTGCTTTATGATTTATCTTATCAAGTAGGAGAACAGAGGATGAATTATTTCCTCTTTAAGTAATGTTTACTTTAAATTCTATATAGTACAAAGTATTTACTTTTTTGTACTGTGTTTTGTTCCTCTTACTCTCACACATAGTAAGTATTTGCACTTGGGGGTTGCCTCCAGCTTCCATGTGCTAGACAGTGAATAGATAAAAGGAAGAAATGATACAGGAAGAACAAAATTTACCATCAACCTCCATGCAATTGCAATGCCCAGAAGAGATTCTGATTTATATTTCTATTATGTGAAATTAGGATTTCATTTCTGGCTTTTCACACTTCCAAAGAAGTCCAATTTACCATGGCAGAGTCATGGGGCTCACCAAGCAGCTGTGTGGCGCTGTAACCATCTCAAGTCCAACTGTGTCCGTGGACTGTCAAGTATATCAGGATGAGGGAAAACTTTCTGAAGACTATTTCTAGTATACACGCTTGAATTCAGCCTCTGAAGGTTTTGTGAAAAATTAGAAATGATGAGTCAGCTTGTTGCATCCATGCTTTACAGGCAAAATTGATCTTTTTGAAAAATAACAGAGGTGAAAAATGCCAGCATAGTTGTCACTTATAAATTAAACAGGAAGTCCTCTCTATTTATGAACATAAAATTAGAAATATTTATATATCATTCACCTTCTTCAAACTATTGACCTGGTGTGAAAAGAAGGTGAATGTGTGAAGTTATTGTTCTAATTCATGTACGTAAGTCCTTATTAGGCTAGACAAAGGAAGGTGGCTTGACCTTGAATAAGCAAGTATTGTTACCCGAGAGTCCCAAGTAAAAGCCATGTTTTCAGCAATGGTTCAGTGAGGGAGGTGGGTAGGGGAATATGCCTGGAGCCAGTTTGTGAAATGACCAATTCTCAGAAAACTATCAGAAAATACGTTAAATCTAGTCCAGGATAATTTGCTGTAGCGGTTTATTGCTAGAGGCATGAGCACGGGCAATGCCAGTGCTGTAGTAGGCAGGAGGAGATTTGAGTGAAAATGAGAGGGCAAAGGGATGAGAACAAAGAATCAGGGTCATAGAAAGGTGAGGAGGCAGAGTGTAAGACCTCAAAAGTAAAGAGAAAAAACTGTGTTTAGGGGATATCTTGCCCATTCTTATAAGATGTTCAGAAATGAGAAAATGCTAAGTGTTTAAAATTAGCCACTTCATAAATTCAATATTTGGCAAGTTGATTTTTGCTGAATTGGATCTTAAAGAATTGATGGTGGCTGAATTTGACAGTGTCAAAAAACACCACACACTGTGGATTAAACTCTTTCCGTATGCATGGAAAGTATTCCTCACATTAGTATGAATGACTTTAATCCAATCAGATCAACAGCTGGCTCTGAACTGTATGAGAGGGTAGTAGGTCAAATTGAACTGGGTGAGAAGGAAGGGACATTTGGTCTCAAGGATTCCATAGGTGGAGAATTATTGTGAATAATAGAAAAAGGTAGAGAACAAACCAAATGTCTGGCAATAGGACAAGGTTAAATAATGTATGAAATACAGACTTAGGCATTTATGTGATAATGAATATTTATCAACATGGAAAGATACATTATATCATAGACTGTGAGAGCAAAACTTCATCTGCTATGCTCACTATTAAATCTACCACAGTGCCTGGTATAAAGGAAAAAAGTTCACACTATCAAAGAAAATATAAAATATCACATTTTCTGTAAAAAAAAAAAAACATTGAAAGACAATTTCCAAGGTTTTAACAGTGCTAAGTATTTTCTCCATTAATGATCTATAATTTTTACTTTATATCAATGAACATGTTTTAATTTTAAAAGGAAAAATACAATTAGACTAATGGAATTCCATTGTTCTGAAACTGTTTACAAACTTCTTATTGT
Source organism: Lynx rufus (assembly GCF_022079265.1). Lineage (NCBI taxonomy): Eukaryota > Metazoa > Chordata > Mammalia > Carnivora > Felidae > Lynx > Lynx rufus. The sequence goes on from NW_025814823.1 coordinate 183,663,727, forward strand.
AATCTTTGGTGTCCTTGAATTCAGATTGCATATGTAACCTTTTTTTATGCTATTTGGCTAATGCATTCCTTTGGACATAGAGACCTATTGTGATATAGCTCGACCCCAACATACACACACATGCACACATGCGCACACACAAAGCAACTCCATGTATTCATCCTGCAACTGATAATTAGGAGGCAATGTTATACAGAGCATTCTGCTTAGGTCTGTTGAAGGCAGAGATGTCAAGATGATCCCAATTACATTTTATTTTTATGCACATGTATTGCTATGCAATGGACCTATGAAAAGGGCATAAAGTAATTACTGCACATTAGATAGTGGTAATAACCACAAGTAAAAACAAACAACCAAACAGGCAAACTAACAAACAGAAGCTGTGATCAAAGAATCTTTTTGGAGAGGAAATGAGGATATAACAGTTTAAGCAGTATTGGGAAACATTCCTTATAAAACTAATAGTCACCCAAGAGTCATCATTAGCATGTAGATTTGGGCATAGAGACCCACTAATAGAAGTTCACTAGTAGTTAAGAATGGTTTCTTGTATTCATTCTTTCTATACTCATTCATTACCCAAACTCACATTTATCTTCTTAATATTTCTACAGGTTTTCTTGGTAAAATTTGGTTAGGAAGAAATCTTAATTTGGAATGTTTTCCTTAGTTCCAAGCTTTAAGACATTCCATCAGAACTGATGTCACTGAAATAATAAAATCTTCTTCCTACACCATTATTTCTGCTGCAATCCATTTCTTTCTTCAAGGGAAGGATATTTGTAGATTACTAAATTTTTCACACACAGTGATTAGTAAAAGAATTAATTTTACTTAAAAACCAGTTCTATCTCAATATACAGGAATTTTTCCTTTCCCCACAAAGCTCCCATGGATTTTTAGCAGATTATAAATAGAAAAAAATAGATTTTTCTATTAGAAAAGGACCTCTGGTCATGGTCTACATGTAAGAGAGTGAGAAAAGGGGAACTGATGGTATTCTATGTAATAATGCAAAGAAATATCTATCGTTAACAGGAAACTGATCTTGAAGTGACAAAGAATACTTTCCATTATTCTCCTAAAACAGTTATTTTATACGAATAGAAATGAAGTATGGGAAATAAGCTGAGAATTTGGTGGCCTCATGAATGCCTCTGTGAATGGGAGAAAAATGAATTCTAGGTCACACCAGACCTTGCAGGAAGGAAGTGAAGATATGAATTCAGGGGGATTAAATGAAAAAAACAAGTTACTCTCCCCATTGTCACTTTATTTTCTCTTAGTGTGTTTTATTTTCTTCACAGTATTCATCACTATAGCAAATAATACTGGTTGCTTGTTTCTTGTCTCTCTGTCCTCTCCCTGTACTAAAATGTGAGCTTCATTAGAACAACAGGTCTGTCTACATTGGTTATGGATATGTCCCCTTCACTCTAAGGGTATCTAGAACAAGGTAGTTGTTCAAAAACATCTATCAGTTGAATGTGTCAGTGAGTAATATTATGAGCAATTAAGAACCAGGGAGGTTAGGAGGAGCTGATATTGGTAACACTGGTCACACCTAAGAAATATTATATGACACAGAGAACCAGAGTGTGATAATCAGGGAAAAGTGTAGAGTGTTAAAGTAGGTATGAGAGCAGCTGGGAGGAAAAAGAGATACAACAAAGCAACTATTGTTTTGGCAGACTCAGATACAGATGTTGGAAACCTTTCTAGAGGAAGAAGTCCTACAAAGCAGAGGAAATGGATTCTTAATTTACTGTGAGAAGAGGCGAGCTGCTCAACTTACCATAAGTTCTCATAGGACCTAACTTTTAATTTCTGAGTTCTAAAGAAAGGTTATCCAATCCGTATTTCCTGAACTGTGTCTAAATTATGTTTTCATTGCATGGCAATTGTAGATTGCAAAGTACATCTGTATAATCCTAAGCATTTCTTGGCTTGCAGTCTGGAAAATGTCAGTAGCTTATATCTCGTGGGAAATGCTGTAAACATTTTAATTAGATATCATTCTGCTCCTGTTTCTTATTTTCTGGAGAAACATGGCTCCTGCTCTATTCTACTTCCTGAGAGATGCAGATAGAATGGAGAAAAATTGGGTCACTCAACACTGCCCACTACTGTGTGCACATGTATGTGTGTACCATGTGTATGCACATGAACTCTGTGTGTGTGTGCGTGTGTGTGTGTGTGTGTGTGTGTACATCTTTCTTGATTTAGGATGATAATCCTGATGGGATGAGCTGCTGAAAGACCATAATGATTTTCTAGCAATTACAGAGTAAGTTGTCTTCAAGCTCTAAATTTCAGACAATAAAAAAATTCCAGAAGGCAGTGAACATTTTTCATTGAGTGGGAACTCTGAATAACAGTCACTCATTACAGACTGGAGGACAAAATGAAGGGATGAGGTATCATATATTCACCACACATAGTTAAACAGACATCAAAGTGACTTGGGCTAAGAAAAGACCACCATGGCTATAAAATAAAAAATCCTGCAAGATGTTATTCTCAGTTGAATGACTCAGACATTGAAAACTGTGATGTATCATATTGTACTCTGATTATAAAAGACACTAAAGAAACAAATACTTGCTTGCATTTGCAATATCATACAAATATAATTAAATTTAAGCACTTTGGGTTTGTGTGGAATGACCTAAAATCAAGGTATCAAATACATTCTTGAAAAGCTGTAAGAAAAATAAAGGATGATTCTCACATATGGAAATGTGGCATTACTAGGACATAATGAATATTTGTGAAAAAATATAATTGTGTTTCATACATACATCTAAAAGAGGTTTTTTTTTTGGACTTATATCCAAAACAATCAGTAAGATCGGCGGCAATGGAATAAAGTGCATCCAATTGTGCAACTGACATCTCCACTTGGATGTTTAACAGATATGCCAAATGTGGCATGTGCAAAAGGGGAAGAAAAAAAAAGTCCTCATATTTAGCTTCAAGCCTTGTTTTTCCCCAATCTTTTCCATCTTAGTAAATATCATTGTTACCTACCTAATTGTTTAGGTCAAAAATATCAGTGTTATCTTTAGCCCTTTGCTGTCCTCTTTCCTTACATTCTATCCAATGGCATATTATTTTACTCATACCTTTAAAATATTTTTATGCAAGTGTTACTGATGCTGAAACCATCAACAAACACCCCAGCTTTTCACAGTTAATTTTCTATATTGCCAAATTGATCTGTGTGAAGTGATCTGCTTGAAATGTAAATCATATTATATCTATGATAAGATCAAATCCTTCAGAGATTTCTAATTTTTATAAGAATAGAATCTAAGAACTTTACCACTTATAATATTGCCCAATATGTAATTTTCAACTGTACCCTCTCCTCTAATTTTATCACTCACTCTTCTCTGCATAGCTTTTTTTCTTTTCTGCATAACTTTTAAAATTCTCTCTTTTAAACAGTCCAAGACAGGGCGATTCCACTTACAGAAACCTCTCTCATGAATGCACCTATAAGTCTTGGAATGAATAGAGATATCTGAGGACTAAAAAATATAAATCATGGGAGATGGATTGGGAAATGAGACCTGAATTCAAAGTACCACTAAACTGGTATTGAATTTATGATATTCCCTGCTCCTATAAAGCATGACCTAGACTCAAAGGGAACACAAAATTGCATACTAAAGGCAGAATAAACTCCAAGAGTACCCTAAGGAATCTATGAAAGAGGAAAGCATGGATCATATGAATTAATGACCAAGCAATATAAAAACAAATAAAAATAAAAATGGATAAAAATCAATATATGAAATTTTTAAGTAGAAATGAATCCATTGTAAAAGGTAATGTGTGTGTTTTGGGGGGGAGAATAAGGAAGCTAGGAGCGCGGGATAAAGAATATATTTAAGACTGTGATTCTCAAAGTGATTTTATTTTATTTTATTTTATTTTTCAATATATGAAGTTTATTGTCAAATTGGTTTCCATACAACACCCAGTGCTCATCCCAAAAGGTGCCTCCTCAATACCCATCACCCCCCTCCCCTCCCTTCCACCCCCCATCAACCCTCAGTTTGTTCTTAGTTTTTAAGAGTCTCTTATGCTTTGGCTCTCTCCCACTCTAACCTCCTTTTTTTTTTTTTTTCCCTTCCCCTCCCCCATGGGTTTCTGTTAAGTTTCTCAGGATCCACATAAGAGTGAAAACATATGGTATCTGTCTTTCTCTGTCAAAGTGATTTTAAAGATCTCTAGACTCATGGTATCAAATCACCCACTGAGGAAAACCACGTGAGGACATGGCAAGAAGCAACTACTACAGGCCTGGAAGAGATCTTCCACTGGAAACTGAATCAGCCAGACATTTATCTTGGACTTCTAACCTCCAGAGCTGTGAAAAAATAAATTTCTTTTCTTTAAGTCATCCAGTCTGTGGTATTTTGTTACAGTAGCTCAAGCTAACTAATACACTAGTATAATGGAAAAAGTACAGACCACTGATAGAGTATTAATTAGGAGGGAGAATACAAAACCCATATGTAGATATACTTCAGTGACATGTAAGAATACCAAAGACAAAATAATAATTCTAAAACCTCTTGCAAAGAAAGATAAGACCTCCTGATTAGCATCAGAATTTTCATTATTAGCACCGGATACAGGAAAAGGATAAGGAATAAATGTTTTTTGAGTATTGAAGAAAAATACTTTATAGATTTTATACATAACAAAACAAGAGAAGAAAACATAAGTGGAAACTGATGTAAAGGACAACCATCAAAATAGACAGTGTTTATAACTATTAAATCAACAGACGACAAATCCGGGTAATAAAGAGCAGAAAGGAAAAAAAAATCAGAAAGTATAATAAATTGAAATATGAAACAAAATTTTAAAAAAATACTATAGTTACAAATAGTAATAATAATTACTATTATAATTTATCTTGGAGAAGAGGCAATACATTTTTTGATGCAGTACATATATAGTTAAAGTTTAAACAATGAAGACTCCAACTAGCCAAAGCCATCCTGAGAAAGAACAAAGCTGGAGGTATCACAATTCTAGATTTCAAGATTTACTACAAATCTATAGTAGTCAAAATACTATAGTACTGGCACAAAAGTAAACACATAGATCAAGAGAACAGAAAAGACAGCCCAGAAATCAACTCAAAATTATGTGGTCAGTGAAACTATGACAAAGGAGGCAACGATACACGATGGGGAAAAGATAGTCTCTTTAATACATGGTGCTAGGAAAACTGGACAGCTACATGCAAAAGAATGAAACTGGACAACTTTCTTACACCAGAAACAAAAATAAACTCCAAATGGATTCATAACCTAAATGTAAGGTCTGAAAACACAAAAATCCCAGAAGAGGGCATAGGCAGTAATTTCTCTGACATTGACCATAGCAACATTTTTCTAGGCGTGTCTTCTAAGATAAGAGAAACAAAAGCAAAAATAAACTATTGAGAGTACATCAAAATAAAAAGCTGTAGCACAGAAAAGGAAACCATCAACAAAACAAAAAGATAACCTACAGAATTGGAGATATATTTGCAGGGAAGTATCTGATAAGGGGTTAGTATCCAAAATATATAAAAGCCTTATTAAATTCAACACCAAAAAAATCCAATTAAAAAATAAACAGAGAATCTAAACAGCTCTTTTTCCAAAGAAGAACTACAGATGGCCAACAGACACATAAAAAGATGCTCAACATCACTAATCATCAGGGAAAAGCAAACCAAAACCATGAGATACCACCTTAACACCTGTCAGAATGGCTAGAATCAAAATTCCAAGAAATAACAAGTATTGGCAAGGATGTGGAGAAAAGGGAAATCTTGTACACTGTTGGTGAGAATGTAAATTGGTATAGACACTGTGGAAAACAGTATGGAGGTTTTTCAAAAAAAAAATAAAATTAGAAACACCATAGGATCATAATTCCACTACTGGGTATTTACCAAAAGAAAGCAAAAACAATCAAAAGTATATGCACCCCAATGTTTACTGTAGTACTTTTACACTTGCCAAGATACAGAAGCAAACTAAATGTCTATCAATACAGGAATGGATAAGAAAAAAGTGGCATATACACACAATAATGGATTATTATGGAGCCATAGAAAGGATGGGATCGTGGCATCTGAGACAACAGGGATGGATCTAGAGGGTATTATGGTAAATGAAATAAGTCAGACTGAGAAAGGCAAACACCATGTGATTCCACCCAAAAGTGGAATCTAACAAAATAAAAATAAACTAACAAAAAGAAGAATCCAGCTTATAAATACAAAGAACAAACTCATGGTTGCCAGAGGGGAAGGGACAAGGGGTGTGCAAAATGGGTGAAGGGGAGAGGGAAATACAGGTTTCAGGTTATGGAATGAATAAGTCACAGAAATAAAAAGCACAGGATATGGAATACATTCAATGATATTATACCAGTGATGTAACAGGACAGATGGTAGCTACATTTGTGGTGAGCACAGCATAATGTATAAACTTGTCAAATCTCTAAGTTGTACACCTGAAACTAACGCAATATTATGAGTCGACTATACTCAAATGAAAACGAATGGGATAAAGGAATAAACAAACAAACAAACAAACAAACAAGAGAGTGTCAAATAAGTGTACTGAGTTCTACCAGAATAAGATTTGGGGCCATGACCACATGAAAAATTTAAGTGGAATAGTATTTTCCCTCACACTGAAATATAATACTAAAAAAAAAAACAAAAAAAAAACCAAAAAACTAACATTTTTATGCCTATTTACCAAAGAACCAGGGAGACTAAGCAATTTTATAAAGTACAGTTTGCAATTAACTTAAGGTAATAGTATTCTGTCACTTTCTAGAAAACTCTACCTTTACTACAAGGCTATTCATACTAGAAACGTATACGTGTTACATTATTTTTAAAGATGTATAATCATGTGGCCCTAGTCTATTAAGCTACTTAAGGTCAAAAACAAACATTAGCCCTTATTAATTTATTAATTTGAAATTTAATATTCCAGGCACTGTTCTAAATGCTGGAAGTACGAGGTTGAACAAGACAGACAAGCTTCTTCAACTGATAAAATCTACTAGGGTGATACAAATTAAATTTGATGTAAATTATCTATAAAAACAAAGGGTTATTATTTATTCTTAGTCTCCTTATCAGAAAACACACTTGTGCAAACCAAGCTAAAATAAACCAATCCTTCTTTTATCCACATAAGGTTAAGATAATCATCTTTGTATTAGCAAAACATTATGATACTGTTTTATTTTAAATGGTATCTCTTCCTATCTGTAGGAACTATCATAGAAATAGAATAATTTTCATATGAATTAGTTAAATTTTATTGAGAACCAACCAACCATTTTCCTGAAGTTATGTACTATGGATGTTTAAGTATAAATATATAAATATAAACATAAACATAAATACAATCTCTGTCTTTGAGGAACTTACAATGTAGGTAAGGATTCATCTATTTATAGAATGTGTCAGAGAATAAAAATTAATGACTATGCCCTGCATTTAATTGGCAAATTAGAATCAGTATACTTTCAAAAAGTGTATTTTGAAATTTTTGTCTGCTAAGTACTTTTAAAAACTAAGTTGAGAAACTACCATTTTGAAGAATATTTGAACAACATGTTGTTCATCATTCCTCTAGATTCCTCTAGATTTTTCCTTGACATATAACATAAAAAAAAATACAAACAAACAAACAAAAACAAAAAAAAAACCTATGCCTCAATCATATCATTTCTGGGACCAACGTATGTAGCACTGGTTTACTAAACTATTTTAGTTCAATGCTGCCAGACTTACTAAGTGACAATAAATAAAAAGATTAATGGAATTCTCTCAGGGTTTAAGGATGTTTTCCAGAGGTTTGCTTATCACTTACTTAATATTCTTTACCTGAAAATTCAGGGAATAAATTTCTTTTTATTTTCAGTGGTGGAAAATATTCTGATACCCTTAATCAAAAAAGTATATGTATATGTGTGTACGTGTGTCTATGTGTGTGTACATATGTTCTGTTAGTTAGAATATATTAATTTTAATAATTCCGTAAATTTAATAACTTATTATATTATATCATAGTTCCTTCTCACACTATTATATGGCTTATGGCCATATTTGTGTTCCACTTTTTAAATTTTATTTTAATAATTTTTTTAAATGTTTATTTGTTTTTGAGTGAGAGAGAGAGATAGCACAAGCAGGAGAGGGGTAGAGAGAGGGGGGAAAGGAGGACCCAAAGCAGGCTCTGTATTGAGAGCAGAGAGTCTGATGTGGGGCTCCAACTCATGAACCATGAGATCATGACCTGAGCCAAATTTGGATGCTTAACCAACTGAGCCACCCAGGCGCCCCCTGCTCCATTTTTAAATGGAATAGTTTTCGGGGCGCCTGGGTGGCGCAGTCGGTTAAGCGTCCGACTTCAGCCAGGTCACGATCTCGCGGTCCGTGAGTTCGAGCCCCGTGTCGGGCTCTGGGCTGATGGCTCAGAGCCCGGAGCCTGTTTCTGATTCTGTGTCTCCCTCTCTCTCTGCCCCTCCCCCGTTCATGCTCTGTCTCTCTCTGTCCCAAAAATAAATAAACGTTGAAAAAAAAAAAAAAAAATTTAAAAAAAAAAAAAAAAAAAAAAAAAAAAATAAATGGAATAGTTTTCTTCATTACATGTAATTTTTATACTAAAGTCACATATTTCTCTGCCTTATTTATATCAATTTTTTTTAATTTATTTATTTTCAAGAGACACAGAGAAACAGTACGAGTGGGGGAGGGGCAGAGAGCGAGGAGACACTGAATCCGAAGCAGGCTCCAGGTTCTAAGCTGTCAGCACAGAGCTCAACACAGGGCTTGAACCCACTAACTGTGAGATCATGACCTGAGCTGAAGTCGGACACTTAACCGACTGAGCCACACAGGCACTCCTATATCAATTTTTTTCTTCATGTTTTTTATTCATTTTAACCTCATTTTGTGTATTATATTGTATTAATGTGGGTGTGTAAACTTAAATCCAACACAGAAGGGGGTGGTATGTAAATAACTAAATAAATGTTGAGATATAAAAATCCAATACTAAAAATACTAATTATAAATTTAGAGTAAATTTTGAATTGATCAAATATTTGTAATGTAATGATGTAAAAGCAAAACTATATAAACAAGAAGCTTTTATGATATTTAAATAGTTTCAGAGTACAGAGATCTTTTCTATTGCATCTCAAAACCTAACCAATTAAAACCAAACTAAGAAATTTACTTATAGAAGAATAAAAAAATGCGACATAGGTATTAAAAAAAAGCAAAAACAAAACAAACAAAACAAAAGGTAAAAGCTAAAGATCCAAAAGAAAAAATGGGTAAAGGATATGAACAAATATTATACAAAAGATAAAATCCAAATGGTTCTTAAAGCATAAGAAAAGATGTTCAACCTCATCCAGGAAAAAAGATGAACATTTTAGCATCACAAGGAAAAACTTTTTTTTTCCACCTATCAAATTGGAAGTTACGTATATGTTGCTAATGTGTTGTGTTGGCAAGACAGGAAAAAAACATTTGCATATCGTTGAGGAGAGTGTCAAGCCTTTCGATCTCTCTGGAGAGTGACCTGGTATTATCTATCAAAATGAGAGATGCACAATACCTTGATCTCACGCATCCACTCCAAGTATTTTGTTCTACAGATATTCTCACAAATCTGATACAGTGTTAAATAGGCAAATCCATAGCCTAAAATACTGGAATGGGGACCAGTCACCGTAGATTACACCCCAGTCATAGAATGGAATATCGTGCCATTGTTAAAAACAAGAAAACAAAATTTCATGTTCTGATATAAAGTATTTATATGTATTAATAAATATTTTAAAAAGCAATATTCATATGAGTTTGTAGAGTAGCTCTTGTATGGTAAGGGGAAAGCAGAGGAGAGAAGAGTTGTCGAACACAAAATCATGTCTGCTTGTGCATACATTATTTCTGAAGTAGGTCTAGGATGCTACTAATGGTAGTTGCCCCTGGGGAAGAGAGCTGAATGGCTTGGAATTAGGGTGAAGAAGAAGGTTTATTTTTCACTAGATATGTTTTCTATCTTTGTAGTTTTGTATTATTGGCTTCTATCACCCATCCTCACCTGCCCTCTCTCCAAAAAAGAAAAGTGAGTACTACTGGCAGAACAGAAAAAAGATGCCAGAATTCTCAACCATAGCTGTACAATTGGAATCACCACAGGACTTTTTAAAAAATACATTTACCCAAGTTTCACTCTAGAGAATTAAATCAGGGAACAAAACAATGAGGTTGGGACCTGACTAACATTCACATGTTAGTTACTTTAGTTTAAAATAAATCTGTCATGACATGATTTGTTCTTCACAAAGGTATTTTTTTTTAATGCTTTGATTAATTTCTGAGACAGAGACAGAGCATGAGCAGGGGAGGGGCAGAGAGAGGGAGAAACACAGAATCTGAGGCAGGCTCCAGGCTCTGAGCTGTCAGCACAGAGCCCGACGCGGGGCTCGAACTCATAGAGTGTGAGATCGTGACCTGAACTGAAGTCAGACGCTTAACCGACTGAGCCACCCAAGTGCCCCTCACAAAGATATCTTAGCATCAATCTCTAGATTGGTTGGTTTCACTCATATGAAATAAAGATATAAGTATATATGAAATATGTAAATATAAATACATGTATATTTTATATACTATATAATAAATGAGAAATAGCATTACATATGGCTGATTATTTGAGTCAAGCAATAAAAGACATGTGTGATATTTACTACACTCATTAATGGAGGAGTATGTGACACTTTGGGTGGCACGACAGTTAAGATAAATATCCCCTCACTTATTTGAAATTATTACTGATAAATTTCAATATGTACATGTATACACCCATATGTACCGTTGACTATTTGCTACCATCAAAATACCTTTCGTGAAATACTACAGAGAGTCTGGCCACTGTCAAGATAACAAAATCTCAGTGATTTTGTTTGACACTGAGAAAGATGACACTTTGCCAAGCAGTGGCTACATTTTTCAGCACGCAGTTAAACCAAAGGTGATAGGAGGCAGTGCACTTATTCTTAAGGCTGCAGATGTACACCGAGTATTTGACATGTTGCATCACTAAATATTTTCACTGAATCTTAATATTGTTCCTTTAGGAAGATTTTGTAAGTCAGTCAAATTCAAGCCTGTGGATAGATGTTAAAAGTAAATTTTTCTCCTTATCCTTAGGTACATGTATGAAGCATTTTAAATTCCTGCATTTAAAAGGCTTCTGAAACATGCCTGTGGCTATGCCCTAGAACACCCAGGCAAATTTTTAGGCTAGAAATTCTATGAATCTGTTTACCATAATTCCCTTCTGTGGGCAAGAAGTGGTATTTAAATCATACCACTGTATAACGAAGCAATGCTTCAATGATAAATTTTCCTGTCCAGAAAAGTCAAGTTATTTAACTTCATTATATATTCTAAGGAGAAGGTGTTTTCTAAAATGCTCAGAATAAAACTTAGAGGTATTATCGTCACATTTAGTCTTTCAAAATATTCACCCATGACACTTACAGGCAAAATGGTTATCACATGGGAGAATAAAGTAGAGTAACGAGCTTTTGAAGTAATGCTTACTGTGTCAGGCTGTGTGGGATTCATCTTGCAAAGAAAAAAAGACATTCTCAAAGGTCAAAGCAGTTTCTATGTGCCTTGAAGTACAGGAGGTATAAGTGGACAGACATAAACTTCAAGGACATTCTAAAACTTTATATTTAATATCACAGAATATTGATGATGACTGTTGAAAGATAGTCCATGGAACAGTGCTGCACAAAGAAATTGTGTAACTCAAGGCAAGACTTCTTTTTGGTAAAGAAGTAAAGACATGGGCTCTCAAGAATTAAGAGTTTGTACTGGTTCAGACTCAGTTACAATGCTTGGTATACGGATAGCTGGTTGAATGAATTGTTGGGTGAAGTCATCTATCCATAATGGATAAGGTCTGCCCTACAATGATCCAGAAGATATGATAAGAGTAATGCAGGGGATGGAATTCTCTGTAGGCTTTCTCAGAAGGCCAAATGTCACAACTTGGTGCAGTGTAAAACCTTCCTCTGAAAAAGTATTGCTTGTCAACATTTCCTCTCTTCTGAAGTAGCTAGAGGGAATACTACTTAACAATCTCATAAGTCCCTTGATTTTTTTTTAAGTTTTTTTTTTTTTTTAACGTTTATTTATTTTTGGGACAGAGAGAGACAGAGCATGAATGAGGGAGGGGCAGAGAGAGAGGGAGACACAGAATCGGAAGCAGGCTCCAGGCTCTGAGCCATCAGCCCAGAGCCTGACGCGGGGCTCGAACTCACGGACCGCGAGATCGTGACCTGAGCTGAAGTCGGACGCTTAACCAACTGAGCCACCCAGGCGCCCCATAAGTCCCTTGATTTTAACAAGCCTATCATTTTTATCAAGTGTTATTTCCTATTTAGCAACTGTATTTTATTTCAATTTTTTTCTCTTCTCTTAATTTCCACCTTTTAAAAAAATGTGTTCTAAACAAAAATCTACCCCAAGTGTCATGACAGACTTACAGTTATGCCTTACTTCTACATCACCACCTCCCTACCCCCACATACATATACACATTTATAACAGAGTTAGTTAAATTCTTCCATTGTAAACTATCAGAAAACAGAGGTTGACAGTATTCTACATTATAACCTTTTGGGAATGAAGTCCTTTTAATTATCTTAGTTTAAGATGAATCTGCCACAGATGATTTATTTTTTACAAAGTTATTTATACCATCATTTATACCACTTTTTAAAAATTTTAATATTTATTTATTTTTGATAGAGGGAGAGCATGGGCAGGGAGGGGCAGACAGATGGGGAGACAGAGGATCTGAAGCAGGTTCCGCGCTGACAACAGCAAGCCCAATGTAGGGCTCAAACTCAAGATCATCACCTGAACAGCAGTCAGAAAGTCAACTGACTAAGCCGCCCAGGTGCCCCTATACCATGAAACTTCTGATTGGTTGGTTTTGTATATATATACATACATATATATATATATATATGTATGTATATATATATATATATATATATATATATATATATTCATTCATTCCATGGCCACATGTTTCAACACGAAGAAATTCATGTTTTTATGCCTAGGGGCAGACATTATCCCTTTAGGTCTTACGGTCATCATGTCAGTTGTAATCTATTCACCATTACCACTTTCAAAAATAGGTCTTCAAATCACCAGGTGATACCAATTCTAGAGTTTTGTGACATATTAATTCCTGTTACTTCAGTTACGTGTTATATCAATTATATGTTTGTACTGACTTAAAAAAACAGAATAAATTTTCTGTATTTGTTATCTTCCTGGGGAATTCTTTTGGGCATGGGCGAACATGAAAATGAATACCACTAGATGTCAGTATAAACAGACCATTCTTTCTGATGCAGATTTATTTTCTTGCATTTCCAGATTTCCTGGACTGTTTGGAAGAAATTCTTTCTGGCAGTATTGATTCCATCTAATCCCTTGTTTGCTTAGTCAAAGGTTGCTAACTGCTAAATTTACATCCTTTCTTGTGTCCCTTTGCAAATCTGCAAAACAGTTTTCTTTAAAGAAAAATCACAGCATAGGGATTTCAAAATTGTCACCATTTTATTAATTAGGTGATGGTGTCATGCCGAGTCAGTCAGCTTATTAGTCCTTAAGAAAGATCTTGTAGTGAGTTTGTGTCTCATTAGAGAACTGGAGGAGCAGACAGATTAATGCACATATGCTACAACATTAATTAGACAGTCAGGTTTTTCACAGGATAGATAATTTGATTGTGACAATGGCAGCAGCAATTAATCGAGTCTCTTTCAGAAAGCATTTAAGGGGCTTGAGTTGAGGAGAAAGCCCACTATGATTTGCCCAAGTTAAATGTAGAAGGGGCGCTAAAATTATAGGATCATCAATGTAGAAAGGCTTTAAAGGTTTTCTAGTTTGTCTAGATTTCTTGTCCATTCTTCCATCCGATGCAGAATTTTCTTCTATAGAACCCCTGAGCAATGGTCTTTAAGAATATGTAATCTGTGGCTCAGTGGGGGTTGCGACAATTATATTACAATTATATTTCTTTGCCCAAATCCACTTAATGCATTTTGGTCAAGAAAGGGATAGACTACTGAACTATCTGGCAGATTCTGTGCCACATGAGTTTTTAAAAATTAGGTCTCCTCAAATCAATTTACACAAACCAATGCTTAATTAGGAATATCAGCAATCAACTACTAAAATGTTCTTAATAATAGACTGATGGAGTCAGAATAACAGGAGAGATTGAGTAGTCAAACTTCCTTGTTAGCTGACATTTAAAAATTCACATTTAAAAAATGACCTTTAGCAGACGAGATGATGATGCAAATGAAATCTATATTTAGGGAGGGGTGAAAACAGCATCTAATTTGTAGTGATTATATATTCCATTCTACCTGAGGAAATTCTGCTTAAGTTTGTCTAAATGCTCTTTAGAACTATCTCTCCCTCCCTCTCTGTGTCTCTCCTTTCTTCTCTCCTTCTTTCTCTACAATGAGAAGGCAAGGGCATGGAGAGACCACGGGGAGTCATTCGAATCAGCAACTGAGCCAGCAGAGGACAGCCAGCACCAGCTGTTAATCACATGATGAATAACCTTAGACAAAAGGTCCAGTCAAGCCTTCAATGTCCCCAACCTCAGATTCCATTTGACTGAAAAGACCCTAACCTCGAACTACTCAAATGAGCCCACTCAATTTACAGAACCATGAGAGATGGTGATCAATTGTTGCTTTAAGCTGCTAAATTATGGGTTGGTTTGTTATGTAGCAGTAGGTAACTGGAAAGTTAGGCAATTTTTTTTTTTTTTAATGAAAAGAGACGAAATTTGCAAGAACCTCCATGGACAGATAACTTGAAAGAAGGCTTTTGATCTCTTCGCTTAAGTTTGTGGTTAGCAGCACCTTCTTTCTCAAAATTTCAGGTGGAATTCTCTTTTTATTAAATATGAGCTATGGCTTAATTTTTTCTTCTTCATTTGTCATCACCAACTTCTTTTACTTTCATCCATTATCATTTTCAAAAGTTGGTGCGCTTTTATTTCAGTACTGAATAGCATTAGACAGACATATGACTAATGTGGTATTTGAGCATGCATACACCACTTAAAAATGAACTTCAGGTCATCTTGTGTGAATGTGTGTGTCAAAGGAGGCTGAGCAGCAAAGGGATTACAATTTGTCAAACAATGTATAGTGGCACAGTGCTCCATCCCATCTCTGGGATAGTTACTAGATACTTCTTTCCGATAGTGACTCTCAAACCTGAGTGTGCACCCAAAACACCTAGAGATCTGTGAACATGTAGATTTTGATCTAGTAGGACTGCATTTGGGCCTGAGATTCTAAAGTTCTAATAAACCTTGAAGAGAGCAAACAAAATGAATAGCGAGATTCTACGAAGTGTCAGTTTTCTATACTCCTTCTTCTATACACCTTCTATACACCATCCTCCTTCTCTGTAAACATAATCACACGAAGCTCAGGCAGGGAATATTACTTATATGCACGTCAGAAGAAAAAAAAAGTATTAAGGAAATAAGTAACTTAATTTTCTTCTAAAGCTTTTGTTCCTCCTCTGCCCACACGCATACTTTTCTCCTCCCGAAGTACCCTCAATTACCTCCTTGCCCCTGTACTTTCTGTGCTAAGATTGTTCTTATCACAGTAAGGACCATGTACAAATTCTGAATATGAACCAGAGAGTGACATTTATTTTGAACAGGTACTGGCCCTAGTACTGTGAACAACCTGTGACAAACGTTGGCGTTGGAGTGTGAGTGGCATGTGTTACCTGCATTACCTGATTGCTGTTTACCTACCTGCATGCTGATTTTTTTCCCCAAATATATCCCACATTTCCCCATCCTCTTAATCCTTTTCCAATTGCACTCTGAACAAAACTATCATCAGCATTCCTCTCCATTCCTAAAAGCAGCCTCCTTACCAGTCTCTATCTGTTCTTCCCTGATAGCAAGTTCATTCTTCACACTAAGTTTGGCTTCCAGTTCTCTTAAGATACAGGCAAGGTTTCTTTATGTGGCTCACAAGACCCTGAATAATCAAATTTGGGGTCTGCATGTCTTTATATGCCTGTTTTCTTTCTTTAGCTTCATATTTTTAATTTTCACCACTGATATTCTACCTCTAGTCAGAGTCTCTGGCAGGCAGTACTCTCTGCCCAGAATGTTTCCCCCCTGGCCTTCTCCACTTAACTAATTCCTACGTTTTCTTCCTATCTCAGCTAGCTCACTATCGTCCTAGCTCATTCTCTCAAGGAAACATCACCTGTATATCAGTGTGTCTTCCCTATTCTAATCTCTTAATCACTATCACCCCACTGTCCTTACCAATAACAACATAAACCTATGATTTTCTTTTCTTTTTATTTATTTATTTTTTTAACGTTTATTTATTTTTGAGACAGAGAGAGACACAGCATGAATGGGGGAGGGGCAAAGAGAGAGGGAGACACAGAATCGGAAGCAGGCTCCAGACTCTGAGCCATCAGCCCAGAGCCGGACGCGGGGCTCGAACTCGCGGACCGCGAGATCGTGACCTGAGCTGAAGTCGGACGCTTAACCGACTGAGCTCCCCAGGCGCCCCAAAGCTATGATTTTATATTTATGTATGTCATTCTTTTTTACTTAAGTGAAGATTTCAGAGATTTTTGTTTGGTTTAAAACTATGTAGTATCCCCAGGTCTTTGCATGGTGCCTGGAAAAACAACAACAACAACAATAGTGGCTCAGTAAATGCTTATTGAAGGAATGAAACATTCTAAGCTACCCATTCTAATGTGCCATTGTCATATTTGTTTTGTTCTGATCCATCCTTGTCTCTTGTGTAGCTTCATTTCCTATTTTAGAGAGAAAAGCATAACAAAGCATCACTATTTATGTTAGGTGATATCTTGGTACATGGTCTTTGGGAAAAAAAAATCACTTCTCCAATTTTAAGTCATCTGAAAAGGGCAGGTCCTATTTTACTAGTGGTTTCTGTGTTTGTATAACTACACCATCCTCTCCTAGTCCCACTTCTCCGGATTTAGGTCTGTAGCTCTCTCTCCCAAATCTATGCCTAATGATTCTCCTACAGTTCCAGTTGCAACCTTTACTTTTAAGAACCTGCTCATGCCTCTGGTCCTGGTGCTGCAAGTAAGCAGATCAATCCTAGCATTTCTTGTGATTTAGCATTAGTGCTTTCCAAATGGAAAACAGAAAGGAGATCTTTATCTCCACAATGGAAGTTTTGTCATTGTGGTGGTTGTTTATTAATTTATCTTTTTCTTTTTTTAATTTGTTTGTTTGGGCCAGGAAACGAAATCGACATGAATCAACACTATTGAGAGATTGCAAACAGAATGTCAAAAAGCCTGAAGTTTCCACGTACCCTAACGATGCCCTGTTTCTTTCCTCATTTCTAAGCTGCAGACTAGCAACAATTGGTCAGCAGGATCCTCTTGGCCTAAGGCTTTTCTCTCCCTGGGTCTCTCTGGCCAGGCAAAGCCAGTGAAATATTCCTGATCAAGCATTTACAGTTCACATGAATTTCACCTCAAGCAAAGAAATGGAACCCACATTAACTAGCTGAATTTAGGTGTAGCTGAGTACATGGTGGGAGACTTTTTTATGGCTAACAATCCTTTCAAGTTAACACTTCATCACAACAGGATTAGATCTGCTCTTCACAAACTCTATGCACCTGGGTATACACATCTCATTCTAATTTTGCACATTTCAGATCAGCAACCCATCTGACAACACAGTAGGCATCATATGTTTAAGAACAGCACTTGCAGCTAAAAAAGCAATCATATTCAAGGTCAAGTTGAATTGTGAAAAGAGTATTGTGTAAAGTAGTTAAGTAGATGTTGTCCAGATGCTGGCCAAAATGTGCCTTCTTATTCTGAGAATTACTTGGTTAATTCTTTTTTGAGCTCTAAATCTATTACCAAATCATCAAAAGTGTACTTTTGATAAGAGAATTCCATTTTGATGAATGTAGGATGGGGTGCTCACCTTTCTCTCTCAGTGGTGCTCTCTCTCTCTCTCTCTCTCTCTAAATGATACATATAATCTGAAGAGTGAGAGCCTAAACAGGAGAGAATATAAATTCACAGGCTAAGAACTATTTTTTTAAAAGTCAGGAATTATAGGGCGCCTGGGTGGCTCAGTCGGTTAAGGGTCCGACTTCAGCTCAGGTCACGATCTCTAGGTCCGTGGGTTCAAGCCTCCCGTCGGGCTCTGGGCTGATGGCTCAGAGCCTGGAGCCTGCTTCCGATTCTGTGTCTCCCTCTCTCTCTGCCCCTCCCCCGTTCATGCTCTGTCTCTCTCTGTCTCAAAAATAAATAAACATTAAAAAAAAAAGTCAGGAATTATAAACTTAATTTCCTTTACTATGTATTTTATCTCTGAATTCCTGACGGAATGAAGTATATAAACATTTTTGTAAAAGAATTTGCTGAGCAGATTCTACATAATTCATACAGACTGGGAGAAAACCACACTCACAAATATATTAAAATTAATAATCTTCAGTAGCAAAAATTATAAATAAGCTTAATCATACTATATTAAAGAAGCAAATATCTAAGCAAGGAATACTAAACATAATTAATTATATCCTAAAACATCCTAACATATATGTATATTATTTTAAACATAAATATTAATATTACCTGATTATATAATGTAAAGATAGAATTCAAAGTGGGCCAAGGCAAATTATTTTTTTAATATCTTAACACTGGACTGTGCTACCCAAAATAAAATAACTACAAAGATCAATTTTAAAAGGAAATTACCTTGTGTTGAGTTGAACAGAATGATGGAATTGAGATAACACTTATGAACACTTAGGTAAGTGCATAACAACAACAATAATCAGAATAATAATTCATAAAAGAATACTGTAGCTTTACTGCAGTCAACCTAGACTTGCAGTAGTTAATTAGGTCTGAATTTCATACTTTAATATTAGAAGGTTCTCAGTTGTTATTAGTAAAGATAGTAAAGAAAACAAATGAAGAATGATGAAAGGAACTGGGAGTATTTCTCTCTTTTTAAGTGTTTTTTTTTTTCTTTTTTTATTAATTTTGAGAGAGAGAGAGAGCACATGATCTGGGGAGGGGCAGAGAGAGAGAGTGAGAAAGAGAATATCCTAAGCAGATTCCACACTGTCAGTGCACAGCCTGATGCGGGGCTCAAACTCACAAGCCGTGAAATCATGACTTGAGCCAAATGCTTAACCAACTGAGCCACCCAGCCACTCCATGGAACTGGGAGTACTTCAATGAAAGAGGCCAAAATGAAGAAAGGCAGCTGAAAAGCAGAGTAGAGAGCTGTTACTACAGCTATCCTACAATAATTCACAGTATCTAATCTAGAGGCTTGAGTTTTAATGGTCATTCAAGGACAAGAGACAGGGGCTTTGATCTGGGTGTGGATGTGGTGTGAGCTTCAACAAAACAAACAAAATGAAAATAACAGTGAAAAATAATAAAACAGTGCTAGCCAAGAGAGGCACTAAGGAAAATCTCCTGCTCTGACCTTGGCTGTGGGCGGGAAAAAAAAAAAAAAAAGGATTCCTCTTAAAAATTTGTGAGCCTTTACTCACAAGCTTTGCTGTTCCAATCCTTATACTTGCATTTTTCCTAAGCTAGTAGCTTTCCTTTATCTGGAGAGATGCATCATCAAAAATAAATTTCATGATTTACACAGCACGCCCCACCAAATTTGGGATTACAAAGCATATTGGTAGATTAAGCAGTCATAAATGTCAATAGGCAGGACTAAAAGAGGTCACCTGAAAGATCAAATGGGTGAATCAGAACTCAGAAGCTACACTATCAAAGCACCAGACAGATTGGGAAAGGAGAGTGGATTATCTGTATATGGCCAGTAACTCTCATGGCAGGTAATTTTATAGAACAAGAACCAACAGATGCTGTTAGAAGGTGAGAGACAGACAGAAAATATACCCCAAACTAAGAAGGCACTTTAGATCAGAAAATGAAGCAGGCCACTGCATACAGTTTTCATGGGGTTTTATTCAGGGTAACACTGATGGGAGTAGAGGGTGGGGTGGGGATCAGGCAGAGGATGATCTACAGCAGGTGTACAGTTATTCTCCACCAAATCCAGACTTAAGTCCGCAAGTTTTATAGAGCAAAGGGACACACAGAAGGACAGCTTAATAATATCAAAGGGTTCACATGCACCTCAAAGGCTTTCGTGTACCTAACTGACAGCTAACCTTTAGTTAGATTTTGTGGCGGTTGTGCATTACTAAGGGGGAAGACTACGTTATCTCTAACAGATTCACGGGAGGCCAAAGAAGCCTCCTCCCATCCCCGCCTCAGCAGCTATTTCTAAGGTATGTATGTTAATCTCCAATTGGCCTTGGGACACAACACCCCAAGAGAGGTCGCTGATCAACATTAACAAGAGGAAGGGCCAAGGATGGGGTCAATATTGTCAGCCCTCCTACAGATGTGCGCCACGTATGTAGACATTCTAACACAGAAATATTGAGCTGTTTTGTCTGCTTTGATACAGTCAAAATGGATGCATCAAAATGTAAAATCATTGCTCTCTCTCTTTTTTAACCATGAAATCTGTACAAAAGATAAACCTGACCTTTATCTTATTTCTTATCCTTACCCAACCCTGACTATAATCATATATGTTTGTGAATGCTTACTATTGATACTACTAAGTCAAGCTGACAGGGATAGTAACAGAAAAACTGAATATTTTTACCCTAATTTTACCATGTACTAGAGGTTATTTATTCAAGTGTTTGCCCATGATCAAAAAAATAAAAAAGAAAAAAATAAAAGAAAAAGAAAAGAAAGAAAGAAAGAAAGCTCAACCAGTATATTTGCCTTGTCCTATGAAACATTTTTATCTATGTCCTATGAAACATAAAGGAGGTATGCTTATCACATTTTCAGGTGACCTCAGTCTAGAAGGGTAAGTTAATATGACAGCTGACAGAATCAAGATCTGAAACAACTCAACAAGCAGGAATGGCAAGGGAAAACCAGGAGGATAAAATTTATAGAAATAGATCTAAATCATGTGATTATGTTTAAAAAGCAGAGTGAAACATCATGAGAAAGAGAAGTCTAGCCTATTAGTCTGCTGTTTTAAAATTGGACAATTTTATTTGACTACACTCCATGATTCAACAATTTTTAGTGATAATTTAAAGTTCCCAATTCAAAAAATTACTAAAAGATGGCACAGAGAGCAGTAGTTATCTCTCCACCCCACACCCCATCACCAGCTTCTATTTACCTTCCTTATTTTCTTAAAATCCTTTTTAAAATTTAAATTCCAGTTCATTCACATACAGTGTAATATTAGTTTCAGGTGTACAATTTAGTGATTCAACAGTTATGTACAACACCTGGTGTTTATCACAAGTGCACGCCTTAATCCCCATCACCTATTTCACCCACCCACCTCTCATGCTCCCTCTGGTAACCATCAGTTTGTTCTCTATAGTTAAGAGCCTGTTTCTTGGTTTGCCATTTTTCACCCTATGATTATTTCTTTTGTTTCTTAAATTCCACATATGAGTGAAATCATATGGCATTTGTCTTTCTCTGACTTATTTCACTTAGCATGATACTCTCTACCTCCATCCACCTCACTGAAAATAGACCTTCTTCATTCTCAACAGTCTCTGAATTATCTTTGCAAAACACCTTCTCTCTCAACCACTGTTACCAGCCATATGGCTTAGATATAGTTGAAACTACCTTCCGTTCCAGGCTCATGCCAATCAGCATGTCCTCAACATATAACTAGTTCAGGGACAGACTAATATTCTAAACAGGCTCATGTGATGTGACGTGAGCATATATTTGTTGAGGTTTTCTATAAGGGAAACTTTTCACTTTCTCTTTTAAACTTTTCTTATCAGAAACGATTATGAAAGATGTAAATTGAGACTATGAAACCTGGACTCTACCACATGAAGGAAAGCCTTGAAAAGCAGGGCCAATGGAACACGATGTGGAGGTTAGTGTAGAAGCCAACACCACTGCAATCAAAGCAGAAAGAACCAGATTCCAGCCTACTTAATTGAGTTGATGACTGACTCAAAGCGTGTCTGAAATCATTTTGATTTTTTCAAATTTTTCAGCTATGTAAATCAATTAATTATCTTTAAGTCAGAGTAAGTTAAATTTTTCATTATTTATAACCTGAGAGTCATAGCCAAATAGAGAAAAGTCTGTGGCCTAACGATTTGTCTACTTATTGGGAGCAAACATGCAGTTAGCACTCAAACATTTTTTTTATTGAATAATTAGGTTAAAAGGGACTTAATGAAAAATATAATGAAAGTTTAAGTTAAACGTATATAAATATATGGAAATACAGTAAAGAGTGTTTAATTCAGAACATTACATTTAAATACTCTTAAGAACATGAGACAAAAAGACAAAAAAATTCTAATTTATCTTCTGTCCTATAGAAACTATGAGACAGTCAGTAAATTGTTTGTTTTATTAATTGTAATTTTAATATTTGAGATGGAGCTCCTGAAACTTTTCTTATCATCCTTATTATAGCATTGCAAGGATTGTACATCGTGAATTATACAGCTGTGAAAATTGTACAGGTTAAGCTTTTTGGCAATATGGCAGATGGAAAATGGACAAATT
This sequence comes from Lynx rufus, assembly GCF_022079265.1. Classification (NCBI taxonomy): domain Eukaryota; kingdom Metazoa; phylum Chordata; class Mammalia; order Carnivora; family Felidae; genus Lynx; species Lynx rufus. The sequence continues at coordinate 183,686,540 of NW_025814823.1, forward strand.
GTTTCATTAAGAACAACTAAAATTACTGAATAAGTCCTTCTCAATCACAAGATTCATTGTGAAGAATTTTAAGTGACTGAGTGAAGATAGGAACTTAGAAAGTAACTTCAAGAGTTAGTTATCATAGTTGTGGGGTGCCTGGTCAGTTGAGTGTCCAACTTTGGCTCAGATCATGATCTCGCAGTTCATGAGTTCAAGTCCTATGTCAGGCTCTGTGCTGACAGCTCAGAGTTTGGAGCCTGCTTCAGATTCTCTGTCTCCCTCTCTCTCTGCCCTCTCCTGCTTGCTCTTCTCTCTCAAAAGTAAATACACATTAAGAAAAAAAGAGGTGTCATGGTTGTATGGAATTTACAGGACATAAACTTTACAGACAAAGCCATAACTAAACAAGGTAGAGAAACCTATGAGAAACATCCAACCATGAATTTTGGATGCTCCCTCCAAAACCGGTTAAATGCTCAACATAAATATGCAATGTAACAGAATGATTTCTAAGGACTGATAGTGGAGTAAAAGCAAACATTTAATAATGGTTTTAAATCTAGCAACCCTCATTGAATAATCTATTGATTCTTTTGAATATTCTAAATAAGCAGTCATTTGAAGATAATCCAGTTTTCTTTCTTCATTTATAATCTTCTTATAGTTTATTCATTTCATGCATTATTACATCATTAAGACCTTCAGTAAAATGTTGAATCTAAGTGCTAAATCTAAGTGTTAAATGCTCTTGACTTTTCCCTATGTTTAAGATACACTTACTGCACTAAAATAACAAAACAATTATAGAGAAATAATTTTAAAAAGGCAGTGATAGAATCATAAAAATACTGAATTAATCCAGAAAAGGGTGAAAAAAGAAAGAACAAATAACAACAGGGACTAGTGAAAAATAAACAGTTTGATGACACATTTAAACCTAAACATGTCGGGGCGCCTGGGTGGCTCAGTCGGTTAAGCGGCCGACTTCGGCTCAGGTCATGATCTCGTGGTCGGTGAGTTCGAGCCCCGCGTCAGGCTCTATGCTGACAGCTCAGAGCCTGGAGCCTGTTTCAGATTCTGTGTCTCCCTCTCTCTCTGCCCCTCCCCTGTTCATGCTCTGTCTCTCTCTGTCTTAAAAATAAATAAGCATTAAAAAAAAAATTAAACCTAAACATGTCAATAACTACTTTAAAATAAGTAGTCGTAGGGCTCCCAGTTAAAATGCCAAAATTATCAAATTGGATACAAAAGCATAATCTGTCTAGGTTCTACCTATAAGTAACATACCTTAAATATGAAATCACTAATAGACACAAAGTAAAAAAAAAAATAGAAAGTGATATTAAATACTAGTAGTAATCTAAAAGAAGCTAGAATTGCTATCATAGTATCAAAGACAATTTTTTTTTAGACAAAAACAATTTTAGATCAAGTAAGATTACCAGGGATATAAAGAGGTTTTTTTATAAATGATAGAGATTGATTAATCAGGAGAATGTAAAATTTCTTAATTCTGTGGCACTAATAACAAAGTTTCAAAATACACGGAATGGAAATTGATACAAAACTTTAAGGATAAATTCATAATAAGAATGAAAGATTTCATTCAGTATCAGATTTCAATAAATGAAACAATAAGTAGGCAGAAAAATAGTAAAGTTATAGAAAATTTAAACAACCAATCAACAACTCTTTATTTTTTTTAAGTTTATCATAAATAAATAAACTTTTAGAGAGAGAGAGAGAGTAGCATGAGCAGGGGAGGGGCAGAGAGAGAAAGAGAGAGAGAATCCCAAGCAGGCTCCATACAGTGAATGGTGCTCAAGGAAGGGCTTGATCTCAGGAAGCCTGAGATCATGACCTGGTCCGAAATCTGAGAGTTGGACACTTAACTGACTGAGCCACCCAGGTACCCAATAACTCTTTATAATTGCCATTATAAAACACTCTATCCAATGACAACAGAACACCCAGTCTTCAGAAGTACATACCAAACATTTACCAAGATATTCATATTGGTTCCACAAGACAAGTCTCATTAAATTTAAAAGGCCTTAAGGTATACAAAGTTTGTTCTATGACCACAATGGCATTAAATTAGAAATTGAAAACTGAAAAATCTCTGGAAAAAAACTCTTGGAATTTGTAAACTAGATAAAATACCTTCAAATAACCCATGAGCCAAAAAATAATTAAAAATAAAAAGTGGTACATATTTTGTGCTGAACAAAAATGAAAATATAACTTAGTAAACATGATGGATGTTGATGAAGCAATACTTAGGGGAATATTTACAAAATTAAAAACCTCTGTTAGAAAAGAAGAAAGTGTTAGATTAATAACTTCAGTATCAATACTGTAAGAAGGTAGAAAAATAAGAGAAAATGAAATCCAACTTAGAAATATAAAGTAATAAAGATAAAGTGGGAATTACTTGTATATAACACAGAAAAATTTATATTTAAAAACCAAACAAACCCAAAACTGGTTACTTGAGAAGATTACTGAAATAGGCCACTCATTTCCTAAGCCAATCAGGAAAAAAGGAGATGGCAGAAATGTATCAGTATCAAGAATGAGAGAAGTGGCATTACAACAAAAATTTTACAGAAATGAAAAACACCAAGAAATATTATGAAAACCTTTTTGCCGATAAAATTCATGCTTAGATGAAAAGGGAAAAAGTCCTTGAAAGATAAAATTACCAAAGTTCGCTGAAGAAGAAATATAGTAATCAGAATAGCCTTACATCTGTTAAAGAAATTCAAGTTGTAGTTTATACTTTTCCACAAAGACAATACTGTGGCCCAATGTACTCACAGGTGACTTCCATGAAACTATTAAGTGGGGAAATTTTTCCACATTAACTCTTCCAGAATATTGTAAGAAAGGGAATACTTCCCAACTCATTCTATAAAGCTAAAATTACCTAGATACAAAACCTGACAAACACTATACAAGGAAATTAAACTACAGACCAAATATTCCTTTTGAACATAGATGCAGGAGTTTTAAACATAATTTTAGCAAGTCTAGGAATATATATACATGAATATACATCATGATTAAATGGGATTTACCCGAAGAATGCAAGGCTGGTATCTGATTCTATGTCTCCCTCTCTCTCTGCCCCTCCCCCAATCACACTCACTCTCTCGCTCTTGCTCAAAAAAGGAATAAATGTTAAAAAAATTTTTTAATAGAATGCAAGGCTGGTTTAACATGCAAAGGATAATATAATTCATCACATTAACAAACTGATAGAAGAAAAACATATGATTGTTTCAATAAATACAAAAAAAGATGCCTTTGAGAAAATCCATTGTCCATTCCTGGTAAAAATTCTCGGCAAACCAGGAATACAAGGGAACTTTCTCAACCTGATAAAGGTCATCTACAAAAAACTACAGCTGACATCATATTTAATGCTTAAAGATTCTTTTCTTTTCTTTTCTTTTCTTTTCTTTTCTTTTCTTTTCTTTTCTTCTCTTTTCTTTTTTCTTTTCTTTTCTTTCCTTTCCTTTCCTTTCCTTTCCTTTCCTTTCCTTTCCTTTTCTTTCCTTTCCTTTCCTTTGCCAATCAGGTCAGGAATAAGGTAAGGATATCCATTTCATCACTTCTATACCACATTCAACCTGAACTAGAGGTTCTAACTATATTAATGAGGCAAGAAAAAGAAATAAAAGGAATGCAAATCAGATGCTAATTTACTTCTGCTAATAATGGGAGCTCAGGGAGCAAACACTTACATAGCCTCTATAGCTTTAAAACCTGTAGCAATTAGTTTTCATATAGTTTATATAACTCATGATCTAAAAGTATTTTATTTCAACATATAATCAGTTATTAAATTATTTTTCAGTAAGTCTTCAAAATTCAGTGTATATTTCAACTTACACTATATATTTGATTTGGACTAGCCACATTGCAAGATCTCAATAGTTGCATGTGTCTAGTGAATATCATATAGGACAGTATAATTCTAGATTACACTGTCCATTTGCTATCAAACATGTTATAATATTCTTTACTTCCTTAGTGGAATATGCTTTATTTGCTTTCCTTGAACCATGAAAGCCCTTTTGGTCTGTATTTTGTTTTCCTTATAGATAGTAGTGGTTATAAAGATACATTTCTGTATTTCTCTAAACCCAAACAACAATTCAGGTTCTTTGATTAAAGATAACTGACTAAATGTCTCATTGTTAGGAGAAAACAGGGAATGGTGGGCCCTGGAGTGAATTCTAATTGCATGCCTGATCTAGTAGGACACCCATTTGTCAGCTCCAGACTACTGATGGTATTTTAGAAGGCAGACACATTTTCTCTGTGGTTCAAAAGAACTGAGAAGTAGGAATCTTATGTAAAGTCATCAAATTTATAAATGTTGATCTTATGTTTGTAAGCAACTTCTCCACGACACACAATATTGGCTGTTTATGTATCAAGTGCCTGACACTGAGGCCATGGTTTTCCGAACAATGAAGGAAATTACTGCAAACCCATGGAAAATAATAGATGGAAATGCCAAGATTTGCCTGTATTTATCCCTCAAGATTGTGAATACCCCTGAAATAAAGGTTCCCTCTTTATTCCTTTTCTACATCACATATCACACACACACACACACACACACACACACACACACACACGTGTGTGTGTATAACTTAAAATCTCAAAATTGCAGAAGATATCACTGTATAATTTTTTTAACTTAAGATTGAACAAAGTGATCTTTACCCTTGTAGTCTTGATTTTACTACATAAAATGGTACCCGCCTTGTTTATACATTTCAAGATTTCATAGAATTCATGTCTATCCACTTGAAACTTCATTTTTAGGCTAAGTTCTTGTTATTTTTTTGTGTGTTCTCCTGTAAGCATTTCTGACATGAATATCTCCAGTACCTTGATATTTAATTAGTTTGCTTTTCATTCATTCAATGACCCAGTATATATTTCTTCATGAATGTGTACCAGACAGTAAGCAATATAAGAACAAGGCAAAGGTAAGATTATGTTTTTCATACCATTATCATTCCTTCTCAACCCTGGGGAGGGAAAGAGATAAACTCTAAACAGCTGAAAAAATATATATATAGCATTAATTCTCAAGTATCCTACTCTCACTCTTACCTTTGCCTCTTATCTCCTTTCTTTCCCCTTCTTAAATTTACTGAGTGTTCCCTTCCAAGATTCCACAGAAATATAGGTTCTATTATCCATTATAATAGAAATTAACTCTAAATAATACCAGTTACTAAGGAACATGGATAATAATTCAGTTCAGAGAAAAACAGTATGTAGACGATTTCATAGTCCCTCATAGTCAACATTGCGTATTCTTATAACAGCCCTTGATTTTGCTTTGGAAAGTCTGTAATGCTTTAACATTCTTTTCGAGTTACCCCTTCTGATAAAATGACATTGATTGCCGAAGATGATGATGCAATGCTATACCACAATTTGTTTTGGATATCCAATAAATATAAACAAACTCTCCCTTTTTACTATAAAAATAGTAAAACAAACAAACAAACAAACAAAAAACTTTAGTTAGGATTGTGTCCATATACTAACAAGAACAAAAACAAATGAACAAGCAAATAAACCCAAGGAACACATATTGTAGTAGCTATAAAACAGGGTATATTGCTTTTCCTATATAACAAGAAGTCCAATGACAGGATGTATTCGCCAAGAACAACTCAGCACTGTCCTCCAGGAAGCTAGTTTTCCTATCTCACAGCTTTGCCATCTTTGTTTGGTGTGTTAGCTTTTGTACTTAGGTTGTCAGTGATTGCTGCTTTTATAGGCTTCATTTCTGTAACTTGGGCAAGAAGAAAGGGAAGAAGAAATCTGTGTAGCAGCTTTTACTTTTTGTTTTTATTTTATGCTTTATTTAGGGAAAAAAAATGATAAATCTTCCCCATGACAACATCCCTTCCTCAGTAGAGCTATAGTTATGTCTTCTGCATAAAAATTTAGTGTCATGGCCCTCAGGGTACAAGGGAGTTTGGAAAATTGAAAAGAAAGGAAGAAAATAGTTCAAAAAGGTTGTCCATGAAATAAACTTCAAAATCTGTCACAACTTTGACATTACAAACTATTACCAAGTTATTAGTACTGTTCTCTAACTGCAGAACAATCCTATATTGATGTTTCACTATAGTTAAGTATGTATTCATTCCCATGATTCCTGCTCATCTTTATAAACCATACATACAAATTCAAGTTATGTGATGGTTAATTTTATATATCACTCAGCTAGCCTATTGTACCCAGTTACTTAATCAATCACTTATCTAGGTATTCTGTGAAGGCATTTTATAGATGTGGTCAAGAGCTATAATCAATTATCTTTAAGCAAAGTAGATTACCCTCAATATTGTGGGTGGATCTATCCAATCAGTTGAAGACCTTAAGAACAAAACTTGAGGTTTCCCAAAGAAGAAGAAATTCTCCAAAACTGCAGCATCAACTCTTGCATCAGTTTCCAGCCTGGTGGCCCTCTCTGCCGATTTCAGTCTCAGAACTGTAACGCCATCTTCTGAGTGTCTAGCTTGCCAGCCTGCCCTACAATGTGAGATTACAACCCATTCCTTCCTCCAAATCACAGAAGACAATTCCTTAAAAGAAATCCTTAAAAGAATTCTCTCTATAGATACATAGATAGGCAGGTAGATAACTAAGTAGGTAGGTAGGTAAGTAGATATAGATAAGATAAATAAAGATATAAATATCTCCTATTGGTTCTGTTTCTCTGGATAATCCTGACTGATACAAAGTATATATCCAATTATATAAATAGGCTCAACTTCTGCAATGTTAAATATGAAAATGAATCAAGTATCTACTAAATATACGACCTAGGCAAATAGTTTTATCTTGTTATGACTTAACTGTATGTTTGCCAATGTGTCAAAGATGCAACCCATACATAAGAAGATATTACAACTGTGAATTTAATAAAAGGAAATTCACAGAAGCAAATGCATTTACAAAATATAAGTTATTTAATGGGTTATTATATTTAATGAAATTAAAACAATGCCTGGCACATAATAAGTATAAAAAGTAGTACATAATAAGTACTATACAAATGCTCTTCATCTTCTCATTATTATTACAATTATCATCATTGTGATAAGGAAGCATGAAACACATTGACAATGAGATGATTAAAAAGAGGGACACCTTTGTTCCTGAGTTGTATGGCATATGTTTTAAGGCGATAAACTACCAAATCCACTAATGGAACTGACAGGTTAAGTTTCCCATGTTGCTTGAATTATTTCCCAAGGAAAATTAAATTTTCTTAATAGAAAATCTAATTTTATTTCCAGTAACTTGAAAATCTTAATTAGTGACACAAAAACCATGTTAAAATTACTTAGATCAGAAATAAACACATCATTATACCAAAATAAACAAACTGAAGAGCTACTGTAGTTTAGTTGACATTCCACACACGGTATCTTGATAAAATAAGATAGGAACAGGCAATTTCAAAAGGAAAGAATTAACATCAATCACATAAATTAAATTGATTAACTTTCATACTTAATCAATCACAGGAATGAATCTTACACAATCTACTGGTGACCTCAGTTACTTTGTTTAATCATGCACACCAATATCAGTGCAATGCTTGATTTTCCAATTAAAACAACTTTGCAATTAGATCTAATTAACGCATTTCAATTAAATAGGTTAAATGCAGCAGCATTCAATAAATTTAAGCCCCCTACTTTTCTCATGGTGAAAAGCTTCTCAAAATTGTTTGGATACGTAATCCTTTTGGTGCCACAGCTTAACAAAAGGAGTATGAAAAGGTCAACAGCTTGGCTCGGAAATAACATAAGCCAGATTTGGTAGAAAAGAACAAGCATCCCAAATTTCTCAATTATCTCCTGGATCATCGTATAAGCCCTGCATGATAGCCCCCTTAACAATTTGCCAATGGAAGCATTTATTAAAGGAATATTTGCCCTTTTCACAAAAGAAGACCTATTCCCACTCAGAGTTACACAATTTTATAGTTGTTCTTCATAACTCTTACATGAAGGAAATATGGTTTGTTGGGATTCTGAACAAGTAAACTCTTTCACCTCTGAAAAGTAATACACGGTAACTTTCCTTTCCAAAGCTTCCTGTAGGAGGAAATGCAGGTAAGAATATTTTGTTTTTAAGCTTTTGACTTACAGAATTCTAGACTTTAGACTCTCCCCTCCCAGTTTCCTTTCATGAAGAGAGCCCCTGTTCTGATTAATGTATTGTAACAAGTATCAGTAAGTCCCCTTGGAGAATTCACTGGTCGCCAGGAGCTCTGAGAAGTCACACCAAGTGAAATCCAACTCTCAGAGGCCTCTGGGGCATGGAAAAAGAGCAATACAGTACTAGCTTCATTCCCACACTAAATAAAAGATAGGTATAAAAGAGCCCAGTCTTTCCAGTTAGACCACTCTGCTATATGTGTATTTTACTGTTTGAAATTTTTCTCAAAGTTTCTCTTGCTTCCACCTTATAAAGGAACCTACAGAACAAGTGAATGTAGTTGTTATATTATAAGCAAGCAGTATTTGATTTTTTTTTTCAGAAGCTACTTTTTACTTTTTTTTTTTTTCAGGAAGCACAAAGTTTCTATGTTTGTTTGTTTTTAATCTCTTCTTTACTCTCTGCCTTCACTCACAATGAGAGTATATTCTAAAAGGAAAAAAAGGCCTAATTTAAAATGGTCAATGCACAGATTGCAGTTCAATAAATTTATATATTCATTATGAATACGACTTTATTTTCAAAAGAAGAGAGACTTGAGTTTTCACATAGTCCAAAACTACATAGTTATTAATGCATCATGCTCTATATGTAAAGGTTGCTCTATATGTAAAGGATCATACGTACAAACTTTGCAATGATTTTTTTTTTTAAATCAAAAACAGGGCAGCTGGGTGGCTCAGTCAGTAAAGCGCCTGACCCTTGGTTTTGACTCAGGTCATAATCTCACGATTCATGGGTTTGAGCTGCATGCTGTCAGCACAGAGCCTGCTTAAGATTCTCTCTCTCTCTCTCTCTCTCTCTCTCTCTCTCTCTCTCTCTCTCCTTCTCACTCGGCCCCTCCCCTGCTTGCATTCTCTCTCTCAAAATAAAGAAACATTAAAAATTACAAAGTAAATAAATTAATAAAAATAAAAAAACATAAACATATTGCAGTGTTCACTTCAGACAGGTTAGAGTCTATAATTTTTAAATGGAAGTTTTCTATAAACAGGAAAGCAAACTGGGAGAGAAATAAAATCACCCTACACACACCATAATTAGCTATGTATAGATGCCAAGGAAATAGGGATGGCGTCATTGACTGGTGGAGAGAGGCCACAGAACGTGGTGTGATGTACAGACTTAACAGAAATTAGACAAATGAGGGAAGATTATTGAAAATTATTCATAAAATGTATTTAAAGTACTTAATATTTACACACAAATCCTATACACACACATACACACACACATACACAGTCACATGCCACAAATAGAAAGGCTTGGTATCTGCCATTCTAAATGCCTCTAAATGTCTTCAATGGCATGAACATACTATCTTTGTAACTCAGAAATGACTCTGATTTTCACATCAAAGACATAGCACTGGATATATCTTCAAGAAGCTAAATATCTGGGATATATTTCTCATCTTATAAAATAACAATAACAAAAATGAAGAAAAACAAAAACATTTTTATTTTTTTTTTCTTTTTAGAGCAAGACAGAAAGTGAGTGGGGGAGAGGGAGAGAGGAAGAGAGAGAGAAAGAGAGAATCCCAAGCAGGCTCCACACTCAACGTGGAGCCCGATGTGAGGCTGGATCTCACTACCTTGAGATCATGACCAGAGCCAAATTCAAGTGTCAGATGCTCAAATGACTGAGCCACCCAGGCACCTCAAACAAAAACACTTTTTTTTTTTAATTTTTTTTTTCAACGTTTATTTATTTTTGGGACAGAGAGAGACAGAGCATGAACGGGGGAGGGGCAGAGAGAGAGGGAGACACAGAATCGGAAACAGGCTCCAGGCTCTGAGCCATCAGACCAGAGCCTGACGCGGGGCTCAAACTCACGCACCGCAAGATTGTGACCTGGCTGAAGTTGGACGCTTAACCGACTGCGCCACCCAGGCGCCCCAAAAACACTTTTAAAACCCCTAACCCCTTGCTTCTGATGGCTTCATCTGTCAACAAACAACGTTTTCAAGAGAACATTCAATTCTAGACCTTCACTATTACCTGAAGTACATTTTTTTTAAATTTTTTTTTTTCAACATTTATTTTTTTTTTTGGGAGAGAGACAGAGCATGAACGGGGGAGGAGCAGAGAGAGAGGGAGACACAGAATCGGAAACAGGCTCCAGACCCTGAGCCATCAGCCCAGAGCCCGACGCGGGGCTCGAACTCCCAGACCTCGAGATCGTGACCTGGCTGAAGTCGGACGCTTAACCGACTGCGCCACCCAGGCGCCCCTTACCTGAAGTACATTTAATGAATGACTTTTCTACCCTCTCCTTGCTCACTAGCATTTGAAGAGACAATTCAATCACTTTTTCAAAATGCACAATTCGTAAGTGGTCAAGTATCACTGTTAACTAATGCCCTTCCAGTTCTGCAGAAATTATAAATTTGACCAAAAAGAAAGTTTTAGGAGTCACCAGAGTCACATTCATATATAATCTCACCAACAAAATGCCCATTTTCTACCTCATTCCAAAAGTTAGATGGAAACCTATCAAAGTCTATTCATCAAGTGACAAGAAAAATGGTGGAAGAAGTTTTGATTAATAGGCAAACTGAGACACATCTCTATTGAGGTCTACAGTATACATACACAATGTCTTCCCTCTTGCTTAGGAGTACTAAGGATCCTTTTGTTTAAAGAAATCTCTGTTAAGATGGTTTTCTTCAATTTTGTCAACCTCTTAAAGGAGAAAATAAATCCACATAAGCTGGATACTAAGGTTTGGACTTGTTCCATTAGGAGGCTAGAAAATGAGACATTCATTCCAAGGGGACAACAGTGAGCACAGGAGAATAAATACAAAGTCTAAGTAATCTTGATTGGTAAAGGATCACCTTAGGGTGATAGGATGAAAGGTCAGATTAATAATAAAGTCGGGAATATATGTTGGATTCCATAATTGGACACCAATTGTCTAAAGACACCAACTTTACAGCCAAAGACACCAACTTTTACAGTAATATTATTAATTTGAGGTTTGAAAATTTTAACTAAATATATAGAGAATAATACTAATAAGGATAATGTGAGTAGTGGTATTTTGAGGAGTACTGGTCTTTGTGTGTGTTACCCATATCATAGACTTAGTATTTTCTTATCGATGGTAAAAATAAACAAAATCCAACCTACCAAACCAAAATGTCACTTGGTCTTATCAGTTTCACTTTTGCATTTATGTGCTTATTAGAATAATGCTGAGTTTCATACATTTACAAAGAAATTAGCTCCCTAAAAATGCCTCCCCCACTTATTACTTAGATTCCCTAAAGACATGTCTCCATGTGACTCACAATTTAGTGTCACAGAGTCATCAAGTTATGTCTAGAATATTCTTTGCCTGCTCTAGAATTCACCTATTGACTTTTAATGCCTTCCAAGTCATTTGAAGGCAAATCACTTCCAATTCAACTTCTGTCATTGCTCATGGGTCTTAGGAATTAAACACCAGTGGCTACGACAAGAATCTTATTTCCTTATGTTTCCAACACAGCAGCTTTCGGATGCCGGCCAGAATGGGAGAGTGATGAGAATACTTCACTTCTCCTCAGATCTATACCATACTTTGTTACAGGGATCATGAAAGAAATCTGCTTTGGCCCAAATTTTTAATAACTCAAAAAAAAATCATTTTTTTAAACTGCTTGTCCATACCCTTCTCAATATACAAGTTCAAATCTCATTTGACTAGAGTAGGGAAAGAGAAAATATATTCTCAATTTCTCTACTTCCATTCTCAAAACTCTGCAAACAAAAACATTCTCAAATCATCAAAAGCAAATGGAAATTTGAGCTGCTATGGGAGGAGTAAGGAGAGAGATAAGGTTGCAAGTTTGAAAGGGAAAATGATTTCATTACATCCAAAATCCCTTATCTGGAATCCTTGGGGCTAGATGGAATTCAGAATTCAAAATGTTTTTGAATTTAAAAAGAGAGCATCCTATACAATATAACACCACATTAATATGCTAGCAAATGTATGACTATTCATACTAAAATGTAAAAATAAGACTATGTATTATTCCTGTCAGCTCAAGTCAAGGGACGTTTTGACACCAAATGATTCACTAAGATATATTCATATTTATTTATATTTATATTTATATTTATATTTATATTTATATTATTTAAGACTATTTGGATTTTAGAATTACAGATAATAAACTATAGACCTATATCATACCCTGATAGCCTGTTCATGAACCAAATAACATTGCCTAACATTGCACTAAGTTTTTCATTAGTTTGCACAGTGGTGGAAAATGATCTTCTATTAAATGCCATGGGTCTCTTCTTTTTACATAGATAATTACTACAGTGTGATGATTCCTCAAGTGTTTGGAAATTTAATAGTATCTTAAGAATGAAAATATCAGAATTTATTTCACCATCCTTCCCTTAGCTTTAACACATTTACACTTAAATTAATTTTCTTCTCATGTTAAGAAAGTAACATCTACCTTGAAAATTTCATTTGAATATCCTTATATAGTTTTTAGATTTCTATACAGCAGCTGGATGATAATGTTTTATTGTATCCATGCATTATATAATAGAGACGTATTGGATTTTAGAGGATTTAATAAAACGGTAGAGGCACAATGTCTAAAAAGAATGGACATAGAGTGAAAGCCTAATGTCTCATATAGAGAGAAAGATTGAATTCTAACTTGTCTGTCTTTGCTGGGGCCTGACTTCCTTTTTGTTGGCTCAATCCAAACACGACATTTTTTGTGAATATGCATCACATTCATTTTGGATTATTTAATTTAACTTCCTTTCCAGATGAACTAGCTTTATTAAATGCTTGCCATGGATGGGCACACAGAGTTTATGCAGGCTATAAATATCTATGATTAGTTTGGTATAGTATATTGCAATCTAAGGTGTAGCAATTATGTATAATATTTTCTCCCAAGCTTGATAAACCATTTGGGAACAACAACAGCAACAAAAAACCTAGAATGTAACTTATGCAAACCCTATGAATGAATGATATTTTCATACATTCTCTGAGATCCTGGTCAGCAATACAGATACATACAGAATTTCAGTTGTGAGCTGAAGAGAAAAGAAAAAAGTTTACCTCTATCTCGTAAAAATGGGTATAACGTTAAAAATTATGGGGACTCCTGGGTGGCTCAGCCGGTTAAGCATTTGAATTCGGCTTGGTCATGATCTCAGAGTTCCTGAGTCTGAGCCCCACGTCAGGCTCTGTGCTGACAGCTCAGAGCCTGGAGCCTGCTCAGGACTCTTTCTCTGCCCCTTTCCTGCTCATATTCTCTTTCTCTCTCTGTCTCTCTCTCTCTCATTCCCTCTCTCCCTCCCTCCCTCTTTCAAAAATAAACAATATCTTTTTTAAATAAAAAAATAAAAATAAAAATTATACTACCCGTGACACAAGTTTGATCCCTCCAACATAATGACTAATTTTGTTGCAATAATCAGGTCACCAGCCAAAGCTGAATGCTCCCACACATACTTATCTACTACATCTATTATTCTAATATATCTAAAATGTGTATACAGTGTTTAATGTGTCTACACTGCTGAGCTTTTACATAATCTCCAGTCTTATATTTGTAACCACTATTAATATATTGTGGGGCACCTGGGTGGCTCAGTTAGTTGAGCGTCTGACTTCGGCTCAGGTCATGATCTCACGGCTCGTGAGTTCAAGGTCTGGGTCAGGCTCTGTGCTGACAGCTCAGAGCCTGGAGCCTGCTTCCGATTCTGTGTCTTCCTCTCTCTCTGCCCCTAGCCCACTTGCATTCTGTCTCTGTCTTTCTCAAAAATAAATAAACATTAAAAAAATGTAAAGATAATATATTGCAAGATATATATTTACATATGTGGTATATCTTCTTTATGCAAAACTGTCTAGGAATTGTAAATAAAAATTAAAACCTGATTTCTGCTTTTCAAGGCCTCAGTATTTACTGCAAATGATAGCACATGAACAAATAAACACATGCAGGGTAGCTGTATTAAATGTTTCTATAAAGACCAATCTGACATATGAATAGTCCAGATGAGGGAAAAATGCATGCCATTGGACAAAGCCAGGAAAGTATGTGGGATCTGAATAGGATCTTGAAGGACAAATAAGACTTTAAGGAAAAAAAGAAAAAAAAATGAAAAATTAGGGTTATTCCAGGTGGATGAATAATGCAAGTAGAGTTACAGAAACAGTTTTATGTGCAACTGAACTACAGTGGAAAGAGTACAGATGATTCTGAGCTAGAGTTTCTGTCCATTTGGATTTCCCTTGTATCTCAAACTGAATATTTTCCAGCAAGATATATATTATCTGCCAATTCCCAGTCATTCTCTTAATTCTCATGCCACAAAATTCAATAATCATTTTGACTTCTTATTTATTATTCACTAATTTGTTTGCCCATTCATTTATTTAATTCAGGCATGCAATAATATTTTAAATACCTATTATGTACTAGGAAATAAAGAAAAAAACGTGAATAAATTGGGAAGCTTTCTCTTGATAAATTCACAGAAAATAAATTATAATACAGGGTATTAGATATATAATAGAAAGTTGTAAAGAATGTTGTAGGACTAATGACACAATTCTGCTCAGTTTTGCCAAAATTCACTATGTACCTACAATGTGGCAAGTTGCCTGCTAATTAATAAGAATTTAAAGATGGATGAGGATCACCTGGGAGGCTCAGTCAGTTAAGCCTCTGACTCTTGATATCAGCTCAGGTCATGATCTCATGGTTTGTAAGATCAAGTCCTGCATTGGGCTCTGTGCTGACAGTGCGGAGCCTGCTTGGGATTCTATCTCTCCTACTCTCTCTCTCTCTCTCTCTCTCTCTCTCACTCTGTGCTCCTCCCTTGCTTTCTCTCTCTCTCTCTCTCTCTCTCTCTCTCTCTCAATAAAAAAAAATCGGAAAAAAATTTTAAAGATGAATGAAACTTGGTCAATGCTCTCCACTTCCTCATAGTCTGATGGAGAATACAGAAAACAAACAGATAATTACAGTGCAAGGAGTAAAAGCTGAGACAGATGTGGCCATTAAAGGGACTGACTCAATCTGTTTCAAGAGAAAAGGTCAGTTAAGGTAAGTTTTATCTCCTCTGTGCAGCTTCCCTTAACCCATCTTTCCCTTCAAATAGAACCAGTTGTTTTAAAGTGCTTTGTGAGTACGTTAGGGGCAACACAAAATGCAAACAGTGTGTTAGTTTGGATTTATACTAGACAGAATCAAAACAGATAGGAGGCATAAATGCTAGACTTCAGACGTGGAGATTCTTAATAATTTCCTTGGAGGAGATTTTGTTGCACTTTCCAAATCCCAGAGGTCTACCTTTGAGGGTGTGTTTTTGCCCATTCTCATAGACAAACATGATAGTCAAGGAGGGTGGTATATGAAAGATCTCTGGGTTTCACAGGTAGAAAGTCACAAGTGACCTCTGAATAAGAAAATGAGTAGAGTGGCTTGTAGGAAGTTGGGGGGAAGAAAGCAAAATAAAAAAGGGAGTGGGAATAGTGAATAGTGACTACCTTACCCAGATAAGAGAAAAGAGAGAAATGAATGACCTGACTGGAGGAAGAGAGGGATTTAATTTTTACTTGTTACCAATAACATCCTTGCCAGACATTCAATTCCTCAGATATCCTCCAAGTACACCATGTTAGTGCTATGAGCTAGGAGCACTTAAGACTTGTTACTCATCCTGAACTGTTTGCCTTCTACCTCCCCACATGTTATGTAGGGTTCAAGTTCATCTTTCTCTATTCAAGTCCCACCAGACTACTTTAGTTGGTCCATACAAATTTAATTCTTTATACTAGTTCTGTGCTACTCTGACAGTTAAATCTAATTTGTTACCTTTCCATTGCTTCAGTTGTACCCCATCAGACCTCTGTCACCATATCTTACATAGCCATGAATACATTTTTTTTGACAACATACATTATCCACTATACTCATCTTGTTAGTATAGTACACAATGAATTCAGTTCTGAATTATTTTCTATGTGCTTAAGTTTTTACCATCCATGCACTGAGTGGACTAGTAGAAATCTACACTCTCCTTCAAAAATTTTTTTTTATTTTTTATTTATTTATTTATTTTTTTTTATTTTTGGGACAGAGAGAGACAGAGCATGAACAGGGGAGGGGCAGAGAGAGAGGGAGACACAGAATCGGAAACAGGCTCCAGGCTCTGAGCCATCAGCCCAGAGCCTGACGCAGGGCTCGAACTCACGGACCGCGAGATCGTGACCTGGCTGAAGTCGGACGCTTAACCGACTGCGCCACCCAGGCGCCCCTCTCCTTCAAAAATTTAAAAATGTTGGGGCGCCTGGATGGCTCAAATGGTTAAGTGTCTGACTTCGGCTCAGGTCATGATCTCACAGTTCGTGGGTTTGAGCCCCACGTCGGGCTCTGTGTTGACAGCTTGGAGCCTGCTTCGGATTCTGTGTCTCCCTCTCTCTCTTCTCCTCCCCCATTCATGCTCTGTCTCTCTGTGTCTCTTGAAGATAAATAAAAGTTTGTTTTTTTTTAATTTAAAAATGCTCATTATTCCCCATTTCAATCTTTATGTTTTCTTACTGAAAGGTCATAGGCTTTTCCTTCAGTTTCTGTATACTGGTTTCTTCAGTTTTTTTTTTTTTTTCTTTATTTTGCCACTTATTTTGGTAGTTAATTGTTTCAACTTCCATTATGCCTACTGACCAAGATTACACATGATTTCTGTATTTAAAAAAAATATTTTTCTTTTTTTCATTTAAAATTACTTTCTTGATTATGCTTATAACTTCATTTGTACACGTGGATGTGAGTAGGTACACGGTAGATCTAATGATGTTAGTTACAACTTATTTGGTTATAAGTGATAGAAACCTAACTCAAACTAGTTCAGGCCAGACAAAGAATACTGGTTTTAAAAGTACTAAAATAAATAAATAGATAGATAGATAGATAGATAGATAGATAAATATTAAGAATAAACAAATCAAAAGTACTCTCTCATATAATCAAAACATTACAAGGTCAGAGGTACATCTGGATTTCAAGTTTAACTGGACACAGGATCTCTATGCTTCTGGGATGCTTCAATTAACCATTTTCTATGCACAGTGGCTTAAATCTCTAACTTTTTAACCACTTTAATGCTTTAACCACTCTATCCATATTAAATGGAGATTTAGCTGTGGGCAGTTAAGAAGCTTCATATCCCTTAGCTAGTACCATCAAAGAAGAAAGGGAGAATTTTAACTTAGTTTTAGATTAAAAAATGTATATTTTAAATACATATTAAAAAATATGTATTTAAAGTTACAGGGAATGACTCTCAGAATCCATCTCTAGAAACATCAGCTATGGGAGAATCAAGGATAATAGAGCAGGACTCTGGCAACTATAGACTTCCTCTGTTCCCATAAAAGAAGTAGGTGTACCAGGCAGCAATAGCCATTCATATCTACTAGAAATTTACTACACAATGGAAAGGATTTTGTTGGCATTGTTTATCACTGCATCTCTGGAGTCTAGAAGTTAATCATATAATGTTTTCTCACAATTCAGAGTGTTGTCAGAGACAGTCTAGTCATCTTTCCCTAGATAATACATCTGTATTTCTGAATTGAGGAAATAGAACGTGACATTTCTGTGATTCAGGAAATTTACTAGTGTTTTATTGCTTCTTCAGAAAATTGTGATAACTTAATATCTATAGTTCACTTTAGCATACTATGGAAAATAGTGGTGGGCAACCAAGTGGCAATGTGGTTAGCAAAACATCTTTAAAAAGTAATGTATGGAGTAAAATCAGTGTGGTTGTCATAAAAGTAATAAATGATGTGATGTGTCATAAAAGATGTGAACATCATTTTAGTAATTCACTGAGTTGTCTTCCCTGTGTTTATTATAATTTGACTAAACTAATTCTTTAAGAATATAGGAATATAAGGAACAATTACACACTCTGTTGAAGAAAGTATATCACAAATACATATAAATCATTCTATCTTCTAGTTTATATTGTTCTATCTTATCTAACCATATGACTTGAATGTATACATATTTCAAACTAAATTACAGAACATATCTTTAACTAGGGCTGATATACTTCAAGTTTTAAAATTCCAATCCCAGGAAGAATGTTATTGTCATATATGTGTTAAAATTTTGTCTGTGCCTAGAGTCTACAGTGTAAATTTGGAAGTGAGTGTTAATTATTGATAATTTTAAAAGGAAAAGATTTGACTTAAAATATTGTTTTCTTTTCCAGGAAAATAATATGGTGTTTTTGTTCTTTAACAAAAATTGTCTCTATTATTGGCTCTGTCTCAACTTTCTAAATCCCTTCAGGGGATGTGAAAGTAGCATTTTATTCTTTACCCTCTAATATGTGTTCTTTCATTACTTTTGATCATGATAATTATTATTACTGTTTTTTACTATAAAATAAATGAACGAGCCTTTATTAAGTGTCTTCTTTGTGCCAGGCACTGTGCTTAATATTGTCACTCATTTATTTATTATTTACTATTTGTTCATACCTTTCTCCAATCAATATTTATTGGGTTTGTATAGTGCTTTCAGCACCGAAAAAATTGTCTTCAAGTTCCTTGTGGTGTAGTAGAGGGAATGTTAACTAAACAAATAGATAATTATACTTTCAAGTAATAAGAAGACCCATGAAGGAAAAAAAACAATGCAAGCTAAGAGATAGAGAGGCAGGGGCTATTATTCTGGACAGCATGGTCAGGGAAGATTTCTCCAGGAAATTACTATTTCAGCAGAGACCTGAATGAAATGAGGAAGTAAAATATATGAACACCTGAAAAATGGTTTTTAGGCATTGAGGCCAAAAAGTACAAAGTCTGAATGGAAACTTTTGGAAAGTCGTGTATGGGAGAATAACATAATTTGACTTACATTGATCAATGGTGGTTAAAAGCACAGTTTCTGGGGCTCCTGGTGACTCAGTTGGTTAAGCATCTGACACGATATCAGCTCAGGTCATGATCTTGCCATCCTGAGTATGAACCCCGCATCAGGCTCCACACTGAACATGGAGACTACTTGAGATTCTCTCTTTCCCTCTCTCTCTGTCCCTTCCCCACTAACCCTTTATCTAAATAAATAAATAAATAAATGTAAAACACACACACACACACACACACACACACACACACAATTTCTATAGACAGACTAAGTGCCTGCATTTGAATGGCATGGCAACTATCCTGGCTATGAAGCCATGGCGAGTTACCTTACTTCTAGGGCCTCAGTTTGCCCATTTAGTATAAGGATCATAGTTATCCCTTTTTCATATTTTAGAAATGAGGATTAAATAAGGAAATCTACCCAGAGACATTACCACAGTGTGTGACATATAATGAGTGTCTGAGGAATGCTAACTATTATCATTAGTCTGCCAACTTTTTTTAATGTTACAAAACAAGATCATTTTCCTGCCTTTAAAGTAGGAGTGTAATCAATGGTTCTTGCCTTATAGACAGAACTTCTAGAGAAATGGCACGGCTGAGAAGTGTATGCTATCATGTACCTGTGTCTACAGAGGTGAAGGCTCTGATTTGGGGGAACTCTACACTCTCTTAGTTACTTTCCATCAAAGGAAGAATAAATTGAGAATGATTAAATTAAGTGAACTGGAGAGAGCCTATTACTAATGTAAATCATTATAAAAGCTTCAGTAGGCAAAGAAGTAAAATACTAGAGAATATAATGTAGTATCTTTGGATAGTCTTTTGGTAGACAATTAAATTGCTAGAAGTGAGACAGTACCATTAATAATTGCACATTTCATTTAATATATAATTATTCACTGTGGCCTCGCTAGCTTTCTTAAGCTTAAAAATGGAAGTGACCCTTTTATTCTGACTGTACTTATTCCTCTGAGTAGCTAAAAATGTCTCCATTTATCTTCATTCACCTTGTACCTAGTGCATAAGGAATGGAATACTTCTTTGTCTTTTTGAGACTGGAGTGTCAGATGAAAATATTCATTCCTCCATAAGAAGACAAGAAATACTTAACTCCCTGGAGGTAATAAATATGTTGATTTATTATATGTCTAGTACCCCAAGTGAAAAGGATATTTATGGAGAGGCAATTCTGAAAAACAGGGATGAATTATGGTGGAATATAATGATTCTGAAAGAGCCCAATTCTCTATTCAAAATAATCGCAAATTAAGATAAAAATATAATTATTCAGCAAGATGCTTAAGGCGACTACCTAATCATTTGTTGCATGACTAATTACCAAATACATGATTATATCCTCTGTTTATAATTTCTTTCAGTTACAAAAACTTTCACGGTCACTACCTTTTCTGATTAAAATGATAGTAATAATATCTGCGATTTATTGATAGTGCTTACTATATGTTAGGTTGCTTTCCAAAAATAGTCTACTTTAACTCTCATAGTAGCTCCTATGTGGATTTTATTATTTTTCAATAATTTACAGATCAAAAACTGAGTTCAGAAATGCTAAGTAATTTGTCCAAGCTTTCACAGATACTGAGTTATTATCCTATTCCCAAATCTTCTTAAGCATGACCCTGTAGTTTCTCTTACCAACTTACCTTCTGACAAGTTAACAGGACAGGTATCATTGTTATTTTTTTGTTGTTGTTTTAAACTTTTGAGTATTTTTTTAATAATAGCATCCAAGAAGATGAGTAATTTGCACAAGATGGCATAGTCAGTCGGAGGCAACCAGGTCAGGGATTTCAGCCAGGAAGAATGAAGTGTCTTTGACTTTTGTGAGTAACAGCCAGGTGTTGCCCTTCCATGCAATTAAAAACAGAAAATGCCAAAGGTATTTTTATTTCAACCTCATTGTTGGGCTAAGTTTACTTCCAGCTAATTTTTTTTTGAAATTTTCAAACTGTTCATTCCTTCTAATCATTTTGCTAACATCACATTACTGATAGATCTTCCCTGACTTCTTATATTAAATAGTAACTCTTCCCTATCTCAATCATTCCACTATATAAGTACCACACTAACCCAATATATCATCTCCATAATGCTTACCATTATGTTAACTTATTGATTCACTTATCATCTTTTCTCCCTCACTAGAATATCAGTTACTTGACAGTGTTACCTTATCTGTTTGGCTTGCTACTCTATCTCTAATGTTTAGATGAGTACCTGCACTCATAGTAGATACTCAAAAAATTTCTAGTGAATAAATAAATGAGTTCAGTACAATTTCTGAGTTCTAAAATACAAGGTAGTCACTAATGTGTATTTAAGAATGTTTATACGAGTGGACATAGACACAGAGACACACACAGACACAAAAAACAAACATACACACTTAGTGCATTTTAAAAACTAAAATTTTGTGGTTTTAACTCCAGACCTTTAATTAGCAATCAGATCACCAACTATATTGTTAGCACTTGAAAAGAGGCCTTAATGAAAACATGAATTCAACGTTGTGTCTAATGTCAGTAATGAAGGACAACGAGCCAAGAGAGAAAAATATATCCCCCAGCCTTCATTAGAAAGTATCTCAAGCCCATCAGATCCATAAGCACTTCAACGTTTGAGTTTTGTAAGCAATGGAAGAATCTTCAAAAGATAATAAAATGACTGGAAGGCACTCAGTGAAGTAGTAAGGTTAAAGGGCACAGTCTAAAAGAATCCTCAAAGTACCTTAGAAATTATTTAACCAAAAGAACATAGATGGGTCTGTCACTGAATCATGATACTCTGATATACTTTGTTAGTTTCCTACTTAAATTAAAATAGGTGATTGTTTAGGTCCAAATCACAAAATAAGTGACTCAAAGTTGTATGTTTGAGTGAAAAAACAGGAATGTCATTTAACTGTAATTATGAAGCTTAGTTAATCTAACTCACATCCTCTACACAAAAAAATCTCTAGTTATGGATGTGACCCAAATTCCATCTTTGCATATTATTCATTAGTGGTTCTAATGGACTTGAGCCAAATTTTGAAAAAGCTTTATAAAGCTGATTTTTGATTGCCATCCTTGATCTCGTAGGCTTAAGCTTTCTTGGTATTTATCTACACATTGCAAACACTGATAAAAGTATACATACAAACTGAGACACCGGTTTAGAAAAAAAGCAATGTAATTTTATAGGTTCTGATAACAAAATAATTGGGTCTGGAATTGGGTGCAGGAAAGGTTTTCTGAGGAAATTATTCCAAATTTGATTTTAATAATGAGTAAAAGTTCACTATGATAAAGAGAAGGGAAGGGAAAGGAAGCAGAAAGAATAGCCATGACAAAAGTTCCTAAGTTACAGGCAACATGAAGCTCTAAAGAAATTGAAAGGGCCAGGTGGCCAGAACTCAGAGACCCCAGGAGCAAAAAGTGCTACACAATAGAGGAGAAATGAATGACAAAATAATGCTGGACCCTGCAATATGGGCTAAGGATTTTCTGCTTTTCTTTTATATTAGTGAGAAGCATTGAAAAATTTTTGTGTGTGTGTGTGTGTGTGTGTGTGTTTACATGTGGATAATACATCAAGTAGGGGAAAGAGGTATCAATGAAAGACAATTAGTTTGGTAGGGTAAACATATGATTTTTAGGTGCTATTCAGAGCGTTAAACAATGTAGAAAGGAACGCTTTAACTCAATCCCTTGCCTTTCAATCCCCACAATTTCCAGTTTGTACTCAGCAGCTTTTTTAAACTAAGGAATTCATTCCCTAGTAGGAATGAAACTGGTTGTTTCACCAATGGTGGCTGTTCTTGGTGATTTAAAATGGAGTCAAACCAGTTCTAAAATCAAATAATAAATGAAGCAGAATCTGCTGGCTGCCTACCCAATATCACATCTTCCCTTCCTAGAGACTTACAAGTTCTATATAGGTATTCACCCCTGTTCCATACAGCTAATTATCTCAGGAGAAGACATAGAATCAGCTACATATATTGTAAGGTTCAATGCAAAATGAAAATGCACAACCTTTGTTAAAAATTGTTAAGAATTTCAAGATGGCACTAGCAGCATATTAAACTAAGCCAGAGGTCCCATGTTACTGTACAGACTTCATGACCATGAGGTTAGCCCTGGGAATTTGGCCTGTGGTAGCTTAAATAGTTATCCTGATTATACTAGGAATGGTTATAAGGCCAAAATTTCATCAATAAGACATGGGGACAGGGGGAAGTTTGTTCACTGGCTTCTGGAAATTTTCTTATTTCTTAAGAGAGGATGAAGAAAGAAATGATAACTTTACTTCCTCTTATTATTCTTTCCGGATTTGATGACTCAAAATATTATATCCATCTTGAGTGAAGCAAATTTTTATGATGGCAAAGACAAGAAATAAAAAGAAGTGGTATAGGTGATCACTTTCTTGTGCCAATAAATCAAACCACTCAGACAGCCATCATGAATCAAGACTTCCTGTTACACCAATAATACATTTTCCTTATTATTTGTCATTTGAGCCAGAGGTCTTATTATTAGAAGGCAGAAACATTCCAACTGACAAAAATAATACTCTTTCAACCTAATTTGCTGAAAGAAGTATCCCTTTTTCAGTGAATAATATTTGTTGCATTGTTAAATGCTTTTAGAGCTGTGCATGCTTGGAAGAAATGAATATTACCTAGGATAACAGAAGTTGTCAGCTTACTTCTCAAAAGATAAAGAGATCATATGACATAAAATAAAATGCAATAACATTACCTATGCTGGCATATTCTAGGAAAATAAAGGTTTAATTGCAAGATAACTGCAAGGTGAGTAACAATATTCCAGATTTGCTTCTCCTAACATTAAATATAAATATGTATTTTGATGCTATTTTTGTAAGAAAGTTTTGTAATGAAACCAGATATCATCCAGAGCTCTCAAAGGCAATAGAAAACGACCACACATTGCTATCAGATAAGTGTCAGACAAGAGAATGACAATGAAAATTAATCAGAATAAAATTATGTAAAACAAAGTTGAGAGTGTTTTCCCTGAAGAATTAATTAGAGTAGCTATCCCAATCTACAACACTCTCTCTATCCATTTCCTTCCAGTTTGTGCATGGTTATATATACCCTTTAAATTTAAACAAAAGAAAAAAAATGCTACAGGATCCATTTACTGTAATGAGCCTATAGAATAACAACAAGACATTTTGGTTTCCGCCCAAAGTTATTGGAGTGAGTACAATGTAGCCGGTCTGAGTTATAGCAACAATAAAGGGGCAAAGTCAAGTTTGACTCTAAGTTTGACTCTGAATCAGCCTATGTTCTTAATTCCTGCAAATCCAAATCTTTAATGACATATAATCCATAGCTATAATGGAAGGAATCTCATGGTGCAGAGCCAACAAAAACGAGGTAGAAACAGAAGCTACCTGGAAAGGTTAGCTAAATCTTAAATGATGTTCCTGAGTGAATCTTAAAGGCTAAGTGGGAAAATGACATGTAAAAGTAGTAAGTAAACTTTCAATCTGAAAAGGTAACATACATAAATACTGACTGTAGTTCTATCTTATAAGTGGTCCTGGTGTTGTTGTGGGTGGTAGAAGCTGTATTTAGTGAGGTTAATTTGACAATATTGTACAAGAGTTCTTGGGGCAGGGAAGACTAGGCAGCATGTTACTATACCATGATTTTATCCCTGACCCAAAGACAACTTAAAATCCTCTTGGAGGAAAAAAAAATACATAAGTAAAGTGAAATGGTAAAATAAAATAATAAATTCAAATAATGTTTCACTATAAAATAATGGAAATACATTCCATGGAAATAAATGATTACTTCCTAAGTGAATAATAAAAAATGAAATTTGAGACATTCAAAGAATTTAGAATGGGTTGGTCAGGGCAGTTATGTTTGTGTAGCAGGAGGATCCAAACCAGGTTTCAAAAGATAGGTTAAACTTAGAGGGATAGAACAGCATTCCAAGATGATGGGAAACAGTGGGTAAAAGTATAACAGTAGACAAGTTTAAGTGAAAACAAATGTGAGAAAAATTGAGACTTCATAGAAAGAAGAAAGAGAACAAAGTGGGAAGTTGGTCTTGACTACAGGTTTCGACTATAGAAGTAAACATTGTAGATCTCTCCAGGAGTTTATTGAGTGGCATAGTTGTGCAGGGGGTGCTATTGCACAGAATGAATTAAATAGGGAGAGTTTAGAATCACAGAAAACAGTCAATAGACAAAGACAGCATGACAGATTAGGATATGGCTGTGGCAGTGGGTTTGGGGAGAATAAAGGATAAGAAAAGAATCAACGAAAGTTATGAATAATGAAATAGGAAAATGAGGGATAATGAGGTGTATTTTGTAATTTTAATACCACAGCCACAAAGACAGCAATAAATACAAAAAGAGTAGTCTTCCTAAGGTGACAACAGACCATATAAGCGGAAATACCCAGCCACCTTCTGTGTAATAGAAAGTAGAATATAGCTCCAAGAAATATCTTCATAGAGAAAACTCCTATGATTATTTGATGAACCCTCTAAAGTAGAGAATATGGGCAAATTATTGCAGAGACATTTGTGTTTTCTTGACTCAGAGGCACCAGATCACTTTTCTGCCTGAAAATTCCTTGTCTACTTTCCTACCTATAAATATGCTCCTTACCTGTTAAGTGTTAAGCACCAAAGTTATTCCAGCAAAACTTTCTCTGACAATTATAGAGTATTTTATCTTTTTTGCTCCTTCAGTACCTGTTTATTCATTAACCAAATATTCACTGAGAACATGCTATGGCCTTTACATTGTTCCAAGTATAGGGGAACTAGTGGTGATCAGAACAATGTCCTTGTTCTTATGGGTATACTTACATTCTAATTTGGTTAGACAGCCACGCACTCAATCAATCAATAAAAAATATATCATATTCCAGGTGGTGATAAACATGTTTAAGTTGGGCGTTATTTTGGATTATGTAATTAGAAAAACCCAAATGACAAAATGACATTTGATCAGAGACCTAAAGAAAGTGAGTAAACTTACTGGACAAGGAGAATGTTCTAGATAGAATGCCCAGCAATTGCAATGACCTTGGGCAGGAGCATGCTGAGCATGTTTGAACAAAGAGGCTTTGTGATTGGAGTGGAATGGGTGTGTTGGGTTTTGGGTGACAAGAAAAAGCACGAGAAAAATGTGGGAGATATACGTCTGTAGAGTTTTATAGACCATGCTTAATGATTTGAGAAGTCATTCAAGGGTTTGGATTAGAAAGTCAAACTATATCTGAGTTGCACGGACTCCAATCAGCAATCTCATTGGCATAAGTGTCATTAATGGAGTAATGAAGGACTAGGTACCAGTTCATCTCACTAAGATATATTAATATGTGGGTGAGAAACATGAAAATGGTGGCATGTTTTATAGAAAGTGTGTGTTGGGACTGTTGGAAAGATAGGAGACTAAGAAGTAAATAGCCAAGTGAAAGAAAGAGAAAAGGAAAGACTTGTAGTAGATCTGGTGCCTATTCCTTCTAGCAGGTTGTGTACTCTCCTGTTTGTGGCTCACACCTGCCCTTCCTCTGGAGACTATCCCTGGACTAAATGATACTGAGCTTCTCACCTTTGAAAGCCTCCTCAAGGCTGATGATTGACTGTAGTGGGGAATAAAGAGTCAGCCCTTTTGCCCCCATGAGGGAACAACTCTGCAGTACAGACTTGTAAGGCTCTGATATGTAGATCAGACCAAGGCTACATTTTGCCTGAGACCACATCCTTGCCCAGTTCCCTTTTCCTATCACATTTGGTATCACTCCCTTGCTTCTAGAGGATTTTCCTAAAGATCACTCCCTCAGTCAGTCACTTTTAAGATTTGCTTCTCAGAAACCTGACTTAAAACAAGGCTTGTATTTTCTGCCATTTTCATTTTCCATAGTATCTAATAAAATTCTGAGTATTCCATTAGTACATAATAAATATTCACCGAATTAAAGAACAGACATCAGGTTTTATAAAAGAGTAGAGAACACTGTCTACTGGTATGAAATACTACGTAATATCTTAGCATTCTGGGTACTTATTTCTAATTTAAATAATTTGAGTAAAACTGACAAAATAAGACTATAAATGTGTACATAAATACTTTATCTCTATCTTATAGGTAAATTATTTACCCATAAAAATTATAATGAGCCATCCTTTCTATGTTTAAGAGAACTATATATATTTGCCCTTTTTTTGTCTATAATACAAATGTGAAATTTTGCAAATTAAATACTTTCTACCTCCTCGTAAGGCCCTTATTAGATTAATGATGAACATAATAAACTGCTTACTGTCTCCCATGGCATTTAAGGTTACTCACCTGACTACCTAGGGATGCTAATAAAGATTTTGCTTATTTGCTGAGCTGAAGTGTTTTAAACCTAATGCTCATGATTTGGTGAAATAAATCACAAGAATACTCTATACTTAGTTGGCAGTCCATGATTATAATATTTGACTTCTTTGGAAAAAATACTCATTGGGAAGTTCTATCCTCAAGTCAGAGAGACTGATTCATTTCCATTATATTGTATATCCGTCCCCTCCCCTTCCTGTCCTCTCCATTCATCCCAACGATTTTAACTCATTGCCATAAAAAATTTCATAATTTTCTTAGATATAATCTAGTATACATTTTTTAGTTTGGTCTCATGCACTTACAGGTTTTATTTAATTTTATTTTCTCATTGAACTTTCCACCCTATTAACCCCAATATTACACATGTCTCTTGCCACATGCTTTATGATCATATATCCACTTAGAATTGCCAATATCAGGAAAATGTTTTAACTAATTAGAAGGTTTATTATAACGATTCCAATGTAATATAACCGGAAATTATTAGCCTCATTAGTTTCATAATATCGTTTCAAGTTTACCCTCTGGTAAGTCAATTTCAACATGGTTTCAAGTATTGGGTTTGGCAGTACTTGCAAAATGCATGTATATGGTCATTTTCCTCAGATTTCTTGTGTGTTTTTTTAATATGAAAATTGTTCAAAAAAAAAAAAAAAGGTGCCTGGGTGGCTCAGTTGGTTAAGGGTCCAACTTCAGCTCAGGTCATGATCTCACAGTTGGTGGGTTTGAGCTTGCGTCGGGCTCTGTGCTAACAGTCCAGAGCCTGGAGCTTGTTTCGGATTCTGTCTCCCTCTCTCTCTGCCTCTCCTCTGCTGATGCTCTGTCTCTCTCTCAAAAATATATAAACATTGAAAAAAATTTTTTAACAAAAGAAAAAAAAAGAAAATTGCCGTATGTATTGACCATTAACTATGTATAAGTTTCTGTGGGTAGAAAGATGACCGTAAGAGCCCCAATGCTTAAAGATCTCATTGTTATCCCAAGAAAGTCATATATATGTGACATATAAGGTCGCATACAGAATTCAACAATGAATCATGAGAAAACAGTCTTCTTTGGTCCTTTCAATTGTTTTCCATTGCTTATAAAATTTTTAAAAATGTCATAACCTGGCACTTGTTAACCTCTAACCTTCTTTTATTTCTACTCCCCATATTCACTTTTCTTTTACTTATTACTAAGGAAGTAACCCAAGGTCATTGTAGAAGTGTGTGGGAAAAAAGTAAAAGAAAGTGAATAAGCCATAATTACAATGTCAGAAAAAACTATCATTAACATATTTTTTTACAAGTCTCCAGCCTGTTTCTATGTGTATTTAAAGTTATATTTGGGAACAACGTGAGAATAAATATGGTACCATAATTTCCCTATCTCTTTAGATATACGAAATGACATTATTTATTCTATTGCAAGGATGGCCCACAATTTAACCAATCTTACAAGATCAGACGTTTAATTTGTATACAGCTTTTTGCTATTATGCTATGATAATTTCATTCACATGAACGCACATGCATGACTACTCTTAAAGAATGAATACCTAGAGGTGAACTACTGGCAAAAAGAGAGTGAACATGGCTTCATTGGTTTACTATCTGTTTGCAATTTATTTTGGCCATTAGACTATTGTTAGTACTGTGTTTTATCCTAAAGTTAAAAGATAAACATTTTATATTATCAAAAGTTTGTAATATATGTAATATCTATATCTGAGACTTTATAATTTTCCTGATTATTTAAATTATTTCTGGTAAGATAGGAGATTTATATTTTTATTGTATGTATGTACTACATCTAGGTCTATATTACTTTTGGGTTTTACACTTGAAGCCATGAATATGGATGAGATAAAGATGGAGGTTTTCATTTATTTTTGTTTTTGTTTTTGCATATAGATACTAAATTCCTTCAGCATAATTTGTTGAATGTGTCATTATTTTACTTTTAATTATTCAATTACTTTGTCATTTCTGTTGAAATTCAACTGACCATATATTTATGAATCTGTTCTGTTCAAAACACCTATTTATTTACCTTTGTGTCAATAGCACAGGACCTTGATTACTGTAGGTCTATAATAAGACTTAAAATGAGATTAAGTCCTATACTATTTTTTTCTTTTCAAAGTTCTGAGAAGGTTATTTGTATTTCCATAAAAAAGTTAGAATCAGACTGTCAATTTATGCAAAAGAAAATAAAACTTTTGGGATTTTGATACATAGTAAATCTATGAATATAGAAAGAATTGGCATTTAATAATTAAATCTATGATTATGATGCATATCTCTTTTTATTTAGCTTTTCTTTAATTTCTTCATTGGTTTTATAGTTTTCAAAGTACATGTTTGCAGATCTCTTTCATGTCATCCATAAATGTTCCATGTATTTGATTCTATTTTAAATCTAATTTAAAGGCTATTTTAAATTTTAATTTCCAATTATTTGTGTTCAGTATGTAGAAATTAAATTGATCTTTGTATACTGATCTTATATTCTACAATTCAATAGTGATGGCTATTTATTTTTTAATTACGTTCTATGGGGTTTTCTTGTATAGATGATCAAGTCAACTTTAATAAAAGTTTATTCTTCCTAATCTGCTTGCTTTTTAAGAGATCTCTACTGCCTTACTATCTTTATTAGTCCTTACTGTTTTATTTCATTGGATAGAATATACAGAGTAAAGTTGAATAGAAGTGACTAGAACAGACCTCTCTGCCTTACTACTGATTTTAGAGGAAAAATATTTAGCTTTCTGCATTACTTATGATTTGAGCTGTAGGCTTTTCATAGATGTGTTTTGTAGTCAAACAATTTTCCATCTCTTTCTTCTTTGTCGAGAATTTTTAATCGTTTTTTTTAATCAAGAAATGTTTTTTTCAAGAGCTTTTTCTCTATCCATCCAGATGATGACATAGATTTTACTTCATCCAGAATTACATTGAGTGATTTTTCTAATGTTAAATCAACTTTGCATTCCTTTCCTACATTTTACTTAGTCATGATGTGTTATCCTTTGTCTTTTTTAAGATTTTATTTTGTAAAATTTTGTTTAGATTTTTGTACCTATACTCATAGGGACACTTCTCTGTAGTTTTCCTGTAATACTCTGGTCTGGTTTTAGTGTCAGGGTAATTGAGACCTTACAGAATAATTTGGGGAACACATCTTATTCCTTTATTTATTTTATTTTTTAAAGAGTTTGGATAGAGTATGATCTTTGCTTCTTTAAATGTTTTGGAAAATTCTCCAGTGAATCCATCTAGCACTGTAAATTTATTTTTGTTTGTTTGTTTATCTATTCATTGTATGTATACAGGCTTACAGTTTTTAACTAAAAATTCAGTATGTTTACAGAATGATTTGGGTTATCTATTTCTTCTTGAGTGAGATTTGGTAGTTTGTGACTTTTTAAAAAGTGAGCATTTTATTCAATCTTACACTGTTTTTACTATCTCTAAGACATGCATGGAAGCTTTTCCTCTTATCTAGAATTGATGCTAGCCTTTTCCTTACTTACACTCTTGATCTTTGTCACTGGATTCTGGAAGGGGCAAATGAAGACATACGATGCAGATTAATTGTTCACCTGGGAATCTTCTAAATACTTTTAAGTCTACAATATGGTTCCTGGGTTTCTGTGTATTCTGTCTACCATTTTCCCTTCTCTGTCAAGGATAGCAGAGGCTTCTTTATTACAGTGGTTTCATATTTGCCATTGCTGGAACATGAAGGGTTTTACTACATCATGGCCAGTTTTTATTTGCAATGTTCACACTGGCAGGCTTGAATTTAGTCACACATGTAACCCAGCATTATCCAAAACGCAGGATGAATGAGTTGCTTTTGTGCCTAGTCCCATGGCTGGTTGTTTGTTTGTTTGTTTGTTTGTTTCTATGTATGTATGTATGTATGTATTTTTCTTGTTTCACAGAAAGGATAATTCCTATATGGTGTCAGCCGTTATGGAGGGAGGCCAGTTCCCATTTTCTGCTATGCACACGGTCTATTTTCCCTGTTTAGGTTTCTGTGTGGGTCTTGAGAATCCAGCTTTTTTTTTTTTAATTTTTTTTTTCAACGTTTATTTATTTTTGGGACACAGAGAGACAGAGCATGAACGGGGGAGGGGCAGAGAGAGAGGGAGACACAGAATCGGAAACAGGCTCCAGGCTCTGAGCCATCAGCCCAGAGCCTGACGCGGGGCTCGAACTCACAGACCGTGAGATCGTGACCTGGCTGAAGTCGGACACTTAACCGACTGCGCCACCCAGGCGCCCCTCCAGCTTTTAAATCAATGCCTGATTGGGGTGCCTGGGTGGTTCAGTCGGTTAAGCTCAAGTCCAACTTCAGCTCAGGTCATGATCTCGCAGTCCGGGAGTTCGAGTTCCAGCCCCGCATCAGGCTCTGTGCTGACAGCTCAGAGCCTAGAGCCTGTTTCAGATTCTGTGTCTCCCTGTCTCTCTGAGCTTCCCCCATTCATGCTCTGTCTCTCTCTCTCTCTCTCTGTCTCAAGAAAATAAATAAGCGTTAAAAAAATAAATCAATGCCTGATTGTGAGTCTTTTCAGCTTCAACTCTAGCTCACTACTATAGGTTTGAGTTTCCTTCTGGAACTTGGAGATTACCTGGTATTGCTTTTTTACCTTTTGAACTGCACATTTCCATGTGCAGATCAATTCATTTTAAATGAATTTTCCATTCTCCTTTCAATCCGTGTTATAATAAATATATATATTCACTTCTTGGGAACCACTAAGTAGTGGTTAAAAAAGAAATACATAGATATATGTATATACATATATGTACATGTATGTGTGTGTGTGTGTGTGTTTCCCACTGCCTCCTAGTTTCTAATAACTGTGAATCCCAGAAGTATGTGTATCTATATCTATATCTATATCTATATCATCTATAGATAGATATCTTTAGGGCAAATTTAACAACAACAAAAAAATCTGAGTCTCTGTAAAAACAGTGACTCTCAAACAGAAGAGAGAAAACCTGTTTTTTCCACAATCTACTCAGTATTGGTGGTACAGATAAAAATATCTCCTTAGAACTATTATCATGAGAACTTAACAATTTGAGATCTTGTCTTAATTCTGTGTGGGAGGACTGCTTCTGACAAGCTTAATTTTTTTGCTCCAGATAACTCACCTCTCAACTTGTCAAGTCTCTGATGTGAGATTCAGTGTTAAACAAAGAGTCACATTGAAAGACTTACACAAGTGGAAAAGTTTAAAGTAAGGTAAGATATAGCTCTCATTAATGAAGGGAAAAAAATTCTATAACCTCAGAGATGATTCTGTCTCTTTCATGAAAATAATTTACAAATGGGCTTTCTCTAATCTAGTCAAGTCTTTGTTACAACTCTCAACAAATATGAAAGGGGGTCAAATCAATTTATTTTCAGTTCTATCTCAATTCTTCAATCCTACTTTTGAAAGATTGCTAATATTTTTTCCATTTCATATTAACATAAGCTGGAATAATAAATGCCCGTTATTTAAACCAATTGAGCTAACGTGTCAATAATGACACCATATCATACGACAGAGAATATGTTTTATGAGGCCTTTCAGAAAACTTCTTTAGTCAGTTAGACTAAAGTCAGGGGTCTGGCTTTCTTAAGGCCCCTCCAGTTCCTTCACTCCCTTTGGAAAGTGCACTGATATATAAATAGAATGGGGATTCAAGTTCAGCCTGATATACCTGTTGCTGTTCTATACTCTGAAGCTTGACAGACATGGTCTAAGGAGAAATGTGAAATGACAGTGTTTGTGAGAAAACTACAATCGTTTATCAATAGTTCCCTATCAAAGTTGTAGAGCAGCTCAATGCCTAACACATATTGATCATCAGTAAAAATGGCTGATAAAATTAATACCATTTATTATTAATAACATATTAATAATAGCTATTAAAATACCAACATCAATGTCAAGAATAGGTATTCTACTAATATCCTCTCTACCCTTTGAAGATTATTCTCTTTTTCCAAATCTGTCAACGTTTTCTCTTCTCTCTTGTTTTGTAACTCAATTCACACAAGCTAATGACTGACCCCCATGCCTACTGTAAACATTTAAAATAAATGCTTCAAAATGTCTAGCCTGAAAACTATCTTTAGGTTTCAGTGTACAACAGCATATATATTTGTAAATTTTATTCCGTTTTACCTTATCTCTTCTTTGTGTATATATCTCTCTAAGACAACATATGAACCTAAGATCCATGAGGCCAAATACTGGATGTCAGGTTAGTGCATCCAAGTCTCCCACACACTAGAGGTTACAGACTGAAGATGCAGTGAACAGCTGATGATGATGGTGATGATAACAGTGATATATCTTCCAGCTCTGTGCAGAAGCTGGATTCCTTCCAATGTTTAGATGCAATAAATCTATGACATTTAATAATAGGATTAATGAATTAGATGTTATTAAGGAGTTTAACTTCAAAAAAAATAAGCACCATATCATAATATATTATCTTCTGAAAATACATTTTAACTCCTCGATCTTCACGCAACCATGCCTTTCTATATATCAAAATAAAGGGCTGTGAATCATTACATATACTCCCACTGAAAAGTCTAGAAAGAACATTTTCAAAGATAAAACTGTTCTGCACTAAGCCCATTAGTATTGTGTGACCAATTTGATTCCTCCTTGTAGTTTAATAACTTACAAATGCCATTTTTGAATTCTGAGCTGTATTCTGAGTTTCTGGGAATCTGAAACAACGAAACTTATTCCATACCATCTCCCCTCAAGAAAATATGATTTCTCAAAAATCACTTTCTTGCTGAGGTCTTGTCCTGTATGTCAAGTTTTTGCCGGAAGCCAATTTTTATTGCCAGGTTATAAACCTCTAAAATAGTAGCTCTATTATGAAAACACTGACACAACCTTAGCCATAGTGATATGAATGGCAAAAGTATAATACACTGAACACAGCATCAGCCATTAGCTCAAATAGCTTGATTATGCCCCATTGTTGTTCATTGTCCCCTATACATTTGCTATAATGCCTGTGGTGCCTTTCAATACTACTTAACTATAGGCTGTCCTTTAGGAAATGTCAGGCACAGCCACCTATGGTGACATGGAGACATGTGCTAGTTAGCACTAGTTTGTCACCGAGATTTTAACTTGATACAGTTAAATTTTTTTCTGTAATAATACACTCCTTTACCAAAAGTACACACACCCCCAAGCTATATTGCAATGTGAAGCTGCCAACTTACCTCATTATAGCCTATTGTTTTTAGGTGGTTTACTAATGAGGAAGATGTCTGAATCAATCTGCTGTTTACAGAACAGGGGAAGAAGAAAGATTTTCCCCCATTTTTTTAATTTAAGTAGTTCTTTAGCCTTAATGGTTTTGGTGCTTTACTTGAATGTGTACCATTGTAACACTGGTTTATGGAACCATGTGGTAGATTACAGCTTGATCAGACTGAAATAAAATCTTGGGCCCTTGGTGAGTTACCAGTGTGAGCAGAAGTACTGCACCATGTGAAATGAGACATTCTCAAATCAAACTCCCAGAATCTCCCAATAGATGAGGAAGAAATACCTTGTTCTCTTAAGGGTCATGAGAAACTCTTAGGAAACATGCTGCAGATAGGTAGAAAAGGATATCACAAGATTCCTGGCTCATAGCACCGGAGCGAAACAAACACAAGTGTAGCTTAATGACATGAATGGCTTCCTTCTTTCTTTTTAAATCCACAGACTTCCAGTGGGAGATATATGTAAAAGACATACATATGAATTTTGGCAAGAGAGGCACAGTACTTTGCATTAACAATACTAATATTGTTATGGTAATTTTTCCTGGAGTGGTTGGCTTATAGTGAGTGAGAATATTAGTGAATTCTAACAAGATCTATAACTTTTCATGTGTGGCTAATAGTTTCATGAGAACATATCCAACCCTCAAAATAATGTCTCAATAAATTGTTAGCAGTATGTCTACATAAAAGGAAATAAGGACATTATTTTGGCGTATTTGCCTTGCTATTATCCTTCTAATATGAAACAATATGCAAATTTAGGTGCATCTGCTTTTTTTTGAAGGATCTTGAACTGTGAAGTCAGGCCACAATGAAATAGATTATATTCTTCTTCTTCCCCATACACAAAATAGTCTAAAAACGAGCATAAATAGGAGCATAAGTTTATACTTTCAATCCAAATTGCAAAAGAAGTCACAGAAACTATTTTCCAATCCCAGGTGCACACTCAAGAAATGAAACCATAACATCTGAGTGTATTTATCCCAATACACACACATTTATTCCAATCTGAGTGCATTTACTCCAAAACATGTATGCACATACACACACACACACACACAGTTTAAGTATAGGGGCAGTGATATGACCGCCTAAAACTGTAGGATAGTGTATTCGTATATGACTGTTGCCTTAACAAATTTCCACAAATTTAGCAGTTGAAAACAATATCCATTTATTATCTCACAGTTGCTGTATATCAGAAGTCTAGCAGGCTCAAAGGGGTCTCTGTTTGGAGTCTCCCAAGCAGAAATCAGGTGTCTGAAGGGCTGTGTTCCTTTCTGGAAGCTCCAGAGAAGAATTCATTTCCACATTCATTTGGGTCGATTAGCAGAATTCAATTTCATGCAGTTGTATCACTGAAGTCCCCACTTCTTTGCTGACCGTCAGCTGAGGGCCTTTCCCAGTTTTCAAGGCCTCCCATATTCCCTGGTTCATGGCCTTCTTTCTCCATCTCCAAAGCCAGTAATAGCAGGCTGGGTACTTTGCATTCCACATTTCTTTAACAGACTCATTTCTCTTTCTGACACTTCTGTCTTCTTCTCAAGCTTTTTACAGGCCAATGTGATTACATTGGCCCATCTGGACAATTCGGGATAATCTCCCCATGTTAAGGTGCATAACATTTGTTCCATCTGCAAAGTTCCTTTTGCAATGGAAGATAACATATGCAGGAGTAATGGAAGGGGAGAGAACATAAAACCTAAAACCCTACCTACCATAGAGAGTATTGTATTCTTTAAGTTATCACTTTTGTCAAAATACTGTCAGTTACTCAAAAGGAAAAGTTCTAACTGTAGTAAGCTAAGTCAAATAATTTTATTTTTTGAGTAGGTTTCCAAAAAAATTAGTTTGATCAGGATTACATTACTCTCAAGTCACTTAGTCTTAACAAACCCATTTTTGTTCAAATTTTCTATTCTCTCCTACAATATTAAATTTGTGCTCTGGAACCAAACAGGAGTAGCTATTCTCAGTCTTTGAATAGTAAAATCTTAAATCTATTTCAAATAGACTGTAACATCACTGTGAGAAGGGTCATGTCTTACTTATTAATTTCTAGAGACAAAATCAGGATGAAAGAACTCTGTGATCCAGACCCTGGTGAAAACAGAGCCATAAACAAAAGAAACATTTGTTACTTGAAACCTTGAAGGTGTCTATGTTTTATAATGTTGGGCTGTAAAACAAGATAACCCAATGTAGATATCTATTTCATCAGCTTCTGGCTGTTCCTATTATATTTCATAGGCATACCATCTCTGAGCATACAGATCTCCAAGAGAATACAAACTACTCATATACTTCCGGCAAACAGTAACCTGCCTTGCACAACAAGCCAGCCACATTCCAGAAGACCCACCAACTGGAATTAGGTTGGCATGAGAGGTAGATAATAAAACAGCTATACTCCACACACTTTGAGGAACTCAAGGGGAAACCCCTGAGACAGGATTCTATTTCTTTCGCTCTGGTTATCAGATGCATGAAAAGGCGGGGGTGAAGGTGAAAGACTATGATGCACGATCAACTGAAAGTGAAGATTTGAGGAAAAGCATCCTAGTTTGAGCAAATAATTTTCAACAGTAAATGTTTGTAGGGGAAGGACTGAAAGAAAACATTAAAAGATTCTTTTGGTAAAGACAAGTAATACCCTTGGTGGGGGTGGGAGAGACTATGACCCTCTCATTATGTGCATGAGACATTTGGTTTAAAAAGCAGATATGTCTGCAACTTTTTAGATGAGGCTATGGTTGTTTTTACTGCTCCTTCAAAAATATCAGAGGATGGTGATTAAATTGAAAGTTTAAATCATATGCAGTGGGCAGTGTGTAAGACATTGTTTGTGAATTTGTAAGGCCATACTTTCTAAGATATCCTAATAAACCTAGGAAAAGACACAAGTTATATAAATGTGTTTTTTTTCCCTCAAAGTTTAAGAAAAGTGTTCAACCAAATCAATTTCCCTTTTTATAGTAAGAAGCTCTTTCCAATTCAGACTTCTTTTCTCCTACTGGATAACCTTCTTGGGATATCTCTTTGTAAAGATTCTGCTTCTCTCAGAATAGCCAACTTTATAAAACTTCATGTTTCTTCATGTTTTATGTGACATGTGAAATAATTATGATGAAAGAGCCCTTAATTTATTTGGAGGTATAAACAAATTATTGATACTAATGATAATTATAAACTCTTCTTATTATGTCATTCCATAATAAAATCTGATTGAAAATCTAGTTTTGACAATCATAGTTTAAATAATGAGATCTTTTAATATAATCTAGATCTGAAAAGCTACATTTGCTCCCTGGGTATTTTTACTACCTACTCAAAGCTAATATATGTTTCACTTGTCACTGAAGTTTTATGTGTAATACTCTTAGTAACAGAGGGCAATTATTGGGTTAAAGTTGACGCCAACACATTCTTTATCAAGCATGAAAACCTTACCTTGACCTTAATACAATTATTTTTATAAAATGAAGAATTAATGCTTTCCAAAATAGTCACAAAATGATGTGGGCTCTGTATTAGTTTAAGGTTAAAAACTCATGACACTGTAAATGAGATGCCTATTTTCCAGTATTCATTTGCATGATTAAAAGGAAATCTTTGCGTAGCCGAAATTTGGGGGCAAATGGTCATAGTATCTATTCATAGTAACAATTTATAATGCCTTGCTTTTAAAGTTTTAGTGCATTCAAACATTAGTCAAACTCAAAAATCACAAGATCATGCAATCTCTGCATTAGGAAGGACTACTATAAGGATAAGTTAGGCCAACTACGTCTCCAGAGTATGGTTTACTAAAATTTTTCAGACCTAATTTGATCCCTCCAACTCCCTATCAATGATGGGAAAAAATCACAAGCCTTTGGCATTTTCAAGTAGTTCCAATTTTCAGAAAGGTTTTTCCATATAATGAGTCAAAATGGGTTCTTTTCTTTTGCTATAGGAGTTATATAGACTAAGTCTGATATGCCTTTTTCATAAGAAAACACTTCATATATTTTAAAGCTCCTTTGTCCCCTGAAGTTATATTTTATTCTTTGTAGACATCTTAACCATTTTAGTCTTTTGTTTTCTTTTTTCTTTTTCTTTTTTTTTTTTTTTAAGACTTCTTTATCTTCCTTTTTTTCTCTGGAAGAGGGAGTAAGACAGCAGCTGAGATCTCAGTCTGTGGAGTTAGTCATGTCTGACTGTGAAACTCTTTTCTGCCCCCATTAACTTGGGTTTGGATGAAACTGGTTATTTCATCTCTCTGAGCTTTTATTTCTTCTGCCACCTCGACGACCTTAAAGAACTTGTCTAAACTCTTTGAGCGTTTGTTCTCTCCCTTACTATCTATTTAACCTTGAGTAATATATTTACCATTTTTGAACTCCTATTTTCTCATGGAAATAATGGACTCACTGTGAATATTACCAAAGACAATTTGTGAAAAGTACTAAAAACAAATTTCTGGAACACAGAAAGCACTTAAAAAAAGTTAGTGTTGCTGTTCTCCTTTTTGATTAATCACATTTGTCAATATGCCTGCCCTCCTTAGCCTGCATCTTCTTAAAAAAAATTAACACACTGACACAAAAATTAAAATGCTGATAATTAATTTGAAAAAATATAAGCCCTGAGTGAGGACAGTGAGGCAAGGAAAAGTATGAAATATGTTACCGTGATGTCTACTGCTTTCCAATGAGCTGCAAAGAGATGCAAAATGTCACACGGCAAATAAGTATGTTTGCCATCGTGTGGGATTTCAATGGAATGTTCATTGTAGAGAACCACACTTGGATACTGTACACAAAGGGAACAACAGAAGAAAAATAGATCTGCATGGATACATTTGGTCTCCTGTTTCTCAGTGGCCTTTCCATTTCTAGGTTGTTCCATCTTTTTCCCTAGGGGCTACACAAGAAGCCAGACCCTAGGGTTTGTGGTACAATATCTCACCCATGTCTAAGAGTGAAGGAATGATTCCATATGTATTAGACCAATTAAGAAGAACAAAAAAATCTGAGAAACTACTAGCAAATGCTGCATTCTCAATGTAGTTCTTTTGGAATTATCTAAAATTAGGTGAAATATTAGCTGATTAATTGTTTCATTATTGTTGGACTATTACTGTAACTTCCATTAAATTAATCCAGGAGTCACAAAACAAGTTCACACCGTTTACTTATTTTTCTACATACATGTAAATAAACCATTATTATTATTGTCATTATTATTTACTATGTTTTTAACATTGCCACTGTATGATTCTATCTCTGCTATATGATCCTATCCCCCCTCAATGAAATTCACTGCCTTACTACTACATGCGTTCTAAGATATGCCCCAAATTTATTTTTCTATATTGAACACTAATTTAAAATCTCTTCTTTTGATCAACTTAAACTATTCATTCCTATTAAGGTTTCTCTTCTATGTTATCTTTGTTAATCATATATACAATACACTCTTCAAAAAATGTATACATATTTATAGCCAAGCCCTTCCTAAAGAATCATTTAAATGCTGTCTTCTTTATGAAGTTGCATCATAACTCCAGAAGGAAATTCTTTTTCCATTAAGCCCTCATAACAGTAGCCACTTTCTCTTTATGTTACAGTAATAGATTCATGAGTCTTATTTTCTCTATTTCACTATCACTTCCTTTAGATTTGTGTTCATTCACTGCTCATCTATGTAGTGTAGATATTAAATCAGCTGCCATGACATCACTGATGTGGAGTTCATTTCTGTTTTAACTACATAAAATGCTTGGTAAGTATATAATATATGTTATTGAATGCATTCCTTAACCTAGTATTTAAATTGATATTTATATTTCTTAAGAATGTGTTTTTAGCCCAGAGGCTAGAAAGTGGTCGTGTAATTCTTCAATCAACTAAATTTTTATTTTATAATGGGATGACATCCCAAACCTCTTCCTATTAATTTAATTCAAGATGTGGACAGAGATTAGGTTATACTCTTCTAGCCCCCTCAACCATAGCTTCCTATGTTTTCATGTGATACTGAATAGTTAACCCCCTTTGTCTTAAATGCAAAACTGAGCTTTTTCACAAAAATGTTCACAAGAAAGGTTTGTGATTAGTAGTCTGGATTGAAGATTTAGAGCTATGGAAGGTGTCGTCAAAGAGTCGTCTATTGATTCCTTGCTTTTCTCCTCCTCCCACATCTGTTCCTCCTCTCATGCTTCCCACCAGCTGTGGGGAGCTCTCTACTCTCTCTATATCAGTTCCTGCCCAGTAAGATTATAATGTGAGCAATAGGCGAAATTTTAAATCTTCTAGGAGCCATATTTTAAAGACTTTTATAAAGGGGATGCAATTGACTTTAATGAATATTTCATTTAACCCAACATATCCAAAATATTAATATTTCAACATTTACAATATCAAATTAATAAAATATTTTATATTTCACACTAAGTCTTCAAAATCTTTATGTATTTCACACAGTACATCTCAATTTACACTAGCCACATTTCAAGTATTCAATAATCACGTGTGACTACTATATTCAATAGCCTGACTCTGTTATGCAATCAACTTATCTTCCTCAAGGCCCTACCCCCAAAATTTTACACCCAAACCTCTTGAGTGTTTTCTTCTCTTGCATGTGCATTTTCCTCACTATTACATATGAATTATGTAAAGATAAGCTGATATCCTTATTTACTTATCGGTTTTTTTTATCTATACT
Source organism: Lynx rufus (assembly GCF_022079265.1). Taxonomy (NCBI): domain Eukaryota; kingdom Metazoa; phylum Chordata; class Mammalia; order Carnivora; family Felidae; genus Lynx; species Lynx rufus. The sequence continues at coordinate 183,728,142 of NW_025814823.1, forward strand.
ACACACCTAATTTAGTGTTTAGTATGTATCATTTGAGTAAGACATATGTTAGACTTTAACTATACCCTCTGTTAATTCCCTGATCTTTTCATTGTACTCTTTCTTTAGATCTACTGAGCTTTTATCTGATCAGCCATGATTGTAATGATCTGGAAAGCAGTTCAGTATAATAGAAACAACACAGATACACATGTGCTATAGTCTTGGATCTACCTGCGGCAATCTGTATGGCTTCAGGTAGTAACTTAATCTCATTGTAACTGTGATTCTTAATCCGTAAACAAAGACAAGTATTCATAAATTTCCTGCCACAAAAGGATTTTGCAAGCACAATATAAAAATGTATGTCAAAGCATTTTCTAAGTTGTAAAGCAAAAAAAAAAATGTGGTTATGTTATTTGTTTTGCTTTCGATAAGCTGCCTAATTTTTTTGCCTTTGACTAAAGTAGAACATTGTGCCAATGGTTCACAATAGCTTTTAAAATCCCCTCATAGCTCATAATTTATAGTTTTGAGTCCAGTAACTTAGAAAACCACTTGGGATTAATTTTTCCTAAGTATATTAATTTGCTTGTCTACACTGAAGCTTTATTTTTCCATGTCTTACAGACTAGTAGGGGATTCCTAAAGCTAGCTAAATACCTTTATAGTGTTACTAAGCATTTTAATCCTGGATAGAAAGAAGCAAAGAGAAATTTTTAAAAAGAGAAAAGCATAATAAATGTACTTTCGAGTAATTGGATTTATTACAACTAGAAAAATATGCTTTGCCAAGATAAATACCCATTGCAAATCAGCATCGTCAGAGTTCTGAATTCACTTAAATATTTTAGTAAATTTATTAGCCCTGTTTTGGCAAAATTATAACTTTTAAAGGCCCCAAAGCCAGGAAAAATAAAGATATGAATGCTCTTAAGACAAGCTTCTCTATTTTTTTAGGTGTAAAAGGAACAGAAACAAAATTTCCTCTAAATATTACACGATTTACATGTTTTCCAGGAAATTTATGTTTATTTTTAAATGCAAAAAATATCAGGAGCCATTTGGCAAACCTGAAATATGGATTCAAACACACACACACACACACACACACACACACACACACACAATATGAAATACACTTAATGAACAACCTTTGAACAGCACACCTGCTCAGAAACCACCAACAAAACAAGTTCAGGGCAACAGATTTCACTACAATCATAGAATGGGTGAGCTGCTTAATCAACTCCAATACTGTTTGCTCCAGTCTAATCAAGATTTTTGCCAAATATGAATAGGCTCTGGCTTTTGAGTAAAATTTCTCACCATGAAGCTTTTAGTATATTTTATACAATTACCTGGATTATCACTACTTTTAAAGATTTCATCTTAATTTATTATATTTCAAAAATTAGATTAGTGCTTGTAAGAATAATAATTTTTCTAAGCCATTCTGAAATATTAACATCACCCACAGTAGTGCAGTTTTGCAGTCAGTGGTCCTTTAATTTTCAGTTGTGTCTTTGCTTATGATCTAAGTTAAGAGCTTTCCCTATGACTGTATAAATACCTAGTGGCTCTTCCCTCCTGCCAATTTCATTTGAGGGCCTAGTTTTGGTCATCATTCTTTAGTTCAATCTTTGGATTATACTATCCTGGTGCAAACTGGTGAAAGCCTATGTTTCTTTTCGTTTTCTTACATACCAATAGAAGAAAAATCATAAAGTTAAAACTATTAAGATTGCAGTAAGTTAGGAAGTTTAAAAAATATATATAGAAAATGACAAAAACAAAAGAATCTAACAAGATCTACAGCCTTTGACTTTTCTTTGATAATAGGACAATATGGCACTTCAACCCATGGCATTAGGGTCCTAAAGCCAAACTAGCAGTCAATAAATATCATGAACCACAGCCAACTTGAATTTGATTACTCAGTGGTTATAGAGCTGAAACCCAAAGCCCCTGAAAAGAATCCTAAGCTTGTGACATTTACAAAGCTGTTTCTAAAGACAAAACAGGTATGAAAGGTCATGACAGACTAAGGCTTCGGGGGGCAGGAGGAGGGAGCTATTCATCCACAGAAAGATTAAAGGATTCAAAGTTGTAGAGAACAAAGTTTGTAATTTTTCTGTATACAAGAGAAGGTTTGTTTGTGATGCATATACCTACCATGTACCTTAAATCTGAAAACACAACGAAATTAGTATGGAATAATTGCATTCCCTTGAATCATTTTTTCAGGTCCCCTTTCCTTCACATACCCTATGAATCCCAACATGAAAGCACATGGGAAAAAAACAGTAAAAGAATTGAAGAAACAAGAGAAAGTGGGGAAGTGGAGCCCATTGTTTTTACAGCTATGTTCTGCATAATAATTTGGAGAATATATTATAATCTAGAAACTTTGGCCGATAATTCTATATAGTAGATATTTTGGGGCTTCCTTGCTAGCATCCATTCCCTGTCCTTCTCAATAACTACTGATATTTTTTAGAAAACCACATGATCCAAGCAGGCTGTCTTAGGCTGAGATAACTAACCTAGATTGACCCAATATCAATTATATAATATTTATTTATCTGTTATTCATATAACCTATATAAACCAATAAGCTTGAACTAATTCCATCTCTGGTCTTTTCATTTATTTGGGCTAAAAAACTTCCATTTTTTTTGTTTAAATTTGTCTGTGTCATGTTTCTGGCTACCTGCTGCAAACAAATGAATCCTAACTGATCTCTCAGTGTAAACCTTTAGGAATAGCTAAATTAGTGTTATTTAAACTTCTCCATTTTTGTAACTATATTACTATTTTAAAATATATTATGCTATATTCTGAAATTTTTTAAGTTCTTGAATTGAAACCATCAAAGATTGACTTTGAACAAAAGTACCAATTTTTAGATTACAAACTGTCTTGACATCAATTATCACGAGCTTTTAATTAATGTCTCAAGCAGGGAATAGCCATCAGCACATTACTTAATTGGCATTTTCTTCATATTTGAATATTATCAAATTTTAACATTTGCTTTAAATAAAGCCACCTGCTTCCATTGAATTCATTAGTAACAGTCATAAAATAAAGTTTTACTGAATGATTTTCAAACATTTGTGTTTTTCAAAGTAATATTCTTATCAATATAACTCTATTTGTCTTATGTATGCATTTATAAAATACATATTTATGCAATATATATATAGAGAGAGTATCATTTAGCCTAATAAAGCATTGATCATCACAATATAAACTTACAAACAAGACTCAGCTCTATTCTTTTTTTAAATAAACATGTATAAAATAATTATTTGTGTCTGTAGTAAAATCACTTACATTTTCTGGATTCATAAGCATTATCTACAGGAAGAGAAGGGTGAACTATATCCCCACTAGTTTCTTCCCCAATTTCAAGTTGTTGATGTAAGGAATCTAAAATTATCACTTCTCCAATGCTTTGCCATAAGAATGAACTCCTCAGGTCAAGCCTAATAATGAAAATACTTGGAAATGTGACAATAAAACATTTCAATTGTTACTATTAGTAGCTTAAGACTGTTCATTTTTAACATGTATATTTTATTAAAAATTGGCAAAAACAAATTAAGTTCTGAGGCTACAAACATACGCAGTAAATGTGTATTTTGTCAACAGAATTTAAAACTAATGAAAGAAAGGGAGTTGAAAAACTACTAAAAAACGAGATACACTCTAAATAATAAAAGCTTGCTTCACTATTGCCCCATATGCAAAAGCTGTAGTAAAGATGATTAAAAACGAGAAAAAGGAAGCAGTATTTGCATTCATTCTGGTAATAGAATATGAAATTAAAGCATGAAGGGATTAATGTTTTAAAGCTTGACTTGCAGTGATAAAGCTAAGGTATTAGAACAGACAACATAACCGTTACAGGATAGACAAGCAAAGAAAAAGCAGCGAATGCCTTAAAGATGAGCAAGTCAACCTAGAATGGAATTACAAAATGATTAATCAATACAAATGAGAAACTGTACAAGGAAAGAGAGCTTGGTGAGACTTCTTATGGGACTCAACACTGCGGCCGCTTAAAGATAATGAAAGGAGCCCCGGCAAAGCCAAAGAAATGCTTTCATTCCGTAGCAAAGTCATTTGTGAACAGTTTAAATTACCCTAATCACCTCCCCTCCAGCCGTCAGTAGGCTCTGACTCTTTAGTTATTTAAAAAAAGGAGTTTGGGGAAATGAGTTCTGCGAATCTAAGCTGCAAAATAATTATACACACACCGTTTTAGCATTTTAACAATGCAATCCCAAACATTTGTTCTCATTAGAATGCAAATCGACTCATTTAATAATCCCACAAGAGAATTCCACCACACTCAGCTTAAAAAGCGCAATGGTATTCAAAATATTATTAATAAATGCCAAGTATGGAAAAGCCAGTTTGCTTTGCCAACAGCTCAGGCTAGATAAAAGAAATAGACTTACATTTCCAACCTTTTTTGTGTGTTGTTTTTTTGACCAAATTTAGTTTAATTGAAATTTAACAGTTGAACTGGTCTAGGAAAGACTTCAAAACAGGAAAAAAAAAAAAAAAAAACGCAAGGTGACAATATCCTCTGCCTGGCACATAAACTTTCACACTCAATCACAGAGTCACAGCTTATCATGCAAACCAAAGACATCCATTTATCCTGAGTAGTGTCTCATTTCATTACTCTAAATTGTTACTAATTGTCTTAACCCATGGTAGACAGGAGACAGTTTGGGATTTAGTTTTGTCCTAAGTTTCAAACTTGGAATAATCATCAGAATTTATGAATGTGAGCTATGTTTAGCAAGAGTCTTCAGTAGGAATAAAAACTTTTTTCAACGTTTATTTATTTTTGGGACACAGAGAGACAGAGCATGAACGGGGGAGGGGCAGAGAGAGAGGGAGACACAGAATCGGAAACAGGCTCCAGGCTCCGAGCCATCAGCCCAGAGCCTGACGCGGGGCTCGAACCCACGGACCGCGAGATCATGACCTGGCTGAAGTCGGACGCTTAACCGACTGCGCCACCCAGGCGCCCCAAAAACTTTTTTCAAAAAAAAATACAGTTTGGGCCCTAAACAACCCACATAGCTTTTTTACATAGTTAACATTGAAAAATGAATATTATATACAATCTGAATCATAACATGAATTGATTCCCCAAAACTTTTATTTTAAGAGTCTTCCAGACCATTTTTCAATTAGGAATATTACTTACATGTGGAATGGACATAATTTTAGTAAAATTCAATCATCAATTCACTCATTTTTCATTCAGATTTTTATATGCAAGTCACTGTCCTATTTTATGTCTTCATTATCAGTGTGACTTTCTTTGATTTAATTTCTTGCTCATATCTGAGCCTCCTTTTCCTTTGTATTTCGAGGAACTATGGAAACTACCAATCACTTTTCTAACTCATTGTACATGCACTAAGAAAGGATTTAAAACGTAAACACAGAGGCAAATGGCTAAAAAAGTGCTACCCTTTAGAGGAGTAGTGCCATTAAAAAAATATGAGAGTAGATTTTCAGACATAAAGACAGATCCAAATATCTGTTTTGCACATTCTTTGCGAGGGGGTAAGAGTAATAGTGTAGAGGGGATTATTTTATTGAATCATCAAAACCAGAAATAGTTAAATCAATGTCTATATACATAAGTGAATGATCGTGTACACACACCTGCGTGAATACACACACACACACACACACACACACACACACACACACACCAGGATAACACCTGAATTGTTTCCCCAATCAACTATGATCAAATTAAATGATTCAGTTGCAAACAATTAGACAGACTGTGATACACGTCTGCTAATAAATGCATATTTATTATATTCAGACTTTTGCATACATATTCAGAATTTGAAGTTAATACAGTATGGTTTAGATGGTTTATTTTATACAAACATTTATAGACCAGAAAAAATACTCTTAAAATGGGTTATGAACTAAATTGTGTTCCTCCAAATTCATATGTTGAAGACTTAATCCTCACTGTGACTACCTTTGGAAATAGAGCCTTTAAAGACATACTTATTAAATGAAGTCATAAGAGTAGGGCCCTAATCCAATCCCAGGGTCCTTAAAGGAAGAAGAAGAGACATCAGGGATATGTGTGCACAGTGGCAAGGCCATGTGAGGGCCCAGTGAGAAGGTGATCATCTGCAAGCCAAGAAAAGGGGCCTCAGGAAAAAAAAAATCTGCCAACACCTTGATCTTGGATTTCTAGCCTCTAGAACTGCGAGAAAATAAATTTCTGTTGTTTAAGCCTCCCAGTGTGTGGTATTTTGTTATCGCAGCATGAGCTAGCTAATACAGGATGTCATCTCTTTTCTCAAAATTCCTTAGGCACATTCTGTACCTTTCTCACACTGTACACACAGATTAACATAAAGAACAGATAATACCGAGAAGATGCCAGAGAAACAATGAAGTCTTTTATTAAATACAGGGTTTAGAATGGTATTCAAATTGGTAATTCAGGAATCAAAAGATGGATAGTTGGGAACAATTAAGGGAAAAATGGTGATGTTTATCTATTTGAGAAAATGGTCTAAAATAATTACCCAAAGCAGTTGCATTATAATTAACAAAGGAAAGAGCAATTTTCTTTTAACCTAACAAAGTCACAAAAATAAGATAGGCTCCAAAAGGAATAGTTAGGATAAGCCTCCTCCACTGTAATTAATGGGTAACAGTAAACACCCTCATTGAAAAGTAGTGAGGTCAGTTGGTATCTACATACCAACATCAACCGAGCTGTTAAAACATGCAGTTTAATCTCCCAAGACTTTTCTCTATAGCAAAGGACATTTCAGTGAAGATAAAAGGATCCTATCATACTGTTTTCCTGTATACTAGCAAATATAAAAGTAAAAGTGACTATAGATGAAGGGGATGAATATATGCTGACCTGTTTTGAGATGGGTAGTCATTTGTAATTATATACCCTGCTAGATGCATTCCTGTAATACATGTATTCCAGAGGCATCTGTTATTTGGGAATGGAGAAAGGCAATTTTCAAGACATTTCAGAAGGGAGCATGGAATATGTCCTAGAAGAAGACTCTGAAAAAGCACGGGATGACTGATGGTCACAGACAAGAAGGAAGGAAAGATCAAAAGCAAACTGGACACTGCAAATTTGCTTTGTTTGCTTGTGATTTCAAATAAGACATTCTTAGCATTGTAAGAAAGTAAAGTGGTTATCGACACTTTAGGGATACCCTGAACTGCTGTGCCACAAACTGGAGAGGAGAGCAATAGGAGTGCTTTCAAAAAGCCCACCCGCACCCAGGAATCCTTGAAGTATTCTTACTAAACTTAAACCATCAAACTTTCTAGCAATAACAACCATTACCAAGAACTAGGAGGGGAAAAGAACATAGTAAATTACGCTACAAGGAAGCAAAGAGACAAAAGCAGAACACGGGGCATTCTGGAATGAATGAAATATTAATTTTGATAATTGGGCTAATGGCACTGAGACAATGATTTCTGTAAGAAAATATGACTTTTTAAAGAGATACACTGGAATATTTAAGGCTTAAGTATCATAATGTCTGGATTTTATGTTAAACTTTTTTTTTCAACATTTATTTATTTTGGGGGCAGAGAGAGACAGAGCATGAACGGGGGAGGGGCAGAGAGAGAGAGGGAGACACAGAGGGAAACAGGCTCCAGGCTCTGAGCCATCAGCCCAGAGCCTGACGCAAGGCTCGAACTCCCGGACCGCGAGATCGTGACCTGGCTGAAGTCGGACGCTTAACCGACTGCGCCACCCAGGCGCCCCAGGATTTTATGTTAAAACGATGCAGTAAAAGTAAGCAAAGATACACACGAAGCTAATGTGACCAACCCTTGATGATTCTGAATCTGGATAATGAATATATAGGGGCTGTTCTAGTTTTCAGACATTTTATATTTAAAGTTTTTCATGATGAAAAAATGAGGAAGCCAAGCTCAAAGAACAATATCAAGTGAATCAGTCCAAAGCTTTGCAAAGCCATTAGAAGACAGAATCATTTCCAACCCAGCCAGAGTCCTCTATATCCTGATGGACTGGATTATCAAACCAAAGAATATGGCACTCATGAGCAAGGCTGTAAAGTTAAGAGGATTCAGAGAGACAGACACTGACAGTGCCTATCCAGGCATTATCAAGATATCAGGAAGTCTTCGACATCAGATCCTCAGTATTTCTTTTCTCAGTGACAATATGTTTTCTATCCTGAGATGACTAAAGAACAGAGGCATCAAACTGGTTGACTACAAGATTGCTGGCAGGTCTTATTTGGTCCTCATAGTGTGTTTTTTTTTTTAAATGTTTTTATTTATTTTTGAGAGAGTGCAAGCAGGGGAGGGGCGGAGAGAGGGGAACAGAGGATCTAAAGCGGGCTCTGTGCTGACAGCAGCAAGCCAATGTGGGATTAGAACCCACAAAGCATGTGAGATCATGACCCGAGGGAAGTCGGATGCTCAACTGACTCAGCTACCCAGGTTCCCCCACATATTGTCTTTTTAAACCTGTTTTACTTTTCACATAAACATTTTTTTAACCTCTCCTAAAAAATCAAGATGATTTGGTTTTATTTTCCAGTGTCGTCATTCAAGTACACTGAGGGGCAGCTGCTCCTTTAGATAGTGGCACACGCTCTGCAGTCTCCAGGAAGGGCTAACAGTTTATTACAGTATAATTTCAACGTTCAGCATTGTCAGCCTGGCTCTGGTAGGCATTTATTTTGTGACAACTGATGTGGTTTGCTCCATACTATGCCTACAAAAGCATTCATTACACATGGGATAAAATAAATGCCTGAGCTTTCTGCATCAGATTCTACTTAACATTTAGGTCATTATGTCCCATATTTCTGATTCCATGCTTACTAAATAATCTAGGGGTTCTCATGAGAAGCTATTTATGGTGTATGCATTTGTAGTACATGGACAATCCTACATTTTAATCTTGGTTCTTTGACTCCTTGACCTCAAGCCCTTTATATCTAAGTTTACTAATTATTCATATGGGATTAATAACTATAGCTGTTCATAAAGCTGTTTTGAATATTAAATAAAATAATGCATATAAAGCATTTGCTCCAAAAATTGGCATATATTAAAAACAGGAACTGTTACTATTATTAGAAGTAGTAGTAGTAATAGTGGTAATATTTCATGGGAATTGAGTATTTTTTTTGTTCTATGACAGCGAGGTTTTAAGGAAAATTAGTAAACTGTTTTTCAGGTATGATTCAGCCCTCCATGCTGTTTGATCATACAAGGGAAATAGACTGATCAGGGAAAAACGACATGTACCAGTTATCAACTTACTGCCTCTTAGCTCCAACTCTATCCTTTCTTACACAACTCTGTGCACCTGAAGCTAGATATTATACACATTCCCCCTTTACCAGCTGACACAATGTTAGACCAACAGAGTAGGGCAAAATGAAGGGGCTTCTCTTCCTGGTGTGGTACTTGTTTTCTTACACCTAAGATGCTGCTTTCTTGCAAAAAAAAAAAAACACAAAACAAAACAAAACAAAAGTATGCAGGAGATTCAGAGGTGTTCAAATTCCAGTGACTTTTTCCAGCATCCTACTAGAAGTCTCCCAGTAAGTTTTAATCATAGTTGAAAGGGATACTTCCATGTAAGTTTCACCAGTATCTTGGTGAGTCTTCAATATTAGTGTCACCACTGGTCGAAAAGTACCTCAAGCAACCTAGTGTGGGGTTTCTTGTTGTCATTCCTGGTCAAGAACACCTCAGCAACCATTTCCACCACTGAAAGGAGGAGAGACACACCCCTTGCAACAAAGTTTAAATCTCAGTTTTGGGGAGGATATGGAGCTCCTCCAACTTGATTCCTTCCTTGGATACTCCTGCCTCAACATTAGAGGTAACAGTTATCCATTACATCTACTATTCCTGCATTCTTGGGACTTTAGACCTCTTAGAAAATAATTCCTTGTTACTACTTAATATTTTTTTTTAGTTAATTTCCTAGTAAATTTTCTAGTAAATTTCTCTATAGGGATAGACCTACAGATAGGTGGATAGATTGATTGATTGACAGATAGACAGATAGATATGGCAAAAAACATATACTGTTCTGACCCAGATAGCATCCCTTGCTCAATTACTCTGATAGTGTTTACTTTACTTTCTTGGGGAACTGTCTTCCCCCCAAAATATTTGTGGTCCCACAGCAACTACCAATCACCATCCCACCTTGTCCTCCTGAGTCCCAGTCTCCCCTTCATGTGGTTAACATGTGACACAGACTAGATCAATCATAGTACTTCATTTTTCTGGCCGCAGTGATTATTTCTGGGTTGGAAATAATCCAATCCAGGACAAGTACGTCTCCCCTTAGGATACTATATTTGAATAAAGGGAAAGAGAAGTTTTCCCTTTCCTCTTAGATTACCAACTCTAAAGATGTGGAACTCCTTCCTTTGACCAGTGTGTGGTCAAAGTAAAATATGACTAAAACAAACAAACAAACAAAATTAGTCAAGAGGAAAACAAACAAACAACAAAAAAAACCACACACACCAAAACAAAACAAGAAAACGATGGATTTTGATAGGATTTGGGAGGGAAAAGGAGAAGAAAAAAAAGAGACCAATTCATTAAAGTTCACAAATTTCCTGAGTCATCTCTAACCTTGGAACTTGCAACTCCATGAACCAACTTTTTTTTTTATCTTATTTTATTTTGTATGCTATTTGAGTTGTTGCAACTAAAATAACCTGAACTAATTCCACAGTTAATTAATAAATTGAAATCATATTCTATTTCAATGTCACAGTGATTCAGAATTCTTGAGCACTATTCCAATGATATAGAAAGAAAAATGAATAAATCTCTTTACTTTTAATAGAAAACTACAACCAAATAGCTTTTTCATACCCAAGCATTATATATTTCTGGGTATTCTTTGATTTATTTACATATATTGTGCAATATGAGAGCCTTTTGGAGAGTATCTCTGAAAAAATGCTGTTATTGAATGAACTCTTCCAGAAAAAGGGAACTCTGGAGACCAAATAGGTCATCCAGCTTTATCTGTGAATACTATTGTTTTAATTAATATAGTTGCTTTTCTGCAACTATTGAATTACTTTCAACCAGAGATTCTATTTCTAACCCTTATGCTATACATAAAAAGTCTAATTCTCCCTTTACAAAAACCATAGATAAAACAATAACAACAACAACAACAACAACAACAACACCGATCAATTTTAGGGCATAAATGTTACAAAAATGTCATAATAGTTTTTCAACTAAAGTCTGATAGTTAAATAAGTGCCTTAATATCACCAAAGTGTTATTCCTTTATTTTCACTATTATTTACATTATTTGAGTTCTTCGAATTGATTCATATTTCTCTTCTCTACAATGCTCCTTAGCAGCAACTGTAATCAGCATGCTATCCTTTGTGCAAAAAGCTAGCCTTACTGCTATCTTCAAAGTTTTAAATATATTTTTTTCTCCTTGGCATGGTATTTAGTGTACGTCAATCTCATGTGAACTCTGATGGTTTCCTGTTTTCAAGAGTAGCTTAAATCCAGCAATTTCCAGAAGGCTTTTTTTTTTTTTAAACTTCTACTCAGCTCCACTCTTGTGTCTCCTGCTCTCTCTTGGCTTGAGTGTATTTAGCGCACACACTTCTTACTGACTCCATATTTGGATGTTTCAATTATAAATGAATAATCTTTCTTCCTACTTATATTTTATAGATTATTTTAGAACATGAATTGGGTCTTCTATTAAGTTTTGGACCCATTACTTTATCTTGTCAAGTTATACACTAAGAATTGACTACAGGGGCACCTGGGTGGCTCCGTTGGTTAAGTGCCTGACTCTTGGTTTCAGCTCAGGTCATGATTTCATTGTTCGTGAGTTCGAGCTGAGTCAGGCTCTGTACTGACAGCATAGAGTCTCCATGGGATTCTTCTCTCCCCTTCTCTCTCTGCACCTCCCTCCTTGCTCTCTCTCAAAATAAATAAATAAACTTAAAAAAATAGCTCCATACCAACATAAAAGTGACAAGAGGAATCTACTGATAGATAATAGACTACACGTTAGCAGAGAATCAAGACAAGTGCCGGGGAAGTTTTCATTTTGTTTTCATTCACTTAATAATGCACGTGTCTTTTTGTAACATGCTGTCATGCAGCTTCCATTACTGGGATATAATGTTAGAATATGTTCACTCATAGCAAGTTTATATAAGAAAATAAACTTAGCCAAATAAATATTTTTTTTCTGCTTCTGAAAACACAATGGGTGATATTTTCCATATTAGAAAACAATGTTTTTCATAAAATTGAACTTATTTGGGTCACATTATTAGAGATGTTTTCTTCCTTTGGAAAAACTAAACACGATTATATTCTATGCCTGCATTCCTTTAATCATCAAAATATAAGGGAGATGTTTTTAACAGACTCGAAAATACCACATTCTATGTCTTTGGACTTCAACTCTAACTAACAGTAATGTTATGAGAACACAAGTTTATGTCCATATACATATGTGTATGGACATTGTCCCTTCCATTTCTAAAACACTGTTGCTATAGTTTCTAAAGCACTCAATCATGATATTTTTTTTAATTAGACTAATGTCTGTTCCCTTAAAAAGCATTAATGTAATATTGAAGATTAAAATTGTAATTTATTTTAGGCAATCTAGACATAATATTCATTCTTTCATTTGAATTTTTTTACCTTTTGAATCCCTTCACCCATTTCTCCCACTCCCAACACTATCCTCCCTGCCTCTGTTCCCTGTGTATATGATTTTTTTTAACATTCCACATATATGAGAAATCATATGGTTATCTTTCTTTGACACATTTCACTTAGAACAATGCCCTCAAGGTCCATCCATGTTGTTGTAAATTGTAAGAATTCATTCTTTATAAGGGCTGAATATATATATATATATATATATATATATATATACACATACATATACACACACACATATATATACATATATGCATATATATATATGCATATATATATACATACATACATATATATTACAGTTTCTTTGTCCATTCATTTCTTGGTGGACATTTAGACTGTTTCCATATCTAGGCTATTGTAAATAATCCTGCAATGAATATAGGTGTGCATATATCTTTTCGAGTTAGTGTTTTCATTCTCTTCAGATAAATATCCAGAAGCGAAATTCTTGGATCATATGGTAGTTCTATTTTAAATTTTTTGAATAACCATAGTGGCAGCACCAATTTACATTCCAACCAACAGCGTATTAGGATTTCCTTTTCTCCACATCCTTGGCAACGCTTGTTTTTTTCTTGTCTTTCTGATAACAGACATTCTAACAGGTGTGAGGTGCTCTCTCATTGTGATTTTGATTTGCACTCCCCTGATGATTAGTGATGTTGAGCATCTTTTCATGTGCCTACGGCCATTTATAAGTCTTCATTTTTCATTTGGAAAAATGTGTATTCATATCTTCTGCTTATTTTTTTCATACATTGTTTGGTTTTTTGCTATTGAGTTGTATGAGTTCTTTATACATCTTGGATACTAGCTTCTTTTTTAAAATTTTATTATTTATTTTGAGAGAGACAGAAAGAGAAGAGGAGCGTCAGAGAGAGAGGAGAGGGACAATCCCAGGAAGTCTCCCTGCTATCAGTGTAGAGCTCGACATGGAACTCCAACCCACAAAACTGTGAGATCATGACCTGAGCCAAAATCAAGAGTCAGATACTTAACCAACTGAGCCACCCAGACACCCCTGGACACTAGCTTTTTACCAGTTGTATGATATGCAAATTTTTTCCCCCATTCAGTAGGCTGCCATTTTGTTTGATAGTTTCCTTTGCTGTGCAGAAGCTTTTTAGTTTGCTGTACTCCACTTGTTTATTTTTGCTTTCAATTGCTTTTGCTTTTGGTGTCAGATTCAAAAAAATCATCACTATGTCCTGTGTCAAAAAGCTTACCACCTATGTTTTCTTCTAGCAGTTTTATGGTTTCAAGTCTTATGTTCAAGTCTTTAATCCTTTGAGTTAATATTTGTGTATGGTGAAAGATGGTGATTGAGTTTAATTCTTTTGCATGTGGCTGTCCAGGTTTCACACCACCATTTATTGAAAGGACTGTCCTTTCACCATTTACATTTTGGTCCTTTTGTCATTAATTACTTAACCATGCATGCATGAGTTTATTTCTGGACTCTCTATTCTGCTCCACTGAACTATGTGCCTGTTTTTATACCAAAGCCATACTATTATAATTGCTGTAGCTTTGTAATTTAATTTGAAATTAGGTACCATGATACCTCAAGTTTTGTTCTTTATCAAGATTGCTTTGGCTATCTTTTCTAGTCCTATATACATTTTAGAATTGTGGATTGCATTTTTGTGAAAAAGGTGATTGGAATTTTGGTAAGAATTGCACTGAATGTGTAAATTGCTTTCATGTAATAGTGAGGACTAAAATTTTATTTGAACTTAACTATAAACTCCTTGAAGTCAGACATTATTTCTTAAAATTCTTTGTAGCAAAAAGTTCTAAGGCAGTGTTAAATTCTATCGATTGATAACTCTTCTACATTTTAGTAAGGTGTCAATCAATACTAGCTAATAAGTAAAGCAGGAATATATGCATTGTTTATTCTTCCTAATTCATGAAAAATATGAGACTATTCTAGTAATATTTACTTACTATGATTTCATTTCAAACTTTTCTGAGTATAAGTGATTTGTGGAGTCTATTTTTGCTTTTACCTTTTGTACTCTTAAAGCAATCAGACATGACAGAATGTGCAATTTACTATGGGGTTGGGGGAGTGCCCCTGCTTGCATAGATTTTGTTTTATTCATATTTTCAGTCATCATAGACATGCAATTATTACACAACTGTGTCTTAAAACCATCAAAACAGTTATTTATAAAAAAGAAGAAAGAACCTCCACATACACATTTCCAGGTTAAACTGCTGAGACACTTTTATTCTGATTTAACATTTGTATTTCTAAGTACTTATGGGCCTGCTTCTCGCAGGATAGATTTCTTAATCTTTCCTACAGATAGGTATGTTCATTATTGCCATGCTCACATTTCCTAAATATTAAAAATAAAGTGCTGTGGTTTATATATTATTTACTGACTATTCAGAATGAATCTAAGTTATCTATATTCATTTTTTATTAAAGTAATCAACTAGATGAACATAGAAAACAAAACCAGTGAATTCACGTCTCAACACTGTTAAAAAGGAGGGGTTTTTGTTGTTGTTGTTGTTTTGTATTTGGTCACCAAACATCTAAATATGAGGAATTCAATTGAACTTTCACATTTGCATTAACACAAATGTAGTCTGAGTCTATCTGGAACACATTAGAGTGTGAAATAATGAATATCTTGTACATTTGTACCTACTGATACATAAAAAGGTGAGCTCCTTACATGAGTTTATGGCTAGCACAATGAATGCTTATTTCCATACAGCATATATAGCTTGGCTAACTTCACAGATCCATTTTCATTACTATAATAAAGTTGAAACAATTATCTCTCCACACTTTTATGGATAACTAACATGTTCATTTAAAACTCTTCAGCATTTTATAAAACAAACAAACAAACAACCAGTGGGTGTTTGAGTGGCTCAGTCGATTAAGCATTGGACTCTGGATTTTAGCTCAGGTCATGATCATGAGTTTGAGCCCCATGCTGGGGTCTGCACTACTCATTCAGAATCTACCTTGAATTCTCTTTCTCTCCCTGTCTCTCTGCCCCTCCCACTCTCTCTTTGTCTCCCTCTCAGGATAAATTAAAAAAAATTTAAATTTAAAAAACAAACAAATACAAAAAACAAAACAAAGCCAAAAACCAAAAACCAAACAAAGAAAAAACCTCTTCAACATTTTAATTCCTGTTTAATATTCAATATCTGAACTATATATGTAAAGGCATATTAGAATATTATTTAAATATATAAATAGCAAACACATTAGGTATAATAGCTATGTTTTTTTTTTAAATTTTGTTTAAATTTTGCTCCAGACTAATTTATAAATCTATACTGAGAGTTGTTATGTAACATTACTCAAATCTTTATATCATATTTATGAAAATAATCCTGTTTCAAATCATGTGACCACTTCACCTTCATTAACATAAACTCCAGTTTTCTATTTTCTGTCCCATTACTATTTTTGTGGTTCTTATCCCTTTTTGAAATTATGTTATTTACATATTTTTTTGAGTTCATCTGTCACCCATTCCAGAAGAGTTATAAGAATAGCAACAAAAACAACATTTAATAGCACTTAATAGTAACTTACATTTAGTGAGTAATTATTATAAGATAGAGACTATTCCAGGGACTTCACAGGAATTAACACATTGAATCCTCATTAGAAACCTCTGAACTTGGTACTATTATTATCTCTATCTGGTAGATGAAGAAACTGAGTCACAGAGAGGTTTCCTGGCTCATCCACAGTCCAATTCAAACAGTGCTCTCTTGTTGCTTCTTCAATATTCTTCCTCTTTCCTTTTCACTGTTGCTTGCTTTATTCATGGTTCACTGCTAATTTCTATGAGAATCACCTTCTTTATAAAAGTGAAATAGGTGTTTCGACAAAAGTGTTAAAAGTATAATCTTCAAATATGTAAATATGTATTTAGTAATATATGTTAAAATATAAATATATATACATATATATAATGAATAAAGTAGTAGTTAGGAGATACTGATCAAGATACAGTCCATTTTGCACTTTTAAAATATTTCTCAGAGTAAACTGTAATAGTGAATGTCTTGTCCTCAACATTTTGGTGGCTCCTTCCTATCTGCCTCTACAATCCCCGAATACTCTTACTGAACTGTGTATATTTACAGAGGTATTTAAGGAGAATACAAAAAAAAAAAAAAAGGCTGTCAAGTTGTCATTTAGCTATTTCCACTCTTGTTCCAATCTAGTTTGTGTCCCTCCCAATACACTGAGATGCTCTAGTCAAGGTAACTGGCAATCTCTATCTCTGTGTTCTCACAGACACTGGTTACTTTTTTCTTCTTTCTCCTCTCTGAACTTCTCAGATACCCCCATGCTCGTTTTCCACGTAATTCACCTCCTTCTCAGTGTCTTCTGATTTTGCACCTCTATCTAAGTTTTAAATGCAAAGTTACTGAGATAAAACTACAAGCATCGGGGTAGCCCACTCAAAGAATGACCAGTAATTTGCAATAATTTACTAACTGCTGTTTTTGCTCCAATTATCAAATGCTTTGCTTCTTGCCTCTAGCTTCTTCTTTTTTTCCAGACTATGAAAAAAAGAAAAAAACAACAAAGATCTCTAAAAGTACACCTGTCTGTTACATTCAATTATTTAAACTTTATCCTCAAACACAAGACAACCATCTTTGAAGTCGTACAGAACAGTACACACTGTACAGAAATAAAACATTAACCATATTTTCACACTTCAGATGGCAAGAGACTGTATTCTTGGACTGAAGTGTATCTGTTGAAATAATAGAAGGTAAATGAACATATGTCTACACTATCTTAATTCACATTACTCTGAAATAAAATAATAATGAAAGTAAGGGGTAGAAAAAGATATATTCTGGTCAAATAATTTTGGTATATGTTGTTTACTATGTCTTTGCTTAAGATCACAATACACATTTGCATATAAAAGTCTCCAAAAAGCAGTACAAAGAAGAAACTGGTTAATTTGTTTAGCAGGTATTACCAAAGCGGATTTGAATATGGTACTTTATCACAATATCTCTCTTTAATTTTGAGAGACAGTCCTACTAATACACCTTGCAACATTATTTTGTGATATGCTACTTTGGAAAATGTTATTATAGAAAAATTACCTGAATAAATAAAATCAGAAGCACTATTTACATCAATCAGTTGTCAGTATTTTATTACTGTAATTATTACTATCATCATCATCATCCTCCTCTAGATAAGAATTGTTACTTAAGTTGAAGGAGGAAAGGAATAACAGGATCACTTTCTCAAAATATCTCTCTTTAGGCCCACACCAAAATTTCTGAGTCAAACTTAAAGGAGAAAAACCCAGGGAGATAAATAATCCTTTGGAAAAGTTCCACAGGTGATTCTAATACTGATATATTGCTCCCTTCTCCAGTTTTGTCTTTCCCCCCAATCCCTTATCTATATAACTATTCCTATTTTTCAGCTTTACTTGGTTTTATAAATGAGCATATTAATCTCTCAATTCCAAATGTGACAAATATAACCACAAATTTTGCCATTAGTTTTAAGGGTTCATAGAAAGCCTTGTTCTTGTTTCCTTAGGTATCTAAACTGGTAGAATTTACATAAATAATAATTTCACTCAAAACATCTCTAATTTGGGGCCCATAGATCATGCTGCAAATTTTCCTATAGTGAATTAAAAATTATTCAGCTCTGTGGTATTTCAGCTTAGCACTACAGTTTAACAAGTACCAATGAATGTTCTCATTGGAAAAATATAATGAATATTGTATTTGCACAATTACATTTATATTATATAAACCAATGTTCAAAGCTGAGGAAACAATCAACAAAATTCAAGAAGAGCTGAATTTACCAGTGAGATCATTTTCAAATTATTGGGAAGCATGATCTTTTTAAAACTAACAGGATCTGGCATTGGTTGTTTTGAATTGATGGTCTGTTTTGACCATACTGGCCAAGCTGGTTGTAAGACATTCAACTTTAAGTTCCAACTGGCTTTTGCTATACACATGTGGATCCAATATTCATTCATCTGGCTTTAGTTACAGTCCCACTTTAATTTGTGAAGGATTTGTCCACTTTATCAACTGATATTTATTCATTTTACTTGACTTCCAAATTGGCAGGACCTCTCTAACACCATCACATGGAATCCAAATTTGCAAGGCTGATCAAATTTCAGACACAAGTCACAATAAACCATAACCCTCCATTTGCACTTCAGAAAATTATTGATTATACAGTTCTTTGCTTATGTACTGTCCCCCATAGATAGAAAAACAGTGGGGAAAACATTTCATAAGTGTTATGAAAAAGAAAGGGTTATTCTTCCCAAAGAAGTCATAGCCTAGTGAATCCCTTTTATATGTAAACTGATTGACATTCCTTCTGTCTACAGATTATAAATCAAAATTATGTTATAGCTTTCCCTTTAAGAAAATGCCAACTATTTCTAAATTTATGAACAAAAGAAGCACAAAGAATCTGGCAGACTGCTTAGTAAATAAGAAAACCTTTTACTAATGAGAAGTATAGATACAATGCTGAAATATCACTACTTCTATGGCTAGAACATGCATTTGGTGAATGAGTATGCATATTTCATATACGGATTCAATAAACTGTCATCCTGTTCATAATTCCACTACTGACTTATCCAAATGCTGCTTAGAAGTAATTATCTCTGCTAGTACATTATAAAATTAAGATAGTATCTATTGATTAAAAATATTTTGACACAGCAAATATGTTTTCAATTTGTTAGGAGAAAAAATAAAACTACCATAATACCTTAAGACTAGATATGAATATCAAATTCAACCTCTAGCCAGGAAACCTTAATTTGAGTACCAACATTTAAAAGCTGTCATGTGAGCATATAGTTCTATAAAGCAAACTGATCTTTCAGGAAATTCAAGACGTGTTTGTTTACATTTCCACTGAGCATTTCTCTTTCTAGAAAGGAGAGTCATAGCTATGAGTAGATTTACTGAGAAGATCTGCATGCCGTCAGCATCACGCATCTCCATAGTCTCTAGCCGGCTTGGGGCAGAGGTGAATTATCTGGTTTATGGGGGCTCAGATAGAGGTCACTGCTTGGATTGCAATTCTGACTTGCCTGTAGTTTATTTTGTGTAAATGTGGAAGTAGCAGCTTCTGAATCCCTGTAGTGAAGGAAACCTTATCCTCTGTTTGAGGCTGGATTTACCCTGAGTTTCCATGATGAGATTTTATAAACAAAATTCTTTTCTTGGCAGATATAAATATGGAGAGACTTATCTTTCTTTTTTTTTTTTTTCCTGAGAATCATTATAGGCACCAAAATGTGACTATTAACATGTCAAAGTATATTTGGGGTAGAAAGTGGACATGCTCATTTCTAAAATGTGCAAGTTGAGACATGAATCATTTAATTTTCATTAAAAAAAACACTCAATGGCATAAAGTGCTTCTAAACTGTCCTGAATTTCGATGTTGAAAAGAGGATTTATACTCTGTATTTATAGAACAAGTAGAAATTTATTTTGATGATAATGTCATTAAGGTAACAGCATATTGGGACTAAAGAAACACTGTTGGATCATTTTCTTGACATTAAAATTTTGTGCCAATTTTATTGTTTATGGGCATTGAAGAGAAAAAAAATCTGGGTAGCAGTTTAATATCCTTGCCAATTTCAAAATGTCCAACAAGGCAAAGAACTGGCCAAGTTTCAAATACCCCTAAAAGGTCATCATCTTGAGGCAGGATGAGCACATATCATACAGCTGGATGTTTTTATGTCACTAAAGAGCACACTTCAGAACAGTTTTCTCCAGGTCTCAAGGTTGGCAATTCATGAAGGCAGAGTAAATCGCCAAAAACACTCTTTTAAACAGGAGGTGTTTAATGAAACAAGGCTGGATATCTCATATACTCATAGGATTTTTTTTTCCCCTTACCAACAAGTAATTCCAAATATATCAAAAAGATCATTCACTGGCCTCAGGTGGGAGGCAGGAAAACATAATTACTTTACTTCTTAACTTAAATGGGGACATTGAGTCAGTAATTATTTACTCTCTCTTTAGAAACATCATTTTATCCTGCTGGTATTATGTGAGTAGTTCACATTAATGGAAAATCCATTTGGCTTTATTACGGTAGAAGGTATTCAAAAGCAATCAAATCTATTGTCAAACTGGGGTTGACTTTGCAGAAAATGATTTCAAAATGGCCTTTATTTTGTTAAGGAAATTCTATGTACCTATTACAAAGAGGATAATTATGGACATAATAAATTAACTGTCACTGGATTTAATTGAGCAAGTATGAACTATTGGTTGAGTTCAAGTAATGAAATTTGGGTTAGATCATAGAAGTCTAAACACTGAGACATCTTAGCAGTCTTTTAGGCATATGCAAAAATAAAATGCTCAAAGTTACAGCGATTTTATCCGTGTAATAAAGAGCTTTCACATGAGTTTATTTAAGGTCTAGGTATAGGATTAGAACTTTATTTCCTCCTCTACTCCATGAAAACATAGGATGTCTTTTCTCCAGATGATCCCTCACTTATAGAGGGCAAAAAGTAGACAATGCCATGAAGAATTCAAAGGCATGAGTTCCCAGCTCCAGCTCTCTTAGGGGGCAAAGAGGATAGCACATAGACTTAACTCATTTATTTATTCATTTGCTCATGAACAATTATAGAATCTCTCCTGTGTTCCAGGGATTATTCTCATTCTCTCAAAATAAACACATAAGCTTAAAAAGTAAAAATAAAAAAGAGGTTCTACTAAAATTTATCTGATGTAGACATATTTGTTTAAAATTACTGAATATTTAAAAATTAATTAAAAGATGAGCTTTTCATTTTATAAAATGTATAAATTTGTTTAAAATAATATACTCTATTTTCAAATTTTATTTTTCATAAAAATTTCATTTACCCAACATTACCATATATAGGTATGTCTCATCCCTGAACATGAAGTTAATACTTTTAGTATATTTTACGAAGCTTAAATTCACAGTTGTTATTATGTCATTTATTACAAATCATTAATTCTTTAAATTTTTAAAAATGTTTTAGTATTTATTTTTGAGAGAAAGAGACAGAGTGCGAACTGGGGAGGGGCGGATAAAGAGGGAGACACAGAATTCGAAGCAGGCTCCAGGCTCTGAGGTGTCAGCACAGAGTCCCACTCGGGGCTCAAACTCACAAACTGCAAGTTCATGACCTGAGTTGAAATTAGATGCTTAATCAACTGAGCCACCCAGGCACCCCTATAAATCATTAATTCTTTAAATGTGTGTTGCAAGCTATGTAGTAAATATTAAAATATATTTTGACTTATTAGCCTCAGAATAACTGAATTAACTTATCCTGCAACCTGCATTCTATGTGTAGAACATGTGTTTGATTTTCCTGTATTGCTAAGTTCATCAAGAAATACATATTGGTAGCATTTTATATGTGTTATTTGTTTGCGATTAAGAAGCTGAAATGTTCCTACTAGTCATTAAAAAAAAAGGAAAAAAACAAAAGAAAATTAGTGGTATGTCTTTTGCTGTGTGGCAGGTTTAAGAAAAGTGAATACGGATAGAAACAGGTTAGCTTCAATAAATATGAGCCACCTTGGCAACAGCAGGGTCTGCTTCCTTCTATATGCATCTTGTCTCGGTTACAAGTTACTACAGGTAATACTGATAAATAAGGTAGCTACTCAAAATGAAAACACATGCTGCTTTAAAGAAGTGCTTTGTTTGAAGAAAGAAGGTTAAGCTATGTGATAAAAAAAATCAGTTTACGGGGCGCCTGGGTGGCTCAGTGGTTAAGCAGCCGACTTCGGCTCAGGTCATGATCTCGCGGTCCGTGAGTTTGAGCCCCGCGTCGGGCTCTGTGCTGACAGCTCAGAGCCTGGAGCCTGTTTCAGATTCTGTGTCTCCTTCTCTCTGACCCTCCCCCGTTCATGCTCTGTCTCTCTCTGTCTCAAAAATAAATAAACGTTAAGAAAAATAAAAAAAAAATCAGTTTACAATGATATAAAGGTAAAAATTGAAAGCTTTCCTCAAAATTATAAAAAGAAAAAAAAATACTGAAAATTTCACAAGTAGTTGAAAAAGATCCTAGGAAACTAAAAGCATCTTTCATTTTTATCTCCTTTGGTTGTTATTGGTAGAAAATTAATATATGTATGCCTTTTACTGATTTAATATACATATCTAACATCTACACTGCCTTATATTTTACACCCTTTATGTGAATATAATGTGGGAACTGTAGTTTGAGCTTCCCAGGGAATAAAACATTGAAACAAATAATGGATGCCACTACAGCAACTGTAGGTAATGGGTACAGTCACACCTGTCATTTTAGGAGATGTATTAGGGGAATGAACTTCTCCTAGGAAACTGAAGCTCCCTTCCTGGACAGAATCCTCAGAATTGCTAAATCTGGGGGGAGAAATTCAGCTGTAATCACTATAATGTGGCCTCAAGACAAAGGTGATACCATGCTTGACTGACTAGGCAATGTCTAAAACAAAATGTTTTACCAATCAGTCACTCATTCCTTATCTGTAAAATGGGGATATGAGTACATGTTTTATAGAATTTCTATGAAGATTAAAAGACATATTACATATAGAGTTCTAAGCGGTCATTTTTTGTTTCTTGAAATAGAGTCAAATGATTTTTGCTCTTTAAGTATGAAGAGACAGGTTTTTGTTATAGAGAAAAAAAGATTATTTTTGTTTCATTTGAAGGAAAATAAAATATAAAGATAACTGTATTTCTTTCATTAAGTTACCAACATAGCATTCATTATTTACCAGTTGCTGCTTTAAATATTTTACAAATCAGAATCATTAAATCCTCATGACACACCGAAGAAAAAAGAAGTATATATTTGCTCACATTTTACAGATCAGAAACTGAAATACAGGCAGTAATCTCTAAGAAGCAAAGCCAGTATGGAAACACAAGTTGGGGGGCGCCTGGGTGGTTCAGTCAGTTGAGCAACTGACTTCGGCTCAGGTCATGATCTCACAGCTCATGAGTTCAAGCCCCGCGTCAGCCTCTGTGCTGACATCTCAGAGCCTGGAGCCTGCTTTGGATTCTGTGTCTCCCTCTCTCTCTGCCCCTAACCCACTCGCATTCTGTCTCTGTCTCTCTCAAAAATAAATAAATATTAAAAAAAAAAAAAAAGAAAGAAAAACAAATTGGCTGGCTCCCAGCACATGGAGAGAGCATATGCACTTCTACTCGGTATCTTTTTAGGTACTGCAAAGTTTCAATTTTTACTTGACAAAATTTGTCATTGGAGTATTATATTTCACTTATTTATGTCGTTTTTTACTTATTTACATCTATAAAAGTACTGCACCAGTCAAGTTTGTCTTTGAATAAGTATACATTTGAAGCAAATATTTAAAGAAACATGAAAATATTCTGTTTTCTTTTGAGAAGAAAACAGAGGTCATCAGTTGTCTTATTATTTATAGTGGGGCATATTTTACCCTAAACAGAGTTAAATTTTCAATTTAAAAACTCACCTTTCAAAAGTATTTTTAAAATAATCATACTGAGCTAACATTTATTATTAAATATTATGTTCTAGGTGTTGTTTTCGTAATTTTTTAATAACTCATTTTATTTTTAATGCATAAGTAGTACCAATTATTTTTTGGTGTTTGGTTCTGTACGTCCCAAATGAATTTTGGGTCAATGCAGCAACTGGATCCTTCCTTTTTACTCAGTTTTATGTTGGACTTTCTCCCCTTGGATTGTATAGATTTAATAGGATGGAGGGAGGGAGGGAGGGAGGGAGGGAGGGAAGGAAGGAAGGAAGGAAGGAAGGAAGGAAGGAAGGGGAGAGAGAGAGAAGAAAGAAAGAATGAAAGAAAGAAAGAAAAAGAAAAAGAAAGAAAGAAAAGAAAGAAAGAAAGAAAGAAAGAAAGAAAGAAAAAGAAAGGAAAGAAAGAAGGAAGGAAGGGGAAGAGGAAAGGAAGGAAAGGGAAAGGAAAGGGAAAGGGAAAGGGGAAGGGAAAGGGAAAGGGAAAGGAAAGGAAAGGAAAGGAAAGGAAAGGAAAGGAAAGGAAAGGAAAGGGAGGAGAGGGGAGGGGAGGGGAGGGGAGGGGGAAAAGTGCAGTCGAATGCTCAAATGTGCACAGCGTCAGAGCAAGGATGCAATCATGGCTTTGTCTGTAAACCCTGGTTGCTCGTAAAACCCAGGCTACTGCCTGTAAAACAGTTGACCACACTGACCTCCACTGTACCTATGAAGAGAGTTCTTCTCAAGATGTAAGCATGGCCTTCTCTTTCTCAGACCTTGTTCCCTCATGACCGGAGAGTCATGATAAAGTTGTGCATACATCTAAAATATGGAGAGTGGGAAAGTGCTGTTGGCTCATTAATCTTACAAACTGTGATGGGAAAGGGTAAAGAAAAATAAGTACACTTTCAACTGTCAATAAACCTACTCAATTGATAATATATTGCCAGAGTGTCTAATTTTCTGCAAAAGCTATTTTCTCAATTTTATATTTTTAGTGGTAACATCTGAACTATTTTTATGGTTTTTAGGTTATAAATAGCAGTTAACCATTGCTCAAAAGTAGTTTGATAAAGTTATCCACATGATGGCATGAATTCATATGCTCTAAAGTACATCACTTGAACTAAAATTATTTTTCCTCTCATTAATATTAAGTTACAAAAAATGAAATTTCCCATTTGCCATATATTGTATCCAATATGGTTTGTGGAAGATCATTTTCCACAGACTGCCAAAGTATTGCACACCTGCACAAAGACTACAACCTTAGTCATAGTTAACCTATGGAAAAGAAATGAAATAGACAAGCAATAGTAGTATTGAGGAGATTAAAAGAAACATCCTCTATTGTATTTCTCACAGAATAATAGATTAAAATTCAAATTCCTTCTAGTGACAGATTGTTACAAGAATAAGAAATGGCACAAACAATCCATTTCAGGACAAAGATTTAACAAAAATAGGAAGGTTAATTATAATTGAATATTCCCTATGGATAGCTCAGAAGATATGTCTTGGTCTATTTCTTATTGACAGGTGGTAGTGTAAATTAAGTATGGTATTATGCATTCAAATTGGATTTCAACTACTCATCATCCATAGTGTGACATTAGAATTAGCCCTGATGATGACAGTCTAAAGATCATAATGAGAATAGGTGCCCTTTTCCATTCATATTGCAGATTCACTGGTGGGGAGGGTAGGAGTTAGAGATTAGATTCATAATTTTGTTATAATCTTTGCTGCCTGAACAATTCATTCCATGAGTCGACTATCCTGAATATTAATACCGTACTGACTATTCTCTGAATTAATGACAGACAAAAGGCCACTTGTCTTCGATAAGTATTGTGCCAAATCTGAAGAAAAAGAAGCATTCAAGGTCCTGTCAATTCTACCATCAATCGCTGTTTATATAAATATGGGAATGTTAGTTTGCCTTCTAGAACCTCACATTTAGACACACACGGAGCAGCAGTGAGGCACAGTTAAATAACGGACCTAAACAAAAGAAAATGGGGAGGCAAGTGAAGGGAAAAGAATGTAAAGGAAGGGGAGAAAACGACTTTGTTTCTGATGATGGTCATGTGTGACTTCAATTGCATGGGTCAAATGGCTTTCATTCAGAGATTGGGCCGCAGAAATCTGATGTGAAATTCTATGAAGGTATCTATGTGCTTTGGCATGCAAATGTTCAAATTACTCTGTGAGAACTTCTGATGCACAGCTGTCCCCATGATCCCAAATACTATTTCTCAACACAAGGGTTGTGGACTACCTGCTTTAGAAAATCACCGAGAGCAGAAGAGAATGCTGGTTGAAAAATGAATATCCTGGATCCTACCCTAGTCCTACTAATTCAGAATTTCTACTAGTGAGGCCTGAGAACTTTTGTTTTTTTAACACCATCTGTGAGTCTGAGATACTATAATACTTTATAAAGTATTATAAAGCATAAATCTCCAGAACAAGGTTGAAGAATTAGCATTTAGCAATTCAATCATTACAACAATCTCAAGGCCTAGGTAAGAAAGATTAAGGTAGGAACACCATGTGATGACTTATTTTGGTTGTTTTGCTCATGAAATTAGCATATTATTTCAGTTGTTAAAGAGTATTTTTATTGCGATAGAACAGCATTTCCATGCCACAGTCTAATCATATATCTCATTCAAATGTTTCTGGTTAGTCATTAAGACTAACAACCAAGATGGATTTTGTTTAATGTTATCCCTATCTCCTGAGGCACCTGGGTGGCTTAGTTGGTTAAGTGACCAACTTTGGCTCAGGTCATGATCTCACTGTTGTGGGTTCGCGCCCCAAGTCGGGCTCTGTGCTGAACACTTGCTCGGAGCCTAGAGCCTGCTTCAGATTCTGTGTCTCCTTCTCTCTCTGCCCCTCCCCCAATTGTGTTCTGTCTCACTCTGTCTCTCAGAAATAAATAAATGTAAGAAAAAAAAATTTGGTTATCCCTATCTACCATGTATGAAGATTAAAGAAAAACAATTGGCAGAAAGCACTAGATATCTGAACACAAATATAACATGTAACAAGTAGCTTGAATTTTTTTTTAAAGTCCATTTTCTTTTAACTTGTCTCCAAACAATTGCCTAAAATTTAAACTGTAAGAAACAGTGATTATAACAGCATCTGGTAGAATTTCCATCTCAACAGAGATTTTTTTTAATAACTGCATGTAATTATTCATGACATTTGGGATTATTGAATACAAATAGAATAAAGGGAATGAAATGTTAAGCCTTTCTGAGGATAAAAAATATTGTATATCTTTATTATAACTCCTAATTTAATTAATGTATTCTTAATGCCATCTGGTCAGATTATCTTAAAAGTTAACAAAAGAGATCAATCTGACACTTAACTAATAATAAATCTGAAAGAGTAAACTAATGAAACACTGGTATTATGCCATCATCATAACTAGAAAAATGCAAAAAAGAAAAACAAAAGAATAGGAAAAAAAACATCTCAGTCACTCCATTACCCTTTTAGTACCATCTTCAAGGGATGGAGAGACTATCATACTCTCATTCATGACTTTATACATAACAATAATGATGTATTTCAAGAAAAGTGAGATGAATACCCACTCAAAATGCTTTACAGATACCAGGTAGGAAAGTGTATGTTAATAACACATACCTGGAGCCAAATACTCAAGGTCTCAATATCTTTTCTAGCTGTGAGTCCTTGGTGAGTTGTTTAATCTCTCTGGACCTCAGACTCTTCATTTTAAAGATAGGATTACCCACATAAAGGATTTAAAAGAGTGATGGATGTATAGTCCCTCTTTGTATCTTTGTATTTCTCTCAGCAAGTGAAAATCCATGTGGTATTACACAGTCAACGTCTGATTTGCAATATGAAAATTCAGATCCTCCTTATTATATGGGACAAATCACCTCTCTGAAACTCAAAGGTTTTTTGTTTTTTTTTTTGGTTGGAATATAAGATATTATTTATGTTGCAAGCTTATTATTAGGATTACATAAAGTTACCTCTGCTAAAGTATCCATCAAATCTGACAAATATTAGGTACCTGATTAGTTTCTTCTTTAAGTCCTAATTCTATATAGAATTCTAGTTATCTCTAGAGGGCAAAGAACACAAATATAGAAAACTGTAGGTGACTTTGAACTTGTTCTCATAATGACTAAGATCTGATTTGAGGAATATGAAGCTTCTTTTCCTAGCTCAGTATTCTGACATCTGAGATCAGACTACATATTTAATTCATATTTTTGGTTACCTCATTCTATTTCCATGATTTTGTTTCAAAGTCCACTCTAATCTTTAATAACCTTAAATTATGTACATTTGAACATATCCCAACAATAGAGGCATTGCAGAGTTCTGAGCAATCAAAGTCCCCCTGAAAAGAGAAGTAACAATCTACTATCCTTGGGCACTTGAAGATGTAAAGTGTTTGAAAATGCTAAAGTACCACAATTAGCAACCTCAGTTATTTATATTTTTGCACCATTCTAAATATTTTCATTTTTAAATATACTGGAAAAGTCCAGAAAATATCATAGGATTACATTTTTCCTCATTCAGTTAATATTATATCATAAACACAATCTTTCCCAACATAAAGGGAAAATAATACCAGGCAAATGCATTTGGATAATATGGTGTGCCATGATTAAGAACATGCATTTGTATTTAGCATACGAATTCATCACTCAGGGATCTGTATAAAACAATCAATTCAGTTAGGAAGAGAGTAAAATGAATATAAAAGCATAATGAAATAATACAGAAAAATGTGAAAGGAAATGAAGGGAGGAGAAAAACATTTTACCAGAAAAATGACGTTTTGTTAATACGTCTCAAGTTCAGTTTGGTGCACTGAATGCATTAGGTCTAGGTGTTGAATGGGAAGTCTATACATTTTTTCTTTAACACTCATTTATTCCCCATGTTTTATAACACGCAAATGCATGTATCAATTGGCAGAGAAAGGCTAAATGTAAGTTATTTTTGCTGTTTATTCATATGTTAGATTACTTTGTTTATCAACCCATACATTAAAATGTAATCATTTCATTGTCAGGAGCCTAAAGCTAATGTTAATTACAGTTTGAAACTTCGATTATTAATGCATCTTTACCTACTGAAGTGTGAAATAAGCAATAGTAGTTGGAATTCACCAATTAAATTAGCTTCTGAGACAAGAATTCATAAGTAGGCATTTGTTCATGATGAACAAATGCTGTAGAATTTCATGTTATAAGCTCCATTTGTGGAATATTAGTCCCAAGGAGGGAGAAGAATTATTCAGCAAACTAAGATTAAATGACATATGCAACAAATATAATAGATGTGATAGTCACGCTGTATCTTTCCTCTTCACATTTTATATGTCAATCAGAAAAAAATACATAAACTCAATCCATAAAAGAATGCTTAAGTTTTGTTTTGTTTTATTTTACATAGGATGGAAAAATATCTATTTTGTTCATATAGTATACTAATCTGTTCAATCTACTATAACAGAATACCATAGACTGGGTGGCTTACAAACAGAACATTCTCTCTCACAATTCTGGAGGCTGGGAAGTCCAAAGTAAAGGAACCAGGAGATTTGATGACTGGTTAGGCTTGGCTTCCTGGTTTGTAGAGAGTGTTCTTACTGTGTCCTCACATGGTGAAACGGGAAAGGGAACTCTCTGGGTCTCTTAATCAGGGCACTAATCACATTCATGACACCTCCACCCTGATGACCTAAGCACCTCCCAAAGGCCCCACCTTCTAATACCCCCATTTTAGAGACCGAGATTTGACATATGAATTCTGAGGCAGACACAAACATCTGTTCTACAGCATACAACATTTCCAAAGTCATGTATTATTTGGCAAATGATTGTTTATTTTCTTGTTGCTTTTATTTAATCCTGTAATGCATATATCTTTGCCCATTCAACTGACTCCTATCATTTTCAGGTAAGGCCTTGCTTCCTACTTGTTGGTTAATTGGTTGTGCTTCTCATGGTGCTACATCCATAGTAATTAATTTAATTCTATCACATGTGAAGGATAATTTTGACTAATATTGATTAAGCGCTTATTACAAGTGTTCCAGCACAATAACCCTGACAGTACTCTTGTCATATATTTGTAATTAGCAAGGCCATTTTATCAGGAAGAAACTGGGGACACTGAAAGGTTAAGTAACTGGTCTAAAATGCCACAATTGGAGGGACGACTCCAACTCTATATAATTTTTTTCTAGAGTTTTGTTCCTAATAACACTTTCAAACATAAAACACAATAAAGAATGATGCATTCCCACCCAAGTACTAATCAGGCCCAACCCAGCTTAGCTCCTGAGATCAGATGAGACCCAGCATGTTCAGGGTTGTACGGCAGCAGACAAGACTGATAAACTCTTACAAGGTGGCTAAATGATTTCATATATTTTTATAACTTCATATAATTTCTTTAATACTGTTTAAAAAATAAGACTATTACAGATGAAGTCAAAGTCCTCTGTGAACCCCCTTAATCCTTTTGTTTTTTTATTTAAAAAAATAGCAACCACTCTTAATTATTTATCGCATATATTCCTGATGCCATACTTTTATACTTCAACATGAAATGTATGTCATTTTTTTCCTGTTCAAAACCTTGATGTAATTCTTGTTATACTCTACTAGAGTAGCAATAAGCAACTTTTTTTCCTTCAAAACATTGTTCTGTATTTAAATGTTTTTATGTATATTTTTAGTTTATTATCTCTGCATTATCCTTTACCATATACGTACCATATATGTACCATATATGTTATAATGTAGTGTAGACTACATTATAACAGTTTTTACTATGAACTTTCTAGTTTTTGGCACTTATTTATATTTTTCCTGCTTCATTCCTAAAGTGTATTTTATCTGAGGATTCATATATCTCAATTCTGGGCAATTATCTGCTATGATCTCTAGATCTATGTATGCAATGCATCTATTCTATGTCTGTCTGTCTGTCTCTCTCTCTCTCTCCTTGTCTCTCTCTTACGTAAAGTCAGAATTACTTTATGGTTCAACATTTGGACTTTTTACACTTTTGCATCTTTCTTCTCTTCTATTAGAGATTTAAAAGAAAATCTCAAAGAGTAAAATCTATAATTTTGCCAGAGATTAAATATGTCTTTTAACTTCTGTTTTCTATCATGGCCCAAAAAGGGTGTAGAGAGGGTCAGGATGCTCTCGCAACATTTTTGAATAAGTTGATATGTTGACTGAGTTATTAGTGTTCATTTAAAGAACAAATAAGTGCTGAAATACTTTCCAAGTCAACCACAGGCTCTGACACAATTACAGGTATAGTCATATACATATGTGCATAAAAACACATACAGAAGTATATATTTTTTCTCTGAATGTTTAGAATATTTAAATAGATTAAAATTACACATAAGACACACATATCTATATTAAGAGAGAGGGAAGATAACAGATGGATACACATAATCCACACATATATATTATGGGGAAATAAAGATTAGCTACTTGATTATCTGCAGAATTCTCAACAACAGAGATGTCACTTCCCAACAGTATAACTTTAATAAGTGTATTTGTCATGGCCCTATGGATAGTCTGGATAACTAGAAGAGACAAAATGACTGATAAACGGTTTTCTAGGAGAACGGGAATTTACGATATTGCGAAGTAAAATACCTTCCATTAAAACAAACAAACAAACAAACAAACAAACAACTTGTGATACGTTTCACTTATGGGCAGTAGATAGCAATTAATAAAATATAAAATGGCTGATATTAATAATTTCAGTAACATGAAATGTAATACCATTACTTTGTATCTATATGCCATGTTTCCAGCCTTTTTCCAGCCCCATTTTATTCAACGAGGTGGGATGCGTAGGGTATGCAGAAGTCAATCTAGACTGTACAAATTATTTTAAAATTTCCAATCTTTATTTTAAATTTTATTTTGGGGGCACCTGGGTGGCTCAGTCAGTTAGGCGACCCACTTCAGCTCAGATATGTTCTCGGGGTTCGTAAGTTCGAGCTCCAAGTCGAGATTTGTGCTGACAGCTCAGAACCTGGAGCCCATTTTGGATTCTGCGTCTCCCTCTTTCCTTGCCCCTCCCCCACTCATGCTCTGTCTCTCTCTCTCTCTCCTTCAAAAATAAATAAAATTTTAAAAATTACATTTTATTTTGTTATCTTGACATTCGAGTATAAGTAAATTGCTTTGAATAGACATGTTTAGTTTATTTTTTTAATGTTGTATTCATTTTATGAGAGAGATAAAGCATGAGAAGGGGAGGGTCAGAGAGAGAGGGGGGCACAGGATCTGAAGCAGACTCCACTCTGTCAGCGCACAGCCTGATGTGGGGCTCAAATTCACAGGTCATGAGATCATGACCTGAGATACAGTCAGACACTCAACCAACTGAGCCACCCAGGCATCCTGGAATAGACATGTATTAATTTTTTTTTTTTAAAAGCCAAATCATGTCTATACAATTGCATATTAGACAATAAAAAAGAATGAAGTATTTATACCTGCTATATCATGAAAGAATCTTGAAAACATTATGTCATGTGAAAGAAGCCAATCACAAAAGATCATAGTTTGTATAATTCCATTATATAAAGTGTCTAGAATAAGATAATCTATACAGACAGAAAGTAGAATAGTGGTTGCCTAGGACTTACGCTGTTGGGAACAAATGAAATGTACCATTAATGTGTGCCATAGAGTTTTCTTTGTGGGTGATAAAAATGTTCTAAAATGTATTGGTTTTATGGTTTATGGTTTATGTATTGGTTTATATGTTTATGGTTGCACTGCTCTGTGAATATATTAAAGATAATTTATTTTTACACTTTTAATAGGTGAATTGTATGGTCTGTGAATCATATATTAATAAGGTTGACCAAAAATAAATAGCCAAATTTATGTGTTTAAATATGCTGAATCTTAGGAGCGCCTGGGTGGCTCAGTCGATTAAATGGTCGACTACTCTCAGGTCATGATCTCGCTGTTCGTGAGTTCAGGAACAGCCCTGTGTTGGTCTCTATGCCAACAGCTCAGAGCCTGGAGCCTGGTTTGGATTCTGTGTCTCCCTCTTTCTCTGCTCCTCCCCCAACTTGTGCTCTGTCTCTGTCTCTCTCAAATATAAGTAAACACTAAATATTTTTTAAATAAATATGCTGAATCTTAAATATTGTAACATAAAAGGAAAGGATGCTATAGAATTAAACAAACTCATTAAATTAAATTACAATATGGATTACATAGGAGTTTCAAATTTATGGCATTGCAAGTCACATTAAAAACCTTCCCATCCCAGTAAGATATGAAAGTAATGACAGTAAAACAGGGATTCAGGCAAAGAACTCTCCACATTTTACTAAAGACAGTTCATATTAGGGGCTCCTGCGTGAATCAGTCACTTAAGCATCCAACTCCTACTCAGGTCATGATCTTGCAGTTTTGTGAGTAGGAGCCCCCCCTCCGGCTCTGTACTGACAGCTCAGAGCTTGGGGCCTGCTTCAGCTTCTGTCTCCCATGTTCTCTGTCCCTCCCCCATTCACATTCTGTCTCTCTCTCTCTTAGTCAAAAATAAATAAACATTAAAAAAAGTGTATATTAAAGAATCACATTAAAAGAATGAAAATAAGAGGACAGATATAATTTCATCTCTACATACCCTTGGAACACTGAGATCAGGAAAGAATAGCCCAGTACAACAATCAATAATAAGATAGTTCTAATTCTTTCATCAAAAATAATTTTAAATGACCGTTTGCAAAATGCTTGGGACAGTGTAACAGTATCTAATGTCTTCAGCACTGCATATTTTAAGAACTCACAATAGCTTTTACTTAATGTTAATAAATCTGTCACTGATTTAGGAAGGAGAAAAAAAAATCTTGACTTAGAATAGTGGCCAAGTAAGGGCTTAAGTTTCTGCAAAAGAACACTGCTGGAATTTAGTCCAAAGCCCTTAAGCCGGCTAGGCAATGAATTCACCTTCTGGAGACAGAGAACACTTCACATTGCTTAATAACGGGACACTCACTAAGCATGTGATAGTCAACTCTGTCAAAAGCAAAAGTCAAAGAGCTGCTGCCACTTCTACATTTCAAAATAAATAGGTGGATGAATAAATAGATAGATACATAGATGATTGATAGATAGATAGATAGATAGATAGATAGATAGACAGACAGGAATCCTATTTAGTTTACTGTTAAGACAGAGGGAGTTTTCCTTTTGTATTCTAAGGGTAACTTAATCTATTCCCTTTAAATATTTGATTTAAGCAAGGACAATGAGCATTTCTGACCTTTAACAGATAAAGGGTGTCTGCTGAGACACCTCTGAGACACATATTCCTACTTTAAAGGTGAAATTTTGTATACAGGACAACAAAATTAAAAAAAAAATTGACGATACAGTTCAGCTGTTGAATTAAGCCAAGTCTTACTTAATCTCACTTTAAAAAATAAGAAAGAAATTACTAAGACTTTTAATACTATGTTATACTTGGAAAAGTATAAATTTCCTCAGAATTTTAAGGGAGGTGCCATAAAAAAAACACTAAACATTTTTGGGGGGATGAAAATTGGGAATGCTTAACCCTTATGAACATCTTAAACAGAATGTAAAATTTTAGGACGTTAAATTTGGGAGAGAATTTAGAAATAAAGAATAAGGCAGACAGGCAGGAAGAAAGGATTATCAAGGATGGTGAAGAAGTTTCATGCATTAGATGGGTTATGGTATTGTCATCATATTTAAATAGCACAATGCTAGAAGTTTAATGTAAAGAAATGCATGTTTAGTATCAGGGTATATCCGTGACAATGAAAACATAGGTCCCTGATGTGAGAACATGCAATGCTATTAAAAACTGTGTTGCTGGTGTTAACATTTTTTTAATCAACTGAACAGCAATTAAATATACAGAATAAATGGTAAATTTGAATTCAAATAATTTTTTAAATGTAGTATAGTATAAGTATGTCCAAAGTATTGCATGGGTCATATTCATATTAAAAGTTTTCCATTGTTTCTCTGAAATTCAAATTTAATGAGATGTCCCGTATTATATCTGGTGACCCCACATGCATTTTTATTGCTTTTATTTCCACTAACAGTGTCAGGTTTCAGAAAACTTGTGGCCACTTATGTTCAAAGATTAATTCAATTCCAAACCAGAAACATTTGAATTTGAGTTAGAAAGGACAAAATGGGAAGGGGAGTTGTTAGAAAGGGCTTAACTTGAACAAAAAAAGGTTCATATACTTGTTATTCATTCCTCTCTGTAATTGTGTCCCTGAGGCAACATAAAATAAAACACACTGAAATCTTTGGAATTATTTTTGGGTGGTGGCCACATAATATCCCACACACTATGGAAGCCAAGCAGTGCTCCAATTCAAACCTGACAGATCGGGCCACAGAAGAGAAAAGTAAGCTCTCTAAGAATCAAAACATCAGTTAACCTCTGTGTGTCTTACTTTCCTCATCTATAAAATGAGATGTTGATGGCTTCAGCCTTATAATTTGTTGGGAGATTAAGTAAGATAACAAGTAGAATGGGCTTAAGACAGTGACCAAAACATAAAAACTCACAACTGTCAGCTACGGTATTGATATTCCTTCTGTAGTTGTTATAATTATTTAAC
The DNA here is from genome assembly GCF_022079265.1 of Lynx rufus. NCBI lineage: Eukaryota > Metazoa > Chordata > Mammalia > Carnivora > Felidae > Lynx > Lynx rufus. The sequence continues at coordinate 183,764,142 of NW_025814823.1, forward strand.
CAATGTTATCATTACATTACTACATTATTCTTATTATTGTAACTGACTTATGGGGGTAATGCCTGTGACTGAGACTAAAACCGGGAGTTTGGGTGTTTCTTTGACAAAAGTACTCATCCTGTGAGAACAAGAAAAAGCAAATATTCAGATATATGACTCTACAAAGCCATTTCCTCAAAAAGCTTCCTAGCAGTAAAGGAAATTTGAAAACTTTCCAGCCCTTACAAGTTTACTGCTAATTATACATATTTGTTTTATTTTATACGTCCCTATAAATAAAAATCTCATAACTGCAAACGAATTCATCAAAAAATTGGCAGTGGATCTCTAAACTGGTGAAGGGGAAGGTATCTCCTTAAAGTAGAGTGACCTGTGATTTGCCAATTCATAGTTAAGGCTTTAATCTTACACATTTTCTCTGCATACTAAATATCAAGGGGCTATCAAAATCTTGGTGTATTTAGTTGGCAGATTCTAGGTAAATTCTGTACCTCACAAGCACAGATATTCAGTAGTGCTGGAAATTATTGCCTCACCTCATTTTCATATCCACCCACCCACCCATCCAAAATCAGATGGAATATCTGCTAATGATTCTTTTCTTCATTTTTTATATCCCTTTGGCGGGGGAACTCATGAAGATGATAATTTTAAAGTATCCTAGGTTTCCAAGAGTCCTACATTTTACTATAAGTTGCATTTATTGAACAAACTTAAGAGCCAGATTTCAAGTTTTTCGAATTTCTTTACTAATGTAAGCAACAGTGAGGTAAAAACAGGTTACCTTTCCAGCAGTGGAAAAGCTTTTTGCAAAGTTACTGATAAGTCTAAAAAAAGATGGGATATGTTTTAGAAAATGGTTGATGAAAATCACTGAGTGCATAAGTATTTATCTTTTCCTTTCCTTGAATCAGAGACATCCATATAATTTACATGCTTTTCTCCTACCTTCGATAACAGATAATAAATGTTAAGTGGGACCTCAGCATATATTAAGCACTTGGATCCTATTCAGACAGCTTCCTCACTCTTCCTGAGCATCTCTGTAAACTAGGGAAACAGGATACAGCACAGATCAATTCAATCAATCAACTTTAATCATAACAGAGGAATTAAGCTGCTTTTCAGGCATGATGCAATAGAGAAAATTGCTTGGAGATTTTTTTTAAGCCACCAAACATCCCACAAGGGCTGTCATTTTGCTTCTACATCTGCTCTCTATTCCAGAAGTCTGCATTTTCTTGAGGAATGTACAAGACAGGCTGAAGCAGTTGGAATCTGGGGGCATAATGAATGCATTTTATGTCATTTTAAACACACCCAGGATCGCTGACAAGAAATAAAAACAGAAAGTCAAAATCTTTGCTGAAAGAGACAGAGCCCCAGAAGGATTTTTCCCCTCCATTATTTGTTGCTTTGGGTTATGTCAGTTTATTTTATGGCTGCAGTAATTTTAAATGCGTTATCCTCTCCTGTGAGATGCACTCTTTCAACTTTCCTGGAGGCGAGCTTGAGGGTCTGATTGATGGTCAGATGTGAGCACACATATGTGTACACACACATCTGACTATAAAACATATAGTAATTTATCATTTACTTTTGGTTGGCGTGTTCTCTCTGCTGTTTTGTTCCTGATTCTTGGGATCAAACCTTTCATGCTACATAGAACTACTTAATGATTTTCTTGAATATACATTCTTTCTCTGTCTCTGTCACTGTGTCTGTCTCTCTCTGTCTCTTTCTCCCTCTCTCTCTTAAACACACATACGGAGGAAATAATTCAAACAACCTTTAGCATTAGTGCTATTCTCTTTCCTTAAAAAAAAAAAATTTAGGGGCATCTGGGTGGCTCAGTTAGTTGAGCATCTGACTTTGGCTCAGGTCATGATCTCACAGTCTGTGAGTTCAAGCCCTGCATTGGGTTGAGAAAAGCCCTGCATTTCTGTGCTGAAATCTCAGAGCCTGGAGCCTATGTCATTCAGATTCTGTGTCTCCCTCTCCCTCTGCCCCTTACCCACTCGCACTTTGTCTCTTTCTCTCTCTCTCTCTCTCTCTCTCTCTCTGTCTCTCTCTCAAAAAATAAAAAAAAATATTTAAAATAAAAATAAATAAAAATTAAAAAATACTTTAATTACTATTGGCTCTAAGAAAGGTAAGAAATTACTTCTGAAATACCTGGATCTGAATATTTCAAATCAAAGAACAATAATAAAATAAGCTACCTAAACTCCTTTATATAAATGAAGTTAAAGTGCTGTAAGATTTCTCACCTCTTACTAACTCTAAAAGTCTATTTCATGAACATATAAACATTTTCAACTTAATTAATATGAGCAAAATAAATGCCACCGTCAAGTTACAAAAAAAAAAAAAAAAAAGAGGAAGAAGACAAAAAGAATTTGCCACTTGAGCAAACCTTTCTCCTACCAGTTATAAAATTCTTTTCAGCTAAAATGTTTGGCCTAACAATAAAAGTTACACATAAAATAATTTTAAAAAACTATATTTGCTCAAAATATGAAAGTACCAGATAATGTGTTAATAGTGCAGAATTTCTGACTCCAATCAACTTAGAAAAATGCAGATTATTTATCTAACACCAAGAAACTCAACTGAGAACAAAGACAAATTATGAGTCAAAAGACCAGAAGTGAACTTTGCCAAAACATTTTACGTAAACATTCATTGTTAAAAATTGTGATTTTTACTTTTTTAAATTATTATTACTTTCCTGTTCATGGCCTAGAGGCAAAAAATACTCCCTCGTGTTTCTATGAGTTGATGCTGAATCAACATTTAGTGCCTTTTCTTTTCATTACAGCACAGTTTTCTTGAGTAAGTCCCCCTTACTCCTATCTCTCTATAACCCATTGTGGGTCAGCAGGAACTAATACAATTCCAAGTGCAAGGTTTTTCAACCTTGGCATTACTGACATTTTGGACTGGACAGTTCTGTGTTTTGAGGTGTGGCCTGTTCTGTAAATTGTGAGACATTTAGCAACATCCTTGGCCTCTACCAACTAGACCAGTGGCAACCTTCCTCTTAGTAGTAGCAACAAAAATGTCGTTAGAGATAAAAAAAAAAAGTTATACTACCCACTGCCTCACACTTTGAGAATTAACTTAGAGTCCATGGCTTAGCAGGTGGGATTTTTCAGAACCAATCAGCACAATATCAAAACTTCCAGGAAAGTAGAGTTCTTAAACGTACAGGATTTAAGTTTTGAGTTGATTACTGATGAATTTGGAGAAAATCTTAGAATGTAACCAAAATGGTAAGAAAAACAAAACAAAACAAAGCAAAATAAGCTACTGAATGGTGGAGATGGGTAGATTTATGATGATATTTGTAGATGTATATACACCTAAAACTAAAGCCAGAACTATCCTTGAGTTTTTTGGATGAACCCAAAACTTTTCTCCCCAAATTTATGTCATGTTTGAAGCGGTTTCTCTCACTCACCTGATTAACAGATTTATTATTAAAATCAACTATCTCATTTACAAAGCTTTCTAAATTGCTGACAATAAGTGCAATATACATTGAGTGCTTCAAATACGTAGTTCTGCATCCATACTATGTACAGAAAAACCATGTACATTATTTTTATAATGTTTATAACTGATGATTGAAGTCAAATGATAAGGAGTTTTCAACTTTTCCTTTCTAATCACTGCCAAGTATGGTTATTCTCAATAAATATGCTGCTTTAGGTGTACTGGTTACAAAAATGGGAAATAGATCATCTGAAGGCTAACATGCCTTATGTACAATTTTTTTTTACTTTCCATGTAGGGTCAGATAAAACTCAGTCAGCATCTCATAACTTTAAATTGGCTTTTAAAAAGATATGCAAATAAGATTTTCTGCACAAGTATTGAATCAAAATCACAGTTAACCATTATTGCAATCCTGACATTAAACAGGTTTACACATTTAAAATGAGGATCAGGAAAAAAAAACATGGAAGACGATTCACATGGGAACCCACAATTGCTCCTCACTCATTAATAACTAAATAAAACAGTACAAATCCTGCTAAAGTCCTTTGAACAATAATGAACATAAAAATGATTTCATAGATTTTGCTCAATTTGGTATTTTTTCATCCTACTTAAGGAAATAAAACTCCAAGACTTATGCTAAAAATAAAATATATGGTTGCACAGAGTATGAATTTACTCTTTTTAACAACTGTCTGTTTTTTCCCCAGTAACTAGAATAGTCACTATAACTTTGAAACAATTAACTGGCAAAGAAAAAATTGTGAATTATGCCAAATATTTCTTCATTCTGCAGTGCTTCATTCAATACAAGTGTATTGAGATATAAACATTTTAAGGAGAAGGAAAACACATGCCCAGAAGTCATAAGAATATTCTCAAATAGTTGTTTTATTTGTGTTGATTGTTGAATCATGTTAATGATATCTTATGGCATTGTTGATACCTACTTTGTCAACCTGTTTATATCCTATGAAATCATTTAGAAAGAAGAGACAAAATTATCTATCAAGGTGAACTTAACTATAAAAATCTGTGTACATTTTGCTGTTAGTTGGAGGACTAACTAATGCATTATGTGGTGGTCTTCTTGTTTTTTAATGCTGAGAACCCAAATGATATTTTCTTCTTAACAAAAGTAGAAAAATAAAATAAATTTCCATTAACCTTTTTCCTATCAAAACTGCATGTTATCATGCTTTACTTCACCTACCTTACATAATATAAGCATCAATTCCAAAAAAGAAAAGCACAATAATGCAGTTTCCCTCCAGGTTCTTGAAGAATTATTGCCTTTAAAGTGAAATGCTTGCTATTGAAGGCTGTTTTAATTATTGGAGTCTTTACAGGTTATACAAATATGCAAGACTTTTTCACTTTTTTTTTGTCTCACTGCATATTGCTAAGCAAACAAACAAACAAACAAACAAGGGAATTCTATCCTCACATTTCATGAGGGAAAGAATACCAAGAGAGCTTTCTAAGTTCATTTAAAGTCTGAGAAGGCTATTGTACCCATTTTTAAAACCTGATCAAAATTCAGTCTGTTGTTTATTACTGAATTATGTATCTCTGAAGCATAAATGTGTTGGCTTTAGAAAGTTACAAATTAGTGCATTTCCATATGACTTGGGAAAATGTAATTTTAACCAATTTTCTTTGGGGTGAAAAAATATTGTGTGCATTATTTTATAACACAAGAGAGCTGTCAGCCCACATGGTCATCCAATTTCTGTGAGAAAGAGAAAAGAAGAGATTCCTTGCATCTCAAATGGTTAGCAATAAAGCTTATGCTTTTCACATTAATGCTGCTGATAACCTATAAAAATGCTTGCTTGATACACTTTATTTTGCAAAAGAAAATGTGGCAAGTTCTAACAGAAGAATTTGGTACCTTCTTCAGCAGATATTCCATTTCTCACTCCATTATCTTTAATTCAAAAGTGTGAAACAGTGTTTGAAATTGTCCTGAAACTTATTATTTTTAATCCTTTTCAGATATGCTGATTTCATTGTATTCTAGGGGAGTTTCCTTTGCACCAGCTTCTCCTGTCATCTCCATGTTAGTGGGCTGACATTCTTTCTACTGTTAGTCAGTTAGACATTCTAAAAATGCCAATTTAAACAGTAAAAACATAAGACCTACAATAATATTGGTGAAAAAAAATCCATTAAACATGACTGCATTAAAAAAGGTAAATGGGTATGTACAAGAAGAGAAAGGAAAGGAGAGCAGGAAATGTAATAATGGGATAAAAGTAGATGAGAAATTAAAATGGAGGGAAGAGTACACAGGAAAGGAAAGAAACAGATGAAAAATGAATGTGGAATGACAGAAGAATTTTGGAGGCAACATGAATCCTATGAAATCCACTAGTGAGTGGAACTTAGAAGGCACTGCTTTTGTTATGTATACATATTACTTGACATGCCCTTCGTGGGGGGTGGTTCCTAATGTTTGAAATGAAAATATCAGTTTCAAGTTGTAGTTATAAGACCTGGTGATATCTATATAATGACAAAAGATGAATTAATATTTATCTATAGTAGTTGTTTTCAACTGGGGGTACTGTACTCTCCCAGAGGACTTTCTGGTTTCACAACTGCAAAGGCATCTAGTGGGTAGAGGCCAGGGATGTTACACACGCATAGGACAATTTCCACAACAAATAAATATCTGACCCAAAATATCAATAGTGTAACAATGAGAAACCATGATCTATACTATTAATGATTCCTTTAAGAATGGTTAAGTGAACCAAGTTTCTAATTGATGTGTGATTTGAAAGCACTTTACCATGCCCAAATGCCCATTTAAATCTCAAGTTAGACAAACCCATCAATGGCCTTGCACTGATGTAAACCATATCCTACATGAATTACTCTGAAGGGCACTTCAACTCAATAAGCATTCACTGATTACTGGTTAACAGAGATACGCTCAGAGTTCTCTGTGCCTTTAACACCAAATTCAAGTTAGTTTAATCAACTGCATCACAGAATAAACAAGTATAGATGACAGAGTATCTATCTTTTGAAGTGGAAAGATTGCAAACAGACAGACAAATGGTATTTCAAAATGCCCCTGATCTGGATGTGCCAAGATGACCAACAAAATATTTAACTTCATTTTCAGGAGTAAATAACATGACATGAGATAGAAGATGATTATTTTTATTACATGGCAGGCCAATCTTAGGCCAGAGAACCCCTGAGAATGGTGCCTTTTAATTTTTATATGCCTACAAATCATCTGGGATATTTTTAAACAATAGATTTTGAATCAGCCAGTCTAAAGTTGGGGACACATATTTTACATTTCTAATAAATTGCTGGATGATGCTGATTGATATTTTGGTCAGGCACTAGAATTGCTCTCTCTTTTTTTTTTACTATTATAGAATAAAACAACAGCATTCTAAAGGCAAATCACACACACACACACACACACACACACACATACATATTAATGATGCTGATTGAAACTTTGGTCAGGCACTAGAATTGCTCTCTCTCTTTTTTTACTATTATAGAATAAAACAACAGCATTCTAAAGGGAAATCACACACACACACACACACACACACACACACACACACACATACATATTAATGATGCAATAATTTCATGGGAAAAATTAGAGTTCTTTCAAATAGTTTCCATAGATTCATTTTAATTTAAAACTTGTTTGCTTAAGTAATACCTGAGTAAATCCTAATTGTTTTTAAAAAAAAGAGTATTAATAAGACCAAATACCCTTTCATAATTTAATTATCCCACCACCCAGTCCTTTCTTCTTCAGCTCTACCAGTATCTCTTCTTCCTCCACCCCACCCAGAAATAGACACTAATTTTATCAGTTTGGTTTATAGTATCCCATATTTTTTCTATGCATCTTTAAACATATGAGTCCAACTATTATACAATTGTTAAAAATTTTATAAACTAGTAATCCAAAATATATGTATATTTTCACATGGGAACTAGACTAGAAAACAAATCTAGAGAAGAAAAGGATATGTATATGATTTTACTGGTTTTCTATTTTCTATGGTTTTGAAAATTGTTTGAAAAAGGAAGCCAAGCTATTAAAATCGGTGTTTGTTCTTTACTTTGTTAGGGGTTTCCCTACAACTGCAGCCTATGCAGAGAGGAAGACAGAAATTGTGCTCCATAATGACAGGGCTTATTTTGCTTTGTTTGTCAGATATAATTTAGTCTCTTTAGAAATGATTTGTTCCAAGAAGATAATATAAAGCGACAGTCAACATTTCTTCTAGACCACAACGTCCATAAAAGGCTCAAAGAACACAACTTCAAATTACTGTCTTTAAACTTTTTAAAATTTATTACCAAATTTATGATATTCAAGCATATAATTCTTGGTCTCCTTCCTGATTTTGTTGCCTTTTAAGCAAACCCATGACAGTTTGGACAAATTTTAATCTTTCATTTGGCATTCTGCAGACGAAGTTTTAAATACCACAGGATGTATGCAGGTTTTATCATGAATAGCACCGATGCCACATTATATTGTGCGGAGGGTCCACACACAGTGGCTGTTTTGAGTCAAGCCTGTAGCTCACTTGGGTATCATCTCCATGGTAACTTGTTTACAAGGGCTGAAATACAAGCTGAAAATTCAAGGTTAGCTTTTCCTTTGTTGCCGTTTTGATGTTTTTGGCAATTGAAATAATGTGGGTATAAGACTTGATTTAAACAGCTTCATGGCAGGCTGAGTCAAAACAAAACTCCATACAAAATGTGCTTTCTTCATCTCCATTAAAAAAGAGAGAATTCAAAATAATATTTAATCAGAACCATCAGTTATATCTTCCTGTCATATTCCAAAACAGCAGGCCTCCTGCTGTACTTTGGAAGCACATCTTGGGAAATAGGTTTAAGGCTTCCTATCTCTTGAAGCAATAATGTTTTTTGTGCAAAATGTTTTGCCTTAGATGAAGAGTTTAGTTTATTTTAAACCATTATTATATTGGGGGAGGGGGTGGACAGTTTTAGAACCTATGCTAAAGTACTTCATCCTCATGTGGATGGGCCTTTTGTATTCTAAAAATTGACTGCATTTTAAATATTACAAAAAACAATTCTACTCAAAATTAGTGTTTCCCAAAAATAATTATAAATTGACCCTGATTATAACATTGGTTCAGTGGGACATTTGTTTTGATTATGGAAAATTTTAATTCAGATTATTTAAAAAGAACTGCTATTTTGAGAATAGCAAGTTATAACCCAGAATGATCTTAAATCTACAGTATTTGGTTCTTCAGATAAATTTCCACTAAACAGTAGAGAGTAGAAAAATGTTATATACCTTACCTGCTATTCATAATGTCTTTATGAATCTTCATAAACATTTAAAGAATTCAATATAACCTCTGAAAACCAGACCAAGACACCCACTACTATATTTTCACTAAAATTTCCTTCAGGTAGATTATAACTGATATGGAAATACAATAACGTGTCTATTAGCATAAAGGTAGTAATCTAACCAAAATCAAAGGCAGACTTAAGACAGAATTTGAATTTGGAGTCGGAATTCCTTTAGTAAAAATGATGGAATGATGAGGCGTATGCTTAATTAATGCTAGGAATCAACTCATGAAGGAATCTCTTCCTCTTAGACTCTTGACTAAATCCTCTACTCTGCTCCTCTCAGTAATCTTGATACAAAATCAAACTGTCTACTATAATCATTGGTTTGTTACTTACCAGTCTCACCATTCACCAGTTATCACAGTGCCTGATATAGGAAGACAGACAATAATATTTGTTGACTAAATACCTGCTTTTGTAATAGTTGGTACTATTTCTAAGGCTTTGTTAGTAATGTAGATGTGGCTACTACAATCCCTGTCATGAGTTTATTTTTGCTTTCCCAATATGGATGTATGGGGAGAAAGGACAGGCAAGTACTTCCCAATATACTCTAGAGCACGTAGACTCAGACCGTCCCTTAATTCCTCATCTAAGCCCTTCCCCCACATGAAGACACTTCTCCCCACACCCCCACCTCAAACTGCATTCAAACTTCATGATGATTCTTTCCTTTAGGTACAGCTAAAGAATGGATTTCACTCTAATCATAATTTCTGAGCATATCATTTGGGTGTAGTTTTTGTTCATTAAAATATCTTTAGTTCAAGGTATAGGAATGCTAGTGAATGCTGAAACTACAGTACTTAGAAGAAGAAGAATTTAACCTTACTTGGAATATTTGTTCCACCTTATTAAATTTTACCTGACTTCTTGACTCGCCTTTACCCATTTTGCAATTTTGATCTTAACAATACTGAGGATTTTTTTTTCTGTTGCATTCTATGTTCCTTTTCCACAGCTTCTTAAGGTCAAGTCAGTTTTCCCATGCAATACCCATTCTGTTTTTTATTCTTACATTTCAAACACTAAACATACAAAGTTTACTATTAGGAAAAGAATATAAATCAAATGCCTGATTATGAAATAATTTTTTTCTAAATTACCTTTTGATGCAAGACTGAAGTATCCTAAGAATGACCTCAAATTCAATGAAAAAGTATGGTTTTATCAACTTACATCTCACATGGCTCAAACCAGAGACCAATAAAATCATTAAGAGTAACAAACAGGTGATTTGCACCCAGGTATTGTGGGTTTAATTATGAAATAAACAGCAAAGAAGATTTTTTTTCCTTAATGAACCTGTATTAAAATAGGTGCAACCAATGCCAGTGGTATTATAGAGGATGAATTGGAGAGAATCATTATATGTTAAGTCAACAGCATAGTTAAGAAGCAACATGATTCTCCCACCTTTTAAACTTTCCATTTACTTTAATTAAGCTCACACTGCCAATTTTTTTTCTTTTTAAAGATATAATAAAAATGATAAATTAAAAAGTTGGATTCACTTCCACTTTTCTATTTGTTTCTTGGGAGGAATGATGGCATTAGAATAGAAAATCTGGAAATATGTGGTTTAAAATTACATTTAGCATAGCTCCAAACATATTATGAATAATTGTGTTAATTCTACAAAAATAAATAAAAGATATTGAAAGGGGAAATGCAAATAAGAGATAAAGAGCCTCAGATTGATTCCCCAGTCACAATGTCTGGCAGCTAACCCTGCCCAACACAATGAACAAGCCATGCATCATTGGAGAAGAGCAGATAAATGTCAGTCAAGCATGTTCACATGGCAGAGAGAATGTGATACCATTAACACATTTTCACAATATGACCCTGCATATGAAGACCTACTTTTCCTTTCAAACTCCTCCATCAAATGGTATTGTGTGAATGGGAGCATCACTGTTTAATAATTCTTCATTCAAGCTTTCCTACTTGCCTGCAAAAGATTCTTGGAAACAACAGAATAAAGGTAACAACCCTCTGTTTTATTTGTTAGATTTAATAATTAGATGCATTATTTTAATAAGAAATGAACATTCAAATGTAACATAAAACTTCAAAATATTGAATTGTTGAGATCTCTCATGACAGTCAAGTGACTGGAAGAACTTTAAAAAATTCACACTCTAAATAAAAGAATTGATAACTATTCAATAAATCAAATCTATACTAATGACACCATAAACTTTAAGACAACTAACTAGCTACTAATAATTAAAAATTCCCTTTCACTGGCTCTCCAAACTGAGTGGTAAAATTAATATAACACAATGATAAAGAATTAATGAAAAATAGCATACATAGTCAAGGACTAAACTGTATGATAGTACCAAAAATACTATAGATTTGAGAATTATTAATAATTGGCCAGTCAATAAATCTTTCATGGAAAACAGAACTTTGTATTTTAACTTGAATGTTTAACATTTGAATTGGTAAAATTTTATTTATACAAGGATAAAAATGAACATTATATTCATAGAAGTGAAAAGTGCTTTTTATGACAGAGAAAGAAAAATAATCTGACGAAGGTACAAATGTCTGTTAGGCAGACATGGCTGAAAAGGTAATGTGGGATCCGATTATTTCACCCATTGGAGCTAGGTAGAGAATTTCAGACTTAAGTTTGTAACCAAATAATAATTCATGGTTTTGGAAAGATTACATTAGTGGGTGTTTTTAGAAGGAAAAATGCATTTAAAGAATATCTGCATGAAATGTAGAAATGAAGCTTGAGTCAGGAAAAGTATTTAAAGAGGCTTCTGAAGAATTCCTGTTTTGTTCAGTTTCGTAGCAATAAGAATAAAAAAATCAGTCCCAAATCCAGAATTTGATGTCCTACTAAGTATATACAATGAATAAAAAGAATTGGTTAATATTTCAAATCGAAAATTTGAGTGATAAGGAGAATATAATCTCAATGGAAAAATAGCATATTTAATATAATGCAAAAGTAGTTTTGAATATCCTCTTGATAAACCAGTAGGATAATATGTCTTATGGTTATTCCCTAGCTTTAAATCAAACTCCTGCTTCAATGGTCAGAAATGTTCTATCAGCTTCACTTAAGTTCCAGTGTTCTGAGGCCACCAATATTCCCAAATCTACTTTCAAGTTTATTATATTTACACAACAAAGAAAACCAGCAGCAAAATTAAAAGGCAACCTTCTGAATGGGGGAAGATGTTTGCAAATCACATGCCCAATAAAGGATTAATATCCAAAGTATATAAAGAATTCATACAATTTAATACCAAATCTAATAGTCCAATTAAAAATGGGTAGGGGATCTGAATATTTTTCCAAAGAAGACACATATATGGCCAACAGACACGTGAAAATATGCCAAACATTACTAACCCTAAGGAAATGCAAATAAAAACCACAATAAGATATATCTCACAGTAGTCAGAATGGCCAGTATCATAAAGAAAAGAAACAAGTATTGACATGGATGTGGAGAAAAATAAGTAAATAAATAAACCTTTGTACAGTGTTGGTAGGAATGTAAATAGATGTAGCCAGTATGGAAATGGTATTCAGGGTCCTCAAAACACATTAAAAATTAAAATACCATACCCTCCAGTAATTCCACTGCTGGGTGTTTACCTAAAGAAAAATGAAAACACAAATTCTAAAACATACCTGCACCCTGTGTTTATTGCAGTATTATTTATAATACCCAAGGTATAGAATGCCCATAGATAGATGAATGGATAAAAAGGATGTGAGATGTGGTATACACACACACACATACACATACAGAATATTACTCATTCATAAAAAATAATGAAGTCTTGTCATTCATGACAGCATTGATGGACTTAGAAGGTATTACACTAAGTGAAATAGGTCAGACAGAGAATGACAATACCATATGATATCATTTATATGTGGAATCTAAAGAAGAAAACACATGAAAAATAAATAAATAAATAAACAAACAGACATGGACTCATAAACACAGAGAACAAACTGGTGGTTGCCAGAGAGGAGGAGGATAGGTGATGGGTGATATAAATTTCCGGGGGAGGGGGGAAGCTTGTATATTATTTGTCATTCATAGCTTTCTCTTTGTAAAAAAAAAATGTCTTTGAAGGTATTAATGTTGCTTAAGGATATATTCATTTACATAAATATTTGGAAATATTACTCTAAATTAAATTCCATGCTAGATAACAGAGATAATGTTAACATGCTGTTTTAATAAGCAAAAGGAGTGAAGGTGATATTTAGATCAAGCCAGTTATCTGTCTTATTAGTAACATATTTCAAGAAGAAATCCAAATCCAAAATACAATAAATCACAGATTCCTTACCAACAATAGAAATACTTATGGCTATTGGCCCCCCAAACTACGCTGTCTAATTAATTTTGGGCCTTCTTTTCATAATAAATTGTAAAGAAGATATACATTTGAGTTCTGGAAAGTATTGCCCACACATCAAGGCATGGACTGACAGGAAATAAAAATACTCCACTGCACAAAGTCTCAATTAAAAAAAGCACAGGGATCTATAAGTCTTCCAGTGAATGTTTTACATGCAGTTAAAAAACGATTAGAGTTTATTAGCTCAACCAAATTTCATGAAGATGTAAAGGAAAACAAGAAGAAAATTCCTCAGCTTGACAATGCAGAGAAGATCCTAACATAACACTGAATCTACAGGTCATAGAGAATATGGTGTGGTAACCAAATATGGCACCATTAAAGACAGAACAGAACTTCAGTCCAGCAGACAGACAATAAGGAATTAAAACTGGGTGCTTGTGGAGACCCCCTAAAGGCTAGCAACTATCTTTAACTGCACTTGAATAAAAGCCTAGGTTGAGATTTGAGATGCTGAAGAGTACAAGTGTGATAACAGTGTGGAATAAAGACAGTACTATAAAGAAATATGCATCTGGGCTTGAGTTACTGTAGAGCAAGAGGAGGACTCAGAAACAGACCAATAAAAAGAAAACCCCTGTTTCAATATTATAAAGGTTATTTTTTAGCAACATTAAACGAAGAGTCTTCCAGGACCCTGAGGAACAGGCTCTGGGGAATCCTGATGAGCCTTATTTCTAAATAATTGTATGTTAGGTTTAACTGTACACTGTCACTACTTTAAATTCTGATTCTTACGTAACAAGCCAGGTTAGCACTACCCCTTCCTTTCAGAATGTTTTATAATAATAGAAGTGTTTCCTTTTTCTTTTTTTTTTTCTTTCTTTCTTCCCCGCCCCCCCCCCACAGGGTATTCAGGAAAGATTTCTTGAGATCTTAAATATGGATTTTTCCCCTGAAATTAATTAATAACAGTTATCAAAAATAGGTTCATGCCCTGAGTAGAAAGAAACAATTAACTAGTTTAGGATAATTAATTCCTACATCTTGTATACTTTTCAGGGACTACTTATATATGCCAATATTCCTTTGGCTGTCTGCCAAATAATGAGCTGCTGGGTGTTGTTGTTGTTGTTGTTGTTGTTGTTGTTGTTTTTCCCCCTAAGGTTAACCATATTATCAGAATACTCCAAGCACTGAGTTCTATAATAAACAGCATACGTCTCCAAGCTATTTTCAACTAATTTCTGTTTTAACTGCGCATAAATTGAACGTCAGAAAGTATTTGCTTATTAATTTTCTAATATGGAAAATTTCTAGTATGATATACTGTTTTATATTGCTTTTTAAAATTCTTTTTAAAAGCACCAGTGTTTGCTAGCCACTTTAATTTTTTAAAATTGTTAATTAGTGCTATTACAGAACTTCTTGTGCATTATGCCATACTAATCAATATGTAATGGCTGAAAAGTAACAAGAACCTGAAATACATATTTCAGATATTCAACAAATGTAACAGAAGAATACTGAGATTTTAGAAGAGGTTCAGGATTGAGAGAACAGAGTGGAAATGATTTTTAAAAAGACAAAAACTAGAATAAACGGAAACTACTGCAAACTGGCTAAGTTCTGCCATTCCCCTTTCTTCTTGATGGCTACCATTTTAACTGAACCTGTTTTATGTGTATATCTTAAAGGTGCCATTGGGTACCTTTTGATAGTCTTCTCTTAACTCTTCGAATTTGGTTATTTGCATAAGAGGACATCTCCTGAATTTCACAGGAAAAATGAAAAAAAACAAACAAACAATGCATTCCATAATGAAATATTGTAAAATGTTTTGGTAGAGGGAAGTTTAGGTAAAGGCACAGGAGGGGAAGAAACATTTTGACATGTTCATATTTATGTAGATTTCAAGATAAAACTAAGTTTTTGGTCAGTTTTAGTAAATCATTAACGCAAAGAAAATTTAATCCATTTATGTGGTCTATTTCTTTGATGGAAAAAATACTGAAGGTCAGCAAAAGAAGTTATAAACCACAGAGGTAAGGAGTGAAAGAATCTTTCTAAATGTATTATGCTTCAGTGAATCATACACAGGTAAGAATTTAAAGGAACCAGAAAGGTCACCAAATCCATTCTACCATTTGCTTTTTACATACCTTAAATGGACTTATAGTAAAATAAGTCAAAAATTCAGAATGGCTGTGTTAGGAACTTCATAGATTCTCTTTATAGAAAAAGAGACAAAACTAGAAAAAAATATTTAAAAAAAACCAGTTTTAATTTCTGAAATTTGAACGAAAGATATATTAAAAATTATAAGCATTTATTCAAGAAAATCCACTGCACTTCAGTAAGAACAGTGGGGGTCTGTGGTATCTACAAAAGAGGCTATGACGATCCCCACACCTCAGCTCCATGATGCAAAAGTTCCATACTAGACAGGTAGGAAGGCTTATGCAAACCTACAGCTACCATACTCTCCCCTCAGCTGCAGGGTGTGGGAGTTCCACTCCAGATTGCCAGGGCAACTTGTGAGGACCAGTGACTCCTTTCTCTGACAAGGCAGGCTATGAAAAGAGTCAGCTAAGTGTCCTTGCCTGAGGTGCTTGACTTTGTGTGTAGTGTACAATGGGAAATATCATTCCCAGTAGTGGTGTCAAAAAATATATAGATCACAGTAGCCACTAACCAGGGAGGGCATACATCTCCATAATAGGAAGAAAAACAAACAAAATAGCTATCTGAACAGAAATTTAATAGGGGGACCTTAAAACAGACAGAAGGATCCTGCTAAGATGATACTCATGCCAGCTGGTATGGAAGGCTGTGTACCTATGAAAAATATGCCCATGCAAGAGCAATGGAAGAGCCCCTAGACACTGGCTGAATGCATAACAGACTTGTAAACACTTTGAACTTATTTTTTTTAATATTTATTCATATTTTTGTGAGAGACAGAGACAGAGAAAGAGACAGAGTATGAGTAGGGGAGGGGCAGAGAGAGAGGGAGACACAGAATCCAAAGTAGGCTTCAGGCTCTGAGCTGTCTGCATAGAGCCTGATGCGGGGCTCGAACTCATGAACCGCAAGATCAGGACCTGAGCCAAAGTAGGACACTTAACTGAATGGACCACCCAGGAGCCCCAACACTTTGAATTTTAAAAGTACCACCAAGACACACACAGATCCACTGGCAATGCATGGAAGCCTCATTGGTACAACTTCTGACCAAATACTGGCTGACCACTAAGCTGTGGTGACTTAGGAAACCAGATTTAAGTGTATTTTGTTGTTGTTATTGTTTGTTTGTTGTGTTTGTTTTAATACAAATCTCAGCAAAGATATCAGAGTCTGCTACACTACGGAGAAAACAGACTTCACAGAATTTATAAAATTAAGTAACTAAATAAACAAAGACAAGGTAGCAAAGACAATCAACTTTAGGGGAAAAGGATCATAATCCAGAGTTGTTGCAATATATTACATAAAATATCTCAAAATTATGAAATATGCATATTAAAAAGTATATAAAACCCATCTACTAGAAAAATATAGGCAATAAGGATTGCCTTTGAAGGTGTCTAGATGTTGGACCTACTGGACAGATACTTCAAATCAGTTATAAATATGTTCAAAACACTAAAAGACACTATTATTTTCAAAAAGTGAAGACAGTATAATAACAACCAAGCAACAAAGATCAATACAGAGAGAAAAATCATGAAAAAAAAGAAGCAAATAGAAATGCTTGATTGAAAATAAATAAGTGGAAAGTTTATGGGAGGTATTTAATAGTAGATTTACTGACAACTATCAGTGAACTTGAAGATAGGTCAATAGAGGTATTCCAATCTAACACACAAAGGCAAAAAGAAATAAAATGAGCAGAGCCCCAGAGATCTGTGGGACAAAATCAAACTGATATATGTATAATGCTTGTTCTAAAATGAGAGACAAAAAGGAGGCAGAAAAAATACTCAAGAAAATAATGACTAAAAACTTTCTGAATTAGATTCCAAACAAAACAAAACAACAAAACAAAACAAAACAACAACTTTACACACCTAAGAAGCTTAACAAACTCCAGTAAGATTAAAACAAGAAGTTTTACTCCTAGAGACACATCAAAAACAGTTGAAAATAAAGACAAGGAGAATATTTTGAAACATGAAGAGAAGGACTCATGCACAAGAGAACCCTATTAACAGTTGAATTCTCAATCAAAAACAATAGAGGCCAGGAGGCAGTGGTCAGGATGACACTGAAATGAAAGAAAACAAAACAAAACAAAAAACAGCTGTCAAACAAAACCCCAGCAAAAATTAAGGCATAAATAAACTTTAAAAGTTCACATATATTTTTTAGGTTTTTATGTATTTATTTATCATTTTGAGAGAGAGTGCATGGGACAGGCAGAGAAAGACAGAGAGAGAGAATCCCAAGCAGGATCTGCACTGTCAGTATAGAGCTTGGAGTGGGCCCAAACTCATGAATGGTGAGATCATGACCTGAGCTGAATTCAACAGACACTTAACCCATTGCACCCCCCAGGTGTCCCAAAAGTTCATATCTTTTAAAAAATGAAGCCAAAATAATTACATAACCACATAAAGACTGAGAGAATTTGTTGCTAGTAGACCTACTTTACAATAGATACTAAAGGAAGTTCTTCAGGTTGCATAAGAGTAACACCAGACAGTAACTCAAGTCCATATGATGAAAAAAAAAAAGAGAGATTTTCCAGTAAATAAAATTATAAAAGGAATTGGAAAATCCATTATAATTATATATTTTGTTCTCCATTTTTCTAACAGGTTTTTTAATTGCAAAAAACAGTATCTGTAAAATTGTACTATTGAAAAAAATTGTACTATTAAATTTAATAGATATAAAGATGTAACTTATATGGTATTAACAGCACAAAGGAATGAGGAGAGCATGAAGTTATATTTGAGCAAGGAGGGCAAGAAGTTATATTTACCAGCTGTTAATTCAAATATACAGAAGAAAAATATTTATTCAAATTTTTTGCCAATTTTTTAATTGGTCTCCTTATTCATTCACTCTCTTGCCCTGTCTGTATTAGCCAGTTTATTATGTCCTGACACAAGGCAAGCTCCATCTTGCCTAATGGCTTTTACTTCCTGATATCACTGACTGAGGGAGCAGAAGATCTTCAGATTTTAAGAACTTCTCATGGATGGCGAACTCATTTCATTAAAAAAAATTACATGTTAGGGGGCCCTGGGTGGCTCAGTCAGTTAAGCCTTTGACTCTTGACTTCAGCTCAGGTCATGATCTTGCAGTTCATACAATTGCACCCTCCCCCCACAAAGGGCTCCCCACGCTGACAGCGTGAAGCCTGCTTGGAGTTCTCCTCTCTCTGTTCATTCCCTACTCATGGTAGCACCTGATCTCTCTCTAAAAATAAATAAATAAATGTTTTTTTTAATTGCATGTTAATGCTTCCCTTTATAGTCTATCTAAAATATTATTTCAAACCTTCTTTCCATCATTTTTTTATTCCTTAGATACATATTTTAGAAATACTCAGCAAATCAGCTCTCATAATTTCTATCAGGAAAGTCATAAAAACCACATGCAGAACTTATCTTTCTTTTTTTCTTATATTTAAAGTTTATTTTTTTTTAATTTATTTTGAGAGACAGAGGGCATGCACACATGAGCAGGGGAAGTGAGAGACAGAAGGAGAAAGAGAATCCTAACTAAGCAAGCTCCGTGCTCAGTACAGAGCCCAACGCAGGGCTCTATTTCACCACCATGAGATTACTCCTTAAGCAGGTATCAAGAGTCAGATGCTTAACTGACAGAGTCACCCAGGTGCCCCAGAACTTACCTTTCTAATAGTAATTATTTGAATTTATTTTGATTCCTTAATTACTAAGAAAATATAAGTATCCATAATTTACATACTGCAATACTTGCTTTTTATTTCTCCTGGATAAATGGATACCTTATTGTTTAATCACTATAATGAGTTTGCTTTTCTCTTCCTGGTACATTCTATGTTCAATGGATAAAGTGTATAATTTAGGATGTAGCAGGCATTTGAGATGATGATAACTCATTATCTGACAAGTACCAGCCAAATTGCTTATGTTTCTTAGGGATTTCTGAGAGCTCCATCATGGAATGGAAACAGCCTACATGAAGCCTGCAGTAGCATTTAGAGGTATCTATACAGTTTAGCTTTGTGCTGCCAGATATAATTCTTCTTTATAATCTTTTTAAAGTCAAAGGCCCCGTGTTTCCTAACTTGAAATTAGTTCCTGAAGAAGACGATGCAGGAATGTACGTGGTCTGGGCTTTGAAAATGTCTTCTATAGTGTGGTATGTGAAATTAAGAAACAAACAACAAGTACCAATTACCATCAAACTTAAGCTGATAACTTAATGTTATTAAATAATTTGGTCAGATGAAAGGAATTTAACGGTATTGCCTCTGCCTTAAGCCCTGGTCAAAGAAAGGGAGAAGTTATCATATGTACACAACCCCAATGTTTAAAGAATTTGACTAGAATAAAATACACTTAACCTTAAAACCATACTTAATGAAACTTAATTTTCTTTGGGATGTTCAAAGGCACTTGAGAATTTCACAGGGCTTTGGATTTATTATAGACATCAATTATCATTGCACTGATAAGTATGAAAGAGCTAATAGGGAATTATGGTTAATAGGAAGCCAGAAAGACTAATTCTAACTAGATCTTTAATTTTACATAATTTTGAAAAGAAAGACTTCCAAAAGTTAATGAATACAACGCATAGAGATATGGAAGAGGGTAATAGTGTAAAATGTCAATTCCTACCTTGGTTTAAATGCAAGTGAATGATAAAGCAAACAAAAGAAGAAAAACAGTAAGTTTGCCTTTCTATTAGAGGAATGATTCTAAGCTCGGGGTGATTTTGCCTTGGGGGGGTGGAGTACTTGAGGTGATGTTTGGAAACATTTTCATTGACCCAACTTGAGAGTGCTAAAGGGCAGCATCTCACAACAAAGAATTATGTGGCCTAAATATTAATGGTTCTGAGGTTGAGAAAGTCTAAACTAGGACATTCAATATGTTTAAGAATAAATTTAATGGTATATATATTTTTATCTCTCTCTAATTTTTCCAAATTCATAATTAATTCATTAATTCTAGATCTTTGTTGGAAAGATACTCTAGCATGACTGGCAGATATTCAAAAGTTAGATCCAAAAAGTTAGATTCTAGACGTTAAATTCCTTTTAACTTCATCCAAATCAAGATGGGAGTTTTGAGAGATTACAAATTCTGTTCATCCTTTGACATATATAATCTGTTAGAGAATATATAACAAATGCTGGTCAGGAATGTATCTCCCGTCAATTTTCCCTCTTCCTCTACCTCAGCTCATTTTCTCCGGCTTAATCCAAATAAAGTAGACACAGACAGGTTTTATATGTAGAAGGGAAAAAGTGCTGGAAAGAAACTGAAAAGCTAATCCACTATGATGCCAGTCTATACCAAAGATAGTGTTCCAGAACTGTAATGATCTAGCCATTTGAAACGTTAACAGTGCTGGCTCCTATGACAGTCTTCGACATAGTGAGTTTCAATAGATATGCTCTCAAATTTTGAAAGCAATAGTGCACTTTATCCCAAAGTTTTTATCTTTCAACTAAAATAGGCATTTTCATTTCTGAATTAGTGTTTTCCAAAATGTTTGGTGATTATCTCAATCTATCATTCATTCTCTAATAACAGTATCTCCTTTACTAAAGGTAGTAGAAGTCCTATATCTATATCTATATCTATATCTATATCTATATCTATATATCTATCTGTGTAAATAGTGTTCCTAGGCATTTCATGGCACCAAATGAGATAAATGGGAATAACTTAGGTGATGAAAGATCATACTTTTGAACCACTATATTAACATATCATCATACCTGAGAATATAACAAGTGAATATTCTGGGGAAAACTTTCCATTTAATTTCTGTATTGTTACATTATCTACATAATTAATATTTATTACTACTTTAATTATATTTTTAGCATTTTTCTTCTAATAGTTATGTGATAGAGTGGAAAACAGATACCACTTGCCTCAGAAAACCAAACCAAACAAACAAGGTTGTTCTTAATCACCTTGGGTCTTCTTGGCAACTAGAATATACTATGTTCCTCTTCCAGAAAATGGCTTTGTCCAGGTACAGAGCTAGATTGGGGTACTCTTGGCCAAGGGTGTTGCAGGCCTCTTAACTTTTTCACCTGGTCCAGAGGACTTGAGAAATAATCTGCCTCACTCATACTCTAATGGATGATTCACCTCCACCCCAGCTGGTCCTCACACCCTCTCCTCATAAAACAGGCTGATTAGTGATGCTGAGGCAGGCCTGGAGTTGGCCCTGGCAAGGGCACTGGTGCCTTGCTGTTCTCATCACTCCTTCCCAGTCCCACTATTTATCCTTCTATAGTAAACAGGACTTTATCACAGAAGAAGTACAACAATAAAAAAATACTCGTATTCAAATTTGGGGAGCACACATGAGTTACTGATTTCTTCTTAGATCCACTTTATACAGTGAAGATATTAATAATAACTAAATAACTCAAAGTTAGTTTTAGATTCAAAACAGATATCAAATATTTTCCTCAAATTCCAGCATCTCCTTCCCCATTCTCACTTTTCCTCACTTGACAATTTATGTATCTGTCCACTTTACATCTTCAATTGGAAGGTAACAGATATTCTACACTAAACATGTTTGAAATTGAACTTCTGATATTTCCTCTGAATTTATTCTACCCATAGCATTTCTAATCTTACTCGACCATCACAACAATTTTAGTTTTGTCAGGCTAAAATCTTGGGAATACAATTCATTTCTGCTGGAAGCCGAGCTATCCCAGCCTGAGTGGCAAGGCCTGGGCTGTGGACGGATTGGTGACTGCAAGGCGGCCCACCGACACTGAAGCTTCTTGTACTCCTGCCTTTAGGTAATCTGGCCTTAAAACTACCTGGCGTATTGTCTGTTGGGGAATTGCCCTCGACAGGCCCCCTGGGAAAAGAACCATTAGGAAAGAAAATAAGGTTCCACAAGAAATTGTGCGGCCTTACCTTTAGCCCTTGCCATCCCCTATAGAGAATCCTCTACTTACAGGAAGGATAGCCTCATGCATTTGCCAGCAAAGGTGGCCAACAAAGGAGAGACATATGGATTTGAAGGCCCCACTCCGGTAACTAAGGAGTGTATCTATGGACACAGGTCACTCTAATCCCTGGGCCCAGCTGGCCCCCAGGAGGCATTCCACATGATGACTGAACCTAGTCAACTAAAGTACAGAATGGTTCACTAGTTCCTAGGTGCATTGTCTCTCTGAGAATGTATAAGGCGTGGGTTTCTAAGGCCCTCTTGGCCCCCTCCTGGCACCTCGAACCCAGGAGAACACTTTTGTTCTTCAAAACCATGAATGGTTCAGGGAAACAACTAAGAGGTCATGTCCCTGTAACTGTTCCTCTCGAGGTGTTGAAAGATAAATGACCTTTCATGGAAACAACAAAGCAAATACTTTATAGATTATAGATAAGCATAGGTACATAATAAAAACAATGCAAGAAATTAATCAATAAGCAAAGGGCAGGAGGGAACATTACAAAAAACCAATCATGTTATTCCTTATTGGGTGATTACATGAAGGAACAATTTTAGAATTGGGTAATGCCAGAAAACATAGATGACGTATGCTACAAGGAAATCACTAGCAAATATAAGGCACGTTTGCTACAATAAATTGGCCAGTTCCACACACTGCCGTTGTCTGTGTCCATTTTTATTTTTTGTTTTTATTTTAGTTTTTTATTTTAGTTTTGTTTTACTTTTTTGCCGACACCGTTCATCCTTTGGGAACCCCTGGACCTGCTGGAGCGGGACTTCGGCACATTTCTTTCTTGCTCACCTCCTAAATCTAATCTGTCAGGAAATATTGCTTGTTTTACCTTCAAAATACATACAGTATTTGATATCTATAATTGTTATGGCTTGAATTGTATCCCCTCCCCAGAAAAGTATACTCAAGTCTTAACCCCCCGCGTCTCAAAATACTACCTTAAATGGAAATAGGATTTTTGTAGAGATAATCAAGTTAAAATAGGGTCATTTAGGTGGACTCTAAACAATATGACTGGTGTTCTTATAAAAAGGGGAAATTGGGGGGCGCCTGGGTGGCGCAGTCGGTTAAGCGTCCGACTTCAGCCAGGTCACGATCTCGCGGTCTGTGAGTTTGAGCCCCGCGTCAGGCTCTGGGCTGATGGCTCGGAGCCTGGAGCCTGTTTCCGATTCTGTGTCTCCCTCTCTCTCTGCCCCTCCCCCATTCATGCTCTGTCTCTCTCTGTCCCAAAAATAAATAAACGTTGAAAAAAAAATTTTTTTAAAAAAAGGGGAAATTGGGAGACAGAGTCAAATGCATATAGAAGATAGTCATATGAATGAAGATGGAGTATCAGGTGTTACATCTATAAGCCAAGGAACACCAAAGACTGCAGGAAATCCATCAGAAACTAAAAAGGCAAGGAGAAATCTTTCCCCTATAGTTTTCAGAGAGAGCACTGTCCTACCAATACCTTGATTTCACACTTGTGAGACCTCCAGAACAGACAATAAATTTCTGTTTTAAAGAGCCAAACAGTTTATGGTACCTTATTATGGCAGACCTAGCAAACTGTTAACAGCATTCACCACAATCTCTCATTTGAATCATTATTCTAACCTCCTAACTAGTCTCTCTCTCTGCTTCCACTCTTGTACTACTACAGCATGATCTTCATTTTTTTAAGTTTATCTATTTATTTTTGAGAGAGAGACAGAGAGAGTGAGCAGGGGAGGGGCAGAGAGAGAGAGAGAGAGACAGAGACAGAGACAGAAACAGAGACAGAGAGACAGAGAATCCCAAGCAGGGTCTGCACCGTCAGCTTGGGGCCTGATGCAGGGTTTGAACTCACAAACCATGAGATCATGACCAGAGCCAAAACCAAGATCCAGATGCTTAACCGACTGAGAGCCACCCAGGCACCCCAGAATGATCTTTTAAAACTTAAGTCAGATTTTATTTTCCTCCATTCAAAACTCCAAAGCAAGCATTATTACAATGTTCTGAAAGCAGTGATATTATTAGCCACCCTATAACATTCTGACATCATCACATTGTTCTTTCTCACTCCTCTGTTCCAGCCACACTGGCATCTGTGCTGGATTTAGGGTGACTAACTGTCCTCCTTTTCTGGGGTTGAATACACAGGACATTCAATGCTAAATCAAGATAATTAGAGGCAAAGGGGGAAAGTAAGTCACCCTATTGTAGTTCATCGAATTGTCCAGACACCCTGCAAAATGATCTTTGATCTAGGAATTTGCTCTGTCTTTCCAGAATGAGAGTTTAAAGAAGATACCTAGATATACACTTTAATAATCCCCTCTTGAAAATCCCCTATTTAAACTCTTGCTCAACACCCACCTTCTTCATGAAGCCTACACTCTTCATCCTATTTAAATTGTGTTCCTCCCTCCTATGCTCCCAATCTTCCTACCCTACTCTAAGTTTTCTTTTTTCCATCATATAAATCACCTTCTTATAAATCATATATAGCCTAATAATCATATATCATAGATTTTACTTATTGATTATATATTATTAACTTGCTTAGTATATATTAACTTATTTATCATAGCTAACAAATCCATACACTCAGCGGTACATTTATAGCGATACAGTATTTTACAACAGGGGTTATTTTTTATTTACATTCTCTCCCTTTATTTTTGGATTCAAAAATTATCAGTAAAAGAGCATTTCTTATGTCCCTATGAAGAAGACAATATGATGCTTTCTTTCATTTTTTATATCATATACTCTTTATGTCAGAATTCATTTTGTTTCTCACACACACACACACACACACACATATAGACTCACACTCACATTTGCCTAGGATCCACATATAGCTGTGTAAGACCTCTACATGCACTATCCATTCACCACGGAGTTAGCTTGGGGATTAAAAGATGAATATGGCATAGCCTCTGATGTCATCAGTAGGTGTGCTTATAAATAAATAGAAGTTTAGTGCATTAAATCTTTCAAGGATCATTTGAATTTTAAGAAAACAGTTTCTAAACCTAAAGAGATGTTATTTCTAGTAGGGATTTGTAGGTTAGGAGTTTATTTTAGGGATTCTTAAAATTAAGAGTAAGCTAACAAAACCTAGGACATAGTATGGGTTAGAAGCCCACACTCTGGCATGAAGACTGCTTTGTTTAATACCTACTTCCTCTATTTATTAGCTCTGCGATTTCAGATCTGTACAATTCTTTAAGCTTCTATTTCATCATCCGTGAAATGGAGCCAATAACTGTATAGCTCTTTCTGACTCATAGTATGTGGCACAGTGCTGAACACATAGTAATTGTTCAGTAAATATTACTCATTATATAAATACATGAATGTGCTAATTTTATATTATTTTATTATTCCCATCTTATTAAAATCTTCTGAATGCCTTTGCCTGAATTGTGATATTTTGTGTGTCTGTGTGTGTCTGTGTGTATTCTTGTATTTCAGAACCAGGAAGAAATTCCAAGATATGCAGATGTAAAGCATACCTGGATTTGGGAATACATTCATATCTATTTTTTTTTAATTTTTTTTCAACGTTTTTTATTTATTTTTGGCACAGAGAGAGACAGAGCATGAACGGGGGAGGGGCAGAGAGAGAGGGAGACACAGAATCGTAAACAGGCTCCAGGCTCCGAGCCATCAGCCCAGAGCCCGACGCGGGGCTCGAACTCACGGACCGCGAGATCGTGACCTGGCTGATGTCGGACGCTTAACCGACTGCGCCACCCAGGCGCCCCTCATATCTATTTTTGTGTGTGTACAAGAAGGGCTGATTCAGTCTGGCAATAGCACCTGTAAAAATAGGGGGAAGTCCTCAGGACCCAAATAAAAATCTTTGTGATAAAGGATGTTAAAAACATGCATTTTTCTAGGTAAGTGCCTTCAGTTGTTACATATCTCTGATTTGAGTATACAAGTGTCTCTTTAATCTGTTAGTATATTCCAAACATATGTCAGACAGTGCTCTGTGTATAAAACCATATACAAATAGATTTCTTCTATATGGCTATCTTCCAAGAGTCAATGTATATTTCTATACCTCACAGTTTTTAAGTTTCAAACTGTATGAACTAATTCAGATCTCTCATTCATTTTTTATTGTGAGAAATTTTTCTTTATCTTCTTAAAGAATACAAATATCTAGTTACTGGGGTACCTGGGTGGCTCAGTCGGTTAAGCACCTGACTCTTGATTTTGGCTCAGGTCATGATCTCAGGGTTGTGCAATCAGGCCCTGCATCAGGCTCCACACTGAACAGGGAGTCTATTTAAGATTCTCTCTCTCTCTCTGTGTCCCTCTCCCCAACTCATGTGCTTTTTTTTTCCTCTCAGAGAGAGAGAGAGAGAGAGAGAGAGAGAGAGAGAGAGAGAAAGAGATATCTAGTTATTTACATTGGCCTTGCTAAAGCAAGCTGAATTTTAGAAAATTTAAAAAGCATTTTATAAATCTGTGGATAGAAACGAACAAAATAGAGAAATACTCAATTTCTTTTTCCAAAATTTTTCAAATTTAGTTTGGAAATAAAGTCTTTGTGTAATTAGTGAAAGAGTTCTTTTTTTTTTCCAGAAATAGTTTTTACTTTTTGATATTATATAAGTTATATTATAAATTTAAAAATAAATATGAAGGCAAAATGATAATCCCAACTTTCTTTTTTCTATTTCTTTATAATTTCTGCTTTCAATTTATTCTGTTTTGCTAATCAGGCAATTAACAAAATATTAGCTACTGAAGTAAAGTACATGCTACATTTTAATTATGTATACAGTAAGACAAATACATTATTAAGTCAGCAAATTTATGCATTGTTTTTCCACTAAATAAAATTATAACTTGTATAAAGCCATTTTCCCTAAAATATAAGTAGTAACTACTACAACATGCTTAATAACTTGAGAACATTCTTCACAGCACAAAACAATGAACGTATCCCTAACTAAACTGCTTCAATGTAATTGTAATAATATTAAACAGCACCAACTGGTATCTCTAATGTATCTACCCAAATGGGTATTTGTAGCATTTAATGTTTCTTGGAAATAGCAAGGCATGTGAAATGTGGCCACTATTTCTTTTGGTATATATTTTTCACCTATTTCAAAATTCAAAAAGAGAAATATCTTGTTCATCACAGAGATTATGATCACAGAATTTTGTATGCAGTTTGATTAAATAATAAAATGTAGGGAAACCATTCCTCCATTTAATTCATTCATTTCATACTGACCTACCAAGTAGCATGAGATTCTTGATGATGGAAATTCAGTGATAAACCAGGGAAATAAAATTGTAGAATTTGGAGGACAGCAAGGGAGGCAAGCCCTTGTAGAATGTGTAGGACAGTGAGGGAGGCAGACAGTACACTGGTATTAAGTAAATAAGTAATACAAAGCAATAAGTACTAAAAACAATTATAACAACTTATTCTTATTGGGGGTGCCAAAGGCTTAGGGTTGGGAGATCTAATAGATAAATAGTTGCTCATAGAAAATGTCTTTAAAATGGTGATGATTGGGGGTGCCTGGCTGGCTCAGTCATCTGAGCATGCTGGTTGAGCATGAGCATGAGCTGAGCATGCTGGTTGAGCATCTATCTCTTGATTTCAGCTCACATCAGATCCCAGGGTCATGGGATCAAGCCCTGCATTGGGCTCCACACTGAGAATGGATTCTGCTTGACATTTACTC
This sequence comes from Lynx rufus, assembly GCF_022079265.1. NCBI lineage: Eukaryota > Metazoa > Chordata > Mammalia > Carnivora > Felidae > Lynx > Lynx rufus. The sequence continues at coordinate 183,792,257 of NW_025814823.1, forward strand.
TCTTCCCCTCCCTTTCCCTCTTCCTGTCTCCCACTCGTGCATTCTCTCTCTCTCTCTCTCTCTCTCTCTCTAACCAATAAATAAATATTATACACACACACACACACACACACACACACACAATGACATACCATACCATAACAAAACATAACTTAACATAAAATAAAATGGTGATGACTGTGCTGAATCATGAGAGATGAGAATAAGTCTGCCATAGTAAAATATGGAAAAAGCATTAGCAGAGTTCAAAGATTCACAAGAGGATTTATTGAAGAAATGACAAAAACAGGCCACTGTGACTAAGACATAACGTACAACTGGAAAAGTATGAGAAGGTGCTGGAGAACAAGTTAGGGACAGATAATAAATATAAAAATAAATTAAAATTAAAAAAAAATAAAAAGATATCTTTTTCACCAGAAAAAAATATTTCTTACTCTCTCACTGGTATAATGAGGAGTAGTGCTGCATATCTGGAGAGAACAGGACAGCACAGACTTCAATTAAGGTCATAGTAATTTTTGACATTGGGAAATTATTGACATAGTATATTTAATAGTTCCTTCAATTAGTATTTAAAAATAAATATAGGGGCGCCTGGGTGGCGCAGTCGGTTAAGCATCCGACTTCAGCCAGGTCACGATCTCGCGGTCCGTGAGTTCGAGCCCCGCGTCAGGCTCTGGGCTGATGGCTCAGAGCCTGGAGTCTGTTTCCGATTCTGTGTCTCCCTCTCTCTCTGCCCCTCCCCCGTTCATGCTCTGTCTCTCTCTGTCCCAAAAATAAATAAACGTTTAAAAAAATTTATAAAAATAAATATAATATTCTATAAAACATTTTTTAGAGGTAGTAACTGTATTGGAATATTTATTGCATGGACTCTGAAGTTGGTTGAGTAATGTCCTCCTCCAAAATTCCTATTCCACCAGAACCACCAAATATAATTGTGTTTGGAAATGGGATCTTTACAGATATAATTAGTTAAGTTCATATGATGTCATACTGGATTAGAGTAGACCCTAAATCCAGAGACTACTGTCCTTACAATAAGAGGAGACCACACACAGAGACACACAGGAAAGAACAGAGATTGGAGCTACAAGCCAAAGATGTCAGGTAACCACCGGAAGCTAAAAAGACGCAAGGAAGGGTTTTCCCATAAAGCCTTCAGAAGGAGAGTGGCCCCACTGGCACCTTGATTTCAGATATCTGTCTTCCAGAGCTACGAGAGAATAACTTTATATTGTTTCAAGCTACCAAGTTTATAGTGTTTTGTTACAATAGCCCTACAGACCATACAGCCAAGATTCTACTGGCAGCATGTATCACCAGGATTCTCTCTATATTCCTTTTGGGCTCAAACAATGGGAGGTACCAGAAGGAGATGAGAGGATGAGCAGCAAGAAATTGGGGTATTTTTCCCTTGTTTTCTTCCTTCTTCTACTCTATAGTTCCCACGATAACTCCATCCTTCTACAACTACAACTCCTCTTTGGCAGCCTGTCTTCCATATTCTAGTTCTCACTGGCTCTGATGAGGACATATCCCTTCCTTCGCCCTTTTAGGTCCAAGGTGATAAGAGCTACCTTTAGTTGTTTGTCTCTAGATGCCTCAATATGCCAAATCTCCTCCTTGCTTTGATTTGTTGTATTTCTCACTATTTTGTTCATCCTTTTTATGTATTCATTTATTATCTATTTACCTCACTAAGAATATATTTTCCATTAGACCTCGATCTTGTCTGATCATTGCTGTATTCCCAGAACCTGGAACAATACCCAGTATGTAATAGGAGCTCAAAATACTTGTTGGATGAAAAAAAGATGACTAAATAAAAAAATAAATCCAAAGTGTCACAAACCATCTTAAAAAGTGATCTGGGGTGTGCCTGGGTGGCTCAGTTGGTTAAGCGTCCGGCTTCGGCTCAGGTCATGATCTCACAGTCCGTGAGTTCAAGCCCCGCGTCAGGCTCTGTGCTGACAGCTCAGAGCCTGGAGCCTGCTTCGGATTCTGCGTCTCCCTCTCTCTCTGCCCCTCCGCTGCTCAGGCTCTGCCTCTCTCTGTCTCAAAAATAAATAAAAACATTAAAAAAGATTTTTAAAAAATTAAAAAATTAAAAATTAAAAAAAAAAGTGATTTGGTCAGGGGCACCTGGGTGATTCAGTCGGTTAAGTGTCTGACTATTGTTTTCGGCTCAGGTCACCATCTCATGATTTCGTGAGTTTGAGCCGCACACCGGGCTCTGTGCTGGCAGCACACAGCCTGCTTGATATTGTTTCTCTCCTTCTCTCTCTCTCTGCCCGTCTCTCACTTGTGCTGTCTCTATCTCTCTCAAAATAAATAAATAAACTTTAAAAAGTGATTTGGTCATAAATTTATCTCTGTTTTTATAGGAGATTATACATACATACACGTTTATGGGTTATACATGTAATATACAAGTTATCTTGATGCCTTTGTAAACTGACTAAAAAAAGTTATTTTTTCACACAGTAAAGTTTTTTCACACAAGAGAAAGAACTGTGACATTAAACCTAATATACTGAACCCAATTCAGTGTTCTTTTGGGACAGGGGTATGTCTGCACTGGACAGGTCAATATCTATGAATATTCTCAAGTTAGTAAGTGTCCCAATATATACTCAAATTTACAGAATTCTGGTTGTATTATTTAGATTAAAATGCATTTCTTATTGGTAGAATCTTTATTATAATGTCCATTTAATAAATGCCCCAATACAGCTTATTTCATTATTACTAACAAACCTCACAATTAAAGCACAGTGAATGTTGCACTTTCAGCAATTTTATGCTCTTAAATAGCACTACAACAAAAATGCTATGATAATAAAATAGAATTTATGTAAAGTAACACATGGACTATTTGGTTATATGTGACTCCTTAATGTATTCCAAAGGCATCTATTGCCTCAGGGAGAGACGATATTTGTATAGAGGAAAAGTAATAATCTACAGAAGAGCAAACAACAGGGGAAATTCCATTTATGGCTGAGGATAATGATCAGAAGATACTATAACCCCAACCATGTAAAATAGAGATAATTTAAAGAAGGAAATGAAATATAATTGGTCAAGGGTAAATAGCAGTGCACATCCAAGGGACAGCAATAAGATGCACATATTTGAAAAGAATACTATTAGATTTAAAACAAGGGATGCAAGGAAGTTATAATAATGGAGATGTTGCTAGTTGAAGGGTTTGGTGAGATATATTACTTGGCATTATCAAGGACACATTGTGTCCCTTTTTCTTAAAACATTTCAATAGACAAAGAAAAATAAGAGTTTAAAGTGTAAAAGGGACATCTTCTAAAATATGATAAATATGTAGGAGATAGGCATATTTGAGAATACTAATGCCATCCATCCTCCAACTGAGATTCATATTTTTAGGGGGAACCAGAAAAAAAACGCACATGAAAAAAAAGGAGATAGAATCTGTGAGGTGTATAAAATGGCACAGAATAGAGGTTTACTTAGATGCTTGGGTTTAAGAAGTGTAATGACATGGATAAAAGGAAGGGTATAATAAAATGTATAAATGAAATGGCATAATGAGATGCATAATTGGACAAATGTAACGATATGCAGAGAAAGATGTAATGTGATACACATTTTTGAGGAGTGTAATGAGATGCATAAATAGAAAGGTGTAATGAGATGTGCATGTTTAAGTAATGTAATGAGAAATATAGGTTATAATAACATACATGAAAGTAATTTAGTAATGAGATATACAAGGGAAAGGCTTTAATGAAATCCACAAATGGAGAATATGTAAAGATGCTTAAAAGAGATGTAATGAGATGCACATATTTGAAAGTTATAATGAGATGCTTTAATGGAAGCATGTAATGAAATGTATATGTTTGAAAGGTATAATGAGACACATTAAAAGGGAAGAATGTAAAGCAATTCTCTTCTCCTATGGAGAATAATGCTTCCTGAAAGCTTTGAAGAGTCATTATCCTAAGGGATTTCTTTATTTTTACTTCAGTATAAATTAAGATGCCAGCAGCAGCTTCAACCATTACCACATCAAATAGCTTTTCCCCTGGGTCCATGTGATTTTTGGTTATACGGTTTAAAACACTGACCCGTGCTTGGGACCACATTCCAAAGGGCAATTTAGAACTGAGGCTGCTTAGTAGACAAGAACACAAGAGGAGGAAAAGAATAAGGAAAATAAAGAAAGTTACCAGCTACTGAGTTTTCATCTGATACTAGAGCCATGCAAGAAATATTTGTGTAATTAATTAAATGTTCCAATAATCTTATAAGGCAGACATTATCATCCCCTCTTGACAACTTAGAAAAGTGAGCTTAGAAGGTGAGCTGGTTGCTCAAGGTCATATGGCTGGTAAGTGTTAAGGCCAGAACTTGAAAATAGGTCTGCCTAGCTCTAAAGTCCTCCTTTCCATTTCCATTTGTATTTTTATTCCTTCCCTCCCTCCCTGCCCTCCTCTTTGTCTTTCATTCTCTCTCTCTTGCTCTTTACTTTTGTCTGGTTTTATTTTGATGGGTGATTACTGCTAATTATGGTGGAAATCTCCAGAGATGCCTTATTAACACCTCCAGCCATGAATATCATATGTTTCCACAAGCTAAGAGTTTTGCCAAAAGACATTAAGGGATAACTCTTTTATATTGAGATGTCAGATAAATTACTACTCCTATGTGTTTACTGAAAAATTTTGTACTGTATTTTGCTCCATACAACAACTATTCTATGATGTACTGATTAAAAAAACTAGGAGAAACTAATAAGTTTTTAACATCACACGAATAATTTTGAAAAGGGATTTTGGAACTTATTTTGGCTATGAATTAGAGAAGATTAGACACTGTTAAATGACACTTAAAAAAATCTGTGTTAACTTATCCAAGTTTCATAACCTCTTTTGATATTTGGTTTCCTTCTCTATAAAATAGAGATAATAGAATTTATCTTCTCAAATTTTACTATAGTAAAATCCAGGTAAAATATCTAGAACATTCTACAGTGTATAGAAGTGATGACTAAGTATTAGTTCCCTCTTTACCAACTTTTAATGAAGTTAGAATAAGTAATTATTCAATAATCCTGAGCTTTGAATTTCTTTGCATATAATTGGTGATAGTTTATGTCAACAGACTAACTTACTAGGGGAAAACAAAAAGTAGAAAACATTATGAGACAAAGCTCTCTGTGATGGTTGTGGGCAGCAATTTATTTCTGGATTAATTGCTTATAGAATGAAAAGACATTACTTAGAAGAGAAAATGATTTTTTATAAAATATGAGTACTACAATTATTTCTCCTTTTATTGACAGAATTCAAATTAAACTAAGGACAATGTAAATTTGTGACCCTTCACCCTCACACTAATAACTTTTCATAACCTTAATCAATCAGCCTAATATAGCAATTACCATCTCAACCATGGTCCCATTGGAGTCCATGATTATTTCAGGATAACTACTTATTGTTCAATTAAGACTTTATGAAAAGAGGTCAAATATTGGTCACTTTTACTCATTAGCATTAATTTTTATCCAGTGTATTATTCTACACAATTGAGGATCAATTAGTAATTAATCGCGAAAAAGTCATCCACCATACAAGGAAAAGCTGACTAGCTGACTAGTATCTAAGAACAGAAACCTAACCAAGACTATATTTCAGCACACACATTCTACATAAGCACACCGAAACACTAACAGTTGTTTTATTAGGGCCAGCACAAAAAGCAATTTCAAAAACTTCACAGAGACAACTTTTCTGGAGTTTGCAAAATAGACAAAACTATCCTCCATTCATCTTCCAAAAGTGTGGCCGGTGACTCAGAACATAGACGAAAGATTTTATTTGCATTCACCAGTATGAATGAAATGAAAAGTCAAGTAGTATGACTATTTAAGGTTACTTCAGGAAAGGAAGAGGAATTCCATGTTTAAGTGTGTAGGATATGAAGTTGCTTTGGTTCACATCTCATCCATACTATTTGCTAGAAGTGCAACTCTGGGCGATTTTTTTTTTTTTTTTAATTCTAAGCCTTATTTTCCTGTTGCCTACTTTATATGTTTGCTATAAGGGTTAAGTAAGACAATACATGAACAGTGTCAGGCACATAATAAACTCAGAGTTCTGAAGGTAGCATGTCTATTTCATACAAGTAGTGCAATGAAAAACAGTAGCTTTAGATTCCCTGTAGCTCTATTACCGTAATAAGTTAGGACTCACTTGGAGAGTAGGTTATAATCTGTTTAATTTGGTAGCAGAGGCATAGACTATGTCTTTTGTTCTATTTGTGAAATGACTATAATTATTTGCCACCAAATTATACCACTCTGATGGAACAAAGAGTACCTGGAGTTTCCTTTCCTAAACGTGGTGTATGTTGTGACCACTAAGAAACGCAGAGAGCTAGAAAGAGTGTAGCCCCTCCCATCCATATATTAAACAACAACAACAGCAACAACAACAACAAAACTTAAAGCCAGACAAACTAAAAGATTACATTTTTCTTCAACTTAACATAGAGCTGGCATCACAGGGCAACAAATTACTCCAAAATCTAAAAAGAGGCACCCATAGGGAGAAATTGTACATAAGAACCCATTTTCCCAGAGCTGACACAGCAGAAAACTGGTCAGAAAAATTCAGCTTGAATAGTTAAAAGGTACAGGAGGCAAAATATAGGATGTCAAGAGATTGTGAAGCCCAGGTGGGCAAAAATATATCACAATTTTTTTTTTTCCTTCAAGGTTCTAATCACAAAAAATTATTAGGGAGAGTCCTGAGATAGTATTACTCAGGGGAATGCTGGGAAAAGGAGGCAAGAGCCACTGTAGTAGGGCACAAAATTCCACTTGGATCCTCCTGTCTTATCTCTTCTATGGAACAAAAAATCTTAACTTTGTGGTGGTTGTGGGGAGATTAAAATACTGGTTATCTTAGGGTACCTATGAAAACCCACTGCATCTAGAAGAAAATAGAAAAATCTCTGTATTACTAGGAACGATACTATACTCTAGTTGATAAAATGACTTTCCCATTTAGGTTACAGTGTACATGAGGTAATGGGTTAGAGTTGGGGATATCACATGTTTGTCTTAATATATATGTATGTTATTAAATATGGGAAGATTTATAGATATGTATATATATACACACAGATTAGTATACCCACATATATTTCCTTAATCTATGAGCTGAAAAGCCCAGAAGCAATAATAACCCAGGATCACAGAGTACACCTAACACTCAGATTTTGAGTTCCAATACAATTTTCTGATAAAAGGAACCAAGATGTTTTACAGATATGGCTGTTTCTGACATGAGGCAACATGAGCCTGAAGTATAGTTTAGTACCAAAATAAAAGAGTACTTAAAACTTACAATAACAAGGATATATCAAAGGGACACACAAGAGCTAAGTGAAAGACTTCCTAAGAGCAATGTTGGAAAATTTGATAAGCACAAAAGAAATATCCCTGAGTCCATACTGCTGTAAATAATGATGAGATAAAAAGATAAATGAGGGAGACTAGACAAATATCTCATGCAGAATTGAAAATACGTATGTATATCATTCCTCCTCAAGGAGGCATGGCATAAATCCCCAAATATCGAAGTGATGCCTGCACACAGACACAGAGAAGGGACAAAAAGATTATATTTAGAGTGGAGAAAGCTGACAATCTCATCTTCAGTCTGGTGATCAAGGTTAACATCAAGAGTGATAATTCATGTTGATAGTATGTACTCTTTAAAGTGATGTGATGAGAATAGAAATTTACTTCTGCAGCCTATACCCCAAACCCAATAACCAGTCTAATAATAAGAAAGACATCCCAGTTAATACACATTCTACAACATATCTGGCCAGTACTCTTCAAAAAATGTCAAGATATCAAAAATAAGGAAAGTCTGAGAAACTGTCACAGCCAAGAGATAGCTAAGAAAACATTAAAATTAAATGTAATGTGGTGATCATGGAACAGAAAAAGGACAATGGATTGAAACAAAAAAAAATCTGAATAATTTACAGACTTTAGTTAAAAATGTCTCAATATGGGTTCAGTAATTGTGAAGAATGTACAATATTAATGAAGGTGTTGGTAATAGGAGTAGATAAGTGTGAGAGTACACGAAAATTCTATTTATCTCTGAATTTTTTCTGTAAATCTAAAACAATTTATTAAAACACAGTTATATGCAAGCACTTAAAAAATGAAGGAAAAATAAAGACTTTTCAGATAAAAATAGTAAAGTCTACTGTCAAAATACCTAAATTACAAGAAATGTGAAAGAAACTTTTCAAACAGAAGGAAATGTCAGAAAAAAGTTTGAATCTACATAAATAAATTAATAATGCTACAAATGGAATAAAGTAAAATACAGTTCACTTATTTCTTATTTTTCATTAAATAAAAGTAAGTATATACAGTGAAAAAGTAGCAACGTAATATATCCTTACAGTGTATATAAAAATAAAATATTACATCCATAGCACAAAAATGTTGAGGAGAAATTAGAAATATCTGTTTTATTATATTACATATGAAGCAGTATAGTGCTATGTGAAGACACACTCTGATTAATAAAGATGTTTATTTTATACACTGTGGCAAACACAAGGTTTGGTGTGATCTCCTTCCCAAAGGAAGGTGGGGAGGGAGGAAATAAACAAACAGACACAAAACTCCTCAATAAATACTAGCAAATCAAATTTAGCAATATATAAAAATAACAATACAGCTATACTAGGTGGGGTTTAATCTATGAATGCGAAACTGATTCAACATATGAACATAATTAAAGTAATTTAACATAAGTTTTTTAAGATTTTATTTTTTCAAGTAATCTCTACATCCAATGTGAGGCTCAAACTCACAAACCAGAGATCAAGAGTTGCATGGTCTACCAACTGAGCCAGCCAGGTGCCATATTTCTATAGAAAAAAACACATATGATTATCTCAATTGATGCAAAAATTACTTGAAAATATTTAACATGTATTGATGATATAAACTCTCAGACTGGGGCAATTTTTAAATATAGAAGAACTAACTTAACCCAGTAATGGGCATATAAAAAAAATGGGGAAAAAAAAAACATGTAGAGATAATATGACACTAAATGATGAATTACTGACTCATTTTCCCCCAAGTTCAAAAAACAAAGCAGGAAGATACTCTCTCATCATTTCTATTTAACATGTACTAGAAGTCCTAGGCAATGCAATAAAACAAGAAAATTAAATAAAAGACATACAAAATAGAAAGAATTAAAATTGTACTATTTATTGACCACGACTGTCTACATAGAAAATTCCAAATAATCTACAGAAAAATCTTCTAGAACTAATAGTTGAATTTTAGCAAAGGTACATGACAAGGTCAATGTAGAAAAATGAATTACATTTATATAAATTAGCAATGTTCAATTAAAATTTGAAATACAAAAATACCATCTAAAATAACATCACAAAAAAATGAAATATTTATGTATAACCTAAAAAATGTGCATAATTTGTGTGCTAAAAACTGAAAAGCACTAATAAAATAAATAAAAGAAAATCTAAATAAATAGAGAAATATATTGTGTTCACATACTGGAAAACTTGATATTGTTAAAATGTCATTTCTCCACAAATAGATCTAGGGATTCAATTACATCTCAATCAAAATCCCAGCAGTGTTTTCATAGATATGGACAAGCTGATTCTAACATTTGTATAGAAAAGTAAGTAAATAATAAAATCCAAAACGAATTTGAGAAAGTAGAAAAAAGTTTGAAAAGAATCAAGAAATTGGTATTTTCTCAAGTTATTCATCAATACAAGGGGATAGATGATAGCTTTAATGTGGACTTCACTTTAACCAAGTTATCAGGTTAATTTCAAGTGAGATATAACAAGAACATGTATGGCCTGGAAAAGCTACATCACTTTTTTGTTACTCTTGCCCCAAATACATAATCTCAATCTAATTATGAGAAAACATGAGATCAACCCAAATTGCAAACATTCTACAAAATAAGTAGCCAGCATTCTTGAAAATGTTAAATCATGAAATACAAGGAGAGACTAAAGAACTATTACACATTAGAGGAGACTAAGGTGAGACACGACAGCTAAATGCAATGTGAAATTCTGGAAGGAAAAAAAAGGACATTAGTGAAAAAGGAAAAAAAAATCTTGTGAAATCTGAATAATGCTGTAGTTTAGTTAATTATGCCTATAGTTTAATTAATACCAACATTAAATTATTAGTTTTGCCAAATGTCCCATAATGATGTTAGATGTTGACATTACAGAAAACAAAGTGATATGTGCACCAGAAATCAACTTTCTCTACGTCTAAAATTATTTCAAAATGGGAAGTAAAAAAAGAAAAGAAATAAAAGAAAAAAAAATAAAAAAATATTGTGTGAATCATTACTTATGAACATTCATTAACTAAACATCTCAGAATCACTTGGATAAAGAACAGTACAAAGAATAAAAGATGCAGTTTTCATATTCATAGGAAATTATCACAATGGCACTAACAGATTTTTGAGAAAATAGCCTGCATTGCATTATGTAATATTTTGGTCAAATATAACCTATTTTTGAATATTTATTTTTTAAAGCTTCTTCCTCACCACTAATTAAGGCAGAAGAGACATAAGAGCAATAGAAATGTTTCAGGGATTTTGAAGTGAGCATAGTGACAATGCCCATCAATTAAAATGGAAAAGAAAGATGATGATGAGAAGGACGTTAAAAGATGCAGGAAAGAGAAAGCAGTTGTATCATCTTAGTATTACAGAAATGGAGAGATAAAAAGTTACAGAGGATGTCATTCATCAATAGTTTATTAATTCCATCCGATTGCTAAAAAAGTATCTTTTCACTTGTCTGATTTCATTCCTCCTTTGATCAGTTACGGATCTTTCAGTAAATTTCTGTTTCTTTACATTTCCCTAACTTAACAACTCAAGACGTGAAATTTAACACAACAATTTGTGTGAACACTTAACACAATTCTATACCCAAATTAATCATACCCCAATCAGGACCACTTTTTTAGTTGCTAGTTTAAGAAATTCAACTCACATTGAATTAAGCAAAAATGAAGTGATTTATTCAAGTACATTGAAAATCCAGAGAACAGAAATAGCCCTGCCTCTGCTAAATCTAAATCTCAAACTGTCATTGGAGTACCTCTTTGTCTTCAGCTCTTTGTCTGTTTTTCCATGTGGGCTTCATCAAGTGGGCTATCTTCACTTGGTAGGAACAATGATCTCCAGCAGCTTGTTTAATTTGCTCTTTATTGATGGAAATTTCCAGATGATAAACAACATTTTTTTAAACTTCTCTAAAGAGCAAGGAAATCATGGCCTGTTGTGACTGTGTCCTGAATCAAACCCATACCTACTAAGTTGGAAGGGCATAAAAGATACGGTCTGAGTTATTTTTTCCTCTGGGGCAGGATGTGTGATTTTTACCTAGTCAAATCACATGGACAGAACAAGATTTTTATAAAAAGTTGTGATATCTTAAAAGAAAGAAAGTTGGGTTATTATTATTTTTTATTATGACAGTGATTATCATCATTCCCTAGGAATGTGTACCCTCAGAAACAGATTGATTCTAATAATGTTTACCTTAGTACAAACTTCTTTTTTTTTAAGTTTATTTATTTTGAGAGAGAGCATGGGGGAGAGGCAGAGAAAGAGGGAAACAAAAAGAATCCCAAGCAGGCTCCATGCTGTCAGCAAAGAGGCCTAAACAGGGCTCAAACCCACAAACCATGAGATCATGACCTGAACTGAAACTGAGTTGGACGCTTACCTGACTGAGTCACCCAGGCAGCCCACTAAAACAGTACAAACTTCTTTTACTTGGTTCTCTTATCCCTCCCCTATTTAAATATCATAAGATGAGAGGCATATATATATATATGTGTGTGTGTGTGTGTGTGTGTGTGTGTGTATATATATATACACACACACACATATATATATACATATATGTATATATATATGTGTGTGTGTATATATATATATATATATATATATGCAATATGGAAACAAATTATTCCATAATTTAAACATGCAAAATAAAATATAGTGTTTTTCAAACATTTATTCTATACATAATAGACAGCATAATTTATAGAGAATATAAATGCTCAAGAACCTGCATTTCACACTTTAAGTAAAATGACTGCGAGTTCTTTGCACTATTAGAGCTGAAATATACGCACATTGTTTTTCAAATTTCATTTTCCATGTGAATGGTTTTCTTTTCTGAGCATGGTAATTACTTGCATATATTTCTCCTTAGACTATGAAATAGAAAACAAGTTAACAATCCACCCACATCTTCTATTTTATGTTAAAGAATATTGTGTTAAAGAACAAGGGTGGGTGGCTAAATAAACATTATTAATGCTTATGTACTCTAATTTATCTACTCTTATATTCCGGCTGCCTCTATTTCTTTTGCTATAAAAAAATCATGTTTCTGTGAATTTAAATGTAATTAACTTTGTTCAATTACTTTTACAAAGAAATATACTTTTGCATTTTACCTAAAATGGAAACAATAGAAAATTAAATTTGGTACATATGCACCATATCACTTTATTTTTTTATTGAAGCCCTATTAGAGAGAAGATGCAAATATGATAGTTAAATGCAATTAAATTACGTTAATCTGATCCTTAGCAGAAAGTGTTAAGAAATAATTTTAAAACCAACTTGTGACTCAACTTAGAAACATAAAATTGCTTAATCTAAAAAATTGTAAATTGTATATTCCAAAATTAGAAATACAACCATTTCTTCTTACAATATTAATTTTTTCAAAGATAAATTAACATTAATGTTCTAAAAAATTAAAATCATAGTTATGACAGTTCTCTTTTCATTCTTCCCACCTTTTTTCTCTAATTTCCTATAAAACTGGTTTTAGTGATGCAGACATCATTTCAGGGGTCATTTCCAGACCCAGGGCCTGTTCTACAAGGCATGTCAACAGATAATAGGTAATTTCCCCCCCAATTTTCACTATTTTCTAGGTATTCTTCAAGTTTTGTACATATGAGGTGGTTGGTAAAGTGCATCCTGCTCAGTTCATCTGAGGCACTAAGATCCTAAGTGCATTTCACTTTCCTTTGTGACACGCTACATGTCCAAAGAAGGACTTACAAATGAGGATTTGGATGACCTGGATGACTGGATGACCTGAGGATGGCCAGCTGAATACTTTAATCACCATGTTACATTGCTTCAACAGAACCTAACCTTGATCTTCTCAAGCCCAGAGGTCTAACCAGGAACTGAGCCCCCAGTTATTGACTCTGACCTTAAATTTTGAGTCTCTTGAACCTACTCTTTTACTCTTAACCTTGACCTATGAACATCTTTATTATTATTATTATTATTATTATTATTATTTTTAATGTTTATTTTTGAGAGAGAGAGAATGAGTGCAAGCAGGGGAGGGGAAGACAGGCTCCAGGCTCCGAGCTGTCAGTGCAGAGCCTGATGTAGGGCTCGAGCTCACAAACCTGAAGATCCTGACCTGAGCCAAAGTCAAATGTTTAACTGACTGAGCCACCCAGGTGCCCCGACCTACGAATCATCTTAATCTCAATTTGTATTTCTGTTCTTGCCTCCCAACTCCAAACCACCCGGAACTTCTGGCAAAAGAACTCTGACCAGGTTCTTCACCTAAACACTCCAGCAAGCTAAATGTCTTTAAAACTTTGTTACCTGTATTTTAAATGATAAAATACTAATATATATATATATATATATATATATATATTATATATATATATACTCATACTATATTCACCAGACATACAATATATACTAAAACAATACAGAAATATATTAACAGGTTTCTATAAAGCACTATGCTTGAGCTTTAAAAAGGGAACACCAACAACATGAGTAGTAAAGGGGACAGTGCAAGCAAATAGGTATGAGGCAATAGGATTGGTGGGGGGCAAGTAGGACTTGATGAATCACATGAATGTTGGTTAAAGACAACTTGAAGAGACACAGGCATAAATAAACAAGTCATAGGGCTCCAGCATTCCTTTTCTTCTTTACCTTTCTTTTCTTTCTTCTCACTTTCTGAACTTTCAATTTTTTTTTTTTTACTTTGAATTTTTACATTTGATGACCTAAAGGTTGTGACTGAGGGGAGTACCACTACTGACGTTGTTAGAATGCAGTATTCATTTTCCAGTAATAATTTCTATCAGTGATAGTCAATGGGGAAATTTCAAAACAAGACAATCACATCTCGTATATGAATACACTCTTAGTATTTTAATCCTGAGCATAACTTTCAAAGAAGTATGGCTCTGTGATATGGAAAGACATTAGTACACTTGTGGTGTTCTCTTTCTTTGTTTTCCCCTTACCCTGGTTGACATTACAATCTTCCCCCTAAACAAACTCCTACAAACTAGAGAAAGAAGGGAGTTGGGATAGAACATAAAAGAGTTAAAGTCTGATCAGAAGCTTTGCATCTGCAGGACATCCAGAGTAAGGTGGGGAGTGGAACAAAACTCCCATATATGTTTATTTAAGGGTAGAAATGAATTGTGCCTCACCTTTTGTCTGGTTCACAACCCACAGAGTCTCCCACATATTCAGGATATGGAAGAAAAGAGCAGATTGCTATCTAAAGAACGTGAGGGGGCCTTTCATAAACTACATGTAAACCTAGTATGTTGCAGTGAGCAGCCATGGTTTTCTTCCTGTGTGGTTATGAACAGCATGGAATGTTATGAGCAGCTTTATCTCAAACAGATCTTAAGTACAGACCAGGAAAGTAATTCTCCAATGCTAGAATGGACAGTAGAGCTAGTGACCAAGTGGGAACATAGACTTCTTGGTGGCAAATATCAACCTTTTGTAATTAGGTAAGGTAAGGGCCCAGTGGGTGAGTCACACCATGGAGGATGAAAAACGTAATGCTGGGAGCTTCTTTCAAGCAACAGCATTATTCAAGTCATAGAAACCACCTCATCCCATTCCCTGAGATTTAGATGCCACCTAGGAAAGAAAAGGTGAGAGCAGAAAAGATGAGCTCAAGCTACGATGGAGTTTAAACCTAAAATAACTGAGAAACTGGACATTAAATTCTCTGCTATCACACAGAATGGTTAATTTCAATTATAGAAAAAAGAAAAGAAAATTACATTTCTCTTGCACCTGAATTTGTTCCCTGAAAATATCATACTTGCTAAAGGAGTTTATCAATGTTCATGTAACTGATCTATGGCTCAAGTTAATTCTTTTTATGGAGTAAATGAATATTCATGAAACTGCAACTATATTATAATTATGATTCTCTGTCAGTATTTGAAATTCAGACTAGACAGGCACCCATATATTCCCAAGGGAATGGGAGTTATGCACCCCTTTGAAAACATTAGCTGGTCTTAATAAGCTTAAGCCTCAAGAAAAGCATCCTTAACTCAAGGTGAGAGTCATAGGAAAACTGATACCCAAGCACCATGTTGGTAAAATATCTCTGAGGATATAAATGAACTATACTTTCACAATGATTCTTTTTTTTTTTCTAAAAAGATAGACCCTTATTCTAAATATTCAGCTTCATGCAGAGCAGTTAGAGGCAGTGACACATCTTGATTAACTGAAGTCTATAGTTGAAAATTTGCAGAGAAGTCGAGTTACTTTCAGCTGTAATACTTTATAACTATGATTTCTTTTTAATCTTGGGAGAAAATTTTACTATGTTTCTAATGATTTTGACTTTCTAAAAGTGAAATCCCATTTATAAATATTCTAAAATGTTAAGCAATCTGCACTGTTGTAATACATCCTAAGATGAAATGCAGGTGGGGGTAGGGACAGGAATGGTGTTAATTGATTAAAAATATTAGTTTTGCGTGGAGGATTGTAGAGGATGTCAAAGCTTAGTTCTACTAGAAGATTCAGTGCCAAATTATACACTGTATTAAACAACATAAGCAGCATTAAAAATTAACAGCAACTCAGCATTAAGTCTTGATTATATTGTCAATGAAGATGATAATTGGGAGGGTTTAAAATAAAATTTGCAATAAAGGAAACAATTTCATTACTTCAAGTGCTTCTATGATACTGTGTTTTTGCTTAAACTTTTATTTAAAATTACATTACGTTAATCACTATTAACCAATGAAATGCAGCTTAGGGAGAAAATGCATGTGGAATGCAGTTACATGTGAGTTGAAAATTAGTGGTGTCACAGATACAGACTGGTACGGCTCTTTATTTTGTTTCCCCCAGTCCTAGAACTGAAGATATCAGCCCACTTGTGATTTCTGGAAGACAGAATATCATGGGATAGTTGGGAGGTGGTATTGCCAATTTAAAGAATGCTCAAGGTTGAAATGTAGAAAGAATCAAGATTATGATCCATTAGCCAAACTCTCAGACATACATATCAGAGAAACGAAACATAAAGAGGAGGGTAAAGAGAGTCATGGATGATGAACATACGTATACTCTTTACACGTTATATGTTAATTTGCCAACTTGCTTGCAAAATACACATAGTAACATTAAACATAAGAATAAAGTCTTAATTCTGAATAATACTATAATCTTTCTATTTTACCTCTACTAATCTGATTATAATAACTGGCACTTAATAAGCATTTACTTTGTGACAATGCACTGACATTTTTGTATAACTTGAGCCTTAAAAAAAAGAAAAAAAAGATAAGAACTATTATTATTCACTTACAGAGGATAAGATAAAGACTTATAAGAGGAAGAGAGACTGTGTTCCCCCAGCATACTCCACTTTGTATTTTTGCCCTCCTGCTTCCCTTTCACTAGAATAAAAATATGTCAACTATTTAATCTTTTTCAACATTTTCTTTCTTCCATATTTTAAAATAATATGCTTATATTGTCATTATTTTTATTAGTAGGCATTCACTGTTTAATATTTACTAAAAAAAAGAGGACTTAACTTTTTTTATAACATGTACTCAAAACACACTTTTCTCCCTGTACTTACAAAAAAAAAAAAAAAAAGCACTGCTTCACAGATGATGACATTCCTTTCTTTATACATATATATATATTTCTTCTTAGAGTTAATAATTGACGGTTATTTTGCTTTAGTTTTGAATATTCTTTTCTCCAATTCAATTTCAAAATTTCTAGGAGAAATGCTCTATCAATACATAAAGACACCTTAAGTATATATTAGGCATAATGTAAGAGTTCACTTTTTATTCTTTTCAGAAATATTGACCATGAAACTGGATGTCTTCCCACAACAGTTTTGAATGGTTATTTCTAAGCTTTCTCCAAGTTTTTCTGCTGGTAGTTCGTTTAATCATCCTGATCATTATCTCTCAAGTTTTTGAAAAACTCTTTAAAAATTCAGTAAAATATCAAGTATTGCATTTGTCCCATTCTTTCTATTCTCCTTCTAAGACTACAGTTATATGTATGTTTGAAATTTTCAAGGGGCACCTGGGTTGCTCAGTTAGTTAAGCACCTGACTCCTGATTTCAGCTCAGGCCATGACCTCCCAGTTTATGAGTGTTAGCCCCACATTAGGCTCTGAGCTGACAGCATGGGGCCTGCTTGGGATTCTCTCTGTCTCCCTCTCTCTCTGCCCCTCCCCATTCCCTCTCTCTCTCTCTCTCTCTCTAAAATGAATACACTTAAAAAAAAAGAAATAACCTACTGATGCAACATTTAGATTGTAAATTATACAGAACAAGAATTCAGAAATTCAAATGTAAATGTCCTTAATATATACTATGTTAGGAACAATGCTCATCTGAAAGATAAAGAAACTAAGATTTATAAATAAACTAAGATAAATAAACTAGGAGTTTTAGAAATCTATGAGACAGAGTTTAAAACCTGTGTATATCTTGCAAAGAATAAAAAACTTTCCACTGTACATCTAAAATACTGCTTATTATTTAACTTCCCATCTCTTAAAATTAAACAATGATTTAATAAAACTTTTCTGTGGAAAATTACATAATTTCTTGTAAGTGATTATTAAGTAAATGATGTCAAATATAAAAGTTGATAAAAGAGGGTACACTTATTTCCCCTAAATGTATTTTAACCCAGTAACTTGTTTTTGTTCTCCTACTTTTCACATCTTACACCTAATGAATGACATTTTTCAAGTTTTGTTTGTAAGGTAAAATTAAGTAAATTATAGAGCAAATATCTGAATAAAGGTGAATCTTAATATACAGTGGATCCTAGCATTTCATTTTAAAATTTCTCTTTCCAGCTAAATACAATAAAGAATAACCTTAAAAACTCACCTACTGATGTCCAGTGGTGGCTCAATCTTCACAGCCTGTGGGCTTTTCTCTAAGAAGCCCACCCATACTCACTTCCACTGGTTGGATTAATTTCTTACCAAGATTCAGTTCTGTATTCTCAAAATTATCTATGCAAGGTGTACTTTTTATTAGAACCATAAGTTTTAATTAGAGTCTATTTAAAACAACAAAACATGAATGCACAAATAAAATTGTTGTTACAATCAAAACCAAGTTGGCACTTGGCAGAAGCTTGATGAAAAAAGTACTAAGGGGGGCACCTGGGTGGCTCAGTTGGTGAAGTGTCAGACCGTTGATTTTGACTCAGGTAATGATCTCACAGTCTGTGGGATCAAGCCCTGTGTTGGTCTCTGTGCTGTCAGCCTGGGATTCTCTCTGTCCCTCTCTCAAATTAAATAAATAAATAAACTTAAAACTTCAAAAAAAGTCTTAAGAGGTTAGGTATGGATGAGAAAACAGTGACTGTTCTGTAAGAACTTTTTAAACATCATCTAGAAAAATGTGCACTCAGATTTGCAAGTATCTTTAAGTTCACATACACACACTTACACATGCCCAAATGAATACAAAGTAATATATCAACATATCACTGGGAAGGCTTAGCTGTCTATTTTCTATTATCTTATCTGAAAATTTCCTATAATTTCATGCATTACTTTTACAATATGGGAAAAACACCTATTACTGTTTGTAAAATTGAAGGAATGACACTTTTATAGTTCTTTTAAATTTGAAATTTGGATTACATCCAGTGTTTGTGCACTTTTTGTGTAAAAGGCCACTATTAGCCACAGTGTCATGGACAAAATTATACAAAATAAAAACATTATAGGCATAATTAATATATTTTTCTCTGTGAAGGTATAATACCATTTATGTATTTATATAAAATTTTTGCACAATTGGTTTTAGACGGCTTACAATAATAAATATAGCAAATATATTCAGAGAAAAAAAATCAGGATAAAATATATAAAGCTGAGTCCAGAAGTACACATGGCACCTAACACTTTTAAGTTAATAGAAGGGGGTCACACATGAACTTCCTTGCAAGTAGATCAAAGAGAAAACAGCATTAATTACTGGATTCCCTACAGAAAGGACTGAGAGGTCCCTAAGTATGATTTCAAACAGTAGCATATAAAAATAACACTGTTGGTCTACATCATCATCACAACAATTATTATCACTTCTTTCTTATTGATAAAAGCACTTCTCTACCTTGTATAGAAAATTTTGAAATAGAAGTTTTACACAAAAATGTTGTACTACACAGAGCTCAGCCCTATATGAAAACAATACTACTTGTATGCATATAAAGCAACAATCCAAACATGCCAAGTACATACAACTAACAGATATAAAGAAATCAAATTATATAGAAAGTTTTGTGTTGAAGCTTAAACTATTACAGCTACCTAATATGTGTAGTTAAACTACATGCTACTTTAAACAAAGATATAAGTATCTGGATATTACTTTTAGAGCCATTTTCACTCTTAGGAGTTGCAACCTTTTAAATACAGTTCTGAGTGGGAATCTTGTAATACAAAGTAACATAAACTGACAACCTCTAAAAGTGTGTATTATATTTATCAAAATTAAAAATCTGTTAAAACAATCCTTCTTACAGCATGGCAAGTGAGAAATAACATGCATACACATAACTTAAAACAGAAAACATCTGTTCTATATTTCATGAGGAGATCATTATTGAAAATATAGGTCAATTAATTCTTTGTTAGGTTTTCACTTTTCAGGGATTCCTTTAGACTCCCAGATTCTATTCAAGGAAGGAATTAGTGAAAACAGTGAAATCAATTGTTAAATAATTCTGTCAAAAATAAAGATAAAAAGGAACTGCTCCTAAGTTCAGCTTCTTTTCCCTACTTGGTTTCACTGCACACATATCAAGGCATCCGACATTCATACTGTAGGCTTCATTGTGCTGACCACAACTCATCCATGCCGTCCCCTAGATTCCTGGCAAATGTGACCTCCTTTCCTTTCATAATTGCCACCATCTCAATTTACACCAGGGCCAAGGAAACTATTTTCCAAATGTCTCTTCATTTTAGGTCCCTTCTTGAGGATCTATCATCTTTACTATGTTCAAAAGTGTTTCATTACTCACACCTAGCAGTAAAAGGTTTGTGAAGTCAAGCTGGCCTCTAATATTCATAGTGGCATTTATTGCTAACATTGAGTATTGCATTGTTGTACTAATACATTTTTTCCATGATGAAACATGACATAATAGATATGCCTGAATGGTGAGATGAAGATAAAATCCTATTTTTTTTTTAATTTTTTTTTTCAACGTTTATTTATTTTTGGGACAGAGAGAGACAGAGCATGAACGGGCGAGGGGCAGAGAGAGAGGGAGACACAGAATCGGAAACAGGCTCCAGGCTCTGAGCCATCAGCCCAGAGCCGGACGCGGGGCTCGAACTCACAGACCGCAAGATCGTGACCTGGCTGAAGTCAGACGCTTAACCGACTGCGCCACCCAGGCGCCCCGATAAAATCCTATTTTAAATTGCCTCCTGAGCATGATTACAAATTTGTATCATTAATAATAGTAGGTATTTTTTGTATACACCAAATTGTCCTCTTAATAGTTTGTTTTTGGCCAACTTATAGGCAGATCAGATCATAATTGTCTGACCTCATTACACTGGCAACCGACAGTTTATGATTAATTCTGTGGCACTGCTGTCATTTTTGTTGATTGCTTATGCTTACTTTATTACAATGAACTTCAAATATTTGGTAAAGCATTCATCCATTTTGTAAAGTTAAGCTTAAAGC
Source organism: Lynx rufus (assembly GCF_022079265.1). Classification (NCBI taxonomy): domain Eukaryota; kingdom Metazoa; phylum Chordata; class Mammalia; order Carnivora; family Felidae; genus Lynx; species Lynx rufus. The sequence goes on from NW_025814823.1 coordinate 183,813,426, forward strand.
TGGATAATAGAATTCATGAATCCACTATCAGGTAGGCATGAATGTCAATAGATACAGTGAACCAAATGCTAGAAGAAATGAAAGATGGACCACCATTTCCACTGGTTTGAAATCCCCACACTCCCCTAAGGATACTTTACTGACTATATATGATATGAAACTGTATGACACCCAGACCAAATTGCCAGTGCCAGATGAACCCATAGAGTACTGCAAAGCTCACTACTGTAACACTGTAAATTAAAAACAAACATAAGGAGTTCAAATATTGTGTTCAAGATCTCAATGGATTGTGATGTCCAATGTAATTCTAAAGCACAGATCTGATCATATCCCTCTACTTAATAAAAATTGGAGGGATTCTCCACTGCTTTAGCAAATTATTTTCACATTTCATATATTCTTATGTTTCCTAATTTTTTTTTAATTTTTTTTTAACGTTTTATTTATTTTTGAGACAGAGAGAGACAGAGCATGAACGGGGGAGGGGCAGAGAGAGAGGGAGACACAGAATCAGAAACAGGCTCCAGGCTCTGAGCCATCAGCCCAGAGCCCGACGCGGGGCTCGAACTCACGGACCGCGAGATCGTGACCTGAGCTGAAGTCGGCCGCTTAACCGACTGAGCCACCCAGGCGCCCCTCCTAATTTTTATATATGTGCCCTCTATTCTAATCACTTAGAAATACATATATTTTCAAAATATATACCATATCCTCACATTAATGGGTTTCTGTTTAGACTTTACCTTCCATCTTAAATATGTACTACAATTACCATTTCTATCTGTCAAAATGCCTCAGTGGAATTTCTTTGGATTTGTTAAATAAATTAATTTCTAATGCATATTTCCTTTGGTCATATATCTTTCATAAAACTAACCATGTAGTGACCAGAAGAGGGTGTGGATTAACACATAGTATAACTATTCCCTCAGCCATATGCAAGAGGCAATGGACAAGTGAAATGAACTGGGATGTTTCCTTTGCCCTAGAGTTGCCCTAAATAGACTAGCAGAAGGTCAATACCAGGAGCCTCAGGTTCACAATTTCTGAAATTACATGCCTTCAAAATATGGATGTTCAGCAAAATGGCTAAAATATTCTACTGATCAACATTCTATTGATAAAATTAAATCATGGTACTTTCAACTATGATTTTTTTCCCTTAACTTTAAGCATTTTGTTTCACCATAGCTATTCCTTAAGCCGTTGGTACCCTAATTACTACATGTACTAGAATACGTAATTTCTCTTTCAATTTGTTTTAGTTACTTGAGGTTGAATATAGTTGAATGTCACGTATCTCAAAGTACAAAATGATTTCTGGGAGTGAACAACTGTGAGAGCCCATCATATTCTATGCTAGTAATCGACAACATTTTTCTATAAAGGTACAGGCAGTAAATGTTTTAGTGTTTGTGGATCATAGGGTATTGGTTGTAATTATTCAGCTCCAATGTTGTAAATCACACATAAGCAAATGAACCTGGACATATTTTAATACATTTCTGTCTACAGACACTTAACTTTTAATTCAATATACTTTTCATATGTCAAGAAATATTCTTCTTCTTTTGACTTTTTTCCAAGCACTAAAAATGTTTAAAAGCATCCAGAGCTCAAGGGCTGTACAAAAACAGTCATTGGACTGCATTTGAACCATGGTCCCTAGTTTACCACCCGTTGTTCTAGGTCACTGGTATCCAAATCAGTTGTGCTTCTGCCCAATGCACTAATTTGTGAGATAAATCAGAAGTGAGGAGGTAAGACTCCATAAGAGAACAGTATCGCTTTTAACTTCTTTTTGTTTACTTGCTTGCTGGGTTAATTTGGTAGATATGTGTGGAAATACGGTTCCAGTGCTATTTTTTTCTTTTCTTTTTATTATTATTATTTTTGAATACTACTGTTCTGAAAGAAAAAAAAAAGAACTAGGCATCTGAATAGGGTGAAGTCAGAAACACAAATAAGAAGCTTACTTGAAGGATAAGCTTAGTTACTTCTAGTATCTGTTCTAACTGAAATAGCTAGGCCAGATGGAAAGACGTTGGCATAGTCAGGGTAGCTTGGACAGGCAAAATGGCTAAGGTTAGAGAAGCCAAGCCTACCTTGAAGAGTGGCTAGAGCAGCAGAACGCATAACTGGGTCAAGTGGAGTAGCTCTGGGAACAGATGTGGTAGTTGCATAAAAGTCATCTTGGAAAAGTGAATTTTGAGGGACAAAAAGTAGAGTGAGGGATACTTTTTTAAAAAAATTATTTCTTGTAAATGTTTGTTATTTTTTAGAGAGAGAGAGATTGAGCAAGGGAAGGGCAGAGAGACGGGGACAGAAAATCCATAGCAGGCTCCACACTGACAGCAGGGAGCCCAACATAGGACTCAAACCCATGAACTGTGAGATCATGATGTGGACCAAAGTTGTACACTCAACTGACTGAGCCACCCAGGCACCCCAGGGATCCTGTTTTTATTTATTAAAAAAAATTTTTTTTTAAATATTTATTTATTTTTGAGAGAGAGAGAGGAAAAAGCATGAGTGGGGGAGGGGCAGAGAGAGAGAGAGGGAGACACAGATTCGGAAGCAGGCTCCAAGTTGTCAGCACAGAGCCTGACATGAGGCTCGAACTCATGAACTGTGAAGTCATGACCTGAACTGAAGTTGGACACTCAACCGACTGAGCCACGCAGGTGCCCCTCCAGGGATCCTGTTTTTAAACATACCCATCTGAGTGGCTCAGTCGGTTAAGGATCCGAATTCAGCTCAAGTCATGACCTCATGGTTTGTGGGTTCGAGCCCTGTGTTGGGCTCTGTGCTGACAGCTTGGAGCTCAGAGACTGGATCCTGCTTCAGAGTCTGCCTCCCTCTCTCTCTCTGCCCTTCCCCTGCTTTCTCTCTCTCTCTCTCTCTCTCTCTCTCTCTCTCTCAAAAATAAATAAACATCAAAAAAAATTAAATGCAGGGACCCAAAGCTTCCTTTGCTTGGATTTATTTATTTACTTACTTACTTACTTAATGTTTGTTTATTTTTGAGAGAAAGAGAGAGCATCAGCATGGAGCCTGACATGGGTCTGAATCTCAGAATTGCAAGCTCATGAAATGAGCCGGAATCAAGAGCCACAAGCTTAACCTACTGAGCCACCCAGGCGCCCCTCTTTGCTTGGTTTTAAATGAACTTAGCTCTGGCATCTGAAAAATATCGCAATTCAACCTACCAAGACTGTAAGCTCCTTGTGTACAGACTCACATTTATTAACTATATATTTTCTATGTGTCTATTAAGTATTTTAAATGCAATGATACTAATTTTTTTTTCAAAGGTGATTGAATGAACTATTAGAACAATATAAAGAAGGCTTGTGCAACAGAACCCACTTTAATGATGAACAACACCCAACTGCTAAGAAACTACATTATCACAGTAATCAAGCTGTAAATTTGAAACAGAATAAAAGACCTGGTTTCCCAATTTTTGTTCATATGGATCAAGATAATACTAAACAACAATGAACTTTAATTTCAAAAGCTCACTTGGTTCTAATATGTTTCAGGACATATTCTCAAAGCTGATAAATAAGAGGAGATATAGTTTGAATTTGTGGCAGCAATTTGAATATCCTTCCTACTTTCCAAATACTAACTGGTCAGGCTATTAAACTGGTGAAATCTAAGAAATTACCTTGTCCATTTTAATATAGTTGAAGATACCTTGGCTGAAGAATTACTAAGTGGCACACAGAATCTCTTTTCTATCTGTGATTAAAAGGAAGGAACAACATAAAAAAAAAAATCTGGCAGATAGGAAGGAAAGAAGGAAAGAAGGAAGGAAGGAAGGAAGGAAGGAAGGAAGGAAGGAAGGAGGGAGGGAAGGAAGGAAGGAAGGAAGGAAGGAAGGAAAGAAGGAAGGAAGGAAGGAATGAGGGAGGAAAGACGAGAGAGGAAGTAAGGAAGTATGGTAGTTTACTGTATTTTAAATATTTAGGAACACCTTTTGAGTAAGAAAACAGAAGCTCTGAATTCTAGAAACGTATTTACTCTCTTAAAATTACAAGGCATATTGGGAAGTCAAAGAGCATATATGACTGACAGCTTTTGAGAGTTTTTCTAGCTTTCCTCCCAATGGACCCAATTTTGTCTTCCTGATTTAAGCTAAAACACAAAATAATAGTTTGTTGTCATTTTCAGCTTTAAATTACTTGACCTAACTAAAGGCTAAGATAAAGATGTAAAATCAAGCCATTGAATTTGAGGCAAGATTTCACCTTTGAGGTTACTACAGCAATTAGCACTTCTACTATTATGTTAAAAATCACTTAATAGGACACCACTAAAAATATAACCCCTGCAAATCACAGTATTTTCTTATGTTTTCATTGAAATGCCATGTGATATAAGAGAAAGTAATTTTGCAGTACTCTAGAGTCTAATTTACTTTTTTAACAAGTGCCATGCTGAACAATGTTCCTTGACAAAAATAAATGGTTCTTTCACAGACACTTTCAAACAAGGCAATATACTCAAACTTGTGGAAAATGTTTAAAGAAAGATATATCTTGACATTGAAATATTTTGGGTGATGGCCAAAATATATGGGACAGGTGGTTTTTAACATATAAAGGAGTCACTTGCATGTCACCCTGATAAAATGTGGGCATGATGGGAGTTCAGGCTAACAAAGGATTCTTCAAAATGTCTTTGATGCAAAAAGGCGACTTTATTAAAGCACAGGGACAGGACCTGTGAGCAGAAAGAGCTGCACTGGGATTGTGAAGAGTGACTGGTTATATACTATGGATTTGGGGGAGGTAAAGTCAAGAGGAAATTTCTTAAAGGGATTTCCATTGCTAAAGACTCACAGATTACTGGAGGCCTATATTGTCAAGCTAAGGATGTTTCTCCTTCCAGCAAAGCATTAACATTAAGGCAATTTCTGGACATTAGCCTATAGATAAGATGGTCCTTCTCTTTTTATTGTACTAAGATATTGGTAAACTGATGGAGACTCTATCAGTTTAACCATTTGGTTTCTGTCCTTTCCTTTGTTCTTGGTCAGCCAAGGGCTCCTGAAGAATATTACACATCTCACCTTAGATGGGGGGTGGGGGCAGGTGAGAGTGGCAGTGCTACCTTGTGTGTGGCCCTCAGCTTGCCTTATGGTCGCTCATCAACTCCACCTTCCTTTACTTTGGACACACCATTTTCATTCTACCACCTATACTAATTTGCTGAAAATTAAATGGTAAAACTAGAAAAAAATAAAAGAACTTGTACATTTGTGTAGCATGTGGATTTAGAAATGAAAAAGCAATTTGACTACATGAAATATATGAACATTCTGTCCAGGAACACCCTTCCTTACAATTTAGAAGGTTTCCTCTTCATTTGGTCACATTGCTTAAGGTTCTTCTCATAAGAGACACATCTCAATTAACAAAAAATCCATTGAAGCCGGAGAAATTGTTGTCACTATTAGTTATTCATATACTTGTATACAAAATTTCATCAGATGACTGAATTTTGCTAAGTTTATATGCCCTAAAATAGCTTTGATTTTAGTTTACATGTTTCAGATCTGAGGAATCATGTGATTTTAGTTAAATAGGCTTCTTGCCTCAGGGAAGGACAAATTTGGGCAAAGCAGCAGGGTGGAAGTCTTAAGGCAATTGTTTTCAAAGTGTGGCGCTGGGCCAATAACATCAACATCCACTGGGAACTTGTTAGAAATGCAAATTTCCTGGTGAACCAGAAATTCTAAGGGGGTGGGGAGCAGAGATCTGAGTTTAACAAGACTTCCAGATGATATCAACACATGATTATTTCTGGAAAGCACCAGTTTAGGGCAATGGGAGAGACCCAGGGGACTTGAGAAGAAAACCATTAGGAGGTAGGTAATAAACACAGAGAGCAGGACAACTTTCCTTATTTCAAAAAATTTCCAAGGATTTATTGGGCATTGGGATATCTCAGCATACCAGGCAATGTTCTCCTTTGAGATCAGTCTAGGAGGAAAGAAGATTAACTGAGGCAAATAACGGGCTCTGATATCCTAACCATCTCTGCTTCTGAACACTGAGTGTAGGTGCTTTGTGCCTCTTCCAGCTTGTCTCGTTCATATTACACTGCCCTCCACAAGAAAAATCACATGTGAGGTACAGTGAGCTTGCCAAAGAGATGTGATGTGGTCATTATAGCACCCAACTACGGTCCTGCAGTGTCTTAGGGCATCAGAGGCCTGGTCTTGTGTACCTCAATCCCTGGTCTGCCATCCCATCTTCAGATTTTAACGACTATTCTACCTCAAGACTATTATGCTTCTATCCTCAATGTGTCTTCACTTGGCATTCAGCAGCAATTCTCTCCTGGTTCGACTCTGAACTTAAACTCAAGTATTCCTTCTTCTTCTCCCTTTAGCTCATGTATAACTGAGGCTTTCACTCTGCCCCTTGATCCTCTGAGCTATGATAATTTCCTTTTTCTGAACTATAATAACTTGACTTGACCCCATTGCAGTCAACCAAGCACAGCCCAAATGTCACCCTCCCCATGTCTCTACTTAGTTTTTAACTCTAGCTTCCCCAACCTTTCTAATCCTATCTATTCCCAGTGTGACAGGAGAAGACAGGATTCAGTAGGCAGAGAAAGACTAGGGCCTGAGGTCTCTGGGTGGGGAAAAACACCTATTTTGGAACAATGCTGGGAGTGTCTGACCACAGCAAGCTCCCTCAGGCATAAGGTTCCTCTTAAAAATATAAAAGACCCCACCTACTCCCACTAAGGTTCCCCTCAGGAATTTGACAAAAGACCTAAGTATGGCCTAGACCACCCCTCATACAATGGAAAGGAGCCAATCTGGAATGGGCGACCCAGTACCTAGAGCTATCAAGCCAATAAGGATAGAACCTGAGAAGGAAAAAGGGGGAAGAGAAGGGAGAAGACTGACCAGAAGCTAATTCCCATTGTCCTTGGGAATTCATTTTTGAATGTCCCCTCTTTGTAAAGATAGCTTTCATACTATTCTTACTTTCTAATCTCATATTCTAATTAACTTTTGCCTGCTGCTCATTTTGTGTCCTCTTGGTAAATCCTGCAACATCATCACACTACTTTTAGTGACTAGTTTATCACTAGACCAAGGGCCAACTCATTTTCACAAGAATTAGCTGATATTTCTCCCATCTATCCTTGTGGTCTCCACTGACAGATGTGACTATCAGAGTACTTTGTTTTCTTTACAGAGAGCACCCAAAACCATTAGCCTCTGTATTTAGACCTTCAGTAGGCTCCAATTTCTAAATTTGGTAAATTCTATGCTCCTTCTATAAAGAAAAAGGATAGATAGTTGTAGATCATCAACTATATAACTAGATGCAGGAAATACAGTCCTACTATGCTACTTACAAGAGATATAGCACTGAAGCAGAGGGAGAAAATGCACTCATGAATTTACATCTTTGGAAGGTTACAAATACTAATAAAATCATAATACAAATTATTTAATCACAGCTACTGTAAGGGGGACACATAGGATATAATAGAAAAAAAACATTTTTAAGACTGAAGCTTATTTAGGGGTCCAGTAACATTTCCTTGAAGAATTGGATTTAAGCAAAGACATCTAAAATAAATAAGAATTATCTACAAAAAGCTGAATATTGGGTAAGAGGTGTGGCAATCCAGAGTTTATATAAATATGTTCAGGCAAAATATTTACATCATGCTTTCAAAGAAGAGAAAGCACAGAATGTAGAGACTGAGGAACAGTCTTCCTGTTGCAACAAATTATTAAGGCTGTTAAATAATATATTTATATATATATTATTATATTATATATATAATATAATATAATATATATTATATAATATATTATATAATATGTATAATTATAATTATAAATATATAATTTATAATTACATATTTATAATTTATATATATAATATATTATATATATTATATATTATATAATATATAAATGAATTATAAATATATAATTAAAAATTATATATTTATAATTCATTTATATATTATATATTATATAATATATATAATATATTATATATAAATTATATTATATATTTATATAATTATAATTATATATATTATATATATAATATATTATATATATTATATAATTATATATATAATTATAATTATAAAGATATAATGTAATATATATATAAATAAAATAAATAATTATTAAGGCTGTTAAAACAGGCAAAAAGGAAATAGATCATGTATGAATAAAAATACCATTTAGTTTTTCTTCCAAGTATAGCTAGGAATCATCTAACCCTTGCAAGTCAAAGTGTCATCCATGAAGCCCTGGTATCAATGAGAACTTGTTAGAAATACAGACTCTCTGACTCCACCCAGAGTAACTAATCAAAATCATTTTACAAATCTTCCAGTGATTTAAGTGCACTCTAAAGTTTAAGGAATACTATAAAGATGTAAGCAGGAATAACATCAACTAATTTAGATATTGTAACATCAAGGCTATATGAACTCCAGGTTTGGTAATGAGTAGGTAAAAAGAGTGTATTCAGAAAAGCCAATTAATGTTCAGTTTTTTGGAATATAATATTACTGTGGACTAAAGGATTATTAGTGTAAATTACTGGCTTGAAATGTATTAAGGAAGTTAATTTCAGGACTTGGGGATTGGCCAGCCAATGAAGGATGAGGCTGAATGAGGAGTTACGGATGGCTCCAAAGGTTTCTTCCCCACCAAATGATACTGTCATCACTGACAGAGAATTCTGCAGAAGGAACAGATCTTATAGACCATACTGGGCATGTAAAAAAATGTCATGTTAAGAAAATTAATACCTAATATTTAGAGGATTTTACTGTTCAAAAAAGTGTTTTCCCACATATTATTTTACTTGTTTCTGATATGGGAAACAAAGGCAGAAGGAAATGGCAGATAAATTTAAATTTCTGTATAGCCTGCAGGCCATTGGCAAAGACTTGAGGCAGGCAGAGTAAAACATTTCTCCAGGAACTCCCTCTGTCTTAATGCTAATGCTTTGCTAGAGAGAAAAACAACCTTAGCTTGACAATAGCTAGGCCTCCAGGATCCTGTGAGTCTTCTTCACACATGAAAATCTCATTGGAAACTTCCCCTGGACTTTACTTCCCCCAACTCCATACTATATAACCAGTCTCTCCTCATGGCCCTGGGTAGCTCTTCGTGCCTGCCAGTCCTGTACTCTTACTTTAATAAAATCACCTTTTTGCACCAAAGATGTCTTCTAGAATTCTTTCTTGGCTGTCAGCTCCGGACTCCACAAAAAACCCCCATCACCCCCAAAACCTCATCAGTTTCTACCATCATCCCACTTAAGGGTGAGATTGAAGGGCAGAGGCAGTGTAAGAACGTTCTTGCAAAAAGAAGAACAAGTACAAAGATGTAAAGGGGTAACAGTAGAAGCAAGCAGGTCAAAGGGCTCTTGCCAGAAGAAAGAGGGCGCTCATTTGGACCAGGATGAGAGCCATGGATATGGATCAAAATAGGCAGCTGTATTCTTCAAATAGAACTTCCAAGACACATGAATGAAGATGGCACCCATGAAGACGTGGTGAGTTGAAGACACAATCTTAAAATCATGAGACAGGTCAAGTCTGGCAATGTAATAAACAGGCCTTGTTCAGAAGTCATGATGAGGCACTGAGTAAAAGAGATTGGCTAAAACAAAACCATAACCAGAAACACAGAAATAAGCACTGAATTACTCCAAAAGTTTGAGGCAAAGTAGAAGAGAAACTAGAAAAGGACTTTATTTTCTTGGCCATTTATATAATAACATAGATTCTTTTTAGTTAAACAGTAGAATTTATAATCATTTAATCATTTTCAAAACTTGAAATAAGTAATAGAGTCTTACCATTAAAATATTTGTAAAGTTTTTTCTCCTAAAATATGTGTTTGTACATTTTAGTTTGTATAGTTTGCATTTCAGTTTGTATATGCCATTTATGACATTATAGCTGTATACCTTGTTGCTTAGATATTACTTCATAAATCATATATTGGCAATGATTTCTTTAAGAGTAATACATTTACAAGACTAAACTAGAATTTTTCTGACAGCAATGCATGAATAAAAAAATATTTCAAATATTTCTTTGTTTTATTTTTCTTTCTATAATATGTAAATATTAAATATACATTTAATTTTATATTACATTAATTTCTATTAAATAGCATATTTAGCTTTATTTGGTCACTAATTTTTAAGTTTCTTGAATTTGTACTTATTTATTTTTATTTATTTATTTTTATTTGTTTAATTTTATATCAGACAAAAATGCAATCCCACAAGAAGAAACGTAATAAACATTGCCTATGAAAGGGAGAATTTCCATGGTAAAGTTGTAAATGATGAAGAAGTGTGAAACAGTGTCAAGGAGCAGGAAGAAAAGCTATTGCCCAAATAAGAATAGACAGAAACAGAGTGCTCATGGCTATAGAACATGCAGAAAAAAGACTGTAGCCTGTACTGAAATTCTCATCACCTAAAACTGTCAGCCAAACCATTTTAGGAATATTAGTAATATTATAAGAGGAAAAAATAACCTAAAAGTGACTACAAATGATCAAACAACAACCCAGAATACCAAATGTTCAGAGAGGTTTCACTGAAGGATGAGCTATTATTATGAGTGTGGTTTGAAGAAAAATACTTTCATCCACAATGTATGATATCCCAAATCTAATATCAGGAATACAAAAGACTTATTGTGGATTATACAATTAAAATAATAGAAACAAAAGCAATAACAACAATAATAATATATGGCAAAATTATCTGGCCTGATTCCATGACTTCTTTTGTTTGACAAATACATTTATATTACAGGAATGAAATTACTATCCCTTTTTTTTTTTTTTTTTAATTTTTTTTTTTTTCAACATTTATTTATTTTTGGGACAGAGAGAGACAGAACATGAACGGGGGAGGGGCAGAGAGAGAGGGAGACACAGAATCGGAAACAGGCTCCAGGCTCTGAGCCATCAGCCCAGAGCCCGACGCGGGGCTCGAACTCACGGACCGCAAGATCGTGACCTGGCTGAAGTCGGACGCTTAACCGACTACGCCACCCAGGCGCCCCAATTACTATCCCTTTTTAAAAAAACTTCTCACATGGGCTCAGTGTGGATCTTATAAATGATACAAGAGTTTTGGAACCTGGACAAAGTACTTCACAAAGAAAGAGAAAAAACAACAGATGCTGATTTCACCATAGGATACTATGTCTGACACTCATCTTCCCTTAAGGAAATGAACAAAATGAAAGAATCATCGTAGTCTTTCAACAGAGCAAAACTAAATGTCTTTGCAAAGAGATCCTTCTTCTGTACATGTGTGGAATGAAATTATGAGTACTGAGAATTTTTAATGGTCTACCATTGGAGAATCTATAGTACATTCATCAAAGTTTCTCTCTCAGATAACAAATTATAAACATGAAGACAAATCAAAGGCCTGAAATCATGATTTTGTTTTTCAAAGTTTTCAAATGTCTTAATAGGACCCAAGGTAGGAAAACCCCCAGAGTAGTCAATGGCAGGGCAGCCGTGCAAAGTGAAAAGTATCCGGATTGTACATGTTTACATTCTTACTTCATTCACTAAAATCTTAGGAAATTTTGTTAACTCATTTTTTTTTTAATGAATTGTTTGTTGGAGAAACATATATGTGAATGATGTGGCTATAGTGCTCAGAATTTTCCAGTCATCTGTTCAATTAGAATCATTTTCCATTTTAAGGGTAAATGATTGACTCTAAGCTCAATTTAACATTAATGATATATTTTTATAACTGAATCTAAACATTCCATTTACTGCTTGGAAGAAAAATAAAACGTTTTATCTACATTTTTAAAAATATGAATATGAACTCTTTCATTTTGCAATATAATCTGGAAAAATAACCCATTCATAACACTGATTTTATAATCAATATATTCTAAGGTCCAAATATCAATCTAATAAATACACAGTGGAAATATAAATTGCTTGTAATTTGGATGCTATTAGAATTTTCTAAAATTATATATATGTTTACATGTATTTATTTTAAAAAGTAACTATCTAGAGAAAAAGTGGTAATTAACTGAAAAAAAATAAGATAGAAGAGGAAAATACTATAATGCCCATTTAAATAGTTCGGAAGAACAGCAGAAATCCATCTGCAAGAACATGAATGTTTCTCTACTATATCAAAGACAGTTTCTCAGCCATATGGAAGAAAAAACAAGCAAAAAAAAAAAAAGGTGAATCTACATTGAGAAAAAAAAAGAAACTCAGATTAAATTTTTGAGGAAATTTTTATCATGAAAGATTACAACAAGATATAGGGGCACGTACAAAATCTCTTTGGAAGACTTTAAGAAATTATAGACAGTCATCTCAAATTGGAAGTTAATGCTGGATCCAGACAAATTCTTTTCTTTCAGTTCTACTTTTTGTTACTACTATTACTACAACTACTACTATTAATTTAACTTCCCTTTCAAATCTAGATGCCCTTATATTTGCATCATGAGATTTTGGTAATTTCTGCTTCAGTACTCATAACTTTCACTTGTTTTGACTAATGCCTATTAGTTGTTGTTCACTCTCTGTAAAATTAAAACACACATAGAGAAGACAATGTTTCTTAAATGTTGCAGAACACAGTTTTTCAAAGATTAATTTTATACAAAAACTCCCATTACTCTGACAAAAATAAATAATAATAATGTAAGATATACTAAATGATTTGCTTGGAATCAGCCAGTTAAATCATTGTTTAATATATACTTATAAAAATGATTAAGTATAAATTTCATCGTTGTGGCATACTAAATTAAAAGAGTCTTTCAAGAACCTTTCACAGTGAATTGTTAATCTAATACATTTTTAAGAGCCATTTTCATAATAATACTTGGGATACTGATAGCACACTTGATAAGGTATTTCTGTACTGGTTTAAAGCATTTTTTGTTCGTTTTTTGTTGTTTGAGTGTCCTTCTTTTTATATTACCATTGTTAAACTTTCTTGAAGAAGTAAATCTCAGATGGCTCTTTGGAAATGCTACATGTAGATGAACCACAAAAACTGCATTTTGTTCAAATCAACCTTGAAAACACAGTAAAACTCTTAAGTAATAAGAATCCTGAATTTTAATGAAAAATGAAAGGATATGATAATTTCATATATGGTAAAGAAGCATAAATTGAAACAGTAAATCTTCAAAGATAAGGTCTTTTACTTTTTCTTTTACTGAGTTATTTTTTGGAGAAGCATATATGTGAATGATGTGGCTATAGTGCCCAGAATTTTCCAGTTATCTGTTCAATTGGAATCATTTTCAATTTTAAGGGCAAATGATTGAGTCTAAGCTCAAATATATTTTAACCAAACAATTTAAAAGCAAAAGCATGTTAGTCATTTTTTGGATTAAATGACTGATTTTATTTGCATGCAAAAATTTCTGAAAACTATCTATTAGCCATCGGTAATACCTGGAAGAATTGGCCAGATAAAAGAAATGTGTACCAAATAACAAAACCCGAATTACATGTCAGGTTAGCAATTATTGATGAGAAAGAAAGCCAATGGGGATTAGTTGGTCTATATGCTTCAAAACTTATAGCTTTTATTATCTCTCATGCTCTAATATATTTAATAAAATATAATGACTAAATACTTTAGGGTGAAATAAATTTGTTTTTAGTGGCTTTGATAAATTGATCATGAAGTATGGTTTCCAAGATTTAGGGCAAGAACTTCTCGAAAGTGATGAATTGTTCTTACTATAGCTACTCAACTTTAGATTCATATTCTAAAACAAAAACAAAACAAAACAAAACAACAACAATAAAATATGAAAGGGAGAAATAAGGTTTATCCTTACAGTAAAAGGCAATTTGAATATTGAGCTACATATGTAGAACCCTCAACTAAGCCAATAAATGCATTTTTGTTGTTTGGTAGGGCCCAAAGTGGTCAGAAAATAAATATTTGTGCCAATTCTTAGTTTGCAATGTAAATTTTTTGTTAACAATTCTTAAAAAGAAGGGACAAAATAAATATCCTTTATTCTAGCTATTATTAATTTCTTAACAGACTTTTTTTTTTTAAAACGTTTATTTATTTTTGAGAGACTGAGAGAGACAGAGAAGGAGCAGAAGAGGGGCAGTCAGAAAGGGAGACACAGAATCCAAAGCAGGCTCCAGACTTCAAACTGTCAGCACAGAGCCAGACTTAAGGCTCAAATTCGCAAACTGCAAGATCATGAACTGAGCCGAAGTTGGAGGCTTCACCCACTGAGCCACCCAGGTGTCCCAAGTGATCATTGATTTTTACATATACTTGATATATAAAGTATGCCTTGAATAAGCTTAAAGAAAAACAAAAAAACGTGTAAATTAACACTTTTAAAATTACTTTAAGGTTGGAAAATATAATTTGAAATCCTACCATTTAACTTTAAGGGTTTGACAAAGATCACCAATCACCAAATGAGTTTCTATATTTCAGAAGAAAAAAAGTAACAATCAATTAAGCAAACATTGCCATAAGTGTTGTCTTTATTTCTTTTTCCCATTTGGATAACTTTCCACACATCAATATTTAATTTATTATTCAATAATTACTTTTGAACTCTTTTTCTTTTTTACTTTTTTTTTTCATTTTTTTTTTCAATAGAATACAGATAAATTGAAACATGTAACATTTAAAAAAAAATGTGTCCATCTAACAAAGAGTTATTTGGAGACATACTTTTGAAAATATTAATACATGTTTGCTCTCTTCAAAAAGAGAAACAAATGAAGGGTGCCTTAGTGGCTCAGTCTGTTAAGTGTTTGACTTGGACTCAGGTTAGTGGGTTGGATCCCCATGTCGGGCTCTGTGCTGACAGCTCAGAGCCTGGAGCCTGCTTCAGATTCTGTGTCTCCTTCTCTCTCCGCCCCTCCCCGCTCATGCTCTCTCTGTCTCTCAAAAATGAATAAACGTTGAAAAATTAAAGAAAAAAAAAAGAAACAAATGATATATAAAGCACATAAGAAAATAAGAACATAAGAACAAAGACAAGTCCAGCAGTAAACTCAGATGCACTTGGAAATGTTCACTCCACTGGAGAAAACTGCTTATAAAATAACTCATGAATCACGATGAGTATTAGTTACAATTCTGTCTCAATGGATGCATCTCTGAAAACATTTTATTTTCATTTAAACCGGTTATACAGGATGTTTTGTTTGCAAAGCTGCACACATCACAACTTGGAGTAAAGTTCAAGAAAGACTATTCAAAATTTCTAATAATCCCAAATTATATTGGTGCTGCATCTAAATAAATCTAAACACATAATTTTGGAATTTTGACTATAAGCATAATTTTGAAAATAAATTGTCTTTGGTAAAATAAATTATCTTGTAAGTGTAAACTCTTTTATAAGTTTTTTCTTTTTTTTCCCCAAGTTTAGTCTTCTGATTTTAATAAGCAACCTTCAGTTAAAAAGATTAGAGCATTAAAAAAATCCACATAACACTGTTCGATGTTTTTGAATATAATGAAAACAAAATTGGAATTAAACTTTAGGGATTTATAAAATAATTTTATAATATTTAATTACAATTTTCCAAGTATTATGAATGCATATTCCTTTAAATTCTGATTTCAAAGGGTGACTGGGTGGTTCAGTCAGTCAAGTGTCCAACTCTTGATTTCCGCTCAGGTCATGATCTCATGGTTTGTGAGATCAAGCCCCCTGTTGGACTCCATGCTAACAGCACGGAGCCTGCTTGGAATTCTCTCTCTCCCTCTCTCTGCCCTCCCCCACTCGTATATTCACATGCACGTTTTTCTCTCTCTCAAAATACATAAATAAACTTACAAAGAATCTGATTACTAATATTTCCCACTAATTTAATAAAACTAACACCAAAATGACTGTGTGGGAAGACTTTCTCTGGGATGATGTCAATACGGGTTTAATTAATTTCATCTATGTGATGAAAATATAGCTCATTTAGATATACATTTTATTGAATTAGGTATCTGGATGAACAAAAATGTAACTGCAATATCGTCTAGTCAGCATAACTAGAATTTATTGCATGAAAACAGTCCAGAGAGTGTGGTTAGGGAAGTAAGAAGAATGACAGGCAAGGAAGACTGACCATGACCACTACTAGCTCATCTTCTAAGGGTGGCTCAGCACATTTCTCTTGGATTAGAAGGTTGTAAAACCCTATGCCTTCTATACAATGTGCAGCTGACTGGCTTAGAAACAAAGTAAACACAAATAAAAGTAGAATGCCTGTCTTTAAAAGACAGTTCTTACTAATGCTTCCCTTTGGCAATTTTTAGGTATCTACTTTAAATTTAATAGTTAAGTGTATAAAGGCATAATTTGTGTATAGTGGGTTGCTCACGAGAGCTTTCATTGCAGGAGAACATCCTTGGAGAATTTACAGAATCTTCTTCAGTCAATTGCAATTCTGATGTTCCACATGGTTACAACATTTTTATTTCATTAACACCTAATTTACAAGCACAAACCATTCTAAATGTATCAGAACAGATGTAGGAAATAATTATAATTTAGATTGAAATCTTCATCTCCTAGTCACATATTTTTAATCCATCTATCTTAAGAACAAATTTTAATAACTTATCCAAGAGGATTATAAAGAAATAAAAAAGTTTGCCAATTTAAATAAAGAGGTGCTACAATTTTTGTAATCCATTTCTACCATTTACCTATTATTGCACAGATGTATAATACCCACTATACTGAGGTATATGGTTTATAAGAGACATTGATAGGACAATCTGTACCTATTTAAATATGCTGTTTCATGCAGCTTCTCACCATAGCCCTTGGATATTTAGTTTAATGCTTTGAGAGCTCTTCAAATTTTATTTTCAATTTTCTAAAGGGTGATTATTTTACTTGATTGACTTGGAATTTAATTAGCTACATATAAAAAAATACAAAAAGGAAATATTTTACCATTATGCAAATACTATAGCAACTTAGTGTGTTGTATCATCTACCAGGACTATCTTAATCAGTTTAAAAAATCTAGTCAACATAGTCAAAAAACTAACAGCCCCACACCCTATATAGTTTAATTTCATGAATAAACAGAATAACCAATTGCTCTGGACTTGAATAGAAACAACGCACATGATTTGGATGTGCTCATTCAATATCAACTTCCAGTTCTGTGCACTCAGCATGTCTCATTATTTGTACCCATTAGCCCTTACCTATCCAAATCTGAATGAGAGACGCACAGCTCTGGCATAAAACATAAAAACATGTCTACCTAAAACCACCTTCCTCTTCAATTTCAATTCATCTATCTATATTTTGAATTAGGACTCCTTATATTTACTCTACTTCCTACTCACATTCTCACTTATTACATGCCCCAAGATGAATAATATGAGGCTGTTCAAAACTGTCTTAGAATGCTATTCTTTCTATTATTGTTTTCATGGGCTTTATTAAGAATATCTTTATGAACCATCTAACATTAAGCAAGTATACCATATAATTTGCACTATTTTTCTATTAAAATCAATTTTTTATTTTTTTGTATTAACATCTACTCATTAAGCACCTAAATATGGAAAGATGAAAGAATGAACTTTCACTTATTCAAAAATCTTAGTACTTTATGATTTAAGAGGACACCAAAGAAAGTGTTGGAGAGGATATACATCTAATTGTCTTTGAAAAGCTTGTCTCAAAGTGAGTGGGTTTTTTTCCCTATAATTTACATTTTGATAAGGTCAACTTTCTCAGAAGCTCTTCATTGTGCTTTGTATAGGTAATGCTGAACAAATGGAAATACAAAGAATGAACGTGTCCCTACCTTAAGGAAAATCACTGTGGGTCTTACTGCCAGACTTCATATACCTGCAAGATAAGAAGAAAGACATTCAAGAGCTCTTTACATTATGTTAAAAACAAAACAAAACAAAACAAAAAAACAACAGTATTCTTCAAGTAAGCAAAAACTGAGACATGGCACTTTTTTCTCAGCAGGTATCTATTTCTAATGGGAAAAAAAAAAAACAGAAAAGATACCATCACAGTTGTCCATATAACAATAAAATAAACAGAAAAATAATAAGTTGGTGAAAAGAAATAGGGTAGTTATGACATAGTTTATGCAGCATAAACTAACCCGAGCTTCTAAGATGATTTTCAAATAGGTGGTATACAATAATCCATAGCACAAAGTAATTTTTCTTACCATCAAGATTAACCTCATTTTCTGTATACCCATCTCATTAGTTGGGATTCACCATTATTTCTTTATTTTAAAATATAATTTTTATGTATAATTTACAATGCTAATGTTGGAATATTTAAGATACTGTATAGCATTTAGTTACTAACTTTTAACTGATCTCCTATAACAGCAAAATATAATGATTACATAGAACTTTGTACCTTGTAGAGCATTTTCATACATTTTATGAATTTTATTAAAAAACACATTGAGAGGCACAGACACTTAGGAAAACAATTTGACAAAAAATGATAGTGATTCCCGAGAAGAGACAAATGTGATAGTCCATAAGATTGCCTCAAGTGGAGAAAATTACTAGGCTGGGATGCACAAAAAGGAAACCCAGTGAGATCATGGTCAAGTCTCCCTGAGTTGAGGAAACAGAATCACAAATTTAGGGAAGCCAAGGTGGCTAGAGTTTGCAGGGCAGAGTAGAGAGGAGAGAGATATACAGAGATAGAACTCTGAAGATGTTTTTAGTGTCCCCTAGGAGTAATCAGGTGATCAGTGTATGCCTGTCAAGATATTACCCACAGCCAGGAAAAAAAAAAAAAAAAGGGAACCATGCCCAACATTCATTAGGATTAAGAATAGTGGCTGTTCCCATCCAGCTACGGTGGAAAACCTCACAATCTGAGGATGTTGATTAGAATATTATGAAGGGTCTTGCCTCAGTAGAAAAGAAGATTAATCCTAAAAGAAATGTAGTTCTTATCCCATCTAACAAAGTTGAAAAATAAGACCCCAAAGGATCAAGTTGTTTCCAACTAACTTAACCATGTCCTCAACAAAGCTCAAGGACATTTACAGGAATTTATATAGGATGTAAAATTATACAGCAACCAAGAAGTTTGTCAATCTCTTGATCAAGTATGAAAGATCAAAGGGGTTCACAAGTAATTCCATCTAATCATTAAAAAAAGAAAAAAAAGTGATTCTCACTCTTATTGTGCAACTCACCACGTTTAAAGGCTTTGTAAAATAACACACTAAGAAACTATTTCAAGAAAAATATTTCCTAGTAGTATTATTTTTCCCTCTAAATTTTGTTTGTGTGATTTTTTTTTCAAGAATTTTAATGCTTATTTATTTTTGAAGGAGAGATCAAGCATGAGCAGGGGAGGGGCAGAGACTGAGGGAAACACAGAATGTGAAGTAGGCTCCAGGCTCTGAGCTATCAGCACAGAACCCACAAGCCGTGAGATCATGACCTGACCCGAAGTTGGAAGCTTAACCAACTGAGCCACCCAGGGGTCCCTGTTTGTGTGATTTAAATAACCCAAACAGGTCAATTTCATTTTTAAGCATTTATTTAAGAACATATTACTTTTTATGAAATATTTGAAACCTATCTCCCTGCATCAACGTGTGGTACATAATTCTGGCAATTGGGGAAGAAGAAGAAGAAGAAGAAGAAGAAGAAGAAGAAGAAGAAGAAGAAGAAGAAGAAGAGGAGGAGGAGGGGGGAGGAGGAGGAGGAGGAGGAAGAGGTAGAAAGATGAAAAAGGAAGAGGAAGGAATAAGGAAGAAGGAAGAAGAAGTAGAAGGAGAAAAAGGAGAAGGAGAAGAAGAAGAAGAGAGGAAGAGATGGCCAAACAGAAAAGCACTTAAGGACTTAAAATTTATAAAGAATGGTACTAGGCATCATAAATTTAACATTTACATAATTCTTAGACAACTTCCTAATCTATTGTACCAGGATTCAGGTGACTAACACAAGTAACTTTTAGTGTTGGTTCTGTGATTAACTCAACAGACTAATAATAGTTAATGTCCTCCTCTATGTAGTTCAAGCATCCTATTGTTTATACTACATCAAATAAATGCATCCTTATTGCACAATTTATAGTATAACATACTTGTAAAAAATAAGTCCATGAGTCACAAAAGTAAATACAAAGAATACCAGAAAATATTTTAAATTCAATTAAAAATAGAACCACAATATATCAAAAGTTATGGCATGCAGCTAAAGCATTCCTTAGAGGAACTGTCACATTAAATGATTATATCAGCGAATAACAGAAGTTTCAAATTAATTACCTGTGCTTCCACTTTATGAAATTAGAAAGAAAAAAAATAGAAAACCAACACCAAAGCAAATAACCAAAAGGAAACAATAAAGATATGTGCAAAAGTCAGTAAAACCAGAAAGCTGTGCAGGACACTCAATGTGAACAGAAGCTATCTCTTTCTTTTCTTTATTATTTTAGAGCAATTTTAACAAAATTGGCTGGAAGGTAAAGAGTTTCCAATATAATCTCTACCCCAAAACAGGCAGAGCCTACCCATTATTAATATTACTCATTAATGGTACATTTTTTTTTCCAAGTATGAACTACCCTGATACATCATAATCACCCACAGTTTACTTTAGGGTTTACTCTTGGTGTTGTCCCATGAATTTGGACAAATTTATAATGACATATATCCATTCTTATGACAGCACACAGAGTATTTTCACTGCCCTAAAAACCTTCGCTGCTCCAATTCATCCTCTCTTCTGCCCAACCTCAACAACCACTGATCTTTTCATTGTCTCCAGATTTACCTTTCCAGATTGTCATATGATTGGAATCATATAGTACACATAGCCTTTTCAGATTATCTTCTTTCACTGAGTGATATATATTGAAGTTTCCTCGTGTCTTTTCATGGCTTGATAGCTCATTTCTTTTTAACATTAATGAATATTCCATTGTCTAGATGTACCAACAGTTTATTTATCCATTCACCTACTGAAGAACATGTTGGTTGCTTCTAAGTTTTGGAAATCATAAATAAAGTTGCTACAAACATCTGTATGTAGGTTTCTGTGTAAACATTAGTTTTCAAATCCTTTGGGTAAATTCCAAGGAGGGCAAGTGCTGGATTATACGGTAAGAGTATGTTTAGTTTTGTTAAGAAACTGCCAAACTCTCTTCCAAAGTGACTATACCGTTTTGCATTACCACCAGTAATGTATGAGAGGTCTTAATGCTCCACATTCTCCCCAGCATTTACTATTGTCAGTGGCCTGGATTTTGGGAATTACAGTGAGTATTCAGTGATTTCACATTGTTTTAATTTGCACTTCCATGATGACATATTATGTGAGACATATGTTTACATGTTTATTTTCAATCTGAGTATCTTCTTTGGTGAAGTGTTTTATGATTTTTGGCTCATTGTTTTCATATTGATGAGTTTTAAGAGTTTTTGTATATTTTGCAAAACAGTTTTTATCAGGTGTGTCTTTTGGACATGTTTTCTCCCAGTCTTGTCTTCTGATTCTCTTGATACTGTTTTTCACTGAGAAGTTTTTAATTTTAACAAAGTCCAAATTATCAATATATCTTTCATGGATCATCCTTTCCGTGTTGTATCTAAAAAGGCATCACCACACACAAGACCATTTAGATTTTCTCTTATGCTATCTTTTAGGAGTTTTACAGTGTTGTGTTTTGTAAAGAGTGTAAAGTCTATGTCTAGATTCTTTTTTATCTTTATTTTTTGCATGTGGATATGGAGGTGTTGCAGCACCATTTGTTGAAAACACTTTCTTTGCTCCTTCATGTTTCCTTTTCTCCTTTGTCAAAAATCAATTGATTACATTTATGTGGGCCAATTTCTGGGTTCTCTATTGTCCTCTACTGAACAATTTGTCTATTCTTTTGCCAACATCACACTTTCTTGATTCCTGCAGCTTTATAATAAGTCTTAAGGTTAGGTAGTGTCAGTCCTCCAACTTTGTTCTTCTCCTTCAATATTTTCTTGGCTATTGTAGGTCTTTTTCCTCTCCATATGATCTTTAAAATCAATTCTCATAAAATAACTTGCTGAGAATTTAATTGGGATTGCACTGAATCTATAGATTAAGAAAAACTGACATCTTGACAACTGAGTCTTGACAATATTTAGATATTATGAAATATCTACCCCATTATTTACTTTTCTGTAATTTCAAAAAGTATTTTTTTAAAAAATATCAATTAAATTGATATACCTCTAATCAAACTCACCAAAAATATACTCCCACATAAGTGATTAATTGATTTTTCAACAAAGGTGCCAAGTCAAAGCAATGGAGAAAAGAGCTTTTAAAAAATTGGAAATATGACAAAAAATACATCAATTCATGCCTCATATTAAGTGCAAAAATTACCTCAAAATGAACATAGACCTTAATATAAAGTTCAAAATTATAAAATTTCTAGAAGACAATATATGATATAATTTTTGTGACCATGAGTTAGGCAAAGATTGTTTTGACACTACTCAAAAAGTAGTATCCATAAATGAAAATTTATAATTTGGGCTTGATCAAAATTATGAACTTCTGCTCTTTGAAAGAGACTATATAGACAGTAAAAGATAAATGTAGTTTAGGAAACAATATTTGCAAGCACATATCTGAGAGAGGACTTGTATCCAAAATATGTCAAGAAATGTCCAAATTCAACATTAAAAAAGAAATTAAATTTAAAAATTTAATGAAAAATTTGAACAGACACTTCACTAAGGAATATATTTGGATGGCAAAGGCACCTGGATGGCTCAGTCAGTTAAGCGGCTGACTTCGGTTCTGGTCACAATCTCACAGTTTATGAGTTTGAGTCCCACATTGGGTCCTGTGGAGACAGCTCAGAGCCTGAAGCCTGCTTCAGATTCTGTGTCTCACTTTCTCTCTCTGCCCCTCCCCAACTCACATTCTATATCTGTGTCTCTAAAAAATAAATAAACATTAAAAAAAATTTTTTAAAAAGGAATATAGTTGGATGGCAAATAAGCACATAAAGTCACGTTCAACATTATGAGTTATATGGGAAATGTCAATTAAAACCATGATGAGAGATCACTACATATTGGAAATGGGTAAAACTAAGACAGAAATGAAGCACATATACAAGTACACTGACTTTACCACATTGAGGATATGGAGGAACTAGAATTCTAATACACTACTTGTGAAAATACAAAATGTTACAGGCACTTGGGAAAAGTTTGGTGTTTTCTTATAAAACATGTTCTAGGGGGTGCCTGGGTGTCTCAGCCGGTTAAGCATCTGACTTTGGCTTAGGTCATAATCTTGCGGTTCATGAGTTCGAGCCTTGTGTCTGGCTGTCCACCGTCAGCACAGAGCACACCTCAGATCCTCTGTCCCCCAATCTCTGCCCCTCTCCTGCTCGCACCTGCGCACATGTTCTCTGCACTCTCTCTCAAAAATAGACATTTAATAAACAAACAAACAAACAAATAAAATGTGTTCTATGTGTACCATTTATTCCTCAGTTCCACCACTAGGAATTTACCTGAAATAATGTTTATAGCAATTATAAACAAACCAAATGTTTTTCAACATGTGAATGGATCTATAAAATAACACGAGATGGCAATAATAAAGAATGCATCACTAATACATGAAATAACATGGATGAATCTCAAATACATTATGCCAAATGAAGGCATTAAGTGTCAAAGACCACACACTAAATGATTCTATATACATGGCATTCTGAAAAAAAGGCAAAGTTGTATGTTCCAGGGACTAAGTTTGGAGAAATTGTTTCATTACAAAGGGGCACAAGAGAAGTTTTGGACTGATGGGGGACTGTTTCATTTGATTTTGGTGTGGATTACACAGCTGTATGCCCTTGTTAACATCATAAAACTCTAAAAGTGGTGATTTTTTTTTTTTTTTTTTTTTTAAGTATGGGGCCTGAACTCATGACCCTGGGATCAAGACCTGAGCTAAGATCAAGAGTCAGACTCAGCCAATGAGCGACCTAGGTGCCCCTAAATGGGTGAATTTTAACGAAAATAAATATACAACTTAATAAAAGAAAATAACAAGCCAAAAATTATTTTACAATAATTATAACAAATAAAAATTGCTATTAAAATATACCATTTACAATAGTACCAGAAAGAAGAAATATTAGAGATACATTAACAAAAATGTTCAAAACCTGTCCAATGAAATCTAGAAATCATTGCTGAGAGAAATTAAGGAAGGTATTTATTTACCTAGGGAAAAGAAAACATATATCCTCAAAGACTGGAACAAGAATGTTCCTATAAGCTTTATTCATAGCTGTCTAAAGCTAGAAAAATAACCCAATTTTAAACCACAGATATAGAACAGAGAACCCTGAAAGAGATCCACACATATATAGATCCTTAGCTTATGCCAAAATAACACAGCAGAGCAGTGGATAACAAAGATGTTTTCAAGTGATAGGAAGGGACACCTGGATATCACAATGGAAGAAGAGAAAAAACAACACTTATTTCCTACTGTATACAACAGCCAATTCTAGATTAATTAAATACTGAAATGTAAAAAATAATAATAATAAGTTCATTTGGATGATAATCTAGGAAAATATTTTCATGAACTCAAACTAGTAAAATTTCTTAAATAGGACCCAAAAAGTTCTAATCCAAGAAAGAGTTATAAAGGACTATATTAAAATAATGACTTTCCATTCATCAAAAGATCTCATTAAAGATGTGAAAAAGAAGCTACACTGTGGGAAAAGGTAATTACAACACATATTACCCCCAAAAGGCTCATATCCAGAATAGACAAATAAATCCTATATATCATAAGGAAACGAAGCCCCACCAACCCACAAATTGTCAAGATAATTAACAAAAGGCAGTATTCAAATGGCCAATAAACATTCAAAAGGTATTAAACTGTCGTAACAAAGGCATGTAAAGTATAAAAACACTACTATTGCTAAAACCCATGACAGTTTTATTAATATAACTCCCCAGAAATACCAAATTTTAAAAGTCAATGATGCCAAGTATCTGAAGAAAGGAATCTCTCATACATTGAGAGTATAAACTGGTACAACCTACTTTGGAAAACAGATGGGTATCATTTACTAAGTTTGAAGATAGATACATCATTGGATTCAGCAACTGCATTCCTACTGAACAGATAGTATATATATGTCAAAAAAATACGAACAAACATGTGTAAAGCCCAAATCTGTAAATAACTCAAAAGTCTATCAACAGAACAATGTTAAAACAAATATTAAGAATGTTAAAAAAGAAGGAAAAATTATAAAATCATTTACCACACAACAATGAAACTGAGCAAATCACAGCTACACAAATCAAATATGGTGACTCTCACAATCATAATTTTGAACAAAATAGACAAGAAGACTAAAGTTAAAGTCTCTTTGCTTTCATTTATATAAAACACAAAGAAAAAACTAACATATATGGACACAAGTTCAAGTGGTAAAATACAAAGAAAAGCAAGGAAATTATCATCATTAGTATCAAAATATCAGCTACAGTTGTTTGCGAGAAAGCAGGTCACAATTAGGAGGGGCTTTGAAGGGAAATTTGGGGATGTGGGCAATGCTTCAGTTCTTTAACTTCCTTGGTGGTTACCAAGCGGCAACTTTGTCATAAGTTACTGAGTTGTATATTTTTGATACTTGCTCCTTTTTTCTCACACACACAAAAAAACATAAAAATAAAGTTAACCGTGGATAAGTGGATACTTACATGATATTCCAGCATGGCTTCAAACTTAACATATTTAAAAAGAAACTCAGCTTCTTTTACTTCCAAATCAATTTACATACTGCACTGCCAAATTCTGCCCATGACATCACCACTTACTTCCAATTCTAACTTGAAATACATGTTCCTTATATTGTTGAAACAGAAAAACTATATATTTCAGCAGCTGAAGGATCATAGTGCAAAACCCAGCCTTTCCTTTTATAATCTCTGTGCCTCAAGCAGATTTCCAAATTGATTCCCACCACTAGCTGCTGCATCTGGTAAATGGACACAAATGCTACAATCTCTTAGAATTCAGAAAATAACAAACATAAAAATTTATCCCACTGTACATATTTTTAAAATGTTGACTCCTATTTTCTCTGAATACAATCCCCCAGCCCCGCATATACAAACAGAACTTTTCTAACATCAACTGTGTCCCTGTACCGTGTTTGAGAAAGGAAAGGCAGCCCTGATGGCTCAGAGGCTATTTTGGTGCTGTCAATGAGGCTGGGTGTTCCACTGAAGTTCAGACCAGGCACTGGCTTACTATGATGAATCAAGAAAAACAAAACAAAACAGAAAACCTCCATAATCATGTCTAAAACAGATAAAAGTAGAACAGTGTTCAACAAAAATAACCTACTATCTCCTTACCCATGCTTATATTAGTGATTGTGCTGCTTCTGTACCAATTATACTTTTAGGATTGCTTCGTATCTCCTGCTTTTAAAATAAGATTTACTAGGAATTATCTCCATCTCCTTGAACCCTTCCCCAAATCACCTAAAATAAGCTCAAATCTTCACATAAAATCCTTCTAACACCCTTTTATCAGGTATCCCACAGCCCACTGTGTACAATATTCCTCTTTGCAACATTTCAGTAAACCCATCTTTGACTTAGATATGCCCTTGGTTAGCTGTGATTTGATTTGGTTGAGGGTTGTCATTGCTCATATATGGCTCCTGGTTTGGAATCCATCTGACACTCCTCTCCTTGTGAGATCTGTTTTCCTTCATGCATAAACTATTTTGGCAACCTAATTGGGATTTGTACCTCTCCCTTTTCTACCTCCAACCCATTCTACAGACTGCTGAATATTTATTAGTCCAAAAAATCATCTTCCTAAGAATACACTATTTATCAGACATCTAATTTTACATGTCCATTTTAATATTTAGTGAGTGAAAGGCTGTCAGTAACAGGTCTTTCAAGAGACAAGATACGTCTTTTGTGCTGGTTAACCAATTGTAAGCTGTGATATACAGGGTGTTCAGAGATAAAGTGCCAAATGCATACCTGTAAATGGAAAAGCAATTTTCTCTTACGCTTCATCTAATAGTGTGTCAAAATTCTCTAATTCCTTTGTTTTGTCTTAAATAAAGAAAGGTTAGGTTGTGAGTAAAAAATCTGTTTTGATAGCTTGAATCTCTGGAATAACCCCCAAAGGAATTAGCAAGAAGAAAATTTAGTCAAAGCAATGTTTAGAAAATAGAAGTTTATACCTTGTCATTATATTTCACATTTTCAACTAGACCTGCAATGAGAACACTGCCTTCCCTTTTTTTATTCAATAGATACTTTTCATTTGTGCTTTTTAAAAAAGTATTTTTAAAATTGTATTTTACATAACATGACACATAAATTGCACACTGTGGAAAGAATTTTCTACCTTCCTGAATGAAACCATTTTAATCTCAAGAGTTTTATTATCTGTTAAAATCTATTTAAATATAGGCATTCAATTTTACATTACTTGACATTTATGGAGAAGCTATTTTACAGCAGCATGTTTCTGAATAGACAAGATCACAACAAACAGTCATGATTATATGACATCCTAGATTAAAAATATGGGGAAAGAATGGTCTGAATATAGTAGGCAGTTCATATACATAAATATATATAATAAAATGCTGGGTGAGAGGTCTGCTAATACATTGTATGTGCTTGACAACTACAATTATGACATGCATAAGAGTAGTCTATCCACATATTTTTTGCCATATTACAATATTAATTAAAGCTATACTCTTCTTCGTATCAGCTAAACTACTTAATATTAAGACTACTGAAAAGAGACATGCATTTGTAAAGTGGAAAATTCAGATGCTTGAAGCCTACATTTTTCTTTATAGAAAATAACAGAAACTTTGCTAATTGAACTGGTTAGAAAGACAAAGAATCCTAATCATGCAATGTGCTCTATCCATGGGCTAAAACCTAATCTCAGCTTTTACTTCACTGATACAAAAATACAAATCATGGGCACAGTTTTAGTTTTAGATATAGAGAGATACACCATTTTAATTTTTTTTTTTTTTGTAACACTTGCTCAAATTGCTAGGTTGAGTGAGGGTTGAAAGAATCTGGGAGAATGAGATCTACAACTAGGGCTTTCTCCAACTGGCCTCATGAGTCTGATGTATAACTATTGAAACTGGACTTTTTATGAACGAGAAAAACAAATCGTCACAAGATTTTAAATTACACAAAAGAATCTGGATGAAACTTCTATCCATCAAATGGCCACTGAAAAATGAGGTAATTACCTAAAATAATTTGCATGAGAAGAGCTAATACAATATTACAAAGTAAAGTCCAGTTGTGAAAGCAATGCATAATTTCCTGATTAATGTCTCATACACAATATTCCCCCATGCTTAGTCAGAGCCTAAATAACAATATGGTCAATCAATCAAATATTTTTTTAAAAAATGATAACTAAGAGAAGAAATGAGTTCAGCTGTAATAAATCATGACTTGATCTCAGTGAATTTTAGAATTATGACAACAAATCACAATATATGGAATTTTTAAGGCACTACATTTAGATTTTAAGTGGAATGATTACATATTTTTAGTGATTCAAGATTAGCGCGTGAAGGCAATTTTTTTTTTAAGTTTATAAAATGTCATCTATTAAGCCATTGAAGAAAACTTCACATTAAAATACCAAGTCTGTAACTCACAGCTCTGCCAAAAGTTATGATAAGAGCGATATTTAGTCAGGAAGACTGAGAATGTCAGTGGAGTAATATGGCCAAATCTCTTACATAGATTATGAAACATTTCCCTTCTCAGTGCAAAGTGGAGACATCTCTTCTAAAGTAGAATTAATCTGCTCTACCAGCTGAAGGCAGGTGTGGTGATAAACAAAGGAGAAGCAGGTGAGGCAAAGCTGCTCTAATAGATACAAGGACTGAGCTCTGATCAGTCACTTAAC
Organism: Lynx rufus; assembly: GCF_022079265.1. Lineage (NCBI taxonomy): Eukaryota > Metazoa > Chordata > Mammalia > Carnivora > Felidae > Lynx > Lynx rufus. The sequence continues at coordinate 183,842,474 of NW_025814823.1, forward strand.
CAACTCAAAAGCCTTTCTTTCACTTTTCTAGGAGTTCTTTGTTGTGTAAAAGGATACACCCTTTAAAATATTAAGGCTATTTATGGAATTTATTAAAAGGCAAAATTTTCTCACTTTGTTTGGTAGGAGGGGGAAAAGGGAGCAGAGGGAAGTTTTTTGAAAGCCAAGGTGTTTTCCTCATTGTTGGGGATAGGGAAATGATGAAAGGCCGTCCAAGAAAACGTGTTTGTGATTATCCTGACCCAGCCAGAAACTGACTCTCCTTTTGCTTCTTGTCAGGAAAGCATCAATTTTTTGGTAAGTGAAAGAACAAATATGGAGGTCAGACAGGCTATTCTGTCTGGTGTCCACAATGTACTATGACTTTCAGCAAGTTACTTAATCTCCTCCAAGCCTATTTTTTTAACCTGAAAACTGGGGGTGGTAACAATACACCCTATTGGTGTATTGGTGCCTGTTGGGCAGCTGTGACTGCTGACTATAACCAGTATAAATCATTAGTACCAGCACTAGACTGGTGGGCTAGCACCAATCACGTAGCCTGGTGACTGGTACTAGTGAGTGTGGGATGCACACTGCAGAATTTATTACCGGTGCTGTTATTAAATCACTTACGTAATCTTTTATATCCATTCCTCATCTCTAAAGTGGAGATAATAACAATATCTATCTGATATATTTGTTGTGAAAACTAAATGGATTAATAAACCTACATTTCTTAGTGCCTGATATATAATAAAACCTCAAAGTGTTAGCAAATTAATCATTGCTACCCACTAGCCATATGCAGCCATTCAGATTCAAATTAATTCAAATTAAATAAAATTTAAAATGTCACGTGAGTCACATTTCAAGTGCTTACGAGGTACATGTGGCTATTGTCTCTTGTATTGTCAATTGTATTGGATAGAATATTTCTATCACCTCAGAAAATTCTATTGGGTAGTGATAATAGATATGTTCTTAAAGATCTGTAGGAACAAACAACCAGTCATATCTGCTGTTAGCCAGTGACGGGGTACAGAGAACGGAATGCAGGATAGTTTGTTAAGATGATTAGCTTGTACTCTACATACGTTTACAACGTTTCAGGTTGTTTTAGATGTGCCTTCTTTACATTGAGTCATGTAATATTTTAAGAAAAAATTTAAATGGTGAAATAACAATTATGAACACTTTAACATTACATCAGATTGACTCTAGTTAACAAGGAAAGAATTATTCACACTGCCAATTCAACAACAATGTACAACGTAGTATTCACTTGAGGTAACAGCTTAATTTTCCAAAAAAAACAAAAAAACAAAAAAAAAAACCCAAAAAACAAGAAACAGAAAACTGTAAATATGTCTTTCAGTAATATCCCAATGTAACCAAACTTTCCAGAGCTTTGGCAGTCTAAATTTCTGCAACTGTGGTGACTAAGATTTTTAAAACTGTCAGGCTTGAAATAGTCTCATAAGTCACATATAATTGTTATTAAGTTCTCAGCAACTATGTAAGAACATATTTATTTAATATTTATTAACAGACAGTATCAATAATGTGAAGCAATTATTTCACGAATTTCCCAAGTGACAAGGACTCCTCCTAATTTCAAAACTCTGTGGCCATTTTTTCCTATTCTTATCTTGGCTCTGGATTTTTTGGGAATATTTAAGCCTATGACTATTTTTTAATTTTGGAAATACAACCTTCCCTTGGTGCTATTATACAATTATCTCCCTGTTCCTCTCCTTCCTCCTGTACTATTCTGCCTTTCTATTCTACCACTTCTCAGTGTTTTACCCTGTGTTTTATTGAATTTTCTTATGTCACTTTAAATGTTCCTTTGAGTGATCTATGCTGTTCTGTTTCAAATATCCCCCATATATTGATGGTGTCACATTCCATATCTCCAGTGAGAATTTTTCATTTAACTCCTAAACTTCTATTTTGTTTTACTTTTATTTTCTGCATGCCCCATAGACCCAAAGTCATATTTTTGTAATATTTAATCTTTTTTCCTGGAGCTCTGTTTACAAAACAAATATGTGTACACACAGGAGCCTTTCCTTCTTTGTATTACTTCTCAGTAATAAAGACCTGATAATCTTGTAGACACATTTTCCATTAAAAGTCACTAAATCATCGGGGCGCCTGGGTGGCGCAGTCGGTTAAGCGTCCGACTTCAGCCAGGTCACGATCTCGCTGTCCGTGAGTTCCAGCCCCGCGTCGGGCTCTGGGCTGATGGCTCAGAGCCTGGAGCCTGTTTCCGATTCTGTGTCTCCCTCTCTCTCTGCCCCTCCCCCGTTCATGCTCTGTCTCTCTCTGTCCCAAAAATAAATAAACATTGAAAAAAAAATTAAAAAAAAAAAGTCACTAAATCATGCTCATTCTGCTTCATATAATATATAATATATAATATATATACTCATCCTATGGGGTGCCTGGGTGGCTCAGTCAGTTAAACGTCCGAGACTTTGGTGCAGGTCATGATCTCATGGTTCGTGGGTCGAACCCTGCATCAGGCTCTGTGTTGACAGCTCAGAGCCTGGAGCCTGCTTTAGATTCTGTGTCTCCCTCTCTCCGTGTCCCTCCCCTGCTCATGTTCTCTCTCTCTCTCTCTCTCTCAAAAATGAATAAACATTAACAAAAATTTTATAATATATGCTTATCCCTCTCCAGATACCTAATCCCTCTGCTTGTATGTAGTCTCGAGAAATTCTTGTCTGAGCTACTACAATAATTCAGTAACCCATCTTACCTACTACCAGTTTAATCCCCAAATGCTACCAATACAAACACACTCTATTTTATTACATGAATTTCTTTAATGATTCTCATCACTTACAGAGAGTTTCAAAAACACTTTAGTATGCATGAAACATCCATTTTCATGACTCTTGTTTCTTAGTTCAATTTTTGTACCTATCTTGTGATGTCCTTGAACCCGGGCTTCGTCAAGGTATACCTACTCTTCCAAAATGTGCTATGGTCTCTCAGGCTTCCAAAATCTATTTTGTCACTCTTTGCTCCACCTGGAATCTTGCCAGTCTTTCCTACTTCTTTGAAAAATTCAAAATGTTTAAGACTCTGAAGCAACATCTAATTTTTGGTGCATTTTCTCACACTTTCTTTCACCTTCCTTTTCCATGCAGAACTCAAGTTTCTGAATCTCACAGCACTTATTTTAATGCAATATAAAGGTATCTGTTTAGATAGACCATAAGATCTCCAAACATTTCATTCCTAGGATAATATCTATAATGGGTAGATGTTAATATGTCACACATAGCAGGTCCTCAATTATATTTAAATTAGTAATTAAATACAACGTGGTTGTAAAATGCTGTGAATAAGAATAGTGAGAATAAAAAATACTGAAGATAAAAGGACAATATTGAGAAATGCAACTGTAATATCCGAAGTTTCATTACTTCTTCCTCTGTGAAATATTTTCTTCACAAGGTTTTAAATAGTCATTAATCTCATGGATTTCCTCTTCTCTAAATGGCTTTTATTTCTCAGTGTGCTTTATGGATTCCATCTTATATTTGGACCCTTGAATACTGGAATAGCCCAAGACTAAGATTTTGCCCTTAAATTTCTTCTCTTTATTTGAACACCCTTAGAGATCTCATGAAATCCCATTCATTTCAATATAATTGCTATAATGAAGATTCTTAGTATGTATACCTATCTTACAATCCAGACCTTATATTGAACTCAGTATTACTCAATGCTACTGAGTGTTATCCTGTCAAACTTCACAAGTTAAAAACTGAGGCCCTTATCTTCCCCGCTAAAATGTGCTCTACAACCTAGAAAATTACAATTCTATCTTTCCAATTATTTAAGGCCTTAAACCTTCAAGTAACTCTTAATTCTTTTAGGAAATCTTGTTAAATATATCTTCAGAATAAATGCAGAATTGACCCTGCCCCACGACCTCCACCACTGTAATCTTGCCCAAGCCATCATCCTCTCTCACCTTAATTAGCGTAGAAGCATATGAAGTGGTCTCTCTGTTTTTTTCTGCTCATTGACCCCCTGTCCCCTTCAATCTAGTCCCAATACAGCAGTTAAAATAATTCTGATAAAATATAAGTCAGATCTTCTTGCTCCTCTGCTCATAACCCTCTAGTGGCCTTTCAATTCACCTAAAGTAAAAACCCATATGCTTACATTTTCCTGTAAAATCCTTAAAGATTCCTGTTGCATAGTTGACCTTATCTTCTATTTTTCTTTACCCATTCATTTCTAGCTTTCTGGTCTTTTTGGTATTTTTTGAATGGACCAGGCATGTACTTAGCTCCAGGCACCTGTACTTTTTGTTCCCTCTGTTCAAGAAACGCATCTCTCCAATACCAATATGACTCATTCTACCTACCTCACCTTCCTTACTGTTCATCACACTACTTAAACTCGAAATCACCACAATTCTGAGTTCCCTTTAAAACTTTTTCTTCACAATAATTATCAAGCAACATATTGTGTAATCATTAATATTTGTTTGCTTATTGTTTTCTCAATACTTATAGAAAGGCAAATCTACAGAATCAGGATTTTTGCCGATATAGCCTTAGTGCCTGAAACAGTGTCTGAGAGAAGTTCATCAATAAATATTTGTCAAGTCAATGAATGGCTATAACTAATTAGTGATTTGAGAGATAAAACTAATGAATAAAGTGAAAAATTGGACAGCATATCATGCTGGAATATAGTAAAAACAATAAGTACATACTTTTTTTAAGCTCATTATTATGTGAAATAAAACAAGCAATGATACATTTCCCAATGGATGGTCCAATAAATCTTATCGACTATTGAAAAATAACTATTCCTATTCTTAATGAAGTAGATCATATTGCTGAAATATAATGAAATAGTTTCCCTTATACCTGGCCTCTCAGACTCTTTGAAATGTTACTGTATAAAGTGGAACATAGCACACAATATTTCCATAAATTATTTGACTATATAAACTATTTCTGATTTTCTGTGAAAAAGGAGGGTTTTACAGTTTTACGGTTTTAGGAAATGACTTTTGAGAAGTGCTGGGGAGGATGAGATGCTATATATGAGTTATATTTCTGTCTCAGTATGCTAAGATGAAAAATGTGATAGGTGAGCCTGGGAAACTAGAAAGCTAGTAAAATGATCATTAACGTCAAACAATAATTTGGAATGTCTGTTGTCATCATATAGTCAGGAAAAGTCAAGGGCTCTGTGGATGATGATTAGTAGTATATAATAAGATGTAATCCCATTGCAATAAAAAAATAAGACCTGTGAGGTTTAGTAAGAAAATATAGTGGAAGCCTTTTTCATTGCTTTTGCTTACATCAAGAAGAATAATGACATTTTCTTTACTTCTACAGAAATGCTATTTATCCTAGCCATTTTTCCATACCTTTTTTATCTAGAGGTCATAAGAAGTTCTAGAAAAGATGATCCTACCAAAATTATTGAAAGACTGTAGTATGGCGTAACAGTAAGAACTAAGGATTTAGATTCAGAATATTTCTCTAAGTGTTAAGACCGATACGAGCAGTGGAGTGTTGTTATCTATCATATATCCAACTCCCTTGGGAAGGACTTGAGGTTTAAGAATACAGATTTATAGTTCTCCATCAGGAGTCAGTGCCAAAGATATGATTAATGCATAATCCTCTGGTATCTAATAATTTGGTTCATTATCATCTTTACTTGATTTATTTGTCTAATATCAGTTACAATTAGGACCATGCCAGGAATGTAAACTCACATTTAAATAAGTTTATAAAAAGACAAGTAAAAATTATGCTGGTTATATGAATTGCAAATTAGAATATCTCTATGTCAGAAAGGTCACAGTTATGATTATATTGTTTTCTCTTTGCCCTAAAAGTTTAAATTTTAATAAAGATTAAATGGCATCTTTCTGTAACTTAGAATGTTGAAAAACTACAGTTTCTATTTATGCATATATATCTTTGTCTAATAGGTCATACTTCATCTTACTATGATAGATTTACTAATTATTAAAATTCTGAAAATTAGTCTTTCTCCTATTCTATATAAAAGGAATAGAAATTATATGCTAAGTTTATATATCAAAGAAACCATTTTATTGAAAAAATAACTTCTATTTCTCTCCTTCAAGCTTTATATGCTGTTGAAAAAGGAAATCTATGGTTTGTATTTTTTAAAATAATATAACCTAGCTAACAATACTTATTTGTTATATTTATTATTTTACATTCTATTATCACAGAATATCTGGAGATATTTTCTGCTCAAGATATTCCTAATAACTTCCTTGAAATAGGTATGATTTCAATAGTTCAAAGCAATAATTTGTTTCATTGTGAACATTAAAGAAAACATTATTTATTTCCTTCTCATTACACAAAACCCCCAATTTTCTGGGCTCCACTAGAATTTATGTAATGTTTATGAGCAGGGAGAGGTAATAAGAATGGCACCCAAAATTAATGACCCTAAGTTACACTTTGCATCATAAATATACTATTATGAGTACTGTGTATTCACTTTAATCCTCAAAAGAATCTGATGGGAATTACAAACCCATAATTACAAGGGCAAACACTTACATAGCGATTGCTATATTCACATTGTTTTGAGTACTTTCTGCATAATATCTTTTTTTTTTTTTTTTTGAGGGAGAGATAGAGAGAAAGCCTGTGAGTGGGGGAGAGGGGAAATGGGAGAAACAAAGAGAATCTTGAGAAGGCTCCACGACCCTGGGATCATAACATGAGCCAGACGTTCAGCCAACTGAGCCACCCAGCTGCCCCTCTGCATATCTTACTTAACCCTCACAGTAATATCTATAAGAAGGTACTATTATTATCTTTGCTTGACAGAGAAGGAAATTCATGCAAAGCATTTAAGGAATTTGCTCAAGGTCACACAACTAGGAAGTGGAGATTTCAGGAACTGAGCTCATGTAATTCAGTACCAGAATTCATGATCTTAACCAATAGATTGTACCACCTTCCTGTTAGTTACTAAGTCAAACTTGTCTGGCAAATAAAACTAAGGGTGAGAGCTATTAAGTCTCAAGTCAGGATTTGAACAAAAGTTCTTTGAGTTAAATCCTACAATATGGTCTATACCATTGATGTACACCAATTTTCTGTTCCCCTGGGTGAGCAGGTTTTTGATATAATTTATAAGCTTTTATTATGAAAAGCTATTAGGTCTAGAAAATGAGTCAAGGTGGGGTGCCTGGGTGGCTCAGTCGGTTAAGCATCCAACTCTTGGTTTTGGCTCAGGTCATGATCTCATGGCTTCGTGGGTTTGAGTCTCATGTTGGGCTTCGTGCTGAAAGTGAAGAGCCTGCTTGGCATTCTCTGTCTCCTGCTCTCTCTGCTCCTCCCAAACTTGTCCTGCCTCTGTCTCTCCCAAAATAAATAAATGAACTTAAAAAAAAATAGAACACGAGTCTAGGTAGAAATTGAATAAGGTATATGTATTTCAAGATGAGTTATAATGGTGCAAATTTCCTAGCTTAGTTTCTTTTCAAGTGGGCTAGTGTCAGTGAAGGGAATTAATATTTATTTAAAATATACTATATATTGAATCTATGTTAATATTATCATATATAATTCAGTTTAATTCTTAAAAAATTCCATGAGGCAATATGATCAACACTGTTTGCTGTTGAGAAAAAGGAGACTCCATAACATGAGAAATTCAGTGCCAGAAGAAGGATTACAGTTTGGTCTATTTGATATTAAAGCAATTCCTACATACCAAATTCAAATACCACTCAATGAAAGCACAATAGCATTTCAAGCATATTGTCACATGCAAATATTTGCAGAGGCACTAAGAATTACATAAAGTTCAGCAAATTTGATACTACAAATCACCACAAGCACTTTCATACCATAAAAACTGATATCTTCTTTAAATGCAATTTGATTAAAATGAGAAGTCGTTGTACTCTATTACGGGTCTTGGAGATGGAAAAATTCAGTATGACTTATCTGCTATCGCATAGTGACAGAATTTGAACACAACTTTATACTTTCCTAACTCACTATTATATCCTATTTGAGTTAGGATAAAAACAAGGTGTGAATACTTCAGAAAAATATTCATTACCAATATTACTACTGATGCAAAGTCCTGGTAGCTGCGAATATATGAAATTGTTCAATGAGTATCACAAATTCATTTGGTTATATGCAACATCGTGTGTGTTGTATTTTAAGTTTCTTAAATAATGAATATATTTCAGTTACAAATTTAAAAACAAGGTAGGTATCAATATTAATTTCTGTGTCTAAAAACTCTAAACAATGCACTTTACTTTTTTAAGTTTAAAAAGAATAGTTACCTAGCAAAAATGATTAATAAAACTGGAAGATTAAGTATTAAAAAGTGGTACTGCCACTTGTTACTTGTATTTCTAATTGGCTATTAATAGTGGTTCCTAGGACCTCATCCTCAGATTAATTTTCGAAAGAGAAACACTTTTCTTACTAGATCACCAGTTTAGTATAACAGGGTATAATTCAGAAATAGCTACATGGAAGAGACACACAGGGCAAGGTATGTGGAAATTGTGGGGAGCTTCTGTGTTCTCTGAGCGCATGCCACTTTCCCTATGTTTCCATATGTTCACCAAGCCAGAAGCTCCCCAAACCCTATCTTTTTGGATTTTTATGGAGGCCTTATTACATAGGTGTAATTGATTAAATCATTGGCCAATGGCAGTTAATTCAATCTTCACAGCCCCTTTCCCCTCCCCAGGGGTCAGGAAGTGAGACTGAAAGTTCCAGTCCTCCAATGGCATGGTTGGCTTCAGCCCCATATTTAGGTGCTTCCCAAAGTCATCTCATTAACATAACAAAACACCTTTATCACTCTCACCATTCAAGAAATTCCAAGGATTTGGGGAGCTGTGAGCCAGGAACTGTGATCACAGACCAAATATAATGAGAAACATATTTTGGTCATCTGAATAACTGAACATACTTCTTATAAATCGCAGTATCACAACCATCATTACCCCCAGGCTTTTGTTTCTCATGTTTAATTACTCTGTATATCATTTCAGCTCATTTTTATGTAGTACATATGTTTTATATAGTTATATTCAATATTTCTATGTACATCTATACTGTATGAACTTTCTTTCTTTCAAAATAGAATCACACTGTATATTGTTTTATAATTTGCTTTTATTTACCCAAAATATCTATCATGGATATACATGGATTAGCCTCATTCTTAGTAGGTCTAGAGTCTTCCATAACACTTCGCAACTTTTCAGTCTAAAAATAATGTTGCAATAAATATATAATTGACTGGCTGTAAGATTGTTTCTAGAGTTTACACAGCTTAAAAGGATATACACCTTTCCTTCAACATATCCTCCTCTCACCCCACCTTCCTCCCACAAAACAAAAATTTTCTCAAGAAAATGTGGAACAAGGTAATATTCACTTGTTCACAATTTTAACCTTGACAACTTTAGTTAATTACTCCCTATCTCCATTTCTTTGTCAGCAAAATAGGGATAACAATAGTACTTATGTCTTAGTGTTGTTGAGAAGATTGCATTATTACAACAATTCCTGGGGCATCTGCGTGGCTCAGTCGGTTAAGCATCCGACTTCAGCTCAGGTCATGATCTCGCGGTCTGCGAGTTTGAGCCCCACGTCAGGCTCTGTGCTGACAGCTCAGAGCCTGGAGCCTGTTTCAGATTCTGTGTCTCCCTCTCTCTCTCTGACCCTCCCCCGTTCATGCTGTCTCTCCCTGTCTAAAAAATAAATAAACATTAAAAAAAATTAAAAAAAAAAAGAACTATTCCTTTCACTTAATAAAGAGCTCAATTAATGTCACTTATAAACTGATTGTCAACCATCTAGGATAGGAGTGTGATATGAAGTGGCCAACTTCCTTTTTTTTAATTAGCAAAATGGCAAATAAAAAATAAAATAGTGCAAATTTGTTCCCCTGATATGAAATGACAATTTTATAATACATAAAATTTCTAAAATTATTTCGCTGTTTCTGAACCATGTATTTCTGTTTGTTTGGCCTACTAGTGTATTCTTGTATCCTTAATGTACTATAAAACAGTGCCTATAAGGAAAATAAATAAAACAAATTAAAATATACCCATTAGTATATCTAGCAATGATTACACACACATTGGTAATCTTGTAGTGATACTGGGTATGAATAACCTTCAATACTCAGAATTATAAAATTAGGAGTAAACAGCAAACATGTCCGTTTGCATCTTTCATCTCATCCTACATCAATGATTTGAATAACTTAGTAAACATAAAGCTACACATGAGACATTTATTGTTTTTAATGTTTATTTATTTAGAGAGAACATGAATATGCGCGTGCACTTGAGCAAGAAAGTGACAGAGGAAGGGGGAGAGAGAATCTTAAGCAGGCTCTATGCCCAGCATGGTGCCCAATGGGGGGCTGGATCTCACAATTGTGAGATCATGACTTAAGCTAAAATCAAGAGTCAGACACTTAGTCAACTGAGCCACCCAGTCATCCCAAGCTTTTATTGACATATGTAAAAAAGCTTTCCTATTGTCCATACACATGTGTGTATCTTAGGTAACATTTTGAAAACCGTTAAAGAAATTACTACCATATTTTTTTATGTGTAAATTTATTTTACGGTTAAACCTTTTTGAAATGTCCATTCTATATTTAGATTCACTTTTTGAGTTACTGTTACAAAATCTAGAATCAATATTGGAACCCCTAATGATATCTATCTATCTATCTATCTATCTATCTATCTTATATAAATGGATATGCACATTCACAAAATAGATCCATCATAGTTGAAAAGAGACAAATGCAATTTATGTGGATGATCATTATTTCCCCCCTTGATAACTTAGTAAATCTGGTTCTGCATGTCTGTTATTTTGGAAGCTCCTCTTTTCTAATAAGGTCAGTTACATCAGACGCTTCCATTGTTATATAGTCAAATAGAGATTCCCAGTCCCTCTTTTCCTATAAATACATGCAAAATGATGGGGGCAGGGTCCATCTTTACTAGAAAGTTTGCCATGATTTATCCAATCATGACCATAATGTAACACTCCTTTTATGATATAATGAAAGCATGGGAAATCATGTATGTTCTGCTGTTCCTTTGCTTATAGAATTTTGCCAAATATCTGTATTTTAAATTTACATGGAGTGACATCAGTGGCATTTGTGTAAAGAGGCCCACAAGCCCAATTGTACAATAGCAGCACCAAAAAGTGCATAGTGTTATAATGTGAATTGAGAAAAATAAATATTTGGCCAGTCACATTTATATTTAGCAGTTAAAACTAGAGAACATAATTGTTAGCACTATTGTCTCTCTACCTAGGAAGAATTCTCTATTTAACCAAGAACACCAACCAATATCTGCTCTTATCTCTTCTACCAGCTATTCTACACATTTACTAGAATCCGTAGGCCCCCTCGTCATCACTTAATTCCAGTGAATAAAGAAAAATTCTTTCTTTTACATGATTGAATTTGAGGTCTTGAGGTTTATCACCAGCTATCTAGTTATTGGAGCTAGGTGAGAAAGCGTTTTTAGTTTCCCCCTCTTGGACATTACCTCTTCCCTGATATATTCCCTGATCCTTCTTGTGGAGAGTTAATTACTCTCTCCTCTATATTATCACTACTACCGGGGTATATTTCTTATGTGCTACTTTTATCAAATTCTAATTACTTCTTTGTTGATCTGTCTTCTCTAAAAAAATTTTTCATTCCTAAAACTTGAGGACACAACAATGAACAAAAGCCAAAGAAACTTACAATCTAAGAGGAAAGAAATAATAATATAAACATATAAACAAATGAATAAAAAAGATAAACAGGTAAATGAACAAATACAACAATATAGATCAAATATGTGCTAAGAAGAAAACGAATATATCACTATGATGCAAAATAGTAAGGGACAATTACTTAAGTAAGGTGTTTAGGAAAGGCAGCCCCAAGGCTCTGAGACTGAAATCCAAACAAGGAAATACTGGAAATTCCCAGAAGAGAGTTCTAGGCAAGGGACAGATCAGGTGACGCCTGCATCGTGGAAGGAAAATTGGACTTTTTTTTTCTAAGTTCAATTAATTTATTTCAACAATCATATTTTGGAATTTATAATGTGCCCGGATATAATGATAAACATAAAATATCTGTCCTCGATGGAACTTATACTGGACACAGGTGACAATGCAACACACTAAAACATAAATGTTATTAAAAAAATGATTTCAGGTATCAATAAGATCTGTAAATATGATACAGAAAATCTTAAGTGTAATGGGATGGTGGCCAGGGTGGCCTGTCTGTGCAGTAATTTTTATCAAAACAGTGAACAATATGAAGGAGTGAATCAAGTGAAATCGGAGGAAGGGCAGACCACGCAAGAGTAGAGCCCTGCAAAGTCTTGAAGCCAGGAAGAGTTTGACCAATGGAACGAACAGCAGGGCTGGCATGATGGGAGCACTATGTCACAGGGCCGGTTGTAAGCACATGAAGTAAACTAGTAGACTAGAGCCAGATCATTATGGTATACTGATCCAAAGAGGAACAGAAGAGTAAATGTAAAAAGAAAAACTTTAACTACTGTTTTCCCACTACTTTTTACTTATACAGAGAGGACATGCTTTTCAAAATGCTTCCACGGGGCCACCTGATGCCAAGGTATACCTTGCATTCACCTACAGAAAGTCATTTTTGGTCTCTGCTGAATCTTAGAATCTTTTATGAGGTTTTTAAAAACCAATTGTTCTTGGCCCTCCTTCAAGAGGTATAGAAGCCTAGATATGCATATATATGTATATATTTTAATTATTTTAATCATAGGCAATCTGATGAACAACAGGAGAAAAATCATTGCTTTCTATTCACTTGGTCTAATTGACCATTGTTTGTAGGAGACAGAAATTATCAGGGGAAAATATGTGATCATCAAGATGATTTCTTTCTCACTGTACATGCATTTTTATCAGGGAGATTGCCAATTGCAAAGCGTAGTGATGTGACTGTCAGTCACATTTTGCTACCTGGATGTTACTGAAGATTTCTACATTCTCTTTTGAAACTTGAGTCATCAAGTTTTCAACATTCAAGTCATCAACTTTTCATCACTAATGAAAAGATTAGTTTGTGGCCAATGAATATATTTTAATGGTAAATCCTCTGAATGTTATTTTCCTGATACTACAGGGGTAACAAATTATCTAGTCATAACTTAACAGATATTACATTAGGGTTGAAATATTAAGGTTGTCCTAACTGATAATTCTATTGCAAATAAAATAATCTTTTAAAGTACAGTAATAAACCAGCTTAATTTCTATGCCATATGCTCAACAGTTGCAAAATATTAGTGGAAATTAAAATGCACAGACTTATCTTAATGTTTAAAATGAATAAAAATATACAATAGAAAGAACATAATACTCAGTAATCTTACAGCTGAGCCTCAGAATTCCAATGCCAAATTGCTTTAAAGAATAAATTCTGATAGAATGGCATATATGCTACTACATTATGCATATGAGCCTTGTGTATATTGAAAAAAGGAATTACATTAAATGTGGTATTTTTGCAAACATGGAAGAAAAGTTTTTTTCTGAAAATGAGATGAATCAATCAGAGTTCCTCAAAATCAAAATAAAAGGAAATGTCCTTTCTAAAACAAGTCTGTATATGAATATCACACCATTCAACAAATGATACTTACACAGTTAGATTTAGGATTATGTGTAAAATTTTTCCTTAATTACCATAGTAGTTATCTCTTTAAACATCTTTTCAGAGACTTATTCATATGGTAACATTCAAAAAGTAAAGATAGATTTATAAATACATTGAAGGTGTCAAACTAAAATTATAAGCTCTAGAGTAGTGATTCTCAAAGGGAAAAGATTCCAAGAAAAAGTATAAGATGGGGCATATCAGAATGCAAATATTGTAAATGCTTTGATTTTTTAAAATATTTGTATCTATGTTACTAAAGTAAACTGGAAGTTCAAATACCATAAACCTCTTTTTAAGAAAATATAAAAGCAGACGTGTTTAAAAACCTTCTAAAATATTGCTTTTGCATTCCAAATGACATATTACATGTCAGCGTATGATATGTAGCCTTGTACTAAAGCAAGGGTATGTGAGATCTCTTCCTTCATTAAGAAGAAGAAAGCATAGAGGAAACATTAAGAAGAAAAACTATACAACTTTTCAAATATCAAGCCTCGTTAGAATTTTGTACTATGTTCAAAAATATGTGCAAGAAATTAGGATCAGTTGTCATTTAGGGGAAGAGTATTTAAAGTTGATGATGATAAATTCTATACCAGTATAATTTTGTAGCAGAAATTTTGAAAAATCTAGTACTTCAAACTTAGTCAATTAAACTCAGCAACTAACATGATAAACTTTCAAATCTTACTTTTGCAAGGTAAAACTGACCTTATTAGCTTTAGATAAACTTTAAAGTGTGAGAAGATACTAATTATTCCAAGGCAATACACACACAATGCCGGGAATTTATGACATGGCATAGTATCTTCCATTCTTGCAATGTGTTATTTTGAGAAAGAGATGGAGGAAAGAAACTCATGCAGAAGGGCATACAAACCATGAGCCAACACCATGGTTATTAGCATTTTTTGTACAACATTTTCTTTCATTTTCAAAATACACCTCTTATTGCATATTATCATTTAGCTGAGAGAGTGTAGTTGACTTAACCGTCACCACCACCACATAGCTTGTTAGGGTTACTGCTGGGATATTAACTTTTCAGCCTAATTCCCATATTTTCTTCATTGTACTCAGACACTGTGATCTCTTTATTGAACCCATATCATCTCACCATAACTAAAAATTAGTTGAGTAAACCTTAAGTACCATTTCTAAGCAAGTTCTCAATTCTAAACTACCTTCTTTGAAAGATAAAGGGAACAAATGACAAGGTTAAGCAGAAACGAACACACTAGGATCTCCTTATTTTCAGCAAAAATAGCAGCAAAACTAGTTAGTATACAGGTATCAGTTTCCCATGTTGCATGATATATTTATGCTTTCAACTTATTCTCATCACTTCACAGCAGAATGTGATTATCCAAGAAAATGAAACGACTTCCATTAGAAGAAGAATATTTCAGTGACGAATGGTGTCAAAGACTGTGTGTGTGTGTGTGTGTGTGTGTGTGTGTGTGTGTGTGTATGTGTGCTTACATATATACATATATAATTTGTCTTGGAAACTGAATTGCTGGTTGTGAATAGCTCTTTCAAAAATTGTTGTCTCTCTTGGAGTTGTCCAGGACAGAACTCATATTCAGAAGCGCATAGTGGAGTGCTGATTGAATTGTTATAGGGAGAAGCACTGTTGCCTGGACCAGCCAATAAGAGGCAGGAAGAAGTCAATCAAATTTTAAAGATAGGGTGTGTTTGGAAACTTTTCTGTATTTGTCATATACCCCTAAACAGAGAGAACTACCAGGGAATGTAATTAGGATAAAGGATGTTTTATGATAGGAAAAGTGTTCTATGAAAGGTGGCTACTTTGTTTTTACTCTGATTTGTCTTTCTCTGAGAGATCTCCAGTGTGCATCTTAATATAATTTTAAAACTATCTCATAACAAAATAGGGAAAATAATTCAAAATCTTGAGAAAAACGGTTTTCAAATAGGATATGATTTAAAACAGATTAGAAAATACTCTGCAATACCATTTGACTATGAATTTGCAAAGATCAAAATAATCACATTATTTCTGGAATGCAAATAAATATTAACCTAGACATTAAAAATTAAACTATTCCTAATCTATGATAATAATAATCACATACATATTTTCTAGAATCCAAAAGAGACATACTAAAGCTCCACAGGTAATGCAGATGTATATGACTTTTAGATTACATTGGAAAGCCATAAAAGAAGCAAAAAAAATTAACCTTATATTCCCTCAAATACGGACTTATAAAATAAGGATTAAACCAAGTATTACATGGGTGATATTTTCTCAATCAATCATTATCAATTTCAGCACAATAGGCTGAACTACTCTAAGAATACAGTTTCACTTGTCAAGCAACCTCTATAAAACTTATATTTAACCTTTCATGTATCACAACATTGTAGTTTTGATATATACCACTTCCATTATATCCTTTCTTTTAAGTATCTGGACTACTTAGGCAACTTTTACTAAGTTTATTTTTGAGTTCTCATTGGTATAATAAACAAAATGAGTAATAATCATTTGATGGTAAAATTGACAGTTCTTTATCTGCATATATTTTGAGATAGTCTGGAAACTAAAACATTTCATAATCTTTCTCAAATCCATTGGACATGTAAGCAGAGGGATCTGAGTTAGCCGATCTATTTTCCCTTGGTAATGATGTCGATTTCAAGGTTGATTATATATTCATAAAATTGGATTCATGTGTGTGTGAATATACAAGTTTTATAAAGCATGAAAAAGATGTATTTAATGTCACATATCAGTATTCTAAAGGTTTTTTTAAATTGAATTATCATATGAGGCATAACAATCAAGACATCTCAGGGCAATGTATTATTAATGTTTTTAAAAAATATTTTAGTATGCATCAAATTTGAAATACAGACGTTTTTACATTACTATATTTATAAACCTTAAAGATATATAGATACAGAAAGTTGTATAGTGCCACTGAAAAACAAATTGCAATATAATTTTTAAATTTATAACAACCTTGAAGATTCAGTAATACATGCATCTTATTGTTTTGATATTTTTTTTGGAGCTAAAGAATATTTTCTTTATTCCAGAATGCCTCAGAGCACAAACATGCAAAAAATTGCTTTATAGCGTAAGGAAATCTATTAATAAAATTTAAGCTATCAAGTTAATTTTTAACTTCCTCCAGAAAGAATGAGTTAGGGAAATGCAAGTAACACCAAAATAATGTGCATATGAATTGCTATTAAATTTTTATACCTCCGTAATTAGAAAGAAAGACCAATCATTTAAAACTCGGAAAGAAAATCATCTACAGGACTTATATGAGTTTACATATTTTATTTTCAGTAGTGTTAGAGTATGTTCGTAAAACATTAAGACACATGTAAATATAGTCCAATGGGATGACCCAAATGCATGAAATAGTAGTTAGGAATAACATGGTTGTGGGAAAGCATTTGTAAATAACACTGATATTATCTAAACGACAATGTGAGGATTTGAAACATTGAATATTACTTGAAGTTCCCATTTAAAATGGTATCATTCAAAATCAACACCACCCTTTTCACTATTTGGAAAGAGGAGTTTAAAGATTTCAGTAGGGAAATAAAAACAATCATAAGGTTAATGAGGAAAATCTGAAATTGGTCAAGACCTTCCTTTCTACCTTTTCAGTAACTTTGTGGGTATTCTCTGTTGTCCTTCTAGTCTTTCCTGGGCTCCTATTACTTTCAACTATGTCAACCACTCTTTTTCTTGTCAAGGACTTGGTAGTACCAAACTGCAGTGGTTTTCATACTTTAGCACGCATAGAATTTACCTGAGGACTAGGTTAAGAACGCACTTTTCCAGAATATAACCCATGGAGTTTGTGATTCAGTGTTGAGGGGATTAAGGGCGGGGGTGGGGGGGAGAGGAACAAGAAGCTGCATTTTTATTTATTCTGATGCAGGTAATCTGGAGACCAAATTTTGAAAACCGTGTTTTAGGAATACTTGAATGAGTAAAAGTCTCCAGTCCCAAAAAGAAGGATTAAAAATGTGGGCTATTGTCGGATAGCATTTTAACACATATTTTAAATGTATATAAACTTGGAAGTTTCTGGTGTTTATCAATAATGTGATCCTCAAAAATCACTTAATTATCTTGGTTCTCACTTTTCTCATATAAAACTTTGGGTATTCAACTAGATGAGATCTAAGAATAATGTTTTGAATTTGGGGTCATCTAATAGTATCAGTTTTCTCCAGCTATCAGGGGATATAGTATTATATAAAGAAGGCCCTCAGTCTCCTTCAAATCAAAATTGAGAAATGCCTGCTTTACCTTTTCCTAATTAGATGTCTTAGTCACACTGATGGATAGAATAATATGGTGGCACATACTTATTTTTTCTGCCCCATAATTCCTACCCTTTTTTCAAAGAATTGCCCATGCTTCCCTTGTGAACTGCTTTTCCTGACTCCATCCGTGACTGCAATGAAAACCCTCATTTTTACAGTGTGATCTACTCCTGGAAAGTTCTTGATTGGCTCAGGTGTCAAGATTTGATCTAAGCTGGGACAAATATTCTCTTCCCTGAGAGTTTCGTGGATTTGAGACTCATGGCAAGTTGATCTCTTCCTAAAAGCTTGACCTAGGGGATCAAAATCTCAGATAATGTTAGAAGCATCTGCATAGTAAATTACATTGAAAAGACAGAAATAGAACATACCGAGACGAGCAAAGATGAGAATCAAAGAGAAAGTGGTCATTCTCTCATTTCATGGCACAGCAATATTACTATTCTTGATTTTCACAAAAGATCCAAAAGTCTTATGATAGATATATCTACCTTTGTGAATAAGCCACTTTGAGTTCTCCTTTGATGCTGATGAAATAAGAATCCTAATAGTGAAGATTTTCAAGATGGGTACTGAAATTTCATCTGTAGCTTCCTAATCCATAAAATTCAATAGAGGGAAAACATAATCTGAATTTGACTGGAATGGAAATTAGTAAGACATAATTTGCTAGAGTAATCACATTTTGTATCTATCCTTTATGTTTAGTGGCCTAAAGGGACATAGTAACCAGTGACTATAGAGCAACTAGACTTCAGGGAAAATAGTCAACTCAACATTGCCACAAGGAATCCAAGAATCAAGAAATATAAAATATGTAGAATCATCTACAATAAATATGATGTGAGCATAGCATAATATATAAACCTGTCAAATCACTATATGACTGAAACTAATGTAACATTCCATGTCAATTATACTTCAATAATAAATATATATATATATGTAAATATATACAGTGAGATCATATATATGATTTCAAGTGTGAATGCAAAGTATGCATTCTTTTTAATAAATTATTTTATTTATTATAACTAATGTTTAGATACAATAAGAATATAAGCTAGGAATAAGACTCACTATGTAATCTATACTTCTTATTTTTGTAATTCAAGCACATAGCATTTAACACATATTTTAAATAAATATAAATCTTCCTAACAGTAGCAAGACAGCTGAAAATACCAACAATAGCAATTTAAATTTTTTTAAAAAATTTACTAGCTTAGGGACGCCTGGGTGGCTCAGTCGGTTAAGCGGCCGACTTTGGCTCAAGTCACCATCTCGCGGTCCGTGGGTTCGAGCCCCGCGTCGGGCTCTGTGCTGATGGCTCGGAGCCTGGAGCCTGTTTCAGATTCTGTGTCTCCCTCTCTCTGACCCTCCCCCATTCATGCTCTGTCTCTCTCTGTCTCAAAAATAAATAAACGTTAAAAAAAATTAAAAAAAATTTACTAGCTTAAATATATTTACACATGTTACTTTTATCACAGATTTTACAACTTAATATGTATATCAGTCTTCAATGATATTATATTTGTCATGAGTGGATTATCTATATCCATCATATGTATTATTTTCTGCATTAAGAAAGAAATAGGGGCCCTGGGTATCTCAGTCCATTAAGCATCTGACTTCAGCTCAAGTCAGGCATGATCTCATGGTTCATGAGATCAAGCCCCAAGTCGGGTTCTGTGTGTATAACTCAGAGCCTGGAGCCTGCTTCAGACTCTGTGTGTCTCTCTCTCTCTCTCTCTCTCTGCCCCTCCCCATTCACACTCTGTCTGTCTGTCTGTCTCTCTCTCTCTCTCTTTCTTAAAACTAAACATTATTTTTTTTAAAAAAGAAAAAAAAATAAATGTAGATTATGGTAACACACACCTACCTCATTCTACTACCTTTCCATAGGTCTTAGAATCACAAAATACTTAATTTCAGTTGTACTACAACCTGAAAATATGCAATATATGAGAATAAAATCTTAATATGTAGAGCTCAAAGGAAGCCCAAGAAAGGCTAAACATGCAACAAACATAAAGAGCATATGAGAATTATATTTTCCTATTTCCATTCTGGACTCTACTTGGAAAACACTGGGTGTTCATCAATAGGTGGTGGTGGGGGGGATTACTATCTACTTCATGAGAGAGGCTTTAGCCAGTAGGAAGAGTTCTTTGGCACCCTGTCATTGCTATCTTTTGTCTTTACTAGCACTTTGCTGATGCCAGTTTGGTGCATGCAACTTACAGCTATCCAACATTTTGAGTTACAGAAAGTATTAGGACTAGGTGATTTACATCCAAAGATATGGATTCATATCAAAGGAATTTATATCATTTATATGGATTTATATCAAATGATTTATTTTACATCAAAATAAGCTTGGATGGGGAAATATCCCTAAAGATGATTGAGCAAAGGCATTGCTGCCTTGCTCAACTCTTCTGAAAATGAAGTAGAATAACACAAAACTGAAGACATTAAAAAACAATTACAGTCCTGAAACAAATTCTATAAAGGGCTTCCATGTTCACAAAGAATTAAGTCCTAAGCAAGCTAAACAGATTTCAAGAAGGCAGTCACAAAGCAGTGTATTCTCAGGATTGAAATGTTTCAAGTACATTTCGTGCAAAGTAAAAGACATGTATTAAACTTTGTAAGAATAAAATATATTACTTATGGTAAAGTGAGCAGTGGAACTATGAATCATCTCATTAGGTAAAAAGATACACAACTTAAATTTTTTTTTTTTTTCAAAGTTTATTTATTTTTGGGACAGAGAGAGACAGAGCATGAACGGGGGAGGGGCAGAGAGAGAGGGAGACACAGAATCGGAAACAGGCTCCAGGCTCTGAGCCATCAGCCCAGAGCCCGACGCGGGGCTCGAACTCACGGAGCGCGAGATCGTGACCTGGCTGAAGTCGGACGCTTAACCGACTGCGCCACCCAGGCGCCCCAAGATACACAACTTAATACAAGATTATAAACACCAAAAATTTCTTGGGCTTTGAATATCAACCAACACATTAGAATGTTATAACTCTAGTATCTAAAAGTGGTTATTAGAGGTGCCTGCATGACTCAGTAGGTTAAGAGTGTCTGACTCTTGGTTTTGGCTCAGGACATGATCTGGTGGTTCATTAGTTCGAGCCCTGCATCAGGCTCTGTACTGTCAGTGCAGAGCCTGCTTGGAATTCTGTCTCCTTCTCACTATGCCCCTCCCCCATTTGTCCTCTGTCTCTCAAAATGAATAAATAAAATTTAGAAGAAATAAAAAAAATAAAAGTGGATACTAAAGCAAAATGAAAATAATTTGCACCTCCTGGTTTTTTGTTTTTTGGGTTTTTTTTGGCAAAATATTTAGACTGATCTGTCCTCACTTAAAGCTGAAGTAAGAGAAAACAGTAACATTGAAACAAAAGAAGATACTTAGTAAAACATAAAAATGAATCTTCTATGAAATAACATAATTGATTACATAATTGAATGATGTAACTCTGGGCACTAATATCATCATTAAAAATTCAGCAGAAAACTTTTTATAAAGTAGTATTCAATGCCTGAGTGAGAGTTCTTTATAA
This sequence comes from Lynx rufus, assembly GCF_022079265.1. Lineage (NCBI taxonomy): Eukaryota > Metazoa > Chordata > Mammalia > Carnivora > Felidae > Lynx > Lynx rufus. Next base: position 183,864,133 of record NW_025814823.1, read on the forward strand.
ATACAGTGGTCACAACTTCTCATTCAGGAAATCTTATGATATACTCCAGAGGTTGAGAACTATGGCCTAAGGACCATCTGGGTTGCCACCTATTATTTTTCATATAATGCTATTGAAAAAAGCCACATCCATTTGTTGGAATACTGTCTTAGGTTGCTTTCTCCTTATAAAGGTCAAATTGATCAGTTGTCACAGAGACATATAATCTCAAAGCCTAAAATATCAACTATCTGGCCATTACATAAAAAGTCTCCGATGCTGATCTATTTTAAATGTATATATTGATAAAACCTTTAGTAGATCTGCTTAATACATGATGAAATAATCTGCTGAACACAGGTTAACTTTGCATTTCAGAGGTAAAATATTGTGCAAAATCCATAAAGATATATTTGGCATAATAAAATGATCAAATTTCCACTAAAATGTACTACATTGTTGATCTACCAAATAGCTGACCGCCCCCCCCAAAAATATCACTCACCAGATTCCTTCCATGCGTGAGTAATTCACATCTGCACATGTAATAATAACTAATGCCACAATTTATGTTGTACATGAAGTTGTGGCAAGATTTTTGGATACGAGTTGCAAAGCAAATGCAAATATTATATTCTTCAAAATGTAAAAATATATTATTTTCTTAGAATTAAAGAAATGTATTGTAGAATAATTCTTTCTACCAGGCAAAATTAATATAAACAGACCATCACATCGATTATATTCTAAGAAAACATTTGAATTTCAAAGATAAACAAAGAATGCTCATAATTTACAAATACACCAAAATGAATCTTGCCTCAGACTTTTCCTCTGCAAAATGAGAAATAAAACTTTAATTCTTTATAAATGAAGCAATGAAGAATCCTCTACTAATATATATGGGAAATTCCAGGTTTATTGCTAAACAAAGTGTTGTTTAAGGCTCAAAGCAATGAAAAAAAATATATATGTAATAAAATAAATTCCAAATCAGAGAGAATTACATCCAAACAACCTGAAAATGGGGAAATAACTCTCAAGATGGCTGACAAAGGCACTTGCTGCCTTGCTGAACTTTCTGAATATGAAGACGAACATTACAAAATTGAAGACATTAGAAAATATTAAAGACATACAAATATGAAAGACACTAGTTACAGTCTTAAAATAAATTCTATGAAGAAGGGCTTCCATGTTCAGAGAGAACAGCCCTGAACAAGCTAAATATAAATACAGCCCTCCTCTGATCTTAAACAGAATACCATGTTCTCATAATCAACTTCCTTAAAGCACTAACAATAGGGAAACTGTACTTTTTCACAGTTAGCCACCACTCAAATAATTATTTTGAAAAACACATGTATACGGACGTCTGTTTATTCATATATCATTTCAATTTATCTTCTAAATATAGGTGCATTCATTTCATTCTAGTAATGGTCACTTAATTAATAACAAGAAAGCAAGAGCCACTCAAGCTTGCCTGAGCAAATGTGTGACTGAGTGTGTGTGTGGGCATGGGGTGGGGAGGGGTGTTCAAAGATGTTTCTAGACAAGGCTGTTGGCTTTGAGTTACTAAAGTCAAGACTTACTTTTCTCCATTTTTTCAAGGGTCCCTCACTCATCTTTCTCTACATATTTGCTCCACTCTCTTGTTTCTCTCTGAAGATTAGCTTTCCCTGGTTACTGCAAACCTGAAAATGGGAGTTTACAGCTTAAATATTCTTCTGATGGTTAGTTTTCACACTTGAAAGAGGAAAAGTCTAATGTATCATTGGACAGCTAGCTAATCAGTGGACCATTTACCCTGGTTTAACATGACCACATGAACCTGTTTTTCAAAAAGTGCTATGATTAAGCTGTGTCTCAGAGATATTGATGTAGATTGGTTTGTCACCCTAAAAATGTAAACTAAAAAAGATGCTCTAGAGTAGATCCTTTTTTTTTAAATAAATTTTAAAAAAGAAAAAACTGACAAAATCATCAGATGCATCCTGCTACTAAATATTTTTACAGTTTCACCTGAGAGTTGTCAGCATTTGTAGTAGGCCTGTATTTGTAACTGTGTAAAATAAAAAGTCTGTAAGATATCAAAAACACTTTTTAAGTTTATTTTTAATTGCACTGTCACCAAGAATATTAGTGACTTTTTCTTAAATTTAATGTTTTATATTTGAGATGCTTCTTTTTACCCATCATCATATATGTACTTAATTCAGTTCATGCCTTCACCTCACTTTTCTACACACAAAAAATGGTGCTAAAGTCTCTAAGGATTCAAAAATGAATAAAATGTCTTTAGACTTACATATATTCTATTCATTTCTCTGACGACTGAATGCAGTTATCAGTTTTGCTCCTGATTTTCATCATTTTGTACCTTCACTGAGACTACAGAAAACAGTAGATTTATATTTAATATGCCTTGTTTTGCACAAACACAATAAAAAGTAATACTACAAAACTCATATCTATTGTAGACATGTTCTTAAGGACACTGTATATGATACTGTACAGAAAAATGTATTATATCTCAAAATTCAGCATGAGGAAAATCCATGCTTCTCCCTCAGAAATTGGTATGATATTTCTAAGGTTTTTTTTTTTTTTTTTATGAAAAGGTTGAAGTGAAATCTATGACCATGCCAAGACCTTGGTCAGTACTCCCAGATCATATCTATATTTGTCCTAATTTATTTTTTCTTTCATATTATTATTTTTCATATTTCTTCCGTCTGATTTATACTGGGTTGAATGTCACTAATTTATACAAGCTACCCATATATGTACACATGGAAACACATACACAGAGAAAAAGAAAAAATAGATGAAATAAGAAGAATGAGAAACAAGTCAGGAATGGAGGGAAAAAGACAAGAAAGGTTATGAAGACGCGGTAAATGGGTAACCCATGAGCTGGACCACATCCACAAATGTATTTTATTTGAACTGCACAATATTAAAAATAACTATAATATAAATTAAATAATCAATATTTAAAAAATGTCATGAAAGTCACATTTGGTTTCTCTTGAAAAATTAGAAGGCACAGGGGCACCTGTGTGGCTCAGTTGGTTAAGTGTCCAACTTCAGCTCAGGTCATGATCTTGTGGTTCATGGGTTTGAGCCCCCCATCCAGCTCTGTGCTGACAGCTCAGAGCCTGGAGTTGGCTTCAGATTCTGGGTCTCCCTCTCTCTCTCTGCCCCTCTTCCACTCACGTTCTGTCTCTGTCTCTCAAAAATGAATAAGCGTTAAAAAAAACTTAGAAAAAAGAAAAGAAAAATTAGATGGTACAGGAAAACTATATTTACAGTATTTCATGGAAACAGTCAATTAAACTTAATAGCTATTTTCCACGTTAAGTGGCTAGGCACTTTTCAATTGCTAATACTCAATGTGTTCCTCTGTTGATAATGCTAACTTTGTCCTCTCCACACACTTACCTTGCTTAGTTGATCTTATAGCCAGTTAAGATTTTATCACTGAGATATGATCTCTATTTTGGGGAACTCTCAGTGTTAAAGGGTACACTGGTACATTCACAAATAAAGTCCTATCCCGTATACTCCCTTTTGAAATGGAGTGTAAGGGAGTTCCATAAATGTGAATAATAAATAAATAAGTCACAACAGCCCCTTTGGAGATGTGTTCCTACCCAGTGACTTAAAATTAAATTAGCAAAAAGTGTGGGATAATTGACTGACTTCCCACTCTTTTTTTTAAATGTTTATTTTTGAGACAGAGAGAGACAGAGCATGAACAGGGGAGGAGCAGAGAGAATCCAAAGCAGGTTCCAGGCTCTGAGCTGTCAGCACAGAGCCCGATGTGGAGCTCGAACTCACGGACCATGAGATCGTGACCTGAGCCGAAGTCGGATGCTTAACCGACTGAGCCACCCAGGCACCCCGATTCTCACTCTTTATAGATTTTCAAATGGTGTACTGGGTGGGGACAGCAGAACCCATATCCATCTAAGGTTCAGACATGCCACGCTGCAAGCCCGCCTGGTGGTTAAAAGACATTGAAATGGTCCATGTTTGTTCAGATTAGGGGAAACTTTCAATTTATTTCCTGAGAATCAAAGAGAAATCATCGTCATCTGAAACTCAGTTTGTTAGTGACAGAGATTCAAAAGCATAAATAGACTGGCAAGTGTCATTCGAACTGAGGAAAGCACAGTATTACACTACACTAAACAGCTATGAAAATTGGTGCTCTAGAAGACAATACTAAATGAGGTATGCCTCTAAATATACCATTAGGCACACTGTTAGAATAAGTGTAAAAAGAGTGGAGCATAATGAAAGAAAAAAAAAGACTAATTCTAGTTGGAGTATTATGGAGGAGACCTCATGGAAGAGGAGGGATTTGAGCAGAAATTTAAGGAAACCAACTTAGGCTAATGAAGAAAATGAAAAAAAAAATGTAGGACGACTCATCACTCAGGATAATATTTCTTCTTAAGCCTAAATTAAACTTGCACAGAGATAAACATTTATGACAATTAGGGCTACAGTCTAAAGCATTTTGGCTCACAAACTAAGTGCATTAGTTAATGAGTAAGATTTCTATTCCTCTGCATGTAAACACTAAGTACAGAATTTATCATTCACTAAATCGTATCTGCTTTTTTTCTGCATTTCACCGATGGTTGCCTCAATTGTCATTTCAGCTGCTCTAAATAATGTGTTCTCTTCTCTGTTGTATTAAGCTATTCCTATCAAGGCTAATGATTTTCTGATTTCTACATGCCAATGATTTTTGGCAATAACAAATGATGCTTCTCTTTTTCATGTTGCAAGTAGCTTAAATTATATTTTACATGTCCATTTAAAGGATCATTAGTTAAGTTAATATCTTTGCTATTCAGGAGTATCAAGCAGTTTACAAAGTATAGTCTAACTAAATAGTACTATATTACGTAGTACTTCAATAGCTAAAAAATATATTTTAATTTCCATTTCTATACGTAACTTTGGCCTGAAAACATTATTACACAGTCTGATTTGTTCATGTTTGCATTTTTCTGATTTCTATAAAATACAATGGCATTTCTATAAATTTTGGAGAACAAGTACTGTCTATTACAAAAATTATAAACTTGTTCTAGGTCTTAACCTTTGGGTTACTTTCCAGATATTCACCTACTACATTTTATTGAACTTTTCATTATTTTCCATTTTTACAAATGACACCTTAAATAATTATGACCTAGAATGGAAGGAATATTGAAAATATTAATTAAAACATCATTTTTTAAATCCATATATGAAATTCATACCCTCTTTAGAGTTTGGAAAACCCACCATGAATATCTATGATATGTAATGGGAGAGTTGTTTTAACATGACTGATGATTGACAGACTGGCAAGACGTTGCCTTTGTACTCAGCAAGAGCAAAAGGGCAACTAAATATCCTTTGTTGAGATAAGCTTAAGTATACATAGATCTGTCTTGTTCCTAATCATAGATCAAATGTTAAATAAAATATAGTGACTTACTGTAGCAATGTGTTGGGAGTCTATCTAAATGACACTGTGCCACTAGAGAAAAGATACATTGATTTCTTAATATTGAGGAATGGCTGGCATCCCCCATGCTCTACAGAAGTTTTCCCATCATTACACACATCATGTTCTGCTGCAGGGAGTGGAAGGATAGTTCATGGGACCCTGGGAACTCTGACATGGGCTCCATCAATGGCCATTAACTCTGAGAATTTAGGGCCAGTATGGCACTCAAAACTTCAGCCTGATTCTAGTTATCGAGAATCACTACTTAGATGGTTACCACATCAAAAAATATTCTTCGTAACAAGAATCAGCCATATTAATTGCTAAAGATGAGTAGATCCTTCCATATGTCAAATAGGAAGTTTACATGTATGAGGAGTTAGAGGTACACAGCACACTGAGCATCACACAAATTTCACAGAACCATTTGAAGCTGTATGTGTTTTCTCTTGACCCAAATGGGACATGGGAAAAGAAAGCATTGTGATTCATGGAGGGATGCCTAAAGATGTCTCAATTAATAGCTAATATTTTTTCAAATAGCTATGATTTTCAAGGATCATATCCTCTAGGAAATCTTTGATGACATAGGCCACTGAAACATTTTAAAGAGTACTGGCAGCATTTATAAAAGATGAGGTGTGAGAATTTGATCTTGAAGGGTTGTGAACATAAATTCAAACTGTATGTCTGTTGAAAACTGGGAATAATGAAGCCTAGATGGTAAAACAAACAAAGAAACAAACAAAAACACATCTGGGAGTTACAATGAATGCATGAGGAGAAAGCTGCCAAATTTTGGGGAGTTCACAGGTACGACATACAATGTGATTATTTTCTAGTGGCTACTTGATCCAAACTTCCTACTGGCCCCATGTATCTACTACACCAATAGTTCTATGGGGAAAGTGTGTTTACTTTCAGAGTATAGATCAAAAGGGTACTTTATTTATATTGCCAGGGTAGAAATAAGAGACTGATTTATAACTTGAACTCAGAAAAGGAGGAAATGACACTCTTGGGTTCAATAATACATCATTTAAACACCTCACATTTATGTGAAAATAAAGGAAACCTCATTTAAAATGGATTCAGGAAGGGGCGCCTGGGTGACTCAGTCAGTTGAGCGTCAGACTTCGGCTCAGGCCATGATTTCATGGCTCGTGAGTTCGAACCCCACTTTGGGCTCTGTGCTGCTTTGGATTCTGTGTCTGCCTCTTTCTCTGCCCTCCCCCATTCACTCTGTCTCTCTCTCTCTCAAAAATAAATAAACATTATTGTTGTTTTTTTTAAATAAAATAAATAAAATAAAATAAAATAAAATAAAATAAAATAAAATAAAATAAAATAAAATAAAATAGATTCAGGAGGATATGTACCACTCCTCACTGCCTGCATAACCTAGCAAGAATGAGAAAGTGACTTAAAACAAGGGACATTTTCCACATAGGAATTTTGTCTCCTGCTTTTAAGAAAAGGTCTGAGGATCCCTTCCTGCCCCAGCAACAATGCAATAGCCACCACTTGCACAACCACAACCTTGAACTCCAGTTCTTCAATAAACTTTTGTTCAAAGTAATCCCCCCCAATTACCTCCTAATACCTAACAAGAGCTCATCTCCCCATTGTCACTTCAAACTTGCCTATGGTTCACCAAGACTTGTTTGTTGCAAATTACATTTCCTCTGCTATTCCCAAATAAACCCACTTTTCTGAAATAAACAAAATTGTTCTTTGCTTCATTTCAAGTAACATTTAGAAACTCTTCACAATGGATAAACTTAATGTATTTGGTATGGCCCCATATTTTAGCTTGTTGTACCACAACTCCTCAGTTCCTACCTGAAAAGGCTACGAAACGTACCCCATTGTTTGTGTTTGAATTTCGGGCACTGATCTGGCCAACACTAATATGCTCCTTTCATCTCTAATATACCATATAAACCTTATATGATTTTTTCTTTGCAGCTGGATTCAGGCATTTCCTTGCTACTCACTGGTTATAATACTCATTTTATATGTCATTTATCTCCCTAAAGCTATTTTAATGGAGGGCATGTCCATTGGAACTAATAATATCACTACAAAGAAGGAGTAGGAGGTAAGAGAAGAAGGAGAAAGAAAGGGAGGAAAATGTGGGAGGCTGTGATATCATGACTTATAATAAGATATGTATATGTACATATACACATAGATGTGCATATGTATACACATATATACATACATATACATAAATATACGTGTGTGCGTGTGTGTGTGTGTGTGTGTGCGTGTGTGGTGTGTGTGTGTGGTCTTTTTTGCCATTCTTGTCACAAAAGTCCTAGAAGTCTTGGCGTTTCTTAATTGGTTAGGGTGATTGATAAAGGAGTCTTATGTTGACAGGTGACTTTTGGAAAGCACCTAAGGATGGGAGCTGGCTGCTGAGAGATCCAACCATGTGATCAGAGGGCTAGAATTTGTAGTCCCATACCCATCACATCCCTCCACCCAAGGTAGGGAGAGAGCTGAAAGTTGGATCAGTTGCAATTGGCAATGCTGATTTAATCAATCACATCCATGTAATGAAGCTTCCATGAGACCTAAAAGTACTAGGTTTGAAGATCTTCTGGGTTAGTGAACACAAAAGGATTTGGAGAAAGTGGTACATTTGTAGAGAACAAGAAAGCTTCAAGCTTTTACCCATTCCTTGCCCTATGTATCTCTTCTATCTGGCTGTTTCTGAGTTATATCCTTTTCTAATAAACCAGTAACCCACTACGTTTGATGTTTCTTTGAGTTCTATGAGCTTCTCTAGCAAATTACTTGAACTCAAGGAGGAGATCATGGGAACCTTTGATTTATGGCCAGTCTGTCAGAAGTACAGGTCACAAAGTGGACTTGTGATTGAGATCTGAGTTGGAAGGGGTTGTTCAAACTTCCAGTTCAAGGCCAGTTAGAACACAGGTAAAACCCAGGATTGTAACTGGAATCTGTAGGGGGTAAGGGAGTAGTCTTGTAGAACTGAACTCTTAACCTGTGTGATCTAATGCTATCAGGGATAGGTAGTGTTAGAATTCAGTTGACTTCTCAGACTCCCTGCTGGTGTCGGAGAATTGGTTACTGGTGTGGGGAACCTCCACATCCATGGTACAATGGGGTGCAGAACACTTTTAGAGGCAAAACAGAGGCAACATCCTCTACTATTTATTTAGTGCTATGTGTTATAGGTTGAATTAAATGCTTACAAAAAAATTGTCTCATGCAAATCTTATTTAACTCTATAAATTAGAAATGTAGGTCTACTTAATAATTATCTTGCAATTCAATATCCCCCACTGTGAAGAACAAAATGTGAAATTTTCAGTGGGTGCACGAGACATTTTAGAGAGAAAGAAACTGGCTTAGAGAGGTGTATGCAGCCTTCTCAAAAGTGAGTATCAAAGCCAAATATAAACCTAGCTTTGCCTTTAATCATCCTTAACCATTTTGCTATAGAGTACTGCCTACCCAAATTGGATATAAAACCATTTTCATACCCTATCTGAACCAATTAGATTTCATGATTTTTAGAAATACAAAAATAAATTTAGGCCATTTCTTCAAATTTTCTTCATTTCTGGTTTTTAGTACAAAATATGAGATAAATCTCAATTTTGTTCTCTTTTGCACCCTCTGGTGGAAATGTTAATGAGAAGAAAATGAGCAAACTAAAATTTGTACAAGGAAGATATTATGGCCAGGTATTTTAGTAAAATTGGCCACCTGGTTTGTTAAGATTTGAATAAAACATGTTTGATTCTATAATTGGTGAGCCCTTAAAATTACTCTCATAGTTCACTGGTTCTTTTGTAAATAACAATGTATGTAAACCTAAATATACATATTTATAGAATATTTAGATTTACATATATAACATATGTACACATATAGTATACATATACACACATATACATATACACAGATTCATAAAAATACAGGCAAATGAAGATACTAAACCAGGATAATCAGTAGTTGTAATGAATTTGGATTCAGCAGGATATACAAATGTTTCCAGACCTTTAGTGTATGCATTTATTCATGTATTTATTTATTTTTTCAAAAGCTTTTATTTTTCCACTTTTTATTATTCTAGGTGCTGGTATTTATAAATGGAAATGCTAAAGAAAAACGATCATTTAGTTACATGTATGTGTATACAAACATATATGAAATATTTTCAAAGAAAATAGATCTGTTGCAGAATAGAAATATAATGAATTAGAATATCTTTGTTAGCATACTACTTCTGTTTATATTCTCATGCCATTTTGAAATTTAATCTTTTTCTCATCAACACAAAAGAGATTCTAATATTGTGACACAGAAAAGATTGTAATTGCTTAATTATTTATACAATATGGCAAATACACATTTTGCACTTATCAACAGAGATGTTATGTAGAATAAAAATGCTTTCATTATCTGGGTTTCAAACAAATGTGCAGACCATCAAAAATGTTTACTAATAAGTTAAAATTATGTTTTCCCCCTCTGCTCAATAATAACAACTAGTTTCATTTCTCACTATCGTATGCTACAATTCATAATATTCAGGAAATACTTAATTTCCTATCTACTCAGTACCAGGCACCGTGATTGTATATATGGATAAAGTAGTTAGCTTCACTTATAGAGTTGCTGTCTTCACCAAACTTACAATCTAGCACATTCCTCTTGATTCTGCTACCTAGTGCCTCAGGAACTATTAAAAAATGACATTTGGGGCGCCTGGGTGGCTCCGGCAGTTAGGCGTCCAACATCGGCTCAGGTCACGATCTCGCGGTCTGTGAGTTCGAGCCCCGCATCGGGCTCTGTGCTGACCGCTCAGAGCCTGGAGCCTGTTTCAGATTCTGTGTCTCCCTCTCTCTCTGCCCCTCCCCTGTTCATGCTCTGTCTCTCTCTGTCTCAAAAATAAATAAACGTTAATTTTTTTTTTAAATGACATTTGTAGGGCCTCATGCCAGACTTACTGAATCAAAATCTCTAGTGGCTAGACATGAGTAAGTCTATTTTCAAAATTAAGAAAGAAATTTGTTTAGAATAGTTTTATATTTACAGAAAAAACACAAGGAGCACTACAGAGAGTTCCCATAGACCCTATACCCAGTTTCCCCTAGGATTAACACTGTATATTTGTATGGTACATTTGTTGCAACAAATCAACAAATATTGGAACATTTTTATTAACAAAAGTCCACAGTTTATTCTGATTTCTGCGGCTAAAAACTCATGCCCTTTAGTCATCCTAACTCCTTAGGCTCCTCTTGGCTGTGAATTTTTTTCAGACTTTTGTTGTTTTTGATAACCCCAGACGTTTTGAGGAGTACTGGTTAGGTATTTTGAGGAGTACCGGTCAGTTTTGAGAATACTCCTCAACTGAAATTTGCTTGATATATTTTCTCATGACTAGACTAGAATTATTGGTTTTAAAGAGGAAGACCACAGAGGTGAAGTGCCATTTCATCACACCTTATTAAAGATACATGAGTCAAGATCACTTATTACTGTTGATGTTAACCTTGATCCCATGGCTGAGGTAGAGTTTGTCATGTTCCTTCATTGTAAAGTTACTATTTCCCTTTCTCCTTTCCATACTGTACTCTCTGGAGGAAGTCACTCAGCACAGCCCACATTTGGGGAGTGAGAAGTAGTGCCTGGCCTACTTGCATGCAGAGTATCTACATGAGTTATTGGAATGCTTCTGCATAACTGTCTATTATCACCCACATATATACTTCCTTAATAATTAATTTATAACAGTCCAGACTCTTATTTATTTTACATTTTGAGCTATAATCCAATAGTAAATTATTTTTTATTGTTCAAATTATTTCCTTTTGTGCCATTGGGATCTCTTTCAGTTGGCTCCTGTACCATTTTTGAGAATGTCACTTTCTGAAGCTACCAGATGCTACAGAACTCATCTTGGTATGTCTTAACCCAGTCCTAGATTCAGCTATTTCTCTAGGAAGTCCTGTTCTGGTTCTTCTTCTTCCTTTTTTTTTTTCTTTTTCTTTTTCTTTTTTTTTTCTTTTTTAAGAATGGTATTCAGAACCAAAATCTGCATCCTAGGTATGCTTGTTGGTACTGGGGTGTCTTTGCTTCTAGGGGCTCTAAGGTGACAGAACAGCAAAATATATGTATGCATACTAACCTGTGTATATATCTATAAATATTTCTATGTGTATATCTAACCAAGTCCATATTAAGCAAAACATCAGTTCATACTGAAATCTTTATTTCTAGTCCATGACTACTTAGTTCATCAAGATACCCCCCCACCTCTCGTATCTGTACTCCCATCCTAACAATGAGAACTTGGCTCCTACCAGCTGTCATCCAGTTACTAAATTGTCTAATTCCAGTGTACACATACAGTACTATTATAACAGTTAACTCATATTCTCATGAGAAACTTTAACAGCAAGAGTAGTGCCCTTATGTGCTATTTCTTTTGCCTTTAGTCATTGACTCGACTCTGTCAAAGTCCCTTAGGCTAGCCCTTTTCCTCACCACCTTTAGTCAGGTTATTTCATACATCTGTAATAAACTCATATTGTTTGGCCAATTCTGTCTTCCATATAAGGATCCTCCAAATTTCTAAATTATTATTTATTTCACATACATTAAGGTTAAGTCTTAGTGCTACAGTGAAGTTCTATAGGTTTTCACAAATGCATACAGTCAGATATCCACCATTGCAGTAAAATACAGATAGATACACTAACCTAAAATAACTCCCTGTGCTTCACCTATTAACCCACTCACCACCAAATCCCCTGGGACCCATGGACCTCTTATCATTGTTATAGTTTTGCCTTTTCCAAAGTGTCACATGATTCAAGTCATCCAGTATATAAACTATATATATAGTGGGTGTTTTTACTGGGTAAAATTCATTTAAGATTCATCTAGGTATTTCTGTGGTTTGGTATCCCATTTTTTATTGTAGAGTATAACCAGTTTGCCTATCAGTTCACCTACTGAAAGAACAGCTTCGTTGCTTTCAGTTTTGGGCAATTATACATACAGCCTCTCTCTGCATTCACATGGTTTTGTGTGGACATAGTGTTCAATTAGTTGAGTAAATACCTAAGAACACGATTGACAGATTTTATGGTCAGAATTATGTCCAGCTTTGTAAGAAACTGCCAAACTGTCTTCCAAAGTAACTATACTATTGGACATTCTGAAAAGCAGTCAGTAAGAGTTCCAGTTATTTGCTTCCTTGCCAGATATTAATACTTCCAGGTTTTATTAGAATGTAATCATTCTAATAGGTAGGTACTGGTATCCCATTTCTGGTCTAATTTACAGTGCCCCAAATGAAAATAGGGGGAACGTTTTTTCATATGCTTTTATTTTTCATTTATTTATCTTCTTTGATTAGATGTCTTCAAATTTTGCCTCGTTTCTTAAATTGGGTTGCTTATGTTTCTATTGTTGAGTTTTAAGAGTTATTTATATATTTTGGATGCAAGTCCTTTATCACATTTTTGTTTTACAAATATTTTTTCCTAGTCTTTATATTGTATCTTCATTCTTTTAACAAGGTTTTTTCATAGAGCAGACATTTTAACAGAGTCTAAATTATCAAATTTTTATTTCAAGGACCATGATTTTGGTGTTGTATGTAAAATCTTACTGCTAAACACAAAGTTACCTAGTTTTATTTTCTTCTATGCTCTCTCCTAAAAGTTTTACAATTTTGTGTCTAACATTTTAGTTCATGCTTCATTTTGTGTTTATTTTTGAAAAAAAGGTATAAAGCTGTGTCTAGATTCATTTTTTTCATATTGTTATACACTAAATATTTGTGTTGCATCAAATTCATATATAGAACCCCTGCCCCTCAATGCAGCGGTATTTGAAGATGGGGCTTTAGGGAGTTAAATAAGATTAGATGAGGTCACAAGGTGGGGAGGGGGTCGACTAGTCTGAGAGTATTAGTACCCTTAAATGAAGAAACATCAGAGTTTGCTCTCTCTCTCGTGCGCTCCATCTTTCTCTCAGTCCATCTTGCTGGCAACTTAATCTTGGATTCACACAGCCTCCAGAATTCTGAAAAATAAATTCCTATTGTTTAAGCCATCCAGTGTGTAGTATTTTGTTATGGCAACCTGAATAGACTAAGACACCTATGAAAACTAATTATTCAAAGCACCATTTGATGAAAATACTGTCTTTTCCTTTCCCTTAGAAGTGCCTTAGGTTCATTGTCAAAATCACTTAACTATATTTGTGTGGGTCTATTTCTGGACATTTAAACTATGTTTTATTGATCCATGTTCTATTATTTTGCCAATATCATGCTGTCTTTATTAATGTATTGTCTTAGAATTGGGTAAGACCTCCAACCTTTTTTCTTCTTCAGTATACTGTTGGCTGTCACCAGGTGTTTTGCCTCTCTATATAAATTTTACAATAGGTTTGTTGGTATCTACAAACTAGATTTCTGAGAATTTTAGTAGGACTGTGTTGATCTATATATAGATGAAGTTGGGAAGGAAATAATGTATTAACAACATTCAGTTTTCCAATCCCAAAACAAAAATTATCTCTCCCTATTTATATCTTCTTTAATTTATCTCACCAGAGTTTAGCAGGGTTTTTTCTGCATATAAATCCTACACATATTTTGTTGGATTAATTCCTAAATATTTCCCTTTTGTGGTACTATTAAAATTTTGTTTTTCTTCTAATTTCGCATTCCAATTTTTCATGCTGGCATATTGGAAAAAAAAATTACCTTGTTGTATCTTGTGACCCTACCATATTTACTCGTTAGTTCCAACAATTTTTGTTCAGTGCTTTGGGATTTCCACAATCTTGTCATCTCTTAACAAAGATAGCATTGTTTCATTCTTCCATATCTATCTACCTTTTATTTTATTGTGTTATTGACTAGGTAGGACTTCCATTGTGATAAGCAAGAATGCTCAGAGAGGGCATTCTTGTCTTACTTCCAAATAGGGAGAAAGTCTAGTTTCTCACTATTAAGTATATCAGCTGTTGGATTTTTGAAGATACCCATTGTCAAGATGGGGAAAAGCTCTTCTTTTCCGAATATTCTGAGTGCTTTTGTCATGAATGTTGGATTTCTCAAATGCTTTTTCTGAATGATTAGATGTGATTTTTTTTTTCCTTAGCCTATGGATGTGGCAAATTACACAGATTGATTTTCAAAAATTGAACCAGCTTTCCAAACATGGTAAATCCCACTTGGTCATGTGTATAATTTATTTTATACGTTTTCAATTTTACTTGATTTTTTTGGATGAATTTTGCATCTATATTCATGCGAGAATGAATTCCTTTCTTGGAATGTTTTTATACGTATTTGATATTAGGATAATGCTTGCTCTGTACAATGTAACGGTTAGGAAGCGCTTCCTCTTTGCTTTTATATTCTGGAATAGATCATGGAGAACTGGCATTATTTCTTCCTTAATTGTTTGCTAAAATTTACCAGTGAAATAATCTAAGCCTGGCTCTTTCTTTCTTGGAAGTTATTAATTACTGATTCAATGCATTTTATATATGTATAAATATATATATAATCTATAAATATATAATGTGTATATATACACATTATTATATTATATTATTATATTATATTATACATATATATTCAGATTATCAATTTCTCTTTGTAAGATTGTTGGTAGCTAGTGTATTAAGAGAAATTAATCCATTTCATGTAAGTTATTAAATTGAGGACAAAGAGCTGTTCGTAGAATTCCAATGTTACATTTTTATTGTCCATGGGCTCATTAGTAATGATATTTATTTCATTTCTGGTATTGTTAATTTATATTTTTTTCTTAATTGGCCTAGCTAAACGTGTATCAATTGTATTAACCTTTGAAAGAACTAGTTTTTGGTTTTGTTGTGTTCTATGTTGTTTTCTTGTTTACAATTTCAGTGATTTCTGTTCTAATTTTTATTGTTGTTTTTTTTTTACCTTCTTGTTTAGACTTCAACTGTGCTAGTTTTTTAAGGTAAAATCTTAGATAACTGATTTTTGATTTTCATTATTTTCTAATTTATGTATTTAATGCTATAAATTTATATCTAAACATTAATTTCTTCATATCTTACACATTTTGTTCTATTTTTGTTTTAACTTATTTAAAGTATTTTTAAATTTCTATTGAGATTTTTTCTTTGATCCATATTTTATTAGACAAGCATTATTTAATGTCCAAATATTTGGAGGATTTTCCAATTATCTTTCAGATGTTGATTTCTAATTTAATTCCATTTTTTGTCTGAGATGATATTCTGTATATCTAATCTTCTATATGTGTTAATATATGTTTTATGGCAGAGAACATGATCTATCTGGGATAATATTACTGCAAGCTTGAGAAGAATGTATATTTTGCTGTTGTTGGATAGAGTATTCTATAAATATCAATTAGATCAAATTGATATTGCTGGTAAAGTCAACTATATCCTTACTGATTTTTTTTCTGCTTGATCTTTCAATTACTGAACGAGGGTTGCTGGTCTCTCCAACTATAATAGCAATTTGTCTATTCCTCATTGTAGTACTATCAGTTTTTGCCCATATAATTTGATTCTCTGTTGTTAGTAAACAGACATTTAGAATTGTTGTGTCTTCTTGGAGAAGTGACTTATTTATCATCATGTAATACTCCATCAATGATAACTTCCCTTATTCTAAATTATGCTTTGCTGAAATTTATAAATAGCTGCTGTTGCTTTCTATGGATTAACATGAGCATGACATATCTTTTTCCACTCGTTTGACTTCAATCTGATATTTAATCTTATATTTCAAAGGCTTGTCTTGTAGGCAACAATTTGGTACTGCATCCACTCTGATAATTTCTATCTTTTAATTTATGCATTTAGAATGTTCAGATTAAAATGATCATTGATATAAGTGGATTAGTAATGAACACATTTATTAGTATTATATTCATTGTATTTGGTCATCCCTTTTTTTCCTCTTTTTTTTCCTGACTTCTTTAGCTTTATATAAGCATTTTATATGACTTCACTTACCTTCTCTCACAGCATACAAGTAGCACTTTGTTTTAAAAAATTTTAGGCATTTCCCTAGAATTTGCATTATACTTTTTTAACTAATCAAAGTGCACCTCAAATAACATAATATAAGTTCACAGGAAGTGTAGTTGCCTTATAACAGAGTAATCCCAGAGTCCTTTTTCCATTCCTTTATGGCATTGCTGTCTTTCATTTAACTTATCCATATGCTATACTGACCCCTAACATTGTTACTATTATTACCTTAGAAATATTTTGGATAGATTAAGAATATAAAAATATAACATTTTATTTTTCTTTCATTTATTCTTTCTCTGACATGCTTTCTTTATGTAGATACAAGAGTCTGTCCTTTATCATTTTCCTTCTCCCTGAAGAACTTCTTAACATTATTTTCAGGGCAGCTCTGCTGATGAATTCCTTCAGTTTTTATTTGTCTGAGAAAGTCTTTATTTCTCCTTTACCTTTGAAAGATAACTTCACTAGATATCAAATTCTAGCTTGGTGTTTTGTTTTGTTTTGTTTTGTTTTGTTTTGTTTTGTTTCCCTCTATCAAGGCTAAATATCCCATACCATTTTCTTTGAGCTTGCATGGCTTCTGATGCAGTCTAAAGAAATGTTTATCATATCTCTCTCTATGTAAGGTGCTTCCCCCCCCGCCCCCCGCGCCACCTCTGACTCCTTTTAAGATATTCTTATTGTCTTTGGTTTTCTGAAGTTTGAATATACATCTATATGTAGTCTTTTTCAATACTTGTCCTGGTTGTTTTTTTCAGAGCATCCTAAGTCTGAGGTTTGATGTCTGTCATTAATTCTGAAAATTCACAGATATTATTACCTCAAATATTTCTTCTGTTCTCTCTTTCTTCCCTTTCTGCTATTCCAACTAAGCTTCTGTTACACTTTTTGAAAAATCCCCATAATTCATTTTATGTTTCTTTTTCTCTTTGCATTTCAGTTTGGAAAAATTATGTTGGCTTATCTTCAAGCTCACTGATTTTTTCTTTGGTCATGAGAAGTCTGCTAATGAGTGCATCAAATTATTTTTTTTTTACTTCTGTTACAATGTTTTTGATTTCTAGCATTTCCTTTTTATTATTTCTAAGGATTTCCTTTTTTTCTACCTACATACTCATCTGTTTTGCAAGCTACCCACTTTTCCCTGGAATCTTTAACACTTCCATTATAACAATTTTGAATTCCCTAACTGATAATTCCAAAATTTGTGCCATATCTGAGTCTATCATTTATTTTTGTTCCATCTCCTCAGGCTGTATTTTTCTTGTCTCTTAGCATGTCTTGTGATTTCTTTTATAAAAAAGCCAGACATAATGTGTTGAGTAGTTATAACTAAAAATAAATAACTCTTTAGTGGTTTTTGTTGATGTTGTTATGTTTAATCTGTCTACATGTTTGGCTGTATTTGATGTTTGATCTATGTGTATGTTTGGGGACTTCAAATTCATCTAATGTCTTTGTTTTGGTCCATCTCGGTGTCTTTTGGCTTCCCTAAGAGCTATCTCATACTTACTATGTACAAGGATCCCTTTTATGTGTTTACATGTATTAAGTAATTTCACCATCACAACTACACTATGAAGTAGATTATACTACTTTTACTATTTTTTCATTAAGAAAATCAAGATATAGTATAGTTAAATAATATACAATCTACCTCAAGTTGCTATATTAATAACCTGGGGAGCTAGGCTTTGAAGAGAAATGATTCAGCTCCAGACCCATGCTGCAAACCACTAACGTACGCAATAATATGCCACCAATCTTGGAAGGTCCCAGTGCCCACATGACCACTAGTACAGCTGCTACTTTACTCCAGCTCTTTCAAAACTGCTCATCCAGCTGGCAGCATTTTCATTGCTGTGCCTACACAAAACTATTCACAAGAGTTAGAGATGGAACAGTATTTTTTAGTCTTAATTGAGAAATAAAAAGATAATTCTTAAAATCAAAACTGATGTTGAAAATAATTGAAATAAGCAAAGGAGAAATAATATGGATTCATTTAAGTATTTTTTAATGGAAATGATACAAAGTCAAGAATCCAGAAAATATTCTTTCCCCATATCATCCACTAAGAGTCAGCAATTTTTACCTCTCTTGTAAAATAAAAGAAAAAAAATGCTTATACTTTTTTTTTTGGTTGTTGTTAACTTGGAGGATAAGTTTGCTCTATGAGCATTTATGTTGTTGTTGTTTCCTTATACCCAATAACCTAATAAATTATAACACTTTTCTTTGCATAATAAGTGTCCTTCCTTGTCCAAAGAGCATAGCCACAAAGAGAACCTACAGATTTTTTAAGTGTTCATTAAATAAAATTTACATGTCATGGGAGAACTTTGGAGATATTAGAATTATAAACTAATAAGGGTTTTATGAGTGTATGGAAAATGAAAACTTGAAGAAAAATGACTATGCTAAGAAACAGGTGAAATGTAGAGGCAGTTGTTTAAAAATGAGTAATTCAAGACTGATAAATCCTGATTAAAAGGCAATATTTATTTATGTATGGAGTTCTCTGTTTTTCTTTTTACTGATTAATAAAATATTTATGTCATGCTTACTAAATTCAAGACATAAAGTTATGTACCTTCCAATGATTTTCCAAAAATAATCTCACAATCAAAATAAAAATATATGTCTGGTTTTTACTAGTTTTAATCTCCAAAACTATCTGTACTATGCCTTTTCTACTTTTAGAATCTGGTGGATAAAAGAGGCCTGCCATAGAATCAAATGAAACAGTTAATTTTCAAATTTTTGTTAGTGTTTTGTACTGCCCAAAAGGTCCCAGAATGTGTGGCACATTCTTTAAGGAGAGCACATTTAATTTTTGTTGTTGTTGTTATGCAGAAAAAGCTCATCGATCTCTTTGGAGACAATGTTGATAGGAAGCCTTAAGGTCCATTACAAATATGTAGAATTTCACTTAAAAAAAATTGGATGGGAGTGTGGGTGCATGCTTATGAAAACAATCCAGAAGAATGAGGAAAACTGATAATACCACAAAGAAATTGCCAATTGCACCATTTCTTTCTATAATCCAGAGGAGATGGTTTCAATCCTTAAGTGAAGGGTTTAGCCTTTGCTAGGAGCACAAACAGTTCATCCATAATAACACAATGAATAGCAGAAGCTTTTGGCACAGCTATTATTATGCTAGCTCATGTGGCTATGGAAACCTTTGGAAGGTCTACTCAGATTGCTTCCTTTCTTGGTGAAATAAGAAGCATGGTAATCATGTAAGGAAGATCCAGGGAAAGAATGCTTGGTTGAAAAAGTGAGAAGGAGGTGGAAAATAATATCTAAGTGAGTACAGATGTGAATTATAAATATAGCACTCCTAAAATCTCATGGTTTTATTTTTTATTTCAACATTTTGTGTTAGTTAGTTATGTTTGTTGTGCCTGAATGCAGAGAATAAGTAGACGGATTTTGTCAGGGGAACACAAAATAAGAGAAAGAGTGGCAAGAAAATAAGGGATAAATATAATCTAAGATCAATAAGGGATCATTGGAACATATCACAGAGATATTAAGAGAAGCCATTTGCCATGGCCCTGATAATTCCAGCATGTTCTTTGGTGAGTTTGCCAAGAATGCAAGGCCCAGACTTCTCTTTACTTGGGATATTTTTCAAGGTTGTATTTCAGTAGCAATTTAAGGGGATACAGTGATATCTCCCTCCAGGATAAAGAGCACACTTGGTATAGAAGAGGTGTATGCCAACATCTCTGTGTTCCTCGGAGTGATGTAAAAACATCATGTATGCAGCATCCACTCAGGCTACTATGCTTTATTCCCATGGAGCATGAGCAACAAGAGGAACCACTGCAAACATGAAACTTGCTGTTGTTTGAAAATTAAGTCCTTTGTTTCTACCCTGACCTTCATTAGGAGCACAAACAGTTCATCCATAATAACACAATGAATAGCAGACGTTTTATGTCTTCTGACAGATCCATAAAACCATAACTGACTATATTACTAGCTTGCAAGTGAAGTACAAGCCTAGATTCTGAAACGGGAATATGGTAGAGTGAAAACTTATTACAATGATAACCTGGCGTTCCTTTACTAGTTTATAATGTAGGCAATTACATTATCTTTTAATGAAGAACTAAGAAGATTTGAGCAGTACAGAAATTTGATGTGGTATTCAACAAATACCAGGGAGCCGAGGTGAGTGCAGATCATTTCTCCAGTATTGTTTTGAATATTACGGAATAGCAAAACAAAAAGAGTACATGGCATAAGGAAAAGAGAACTAAAAATCAGACACTCTTTATATATATCCTAACTCCACAGACTCTTTATTGTGGACAAAGTTATTCGATACTTTTAAGCCTCAATTTCTCTGTCTGTAACATATGTGCTTGGTCATTGGACGGTAAAGTAAAATCAAGTCCTCAATACTGATTGACTTTGTCGTTAGAGTCCCTTATTTTGTGTACCAATTTCAGAGAAATAAGTTACCATAAAAAGGAATGAAAAGTTAGATCTACCTAAATATTTTATAAATGATTTAAAATTCTGAAATAATCATTAAATATTTCTTTAAAAATATTTCACCTAAAAATCAGATGCATCAAGTACAACATGACAATAGTATTATATAAATGCCCCCATAAAATAATTGATGTCTATGTTAGATACAATAAAGAAACACAAACTGTAACCCAAGTTAAGTTTCCAGTTTGAAACAACATTTAAAGTGCATAAGGCCTTTTGTCATTCCAGGATTCTACTAAGTGAAATTTAGCAACATTGCTTCTATATTATTCAGATGAAATTCAATTTGACTTGACAATAACTTTGCTGTTTAAATATTGCAATTCAAAGCAAAACTCTAGAAGTGAGATCCATAAAGGAAAAGCATGGACTTCCCATGATGGAAACATGCATCACTTTACATATAAATCTTGTGTCATAGTGACCATAACTTTGACAATGTCTCATAAATCACATTCAAACAAATTCCAACTTCAACGAAAGCATTTAATTATAATCTAAATCTATGTATTCAGATCCAATATTGTCCTTTTCAAAAGTATCTGTTTCATTTTCTTCCTCACCACCTGCCTCAAATAATTTTAAATATAATTTAGGAAATATATAGCCTTTTGGAAAATGATTAACAAATTCTATTTAAAAACATGCATGCTATTACTAACACATTCGTGAGCCAGGAAGATAGGCTTTCTTAAACTTAACAATTTCAGTACTTCTAAAGTTAGTTCTAGGAGGTGAGTATAAACAGTGTAAATAAATAAACTTTTATCCTTTTTAGTCATATACAGAGTACAAATACTATGGTTGGCACTGGGACTCTTAAAAATAAAATCCATGCTTAAGCCATGTCAGCACTCCCACACAAAAAAGAAAATTTATTTTGAGTGGAACGTTAACATGGGCATATAATATGGACACAGGGTGCTTGTTTTTATTCCTAAAGTAGGGGAACAGTGTAGGGAGCATCCTACCTCAATCCCATTCTTTTTTTTTTTTTTTAATTTTAATATTTATTTATTTTTGAGAGAAAGACAAAGTGAAAACAGAGGAGGGGCAGAGAGAGAGGGAGACATAGGATCCAAAGCAGGCTCCAGGCTCTGAGCTGTCAGCACATAGCCCGAGGCAGGGCTCGAATCCATGAACCACGAGATCATGACCTGAGCCCAAGTCGAATGCTCAACCGACTGAGCCAGCCAGGCGCCCCGACCTCAATCCCATTCTTAAGACATGGCTACAAATATAATTTTCACTACCATAATTTAAATAATTATTGTATTAAGTGATCAAGGTTAGTATTTTACTTGTTCTATTTCCAGCATCAAATAATAAGTAGTAGTACTAAAGTAATAAAACTTAATAGCAATGAGATTTTAATGCAGGTCTCTTCAAATCATAGAAAACTAACTAAGGAAAACAGAATTGATGGTGCGGGAGGGAAAGCATTGTTCTTGTCTAAAGCAATTAGAAATGTGAGATTTCTTACACACCACCAAGGTAGATAAATTCAAACTCTCAAATGTCCTTATTGAATTATTTCTAATACACATTTTATATGCAGCAGATAAAAGTAGAGATAATAATAACAAAGATAGCAAGGTCAGATCTATATACAATGAAACACCCAAACTATTTTATTTTATTTTATTTTTTTACACCCAAACTATTTTAGAGAACTTTCCTTTACTGTAATCAAACTAGTTACATTTAAAACACAGATTGAACAACTGTCCTGAGTTTGCCTTTTCTATTTCTACTTTTTGATCAATTCTATTGCTGAACCAATACACTCAACACCTATCTATCTCTCTCTTACACACACACACACACACACACACACACACACACAATCACACTGGTTAATATGCAGTTTTGCATATTTATATATGATAGCTATTATTTTCCAAGCGAATGCTGATTTCTCAAACCTAAACCCTAAATTGAATATCATCATCTAAAGTTATGAAAATGAAGAGAAATCTATAAAATTAGGAACATAGGGTTTTGGATTGATTACAAAATTAATCTTCTGCTTCAGAAAGAATAACAGGTTGACATTTTAAAAACTCATTTTGAATGAAGAAGAACAGATTGAGAAAATCTCCATATAATCTCTGAAAGGATGTAGTTTTCAATGAGCATGAATTACATTTCATTTTATGCAAGGTTTTTTACTACTGCAGTATTTTCTGTTATACTGAGTTATAACCCCCTACCCATAGAGGCAGCTTTGATTTGATTTTCATTGCCTTGGGCAAGCGTGATTGAGGACCCATAAGACTGTAGAAGATGTTGATTGATTCTTTTGATCCTAGAAGATAATAGAAAGTGTTTAAATTGGTTGTGTTAAAAAAATCTGAGGATGAATTGGGACTTTAGGCAAATTGCACAGAAGATTTTTAATCTTCGATTTGTTCAAATTTGTAACATAGGAAACAGAAAAGATTTGTATCTTCTCTTGTCAAATTCCTTTCTATTTCACATCAATCACTTTTTTTTCTCTTCACCTTTTCTGTTCCTATGTGACTCCTTTATTCCTAGAATTAGAGGCCTTTGGGTCTTATTTAAATTAAAAAAAGATATCAAAGTCATACATAAAGTGAAATTTAGTGAAATTTAAGCCACAGCTAGATTGGAGAACAGGCCAAAGAGAAGTAAAAAAAAAATCAGTGGCAAAATGAAAAGTGAACCTATGTGCTTCTCTTTAGAAGTAAAAACTGCTAATCATTAGATCACTACCTCAGGCAGTGTGACAAAACATTTCTCAACAGAGCTCTTGTGATACACTGCTAACCATCAGAGTGTCTCAGTTGAATATTGAGAGGTATGGAAAATAACTTGTTATTATTTATAAAGTACTGACATTTTAAAATTAATTCCTTTCATCATATAAACTAGAGCAGATGCATGGCTGTAGTAATTTAAAAAAAAATTCCATACTAATTAATGATAGTGACAGAAAAGGAACTCACCAAGACCAAGGAGGCTTCATTGGATTCTATAACCCAGAGCTTATTTAACCCCTGGCTGTTTAGTAAGAAATCATCACTCCAAAATGTAGTTAGAAGTCACTACAGAGTTTTCAGGTATTTTTGCTTTTACTTCCTGTATATGTTTTAGGATTGCATTACAAACTGGAGGAATAGCTCTGCTTATTTCTAGATGGGGATATTTTAGTGATAGAAAACCTACTGGTTATGAAGGAGGACAGGTTTTGAATTTGGATTTTTTAGCATTTTCTAGGAGACTGAGAAATTATCCATTGATTTGATCAAATCAGAGAAAAGAAAGAAAAGAGCTGGTAGACATTACTGGGAAGATATTTGGGGACACCAAACATGTGGGGACAACTAGAAGGGTGTCTCATTTACCATTAGAATATAAAGTCTCTATCATTTTATCTGTTTGCTGTGCAGAGAACTTGAAATCACTACTTTAGTGAAATAATTATATTTTGGAGAGGAGCAAACTGGATTTTAGTCTTAGCTTAAATTTTCTAACTACATGAACCTGAGGAAACTGCAAATCTCTCTGTGACTTAGGTTTACCTATAAAATAAATAGAATGCTTTTTGAAAAAGTTATACAATCTTATTATTAAATATAGTGCTCCTGAGATTCTTAAATGAAATAATTCATAAAAATGCCCAATGCATTATAAAAACACTTTCTGTGTGCATGTACATGTGTCCATATACTTGCAATCAACTCAGCTGTGTTAGGCACTTTCTTAAACATTCCATAAGATATACAGGGTTATTATCTGCATTTATGATGAAACTGACAAACAGAAGGGTTAAATGAGTTGTACAAGATCCCACACCAATGACTAAGAACACAATTTGAAAAATACATTTATATTAATCACTAAACTGTACAACCCTACTGTACATAGTATATCCCTAGGTCCAAACCCTTGGAAAGCTTTATCCAAGAAGAGTTCTGTTAATATGAATCTTTGGACCTTTAGATTCAGTTAACACAATTTTGAAATGCCTTCCTCCATTTAGTTGACATTGGTTTTGTGCTTCTTCTCCTAAAGACATGATTAAGGGACACCTTATTTTGTAATTGAAAATGAAATCCTTAATAGTTAACTTCATCATCACATAAAGATTGAAATAACAACTGTAAGACCATGGATCATATAATTATTCTTGGCCTTGTACCCTGTCCACAGCATTCCTTTTCATCAAAACCTTATCGCTTCTGTCCCTCACATTACTATGCAAAAAAAGTCTTACCTTAGAATGCAGAATTAAATGTATAAAATGTAGATCATGCACAACCAATTTTCTCACTCAGAGGAACAAAATTGTTATTTAAAAAAGTGGGGGGAAAGACCCTCTCAATTCTTCTTGGAGTTTCTTGTAAATTGTGACATTTTACAATACACCATTAAATATTTCTTCAATTGATAACAGGTAACAATTGAAAACAACATGGGTGGCCAGTAAATGTAACCAAAACAACAAAGTATAAAATAGATCTATTTTTCCCTTTATTTCCACAATGATATAAGAGAAAAATTCTGAATTAAAAAAAAAATCCAACAGATGATATTGAAAAGTGACATTAAAATGACGTCTTTTTCAGTGGGAAGCTGGCCATTACAAAAGCTTATTGTTTGTGGATGTGTTTGTGTGTGTGTGTGTGTGTGTGTGTGTCTGTGTGTGTAAGGATTTTCCTTTCCCTCAAGAAAATCTCATGTTGTAAAATTTCCTTTTTATAATCATTATTTTTAGTTAAAAACAAGGCATCAGCATTATCTGAAGAAATTTTTCTTATGTAATAAGATGACTGACTTTGAAACTTCTACTGTTGACTTTGAAACTTACATTTTTAAAGTTTATTTTAACTAAGTGATATCAAATATGATTTTTTTTATTCCTAAACATCCCCTTGGCGTGACAGCACATTTTTCCTAAACATAATATTCTGAATTCTGACTTAAGCTTAATAATTTAGATCATTTCAAAGTTAATTAATGTTAAACTCTATATTGTAAATCTAAAATTGGTTATATATCAAATAAGCAATATTTCGGTTTTCTTTTTTTCTCTTTCTCCTTATGATTTTATTTGTAGCCTCCAGTCTATTAATTCAGAACATGAGCCGTAGATTCAGGAGAATCTAAACTTGAGCTTCTGCTCCCATATTCACTTAAGATTCAAACCTCTACAGAGGCCATCTCCTCACTGTAAAAATGTGTTAGGTAAGGATACCCACTTTACAGGGCTGCTGTGAAGATTAAATGAAATTAGTACTAATTACTAAGTAATGAGTAGTAATTAATACTAAGTATATTAAGTTAAACAGCATAGGTGGATCAGTATTACATTGTAGGTTCGTCATTTCACCTATGTGTAAAAGCGATTTCATTGTCAAGCCTTTTTCCTATCAGATATCAAATGCAACATGTATGTACTTAGTACTAAGTACATGTCTGTACTTAGGAGCACAGACTTCAGCTGAGTCACAGGTTCAACGCTTACTTTCTGTGTGATTTTGGAAAATTTAACATAACTACCCTACATCTTGTTTAAATGGGAATCAAAGTACCCACCTCTTCAGGCAGTTGTGAAAAATAAATGAGATCCTGAATGACATAGAATTTATAGAATTTAGAGCAGTAAACTAGTATGATAGTCATTACAACCAAGTTCACTACATGGAAACTACACATAATATTCATGTAAAAGGATAGTTTCCTTCCATTTTCTTATGTCAAATGCCAAAGTGACAAGTAGTGGCATATCAAGGGTGAGGGTAGTGTAATGAAAGGCGTCCATCCTGGGGGCAAACAATAAGGAGGACCATTGTCTGTAGGAATTTAAAAGGATAATAACACTGACAAAAAAATAATCATCGTGTCCTGTGTGCTGGGGTAAACTATTTCCATCGTCTTCATTTGCTTTGTTGCACCACTAGTAGCAAATTGTTGGTGCATTTTCCTTTTTTTTTTTTTTTTTTGGTACCTTTCACCTTTTCTCTAGTTTTATTTATATAAATTCTCATGATTATTATATAGTGTGTTTGTTAAAACACATATAGGGATTGAATATATAAATTCAATAGCATTTAATTTTTTAACTTTTTATCGGATAAGCAGAATTCTTTCATTGATTATGACAAAACTAGGGGCACCTGCGTGGCTCAGCAGGTTAAGTGTCCGACTCTTGGTTTCAGCTCAGGCATGATCTCATGGTTCGTGGGTTTGAGCCCTCCATCAGGCTCCACACTGTTGATGCAGAGCCTGCTTGGATTCTCTCTCTCCCTCTCCCTGTCCCTCTCCGGCTCGCTCATACTCTCTCTCTCACACAAAATAAATAAACTTAAAAAATTATGACAAAACTGTTTTAGTAAATTTTAACATTATTAATAAGTGCATTATACTATTTCTAAGTGTAAAAACAACATGACATTGATAAGTCCAAAATTCCAAAATTGCCAATTCTCCCAACCTGAAACTACTGCAAACATTTGACATTCAGCTCCTTCTCGGTAAGCAAGAAATTCTGTTTGACTTGTCACATATTCCTTGTACAATCCGTAAAGTTTCTCAGTTCAGTATGTACAACATGTCTGACTCACAATATCTCCCCATCCAAAATCTATCCTTAAGAAAAAAAGACTGCTAGGGAATGAACCTCAGAGTAGAATATACACAGTGGTTAAGGAATAAAATAGCTATATTATCTCTCATTAATGTTGGGGGTAACAGAAGTAACATCCCAAGTTATTCTGAAATAATGTACACATATAAATGTTTTTTTTTTCAGCTCAACAATTTGAAAAATATAAGTTTATTGTGATTTTTATAATAAGTACATCAGATTCAGAATATTTATCATAGATTTTACTATTTAGCTGCAAAAAATATATATGCAGGATAATATTAAGTTGATCTTGAATGAGAGAGTTATGATGACATATATTCTAACGCTTTTCATGATATTTAGACAAGAATTTGGGTAACTTAATATCTATAAAAATTATATTTGTAATACGGGGATAATCTACTTGAGTTGTGATTATCATTGCAACTAATCCATGAAACTTTGCAAGAGTTCAAACTTGAATATCACCATTGACTTCATTTTCCTCTGCAAATTGTTGTACATATATTCATTTTCACTTAAAAGAATGAAAATGGTAAAAGTAAATAGTATCATACTCCTCTTTAACACAGATATATTATTCACCTGTTTTATGGTGTTTTTACATCAGTAATCCTCAAATATAACTTCCCAAGCTGTATTTCTCTTGCTATTACAATAACACATGCTTATTTAAATACCTCCTATTGACTATGCCTTATCTGAAGATTGGCCTCATTTTATCAAAAACACATTAACAGGAGAATTTAAAGACATACACTTATAACTAATATAAATTCCAATTTATTATCTAAGAATAAATTCTTATTTTTATTATTTACTGTTCTAGAACTTAAAATATCACTGCCGGGGACATTTTTTCATGGCAATATGATTAAATCACCAGTAAGATTTTTTTTTTTTAACGTTGGCTTCATGTAAAATGTAGTTCCACAGACTAAATAGCATCATTATATAGCTCAAAACGTGTTTTGCCTGGAAATTTGGATGTATATGCTAATTAGACAGGGAATACATCCATTTTATTCTGAAAAGCATTTTATACTATTTAAAAGCTCAAAGCTTTTTTGATTTTTGTTTTTATGTTTGTTTTAACAATTACCATGTGTGTAATCATCAAAATTATGATAATAATCCATCAAAGTAGAGAGCCCGGTATTAACTTTCGTGTGATAGATTCATTTCATGCTTTTGGAAAACACAGCGTAAGGAACACCTTACAGTGAGGAATCTCACTATACGGTTAGGTAAGAGCTGTATTTTTCTTTTGTATGCAAGAAAGAACCAAACTTCTTATAAGCATTTAACATATCTCAGTTTTTAAGTCTCTTTTTGCTCTATTTTAAGATACTCTTCTGGGTCTGTGATGGATAATCATGAAACACTTAGTCTTGCAAGTAGTTAATACAAATATACAGATGACTATAAGGTAGACCAAGTAATGTGTCCACAGGAGAGTACAAAGAGTGTCAGAAATCAAAATGAGAGCTATTGGGAAGCTCATGGAAGGACAAAAATTGAAATCGGCCTTGAAATATAGATAAGCATTTGGCATGTGAAGAGGGAGGGAAAGGGAGCAGCTAAGGGCAGAAAGATTTGCAAAAAGGAAAGTAGTAGGTTGTGGAGTGTGTGTGTGTGTGTGTGTGTGTGTGTGTCTGCGAGTCTGTGTTAGAGCAGACAGGATGGTTATTGTATACAAAAGGCACTCCATGTATTTTAATAAAGAAAGTTAAAAAAAATCCAAGAAGTAAAACAAACAGTGCTACAGATTATAATAACTATTAATTACCCTAACTATTTATAGCATGTCAGTAATGATTCAGCACCTAGAACTGCAAAATAGGTAGCACAACCCCTAGGTTATGTGCCATTCTTGAACTTTATCTGTGTTTTCATTACCACCTGTCTTTTTTTGCTCTCCCTTCTACGCATGAGAAGCCTTATGAAAAGCAAAGGATTAAATGTGATGTTACGTGCACAAGTTGACATGACTTTTCAAAAAGCAAAATGGTCATAAACTTGAGGCTTTAATTATGATTGGTAACTAACCATTGGTGATATACTTCATAACTGGTTAGAGTATGCCAGAATATCCTAACACATTCTGGGAATCAGGAATAATAAGGAGTAACTGGAGATTTCAATGTTTATACGATTAAGTAATAAAAGTTATGCTTTGATTATGTGACTCTGACTTTGTAAGGAATGCTTTGGATTGGATTGGGGAGAGTTTGGAAATCTAAATAAAGAGTCTAAAAAGACTGATTCAGGATGATGGCAGTGGGTATAGAAAAGAAAGAAGATATAGAAATATGACTCTAAACATGGAAAATAAAGGAGCAGTTCATTACTGACAGGTACGGGTTCAAGAAGTTTCTGAGGGTAGGCTGCTGACAGCATCATAGTCAACAGATATAAGGCAGTTAGAAATACCAGACAGTTGGAAGATTTCCAGGTTTAGATAACTGAATAACACAGAGACTGAGATGGCCTTTTGCCAGGATAACATTCATTTTTGAACCTACAGAGAGAAGCATAGCAATAATTGGAAGGTCATACTTATAGAAATATATGAAAAGAATAGCAAACAATAAGAAAAGAAGGCGGCTGAGGACTAATTATTAACCTAAATTACTTATATCTAATTAACGCATCTAAAACAAAGAGAAAGAGGAAGAGAAGGATGTCAAAGGAGCACTGGGAAGCAGAGAATGAGCCAAGTACAGTTCAAAATAATCCAGGCTAAAATAAGTTTAGGACAGAGGAAGAAGAAAACCTATCAAAGGTTACAGAAATGACAAACATTATGAAATGAGATAAAGGCATAATATTTTTAAAGCTTTTATTTTAATGTTTATTTACTTTTGAGAGAGGGGGTGAGAGGCAGAGAGAGGGGAACAGAGAAATCTGAAGCGGTCTCTGTACTGACAGCAGAGAGCCTGATGTGGGGCTCGAACTCAGGAACCGTGAGATCAAGACCTGAGCTAAAGTCACACACTTGAACAAATGAGCCACCCAGATGCCCCAAAGCCATAATATTTATCAATTAAGTGGTTACTACATTTGAAAATCTGACAGCAAATAATAATTTAAAAAATATTTTTATGTGTCAGAAATTATGCTAGAGTTTGAAGTTGTAAGTATAGGGGAAAAGAAACAAAATGTAATACTAAGTATAAAATGACTCTTGAACTCACAGTTTTTGTTTGTTTGTTTCGAACTCACGGTGTTTTAAGCCTCAGTAGAGATGATGGAAAATAGGTAAGCATTAATAAATTAATAGAAGGCAAGGACCTTAAATAAACGTACAGATATACCACATGAAAGAAGGAAAGAAATGGATCTGTAGCTAGACAATTTGTTTTTCTATACATATGTAAAATTTTATTTAAAAAATGTTTTCTCTTAAACAAACTTATTAACTAGATGTTAGGCCTCTTACTTGCATCTGGTGTATTACTGGCATGGCATGGAATCAGGAGCAACTAAGTAATCTGCAAGGCCCATTGCCAAAATGAAAGGCTGAGGCCCCTGTTAAAACAGCATTGAGAATGTCAAGACACTGACAGAAGAGCATTACAACAAGCATGGAGGCCTTTTGAGTATCAGGTTCTACACAGGCTATATGTCTATGAAGCCAGCCCCACATGGGATTTAGACTACCATCCCATTATTCCTTTACAGATTCTATGGCTGGTTCCTCTCCTTTTCCATGTCTGTATTCTGAGATATCTAGGAGCTTAGGTTTGCCTTCTTCTCTATCTACATTCACTCCGTGGAACATTCATTCAGTCTCATCACCAGGCAAACCATCAATATGCAATCATTCTTACAGTTCTGTCTCTGCACCAGGTTTTCCTCCAAACTTCATACCCATAGATAGACTGTCCAATCTAACTCTCTACCCAGCTGTCTAAAAGACATTTCAAGTTTGAAGTTCCAACTTTCATCTCAAGCTCAACTCTTCATTTCTCCCCAATACCTGTTCCTCTTACACCCTTACACATCACATTGGTTGCATAACCAATCTTCCAGTTTCTCTCAGCCAAAAAAAAAAAATCACTTAAAAATTTCTTCCCATTTCGAATTCATGACGTTTAGGCTCTAAATTAAAAATGCATCCAGAATCGAAACGTTTCTTATTATGTCTACTGTTTCCACTCTGGTCTGAGACATCATCATTTCTTGTCTAGATCACTGCAACAGCTTGTTAATTGAGCTCCTTGCTTTCTACACTTGTCCTCCTCAGACTATTCTCAACAAACTAGTCAGAATGATTCTATTAAAGCGTAATTCAGATGGAATCACTCCTCAATATCCTGAAGTGGCTCCCTATCCATCTGACAATAAAAGATAAAGTTCTTAAAATACCTTCAAAACTCTGTGAGATCTGACTTCTTGTTACTTGGTCGCAACTTTCCTACTCTCTAGTTACGCCCGTCTTGTCCAGCCATACTGGCTTTCAGAACAAATGCATGATTACTCTCTACTTCCTTAGAGTTCTGTCAAATCTCACCTTCTCAATGAGGTCTATCCAGATACTCTCATGTAAAACTGCAACAAACTGCTTGGGTTTCATCTCCCCATATTCTGCCTCCCTTGCTCTGTTCTATTTTCCCATATTTTTAGTGTATCTCTTATCATCTTGTAAAATGCTGCATAATTAATTAGTTGTTGCTGTTGTTTTACCTCTTTTCCTCTACTACCACGAAAATACCATTAAGACAGAGATCTTTATTTATTCTCTATTACATATGAAGCATCTAATACAACATCTGGCACATAGCAGGCACTCAATAAACAGTTGTTGAATGAATGGATCATTAAATATGTGACTAAATGAAAGAAGATATATGCGCACTACTCAGCTTTATACTGTGTAAAAGTATTATAAAATGAGCAATTAGAAGTAAATAAATCTTGTCGTACCCTGAAACCCTGGTAGGTAATAAGCAACATAATATAACTAAAAATATTCCATTTTACTAAGTGGTATTTATAGTAATGACTGCTATAAATGCACACTTATTGGGGGATATGATATAAATTTAATTTAGTTCTATGTGAAATGTTTCTCACCCTATCTTTTCATTTCCTATAACTTAAATATCAATAAATGTATTTGCTTAAGGGTATTATTTCTAACATTTAAATTTCTGACCTCCAAAACAGCAGGAATTGATTAACATTTAACAACATGGAAATGTGAAGAAATGAGAAAATTAAGTATTGTACCTCATAACTCAGAGCTTATGGCTTAGTTTTAATGCAGCGTGTAAAGGCTTTAGACTTCACATAATCTATTTAAAGTCTGTGTTCTTACACACTGGGGTGGAAGATAAGAAGGAAGTGTACAAGTAACTGAATTTAATCCCATTTAAAGACCCAGTATCCATTGGAGTTGTGTGCAAATAAACAATCAGAAAAAAATTATAATCTCTACTCATTCTCATTAAGACGACAGAAGTTCAGCACACATGGCTTGAATGGCATTTTTGCTTGATTTTATATTATCCACTATATAATATGCTTTGAAAAGGAGAACTAGGAGTTTGAGAAAAATGGAAAGCAGCATAAAGTTCCAGACAATGTGGAGTTAGAGATGCTACTATCAGAATGATTCTTTTAAAAGTACAAAACTGACTACGTCACCACTCAGATGAAAAAACCTGCAGCGTCTCCCCTTTGACAAAGGGGAAATCAAAGCCAAAGCCCTTACAATACTCCACTGCCCTACATGATTGGGCCCTTCCCACTTCTGACCTACTTTCTACCACTCTCCTCTTTGTCTTCTCCTGTCTCCCCAACCCATTTATTATTCCTTTAGCAACACAGACACTAGGATTCTTCTGACTATGGGTCCTCTTCTTGGAATATTTTCCACAATATCTGCCTAGTAATGCCACTCTCCATGTGAATTCTTCATTCACCTTCTTTGTGAACTTATGAATACACAAACTCATAAACATTCATTTAACACCAGCCTAGAAACATTCCCAACAAAGTAAAGAATAAAACAAAAATTTCCACCAATATCACTATTACTGCAAATTACTGTGGAAGTGCTTAGCCAACTCAACTGTGCATGCCATGTGACCCCATCCCCCACATACCTGTGCATTTAACTTACAGCTATCTGAAGATATTATATACTTAAGATTTTGACAGTATCACATTGAAAACATTTCTAGAAAGATTATTTTTTAATGTTTATTTATTTTTGAGAGAGACGGAGACAGACAAAATGTGAACAGGGGAGGAGCAGAGAGAGGGAAACAAAGAATCTGAAGCAGGCTCTGAGCTGTCAGCACAGACCCTGATGTGGGGCTCGAACTCACAAACTGTGAGATCATGACCTGAGCCGAAGTCGGATGCTCAACCAACTGAGCCACCCAGGCGCCCCTAGAAAGATTATTTTTTAAATTAAGTCAGCAATCATAAAAAACTCTCTGAACTTCTATTGGTACTTTTTAAGAAAATACACTGCATGTTACTGAATAAACTTTAGAAAGGAGCAATATTTATATGAAAAAAAAGTTGTAATTCCCCATGAAGGAACATAAAACAACACTGGAATAAATTAAGAGACTCAATCACATAAGGAGGTTAATTCTCTTAATTAAATATTTCATGAAAATTTGGTAACATCCCAGTCAACTCCATCATAAAATAATCCAACAGTTAATCTAAAAACATTAAAATATTAAAATTGACATAAAAATATGCAAACAATAAAGAGTAATGATCATTTGTCTTCTTTATCACATATTAAAATGTATTATAAAATTATGATTAAGCATTTTATAACACCAAATTTTATATTTGTAAATTAGACTACTAAACAAACTTGCTGAAAATTTATTAACTACAATGGTCAGCTTTTTAAAAATTAAGTGAAGGCTTCATGTATATAGTCATATTATCTGTAAATAATAAATAATTTACATTTTTCTATTCAATTGTTATACTTCATTTCTTTCTCTTGTCAAAATGAATTAGTCCATATTTTCAAAATTTTTCATAATAATGCCAAAAATGTGCAGCTTATACCTTGTTGGTAACTTTTACAAATGTTCTTTATGTTTTTCACTTAGGGAGAAAATATTGAAAGTAGACTCCAAATTTAACAAGACAGTAACAAGAACACTGGGGAGGGAAAGACACAATATTTGGATAGCTAAAAGTAAGGAAATGTTCAGAGGATATGAATATCAGAATGTAGACACGGTGACACAAATGCTGTATTTTCAGAGTCAAAGCAATAACAAAAGACAGAACTCTTCTAACAAAGAGACATGAGGTATCAAACCTACCTTGGTTTCTACTATTTCTTTTATATGAACAGTGTTTTAATTATAGAAAAGCATATGTCATTTAAATATGAGGAAGGGAAAGAAGTTACAATTAAATCACATATTAAAAGACAGGCAGAATAAAAGGAAAGATAATTTTAATAATGTACTAGTAGTTAACCAAGGCATAATAGAAAATTAGGGCCATAATATATGTGAAGTATTCTAATTTAATACTATAAAATTATATAAACAAGTTTTAAAAACAATATAAAAATGGAAAAAAGAATAAAATAGAAATTAAAAAATCAAAATGATAATACTGAATAATAGAGAACAGAGCACAGAAAAAAAATAGAAAATATGGAAAAATATTTCAAAAATTAAGAGAAAACAAGAAGCTACAAAAGTAAGGACAGACACATTTGAAATTATGACCACAGAATTAAAGGAAGAAGTAAGCAAATCAAAAAGGAACAGAAAATACAATAAAAAGAATTAAAAGGTGATCAGTTTATTGTTGACAGTGCTGCTATGAACATTGGGGTACAAGTGCCCCTATGCATCAGGACTCCTGTATCCCTTGGGTAAATTCCTAGCAGTGCTATTGCTGGGTCATAGGGTAGGTCTATTTTTAATTTTCTGAGGAACCTCCACACTGCTTTCCAGAGCGGCTGCACCAATTTGCATTCCCACCAACAGTGCAAGAGGGTTCCCGTTTCTCCACATCCTCGCCAGCATCTATAGTCTCCTGATTTGTTCATTTTGGCCACTCTGACTGGCGTGAGGTGATACCTGAGTGTGGTTTTGATTTGTATTTCCCTGATAAGGAGCGACGCTGAACATCTTTTCATGTGCCTGTTGGCCATCTGGATGTCTTCTTTAGAGAAGTGTCTATTCATGTTTTCTGCCCATTTCTTCACTGGGTTATTTGTTTTTTGGGTGTGGAGTTTGGTGAGCTCTTTATAGATTTTAGATACTAGACCTTTGTCCGATATGTCATTTGCAAATATCTTTTCCCATTCCGTTGGTTGCCTTTTAGTTTTGTTGGTTGTTTCCTTTGCTGTGCAGAAGCTTTTTATCTTCATAAGGTCCCAGTAATTCACTTTTGCTTTTAATTCCCTTGCCTTTGGGGATGTGTCGAGTAAGAGATTGCTACGGCTGAGGTCAGAGAGGTCTTTTCCTGCTTTCTCCTCTAAGGTTTTGATGGTTTCCTGTCTCACATTTAGGTCCTTTATGTCCATCAACTGATGAATGGATAAAGAAATTGTGGTTTATATACACAACGGAATACTACGTGGCAATGAGAAAAAATGAAATATGGCCTTTTGTAGCAACGTGGATGGAACTGGAGAGTGTGATGCTAAGTGAAATAAGCCATACAGAGAAAGACAGATACCATATGGTTTCACTCTTATGTGGATCCTGAGAAACTTAACAGGAACCCATGGGGGAGGGGAAGGAAAAAAAAAAAAAAAAAAAAGGACGTTAGAGTGGGAGAGAGCCAAAGCATAAGAGACTGTTAAAAACTGAGAACAAACTGAGGGTTGATGGGGGGTGGGAGGGAGGGGAGGGTGGGTGATGGGTACTGAGGAGGGCACCTTTTGGGATGAGCACTGGGTGTTGTATGGAAACCAATTTGTCATAAATTTCATACATATAAAAAATAAATAAATAAATAAAAGCTCAAAGCCAAAAAAAAAAAATAAATAAAAATAAAATAAAATAAAAGGTGATCAGTTTAGAAGGCAAAGAAGATCCAACATAGATATAACTGACGTTCTCTGAGAAGAAAACAAATCAACAAAACAAAATAAATGGCAAAATATGTAATTAAAAAAATTACCCAAATTAAATAGAAATTGAATTTGTTTAGGAAGTGAAAAGTATTCAATTGAGAAAATCAACCTAGAAGAGTTAAAACTAAAATATATTCTAGAAGAAAAAAACACTGTAGTTTAAACATAAAATAAATAAATAATCAAATCAATTACTCTGGACAACTATGCAAAAACGGTACTAAATAAGGTTAAATAAAAAAATATATTTCCATCTAACTTATCAACAGCAGCACATCTTAACACAATTGAATTATGCATTTAAAATCATGAAACAAAACAATGGTACAAAGATTTTAAGCTCCAGGCAAAATTACTTTTCATGAATAATAGTTATAGAACAATTATGGGCCTGCAAGGCATCAAAAAGTTTGGTAGTGATAAGTTTTTACTGAAGAAATCTTTCAAGAATGAGCTTCAAAGGACCAAGAACTGTTGATGAAAATTTCTTTCCAAAGTGTATTAGTGGGCATTGATATATTTACTTGTAGCACTGTGACTAGGTCATAGGGATACAAGTGACATGTTAAATAAAACATGTAACAGGCCAAAAAGTAATACAAAAATGAAATTGCAGTGGGAGGTTGGAAGATGGTAGTGGAAGAGGGGTATCCTAAGCTTGTCTGGTCCCATGATTACAATTAGACCACCATCAAATCATCCTAAATACCACAGAAATTGACCAGAAAACTGGCAGAACAAACCACACAACTAAAAGTAGAGCAGGGGCCACATCAAAAAAGGTAAGAAATACAGAGTTGCAGTTTGGGAGAGAAAGGATCCTGAGCATTGCAGTGGGGGTGGGGGGTGGGGCTGCAGTTGGAGAGAAGGGTCAGAGACAGAATATCACAACAGAGGAGCACACAGAAAAAAATGAATCCTCACAGCAACTGACTTGGAAAGCAAGTGGGGCCAAATTTTGTGAGTTCTTACCATCAGCAGGTCTTAAAGCCTGGAGTTATACAAAGGTCAGAGGGCACTGTGCTGCTCTTGGAGTAAAGGCAAGCAAACAAGTCCCGAACATATAGCTTGCAAACTGTGATCTGACAAGAGAATGGGGGCACCAGAGGGAGATTATTCACTCATTTAGGAATGCATCACAGAGAGACAGCTTCAAGGAGAGACTCTTCCAGGAACATAAGGAACTGGCAGGCACCATTTCCCTCCCCCACCCCTCAGCAGGAATCAAAACAGAGCAGATACTCACTATTTGCTTATATCACATTCTGGTGGAATCACCCTTCCCAGCCATACATGCCTCAGTCCCAGTATGGTGGGCACTCCCCCCAGAAGACTAGCCCAAACCCCTGCTCACACCTCATTCCCTCACTCAGGAGTTTTACAGAGCATCTCTTCCAGCAGCAGTTGCAATAGGTCTCATCTAATAGACCAGAGTTAAAACACACCACATTCAGCCCAGCGACTAAACACTGCATAGACAGCCTCTACAGATGATTGGCCTGAAAGATAAAATGGCCAGGATAAAATGGCAGAGCACATGCAGCACACATCACAGGCACTCCCAGAAATGCCAGGCACTGGTGAACAGGGGACACTACATGAAAGAGTACCACAGGACCTCTTCTTCATAAAGCCATTATTCTCAAGAACAGGAGATGTACCTGATTTTCCTAGCAAACAGAAACAAGCACAAAGACTTCAACAAAATGAGAAGACATAGAACATTATCCCAAATGAAAGAACAGAACAAGACCATGGCCAGAGATCTAAAGAAAACAGATATAAGTAATATACCTGATAGAGAATTTAAAGTAATGATCACACAGATAAGGAGTAACATATCAGAGAGAAAGAGCTCAATAAACAAAATGAGAAAAACACTTAATGAAATGAACAGGTGGCTGGAAGAAGCAAAAGAACGAATTACTGACCTAGAAGAGACAGAGAAATGGAAAGTAGATAAGCTAAACAAAAGGCAGAAAAAATAATTATGCAAAACTAAAATAGGCTAGGGGCGCCTGGGTGGCTCAGTTGGTTAAGTGTCCGACTTCAGCTCAGGTCATGATTCAATGGCTCGTCAGTTCAAGCCCCACGTCAGGTTCTATGCTGACAGCTCAAAGCCTGGAGGCTGCTTTAGATTCTGTGTTTCCATTTATCTCTGACCCTTCCCTGCTTGTTCTCTGTCTCTCTCTCTCTCTCAAAAAATAATAAACATTTTTAAAAAATTAAAAAGACCAAGTTATTAAAAAAAAAACTAAAATAGACTTGGGGAACTCAGTGATGCTATCAAACATAATGACAATCATATTTCAGGATTCCAAAATAAGAAGAAACAAGAAAGGGGACAAATATTATTTGATGAAATAATAGCTATAAACTTCTCTAATTTCAGGAAGAAAACAGACACCTCAATTCAGGAAACACAGAGAAACCCCATCAAAATCAATAAAAGCAAACCCACACCAAGACATATTGTAATGAAATTGTCAAAATACAATGATAAAGAGAAAAAAAATTAAAGGAGCAACACAAAGTAAAATAGTAACTTAAAAGGGAAAACACATAAGGTCAGGGTATTTTCAACAGAAGTATTTCAAGACAGAAGGGAGCGGCATGATATATTCAAAGTGCTGAACAGGAATATCTGCAAGGCTATCATTCAGAATAGAAGGGAGATAAAGAGTTTCCCAGACAAACAAAAAATAAAAGAATTCATAACCATTAAACCAGCCCTGCAATAAATATTAAAGGGGACTCTGAGTGGAAAGGAGAGACAACAAGTGACAGTATGAAGGTCCAAAACACAAAAAAGCAGTAAAAATAAATATTTCTGTAAAATATCAAAGAACTCACAGAATAAAAGAATGCAAAATATGACAATATATACCTAAGACATGAGGAAGAGAGGAGTAAAGAATGAGCTCAAACTTAAACAACCACCAACTTAATATAGACTGCTATTTGCAGAAGAGATTCTATATAAACCTAATGGTAACCATATGTCACAGGCCAGTAATAAATATACAAAGAAAAAAGAGAAAGAAATCCAAATATATCACTAAAGAAAATAAGCAAACCGTGAAACACAAGAAAGAATCAGAGAAAATCTTCAGAAACAATGAAAAAATAAATAATAAAATGACAATAAATATATATCAATAATTAGTCTGAATGTAAATGGAGTAAATGATCCAGTCAAAAGACACAGGGCGACAAAAAATAAAAATATAAGATTCATCTGTATGCTGCCTACAAGAGACTCATTTCAGACCTAAGACATCTGCAGAATGAAAGTTAGGGGATGGAGAAACATCTGTCAGGCAAAGGATATTATATATAACAAGCCAACAAAAAGATACAACAATATTATTTTAATTTTTGAATACATAGCAATTTTAAATATTTATGCACCCAACATAGAACTACCCAAATATATAAAATAGTTAACAACAAATATAAAGGAAATAATCAGTAGTAATACAATAATAGAAGAGGACTTTAACACCCCACATACATAAATGTACAGATTATCTCAACAGAAAAATAACAAGGAAACACTGGATTTGAATGATACACTGGATCAGATAAATTTAACAGATTATATTCGGAGCATTCCATTCTAAAACAGCAGAATGCACATTTTTTTATTTGCACATGTAACATCCTCCAGAATCTATCACATATTAGCCCACAAAATGAGCCTCAACAAATTAAAGAAGATCAAAGTCATACCATGCATTTTTCTGATCACAATACTATGAAACTAAAATTCAACCACAAGAAAAAATTCGGAAGGACCACAAATATATTGAGGTTAAATAACATGCAACTAAACAATGAATGGGTCAAGTAAGAAATAAAAGAATAAATAAAAAAGTACACGAAAACAAATGAAAATGAAAAAAACAATGGCCCAAAACCTTTAGGATGAAGCCAAAGCAGTTCTATTTGGGAAATTTATAGCAATACAGGCTTACCTCAAGAACAAGAAAAATCTCAGATAAACAATTCAGATAAACTTAACTTTACCCTTAAAGGAGCTAGACAAAGAAAAACAAGCAAAATCTAAAACCAGCAGAAATGAGGAAATAATAAAGATTAGAACAGAAATAAATTACATAGAAACAAATGATGACAACAACAACAACAACAAAAAACAATAGAACAGGTCAATGAAACCAGAAGCTTGTTGAATGAAAAAAATCAATAAAACTGATAAACTCTAGACAGACTTATCAAGAAAAAAAAGATAAAATACACAAATAAATAAAATCATACATGAGGAGAAATAACAACACCACAGAAACATACTTATAAGAGAATATTATGAAAAACTTTATGCCAACAAATTGGACAACCTAGAAGAAATGGATAAATTATTATAAAAATAAAAACTACCAAAACTTAATTAATTAAGTTTTGAATTTCCATTTGAATTTCCATTAATTCAATGGAAAATTTGAATAGACTGATAACCAGCAAATAAATTAAATCAGGAATCAAAAAAGTCCCAACAAGCAAAAGTCCAGGACCGGATGCCTTTACAAACAAATTCTACCAAACATTTAAAGAGAGTGAATACCTATTCTCAAACTATTCCAAAAAATAAAAAAGAACGTAAAACTTCCAAATTCATTCTATGAGACCAGCATTACCCTGATACCAAAACCAGATAAGGACACCACTAATCAAGAGTACTACAGGCCAATATCTGTGATGAACATAAATGCAAAAATCCTCAACAAAATATAAGCACACCAAATCCAAAAGTACATTAAAAAAATCATTCAACATGATCAAGTGAGGTTTATTCCTGGGTTGCAAGAATGGTTCAATATTTGCAAATCAATCAACATGATACACCATATTAATAAGAGAAAGAATAAGAACCATACGTTCATTTCAATAGGTGCAAAAAAATGCATTTGGCAAAGTACAACATTCATTCATGATAAAAACCTGCAAAAAAAGTAGGTTTGGAGGGAATATACCTCAACATAATAAAGACCATATACGAAAAACCTACCGCTAACATCATTCTTAATGAAGAAAAACTGAGAGCTTTTCTCCTAGTAACAAGTAAGGATGTCCACTCTCACCACTTTTATTCAACATGGTACTAGAAGTCCTAGCCACAACAATCAGACAAGAGAAAGGAATAAAAGGCATCCAAATCCATAGGAGAGATGTAAAACTTTCACTATTTGCAGATAACATGATACCATATATAGAAAACTCAAAAGATTCCACCAAAAAAAATGCTAGAACTTATAACCTAATTCAGTAAAGTCTAAGGATACAAAATCAATGTACAGAAATCTGTTGCATTTCTATACACCAATAATGAAACAGCAGAAAGAGAAATTAAAGAAAAAACAATCCCATTTACAAATGCACTAAAATTATAAGATAACTAGAAATAAACTTAACCAAAGATCTGAAAAACCTGTACTCTGAAAACTGTAAAACACTGATGAAAGTAACTGAAGATGACACACACACAAAATGGAAAGCTATTCCATGCACATGGATTGCAAGAACAAATATTGTTAAAACGTCTATATTACCCCAAACAATCTACATGTTTAATGCAATCTCTATCAAAATAATAATCATATTGTCCAGAGAACTAGAAGAAACAATTATAAAATTTATATGGAGTAATAAAAAACCCTAAATAGCCAACACCATCTTGGGGGGGGGGGGGTGGGTGGCAGGAAGGAAAGCAAAGCTGGAGACATCACAATTCCAGACTTCAAGCTATATTGCCAAGCTTTAACAACCAAGAGAATATTGTACTGACACAAAAACAGACACATAGATCAACAGAACAGAATAGAAAATTCAGAAGTGAACCCACAACTGTATGGTCAATTAATGTTCAACAAATCAGGAAAGAATATCCAATGGAAAAAGAAGACAATCTCTTTAACAAATGGTGCTGGGAACTGGACAGCAACATGTAAAAGAAAGAAATAGGACCACTTTCTTACACCATACAAGAAAATAAATTCAAAATGGATTAAAGACCTAAATATGAGACCTGAAACCATAAAAGTTACAGGCAGTAACTTCTTAGTCATTGGCTATAGCAGAATTTTCCTATATATGTCTCCTAAAGCAAGGGAAACGAAAACAGAAACCAATAGGACTACATCAAAATTACGAGCTTCTGCACAGTGAAGGAAACAATCAACAAAACTAAAAGGCACCCTCCTGAATGGGAGAAGATATTTGCAAATGATGTTTTACCAGATGCAAATCTCATAAAGGATTAGTCTCTAAAATATATAAAGAACTGAAACAACTCAATGCCCCAACAAATGAATAACCTAATTTAAAATGGGCAGAAGACATTAATAGATATTTCTCCAAAGAAAACATACAGATGGACAACAGACACATGAAAAAATGTTCATCACTTAATATCAGGGAAATACAAATCAAAGCTACAATGAGTTAC
The DNA here is from genome assembly GCF_022079265.1 of Lynx rufus. Taxonomy (NCBI): domain Eukaryota; kingdom Metazoa; phylum Chordata; class Mammalia; order Carnivora; family Felidae; genus Lynx; species Lynx rufus. The sequence continues at coordinate 183,907,388 of NW_025814823.1, forward strand.
CTCCTTACAACTGTATGAATGGCTAAAATCAACAACACAAAAAACAACAGGTGTTGGCAAGGATGTGGAGAAAGAGGAACCCTCTGGCACTACTGGTGGAAATGCAAGCTGGTACAGCCACTGTGGTAAATAGTATGGAAGTTTCTCAATGAACTACCTTATGATGTAGTAATCACACTACTGGGTATTTACCCAAAGAATATAAAAAACAGTAATTCGAAGGGATACATGCACCCTGATGTATATAGCAGCAATATTTACAATAGCTAAGGTATGGAAGCAGCCAGCCCAAGTGTCCATGAACGGACTCATGAATGGAAAAAAAAAAAAAGTGTTATAAATACACAATGGAATATTACTCAGCAATAAAAAGGATTAAATCTTGCCATTTGCAATGACATAAATGGAGCTAAAGAATATAATACTAAGTGAAATAAGCCAGCCAGAGAATGACAAATACCATATGATTTCGCTCATATGTGGAATTTAAGAAAAAAATAAATGAGCAAAGGGGGAAAAAAGAAAGAGACAAATCAAGACCCAGACTCTTAATTATAGAAAACAAATAAATGGTTACCAGTGGGTGATGGTGTGAGGGATGGGTTAAATCGGTGATGGCGATTAAAATGTGCACTTGTTGTGATAGGGTGATGTATGGAATTGTTGAATCACTATATAGTACAGCTGAAACTAAGATAACACTGTATGTCAATTAACTGGAATTAAAATAAAAACATAAATTCAAAAAGAAAAAGATAAAAAGAAAAAAAAAACAAGACTCTCTTGCTCAACATAAATAAACATTAAAAAAAAAAATTAAAAGGGGCACCTGGGTGGCTCATTCAGTTAGTCTTCTGACTTCAGTTCAGGTCACGATCTCATGGCTCCTGAGATCAAACCCTGCATTGGGCTCTGTGCTGACAGCTCAGAGCCTGGAGCCTGCATTGGATTCTGTGTCTCCCTCTCTCTCTCTGCTCCTCCCCTCTCACACTCTGTCTCTCTCTCTCAAAAACTAACAAACATTAAAAAAAAAGAAGCAAAATGAAATTACATAATGTCTTCAAAATAATGATAATATAAAATATATCTGATCTATGGAAGTCAGTTAAAGTAATGACCCAATAACATTTCAAGGGATTATGTCAGCTAAATAGGGACCCAATAATATTTCAGGGGATTATGTCAGCTAAATAGGAAACAAACAAACAAAACAAAACAAAACAAAACAAACTTAAAAAGTCCATACATTCCCAAAGCAGATCAATTAGCTAAGCTAAAAGAAAGAAAATAATATTAATAGCAAAAATTAACATTATAAAAAGAATGTATTAAAACTAACAAATCAAGAACATGATTCTTTGAAAAGAAACTACTAAAAAATGTAAACTAGTAGCCAAACTCATTTTTAAAAAGAGAGAGGAAGCAGAGATACAGGAGAAAAGGGAAGAGCTGTCAAAACATGGAAAATCTTTTTTTTTTAATTCATTAATAACTGTGGGAGAAATTCTATGCAAATATATTTGCAAAAATATAAATAATATTGATATATCCCTGGAAATAGAATTTAAGCATAATTGATTACATTCAATAGGAAAATTTCAAACTATCTAGTTTCCGTAAAAGAAAAAGAGAAATTTCCAAATGTGCTTCCACCATAAAAAGAACCAGACCCAGATGCCTTTATATGGCTATTCAAAAAACATAAATATCAGATGATTGGTGGTAACTGACTCAATTCAGAGCACTGAAGAAGAAACAAGCATTTCACATATTTCATATTGTCATGTAAAACACTTATTTCAAAACATTCAAAGGTATTAAAAGAAGGAAGCACTGCAGAAAAATCTCCCTTATGTATAACAAAGAAAAAAAATAACTACAGAAAATACCAGGAAACAAATCCCATGAAATGTTAGCTAAATAATTCATTATGACTCACTTAAGTGTTTGTTAGAAATGCAGAGGTAATTTAATATTAGGAAATATTTTAATATAATTTACAGTTAATAAAAAGAGGAAAACCATATGATTTTCTACAGTGAATACAAAAAAAAGCATTTGACAAGATATTTTCATAATTAAAACACTCTGTAAAAGAGGAAGGTCCAAGGTGGTAGTGTGGGAAATTCCTGAACTCAGCTCATCCCACAGATACACCAAATCTAGAGCTACATATAGATCCCTACCCTCTGAAACAGATCTGAATGAATAGTTCTCCAGAACAAAGGATAAAAGACAGCTCAAGACAAGCAGGATAGTCAGAGTCATGGTCTTGTCCAAAAAAACACAAAAAAACAAAAAAACAACTCACCCATGGTGGGGACACACATAGGGAGCAATCTCACCATACAGGTGCTTCTCCAGTAAGAGTGAGTGAGGAGTTGGTTCCCCACAACAAGCACCTTGGCCCTCAGATCTATACTGAACATATACGGAACATATAGATTCAGCCCTCTGAATGCATGGACTGGAAAACCAATGTGGTGACCTACAGGGGTCCCAAAATGCTAAAAAAGGAAACTTAGATTCCCGTCTTGGAGGGTTCATATGCAGCCTCGCTTCCCTTGAGACACAGAAAAAAATTGCAGTTTGAAAAGCATTTAGACTATATGTGAGAAAGATTCATTTGCTTATCTGGGGCATCAGCTGGAAAGCCAGAGGACAGTTGAGATGGTCCCCAGAGACAGAGGCATTGGCAGATACCAGTCAAGAACTCGGAGTACAGCCTGTAGTAGCACAGGCAGGTGAACTCAGATGTGGCACCCTCCCACCATATTGTTGGAGTAGGTAATGGTGAGTGGTCCCAGTTCTTGCTGAGGCCAAAGTGGATCATCAGATGCAGCACTCTCCTGCTCTCCGGCTGGGGCAGGTGAGCATAGAAGAGCGTGGAGTCCTCTTGCTCACAGCCTAGAGCCAGTGTTCACCCACAGAAAAGGCACTCTTGCTGCACTAGTGAAGCCTGTAGGTACATGCATTCAGGACATTTCCCCACTACTTTTCTTTTTTTTTATTTTTTAAGTTTAGTTTTATTTATTTATTGGGAGAGAGAGAGAGAGAAAGAGTGCCCATGAGCAGGGCAGGGGCAGAGAGAGAGAGAGAGAGAGAGACAGAGACAGAGACAGAGACAGAGAGAGAATCTCAAGAAGGCTCTGTGCTATAAGTGCAGAAACTGATGCAGGACTCCCTTATATGAACTGTGAGATCATGACCTGAGCTTAAACCCAAAGCTGGATGCTCAACTGACTGAGACACCCAGGCACCCTGTCCCACTGCCATTTGGAAGTCAGCAAATATGCCCTGTAACCTACACTATCCAGTAGCCTTGCAGATGTGCACAATCGACACAGGGATACTCCTGAATGGCCTGGCCCTGGTGGCCAACAGGACTCGTATTCCAGAACTCCACAGAACTGTAACAATCAAAAAAAGATTGTTCTTAAACAACAACAACAACACTATAAATCTTGGCAGGCCACCAACCCCAGGACACTGCACAGACAGCATACTGAACACAACCTGAGTCTTCCTGTGAAAAAGGCCTATTTACATACCCAGAAGCTTCAGCCTGAGGGACAGGCTTCAGGTTTCCCAGACATCAAGAAGCTAAGGAGGCACCTGCAGGGAATGTAAGCTGGGAGACCCCATCCATAGCCTTACTACAGCTAGATAAGACTTCCCAAATGGGGCTTATATACTCATTTTGTGCTCTGACTTTTGCAACTGTCACCCAAGAGACACCTGCAGGGATTACGATTGCAGCCCCACAGGATGGTATACATCTGCATACTTTAAAAACAGCTGCCTGCCTTTTGGGATGAGCACTGGGTGTTGTATGGAAACCAATTTGACAATAAATTTCATATATTGAAAAACAAAACAAAACAAAAAAAACAGCTGCCTGAAAGTCTGGCTTCCAGTCAGCCTGAAACTAGGTGTCCCCTTGGTTCACTAACAGGTCTTGGCAAACCCTAAACAATGGAGGCATATCCAAAACAGACAAGGGGCACCATGGTGGCTCAGTCAGTTAAGCATGTGACTTGACGATTCGAACGTTCAAGCCCCGTTTTGGGTCTGTGCTGACAACTGAGAGCCTAGAGCCTGTTTCAGATTCTGTGTCTCCCTCTCTCTTTGCTCCCTCCCCAGTCACACCATCTCAAAAATAAATAAACATTAAAAAAAATCTATACGGGCACCTGGGTAGCTCAGTTGGTTAAGCATCCGACTTCAGCTCAGGTCATGATCTCGCCCTCCCTGAGTTCCAGCCCCTCGTTGGGCTCTGTGCTGACAGCTCAGAGCCTGTGGAGCCTGTTTCAGATTCTTTGTCTCTCTCTCTCTCTCTGACCCTCCCCCCATTCATGCTCTGTCTCTCTCTGTCTCAAAAATAAATAAACGTTTGGGGCGCCTGGGTGGCGCAGTCGGTTAAGCGTCCGACTTCAGCCAGGTCACGATCTCGCGGTCCGTGAGTTCGAGCCCTGCGTCAGGCTCTGGGCTGATGGCTCAGAGCCTGGAGCCTGTTTCCGATTCTGTGTCTCCCTCTCTCTCTGCCCCTCCCCCATTCATGCTCTGTCTCTCTCTGTCCCAAAAATAAAATAAACGTTAAAAAAAAAATTAAAAAAAAAATAAATAAACGTTAAAAAAAATAAAAAACAGAACTATAAAAGAAAAGAATAAACCAAGCAGTTTAGACAAAGGTTCAAAAGACAATCAAGAGCTAGGGCTAGATGAAACACGAAGGACTGTCATACACAAAGGCTGCTCCTTCAAAACTGAAAAATAGCTGTTTTGCCTAATACATAGAAACAAATCCATGAAATTAAGTAAAATTAGGAAACAGAGTAATATGTACGAAACAAAAGAAAATGACAAAACCTTAGAAAAAGACCTTAATGATACACACAAATCATCTACCTAATAATTCAAGGTAATGATCATAAAGATGCTTGCTGAACTCGAGAAAAGAGTGAATAAACACAATGAAGACTTCAACAAAGAGTCAGAAAACATAAGAAAGTACCAAACAAAATGCACAGAGCTGAAGCATACAATGACTGAACTGAAAAATAAACTAAAGGGATTCAACAGCAGACTGTATGAAGCAGAAGAGACCAGCAAGTTGGAAGATAAAGAAATGGAACTCATCTAGACAGAGCAGTTAAAAGAAAAGAAAATAATGAAGATGATTAAGGAACTTCAAGAACATCAGTAGAATAACATTTACATTACTGGGGTCCGAGGATGAAAAGATAAAAAAAAAAAGAGGTAGAAACATTGTTTAAGGAAATAATGCCTGAAAATATCCCATGCCTAGGGAAGAAAACAGATATCTAGATCCAGGAAGTCCAGAAAGTTCCAAGAAGATGAACCTAAAGAGAGCCAGACCAAGATATATTATAATTAAAAGGCCAAAGTTACAAAGAATCCTAAAAGCACAAGAGAAAAACAACTTTTTATATACAAGGGAACCCCTATAAGACCATGAAAGGACTTTTCAAGAGAAATGTTGCAAGCCCAAAGGGAGTGGCATAATATATATACCAAGTGCTGAAAGGAAAAACTTTCAACCAACAATGCTCTACTTGGCAAGGTTATCAATCAGAATTGAAGGAATGATAAAGAGCAACTGACAATACAATAATAATAAGGGATTTTCACACCCCACTTACATAGATGGATAGATCATGCAGACAGAAAATCAATAAGGAAACAGTAGTCTTAAATGACACATTAGACTAGATGAACCTAATAGATATATACAGAACCGTCCATCCAACAGCAGCAGAATATATTCTTCTCAAATGCACATGGAACATTCTCCAGAATATATCACATGTTAGGCCACAAAAGGAGTTCAATAAATTCAAGAAGCCCAAGATAATATCAAGCACTTTTTTATAACATAATAGTATGAAACTAGAAATCATTACAAGAAGAAAACTGGAGTAGAGATTAAACCACATGTTACTGAACAACTACTGAAAGCATCAAAGAAGAAATAAAAAATATATACAGACAAATGAAAGCACCAGTGTGACATACCAAAATCTACAAGATGCAGCCCAAGTTGTTCTACAAGGTAAGTTCACAACAATACAGGCCTACCTCAAGAAACTACAGAAATGATATATATCTATATCTATAGATATAGATCAATATAGATATAGATATAGATATAGATATAGATATAGATATGTACCTATATATAAATATAAATAATGGATCACTATTTAGCCATAAAAAATAAATCTTGTTAGTTGTGACAACATGGATGGACCTTGGACATATACATTAAGTGAAATGTCAGACAAAAACAAATATTGCATGATTTCACTTATATGTGGAATCTAAAAAATAAAACAAAAGAAAATCTAGACTCCTAAATACAGAGAAGAAATGATAATTGCCAGAACGGATGGGGTTGGGATGACAAAAGGGTAAAAGGGATTAAGAAGTACAAATTTCTACCTATAAAATAAATAAGTCATGGGAGTGTAATGTATTGTTTGAGGAATACAGTCAATATTATTTTACTAACTTTGTAAGGTGACAAGTCATAACTAGACATTGTGTTTACCATTTTGAAATGTATACAATGTATACACTGTATACACCTGAAACAAATACATGTCTATTATACCTCAATTAAAAAAATAATAAAATTTAAAATGAAAAAAAGAGAGAAATAAATGGATACTTCGTTAACATAACAAAATATGTGTATCTCAGCTCCAAGTCAAGTATTTCACTTGTGGAACAATGATAAAGATATCCAGTAACATCATGCACAAGACTTGGGTACCCACTATCTTCACCACTATTAACACTCCTTTGGAAACATTAGGCAAAGTACCTATATTGCAGATGACTTGTTTGTGTACTTAGAAAACCCATAAATAACAACAAAAACTAATTTTAAAACTTGGTAAAATAGCGGGATATAAAATGCAATGAAATCAATTACTGTCAAACATAAAATAAATAAATAATTTAAAAGGCGCATTTCAATTAAAAAAAGAATGCGTAGGCATAAATCCTAATAAGAAACTTCCAAAAACACTCCTGGAAGTCATAAAAAGTAGAATTAAATAAATAGAAGGGTATCCCTAGATCCTGGAGTAGAGGACTTGACAGCATAAAAAGGCCAATTTTCCTTAATTTACGACTTGAGCATGATCCCAATAACACCACTTGCTTTTTCCAGGTTTTAAAAAGTTGAGTATAAATTTCGAACAAACAAAAATAAATAAACTAACAAGAATACTTAGTAAAATCCTGAAAAATAAGAATACAGTGTGTGTATGTGTTTTGTAGGGGGTAATCACACCAACATTCAAACATACTTAAAGCCTCTCTAATTAAGTGATTTCTGAGATTGGTCCTTGAACAGGATAACAATCAAATGGAATAGAATAGGAAATCCAGACACAGACTCAATGCATATATAAATGTAGTATGTCATTATGACAGACATGAAAACAGTGAATCTATTATGCTATTGAATATGGTTTTGTTTTAATTCATTGAAAAACACGTGGTTACATTTTATTTGTTCCATGGGAACATTTCTCTGTTTAGTGTTCCTTATAAGGAATGTTTCTCTCTTTTAAAAAAAAAAAATATTTTCTTAAGTAATCTCTATACCTAACGTGAAGCTTGAATTTACAATCCCAAGATTCAGAGTCTTTTGCTCTACCAACTGAGTCAGCCAGGCACCTGGGTAATGTTTCTTTCTTCTTTCACTCTTTTCATTCTCTCTCCCTCCCACCCTTCCTTCCTTCCTACCCTACCTCTTTCTCTCCCTTCCTTCTTTCCTTCTTTTCTTCCGTCTTTGTCTCTTTCTCTCTCTCTCACTTACACACGCAAACACACACACACACTCATCCTTCTTTCCCTTTCTCCTTCTTTTTTTCTGTATTTGCATAGAATCCATGCGTCATCTTAATTACTTTTGTTTTACATGTGAGGGATGAGTTATGTTCATGCTCCAAGCAAGTATGAAGTTTTATTACTGATGATGAGCGTGAGATCTTTTCTCACATGTCTGTTCACAGTGTCTCTTTCCTAATTTCTAACACCAGGAGTGTATTATAACCAAGTCTTAGCTTTATGATTCCTTGTTCAGCACCTACCTCCTGTGCTTATGCTTAGAACAAAACCAATTCTAGTCAAATGCCTACCATCAACATGAGAACCCCAATGCCATTGTTGCAAATAAGAAATGCTGCTTCTGTACTGCAGCGTCTTTCAGGATTTAAACTTCTATTTGTGTGGCTTTTCATGAACACCACAGTCAAGAGTGTCCTTTCACTATATTGTATCCAAACATCATTATTCATCATTGATTTTGGAAGACACAGCTCCTATTTTCTATTTTGTGCTTCCAGGGATTTCTTAATTTCTGTCAAAGATGAATTTGCTGTTAGATTCTATTAATTTTTCTACTTTTTATGATTTCCAGAAAGTGAGGGGGAGAGTATGCTGTATTTACATTTTTAAAAAAGGAATTCCTCCTCCAAAAAAATTTTTTTAAACACATATTAAAGTCTCTTACATTCATTTTATTTTTATTTTTTTAACGTTTATTTATTTTTGAGACAGAGAGAGACAGAGCTTGAACGGGGGAGGGGCAGAGAGAGAGGGAGACACAGAATCAGAAGCAGGCTCCAGGCTCTGAGCTCTGAGCCATCAGCCCAGAGCCCAACGCGGGGCTCAAACTCACGGACCGTGAGATCATGACCTGAGCTGAAGTCGGACGCTTAACCAACTGAGCTACCCAGGCGCCCCCTCTTACATTCATTTTAATCTCAGGTTGCAAATGAAATTCTTCTCAAGTCTGAGCTTTAGAGGATGAAGGTAAGGATCATTTTATTATTTTCAAATGTGGCAATAAAGTTGTCTAGAAGTACAAAAGGACTCTTGAAAATTATACCCACTGAAAACCTGGTTCTAATAACCTTAAAAATGTACACCATAACACTTCAGTAGTTTCACAGGTGGAAAAATGTGAAGTGTGTTTCCATTATTTACCATAAGCCAATTTCATCTGCATCAAGCCATATGTTTTGGGAAACTGCGAGTTCCAAGAGAATCTAGAGAGAAATTTAACATTACTATCTGAAAACAGAGTAAATTGAAGAGTGTATAAGCTATTCTAAGACACAGATGATTTTTTTTTCTTTTCTCTCTCCTTTTAAAAAATACTATCATACTAATATTTTAAAACAGTATTCACAGTGTTCTTGCCATTTTCTGAAAATTGCACCCTTGCTACACTGATCTACAGAAAATTTTGTCGTAAGGTTTGAACTCAATTATTGGTAACTTCTCTTCTGATGTAAGAAATTAGAAGTACTTGATGTAAAGTATGGTTATTTTAAATATCAACTATAATTTTTGAGGTTTCAAAACAATTACTTCACTATACCTTTCAAAACAAACATTGTTAGGGAATCATTCAGAAATGAGTATGAGGAGGGGCACCTGGGTGGCTCAGTCAGTTAAGCGTCCAACTTCTGCTCTGGTCATTATCTCATGGTTCTGTGAGTTCAAGTCCCATGTGGGGCTCCATGCTGACAGCTCAGAGTCTGGAACCTGCTTTGGATTCTGTGTCTCCCTCTCTCTCTCTGCCCCTCGCCCAATCACACTCTGTCTCTCTCTCTCTTAAAAAAAATAAACATTAAAAAAAATAAAAAAAAAAAAAAGAAATGAGTATGAGGAAATCTGGTCAAAAATTACCTATCAACTAACTAAATATTATTTTGGGAAATTCTTTTGATATCTACAGAGTAACTTAATATAAAGGCCAAATGTTTTATTTTATGACTTAGCATATTCACTTACCATATGTACTTTAAAATTTCAAAGGAAAGGTTAAAAAAATATCATTTTAAGATTTTAAGCTTGAGCTAAATGCACTCCTTAGGCTTTTAATTTTGTTTAATGTTTTCTGGATTATAGTTCAAGTAAAGTATTTAGATTAACAAATATACTTAAAAAACTTGCATCCATTCATAAACATTATTAATTAAAGCAACTAAAATATATAAAATCTTTAAAAATATTGCAAATAATAAAGGAAAAAGTGACTTGCCCACATATTACTCATGAAAATATAAAGAAACTTGATTCCTCATCATCTACAACAGAATTCCTTAAGTTGATAAGTCAAATTTATACGGAATTGATTAGTTTGGAAACAATCACTTCTGTAATTAGGATAGGTCAAGAAAAGTTTCTTTATAAATAATTTATCAGAAACTACTCTATAAAAACCTAGAAAAATGTCAAGCCAGGTGCGATCTTTTTAAACTATTCCTGTATAAATCAATTAACGTGCTTTATTTTGACACCCAGTGTCAGTATTTACCAAACGTAGATAGACAAGTCCATCCCTGCAGCATGCATTTGCAAATAAGTTTACTCATTAATGTTTAATTAAGACAGAGGAAAACTGTCCTTGATATTTTGCTGCAATTAGTGCTCTCTATACCCCACTGACTTCTCATGATGAATTACTTTTCAAATGAAAAGTGAAGTGATTAAAACTGGAGACACTCCATCTACTATGCATTGCCCATACCACATTCTGAAGAGGAAAACCAAATAATGCTATGCATAGTGAAAACACAAGTGAAATTATGTTATTGCAGATTTCAACTGTGAAACTTCTTTTTTGATTATGACTCCAAAGTGATATAACATCCCGATTTACTGCTATTAAATTAATAAGGTCACTATACCAGAGCTTTGAGAGTTTTAACTCACACCTCTCAATCTAAAACATTTCACAAACAGTAAGTGCATTGTGAAGGTCACACAGTTTTCCAAATGATTTTCTCATCATATTACCTATAGTTTTAACATTTTACTTTTTTGAAAGGCTCCATAATCCATATTGTGTAATATACTAATTTTACCAAACAACCAACCTAATCCATCACTGCACACTAATGACAACAAAAATGTTATGTCTGGAAAGGTTAAGTTGACTTGTGCAATGTTAGACAACTAACCAATGATAGATCTAAAATCGCAATATAGTTGTTCTATCCCCAAAATCCTTCCCCTTACTCCCTATTCAATTAGTTATGCTTAGTTTAGTTTAGTTTATTATTTATTTTGAGAGAGTGTGTGTGTGAGCAGGGGGCGGGGGGCAGAGATAGAGGGAAAGAGAGAGAATCCCAATCCTGATGTGGGGCGTTGATCTCTCAAACCATGAGATCATAACCTGAGGTGAACTCAAGAGTCAGATATTTAACCGACTGAGCCACCCCAGGGGCTCCAAATTATGTTCATTTTTGCCTGGAAGAACAAATATAATATAAAATATATTGATGAACTCTGATCATTACATGAAGACATAACCCAGGCTGGAATATTCTTTGTTTTTGTATATGTCTTATCTTGTTTCATTTTGTTTGTTTGTATGAGAGTGCTCATAGTAGCTTTATTCATAATGGCCAAAAAACTGGAAACAGCCCAGATGTCCATCAACAGGTGAATGCATGAACAAATGATAGAGAACTATACTCAGCAATAAAATGAATGAACCACTCATGTACATAGCAGACTTGCTAGATCTCACAAATGTTGTCAAGTGAAAAGAGCCAGATATAAAAGAACACATACCAATGAGCCCATTTATATGATACACTATTATAGGCAAAACTAGTCTGAGGTGATAGAAATCAAACCAGTGTCTGCCTATGGTGGGTTGGGTTTGACTGGAAAGTATAAGGAAAATTTTTCAGTTGATGGATACATTCTTTATCTTGATTGGGGTGTTGGTTATATTGATGTGAACATCTGTGAAAACTCATCAAACTATACACTTAAAGTCTATGCATATCAGTGAATGTAAGTTTTCTCACAATTAAAAAAATGGTGTGGTATTTATATTATTTTGGATTCATTTAAAAAGTGAGTACTACTTTTTTTTTTAACAGATTGAGGTAAAAGTAACAAAAATAAGCCACACATATTTAAATTTTACCATTTAAAAACCTTTGACATATCACCACAATCAACGAATATATAAAATTACATATAATTGTAATGAATATATTCATCACCTTCAAATATTTCTTCATGTCTTTTATATAATCTTTCCTTCCCACAGGTTGGAGCATTCTTGAAATAGTATTTTGTTACACATTTTTCATGTTATGTTTAACATTAATCAGCTAAGATGTTGTCAGTAATGGTAGAAAACTATTTCCTAGATTCTTTTGAAGTGTTCTTCTCATTATTCTATCAATTTTAGAATCACCCCTCAAATATATGAAATGCTCAGAATTTATAGACCAATAACCTGAGAACTGACCTGAGTTCACCAACCAGTGGTTATGCTTGTTCTATGCTGTGAATTATATTCCGACACAGAAAAAAAAGTGAAATTTCAAATATAAATCTGGATTTCCAAATTCTCTATAAATAACATGAGATCTGGCTAATCTGAGCATGCATTGTTATATAGCTGCAAATGGTCAGAGGTGAGTAACACAGGACCACTTTGAGTAGAGCATGTGTTCAATCCTCCACAGTCTCTACCACTCCCTATTACATCCCAATGCTGGAGCTTTGTATCTGTTGCCACTTAATTTTGAGCTTGCCCTGTTGCTTTATTAACACCTCACCTGTTTTTTACTCATTTACTTCACCTTCCTGGTCCCTGATGGCTTTTGCATTTGTAATTCCTGATATAATTACTCATGTGGCAAAATTACTAAATGAGATACTCCAGTAAAATTACCCAAACACACACACACACACACACACACACACACACACACACACACACACACAGATTGTGAAATTAAATAGCATGAGATTAGTAGAGTAGTTCAAGTAGAGATTGGAGAAACCTGGCAACAGGAAATTGTAATTTATTTGCTTTGAGCTTCTGTGTTATGGTTACTCAATATGAATGGGAATCCAGTGAAGTCTCCTGCTAATCATTTTTTTAATGAATATAATTTATTGTCAAATTGGCTTACATACAACACCTAGTGCTCATCCCAACAAGTGCCTTCCTCAATGTCCATATAATTGTTTTCTTTTTTTAATCCTCATAAAACATGCTATTCTGTTTAGAAAATAGTTTCTTCTATCATCCTTCATATACTACATTTTCTTTCCTATCAAGGAGGAAAAAGTATTTAAGTTCCGACAATGGCTATTGTTAGGTTAAAACTACAACATCATCTTAAATAACCAAGACAGAATAAACCGGTGGAAAGTTCAGAAACACACTGAGGAAATATGAACAGACCTTAATACTGGTCTCACTATTAGGTGCCGGTTATGATAACAATTCAAAGACCTTGAGCTATCAAGTAGGCTTACTGATGGAGGACTCTTATCAGAGCCCCTGCTGTTAGTTCTGACAGATTTACCACACGTGGCTGCACATGGCTACACTTGTACCCACTCAAGTGTGTAAGAAGTGTCTAGTGTTGAGCCATTGAGAATTCACCTCAGTAATGTTTTAATTGCAGTGTTACTCAAACCAAAGAAATTAAGCCCGATAGAAAAGTTATCCACGCCATTACTGCTGCTTTCTTTAATGCAAAGAATCAGGTTATTTGAAAGTATATTTTTGACACTTTATCATTACATGTGAAAATGTTGAGAATGCCCTCTGGATTGTTGAAATACATTTATAAACAAGATTGTTCCTTTCCACGTAAAGGAACTAAACATCCATGTATTTTATTAAATATTGGATAATGCCCAATACAGAAAATATCAATATGCATTTTCCATATAATTGAGAAACCAAAACAAAAGGTTTAAGGGAAAAGGTGAACACCTTGAAAACTAGCAACATTTCAACAGATCATAAAATGGTATTTGGCAGGGAGTCCCAGCTCAATTTAAGACACAAAATTTTACAACTGTGTCATTCAATCCTTCTTTAAAGTTAGATTAAAAAAAATAACATTATAGCCCTTTAGCATCCTTCATTATTCAACTTATTAATGAAAAAAGAATGATCTGCTTAAAAAATCAGACTTTCAATTTAAGAGATCCAATTTTGAGTCTGAGCTCTTCCACTTATTACCTGTATAGTTCATACTTCTGAACTACTAGAATAATGATGCTTACCTTTCAGATACTTTTTGAAGACTAATTAAAATAATACATATTGACCACTTAGTATTCAAGGATGTAAAGCCAAAATATAGTATCTACTCACAAAATGCTAATATTTATAAATGTGTATTGTGCACAAATTATATAAAAATTGTAAAATTTATAATTTGCTCATTGGAATGTTTTAAATGTGCAGGTTTATGTGCCTGTTTATATGTAAATGTATATATATTTTTTAAATTAGCTGCTTTACTGAAGATCAAATGAATGAGTAAAATTGTTTATAACCTGGTAGAGTTATCATATATATATATGATATATATATATATATATCATATATATATATACCTATAGATAGATAGATAGATAGATATACCATCACACATATAATTCAGGATTTTGCTCCAAGATAAGATTTAATTTACAGTTAAAATTACATACATGAAGTCAATAATTAATCTAGATTCTAAAAGAGGCAAAAGAGAATCACTACAAAGCAGAAATATAATCTTAAACATCATGTTTGAAACTCACTGGAGAGGTAGTTATAGCCCATAATTATGTATAGAGTCTATCATCTTGTGCTTCAGATGCAATTTCTTGGTGTTTTTAACTCTAGGATTTTAAGGGACACTTTCCTCTTAATCAGAGGTTACAGAAACCTTTCACTTAACCTCAGTTTCAGCTTCTATTAAGATAACCATTTTTACAAGGATCCATCAGTACACACCGCAGTGAGTTTTTCATATCCCACATGACTGTATACACATTACTACATGTGTCATTATGTATCAAATGTATTCTCCAACTTGAGCAAAAACCCATTCGTGTGACTGCACAAATGTCGACAATAAATTTTTAAAATAGGCAAATATTTTTTATGGTTAAACAAATTTGAGAAATATTTTGAAGGAAGTTTACTTGGAAGTAAACTGTGGCTCTAGTCAAAGAAATGGGAATGACTATAGCAACACAATCATTTATTCCACATATCTAGTCAATATTTTAGTCACCTACTCCCATGGAATTGCTTGGTCTCAATTCAATACTTTATAATGATATAATAAGAAAATATTATAAATGAATATAAAAATTATCCTCCAAAAGTAATTCTTCTTTTCTATTGCAATGTTTAGGATGCCTCATTATAAATGATCCAATTTCTCTTTTTATTATAGTTGATAAAAAGCTTTGGCCAAAGATTTTGAACCATCTTTAGAATACTGAAGAGGCTTTTATGGTTTATAGTTCAGTATTAGCTTTATTCTTAAATTCATTTTTAAATTTGTATGTATTTTTATTCTTTTTTATTTATTTATTTATTTTTAATTTTTTTTAACGTTTATTTATTTTTGAGACAGAGACAGAGCATGAACAGGGGAGGGTCAGAGAGAGGGAGACACAGAATCCGAAACAGGCTCCAGGCTCTGAGCTGTCAGCACAGAGCCCGACGCGGGCCTCGAACTCACAGACCGCGAGATCATGACCTGAGCCGAAGTCGGACGCTTAACCGACTGAGCCACCCAGGCGCCCCTGTATTTTTATTCTTAAACCTACTTTTGACATATTGTATTTTGCTGTATTTTATGTCTTTGTAATTAGTATTAAAGCCTTTATAAAATAAGGGAGACTATAAATTAATAGATGACTTAATAGACTTCATGATAGATCCTTTGATAGATAACATGGCCTCAACATCTCTCTTTAGCTGTGTCTCCCACTATTCTACTGAAGCATTATTTCTCTATCAACACTGATATTTTTAAAAGGTGTATTTATTTATTTTGAGAGAGAGAGACACAGAGAGAGAGAGAGAGAGAGAGAGAGAGATTGGGAGGGAGAGGATGAGGGAGGGGCAGAGAGAGAAGAAGAGAGAGAATCCCAAGCAGGCTTCACACTGCTGACAGTGCAGAGCTTTATGCAGGGCTCAATCTCACGGACTGTGAGACCATGACCTGAGTTGAAATCAAGAGTTGGACACTCAACCAACTGAGCTACCCAGGTGCCCCTATCTACACTTGTTTTTAAAAATCACTTTATTAAGGTCTAACATAAGGTATGTATGAATGCAACTTGATGAAAATCGAGAGAAGTATACATTCATGAAACCATCACCACAACCTATGCCATAAAAACATCCATCACCTCCAAACATTTCTCCCTTCCCACTTTAGGTATTTTTATTATTATTATTATTTTGGTATCAAAAACATTTAATGTAAAATATATTTTTTCTTTGATTTTTCTGGACACACTGTTTAACAATGCTAAACCTCACATTACAATGCCCTTCCATTGTCATTTCTGTATAAATGATATGCATAAGATTGAACTCACAGTTATCCTTTCATGACTTGCAAATAAATTAATGACAGTATGTAGCTGTCTATGAAAGTGAAGGATATGCTTATTTACTTTGCCTTTTCTTTGATGTAATCTTACCTAAATTCAGGAATTTATAAGTTATTAAAATGTCAATATAGAATAAAGTAAATATTACATTTTAAAGTAACTTCATTATATTTTTAACTGTGGTAATATATTAGAGGATGAAAATCTAAGCCCAAGTTCCAAGATGTATGTCTTCTCCACTGTTGCATAGTTATTTTATTACTACTATGCATTTTTAACAAATTTTTATTCTCAGATGTGCTTTGATTACTTTAACAAATTATGCTAATTTAAAAAGCCAATTCAAATCTTAAATTATTCTGGAGCATTGTTTTACCAGATACTATCTGCAGGTAGGTAGCCTTAAAGTCACTTGCTAGGCAGAGATTTGCAGTATGCATGGATTGGCTGAACTGATTTACTAAAAAACTATTTGGGTAACCAATTTGAATAAGAGTATGCTTCTTAGGGAGACTAAAGGGAAAAGCACTGTGAGGTAAGTCAACCTCCGGAGTTTTTCAGGTTCTAGCATGCGGGACAGATGTACTTAATATCCTGGAGTTCTCCTAATGCATGCTTCTAATCGAAGTCGGCTTTGTTCTGTACTACTTTCAAGAGTAGAAGAAGAAAACTCGAACCCAAGTGCTCTATTAAAGGCATTTCTTATTTGAGTTCCGACTTGCTTATGTGGTTTGTTTGCTTTATTTATTTATTTATGGTCAGGATCACAAGTAGAAGGTATTGGCCCTTTGAAGAATGAACGCTGCTGTCACCCTCCATTTCCTATGAGATGTCACAGCTGTGACAAGGAAGGGTTTATAATGGCACAGTTCGGTGCCTTCATAATTTATTCTCTCTGATTTTATGCTCTTTTAGTCTCCTGCTCAACCATCCACTAACAAGTGGTGATATTAGCCAATAAATCAAAGACGTCTGCTTGTCACCGCCAGATGCTTGGCCACATCGCAGCCGATTATGAGACGTACAAAAGGACAATTTCATGTAGGGAGCTCAGCAGAGGTGTTTCACTGATATTCTGTTTGATAGGAAACCAGCGTGAGGTGAATGTAGTAAAATTCAATAACTTTTGTGCCTTATAGCGATGAAGAACTAAGTTGAAATAAAACCGGGAAGTAAATTAGGACCTCAGCTTTATTACTACTCCTTTTATGACCCTAAATCTCTCCTTTATCACTTCAATACAAGTCAGAGAAAGAAGGAGTATTTTAATGTACTCAGTTTATTTTGCTGGGTCTAAAACTTATCCTCTTTTTCTAAAAGCATCAAATGAAGCATTTGCATCCATCTATTAAAATGTCTATTAAAATGTATTTTTAAAGAAATAAAATGTTTGCATAATATCTATGTGAATGTTAGCTAGTGTGCAAAAAGAATATCATTTTATATTCTTTTTACTATTTAAATCTGTTACCAACTAACTAAAATCATCCACTAAGTCTTAATTCCTTGTATTTATTTTATACATCTCATTATTCAAATTACTGATCCACCACAAAGTACCTCTTCTGTAATATAAATGAAAACAACAGTAGGCTGAATTTATAGATTTTGAGTGACTATGCATGGTATTTTTATGAAATGTTCCTCAACAAAACACTGAATTTTCTTAAAAGACAAGAAATATTCATTTTTTTTCCCTTTCAATGAAAGGAGCTACGGTAGAAAAGAGATACTCTATAAGTTTTATTTTACTAAAGAAATTACTACGTTTTTCTCCCCTGAGAAGTTTATCATATTTATACATTGAATACATGACTACATTGTTGACTTAGCATTTTTGCTATATTGACAATTTATTACAGAGCAATCAAACAGATTCCACGGTGTAAATCAAATTTTATGTTAAGGTACAAAAAGCCATATATAATTATCCTTTGTTTTTAATTAGTGTAGCTGTGCTGTGTCTTATGACCATCTTTTTTCCCCCCATGTCTTCCATTAACTTTCTAGAGGTCCTGAAAGTGCCCCATATTGCTCCAATTTCAGGTACCAACCCTCAGAGGTTAGAAAAACCATTTATTACTTCAGCTTTTCCTCATATTTCCTTATGTTATATATATTCTAATTACTGTTTTGATATACTAAATGTCTTCTAAATCCTCTGGATAATAGCTTTCACTTTCTTTTTTTTTTATTTTTTTTAACATTTATTTATTTTTGAGACAGAGAGAGACAGAGCATGAACGGGGGGAGGGCCAGAGAGAGAGGGAGACACAGAATCTGAAGCAGGCTCCAGGCTCTGAGCTGTCAGCACAGAGCCTGATGCGGAGCTCGAACTCACAGACCGTGAGATCGTGACCTGAGCGAAGTCGGACGCTCAACCGACTGAGCCACCCAGGCGCCCCTAGCTTTCACTTTCTAAAGAAAGTATGTCAAGTAAAATACAAGAAACTTTCATAAGTAAAACGTTCTTTGTATATATTTAAATAATAAATAGGTATTTCACAATTCTATTCAACCTAATGATGCTTTAGTGATGTTGTTGCTTTCTTATTGCTGTTGCTTGGATGTTATTTATACTATGATTTCTACATTGATATTTCATATGATGGTTTTATTTCTCTCCAGCCTAACAGGAATTCCAAGGCACCATCTATTTAGAAAGCTTTAGACAGAGGCACCATCTATTTAGAAAGCTTTAGACAGAGAAGATAATTCACTTGGAAGTATGTGCTTGAGGTCCTGTTTTATTTCTTTGAGATACAGAAGGATTAATTATTATTAAGTATATAAGTACCACTTTACATCCTGCAAAGTTTTCATAACTGTGCTTTTATGTCTCACATTTATATGAAACATTCAAAGTAAATTTCCAGTTATATTAAGCACAGGAAATCAAGGAAGTGCATTAAAAATACACTGCATAACAAAAGAAGCCAGAAAATAGAAACCTCAGAAATATTACGAAGGTGATAGATTACAATACAAATGCTGTGGCTTAGACCACCATATAGAATAGGATTCCTGCTTTCATCTGAAGAAGTGTGTCAGTTTGTACTGCCCTGCAGTAAAAAGATAAGGAATGACTTAAAATGTAAAGTGCTATGAAAACACAGAAAATGATAAGATGATTAAAGATTTGTTCAGAATTTATTTTTGATGAGACACTCTTAACACTAAGTTTATCCAGATAAAGCAACACATGAGTTTAAGTGGGTTTGACTGAATGATTCAAAATCAATGAAAACCAGTAAATATTTTGTTGTTGTTTGTTTTGTTTTGTTTGTTTGTTTTGGTTTTGTTTGTTTAGTTGGTTTTTTCAATAAAGCCAGAAGAATTTAGAATGAATGCACCACAAAACTAACAATGTCAATTCAAATTATTTGTCTCATCTCTCCATTATTTTAATCTTTGCCTTTTTAATAGAGTTTGTAAGTTCTTGACATGGGATTGGGTGAAAAGTATGTTTACTTATTATCTTGATGGTAAAGATGAAATCTATAAAACTGTCCCTAGTAACTTATGATAAATAAGAGTTCTGATTTACTTTATAGTTTTTTATGGAGCATTTACATGTATCATTATTTCATTTTTAGTCCCCATATGGATGGGAGATAGCAGCACTGAGAGCACCATTATAAATCAATACAAAAGGTAATATGATTCTTCCTATTGGCATGAGAAAGTACTGGACATACTCTTCTAGTCCCAAGTACAGGCTGTCAACCCAGGAGATGATTTTCTACTTTCAAACAGTATCCAACACAGGAGAAGTTCCTTTACAAAATAAGATATGGGAGAAATGCAAATATCCCTTACACACATTAAGGAAAAACAAGTTCTTTCCATGTTTTACTTCCGTGACTTTTAAAATCCTTTGAAATTGAACCAACCTATCATTCCAACAATGTTTCCCACCATTACTCTATTGATCATAGATTTCATCTTGATTTTCTCCTTATGGTTTTACTCAAATAATAGTCTATAAACATGTTATTTTAATCACAGCTCAGCGGCACAAATACATCCTTATCTGAATTCTGGGCTTTTCATGCCATGACTCAAGCAAAAATATTCATCGTCTTCCCTCTCCCATGGTCTCTCCTTCTGAATGCCTGTAACTTGTACTGTCTGTACGTTTATTGTCACCTATCATATCTTTTACGTAGCATTCTGATTAGAGATGTGATCTGGACCAAGTTATTTACACTCTCTCTGCTTCTCTATATTCTCTCTCTGTATATTTTCTCTATAACTAAAATGAAATTAATAATAGTATATACTTCAAATGCTGAAGTAGAGTTTAGATGAGCTAATCAATGTAAAATGCTAAACCAGGGCTGTATACATAAAAACACACTGCTGAATAAATAAGAATTGGTGTTTTTATGGTAACATATGTTCTTAATCTAGAGGGTTGTGTTTTTTTTAGAATATATTAAGAATACCATATTATTTAACCTATTAACTTGAATTGGAAAGTGTAGGAGTTAATGTACTATTGAACTTTTTGATTTATGTTAGTGTAAGAGTCATTAGTTTTTATGTATCTGGTAAACAAATAATATACACCATATATTAAACAAATTTGTATGTTCATGCAACTTTACTGAACACTAAACTTGCAAAAAATATCATGTGGAATACTACAACATTCAATTGAAAATGCACCAATAATTAAATTGAAAGATTGAGATTACACAATTCATCATGAGTGAGAATCAAGTAAATATGATAAATGTTACTGGCATCATTTGATTAGCATAATATATTTAGCTGCAAAATACGAAATCGTTTAATGGGAAAAAGTGTGAAAACTTTTAGGAAAAAAAACAAAATTGAGACTATATACACTGTGCAATAAATTATTTCTGAGCATTGCCTTAAGGTGGATTTTAGTCCTTGAACTCTAAAACCATGAAAAATATCACAATCTCCTTGGAGTATGTATATGTAGAAAGATATGATTAATCTTATCTATTACACTCAAGTATAAGCTATTTTAGAGTCAAGGTAGAGTCATTTGTGTATCCATTTATTTAGTATTCATTCATTCTTTATTTATTTATTTATTTATTTATTTATTTATTTATTCATTCATTCAGTTATTCATTTATAACCCATGTATCCCTAGCATTTCATTGAGTACTCAATATACTTTTTTTTATTTTATTTTCAGAGAGAGAGAGTGGGGGAGGGTCAGAGAGAGAGAAAGAAGGAATCCCATAAAGGCTCTTCAATGGCAGCCTAAAACTGTGGGACTAAAACTCACAAACCATAAGATTATGACCTGAGCTTAAATCAAGAATTGGACACTTAACGGACTGAGTCACCCAGGTGCCTCAAGTACTCAATATTTTTTTTAAATGAATGCTAAATTTCCTCATTCTTTTTCATGTTTTGAATGGTGAGGACAGATTAAATAATCTTTCAGCTCCATAGTTTTAAAATATTCTAACAGAATATTATTTAAGCTGTATCACCAATGATGCACATATAAGAAAAACAGAAATTCTTCTATGACCTTGAATTCTTTTTTTAAAACTGTATTTCATATTCCATGGGGAGAATTATGTGAGTTTCTCCACTCTGGTGAAACAGATAGAGGTGGAACTAGTTTAATGTGTGGATTAATACAATTTTCAACTATAGAAAGAAAGGTTTCATAATCATGATTATTGCCATTAAAATAATATCGGTCATTTGATATTCATTCTTGAGTAACAAAATCATAGTAGGTAGTTTATTTACTTAGGTTATCTTATTTAGTTCTCACGACTAGTCTCTTATGTTGAAACAATAACATCCAATTAAAAAATGAGAATACAGTATGAGAGAGAACTTGTCCATGAGTTTGTACTGTTGGTGACAGTATTTAAAACCAAGATTTTAAACCAAGCTACTATGGAGACAAAGATTATGCTCATTCTATATTTAACATTCTCTAATATTGACTGCGAATGAGTCCACATTAGTAAAGCTTTGCTTGTATCTGTACTATAGATCTCCATGATTCTCTCTAAATAATTATCAATCACCATTTTAGAAAACCAAAACAGGGTTTGGAGCAAACAAACTTGTTTTGCTTTCTGAATTGCACTTTTACAAATGAAATAATCATTTACCAATGATAATAAACAGAAGGAGGAATTCTTTCTTAAAAAGTACGAGAGGAGAAGGTGATTAAAAGGACAGCATAGGAAGACTTTGAACTCACCTCATCCCATGAATATACCAGGTATACAACTAACTATGAACAATTCTCTCTGAAAAAGACCTTAAACTAGCTGAGCAGCTCCTCCACAACACAGAATAAAAAGACTACAATGAAATGGGTAGGAGAAGCAGAGATGTGGTTTGGTGAAAAATCCACCCATAACATGGTGATCCAAAAGTGGAAATGATCTCACAAAAACAGAGTATGTCCTTGAGTGAGGAATTTGATCCCCATATTAGGCAAGAGAAGCCCCTAAAACACCTGGTTTTGAAAATCCACAGGGATTATGTCCAGGAGACCCAGAGGGCTATATGAAACTGAGACTACACATTTAAAGGTCTCACAATCAGTCAATCAATCATTCAGTCAATGTCTCACACACAGATTCACTCACATTAGGACCCAGAACAAAAGCAGCAGATTTTAAAGCATGGAGACCATATGTGAAGGGGACTCACCGGCTAATCTTAAAGTGTCTGCCAAAGGGGAAGAGGCCTGTTGGAACTCTCTCCAGGGATGAAGGTGCTGGCGAGCATCATTTTGCACTGTCTTTCCTTATAGGCACCAGTGTTTTTAGGTGCAGTTTTGTCCTTTCCCTCTACCCTGATAGCAACATTTTCCCCATGTTATCACTCTCCTGTGGCCTGCCTTGCTAAACCTGATATACCCTGGTATACCCCACCCCTGTGCTTTTCTGTGGTCCCATACTGATAAACTCCATAGGCAGATGCTTCTGTTTAGACCTGCCCTGTCCAACCCAATGGATAGGCATGCCCTAGGTTGGCATGCCCCAAAAGCCCCACCCCACCAAAGCAGGAGGGTGGATATGCCCAGGGCCAGCATTCCCCCATGTCCCTACCCAAGCTGATTGATATGCACAGTCCACATAAGGATTTTCCCTTGAAAAAAAAATGGCTCTGGTGGCAAGGAGGTCTTGTTTTTCTAGGCCTGGTATGATTGAAACAATCAAAGAGACAGTTTTTGACAGGCTACCAAATGCAAGAACTGTATTGACAACTGAATGAAACAAATTCAAATCCTTCTATGAAAAAAAGCCTTATTACCTAAGTATTCTGGAGCTTCAACCTAAGGAGTGGGCTTCAGGTTGACAACACAACTACACTAAGATACACCATAATTGAAATTTCAGGAGTTAAAAATAAAGGGAGACTACTACAAGCAATAAAAGAAACACAACTTTTTATGTACAAGAGAAACTCCGTAAGACTAACAGCAAATTTTATAGCAGAAATTTTGCAGGCCAAAAAGAAATGGCAGGATATATTCAAAGTTCTAAAAGCAAAAGTTTGCAGCCAAAAATACTCTAGTTAGCAAGGTTATCATTCAGAATTAAAAGAAAAATAAAGAGTTTTCCAAAAATGCAAAAACTAAATAAATGCACTACCACTAAATTGGCCTTACAAAAAATATGTTGTAAGACTTCTTTAAGCTAGAAAAGAATGAACTAATTAGTAACAAAAACCATGAGAATAGAAATCTCCCTCAAAATGGTAAATATATAGTAAAGGTAAAGAACTAATTACCTATTGAGCTAGCATTAAGGTTAAAAGACAAAAGTAATAAAAATAAATATGATAACAGTTAAGGGAAACACAAAACAAAAAGATGTAAAATGTGACATCAAAAACATAAAAAGGTGGGAGAGGGTGAGTAAAATTGTAGAGTTTCAAAATGTGTTCAATCTTAACATGTTATCAACTTAAAATAGACTGAGATATATGTTATATCTATATCTATATCTATATCTATAAATATATTTTAAGACTGAGATATATATATCTCATCATAACCATGGTTATATAACCATGGTTATGATGATTACCACAGAGCAAAACTCTAAAGTAGAAACACAAAAGATAATGAGAATGGTATATAAACATAACATCCAAAAAAATATATCAAACTGTAAGAAAAAATAGCAAGAGGAGAAGGACCAGGAAAGAACTACAAAACTGGCAGAAAACAATGAACAAAACGGCAGTATTTACCTATTTGTAACTACTTTAAATGTACTGGACTAAATTATACTATCAAAAGACACAGAACATACAAACTACCAAACCCAAAACAGAAAGACATAGACATTTTAAATATTAATATTAATATTCAACATATATTTAAAAAACTCATATAACCCAATGACATAATCAACAGCAACAAAACAACAAATACAATTAAAAATAGGCAGAGGATCTGACATACAAATGGCCAAGAGGGACATGAAAAGATGTTCAATATCATTAATTATCAGGGAAATGCAAATCACAACTACAATGATATATTACCTCACATTTGTCAGAATGCCTATTGTCAAAAAGACAAGAAATAACAAGTGTTGCTAAGGATGTGGAGAAAAGAGAATGCCCATGCACTGTTGTTGGGAATGTAAACTGGTACAGCTACTATGAGAAACAGTATCTAGGTTCCTCAGGAAACTAAAAATACAGATCCCTGTGATCCAACAGTTCCACTTTTGGGCATTTATATGAAAAAACAAAAACAAAAACAAAAATGCTATTTTGAAAAGATAATTTCAGGGACGCCTGGGTGGCTCAGTTGGTTGAGCATCCAACTTCAGCTCAGGTCATGGTCTCACAGCTTGTGGGTTTGAGCCCCGCATCAGGCTCTGTGCTGATGGCTCAGAGCCTGGAGCCTGCTTCAGATTCTGTGTCTCCCCCTCTCTCTGCCCTTCCCCCACTCACATTCTGTCTCTCTCTGTCTCAAAAATAAATAAAATTTTGAAAAGATAATTTCACCCCTAAGTTCACTGCAGCATTACTCACAGTGGCCAAGATATAGAAAAAGCCAAAATATCCACTGATGGATGAATCGATAAAGAAGATGTGGTATACATACAATAGTATACTATTCAGCCATAAAAAAAATAAAATAAAATTTTGACATTTGTGACAACATGATGAACCATGAGGGTAATATGTTAAGTGAAATTAAGACAAATATGTATGATTTCACTCATATGAGGAATCTACAACCAAAGCAAATGAACAAACAAAACAAAATTCACAGATGTAGAGAAAAGATTGGTGGTTGCCAGAAAGAGGTTGGGGGGACATAGAATGCATGAAGGGCTCAAGAGGTATAAACTTCCAGTCATAAAATAAGTAAATCACGGGGATGTAATTTATAATATGTGATGATAGTCATTAATATTGTATTGCATTGTATATTATGTAACTTTACATAGTTACAGGAGGAAACCAAACTTACTATGGTGATCATTTCCCAGCATATACAAATACTGAATCATGTTGTTGTATACCAGAAACCACTATAATGTTTCTTGTCAATTATACCTCAAGAAAAACAATAAAAGAAAATGCAATTAATAAATAGGTAGAAATGACAGAAAGGAATTCTATTTTTGAGTCAAATATATACATTGATCTCTTTTCTGAGTATCTTTATCTACTTCTGATTTTAATAACAGTTCAACATATAAATACACAGAGAATTAAGTAATATTATAGAGTTTTTTTTCCCCATAAAAGCATACTGGTCTTTTCTCCAATGTATTTTGTCCTATTTAAAGTGTGATCCCATTCCTTTAATTCCCTTCTCTTGCCCAAACTTACATGAGCTTTTTGAACATGCCTGAGAAGGTATTTTTCATCCCTTACAACCAAGTCCTGATCATTTGTGTCATTCTCTGAACATTCTACAAGAGCCTAATCTGCACTTGTTTAGGTTTGGAAACAGAATGTAGAAGCAGAAATAGATTTTACAGTTCAGTTAAATCATAGCTTCCATCCAACTCCTTTTCAAAATGAAGACTTGACTGATATGCCTGAAATCTGAATCAATTCACAGCAGGATCTGTTTCTGATTTCCTATTCTGGGATTCTTTGTACCATATTCTGCTTATGAGATTCTGGAAGTATCTTTCTGTGGAGTCATACACAACTGTTCAAGAGTTTTGAATGATCACTGAAGCTGTTATGGACATCCTGAGTAGTATTAATTTTGGGGCGCCTGGGTGGCGCAGTCGGTTAAGCCTCCGACTTCAGCCAGGTCACGATCTCGCGGTCCGTGAGTTCGAGCCCCGCGTCGGGCTCTGGGCTGATGGCTCAGAGCCTGGAGCCTGTTTCCGATTCTGTGTCTCCCTCTCTCTCTGCCCCTCCCCCGTTCATGCTCTGTCTCTCTCTGTCCCAAAAATAAATAAACGTTCAAAAAAAGAAAATTAAAAAAAAATTATACATTGATTCATGATATTATCTTGGGTATTTAAATAAAAAAAATTAATGTTTATTCTCATTTCGGAGACAGAGAGACATTGCAAGTGGGGGAGGGGCAAAGAGAGAGGGAGACACAGAATCCGAAGCAGGATCCAGGCTCTGAGCTGTCAACAACAGAGACCAACACGGGGCTTGAATCCATGAACCGTGAGATCATGACCTGAGTCAAAATCAGACACTCAACCAACTGAGCTGCTCAGGTACCCTGGGTATTTAAATTTTTGTTACTAAGATATTATTGGTATAATTTTCCACAATAATTTGGTTTTGTTAACCAATATACATATATGTTTACTTTAACTTTACAAATTTATTCAACTTAATATATGATTTTTGGTATAGGTAATGTCTAATATGTGAAGGCTATGAACAATAAAAGTTTAACATATTTTTATTTTCTAAAAGCTGTTTTTCTTATGTAATAATTACCTACATGTGTTTGTTAGCAAGTGAATATAAGCCAATTTCCTTTCATTTAATATTCAATAATGTCATCAAGTTATCTAAGAGTTGTAACTAATTCAAGAAAATAAAATTGTATACCTATAGATAATATTTTTCTACACAATTTTGACTTTTCTCCAAGTGCAATAGCAATTTCTAGACTTCACATCTGCTAAATATTACCAGGGTTATGGCACATTCTGTAGTGGACAAACATTACAGTGACTCTCAATGATTTCTACATCCTTTTGTTCATGCTTTGCATAAAACCCTCCCCTTGAGTGTGGGTAGAAACTGTGACTTGCTTCTAACCTATGGAATGCAGTAAAGGTGATGGGATGTCATACCCATGATCATATTAAGTTATAAAATATTGTATTTACTAGTTTCTTCCACTCTCTGTTGCTGATTTTTTTTTTAATGTTTACTCCTTTTTAAGAGACAGAGCATGATGACTTTTCATGAATCCATTAGAGAACAGAGAGCACCAAGCAAATGATCACCCTAAAACCTAGAATTGCAGGTGAATCTAGGGTGTCATAGTCAAGATCCTACGTGGAGCAGATCTGCTAGAGCACAAAACTTAAATGGTTATTTTGACAAACAGCTGAGGCTGAATATCAAATAACCTAAGAGTGAGAAAGTTCAAGGGGCCACAATTTAAAGAAGTCCCCACAAATTCATGGGTTTACCTCAAATAATCCCAATGATTCTCATAGCAAAGAGTCAAGAAAGAAAAGGTTTTGGGGCTCCAGCAGATGGAAAAGATAAGCAACGATTTGGAAATATACTCACAGAATTCTATATAACAAGGCTTAATCTTTACTGGAAAACATTTTACTGATTGTTGTCTGAAGTGGGGGAAGGGAATTTCCCCAAATACTGGCTTTACTGTACCTTCAACTAAGCAGGGGGAAAAACAAAACAACAGCAAAACAACAACAAAAAAACAAAAAAAAAAAACCAACAAAACAAAACAAAACACACTAAGAAACACTTGTGAAGATCACACATAGGCAAGGCATGTAGGATCATTAACAGACTGAGATTTAGTCATAAGATTATAAAATGCATCCCTTACTCCACTCTTTATCAACACAACAAAAGAGCTCCAAATCAATAACAGTGGATTACAGTGGAGAGATCTGCAAGGCACTGACTCTAAGGATGAGTTCTTAGGGAAGCCCAAAGACAACCCAGAGAAACAAAATTCAAATACAATACAGGAACTTGAAGCATCCATTACCTACAACTACAGCAAGCACTAAACACCACCCAACTCCTAGTCAGAGTAACCTAAAATCTCACACAAAATACCTATGTATTTTAGTCCTTATTATTTGATACATTATGTTAGGCTTTCAACAAAAAATAATGAGTTATGCTAAAAGACAATAAAACAAAACAAAACAAAACAAAACCAACAACAACAAAAACATTGTGTGAAAATAAAAAGTACACATCAGAACCAGACTCAGATATGACATGCATGTTGAAACTCTCAGAAAAGTAGTTTAAAATAATTATGATTACTATATTAAGGGCTCTAATGGGAAAAGTAGAGAACATATGAAAAGAGATGTGTGATATAAGTAGAGATATGAAAACTCTAAGTAAGTATCAAAAGTTAGTGTAGAAATAAAAAACACTACAACATAAATCAAGAATGCTTTTGATAGGCTCATTGGTACAATTGGACATGCCAGAGGAAGGAATAAATGAGATTTAATATAGGTCAATAGAAACATTCCAACTGATATGCAAAAAGAAAAAAAAAACAAGAATAATAACAGCTTAAAAAGAAAGGAACACACAAGACAATTTCAAAAGCTGTAAGATACAGGCAATTAGATAGCAGAAGAAGCGAGAGGGGATGAAGAAGACATATTTGTAGAAATGTTCACTAAAATGTTTCCAAAATTATTAACAAATAGCAAACCACAGATCCGAGAAGCTCGAAGAACCAAACAAGATAATGACTAAAAATTCTATACCTGGGCATATCATATTCAAACTGCAGAGAAACAAAGATAAAAATGAAATCTGATAAGAAGCTAAAAATGAAAACAATTTAACTACAGAGAAAAGTAACAAGATGTACACAGACTTCTTGTCATAAACCATGCAGCAAAAAGAGAGTAGAGTGAAATATGTAAGTATTGAAAGAAAATAACCGAAAACCTAGAATTCTATAATCTTTTAAAACTGAAGGAGATACAAGCCTTTCTCAAACAAAAATAAAAAAATAAAATTCACTGACAACAGAACTACCCTATATGAAATGTTTAACAAAGTTCTGAGGATGAAGGAATTTCATATAAGTGTAAAACTTGGATTTACATGAAAAATGGAATAGGACTAAATAAAAAATAATTGAAGGAAAAATATTTTTAATTCCTATATTATTCTTTTTTTTTTTTACATTTCCAATTATTTTATCAAGGTAAGAAGTACAGAAGCATCACTTGCAAGTGCTCAACAATCAACAATCATTATTGAATGCAACTAAAAGTAGTACACTCTACTTTTTTCGAAAAAATAAAACAATAGTTTACAATTCATTTAATGGCAACTGGTAATCATTAAATTGTCAATGGTTATCTTCAAAAGTTATTACACTAGCTGTGCTGTCATTTCTTAAGGATGATCAGATACCTAAAGTCACAGATGTTTCCCACATAAGATGCAACATATAAATCAGACTTGATTTATCACAAGCATTAACAAAACCAGACCTAGGGAAAGAATTATTTCTGGAGACATATGCATAGTCTTAATACAGTGAATATTTAGCCCACCTGGATATTACAAAATCAGAACAGCAAGAATATTTGCAGTAAATTTCCCTATTCTTAATTGATCCAAAAAGAAAACTGTTTGTTGAAATTAATAATACTAATAATATATTTAATGATTATAGTATAGGGATGAGTGAAATGAATTACAGCAAGGTTAAAAGGGATGGAAAAGAGAAACTGAACATGCTCTTTTGTATGTTACTTGCACTACATGGGAAGCAATATAGTGTTAGTTGAAGGGGGATTTGGGTTATTTCAAGGGAAATAACTATTTTTTTTAAAGAAACCTAACTGAAATGCAAATACAGGAGATAAAATGGAATCATATAAAACACTCAGTTAAAACCTGAGAAAGGATAAAAGGGGAAGCAGGAAACAAAAGACAATTATGATAAAAAGAAAACAGTTACAAAAAGGTAGATATTAAATCCAAATACATCAAGAATCACTTTAAATATGAATGGTTCACATATGTTAATTAAAAACAGAGATTGTCAGAGTGAGCTATCAAGCCAGAAATGACATGGATCAACTTTAAATGCTTATTCCTAAGTGAAAGAAACCAGTTGGAAAAGGCTACAAACTGTATGATTCCAATCATATGTATGACATTATGGGAAAGACAAGACTACACAGACACTGTAATGATCAATGGCTGACACAGCATGGGACAAGAGAAGAATGCTGAACGGTGAAGCACAGGGAATTTTTTTAAGGTAGTGAAACTGTTGTGTATGAGACCAAGATGGTGGATGTATGACTATATATTAATCAAAACATATTGAACTTTACAGTAGCACAAAGGTTGATCCTTAATATATACAACATTTAAAAAACTGTTTAGGATATCAAGGGTTCCCAGGAGGTAATGCAGACTGTAACAAAAGAATTTAACTCTATTAAAATTGTACAGACAACATCACTGGAGGACGTGGTGAAAAAGATGCTGACCTAAGTAACTTGGAAGTAAGGAAATCCTATAAAACACGGTGGGGGGGAAAAAAGAAAAGAAAAAGGACATAAGTCCTGTAGTCTAATTGATAATGTTGTTTCTAGTAATGGTATAGGTCTATAATTCTGATACTCCTATGTATGCACACTGGAAAGGAACAATAAGGTAAGTCGATAGCAGATGGTATGAGTCAGGTTTCTTATTATAGGAATGGGAATTTACAAATAAGCAAGGGGACAAAGACAGAAAGATTCATGTGGTAACAGATGAGAGTTGGAGACATCCATATCAATTCATGTTTAGCTTAATATAGGTAAGCTTGTTATGTAATGACACTCCAGTAGCAATAAGTACACCTACTGTCCAAGTCTTGCTTTCATTGTTTTACAAAAGGAACGAGGGATCTTTAAAAAAATGGCCAATTATAGTCAGGGGCTAATATAGCAGAAAATTTACAGTATCTTATAATGAAAGGAAGGAAAGGTCACAATGATGGGGGTATTTCATAGAACACAGGAGCCAAATGAAAGAGTTCTTGATGGTCAAGATGAAAATGTTTGTGCAAACAAAATAAATAAAATAGTTTTGGCTTATAACCCAAAGTATGATATAAATATCCACGGGTTAATACTGATACAAAAATGATTACAAAATAAATGAGTGAAAATATATAAGCACCTCATTCCAAACAATTGATACTTGATACTCTAAGGAGTCAGAATATATTTCTTCAAATCTTAATGTTGGCTTTTCATAGTAACTTCTTTCTAAGGAGTAGATAGCATAGAAAGGGAAGAAAAGACTAATTTTATAGTAGAGAAACCCAATAAAACCATATGTGCAAGCTGTATAAGGCTAATGTCAATAGTGATAAATTATGTTAGTAATATGCATTCTTAATGTAACATAATGAAAATGGCACTTTACCTTTGTGATCATCCTACCAAAAATTCATAACCCCAATTTAATCATGAAAATGTGAGTAAATACCTGTGCAGTACTCCTCAAAACCATCAACTTGATCAAAAACAAGGAAAGTCTGAAAAATTGTCATAGCCAAGAGGAGTCTACGAAAATATGATGACTAAAGGTAATGTGGTATCCTGAATGGGATCTTGAATAAAAATCACAAAATTAAGGAAATGTAAAAAAAGTTCAGTAAATAATAATGTATCAGTATTGACCCATTAATTGTAACAAATGTACCAAATTACCAAATTAATGTACCAAATTAATATAAGAAGTCAACTATATCATTAATATAAGAAGTCAATTATAGGAGACAATGGCTGCAGAGAATGAGAATTTTGTATTATCTTCATAAGTTATTATCAGTCTAAAACTATTCAAAAGGAAAAAATCTTAATGAGAAAAAAAAGGTCAAAATATGGTGTACTTCCATGAATTTCAACGTAAGAAAATACTCTTGCCTTTTTAAGGCTTTAAGATGAATGGGAACTCAATACAGCAACATTGTTAAATGATTACTTTTGGTAATCGAAGAGGGTGGGTTTGAATCCTTGTTCTAATACTGAAAAGATGAATTATCTTCAATGCTTATAAGTATTAGGTGCATGTGACACTAATATAATGACAACAGAAGAATTATGTACTGAAACCTTGAAGGGAACAAATGCTTTCCAAAACAAGGTCAGATTACTTAATTTGAAGTTATAAATGCATCCGAATAGAGGCTAGTAGTGTGAATGCCAGTGAGCGTGTGTGTTTGCATATGTGTGTGACTGTTTGTATTTGTAGAAATCTGTGTTTGGAAAGCAACAGAAGCCTAGAAATGGAGCACAGAGTACCTAGTTTCAACAGTGTTTCCAGTCTAGTTCCAGAAAGAGGATGATCTGAATAAGAACTAGTATTCCTATGGTGGTAACAGGTAGAGTTGGATTCATGAAGCTATGTTATTCAGGTGAGAAACAATAAAATTCATCTATTTGATTTTTCCTGTGCTGTAACACATTTAGCAATTTAGAGTCTGACTATATTTAGGATTTCCATGTACATTTATACAAAGACAGTACACTGACCAGGAAAAAAAAATGGCGTATCTTCACATCTTTATTCCAAATATCTCTCCTTTAAAATCTAATAGATGCCTGATTTGTATGCATCTATTCTGAGCTCAGTTAACCTGCAACATCCTTGGGTTTGATCAGCTTGTGATGTTTCAGGGCTTTTCCAAATAATATTCAACATTTTTGCATTTGGGTTTCTTCCAACTGCAACTTCCTTCTTCAATCAAATTAAACATGTTTAATTCATTTGGATCTAAGATTAAAGTATTTATACTATGAATTTAAACTTCAGTAAGAGTTACTCAGTAAATCAGTATAAATATTAGTAAGTGGAAATATTAGTATTAGTGTTACTTCATTTATAGTAGTCACACCCATGTCATATGACCATTTTCCCAATTTACTCAAGAACATAAACATAAAATCATAAGAAACAAACACAGATTCAAAAGCATTTGAGAAAGAAAAATGGCATGTTGTTTTAGAGACACTTTTCTAAGGTATTTTCTAGGCTCAGTCAATTGTTTTGAGTTTAAATACAGAGAATGGAAAGTGTTCAGTGGCATTTAGTTTCATGATGACTTTAAAGCGAAGGAGGAAGGCTGGACAAAAACATGTAAGGCGTGACTCTCCCAAGGAGTCTAGGACAATAGTTATGACACAGGTATTGGAGCCAGATGGATGTGAAATGCAACTCCAGCAATCCTTACGGCTTGCTGATATTAAGGAAGTTTTCTACTTTCTCAAGGCCTCTTCTTGTTTCTTACTAGATAGGGACAATAATGCTATCCACTTTTATAATTGTAGCTTATCATACAACTAGTTCTCCATAACTTCTAATTATCATTGTAATTTCTTTTGTCAGTATGATCATTAGGATGATAGTTATTATTTTACTGTGCTACAAACACATAATCTGGTTCACTGGGTGGGTGGGAAAAACTATCCTATCAAACTACGATTCTAAATGGTATTAATTTCATCCAATCAGACTGTGACCCAATACACTACTACAACTAATAATAATAATAACAACAACAACAACAAGTCAATTCCCTGCTTTTAATCTTTCTTCATACATAGGGCAAAAATGCTGTGAAGGATTGTAAATATATATTTTTTTCTTTAAGTATAAAGAATAATTTAAATTATCATAAAGAAATAGGCATAAAATTTCATATAAAAATCCAAAAGGATTGGACATAAAGATGGTCCTGTAATAACTACAATGATTAATAATATTTTCACTGTGTCATAATGACTGTTAGTATATTGTACAGAAAGGAGTCAAACAAGAGTTCCAACATATCTACAATCTGCTTATAGTTCACTTGGTGCCATATGATTAGTTCTGGCCCATGGAAATGAATAGAAATGATATGCTACTTTGATACTGTGGAATTTGACATCCTTCCCATCTCTCTGTTTTTTATATCTGTCTCAACAACGCTGGAGACTATGTTGTCCACAATGAAGATTGGATTTTCTGGAATCTGGATTTTCCAAGATACAGTTTAGTATACACTGTATGTAGTATATAGTGCCTTTGGGATCAATAATACCTGTGGAAAGGAGAGGAAAGAAACAGGATTGGGCAGAGGATCAAATTTAAGCTGAGATCCTGGCACCTGTCTTGCTCTCTCCGGGAGCTAGAAAAATTTGAAAAGAGAAGAGAAGGGAAGGGGAGGGGAGGGGAGGGGAGGGGAGGGGAGGGAAGGGAAGGGAAGGGAAGGGAAGGGAAGGGAAGGGAAGGGAAGGGAAGGGAAGGGAAAGGAAAGGAAAGGAAAGGAAAGGAAAGGAAAGGAAAGGAAAGGAAAGGAAAAGAAAAGGGCCTATTTAACGTCGAATATTACATTGAAGCAGTCATGCCTTCACATACCTGCTTTAATCAGTCCTTAGATGCAATGAGTCCTTCTGTGACGCATCATCATGTCCACCACATTCCAAAAGGCACAATTATAAGATGGAGAAAGGTTGCCAAAAGCAGCAGTCGACTGTGACATTAAGATTAAGCCACTGGGTTTCAGGGCTTGTCTACCGCTTTGCTAGGGTTAGTTTTCCTAATACAAGAATATATTAGAATGTATTTATCTCCTATATGATATCTTCTATATTAATTCTTATATTTACTGCACTATTTTTAAACCAAGTCAGTTTTATTTAGATCTATACTTGCACTGGCATATTAGGGAAATAATGTTATGAGAAAAAAAGAAAACCAGTTAGCATCTAATTTTATCATACTTAAAATACAACCTGTAGGACTGAAACCTTTCATAGAGATGTATTTTCCCAGATTAGATCTTTCATTGGTTTGGCAAGAGAAACTTGCTGCTTAAAAAAAATAAAACATTATCATATAATGACCAATGGACATTCATTTTGGCTGTATGAGTAGTAATGCAGCTTCAAGTTTAAACAACATAAGGTTAAAAGACTATGAGCTTTTATGAATTTAAGAATAGCTGAAATAAATATTGAAGTGTAAATCCAATCCAATCCGGTATTGTTACATGATTTCTAATTTGCAGTAGTCATATGCTGGTCTCAGAGAGTTAAATGCTAAGCAAAAGTACTCTGAGATGATATTAAGATCAAATGGCCACATAGCCAGGATGTGCATTTTGAATAACATTTCCTCAATGATGAGAAAAGAAATGTTGGGTGCAGTGACTTTTAAACAATGGCCGAATAAGGTTACAATAAAATAAATCAGAGAAGTGAGATGGTTTAATGGCTTTTTAATGAGCCTAATGTTTTCCGTTTTAATGAGCCCTCTTACATCAGCTTTAATTATTTTATGAGAATGAGAAATGATTGAGAAATGGCTTGCATTAATTCAATTTTCTGTTCAGTCTTCCCACAAGCCATTATGGCATAGTGGCTAATGGAAGTCAACTTGGATAAGTGGGAACTTGGATAATAGGACAAGTCGCGGCTAAATTTAGTTAGACACTTGATATGTTAACTGGTGATAAGGTTATATTTCCTCATTTTGCAAAGAGTGCACACCAAATGCCCACAAAGTATTTTAACACTATAGCACAAGCAAAAATTAATTAGGGCAGTTTAAATGAAGTATAATTTGTCCTAATTAATTCAACAAAATTGTGTTAAAAATCTCCTAGCTTTTTATTAGTGACCTGTTGAGATTAAAAATGTACAAAAATAACTGAATTTTGAAATACGAATCTTTGATATAATCTGTGCTTAAAACCATGTTAAGCTTTTATAATATAATACATATAAGGACACAATTTTCCTACTACCTAAAAGTAATATTAAACAGATTCTTTAGCTGTGAACCAAATAAGGCATGTCATATCCCAAATCTATGTCAAACTGTCACAAGAAACAGGTGATATTAAACAAAATATAAAATAAAGTAAAAAAAATGATGTTGTTCTCTGACATATTAATCAATGTATTTTACAGAGAGTAACAAAAAACCAACTCTTAACTAAGGCTAAAAAAAAAAACAACAAAAAAAAACTGTGTGGCTCATTAAATTGACAGGAAAATTCAAGAATTAGGCCAGAAAGCATGAGTAGGAACAAAGTGGTTACACAGCAAATACAATCCATGTACAATTCATATACGATCCATATCGACCCAATGAGGACACCCCAAGCAATAGAAGTTTGAACTCCAGCAAGTTTCCAAAAGTACTGGGTGCCAGGCATGGATCCTAGAACCAAAAATAAGGCCAGTCCAGAAACTGGATATGCTGGTCTTACTGCTATTCTCACAGCTTGAATAAATCCTCTGCTTGACTATTGCAATGCAAAATCTTTAGCAGGTGTAAAATTGGCCAAATTCATTCTGAAGCCTGCTTCCTAGCTGCAAAAGAACCACAAAAGTGAGTATGTAACATTTTAGTCCGTTTCATGGGAGGTTGATTCTCCTCCCAACAAAAATTCTCAAAGAGAGAATACCCGAAATGTAGCCAAAGAGGTTTGGCAGTTTGGAAAAAAAAGTAGAGCTCACTATAAATTATATATAAAATTAAAGAGAGATATAAACAGTAAAGATTAATAGTTAATAATTTTAAGAAGCAAGCTAGCAGCAGTTGTAGTTCACTCCAGGGAAATGCAACTTTATCAATTCAATTCAAATGGAGTGTATGAAAACCTCTATGTGATAGGTGCCATATTCAGCCCTCTATAGGAATATACAATGGAGGGGAAAGAGAGAAGGACTAAGCAACTAACATTTTCTAAAGTCACCAAGGTGATAAATATTTAGCTAATCTTTTTCAATAGGACCTGGCCTTCAAGGATTTAAGTATCTTGTATGGAAAAAAGAGAAGCAAGCTAATAAAGAATAAACTATGTATGTAATATGTTCTAAACTTTCCTAAACATTAAAAAAAGAAAGCAAGACAGAAATGAAAAAGAGGAAAGATTGTATCTAAGGCATGAGATATTATATTCATGGGAGACACATTAAAAAAGTTTCCTCTGGCAAATAGTAAAATGTGACAGAAAATATTTTAATATTATAGCAATATAGAAAAGTTTACTTCTTTTATTAAGATGTTTAAAAATATTGATTACATGACTGCATATAATAAAAAAACACTTCCTCTAGAAAGGGCACTTTGTCATGATTTTATTTTTTCCAAATGTTCCTATGTATACATACCTATCTTTATACATGTATAATAATGCTTATCCTAGTCTAGTAGGATACACAGCCCTTGAACAACACAGGTTTGAATTGTATGGCTTTACTCATATGTAAATCTTTTACAACACAGTACTGTAAAATGTATTTTCTCTTCCTTATAATTTTCTTAATAACATTTTATTTTCTCTAGCTTACTATATAGTTTTAAAAATATAGCATAAAATACATAGGACACACATAATATGTGCTAACTGACTGTTACTGGTAAGGCTTCAGGTCAATAGTAGGCTATTAGTGGTTAAGTTTTGGGGGAGTTAAAAGTTATATGCAGAGTATTGACAGAGTCGGGGGTCAGTACCCCTAACCCCTGTGTTGTTCAAGGGTCAACTGTATGTGGAATTACAGCAACATAAGAGAGGAAAAAGGAAGAAGAAAAAAAGTAAGGGAGGAGAAAAACTCCAACAACATATTAAGACAGAATATCTAAATATATCACTAATTTAGGAAAGGGCAAGGACAAAAGAAGATAGTAGAGTATATACTGCACTGGAATTAAAGTGATTGTTCTCCAGGTGGAGAACAAGTAAATCACCCCAGAATTCACCAAATGAGACATTCCTTTCCATTCATCTCAAAAACATTCACAAATCTTCATTATGAGTTTTGATAGTCAACTCCTCAGTCGCATCACAAAATCTGCCTCCTATAACATCAAGGAAATTGACCCAAAAGTATTGTAAGCTACCACTTTTTCTCTAAACCTCTAAGAGTTCCTTTCTATATTCAGTCCTATTTATCCAACTTGTATTTTTAATCCAATTCCCTCCTGTTTTCCCTAGGATTTATTATTCTCTGCCTTCTTCCAATGCTTCCTCCCTTTTGTCTATAAACAAACTTAAGAGCTCACATTCTCCACTCCCCTTCCACACTTCACTACCTCCAGTTGATACAAAATCTTTTTCCTGCCCAAGCCATTTAAAACTCTTGAAAGAATCTTTTTAGCCACTTCTATTCCTCACTGCTTTCTCCTGTTTTCTTGAAATCTGACTTCTACCGAAAGAATTTTCAAGTATTTTCATTAAATGCTCTAATGAGCTCCCAAATGTCAAGTTTAGTAGCAACTGTTTACTATTCCTCTGATTGGGGTTACTTGCTAAATTTTGGAATTGCCAATCACTCCCTTTTTCCTGAAATTCTCTAGCTGCTTGGTTACTTTACTATGATGTTGAATTGTTATGGATTTCCTAACACAGACCCCTATCTCTTTTATCTCTTCCCTGGATCCTCTTCACTTCCCTTTCCTGTACAACATGACTTTTAGAAAATTTGTACTCCCCATGATTTTGTATTCCACATTATGCTTCTGACTAAAGATTCTCTTCCTGAATGATCCTATATGATTCCATATGTTCAACTATGTCCTTTATGCTGATAATGCCTTACTTATTAGCTTTAGTCCCAACCTTTCCCTTGAACTTCTTACATATATTTAATAACTATTACACATCTGTTTTTGATTGTTACAGAGCTAACTCATTACCAAAGAGTCAAAAACAGAACTCCCCGCCTCCCTGCTACATCTTGCCCCCTCTTGTATGCATGTTTGCATTTGTGCCATCAATAAATATCCCGTCATAAGCAATTTGTCTTTGTCCCTACATTCAATTCAGTCACCAGGGCCTATTGAGTTACCTGCTACGTACTTTCAAATCTATATTCTCTTCTCCATCCCCACTTGCTGTGTTTTAATTCACTCCTTTATTACTTGTCCCTTGTTCTATAAAAAGACTTCTAAAAGTAACATCATACAGTTTCATCTACAGTTAGGTTTATCACTGTGTACAGACAATAAAACATGGGACATACTAAGCGTAAAATATAAATTGTTTTATTGTGTAAAGATTGTTTTATATAAGCTTCATTTTTATAAATTTCTGATCTTATATTCATATACTAAAAACCGCTAGCATTTATTTTATTTATTTATTTATTTATTTATTTTTATATATGAAATTTATTGACAAATTGGTTTCCATACAACACCCAGTGCTCATCCCAAAAGGTGCCCTCCTCAATACCCAACACCCACCCGCCCCTCCCTCCCACCCCCCATCAACCCTCAGTTTGTTCTCAGTTTTTAACAGTCTCTTATGCTTTGGCTCTCTCCCACTCTAACGTCCTTTTTTTTTTTTTTTTTTTTTCCTTCCCCTCCCCCATGGGTTCCTGTTAAGTTTCTCAGGATCCACATAAGAGTGAAAGCATATGGTATCTGTCTTTCTCTGTATGGCTTATTTCACTTAGCATCACACTCTCCAGTTCCATCCACGTTGCTACAAAAGGCCATATTTCATTTTTTCTCATTGCCACGTAGTATTCCATTGTGTATATAAACCACAATTTCTTTATCCATTCATCAGTTGATGGACATTTAGGCTCTTTCCATAATTTGGCTATTGTTGAGAGTGCTGCTATGAACATTGGGGTACAAGTGCCCCTATGCATCAGGACTCCTGTATCCCTTGGGTAAATTCCTAGCAGTGCTACTGCTGGGTCATAGGACAGGTCTATTTTTAATTTTTTGAGGAACCTCCACACTGCTTTCCAGAGCGGCTGCACCAATTTGCATTCCCACCAACAGTGCAAGAGGGTTCCCGTTTCTCCACATCCTCGCCAGCATCTATAGTCTCCTGATTTGTTCATTTTGGCCACTCTGACTGGCGTGAGGTGATACCTGAGTGTGGTTTTGATTTGTATTTCCCTGATAAGGAGCGACGCTGAACATCTTTTCATGTGCCTGTTGGCCATCTGGATGTCTTCTTTGGAGAAGTGTCTATTCATGTTTTCTGCCCATTTCTTCACTGGGTTATTTGTTTTTCGGGTGTGGAGTTTGGTGAGCTCTTTATAGATTTTAGATACTAGCCCTTTGTCCGATATGTCATTTGCAAATATCTTTTCCCATTCCGTGGGTTGCCTTTTAGTTTTGTTGGTTGTTTCCTTTTCTGTGCAGAAGCTTTTTATCTTCATAAGGTCCCAGTAATTCACTTTTGCTTTTAATTCCCTTGCCTTTGGGGATGTGTCGAGTAAGAGATTGCTACGGCTGAGGTCAGAGAGGTCTTTTCCTGCTTTCTCCTCTAAGGTTTTGATGGTTTCCTGTCTCACATTTAGGTCCTTTATCCATTTTGAGTTTATTTTTGTAAATGGTGTGAGAAAGTGGTCTAGTTTCAACCTTCTGCATGTTGTTGTCCAGTTCTCCCAGCACCATTTGTTAAACAGGCTTTTTTCCATTGGATGTTCTTTCCTGCTTTGTCAAAGATGAGTTGGCCATACGTTTGTGGGTCTAGTTCTGGGGTTTCTATTCTATTCCATTGGTCTGTGTGTCTGTTTTTGTGCCACGCTAGCATTTATTTTAAAAATCTGCTCAAGTTACGAAGAAGCCTTTCAAATAGCATTTCGAAAATTGACATTAGTGAACATTAGTGTTCTGAAATATTTTAATGTTTCCCCCCAAATTTCCAAGATTAAATATGCTTGAGAAATGTTCAGTTAAATGAATTAGATATTTCTATATTATAGGACTTATCAAAGCTTTTATTATGTTAACATGTGCCAAGAATTTTAAGAGGAATGTATCATCCTCAGTATTCCATAAGCATTTGTGACTGCAGAGCCCCTCTATTATAGCGTAGCTATTAGCATACTTAGAATAATCTTTTTTTTAAATTTTTTTAACGTTTATTTATTTTTGAGACAGAGAGAGACAGAGCATGAACGGGGGGAGGGTCAGAGAGAGAGGGAGACACAGATCCAAAGCAGGCTCCAGGCTCTGGGCTGTCAGCACAGAGCCCGAGGCGGGGCTCGAACTCACGGACCGCGAGATCATGACCTGAGCCGAAGTCGGACACAACCGACTGAGCCACCCAGGCGCCCCAAGCATACTTAGAATAATCTTAATAACATTACTTGAAAATACCATTCCAAACTATTTACAGAAACAATGAACTACATTTAGGTATAAATAATGTGATATTTTTAGGTGACATGAAATAAACTGTTTTCATATTATTAATTTGCTGACGATTACTTTCTAGTCATTTCTGAATATACTGATTT
Source organism: Lynx rufus (assembly GCF_022079265.1). NCBI lineage: Eukaryota > Metazoa > Chordata > Mammalia > Carnivora > Felidae > Lynx > Lynx rufus. Next base: position 183,949,282 of record NW_025814823.1, read on the forward strand.
CTGAAAAGAAAATTAAGACACTTGGAGTACGGAGAAAAGATGAGTTTGAAATCGTTTTGTGTGTTAAGTGTGATTCCCAATGGAGTCTATTTAAATCCTTCTGAGATACTCATCCTTAATATCGCTAAGAAATACAGGATTAGGCTGGAATAAATTAGTGAGGTGATTAATTAAACTAGAAATAGTTATCATTATTAAAAAGTGATATCTCAGGAAATCTAAATCTATCTTTTCAAATTCATGCTTAACCTGGACTAAATTTAATAGCCTCACTTTAGTATACTGACCTACAGCTCCAGTGTATAATGTAGACACTATGGAAAGCACAAGAATGTGATGGACTTTAGAGGAATGCAAGTGTGGACTTCTGAATTCATGTCTAATCTTACTTCACCTTGAATCTTACAGAAACAAAATGATTATCTGGAACCTCTATGAATCTTGGAATGAAATAGAAAATTCTCACATAATTGAATCTGGTTTGCATAATGTTGCAGCATACATGTATACATTCATGCATACTAAGCGATCTTCTGAATATATGTTTCTATCATTTTGATGGGAAAGGAGAGTAGTGATCTAGACGACTACCTACACATTATTTCTCTGTGCTCAGATGTTTCCTTTTAAGTATGAAGAATTACTTTTTTTCTTGTGGGATAAAAGTTCATCTCACAATCACATGTCAAAAAGTGCAGCATTAGGCATACTTCAGGGAGAAAATTCATTAAAAATCACCCAAGTTGACTACCTACTGGACCAAAGAGCCCTGGTGGGATGAAGGCTGTGGAGATCACTCCTAATGAGTAGAAGGAAGCAAAATGGAGAGATCCATTGTGGCCCTCAGATGAATTCATACCTATGTCTTAAAAAAGCAAATTAGAGGCCAGTCCACCTTAGCTAAAGAAGTAGGAATTGCCAAGAGAAAATTGACCACATAGCAGTCAATTAAGTGGATGTATTTTCCTCTCCTTCCTCATCTTACCAGCACATTGCTAGAGGGAGGACTTAAGGAGAAAGAGGGATCAAGTTTCAGAGAAAAAAAATGCCTCCCTCTCTCCCTACCTTCTAACACCTGCAGTAGGCAGGCCCCCAGCTCAAGTCTACATGGGGAGAAGATGATAATCAAGATGAGAGAAAACTTTTATAATGATTGAAGTGGACTTTAATCAGTGATTGAAAATTACTTACCAGAGATGTGAATAAAACCATTTTGATAGACCACAGTTGAAAGAAGTGATTGTAGAAAAACACACTCTTTGTGTTTACACCCCCAGTGAGCTGAGATTACTCAATAAACCAGTTTTATTGTGATTTTCATATTACATGGTCCCTAAACACAAGTCAATTCCTTCTGGGGCTTAACGAGAGAAAGAACAATCTGTCGCATCTCTGGGACAAAAATTGTGTCAGACTTGCTGAGAGAAAATATGCCCATCTTCAACACAAATTCATCCTAAGGAATTTTCAAAAGCAATTTTGACTCTCGGTAATTTTTTTCCTGCATGCTTTACCATACAAGCCATTTGTAAAATTCAACTTCTCTATGTAGTGCAACCAGCAAGTGGGCTGGTTTCATCATTGTTTTATTCATGAGGACATAGGCTGACTAACCTAGAATTTCAGGCTATTGTAGATGACCAATAATCACAATTTGCCTGCAGCTGAAGAGTTTCCAGGATGTGGGACTTTCAGTACTTAAATTAGGAAAGTCCTGGACAAATCAAAAAGAACTGGTCACCCATCTAGTTCTACTTATTCTTCAAGGAGTAACCAAAGTGTCATTTCTTTCATTGAATCCTCTTCTCTATGTCTCAGAGTGCAGAAACATTTAGCAGCTTGATGTATTATTAAGAGATTTATTTTTTTTAACTTTTTTAAATTTATTTTTGAGAGACAGAGAGAGAGAGAGAAAGGCAGAAAGAGGGGGAGACACAGAATCTGAAGCAGGCTTCAGGCTCTGAGCTGTCAGCACAGAGCCTCGACAGTGGGACTTGAACTTGTGAACTGCAGGTCGTGACCTGTTCCTAAGTCCGACGCTTAACTGACTGATCCACCCAGGTGCCCCACAGCTTTATGTATTATTAAAAGTAGAAAAGGGATGCTTGGGTGGCTCAGTCGGTTGAGCATCACTTCATCTGAGGTCATGATCTTGTTGTTAGAGACTTCCAGCCTCACAGTGGGCTCCCTGCTGTCAGCCTGTCATCATAGAGCCTGCTTCAGATCCTCTGTCCCCTTCTCTCCCTGACCTCCCCGGTTTGTGCGCATGCTCTCCCAAAAAATAAATAAAACATTTTTTTTAAAAAGGTAAAAAAAAAAGTAACAGCTTAATTGTTCCTATATTTAAGTGTATTGGTTTCTTATTGTTAATGTAACAAATTAACACACGTTTATTGGCTTAAAACAACACAAATTTGTTACATTACTACTTTAAAGTCAGAAGTCCAAAATATATCTCGCTTTGCTAAAATTCAAGTGTTGCCAGAACTGGTGCTAATCCAGGATGTTCTAGAGAAGAATCCATTTCTTTGCCTTTTCCAGCATCCAGAAACTGCCGCATTCCCTGGCTAATGGCTCTACTTGGCTCCAACTTCTGCTTCCATCATCAGAACTCCTCTGACTCTGACTCTCTTCTCTTCACTTTACATGGACACTTTTGATTACACAGGACCGACCTGGATAATCCAGGATAATCTCTCTCATCAAGATCCTCCCTTAATTAGATCTGTAAAATCTCACATAACATGTACAGTAACATTTTCAGGTTCCAAAGTTATGACATCTTTGGGGGCCATCATTTCCCCTATAACATTAGGCATCAAGGAAGTGCTTTCAAAATTATTAATTTAATGCACAAAAAATATTGAAGCCACACAAGTCTCCAACAATCCCAAATTTCTACAGGATTATATGAGTTTAACACACTAAAAAACATTACATTTTCTATGACTTTTGGGATCAATTTGATTTGGCCTATTTTTTGTTATGTATCTTTACTTTTTGTTAGATGTCTATTCCTTCACCTTATAATGAGTCAGAAAAGATACTGTCCTTGATTCTCAAAATTTCAAAAGAATCAAGTTTATAACACCTTAGCATTTTACTTGCTTGAGACATAGAACTTCTAAAAAACTTTCCCACAAAATGTTCACAGCTGGAACCAGCTTAAAACAAAGACTATCAGGGCACCTAGGTGACTCAGTTGGTTGTGTCAGACTCTTGGTTTCAGCTCAGGTCATGATCTCATGGTTCGTGAAGCCCTGTGTCAGGCTCTGTGATGACAGTGTAAAGCCTGCTTGGGATTCTCTCTCTCTCTCTCTCTCTCTCTCTCTCCTTCCCCCATCCTTACTCTATCTCCCCTCAAAATAAAGTTTAAAAAAAAGAGAGACAGAGAATATATTTTGATTCAATGTTTCCGTGGTGAATATTTTCAAGCTTTAATCCTACCTATTTGATAAATTCTGGTTATTTGTTAAAAACATGATATCTTTTCGGAAACCTGGGTGGCTCAGTCGATTAAGTGTCTAATTTTGGCTCAGGTCATGATCACACAGTTCGTGAGTTCAAGCCCCTGGTCAGGCTCTGTGCTCAGAGCCTGGACCCTGCTTTAGATTCTGTGTCTCTAAATCTAAATCTAAGGTGCCTCTCTCTCTGCACCTCCCTCATTTGCATTCTCTCTTTTTCTCAAAAGTAAACATGAAATCTAAATCTAAGGTGCCTCTCTCTCTGCACCTCCCTCATTTGCATTCTCTCTTTTTCTCAAAAGTAAACATGAAAAAAACTTTTTTTTTAAACATGGTATCTTTTTTTTTTCAACGTTTATTTATTTTTTTTGGGACAGAGAGAGACAGAGCATGAACGGGGGAGGGGCAGAGAGAGAGGGAGACACAGAATCGGAAACAGGCTCCAGCCTCTGAGCCATCAGCCCAGAGCCTGACGCAGGGCTCGAACTCACGGACCACGAGATCGTGACCTGGCTGAAGTCGGACGCTTAACCGACTGCGCCACCCAGGCGCCCCTAAACATGGTATCTTTTTACACAGACACAGTATCCCTAGTAAATTAAAGATGTTCTTCTTCCTTCTTAACAGCAAATGATAATTAGTCAAATTTAACATCTTGTTCTTCTAACTCACTTTCACATTTAGAATTGGGGAGGTAAAAAATGGCTATCCTAGAGCAGAGTTCACTATTACAGTAACTACTCTTAAAATCCTGTACAAATTCCAAGGCCCTTATTCCAAGGACAAGATTGTTATAAGTCTCTTCTTTCCCCTTCGTTCATTCATTTATTCACTAAATAAACATTTACCGATCTCATTATATGCTTGATGTCTCAAACAAATATAAAAACCTCTTAAGGCAGACATGAGTAATGATTAAAGCACGGGCTTTGAAAATAGGTTTGTTTTCAAATTCTTGATAAATTGAGCAAGTAGACGCTTACCTTTAGTCTGACCCTCCTAAGTGATACAATTGTCATGAGGTCTCAATTAGCTAATACGTTGAAAAAACTTAGCACAGGGAATAAGATATCACTTAACTCTCTGCAGAAACTAACACAGTACTAAGCAAATAATTCATAAACCAAAGTCTTTATTGTCTTATTAAATCATACCATATTGCCATTATATCTGCCATAAAGGATCCTAATGCAACTAGGTTTTTTATTCAGATTTTAATATAAATCCCTCAACAATGTATTAATTACTGAAAGTAATTTATAAACTGAGACAATCTGGCTTGTTAGATATATGACTTCTTACATTATAATGTTATAAAATATCTCAATATTTTATTTAGCTAATAAAATCTGGGTATAGATTTCAAGCTTCTTTGTTGAATTTGCAGAAGCTGCCATATTCAGCACTTCTTAGAGCATCTATGAGTTTATCAGAATCTTCTTAGTGACAAAATAAAGCAAAGCTTACTTCTTTTGGGGTTTTAGAGGCAGGGAGAAAACTAAGATATATCTCATAATTTTAGATAAAACCGAACACTTGTTTAAGAATGAAAAATAGATCTCTACAACAGGCAAAAACTAAGCTCCAAGGACGTTAAAACAGGAAGACCAGCTGAAGTAACCAGAAGTGTGAGCCTAATATAGCCACAGAGAAGGTGGCTATATTATTCTCTCATGGGAGGATGAACAGAAACTAGGATAGAATCAGAGAAAGAGGCAATGAAGAATGACTTTCGATATGCTTGTTTCTGTTGGTTAGTTAATTGGCTTGATCATGTTTAAGTATGTGATTCTAAGGCTCAGGGTTTGAGAATATCATCAGAACTACAGAATTTATGGGTGGAGGGAGGGAAGATGGCGGCGTAGGAGGACGCTGGGCTCACTGCGCATCCTGCTGATCACTTAGATTCCACCTACACCTGCCTAACTAACCCAGAAAACAACCAGAAGACTAGCAGAATGGAGTCTCCGGAGCCAAGCACAGACGAGAGGCCCACGGAAGAGGGTAGGAAGGGCGGAGAGGCGGTGCACACTCCACGGACTGGCGGGAGGGAGCCGGGGTGTAGGGGTGGCCTGCCGGCCAAGCAGAGCCCCGGTCTGGCTGGCAAAACCGGAGAGGCCAGATGGAATGTGTTCCCACAGCAAGCACGACTTAGCATCTGGGAGGTCATAAGTTAACAGCTCTGCTCGGAGAGTGGGAGGGCTGGAGGACAACGGGAGAGAGAGTTGCTGAGCCCCCAGACGACAGAGCTCAGTTTGTTGGGGAACAAAGGCGCTTGCCAGCGCCATCTCCCTCGCCCATCTCCCAGCCAAAATCCCAAAGGGAACCAGTCCCTGCCAGGGAACTTTCTTGCTCCGTGCAAACACCCAACGCTGTGCTTCTGTGGAGCTAACCCTCTGGCAGCGGGTCTGACTCCCTCCCGCTGCCACAGGGCCCCTCCTGAAGTGGATCACCTAAGGAGAAGCAAGCTAAGCATGCCCCTCCTGCCCCCGTGCACCTTGCCTACCTACCCCAGCTAATACACCAGATCCCCAGCACCACAAGCCTGGCAGTGTGCAAGTAACCCAGACGGGCCACGCCACCCCACAGTGAATCCCGCCCCTAGGAGAGGGGAAGAGAAGGCACACACCAGTCTGACTGTGGCCCCAGTGGTGGGCTGGGGGCAGACATTAGGTCTGACTGCTGCCCCGCCCACCAACTCCAGTTATACACCACAGCACAGGGGAAGTGCCCTGCAGGTCCGCACCACTCCAGGGACTATCCAAAGAGACCAAACGGAAGAATTCCCCTCAGAAGAATCTCCAGGAAATAACAACAGCCAATGAACTGATCAAAAAGGATTTAAATAATATAACAGAAAGCGAATTTAGAATAATAGTCATAAAATTAATCGCTGGGCTTGAAAACAGTATAGAGGACAGCAGAGAATCTCTTGCTACAGAGATCAAGGGACTAAGGAATAGTCAGGAGGAGCTGAAAAACGCTTTAAACGAAATGTAAAATAAAATGGAAACGACGACGGCTCGGATTGAAGAGGCAGAGGAGAGAATAGGTGAACTAGAAGATAAAGTTATGGAAAAAGAGGAAGCTGAGAAAAAGAGAGATAAAAAAATCCAGGAGTATGAGGGGAAAATTAGAGAACTTAAGTGATACACTAAAAAGAAATAATACATGCATAATTGGTATCCCAGAGGAGGAAGAGAGAGGGAAAGGTGCTGAAGGTGTACTTGAAGAAATCATAGCTGAGAACTTCCCTGAACTGGGGAAGGAAAAAGGCATTGAAATCCAAGAGTCACAGAGAACTCCCTTCAGACGTAACTTGAATCGATCTTCTGCACGACATATAGTGAAACTGGCAAAATACAAAGATAAAGATAAAATTCTGAAAGCAGCAAGGGATAAACGTGCCCTAACTTATAAAGTGAGACCTATAAGACTCGTGACTGATCTTTCTTTTGAAACTTGGCAGGCCAGAAAGGATTGGCACGAGATCTGCAATGTATTGAACAGAACAAAATATGCAGCCGAGAATCCTTTATCCAGTAAGTCTGTCATTTAGAATAGAAGGAGAGATAAAGGTCTTCCCAAACAAACAAAAACTGAAGGAATTTGTCACCACTAAACCACCCCTACAAGAGATCCTAAGGGGGATCCTGTGAGACAACGTACCAGAGACATCGCTACAAGCAAGAAACCTATGGACATCACAATGACTCTAAACCTGAATCTTTCTATAATACCACTGAATGTAAATGGATTAAATGCGCCAACCAAAAGACATAGTGTATCAGAATGGATAAAAAAACAAGACCCATCTATTTGCTGTCTACAAGAGACTCATTTTAGATCTGAGGACACCTTTAGATTGAGAGTGAGGGAATGGAGAACTATTTATCATGCTACTGGAACCCAAAACAAAGCTGGAGTAGCCATACTTATATCAGACAAATTAGACTTTAAATTAAAGGATGTAACAAGAGATGAAGAAGGGCATTATATGATAATTACAGGGTCTATCCATCAGGAAGAGCTAACAATTATAAATGTCTATGCGCCGAATACGGGAGCCCCCAAATATATAAAACAATTACTCATAAACATAGGCAACCTTATTGATAAGAATGTGGTAATTGCAGGGGACTTTAACACTCCACTTACAGAAATGGATAGATCATCTAGACACACGGTCAATAAAGAAACAAGGGCCCTGAATGAGACACTGGATCAGATGGACTTGACAGATCTATTTAGAACTCTGCATCCCAAAGCAACAGAATAGACTTTCTTCTCGAGTGCACATGGAACATTCTCCAAGATAGATCATATACTGGGTCACAAAACAGCCCTTCATAAGTTTACAAGAATTGAAATTATACCATGCATACTTTCAGACCACAATGCGATGAAGCTTGAAATCAACCACAGGAAAAAGTCTGGAAAACCTCCAAAAGCATGGAGGTTAAAGAACACCCTACTAACGAATGAGTGGGTCAACCAGGCAATTAGAGAAGAAATTAAAAAATATATGGAAACAAACGAAAATGAAAATACAACAATCCAAACGCTTTGGGACGCAGCGAAGGCAGTCCTGAGAGGAAAATACATTGCAATCCAGGCCTATCTCAAGAAACAAGAAAAATCCCAAATACAAAATCCAACAGCACACCTAAAGGAAATAGAAGCAGAACAGCAAAGGCAGTCTAAACCCAGCAGAAGAAGAGAAATAATAAAGATCAGAGCAGAAATAAACAATATAGAACCTAAAAAAACTGTAGAATGAAACCAAGAGTTGGTTTTTTGAAAAAATAAACAAAATTGACAAACCGCTAGCCAGGCTTCTCAAAAAGAAAAGGGAGATGACCCAAATAGATAAAATCATGAATGAAAATGGAATTATTACAACCAATCCCTCAGAGATACAAACAATTATCAGGGAATACTATGAAAAATTATATGCCAACAAATTGGACAACCTGGAAGAAATGGACAAATTCCTGAACACCCACACTCTTCCAAAACTCAATCAGGAGGAAATAGAAAGCTTGAACAGACCCATAACCAGCGAAGAAATTGAATCGGTTATCAAAAATCTCCCAACAAATAAGAGTCTAGGACCAGATGGCTTCCCAGGGGAGTTCTACCAGACGTTTAAAGCAGAGATAATACCTATCCTTCTCAAGCTATTCCAAGAAATAGAAAGGGAAGGAAAACTTCCAGACTCATTCTATGAAGCCAGTATTACTTTGATTCCTAAACCAGACAGAGACCCAGTAAAAAAAGAGAACTACAGGCTAATATCCCTGATGAATATGGATGCCAAAATTCTCAATAAGATACTAGCAAATCGAATTCAACAGCATATAAAAAGAATTATTCACCATGATCAAGTGGGATTCATTCCTGGGATGCAGGGCTGGTTCAACATTCGCAAATCAATCAACGTGATACATCACATTAATAAAAGAAAAGAGAAGAACCATATGATCCTGTCAATCGATGCAGAAAAGGCCTTTAACAAAATCCAGCACCCTTTCTTAATAAAAGCCCTCGAGAAAGTCGGGATAGAAGGAACGTACTTAAACATCATAAAAGCCATTTATGAAAAGCCCACAGCTAACATCATCCTCAACGGGGAAAAACTGAGAGCTTTTTCCCTGAGATCAGGAACACGACAGGGATGCCCACTCTCACCGCTGTTGTTTAACACAGTGTTGGAAGTTCTAGCATCAGCAATCAGACAACAAAAGGAAATCAAAGGCATCAAAATTGGCAAAGATGAAGTCAAGCTTTCGCTTTTTGCAGATGACATGATATTATACATGGAAAACCCGATAGACTCCACCAAAAGTCTGCTAGAACTGATACATGAATTCAGCAAAGTTGCAGGATACAAAATCAATGTACAGAAATCAGTTGCATTCTTATACACTAACAATGAAGCAACAGAAAGACAAAGAAACTGATCCCATTCACAATTGCACCAAGAAGCATAAAATACCTAGGGATAAATCTAACCAAAGATGTAAAAGATCTGTATGCTGAAAACTATAGAAAGCTTATGAAGGTAATTGAAGAAGATTTAAAGAAATGGAAAGACATTCCCTGCTCATGGATTGGAAGAATAAATATTGTCAAAATGTCAATACTACCCAAAGCTATCTACACATTCAATGCAATCCCAATCAAAATGGCACCAGCATTCTTCTCAAAACTAGAACAAGCAATTCTAAAATTCATATGGAACCACAAAAGGCCCCGAATAGCCAAAGTAATTTTGAAGAAGAAGACCAAAGCAGGAAGCATCACAATCCCAGACATTAGCCTCTACTACAAAGCTGTCATCATCAAGACAGCATGATATTGGCACAAAAACAGACACATAGACCAATGGAATAGAATAGAAACCCCAGAACTAGACCCACAAACATATGGCCAACTAATCTTTGACAAAGCAGGAAAGAACATCCAATGGAAAAAAAGACAGTCTCTTTAACAAATGGTGTTGGGAGAACTGGACAGAAACATGCAGAAGGTTGAAACTAGACCACTTTCTCACACCATTCACAAAAATAAACTCAAAATGGATAAAGGACCTGAATGTGAGACAGGAAACCATCCAAACCCTAGAGGAGAAAGCAGGAAAAGACCTCTCTGACCTCAGCCGTGGCAATCTCTTATTCGACACATCCCCAAATGCAAGGGAATTAAAATCAAAAATGAATTACTGGGACCTTATGAAGATAAAAAGCTTCTGCACACCAAAGGAAACAACCAACAAAACTAAAAGGCAACCCACGGAATGGGAAAAGATATTTGCAAATGACATATCGGACAAAGGGCTAGTATCCAAAATCTATAAAGAGCTCACCAAACTCCACACCCGACAAGCAAATAACCCAGTGAAGAAATGGGCAGAAAACATGAATAGACACTTTTCTAAAGAAGACATCCGAATGGCCAACAGGCACATGAAAAGATGCTCAACGTCACTCCTCATCAGGGAAATACAAATCAAAACCACACTCAGATATCACCTCACGCCAGTCAGAGTGGCCAAAATGAACAAATCAGGAGACTATAGATGCTGGCGAGGATGTGGAGAAACGGGAACCCTCTTGCACTGTTGGTGGGAATGAAAACTGGTGCAGCCGCTCTGGAAAACAGTTCGTCAAATAATTTGGAGATTCCTCAAAAAATTAAAAATAGACCTGCCCTATGACCCAGCAGTAGCACTGCTAGGAATTTACCCAAGGGATACAGGAGTACTGATGAATAGGGGCACTTGTACCCCAATGTTTATAGCAGCACTCTCAACAATTGCCAAATTATGGAAAGAGCCTAAATGTCCATCAACTGATGAATGGATAAAGAAATTGTGGTTTATATACACAATGGAGTACTACATGGCAATGAGAAAGAATGAAGTATGGCCTTTTGTAGCAACATGGATGGAACTGGAGAGTGTGATGCTAAGTGAAATAAGCCATACAGAGAAAGACAGATACCATATGTTTTCACTCTTACGTGGATCCTGAGAAACTTAACAGAAACCCATGGGGGAGAGGAAGGAAAAAAAAAAAAGAGGTTAGAGTGGGAGAGAGCCAAAGCATAAGAGACTCTTAAAAACTGAGAACAAACTGAGGGTTGAGGGAGGGTGGGTGATGGGTATTGAGGAGGGCACCTTTTGGGATGAGCACTGGGTGTTGTATGGAAACCAATTTGACAATAAATTTCATATACTGAAAAAAAAAAGAACTACAGAATTTATGATTCTCTTTTTGTCTCCAGTCAAGTCAATATATATAATGTCTCATGAAGGTCCATACCTACATGCTTGGCTTGGTCTTCTGGCTGGCATTGCTACTTGGGGGAAATGGTGTTCTGGAAGGGGCAAAAGCGTAAGGGCTCCTGGTGCCAGATTTGAGCACTTAGAACAGCTACCCTTATTCTGCACAAGAGTGCTATACCCAACCAGAAGAGAAATACCCCACGTAGTCAACAGATTTATTAAGTAATTTTAGATCTCTGCAATTTGGTGTTGGTTATTAAAAGTCACAGCAACCGGGGCGCCTGGGTGGCGCAGTCGGTTAAGCGTCCGACTTCAGCCAGGTCACGATCTTGTGGTCCGTGAGTTCGAGCCCCGCGTCGGGCTCTGGGCTGATGGCTCAGAGCCTGGAGCCTGTTTCCGATTCTGTGTCTCCCTCTCTCTCTGCCCCTCCCCTGTTCATGCTCTGTCTCTCTCTGTCCCGAAAATAAATAAACGTTGAAAAAAAAAATTTTTAAAAAGTCACAGCAACCAATGAGACTCTTTGGAATAGTTCTATGCTATTCTATAAACTGGACAGAAGGTATGAATTCTGTAAAATCATTTCTGGCATACTATTTTAAGCTAACATGGCATTTTTTTGAGAAATCTGGTAAGTCTAATAATCAGCAAATCAAGTTACATAAAGTAATGGAAGACCGCTATATATAGAATGCACATGGCTGAGTCACAACTACCAGAATGAAGTATATACTGTGAAATAATTATAACAGGTTTGATTCCTAGATATAAAACATGTCAAGTCAGTAAGACACATAGAAAAATGGAAGAGTTGAAGAGGAAGAGGCTATAGAGGGCCATGTTCTAAAGACATGTTCTTAAAGACACCCAGCTGACATTCAATGGAAAGGAGCAGAGTTTCTGTCCAAAGCTGATGAGACAGGCACTTAGCCTGTCTCCTGGCAATAAAGCCCTGTCTTAATATTAGTGATGTTATCATGAGAAAAGCCATATGTTAACAAAATAAACTAATTTGACCTAAGACGATATCACAAGGGGATGGAATAGGGCTACAAATAAAAGAATCTCAAAACTTTTTGAAAACTCAAGCTTTGTTACTTTTCCAGCTGATACTGTCATCTGCCTAGAGGTTTATAAACCCATTTACTTCACGTGTGGGTTGTATGGCTCCATAAGAAGAAAGTCTAGAGTTAAAAAGTGGTGGGATTAATGTTCTAGGAATGGTGATTTCTGTGACATAGAATTCCTTACCAGACACTCTGGAAATTACTGTTTACTTTGCTTGCCTAATGGTGTCCCTGAGAAATATCAAGCGCTAATCCTCAAAACAGAAATTAGAATCAATGCCCAAAACATTGAAGTGAAATGATCATTCTTGAAATACCCAGAAAGGGAAGTATCTTAATAGTCCATTTCTTCCAAATGTTCCAATACTGATATTTTGCCTGATCCTGTACGTCTGCAATAAAGGCATACATATATAGTTGAACAAGAATATACAACTATTTGTACTCTCCTAATGCGGTTTGCCATAATCTTCTGGTTGACACTGTATCAGGGATCCTCATAATAAAGAGCAAATAAGTAACTACTTCAAATCCAAAATTAAATATGAGCAATCAATTTCTCTTAGAAAGGGTGAATTTTTATAATTTGTTTTTGCCTTATCCTTGCTCAAATAAATTTTCATGTGAAGTTTATAGAGAATCTTTTGTGGTGATACTCAGGTATTACAACAACACATTCCTCTCCTTTAATGGTACATACACATATGGGTAAAATAACAAGTGCTCAGATTGACTCAGTTAATGGTTTGTGCCCTTAAAATTTGTGAAACATAATCACTCCATTCATCATTTGCAAAAATGAAATTTTTATCTTCTATAGCATGAAATTAGGTGGCTGAAGGCTAGAAGTACAAATCCATCTTCTACTAATAAGGTATTAAGAAGCACAAGCAAACAGTACACTAGCTTCTCCTAAACTACAGACACAAAGAAGTGGTAAGCCACATGAAATATTCACCATCAGGACTTTCGAGGTAGGCAGATTCACAACAACAGCACACAAGCTTTGTCAGGAATCGTTGAGAGATTGAAAGCATACTTAAAGGATTTATTAAAGCAATAGAAGCAACCTCAACTCTAGTTACCATGATTGCAGGGATTTTTATGGCCATGTATTTAATCTTCCTGTGCTGTAACAGATAAGTTATGCTTTCAACTGATTTGTGTACAAAGAGTTTTCTCAATCTTTTCTAGTACTATATAGTACTGAGGTGTCGCTTTTTGACTTGCTAAGCGAAGCATTAATAGGACTCTCAGCAGCAAGATAGAATAGGCAATAAATATAAAGGTTTAATGTTACAATGATTTATGCTGTAGGGAATATTGGTTTAGATTATAAGGTATGATTATCTTTTATAATAAGAAATTATGAGAGAAATAGAATGTCAGCAAAAGTACTTTCTAATGCTCTCTTATCGGTGAGATCTTTTTACACGAATATATTGGAGGTATAATCTCGATTTGCTGAAGAGTAAAGGTGATTTAAATAGATGCTCAATAAAATACTGCTGTTCTTAGAGAGGGTTTTTTTTACGGATTGACATTGGTCTTTTAGTATTCGACCATCTCATTCAGCTATAGTATTTCATTGGAAAAATAATTTGTTTGGTGAATGTTTTATGAGTGGATTAAAACAGCAGACAATTCTTGTAGTAATGGGAACCAGAATAAAAGACCATTATACCACTCACCCCTTATAAACACCAGGTTGTAATAGGTTTATGTATAAAGTTACATGAGTTCCTAGCATTTTAGGAATGCTACTATTTTTTGCACACTGATTAATTATCTTTTGCTGCCAAATAAATTACCCCCAAATTTTGTGACTTTAAACAACATTTTTAATCTCACAGTTTCTGTACATCAGAATCCAAGTACAACTTAGTCAGGTGTCTGTGACTCAACATTTCTCAATGAAGGTTTGTAGTCAAGCTGTAGGCCATGCCTTTGCACTTCTGTGAAGGCTCAAGTGCAATGCAAGATTTGTGTCCAAACTCACTTGTGAGATTGTTGGAAGGCTTTATTTAGTTCTTCACAAGATTTTAACCGCGGTCCTTATTTCCTCATAATGTGTTGAAGCTCAGGGCCTTAGTTCCTCATTAAATGTTTTGGACTGCTTGACAGGGCATCGTTTACCCTCAATATATTCAAATTATTGAGCATGTAATAAATGGACTATGAAGTCTTCTAAGAGTCTGCCTTACCCAACTATTCATTCAAAATTATTTGAAATAGTACACAAAAGCCCGTATTGGAAAGATTTGAGATTTGAGCCTAGTATCTTCAAAACATTTTTTTAACGTGTGTTAGGTATATATAATTAAATTGCTCTGGATATTCAATTATTTATAATGCCAAACATACGGATCCATTGTCACCATAAGCATTTAGCCTTGCAACCACCTGATCCCATTTGGGGTTTGAAAATACGTTCAGCACAGTTATACTTTAGATGTGACATTCAAAACTATAATTGCACCAAAGGATGAAGGTTCCTATTAAAAAGTCCTAAAGTTTAAATTTTAGAGAAATACTCCAAAAGGTATGTAATACAAGTGAAGGTCAAGAGTGGGTGTTTACGGATGCAAGTATTCAATAAATGTGGTGTTCTTTCTCTTCTGGAAGAATTGTATGACAAAGGAGGGTTATGACTTCTAATACAACATTAAACAAAGTTAGGAGAAAACTTTAAGATGGGAAAACCAGTCCTTATATTTGTCTCTCAAATTTCTGCACAAATATCCCACAATAACACAGATCCTTAACTAGGAAGCATTTCTTGTTTGAATTTATATCTACTGCATTCTTCTTTGAGCTATCACTAACATATACATCAACTATTAACAGTAACTATCATACTAATTTAAGAAATTAAATGGTAAGCTAGATAATTTCTTTGTTTTTTAGATCACTAATGTAAAGGATATTGTGTTTTTCTAGTCAGTTTTTCTAGTATAGTTCCCTTCAGTGCAACCTGGAGATAGATAAGAATGTAGAATCTTTCCTGTTAGAAATAAACAAAATACTACATAGTAACATATTTCATTACAGAGAATCTTCTCTTTGTCTCAACTTGCTATGAAGCTAATGCATTTGTCTGAATGCATACACAGCTAGATACATAGATATAGATATCTCTAACAGCACAGGCCTCTACCATCATTACATATAAAATGGTAAAACTGCACTGAAAAACAAATGATACAGGTTTTGCGTGTACATCTTTTTAGATAACTGAACTTTCCCATCTTGTACTTGAAGCCATATGTTAATAAGCTTTACATGAAAGCAGAAATCCTGTACCTAGAAGAGAAACAGCCACATAAAAACACGTTTTTGTGCTAAATGAATAATAAATTATAGGTTATGTGTTTCTTTAATTTTAGAAGATGCATAATTTAGGATGATAAATAATTAACATATCAAAGCATTCTAATTTAACTGATGCACAAGAACAGCTAAGACATGAAGTATCCTGTTTGTGCTTAAAATACATCTTCATAGTAGAGAAATATAGCAGCTTTTTATTACTAACAATTATGATTTCCAAAGGGTAATTTCAGCTTATCACTTTAAAATATTAGGAAATGTCAAAAAGTTCCATTTCTTATATGGGATATGTAAGTACAAAATGGTGGAAGGCAGAAAGAAAGGTGTAATTAGAACTGTGTTATTAAAATCTAACATCTAACTTGGCTTATTTTGTTGAAGTATGATTTTTGAATGGCATTTTCATTTTCATTTCTATACATGTTCCTCCTCCACTCTAAGTCTACTCTGTAACCACGAAAAAAAAATCCTTATTTTGTAATCGTCAACTTTAGTAGATATTAAAACAGTGCTCTATAAATCTAGTGTGTACTGAGAATAATATAGGTGTTTATATTTAAACTGGTGACTATCTAAAGAAAGCTTTCTGGTTTTTTGGTTGTTTGTTTGCTTTTTACCTGAGGTTGAAGTTCAACTAGTTAGAAACCAATGAGGATCTTGGACCACTTAGTTTCCATGTTCAAATTAACACTGATACATGTTGTGTCCTTGAAAACAAACAACCAAACAAACAAAAAACCTCTCTATTGTTCTGAAACACAAATTGCTGTCATTATCACTTCATAATTGTTTTTGTTTGTTTTAATTAAAGCAATCATTATGAAATAGTTTCTTTTACTACTACTGAAACACTAGATGCTCTACATACTTCAAACAAACAAACAAACAAACAAAAGAATGGTAAATGATAATTAGTTAATTTCAAGGAAACCTTACTGGAAAAAACCATGTACATCACAGTGTGAATAAGAGTGAGAAGCAGAATAAGACAGAAGTAAAAAAACACCCTCTATGTGTAAAAACACTCTGTCTTTTGAGTGTAAAAGAAGAAATTGGAGGACTGCTTTTCCTAGAACATTTGTCATATCAGCGAAAATACAAGACTGTCTAGAAATGTACCAGGAGCTAGCTCCCAATAAGCATAACAGGTCTTGTAGTAAGTACATGTTGGCTTAGACGGGAAACATCAGGAATACAGACCAGACCTAGGATGTGAAATTTAATTTACTGCCAAACAACATCTAGAAAGAATGACACTGAAAGCCAAGGAATTTCAAAATAAACTTTACTTTTAAAATAAGGACAGTGGTCCTTTTCACATTTTAATGCCCTTTTAAGTTCAGGGGTCTTAATGAAATGGAAGAAAACTAGGTAATGTGAATATAATGTGAATACTTTCAATATATTCATATAGAATGAGTCAATCTTAAAATTGTCATTCTTCCCTTTCAGAAAGTCAAGTAGGCATTCAGGGACAACTAGGGCAACAGAGATATACACTCTCTGATCACAATAAATTAGAACTAGAAATCAATAAAAAAATTTAGGAACTTAAAAATAGACACATAGATCAATGGAATAGAACAGAAAACCCAGAAATAAAACTACAGTTACACGGTCAATTTTTGACAAAGGAGGAATGAATATATAATGGGAAAAAGAGGGTTTCCTCAACAAGTGGTACTGGAAAAACTGGACAGCCACACACAAAAGAATGAAATGAGATCACTTTATTTCACCGTACACAAAAATAAATTAAAAATGGATTAAAGATCTAGATATAAGACCTGAAACCATAAAAGTCCTTAAAGATAGCATAGGCATTAATCTCTCTTACATTGGCTGTAGCAACATTTTTCTAGATGTCTCCTGAGGCAAGGTAAATAAAAGGAAAAATAAACTACTGGGACTATATCAAAATAAAAAGCCTTCTGCACAGTGAAGGAAACAATCAACAAAACTAAAAGGCAAGCTACAGAAAGGGAGAAGATATTTGCAAATGACATAGCCAATAAAGGATTAGTATCCAAAATGTATAAAGAACTTATAAAACTCAATACCCAAAAAACAAGTGATCCAATAAAAATGGGCAGAAGACATGAACAGACATTTCTTCAATGAAGACATCCGGATGGCCAACAGAACACACGAAAAGATACTCAACATTACTCATCATCAAGGAAACGCAAATCAAAACCACAGTATCACCTAACATCTGTTCAAATAACTAACATCAGAAACACAAGAAACAAGTGTTGGCAAGAATATGGGAAAAAAAGGAACTCTTGTGCACTGTTGGTGGGACTGCAAACTGGTGCAGCCACCATGGAAGACAGTATGGAGGTTCCTCAAAAAATTAAAAATAGAAATTCCCTATAATCCAGTAATTGCACTACTGGGTATTTACCAAAGCAATACAAAAACACTAAATCAAAGGGATACATGCACCTGTATATTTATAGCAGCATTACTTACAATAGTCAAACTATGGAAGAAAACCAAGTGTGCATCAAAAGATGAATAAAAAAATAATACATTATGTATACATATATATGTGTATATTGGATATGTGTACACACACACATACAAGAAATTTCTCATTCATAAAAAATGAATGAAATATTGCCACTTACAACAGCATGGATGGAGCTAGAGAGTATAATGCTAAGCAAAATAAATCAGAAAAAGAAAAATACTGTATGGTTTCACTCATGCTGAATTTAATAAACAAAACAAATGAGCAAAGGAATACAGAGAGAGAGAGAGAGAAACCAAGAAATAGGCAATAAACTAATAGTTGCCAGAAGAGGGGCAGGTGGGGGATGGGGGAAATAGTGGATGAGGATTAAAGAATATACTTATGATGCTGAAATAAAATAAAATAAAATGATAAAAAATTTAAAAAAGAACAAAACAAAAACAGCCTTTAATTTTTGAGCAGTTTTATGTTATAAACAAAACTCAGCATAAAGTATAGAGTTCCCATATGCTTTCCACCAAACACATTCACAAGTCACCCTGCCACCCCCCCCTTCACCCCCATTTCACCTGAGTAGTTCATTCATTACAATCAGTGGACCTACAATAGCACAAAAATATCATCCAAAGTCTACATTTTTCATTGGGTACTCTTGGTGTTGTACATTATATTGGTTTGGAAATATGTATAATTTCATGTACCCACCATTACAGTATCATACAGAATGGCTTCACTGCCCTAAAACTTCCGTGTTCTCTACTTATTCATCCCTACTTCCCTCTCAAAACCTGGAACTACTTATCTTTTTCACTGTCTCCATAGTTTTGTCTTTTCCAGATCATCATATAATTGGAACCATACAGTATGTAGTCTTCTCATATTAGCATCTTTCACTAATATGAATTTAAGCTTCCTGCATGTGTTTTCATGGTTCAGTAGCTCATTCCTTTTTAAGTGCTGAATAATATTCTATCATCTATGTGTATCCCAGTTCATATATCCATTCACCTACTGAAGGACATCTTGCTTTCTCCCACGTTTTGACAATTATGTATAATATAGCTATAAGCATCTGCATGCAGTATTTGTGTGGATGTAAGATTTCAGTTCACTACAGGAAGTAACAAGAAGCAAAACTGTTGGATCATGTGGTAAGAATATAGTTAGTTTTGCAAGAAATTGCCAATGCCTTCTAAAGTGGTGGTATCATTTTGCTTTCCCACCAACAGTGAATGAGAGTTCCTGTTGCTGCACATCCTTGCCAGAATTTGGTGGCAGTGTTTTGTCAGTGTTTTGAATTTTCACCATCTAATAGGTGTGTGGTGGTCTCCCGTTATTTTACTTTGCAAATCCCTGGTGACATATGAAGTTGAATGTCTTTTCAGGTATTTCCTGCCATCTATATTTTCTTTGGAGAGGTGTCTCTTCAGGTCTTTGCCCATTTTTTAACTGTTTCCCCCCTCCCTCTATTGAGTTTTAAGAGTTGTTTGCATATTTTAAATAACAGTCCTATATCATAAGTGTCTTTTGCAAATATTTTCTCCCAGTCTATAATTTGTCTTCTCATTCTCTTGACAGTGTCATTCCCAGGGATGAAGTTCTACTTTTAATGAAGTACAGCCTATCAATTATTTATTTCATGGAATGTGCCTTTGGTGTTGTATCTAAAAAGTCATCACTATACCAAAAGTCATGTAGATTTTTATCTGTATTATCTTGAAAGAGTTTTATACTTTTCTATTTTACATTTAAGCCCATGATTCATACTGTGTAAACTTTTGTAAGGATATAAAATCTGTGTATAGATTTATTTGCATGTGGATGTCCAATTAGCTGTTTAAACACCATTTGTTGAACAAACTATTTTTCTCCATGTATTGCCTTTACTCCTTTGATGAGGTTCATTTGACTATATGTGCATTGGTCTATTTTGGGCTCCCTGTTCTGTTCAACTGATCCAATTGTCTATTTCTTCACCAACACTAAACTATCTGATTACTCCAGCTTTAGAGTAGGTCTTGAGGTCAGATATGTTACTCCTCCAAATTTGTTCTTCAATATTTTCTAGGCTATTCTGGTGCTTTTGTGTCTCCACATAAACTGCAGGGTCAGTTTGTTGATATTCATAGAATAAATTTCTGGGACTACAGTGAATCTATAAATTATGTTAGAAAAAAATATTTGACAATATTGTGTTTTCCTATATGTGAACACAAAATAGCTCTCCATTTAATTTTCCTTTGATTTCTTTCATCAGACTTTTGTAGTTTTGCTCTTATATATCATGTGCATTTTTAATTTATACCTAGGTATTTTATTTTGGAGGGGAGTCTAATATAAATGGTATTGCATTTTTGTGTTTCAAATTCCATTTGTTCATTGATGGTGTACATAGAAGTCACTAACTTTCTGACATCAAATTTGTATCCTAACCCTTCCTATAATTATTTCTTAGTACCAGGATTTTTTTTAAACAAATACTTTCATATTTTCTACATACACAATTACATCGTCTACAAAGACAGTTTTATTTATCCCTTCCCAAAATATAATTTTATTTCCTTTTCTTTTCTTACTGCATTAACTAGCATTTCCAGTATGATACTGAAATGGAGTTATGAAAGAGGACACTTGTGTCGTGTTCCTGATCCTGCATAAATAGAAAAAAGTGCTGTGGGCATTAATAAGTATGTGTTTAAAAGGTTTAAAGAGGGGAGGCTTGGTGGCTCAGTTGGTTAAACGTCTGACTTTGGCTCAGGTCATGATCTCGCAGTTTGTGGGTTCAAGCTCCGCGTCAGGCTCTGTGCTGACAGCTCGGGGCTTGGAGCCTATTTCTGATTCTATGTCTCCCCCTCTGTCCCTCCTCTATTCACATTCCCTGTCTCTCTCTCAAAATAAATACATTAAAAAATATATATTCAAAAATCATTTTAAAAAAGTTTTCAAGAATAGGGTGCTTGGTGGCTCAGTTAGTTACGCATTCAACTCTTGATTTCAACTCAGGTCATGACCCAGGGTCTTGGAATCCAGACCAATGTCAGGCTCTGTGCTGAGCATGGAGACTGCTTAAGATTCTCATTCTCTCTCTCTCCCTCTCTCTCTCTCTCTCTCTCTCTCTGTCTCTCCTTCTGCTCCTCTCCCCCACTTGTGCCCTCTCTCTTTCTAAAATAATAAATAAATAAATAAATAAATAAATAAATAAATGTTTAAAGAAGAAATGTTGAAAAATCTTTTCACCTAAATAGATCTTGAAGGGAAGAATGCAAGTAGAAAATGGAAGGTAACTAAGTGGACTTTCCTTTCAAGAGCTATAATTTATTTTCATATATTAAAATAAAAAACAATAAGTAATATTTAAATCCTTATTTATGGAGGCTACAGAAGCAAAGAATTCTAGAGCAGGAAGTGCCTAAATTATGATAATATTTTTCTTATATTGTAAATAACTGTGCTATTTGCATAACAGCTACTGAGTGTATACTCAGTGCTGTAGTAAGACCTAGAAAGATGAATAAAACAACTGGCAATCTCAAAGGACGCTAGAGTATGTCTATATAAAATAACATATAATAATGTTGAATGAAAAAAAAAGAAGGTGGCAACAGAATGGCAGAAACAGATTAGTGATATCTAGACTGAATGTCCTAAGCAGATCTTTGCTCTTAAAGTATGTTCAATTTAGAAGCTCTCATTGCATAGTGTCACTTAGAGAAATCCCTGCTAGATCTGACAGGAGGAGAATGGACCTAACTAAAGGTACACATGTTCTGATAGCAATTCTTGTGGTTATCTAGAGAAGAGCTCAGCCACCAATTCTGATACCAATTCCTACTAGAAAAGAGTACACACTATCTCCATATCCATAATTACGTGAATAGAAAGAGTCACTTTTATAGTCTGTTTCTATACTAGCCCTTCAAGTTTTTATTCATCCACCTATAAATTGCTGCATATTTCTGCCAGATTCTCTGCTCAGCTGCTCCTTTGATCTCCCATCTGTTCATTTCTTTCTCTCTGATTGAAGAAACAAGAAGTATTTGTGGCTATGTATTCCACTGAGAAGCCACAAGACAAAAGACGGATGTGGATGAATGAAAAGATTTTAGCCTAAAGTGCCTTTTTCTGAAAATACTTGAAATCATGTTGATTTGATTTTCTGTGAAGAATAGAATGATCAGATGCCATATTTTAAAAGACTATCTCATTTTTAACCATTCTGCTACAGTATTCTGAAACTTCATTATACCTTGAAAAGGACAGCAATGTTTAGCAGATGAAATGGTTTTTAATACCCTTTAATGGCTTCCCTTTGCACCTGGAATAAAATCTAAATTTTTCTCAGGGCCAAACATTCTATGTGATCCATCATCACTTGCCTCTTTTGTTCACAATTCTCCAAACATACTGGCCTGTTTCAGTTTGCTGAACACATTGTACCCATTTTCATCTTGAGATTCACCTACATTCAGTTCATTTGCCTGAAACAATCTTTTCTCACACTTGTCATGGATGACTTCTCATCCCCCTGGTCTCAGCTCAGGTGTCACCTTCACTCCCCCCCTTCCCCCCCCCCCGCCTAAAATAAGTCCCTCCTGTCTTGTCTTGTAAAAGAGATGTGGTGGCATGATTAAGAATATAAGATCTATATTAAAATAACAGTTTTAATACCTAGTCTGCCATCAATAATGTTGTAGGCAACCAACGGCAGCCTTCCTATGCTTCAGTTTCATAATTTACAAAATGGAGATAATGATGATGCCCCATAGAGTTGTCAGGTTAAATAAACTAATAAAGTTAAGCACTTCAGTGCCTAGAAGAAGAGAAACTCAATAAATATTTGTTATCATATCTTAGCAATCTGTTTGTTTCTTCCAAATTTCTTATAACAACGTGGATATCTTTTCCATCTGTCTACCATGCTACCTTTCAGGGTTTCTGAGGGCAAGGATTGTATTAACCTTGTTTCATCCTTATTTCCCCAATCCAAAAAAGCATCTCACATAACAGGGTTCAATGACTGTTTATTGCATGATCAAATGCGTGACAAATTTCTGTGAGAATTATTGTAATATCCTGTCTATTAATGGGTTGAACTTGTGAGTGTAATCTCTTCCTCTCTTTATTAATCAAACTTTTCTCTTAGGAACTGACGTCATCACTTGGGGAACCTGAGTGGCTCAGTTGGTTAAGTGTCAGATTCTTAACTTCAGCTCAGGTCATGATCTCACAGTTCCTGAGATCGAGCCCCATGTCAGGCTCTGCACTGACAGCGTGGAGCCTGCTTGGGATTCTCTCTCTCCCCGTCTGTCTGCCCCTCCTCTGCTCTCTCTCTCTCTCTCTCTCTCCAAAAAAAAAAAAAAAAAAAAAAACAAAAACAAAACAAAACAAAAAAAACCCATAAATAAACATTAAAAAAAAGAGAGAGAACTGACATTGTCATTCCTTAGAATTTGGGAACTTACCGCTGACCAGTGTGGTTTCTTGTGTAATGCAACTAGCTTTTCCTGTGGCATGAATGAAATGCATCCCTCTCTGTCTCAAATACCAGGCCATCTATATGATGAATGCTTCCAAAAGAAGGGGCAAAACCCATGTTTAAAGGCAAAGAATCTTTACTCAAGATGGCATTACATAATGCTATCTCTGAAGAGACATGCAAGTATTTCTTAACCTTCCAAAGAAGCTCTTTAAAGGGGCTACTTGAGGGGCACCTGGGTGGCTCAGTCAGTTGTGCGCCCGACTTTGCTCAGGTCATGATCTCACAGTTTGTGAGTTTGAACCCCTCATCAGGCTTTATGCTGATAGCTCAGAGCCTGGAACCTGCTTCAGATTCTGTGTTTCCCTCTCTCTCTGCTCCTCTCCTGCTCACACTCTGTCTCCCTCTCTCTCAAAATAAATAAACATTTTTTTTTAATTTAGAAAAAAATAAATAAATAAATAAAAATAAAGGGGCTACTTGAGCTGGAATTAGTACCATTAATATTCTCTCCCTTTCCTTGAGTCTACATCAAGGATGAAATCGTTGCTGTTCTAATGATCAACCTATAACCCTTGTTACAAAGGGTCTTTGCAAGATGTGGTTAGTTCACAAATTATTTAGAAAATGAAATCAGCTGAACCACAGAGGTAAATGGTAAGACTGGTGGCATTTTATTGGTTCCCTTCTTGCCATTTTCAGCAAAGTTCTATAAGATAGAGATAAACTCAGAGTAGAGCAAGCTATTCTGAAAAGAGACATGGAAGAAAAATTCTGCTATCTTCCGCTATCCAATCTTTGTCAATGAAATGTCTTATGAATAGGAACCTTTTAACACTGAGAATCCAACTGCTTCTGGATTCTAAACTGAAATGGTTGTCCATGGTGGCTTTAAAACTAAAGCTTCACCAGAAGATAAAGCTGGTATCCAGTCTTCTAGTAAAGACAGGAAAAAGCCATTGTCTTCCTGCTTGAACCATTGTTTTCAGGGACAAAGTTTAAGAAAGAAGCTTAGAAGTAAAGTTCTTGACACAATGGCTAATTCTTAATAAACAGGCAAATACTGATCATGGTAATTAAAAGCAGAACTTACAAAGTATGAAGTAAATGCCAAGAGTTTCCCACGCTTAAAACTATGTGAAAACAAGATTTTGGTTGTGGTTATTCAACCAAGGAATTAACCGAAAGCAGAGACTGGAAATCTACTAAACTTTTGGAAGCAAATTTATTGAAAAGAATAAAAAAGAACAAGACAACAAAACCTTGTTGATATGAACCTTTAAGAAGCCATCCTTTGGCTTTAGAGCTCCAGCAGTAGGAAGGGAGTAGTAGTTCCTAACACATTCAAAGGTAGTTCCTAAATGCACATTCATACCAATAGCTCCCCCAACCCAGATGAAACTTTGTGACTTGCTGTTTTGGAGGTACAGAAATTTATTTCATTATATCTTTCTACCACTTTTCCAGTACTTTTCCAGAAATAAGTTTCTACCATGCACTAATAATTTGAAGAGGCATGATCTCTGATAATGGGTTTATTTATTTTTTTTAATGTTTTATATTTATTTTTGAGAGAGAGAGACAGAGAGTGAGCAGAGGAGGGGCAGAGAGAGAGGGAGACACAGAATACAAAGCAGGCTCCAGGCTCTGAGCTGTCAACACAGAGCCTGATGTGGGGCTCAAACTTGCAAACTATGAGATTGTGACCTGAGCTGAAGTCTGATCCTTAACCGAATGAGCCACCCAAGCACCCATGATAATGGTTTTAAAATGAAATTTTGGTTTTCTAGTTTAAGAGTTTCATAAATGAATACAGACCATGTACATGTGTGCTTAGTGTACACAAATGTGCACGGACATATACTTAGACATAAATAAATATATGCAGCTTTGGATATGTTTGAGTGTAAATATAAATCTGACAATTTGTTGTAACTCTATTTGTTTTAGCAGGAACTTTCTGAATCCCAAGATTGCAAATTAAATAAATATATTAGGCTGTCGCAGCAAGTTTTCTTTCTAAAGAAATGACAGGCTTGATTAGTAAGTATGCCCTTTATCTGTAAGGTTCTTATTTGTCTACCATTTCACAGCAAGCAATTCTGATGAATGGCACAATTAACCTTTCCATTATTAAAACAATTAATTGCAAAAATTAAAGACATGACAAGGACAAAATATTAATGCATAAATTATTAGGTTCAAAAAGTATAATTATTAATCCATGTACAGGAATGGTAGCAAAAACAGTGAACAAATGGGATGCTAAAATCTGCTATATACATATATATATTCTTTTTTTTGGGGGGGGAGCTTTTTCACTTCTTTCACATACCAAGGATGAATATTTTATGTTGAGCATGAGGTCTAAGAGAGATTTGGTATCAGCTAAATACTGTAAATATATATAATATTATAACATAAAATTAAGACTGGTTATCTAATAAAGACCTATACATACAAAAAGTATATGTTTGAAAATAACCATTTTGAGAGTATATATAAAATGATGTTATGTTGATATTTACCAAAAAAATTGAGATTTTTTTTTTAAGACTTGTCTCTTACACTAGTTTGTAGCTACAGAGATACAAAAGAGTCAGGAGAAACAGACCACTTCTTATTTCAAATCAGAATATTTAAGCTAAATTCACAACTGTGACATATAGAATTAATTTCCTTGAACTTCTGGTTTGAGACAGCAAAATAAAACTTTGAAATTCTCTTTTCATCTGTTTTGGTAAGTAGATAACATATGAGAAAGTACTCTCAAGTATTATATAAATGTTAATTACTGTTATTATTTTATTAAAAATAGTTTCAGGAATGGGGCGCCTGGGTGGCTCCGTTGGTTAAGTGGCAAGCCAGCTCAGCTCATGATCTCATTCATGGTCTGTGGGTTCGAGCCCCACATCAGGCTCTGTGCTGACAGCTCAGAGCCTGGAGCCTGCTTCAGAGTCTGTATCTCCCTCTCTTTCTCTGCCCTTTCCCTGCTCGTGCTCTCTCTCTCTCTCTCTCTCTCTCTCTCTCTCTCTCTCAAAAATAAACAAGCATTCAAACAATAGTTTCAGGAACATATTCAACTCTGCCCTGTCCAAAACAGTTGCCACTACTGCCATGTGGCTATTGGACACTTGGAATATGGCTTGCTCAGTGATTGAAGAAATGAGCTTTTAACTTTAGTTAATTTTATTTCCTTTATTTTTTTCATGTTTATCTCTATTTTTGAGACAGAGAGAGACAGAGCATGAGCAGGAGAGAGGCAGAGAGAGAGGGAGACACAGAATCCGAAGCAGGCTCCAGGCTCAGAGCTGTCAGCACAGAGCCCAATGGCAGGGCTTGAACTCATCAACTGCGAGATCATGACCTGAGCTGAAGTCGGACGCTCAACCTACTGGGCCACCCAGATGCCCCAATTTTATTTCCTTTAAATTTAAATATCCTCATTTATTGAACTTCTTATTCTTTACACAGAAGTTACAAAGTCACTCATCAGTGTTCAGGCTCTGATTGGACAGTAATAACTGAGGCCTGATCATCATGTTATTCGAAAGCACGCATTCACCAAAGTGCTATTGCTCAACATCATTTGTGATCCTTTTGCATCTATTTTCACCTATAGATGACAATACAAATTTGGGGCCTTCCAAAGACTGCAGGTCATGATACCATTTGTGTCATGGAACTTTCACCTCATATTCATCTGCATGTGACAAAGACTTTTCCTCCCCAAACTACATTCTTAGATTTGAAAAGCTTTATCAGTAACATCTGCATAAACTCAATTTGATATAGGAGCCACTGTATAGTTCAACCTAATTAAAGAAAAAAAATATTTGCTATAGTACTGTTCAAATGCTATATAAGCCAGTCATGTCAAATTTTGATATTTAAAAATGATATGGCATGTTTGCAATAATAACACTTGATTTATTTGGTGAAAGGAAAATAGAATGAAAGAGCATTTTGATTTGAATATGTGGTTGGAAACATAACAAACTATAAAATGACTATGACTATGACTATGTAAAAGAGGTAAAGTATTGCTCTTTACATGGAAGATGGATGACAGATAGATAGGTAGATATAAAGACAGCCAGCCAGTCAGATGATAGATAGATAATTGTTTCACTGATTCTCTGAGAGGAAAATTTTATATTGCATATAGAACAAGCTACAGGCAAGCAGGTGATAAAAAATATCTGAAAATTTAACTTGGCATTTTGTACTAGTTGCACAGTAGGTCCTCAACATATGTGTATGGACTCAAATCGTTATTTCTCTTTAGGGAAGATTTTCAAGTTTCTCATTTTTTTATTATCCTTACAGTAGCAGATGCATAAAATATATGAGTCAATTCATCAAGTACATCAAGAACATCTAATAAAAGAGAATATTCAGTAGTCACCATGGGATATATATGCAAATGACAATATTTTGTTTCAGACAAATTATTAATTTACTTATAATGTCCTATTCTGATGTGTGATCAAAAGCAATTGTTATTCATTCCTTTAATTTGGGTAAAGTTTTAGGGAAAAGACAAATAGGAACAGGTGGAATGTATGGTTCCCGGAGTTTTACGCTCAAGGAAGTGACTCCTAAACACAGAAAAACTTTGATCTGCCTGACTTGCTGGAACTGTAGGCTGAAAAAGAATGTTTGCAATTTCCTTTTAAGTAGGACAAGTGAGCAATACATTTTAAAACTGGAAAGAGCTTAAGAATGAATGAGTCAGGGTTGCCCTGGGGGGCTCAGCGGGTTAAGTGCATCTGACTCCTCATTTCAGCTCCTGTCACTATCTCAAGGTTTGTGAGATCAAGTCCTGCATTATGGTCTGCACCAACAGTGTGGAGTCTGCTTGGGATTCTCTGTCTCCCTCTCTCTCCACACCCCACTGCCACTCGCATACTCTCTCTCACTCCCTCTCTCTCAAAATAAATAAATAAACATTAAAAAAAAGAATGAGTCATATCATATTTTTCTCCTAAAATTTAAGTAAAATTTTAAAAAGTAAAACTTGTGGCCCCTGAGTGTCTCAGTCAGTTAAGCATCCCGACTTCAGCCCAGGTCATGATTAGTTCATGGATCCTCACATCAGGCTCTCTGCTGTCAATGCAGGGTCTGCTTCAGACCCTCTGTCCCCCTCTCTCTGCCCTTCCCCTGCTCGCACTCTCTCTCTCTCTCTCGAAAATAAACAAATATTAAAAAAGTAAAACTCACATCTCTACTTACAAAATGCACTAATTCTTCAATACACAGTTCAAGTTCTATTTAGATTAAGGCTTCATTTTTAGCCCTATGGTGATTTAGAAATGAGATTAAATCACCTGAAGCCATCAAAAATATCCCCTTATCATAGATAATTCCAACCTGCTTCCATGCAGTGCAACTTTATCAAATATCACTATGCATCCATATAAATATGAAACATAATTCCTTAATGAAACTTTAAAAATTTTTCACAAATAACTCATATGGTAACTCCTAGCCTTCCCCTCCCCCCAAAAAAAACCAGGAAATGAAACTAACATGGTGACTTCAATGAAAACGTGAAGCTAAGTTTTCAGAATACAACTGTGGTTTCTCAACAGCATATTGCATTAGTCAAGGTACTCCAGAGAAACAAAATCAATAGAGTATATACATAAAGAGAGAGACAGAGACAGAGATTTTTAGGAACTGGCTGGTTGTGGAGGCTTGGCAAATCTAAAATCTGCGGGACAGGCTGGCAGGCTGGAGACCCAGAGAAGAGTTGATGTTATGATTCAAGTCCAAAGTGAGTGGCCTATTTGAATTCCTTCTTCAACTGAATGGATTGGGCCCACCCAAATTTGGAGGATAATGAGCTTTACTTGAAGTCTACTAATTTAAATGTTAATTTCATTTAATGAAAAATAATATAAAAACAAAGGAATTAAATCATAAGAGATTCTTAAATACAGAGAACAAACTGAGGGTTGCTGGAAGGGTAATGGGTGGAGGGATGGGCTAACTGGATCATGGGCGCTAGGGAGGGCATTTGTTGGAATGAGCAGTGAGTGTTATATGTAAATGATGAATCACTAAATTCTACTCCTGAAATCATTATTACACTATCTGTTAACTAACTTGGATTTAAATTAAAAAAAAAAAAAAAGATCTCTTCACAGAAACACCTAGAATAGTGTTTGACCAAATATCTGGGTACCCTGGCCCAAACACATTGACACATAAAATTAACCATTCACATAGATGGAACATTTAAATCTAAATAAAGAAGAACTTTGGTGATGACTTTAAATTACTTTTGAAAATGCATGCCTTTTAGTTAAAAAAAAAAAAGTGTAAAGTTACTGAGTTATGATCAATTGATTATTTTCTCAAGTACAGGAAGATTTTACTAATAGCTTCAGAATCCTTCCTTACATTTAGCATTGTTTCTGACATGTTCATTAAATGAATGAGGCAGTAAATAAACACTCCCAGTATCATTCCTACATATTCTATTTAACTTAATATGGCTAAATTTCAAGATAATTTCCCAAACTCATTCTACTCGCTAAGTTTGTCATAGTTGATCAAATTCTGATGTTGATATACCATATTTATATCTAAAAGAAATGACAAGGTATTATCAAACTGAGGTTATTCTAACTATAATTTAATACTAAATATCTCAAACATCATCCAAGTGTCTTGTAAGACATTTTCTTAACTGTTAGCCTTGCATCCTGGTTCTAATATTGCATCATCTATTCGCACAAAGGAAATGTCAATCACGTATATTTATCCACAAGATTTAGTTTCACTAATGGGAAAACACACACTAAAGATTTCAAAGAAGAATGTAACTCATTACAGGCAATAGCTGAGAAGTGCGCCATGGTTAGCATTCTACAAATATGTAATCTTGTTATATTGTGAAATGCTATAATACTATGCCCTTTTCTAAAATACAGTTTACTAGAGCATGACAGGAGGAAGGCAGGAGGCCAAAAACTGGAACAGGCAATTATATAATGTAAGTTATTTTTCTCATTTTTAAAATAAAAATTTCTTTGACTTCTAATCCAATCTTTATCATAATATGTCATGCCTAACACCCCTATGGACATAGAAAATTTAATAGTCATGCTTTACTGCATCCATCTATTTAATTGTTTTTCCCTGAATGGTTTTAAAAATTTAATTTATATGATTCTTCTAACTTAAATGAAATGAATTGAAGTTTATTTCCTATATTTTTATTTTTTTAACTTCTTAAACCTTTCTGTGTACAATAGCTTTAGTAAATGTTATGTAGTTGAAATTATTTCCATGTTTACTATAGCTATTATATGTCATTCTAATTTGTTTGGAATTTGCAGGCAGGATTTGTGAGAATTTTTGTCTGATTTTATGAAAACATATGTTGTATATAGATCTAGGATTTCCTTCTTCCACTTTTTTTTTAAATATGAAATTTATTGTCAAATTGGTTTCCATACAACTCCCAGTGCTCATCCCAACAGGTGTCCTCCTCAATACCCATCACCCGCTTTCCCCTCCCTCCCACCCCCCCATCAACCCTCAGTTTACTCTCAGTTTTTTTTGTTTTTTTTTTAAACGTTTATTTATTTTTGAGACAGAGAGAGACAGAGCATGAACGGGGGAGGGTCAGAGAGAGAGGAAGACACAGAATCCGAAGCAGGCTCCCTCCAGGCTCTGAGCTGTCAGCACAGAGCCCGATGCGAGGCTTGAACTCACAGACTGCGAAATCATGACCTGAGCCAAAGTCGGACACTTAACCGACTGAGCCACCCAGGCGGCCCATATTCTCACTTTTTAAGAGTCTCTTATGGTTTGGCTCCTTCCTTCTCTAACTTTTTTTTTCCCCTTCCCCTCCCCCATGGACTTCTGTTAAGTTTCTCACTCTTCATCAGGGAAATACAAATCAAAACCACACTCAGATATCACCTCACGCCAGTCAGAGTGGCTAAATGAACAAATCAGGAAACTATAGATGCTGGTGAGGATGTGGAGAAACGGGAACCCTCTTGAACTGTTGGTGGGAATGCAAACTGGTGCAGCTGCTCTGGAAAACAGTGTGGAGGTTCCTCAAAAAATTAAAAATAGATCTACCCTATGACTCAGCAATAGCACTGCTAGGAATTTACCATTTTTCAAATTGAAATACTTGGGCACTGCAAACTCTAAAATATCTTTGTAAAATTAGGCTTTTAAATATTCTATTATACTATATCAGTCATATCTGGAGATCAATTAATTCAGAAAGCAAGTTTTATTGAAACTATTTCTGTTTTGGGGCACCTGGGTGGCTCAGTTAAGTGTCTGACTCTTGATTTCAGCTCAGGTCATGATCTCACAATTCCTGACATAGAGCCCTGCATCTGGCTGTGTGCTGACAGTTTGGAGCCTGCTTGGGATTCTCTCTCTCTGCTCTTGCCCCACTCATGCATGTGCTCTCTCTCTCAAATAAAAGAAACATTAAAAAAAAGAAACTAACTCTGATTTATTAAATTTTGTGAAGTTTTTTCCCAAAGTTTCAAATGTGATTTTTTTCTTATTTACTTATTTTAATATGTGAATTATATTGTTTAATTTTCTCATACTTTAGATCAATTTCTATTTCATTCCAGAAAAAAAAAACCTATACACTATTCTGTAAAAGGCAATAGTTGAATATATTATGATAGCATTGGTATCCATGTCGTTAACAGACTAAATTATTCCTAATTAATGAATTTTTTGGAAATAAAATTAGGTTCTAGCTATTTCTTAGATGTTGATCTACACATTCAATCATTAATCAGTATAATCAACCAATATTTATAGAACTATATATTATGTATTAATAAGTAAATATTGTAAAAAGAATTGAGGGTTGGAAAATACACACTGAAATTTATTCATTTGTTCTTTCATTAATAAAATACATATTAAACATCCATTATATATCCATCAACAAGCCATATAATGAGAATATCCAGCTGAAAAGTCCTGGGCCTATTCTCAAGGACCTAGAAAAGGCCCCTGGAGAAATATCAAAAAGTCACAAGAAACAAAGATCAGAAAAGTAAAAAGTAAAAGCAAAAGCAAAAACAAAATAAAGTTGTTAGAAACACTTTAGTTAAGCTAAGTATTAAAAGACCATATAGATTCATCCTACATAATCCAAGAATACCTAAAAAAGGTAAGGGAAACCACAGCATTTTTCCCTCATTTTTATTATGCTCACAACTTTTTTATTCAAGTGTGTGTAAAATTTTATTGTAAGGTTTCTTCCTATGAATATATAATACAGCACGCTAAGCAGCAGTTCCCATCAGGCTGTTTTTTGTTTGTTTGTTTGACTGTTTGTTTGTTTTTGCAACTATTAACAGAAGTGTTATCTTCATTTCTTCTAGTTTGCTTACGTTTTTGAACACTTTCCCTGAACTCTGTTTATTGTCATGGTGAAGGGCTGTTCTATTATTAATCTGGTTACACCAAACTACATTTCCCATAATCTCTTTCCTTGTATGATTCCAGGTCTGAGATGGATGAAAAGTAAAGTTTCAAGCAACTTGAAAAGCAGAAATAAAGCATCAGCCACCATGTTCTGAAAGTTGGTGCTGGTTAGGGGCAAGGAGAAACAAAAGTACCAGCAGACACTAATATATCCTCAGTGTTTCCTGCTCTACACCCAGTTCTCCTCAAATGTGGTCTTCACTGACCAAGAGCAAACAGAGGCTCACTATTCCCAGAGCTTGGTTGTGAACTCAAGGAGCTGGTAGCCAGGAAGGCCAGCAACCTTCCCTAGACTGGCTGGAGTCTTTTCCAATTCTATTGTGCTTTGTGAAGAAGCAAAGTAAACACTGATAAAAGGACACGGAAAATAGCTAAATTCCTGCAGGGCCTTATTAAAACTGGGAAGAAAAATCCTTCATAAGATTATTAACCAAAATTTTAGGGTAAGTAGCTAAGACTTGCAAACCAGAATGTAGGGGCTATTTGAATTAGAAACTGCCTGGATGATTAGACCAGATTTGAGTTTATTATGAGCCTGAAGCCAAGGAGTCGCAGTGCAATCCTATAAAAGGAGAGAATACACCAAAGGATTAGTTAGATTCAGCTCACTAAGATCGGCCTTTACTTTTTCAAGGGAATAAACACCTTATTTTTAATGGAGCAAAGTTATTAATTAAAAACATAAGATTTAAGAATCTGAGAGTTCTGTCTTAATTATGGGTAAGTTATCAACTACAGCCCACAGCAACAACAGAAGAAAAATAGTGCACTCAGTCAGAGAGAATGCCTGGTGATGACTGGACATTTTTTTTAACATCAATTCTGTATCTCTTGACAGGCAGGGAGTGAGTTTAGAAAAAGTGACTAAAAACAATCCCTCGATTTTGTGCGTAAGTCTTCATAATGCTTAAAAACCCAATGTTCTAAGTACAACAAGCAAAAGCACACAAAAGATGACAGCAACAAGGGAGGAGAACTTGGAGTAGAGAATTCTGTATTTTTCATGGTTTGCATTTAATTTACCATGTACATATATAATTTTAACATTGAAAGTAAAATAATGAAAAATCCCTGGAATTTATTTAATGTTTTCATTAACTGAAAACAAGTATTACATAACATTTAAAGAATAAAGTTAATTGGGGTGCCCGAATGTGAGTTCAAGAGGTTAAGCATCCAACTCTTGGTTTTGGCTCAAGTCATGATCTCACAGTTTGTGAATTCAAGCCCTGCATCAGGCTGTGTGCTGGCAGCATGGAGCCTGCTTGTGATTCTCTGTCTCCTCTCTCTGCCTCCCACCCCCACCTCTCTCCCTGTCTCTCCTTCTCTCTCAAAATAAATAAATAAATAAACTTAAAAAAATGGGGTGCCTGGGTGGCTCAGTCGGTTGAGCATCCGACTTCAACTCAGGTCATGATCTCACAGTTCGTGCGTTCAAGCCGCACGTCGAGCTCTGTGCTGACAGCTCAGAGCCTGGAACCTGCTTTGGATTCTGTGTCTCCCTCTCTCTCTGCCCTTTCCCTGCTCATGTTCTGTCTCTCTCTGTCTCTCAAAAATGAATAAATGTTAAAAAAATTTTTAAAATACTTTTAAGAAAAGACTCAAGTTAATAAATCCTTCATAACTGTGAACTATGTTCTATATACTACTTTACATCTCAGGAATTTTGTAAAATTAAAAAATCAAAATATTTATTTTCTTAAAAATGATCATTTTTATATCTGTATGTTGTGACCTTATTTTACCATATGAGATATCAGTTTTACTATTGTATATTCCATAGTTCATACTTTCTAAAATAAATATTCAAGATTTATAGAAGTAATTTATGTTATAAAGAACAGTCAAACATATAAGAGTTACTGGTTGCCATATCTACTTCATCAACCTTGGGACTATTGATAAAATCTCACTTGGAAAATTAAATATTGGCCATAATTTTTCAGTCTCCTATAGTAATGCTATGCATTTATACCTTTGGCATGGTTCCATGATGGGTGAAGTATTTTTACCTGTCTATAAACTCTGGGCATGGCCAGATGAATTTATATGGCCAGTGGGCTAATAACAGACATACAATAGATGCCTCTATGATTGACCATGTCTTCTTGACCTCCTATCATTACAGTGGAAGACTCCCCAGCTTGCTTGTACATCCAGGGAAGATGAGACATGTGGACACAATCTGTAGCTAAAGCCAAGTCCAGGTAATTATAGCCTGGATCAGCCAGCTCACAGCCATTCCAAACATGTTTGAGAAAGTATGTCACTGAATGCTGGGCTGTTTAGTTAAAAAGCATCATTGTGGAAATGTTTGAATGATGAAAATACCTGCACAGACACACACAGACACATGCACACACACACACACACACACACACACACCATAAAATACATGGCACTGGTTTTGAAAACAAGCATAAAGTGACCAGCAGCTATTATAAAAGATTAGGGAATTGGTTTAAAAGAATTACTGTAGAAATGATCCATTAATTCATCAAAGTCTCAGGATATAAAATCAATGCACAAAATCAGTTGCATTTCTGCACACCAATAATGAAGCAACAGAAAGAGAAATCTAGGAATGATCCCATTTACAATTGCACCAAAAACCATAAAATATGTAGGAGTAAACCGAACCAAAGAGGTGAAAAATCTATACGCTGAAAACTATAGAAAGCTTACAAAAGAAATTTGAAGAAGATACAAAAAAAAAGGAAAGATATTCCATGATCCTGGATAGGAAGAACAAATATTGTTAAAATGTTAATACTACCCAAAGCAATCTACATATTCAATGCAACCCCTATCAAAATAACACCAGCATTCTTCACAGAGCTAGAACAAACAATCCTAAAATTTGTATGGAACCAGAAAATATGCTGAATAGCTAAAGCAATCTTGAAAATGAAAACCAAAGCTGGAGGCATCATAATCCTGGACGTCAAGCTGTATTACAAAGCTGTAGTCATCAAGACAGTATGGTACTGGCATAAGAACAGACACTCAGATCAATGGAACAGAATGGAGAACCCAGAAATGGACTCACAAACATATGGCCAACTAATCTTTGACAAATCAGGAAAGACTATCCAATGGAATAAATACAGGCTCTTCAGTAAAGGGTGCTAGGAAAACTAGACAGCGGCATGCAGAAAAATGAACCTGGACCAGTTTCTTACACCGTACACAAAAATAAACTCAAAATGGATGAAAGACCTAAATGTAAGACAGGAAGCCATCAAAATCCTCGAGGAGAAAGCAGGCAAAACACTTTTTGACCTCAGCTGCAGCCAACTTCCTACTCACACATCTCCAGATGCAAGGGAAACAAAAGCAAAAATGAACTATTGGGACCTCATCAAAATAAAAAGCTTCTGCTTTTTACAGTGAAGGAAACAGTCAGCAAAACTAAAAGGCAACCAACAGAAAGGTTTAGTATCCAAAATCTATACAGAACTTATTATCAAACTGAATACCCAAAAAAACAAATAATCCAGTGAAGAAATGGGCAGGAGACACAGATAGACACTTCTCCAAAGAAGACATCCAGATGGCCAAACAACACATGAAAAAATGCTCAACATGACTCATCATTGGGGAAATACAAATCAAAACTACAATGAGATGCCATCTCACACATGTCAGAATGGCTAACATTAACAACTCAGACAAGACCAAATGTTGGCTAGGATGCAGAGAAAGAGGATCTCTTTTGCACTGATGGTGGGAATGCAAAGGTACAGCCACTCTGCAAAACAGTACAGAGGGTCCTCAAAAAATTAAAAATAGAACTACCCTACAACCCAGCAATTACACTACTAGGTATTTATCCAAGGGATACAGGTATGCTGTTTCGAAGGGGCACATGTACCCCAATGCTTATAGCAGTGCTGTCGACAATAACAAAAGTATGGAAAGAGTACAAATGTCCACTGATAGATGAATGGATAAAGAAGATATGGTATATATACACAATGGAATATTACTCGGCAATCAAAAAGAATGAAATCTTGCCATTTGCGACAATGTGGATGGAACCAGAGTGTATTATGCTAAGGGAAATTAGTCAGAGAAAGACAAATATCATATGACTTCACTCATAGGAGGACTTTAAGATACAAAACAGATGAACATAAGGGAAAGGAAGCATAAATAATATAAAAACAGGGAGGGGGACAAAACAGAAGACACTCATAAATATGGAGAACAAACAGAGGGTTTCTGGAGGGGCTGCGAGAGGGGGGATGGGCTAAATGGTTAAGGGGCATGAAGGAATCTACTCCTGAAATCACTGTTGCACCATATGCTAACTAAATTGGATGTAAATTAAAAAATAAATTATTTAAAAAAATCCTGTAGAAGGATGGACAAACAGTGACACATATTGCATAGTGGCAAAATATCACCTGAGATGAATGGGAAGAAAGAAAGTTTATCCAATGAAGTTGTAGAGTGGAGGGAGAATTCAAAACTAGCTGCATTTGAGAAGGTAGTATAAGAAAAAGATAAAATTAGAAAAAAACTGATTGGTGTGCAAAAAAATTCATCCAGTAACTTGTAGCACTGGGTAATGAAAGAGTTTCTCACCAAACTAAAAGTGTATTCATTGTCCAAACAATCCAAAATCTTTATCAGCTGCAGGGTGTGGTGGTAGTGTGTGTGTGTGTGTGTGTGTGTGTGTGTCTGATCTGATAATGAAATGTGATACATCATCTGTGCTCATCCATTTCTGACCGACCTTAGAAAAGTTATTTTATCTATACCTGCTTTCTCATTTCTAAGCTGAGGATACACAGGGTTGTTTTGAATATATCAAATGAAACAATGTAAATAATTTTTTTAAAGTGCCCGTCACATAATAAGCACTAGATAATTTTTTAATATAATAACTATTATTAGCCATAGGATATTAAAAATTTGAATATTGAGAGACAGATTCTTTTGTAATGTATTCACTATTTAGACTTTATCCACCTAGATTCTGCTAATACATTAAAAAACTAATTACCCTGAGATATTTAGGTAGATACCTAAAACACTGGAAAAAGACATTAGCTATACAATCACATTTGTTCCAATAAACATCATCCATATTACAAGTGAAAACATCTGTATACCAAGTGCTTAATATAAACCCAACACAGTGCTCAGCATTGTAAGCTCTATAAACAGCATTTGACTTAGGTGGTCCTTAGCCTTGGGAACATAGTTGTAAGTACAAAACAAAACTAAAAATGTTCTGAGTTCTTTTACTTTTTAAAGAATCGTATTATTAAAAAAATCATATTGTATATGAATCGATAACAATTATTGATTCTTTGCCTTCTGGTCTTTTGAGTTTTTCACATCAACTTCCATCCTTGTAAACCCAAACATTTCTTTTTTCTCATTTAAATGTTGCAACAGAAAATTGTATTCCTTGTCTGTATGAATTTACTCCAAATTTATAATACCCAACCTTACCTATAGCTTTACTCCTGCTAAGACTGTTCCAGATATAGTAACTTTTTCCAACTTAGTCATCCAACCACCTTCACTGCCAACAGATGGTATCAATTAATTTTCTATTAAATTCACTGTCTCCCATTGACTTACAAATTTACAAATCTAAGGAGCAGTTTTTAGCCATTATTTAACACAGTTAGTTGTCAGTCATTTTCTCCTTAAAACTCTCCTCCCTAGTATCTTTTGAAGCTATGCTCTTTAATTTTGTCTCCAGGATCTCAATGTTCCTTCTGTGCATGCTGCCTTCCTTTTCTCCTCCTCTCTGGTTCTTCATTCTTTCAACTTTTACCCATTACATATTTTTCTGAGGTTTGTTTTGGATTCTTATACCTCGTTTACTCTCTACTGATTCCTAAAGAGTTTTAACTCAGTTCTGTACAGTGACAACTTCCATATCTGTATCTCCCACTCTGACCTCTTAGGCTACAAACTAGATTTCCTGTTGCTCAAAAAGTTTTATCTTAAAACTCGTTTTTGTCCTCAATTCTAATTGTTTCCCTTGAAACTTAGTCTTTTTGTCTATAGTATCACTGGTAACTTTTATTATTTTCCTTTGGATTTTCAAACCTAGAAGTGTGGATATTACCTATTTTCTGACCATCTATATCTAAAGAGTAGTAAGGGCTCACTGATAAAATAAACTTTAAGCAGAGATTTGACTGAAAATGAAAGGAAGCACTGCTGATATCTGGGGTGAAGTATTTTAGCCAGAGAGAGAGAGAAGAAGAACAAAGGATCTGAGGCATTGGTGAACTTGGTGTGCTTAAGGAATACCAAGGAAGTTAGTGTGTCCAGAGAAGTGGTGACAGACACATTCTCAGAAAAGAAAAGAAAAGAAAAGAAAATCCACAGAAAACTTCCAATTTTTCACCCCTGTCCATTTTCTGCCTGAGGCTGAGAAACAGAATGGCTGCAAATGGGCATGTATTCGCATAATCACTTCTCTTTCATTTGTGCCTTTCTTCCCAGGTAACTTAGAATACCTTTGTTAAAAACAACAACAAAAATTTCAGTATAATGTCTCTATTACACCAACATTGTAAACAGTAGTATGTTAATAGTGAAGAGTTATTTTTTTCCAGTCTTCAGATGCAAACTAAGTGTGGAATTGGGAATATCTGAAGTTGAGTATGGCAGTGCTAAAGTGTGTGACATGATCTACACGGAACATTAATAGATGAGGTAAGATTATTTCTCATGAACTTGCATTTCTCCTTTTGAAACTGTATGAAGGAAACCTCATTTAAAATGGGGTCAGGATGGGGCGCCTGGGTGGCTCAGTCGGTTAAGCGTCAGACTTAGGCTCAGGTCACGATCTCACGGTCCGTGAGTTCCAGCCCCGCGTCGGGCTCTGCGCTGATTTCTCAGAGCCTGGAGCCTGCTTCGGATTCTGTGTCTCCCTCTCTCTCTG
This sequence comes from Lynx rufus, assembly GCF_022079265.1. Lineage (NCBI taxonomy): Eukaryota > Metazoa > Chordata > Mammalia > Carnivora > Felidae > Lynx > Lynx rufus. Next base: position 183,989,295 of record NW_025814823.1, read on the forward strand.
CCCCTCCCCCGTTCATGCTCTGCCTCTCTCTGTCTCAAAAATAAATAAACGTTAAAAAAAAAATAAAAATAAAATGGGGTCAGGAGACCAGAGGGCAAGTTCTCACTCCCTAGCAACTCATCACCAGTTGCAGACCCCAACTAGAAGAGATAATACTTGCACTCTGAACAGGAAGAAATCTACTTTGCTCCTTCAGCAGGAAGAATTTTTCCATGGCCAGTAACAAGTCAGCCAATAAGAAAACACCACAAAGAAGCCAGCAAACAACTCACCACTCTGAGTGCTCTCTTTCCTCCAATGGACTTCTGTTCAAAGTAGCCCCTTCCAACTTCTTTATATCTATAAATTAATATTCCTATTTGATCTCTGAACTTTCCTATGCTTTGCCGTAGCTTGTATGGCCCAAATTGCAATTTCTCTGCTATTCCTGAATAAACCTATTTTCTGGTAAAATAATTGGCTGTTTTATTCTTCAGTTCAAGTAACACTTGGTGTCAAAGAATTCGGATCCAGGGAAGACACTTGACAACTCTGAGGCTGGTGAAAAAATAGGCGCCAGTACCCACTGAACCTACTGAGCTCACTGTTTTCTTATTGATCCTGGAGTTTGAGGATAAATTTTATCCTGGATTTGAGCTCCACTACCTTTGCATTTTGAGTTTTGTCTTTATTTAGGATCTGTTTAAAGACTTAGTCCTTTCTGTTTTTGTGAAGGCTCAGTCCTTTCTGGTGAGTACTCATTTGTTTTTTGGAACCTCCAATTTTGAGTAATGGGAACCCAAGCTTCTAAATTCTCTCAGTAGAGCCCCACTTCAGGGACTCTGGCTGATTTTATGTTTGAAAACTCTGGTTCCTCCTCATGCACATTTTTAATTGAGTAAACCATCTTGGTTAAAGAAAATTTATAACTTCAAGAGCCATTATGGGAAACTTGCAACCTCCAAAACTTGTTTTCCTTCAGACTAGATTACAAAGCTCCATCTCCAAAATTAAAACAAACAAACAAATAAACCAGAATAGGTTTAATTGGCATGGAGAAGCATCCAAAAGGTTTCAAAATTCCAAAATAGTTTTACTGAAAGATTCCTTGCAAAAGGCTAATGAAAAATTAAAGGGATAAAAGGTACCTAACACTAAAGACTATAAGACTGATGCCTATGACTGCAGTAACTCCTACTCTTCCCCTCCATCTTCCTTTGAGTACTCATTCTAGTAATCCTTTGTCTGAATTGCCTTTCCACTCTAAAGAGTCTATTAAACAGTTACCTTTTAAAGTAACTCAACCTGAAGCTTCAGGCAATCCTCAGGTACCTTTTCTCTTTGTCAAAGGCCAAACTAATGGTCATACTTAAAGAATCTCTTTAACCCAGGGAGGATCCTCAAAAGTTTTGGTAAAAGGATTATCTCCTGAGCCCAGCCAAGAGAGGGACAATTTCATATTGTCCCTAACCAAATCCAGACCAATTGGCTATTGATCCTTTCTCTTTCAGGGATAGCTATTGCCTTCTTGTTTGTTGCATTTTACAAATTTTGCTTGCTTTCTGCCTGCCTGGGACTTGCAGGTTATTGATTCTTGCGGCTATCTTAGGGAGTGACTCTAGGTCTTAGGAAGCTCATTTTTTGCACCCTCTTAAGGAAGTCTTTTGGATCCATGGTGTTGTTTAAGGCTGCCAAAAATATTAACAGTTTCTCCTGACTGAAACCTGACAAGATATTTATTTATTTATTTATTTAAACGTTTATTCATTTTTGAGAGTGAGAGACACAGAGCATGAGCAGAGGAGGGGCAGAGAGAGAGGAAGACACAGAATCCGAAGCAGGCTCCAGCCTCTGAGCTGTCAGCACAGGGCCTGATGCGGGGCTTGAACTCACGGACTGTGAGATCATGACCTGAGCTGAAGTCGGACACTTAAGTGACTGAGCCATGCAGGCACCCCTGAGATATTTAAAATTATTTAGCAACATTATGACCAGAAATTTGGTCAGACTGTAATATGATATTCAGCACCTCATAGGAATGTTTTTAAGGCCTTCTCCTCTAAATGTACCCAGAGGGAAAGAAAAACATTCTAACATCAGTGGATGAGTGTGTCAGTCCTTTGATATTAGATGGCAACCCAAGTTTTTGAGCAATTAAAAATAGCTGTCTTTGTTTTCCAAATGAAGTATTTTCAAGATCACTGGTGTGGCTCCTGAAACAATTCAAAGTCCACCAATCTTTCTTACCAATCCCAAACTTCCTCTATTCATCTCAAAATACTGTCCTTAGGGAACCCAAATCTTAAAGAAACTTGCATTTTTCCCCCTGTGTCTTTAAGATGTAAAAGGTCTACCTGGGGTCCCCTCCAGAATGCTTATTCAGACCATCTCTTTGATATGCAAATTGCAGGGAGGTAATTCTTATCAGAAGCAGAAATAAAGAAGGATAGGTCACTTCAATAGATCCAACTTGTCCTATAACTAATGAGTTGTGTATTAGTATACCTAATTCATTGCAGTAATTTAAAATGGAAGCTACAAATTCTCTACATCTGTATATATGTTCACTTGTGCGTGTGCATGTGTGTGCACACACGTGTGTGTATGTGTGTGTTTTGTAGATATGTGACATTGTCCACTTCTGGATAGTAATGCCAAAATTAATTTGTAAAAGAGCTCTATTTAATTGGCTTAAAGAAAAATGCTTATATAAATTAAATTCTGAGGCATATGATAGAAACTTAATCCATGTGAATTTCAGGTTTCCAAGATCTGGGAAAATATTTGATATTAAAACTGGTTTGCGTTTGTGGGTTTTAATTAAAACCGACATGTCTTTAGAGTTATTGGCATTAAATATAATACTGTGATTCTACCTAGGCTAATTAAAGGTCAAGTGAGTTCATGTCATATCTTATAGAATTTGTCAGCCAAAAGATAAGATAATGGTTAGCTGTTTGGTATGTCATGAAATTCACAGGACTAATCTCGACATAATTACTATGCACAAGAGAATTAAACAGACACAAGATAAAAGTTTATAAATAAACTTTTCAACAATAACTATGTCTATTTAAATCATTTCCCTAAATATTTTTGTTAACTTAAAACCATTTATTTGCTAAGTAAGTTAGATGATGGATAGTCATTAAATATCCAGTTCATTTCCAAATAAGATATAACATTAATTACTGAACATGGGTTTATCTACTTTGAGCTGCTTATTACAGAGAAACTCAAAGATACTTAGATTTCTTAATACTACAATGAAAAATGAAAAAAAAACAAGTTATAAATTTGCCAATCTAAAGAATTTTGGTAAAACAGATAGTTGATAGTTAATTCTTAGTTTTCACTAGAAATTAAGGTATCTAAGATGTAAAAAATTCTAATAAATGGGATTGGGAAGAGGAAGATGTCAGAGTAGAAGGATTCTAAGCTCATCTTGCCCATGGACAACCCAGATAACAACTTGCATCAGTGAAACTAAGAAAGCAACCCAAAGACTGACAGAACAGACTTTCCACAGTTAACTGTAGAGAGGGAGCCATACCAGAAAGGGTAGGAGAGGCACAAATGTGACCTGGAACCAAACCCCCAGAAAGATTAACCAGAAAAGGGAGGGAGCACAGAAGAGGGAGTGAAACAAACCCCACATTAGGCACCTTAGGCATGGGGGACCTACACTGAGAAGACAAGTCCCAATGACATTTGGATTTGAAAATCATGGGGTGGCTGGGTGGCTCAGTCGGTTAAGCATCTGACTTCGGCTCAGGTCATGATCTCGCAGTCCATGAGTTCGAGCCCTGAGTCGGGCTCTGGGCTGACAGCTCAGAGCCTGGAGCCTGTTTTGGTCTGTGTCTCCCTCTCTCTCTGCCCCTCCCCCGTTCATGCTCTGTCTCTCTGTGTCTCAAAAATAAATAAATGTTAAAAAAAATTTGAAAATCAGTGGGATTTAACTTTATATATTTTTACAAACAGTGAAACTTACCTCTGGGTACTTTAAAAATCAATGGGCTTAGCTCAGAGAGCTAGAGAGTTATAGTCCTTGCCCTGATTGAGCCAGCGTAATTAAACAACACCAGTGAGATACAGCATAGAACCAACAGTATGAAAAGCACCTGGGGTACAGGTGATGGAGGTTTATTTGCTAATCTCAGAATGTGTGTTGAAGAGATAGGTATCTTTAGAAAACTTCTCCAAGAATGAAGAGCTGGGGAGCACTTTTTATCTAGTCCCCCCCTCCCTCCAATAACCTAACATTTTCAGGAAGGAGCACACCCTCCACCTATCTTGCTAACAGTGTGTACTCTATCCCAATGGTCTGAAAATCTGCCCCATCCAACCTGCCCCACTGAACAAACATCCCTCCAAAGCAGCTCTTATCTTGACACATCCTGCAAGCAGCTCTGGCAAGGACCAGCACCATTCTAAAGTGACTTGTGCCCTGAGAAGAGGGAAAGATAACCACCCACACCAGTATGACTGCAGCCCCAGCAGATAGATTTAAGGCAGGCATTTGGTCTAACTGCCAGCCTTGCCCACCAACAAAAGCCTCTCAGAAGACAGGCAAGGAGGGCATACTGCAGTTTAGAGTCTGCATACCAGCAGACAAGCTGAAGGCAGGTATCTGGTCTGACACTCATACCACCCAACTACAAGCCTACAATAGCCCCCATATTGGCTTCTTCACAACATAGGAACCAAACCCTGGACAGTGCATCTTCAGTAGCCAAAGGGGGCCAACACAGTCAAGTGGATGGAAAGCAAATGAGGCTTGGCCACAGCAGTAAGGTGCAAGCAACAAATACAGGAGATACCCTTGAAGAACCTGATTCTGGTAAACAGGGGACATTGTGCTACAGGGCCTCAGGGGATCTCTTCTTCATAAGGCCAACACTTTCAAGAGAATGAGAGGTTGAGAATTCTTTGGGCCAAAGTAAGAAAATTATTAAAGGGAAAAAAATCACAGGTAGATGCAAACATAATAAAGAAATATTAATTACTTACAAAACCAGTATGAAGGTTAAAGCACAAAAGCAGTAAAATCAATTGTACCTATAAAAATCACTCAAGAGATTAACAAAATAAAATGATGTAAAGTATGACATCATATATATATAAAATGTGTGGTGGGAGGAGTAAAACTTTAGTGTTGTTAGAATGGGTTCAAATTTAAGCAACCACCGACTTAAAATAGAATGCTATATGCATAAGATATTGTGTATGAACATAATGATAACCATGAATAAATAATCTGTAACAGATACACAAAAAAAACAAAGAAAAAGGAATCCAAGCATATCCCTAAAGAAAGCCATCAAACCACAAAGGAAGAGAGTAAGAGAAGATAAAGGAACAGAGAAGAACTATGAAAACTGAAAAACAAGTAACACAAGACAATATCTACATACCTATCAATAATTATATTAAATGCAAATGGACTAAATGCTCTAATCAAAAGACATAAGGTGACTGAATGCATAAAAAAACAAGACCACTCTATATGCTACCTATAATAGATTCACTACAGACCTAAAGACACATGCAGATTTGAAGTGAAGGGACAGAAAAACAGTTATCATGCAAATGAAGGTGAAAGAAAGCAAGAGTAGCAATACTTACATCAGACAAAATACACTTTAAATCAAAGACTAAAAAGAGACAAAGAAGGAAACTATACAATAATAAAAGGACCAATCCAAAAAGAGGATATAATAATTGTAGATATTTAAGCACCAAACATACAGAACCTAATACATAAAGCAACTATTAACAAATATAAAGAAGAAACTGAGTGTAATATGATAATAATTGGGGACTTTAACATCTCACATCAATGAATAGATCATCTAGATAGAAAATCAACAAGAAAACAGTGGCTTTGAATGACGTACTGGACCAAATGACCCTAAGAGAGATGTTCAGAATATTCCACCCTAAAACAGGAGAACACACATTCTTTTCAAGAGCACATGGAACATTCTCCAGAAAAGATCAATGTGAGGCCACAAAACAAGTCTCAAAAAGACTGAAATCCTATCATGCATCTTTTCTAATCAGAATGGTATGAAACTAGAAATCAATCACAAGAAAAAGTCTCAAAATAATACAAATACATAGAGGCTAAATAACATGCTACTAAAATGAATGGGCCGGAGCGCCTGTATGGCTCAGTCAGTTGAGTGACCGGCTTCGGCTCAGGTCATGATCTCACAGTCTGTGAGTTTGAGCCCCACGTTGGGCTCTGTGCTGACAGCTCAGAGCCTGGAAACTGCTTCGGATACTGTGTCTCCCTCTCTCTCTGCCCCTCCCCTGCTCACGCTGTGTCTCTCTCTCTATGTCAAAAATAAATAAACATTAAAAAAAATTTTTTTAATGAATGGGCCAACCTAAAAATAAAAAAGGAAATTAAAAAAATATATATGCAGACAAATAAAAATGAAAACACAATGATCCAAGTCTTTAGGATGCAGCAAAAGTTGTTCTTAGAAGGAGGTTTATAGCAATACAGGCCTACCTCAAGAGACAAGAAAAAAGAGAGGGAGAGGACTCAAATAAATAAAATAGAAAATGAAGGAGGAGAAATAGTAACTCACAACACAGAAAAACAAGAGTATGAGAAAATATTTTGAAAAATTATATACTAACAAATTGGAACAACCCTAAGGAAATGGATAAATTCCTAGAAACACATAACCTTCCAAAACTGAATCAGGAAGAAATAGAATATTTGAACAGACTAACTACTAGCAATGAAATTGAATCAGTAATAAAAAAACTCCCAACAAACAAAAGTCCAGGATTAGATGGCTTCACAGGTGAATTCTACCAAATATTTAAAGAAGGGTTAATACCTATGATTCTCAAAGTATTCCAAAAAATAGAAGAGAAAGGAAAGCTTCCAAATTCATTCTACAAGGCCATCATTACCCTGATACTAAAACCAGGTAAAGACATTACGAGAGAGAGAGAGAGACAGAGAGAGAGAGAGAGAGAGAGAGAACAAACGAACTTGGGGCACCTGGGTGGTTCAGCTGGTTAAGCATCTGACTTCGGCTCATGATCTCACAGTTTGTGAGTTTAAGCCCCACATCAGTCTCTCTGCTGTCAATACAGAGCCTGTTTGGGATCCTCTATCTCCCTCTCTCTCTGCCCCTCCCAGCCTGTGCTCTCTCCCTCTCAAAAACAAATAAATATTAAAAAAGAGAGAGATAACTACAGACCAATATCTGTGATGAACATACATGCAAAAATCCTCAGGAAAATATTAGCAAAGTAAATCCAACAGTACATTAAAAAGTCATTTCCCACAATCAAGTGGGATTTATTCCAGGATTGCAAGCATGGTTCAATCAATCAATGTGATACATCACATCAACATAAGGATAAAAACAACATGATCATTTCAATATATGCAGAAAAAGTATCTGATGAAGTACAGTGTACATACATGATGAAAACCTTCAAAAAAGTAGGTTTAAAGGGAACATACTTTAACATAATAAAAACCTTTCATGAAAAACATACAGCTGACTTCATACTCCATGGGGAAAAACAGAGATTTTCCTCTAAGACCAGGAGCAAGAGAAACATGTTTTCTCTCACCACTTTTATATAACATAGCACTGGAAGTCCTATATGCAACGATGAGACAAGAACAAGAAATAAGGGGTATTTCTACTGATAAATGAAAAGTTAAATTGTCACAATTTGCAGATGGCATAATACTATACATGTAAAACCCTAAAATCTCCACCAAAAACTACTAGAACTGATAAATGAATTTTAAAGTCAAAGGATACAAAATTAATATATAGATATCTGATGCATATCTGTACACTAATAATGAAATAGCAGAAAGAAAAATAAAGAAAACAATCCCATTTATAACTATATCAAAAATAATGACATACCTAGAAATAAACTTAACTAAAGATGTGCAAGACCTGTACTCTGGAAACTATAAAACACTGATGAAAGATTAAAGATTACACAAACAAATGGAAAGATAGTCCATTCCCACATATTGGAAAAACCAATATTGTTAAAATATCCTTCCACCCAAGGCAATCTACAAATTTAATGCAATCACTGTTAAAATGCCAACAACATATTTCCCAGAACTTGAACAAATTTTCCTAAGTTTGTAAGAAACTACAAAGATCCCAAATAACCAAAGTAATGTTGAAAAAGAACAAAGGTAGAGGTATCATAATCCCAAATTTCAAGATATACTACAAAGATGTAGTAATCAAAACAGTATGGTACTGGCACACACAAATGGACACATAGACATAGAAACATAGAATAGAGAATCTAGAAATAAATCCATGCTTAAATCATCAATTAATCTATGACAAAGGAGGCAAGAATACACAATGGGGGAAAACAGCCTCTGCAACAGAGGATACTGGTAAAACAGAATAGCTACATACAAAAGAATGAAACTAGACTATCTTCTTATAGATACACAAAAATAAACTCAAAGTGGATTAAAAGCTTAAATGTAAAATGTGAAACCATAAAACTCCTAAAAGAACACATGGGCAGTAATTTCTTTGACATCAACTGTAGGAATATTTTTCTAAATACGTCTCCTCAGATGGTAGAGGGGGGAACAAAATTAAACTATTAGGACTATAGCAAAATACAAAGCTTTTGTACAGCAAACAAAACCATCAACAAAACAAAAAGGCTACCTACTGAATGGCGGAAGATATCTATAAATGATATATTGGATAAGGGGTTAAAATCCAAAATATATAAATAGCTCATACAGCTGAACACCAAAACAAATAGTCCAATTTAAAAAATGGGCAGAGGACATGAATAGCCATTTTTCCAAAGAAGATATACAGATGGACAACAGACATATGAAAAGATGCTCAACACCACTAATCATCAGAAAAATGCAAATTAAAACCATAATGAGATATCACTTTATACTTGTCAGAATGGCTAAGATGAAAAACTTAAGAAATAACAAGTATTGGTGAGGATATGGAGTAAAAGGAACCTTTATGCACTGTTGATGAAAATGCAAATTGGTATAGCCACTATGGAAAACAGTACGAAAGTTCTTCAAAAAATTATGACTCACTGATTCCACTACTGGGTATTTACCCATAGAAAATGAAAACACTAATCCAAAAAGATAAATGCACCTCTATGTTTATTGCAACATTATTTACAACACCTAAGATATGAAAGCAACCCAATGTCCATTGAATTAAGAATAGATGGGTTTTTTTTGCGGAGGGAAAATGTCATTTTGTTCTAAAGTGAGACTGGTTATTTAAAAAGAAAAAAAAATAGGACAAAATCTAAACGTAATAAAGAAGTTGTAACAAGTTTGTGCAAAGGCAACTTAGGAAAGGAATTTTATGCATATTAAAGGTAAATGAATGTGAAGTTTTCTTTTTAAATAAGCTTTAATATCAATGCTGTACTTATGTAAAACTAAATCTGAATTTTCTTTCATCTGCTGAAATGACAAGTTTTTATAGATGATTCATCTGATCAAAAGAAAACAAAAAAAACAAAAAAGAAAGGTTTTCTTTAGCTTTTATGTGATATTTTAATCAGAATAGTTTCCTGTGTTTGCTGTCTTTATCAGGTGTTTGATTATTTATAAACCTGGTACTGTTCATATTAAAAGAGCTACATTTTGCTCAGAACCATGCAACCTTCTATATTTTCCTGTGGAGTCTTTAGTTGTCACTACAGTTAAATGAGTAACTACATATTGTTTCACAGTTAACCAGGCTCCTATTTGACCAAGGGTTTTAAAATCTTTTGATATTTATGACAAACTTCCCCAAATGAAATTCTAAATGAAGTCTTCTTTCACCTTGAACTAGCTTTGAGATTTCCAAGGAGTCCCTGGGACATCCCCAAAAATAGATATTCTCTTCTTACAAAAAGGGTGATGTTAAACTAATTGGGCTAATTTGATGTTAAATTACATGAGAAACACCATAAAATAAAAATACTAAGCCCTCCTTTTGTTGCATTTCTGTAGATATGTGGTATAAGGGCTCTAAAAATTCTTCTGTGAAATTCTCACAGATCTGATATGTCCCAGCATAATGATGTCAGTCATAATTCTCATTATTATCTTAAAGTGTTGCATGTTACAGAAATAACCAAATTTCCTTGTCAATTTCATTATAATGAACTCTCATCAGATCTTTAACAATGAGCATCTTTAAGTCTTTTCATAGATCATTATTGTTTTATTCTGATGCTTTTACAACAGTGTTCTTGCAAAAATGATTCATTTTAAGGAAATTCATGGAAAAGACGTTCAGCAAGCTCACGTTTCTGATAACTTTAATATCATAAAACTTAACTGTATAAGAATTTCCAGAACTAGTGGAAAAAGTGTATTCAAGCAAATAAAATATCACATGGGACTGAATGAACTAAGGAGGCTGATTATAATTTTTATGACTCTTAGTTTGAACACTGCAGGTTCCTTGATGCTTTGGTTTGAGGGGTTTTGTTTTTGTTTTTGTTTTTGTTTTCAGATTGAAGGAAACCCTTTCCTTAAGCTATCTAGGACTTACAGCAATTTGATAAAGTATATTCTTGTAAACAAAGATGAAAACATTTCCTCTTTCTCTCTGAACCCTCCAGAATACTTTTGAGTATTCTTTTCTTGGCAATACAGTTAGTTATTTGCATAAGCTCAATAATAGCTCGCCTTGTAGAAGGACAGAAGTGGAAACATGGGCTGCATTACCAAGGCTTTGACAGAAATGGTAATGCAGGTAAATCTGATGACCAATCTTTGGCTTGGTTTTCTGGCCTCAGAGGCTTCAAGCGTTCATCCTGAGACTCCTTATGAAAAGTTCCAGCAAAGTAGTCTTAGAAAGAGTTTACATGATCAGTAACTATTTTTGCTATACTTGTGTGAATAATCAGGCCAAATTTAATGCAAACAAATTAGTTTTATTGTGACTATATTTGGTAAAAAATGAATATATGTGGAGAGAGAAAAACTATGTTTGCACTTTGGTTCATGCTAGATTTTAATCCTATGAATTTTCTTTGATGTTGTGTTACAATACCTGTAAACCAGACTGGATCTGTACTCCAGTTTCCTTAACTATCTATGATTTTCTAAACTAACATTTCCAATTTTCTCCCACCCTTCAGATTTGGAAGCACTAAGAACAAAGACTGCCCTTGAATCTCCCTGGAAGGTACTATACTAGGCCCTCCTCAATACCCAGACGGCAGCCAGAGTTTAAGGACTTGAGCCTTGAGTACTTATCTCACAGCTGAAGGAAGCTGTGCCTGACATATGGTCCTGTGCAGATCTTGGTGACTTCCAAATCAAATTTATAAAGAAGAAAAGTAGCTAATTTTGAGGTAGACTGCCTCCTCCCAAAACAATGGATCAAGACATCCTAATTTAGGGGCATGTGGGTGGTTTAGTCAGGTTAAGTATCCAACTTCAGCTCAGGTCACAGTCTCACAGCTCGTGAGTTAGAGCCACATGTTGGGCTTTGTGCTGACAGCTCAGAACTTGGATCCTACTTTGGATTCTGTGTCTTCATCCCTTTCTGCCCCTCCCCTGATTGCTCTCTCTCTCTCTTTCAAAAATAAACATGAAAAAAAAAGTTTTAAGGCTTCCTACTTTAACTAAACATGAAACACTTTTCTTCTTTTTTTTACTCTAGTATTGGCTTAGAACAATAATGCTATGATCTGAATCTCCCAGGCTATTGCTAACAGGGGTAACTTTTCTGACTGTTTTATCTACCACCAGAAACTCCAATCTCTTCATGATGTTACAGATACCTTAGTCTTACCCACAACCAATTTCTCTTATGATCTATTTCCCTGCACTCAAGCAAGAGAAATACAAACAGACTAATTCTTCATCGCAAGGCTTTTGGAAAAGACCACTTTAAGATGAGATAGTACCTCACAGAATGTCATCCCAATTCCTCTGATCCCTGTTTTGAAAAGGCCAATCAAGAAATTCCAAATAATGGATCTATCAATAACCAGATCTTAGCTGGAGTCTCTGTGCTTCACCTGGTTTCATTTTTATCCACAGTGAATTGTATTTTCAATAGGCATGTGAAAGTTTAGATAGCTGTTTAGATAGAAGGAATGAGTCTAACACAAATCGTGCATGTGTGAATCACACATATTTGTGAAAATCTATATTGTTGGGTCAGACATGATGTTAAATATTGATTTTATTTCCATAGGATGAAGTAATATCATGAGGATAATCAATCACACTTTCTAAATTTCTGAACAAATTAATATTTATCTCTTATATTCCTCCAGACACCTAGGGGCTATAGTTACGGAACAATGGAGGTTTGGAGAGGGAGTCTCCCCAGTGAATGGGGTTACATTCATTAAACAAGGAAGCCATTAGACCAGTAGCTCTAATGCTGTGATGGCTTTAAAAAATAAGTAAGTAAGCAAATAAATAAATAAAAATCTAAGCCTATAAATGCCTCCAGGTCATAAAATTTAAACCTAAAGACAACCAATTACAGTCAACTTGGCTTTAAGCTATAGTCAATCAATAATTTCCTTACTTTACTTCCATCTTCTCTCCATAGCAATCTCTCCCAGAGCAGCTGTCCATGGAGAGCTGTTAATCACTTCCAGTTTGGCACAGCCCTTTTCAAATAGATTTTTGCTTTAAAAAAGTACTTTAAAAATGTAACATATCTTAGTTTATCTTTTTTAAAAGATATTTATTTATTTTGAGAGAGAGAGAGAGGGAGAGAGAGAGAATGCAAGTGGGAGGTGGGGGAAGGATCCCAAGCAGGCTCAGCGCTGTAGTGTAGACACCAGGAGCCATCTCACAAGCCATGAGATCAAGAACTGAGCTGAAATCAAGAGTCAGACACTTAACTAACGGAGCCATCCAGGCATCTCATGCTTTAGTTTATTTTTAACAGTGGTAAATCTTTCATGTAAGCTTTCAAAGTGGGTATAAGCTAAGAGTGCTAAACTTAGATTCATCATATAATCACACTTAAGAATTATAGTTGCAAGAGAGTCAGAAATATAGAAAGAAAGAGAAGTATCGATGTAAAATAACAAAACAAAAAAGCAGAGAAAGACAAATACTGTATGATCTCTTATAAGCCAAATTGTAAAAAAATAAAAAATTTAAAAATTTAAAAAAACCACACAAGTTAATAGATAAAGGGAGCAGGTTGGTACTTCACAGAGTTGAGGGATCAGGGTTAAGAGAAATGAATGAACTGATGTGTTTTTAAGTCTAAATAAACTGAATTATATCTATCTATCTATACCTATATCTATATCTATATAGACAAACACACATTTTATATATACATACATACATATACATACACATTATACATACATTATACATATACATACATTATATATATACATATACATACATATATACACACATATACATATATATAACACATAAAATATATAATATATATTATATTGATAATATAGTATATAATAAAGTATATATTATATTTATAATATAGTATACAATATATATAAGTTAATTATAGTTGCATGAGAATAAGGTATATGGTAAAAGAGAAAGAATCTGAGGGGCGCCTGGGTGGTGCAGTCGGTTAAGCGTCCGACTTCAGCCAGGTCACGATCTCGCGGTCCGTGAGTTCGAGCCCCGCGTCGGGCTCTGGGCTGATGGCTCGGAGCCTGGAGCCTGTTTCCGATTCTGTGTCTCCCTCTCTCTCTGCCCCTCGCCCGTTCATGCTCTGTCTCTCTCTGTCCCAAAAATAAATAAACGTTGAAAAAAAAAATTTAAAAAAAAAAAAGAGAAAGAATCTGAGGTAAAAGGAAATATCCCTTGATATTTCCAAGGATATACCTTCTGCCATGTCCTAAGCCACATCAATTTGACAATACTTTCTCTAGATGATAATACAGCAGAAGCCTAAGCAAAGCCATCACTGAAAATTTCTTCATTTATATTGTTCAGCTGTCTTCATGCGCTGTTCCTTGATGGCTATGAATGGAAAAAAATCCTTGTTATGTTAGATCACAACAAATTCCTAGTTGTTATAGGGAATGAGTTCAGCCTTTTAGCCCCCTACTATAACCTGAATAACTTCATCAGAAAATGTTCTCTGTTGACTACAGAGGCAGTAACAAATGTCATTTCATTATTTGATAGCAAAACCCATAGTTATTTGCCCATAATGTTTTACATCCTCACAATGACACAATGCTTTTCATACCATAAACAATCCACTGTTTAGTATGTAATACACAAGAGGATAAGCTACAGCAATATGCATGTCCACGTATACACATTTCATTTCTAGAGCTAGCGTGTCCCCAAGAGTTGCTCAAGGTAGAGATAAGGACAGCCCCAAACTTTTAAACTTCCCATTTGTGTAATGCAATAAGATGATCTTAAAATTGCTAACACCCTGCCCAGGGATGTTCCATCACTGCTAACCTGCCTACAACTTAGTAAATTATGAATCTGAAGAGATTACGACTGTCATCTTCATCTCTTACACTGGCAAAAGATTCATATTTCAAATCCGGGCTATCTTTGCATATGATTTGGTGTTATATTGTCCTGCCACCAACTAATCATGATTTGGAAAGATGATGAGTTGTCCAAACGCAAACATGCATTTTCCTCTTATCACAGCAGCACAGTTCACTTTAACAGAGTTAAAGGAGCATCAGCATTTCCATTATAAACTCGCGACTTCAAGAGGTTATGTGTGTTGTGAAAGTTCACGGTAAGAAGAAATTTGTCAATGCAGTGTGTTCTGGAATACTTAATAATAAAACTATACTAAATATCTTAAACCTGAAATTGTGTCTTTTAAATATATTTTTGACTTAAAATTTAGTAAATGATTATTTCCATCTTACAAATAGTATTGCTTTCCCTCATCACAAAACATTAAATCATGTATGAAAAGAGGCTTTGGGATAAACTAGCATTGGGCAACAAATGAAAGTTAAACATTCTACTTTCTTATTTTACATGGCCCAGATGTGAACAAGCACTGTATCCTCCTGACGACAGTAGATATTCTGGGAGGAGTCCATGATCCATGGTGGCCAATCAGAATAAAGCCCATGAATTTGGGAATGAGTCCAGAAAGGTATCCATTTTTACTGCTAGACATGAACTTTAGACAAATTGATGCTGGGGCTTCTTTAGACACCTTTCCACCAAGAGAGTAGAGTATGGAACTGACAGATGTGACTATGTGCAGCTGTTGAGATCGGCAGCAGAGGTGGAATATATACCAGAGAAAATTCAGCTCTAATGACATTATCTGAGCCCCTAACACAGTTGTTTTCTGAATTCAGCCTTATCCATGGATGTTTTAGTTACATGATCTGATAAATTCTTTCTCTCTCTCTTTCTCTTCCATTAAGCCACCGCAGTTAGGCTTTTCCGTGACTTAAAGCTAAATGCCCCTAAATTGATACAGCCTCCTAATCCATCTATTCCATCTGGGATCTAGGCTCTTTAATCAATCCAGTGCTTTCTTACCAGACTGATCTTCCTTGAAACACACTTCATCATGTTATTGTTTAAAAACAAGTGGGGGAAAATGTGCCACTCCTAGCGATGCCCATCACATCAACTCCAACACCAGAATCTGAAATCTGAAGGCTTCCTTTGTATATCACAAAATACACAAGTTCATCCACAATATACATGTTCCAATGAAACTAGTTAAACACTGCTTCTTCCTCTCCTGTCGTGTTTTAACTCCATGTCACTATTCATGATATTTCCTGTTCCTGGGATGACTTTCTTTATCCTCCCAACATAGGGAAATCTTTCTTAAATTTCAAGGATCTTAGTATCTTCCAAACCTTTCTTAGATACTGTCTACTTTCAATTGTCTACCTATAGTCTGGCACTATCTTGGCACTATCTCCGTACCTTTCCAGATAATGGTTTTCCTGAATTCAGTGAAAGTTGTAATAATTAATTTAAATCCCTATACTCGGGAGGACTCATTGGCTATGGGTAATAGGATTGACCTTAAACAAGAGAGGAAAACATTGTATGAGGGTTTCAGGATGTTTCAAGGAAACCAGGGAAGGTGTGACATTCAAGATGAAGGCACTCCTCAAACCTCGTATTCTCTTTGTGCAACTACTTGATACTCTTTAGACTCTCTGTCCCTCCTTCTTCCCTCTCCTTCCTTTTTTTGTCCTCTGTTCTATTCCATTATACTCTTTCACTTCTCTCCCCTCTCTCTCACATCCATCTTTCTCTCTCCCCACTGACATTCTGACCTTTTTTGGTTGCCTGCTGGACTACAGTCCACCCATAAGAATAACTGACTACTAGTAAACCCCAAATGCCAAATTCCTGACATACAATTAATGTTGTTGTTTTTGAGTCAAACACCATTGGTTCAGTCAGACATAGACATAGGAGGAGATTTTGTAAAAACAGCCACAATCTTTCAAGTTACAGAAATGACTTTGGAGGAAAAAAACCAGTGAAGTAGACACTCCCATATATGTCCACTACAATTTCACACAAAATTAGCATATTATTTTAATGAATATTATTGATAGGAGTTTCACAAATGATATAGGGGGTGATTTAAACCCTAAAGAGTTAGAGTCATAAAACTAGATAGAAAAGTCTAGACAAATGGATGAGAAATGGATGATTAATTTGAAGGAGACATACGAGTCTTTCAACGGTCAATTAACATTAGCATCGATGACTTTAGGGTCAGAATGGCATACACAGTTAAAGACGGCACACTTTCCATGTTTGTAAATTTAAACATGTTCCGCGGTCTTTCAATAAAGATGGAGTAACAGAAACTGGACAGGGACTCTCCATCCTGAAACAAACAACAACATTAGACAAAATGTATTTTAAGATTATTTTGAAGACACTGGACAGCAGGAAACAGAGCACAGTAATCCTTGAGACCAAAGAGTAAAAGAACTTAGCCATACAATTGTACCAGCATGTACTACTTGAAGTTCTCAGGCCATGACATCGGCATGGGTAAAGAAGTTGAATCACTAGAGCTGTTCAATGATCTTCTGTTGTTTCTAATTCTGACTGTCTACATACAAGACATGAAGTTGAGAGTTTGGGAAGACCAAGGTAGCTAGAGTTTACAAGGGAGAGTACAGGAATTACAGAAGAGAGAACTCTGGAAATTTCACAGGTTAGGAAGAATACCTTTCCAGCCATGGTGGAAAACCTCATAATTAATGAGGCACTGAGCAGAGTATCAGAAATCTTGCCTCAGTCCTGGATAATAAATTTAAAAGGATTTGAATAAGACAAAGTATGTTCATTGACTACTACAGAATTCAATTAGAAATCGACAATTAAAAACACATTTACACAATCCCCAAATATGTCAAAACCAAATAATACATTTCCATAAAAGAAGAAATCCATCAAAGAAGAAATCAAAAGAGAAACTGGAAAATAATTTGAATAAAAATAAAAGCACAGCATATTAAAATATATGGAATGCAGTTAAAAACAGTTCTTAGAGGGAAGCTGATAAGACTAACCACCTGTGTTAGGAAAAAAAAAGAAAGGTCTCAAATAACACTGATTTCAAACTTAAGAAACTAAACAAAAAAAAAAAAAAAGGAGGAAGAAAAATTACCTCCCCAAAAAGAAATTAATGAAGATTAAAGGAGAAAACAATAAAATAGAAATCAGAAAAGTATAAGGGTGCCTGCTGGGTGGCTCAGTGGGTTAGGCGTCCAACTCTTGGTTTCGGCTCATGTCATGATCTCATGGTTTGTGAGTTAGAGCCCTGCATTGGGCTCTGTGCTGACAGCATCGAGCCTGCTTGACATTCTCTCTCTCTCCCCCCCACCTCTCTCTCTCTCTGCCTCTTCCCTACTCAGTCTCTTTCCCAAAAATAAATAAAGTGGAAAAAAAAAAAAAAGAAATCAGAATAGCATATAGAAAAATCAATAAAACCAAAAGCCAGTTCTTTGAAAGATCAATAAAATTAATAAATCTTTAGAGTAATCAAGGAAAAAGGGAGATGATACTAATTAGTGGTATCAGCAATAAGAAGAATGGCATCACCACAGATTCTACAGTTTTAAAGGAATAAGGGAATATAATTAATTTCTCAATGCCAATAAATTCAACAATTTAGATAGGGGACCAGTTAACTTTCCCTGCTCCCCCAGGACCAAGGCTGACACAGTAAAATCACCACAGTCAGCCACAAGCCCATTCTAGGCACATCTTCTTGCCACTTGAGCAAAGGACACAAGGAATTACCATACCAGACATAAAGCAGAGTCAATAAGCAAGTGGAAATGAGCTAGGAGAAGTTAGTTTTTCTGTGACAATGAAGGTACTGAAACTTCAAACATGGGGTAGGGAGGATGAAGATTAGAGAAGGATCTCTTTCAGTTATATTAAACCATTAATAGCCAAGTAAGAAGTTTTGAAAGTTCAAAGCCTTGACATGGTATGAAAGGGTCTAACATTTATAAATTTTGAAGAAAATTAATAGCTATGCTGGGTTTTCTTAAGTAAATGGTAAGCTTCAGAGGGAGAAAATCAATAGTTATTTTAAGTCTGCTTTGAAAATATCAGACCAGTATTTTTTTCTAAAGATTGAACAATTTCATTGTAACATTATTAGTGTCTGGTACTGATGAGAAAAAAAGACACTGGAGAGCAGAATGTATCTGAAGTAGGAGAAACATTATAGCTACATAGTAGCAACAAAGTATCAGTAGTACCCAGGTAAGTTCATCATACACCTCTTCCTCATTGGGGAGTTTTGTTCACAGTGGATACTTGGCCATGGCTGGAGATGTTTGTGGTTGCCATGTACCAGGGATGTACGGGCATCTAGGGATGCTATTAAACTTCCTACAGTGTACAGGATACCACCACCACCACCAAAAGAATGATCTGGCCCAAATTGTCAATATTGCCAAGGTTGAGAATCCCTGTTTTTTGTTTGTTTGTTTTTTTGTTGTTGTTGCTGGCTTTTTTGTTTGTTTGTTTGTTTAGTATGTATTTCCTCAACCTCCATATACCGGGTACCATTCCAGCTAGGGGAAGAAACAAAAAAACAAACAAACAAACAAAAAAAAAAAACAAACTCATTGTTGGGAAAGGTCATTTAAAGACATCCCTGCCAGTTGACCCAAGAGCTGGCCCTGGGCACTCAGAGACAACTCACCCCCACCCAGTCCTCTGGATGTGGGTTCCATTTGCCTTTCCTACTCCCAGAGGCTTCACCAGGGATAAAGTCTTGAGATAATGATGTGGTGCTAAGAACACCTGCATGGTATACAACAATGAACTTTGGTGAATATGTGCATGCATCCACTCACCTTGCCCAAGATAAGCAGCATTGTGTAAAGCGTTTGTGTTTATTTGGGAAATATAACCATCCTCAAGATAACCATTCCAACCATTGGAAACTTGTGTAACATATTTATCCTTAAATTAACCAAATAATACCCTCTGCCAACATTTTCTCATTATCTATGATGTATACTCATGCTATTGTGTACCATATAGCTTGCACACCTGGTCAGGGGGCCCTGAAGACGAACGGTGGGGTTCTAGATTAGAGTGTCAAAACCGAAAGATCTGGTCAAACTATTGTTTTTCTGATGGTGACAGTGCAATTCCATGGAGCCAAGAGTTACTCACGTGACAGATGTGTACTTAGCACATATGCTCACTGCTTATGCATATTGTTTTCTACATAGCCCTATAGATTTGTAGAGAATGAAAAATGAAAGGAAATATGGAGATAAGCTTTAAGAAAATGAAATTTTATATTTTGATTAATTATCATCAGAGTCAATAATAATGAGGGAAAATGGCTTATTTGACCTGAGCAGATGAATGAGATAGATTAGGAATGAGATCACTGGACTGCTGTTAAGAAAAGAGAAAATGCTTATTTGTCTTGAAATAAAGACTATACATTTGAATAGTACATAAGTATATATGTTAAAGTTATTAATAAAAGCACTGTTATAGAGACATAGCTCAGAAAAGAGTGAGAAGAATGATTAAAAGTGCTAGAGGTAATAATATCTAGAGTTAAGCTTGTATTGCATTTCTGAGAAAGGAAAAATGAAACTAACCATAATCTAAGTAAACATATATAAACATATTAATTAGGTTATATGATATAGAGATAAATGAAAAAAGAAAATGACTTATGAAGAATACAGAAAGTTCTCTTTTGGCAAAAACTTCAGTCTTTTCCATATTTACAAAATAAATATGGTTGTAAATGGCTGAGGGCAGATGAGTTACAAACATTAAACACGAACAAGCAAACAAACAACAATAAAATTAACCCATTAGAAAAAAAAAAGAGGATAAAGCTTAAGATTACTTGCAGTCCTTTTTCTGAGGAAATAACCTAGCAAGTTTTAGGGAAATATTTATTTAGGCAATGAACCAGGAGTGTAAGAAAAGCCCAGAAAGTAGAAGATGAGAAAGGTTTTCTGAAAAGTAGCAGCAGTAAAGGGCTATGCAGAGTGTAGACATCTGTAAAACACACAATAAAGAAAATAGACAAAGTACAAGAGAATGTAGTGAAATACTGAAGATGGAAAAACAAAGAATCTCAGAGATTAAAAAAAGGGAAGTTCATAAAATAAGCACATCACTGTAATAAATAGTAATAATTCATCTTTGAGGGATATTTGCCATATTCATGAAAAAGGAGGGAGGGAGGGAGGGAGGGAGGAAGGAAGGAAGGAAGGAAGGAAGGTAGGTAGGAAGGAAGGAAGAGACGGAGGGAAGGAGGGAGGAGGGGGGGAGGGAGGATGGAGAAGCAGATCAAAACACCAGTCCTGAAAAATGACCTCACTAGAGAATATGTCCCCATCTCCTCCCTCTGTGAAGAAGGCCTCCTGGCCAAAGCAAATCTTACAATTCAATAGTATGTTGGTAATTAGTTGAAATGTTTAATTTAACGGTTTAGTAAATTCAGCTAATAGTTTATCTCAAGTGTGTGATTAAGTTATTCTTGAGGAAATTCCTTTTTTTCTGTTGTTCCAAATCTCAATTAAGATTTCTAACATGGTATTCTTTGTTTCAAAAATATCCTAATCCAAAAGAGAAATAAGATGGATCTACATCTTAATCCTCGTTTGAAAATGTCCCATAGATGAATCAAAATCTAACTGCACAAAAATACAAAGCAGATAAGTACAAAGAGCAGCAAAAATTGTTATAAAATCTTTGACTAAGAAAGGTCTAATATTACATAAATCCAGGAGCCCTATAAAAGGATAAATTTGTATACTTAAAATATTTTAAAATTTCCATTCATAAGAAATGAAGTAATCTTAAAGTAAGTTACCTTAAAGTAAACAGATAAATGACAATTGGAGGGAAATATATATAATGAGTGTGATACACAGTAGCCTAATCTCTTAATACTTAAAGAGGTTTAAATAATCAGTTAAAAAATTAGAAAAAACAGGAAGATAAAAATAGACAATTTCATGGAAAAGTATATATAAACAGCTATTAAGTACCTGGATTAATATTTAGACTGCTTCATTGTGAAATACAAATACACTAAGATATTAAAATTCAAATTAAAAATACACTGATATTGAAATTAAAATTAAAAATACACTAACATAGCATTTTCGTTTAGCAAACTGGCAAATATCAAAAGATGGGTAACAATTTGTTAGTGAGATTAGAGAAAGAAACAAGTACTCTCATATATGTTAATGTCAATATAATTATTAAAATGTATTTATAGTCCATGTAAACGTTGGCACCACAATTCCAATAGGAAATTATTCTACAGATTATCATGAACTATGAAGAGTCTGAGGCTTTCTCCTACTTTTGAATTAACAATTAACCTGTCACAGTTTCACAGATGTTGGCAGAAGACTGGAGACTCCTGAGCCAGAAATGAACTTTATCACTTATGGGATAGGAAGCATCCTGAGCTATATGTTCTTATTGGTTCCCTTTGCCCTTTCAAGTCCCACAAAGATAACAGGAAAGGGGCAAGATGGATGTTGCCTGCATTAAGGGCTTGCATCACAGCTGAGGAACCATGAGCTTAGGAATCTGAATCTTTATGCTGACAAATAACTAAACATGCTCTCCTTTCACAAAGAGACACCATCTCTCTCTTCCATGGTTATTTGCCACACAAACCTCTTTGATGAGACAGTCCCAAATAAAATAGCAGTTAGTGCCTTTGTTCACAAGATACACACAAAAGTAATCGACCCATGGAATATAGCTTCCTAACACAGATATTTCATGCAAAGTTTGGAGTTGGAGTATTTTCACTGTAGCTCTGTAAAATAGCAAACTGTTAGAAATATATAAAATACCCATTAACTACTAGACCTACTAGTAAGCTTATATATGCTGATACATGAATGTATAATAAAGGCAGGAAAGTAGTATATCTATTTTTCAAGTTGTACTTCCTAGAACCTAAATTCACTCATATAATGAATGAAAAAAAATGGTAACAGCATTGCATCTAGGGGGGAAAACTGCATAGTTGGGGGTATGTGGAAAAGAAAATTAATTTTTATGATATGTTTTTGTGCCTTTTGAATTTTGTCACATTTATCTATTCAGAAAATTTATTATTTTTGTAGAAATATATTCAAATTTACTAGTCCATTCTTGACCCTGAACTCATGCCCGGGTAGGGCTCCACTGTGCCATATTTTTATTCCTAACTGATAGAGAGTAAAATGAAAGAGGTTCCTAAACCATTCAGTATAAATTAGAATCCCTACCAACATTATTTTCAATATCAGTACCCCAGTTTTATTCCTATAAAACATCATAAATGTAAATAATCTATCTGGGTGCTATATGTTTTTATTTTGCTCCATAATAAAGAACACTGTAATCTCTACTCTCTAGCCTATGGTAAAAGTCCTTTATAAAAATTATCTAGCCCACAGTAAAAGTCCACTATAAAAATTAGAGGAACTTAATTAAGACAACACACTAAACATTAAAGTCTAACATACGACTACTATTTTCTTGTACAATTTTAAGAAGAGATTGATAAGATTAATGGAGGGGGTTAAAGAGCTTAATACTTTGGGGTGCGTGGGTGGCTCGGTTGGTTAAATGTCCAACTTCAGTTCAGGTCATGATCGCGCAGTTTGTGAGTTCTAGCCCTGTGTTGGGCTCCGTGCTGATAGCTCAGAACCTGGAGCCTGCTTTGGATTCTGTGTCTCCTCCTGTCTCTCTCTGTTTCTCAATAATAAATAAACATTGTTTTTTTTTTTTTAAATAACAGGAATTACCATTAAAATTTTTTTAAAAAGTGTACTTTGGTACAAAATTTCATTAGGAATTACCCCAATCCCAAGGAGTGATAATGATATCTTATATTAATGTACTGATGTGAATTAGAACAATAGATTCCCATTACTTAGATGCCTCTTGCTATGGAGCAGAAATCAGCTGACTACAGCCTAGAAGTCAAATATGGCCCATTATCTCTTCTGTAAATAAAATTTTACTGGAACACAGCCACGCTCACTCATTTACATATTGTCTATGACTGCTGTCACACTACACTGCAAAAGCAGAGTTGAGTGGTTGCAACAGAGATTACAAAGCCTAAAATATTTACTATCTGGCTGTTTACAAAAAAAAAAAAATTGCTGACTGCTGTTCTAGAGGTCTTCATGGAGCTCCAAATAATGGTGAGAGCAGATGCTGTCACCAACATTACAAAGAAATTGAATAACCATCAGCACTGGGACAAAAATTATTCAAAGTCTTTTGTCTGGATAGGAAAAAAATACAATCTTTATATGAAAATTCTTTTAAAAGATTCCTTGAAAAGAACAACTGCTTATTATCAGGAAAAGACAGGGCAAGAAGCATGGGCAATGAGAAACTTCCACTATCTTTCAGACAAGTCTCCTGAGGTAATGCCATTCTAATTGTTTATTCAAGAGGTCATTTTGTGTTCAGATACAAATCAGACTCTAAAAATGGAAGGTGAGTGCCATTTCCATGTTCTCAATTACTCTGTCAGAGCTTAACAGTCATACGCATTTCCCCTATTAAATTATTGGTGATAGACAAGTGGTGTAAACCAACAGGACAGCCTATATATTCCAAGTAGCATGGCTGTTCCTTCCACACTCCCCAGGCTCCCTTCTGTTTAAGGTGAACTTAGGCTCTAAAATAGATATATCTATTCAGTATCAACAAAGGTGCTACTTTGGTAATGTGTTACGAGTATGTACATGTCCACCAACTAAAATCAGAACTCAGATTTTCAGCCCATTATTTGGATTATCCTGGAAGAACTGGTAAAGAAAACTCTTAATAACAAATTAAATATAAATATAAATATAAATACAAATATAAATATAAATAAATATGTACATATACATATATATAATTTATATTCTATATAATTTAATATATAATATATAATTTATATATATACATATATATACATATATATAATTTATATTCTATATAATTTAATATATAATATATAATTTATATATATACATATATATACATATATATAATTTATATTCTATATAATTTAATATATAATATATAATTTATATATATACATATATAATATATATATATATATATATATATATATATATATATATATATAATATGACCCAGAGGAAAAAGAATTCTTTTGAAATATATATTATTTAAGACATATATCTCGGGGCGCCTGGGTGGCGCAGTCGGTTAAGCGTCCGACTTCAGCCAGGTCACGATCTCGCGGTCCGGGAGTTCGAGCCCCGCGTCAGGCTCTGGGCTGATGGCTCGGAGCCTGGAGCCTGTTTCCGATTCTGTGTCTCCCTCTCTCTCTGCCCCTCCCCCGTTCATGCTCTCTCTCTGTCCCAAAAATAAATAAACGTTGAAAAAAAAATTAAAAAAAAAAAGACATATATCTCCTCAGCCTGACTATAACTCACACATTTACTGTTTATGTTTTATAAAATAATAATGTTCCAGACAGTAGCTTAGAAATGATTAGTTGCCCATGGGTCACACATCAGAGCTTATATGCACATTGATGGATAGGGGAGAAAGCTTCAATTTGCTTTTAAAAAATGAGATAAAAAGAGATCAAGGAAGGAAAAGAGCAGTCGCAGTTGATCAGTTTGATCACTTCTATAGATTGCTTGTCAGAGGGAGAAAAACATCACAGATATCACTTCAAGTTTTCAAAAGATTAGCACTGGACTAAGTTCTTCCCTAAACCCCTTCTTAACCATTATGCCTCAATTATTTGACTTTTCTGTTAGCAAATGCCAATCACTCCCAGGTGTCCTTCATTATCAAGTCAAAGCATTTTCCTTCCCAAAACTCAGATTGCAGCATTTCCCAAGGCTTACTGATGGTTTTATGAGGAACCAAACTTTCCAGATAAGATATTTTATACTTTGCAAATCCTTTTAAGAACAGCATGCTGTAAGTGTGTGAGGCTAATTCTTTCTCCATCACATGCAGATAGAGTTGGGTTGGTTTTTCTACAATAATCAGGAGAAATTTCTCTTACAGTAACCCTTTCTGATAATGATCCAACATCTGCATGTTTGCAAAATAAAGGAAAAAAATAAGTGATCCTCAAAGCTGCAAGTCAAAACTATTGTACAGGTTAAAAAATGCAATGATTTTTCACCAATGATGGTATCTGAGGTGATCATGTTAAATTAATGTATCCATCAAATTAACTAAATTTGCTCTTTTCAGATGGACATCAACACCGATGATGTTTTTTTCATTCAGTGTATATGTTTAGTTCCCCCCATATATGCAACTCAAAATTCAAAAACCATAAAACAGACAGAAAGAGCTAGTGTTAGAGCATTTCTATTTAGAAATGACCAAATTCAAGGTAAATATTTGCACATCAATGCAAGCTAATCAGGCATCCTTATCAAGAGGTAAAGCTGGTGCTTTACTCAAAGTTTAACATGGAATAGTTAAAGGCAAGGACAACTTTCAGGTGCCCTTATCAACATATTAGCCCCAATTGCATTTTCCAAATATGTTATCAAAATGGTAATTCTGTGCTTTCCTTTCTGTAGCTAGACTAGGTTTCATAAAGGTAGAATTATTACTATAAATATATTGGGGGGAAACTATTTCAATTACTGGGAGAATATGTAACTCCAAGTCTATTTATTTCAATTTATTCAACTGTCTTGATATATTCGCGCACAGAACTTTATAAAGAATGAATAAATTCACCTTGAAATTGTACCAATTGACTTTGGCTGGGCTAGACTGTGAGAGGAATCAGAGTCCTTTTTTGAAATAAGCCTTGACAATGCTGATCAAAACAAAGAGGCTATTCATTTATTAAACTGACAGCTCAACCCCGGCTTCAAGCTTGTGGGATGATGGGGCCTGGGGTGTTAGTCATGGCCTGAGGTGCTGGCCTCTACCACATACATTTTTGCTACTCACACACTCAGAGCCTATATCTGATGGTGTGACATTTCCTAGGGCATTGGCAGCTGTTCAGATGTCAAGCAGCTGGTGTGAGAACTGTCATCCACTCCAGGTTGTTATTCCATGAGTGACATGTTAGCCCAGAGAATTTTTTCATAAAACCACCTTGGTTTCCCTTTAGTTACTTATAATCTTTCAAAAATTTCAGCAAAGAGATGTGTCGGGGATAACAACTCTATTAAAGCAAAATTGGGCACCAGATAATAGTGGTTATTATTATAAACTTGTGAAATATGTGTTGAGGAGTTTGTTACTAATATAGTCATTGTACCAAATTTTGTAAACCAGTTATTTATTTTATGAGTGATACTGAATTCAACTTTCTATTTACTTATTCAACAGGTAAAGCACTGTAATGCTATTCTGAATACTCTCAGAATGCTACATAAACTAAAATTATCTTGGGTATGGCAGTGGGAGTGTGTTAGGTACACACGAACATCACCATCACGTGTGACCATCCAAAAGCTACACAATCATATGGAATAGAGCAAACCATGATCAACAGAGCACATTTAAATTTTCAGTCATCCACAGTATTATCTCGGCTTCTGAAGCACACTCAGCAACATTCAGAATGTGAAAGCATTCTTTCTTAGAACGCAAATTGCTACATGTTAAAACAAAGGGTTCCTTCTAAGAATATTCTGTTGCAAAATACAAAGTAAAGACAAGTTCTTGAACCAGTATGAGATGGTGTTAAAATCTGATCATTGTTTGTAGAAAGAGGAATATGTCCTTAAAAAAAAAAAAAGGCTCAAAGGAATATGGCTGAGTAGGAGAAATCTTGTATGAAACCTTTGAATGAAGAGAGCAAAGCATGATACTAGTCACAGCTAGAGGCTGGATATTCCCAAAGCCTCTAAGAAATTTTGGCTTTCCTCAAAAGACATGTTTACTCAGGTTTACTTAGGATGGAAAAACAAATCTATGAATTTTAAAGTCATTTCAGTAAAATGAGAGCAACATGGCCTGACAAAAATGATGCTGGCAATACTGCTAATTTTTCATTCTTTAATTTCCTACTGATCACTTTGCACATGCTTTTTCTACACATAAGTATGAAGTGTTGAGTTTTAAAGTTTATTTTTTATCATTTCTTTCTTGCTTCCTTTCCAAATTTTTGTAACATTATTACAAATTTCTCTTAGAGCATCCTCTCCCACCCCCCACCACCACCATTAGCCCACATAAAGGAGGTAGAGCTGAATAATCCCCAATGTCAAGGTAGCAGGCATAGGACATGGGCCTAGACCAGGTCACTGCCTTATATACACTTTAAAGTAGCAAATGACTCCAACTGGGCCAATAAAATTTGGTTCCCAAATTCCAATCTGAATTGATGAGGAAGTTTTGAAGCAGTAAGTTAGCTACCTTACTGCACCATTGAGAGAGCTTCTCTGAAAACTGAATCATCACAGAAGAAAAAAAAGGAACACATCTATGCAAAGAGCCTAGTGACATCCATTGAGACCCTGAATTTACCTTTATCTGAAAACACAACCCACATACATTTCAGTTACACAAGCAAATAAAATCCCTGTCATTAAGCCAATTTGCAATGATTGTGTTATTGTACCTGGACAAATGTTAATCTAACTATGCTCAAATTTTTATTAAGTCCTCTTTTGTAAATTCTTGTACAAACTTGTGTTTGGAAAGGAAATAATATAATTAAAATAGATTTCTGTGAATTTTTGACAGATAGCCTTCACCTACATTTTTGGCCTATGCTTTAATGGACTAACATACTTAACAAATGATCTGGAACAAACTGGCCATCCAAAAGAGAAAAAGAAAAGTAAAAAATCTATACACACATCTGATACCATTCACAAAACTTACCTCAAGATAAATTGAAATCTTAAAAGCAGGGAGGGACAAATGATAGGGTATTTTCAAAGGACTGAAACAGACTAAAATTGACTTATCGATAGAAAAAAAAACAATGGAATGTTCATCTTCAAAATTCTAAAAAATAAAGAAAAACAAAATCCTGCTTATCTAGAATGCTACACCCAGTAAAAGTATCTATGGAGAATGAAGGTGAAATAAAGATATTTTAGACCAAAAAAAAAAGAAAGTAAAAAATAATGATAACATAAATAAATGAAAACCTGGGAGAATTTATCACTTTCAGCCTTGTACTAAGGACACTGTAAACAGAGTTGCTCAGGCAAAAGAACAATAATCACAGAAGGAAAATAGAGCAAAGGAAAATAGGAAAAGTAATGATGAGTAAGTATGCAAAGAAATTAATTCAAAATGGATCACAGACCTAAATATAAAATAAAAAATATAAAACTTCTAGAAGATAACATAGGAGAAAATCTAGATGATCGTGGGGATGGTAATAACTTTTTAGACACAACACGAAACATGTGATCCATGAAATAAATAATTGATAAGCTGGACTTCATTAAAATTAAAAGTTCTGGGGCGCCTGGGTGGTTCAGTCGGGTAAGCATCTGACTTTGGCTCAGGTCATGATCTCACGGTTGTGAGTTGGAGCCCCGCGTCGGGCTCTGTGCTGACAGCTCAGAGCCTGGAGCCTGCTTTGAATAATGTGTCTCCTTCTCTCTCTGTCCCTCTCCAACTTGTGCTCCATCTCTCTGTCTCTCAAAAAATAAATAAATGTAAAAAAAATTAAAAGTTCTGCTCTGCAAAAGATAATGTGACGAGAATGAGAAGACAAGCCACAGACTAGGAGAAAATATTTACAAAAGATACATCTGATAAGGACTGTTATCCAAAATATACAAAGAACTCTTAAAATTCAACAATAAGAAAACAACCTGGTTAGAAAATGAGCCAAAGACCTGAAGAGACACCTCACTAAAGCCGTACAGATGCATAAAGTGTATGAAAAAGTATTTCACGTGATTTGTCACAAGGAAATCACAAAGTAAAAAAACAATTATATGCTACTAGAGGCCTATTAGAATAGCTAAAATCTGAAACACTGACAACACCGAATGCCAGTGAAAAAGTTGAACAACAAGAGCTCTGATTTACTGCTGGTAAAGATGCAAAATGGTACAGCCACTTTGGAAGATAGTTTCCTAAAAGACTAAAGAAGGTGGTTTCTTAAAAGACTAAACATATTCTTACCCTATGATCCAGCATTCATACTCCTTGATATTTACCCAAAGGAGGTGAAAACTTATGCTGAAGATTTATTCCCTGCACATGGGTGTTTATGGTAGCTTTACTCATAATTGCCAAAACTTGGAAGCAACCAAAATGTCCCTTATCTGGTGAATGGATCAACTATGATACATCCAAATAATGAAATATTATTCAGCACTAAAAAAAAAAAAAAAGCTATCAAACCACAAAACAAAACAAACAAAAACCAAACAAAACCAAATGAAGGAATTTTAAATGGATATTAGTAACTGAAAAAAATCAATCTGAAAAGGCTATATAATAGATAATTCCAAATATATGACATTCTGGAAAAGGCAAAACTATAAAGGCAGTCAAAACATCACTGGTTGCCGGGAAGGAGGGATGAATAGGCAGAGCACAGAGGATTACCAGCTCAACAAAAATACTCTGTATGATACCATAATGATGGATACATGTCAATATACATTTGTCCAAACCCGTAGAATGAACAATATCAAGAATGAACCATAATGTAAACTATGAATTTGGGATAATTATGATATGTCAGTGTAGGTTCATCCATTGTAACAAATGTACAAACAAATCCTGGTGGAGGATGCTGATAATAGAGGAGAATACGTATGTGTGATGACGTGGGGTATGTGAGAATCTCTGTACATTCCTCTCAATTTTGCTGTGAACCTAAACCTGCTCAGAAAAGGGTATCTTAATAAAAAAATTAAGTATGTATTTATATACATACATATATACATGTAGGTACATATATACGTATATATATATATTTTTTTAAGTAAACACACACACACAAAACAAGTTGTGATTTCATAGGGAAAGGACCATCATATTGTGCTAAATTCCGGTCATCTAGAAATTAATCACTCTGATTAATCTTTTTCCTTGGATTTCGAACATTATTCCAGTGACATTCATTTTTATTTTTTAAATGTTTTTTTAAGATCATTCTTTTTTATACCTGTATCTTTCTCTATCCCTCTTTATACACACACACACACACACACACACACACACACACACACACACACATATTTTAGGGATGAAGAAATGGTCTGAAATTGCCAGTGTTAACTATATCATCGGCCTGTACAAAACTAAAATACATAAGCATATGCATAAAGTATAGAATTCACTAAAAATTTTTAGATTTTAACACAAATATAGAATTATGTAAAATATACAAAGAAATTATCTTTGATAAAATACACACACATATGTCTGCATAAAAATATTGATATATATAAACATATAGACATATATGCATTCTTTTAAAAAGTTTTAATTTTATTTAAATCCAGGTTAGTTAACATAGTGTAATAATGATTTCAGAAGTAGAATTTAGTGATTCATCACTTACATATAACACCCAATGCTCATCCCAACAAATACCCTCCTTAATGTCCATCACCCCACCTAACACCCCTCCAGCAATCCCCAATTTGTTTTCTGTATTTAAGAGTCTTTTATGGTTTGCCTCCCTTTCTCTTTTTATCTTATTTTTCTTTCCCTTTCCCAGTGTTCATCTTACCCTCCACATATGAGTAAAATCATATGATATTTATCTTTCTCTGACTTATTTCACTTAGCATAATACACTAGTTTCATCCATGTTGTTGCAAATGGCAAAATTTCATTATTTTTCATCACCGAATAATATGCCTCAATTCCACTAATATATATACATACACACACACACACACACACACACACACACACACACGTGTGTGTGTGTGTGTGCGCATGCATATAATCTTCTTTATCCATTCGCCAGTCAATGGACATTTGGGCTCTTCCCATAATTTGGCTATTGTTGATAGTGCTGCTATAAACATTGGGGTGCATGTGCCTCTTCCAGTCTGTATTTTTTGAATCCTTTGGATAAATACTTAGTAGTGCATTTGCTGGGTCATAGGGTAGTTCTATTTTTAATTGTTTGAGGAACCTCCATACTGTTTTGCAGAGTGGCTTCTCCAGCTTGCATTCCCACCAGCAGCACAAAAGAGTTCCCCTTTCTCCATATCCTCACCAATATCTGTTGTTTCCTGAGTTGGTAATGTTAGCCATTCTGACTGGTGTGAGGTGGTATCTCATTGTGGTTTTGATTTGCATTTCCCTGATGATGAGGGATGTTGAGCATCATTTCATGTGTCTGTTAGTTATCTGGATTCTTTTTTGGAAAAGTGTCTATTCATGTCTACCGCCCATTTCTTCACTGGCTTATTTGTTTTTTGGATGCTGAGGTTGATAAATTCTTTATAGATTTTAGATATTAATCCTTTATCTGATAGGTCATTTGTAAATATCTTCTCCCATTCCATTGGTTGTCTTTTAGTTTTTTTGATTGTTTCTTTCACTGTGTGGAAGCTTTACATCTTGATGAGGTCCCAATAGTTCATTTTTGCTTTTATTTCTCTTGCCCCCAGATATGTCCAGTAAGAAGTTGCTGCAGCCAAGGTTAAAGAGGTTGTTGACTGTTTTCTCCTCTAGGATTTTGATGGCTTCCTGTCTTACATATAGATCTTTTATCTCTTTTGAGTTTATTTGTGTTTGTGGTGTAAAAAAAAATGGTCAAGTTCCATTCTTCTGTATTTCACTGTCCAGATTTCCCAATGCCATTTGCCACAGAGACTGTCTTTTTTCAATTAGATATTCTTTTCTGATTTGTCAAAGATTAGTTGGCCATGCGTTTGTGGGTCCATTTCTGGATACGGGTTCTCTATTCTGTTCCATTGATTTGAGTGTCTGTTTTTGTGCGAATACCATACTGTCCTGATGATTACAGCTTTGTAATGCAGCTTGAAGTCTGGGATTGTGATGCCTCCAGCTTTGGTTTTCATTTTCAAAATTGCTTTGGCTATTCAGGGTCTTTTCTGGTTCCATACAAATTTTAGGATTGTTTGATCTAACTCTGTGAAGAATGCTGGTATTATTTTGATAGGGATTGCATTGAATATGTAGATTGCTTTGGGTAGTTGGTCATATATTTGTGGGTCAGTTTCTGGGTTCTCTATTCTGTTCCATTGACCTACATGTCTGTTTTTGTGCTAATACCATACTGTCTTGATGATTGCAACTTTGTAATACAACTCGAGGTCCAGAATTTGGTGATGCCTCCAGCTTTGGTTTTCTTTTTCAACATTACTTTGGCTATTCAGGGTCTTTTGTGATTGCACACAAATTTTAGGATTGTTTGGTCCAGCTCTGAGAAGAATGCTGGTGCTATTTTGATTGGGATTGCATTGAATGTGTAGATTGCTTTGGGTTGTATCAACATTTTAACAATATTTGTTTTCCATTTCTTTGTGTCTTCTTCAATTTCTTTCATAAGCTTTCTGTAGTTTTCAGTGTATAGATCTTTTAAGTCTTTGGTTAAATTTATTCCTAAGTTTTATGGTTTTTGGAGCAATCACAGATGGGATCGATTCCTTGATTTTTCTTTCTGCTATTTCATAATTGGTGTATAGAAATGTCACAGATTTCTGTGCATTGATTTTATATCCTGAGACTTTGTTGAATTCATGTATCAGTTCTAGCAGTTTTTTTGGTGAAATATTTTTGGTTTTCCAGGTAGAGTATCATGTGGTTTATGATGAGTGAAAGTTTGACTTCTTCATTGCCAATTTGAATGTCTTTTATTTCTTTTTGTCATCAGATTGCTAATGCTAGGACTTCTAACACTATGTTGAATATAGTGAGATTGGATATCCGTGTTGTGTTCCTGACCTTAGGGGAAAGCTCTCAGTTTTTCCCCATAGAGGATGATATCAGCTATGGGTCTTTAGTATATAGCCTTTATGATCTTGAGGTATGTTCCTTCTATACCTACTTTCTTGAGAGATTTTATCAAGAAAGGATGCTGTATTTTGTCAAATGCCTTTTCTGCATCTATTGAGAGGATCATGTGGTTCCTATCCTTTTATTTATTTAGTTAGTCAATTAGTTATGTGATGTATCATGTTGATTGATTTGTGGATATTGAGCCAGGCTTGCAGCTCAGCAATAAACCTCACTTCCATCATGGTGAAAATTTCTTTTAAAGTATTGTTGGATCTGTTTTTCTAGTATCTTGTTGAGAATTTTTGCATCCATGTTCATCAGAGAAATTGAACGGAAACATCAGGGAAATTTTAGTTCTCCTTTCTAGTGGGGTATTTGTCTGGTTTTTGAATTAAGGTAATGCTGGCAGGCATATATGCATGCTTATGTATGTTTGTATATATAAGAATGCATATATTTATTCCTTAATTTCATAGGTTTTCCTTAATATCCTGATTCTTTTAATCCGACTTGTTCCCTGAATGTTATCACTGATTACTTAAATATGTCAACTGTTGCTTAATTTTTTTGTTTGTTTGTTTGTACTCTTGGATTTTTTGTCACTTTGAATATTTAATACTGATCACTAAAAATAATCTTCTGAATGTTTTCAACTTTCAT
Source organism: Lynx rufus (assembly GCF_022079265.1). NCBI lineage: Eukaryota > Metazoa > Chordata > Mammalia > Carnivora > Felidae > Lynx > Lynx rufus. Next base: position 184,023,364 of record NW_025814823.1, read on the forward strand.
TATTCTCATTCTCAGATTTTTCTCCTACTGTGTATTAGGACTTCAGAATGAATATATGTATGTGTGTATGTACAAAGAGATATTTGTATGTGTCTATAGATAGATGTTTGTTATCTGTCTATCTAACCATCCATCTACCTACCCATCCATTCATGGAGAGGGAGGGAGAGACAAAGATAGGAGGTGCTGTAGCTAATTTTCATCTTTAAATTTAGGCTTTGGAGTTCCTCCATCCTTTTTAAAAGACACTCTGGATACTTCTGCATGTTTCCTTGGAGACTTTTCTGGAAAAACAAAACCTTGCAACATTTGCATCTACTTTAAGTCAAAAGATTTAGTTTTTCGCTTTGTTTTAGAAAGAAAGGAATGATGCTAGGTTGAGGAAGACTGGGAAGAGGGAGCAAGACAAAAGTCCATTAGTTTATTTGTCCCCTCATTCATTGTGATGCTCAAGGTTATAACGTGATGCCTGCTATGCAGAAATAAATTACCATATTAGAAACAATGGTTTTGAAACCATGGGGTATGCACATCAGGAAATATTAAATTAACAACTGTGTTCATTTTGCCTAAAATATAATATTACCATGAGTCAGAACATTACAATGTATTGAAATGCTCCCATTTTATCTAAAACTTAAATTCTTATTTGATTCAGTTAAAAGCAATAATCTTTCCCCAATATATTCCCATTTTAGATTCATTTATCTCATTTCATACAGTCTTTTTCACATTATGCAAGTTCAGAGTTTGTGAGGAATTCTTCTAGTTCATTTTCTGATTTAAGACTAAACAAAAAGAGTGGTCACTTCTCATAATTTTTATTCCTAGATCCAGAAAATTATAGATGTTGCATGAATGTTTTTTTAATAACTGGATCATATAGAATCAGGCAAAAGTTTGGTATTTTCTCTATCCCTTTTAAGAAATTTTCTTATTTTCAAAGTTTACATCAGGATCCATGTAAATATCTTGCCTCATATCACAATGAAAATAACTAGGAAAAAATAATTTTATGTGCATTTAAAAAGTACTCATTAGTATTAGAGGAGGCAACAGTTCTGGACAGAATGTAATTTCTTTTTTTTTTTTTTTAATTTTTTTTTCAACGTTTATTTATTTTTGGGACAGAGAGAGACAGAGCATGAACGGGGGAGGGGCAGAGAGAGGGAGACACAGAATCGGAAACAGGCTCCAGGCTCTGAGCCATCAGCCCAGAGCCTGACGCGGGGCTCGAACTCACGGACCGCGAGATCGTGACCTGGCTGAAGTCGGACGCTTAACCGACTGCGCCACCCAGGCACCCTGACAGAATGTAATTTCTAAATAATATTTTGTGTACTTTAACAGAGACTCTTAATTATGAAATACAAAATTTAAAGCACATTCCAAGGAAGGAAAGGCTGTAGTAATTCTCTTTATTACTTACTACTATCAGTTGACTTGTTTTGATTCTGATAATTGAAAATACTATGTTTCCTGTTTACCACTTCTAATCACTTCCCTACTTTCCCTTCTGTTTATGTTGGGATTTGGAGATTTTGTTTTGTTTTTTGCTATTTTGCTTTCTTTTTTTTTTTTAGAGATGTTCTTTTTTTTTTTTTTCAACGTTTATTCATTTTTGGGACAGAGAGAGACAGAGCATGAACGGGGGAGGGGCAGAGAGAGAGGGAGACACAGAATCGGAAACAGGCTCCAGGCTCTGAGCCATCAGCCCAGAGCCTGACGCGGGGCTCGAACTCCCGGACCGCGAGATCATGACCTGGCTGAAGTCGGACGCTTAACCGACTGCGCCACCCAGGCGCCCCTCTTTTTTTTTTTTTTAAGAAAGAAAAAATTTAAGGATTTGAAATTAGTTTGTAGAGTTAATGGCCTACGGTTCTATTTTCATCTTCTCTTACTCTCAAGAGAGAATAAAAATCTCCACAGTCTTCAAACATGGAGCTTTTGCTTTCATATTGGAGATTTTTACTCCCCCCTAGTCAGCAAAATTGCTGATCAAGTGTCAGGTTCCATTTGAAAGGCTTAACAGCACATCTTGTCAGTTTTTACAGCTCTGAAAATGTCCCCAATTTACTTTAATTGTCTTCTCTCAGGTGGCAGCAATCAAATGACAGTGATAAGGGAAGTGTTTCCTATTACAGCAATGAGTTTAGATTCTCTAGCCCTCTCAGCCATACCATATACAAGTGATAATGAACAACCTGACAATTAAATAGACACCATTTTTGAGTTGCTATATAAACAGTGGGACATAGTCTTATTACTTAATTACTAGAATACCAACTGATACAAAAAAGCCAGCATTTTCTTCTAATGTGTGGACTCCAGAAGAATCTCCTTGGAATTGATTCCTGTATCTATTTACTTAGATTAAAGCCTGCCACTGTGAAATTAAAAAAAAAAAAAAACAAAACAACACACTTCTTTCACTTAACTTGCCAACATGTCCCTTTCCCCCTCCTAAAACCTCAGACATTAATTAATTATCCATTTCTTTACTTGTAATTAAAGATGGGATTAAAAAAAAACTTAGTTTCATAGTTGGTGGTCCTGATGTAAAAAGGAGGAAAATATGTTCTTGCTTTAATAATATTTTCTTCACTGACACTAAATTAATACTACCTTTGACCTCAAGGTAACCAACCACTAGCAGATTGCCAGTGAAGAATTTCTTTTTAACAATTTAATAATTTCATAGAGGTAATTAATTATGTCAGTGTTCAAGTTAACTTTTGTAAGAGCGATTATTCTTTAGTTTAAACTCCTTATTGCTATCTGGTGTACGGCAAAATGATGCAGAACTAGTAAATAATGTCTAACACGAATGGCCCCTCTCAGATTTCTTCAGATTCATTATTGACTTTACCCTTTATTAGAACTATAAATCACAGAATAGGTCAGTTAATGCAACTAATATTGTCAGTTAGGTTTTATATTTTAAAGCATCACACAATACACTGAAGTGAAAAGAGAGTAGTTCTCTACTGCTGTATTTTGACCTTAGGACAACTAATTTACTTGTGAGAAAATAGTTAAAACTTCTTCCTTCTTTCTTTTTTTTTTATTTTTATTTTTCACTAATTTATTTATTTATTTATTTATTTATTTATTTATTTAATTTTTTAGTCTCTCAAATTTGTCAGGCTCCATGTTCAAAGCCTATGTACATAAAATGGACAATTAGAGAATTCCAAGAATTTTCATATAACTCATGTTTTTACTTTTTTTTCTTTTTTAATTAAAGGTTAGAAAAGATGGAGTAGGTAATATCCAAAAGACAATGAGAATATGCAAAGATAAATAAACGAATAGTCACAATAAACAGACAGTCTTGAGAAAGACTGGAAGTAAAAATGTTTCATACAGATTTGCTTGTTAGACTACAGAAAGAAACAAAGGAAGACATAAAAAGAACAATTATTGAGTACTTCAGTGTTAATCACTATGTTAAAAAATTTGAGGGTTTTGAGTTTTGTTTTGTTTTTTTAAGTGTTGCCCTATGACAAACATTATTTTATTTCCAATTTATGGAGAAAAAAACAGTTTAGTAAAGTGAAATATCAAATTAAGCAATTTATGAGTGGTAGCCTGAGATCTATACTGTGTCTAATGGGCTTCATAATTCAAGCTACTCTATGCCACCATATTTGCATACACAATATATATTGAATAAAAGGGTTCGGTTTCCCCACCTTTAGTTAAAGGTGCAATGAAGAAGTTATCCATCTTCAAAGAAATGCAACAATATTTGTTAGCAACAGGTAACAGAATACAATTACTCTTACTTTTAAAACAACTATTTTCTAACTTCAAAACTACAGGTTATAATCTAAACTTGTATATATAATTGGGGTACCTGGGTGGCTCAGTTGGTTAAGTGGTCGACTTCGGCTCAGGTCATGGTCTCACAGCTCATGAGTTTGAGACCTGCACTGGGCTTTGTGCTGACAGTTCAGAGCCCGGATCCTGCTTTGGATTCTGTGCCTCCCTCTGTCTCTGCCTCTCCCCTGCTCACACTCTGTCTCTCTGTCTCTCTGTCTCTCTCAAAAATAAATAAATATTTTTTTTTTAAAAAGTTTAACCTCAAACACTTAATAAAGATGCATACTTTAGAGATCACACAATGCTGCTTAATAATTTGAAAGCCAAAATTAGGTGAACCTTGCCTTCTCTTTCTTGGGTATGGCATCCATTTATTTTATTCCATAGACATCTATTTTTGAAAGTTCTAATCTATCTATTTTCATTGTGATTTTTCAATGTTTTAAAATTCCTGTTCTTTATTTTTCTTATTTATTTATTTATTTATTTATTTATTTATTTATTTATTTATTTATTTTTATTTATTTATTTATGAGAGAGAGAGAGCGAGCGCACAAGCAGGATAGAGAGACAGAGGGAGAGAGACTCTTAAGCAGGCTCCACATTCAGCCTGAAGTTCAACTTGGTGCTCCATGCTCCATCCCATGACCCTGGGATCATGAATTGTGCTGAAATAAAGAGTCGGATGCTCAACTAAGCCACCCAAGCATCCTTAAAATTCTTTAAATTATATAGCCTAACATAAAATACAATATAACTACTGGAGCAATGCATTTCTCATTATTTGTGAGAAATTAATAAATAAATAAAATAAATTAAATTAAAGTTAAATATTCCTAAATTTTGGAAATTATTACATAGGAGGTATATATATAATTTCCATACCTGAAATTTTAAAGAAAGGTAACAAGTGCCCAACCATCTGACAACATAATGTGCAATTCTTGTTTTGTTCTGTCTTCTTTAGTCACCTACAGAATTTCAATAGATAATAAGAAAAGAATATGCAATGGGGTACGTGGGTGGCTCAGTCAGCTGAGTGTCTGATTCTTGGTTTCAGCTCAGGTCATGATCTTGCAGTTCATGAGTTTGAGCCCTGCATCAGGCTCTGCATTGACAGGGCAGAGCCTGCTTGGGATCCTCTCTCCCTTTCTCTCTGCCTCTATCCAACTCTCATGCTTTCTCTCTCTCAAAATAAATAAATAAACTTAAAAAAAGAAAATAATATACAATTTCATGCCCAGGACTTTGTTTCAACCATTCAATATTTTATATAAACAAATTTTCAAAAGTGATTGCTTACTAGGAAGTAATAGTTATAGACTTCATTATTATAAAGACTTGAATGTACTGTATAGATTTCCTCAACAATAATTATGAGTACTGAAAATCTGATAAAAAATGGTTAGCTATAAGTGAGCCACCATGTTCTTTCAACAGGTACAAAATTTCATCAGAAATTTAGTTTTATCAGGAAGTAGCTAGATTTGATATTGGCTGCTTTTATTCCCTATCACTCACTATTTTTCTTTGAAAATAATATATAACATTTTGTTTGGAATGGCACATAAGTAATTTTATTCATCTTTGTAATAAATTTCCTTACATGTCAATATTTGGTTGGTCTTGAAGAGCTTAGGATATTTCATAAAATTTAGGAAATAGCGATAATAATAAACTATTTGAACTATGAAAGAATCACTTGCAAATTCAATATATCCTACAAGATATAAAATAAACAATTGCACTGAGTTCTCTACTGAAATGACCACTTGTTTTCATGGAGGGAAATGGCACGGATCCAGCTTAAGTGAGTAACTAGGCAAGTGGATTCATGCAAATGTATTTTAAAAGAAAATTATCTCCTTTTGAAGAATAAGAACATATATGATCAATTGCACCTCACATCCTCAGGTTCCCTGCATGAGGCTATTGAAGTTACTTTATAATCTGAATGGACCCATCACATTAGTTAAACAACTTGCCTATAAAACTACCCCTCTTTTTGCAACTTTGTGTTTTAATACATTTATTTAATAAGGAAACAATCCTGACAGTAAGAATACAATCTTATGGTGTAATTTGGTTCTTTAGATTTTAAAAGCTGAGCACTACACGGTTTAGATCTATTGCATAATGAAAGTTTTGGCTCATTTGAAGGAGAAATAGGTACTCTGTGCCAGGAACGTCTGTGTTTGTGTTGTACAAGTAAGTATGTTTGCATGTGTAATTTCCACACATCTATATCCTTGCTGATGATAGCAAGGATCTAATAGATCTATTTGACCTAAAAGACTCATGCCATTAATATACATGTATGTAAAACCTTTAAATTGGTGGTGAAAATTATTTTTCCCTAAGCATATTTGTTCATTGACACTTTAAAATTTGGGGCTCATCACTGCAATATTTGTGATATCAAGTTGCATGAACAGTTTATGATTTCAGAGTATTTTTTCTTTCAGAGAGGGGTATATAAAAAACCTTTAGAGAAAGTGCCAAATGGTAAATATAAAATAAAATTGAGCAGTGAGGAAAAGTGTTTATCAAATGGCATAATTATTTACTAATTATTCACTTTACACTTGCAAAATATGGTACAGTGTTCGTGTTTGTAATAGCTTTCATTTTTCATATGAAAGCATATCCATAAATATTTGTCTAAGTAAAGACCTGCTCTGTGTACAAATGATTGTTGAAACTGAGTGCTTGGAAAGTAGATCTTCAATGTTTTCACTGAGAAATAATGAAAACATATTTGATAAATAATTCATTTAACACCTGCTGTGCATAATAATCACTCATGATGTTGGGAGTTCTTTCTGAAATAGTTCTCCAAATAAGTTGTCCTTTGCACAGAGTTGTTCCAGTGAGGAGACTTAAAAGTTTGTGATATTTCAGTAAGCATGTTGGTTTAGGAATTAATACAAAGAAATTGTTCCCTGAAGCTTTCTGTAAATGATTTTATCTCAAATGTGCAAATGGCTTGGTCAAGGTTTAAATAAGAATTTTCTGAAAGGGAAAGCATTATGCACGTCCCAAATCAAGCTACACTTTTTAATTTTTTCAAATATCTATCAATGTAGCATATTAAACTTGTAAAATGTTTTAAAACAGGTATGAAAGAAAATATTATTATTATATGTTCATGCTTCCCAATGTGTCTTCCTGAAAGCATCAAAGAGGAACTTCTTACTAATGCAAATTTTCAGTCCCTGACCAGACTGACTATTTTATCAGAAACTCAGGAGGTGGGGCCCAGCCATCCAAGTTTTAATGAACCCTGAATGGGGTTCTCATGCTTGTTCAAGTTTAAGAACCCTTACGTTTGTAATAAGGGTGCCATCTGAAGCTAAAGGTTTCCATACTATTATTATGTCAGAAATGCTTAACATGTCTGAAGAATAAGAATTTATGAAACCAATAAAATATACCAACATTTGTATTAAGTGTGAAAAAAATATTTTTGCACTTTTTACTTACAATGTAAAATTAAATAATTTTCATAGAAGCAGACTCAGTCTTTTCATCAATTTCAGAATTTTTTGTATTTCATATTTAATATTTCATAGCTTAAGAACATATACTTTGAGAAAGTTTCAAGATGGTACAAATACAAACCAGTTTCACAATGTGAAAAGAACATCTTTTATTTCTTTTGTGTAGTCAAGGCACAGATTATGTACTATAAATTCTTTCTAATAATCATAATCATAATAATGATATTGGTAATAGGATCTCAGCCTTTACTGTCCCAGATGGTTTTAATAACAGAATAATGACTCATACATGGAAAGCAAGGAGTTTTTCAACAAATTCAAATAAATCTGATTTTTCAAAAAGTATCCCTTTTTCGTTTTTCTGATCCCTGATGCTGGACAGTTGGTCATGAATTTAGAATCTTTAAATTCCTCAAAACATTTACTTAGTTGAAATTATTTCATTCCACCTGAAAATGCTTTTCCATACCCTAATCTCACTAATAACAGAAATTTCTTCTCTTAGATGTGCTCAACAAATGTTGTGATGAGTAAATAATAAATTAATTAATAAAATAAAATAAAATAAAATAAAAATAAGGTTACCTTAACCATCACCATGTTCTAGAATGTGTTTTAACTTTTTTTATGTTTATTTATTTTTTGGAGGGAGACAGAGCATGAGCAGGGGAGGGGCAGAGAGAGACAGAGACACAGAATCTGAAGCAGGCTCCAGGCACTGAGCTCTCAGCACAGAGCCCAATTTGGGACTCGATCTCGCGAACTGTGACATCATGACCTGGGCTGAAGTTGGAGGCTTAACTGACTGAGCCACCCAGGTGCCCCTGAAATGTGTATTTAGAATAGAGATAGTGTTAATATAAATCTAGTGCTTATGACAGTTCTCTGGGACATAAATATTGATTCCGTAATGGAAATCATGGAATGACTGAGATTTAGCAACCATAGAGATAGTAGGCAGAAAGCCTAAGACAAAATTTAGGTGTTAATAAATCAATAAAATGTAAAAAATAAAATAAAATCAGAAAAGTACTTGACTATAATAATATAAATTATACTAAAAGTGATTGAGTTTATTGCATAAGCTGTGGCTTCATTACTATAAGAATGGCATGAAAAAACAAATAAAGAAAACAGAAAGGAGAGTCTCCAAAATTAAAAACACTAAAGAGGAATTTGAGAAAAAGGAGAAGAAAATGTTAAGCAGAAACTAACAATTGTTATCTTTAAGCAGGAGATCATTTGGGGATTTCATAAACAAACAATAAAATACAGAAAATCAGTTTCATAGCAGCAGGGGAACCTCACTAAAGAGTAGAGCCTGAGTGTAGCATGATGTAATATTTAAAGGCTGATACTGTAGTGCCGACCTTCTTGAATATATGTTACCATTAAACCCAATATGCTTTCTAATATGTTTAATGGACTTAACAGCCAAATATTTCAAATATGTTTGTTGTATAAAATGCAAATATAATCCTCCCTCATAAATGAGATTTGAACCAGATATTGTGCTAAAACCACAAGTTTAAGATTTTTAACTATAGGCAACAGATGATTTTAAATCTATGTATTTCTTTTGTCAATACACCTTTATTGTAAGCGTTTCTAAAAAGCTGTGAAACTTTCTCAGTTAATTGAGAAAGTATTTTAACCACCATCACCATGTGCCATCACACATGTGCCATCATCCATGGCACACTCTTAGTTATCAAACACGCATTGGTCATGGAAGTTAATTAAACCCGCTTCTGAAAGTTCTGTTTGCAGATGCCTTACAGTTGGCCACTTGGAGAGAGATCAGGTAAGGAGATATTTGTATGCAACTGTGCAAGAACAACTCTTGACAGAATGTAAAGTGGAAACCTGCCTTCACAAATCTAGTTTCCCTCTTGTTGTTGTTGTTTGTTTGTTTGTTTTAGTTAGCTCTGTCTGGAGCAAGAGTGCTAAGAGAGCTGCCGCTGTGAATGTTTGTTTCCACAAAACTGCCCACCTGATTGACACATCCTGATTCCAGTAATTTGCCTCCAAGCACTATGTTGCCACTCAAGGAGGTAACGTGGACAGAGCTCTGGTTTCTTAGTACAGTTTTTCCAGCTACTCCCCACCCCAAGAACCTATTATAAGTTTCTCAAAGAAACTTGAATGTTTCAATTCAGTGCTGAAACGGAATTGTTTTCAACCCTTTGTATTATAAAATATCTCACGTACAAAAGTAAACAAAAGTATACAGCAGAGTAATCACCAATACCTGTTAATAGTCACCAATTAGATTAAGAAACAGACCATTGCTAGCAACCTAGAAATCCAACCCTCATATACCCTCTCAATAACTACCTACTCCCCACTTCTAAAAGGCAACTGAATTTAATGGTAATCACTTTCTATTTCCTTTATATTTTATACCAATCATAAAACCCTAACCATTTTGATTTATTTTTGAAAGAAACATGAATAAACGTTATCATACAGCACATAGACTTTTATGTCAGAAGTCATTCATCCAATGAATATTATATTTTTAAGATTCAGCCATGTTTTTCAGTGTAGTTGTGGGTCTTTTGTTTCCATTGATGTATATTATTCCATTATTTGTATGATAATTCTATTTACCCAAATATCCTAAACAATGCTCTTATGAATGTTTTCGTACATGTCCCTCGCATGTTCTTTGTACTATCTAGGATTACAATTGCTCCTACAGGGAGTATGTATAAATTACATTTAGGAGAAAGGGTCAAATTTCCAAAATGATTCTTACTACCTTCTGCAATATAAGAGAGCTTCCAGGGTTGTACACCTTAGCCAACATGGAGTTGCATTCTTTTTAATTTTAACCATCCGAATGGGTACATACTGGTGTCCCATTATGTTTTAATCTGCATTTCCTTGAATACCAATAAAGTCAAGAATGTTCTTTAGACTTTTATATGACACTTGGGTATCTTATTCAAGCCTCTTGCCCATTTCTCTGATGTATTCTTTTGCGTTTCTTTCATTAGTTAGTCAGAGTTCTTTAAACATTCTGGATACCAGTCCTTTATCCACTTACATATTGTAAATAAATTCTTGCACTCTGTGAATTGCCTTTTTATTATTTTAATGGCATTTTTTTGAAAATTAGTTCTTGAATTTAATGTTGTCCAATTACCAATATTTCCCTTTATGGTTAATGCTTTGTGTGTTCTATTTAAGAAATATTGTTCCACTCCACTGTAAAGATATTCCTTTATGTTAGCTTCTAAAATTTTTGTCTTTATTTCTCACATAAATTTATAATTTCCTGAAACGTATTTTCAATATATGGTATGAGGTAGCAGTCAGGTTGCACTATTTTCCATTTGTATAATCAACAGTTCCACCATCACTCACTAAAGGCACAATCATTTCCTATTGTTCTACATTACCATTCATGTTTGAATTAAGGGTCTATATATGTATGCATCTACTGATATGATGTATTTTTTTAAAGTTTGTCAACATTTATTATTGAGAGACAGAGACAAAGCATGAACATGGGAGGGGCAGAGAGAGGAGGTGACACAGAATCCAAAGCAGGCTCCAGGCTCTGAGCTGTCAGCACAGAGCATGACATGGGGCTCAAACCCATGAACCACGATACCACGACCTGAGCTAAAGTCAGACGCTTAAAGCAACTGAGCCACCCAGGTGCCCCTGATATGATGTATTTTATGTTCTACTGATCATCTATTCTTGCACAAATAAGATGTCCACTTTACTGCAGTGTGATATTAGTCCCAATGTCTGATACGGCAAGTCCTCCCCCTTTGCTCTTCTTCAAGGCAGATATGATGGCTATAAGCATTTTGCATTTTTTGTATCAGTTTTAGTGCAGGCCCATCATGTTCCATAAAAACTCCTGTTGGGATTCTCATTCAGTGTGCAATGGATCCAAAGGTAAGCTTAGGGAAAGTCAGAATCATTAAAAAAGTGAATCTTTTACTTCAAAAATATGATACACACATCAATTTACTTACATTTTTTAAAAAAAATTCTCCCTGTAATACTTGGTAGTTTCTTCCTATTGCACTTTGTCTGCTAGCTTTATTATTTGATATTCTTATGCTATTTTAAGACATTGTTGGGGCGCCTGGGTGGCGCAGTCGGTTAAGCGTCCGACTTCAGCCAGGTCACGATCTCGCGGTCCGTGAGCTCGAGCCCCGCGTCAGGCTCTGGGTTGATGGCTCGGAGCCTGGAGCCTGTTTCCGACTCTGTGTCTCCCTCTCTCTCTGCCCCTCCCCCGTTCATGCTCTGTCTCTCTCTGTCCCAAAAAATAAAATAAACGTTGAAAAAAAAATTAAAAAAAAAAGACATTGTTTTAGAATTTTGCTTTTTATTTGTAACTATAAAAAATGTAGTGGAGTTTTATACTTGGATTTGCACCCACAAGCCTTGCTAAAATACGTTACTGATTTTAATACTTTATTTGTATTCTTTTGTTTCTATCTACATATTGTATGTGAATGTGAGTTCTTCCTTGGTTTACTGGAAAGTTAAGGTCTCCGATAAAATGTTGAAGACTGGTGACAGCAGCTATGTCTCCATTTAAATTGAATATTTTCAAAAATTTCAATATTAAGAACTATTTTTCCTAGACCTTTTTGTGGCATATACATGTATTAGAAAACCAAAACTAAGGGTGCCTGGTTGGCTGACAGTTGATTAAGCATCCTATTCTTAATTTTGGCTCAGGTCATGATCTCACAGTTTGTGAGTTCAAGCACCATATCAGGCTCTGTGCTGATAACACAGAACCTGCTTGGGATTCTCTCTCTTTCCCTCAATAAACTTAAAAAAATAAAAATAAAACAAATAAAAATAAAAAGTATGACTTTAGTCTAAAATTTTTAAAGGCATGAGGGGCGCCTGGGTGGCGCAGTCGGTTAAGCGTCCGACTTCAGCCAGGTCACGATCTCGCGGTCCGTGGGTTCGAGCCCCGCGTCGGGCTCTGGGCTGATGGCTCAGAGCCTGGAGCCTGTTTCCGATTTCTCTGTCTCCCTCTCTCTCTGCCCCTCCCCCGTTCATGCTCTGTCTCTCTCTGTCCCAAAAATAAATAAACGTTGAAAAAAAAATTTTTTTTTAAAATAAAAAAAATAAAATTTTTAAAGGCATGAATAAACCCTGAATGCTATCCAGCCCTCTCTTTCACACATTTTTGAGATGATATGATTTTTCTTCTTCTGTTAATATGTTACATTAAATTAATTGATTTTTAATGTTAAACTAACTTTATAAAACCAATCTGGTTATGATGTATTATCCTTTTTATGTATTCCTGAATTAAGTTTGCTAATTATTTAATTAGGGTTTGGAACTCTACAGTAATGTTTAAGATCAGCATAAACATGTTCTCTCCTAAAGTGTTCCATCCTCATAATATGAGTTGGAAAGCATTTGTGCTGTTCTTTGTTTTTTGCTTTCATGTTTTTTTAAAAATTTTCCAGAAGTTTTTGTGCAAGACTAAATTATCCATTGTTTAAATATTAGGAAGTGCTCACCAGTGAAGGCATCCAGGCCTAGATTTTTGTTTTGTATTGCTTTGTGATGTTTTCCATAAATTAAAAAAAAAATGTTTTTGTAGAAAGGCTTTTAAGTTGGGATTAAATTTACTTAGTACTCACAATGTAATTCAAATTTCTATTTTCCTGTGTCTGCTATAATGTCATTTTAAGTTTTTAAAATTGGTCACGGGCAATCTGGGTGGCTCAGAAGGTTGTGTCTGACTCTAGATTTCGGCTCAGGTCATGATCCCAGGGTTGTGGGATCAAGCCCCGCATCAGGCTCCATGCTGAGCGGAGACTGCTTAAGATTGTCTTTCTCTCTCTCTCTCTCTCTCTCTCTCTCTCTCTCCTTCTGCCCTGCTCACACACACTCTCTCTCTAAAAATAAATTAGAATAAAATAAAATAAAATAAAATAAAATAAAATAAAATAAAATAGTTCATTATTTCCTGTTAGAAGTTTTTTTTTTTAAGTTAAAACTTTATTTTTTTAAAGCAGTTTAAGGTTCATAGTAAAACTGAGAAGTTCCAGAGATTTCTCATATATTCTCTCCATACATGCAGAGTCTCCTCCATTATCAACATTTTCTATCAGAGTAGTATATTTGTTACAACACATCATAATCATCCAAAGTCTATAGTTTACATGAGGGCTCAATCTTGATGTTTTTTATTCTATGGGTTTAGACAAATATACAACTGTATCTATCATTATGGTATCATACAGAGTACTTCCACTGACCCAAAAATTCTCTGTCTTCTACCTATTCATCTCTAAATCCCAGAAGACATAATTGAAACCATTTAATGAAGCTAATATTCATCTAGATATTCCCATATATTTACCCCTTCCTGATATTATTTATCTTCTTGTAGTTTCTTGCTTTCCTCAAGGTTATTTTATATTAAAGAACCCCTTTAGTGTTTCATATTTTGACTCCTCAAGTCTTCTGGAGGAGGATACAGAGAATGGCTGTGGAGTCAAAATATGTAATCTACATTAAAAAATGGGCCAATGAATGAAAAAAATATTTTAAGAGTATTCAAAGTTAATACAGTATTTCCATTTTCTGCTATGTATTTTCTAATACTACCACACAAATTTCCAATGCTCAGTGGACTGTGACCGGGTATCCTACAAATTTAGATAAATTTTGACACTATTTGGTGTAAAGGTCAGATCCCACAGGTTAAGAGGTCAGTCCTATATATAAGACTGCCCCCACTTCAGATACCCATCAAAAGTGCAGGATGTTACTTATGCTTCTGACTTATTGGCTATAAACCATAGGTTCCTTAGACCTCTTTGGGGGTTTGGTTAATTTTCTAGAATGGTCCACAGAACTCAGCAAACAGTTTGCTTACTAGATTAGTGGATTCTACAAAGAATATTAAAGGATATGAGTGAACAGCCAGATGAAGAGATACATATGGCAAGATCTAGAAGGGTCTCAAATACAGGAGCTTCTGTCTCTGGAGAGTGTGGGGTGTGAGACCCTTCCAGTGCATGGTTTCATTCTGGTTCACTAACCGGGAAGCTCACTGAACCAAATCCTTCATTGTTTTACGGAGTTATTTTATGGAGGTTTCTGAGCACAAGTAATTAAATCATTAGCTACTGGTGATTAAACATCTCAAGACCCACTTTCCTTCCCAGAAGTCAGGGTTGGGCTGAAGTTCCAAAGTTCTTATCACTGATTCCTCTGGAAACCAGCCTCCATCCTTAGGGGCTTTTCAAATGTCACTTCATATATATAATCTCAGATGTGGTTGAAAGGGGCTTGTTATAAATAACAATGTGCTCCTTTTACCTTTATTGCTCTTACTAGTCAGGAAATTCCAAGAGGTTTAGGAGCTCTGTGACAGAAATGGGATAAAGACCAAACACATACCTCTTTTTATAAATCACTGTATTACACACTCAAAAATAAAAATTTGTGAAAAGAAGATGGCATTTAAAATAATTTAAAAGAAAAATTACCGTTTTCTCAATCTCATAGGCAACTCAGTCATTCTAAATATGATTTAATTGTATTAATGTATGCATATGTATACTGTGGTCTATCCAAAAACAATTTATGGTACCCATTGATTTCTTTTTTTTAATTTTTTTTCAACGTTTATTTATTTTTGGGACAGAGAGAGACAGAGCATGAACGGGGGAGGGGCAGAGAGAGAGAGGGAGACACAGAATCAGAAACGGGCTCCAGGCTCTGAGCCATCAGCCCAGAGCCCGACACGGGGCTCGAGCTCACGGACCGCGAGATCGTGACCTGGCTGAAGTCGGACGCTTAACCGACTGAGCCACCCAGGCGCCCCGGTACCCACTGATTTCTAAGCATAAGCATATTTCAGTGAAAGCACAGGCCTGGGAAGATATTTGAATGTTACAAAATGTATCAGTGTAACCAGATTAAAGGCAACTTTTAAGGACCAACTTTTAATATAGAAAAGTCATACTATACTGTTTTTCTAAAATTATTACTTTTAAAATTATTTTATTTTTTTACATGCAATACTCTGCCGTTTTTGTTCACTGAAGCCACTAGTGGCCCAATGAGAGACCAGAGACAAACTCAGAATTACTTGAAGTTCCTAATGAAAATGAAAACTCCATATGAAGTCTACCCTTTACCCATAAATAGAATGAAATCCAGAATCCCCTTTGTAACATGCTTTTCAGATGACTGTTAATACACTAGAGTTTTCAAATTGCTACAGTAAGACCCTGGGACTATCTCTCTCACCAATATAACCCATTAGCTAATTCTGTATGAAGAATTCTGGTTACCACTATTTGAAACTCATGCTAACAAAAGCAAAATATCAGAAAATACTTTGCTTTAGATATTACCCTCATTCTTGGGGTTGTGACCAGTTGAGCATGAAGAACACAAAAATATACCCTTTTGTTTACTTGTAGAATTGACTGAGTTTTTGCTCTCTGTAGTTGACATAGCAGATTTCCTATACAGAAAGATAGAGAGGTAGATGATACCTTCACACTGCTCAACTATTTAAATGTAAGGACTGTCTTTCCTCTTCTAGAAAATTACATCACTTCATCATTTGACATTTATTATGAGACAAAATTTTAGACTACTTCATATTACTTCATTTTAATAATGCTTTGAATAATACCAGATAATGTATTCACCTTTTGGAATAAATTCCACTTTGTTTACAAAACTAAAATTTACACTTTCAAAGCAATTATTTCAAGTGGCTCCACCTTTATTTTAATAAATGTTTATTTATTTTGGAGAGAGAGAGAGAGAGAGAGAGACAAAGAGAGAGAGAGACAGAGACAGAATATGCAGGGGAGGAGCAGAGAGAGAGGAAGAGATTGAATCCCAAGCACAGGATCACACCCATGAACTGTGAGATCATGACCTGAGCCAAAACCAAGAGTCAGGACACTTAACCAACTGAGCCACCCAGGGGCCCCAAAGTGGATCAACCTTTAATCTGGCTTCCTGTGTAGTTTATTTTTCTCCCATAATTCAACATATTTTATCTTCCAAGGCAACACAGAAAGGGGGTGCCCCTATCATTCACAGGCAAAGGTGCATGAAGCCCAAAAAATAACAGTAGAGATAACAAATTTAAAAGATAATTCAAAATAGAAAGTATTAACACATGGAATATTTTGATAACATTTTAGATAAGATTTTAAGTCTAACAATGATACAGTGGCTAAAACACCTTGGCCAACTAATTTTCATATAGTACAGTGCTTAAGCGCTTAGATATGGAAGTCACACAAACATGAGAGAAATTCTGGCCTTGCAAAGTGAGAGGGGCAAATGGCTTCCTTTCCAAGGAAACCTTAAATTTTTCATTTAAAAGCTTGGCATAAAATAGTACCTACTTAGAAGTAGATACTGAGGCCCAGCAGAACATTCATTCCATAAAGGCAAGAACTTTTCTTATTCACTATTATATTGCAGACACCTAAAACATTATCTAGCAAATGGTAGGCATTTGACAAATAATTAATGAATTAAATATGTCAAAATGCAAGATGTTTAGCACAGTGTTTAGCATTGCAAGACAATAGCTATTATTGTTGTTGTAATGGGTTTCAAGATATTTACAATCATATATTGCCCATTTTATAAAACCATCTATGTCCTTTTTCTCCATACATTTCTAACATGTTCCAAATAGTTAACAAAACCTAAGTATAAATATTTAGGTTGCTGTAGAGAGATGATACAAGAATCAATATTTTCCAACTCATATTTGACCAGAGGCAATTATAATTTACTTCACAAGAGCCCATTATAATATGAGGTTGAGAACTTTATTAAGTTATTTGAAGATTTTGAAGTTATAAAGAAACACTTAAGGATAAGCTTTGTATTCATAATATTGCAATGGGAACAAACATAAGAGGGTTAAAAAAGCAAAGCTTAATTTTCAGATGTATAGTTGCACTGAACTTGTTTCATAACTGAATGCACAAATTTTTTTTAATGAAAAACTATAATGACACCATCAGTCAAGTTGGCTTGAAAGTTTTTTTTTAATTAATTAATTTATTTATTTTAGGCTTATTTACTTATTTTGAGAGAGTGAGAGAGAAAATGAGCATGAGCAGAGGAGGGGCAGAGAAAGAGGGAGAGAGAATCCCAAGCTGGCTCCACGATATCAGCACGGAGCTCCACACATGGAGTTCAATTCCACAACCCTGAAGTTCGTGACCTGAGTTGAAATCAAGAGTCACAACACTTAACTGACAGCCATCCGGGTGCCCCATCTCATGTAAACCTTCTAAACACAGTTCTCAATTCATATACATCTGCCTTTATTCCTGAGTCCCCTAAAGTTTTAAGGTTTTCATATGTTGAGCACATTGATGTTCCTTGGGTTGTTTTTTTGTTTGTGTGTGTGTGTTTGTTTTTGTTCTGTTTTTTTTTTTTTTAAGTTGATTTATTTAATTTGAGAGAGAGTCCCCATGCCCAGTGCAGAGCCTGGTGCAAAGCTCTATTTCACCCCTGTGAGATCATGGCCTGATCTGAAATCAAGAGTAGGCTGCTTAACTGACTGAGTGACACAGTTGCCCCGACGGAGATCTTTTTATGCTATGGATACTAATAAATGTTTTCTCCACTGATTAATATTATAATAATACCACAGAGACTACTTGCAATTCTCCCTCTCCATCTCTCTCTCTGACCTTCCCCCACTCACATGCATACTCTTTCTCTCAAAAATAAATTTTTTTAAAGAAGGCTTACATGAGAATCATACATTTTGAAGTAAAATCTTGAGATTATCTCTAGCTGTGTGATTTTGAAAAATTTAAAGTCTACAAGTCGCATCTTCTTTTTCTGTTAAATGGATATTCAAAGGAATGAATAAAATGAAATAAAACAAGCAAGGTGTTTAGAATATTTCCGAGCATAAAACAAGAACTTGATAAAAGCCATTTTTTACTTTTTCTATAAATTCAAGGCAAATTATAATTATATGAAGGTATTCATGATATAGAAATTGAAATTACAGCTGAAACTTGAACAACACAGGGGTTAGGGTTTCAACACCTAGCAAAGTCAAAAATTCACATATAATTTTGACTCCCCCAAAACTTAACTGCTAATAGCCTACTGTTGACTAGAAACTTTAGTGATAATACAGTCAACACATATTTTATATGTTATATATATATTGTATACTATGTTCTCACAATAAAGTAAGCCAGAGAAAGAAATGTTATCAAAAAAATCATAAGGAAGAAAAGATAACTTTATCATACTGCAATGTATTCATAAAAGAAAATCTGCATGTCAGCAGACCTGTGTGGTTCAAATCCAGGCTGATCAAGAGTCAACTGTAATGGTAAGATTATCACAGAAAAGATTTTAGTCCACAAAATGCTCTTTTTTAAAAATTATTTTAGTGTTTATTTATTTTTGAGAGAGAGACAGAGTGCAAGCGGGAGAAGCAGAAAGAGAGAGAAACACAGAATCCGAAGCAGGCTCCAGGCTCTGAGCTGTCAGCACATAGCCCAATGCGAGGCTTGAACTCACAAACCATGAAATCATGATTTGAGTTGAAGTCAGACACTTAACCAACTAAGCCACCCAGGCACCCCCAAAATGTTCTTATGTAGTCTGTTACAGAACATAAGAATATTCCAATAATATGTAAATTCATTAATTCCCATAAGAATTGCTGAGGACATGTAAAAAGAAAGGCAAAAAAAAAAAAAAAAGAAACAACTAACTATATACTTCTCTTGAGAACACAGTAATGTTCATAAGCTTTTTGCCTTATTGATAATGCATATTTTATTATAATAAATAACAAAAATGTATTTTTCAGAAATACATTAAAATATGAGATATTAATTGATATTACTTTATGTGTTGATTTAGTTATTTTGCAATCACCTATGGTTACATGGAACTAAACAGACTTTAAGATTGCGATAAGATAGTTCAATTTATGGGCTGGTTTATTTTCTGTCTCAAATACTAGTTTAAAAGCCATTCACATATTCAACTTATTTCTTCTAAAAAATATTCAAGCCATTTTTAATTAAACTGTACTGCTTTTCATATGATAGATCAATTCCCTTCTGTCCTGTGTGAACGGTCACTGGCTGTATAATAACGGCATTAGAAATAAATGTGAACAGCTTTATTTCTTGGCCTATAATCATTATTAAAGTATTTACTGCTAAGTATAAAGATTAGGCTTCTAATAACATCATTCATCAGCCTAAACTACTCTATGACACTCTTCAACTTGTCATTATCACCTACCTAAAGAGCTCACATTTCTATATAAATAACATTTACTCAAGGCTAAAGTTGAAATACTTATCACAGATATTATTTGGGAGAACCTTACATCTAATTTTATTTTTTTCTATTTAATCTTTTTATTCCAATGATCTTAACAAGATAGATAAAATATATTTTTGTTTCCAGTAGAGTAGTCTGAATAAGGAAGACTCTAAGATTATTTTGTGCCTTTGGATAGAAAAAAAGTACCATGAGGAACTTGACTAAGTGAGAAAAATCCATTGAAATCATCATAGTCCTTCTCCAGTACATTACCCAACTGTCGCACAATTTTAACTCTACCATTATAAAATATGCCAAAGCAGGCCAGATCTTATCAAAACTCCCTGACATGCCTCCAACCCTCTCACCCATATAGTAGTTCTCTACTTCCAAACAGGAATACATTTCCAAGATCCCCGTGAATTTCATACAAGTCGTTGGTTGCAAATGACTCTATATTTCATAAAGAACAGATATGGTATTCCTTTGTGTCACTCAATTTATCTGCCTTATCTCTTCTCAGAATGTAATTTTGTTATAATAGACTTTTATTTATTTAATTTTTATTCATTCATCAAAAACATTCCATGTGTTTATCATATTGGAGCAGGAGTGCAGTGTGGAAACACCCAAGTTTCAATACCACACAGAATCAAGTTCAACCACACGTTCTGCTACTTGTGAACTGTTAAGCATTTAACTTCACTTCTCTACATCTCAGTTTTCTCTTCCATAAATTATTACAAATCCAAGGCAAATTTTAACCATGTTATATATGTGTGATGCAAGACTCTTAAAGGATTATTAAGAGAGGCAAATGAAACAATTTTTACAAAGTGCTAGGAAAGTATCTGGCCAAAAAATGAGCTTTTAATAAATGTCATTGCCACTATTACTGCTACTGTTGCTGCTGCTACTGCTATTTCTACTACTTTAAATCTGCCAATGAATCAAAGGCCAATTCTTGTGTATGCAATATTAACTATGAATTAACTTCATATGCTGTGCTCCCCCACAGTGTAATCAAATTATTCTCCTTTGCAACTCTCATAGTACCATTCTCATTTTTGTATCCTGCTCTTTCCTCATTTTGTATATTGTTTCTTAACCTGCAATGTTTTTCTATCTCTTATTGTTAACAAATTTAAGGAAAAGAAACGGGATGGACAGAAGGTTCCTTGGAGGACAGTGTTTTGGGGGACAATAGGGATTCAGAAGGGATAGAGCAGACCATAACTTAGAGATGACAACCGATTGGAGTCAAAAGAAGCTACTGCAGAAACCATTGTACAAAATGAAGGTGTTTGAAGGCTTACACTAAGTTCAAGGCAATTAAAGTGGAAAGATAAAGAATCCAAGAGTCATTGCTAGTAAAGAGTGAAAAAAGTTAGGGAATAATTATATAGATTTAGTTCACATTTTAAAGAAATATAACCATGAGTTGCATAAGAATAAGCAAAGACACCGATCAACTGAGAAACTTGCCTGTCTTCTACATGTGCAGGTTTTAAAGCCATGGGGAATGTGTGTGTGTGTGTGTGTTTGTGTGTGTGTGCGTGTGTGTGTGTGTGTGTGTGTGTGGTGATGGTAGAGAAAAAGGGACATGCCGAATTTACAAATCTGCACACTTGCACACTTCCAAAGATGCTTTGGAAGAGCTAGGAGAACAGAACCTATGAGCTGGTGAATATTATACAACACACATATAATTTCCAACAACATTTTTTTTTAGATACTTATGTGTAAGGCACGGGTATTATCCTTCTATTTTTCAACTAGAGACAACTAGGGAAAATTAGCTAATGAAAAAGTAATATGAACTTAGGTATGAATAAAATAGTATCAGTGGGTATTATTACACATTGAATTTTATAGCAAAGAGTAGGAACTGTGTGTGTGTGTGTGTGTGTGTGTGTGTGTAGCAAATGTGGTGTACATCACTATATGTAAATAGATATTCAACACAGGTTTACAATACATTACCAGTGATTACCAAATTTAATCAGAAACTCAGACTTGGCAACTTCACATACTACTGCACTGCATGTAAGACAATTAAAACAATGGTATTATCATAATTATTAGTAGTAACAGTAATAATAGCAACAACACTGTAAAGTTTTCTTGTTTTTTTTTTTCAGGGCTAAAATATAAGTAGTAGGGGTGACTTGGTGGCTCAGTCAGTTGAGCATCTGACTCTTGGTTTCTGCTCAGGTCATGATCTCGTGATCATGGAGCTTGCTTGGGATTCTCTCTGTCCCTCTCTCTCTCTGCACCCCCATCCTCTTACTCTCAAAATAAATAAATAAACATTAAAAAAATAAGAAGTAAACATGCACTCTTATTAACATGAACTATTATTAATTGCCAGAAGTTTTCTATGCACCATAAATTTATTACATAATTTAATCTTTAAAATAACCCTATGTGTTTCATAATGTTATTATTCTTCATATATTAGAAAAGATTATATGCCATGATCTCTCATGAACAAAATTTCTGAGGTAAATGTCTTGCTTCTCTTATATTTCTCAACAATAATTAATAATGGCTATCTAGAAGAAAGAAATTATTAAATGTTTTCTGGTGTGACTATTTCAAACACATATAGTTCTTTAGAATACATTTTGACAAATTATTAAATCTGTATGAGTAAAGATGGTGTCTTATCACTTTATTTCCATTCAATAGGTAATATAATCCCTGACACACATAGGTGTTTAAAGTGGTTTTTACTTTGGCTTTCTAAGGTCTCCCTACCCACCTCTTCCCATTTTCTATAATCACACCTCTCTTTTATAAATTTCTAATCATGCATAGGCTTGATGGGAGCTAGTTTAATTCCTACCAATGGAAAAACCAATAAAAGTAGATTCAGATTCTCCTCCCCAGCATATTAAGGCAACAGATGTATGCCTCATATTCAGTCATATATACCCTCTCTTGAAAAATCTTGAGAGAGTGACAATCTTCAGAGTGAAAATTTGAAAGCATTGCCATAAGAGCATGAAAACATGAGGTCACCTTCACTGTAGTAACAGACCAGAGTTGGGGAGTCCTAGACTTTCTGGGGAATGAGTTCTGCTGCACTCCTTTCTGCATTTGCTATTAGTTTCTCAGGTAGTCTCCAAAGATAAGTAAATCAAACTCAGAACTGTTATGAAACATGATTTTATTCCATTAGAAAGGAGACAAGGATTAATTGGTAATTCCACTGTGGATTCATGGCTTCAAATGATTATATATCAATTTTCCGTTTATTTTAAAAATAAGAAATGTTTTAATGGCATATGAACAATCTTCCTCCTAACATTATTTAGAGTAGAATTACTCTATTTATTTCCAGGTGCTGAAGTTTGCTGTTTGATTGCCACACTTTTTTATGGATTATGGGAACAAGGCAGCAAAAATCAAGAAAGGTTATTCTAAAAAGTGTAGACCATGCACATCTAACACACTGATACTTCTTTTATTTTTTTAAATTTATTTATTTATTTTGAGAGAGAGAGAATACACATGAGTTGGGGAGAGGCAGAGAGAGGGAGAAAGAGAATCCCAAGCAGGCTCCATGCTGTCAGCACAGAGCCCAATGGGGGGCTCGATCCCATGAACAACATCATGACCTGAGCTGAAGTCAAGAACGAATGCTCGACTGACTAACCCACCCAGGCACCCCGACAGTGATACTTCTTTTATACTAGCATGCCTAATGTCACCACTCTTCAGTATGCACCTAGCTTAAAAATATTAGAACAATACAGATAAGCTTTAACCTAAGAATACACATCATCAAACTTCTCAAATACTGTATTTGAAAACCTATGATGTTAGTATATTAAGTTATCTCTTAACTACTCTATAACTCTCCCACACATTCATTTTACTAATTTTGATTACAGTTTAGTTAAGCATTAATCCACGTTTCCTATTCTGTTCCAAATTTTTGCATCTGAATTCAGATTAGATAAGTGTTAAAGCCACAAGAGAATCAATATCTAATATATTTCTGAATGTAGTCCTCAGCATTTTTATCTTGAATTAAAACAACTTGAAGTGTTCACAGTATCACCTTTAATCAAGTGTAACCATAAACTACAAAGAATTTAAAATGAAATGAGTATAAGACATTTCACACTCCAAGCAGTCAGATGATAATAAGTTTCCACCTGTTAACATATTAATAACAGTGTTAAAGAGCACAATGTGCCCGAGGTATTACAAGTCTGTGAAATTTTACATGTGTCAAAGAAACAGTTTGCTTGTTAGCAACTAGTTAGAGTATCAAAGCAGAGTGAAATCCATAGGGAAACCAGTTGTGTAATAAGGAAAAGGGGAAAATTTCATTTCTTGAATCATTCAAAATATCCCATAAAAAGCACTTGTATAATATAGCAAGGGTTGCACTCTGAAGGATATTAGATGACCTACAGTAATAGATCATTTCTAACCTGAATGTCTGTGATCAATATGTCATAATTTTAATGGTACACTCAGGAAGAAGAGACAAATGGACTGCTAATACCACAAGCTGAAGGGGTAATATGGCTAGGCAGAACATATGGAGAGATTACCTCATCATAGTAATAAGTTGGTTAAATTAGAGTTCAAAGATTATTTTACTTTCTTCCTAGAAGTTTTTCCTTTGTTTGAAAACATTGAAAGTATTGTAGCACTAAGCTTAAAATGTGAATACGAAAAAAAACTAATCAGGCCAAGGTTGCCTAGGTGGCTCAGTCAGTTGAGTGTCCGACTTCAGCTCAGGCTATGATCTCGTGGTTCGTGGGTTCGAGCCCCGCATTGGGTTCTGTGCTGACAGGTCATGACCTAAAGCCTGTTTCAGATTCTGTGTCTCCCTTTCTCTGCCCCTGTCTCACTTGTGCTCTGCCTCTCTCTGTGTCAAAAAAATCATTTAAAAAATAATAAAAAAAATAAGCAGGCCAAACAGGGCATAATATACTTTGTCTACAAATTTTTAAAACATTATCCAACCTTAAAAAAAGGCCAAAGATAAAATAAACATGCAACATTTTCATTAAGCTCTTTTATTGCTGAAAACTAAAAAAAAAGTTCATAAAAAGTACATTGATGTAAAATGTTCTTAACAAGTATTTCTTTTGGTTTATCTTCTTTCTATATTTAATGACTAAGGCACTCAAACAGAAAATCATGATACCTGTATTTAGTACAATTGTCAAATATTTGCATATCTCTTATAATCTCCCAACACGTTGGCTTGACTATATCACACATGTTTCCTTTCCATGAACCATCCCCCAAAACAAAACAAAAAAAAAAAAAACAAAAACAAAAACAGAAACAAACAAACAAAAAAAACACTCCTAAAAAATCCTCAATTAAGAATTGCTTATCTATTAGCTTATTATCCATTGTTTAATCATTTGGGCTATTACTGATTTCTGATTAATATAAAGGATTGCACTTCACAATGAGAAATGGAATTAGCTATGCATAATAGTAACATTTTTAACATTTATCTTCCAGAATAATATTAAAATTGTATAAAACCATGATGTAAGTAAAATAAGGCAAATTAGCACAGTAAACAGTAAAGAAATTGATGTTAAAAATAATCACAGTCTCCCTAAGAACAGAAAGGTGCCCTTAACTAACCTTCTACTGTGAATAAAGACTAAACTCAAAGTCTTCTGAACCAGTATTAGTCAATCCCACCGGCACACAGGGAGAACCCACGTACCAACCAAATAATCAAGGAAACTCACAAGCAGTCATTATGCTAAGTACATGAAGGGAAGGTCTATATAAGGGCATTTTGTTCATGTATTTAATATACCAGCTTCCACAATTTAGATTGGGAAGAACTAATAGAAGCATGCTGATTGCATACCCACTATAGAATAATGAAAATTTGTACTTTGTTTCCTACAAGCAAAAACAGGAAAGTATATTCTTTAAACAACTATAAATAGTTCATATAAAGCTACATGTAGAAAATGGAGACTGATATATATACAAACAGTTTATTTACCCTAGTTAATAAGGGCCACACAATACCTACACAAATCTAAGGATAATAAAAGCTCAACGTTCATAATGAGGGCTGTGCCTAAATTAATTACCTAAATTATTTGCCTTTTCAAATGGTGTTCTGCTGGATATGGTTGGGCAGCACACTGTTGGAAAGAAAAAAGTGTCCCACATGCAAACATGTATGTGAACTCCTGCTTGCACTCTTTAAAAAAAATATATATATATATATATATATATATATATATATATATATATATGCAATGATGTAATTTCATCTCATTAAAGGCTCAAGTTATTTAATGCAAGTGGGCATGTGTCATTCTTTTTGGAGCACTCCATGTTTTTTAAAACAAGTCTGAGGATTTCTAATAAATTATGGAGTTGAAGATGCATCAGCTAAGGGTGAGGAAAATTTGTAATTTGCCAAAGCTAAGAGAAGGAACAATTACTCATACTTTGAATAAAACTTTGGGCTCAGTACAGAGTCCAATGCAGGGCTGGGGCTTGAACTCACGAACCGCGAGATCATGAACTGAGCCAAAGTCGGATGCTTAATTGACTAAGCCAGTCAGGTGCCCCAGAAAGATTTTTTTTTTTAATTTAAAGAACGGGTTATTTCTTCTAAAAGAAGTTAAATATAAAACCATTAGGGTATACTACAGTTTCCCTTATAAACTACTATGTCTCATAAAAACACTAGTAAATGTACATGAATGCCATTGCCTTATTCTCTGCTTCATTTTATCAAGCTAAAACTATTGCCAAAAGACTGTATAAGACATAGATTAAACATATCATTCAAACCATTTGGAACTTAAAAACAAATTTGAATCAATTTCTCTCCTGAGATTTTTTTACCCAGATAAACAGCCTCTGGCAAAAATAATTTTAAACAATCGCTACAGCAATTTTGCAGCTATTGCAAACATGTTCTGCCTAAACCAGAGTAATAACATGTAACTGGTATCTGTGATTCATTCTCCATACAAAACTGAAATGCATTTGAAAAATCACTCACATCATACTGTTTCCTTCTCATTACACAGAGACTACAACTCACACATACTGCCATGTGATAAAAGGACTTTTTGCAAACTGGCCCTTGTGTACTTACTAAATTTATATCTATCATTCACTACCTTCCTTTTTCGGATTCAACAACACTGGCTTTATAATTTGTCCTCAAAATCGCCAGACTTGATCTTACCTTAGCGATTTTGCCCTCACAGGTAACTCTGCCTGGTAGGATCTTTCTCTAGACCTTGATATAACCAACATCATCTAGTATGGGATGAGGCTGATTTAATGGCCACATCTCTAAGAGGATTGTATTAAGTACAATACCTAAATAAGCATACCTACAGTCTTTGTCACTGCAATATGCGTTTTTAAAATAATGGAGGTTTTCACTATCTGAAGTGATCTTATCTTTTTTCTCTCTCCATCAAAATATAAACTCTGAGAAGCAATTTGACTGATTTCTTCATAACTTTATATCCAGTGCTTAGAAAAGCATCTGACTCATAAAACATATTAAATGATTATTTGGGGAGTGAATGACAATCACCTGCCTGGATTAATATATCATGAAAATATAAATTTGGATTAATTTTAAAATTCCCAGAATGTATACAGTTGGCAATCTTAGAGTAAATGCATTTTACTGATATACCTCTAGGATACATACTTTAACAACAACAACAAAAAAGGGTAACTTTATTCTTCATTTAAATAACATGTGCTTCTTTCTCATAGAAGTCCATATAATTTGATGGCCATAATAAAAAAACAATTTTTCTTACTCAGTTTTATTTGCAAGTGTTGTTTTTTGTTAATGAAATATAAAGTAATTCATGAAGTATCCAACTCCTAAGAACAATAATTTAGAAATCAGAATTTGTGATACAGAACAGACCTGGTGGGTATCTATTAATTACATGTAAATAAAACAGTAGACTTCCTTGATTGGCAGGAAAAAAATTAAGTTGTGTCCATGGTGGCCTGGCAAATACTCCTTGCATAGCATGACCAACGATATATTTTGTATATTAAATATTTTGTTCTTAATTTAGAATTCCAAAATGATCTCTGCATATCAAATTCTAATTATATAATAGTCCTTGCTCAATCTGGAATGTAGCTATTTTATACAAGTGCCAGCCACTGGAACATTTTTTGTGGTATGAGAGCCTAATTTTCAAGACAAGGCAGTGTGGATAGTGACAGGAATAAACAAAAAGCCATTAACATGATTCTTAAACATGTTAAAATATGAGGTATTATGAATAAAGTTTTTATTTTAATTTTCAGAAGAGTATAAACAAATTATTATAGAAATCTCTTTTCTTTGAAGTTCTTCCCATGATTGCTACTATGTGTGATTCAAAATAATTATTACTAAATGACTTCTAAAAGGAGATAATATTTTGTGGGGGTCTTTACACATTTTAAAAAACCATATAATATTTGTTGGTGACTGAAATGTTATACATTTCAATAAATTTGTTCACTGCTCCTCAAATACCTAAAGACTGAACTACATCATGAATGATTCTTTTATAAAAGTTTAGCCACCTATGAGTGGTAATCATAGTTTGATGCTGTCGTCTATTATATTTTTGATAATTTTTTATATTAACTTTTAATAGATCAAGTTAACTAGGTTTGACATCCCCTGCCACATATTTAAAAAAAGATGCTTTCACCTAAGAAGTGGATATTGACCCTTTTTTAAATACAGACATAGGACTTGTATGTAGCTACTGTATAGTCATCCATACACATAAACACATGCACATCTCTCAAATTCAAGCAAAAGTAAAATTGCACATGCTATTTTCCAGCAACAGTGTAATTTGATTCATGTCCCACTTACTAATCTATTTTTTATGGTGGTTTGGGAGACAAACACTTATTGTAAATTGTCAAGTGCATTATCAATGTGTCACTGCAGCCACTCTTTTCTAAGTTCATTTAAAAATTTAATAAAAATATCCTGTTAGATTATTGGGTACAGTTATCTATTTGAAAACCAAATATAAGTGAGTAATAAATAGTCTCTTTCGAAGACAATGCAGGTCCTTCAAACTAATTATAGAAATCACAAATATATATAATTAAGTCTAAATCATACTTGAGGGTTTTTTTTTCCTTTTTCTCTCCAAATGACACAAATCTAACTCAAGCTCTGTTTCTATAAGCTGTAACAGGGTTCATTCAAAAACTCTTTTAACTAGAAGTCAATAAATCTCAAAACAAAATGACAAGCTTTGATCATTCTTTATTCCGTTTGTACTTTTGTATTTGCTGCTTACAGCAGAAGAGCAGCGTTGTTGTTGTTGTTGTTGTTGTTGTTGTTGTTGTTAATTAAGAGAAAACAAAACTTTTGGTAAAATACCTTATACACTGCTAATTTATCAAGCACTTTTTGATTATGAAATGGGGCTTTTTCATTTCTGTCCACCTCCATATTACTATCTCTCCAAACTTCCCTGAGTTCCAGAGTTCAAGCTACTTTTCAAAACTGTTTTTTGTTGTGATTGTTGTTGTTGTTATTTTTAGGGGCACCTTGGTGGCTCAGTCAGTTAAGCATCTGACTTCAACACAGGTCCATGCATTTGATCTCCCCATCAGGCTGTAAGCTTATACATCAGAGCCTGGAGCCTGCTTCAGATGCTTCTCTCTATCTCTCTCTCTCTCTCTCTCTCTACCCCTTCCCTGCTTGTGCTCTCTGTCTCAAAAAATGAATCATTTAAAAAAATGTTTCATCTTGTTTTTTTAAGTTTTTTTTTTAATTTTATAAAATAACATACATAAAAGAAAGTTCATAAAATATCAATAATTAGCTTTGACACGTTATTATATAGCAATTAGCCACATAATTATCACAGCACAGATGTCTGCAGTAAAGAAGAATCTTGCTTTTCCAACTCTACCTCTTCCAGATCACACAACATTTATATTCTCCCTTTACTTTTATTTCTTACTTCCCCTTTTATAGTTTTACTAACTGGGTGTGCATACTTAAAACATTAATGTTTATCTTTCTTTTGAGTTGTATAAAAAGTGTTTTAAGATTTATTGTTATAGCACATGGAGCTGTAGTTCACCAATTTTCACTAAAATAGGGTATTTTATACACACACACACCTATATACATATATATGTAAATAATATTTTAGTTGGGTTTGCTATAATCTTTTATTAATTTTAATAATAAGCTTGTACATTTTCTAATTTCCAAGTAGATAATAGTATCATCCACTTAAATGAATGTTGGTATATTATTTTAAATCCCTTTAAATTTTATATCTTTCTCTTAACTGATTGCATTAAGACTTCAGAACAAAATTAAACAGTACTGGTGATACTGGGAACACATCTCTTGATCCTGTTCTTGATGAGAAAAAAAATTTCATTTTTTTAGAGATTAAATATTAACTATGATGTCGTTTGTAAAGCTTTTGTAAATATCTTTTAAAAATTTTTTAAGTTAAGGAAGTTGCCTTCTTTTCCTACTTTTTCTGCTGAGGTTTTTTTTTTTTCCTTTTATTACAGATTTTGAATTTAATCAGCTTTTTCTTTATCCATTGAGATACTGTGAGTTTTCTTCTTTATTCTATAATGTGGTAAATTGTATTTACTGATTTTTCTAATGTTAAATCAACCATGGATTTCTGAAATAAGCTTCAAATGAGTATGTTTTTGTGTTTGCTTTTTGCAGATATGGCTTTCTCAATTTTGCTGAATAGTTTTGAATTTATGACCATGACTAAGATTATGTAAAAAAAGTCCTTTCCTATCCTTTCTTTGCTGGGTTTTAGCATCAAAGTTTTGCCAGGCTAAAAACCAAAATGCAGAATAAGTATGTACTTTTTGGTTTGCATTTTTGGAAGTTTCTGAAATATGGGTATTTTTTTTATATATCATGCATATTTCTTAGACACTGCTAGAGAAGTCAAATGGGTTTAAAAAATTGGGAAAATTTTAATTACGGATTCAGCGTCTTTAAAAAGTGTATTAGGTATTCTATTTCTTTTTGTGACAATTCTGGTGTGCATTCCTACAAATTTCCCATTTTATTCAAATTTTCATTTTTGGCATAAATTTTGTTTATAAATTACTTCTTTCTTTTAATGTTTACTCTAGAAGATCTAGAGTATTTTTTATGCTTTTCAATCCTGATATAGTTATTTTTGTCTTTTATTAATTTTGTTCATTCACACCAATGATTTATTATAAATCTATTCAAAATAATAGGGCATTTTTCCTTTCATTGCATATGTGTGTGATATAAATAAATATATATGCTTGTATAAATTTCTACTAATTACTATAGCTTTATTAGTTCTAATTTCTATTCTTAATTTTATTATCTCTATCCTTTTATTTTCCTTTGGCTTTATATTGCTTGGGTTCTAACCTCTGAAAATAGATACATGCATTAAGCAAAAGCTTCTTTTTTTTTAAATATGAAATTTATTGACAAATTGGTTTCCATACAACACCCAGTGCTCATCCCAACAGGTGCCCTCCTCAATACTCATCACCCACACTCCCCTCCCTCCCACCCCCCATCAACCCTCAGTTCTGTTTTTAGGAGTCTCTTATGATTTGGCTTTCTCCCTCTCTAACCTTTTTTTTTCCTTCCCCTCCCCCATGGTCTTCTGTTAAGTTTCTCAGGATCCACATAAGAGTGAAAACATATGGTAACTGTCTTGCTCTGTATGACTTATTTCACTTAGCATGACACTCTCCAGTTCCATCCACGTTGCTACAAAAGGCCATATTTCATTCTTTCTCATTGCCAAGTAGTATTCCATTGAGTATATAAACCACAATTTCTTTATCCATTCATCAGTTGATGAACATTTAGGCTCTTTCCATGATTTGACTATTGTTGAAAGTGCTGCTATAGACATTGGAGTACAAACGCCCCTATGCATCAGCACTCCTGTATCCCTTGGGTAAATTCCTAGCAGTGGTATTGCTGGGTCATAGGGGAGATGTATTTTTAATTTTTTGAGGAATCTCCACACTGTTTTCCAGAGTGGCTGCACCAGTTTGCATTCCCACCAACAGTGCAAGAGGGTTCCCATTTCTCCACATCCTCGCCACCATCTATAGTCTCCTGATTTGTTCATTGTAGCCACTCTGATTGGTAGGAGGTGATATCTGGGTGTGGTTTTGATTTGTATTTCCCTGATGAGGAGCAACGTTGAGCATCTTTTCATATGCCTGTTGGCCATGTGGATGTCTTCTTTAGAGAAGTGTCTATTCATGTCTTCTGCCCATTTCTTCACTGGATTATTTGTTTTCACTGTCCATTTCTTCACTGGATTATTCATGTCTTCTGCCCATTTCTTCACTGGATTGGTGAGTTCTTTATACATTTTGGATACTAGCCCTTTGTCCAATATGTCATTTGCAAATATCTTTTACCATTCCGTTGGTGGCCTTTTAGTTTTGTTGATTGTTTCCTTTGGAGTGAAGAAGCTTTTTATCTTCATGAGGTCCCAATAGCTCATTTTTGCTTTTAATTCCCTGCCGCTGGAGATGTGTCAAGTAAGAAATGGCTGCGGCTGAGGTCAGAGAGGTTTTTTCCTGCTTTTTCCTCTAGGGTTTTGATGGTTTCTTGCCCCACATTCAGGTCCTTTAACCATTTTGAGTTTATTTTTGTGAATGGTGTAAGAAAGTGGTCTAGTTTTATTCTTCTGCACGTTGCTGTCCAGTTCTCCCAGCACCATTTGTTAAAGAGTTTGTCTTTTTTCCATTGGATATTTTTTCCTGCTTTGTCAAAGATTAGTTTGCTATAATTTTGTGCGTCCAATTATGGAGTCTCTATTCTATTCCATTGGTCTATGTGTCTGTTTTTGCACCAATACCATATTACAACTTTGTAGTAGAGGCTAAAGTCTGGGATTGTGATGCCTCCCACTTTGGTCTTCTTCTTCACTATTACTTTGGCTATTCAAGGTCTTTTGTGGTTTCATACAAATTTTAGGATTGCTTGTTCTAGCTTCGAGAAAAATGCTGGTGCAATTTGATTAGGATTGCACTGAATGTGTAGATAGCTTTGGGTAGTATTGACATTTTAACAATATTTATTCTTCCAATCCATGAGCATGGAATATTTTTCCATTTCTTTATATCTTCTTCAATTTCTTTCATAAGCTTTCTATACTTTTCAGCATACAGATCTTTTACATCTTTGGTTAGATTTATTCCTAGGTATTTTATGCTTCTTGGTGCAATTGTGAATGGATTCAGTTTCTTTATTTGTCTTTCTGTTGCTTCATTATTAGTGTATAAGAATGCAACTGATTTCTGTACATTGATTTTGTATCCTGCAACTTTGCTGAATTCATGTATCAGTTCTAGCAGACTTTTGGTGGAGTCTACCGGTTTTTCCATGTATAATATCATGTCATCTGCAAAAAGGGAAAGCTTGACTTCATCTTTGCCAATTTTGATGCCTTTGATTTCCTTTTGTTGTCTGATTGCTGATGCTAGAACTTCCAACACTATGTTAAACAACAGCAGTGAGAGTGGATGTCCCTGTCGTATTCCTGATCTCAGGGAAAAAGCTCTCAGTTTTTCCCCCACTGAGGATTATATTAGCTGTGGGCTTTTCATAAATGGCTTTTATGATGTTTAAATATGTTGCTTCTATACCAACTTTCTCGAGCGTTTTTATTAAGAAAGAATGCTAAGTTTTGTCAAATGCTTTTTCTGCATCGATTGACAGCATCATATAGTTCTTATCTTTTCTTTTATTAATGTGATAGATCACCTTGAATGATTTACAAATGTTGAACCAGCCCTGCAGCCCAGGAATGAATCCCACTTGATCATGGTGAAAAATTATTTTTATATGCTGTTGAATTCGATTTGTTAGTATCTTATTGAGAATTTTTGCATCCATATTGATCAGGGATATTGGCCTGTAGTTCTCTTTTTTTACTGGGTCTCTGTCTGGTTTAGGAATCAAAGTAATGCTGGCTTCATAGAATGAGTCTGGAAGTTTTCCTTCCCTTTCCATTTTTTGGAATAGTTTGAGAGGGATAGGTATTATCTCTGCTTTAAATGTCTGGTAGAATTCCCCAGGGAAGCCATCTGGTCCTGGACTCTTATTTGTTGGGAGATTTTTGATAACTGATTTAATTTCTTCAATGGTTATGGGTCTGTTCAAGTTTTCTATTTCTTCCTGTTGGAGTTTTGGAAGTATGTGGCTGCTTAGGAATTTGTCCATTTCTTCCAGGTGGTCCAGTTTGTTGGCATATAATTTTTCATAGTATTCCCTGATAATTGCTTGTATTTCTGAGGGATTGGTTGTAATCACTCCATTTTAATTCATGAATATTATATATTTGGGTCATCTCCCTTTTCTTTTTGAGAAGCCTGGCTAGAATTTTATCAATTTTGTTTATTTTTTCAAAAAACCAACTCTTGGTTTCATTGATCGGCTCTACTGTTTTTTTTTTTTTTTTTGGATTCTATATTATTTATTTATGCTTTAATCTTTATTATTTCTCTTTTTCTGCGGGGTTTCGGGTGTCTTTGCTGTTCGGCTTCGATTTCCTTTAGGTGTGTTGTTAGATTCTATATTTGGGATTTTTCTTGTTTCTTGACTTAGGCCTGGATTGCAATGTATTTTCCTCTAAGGACTGTCTTTGCTGCATCCCAAAGCGTTTGGATTGTTGTATTTTCATTTTCATTTCTTTCCATGTATTTTTTAATTTCTTCTCTAATTGCCTGGTTGACCCACTCATTCTTTTGTAGGCTGTTCTTTAACCTCCATGCCTTTGGAGGTTTTCTAGACTTTTTCCTGTGGTTGATTTCAAGTTTTATAGCATTGTGGTCTGAAAGTGTGCGTGGTATGATATTAATTCTTGTAAACTTATGAAGGGCTGTTTTGTGACCCAGTATGTGATCTATCTTGGAGAATGTTCCATGTGCACTTGAGAAGAACGTACATTCTGTTGCTTTGGGATGCAGAGTTCTAAATATATCTATCAAGTCCATCTGATCCAATGTATCATTCAGGGCCCTTGTTTCTTTATTGATCCTGTGTCTAGATGATCTATCCATTGTTATAGTAGGGTATTAAAGTTCCCTGCAATTACTATATTCTTATCAATAAGGTTGCATATATTTGTGATTGTTTTATACATTTGGGGGTCCCATATTCGGCACATAGATATTTATAATTGTTAGCTCTTCCTGATGGATAGACCCTGTAATTATTATATAATGCCCTTCTTCATCTCTTATTACAACCTTTAATTGAAAGTCTAGTTTGTCTGATATAAGTATGGCTACTCCAGCTTTCTTTTGACTTCCAGTAACATGATAGATATTTCTCCATCCCCTCACTTTCAATCTGAAGGTGGCCTCAGGTCTAAAATGAGTCTCTTGTAGACAGCAATCAGATGGGTCTTGTTTTTTTTTATCCATTTTGATACCCTGTGTCTTTTGGTTGGAGCATTTAGTCCATTTACATTCAGTGTTATTATTGAAAGATATGGGTTTAGAGTCCTTGTGATTTCTGTAGGTTTCAGGCTTGTAGTGATGTCTCCGGTACTTTGTGGTCTTTGCAACATTTCATTCACAGAATCCCCCTTAGGATCTCTTTTAGGGCTGGCTTAGTGGTGATGAATTCCTTCAGTTTTTGTTTGTTTGGGAAGACCTTTATCTCTCCTTCTATTCTGAATGACAGACTTCCTGGATAAAGGATTCTCGGCTGCGTATTTTTTCCGTTCATCCCATTGAAGATTTCCTGCCGTTCCTTCCTGGCTTGTCAAGTTTCAGTAGATAGGTCTGCCACTACTCTTATGTGTCTACCTTTATTAGTTAGAGCCTGTTTATCCTTAGCTACTTTCAGAATTTTCTCTTTATCCTTGTATTTGCCAGTTTCACTATGATATGTCATGCAGAATATCAATTCACGTTACGTCTGAAGGGAGTTCTCTGTGCCTCTTGGATATCAATGCCTCTTTCCTTCCCCAGATCAGGGAAGTTCTCAGCTATGGTTTGTTCAAGTACACCTTCAGCCCCTTTCTCTCTCTCTTCCTCTTCTTGAATTTGTATTAGACAGATATTGTTTTGTTTGATTGCATCACTTAGTTCTCTAATTCTCCCCTCATACTCCTGGATTTTTTTTATCTCTTTTTTTCTCAGCTTCCTCTGTTTCCATAATTTTATCTTCTAATTTACCTATTCTTTCCTCTGCCTCTTCAATCTGTGCTATGGCTGCCTCATTTTATTTTGCACCTCATGTATAGCATTTTTAGCTCCTCATGACTATTTCTTAGTCCCCTGATCTCTGTAGCAATAGATTCTCTACTGTCCTCTATGCTTTTTTCAAGCCCAGCGATTAATTTTATGACTATTATTCCAAAATCTTGTTCCATTTTATTGCTTAAATCGTTTTTGATCAATTCGTAGCTGTCGCTACTTCCCAGAGTTCCTTTTGACGATAATCCTTCTGTTTTGTCATATTGGGTAGTCCCTGCAGTGGCTCCAAACTGCAGGGCACTTCCTCTGTGCTGTTGGGAGTAACTTGTGTTGGTGGGTGGGGCCGCAGTGAGACCTAATGTCTGTCCCCAGCCCACGGCTGGGGCTAATCAGAAGGTGTGTTTCTTATCTTCCCCTCTCCCAGGGGCAAGACTCACTGTAGAGTGGTGTGGCCCCTGTCTGGGCTACTTGCACACTGCCAGGCTTGTGGTGCTGCTTTGATGGGATCTGGCGTATTAGGCGGGGTGGATCTGCAAGGTGTACAGGGGCAGAAGGGAAGGCTTTGCTTGCTTTCCTCTAGGTGGTCCCCTGAGGGAGGGGCCCTGCAGCACCGAGAGGGAGGCAGATCCACTGGAGGATTTGATCCACAGAAGCACAGTGTTGGGTGTTTGCATGGTGCAAGCAAGTTCAGTGAGGGGAACTGTTTCCCTTTGGGATTTTGGCTGGGGGATGGGAGAGGGAGATGGCGCTGGCCAGAGCCCTTGTTTCCCACCGAGCTGAGCTCTGTCTTCAGGGCTCAACAACTCTCCCTCCCGGTGTCCTCTCGCCCTCCCTGATCCAAGGGCAGAGCTGTTGACTTTTAACATTCCAGCTGTTAAGTCCCACTGGCTGTCAGAACTCATGCAATCCGGCCCCTCCACTTTTGCAAGCTAGACTTCAGGGGCTCTGCCTTGCCTGATGGGCTGCCCCTCCACCGCCCCGGCTCCCTCCCACCAGTGTTGTAGCGCTCACTGCCTCTCTGCCTTTCCTACCCTCTTCTGTGGGCCTCTTGTCTATGCTTGGCTCTGGAGAGTCTGTTCTGCTAGTCTTCTGGCGGTTTTCTGGGTTATTTAGGCAGATGTGGGTGGAATCTAAGTGATCAGCAAGACAAGGTGAGCCCAGCATCCTCCTACACTGCCATCTTCCCCTCTGTGTCCTCCAAAGCTTCTTTTTTTAATGTTTATTTATTTTGAGAGAGAGAGTGAGAGACAGAGAGAAGCATGCACGTGAGCAGGGGAGAGGCAGAGAGAGAGGTAGAAGAGAAAATCCCAAGTAGACTTCTCATTGTCAGCACAAACCTGACACAGGGCTTAATCCCACAAACTGTGAGATCATGACATGAGCTGAAATAAAAAGTTGCATCTTAACTCACTGACCCACCCAGGTGTCCCTTAAAATATATATATGTATAAGTTTATTAATGTTTCCCAAGCAGAACTTTAACTGCATACCACGAATTCTGATAGATACTGTTTCATCATCATTCAGCTTAAAAATATTTTCTAATTTCCAACTTTGTGCTATTCTTTTTTCCATAGGTGTTTAGTAATGTGCTTATATAATTCCAAATATGTGGGAATTTTTTCAATTTCATTTTTTAAAGTAGGCTTCACTCCCAGTATGGAGTCCCACACAGGGCTTGAACTCACAGCCCTGAGATTGAGACTTGAGCAGAGATCAATAGTCAGAAGCTTAATCAATTTTGTTTTTGATTTCTAGTATAATTGGACTGTGGTCAAAGAACACACACCATATGATTTCAGTCCCTTGAAGTCTTTTGGGACTTATATCTAGTTCATAATGTGGTCAGTGTTTGCAAATATCTTATGTGTGGTTAAATGATACATCCTGCAGTAGGTGGGTACGATATACTAACAAGTTCATCAGCTCAATCTTGGTGATTTACTATTCAAATGTTTTATATACTTAAGTTTTGTCTCTTTTCTATTATTAAAAAAACATGCTAACATCTACTATTATCATGGGTTTTCTACTTTTTATATAACATTTTTTTAATGTTTATTTTTGAGAGAGAGAGAAAGAGAATGCAAGTGAGAGAGGGGTGGAGAGAGAGGGAGGCACAAAATTTGAAGCAGGCTCCAGGCTCTGAGCTGTCAGCACAGATCCTGATACAGGGCTTGAACTCACGAACAGTGATATCATTACCTGAGTTGAAGTCAGCCCCTCAAACAACTGGGCCACCTAGGCACCCCTGGTTTTTTCTATATCCTCTATCAGTTTCATCAATTTTCACTTCATATGCTTTCAGGGGATGTTATAGCTGCATACGAATTTAGAACTGCTGTTGTCTTCCTCATGAATTATATTTTTATACATTAGATATATAGAGATAATCCTCTATCTCTATAATGATTATTGCCTTAAAGCCTACATTTCCTGATATTAATATAAACCAACAACAGCTTTCTTTGTTTAGTGTTTGCAATTATATGTCATTTCTAAATTATTTTCATACTTCTTGTATTGTTATAGATCAGTGTCCTATGAGCAAGTTAAAAGCAAAAAAATAGATTTTGTTACTACTCTAGTTTAATTATCTTTGTTTTAAATTGAAACATTTATTTCATTTAAATTTAATATAATTACTGTTATTTTAGTTTATGTTTAAAGTTAGCATTTTGTTTTCCCAGCTTTGAGATACAATTTACATATAATCTTGTATAAGTTTAAGATGCACAATGTGATGATTTCACATTGTGTGTGATATTGCAAAATGATTGTCACTTTAACACCTCCTTCACATCACATAATTACCATTTCTTTTTGTGCTGAGAACATTTATCATCTACTTTCTTAGCAACTTTTAAGCATATAATACAGTATTGTTAACTATAATCACCATGCTGTAGATCGTCAGATCTTACTCATCTTACAACCAGACGTTTGTACTCTTTAACCATCATCTCACATTTCCCCAATTCCACACCTCTAATAACCACTATTCCAATCTGTTTCTATGAGTTTGGCTTTTTTAGATTCCACACAGAAGTGGTATCATTTAGTATTTGTCTTCCTGTCTTATTTTATATACATTTTATATGCTTTCTATTTGTCCTACCCATTCTGTTGGAGGGGGAGGGGGAAGGGAAGAGGAGGAGAAGGGGGAGGAGGAAAAGAAAGGGTAAGGAAGGAGGAGGACCAGGAGGGACAGGAGGAAGAGGAGAAAGAGGAGGAAGTAGTAATAGTACTAATAAAAGAAGAAGAAAATGTGTTACTCGATATTACTCTCTCATAGTTTGGAACTTACAGACTCTTATTCTTTTCTTTAGTGGTAATCAACAGAATAACAATTACTCTGTTCTCTTTCATGTTGTCTTGACTCTTCCTGTTCCTTATCTGTCATGGTGTGCTGGATATTATATTTGAAAAGTCATTTGTGGAGATATTTTAAGGTCAAGAATGATGCTACCTTTATTCAAAAACAATTCTTTTGCTTGGTTTTGTTTGCCTGCTTGTTTTTCCCAACTATCAAAAATCCAGAAATCTCTTAATCCTTGTTAAGAGCGTGGGATTTTCCCAAGTACTAAAATGTCATGAAACTATAAAGCAGTGCTTTCAAAGATCAGGCAGTTTTGAAAATACTCTTACTTTTAGGGTACAGCCCTTTGCAATTACAGTGGTAATTGACTCTGATCTCTCACTTGGGTCCACCTAGCCCTTTGGGTTTTCCAAAAGCACAGCTCAGCTTCTCAGCTACTTGATAGAGACTGGCAAACGCCTCCAGGAAATTTACAAGGTCTTGGCTCAGTAATACATTCCTACATATACTAATACATACACATGCTTGTGTGTGACTGGCAGTTTTAACAAGATTTTTAAAAACTTCTTCTGTCATTTTAGTGTCTTCAAAGAAAGGGTTGGTATCAACTAACTAATCCACCTTTCCTAGAAGACAAAGTCCTTGAGATTCAGCTGGTCTTATGGATAAGATACATAGTTTGAAAACATGAATAAGAATGTCTTTTCCTTTCTCTCTAATGTTTTTATAGCCTAACTTAGTAATAATTTGTATTATCAGAGTCTTGCAATTATTATACTGTATATATTGTGATTTCTCTTAATAAAGTCAAAACCTTCAGTATATGTAACTAAACTTGTGTTATATATATACCCTCAGTCTGTTAGTCACTGAGTTGGCAGAATTAGTAGTTGGATAAGTTGAGATCAGGTAACTTTCTGCACTGAGCAATAGTTCTTTAATACAGGTACTCACAGGTTCTTAGAGCAGTTATGTTATCTATTCAAAGAATCAATAGATAACCAAAACATATTTATGAAAAGCTATAACATTTAAGCATCTGCCACACATAGCAATTTTCTCTCCAGTGCCTTAATAGCAGAAAATATGATATAAACTATTTGTCTTTAATTAATTAAATGTAATTTGAAAGGAAACAAAATTTAACACACTATTTTCCAAGTGATTCCTTAGGTGCAAGTACCACCTGTTTAAAGACTCATTCATATCAGAACACTTACAATTGTAATTTCTTATGTTTATAATATGTATCTCTTATACTCAAAACATTTCTAAGTAATTTTAAAATTAAAATTTTAGACACTAAAAATAATTTGATTTTTTTATGATTAACGGTAAATATTTAACTTGGGCTCTAAACATCCTCTATTTTATTATTATTTTGAAAAAATTAAAACCACAAAGTTGTACGGAGAATAATTACTAAATATTGCCATTAGGCGGGACATGCTCTTCCTTCTCAGTTTACCCTATTATTTTGTTACTCAGCTTCCTTTATTATCTTCTCCTGAAGAGGCTTTAGAAGTTTTCTTGGTTTTTGTTTGTTTTAACATTTTATATGCAAAAAAGAAACTATAATTCAATTTTTATCTCCTATAGTCATTCGGCTAATCCTAATAATCTATGCTGCTATTTGCTACCTTAGAATTTTTTTAAGGTTTATTTATTTATTTTGAGATAGAGACAGTGGATGAGGGGAAGAGAGAGAGAGAGAGAGAGAGAGAGAGACTCTCAAGCAAGAGCTTGAACCCACAAACCCTGAGATCATGACATAAGCCAAAATCAAGAGGTGGACGCTTAACCAAATGAGCCAGCCAGGTGTCCTCTACCTTAGAATTTTGATATCAATCTTCTATAGTCCTCTAGCTTAGGGTTAGTAAGTTCAGTGTGATTCTTATCCTTGAGACTAAGAATGTGACTGATTATTTCCTTCTGGAAGTTCTGTGACCTTCTCTCCAACTCTGGTATCCTAAAATTTCATAATGATGTGCCTAGTGTGGATTATTTTTCACTTAATTTTTGAGACCTTGGTGGATATTTTCTATCTGAAAAAGTCACATCCTTCAGTTGTAGAAAATTTTATTGTGCATCTCTTTCACATTTTTCTCCAAAATTTCAGTAGCCTGCCTGCCTTCCTGCCTTCCTTCCTTCCTCTCTCCCTCCATATGTAACTCTATGAAGACATTATCCTTTTTCCAGCTTTTATCCCTTTGGCTCTCCAGATTTGCCTTTGTTTCTTTTCATTTCCCTCAGACTCCTGACTATTGTCAAGTATTTGATCTCCTAGATACACTTTCAGTAGTTTTTACATAAAGTAAAGCTGATTTCTTAG
Source organism: Lynx rufus (assembly GCF_022079265.1). NCBI lineage: Eukaryota > Metazoa > Chordata > Mammalia > Carnivora > Felidae > Lynx > Lynx rufus. Next base: position 184,064,903 of record NW_025814823.1, read on the forward strand.
TCTTGCAACCAAGGCAAGAGATCTAAATGACACACCAAACAGTTTTACAAGAAACAGATATAATAAGATTATGTATGTTTATATAAACATACTTAGAATATAATCATTACACTTGAACTGATTCTTGTATTATCTTTCCATATTTTAGTGGCATAATAATATATGTATATATAAACAGTTATAATATATAATTAATATGTATATAATTCTGTCAATAAAAAATACAATACAAGAACCATTCTAAATATGATTTAAACTTAAAAAATATGTCATAGCATATTGATTTTGATGCTGATTGCAATAGGTACAAAAATAAAATGCTTTAGAATTGAAAATTTTCAATCTTAGAGAAAAACGAATATAAATGTTTCGTATCCATGAAAATAAAGTAACTGGGCTGGAGACTTTAGAAGATTTGTTTGGAAGGAACTTTTATTTCTAAAATGCTTTCTAATGTACTTAATGATAAATAATTAGTGTTAAAGCAAATTATTTAACATGATTATATACTGGGTTATAATGGAAATTTATTATGAGGGACACAGTATGCTTCTTTTACAAGTATGGATATAAGAAACAGTATATTTCAAATTCATTCCAGAGGCTATTTTAAACTTTTCATTTATTTTTTTTATTTTTTTTAACATTTATTTATTTTTGAGACAGAGAGAGACAGAGCATGAACGGGGGAGGGGCAGAGAGAGAGGGAGACACAGAATCAGAAGCAGGCTCCAAGCTCTGAGCCGTCAGCCCAGAGCCCGACGCGGGGCTTGAACCCATGGACCGCGAGATCGTGACCTGAGCTGAAGTCGGACGCTTAACCGACTGAGCCACCCAGGCGCCCCTAAACTTTTCATTTAAAATATAACTTTTACATTCTATGTCATGGTAAAAGCACAATTATGTTTAATTTTACTGAAGATGCTTTATTGTTTAAAGATGCTATTATACAATAATGTTCTATTATGCCATCAATAAAAACATTACATTATATTGGTATAAATGTCATCAATTATGCATTGTAAAATGCAAACATATGTTCTCATTCTTACTAATTCAAGTTACTCTACAAAACTGAAGTGAGAGAAGATGTCTATTCTATTGAAAATATGAAAAAGTTAATATAAAACATTTAATTTATTCAATGATTATTATATACTTTTTTTGAATAGATCAAAAACAATGTAGCAATGGACAGTATGAAAAGAGATCATTAGTTTTAAATGCCTTTTTTTTTCTACCTAAGGCAAACAAGAATGATTTCTGTGATTGAGTTTTACCTGCCCCAAACTAATTAGAGTATTCCTGATTTATTTTTAATTTTTGTCTCATTTGTTGCTTAATTATAGTGGAAATTATTAATATTTTCTTTAAGAGAGCACTACTGGATATCAGCAGGAATGATAATAGAGTAACGAACTCAAAAAACCTCACCTCCATATATACAATGAGAAAAGAGGAAAAACTGTCAAAATCAACTTTTCAGAACTCTTGAAACTAACCAAAGAAGTTCAAAACCAGGCAATGTTTAATAAAAAAAAAAATGAATCTTGGCCCAAAGAGTGAGCATTGTGGCACTTTAAATTGCTCTCTCCCTCCCTCCCCCCCCCCATGTCTTCTATTGTAGACTTAAATCTAATATTGTAGAAGTCACTGGAGAAGGGTGAACATGTTTGGAGAGCTCCAGTGCCCCATTCTCAATTAACTGTCATTATATGACCTGTACGGAAATTCCCCGGAAAGCTTCATTTGCAATAATTTACTTGATCCAGCTGAGAGATTACCCAAAGTAAACAGACTTTTCCCAAAGGGTATTTGTCAAATACAACAGTAGCAACTGTTTAACACTGCAGATGCCTTAGATGAACTCAGCAACACCTTCAAGTATAATAACATTTTCATTACAAAGATACCAGAACACAAGAGAGAAGGTGGGCACAAAACTTATTTAAAGAAATAATGTGAAAATTTCCCCAATCTGTGGTAGGAAACAGAAAGCCAGGTGCAGGAGGCACAGAGAACCCCCAACAAAATTAACCCAAGGAGGTCCACACTAAGACACACAGTAATTAAAATTGTAAAAAGAAGTGACAAAGAGAGAATCTTAAAAGTATCAGGAGAAAAGAAAACAGTTACATGCAAAGGAAACCCCATAGGCTATCAGCCGATTTTTCAGCAGAAACTTTGCAGGCCAGGAGGGAGTGGCATGACATATTCTAAGTACTGAAAGAAAAACAAAACAGACAAACCAACAAAACTTACAAGGCTAACATTCAGAAAAGGAGAGATTAAGAGATGAAGAGTTTCCTAGACAAACACAAATTAAAGGAATTCACAGCCACTAAACCAGCCTTGTAGGAAATGTTAAAGGGGACTCTTTGAGTGGAAAAGGAAGGTCTTCCTTTCAGTAGGATTAAGAAAAGGAGGAAAGGGGCACTTGGGTGGCTCATCAATTAACTGTCTGACTCTTGATCTTAGCTCAGATTATGATTTCACGGTCATGAGACTGAGCCTTCATTAGGCACCTGCTGAGCATGGTGCCTGCCCAAGATTATCTCTCTCTCTCTCCCTCAGCCCCTATTTCTCTCTCTCAAAAATAAATAAATTAATTAAAAAATGTAGGAAGAGATCATCAACTTAATATAAACTATTATATGCATACAAGGTCATATGCAAACCTAATGGTAACCACCAATAAAAAAAACAGTAATGCATATGCAAAAAATAAAGTGTATCACTAAAGAAAGCCAACAAACCATGAGAACACAGTAAGAGAAGAAACAGATCAGAATTACAAAAATAATCATAAAATAAGTAGCAAAATGATAATACACACATACCTATCAATAATTACTTTGAATGTAAATGGATCACTCTACTCAAAAGATATAGGGTGATAAAATGGATTAAATAAGCAAGACCCACCTATATGCTGCCAACAAGAGACTCAGACCGAAAGACACATACAGACTGAAAGTGAAAGGATAGAAAATTATTTATCATGCAAATGAAAGTGAAAAAAAAAGCTGGAGTAACAACACTTTTATCACTCAAAGTAAACTTTAAAACAAAGACTGTGACAAAAGACAAAAAAAGGCACTATAAAATCATAAAGGGAACAATTCAACAAGAAGATATAACAATTGTAACATTTGTAACAATTGTAACAATTGTAACATGGAGGCACCCACATAAATAAAGCAGCTAATAACAAACATGAAGGAAGTAATCAATAGTAATACATATATACAAACAGAAAATAAATAAGGAAAGAGTGGTTTTCAATGACACATTGACTACATAGATCCAATAGATATATACAGAATATTTCATTCTAAAATAGCAGAATACATTTTCAAGTACACATGGAAAATTCTCCAGAAAAGATCATATTAGGTCACAAAACAAACCCCAATAAATTCAAAAAGACTGTAATCCTATCACTGATATTTTCCAACCACAATAGTATGAAACTAGAAATCAACCATGAGAAAAAATTTGAGGGGCGCCTGCGTGGCTCAGTCGGTTAAGCATCCAACTTTGGTTCAGGTCACGGTCTCGCAGTTAGTGATTTTGAGCCCCATGTTGGGTTCAGTGCTGACAGCTCAGAGCCTGAAGCCTGCTTCAGATTCTGTCTCCCTCTCTCTTGCCCCTCCCCTGTTCACATTATCTCTCTCTCTCAAAAGTGAATAAACGTTAGAAAACTTTTAAAAAAAATAAGAAAAGATCTGAAAAGAACACAAATAAGGCTAAATAACATGCTATTAACCAAAAAATTAAAAAGGAAATAAAAACATATATGCAGACAAATGAAAATGAAAACCCAACAGTCCAAAATCTATGCGATACAGCAAGAGCTGTTCTAGTAGGGAAGCTTGTAGCAATACCTACCTCAAGAAGCAAGAAAAATCAATAAACAACCTAAACTTACACCTAAAAAAGCTAGAAAAAGAACAAAGCTCAAAGCCAGTAAAGTTAGGAAATAATAAAGATTAGAGCAGAGATAAATAAAATAGAGACTATAATAAACAACAAAACAGATCAATGAAACCAGGAGCAGGTTCTTTGAAAGAATCACCAAAATTGATAAAACTTCAGCCAGACTCATCCAAAAAAAAAAAAAAAAAGACTCAAATAAAATCAAAAATTAAGAAAGAGAAATAACAAGTAACAACTCAAAAGATTAGGAGAATATTATGAAAAATTATATGTCAGCAAACTGACCAACCCTAAAGAAATGGATAAATTCCTAAAAATATATAACCTCCCAAAACTCAATCATGAAGACACAGAAAATCTGAAAAGACGGATTACTAACAATGAAATTCAATCAGTAATCAAAAAACTCCCAACGACAAAGGACAAGACTAGATGGCTTCATAGGTGACTTCTACCAAATATTTAAAAAACAGTTAATACCTATTCCTCTCAAATTATTCAAAAAAATAGAAGAGGAAGGAAAGTTTCCAAATTCATTCTATGAAGCCAGCATTCCCCTGATACCAAAACAAGATAAAGACACTACAAAAAAAAAGAAAACTATAGACCAATATCTCTGGTGAACACAGAATGCAAAAATCCTCAAGAAAATATTGCTGAGTCAAACAACACATTAAAAAAATCATGCAACACAATCAAGTGGGATTTATTCCCAGGATGCAAGGGTTGTTCAATATTTGCTAATCAATCAGTGTGATACATCACAACAAAAAATGCAGAAAAAAACATCTGACAATGTAAAACATCCATTCATGATAAAAACCTACAACAAAGTAGTTTTAGAGGGAGTATACCTCAACATAATGAAAACCTCATACACAAAACCCACAGCTAACATCATACTAAATGGTGAAAAACTGAAAGCTTTTCCCCTAAGGTCAGTAACAAAACAAGGAGATCCACTCTCACCATTTTTATTCAGCATGGTACTGGAAGTCCTAGCTACAGTAATCAGACAACAGAAAGAAATAAAAGGCATCCAAATTGGCAAGGGAGAAGTAAAACTTTCACTATTTGCAAATGACATAATATATAGAAAATACTAAAGACCACCAAAAAACTACTAGAACTGATGCATGAATTTGGTAAGGTTGCAGGATACAAAATCAATGTTTTAAAATCTGTATCATTTCTATATACTAATAATGAAGTAGCAGAAGGAGAAATTAAGAAAATTAGAAATAAGAAATTAAGAAAACAATCCAATTTTCAATTGAAGCAAATAAGGAACAAACTTAGGAATAAACTTAACCAAGGAGGTGAAAAACTTGTACTTTCATCTATAACATAGAGGCAACAAATTGAAGAGACACCAAGAATGGAAAGACATTCCATGCTCACGGACTGAAATAACAATTATTGTTAAGATGTCCATACTATTCAAATAAATCTATAAATTTAATGCAATCCCTATCAAAATACCAACAGTGTTTTTCACAGAACTAGAACAAATAATCCTAAAATTTGTATGAAGCCACAAAAGATACTGAATAACCAAAACAATCTTGAAAAAGAACAGAACGGGAGGTATCAAAATCCTAGATTTCAAGATACACTGAAAAGCTATGTAATAATAAAAACAGTATGATAATGGCACAAAACCAGACACATAGATCAAAAGAACAGAAAAAAGTCCAGAAATAACCCCACAATTATATGATCAATTAGTCTAAGACAAAGGAGGCACCAATGTGTAATGGGAAAAAGTCTCTACAACAAATGTTGCTGGTAAAACTGAATAGTTACATGCAAAAGTATGAAACTGGACCACATTCTTACACCATACACATAAATAAACTCCGAATGGATCAAAAACCTACACGTGAGGGCCACTTGGGTGGCTCAGTGGCGTCTGACTCTTTGTTTTGCCTCAGGTCATGATCTAATGGTTCGTGGGGTCAAGCCTCACATCAGGCTCTCTGCTGACAGTGTGCAGCCTGCTTGGGATTCTCTCTTTCTCTCTCTCTCTCTCTCTCTCTCTCCCCTCCCCCCCCCACTCATGCTCCCCCCCACTCATGCTCCCCCCCCCCCAAAATAAATATACTTAAAAACAAAACCAACATGTGAGACCTGAAACTGTAAAAATCCTAGAAGGGAACACAGGCAATAATTTCTCTGACATCTACAATAGCAACATCTTTCTATATATGTCTCCTGAGTCAAGAGAAACAAATGCAAAAATAAACTATTGAGAATACATCAAAATAAAAAGCTTTTCCACAGCAAAGGAAACAGTGAACAAAATTAAAAGATAACCTACTGAATGGGAGAAGATATTTGCAAATCACATATCTGATAAAGAGTTAGTATTCAAAATATATACGGAAGTTCTATAACTCAACACCAAAAAAAAAAAACCCACAAATAATCCAACTAAAAAATATGCAGAAGATATGAACAGACATTTCTCCAAAGAATACATACACATGACCTACAGACATATGAAAAGTTGCTCAACAACACTCATCATCAGGGAAATGCAAATCAAAACCACAATGAGATATTACCTCACACCTGTCACAATGGCTAAAATCAAAAACACAAGAAACAACAAGTATTAGATGATGATGTGGACTGTCGGTGGAAATACAAAAACTGGTGCAACCACTGTGGAAAAAAGTGTAGAGGTTCCTCAAAAAATAAGAAATAGAGGGGCGCCTGGGTGGTGCAGTTGGTTAAGCGTCCGACTTCAGCCAGGTCACGATCTCGCGGTCCGTGAGTTCGAGCCCCGCGTCGGGCTCTGGGCTGATGGCTCAGAGCCTGGAGCCTGTTTCCGATTCTGTGTCTCCCTCTCTCTCTGCCCCTCCCCCGTTCATGCTCTGCCTCTCTGTCCCAAAAATAAATAAACGTTGAAAAAAAAATTAAAAAAAAAAATAAGAAATAGAACTACCATATCATCCAGTAATTCCACTAATGGGTATTTATTCAAAGAATATGAAAACACTAATTCAAAAAGATATATTCACCCCTACATTTATTGCAGCATTATTTACAACAGCCATGATTTGGAAGCAACCCAAGTATTTATTGGTAGATGAATGGATAAAGAAGTGACATACACACACATATACACATATATATATATATACACATATATGTTGAATCACATATATGTTGTTGAATCACTATATTGTACACCTGAAACTAATATAACACTGTATGTTAACAATATTGGAATTAAATAAAAGATATACAACTATTCAACAAGCACCTGAAAAGATACTTAACATTATTATTCCTTGGGGAAATTTTGTGGAGTTATAAGAGTGTTTTACAAATTTTGGATAGATTTCAATTAAACCTAAAAAACAGGTGAAATCACAAATATCAAGTACTGTTAACAACATACCACATAAAGGCATCGGTTCTTAAAGTTAATTGTGCATATAAACTACATAGGGGGGTTGTGGAAAATATACATCCTTAAATTTTAGAGATAAACATTAGGGAGTATGAAAGGAAGGGTAACAACAGAACAAAGAGGAAAAGTATTTTTTATTTCTAATAAATCATTTTTCCTAATTTAGTATATATTGCAATATATACTAAATAGATAATTTTGTCCAATATTGTTAATAACAATGTATCAGAATGTCTTAAAACATCTGCCTATGTCCCCATACTCCTTAAATGAATTAAACTGATGCCTATAAGTATCACACATTTATTAAATGATTCAAATATTTTCTGAGCACCTATTAAATCTAAGACTCTCTTTTTGATTCTATAAGTAAATGGGACACTTACAGAAAACTAAGTTTTAATTATTTTTAATTATCTAAGAGCTCACAAATTAAAGTAAAATATTTTTATTAACATTTGGTCTTATATTGGCAAAATATAAAAAATTCAATTAAATAAGTTTATAGAAGATTCCTATGTTCTAAACACTGTCCTTCCTTCCTTCCTTCCTTTCTTCCTTCCTTTCTTCCTTTCTTTCTTTCTTCCTTCCTTTCTTTCTTTCTTTTTATGAGAGAGAGAGAGAATGTGAGCAGGAAAGAGGGGTAGAGGGAGAAAGGGAGAATCTCTCTCTCAAGCAGGCTCCATGCTTAGCACAGAACCTGATGCAGGACTCAATCTCACCACCCCAAGATCATGACCTGGGTCAAAATCAAGAGTTGGAGGCTCAACTGACTGAGCTACCCAGGTGCCCTGTGTTTACTTTTCTAATGAAAAATGGCCACATGAATTGAATTTCATCTAGTTATTAAAAAAGCAGTCAATTCATCATACCAGTATCTTTTTTTTTTAATATGGACACAAACTTCTTTTTTTTTTTTTTTAATTTTTTTTTTCAACGTTTATTTATTTTTGGGACAGAGAGAGACAGAGCATGAACGGGCGAGGGGCAGAGAGAGAGGGAGACACAGAATCGGAAACAGGCTCCAGGCTCTGAGCCATCAGCCCAGAGCCCGACGCGGGGCTCGAACTCACGGACTGCGAGATCGTGACTTGGCTGAAGTCGGACGCTTAACCGACTTGCGCCACCCAGGCGCCCCGTACACAAACTTCTTTTAAACACACACACACAATCTTAAATGTTATATTAGATGTTAACTGAGAAGACAGGGTATCATAAAAAAAAATACTAGTAAAGAGTGATTTTTATCTCCCCTTCTATCTATTTTTCAAATTTAATTTTCACAAGCATAATTGATTGACTGATTTAAAAGTGTGATTAAACAAAAGTATATAGCTTGCTTTATTTTAGTAACAAAGAATCATAGTTTATAGGGTGATGAGCATCATAATTATAGTTGTGGTCTATTTTTTTCTTGATGAGCTATATAGGATAAAATGGCTGGGAAAAACAAACAAAAAAACTGAAGAAAGCAATCTAAGCTAATTGTACTGATCCAAGGACTAACAATGAGAATAGAATTAGCTGGATACATATGTGCCATAGCTGGATTTTAATTCATCATTATTACTAAATATATGTGTGAAATGAGGTGAAATTATATTTTATACAACCATAATTTTCCGTATCAATCATCAGGAAGATTTTGCTAATGATAATTAAAAAACAAAAGAGGAAGATAAATTAGAAATCTTGTTTTTTAAGATTGTGTGTGTATGTGCAATATATGGGAGGAAGGAGAGAAAGAGGCAGGTCATTTTTGATATGCTTCTAAGATTTTAAGAGAAAGATAAAAGAAAGAATTGAATTTTGGAATGATGATACCCATGTATCATTTGTTAATCTGAGTTCTCTGTGGTAAATTTAGAAGATAAACTATAAAGAATTCACATATAAACAGGTATACAGTCTGTGACAACTCTTGATTTTATGGTATACTTCCATTTATGTTTCTTTTACACATTGAATTATAATAGAAAATGAAAGAAGTACACACTAATTTACCCACATATTCTCATATGCCCATATAGCTGTGTGTAGAAGGGACAGTTTGTAATAAAATTGACATCTCTAAAGTCATGAAGAGTTTTTTTCTTCTAACTGTATTTATATGCATAGAGTTGATATTTCAGATATTTTTGTGGTAAGATAGTCTTTTGGGACTTCAACTACTGGGGATAAAAGGAGTGTGATGTTGATAGAATTCAAAATGCCGTTTGAAGAGGCATGCAAAACTGGATCTCTCTTATTACCTTCATAAAAACTGTGGAAAATAGCAATCTTATGTCAATTATATTAAATACACTTATTTTTATATTTTCAGCACAGGGCTTTGAAATTTTAACAAGATTTAAATGTAAATGATAAGTTATCATGATATGATTTTAATAGCACCAACACATCAGAAAAAGATAATTACCATCTTACACTTTCAACCATCCTTGGAAAATTTAAAATATGCAGTTGGGCTTAGGCATTTGGTAGTTGTCTAATATAGAACATATTTAAATATAAATGCTTTCTAAATACAAATCATTGACAGTTTAATATGCAATGATTCACAAATAAATATTCTGGCCTCCAAAACTCTGCTATACATGTGTGTATCAACATCTATCTTTGGTCATAAAAATCTAGGAATTGATTTAGATATATTTAGCAAATGGTAACAATGCATTAAGCTAAACTTAATAGTAAGTATGCAGATCACACAATACTCAAGGGTTAAAAAGAACATATATATGTAATTTTAGCACAAATGTGCTATCCTCTTAGCAATGTATCTACAAAAATCTTCAGACCCATGAAACGCTCCCATAGTAATGACATACACTTGTACAAGTCCTGTTCGTCTTAATACTAGCTAATGAAGAAATGGTCAATATTTGTCAACCAAAGTGAGCAAAATATTAGGGGAACATTAAGATATAATTGTAAAACATTTCCTTAGGATCTAGGCATACACTTCTGTCCTTTGCCTTCATAAAAGACTACATTCAATCAACAAATGTTTACTGAGTTTTCACTCTAAGTAAATATCTATCAATGCACTGGAATATTAGAAGAGGACAAGAAGGTTAATGCTCTGCACAAACTTTGCTCTAATACATGGAGACATACAATAAATAAGGACAACAGACAAGACACTTTCATCTAAGCGTAAGTACTATGAAGAAAAATACTGTGATTTGTTTGTGTGTGTGTATGTGTGCACATGCACACACAGTATAAGTGACAGAGGGGATGATTTGACCTTTCATCTAGTGATAAGACGCAGTGGAGGGAACAACGCCCACAGAGGGAATAATGTATAAATGCCTTAAGATGCTGTGTGTGTGCACAGAAGTGCATGCCTGCACATGTAGCATGTGGGACTGAGGAGAAGATTAGAGCTTTATTCTAATAACAAGAAGCAGACAGCCATGTAAACATGGGGTTTGGGGACAAATGTCCATGGAGGGAATAGTATATGTAGTGCCTTGCGACTGGAAAGAGATTGGCATGGTTGAAGGAGAGAAAGAAGGGCAGTATTCATAGAACACAGTGAGAAAGGGGGAAAAGGGAAAGAGTATAGATAGACATGTCTCAATTTCTGTTTATAGTATAAAATTACTAATCCTTTTGAATTCTCAGGTAAATTCTAAGGTAATGTACTATGGTTATCACAATATATATATTTAATAATCTCAGGAAAAATTTTAAGAATATTTTTGTGGATAGGCAAACTTCTAAATCTTTCCATAGCTATTCAATCTTTGAAATACAAACACGATTTTATGAAAGTAAGGTAATACGTACCCATATTGGAATTCTGTCCAAATGTGTAGTGACTCAAAACACATTTTTAGTACTGGTGTGTTTATTTTTGTAAGTTAATCTTTTACTCCATTGTAGTCAGTAATTGATTAGATTGTATTAACTCGGTCACAAGCTTTATCCTAAGAAACTGTCCTAATGGTACTTCTCATTAGGCAGAGTTCCCTTATGTTTGTTATTTAAGGTTTTTAGTTAAATTACTTATCCTAGATTTTTTACTAAGAACATCTGATTAAGAGTTGGAAGATATACTTTCTCCTCCTCTAGCTCACCTTTTTCTCTCTCATCAGATGATAGAGCATGTTCCAACACCAGGAGAGAAATATGGAAAATCCCAGGTTGGAATTTCATTCTAACATTAAAAAAAAAAAAAAGGTTTTAGAGTTCACTGATGAAGTTCATAGTAGACTTGAGCTTCAAAGAAAAATCAATCTTCCTTTTCCCATATATTTTACCTCCCCTTTCCCCTAACATACTCTGCAAGTTACCTATAAGATTATATTTGGGTCAATGTTACTCACACTTTTGAGATCACTAAAGGTTGTGTCTTCTATTGGTGTTGCACCAATGGAAGGTAATAAGCCCTAGAACTTTACTCCATGCAACTAAATCATTGCCTACACATGTCCACTCAGTGTTCCCCTCTGTGACATTTTAACCTTAAATGTATTTATGATATGGTGAGATTTTCATTATATAATAAAACAACACATTTGATATGAATCATGATACATTTCATGCAATTCATAGCAGGTACCAGGTATCAAGTATGAAGGGGGAGAGAGAGAGCAAGCTTAAGAGAAATAAATTTTATATACATACATATATTGATGCTCATTTCAAGTCTATACCTCCAACCTATCAGAACTTTTCTGGGCTATATAACAAAAGTTATGTAATAATTTATATGATGTTTAAGTGAAGCTACATACACACATATTTACAAATAAAAATAAAAATACTAAAAATATGTAACTATTACAGAACATTTCATTAATAACTTTAATGGTATCAATTTTGAAAATTAATAGTTTAGGTATTTTAAAAGGAAAGGCTTCTGATAAAGTATAATAGGAAGAATGAAACGTTTTAAATGAAGGAAGTGAAAACATGGAGTGTTTTTAATTAAGTAATTACATTAGTGGTAGAAGACAAACTATTTGACTGAAGTAGCAGTGTTAAGCAACTTAATAGCAGGCGTTCTTGCCAAATCTGAAATATTTTTCTCAGTCTACTTTCTTTTAAATAGTCGTCTTAAAGTCCTTTCTTTGCTTCAGCGTTGTGCACTTCCCAGGCCACTTTCTTTTCTAGGCATACATCTCATCTCCCGAGATCCCTATCCTCCCCATCTCCACCCCACCTCTTTATTTTACTGAATTTTCTTTAATCCATTGGATTCCAACAGTCTTCCACAATCACTCTCTAGCCATCTTCCCTTTTCACATCAAATCTTCTTTGCTGATACCACCTACCGATCACCTCCTCAATCAGAGTCTTCAACTCTCTCACTTTGGAAGTTTCGATGCAGAAAAAAAGTCTTGTCATCTACAGTAACTAACAGATCATCTATGTTTCAATTAATTTATTGAAATGTTTTCAGAGTTCATAATCCATATCAGATCAATTAAGTATTGGTACCTATTCCCAACTTCTCTTTAGATTTTCTTAATCTCCTCAAGAATGAGACATTGTTTCTTACTCTCTTCCTCATTACGATTAGTACTTACCATTTGTTAACTCTGCCTTGAAATGTCATCCAGTTCTAATATAATCATAATACAGGCATTTATCATCTCATTCCATATCATTATAATGGCCTATGAAGTAGATTTTCTGATTCACTTTATCTTTTCTATTCTAGCTTATGAGTTGCTAATCTATAAATATGTGCTTTTCTCTCATCATGAATTGATAGTGCTTCAAAGTATTTTCCAGTGTCAGGTCATAGGAACTTGACGGTCAGAGCCTATTCCAGGCATGATTAAGTATCAGAATCAGGGTAAAATAGTTATCATGAGTCTGAGATCACTGTGTTAACCTCAAATGGACAGTCAAAACGGGAATCCAATTTTGAATATGTGGGCCAGTTTAGCATTCAAATAATTAAGAGTATTATAGGGCACAGACTAACAATTAATTTTAGGGGCAATAATACATCCTTTTTACTGTTCCTTCCCTCTCACATGCATAAGTGTGTGTGGGCAGTTTTTCACTGTAACTCTTCTCCCTACTGCTGATCCAACTGAAACTTCCAAAGATAGCTCCCATGTATAAGTCTTTATTAAGCACATATATTTGATTATTTACGAAACAGGACCAAACTGCTCTTTTCATTCACAATAGTTGTGATGAATGAACTGGAAACAGAGACATAAAGACAGAGAGGTGAAATTATTTACCAAATATCTCAAAGTAGGTCAGCACAAACTAGATGTAAATCTCGGAGGAAAAAAAAAAAAAAGGTATGGGGCAATGCATTTAACTTTTAAAAGATTAAGAGAGCTCAGTATTAAAAGTCTCTCTCAGATAGGGTAGAATTCCCAAACTTCACAAAATTTCAGACAAATTTATAGTGATGGTTAACAAACTGTGTTCCAGGTAGCATTCCATAGGTGCCAAGTAGGGCAAGGGTTCAGGTCATAGGGGAAAGGATAAGAACTCCAAACTCCCTAACCTATCCTCAAAATTTCTACACTTTTTATTTGTGCTACATGCTTAATTGAAGGAAAATGCATTCCATTTCTTTAAAAAGAAAAACTTCATAATTATTTCAATGCCTGGGAACATGGAAAAGTGGTTTCTGAATACTACTGGAAATTATATGAGAAGTCTCTAAGATTTAGTTTAAAGTCTAGCTCTGAGGGATTTATGTTATTGCATTCTCATAATGCCAATAAATTTACCCATTTTTTAAAAAAAATGTAATCAAATGTCAGGCAGTATTTGAAGAAAGCACTTCATTTTTACCATAAAATTCCCGAACAGAATACCTGGCTCTGATTATCACCATTAGCAATCAGTGAATATTGGCAAATGACCTTATATGAAGGGTACAAGATGACTTATTTCTAAGACAAGAAAGCCTTTGAAAAGATTCTAATTATTTAATGACAAAATCAAAATATAACTTATGTGAAGTTTGACTTAAATGCACCCCCAAACCAATTTCAGAAAAAGGGAATATCAAGCAAAGGTTATCTCCATTGATCTCAGTTTAGGCTTTTATACTTCTCTCCTTTCCATGATGGGGACTTTGGTGAAGCAAGGTCTTTGTGGTTCTTGTTTTTCATACTTGCCAACTACCACGCCGAACCATCAAAATCTCTATTGTTTTGTATTGAAATCAATGTTTACAATAAAAGTATTATTGGGGCGCCTGTGTGGCTCAGTAGGTTGAGCGACCGACTTCAGCTCAGGTCACAATCTCACGGTTTGTGAGTTTAAGCCCTGCGTCGGGCACTGTGCTGACAGCTAGGAGCCTGGAGCCTGCTTCGGATTCTGTGTCTCCCTCTCTCTCTGCCCCTCCCCCGCTCACGCTCTGTCTCTCTCTGTCTCAGAAATCAATAAACATTAAAAAAAAAAAGTATTATTAAATAACTACATAGTGAAGGGAAGTACTGACCAGGGACATCTGCATTTTTAATAACAAAATTTATGCTACAGAAACAAAAGGTCTTGGGGTTTTTAAAGTTAAATGAGAGGGGTACCTGGGTGGCTGGTCGGGTAACTGTCCAGCTCTTGATTTCAGCTCAGGTCATGATCTCACAGTTCCTGAGTTCCAGCCATGATTTGGACTCTGCACTAACAGTGCGGAAACTGCATGGGATTCTTTCTCCCTCTCTCTCTGCCCCTCTTCACATGATCTCTCTCTCTCTCTCAAAGTAAATAAATAAATTTTAAAATAAATAAATATATAACGTTAAATTAGACTTCTATAAAGCTGGGTACAAGACCATACAGAACAGTAAGGAGTGAGGAAAATAAAGTCTCTGCCACTTTTAACACGCTAAGTCAAACAAATCACATGTCAAGTTCAAATACACAGCTTGACTATACCCAACAAGAAATAAATGACTCTCACTGGCCCCCAATGTATCATGTTTCTTTCAATAGAAAACACTTAGCTTATACTGCAAACTGTTCTAGGATATCCCTTAAAATAGCCCAAAGAAGCTGTAGTAATAATAATAATACCAAAAACAATAGCAACAATAGATATTGATGAGAATTTTTCTAAGAGTCTATCATGTGCCAGAATCTGTGTCAGATGATTTTTGTGCAATATCTCACTAAGTGCTTGCCAATAAACAGCCAATGACACAACACATTTTTATTAGTTCCCTTTTTAAATTTTTTTTTTCAACGTTTATTTATTTTTGGGACAGAGAGAGACAGAGCATGAATGGGGGAGGGGCAGAGAGAGAGGGAGACACAGAATCGGAAACAGGCTCCAGGCTCTGAGCCATCAGCCCAGAGCCTGACGCGGGGCTTGAACTCCTGGACCGTGAGATCGTGACCTGGCTGAAGTCGGACGCTTAACCGACTGTGCCACCCAGGCGCCCCTATTAGTTCCCTTTTTAGGGACAAGGAAATGAGGCCCAGGGAAATCAGGTCTCAAGTTAGTGTATGATAGAGGTAGCATTTAAACCTAGATGTCTTTGACCTCAAATTATTCAGAAACTTGCTCTTCAGTCCTATCTCCCCTGATAGTTTCTTTGACCACTTTGAATTGTATACCTTCTCTGAATTCCTGCATGTGTTCTGTCTCCAACAGTTAGTTACTAATCTGAATTTTAATCTCTCTCACACCTGTATCTGGTCTTCCCATATAGATTTTTTTTTTTTTTTTTGCTTCAGAAGGATAACATGCATATACGGACGGCAATGTGAAAACTTAACAGTGGTTTTCAAATATCATCTATTTTCTCTATTAAGAATAATTTCTAGCTTTTAATTTTAACATGTTAATCATAAGGATTTATGTTCATTTCTGTTTTGTGATTAAATTTAATTCAATGATTAAAGTGTTTGTATATAAAACAGGATTTTTACATAATAATTTTCCTATTTCGGAGTTCTGCATTTCATTCATCTATTAGTTGTGCAGATGATGCCTTAAGTAAGACATCAATCTGTTGAGTACTTTCATTATATTTTTTATAGTCTTTCCTCCTTTTACTCTAGTTTATTCTTCATGAATATCAATCATTTATAAATTGGAATTTTACTCTTTTAATCTACTGACCTCTTTCTCACTATTTGTATCCTTTTTTCTCTCTTCAGTTTGACAGAAGGTTCTCAGGTTTATCTTCCACAGTCTTTTTGATCAGACTTTCTGTAGTACAGTGTGCCTCCCATCCCCACACTTTTTAGTATTTGAGCAGAACAATTCATTTCCTAACTTTCATTTTTGAAATATCCAATTTGTAAGTCATCTGGTTTTTTTTTCCAACTCTTTCTTTTGCTTTTGTAGTTAACAGTTATTTAAAAAAAATTTTGTCTCTTGAATGTTAATAGTGTTCATTTTTTGTTTTTGAAAAAAATTCATAGCCTTGATGTTGTCATTATTTTCCTTTTTTAAAAAATATTTATTAATCACGAACATGAGGCCTAGTTTTTCTGCTGAGAGAGGAGAAATGCTTCACTGCTACAGAGGGACTCTTCCAAAAATGTGTTCAGCTGCAGAGCTGTTTCATTATTCACAACATCGGTCTTAGGACTCAAGAGCCAGTGGAGACTCTGTAAGGTTCTCACATAGGGGCAGACCTACAGAGCAAAGTGTGGTCTCTGGATTTGACAAAACTGCTAGATTATTCTTCCTAGTTTTCTGTTTAACCTGGCATCAGTTCTACATAAATGGTTTCACTGTGTGGGACTCCCATTCTGGTGACACTACTCAGTGTCTCACAGACAACCGTCACTATATCAAGGAGATGTTCCCAACCACTGCATGTTTCCAGTAGCTATGTATGTTTTGGGGGCACTCATCCCAAACACTGTTCTAAAATGCTTAAAGAACTTCTAAGGGGAGAATACACATCTGTCCCAGTTTTTCCTAGGTTTTAGATTTTACACCACCAAGTTACTGAATACTTAGAGGGTTCTGTCAAGCTTCTAATGAAAGCTTGTCACAATCCTTTTTTGCCAATTATTTTGCCTTAGTCTGTCCCTATTGGTATTATGCATGACAAACATTTATATTTAGTGTATGACATGCATCCCTCACAAAATTCTACAGCTAACATAGATTTTCTTCTTTATGTTCCTTTGATTGTTTTAGAAGGGTTTAGTAGAATGACTTAGGTTTTTATTTTACTCATAAATCACATGCTTATGGATTGAGGGGTACAGTAAAAGATCTCATAATCTGGATAAATTAAAGTTGGCATATTTCATTTAAAAAGTCTAATACAAAGGGAAAAGATAATCCAATAGGCATACAGAGCATAAAAAGGGGGCTATTTAGAAAGAAGTGACATTTGGAGATTCTAGCAGGTAGGAAAACAAGTAATTAGAATCAGAAAGTCTACAAGCAGGTAGCAGGGTTTTTGCCAGAAACAAATGTATGGGGTCAGGTTTCTAGACTGTGGAGTTGGGAAGGCTGAAGACTGGTAAGATCTACACAAAAGTGGCTTGAAACTGGAATCTAGTTACCACAACTACAGGACACAGGTCACAACAAGTCGATTTTCCAGAAAAGAACTAAGAATGACTTATTATAGAATTCTGATCTAAAGTACCTTAATTCTTTACAAGTAGGGTCATGATGACACTGACAGTTTAGGTAGAGAAGACAGTTTGGGGAGAGGATTGATATAGAGACAGACACTGATATTTTGCTATAATGTTAACTTCTGTGATACTGGAGTCCATGTGATAAGAAGCACAAACAACTCACAGGTTATAGTGAATAGTATGAATAGTATGTTTATAAAGAAATTGAACTTTTCTGGGATTACCCAATACCTCATCTGTTATTTTTCAAACACTGTATTTCTTCTTATGTATGATTTGTATTCTTTTAAAAAATGCAGTTCTTCATTTCCCAAATCTTTGCCGTTTGCTTTTAGCATCTATACAATACAAATTGAAATTGTCCTTAAATTATATTAAGAAAATGTTCTGTATCACATAAGTGAAATTGTGTTTGCTATTCAACATGAACATAAGAGTTTTTTTTCATGTATCAATACACAAATTTTAATGATAGGTCTACAAATCATTTTATTTTATTTGTATTTTTATTCATTTAGTAAGTACTTGTTTACTGTGTGATTGCCCAATTCCATGTTATGTACTGAAAGGGATGTGTTTTCTAGCCCCAAAAAGCAACATTATAGCATATACAGTATTTGAATTCACAACTATATATGAATAACTAATATTACATAAATCGACATGAGAAGATTGGCAATTTAACTATATAAATTTGTTTATATGCAAATAAGTATAAATAAAAAATAAAATATAACCTATTAATAACATTTTTCATGGAAGTTTATTTAGCAAAAATTTCGTGTGGAAACAAAAACAACAGCATTGATTACCATAAAGGGAAAATTCTATAATTGGAAAAGAGAGAAATATATGTTCAATGCAATATATTCACCAGTAGTAATAAAAGCTTACTGACATTTTTACAGAAATTTCAAAGAAAGGACGGAAAGAATGGTTATGTTTATTTAACATTAATTCATTCATTCTATTCCCTAAAGATAAGAATCATAAACCCATCAAATATACTCATTCTATCATGATATTTTGTCTCAGAATAATACAGATTTTAATTTATAATTAGATACACTGAAGGCATTAAAGTACATATTTTATAGATCATACATGGTAGCAATATGGACTAGACTTTAAATTGTTAAGAATTACTTATCAAAATAAAGTAAATGAAATAATTTTGAAGTAATTCTTTTTCAATTACATTTATTTTACATTTTATTATTTTCAAAAAAAAAAAAACATTACTGGATCTCTGGCACCCTGTTTTACAGAGTTGAATATATATGCATTGCAACAAAAAAGAATAATATTCCAAAAACTTAAATTTATTTCACCCAGTCATTCTTTTGATTAAGTATATTCAATGGCCCTTTCATTGCCTATTAAGCAAAGTAGAACCTGGTGCTGGTGGGCATTTAATCCTGATTATATAAACCTTAGAGGTCATCTTGTCTAAGAGCCTACTTAATGTATATATCACCTCTGCATTTCAATAACACGAAGAGTGAAATCAGGGGAGGTAATTTGCATATGGATGGTTATCATGGCTCTAATCACACTGTGACAGGGACCCTTCCAAGGCTCTGTTTACATACAACCAGCTCTTGGTACTTGAATGATGCCACTACACTGTAACAGAAAGAATTAGAAGATTATGGAATGAGAGAAAACTCTACTGAAATCTTAGGTCTTAAACAGTTACATACTGACACGCTCAACTCTTTGGATATATGTATGCACGCTCAACTCTTTTTTTATGCTTTCTGTGCACACAGCCTGATTGAATTTTTCAGCTTCTCTAGAAGTTACATGTGGCCATGAGACAAACTAATTTCAAATCAACCTAGGTGAGAATGATGTGCTCTGCTTTCAGGACTTAAAAACACCCAAACATAATTTTCCATGTTTTTCACCTTTGATTCATTGACAGAAGGCAAAGAACCTTCAGGCTGTAGAGAGAAAAGCTACACTATGATAAGTCTGAATCTCTAGATTACAACGTAGGAAACTTCCTGCCAGTTAAAAACATCATTTTTGAATTTTACTTACTTATAAATATGCTTGTGATTATATATTTAATTATAAATAAATTATAATAATTGTTGTGTTTGCCATGGAAGCTAGTGACCTTTTCATTAATGCAGTTGTGACATGTCAACATGATACCACCTATATGTGGTTATTATAACATTAAATAGTCTATGTATTGCTGAGAGTAAGCATAATAATGCTCTATTTCATGCTTTATATATCTCTTTACAGTTTGTTCCCAGAACTTCCTTCCTCCTGGACCAGGTTCAAGACTATGGTATGATATGAAGCAAGTTTACTAACCTTCCCATAATAAGACATTTCAAATCTTTTAAAAATTATCATGTTCTTTTCTTCTTCTTTTCACAATGAATACTTTTAATTTCTCAACATTTTTTTGTATATTATTATGATTAGCCTGGAATTCTACCTTGAATATTCATCTATAAAACAAGGATTAGTTGGGCATCAACTATGTGCTGTGTGCAATATTCTGTGAGCACCAGGGATACAGAGATAAACAAAACAGTGTAAATCAAAGTCTACTATAAAAGGCAATATAAATAGATATGATACTTACGTAACATGAGCTATAGTAAACATACATTTCAGTTTGTTATTATATCATAAATAATATAATTGTCCAGATATAGTCTGAAGATTGTAGGGTATGATCTAGCTATCATATCCTTTAGGGCATTATGTTTACAGTATTCACTCAGTCATCCAATAAATAAATACTCAATAACATCTTCCAAGTGACAGGCACTGGTATTATTTACAATAAATATATACTGTTAATGCCTTCATGGGGCTCATTGATTAATGTACTGAACAAATAAAACAACCTAAGGAATGTCAATAGACTTTTGACAAATATTTTAATCCCTTGTTCTTTTCTCCCCCTTTACTATATCTCTTCTGGCCATAAAAAAATTCTCTAATATCTTCACAGTTTTATGTACCAAGAGCTCACAGAATCTATGAGATCTAGGTAGTCCAGTATTATTTTAATGTTATTAGCATTGCAATTCTCACCTACTAAGTAGAAGTTGTCTTATCAAGTACTTGGACAGTAGGACACTGAGAATAAAAAGGAAAGACTTAGCTATAATCGATTGTTAATAGTTGACATGATATGGTGGCAGCAAGACAAAAGGAGTAAAAAATTATTCTGATTTTGAAGCATGAAAAATGTTATTATCATTAATACAAAGAGTAAAGTAGGTAAATAATTTGCATCTATGTGGCAATGATGGCTTCAATATTTAGAAATTAAGGCTTCAGGGTCTGATTTGGACAACCAGAAGGGAACATTTAGAAGGCAGCTCCAAAAAATGGTTCTGAGACAAGGAAAATCTGATAACTGAAGTACTGAAGTGATATATCAAGAAAAACTATAGAAAGCAGAGATTAATATAGACAAATCATTTCATCCAAATAAGTGATTAAATTTGGGAGAGTATTCAATCTTTTTAATTTTCTAACTTTGGGGGATATACATAGGGGTCCTGGATATAGAAGTATTTCTTTATCCAACCAGATGATGCATACTGCAAATTTTAACTATATTGTTGTTAAATATTTAAGAATAAATTAAGTATATCAGTCAGTGGTCAATCAGGAAAAAGAAGAAATTCTAGGTATTTCACAAAAATCATTTAATATAGGATATTAAGTCCTACAAGACCATTCAATGCATTGTAGGAATGAAGCTCAGGGAGGGTCTTTACGAGCTCTGTAGTAACTGACACCTAAGGTCATAGTTGTTTGTAGTAACAGGGCAAGAGGTCCACTGGGGAAAGCCACAGACTGAAGCAAATCTCTGTCTGCTGAAACCCACACATATGCCTTTTACTATCAATTCTTCCAAACCTTGTGTAAGTAATTCTCACTGGCAGAACCTATGCTGACAAAGGACTTGGGATCATTTTGGCTTTTAACCCCGAGGTTACAGCAGAGAGGGCAGGAATGAAACTAAATGCCAATAGGAAATCTGGTACAGTAACATTAGAATTTGTTGGTTATTGAAGGCTATGCTTCAAAGAAAATGTGGTTCAATATGATTGATTCTCCAAAGTTCAAGGTGAAGAACTCAATTTTTACCTATTTACCCTTGTACTGATCAGGCTTGTGAAAGCCAACAGAAGAATCTTTAAAAGTTTAATTTTATAATGAGTTATTTAGTGAAATGATTAGGAAGGGAAATGTAATAAGAACAGGAATTTTTAGTGGTTATTAGTTTAATATGTTACCTCCACTAGACTAGATGTTCCTTGTGGGAAGGGAGCTTCTCACTTTAAAAAAATTTTTTTTAATGTTTATTCATTTTTTTGAAAGAAACAGAGCACAAGCAGGGGAGGGTCAGAGAGAGGAGGACACAAAGAATCTAAAGCAGGCGCCAGCTGTCAGCACAGAGCCTGATATGGAGCTCAAATTCACGAACCGTGAGATCATGACGTGAGCCAAAGTCAATGCTTAACCAACTGAGCCACCCAGGTGCCTCATGGAGCCTCTCACTTTTGATCATAAGTTGACACAATCGAAAGGGAGAATAAAAAGATGGCTATTAATTTATTCATGTTTTTTATCTTTGTGAAAGTCCTTTTCTTTCTCTGCAAATATTTCTTAATAGAAGTATTTAATAAACAAAAATATTTTAATAAATAAAATTTAAATGTATTTATACATAAAAGTATTTCTTAATAAAAATAGGTTATTAATAATTGCATATACCAATAGTGAAATGGAAACTCAAGGTCAATCTAATGATCCTAGAGGGGAGAATGTCTAAAGGGATTACTGAATCATCAAAGAAAAACGGATTTTTTTTATAGATTTTAGGTATAGTATATGTTTTATCATAAATTATTTGAAAAACTAGGAACATTATATTCATTTACCAAACAACTTGCATCAGAAAGCTCAATTAAATTTAGAAATTTAATTGGAAACACTCAATTAAAATTCAATTTAAATTTCAGGAGCAGTGTCCATTAATAGGGGATCTATTAAATAAATTACATGCTGTAATATTTAGCCATTAAAATAAATAATGTTAATAGCAATAAGAAACATTTACTGAGTGTTTACTTTGTGGAAAACAGTTTGCTAAGTGCCTTACTTGCATTAACTCAATGAGTAATTTATTAGGAATATTATTATTAAGTGGTAGCATATAAATTTTATTATAATAAAATCTATTAAAATAAAGATATTTCTGAAAAGAAAGAAACACCAAATAAGCTTCTTATGGAAAATCACATAACAGTAAGTAGGTAGTTTACAGCCATCTGATATGAATCCTGGGATAGTCTCATTTCATACAAACATTTAATTGTATGCAGAATATATGCACTAAGACCATTTTGTTAACTATTTTCACTGAATACATAAGTTATCAACTACATATCCCCTTAATTATAACAGGAAAAAAATTTTACTTACAATAACTTTACAGTAAACATTGAATATAATATTAAGTATAAATATAATGTATAAATATATGTTTTATTTCATAAAAACTGAAAATGAAAATGAGTGATTCATGTCTGTTATATTCCTCAGTTTTTCCAATTTACAAATGCTTAGAAAATCCTATCATACTGAGGATCCACTAGATCAAATATTGATTCCTATTATAAATAGAAATCATTTCAAAATACATTTATGATCACAAAATGAAAATTTTAGAACTTTATCCTACATAGATTTCTATAAAGAATGGTTGGAATGACATCAGCTTCATTAGAAGACAACTTATGTTTAAAGCCATCATATCTTTCTACACTATTCTTCTTTTGCATCCTTAATTACTTGTATGATATATTCCTTTTGCTACATAACTAGCCATCCCAAAGGACTTATTCTAATGGTACTCACCTGCATCCTTGAATATATATAACATCTTACACTGACTGTAAATAGCCAAACCACCTACTTTGTAAGTTCAGAGACAACAAATCAATGCATGATAAATAACACCATTCCACTTTTGACTAAAAAACAGGAGGTTAAAATGTTTCCCATTATTGCTACCAAGAAAAAAAGAAAATTTTCTGCCTTTGAAAATAGATGTTGACTTCTCTTGACAGAATGTAAGTTTATCTACAGAAAAGATCCATGAATTCTTAAAACATTTTTTCATAATAATATAGTCAGTCCTTTAAAAAGTAAATGTAAGAAAAAACTGTATATATTCTCTATAACAAGTATTTAAACCATTTCACATACCGACAGAGTTAAGTAGTGTATATTTCTATACACTACTGTATAGATATAGGTATATTCCTAGCTTGAGATTCTTATAAGGCAGACAGGTACACATATGAATACATATATCACAAGGTATTGTGCATTTACAAGAGTATAGGAACAAACATAGAAAAAAATAGCAATTAATTATGATGTGTCCCCATGGTGGTAGTAGATGGTGGGCAAGGGTGCTGAGAAAAAAGTATAAATGAGGAGAAAAAAGTTATGGATGAAATGGCATTTAAACTTGGTCTTGATAAGTGAGTAGAATCACAGTAGAAAGATGGATTATAAAAGCGGTCCATGCAGACTAAATATTATGGGTAAGTTCTGAGTATTCTCATGTATATAATTTAATTAGAGACCATAAATTGAAGCACATAAAAATGTCAGGATAGGTACTCAAATATGGGTCTAGCTATAGACAACTGAGTGTCAGAATAAAGCATTCACAATTGATTTGGCAAATAAGAGAGAGAAATTGAAGGATTCTGAGGAGGAAACCTGACTTGCAAGAGAAGAAGGGAAGTCTACTGGAATTTGTAGGAATGATGTTGAAAAACAATTTTGATAGTGTAGGTAAGAAAATGTAACCTTGACCTGAGGGAACTAGTTATAAAAGACACCTGATAGCTATCGGTATAACTCTAGTACTTTCCTGTAGCAAATTTCCCCAGAAACATATTAAAAAACCAACATGCTAAGGAAAATCAGTATGTTGTAGGGAAGGCCAGCAAAAGAAACTACGTGCATATGTGTGTATAATTTTTCCTTTTGTTTTGGATGCTACTTTTTTTTTTTTTTAACAGTATGGTAATTATTAACTTCTGTGCACCATAGAAAGGTAAGAAGACAAAAGTAGTCTGGGCTTAACTTACAAATTAACATACACGCAAAAAATCATCAAGGACATCTGTGTGTTATACCTCCCTCAGTAATATGTCAAAAAGACCACCTACTCTCTCAAGAATGATGCCTGCAAAAAGCAGAGAGGAAAAAGTTCTCGTCAAGAACGCTTTTTGTTTTTCCTACAGCAACATTAATTACATTGTCGGCTAGAGCTGAAAGAATGAGATAAGCAGAGGCAATCTGATTCTCATCTTGTTTAAACTTGTCAGTTCTAAAATGAAGTCAAGAGTTAGTCAGGGAAAATGGAGAAGGTCTCCTTCCTCATTTAAAGATAAATGGGAAGTCCAACTCCTGAATTTTTTTAAAAGGAGGGTTACTCTCTAGAAGACAATTGTCTCTTTAAAAGTGTTTCTAATTCAGCCTCTCACATGACAGCCTCCCAGAGTCTGAGAGTGATATGTTTCATCAGGAGACACTCCCATCTTCAGTGCAGCTCTGTATCACCTGTTCTGCCTTTGACCCTCTGCTAAAAGAAAATGGATCTCTACAGTGCTTAGAAGCTGCCAAGACTTAACAAATTTTTAAGCTGAATTTTTGCTTCAACTCAGTGTTCTTACTTCCTAGTTCTGCTGTTTCATGTGGCGTGCTAGGCAACCCTAAAGAGAAGCTACTTTCAATAAGCACTTATTTGTTAGAATTCTGACTCCCAATATGACCCTGGAGATTATGTACATGTATCTCCAGAGGAGAGAAAGAAGGAGAGGGAAAACTGAGAAAAGAACAAAAATAGATGAAGTATGAATACGTAGATCACCTAGTGAAGGGAGAGTTAGAGAGTATGACACAGAGATGTGAAACAAAGCATCTGAGAGGATGTGATGCCTGGGATTTGTCCCAAGTATCAAAACACTATGAATGTGCCATATATTGAAGGGAATTTCAATACAGATCTTATCCGGTCAACATTTTTTTTTTCCCTTCTGAGTTGTGAATCCTCTTGCTCTTCTAGTTGTGTATCCCTAAATTTTTCCTCAAATAAAGCCTTTTATTTTTTCAAGTGTTCAATGAGTGGAATGAAAAGAAAGAGACCATTTTATTTCTCATTTCTTGGACACATTTTTTTTTTATCCCTTAGAAAGTAAATACATTCAAATAATACTTATTAAAATTATCTGGGACAATGCTTTAAAAAGCCCAATCCATGAATGGTTTTATTGTTGAGATTAATATATTTCACCAAATTCCACCCACTATTCCATATCCAGACTGCTCTGATTGCTCACATGAATTTTTTAATTAGATATATTTTTAAAGTGTATTCTTTGAAGAATTTTTTTTTAAACAGAAGCTTAGGTACATGAGTGAGTAGTGACTTTATGGGGGAAAAATATCACTTGAATCAAGACATGAGGTCTATCCTATGCACCAATGCGGTGCCTACAATTTTGATGTGACATTCCAATGAAATCCTGAAAGTTCAGGTTTAGGGTACATGGGCTGGGAGAAGACTATTTCTCCATTATCTTCTTCATAATCTGAATCTTAAAGGTCGGTTAATGATGGCAAACTGATGGAGAAAAACTAAAAGCAACAAAAACAAAACCAACAAATAAGTTTTATTGTCAATTGAAAAAATAAATAACCAGCCCTGATAAGTAACAAAGAATCCTGATTTTAAAAAAGAAAGTGCATTTGCCAATTTTTTTCTAATCTCTTTAAAGTTTTTCAATAGTTCTAAATTAAATCCCTTTCATCCTTATCTCTTTTTCCATCAGAAAATCCGAAGGGTATTTGGATTCAGACATCCATTGCACCAAAGATCTTTCATTACACAGCACAAACAAGCACTTTTATTGAACAAGAACCCAATTACTTAACCTAGCTTCAGGTTTCATTCTACCCTGCCGCATCTACCTTGACAGAAGCCTACTAATCTCTTCTGATGGACGTTGCTACATATCAGTTCTGATACAGAGAGATGATTCCTAACCTTTTTGTAGAGAACCACTGATTAAATAAGCTCAGATGCCCATCTCAGCTTCCTTGGACCCATGAATAACAATGAGAAAGAGTGCAGACAGATATGGACCCTTTCCTCCTCTGTATAAGGAACCAGCATTCAAAGAGTTGAAAAAAAGGAGTATCTGCTCAGAGAAAATGACTAACATTTACCAAAGTCCTGTACTGGCAGTGTCTGAGGTTCTCTCCAGTTTGTTTCTGTTCTTTAAATTACTATCATGCTCCCTCCATTTTGCTAGTAGAGAAGAAAATAAATTCCGTAAAGTTCTTGTACTTTTCTTGTACTTTTGTTGCTGCCATTCTTGTTTTCAAACTCATTGATAAACAATGTTAATGACTTGACCTTTATGTCAGAAATTCTCAACAGTAAATGCACATTAGAAGAACCTAGGAACCTACAGCCTGAGTCCCATCCCTACAGATTTTGATTTAATTCATCAGGACTGGAACCTGAGCATTATTATTGTTTTTAAATTTCTCCAGATGATTATAATTACAGCCAACGTTGAGAAGCATTATTTGGTGTAAATAGCAACTAAATTTTGTTATTATATTAGAATTATGAGCAGCTGTTAGGAACCATTTTAGTTTAGCTTCATTTCCAAAGCAGGAATATTTTAAAGAAAAGCCTCTGGGGGCACCTGGGTGGTCCATTGGTTGAGCATCCGAATTCCTCTCAAGTCCTGACCTCCTCGTTCATGAATTTGAGCCCCATGTTGGGCTCTTTGTTGAGAGCTCGGAACCTAAAAACTGCTTCATATTCTGTGTCTCCCTCTCTCTCTGCCCCT
Organism: Lynx rufus; assembly: GCF_022079265.1. Taxonomy (NCBI): domain Eukaryota; kingdom Metazoa; phylum Chordata; class Mammalia; order Carnivora; family Felidae; genus Lynx; species Lynx rufus. Next base: position 184,092,752 of record NW_025814823.1, read on the forward strand.
CCCCTGCTCACACTCTGTCAATCTCTCTCTCTCAAAAATAAATAAACATTAAAAAATTAAAAAAAAGGAAAGCCTCTAAAAGTTAACACTCATGAAGACATTGTTACCTCACAGGAAAGTCTATTTCTTTGGTTTACTTTTTAGCGTTAAATCTTTAGAGAAAGTTCCCAATATATTTCAAAGTATCCATGTACAAGACTGCTCATGACAACACTGTTTTTCTTAATAAGTTCAATAGTATCCAACAATAAAGAAGTGGAGTTACACACACAAACACAGAGAAAGAGAAAGAGAGGGAGTGAGAGAGAAGGGAAAGGAAGACACCAACTAACTCACATAAATGGGAATAGGGAGAATGCCTTCAGTGTAAAATATTTTACGGATGTACTTATATGCATACATGTACATGAATAATACCTTTTTGAAGAACACTTGTAAAGGGTAGTTTCTAGAAATATAAGGTTAGGCTTTTATTTCTAGTATATACCTTTTTAATTATTTCTATATTCTAATCATTAGTATGAACTGGTTTCATATATTTCAACTTGGAGAGACTATTTGGATAATGGGATAACAAATCATTTCTGCTTCTTTTTTTAGAAGTTTTTAGTATTTTCCCAATACTGATGTGAAATTAGCTACCCACACTCTTCCTTGTGCTACCATTTGGAGGTGATGAAGTTACCAGTCTTCTACATGATGGCCCATTAGCTATTTTAAAGAAAACAGTAATGTTTTCCTTTGGTGGAAACTCATTTCAGGTTTTCTTCATATTCTTTTGAAGACTGTACTGTGTGTTTAGTATTAATGTGCTGGTATTAAAGGATATGAAAATAATTTCACCAATTTTTGCCATGAAGAAGCTTACATTCAATCAAGGAGATAAAAATAAAAACATAAATAAAAATAAAAAGTAGTAATTTCATTGCAAGTTTATTAGTAAACAGAGGAAACAAATGCCCACAGGGGAGTCTATTCTCTCCAGATGGGGAGCAACCAATACAGGGAGTGTAAAATTGGCAAATGGGCATGGAACGTTTTTCTCAAAATTTACTTTTCTTTTTTTTTTTTTTTTTTTTTTTTTTTTTTTTTTTTATTTTTGGGACAGAGAGAGACAGAGCATGAACGGGGGAGGGGCAGAGAGAGAGGGAGACACAGAATCGGAAACAGGCTCCAGGCTCCGAGCCATCAGCCCAGAGCCTGACGCGGGGCTCGAACTCACGGACCGCGAGATCGTGACCTGGCTGAAGTCGGACGCTTAACCGACTGCGCCACCCAGGCGCCCCTCAAAATTTACTTTTCAAGTTAACAGAATTTTGATGTGTTATTTTATTTCAATTTTACAACAGTACCAGATATTATTATTTCCAATTTATAACCGCATAAGTAGAAGCTCATGATATAATGGCTTTAAGATCTTTTCTTCCCTGAGCATGTTCTGATTCATCAATGTTGCTCTACAATAGCCAAGAATTAAATATACTTTCTAAATATGGTCTGATCAGTGCACAGGCAAGTGACACTACTGAGTCCGCTGATTTTAGGACTAATACCTCTGATAATTCGTTCCAGAGTGAAGAGAGTGGAAGGGAAAACAAACAAACAAAAAAAGTTGATAGGATTTGGGTATATGGAGAAAGAAACAGCTAAGCCTGCCTGGAAGACTCAATGATGGCTTCCGAGAGCAGGCAGTGTTGGCTTGAACTGAGAGTTGACAAGCAAGGTTGAGTTTTCCAGGGGATAAATAGTGGGGTCTTCATTCCAAGCACGGGGAGTGATACAACCAGAATACTACCTGTTTAGACACAATGGATGCTTTCACATTGTGTACAGTCACAAGAACAGGAACAAAGGGGCAAATGGGAGTGAGGTTTGAAAGGTAGATAGAGGACTGACCATTATTATCTTGGGAATTTGGATATGATTGTATAGGCAATTAATATAACAAAATAACAACTCATTTTATGTCCTGGAGAAATACCTGTGTATTTTCCAGACATTAAAAAGGAATGAAAACATGTATAATAGAGATACTCTCAGCTAAAATAAAAAGTCACATAAATATCAGTAGTCTTTAAGTTGAAATGAAAATTTAATACTTTTGTAATTTTTACTCCCCATCAGGAACACAGTTACACACTTTTGTGAGAAACAATGGTCGTTTTCATTAAGCTATGCATGATATAGAAGAGTCAACAGGTGCCTAATATGACTGTTTGTGGTTAGGATCACTTTCAAATTTATTTTGGCATAGTATTTCCATCAGAAAATTCTAAGTCATTTTTTTTAAATTTGTACTTCTATTACAGGTCATTTATTGCAGGCTGTTTACTATGATTTTTTGCTTACAATTTCTTGTCAAATGAAAAGCCCTAACTTAGCTTCTCCCGAACAATTTCAACCTTTAGCTTCTATAGTACAGCTGTCTACTGCATATCCTAAAATTGGGATCCCTACCGGGAACAACAGGAGACCATGGTGAGGAAAGAAAATACCCAGCAATATGTATGAAAAGAGATTTTTTTGTCTCTTACTTTTAATGTTCTTTAAGATAGCATGCTGGTTTCCTCTGATGCAAGAACATTCCTCAAAAGACACTAAATTTAGAGTCATTAAACAATATTCTTCTCTATGAAATTCTTATAAAACATTCATTGTTGAGATTTTTAAAATATGGGTTAATAAGTAGTTTCAGACAATAGCAGAACAAAACTACTTATTTTATATTTGGAATATAAGACTAAACTGTATTTGTGTGATACAATGTTAGGGACTATACTGGTTATTTTTACTTGATAGAAGTATGATTTATAGTGTCTGTATGTAGATTAATTGTGATTGTTTCATGTTTTATTGTCAAATTTCCTTGGCTAATCAAGCCACAGATAATGAAGCTGGCACAAGAGATCACTTTCTAGAGTTTTCAAGGTCAATATGTCAATTAAGATCCGTGGGCTACTCATTAGTACCGGAAAAAAATGAACATGCTGAGCAATAGGAGATTACAAGTCTGGGATATCAAACATCTGTATTGACTTATGACAGCCTCAAGTTCTCTCTTTTGTGAAGTGATTTAGAGGGGCAAATTACTTTTTCACTAATTTGACAAAGATGACACTTTTTAAAACTTCCTAAAATAGGTTCAAAGATGCTGCATCACATATGTCCATAAACCATGATACATATATTGCATCAAATTCTCCAAGTACATACTGTCCATTTCATCTAGCAGAAGCATTAATTTATTTCATTCATTCATTTGACAAAGACTTATAATTCACTGAGTATGTACTGTGAACAAAGTTCTGGGTTAGCCAGAGGAGAAGGGGAAAAAAGAGGTAACCATGGTTTTCTGTCTCAAATACCCTACAGAGATATATACTAAGCAATTAAATACATGATCAGTTGATTATAGCTGGTATAAGTGTCACAAAGGAAAGGTGCATTATGTGAGAACATACAATTATCATCATATAGTACCTTCAATGAGAAAAACAAGTATGAATATATTCATATAATATAGATATTAATTTACTAAATATAATTGAATATGTATTTATTGAGAACCCACTATATTCCATTCATTCTGTGGGGGTTAAGGATCATACAATGTAATTGGGGAAACAGACATATGCAAAGCCAAATGCTAAAAGCTACAGAAGCACAGATAAAAGGTGGTCCCTGAGATTAAAAAAAAAAAAAAAAAAAAGAAGAATACTTGGAAAAGAGAACTGGTTCATTCATTTAATAAAATATTTATTAAACATTTATCATTTTTCCAACATGGTGCTTGGTGTTAGGGATTTATGTCAATAAAATATAACCCCTGCCTGTAAATGACTCGCTTTCTACAGCAGTGGTCTAAACCAGGATGGTTTTCTCCTCAGGGGACATATGGCAAAGTCTGGAGACATTTTTTTTTTTTTTTGTCATAACTGGGGAGGGGACACTACTGTCATCTAGTGGATAGAGACCAGAGATACTGTGAAACAGCCTACAATACAAAGAACAGCACCCCCAATGATGAATAATTATATATCCCAAAATGTCAATAGTACCAAGGTTGATAAACCCTTGAGAGCCACAGAGAAATAAGTAACCAATTACAATGCAGTATTATTAGTGATGAAATTGGGCTGTGTTTTAAAAGACTAAGGAAAGAAAAGGAATAAATGTGATGCATTAAGGATAGTAGGCAAGGAAAATCATTTAACATAGTACACTATTATTGCAAATTATGGTGAGATTCTGGAAATGCCTGTCAAAATGAAGATAGCAAGGTTAATAAATAATGGATGTGAGAGGGTTTTTGAGAGGTAAAATAAACATTAATTTATTAATCAATTATATGATGAAAGTTTGTGAGGAGAAATGGTTGAAGCAGATGGAAGAGTCAATGATTTCCTTACAATTTGTTTTGTTTGGGTGGTAGGTTAGATGGTGTTAACATTAATATATATCAGGACAAAGGGGAAAGACAGTTTTGAAAGATATTAATAATGATAATAAAAATAATGCTTACATGTTACATGTCAAACAGTATGTTAGTCACAGCAAACTATTAAATTTGTCATAACCCTTGTTAGGGAGGTAGAGCTATTTAAAGTAAGTACTGTTATCTCTAATTTTTAAGAAAGGGCAAGAGAGATTAAATAAATCACTCAAGGTCACATTGCTTATTCGTGGCAACATCCAAACTCCAATTGATATTTATCTTCTGAAGCCAGTGTTGTCAACCTCTATGCTCTACTGGATAAGTAAGGAGAGACTGTAGACCATCCAGGTGGAGTTTCCACAGTTTGGATTTAGATTGCCTGGGCTCTCCAAAAAGCAAAACCTGGCATAAAAGTTTGTATACTACCAGTTTATTAGGGAATACAATTCCAGGGAAGCAGAAGTGAGTAGAAATTTGAGTGAGACATAGATACAGGGAGAGCAAACATTCAATTTTAAGTCAAGCACGCTTGATTGTTTGACTGCTGGAATGTCTTCTAAGAGATCATCCTAACTGTTGCATTTCAGGATAGTCCATGGATAAGACAAAAGGGAGAATATTCACCACCTCTCAACAACATTAGTTAAAAATTTGCTCTAAAAACTTTTAACTCTTCTGCCTTTCCTACATTGCTCATCTAGAGATACCAAGTGGGTGTCAGTGGCAACAGAGATGTCTTGAGGCAGGAGGCAAGAAAGACTCAGCATGAATGGAAGATAAAACACGATGAGTTGTGCCAGTGAGAATCAATCACAAGGAAAGCTAATGCAAAATAAGAGGCCAAGCCCTGAAACAAATACAACTGCGAAGCTACGCAATGGTGTGTACGAAATAGCTGACATATCTGTTCTAAATATTACCAGCTTTGTTGTGCTCAAGTTATTTTCCCTTCTGGGGTCTTAATTTTCTCATCTTCAAAACGGAGAAAATCAGAGTACCTATCCAGTAGTATTGAGAGGATTGAAGGATTTAATATATATTAATAATTTAAAACAGAATGAACATACGCACCAAATGCACTTATCATTTATTATTGACATCACCATCATCATTGTTGAGAAGGAGAAAATCAACCCCTTAATAGCCACAAACGGGCTGAGTCTAACAGCAAGGCCTGGGTGTTGTTAGAGCTGGCCTGGCACCCACAGTTAAGGGTATAATGTCCTCTTGTTGAATATAAATTATCTCGGACAAAACACGAAGATCCAACAATGTCACTTTGTGACCATGATGAAGTGAGACAAAAAAATAAAAACTTAATTTATCAAATAGAGAGTACGATAGTCAATACTCCAAAGAGTATTTGAGAAAAATGGGTAAAATAGAAGACAGATTACATTGGGCAAATTGATGAGCAGGAGATGGGGAAATCAATCATTTTTAAAGTATGAATGTGAATAGGACAGAGATGGGAATTTAACTTGAGGAAAATGTAGGGTTGCAGGAGAAATTACTTATGACAGGGAGAAGTAAACATTTATTTGCTTTAAGAAAGGCTCTGTGGGAAGGAAGTGTTTGCAGATCCAAGAAAGAGAGGGAAATCTGATGAATTAAGTTCTTAAAGTACATAGAAAGGAGAGATAGCAAGAAAATCGTTGGAGAACTAACCCTAAAAAGGAAAAGGTATTCATTCTCTGAAATTGGAGGAGAAAGTGAGATAAATCCTAGTATCACTGAATATGAACAATCTGTGATAGAGGGTCAAGAGGGGCAGGTAAGAAATTTCATCACCATTGACTTGTTTTCTCACTGAGGAAATAATCCAAGACATCTGTTGAAGTTAAAGGATAGTAGCTTGGTAACACTGGGGCAGCCACAACAAAAAAGGGACCTGGAGCCAACAGGAAAGAAAAAGGTATCAGACATTAATAATTATGCAGCTAACACTTCCTTTTGTGGGTGGCAGTGAGAGCGGAAAGTGCGCCCAAAGGCCTCAGGCACACTGGGAGAGTACAAGGTGATAGAGCACTGCCTGCCTACCCCAAATGCCATACTCTGCACCTCTATCACGTGCAAACCATTGTACCTAATCATGTTGTCACCAAGTCCCACTTCTGGTACTTTGTGTCTCAGCTGAAGAAGATGAATATATCTTCAAGGGTAATTGTCTCCTACGGACAGGTGTTTAAGAAATACCCCACGTGGATCAAGAACTTCGGCACCTGTCTGTGCCATGATTCCCCCATGGCACTCACAACATGTACCAAGAGTACTTGACCTGACCACTGCAGGTGCTGTTACCCAGTGCTACTGAGACATGGACACCTGGCATCGCACCTGGGCCCACCCGATCCAGATCATAAAGGTAGAGGAGACTGCAGCCAGCAAGTGCCCACCAGCAGCCAACCAACTCCACGACTCTAGGATCAAGTTCCCACTGACCCACTGGGTCTTGCATGGCCAACAGAAGCCATGTTTTACCATCAAGAGGCCCAAAAGCTTCTTTTAGATACAGAGCTTCCCTGTCCCTAGGTCTGCCTAAAGAAACGCCTTGGGAAAACCAAAAACCCAAAAAGCCAAAAAAACAAACAAACACAAAAAAACCTAAACAAAACAAAACAAAACAAAGAGAGCGAGAGCGAGAGCGAGAGCGAGAGCGAGAGAGAGAGAGAGAGAGAGAGAATGCAGTTAAGGCAGAAGATTCTACACTCATAACCCTAAAGGACCTGATCAGTATAGCTGTCATGTTTCTGTAGAAGTCCTAAGCATCTGAGATGACAAGGAGACAAATAAAATTCTTGGACCAATCTCTGTTATCAATGGCAAGTTTTCTGTGGTGAAAAGTTAAGAGGAACAAAAGAATAAAAAGTCTTAAGCGAGCACAGTTGAAATGAGCAATCAATGTGTCCAGGCCACATAAACAGGAAAACAAAGCCTGCTACAGAATGACCCATTAAAGGAGCTCAATTTCTAGGTCACTGGAGGTAGGGAATGGAGGAGGCAGGTGGAGATGTAAGGGTGGGGTGGGGGACGGCAGCTAGGCTCAGTAGCAGTGCCACTGAAGGAATTTGAAGGTTCGAAAGATAGAAGGTTTCAGATAAAGAGTTTTAAGATTTTGGAAACCAAACAATTATAAAAGATAGTAACAAGCATACAATGATCTAGAAATTTGTCCTTGAAGTTGGGCAGTGGTATGGAGGGAAGAAACTAGAGAAAAGTTCCAAGATCCTAGTGGCCAGGAAAGGTGTTACATGTTAACAGGAGATAAACTTTAAAAAGATTACTAAATATTAGTTATCCTATTTTCTCAGGCCAAATAAGATTTCTAGTATACTATAAAAAGAAGGAATAAAAAGAAAGCCCCTTTAATGTTCATATTATAGTTCAGAAAACTTACATTATTGTATAACAATTTCATTAAACTGCAGTAAGATTTATTTTTACAGAATGCTCATATGCTACAGATAGACATTACCTTCTGAAGAAGATGTCAAATAGACTTGTTTATGCCCACAGAAGCCGCATATGTAGAAAAAGCCACACACATCTACTACAGTTTCTGGAAAACAGCTGAACAAATTGGTGGTAACTACGGATGGAATTTAAAACAGATTCAAAAGATATAAGAAGCTACATTGTTAAAAGAATGGTATATAATTCTTGTGCTTTTTTATGTATGAGATTCTTCTTTAAAAAATTTTTTGATGTTTATTTATTTTTGAGAGAGAGAGACACACAGTGCAAACAGGGGAAGTGCACAGAGAGAGAGACACAGAATCCAAAGTAGGCTCCAGGCTCTGAGCTGTCAGCACACAGCCCTACACAGGGCTTGAACTCATGGACCGCGAGATCATGACCTGAGCTGAAGTCTAATGCTTAACCAACTGAGCCACCCAGGTGCCCCTCTATGTATAAGATTCTTAATTTAAAAGTAACTAGATAAATCTTGTGACCCTAGTAAATATTTGGTTACAGTCAAGCTTTATTTAGCCCTGAAAAGAAATTCAGTGTTCTCTCTTCATAAAATTTTAAAGAATCACTCATTAGACCTAATTGTTCTTCCAGAACGTCTGGCTGTTAGAGGTAATTTAGTAGGACAGAAAATACCCATAGATTACTTGCTACAAATAAGATTGTACTCCTTGTCTATATTATGAAACATTAAATCATATTTCCAAAGAGAGAAGTTACCTGATTATATCCTTGAGAAAATACATGTATATTAATTCTTAACATCTTAACTCTACATTTGGTAAGACCTTATTTTAAGGTTTGACTTTTTCCTGCTGCTGATCATAGACATAAGGAGAAGAATCAGAACCACTAACATAAGATGGCAAAGAAATGCCATAAGAAATACATAAGATATACCAGGAAAACAAACAAACAAACAAGCAAAAAACTTGTTTTTTCTGGGCAGTCTTATTGTGATATGTAGAATTTTCTTTTACAAAAATTAGGTGATTTTGAGTGGCATTTAAAACTAAAAGATAGGAAAAATCAACATTTTTTTAATTTTATTTTTCTTCTGGAATCCTCAGGCAATATTATAACTGACTCATTTAACTCGTCTGAATTAGTTTTTAATAAGCTCTCAAAGGTGGACCAATTTTCTCTAGTTTCTCCTGGGAACTGGAGATAATTAAATGAAGGTGTGATCCAAACTCCTAAGGATATTTTTTGGTTAATTTTTGAGACTTTTTTCTTCTAACTAATTTCCCTTAGATCTACATACCATTCTGACCCCAAATCTACCATGGGTGCTTAAGAGTTCTGCTTACTTCTTTCACTATCAATATGAATAACTCTAATTTCAAACTTAGAATTTACCTGCAAAGCTGAAAAATTTGTCAGTTATTATCTATCATTACACTCTGTCTTATTCACACACACAAAAAATCATTTATTGATTTCATATGTACCTAATGATGGGTTTTACATTCTTAGCTATTAACCTACCACTCCTTTTGGTTTTGGTGTATTATTAGAATTCAAACCCAAGTCGCTTACTCTTGTCTCTCAACTTCCACATATCTATTGGGATAATCAGAAATTATGAATAGGTCATGTTTGAGAACCTAGAATTCTGCATGTAATTTAACAGCCACTAGTCATGTATAGTTATTGAGCTCTTGAAATGTGTCAGTACTCTGAACTGAGATGTGCTGTAAGTTTAAAATATAAAGCAGGTATTTAGGTCCTAGTACAAAAAAGGTAAAATATCTCATTAATTTTTATATTGGTTAGATGTTGAAATAGTAATAGTTTTATATATTTGCGAAAATAAAACATTGAAATATTTTTATAGTGTATATAGTATAGTAGTCTGGCTATAAAAAATTTTTAAATTACATATGTGATTCACATTTCCATTTCCCATTACAATTTTATTGGACAGTACTGCCCTAGCACAAAGTTTGAAATAAGTATTCTCAGTAAATGTTGTATCCTACAAAAGAAAGCAGGTGTGGAAAATGTTATAGGACACCCTACTATCTGCCCCACCATTTCTCATGAGTTTTGCTCATCCTTTCTCTTTGAAAATAACCAAGATTTTCTTTTATTTTTTTAATGTTTATTTATTTTGAGAGAGGGCAAGAGGGAGGGATAGAATCCTAAGCAGGCTCCAGGCTGTCAGAGCTGAGCACAATATGGGGCTCAGTCTCACAACTGTGAGATCATGACCTGAGCCCAAATCAAGAATTAGATGCTTGGGGAAGATGGCGGCGTAGGAGGACGCTGGGCTCACCGCGCGTCCTGCTGATCACTTAGATTCCACCTACACCTGCCTAAATAACCCAGAAAACCGCCAGAGGATTAGCAGAACAGAGTCACCGGACCCAAGTGCAGACGAGAGGCCCACGGAAGAGGGTAGGAAGGGCGGCGAGGCGGTGCGCGCTCCACAGACTGGCGGGAGGGAGCCAGGGCGGAGGGGCGGCTCGCCGGCCAAGCAGAGCCCCCGAGTCCGGCTTGCAAAAGTGGAGGGGCCTGACGGACTGTGTTCCGACAGCAAGCGCGACTTAGCGTCTGGGAGGTCATAAGTTAACAGCTCTGCTCGGAAAGCGGGAAGGCTGGAGGACAAAGGGAGGGTGAGCTGCGGAGCCCCCGGACGACAGAGCTCAGTTTGGCGGGGAACAAAGGCGCTAGCCAGCGCCATCTCCCCCGCCCATCCCCCAGCCAAAATCCCAAAGGGAACCGGCTCCGGCCAGGGAAATTGCTCGCTCCGCGCGAACACCCAACTCTGTGCTTCTGCGGAGCCAAACCTCCGGCAGCGATCTGACTCCCTCCGGCTGCCACAGGGCCCCTCCTGAAGTGGATCACCTAAGGAGAAGCGAGCTAAGCCTGCCCCCCCTGCCGCCGTGCACCTTGCCTTCCCACCCCAGCTAATACGCCAGATCCCCAGCATCACAAGCCTGGCAGTGTGCAAGTAGCCCAGACGGGCCACGCCACCCCACAGTGAATCCTGCCCCTAGGAGAGGGGAAGAGAAGGCACACACCAGTCTGACTGTGGCCCCAGCGGTGGGCTGGGGGCAGATATCAGGTCGGACTGCGGCCCCGCCCACCAACTCCAGTTATACACCACAGCACAGGGGAAGTGCCCTGCAGGCCCTCACCACACCAGGGACTATCCAAAATGACCAAGCGGAAGAATTCCCCTCAGAAGAATCTCCAGGACATAACAACAGCTAATGAGCTGATCAAAAAGGATTTAAATAATATAACAGAAAGTGAATTTAGAATAATAGTCATAAAATTAATCGCTGGGCTGGAAAACAGCATACAGGACAGCAGAGAATCTCTTGCTACCGACATCAGGGGACTAAGGAACAGTCACGAGGAGCTGAAAAACGCTTTAAAGGAAATGGAAAACAAAATGCAAACCACCACGGCTCGGATGGAAGAGGCAGAGGAGAGAATAGGTGAACTAGAAGATAAAGTTATGGAAAAAGAGGAAGCTGAGAAAAAGAGAGATAAAAAAATCCAGGAGTATGAGGGGAAAATTAGAGAACTAAGTGATACACTAAAAAGAAATAATATACGCATAATTGGTATCCCAGAGGAGGAAGAGAGAGGGAAAGGTGCTGAAGGGGTACTTGAAGAAATAATAGCTGAGAACTTCCCTGAACTGGGGAAGGAAAAAGGCATTGAAATCCAAGAGGCACAGAGAACTCCCTTCAGACGTAACTTGAATCGATCTTGTGCACGACATATCATAGTGAAACTGGCAAAATACAAGGATAAAGAGAAAATTCTGAAAGCAGCAAGGGGTAAACGTGCCCTCACATATAAAGGGAGACCTATAAGACTCGTGACTGATCTCTCTTTTGAAACTTGGCAGGCCAGAAAGAATTGGCACGAGATTTTCAGGGTGCTAGACAGCAAAAATATGCAGCCAAGAATCCTTTATCCAGCAAGTCTGTCATTTAGAATAGAAGGAGAGATAAAGGTCTTCCCAAACAAACAAAAACTGAAGGAATTTGTCACCACTAAACCAGCCCTACAAGAGATCCTAAGGGGGACCCTGTGAGACAAAGTACCAGAGACATCACTACAACCATAAAACAGACAGACATCACAATGACTCTAAACCCGTATCTTTCTATAATAACACTGAATGTAAATGGATTAAATGCGCCAACCAAAAGACATAGGGTATCAGAATGGATAAAAAAACAAGACCCATCTATTTGCTGTCTACAAGAGACTCATTTTAGACCTGAGGACACCTTTAGATTCAGAGTGAGGGGATGGAGAACTATTTATCATGCTACTGGAAGCCAGAAGAAAGCTGGAGTAGCCATACTTATATCAGACAAACTAGACTTTAAATTAAAGGCTGTAACAAGAGATGAAGAAGGACATTATATAATAGTTACAGGGTCTATCCATCAGGAAGAGCTAACAATTATAAATGTCTATGCGCCGAATACCGGAGCCCCCAAATATATAAAACAATTACTCATAAACAGAAGCAACCTTATTGATAAGAATGTGGTAATTGCTGGGGACTTTAACACCCCACTTACAGAAATGGATAGATCATCTAGACACACGGTCAATAAGGAAACAAGGGCCCTGAATGAGACACTGGATCAGATGGACTTGACAGATATATTTAGAACTCTGCATCCCAAAGCAACAGAAAATACTTTCTTCTCGAGTGCACATGGAACATTCTCCAAGATAGATCATATACTGGGTCACAAAACAGCCCTTCATAAGTTTACAAGAATTGAAATCATACCATGCATACTTTCAGACCACAATGCTATGAAGCTTGAAATCAACCACAGGAAAAAGTCTGGAAAACCTCCAAAAGCATGGAGGTTAAAGAACACCCTACTAACGAATGAGTGGGTCAACCAGGCAATTAGAGAAGAAATCAAAAAATATATGGAAACAAACGAAAATGAAAATACAATAATCCAAACGCTTTGGGACGCAGCGAAGGCAGTCCTGAGAGGAAAATACATTGCAATCCAGGCCTATCTCAAGAAACAAGAAAAATCCCCAATACAAAATCTAACAGCACACCTAAAGGAAATAGAAGCAGAACAGCAAAGGCAGCCTAAACCCAGCAGAAGAAGAGAAATAATAAAGATCAGAGCAGAAATAAACAATATAGAATCTAAAAAAACTGTAGAGCAGATCAACGAAACCAAGAGTTGGTTTTTTGAAAAAATAAACAAAATTGACAAACCTCTAGCCAGGCTTCTCAAAAAGAAAAGGGAGATGACCCAAATAGATAAAATCATGAATGAAAATGGAATGATTACAACCAATCCCTCAGAGATACAAACAATTATCAGGGAATACTATGAAAAATTATATGCCAACAAATTGGACAACCTGGAAGAAATGGACAAATTCCTGAACACCCACACTCTTCCAAAACTCAATCAGGAGGAAAGAGAAAGCTTGAACAGACCCATAACCAGCGAAGAAATTGAATCTGTTATCAAAAATCTCCCAACAAATAAGAGTCCAGGACCAGATGGCTTCCCAGGGGAGTTCTACCAGACGTTTAAAGCAGAGATAATACCTATCCTTCTCAAGCTATTCCAAGAAATAGAAAGGGAAGGAAAACTTCCAGACTCATTCTATGAAGCCAGTATTACTTTGATTCCTAAACCAGACAGAGACCCAGTAAAAAAAGAGAACTACAGGCCAATATCCCTGATGAATATGGATGCAAAAATTCTCAATAAGATACTAGCAAATCGAATTCAACAGCATATAAAAAGAATTATTCACCATGATCAAGTGGGATTCATTCCTGGGATGCAGGGCTGGTTCAACATTCGCAAATCAATCAACGTGATACATCACATTAACAACAAAAAAAGAGAAGAACCATATGATCCTGTCAATCGATGCAGAAAAGGCCTTTGACAAAATCCAGCACCCTTTCTTAATAAAAACCCTTGAGAAAGTCGGGATAGAAGGAACATGCTTAAAGATCATAAAAGCCATTTATGAAAAGCCCACAGCTAACATCATCCTCAACGGGGAAAAACTGAGAGCTTTTTCCCTGAGATCAGGAACACGACAGGGATGCCCACTCTCACCGCTGTTGTTTAACATATTGCTGGAAGTGCTAGCATCAGCAATCAGACAACAAAAGGAAATCAAAGGCATCAAAATTGGCAAAGATGAAGTCAAGCTTTCGCTTTTTGCAGATGACATGATATTATACATGGAAAATCCGATAGACTCCACCAAAAGTCTGCTAGAACTGATACATGAATTCAGCAAAGTTGCAGGATACAAAATCAATGTACAGAAATCAGTTGCATTCTTATACACTAACAATGAAGCAACAGAAAGACAAATAAAGAAACTGATCCCATTCACAATTGCACCAAGAAGCATAAAATACCTAGGAATAAATCTAACCAAAGATGTAAAGGATCTGTATGCTGAAAACTATAGAAAGCTTATGAAGGTAATTGAAGAAGATTTAAAGAAATGGAAAGACATTCCCTGCTCATGGATTGGAAAAATAAATATTGTCAAAATGTCAATACTACCCAAAGCTATCTACACATTCAATGCAATCCCAATCAAAATTGCACCAGCATTCTTCTCGAAAAGGAATAAAAACTGATCTAAATAACCAAAAAAAAAAAAAAAAAAAGAATTAGATGCTTAACCTACTGAGCCACCCAGGTGCCCCCAAAATAACTAAGATTTTAAAACAGCTGTTTAAAGATATCCCAAAAATAAGCAAGATTTTAAAACAGCTGTTTAAACGTATGGATTGACAAGAACCAAGTTTTAAAGTGTTTTAGAGTGTAACCCAATAACTGTAGTCTTTCTACTGCTTACAATGTGATGTGTTATTCTGTAGTCATAACATTCAAAATAGCTGAGGAGGTATGAAGTTGAATAGAACCTCTGCATCTTCTATCTCTAGCATTCTTTAGACATTAAAACAGTTATGCATAGGCAGACAAAATTTAAAAAAAATAAGGCTCTCACATATTTACTCCTCTGGTCACAAATGTACAATGATTCCCCAGGCAGCATTTTGCAAGCACCCCACTGGTAAATGCAGTAAATGATTCAGCACTCCTCTGGTCATGAATAATTCATAGGGGAAGAACCAAATACCCAATTTGTTGGGTTAAGTGATGCCTACAGTGGCTTTTAAAACTTATCTACAGACTTATTCCCATTGCTCTATTTTTTTAACCATATCTTTGTGGGAGGACAATTACTATGATGGACATAAAATGTGAAACTAGTTAATGATACTGCAAAATGCTCCATAAAGTTTAAGTGCAACATGGAATAATTTCTCCATTTCTCTAAGCATGATGACCAACCTTAGGATTCACGGCAACATCAAATGTCTGTTTTAAATAGGGATTTTTTAAAGCATGGTAATGTTAGCTTTGTAACTATGGATGGCATATTATCATTTAAAAATTTCTCATATCTTCCACTCATTTTCATATTCTTTTAATCATCAATAGTATTCTCTCCAATAATTAAAGAACCCATGTTCATTGTAACAAGTTACAAACAATAAAGTAGAAATATTTTATGTCTTTTGATTTTACAACTCAGGTTTAAAAAAGACTCTTAAATGTCTAAAACTTTCTAGTTGTCTAGGCTTTGATCTATCACATATGTCAATGAGGAATTACCACCTCCAAAGCGATTTCTTACTCCTAGAGCCATGAAGGTTTAAAACATCTTTTTTTTTATGTTTATGTGAGATCAATTTACCTGTAATTTATACCTAATGATACTAATTTACACTGGAACTATGAAAAACAAGTATAATCTCTCTTCTGTGTAAACTGAACTACTTTTATAACATTTTTTTTTAGCTATTTATATTATCTTTGTAGGAGATCTCACTCACAAATCTTTATATATTATACTTACACAGTCTAGACTATTTCTGTCTGTGCTCTAGTTCCATTCAACCTTTAATTTGATATCCAACACTTAGCTGTCTTACAAGTATCTCAGACCCCAAGCACTGAAAATTAAATCTATGATCTCTATGCCCAAATTTAATGAGGGATTATACTCAGAATAGAATCACCCTTAATATCAGCTTCTTCTTCACTTCCTCTATCCCATCAATCACCATGTGTTATCAACTTCATCTCCTCAATATTTCTAAAAACCAATGATTTCTCCCCCTCAACCTCTCCAACTCTCTGGATTAATTTCTATCGTCTAGCACCCAGATTGACATAATGGCTTTCTAAATGGTCTCCCTGCATCCATTCTTGATACCCTTTGTTCATCTCTGAGCAATCAAAGTGTTTACTTAAATATGTAAATAAGATGAAGTAATTCCCTGCTCATATTTTCGCGTTGTCTTTTCCAATTATTTAGAAAAAGCTCCAAAGACTTAATAGTGGCTGAGCATTTGCTACAAATTCTGGGTTCTGCTTACCATATTCTTGCTTAACTAATTACTCCTCTTAGTTCAGGTATCAGGAAAAACACTTTTGTCCAAGAAAGCCTTTCCTAACCTCGCTGACCACTGTCTGTTCCCTCATTACAATTTGCTCATCGTAGCATGTATTTCAACTTCATGGCATTTAATATTATGATTTCATATTAATTCTGAAAGAAGGAATAAAACAGTGCATTAAAATTAACCTTTAGAATACTTAAAGAAAATGTTTATGTCTAGAACTAAACTGTAGCCACTGGTATATATTTATATTTAACATGATCCAGGCAAACAAGAACAAGAATTCAAAGATGAATTATGCATCCAAACACACAAAAACACACAGACACATTAAACCACTTTAGCTCCAGTCAGCATAGAAAACCTACACACTTAGCCTAAAAAATACTATAATCTGTATGAAGAAAGGGGATACCTATTTTCAAGACTAACATTATATTATAGTCATGAATGAAAGAACATTATCCTGAAAATAGACATATAATATATTAATACAATCTTTTCTACATCAGAAACTCTATTAGGCAACATATATCCTTCTGCTTGTAGTGTGGCTACACTACAGATAATGTGATGGGATTGCCTTAAGGGATGTCACAGTTTCCCTATAAAGTCATTTTCATGAATAGATGTTTCAGGTAAATAGAAATTAAAAAACAAAAAGGAAAGAAAAAAATCACTTTCTCAGTGGGCACTTTTTCAGTTGGTCACAATACATTCACTTTACAGAATAATGTGGGAAACCATCAAAATGACCATCTGTTAGAATGGTCTTACAGGGGTATATTCTCTTGCAGCCGAATTTTGGAGCTGACCCAAAAGAACCTGAGAATGGGAGTGGCAGATGGCTCCTGGAGCCTACATTTTAAGTAAATTTGTTCTAAACTGTGGGTTCATAAGAAATTATGAGAAAGAAAAAAAGAATTGAAACTGGCACTTGCTATATTTACTGATACAAGGATTTAAGTTACTTTTCAAAAGCCCTGATATAGGCTTACATACATTATAAATTTTAAAATAAAGTGCACATTCTTGCCTAAATCTGTCCAATGCACTGAATTTTTCTTGAGGAACAAGAGAAAATGCCATAGAACACTGTCACCAGGAGTAATATAGAGCTCTCACTTGTTGAAATGAACTGTGAATGGTGGGAAACAGGTTTGATTATTGTACTAATCCACTTATTTTGATAACAATTCCTCATTGATATTTTAGAAGTTTACTTATTACAAATCCAATGCCTCAGAATCTTTTCTTTCCCTTGTATATTATAAACTAGTTGAACAAAACCTGTAAATATCTGTTATGGACTGAATTGTGTCTCCCCCAAGTTCCTATGTTGAAGCTCTAGCCCCCAGTGTGACTGTATTTGGAGCTGGGGTCTTCACGGAGATAAATACGGCTAGATGAGGTCATAAGGGTGGGCCCTAATCCAATAAGTCTAGTATCCTTTTAAGAAGAGAACGCTCTGTCTCTCCTTGTCAACAAGAGCAGAGAAGAGGCCCTGTGAAGACATAGTGAGAAGGTGGCTCTTGGAAAGTCAGAAGAGGTCACAGCTCAAGAAACCAAACTTGCCATCACCTTGATATTGGATTTGTAGCCTCCAAAACTGTAAGACAATGGATTTCTGTTGTTTAAACCAGTCAGTCTATGGTATTTTGTTATAATAGTCCAAGATGACTCATACATTATAGTATCTTTAGAGGATCTCAAGTTCTTTGGTTTCTTTGGTTTGTTTGTTTTGGGAACAGACCTGTGATAATTAGACAAATCCATACCTTTGAGCATACCTATGAATATAACTACATAAACTTTTTTGATGTGTCAAAATTACTTTCACCCAAAAAAAATTTTTGTGCCACCTCAATTTCATGTTGAACTAATGTCTAATACATTATCAAAATATAATATCAAATCTGAGGTTCTAGAAAATGTATAGAAACAGAAGCTTACCTTACACTACCTCCTCAATAACTAATAATGACTTGTCCCTACCAATAACACTATAATCATGTTATATAGCTTGGACAAGATCATGTTTTATAAATGCTGTCTTTAACAAAAAGAGTAAAGTGGCTACTAGCTCACAAATTGGGTATGAATGCTAGTTAATCATTTTTTTTATTTAAAGAATGCTTATAGTCTTCATAAAGCCTCAAAGTCCTAGTAGATCACAGAATTGAGTATGGATACTGAAAAAAAATACTAAAAAGCAATTAAAAATAAGGCAAATTATATAAACATGCAATTAAGAAACAAAATTCAGAAGGAATAATACATTTGTTTTAAAAGTTCTTTTTTCATGGGTAGCTCAGTCGGCTAAGCATCCGATTCTTGACTTCAAGCTCAGGTCATGATTTAATGGTTCATGGGTTCAAGCCCCACATCCAGCTCTGCTCTGACAGCTTGGAGCCTGCTTGGGATTCTCTCTCTGTGTCCCTCCCCCACTTGCTATTTCTTTCTCAAAATAAATAAAAAATAAACTTTAAAAAAATAAGTAAATAAATAAAAGTTCTTTTCTCATTTACTAGGAGTAAAATGCAAATTAAAATATGACATGATTTTTGTCTATCTAGTCAGCATTTTTTAAAATTTGACCTTTATTTTCCTACAGCAATTTTAGATTCATAGCAAAATACAGGGCTTATCTTAATTATATATTCTATGGGTTTGAACAAATATATAATGACATATATCCATCAGTACAGTATCATAAAGAGTATTTTCATTGCCCTAAAAATCCTCTATGATCTTCCTATTCATCCTTCCCTGCCCAAAACCCTTGGCAACCACAGATCATTTTATTGCCTACATAATTTTGATTTTTCCACAATGTCATATAGTTGGAATCACCCAGTACATAGCCTTTTCAGATGGCTTCTTCCACTTAGTAATATGCATGTATGCTTCCTCCATGTCTTTTCATGGCATGATAGTTGTTTTTTTTTTCAGTGCTGAATAATATAATAAGGTTGCTTGCACGTTTTGCTGAATTAGAGTAAATGTGCTACAAACATCCATGTACAGGTTTTTCTGTGGGCATAAATCTTTAACATAAACTTTCAACTCCTTTGGATAAATACCAACTAGCATATTGCTGGAAACTGATTTTTTTAAATTATTTTAAATGTTTATTTTATGAGAGAGACAGAGTATGATCAGGGAAAGGGCAGCAGAACCTGAAACAGGCTCCAAGCTCTCAGTTGTCAGCACAGAGCCCAGCTTAAGGCTTGAATCCATGATCCATAAGATCATGACCTAAGCTGAAGTCGGACGCTTGACTGATTGAGCCACCCAGGTGCCCCACTACAATTAGCTTTGAAAGAAAACACAAAACTGGGTTCCACAGTGGCTGCATCATTTTACATTCCTACTAGCAATAAATCAGAGTTCCCATTGTTCCACATCCTTGCTAGCATTTGGTGTTTTGGATTTGGCCATTCTAATAGGTATGTAGTGGTACATTGTTTTCATTTGTAATTCCCTGATGACATATAATGTGAAGCATCTTTTTATATACTTATTTGCCATCTTCCTATCTTCTTTGGTGAAGTGTCTGTTGAGGTCTTTGGTCCATATTTTAATTAAGTTGTTTGTTTTCTTATTGTTGAGATTTAAGTGTTCTTTGCATATTTTAGAAAACAGTCATTTATGAGAATGTATTTTTTAATTATTTTCTCCCAATGTTTTACTTATCTTCTCATTCTCTTGACATTATCTTTCACAGAGCAAAAGGCTTTAATTTCAATTTTTATCCAGTTTGTCATTTATTTCTTTCATGGATTATGTCTTTAGTGTTGTGTCTAAAAAATCATTACCAGGTAGCATCTTTTAAATATATGTATATATATTATAAATGATCTGATTTGCAAAGACTACTGTATATAGATACTTACAATTTTGTTTTAAAATGGAAAAAAAGAACATACTTGAATTATGTGGAAATTTTAAATAAATTACAGCATATTCAAAGACTGAAATATCAAGTATGCATCAAAATTATCTTGAGAATATTCTAATATAGGAAATTATCTATAATAAAATTTTAAAATAAAAGTCAAAAACACTGATATATACTCAATTTAAAAAAACAATGATATTTATATAAAGGCTATAGTAAATTAAAATATACAAAATGTTTTCTCTGAATAGTAGGATTATGGGTGCTTTCAATATAATTTTAACAATTTAATTTTCAAGTTTTCCAATTTTTTTTAAATTATAAAAATACAAAAAAATCACCCTTTAAAAAACAGATTTAGGACAAATCTAGTCAGATCAAATAATGAGACAGTTTATATACGGAAGTCTCTGAACAATGCTGATGATATTACTGATATGTAATCTTTAAGTATTCTCCCAACTTTATCAAGTCTATTTTCAGGGAGAAGGAAAATTGACAATTCTAATTATATTAAAGGTTTCATCACTACAGATCCTCAAATTCTCTGAAACTTCTATGCCTAACCCACTTTTTTGTTTCAAAATACTTAAACATATAAATTTTGTTTCAAATACATTAATATATAAATACCAGAAGCACAGAACATACGAAATATTTTTCAATATGTACCAAAATGGGGCAAATTTGATTTAAGCTTCTAAGTTCCCAGGTAAAAGACCTATTCACTTGCTTACCAGTTCTTGAGATTATGTGCAGAGTGTGTGACATTTTCTAATTTTCTCAGCTTTAAAATCCTGTCCTCACCACTAAATGAGTAGATCTTCAAGAGGTAGTTCTTATGGGGTAGTAACTACCCTCAGCAAGCCCAATCTTAAATCACATCAACACAAAATTACTTTGATTAAAAAGAAAAATAAAAACACAAACACTACAGACACATATCCATATATATACAACTGCAGTTCTCTAGAGATCACCCACTTAAACTTTCCTTAAAGTTCAAATAATATATTCCTAAATTTAAAGTAGATCATATGATACAATAATCTTTTGTTTCATTCATCTCATTATTTACAATTCAATCTTTTCCAGCAAACAGTTAAATAAATTTTAAAAATTAACTGACAATTCTAATTATATATTCACAGTTGCCTAATATGCTAAATAAAAAAAGATTCCAAGGAAAAGCAAATAGAGGCCCATTCAACCTCCTTTTAACAACAGTAAACTCCAGTACTTTCTCACAGTTGAGCCTCCAAGCATTTATTTCCCTTCCTTTTAATTTTAACCACACAGCCAATGTTGCCATATCTTCCTTTACATTTGTTGTGAAATCTTCTGCCACTTTCTTTTCCCTCTCTTGTTGAAGTTGTCAGAGTCTATATTATCCCTTCAGTATTTCACTCAGCCTTAATGAAAATTAACCTCACAGTCAAAATAAAATGGAGCTTAATGGAAGAAAAGAAGAAGGTAGTAAGTTTATAAGAAAACTGATGCCATACCTAGGAAAATCAGTGTCAAAAGCTGTGATCATGTTACCACTTAATGATACAACATCATTAACGCAGCTGATGTAAAGTGATCCTGAGTATAAGTAATTGTGTCTGAGAGAACACAGGTGTGAGTGCATATACCACCCACTGGATTCCACTCAGGATCTGTGAAGGTCATATGTTGTCATCACATTCAGGACCTGATACCAAAATAGCAGCACCTTTGATGATAAAAGATAAGGCTGGAGCATGAACAGAAAACCAATTGCCTTCTTTATAATGCAGAAAGCTCACACTGCAAGCCATTTCCATTCAAATAGAAATACACTTCACACATTCCACAGATCAAAAGATATTTGAATCTCTCATATCTGGCATATGAGGATATTTCACTTCATGTTCCAGACAATTCTTCCTCTCTCTCTTCCTCTCCCTTCACTCCCCTTCCCTGTTCTCTCCTCCTTGACCCCAGACCACGTTTCCTTACTAAATCACACCACAAGCAATAGTTTCAACTTTACCTTAATCAAATACACATAAACCAAATTGATTAAATGATTAAGCAGCAACCCAAGATGTACAATAGGCTCTATAGAAAATTAAGGATACAATATCTACAGTAAAGCTTATACTTTCAAAGTGGTAAACTTACTGTCTAATCACTTTTGGTTCTCTTGATTTCGATTTTTTTTTGTAAATCTGAAGTTCAGGAAACCAAAGAAAATCCACAAGAGATTTTTAGGGTACAATAACAATCTGGTGTGTAAGTTTTAACTCTTCCTAAAAAATAATAAAAAAAAAACCTGAAACTACATATAAAATGTATGTATTCTGGAATAAATTGGTTTGTAAATTATTTATTATGATTAATTATGATTTAGTAAGAGTAACTTTTATTAGTTTGCCTGCATTTATGATCTTTTTCTTTTTTAAAAGCAGTATCTTCGGGGCACATGGTGGCTCAGTTGGTTAAACGTCAAACTCTCGGGTTCAAGTCTGGGTCAAACTCCCTGCTGGGCATGAAGACTGCTTGGGATTCTCTCTCTCTCCTTCTGCCCCTCTCCTCTACTCATGCTCTAAATTTATAAAAAATTAAAAAATAAAAAACAAATAAAAAATCAACGTGCTCTCTTCACTGACAGTAATTCCATTTGTGGCCATAACATTCAAGATTCTGAATGCTTCTTCAGTCTCCATTTTCTTATTTATTGATTTTTTTTTATAGACACATTTTTTTTTCTGTGAGGGAAAGAATGCATGCAGAAGCAGAAGGAAGGGGCAGATGGAGAGAGAGAGAATCTTAAGCAGGCTTTACACTCAGCAGGGATCCTGATGTGGGGTTCCATTCCACAACCCTGGGATTATCACCTGAGCCAGTATCGAGTTGGATGTTCAGTCGACTGAGCCATCCACGTGTCCCTCCATTTTGTTATTTATTAAAGAGTTATGTTCATCCATTCTTAAAGGCAAAACTATTTGAGGCTTCTTTATAAAAGTACCCAGGTTATTCTAGATCTATCATGTACTGGTTAATACGTGTTTTTGGCTATTGACTCCCTTTTGGGGAAATATTCATCTCCTACTCTCAATTCATGTGGTTCCCATGAAACTGATTCCATTCATAGGTACAGGCCTGATATAGGACTCAAACCTGGCCAACAAAAGCCTCACATTTGTCTACCTCGGTGATTGGCTCAAGGATACATACTGACCTCATGAGATCCAACTAAAGCAGGTTTTACTAAGATTTCACACTGAGAATTCATCTGCTTTCTTTGCAGGAGTTTGCCTAGTGGTACCCAACTTGCAAACACAAGAAGTCTACCTGAGAATGGAGCTAATATGAAAGAGAACCAAGGTCTGGAGAGAGCAAATGGATTGAGAGGCATTGTTTGATCCTCTCAATTAAGCAGCTAATGAGTTTATATATATTGTTGGAAGTCTCAGTTTCCAGGGATAATGATTCTGCCTTTTGTTTAAAGCAATTTGAGTTAAATTTTATGTACCTTGCAACCAAAATAGTCTTAACGAACACACAGCAGTGATCACTGTCACTTCAGATATTCTGTAGAAATTAAAACTGTACAAACTGTCAATGTAATAATATACAGGTTTAAATTACTAAGCATATATTAAGGAATGCTTGTTTTTAATCTCTCTGATAGGATTTAATTTCGACAAAGAATATTTTATCTTATAATTAGCCATGTTCTCCCATATGAAAAGGAAAACTGAGAGGCACCTGGGTGGCTCAGTTGGTTAAGTGTCAGACTCTTGGTTTAGACTCCGATCATGATCTTGCAGGTTCATAGGTTTGAGCCCTACATCAGGTCAGTGCTGACAGTGCAGCCCCTGCTTAGGATTAGTTCTCCTTCTCTCCCTCTCTCCCTCTCTTGCTCTCCCAAAATAAATAAACTTTAAAAAAAAAAAAAGGAAGACTGAGATACATAAATTTTTCAAGAGCTTATTTGATCACACTTCTAATGGCAAGGCAAACCAAGAATAGTTGGAAGCATTCCACCCACAGAAGCTAGGGGCAAGGTTTTTATAGAGGAGAAAATGAAGCAAAGCAATTATTTGACTGGTTATAGCTTAAGCAGTTGTCTGATTTTGGAAAGCCGAGGTGGCTGTTTGTGACTGGCTGTCCTTAGGGTTCATTTTCTTGGATTCAAATGCACAGACTCTGGCTTAGTGTTTGTTTTGCTTAATGAGGCGTTAGAGCCACCCCTGTCTAGTGGCCTCCTTCTTTAAATATTTTAACACCAGCATATATTCTCCATAGGTTTAAGTTTAAATATAACGAGCAGGGACAGGAAGAAGCCTTGCTGAAGCAAAGTTGTTAGGGATACTTCTTTTTCTTTTAAGTTTATTTATTTATTGAAAGAAATAGAGAGAGAAAGAGCTTGAGTAGGGGAGAGGCAGAGAGAGAGGGAATAGAGAGACCCAAGCAGGCTCCGTGCTGATAGCAGCAAATGCTGATAGCAGCACGGAGCCCGACTTGGGGCTTGATCCCACGAACCGTGAGATCATGGCGTGAGCCAAAATCAAGAGTTAGATGCTTAAATGACTGAGCCACCCAGGTATACCATTAGGGATAAATCTAACCTGACCTTCTCACTTTAATAGTAACAGAGACAAGGATGGTTCACACTGTCCAAATATCTTTCTTATTTAATTATTAGATGGATTATTTAGGAATGAATTTTATAATTGTTAATCGATTAGCTAATTGCTAATCGATTAGCAATAACAGAACTCCATAACGTTTTATTTAATTTATGGTGTTACTTAAAGCATAGTTATATTTATTTTCATGATAAAAAGATTTCTTTTTTTTTTTTCTTTTTTCTTTGAGAAAGATAGAACACAAGTTGGGGAGAGGGGCAGAAAGAGAGAGAGAAAGAATCTCAGGCAGCCTCCACATTCATCATGGAGCCTGATGAGGGGCTCAGTCCCACAAACCTGGGATCATGAACTGAGCCAAAATCAAGAGTCAGACGATCAAAGAGCTGAGCCACCCAGGAGCCCCAAAGTAGGTTTCTGACATAATTTCTCAGTACCTTAAGCATTGGAAATCTCCAAACTGGTCTTTCTAAGGATTGTTTTCAGACTATCAGGCCAAATTTTCTCTATCACCTACTTTATGCTATATTGTTGCTCTGGGTATTACAATCATAATTTATGCCAGTCTGTGTTGAGATGTCACTTTCATGTATTTGGTCTTAATTATTAATTGCATAAATGCCTGTTTGCATCTATTTGTCAAAGTTGATTTTTAGGTAGAGTATTACTGGTTTTTACATTTTTCTAATGCTTTCAAACAAATTTCTGTCTCAGTTATCATCACCGAAGATTTTTTCTTCTTAATTAGATTGCTGTGAATGTGCTAAAAGGTACTATCTCTCCACCTCAAGCCCCCATCTTCTCAGTTCTCTGGTTACATGGCAACACGTTCTCTAACTCTTGCTTCAGTTGCTTCAGTTTTATGACATTATCTAAGTCACACCTCTTAACTGAAAGAACCTTTTCACCAGAAAATGCAGATCCAACTAACAGTCAAAAGACCTAGATATTGAGTTACTTCCTATGAATTACATTAAGCATTTTCTTCACCTCAAAGTCACAAGTATTTTGTTTTTATTTAAATACCATAAGACACGTGTTCACCAGAGCCTTGCACTTAAGATACACTCAATGATTATGTTGACTGATAACCCACTGACTGACAGAGGTAATGGGCACCACACATTTTCGTTTCTCAGTCTTTTAAATTGTGGCATTCAACATAAGTCTGTTAGCTGAAATAAAAATTTCTAGGCTGATGATCAGTAATTCAATAAAGTACTAACTTCAATTGAATACATGTGTCAACACCTAATTAAGAAGGTCATCAACTCAAAGAGAATTATGCTACCATCTTCATTGTGTTATTAACAACCTCTCAAAGAGTAGCTCTTCAGTCTTCGGGGTTTGCACTGAATTCATGTTTTGAATACAATTCTTAATCCAAGATTAATTCATTTAAACTTTACCTTTGTGTAAAACCTATCTACTTCAAGCAGGCTTTAGTGGGACTATTGGAACTCAGCGACTCTATAATGCCAAAGTGTAAAACTAAAGGATTTTAATACAGAACATTTACGTTTTATCAGAACATGTGAAAAGTCATCTTCTTCATTTGTATTTTGGTCTACCAAATTATTTAATGAAACTATTTTCTCCTGAAAATCAATTTGCCACAAAGCTTTATTGTATATCCTGTTATATATAATACATTAGGTAATAAGAATTTCAAGTTATAATGGTTACTTCTTTTGAGAAATGTCCATTATTATTTATAAATATTTTTAACTCTCTAACAACATACAATGAGATATAATAATAACTGTATGTGGTCAACTCCCCTAATGGTACAATGGGAAGAATGTAGATACTGATGAAAGCTGAGAAAATGTTTCAAAAAGAAGAATTCCAAATTTTAAGATTGATAAACAGCACTTTTATAAAAGGGTGAAATTAAAGGAAATAAAAAGTGATCACAAGGATGAAGGATCAGCACTACATCATTACAGAGCAGTCAGGAAACTAACCTTAGTATATCAATGAGGTGGATGACATAAAAAATTAAAATCCAGGAACGTCTGGGCAGCTCAGTCTGTTAAGTGTCTCACTTCAGCTCAGGTCATAATCTCGGGGTTCATGGGTTCATGACCCACATCAGGCTTTGTACTGACAGATCAGAGCCTGGAGCCTGCTTTCGATTCTGTGTCTTCTTCTTTCACTGCCCCTCCCCCACTCACACTCTGTCCCTCTCTCTCTCAAAAAAATAAACATTAAAAAAAATTAAAATCCAGACAGATATTTTAAAAACATTATTTTGCAGATAGTAGATTCACAAAAATACAAGTATTATCAATTGATAATTATGGGAATTTCTTTAGAAACTCTGAACTGTTTCTTAGAAACAACTCAGTTGTTACTATCATCACTCCTCTGCTCTGTAAACAAAAATAACAATACAGTATTCAGTAGCAATAATTTAGAGAGAAAATAATCAAATAAACTTTGAACTTTAGGTAAGAACCATAGTTAAATAAGAAGAGAACCCAAAGCAGTTAAACAAAATAAATTAAAAAAAAATAAAAAAGAGATGAAGAGATAGGAGAAAAACTAGGATGCAAAAGTTTTATGAAAACAAAGGGAAGAAAGTATGTTTCCTTCCCTGTTTTTTTCTTGCATGAGAATGCACACTTAAGGCTTTATCACAACTGTTATTTTTATTTCACAGTTCTTAATAGACAAGCTAACCTATAATTACCAAAGAATGACTAGGAGTAATTCTTCAGCTAACAGGACACTGAAAACACATTTACACTTAACAGGAGGTGATTAGTTGGTAGAATGTGTTAGAAAAGCTGCAAATCTCATGCAACAAATATCAATCCTCTCATTCAGGGGTTGTTTTTTATCACTGACTAAAAAATATAGTCAATTCATTAAACTTTCTTTCAAGTTCTAAAATTGTCCCAGGTGAATTATCAGGGTTTTTTTCCCCATCATGTCACTATGGTGGGCTGATAAAGACCCAAAAACAACATTCGGTCAAATATTTACTGTCAAACAGCAATCTCTTAACATTAAAAAAAATGGGTTTTGGATTCAAAACTACATTAAAGAAACATCGTTTTTTTGTTTTTAGTTTATTATGTGCCAAAAACTGAGGTAGGCACAAACACCCCCCCAAAACAAAACAAAAACCCACAAAAATAAAAAACAAAAAACAAATGTATTACCATTTAGTGATAAAATTAAACAAACAACAACAACAAAAGAACACACAAATACCAACAACACAATATGATGTGGCAAAACATTCCGAAAAGATAGAAGGGAAAGTGACTATTTTGTAAGGTGAGAAAAAGACAAATAGTTAACTAACTTGGATCTTAAAAGAGAAGTTGTTTTCCTTTTGTTGTTGTTATTAATTTTTGTCTTTTTTTTCTGAAAATAAGTAGAGGAAGGCAAAGGGGAACAAGTGTTAAGGTATGAACCCATTTCATGTTTTAGTAGCATCAAGCTTTCTATGAGATTGGAATTGAGACACACACACACACACACACACACACAAACACACACACACACAAACACACACACACACACAAAAGGAGGTAGTAATTGATTGGTAAGGCTGTTCTACTTCAAATCGTCACTGTATTAGCCAGGGTTCTCTAGAAAAAGAGAAATAATAGGATATAGACAGATAGATTAGAAAGATAAGGAAGGAAGGAAGGAAGGAAGGAAGGAAGGAAGGAAGGGAAGAAGGGAGGAAGGAAAGGAGGGAGGAAGGGAGATTTACTATAGGAATTGACTCATGAAGTTGCAGGGATCTAAAAGTCCCATAATCTTCCCTCTACAAATTGGTATAATTCAATCCATGTCCAAAGGCCCTTGTACCAGGGGCTCTGATATTTGAACACAGGAAAAAGATGAATATCCCAGCTGAAGACAGAGAGTGAATTTGCCCTTCCTTTGCCTTTTTGTTCTATTCAGGCCCTCAACAGATTGGATGAGGTCTACTCACATTGGTGAGGGCAGACTTCTTTACTTAGCCTACTGAATGAAATGCTAATCTTTTCCAGAAATACTCTCACTGACCACCCAGAAATAATGTTTTCCCAGCTATTAGCATTCTATAGCTCAGTTAACACGTGAAATCAACCAATACAGTCGCCACTAGCTCCCAGACTTTTCACAAGTCTGCAGCTATCCCATCATTTATGTTCCAGTTGAGATGTAATTCCACTGAGATCTTCCCCAATGCCCTAATCTAAATCAAAAGTGCACCTCCTCTCCACTCCTTTTACATCATCTTGTTTTACTTGCTCTCTCTTTCATTTTTACCCTATTTTTCTTTCACCATAAAACTTATCACTTCCTGATGTTTTTTGTTACTTACATATTTATTTATTCTATGTATCTTTCCACTAAAAATATAAATTCCATAAAAGTAGGGTCCATGTATTTGTACTCACTGGAATATTCTGAGGGAGTAAGTTAGAGATGTATCTCATATGTACATGAAAGCAACAGATGAGCACACAATATTTCAAAGATCATTTAGGAGAGTGATTACTTTAAAAATAAGAAAGCATATAATCCTAAATCAGTATCAAACGCTTAAAGAATGAAAGAAATAATGATTATCCAAAGATCACAGTCTCATTCAGGAGGGGTTAATTTTCTATTATGTATATGCATACAATATTTATTCAAAAAATAAGACTAATGCATTTATTTTCAGAATTAAAAAAGATAAAGTTTGAGAAAAATGAAAGTTATTATAGGGAAAGCAAAAAAATATTTGATGCTGAAAGTTTAAATTCCAAATCTTCTTTTCAAGTTTCAAAAAAATTAGTTACCTATTAATTTCTTAATGGATCAAAGAATTTTTCTCCTACCACCCACAATACCCATTAATAAAAATCATGTAATTATCTATATTAGACTACCAGAAAAACAGCTGTTTCTTTAGTATCTGCCTTACAATTCTGTAATTATCTTTCAGGACTCATTTTTTAACCTTTTTTTCATTCATTTTTGAGAGGGGGGGGAGGGGCAGAGAGAGAGGGAGACACAGCATATAAAGCAGGCTCCAGGCTCTGAGCTGTCAGCACAGAGCCCGATGTCGGGCTCAAACCCACTAACCATGAGATCATGATCTGGGCTGAAGTTGGGCACTAAACCGACAGAGCCACCTAGGCGCCCAAGACTCATTCTGAAGAGAGATTGGTTCCCCAGTATTTGAAGGTTTCAAAACATGTGTGCAAGTTCTCTGATACTTCTTCTATCGGGAGGTAAAGTCTACGCTCCCACCTTCCCTTGAATCTGGGTGGGTTTGTAATTTGCTTGCAACTAATACAAGGGGCAGCAGCGACACTGTAAGATTTCTGTAGCGAAGTCACAGAAACCAATGCAGTTTCTGTCTTATTCACCCTACCACTCACTTGCACAACTCTGAAATGACAGGTAAGGATCTAACCAATCTGAAGAAGCCATGCTATGAGGAAGCCTAAGACACATGAAAACACCACAGGTAGATACACCATTTGAGAATCCAGGTTAAGGTCCAAGCTGATATTTAAAATGAACTGCCAGATTTGTGAATGAAAACAACTTCAGGTGAAACTGTACATTCACCTCCAAGTGTTAAGTTTCTCCAACTCAGGCCCCAGTCATCACTAAACAGTGAAAATCTATGTTTGCTATGGCTTCCCTAAAATTTTTTAAATTGTTTTTTAATGTTTATTTTTTTTTTTGAAAAAGACAGAGCATAAGCAGGACAGGGGCAGAGAGAGAGTGAGACACAGAATCTGAAGCAGGGTCCAGGCTTGGAGCTGTCAGCACAGAGCCCAAGGTGGGGCTCAAACCCATGAACCACGATATCATGACTTGAGCTGAAGTCAGATGCTTAACCAACTGAGCCATCCAGGTGCTCCAGACTTCCTTAAAATTTTAACTCACAGAATCGGTGAGGCTGACAAAACTGTTGCTTTAAGTCGCTAAGTATTAGAGTAACTGTTAGGCAATAACAGTAATCACTATGCAAAGACCAGAAGTTTCAGCAGCATGAACAAGAGATTCCCCTATGTATGGAATAAAAAACAGGTAATCCTTCAGGAAAAATCTCCATCACAAGAGCTTATTCTCAAATAACCAGTTAGTCGCTGTTAAAGAGGATTCTACTTGCCCTGGAAGAACCCTAACACTTGGAAATTCTAAAAAATATTTACCATACTGGGTAGTATCGTGTTCTGTCAAGTCAAGAACTCTACAGAAACTTTATGTGCTTAAGGACTTTAAAACTGGGTGTGTCTTTTCTATTGACCTTAAACTGGTATACTGTTTAAGGTATACTGGTGAACAGGTATACTATTTTATTCTGAGTATTTTTGCCTTTAAAATAGGCCTTACAAGCATGGGGAATGGCTGTGTAAAACAGGCAAGCAAGCAAACAAGTCACAAGAGAAGATAACCTCTTTCTCATCAGAACTATTTCAATCTAGAGAGCATGTTTTTCTGATGGTTTGTACGACTGCTTGAATTACTTAGGCCAAGTCTGTGTACAAAGGTATTTGGATGAGATGAAAAATATCAATGAAATTTCCAATTAGAATCGCTTCATTTATGAAAGGTAACACTTATTTTTACCCAAAGGTGGTCCCTTAAAAAGATAGCTAAGTTTTAGTGCAGACTGTACATAGTCATGAAGAATGAAAAATTATCCATTTAACTTAGACAATGTAGCTAGGTATTCTACATGACAGTCTATGTCTCCCAACAAATTAGAATGTTCTTTTTCCTAAAAGCATATACAAATCACTAGATTTCAAAGATTATTTTGTGTAAGCACATTATTCCCAAACATTAATAGACATTGGTTATAATATAACCTCAGTATTATTTTGTCTTAAATAAATTCTACTTGGATTTTGTCATGTAAATTGGAAAATATGCCATCTTTAATGAACATTTAATTCACTTAAATGACTAGATTGTGAATTCTCTGCAATATGCTTAAGATACACTAACAATTCTACGGAACAGTGTTGACCAATAGAAATAAAATGTGACCACAATAAAGAATTTTAAATTTGCTAGTAGCCACATTTTAAAAAGTAAAAATAAACTGGTAAAATTAATTAATTCTATATGTGTATATATTTATTTATATATATATATTTTAAATATAAATATATATTTAATTTTTAATTATATATGTAATTAACCCTAATATGTCCAAATATTATCATTTCAACCTGTAATGTATATACATACATATATACGTATTTTGCTGTACTAAGTCTTTGAAATAGATTATTTTATAGCACATCTCAGTGTGAGATACAAGCCTTGTTTCAAATGTTCAATAGTCACATGTGACTAGTGTCAACTAGTTGGAGAGCTATAGAATATTACCCACAGTGGAGTTAATCCCAGGTTCTGTGCATGTTTATCTGTTTCATTTTTCCCCTTTATGGCAAGGCTCTAATTATTTCAAGAACCTCAAATAAAAGTAAATATATTTGATTGTATCCTTTTATGGAAGTTATTTATTATTTAAAATAAATCTTTATTTCTTCCCATTAGTTTCAATGCCAAATACTGATATGCTACCCTAATTCAATATGCAGATGTAATCAGTTTTCCAAAACTGGTGAGAAAAAGATTGAATGTAATAAATAATTTTTTTGGCTGAATTATCAGCTGTGCAGAGAAACCTTCTCTAACCACCTTCTTTGGTGTTCCCACCCTCCATCCCACCAGACACTCCATCATGTAATCCTGCTTAAATTTTTTCATGTTTCATATAACTACTGACAATTTACGAACATTATTTAAATCAGTTTACCCGTTCATTGTTTATCACTGCTACTATAATCTAGGTTCTTTGAGAGCAAGCACGTATTTTTCCATGAAGCACCAATGATGCTCATTGCTTAGAAGAGTGCATAGCACAATGGAGGTGTTCAATAAATACTTGTTCACTGCATTTTAAAAACATAGATAAATCAGCTAAAATGCTATTTAGAGAGCTTCACCTAAAAGTCACTGGCTTCTTAAGATCTTTCTAGGAGGTATTAAAATCTTCTAGAAAGTAGTGCAATTTTTATAGTGTAATTCATATGGTGGAAGGTCTCCTTTAAAAACAAGAAGTTCAGAAATGGAAAACATCTCATTTCTGATTAGGATAAGAGAAAAGCTTATCCTTCCTCCCCAAAATATCATCTACAGTCTACTTAATACAATGCTATTAATCCAACATACAAACATGTTTCTTTCTCGTTATTAAAAAAGCCTCTCAAATTTAATTAAAGTCAATAAAGAAATTAAAAGCTTAATGAGAGCAAGAATCCTCTGAGTGTGTTCATGCTGTTATCAGCCTGTGATGCTGTAAAAGATAGGATTATGATTTCATTACCAGACAACCAAAAGAAGAGGAAGGATAACAAGGAGAGCTGTGAAAGACCTCCTGGTGAGAGAAATCTTGGAGTGAAAAATTGTTGCGCTTAATCAAGTCAAGGGAGAAATTAAATACAAAAGGGATAGCTTCTAAACATAACCACCTATTGCTTAATGCAAAATAATTTGGGAAAATAAGGAAAAATAATTTGAGATTGATCTAAACAAGATTCCTATTCAATGTAAAAT
Organism: Lynx rufus; assembly: GCF_022079265.1. Taxonomy (NCBI): domain Eukaryota; kingdom Metazoa; phylum Chordata; class Mammalia; order Carnivora; family Felidae; genus Lynx; species Lynx rufus. The sequence continues at coordinate 184,126,237 of NW_025814823.1, forward strand.
TTTGTGGGAAACTCTGAGATAATGCCCACCATCTCTTCCCACGTAATCTCAAGAAATTACAATTGGCCTGGATCAGAATATAAGTATTTTTTTTATTATTTACTTTAAAAATAAGTATTATATGAACTAGAAATTTACTGCAAAATTCTAACATTTCGCACACAGATTAACAGAGAACCAACCCTTCATCAGATGTCAAAAGCTTCCACAACTATGGTCAAAAGAGAGGTGTATGGGTACAATACTGGACTTTTCCTGCTTCCCACTGACTTCACAAGTAGTACAGAGGGTACCCCAGACACCAAAATGTTCTCACCACTTCTCCCTCCTATAAAACCGCTACCCCCACACCCTCTGTTCTGGCTTATTTCAGATCATCATAAAAACCTCCTGACATTGTTCTCAATTCCCACACTTTCACCCCTTTAGACTCTGCACAGCTCCTGTTTATCCCCCCTCTCTCAGCTTTCCACAGTTCCTAAAACTTGCCCACTGTGCTCTGTGCAATTCACAATTTATCATCTTCAAAGTCCCCAGTATCTTGAAACCTGACTCTGAATGTTCCCTTCCTCATCTTGCTCAAAGGAGTCCTGGATCTTCTCTGAGAAAATTGTTTTCCCAATGGATCATTTTATGTTTTTCCCCGTCTTTCCTCGCACGCTTGAGATTATACTGGGACAAGTGTCCTCTTTATGGCTCATCTCCAGTTCTAGATTATTCCCTCTTCTTTCTCTCTGAATTACTCTAGCTTTGAATCATGTCATCAGATATTACCGCATACCACTCGAGAGTCAGCTCCTATCCCTCGTGTTATTCCTCTTCATTTATTGAAGATTTTAGTTTCTATTTCAATCACCCTCTCAAAGATCTCACAAATCTTAGAGCTATCAATTTATAGGAGGTGATTCTTCCAACATTCTAATTTCATGTAAATGACAATAAAATTTCCAAATTCACAAGTTCAAATTTACTTTCTGGTCATGTACATACATATTTAGGGAGAGAGAGGGAGTGGAAGGGAGAGGAGGGGAGAAGAGAGAATGGAACAAAGAAGAGAGAAGACTGGTTTCTTTTAAAATTTTTGAATGTGAATCTTATATGATTCCTTAATAATTCCTTAAAACTCAGCAAATGTCTTTTTTTTAGTCTCCCAGTCTTGACCTTCAACTCTACAAGTTTTCTATGATAGAGCAGTATTTTACTATTTGTAGTCATATACATACATGCACATATAAATACATATACACACATAATCTCTGTACATATATACACATTTGATTATGCTTTTGGGTTACTCAGAACAATCTCCTTCCCACATGGTTATCTTGCAAAATATTGGGTTTTTCCTCAGAGTTTAAGGTCAGATGAGTGGAGGTAAGATACCAGGTCAGCATGTACACCTCATCAGAGGAATGCGGATTATTAGATTAGTAACAAATGCTATAAAACATACCCTGACACTTTGGTGTGCCATAGCCCAGCAAATTAGAAGGGTGTCCTTAGTTCTTAAGGAAAATACTATAGTTCCAATCCTTTACAAGTTGATCTATGAATGTAAACCTGGCACTCATTTCAATACATATAGGTAGTAAATAACCCAAAGGTTTATTTCCAATCCACAAAAATTTCAAAAGGAAGAGAACATGATGAGGAAACCATATGTTTCTTAGATACACTAAGCAAGATTACTAATTTCAGAGATGTACCAGCATTAACCATAACAACAACAACAATAATAGTAAGGATGCTTACATACATCAATAAAAAGCAATTATTTAATTTCCTTTTAACTTACTCTGTACCTCAGTCTTGCCTTGATTTAGCTAATTCTTGGTTTTCATCTACTCAGGGATATCACTGTCGACATCAGTTTTGCTGCCATCGACCTTCCCTCTGGCAACCATCATTTTGTTCTATCTATTTAAGAATCTTTGTTACTTGTTGTTTTGTTCATTTATCCATTTGTTCAGTTTGTTATTCATTTGTTTTGTTTTTTAGATTACCCATATCAGTGAAATCATATGGTATTTGTCTTTCTCTGACTTATTTTACTTGGTATAATACCCTCTAGGTCTACCAACATTTCTACTCTTTATAAGACAAATATTGAATCAAGTGGTCAATAAGCACCTAAATAATTAAAACTAGCTTATATTCCATTTCGAAAATTTTATTCATTTTGCTAGACAGGTGTCAAATATGCATGACTAAGTTGGAACTAGGGAATCAGTTATCCAGGATCACATTCAGATATCCCAGGATCAGTGATCCCTGAGGTTTTCTGAAATGGAATTTGTGTTTAAACATTGTTTCTGGACTTTGGGTAAGTTTCCTGTTCATTTTCTCCTTTACATAATTTTCAAATTTTGAGTTTCAGGCTATCTACTCCATAGGAGTTTGATATCTGACATTGCTAAATGAGATTTCAAGTTCCAGAACCTTCTTAATAATAACAACCTAGAGCAAATAATCTTCCTGCTCTCAGACTTCCTTGACTATAAAATGGAGCTAATACCTACCTCTTAGGTTTACTATGAGGATAAATGGAAACGTTTCTTTGAAGCAATCTAGCCTAGTGACTAATACATAATAGGGGATCATTATATTGGTCAATAAGCCATCCATTCAACAAAATTCTAGTATAGGTCAGATGTTTGTCAATAAGTAAGCATTCTAGCACCCCTAGAAGTACCTTCTAGTGATAAAGACAGTCAACAAAGGTATAAACAAATAACAATCTGGTGGTGATAGGTACTATAATAAAATAAACCAGGTTATGTTTCAAATAAATAAATAAATAAATAAATAAATAAATAAATAAATCAGATTAATGGGAAAAAAGAATGTAAAGAGGAGCAATCTACTTTTTCTCAGCCCTTTGTATATTGGACATTGTATCTGAAAACACAGATAATGTCATACAATAAACATGTTATGATAGTTTTTATAAAATTTTGGTTGATTGTATGTTCTTACCATAAGAAGTTCTTCTTAAGATCCCAAAAGATGATTTCCCTGATGAAAAAAAAAAAAAAAAACATGAAAATTAGAAATAATGAGTATCACATCATATGTGATTTAGGTTTATTTAAGTTTTATTTTCATATTCAGATTTATCTTTTTTCTTGAACTTAACCATATTTATTAAAGTAAGACTCCCATCACTATTTGAATAATCAAAACAATTTTACATTTGTTGTAACACTATTGGTCTATTAGTAAGTAAAAAAGCACACCAACCAGAATGAAAATACTCAAGACATTTCCACTTCCAGTTCTAATATTAATTATTTAACCTTTACTCCAGTCAGTTTCCTCTTTTTATAAAATCATGGAATTTGTTCCAATTGAATTAGAGCATATCTAAAATTTGAATTCTGTTAAAAGATAAGCCAAAGCAATTTTAACTAGTTTAAGGAAAAGTTTTATACATATTAATTTTGAAATACCAATTATACCGTATACACACAAAATGTGAAGATATATTGCATATATCTCATTTTTAAACTAGAATTTGAAGTTATTGAGTAATCTGCAACCATTTAATTTCAACCAAGAGAAGAATATATTTTCCTCAAACTTTAGTATTCTGAACACTGAAGCCTGAGATGAAAAAGAAGAAAGAAAATTCTAATTTGTCCCTGAGTGATTTAAGTGGTTTTTAAAAGAATCTTTTGCTCATAGAAAATATTTGTCTATCCATTACTTTTTTCAATCCCTACCATGTTTTTTTCCAATACCACTTTAATTTAAATTTTGACTATCAACTAAGAATTGAGCAAAAGAAATAGATTTCCAAAATCAGTGGGCTGCTGTGAATCACTTTCAATAAGAGAAGAAAAACAAATGAATTACAGCTAGCATTAGGCCCTGGAATTGAAATTACAAGCACTCTGAGGAGTAATTATAGTATGTGGTCCAAGGATCCTGCTGCTCAGGTCCATTAACATTGCACACCCTGCTGAATTATGAAAATATTCCTAAGATCTAACATTTTTACAAAAAGATGCTGAAACCAAATCCCCAAAATACTCCCTTGATAAAAACAAGGTTCTATAAAACTCAATATTTATATTGTAGTCTTAAGAAAACTTTAAGACATACAGATATATTTCACATGTTAAAAGCGGTGAAGTGTCTGGTATTAAAATGAATGTGCAGAGCAACTGAAAACTCCATTAAATAGACCTGATTTTAAATTCCATCACCAACAGAAAATGACTCTGGTACTCCCACAGTAATAAAGCCCAGAGTTCTTTCTCTGCAGCTCAGGAATGCAGACCTGAGCAGGTGAAAGTTACAGAAAGGTTGATTTCATCTTACTATAAGGAGGAAAAAATGCATCATGAGATAAGAGGGTTTTCAGTGACTAAAAACATTTAAACAGAGAATAGGTTCATGTTAGACCATTCTAGCAAAGGATTCTGACCAGAGGGCCCCCACATTTCTTTCCCACATTTAGGCCATTATTTCTGTGCTTCAATAACCTTTGTAGTGGGCTTATAAAAAAATGTGATACAAAACAAATCTGTGTTAAATATACATTAAATATCAATTCCATATTAAGCATTTCTTTAAAAATGTGTCATGCTGTTCAAGAATGTATCATAATCACAAGTAGCCCCTCACATTTGGAGTTTCCTAGGTCTCAAACACTCTTTTCCCATCCTCTGTCCCAGTAATATAACCTATCCTATAAGTTCTAGGTATGTACTACCTTTTCCATAAGTTAGTTTCTGTCCCTCTCCACTGTTGAAACAGATTGTGTTTTACCTATTTCCTTTGCTAGAACCATAGGCTCCCATAGGCAGTAGTTGTGATTATAATTAAAATGTACCCAAAAAATTAGTTCTGTAGAAACACCAGTTCCAGCATGTTGATGTACTTTAAAAAGAAGATTATTTTTTGAGATAAATTTGGAGAATGCTGTATGATTCAGAGATTAAGCAAAGTCATTTATTAAAGGACATCACAGAGCCATGAAACTTTTATATTCTGTGAATTACTATTAAAAAGGTAAATGGATACAGAATTCCTCAAAATTGTTTTACTTCAGACTCATTTTTTTTTTCATGGAGCACTTTCTAAGACTAAAGTTTCTTCACATTTGTTTTAGAGAACATGGAATTATTTTATTCACCATTCCCTTGATTGCACCTGGCACAAAGTAGACAGGTAGGAAAAACTAATTGTATCAGTTTTTAAAGTGTAAACTAACTGGCTTTCAGGTTTCTTGATAAATGCCACCCCACCCACCCCTATTTTTTTAAAAGGGACTTGGTGATCATCCTCTTCATTCTGATTACAGGAATTCCCTGATACACTTGGTCACTTAATTTCTGTGAGAATAGTTCAGGGCTGAAGATATTATATCTACATGAGCAGTGTGTTTCATTTTTAGACAGCAATTGTTTAAAAAATTCTTTTTCACTGGGGCACGTGGGTGGCTCAGTTGGTTAAGCTTCTGACTTCAGCTCAGCTCATGATCTTGTGGTTCCTGAGTTTGAACCTCACATCAGGCTCCTCATGGACAGTGTGTCGCCTGCTTGAAATTCTCTCTCCCTTTCTTTCTACCCCCCTCCACTTGTGTATCCTATCTCAAAATAAATAAACTTAAAAAAAATTCCTTTTCATTGAATTTATAACTGAGTACCTCTAACTGCAGTGCACTGATTCAAGCTCTTCCTCTTCAAATGACTAAAAAAGTTTACACTTTCTTCTACCTAACACTTCACAGGCATTCCTTTTAGGTTTCTACTCTCTGAAGTGAACATCTTAGTTCCCTTATTCCTACTGCAGTGTGGTTTCCAGATTTCTAAGTTCACAGCAAACTTGCTATAAAAATTTAGGTTGTTAATTCTGTGTTACTCTTCTAAAGCATGTTTTAGGTCAAAATAAGACATAATCTTAATACTTTGGAAAGATGCCATGGCCTAATCCTGTGTTCTCTATTTCATTCATATTGCTCCTGTGGCCCAGAATGCTTTTCTTTCTTTCCTTCACCTCTACAAACAGTGTTTACCTTTTGAGATCAAGTGCAACCCCATGGCATGCTCAACTACTTTAGCTACCATTTCTCCTCTCCTGCTTTCAGATAAATCATTCAGGACTCATCATCTACTATCACAACTTACCCTCCCAATTTTCTTTATTATTCGCTGATATTCCATGTGTATTTTTCTTTATTCTCTAAGAGGTTATAAAGGTATGAGGGCAAGTACTTTATTTCTCTGGAGCACTTTATAAAATGCTTACACACATGAAATCTATTGATTTAACATTGCCTGAAAATGTTGATGCACATTAATATGCAGATTGCTATGGCTATCACCCTTACAAACCTCCTTTCTCCTTAATATTTAGAGGGCTAAGGTAAAGAGCACTGGGATAGACATAGTCAGTTGGTATGCAGTTTACTTCCTGACTTCCCAAGCTTTTCTCTTTACTGTGAGGGAAAGATGCTGTGCTGAAAAGGACACTTCCAGATTCTCTGGCCTGGTTTCCTGATAGGTCCCTCAAATAGGAGGCACTGGTAGGAATTTAAAAGGCAAAAGCGAGGAAAAAGTCCTTCTGTTTTCAACTCTCAAAGTAGCACAAAAGGCAACTACCAAGAGGGTGTAGACTCCAGCATATGCAGGTAATAATAGCAGCAGGTGAGGAAGCTCCCTTTCAGAAGCAGTGCCTCAGCTTACTGGGAGTTCTCTCTAGGACAGAGGCAGGGGCAGCTCCCTGATTCCACGAAATATCTACTCATCCCTTTCCCTGCCCATCTATCACTTTTGAAAACATTCCTCTGCGTTAAAAACCTCTCTTTGAGGGTACATAAATGGCCGTTAAACTTATGAAAATCCATCAAGGAAATACAAATTAAAAACGTAATGAAATACCTGTAAATAATCACCCAAGCCATTTAGAAAGTACAGAAATAGAGGCTCCTGACTGACTCAGTTGATAAAGCGTGAGACTCTTCAGTCTGAGTCCCACATTGGGTGGAGAGATTAGTTAAAAGATATAATAAAATTTTAGAAAGTAATAAAAACAGAAAATGCAGAAAGAAAAGAAAAAATACCAAGCGTTGACGAGGATGTACAACAACCACAATTCTCAAACACAGCTTCTGGAGGTATAAACTTGGAAAAAACTCTTTAGGAGCGAGCCTAGGTAGCTGTTTATACTGAAAGTGAACTTAGGCCACCTCTATGGTCCCAGAGCTCTATTTCTAGGTATATACTCATCATAAATGTGTACAAATGTTTACCAAACGACATGTAATAATATGTTCAGAACGTACTATTTATGGTAGCTGAAACCTGGATATTACTCAAATCTTCATTAACAACAGAAGGATAAATTGGGGTATATTCACATAATAGGGATACTTACAGCAATGATGATGGCTGTCTACAACTACATGCAACGATATGGATGAATTATACAAACAATGTTGAGCTAAAGTAGTCAGTCATGAGAGTACATATACTGTATTATCCCTTTTATATGAAATTAAACCAGACAAGACTAGCATATGCTATAAGAAGTTAAGATAATGTACTACCTTTTGGGGAACAGAAGACAACCTAATGGAGTGCCAGGTGATCTGTTTCTTTATCTGGGTGCAAGTGACAGGGTTATTCACTTGGTAAAAATCATTGAGGTACACTCTTACAATATATGCATTTTTCTGTATGTATATGTGTGTGTGGAGAGAGAGAGAGAGCGAAGAGAGAGAGAGCGAGCGAAGAGAGAGCGAGCGAGCGGAGAGAGCGAGCGAAGAGAGAGAGAGCGAGCGAAGAGAGAGCGAGCGAAGAGAGAGAGAGTGTGCTTCAGTACAAACTTTTAAAAAGGTCCTGGTCTACTTCAGACCAGGGAATATCAGTGATTTGTCACTGCATACCTAGGGTAATATACTGGGAAAAAAGGAAAGCAAGTATTCTAAACATTTGTTTTAGCCATTCAAACAAACAAGCAAGCACTAAGCAAGTTTTCTCAGAACACCTAACTATAAAATAAAATAACTGAAAAACCTGCAGTAGTTTGTCTTCTTGACTTAATGCACATAGATATAGGTTTCCTTGCTTTCCAAGTTAACACATGTAATTCTTATGTTCTATTTCAAAATAACTTTTATCATTTCTGTAAAATAACTAAAAATTCCACAACATACATGTTAAACATTTCTGCCAGAGGCGCCTGGGTGGATTAGTCGGTTAAGTGTTGGACTTTGGCTTAGGTTGTGATCTCATGGTTCATGAGTTCAAGCCTTGCATCGGGTTCTGTGTTGTCAGCTCAGAGCCTGAAGTCAGCTTTGGATTCTGGGTCTCCCTCTCTCCCTGTCCCTCCCCCTCTCGTGCTCTGTCTCTCTCAAAAATAAATAAACATTAAAAATAATTTCTGCAAAATCCCATGAAGTATTCCAAATCAGTAAGATATGATTCAGGTTTTAAAAATATGCAACAAATACCAGTGGCATTTTCACATATTTTAAATACCCAACTTTATCTTCCAGATCATATTTAAACATTTTCATTCATAATCATTATTTTCATAAAATTTCTTGAGTCTTTAACAAGAATAAAGGTTCCCCGCTGTTAGACAAGGAAAGTAGTTATTAAATAAAAAACCTGAAGGAAGTTTTGTTTTGTCTTTCATTATTAAATAAAATTCAGAGACTCACACTATTTAATGGAATTTCTTTTAAAACATAAAGAAGTGAAAGGGAGGAGAGGATGGTGGCGTAGGAGGACGCTAGGCTCACCTGGTCCTGCTGATTGCTTGGATTCCACCCACACCTGCCTAAATAACACACAAAACCACCAGAAGACTAGCAGAAGGGACTCTCCAGAGCCAAGCTTAGATGAGAAGCCCATGGAAGAGAGTAGGAAGGGCGGAGAGGCGGTGCCTGCTACACAGACTGGTGGGAGGGAGCTGGGGTGGTGGAGGGGCAGCCGGCCCAGCAAGGCAGAGCCCCTGAATCTGGTTGGCTGGCAAAAAGCAGAGGGGCCGGACTTCATGAGTTCTGACAGCCAACAGGACTTAACATCTGGAATGTTAAAAGTCAACAGTTCTGCTCGGAAAGCAGGAGGGCTAGAGGACAACGGGAGGGAGAGTTGTTGAGCCCCGGAAGACAGAGCTCAGCTCAGCGGGTATCAAAGGCACTGGGAAGCGCCATCTCCCTTGCCCATCCCCCAGCCAAAATCTCAAAGGGAACCAATTCCCCTCACCAAAATTGCTTGCACCATGCAAACACCCAACGCTATGCTTCTGCGGATCCATCCCTCCGACAGGTCTGCCTGCCTTCTTCCCGCAGGGGCAACCGATGGCAAAGCAAGCTAAGCCTTCCCCTCCTGCCCCTGTGCACCTTGCGGATCCACCCCGGCTAATATGCCAGATCCCATAGAAGCGGCCCCACAAGCCTGGCAGTGTGCAAGCAGCCTAGACAGGGCCCACACCACTCCACAGTGAGTCCTGCCCCTGGGAGAGGGGACGATAAGGTACACACCAGTCTGACTGTGGCCCAGCAGTGGGCTGGGGACAGGCATCGGGTCTGACTGCAGCCCCACCCACCAACACAAGTTACTCCAGACAGCACAGGGGAACTGTCTTGCAGTTGGGCGCCACCCCAGGGACTATCCAAAATGACTAAACGGAAGAATTCTCCTCAAAAGTCCAGAAGTAGCGACAGCTAACGAATTGATCAAAAACGATTTAAGCAATAAAACAGAACAAGAATTTAGAATAATAGCCATAAAATTAATCACTGGGCTTGAAAAAAGCATAGAGGACAGCAGAGAATCTATTGCTACAGAGATTAAGTGACTAAGAAATAGTCACAAGGAGCTAAAAAATGCTGTAAGTGAGGTGTAAAATAAAATGGACGTGGCAATAGCAAGGATTGAAGAGGCAGAGGAGAGAATAGGTTAAATAGAACATAAAATTATGTAAAAAGAGGAAGCTGAGAAAAAGAGAGATAAAAAAAATCCAGGAGTATGAGGGGAGAATTAGAGAAGTGAGGCAATCAAACAGAACAATATCCGTATAATAGGAATTCCAGAAGAGGAAGAGAGAGAGAAAGGGGCCGAAGCTGTACTTGAACAAATCATAGCTGAGAACTTCCCTGATCTGGGGAAGGAAAAAGGCATTGAAATCCAAGAGACACACAGAACTTGCTTCAGACGTAACTTGAATCGATCTTCTCACGACATTATCATAGTGAAACTGGCAAAATACAAGGATAAAGAGAAAATTCTCAAAGCAGGTAGAGATAAACAAGCTCTAACTTACAAATGGAGACCCATAAGAGTACTGGCAGACCTATCTACTGAAACTTGGCAGGCCAGGAAGGAATGGCAGGAAATTTTCAATGTGATGAACAGAAAAAATACACAGCCAAGAATCCTTCATCCGGGAAGTCTGTCATTCAGAATAGAAGGAGAGATAAAGGTCTTCCCAAACAAACAAAAACTGAAGGAATTCATCACCACTAAACCAGCCCTCTAAGAGATCCTAAGGGGGATTCTGTGAGTGAAATGTTGCAAGGACAAAAAGAACCAAAGACATCATTACAAGCCTGAAACCTACAGAAATCACAATGACTCTAAACCCATATCTTTCAATAATAACACTGAATGTAAATGGACTAAATGCTCCAACCAAGACACAGGGTATCAGAATGGATAAAAAAACAAGACCCATCTGTTTGCTGTCTAGAAGAGACTCATTTTGGACCTGAGGACACCTTCAGATTGAAAGTGAGGGGATGGAGAAATATCTATCATGTTACTGGAAGTCAAAAGAAAGCTCGAGTAGCCATACTTATATCAGACAAACTAGACTTTAAAGTAAGGCTGTAACTAGAGATGAAGAAGGGCATTATATAATAATTACAGGGTCTATCCATCAGGAAGAGCTAACAATTATAAATGACTATGTGCCCAATACGGGAGCCCCAAATATATAAAACAATTAATCACAAACATAAGCAACCTTATTGATAAGAATGTGGTAATTGCAGGGGACTTTAATACTCTGCTTACAACAATGGATAAATCATCTAGACACAGAATCAATAAAGAAACAAGGGCCCTGAATGATACATTGGATCAGATGGACTTGACAGATATATTTAGAACTCTGCATCCCAAAGCAACAGAATATACTTTCTTCTTGAGTGCACATGAAACATTCTCCAAGATAGATCACATACTGGATCACAAAACAGCCCTTCATAAGTATACACGAATTGAGATAATACCATGTACACTTTCAGACCACAATGCTATGAAGCTTGAAATCAACCACAGGAAAAAGTCTGGAAAACCTCCAAAGGCATGGAGGTTAAAGAACAGCCTACTATAGAATGAATGGGTCAACCAGACAATTAGAGAAGAAATTAAAAAATACATGGAAACAAATTAAAATGAAAATACAACAATCCAAACGCTTTGGGATGCAGTGAAGGCAGTCCTGAGAGGAAAATACATTGCCATCCAGGCCTATCTCAAGAAACAAGGAAAATCCCAAATACAGAATCTAACAGCACACCTAAAGGAAATAGAAGCAGAACAGCAAAGGCAGCCTAAACCCAGCAGAAGAAGAGAAATAATAAAGATCAGAGCAGAAATAAACAATATAGAACCAAAAAAAAAAAACCTGTAGAGCCGATCAATGAAACCAAGAGTTGGTTTTTTGATAAAATAAACAAAATTGATAAACCTCTAGCCAGGCTTCTCAAAAAGAAAAGGGAGATGACCCAAACAGATAAAAGTCATGAATTAAAATGGAATGATTACAACCAATCCCTCAGAAATACAAGCAATTATCAGGGAATACTATGAAATATTATATGCCAACAAACTGGACCACCTGGAAGAAACGGACAAATTCCTAAGCAGCCACACACTTCCAAAACTCCAACAGGAAGAAATAGAAAACTTGAACAGACCCATAATCAGCAAAGAAATTGAATCAGTTATCAAAAAGCTCCCAACAAATAAGAGTCCAGGACCAGATGGCTTCCCTGGGGAATTCTACTAGACATTTAAAGCAGAGATAATACCTATCCCTCTCAAGCTGTTCCAAAAAAATGGAAAGGGAAGGAAGACTTCCAGACTCATTCTATGAAGCCAGCATTACTTTGATTCCTAAACCAGACAGAGACCCAGTAAAAAAAAAAGACAACTACAGGCCAACATCCCTGATGAATATGGATGCAAAAATTCTCAATAAGATACTAGCAAATCGAATTCAACAGCATATAAAAAGAGTTTTCACCATGATCAAGTGGGATTCATTCCTGGGCTGCAGGGCTGGTTCAACATTTGCAAATCAATCAATGTGATACATCACATTAATAAAAGAAAAGAGAAGAACCATATGATCCTGTCAATCGATGCAGAAAAAGCATTTGACAAAATTCAGCATCCTTTCTTAATAAAAACCCTCAAGAAAGTCGGGATAGAAGCAACATATTTAAACATCATAAAAGCCATTTATGAAAAGCCCACAGCTAACATCATCCTCAATGGGGAAAAAACTGCGAGCTTTCCCCCTGAGATCAGGAACACGACAGGGATGTCCACTCTCACTGCTGTTGTTTAACATAGTGTTGGAAGTTCTAGCATCAGCAGTCAGACAACAAAAGGAAATCAAAGGCATCAAAATTGGCAAGGATGAAGTCAAGCTTTCACTTTTTGCAGATGACATGATATTATACATGGAAAACCCGAAAGACTCCACCAAAAGTCTGCTAGAATTGATATGTGAATTCAGCAAAGTCGCAGGATACAAAATCAATGTACAGAAATCGGTTGCATTCTTATACACTAATAATGAAGCAACAGAAAGACAAATAAAGAAACTGATCCCATTCACAATTGCACCAAGAAGCATAAAATACCTAGGAATAAATCTAACCAAAGATGTAAAAGATCTGTAGGCTGAAAACTATAGAAAGCTTATGAAAGAAATTGAAGAAGATATAAAGAAATGGAAAAACATTCCGTGCTCATGGATTGGAAGAATAAATATTGTGAAAATGTCAATACTACCCAAAGCTATCTACACATTCAATGCAATCCCAATCAAAATTGCACCAGCAGTCTTCTCGAAGCTAGAACAAGTAATCCTATAATTTGTATGTAACCACAAAAGGTTGAAGAAGAAGACCAAAGCAGGAGGCATCACAATCCCAGATTTTAGCCTCTACTACAAAGCTGTAGTCATCAAGACAGCATGGTATTGGCACAAAAACAGGCACATAGACCAATGGAATAGAATACAGACTCCAGAATTAGACCCACAAAAGTATGGCCAACTAATCTTTGACAAAGCAGGACAGAACATCCAATGGAAAAAAGACAGACTCTTTAACAAATGGTGCTGGGAGAACTGGACAGTAACATGCAGAAGAATGAAACTAGACCACTTTCTTACACCATTCACAAAAATAAACTCAAAATGGATAAAGGACCTGAATGTGAGACAGGAAACCATCAAAACCCTAGAGGAAAAAACAGGAAAAAAACCTCTCTGACCTCAGCTGCAGCAATTTCTTACTTGACACATCCCCAAACGCAAGGGAATTAAAAGCAAAAATGAATTATTGGGACCTCATGAAGACAAAAAGCTTCTTCACAGCAAAGGAAACAATCAACAAAACTAAAAGGCAACCAACGGAATGGGGAAAGATATTTGCAAATGACATATCGGACAAAGGGCTAGTATCCAAAATGTATAAAGAACTCACCAAACTCCACACCCGAAAAACAAATAATCCGGTGAAGAAATGGGCAGAAAACATGAACAGACACTTCTCTAAAGAAGACATCCAGATGGCTAACAGGCACATGAAAAGATGCTCAACCTTGCTCCTCACCAGGGAAATACAAATCAAAACCGCACTGAGATACCACCTCCCACAAGTCAGAGTGGCTACAATGAACAAATCAGGAGACTACAGATGCTGGCAAAGATGTGGAGAAATGGGAACCCTCTTGCACTCTTAGTGGGAATGCAAACTGGTGTAGCCTCTGGAAAACAGTATGGAGGTTCCTCAAAAAATTAAAAATACATCTACCCTATAACCCAGCAATAGCACTGCTAGGAATTTACCCAAGGGATACAGAAGTGCTAATGCATAGGGGCACTTGTACCCCAATGTTTATAGCAGCATTTTCTACAATAGCTAAATTATGGCAAGAGCATAAATGTCCATCAACTGATGAATGGATAAAGAAATTGTGGTTTATGTACTCAGTGGAATACTACATGGTAGTGATAAGGAATGAAATATGGCCTTTTGTAGCAACGTGGATGGAAATGGAGAGTGTCATGCCAAGTGAAATAAGTCATGCAGAGCAAGACAGATACCATATGTTTTCACTCCTATGTGGATCCTGAGAAACTTAACAGAAGACCATGGGGGAGGGGAAGGAAAAGAAAAAAAAAAAAAAGCTTAGAGAGGGAAGGCGCCAAAATATGAGATTCTTAAAAACTGAGAATAAACTGAGGGTTGATGGGGGGGTGGGAGGAAGCGGAGGGTGGGTGATGGGTATTGAGGAGGGCACCTGTTGGAATGAGCACTGGGTGTTGTATGGAAACCAATTTGACGATAAATTTCATATTTCAAATAAAGGTCAAAAGGGGAAAAAATAAAAAAAATAAAACATACAGAAGGACAGTGCCTAAGTACAACTACAATTGCTACCATATTTCTTTATGGAACTCCTCATTCATGGGGACAAGAATAAAGAAACAACATACATACAACTTTGCAAAGCAGCTATAGCAAGCAATGACCCAACTAGTCAATTTCTTAGGTATCTTAGAAAGTGCCCCAGCAGAATGGGAACCATTACCACTTGGAGTGATCCTTCCAAAAGAGGGATCCCATATAAAGTACAGGATGTGTTGATCCCTGGATAGTAAAAACTACCAAAGACATAAAGATCAGGTAAGAATAACAGGATCAAGCTTTGTATGGATTTACATTATACATGAGTAAAATTTAAAACTCCAGTATTTAATTCCTGGGTTTATCAAATAGCAAAAGAGCCACAAATCCTATGCATATTAAGTTTTATTATTTACTGTTTATCTTTTTTTTAATGTTTATTTATTTTGAAAGAAAGAGAGCACAAGTTGGGGAGGGGCAAAGAGAGAGAGAGAGATAAAGGGGGTGGTGCATAGGGAGATTGAGAATACCAAGCAGGCTCCATGCTGCCAGCACAGAGCCTAATGCAAGGCTCACTGTGAGATAGTGACCCAAGACAAAATCAAGAGTGGGAAGCTTCACCAACTTAGCCACCCAGGCATCCCTACTGTTTATCACCTGTAAATAACTCTTTTGGTAGGAGTATGTTGTTCATATATATTTTGAGTCCTATAAAATTTGGAAGTATTTCTATCATTCTTGCCCGTGAAAAAAATCTTGCTTTGGCATGAAATTGTGGTATACCATTTCCCCCTCAAATTCTAATGACATTTGTTATAGAGGAGAATTCTGATGCTGAACACCTTTTGCACATTTAGGTAACTCTATGGTCTCTCTAGAAAAGTATACAAAGTATTCTCCCTATTTTTCCTTATAATTAAAAAAAATATAGGGGCGCCTGGCTGGCTTAGTTGGTTAAGTGTCCAACTTCAGCTCAGGTCATGATTTCACAGTTTGTGGGTTTGAGCCTCTCATCAGGCTCTGTGCTGACAGCTCAGAGCCTGCAGCCTGTTTCAGATTCTGTCTCTGGCTGTCTCTGCCCCTCCCCTGCTTGTGCTCTGTGTCTCTGTCTCTGAAATAAATCAACATTTTCAAAAAAACCCAGATGTGTAAATATAGGTCTTTTCTATTAATTTTACTTGCAATGCCACAATATATTCTTGAATGTTGTTTTCAGTTTATATTACAGTTGTGAATAAATCATTAAGTTATACAAAATATATGAAAGATGCATCAGATTCCTTTTGGTTTTATTTAGAACATTAGATAACTCTGTAGTCACCCTGTCAATACTCTTCCCAAACTTAAAAAAATAAACAAATTAGTGTAACTTCTTTTCACAAGGTACTATAGTATCAACATCCTAAATGATTTTATTGTTTCAAGTATATCTCTAATTCATCATCTGTATCAGAGTTTCTGGACATGGGCCCTACCAACATTTGGGGTTGGTATTTGTGGTGGGGGCAATCTTGTACATGATATTTAGAAACACCCCTTGTCACTAACACAAGATAACAGTAGCCACCTACCAACCTGTCATGACAACCAAAATGATATCCAGACATTGTCAATTGTCTGCAAGGAGGCAATATCACCCCTATTGAGAACCACTGATCTTTTTTTAATGCTAGAGTTATCTTTCTCATTAGATTATTTATTCTACTGCTTAAGGAATTCCTTTTAATGGTTATTTTTATTCATCTTTTAGATAAGCATATTATCAAGAATTTATGCAAATAAGGTTTGGCACAAATTTCTAAAATTACATCATTATACCAGATGATTTAATTTTGCTTCAACCACAAAGAATTATTTGTCTCTCAACCCACTGAGATTTTTTATGCTTCTGTGTTTCTGCCTACATTGATTCCTCTACAAGGATTGCCTTTTCCTCTATTTCTACTTAGAAAATTACAACAAAACTAATAAAAGAAGTTAAAATATCACCCCTGTCACGTTGTTCTTTCACAGATGCATAGCATTAAATATTGTACATATGTAGGAAATACTTTCTTCATTTATTTGCTCAAATTTATTTTTTACTATTTTGAGCTAGAACCAAATTTTGTTATTTTAGAGAATAAAACACATTAACTACAAAATGAAAGCAACATTGTTCAACTGTTTACTAGGAAAACAGAATCCATGATCCTGTAAGGAGGAAATCATTCCCATCTATATTTACCACATTTATACTTGCTTAAAGAGAAGTTCCTCTGATGTCTGTCTGCGCCCTCATAAAGCCTTCAGGCATAGTTTTTCAATTTGGTGTTTCTACTCCCAGAAGCACTTAGTTTCATCTGTACACTTCAAGATTTCACTTGGCTCTGTCTCTTCCAACTCATTTATACACCCATTCAACAGTATCAATCCCTAGTGAACTCAGTAAGTAAAATTCTGTAAAAAGCAAGAAGCACTTTACCTAAAAATGTAACTGATGTCACTAGTGTGCACATTTGCATTGAACAGCTACTGCATACTTTGGGTCAGAACTGTCCAGCAGAACTTTCAATGATGATTGAAATGTTCTATATTTACACTGTTCAGTATGGTAGCCATATGTGGCTCACGAACCCTTGAAATGTGGCTAGTGTGACTGACGAACTAAATTTTGAATTTTATTTAAATTTAAATTTTAATTTTAAATCAGCCACATACAACTAAAGCATGATAATGTGGGCTATCACCAAACCGTTTTCCTGAATTTTCATAAAAAAAGTAATTTGAGATTTCTATTACTCTTTGTACTTTAATCGAGAGTCCCAGAAGAAGAAAAAAAAATGTACACTACCTCATCTAATTTTTTTAAGGTTTTACTTTTAAGTAGGCTCCCTGCCCAACATGGGACTCTAACTCACAATGCCATGATCAAGAATCACATTCTGTACCCACTGAGCCAGCCAGGCACCCCTGTATCATTCCATCTCTTATCTTGTACTATCAACCCCAGTTGAAGGTATGAAAAATAAGAAAAGCAGGTCTGAGCAACAAGATACATAATTCAATTCAAAACCATCTCGACAAGAATATATTTTTCTCAGTTACTTAGAAGTTAAGAAAACAAGAAAGACAAAGTCTGATAAACTATATTCATTGATGTATCACACATATTTTTCTAAATGATAGGATTTATTGGAGTTATACTAGAAAATCTAAAGAGAAGGCCTTAGTGTTTAACAAAGTTTTGCAGAAAAGAATGTTTTTGACACCAAGAGGGAAAGAATAACAAAGTCCAATAAGTCCAATACGATGAGTAGTGAGTACCTGACTGTGGTCTGTAGGAAAAATGCTATGGAGGATCACAAAATCTGAGAAGTAACTGCTGACTATAAAAGCCCATGATTTAACAGGACTTAACACAGCCTTTCTAAGCTATGGTGAGGGAAGAAAAATGGCTAAGATGGAACTTGAGATAGATGGTTCCCGCAGTTATGCTTAACAAAACTAAAATGAAGAGAGAATTACAAAGGGAATGTTTTAATCATGCAGTCAAAAAAAGGGCAAAAAGATGAAACTGAAAAAGGAAAATTGAAAAAGCAGAGTACTTTATAAATCAATTATTTCCCACTGCATATTTACTTGTTTTAAGAACACAAATCTGCTAACTGCACCATGATGTGTTCTAATTTATCTCTCTTCTACAGTACAATTTCTCCAGCTATGATTTAAAATTTAATTATGCTCTTAATTAGCCATTTCTGCTCAAGGAGTGATATGCCCCTAGAGTGGCAGAATACAATTATTCATTCAGCAAATTCACATTGAGCATATTCCATGTACTACCAGTGATCCTTGGCCTAGCTCCTTGGACTTCCAGCTGGGTGATCATAAAGACCACAGTGGAAGTGTGATGTCAATTGACCATTATGGATGGATAGGAAATAAGGCGAAATGAGTTCCATCAGTGTTATCCTGGGAAACTGTCCACCAGGAACATTCAACAAGTATTTATTATTTAATTTTCTAGGAGGATACAACTTTGTTCAACATAACTATTAACAATTTAGAGACCAGACTCTAAAATTGCGTGTTAATTTGCTGCTTTTTATCCTGTAAGAGTTACCAGTTTTTCATCTCACCTGTCTTATTCTAACGTTTTCTTGTCAAGTCCTATGTTTATTTGTTTCCTCAAATGCTCTTCAAATTAGCTTCACCATCTTGTTGGTTCTCTCATTAATATGTTAAATATCTACCACATGTTCATTTTGCATTTATATTAGGTAAGGAATATAATTTTATAGAAATTACAATTTGACAGTAGATACAAGTTAAAAAAAGAGAAAAAAAAAAAAAAAGAGCCAAACAGTCAAGTAGAGGGAACTGAGTGATAAAATGCAAAATCTGTATATATATTTGTTCTTTGAACAATCCTGGATTTAGGGGTGCCAACCTCTCCATGTGGTTCAAAGTCCACATGTAACTTTTGACTCCCCAAAACTTAACTGCTAATTCCTTCTACTGACAGGAAGCCTTAGCAATAACATAAATGGTCATTTAACACATATTTTATGTACGTATTATAAACTGTATTCTTACAGTAAAGTAAGCTATAAAAAAGAATGTTATCATGAAAATCATAAGGAATAGAAAATACATGTACAGTATTGTACTGCATTACTAAAAAAAAAAAAAAATCCACATATAAATGGACCTGTGCAGTTCAAACCTGTGTTGTTCAAGAGTCAACTGAATAAAAAAGATCAAGGAAAAGCCTTTTTTCCCCTCACTAAATCCACCCAGTATCTGCTCTAGGATGATACAAAGAATAATTTGATGCAGCAACACTGGATAACCTACAGCTGGATGAAGCAAACATTTTCTTAAATGTTACAAGAAAGAAGCCAAACACAACAATATATACATTATATATCATATATAAAATATGTGTATATATATAAAATATATATATTATGTGTGTGTATCTATATATACACACACATCTATATATGCATATATACATATGTTTGTGTGTATATATATTGCAAAAAGAGGCAAAGCTAATTAATGTTGTTAAAGGAAGTGATTATTCTTCCAGAGTGAGAGGCAGTGGCTGAAAGGGAACATAGGGGGACCTGTTTGAATTCTGGTAATGCTCGTTCTGATTACACAGATGTGTCCAGTTTATGAAAATTCATCAAGCTTATGATATGTACATTTTTCCAAATGTCAACTATACTCAATAAAAAATAACTGTACTTAACCATAAATGTTTGAAAATGTTCATAATAAAAAGGAATGAACATGTTTACTCTTTTTAAAAAAGCTCTAAATTTGGTACAACCTCCTCTGTATCATATTGAAATCTATTTCTGTCACTACATATATGATGACTACACGATCCATAATTTCTTTCACAAGGAATTTTCACCATTAATCCACTATTGTACATGTCTTCCAATAAATATGTCACCTTCCTTGCATAAACCACACCCAAGATGTGTGACCTTAGAATTACATTTTCAGTTTCTTCAAAATGTCACAAGTGAAACCTAAAGATATCTGACTAGAAATATAAATGAAGAATCTTTCTAATTTTCTGTGATTTTTCTCCCAATATTTTACAGCTACCTTGGCACACCTGATTTGACAGCAATACTTTGGAGACAGGAATCACTATCATCTCCCAACTGTGTAACTAGTTTTCAGAGGGAAAAAGTGTTTTTCAACTTATAGTCCTCAATTAATATGTAATTAATTTTTGTAATTATAATAATAGCTACTTATATAAATAGACTTAGGTACAACCCTCTCCCAGTAACTGTACTGCTCAACTGTTCATAAAATGGAGGTGCAAAGAGCATTTAGGCTACTATCTGTGTGTGAGAAACATGTGACAAGTATCAGGCATATATTTTAGAGAGGAGAATTGAGAGCATGGTCGAATCTGGTAAACTAGTTAAATAGAGATAGATTAAGCAGAGATAGATCAAGGACATTTTTGTCATACTGAAGTTTTGGTTTTAAGGGCAGAACAGAAACTAAATTAAACAGAAATTAAAGTGAGGTTCACAGTTATATCAAGACCAGATCATGGAAGGTTCTAAATTAGAGGCTACTAAATATGTGTATTATTTTCATTTCATCAAGAAACCAGAGAAGATTTTTGAGCAAGTGACATAATAAAATCTTGCTTCAAATAATATCATCTGGAAGTATTATACAAGTTGGAAAAAATAAGAAGTTTTCAGCTTATCCATGCATAAGGTTGCCCAGATAAGGAAGGATCAGTAGATGTGTCATTAGTGAAAAGGACAGAACTTGGAAACCAAATCTACATATAGTAACACATTATACAAAACATGCAGAAAAAAAGTGTATTCTCCAAATCCCCAAGGAGTTTTTCTATGAATGAAAGTATCAACAACTAGTCAGCAAACAATTTCTTCAATGATACTGGCCAAATGTGGCAGCTCACTTAACAGTCTATGTGAAACCAAAAATGCAGATCATGTACTACAAGCTTTTTAAACACTGTGTTTTTTTCTCCATCTTTATAAAACTGAGGTTCTGTGAAGGAAGTTACTCATGTTTTTATTTCTCCTCCCCAAATATACTATTGGTATGTTACAACTCCTTTTGTAATACATGGCTTTACTCAAGTACAATCTATTATTTTCTAACATCTATTAAGGAAGATGGATTATTATTCCTCATTACAAAGAATGGGATGGTGAAAACAATTTTTCTAAAAAAATACTGGTGTGCTTTTCCAATGGTTTCAAGTATGTTCCAAGAACAATTAGGCAAACAAAATTCCAGTAGAATTAAAAAGGTTCAATGTGTAATATTACCCCATTAATTAAAATGAAACACCGAGTTGAGGATAAAGTTTAAAAGAAGTCTCTCAGTGTCAGCCCTATTTGTTTTACATCTTATAAGGTTGTATGGAGCAAAAGAATAAGTAGGTAAAATGCCCAACATGAGGGTCAGCTCACATGGGGGTACTACCTAAGTTGAGCTTAAAGATGTTTGTATTTCATTACCAATGTTTGTATTGCCAGTCTATTAAACTTTTCTAGAGTTATGTCTGCTCAGGGGACTTTTTTTCAGCAAAGTAAAAGTGGTATTTCCAAAGGAATTAATCTTAGTTCACCAAGAAGAGATAGAGTGCTGGTTGAGTTTAAGACTCATTTAGAGGGGAGAAATCCAAGTACAGAATGGGAAACCACTGTTCTCAAAGCTTTACATAATAGGGCCTAAGAGTCTGTGAAAGTGACAACAGAGTATTACTTTTCTTGCTTTCATTGTTATAACAAGAAGTGACTGGTCCCTAACAGTGTGACTCTTCTGAGCTGTCAGGCTTTCGCCTGGACTGAATCATGCTTCCCCAGAGCCCTGTTTTGTAAGCAGAAGCCACTAATGAAAATAACCTTACAGCTGATTGGGGTGCTTATGATTCACTTGTATCTTCAATGGTCCAGCCTTAAACAGTACCACGCTGAGATGGGCTCTGCTGTGAGCATTCAGGTGTCATCAATGGATCACTGAGTCAACAGATCATGACAGCACCTTTGGAAAACCCCAACTCCATGTTAGCATGCTCTGTCCAGGGAGTTAGAGAAAGACTTTAACAGCCCACAGAGTGACTTGAAAAAAATTCAAGAGGAAAAAGGGATGTGTTTCAGTAAAGTCAAAATGATAGATTATCTAAGAGACTATATACCAATCTGAAATAGATAGGGGCCACTGGGGCATGGGAAACTTATTTAAAATTACATTTTTCATGTTACAATATCCTTAACATAAACATTATCCTTAACAAGTAAATAAATTTAAAAAACTCTGAGTCAGTTTTCTTATAGAGGGTTATACGACATAAGCACTTTTATCCCCTTTACTGATTTTGTTTGTTTTAGATTTTGGTCTTCCTCTCTGAGATAGCAAACCTTACACATTTTAATTATTTTGGCCTAAGGTCATTTTGTGGACGATATCTCAATATTTTAATGCTTCAGATGCATTTTTAAAAATTTATGTATGAAGAGTCTGTGCTAAACCCTCTAAGGTAGGACTAACAAGGAGAGATTCGTCTATTGAATAAATCAATCACGCAGAGGCCTCTTGGTATGCCTGAGTGGAAACTTGACATCTTCTACTTTTGTGTATTAAACATAATTTCCATGACTAATATTTGAACATGGGTATATGAGGAGAACAAGAACTAAAGAACTTGATTCAAGCAGTCAGGATAAATTTACTAATTCTTCTTAACCAATAGACTATTTATTTTCTTATTTAATAATATTATTGGTTTAGGAGCACCTGGGTGGCTCAGTAGATTGAGCGTCCAACTTTATTTTTTTTTTTTATTTTTCCAACGTTTATTTATTTTTGGGACAGAGAGAGACAGAGCATGAACGGGGGAGGGGCAGAGAGAGAGGGAGACACAGAATCGGAAACAGGCTCCAGGCTCTGAGCCATCAGCCCAGAGCCTGACGCGGGGCTCGAACTCACAGACCGCGAGATCGTGACCTGACTGAAGTCGGACGCTTAACCGACTGCGCCACCCAGGCGCCCCGAGCGTCCAACTTTAGCTCAGGTCATGATCTCATGGTTTATGGGTTCGATCCCATGGTTTATGGGTTTGAGCACCGTATCGAGCCTTCTACTGATGCACAGAGCCTGCTTTGGAATCTCTCTCTCTCTCTCTCTCTCTCTCTCTCTCTCTCTCTCTCTCTCCTTCTCTCTCACTCTCTCTTTCCTTCTCAAAAATAAACATTAAAATTTTTCAAGTAATATTACTGGTTTAACACTAGCAACCATGAATAATAGCCTGCTTGCCTGCTTCTGAATAACGCTACCAAATTTTTACACATATTGTTTTTATACCCCAAATGCCATATATACACACACATACACACGCCCTATATACGTGGCAGTTTCTCCGTGTTATAAATAAGAAAAATCAGAAAAGCATCTTACCTAGCCTCGTACTCCTAAGAAGTTCAAGAGCAAGATTTCCAGCCTAGTTTATAACATTGAAGCTTATGAATCTGAATCAGGATTTACAGCAGCTTCGTTTTGTTCCACTCTCCGGATCATGGCGTTAAAGCAGTGGTTCAAAAATCTGAAGCAGCATCAGAATCACCTGGAGGGCTTGTTAAGCCAAGGATTCCTGGGCCCCACCCCTACTTACTGAGTTTCTGACTCAGTACACTTTAGTGGTGCCTGAGAATTTGCATTTTAACTAGCTCTCAGGTGATGTTAATACAACTGGACCACACATTGGGAGCACCTGCCTTAAAGTCATGCAAAAGGTGGAGCGGATATTAGTGAGTCTCCCTGCCACCTGTTTAGATCAATCAAAATATGCCCTTTTTTGAAGCAATGGTTCTCATAATCTTGTCTGTTATTGTAAGAGGATGCTGATATTCCTTTGAATAAAAAAAAAAAGGAAGGAGGTTATGATTCTAGGTTTAAGCAATTCCTTTAAATGTTTTATAGAAAGCTCTTCAAAACTTTCTGATGGACTAAGGTGGGGAATGTGAAGAAAATTGAGAAAATGATATATAGTTATATACACCTGACAAAGTTTTTTTAAATTACATTTGTTAGTAAAACAAAATAGCAAGCAGGAATATTTTCCTGGAAATCACAATTTAACAGCAGTCGAAAACTGGAAGTCTTCAGTCTGCATTGACCCTAAATGCTCATCCCTTGGCCATTCTTGTGCATGTTTAGTTTTAAAGTTGCATTTCAGTTAAAAAATTGATCATGATAGTTTTGTGGAAGGGTAGTGCCTTAAAACAACATAAATTTATTCTCTTACCATTCTGGAGGTCAGATGTTTAAAATCAAAACTTTGGCAGGGCTGTGTTCCTTCTGGAGGAAGGCTGTGCTCCCCTGTTCCTCTTCTCTTTAGGATAAGCTATTTCCTTGCCACTCTCACCTTCAAAAGGCCACCCACATTCCTTGACTCATGGCTCCTTTCTTCATCTTCAAAGCAATTATTCGAACCCCCAGTTCCTTTGTGAAATTAACCTTCTCTGTCTTTGACTTCCCCACTTTCTTTTAAGAGGACTTTTTTTATTATCTGGGCTCACCTAGATAATCCAGGATAATCTCCCTATCTCAACATCTTTAACTGGATCACATCTTTGGGGCTATGGGGGGTAGTGTGCATTATTCAGCATGCCACAGCCATTCACCCTAGTTGCTTTTCTTAAATATTTTCTCATTTATGTTACCTGCCTGGATCCTATGAGCACTGGAATTTGCAAATCTTGATTTCCAAAGAGAGTGTATTGAGTCTTCACATTACCGAAACAGCACAACTGCAGTCAGAAGTTGACTATCATATTCACAGACACAAACGGTTTTTAATAAAATACAACTTAAAATTAGCTTTATTCATGGATACAAGACAAGAAACACATTTGATATAATATCTTTACCTCATCAAAAAGCCAAGAGTTACCGAAAAACACAGCTTCTTTCACTCCCTCACCCACGTGTCGGAAGGATGGCAAGCACAAGATTTAACACCTGTAGGTCTCACCCTGACAAACTGCAAATTCTCAGAACACAGGTACTATACCATCTTTCCCCTTGTTTTAATAGAGCACCTCAGAGATACTAAGACTATCATGATTTTCATAACTCCCATCAAGACTTTTAAAAGTTTTATAAGGTAACACAGTAATCTCTTTTTTTTCTTTATCCTCGCTTTTCCCTCTTATTTCTTCTCATCATCACAGTTATAACACCATCAAAGATATAATCTACAGCCATTAATTACTGAACTCTGTCTTTTCATTTGGCTAGGTATATATATGCAGTTGCTTACTACTACATCAACTTACCTATTTTAATAGACATCTCAAATTTAACCTGTCCAAAACTGGAGTGCCTGGGTGGCTCAGTCAGTTAAATGTCTGACTCTTGATTTCGGCTCAGGTCATGATCTCTGGGTTTGTGAGTTCAAGCCCTTCATAGGGCTCTGCACTGACACTGTGGAGCCTGCTTGGGATTCTCTCTCCCTCTCTCTCTGCCCCTCCCCTGCTCTCCCTCTCTCTCTCTCTCTCACTCTGTCTCTCTCAAAAATAAATAACCTAAAAAAAATTTTTTTAACCAGTCCAAAACTGAAATCCCCTCTATATCTCCCAAACCTACTTCTCCTATGCTCCTCCCTTCTAGGTCACAGATAACTACATTCTTTTAATGGCTAGGCATCCAAAATTCTTCTCTTTTTGCTACTTGACACATATAGTCTGCCAATAAATCTAATTAGCTTGACCTTAAAACGATGTAAAAACTCCAGAACCTGATCACCTTTCATTTCTCCCAATGCCACAATTGTATACTTAGCCACCATTATATCCTATCTTGATAATTACAAGAGTCTCTGTATCCCTTCTATCCACCTTAGTCTATGTCAACACAACAGTCAGAGAGTTCCTAGCTGATCACATGTCCAAACGTATGTCTCTGGTTCAAACGTTCTAATGATACTCCATTTTTCTCAAAATAAAAAGGGTAGGTCTTGCAGGGACATACAAGATCTGGCTCTGTTTCTCTCTGGCCTCATCTGCTAGATCTCTCTTCTTTTCTCTGTTCCAGTTGTACAGGCCTCTTTGATGCTGCCAGAACACTGTCAGACATGTTCCTACTTCTGGGCCTTTGTACTTGTTTACTTCGCAATTTGCTGCTCCTGATAGCTACATGACTTATTCCCTCTCTGTTATGGGCTGAATTGTGTCCTCCAAAAATTCATTATGTTGACATCCCAATCCCCAGTACTTTAAAATGTAACCATATTCAGAAAACAGATCTTTAGAGAAGTGATTAAGTTTTTAGAGGCCTCTTTTTAGAGGCCATTAGGGTGGGGCCCTAATCCAATGTGACTGATGCCCTTAAAAGTAGAGGAAGAGACAGCAGGAATATGTGTAATATATGTACACAGAACAAAGGTCTTGTGAGGACACAGCAAAAAGCTGGACATCTGCAAACCAAGGAGAGAACTCTCAGGAAAAATCAAACCTGATAACCCCTTTATCTTACATGTCTAGGCTCCAGAATTGTAAGAAAATAAATTTATGTTGTTTAAGCTACCCAGTCTGTAGCATTTTGTTATGGCAGCTTTATCAAAATAACAGTGTCCCTTTCACTAGGTATTTGATTAAAAGCCATTATTCTCTGTGTGACCTAC
Organism: Lynx rufus; assembly: GCF_022079265.1. Lineage (NCBI taxonomy): Eukaryota > Metazoa > Chordata > Mammalia > Carnivora > Felidae > Lynx > Lynx rufus. Next base: position 184,153,098 of record NW_025814823.1, read on the forward strand.
TCTAAAATTTCCTACATATTCAAATTCCTTATATCCCATTCCCTGCTTTATTTTACTTTTATCACATATGCAACAAAATAAGAATTGCATGTCTTTGTATTGTTTATTATATATCCCCTCTATAACATGAGCTCAATAAGGAAAACTATTTTGGTCTTTTATTTCATTATTTTCTAGGTTCTATACTACTGTCTCCCTGGAATCCAGAATAGCATTATTCATATAATAATACTTCAGAGACTTATTAACTTTGCTGGAGGTATACAAAAATTTAGCAACCAATAGAAAAGAAAAAAACACTAAGTAACGGAAATCTATGCCATGAAAATTGAAATACAGGTATAACTTAGGTCTTTAACCTTTTATTGACTATTCTCCAGAGATTCCCATTCTAGAAAAAAAAGAGAAAATAAGCAGATATTTTGAACATGGAGTGATAAAAGTTATGAAGAAAGTAAGACTAGGATGAAGTGAATATGTTGAACGAGGACAGGTGCACACAGTGAATATTAGGAAGTTAAGCATGGTTCCTTGGAGGAGGATGCTCTAAGAGTATGTAAACCTATTTTGGAAAGAAAATTACTAGGCATTGCCCTAGGGCCTTATTTTTCAACCTTTATGTTTTTGCTTCTCTTTTTAAAATATATAAAATAAAGAAAGACAGGAATATCCCAGAAAATTTTTCTTAGGGGCTAGATATGGCAGAAATATGCCCCATTAGGCTTGGAGTGCTCAAGAATAGTCCAAATGCTTCTAGATCTAGAGGTACTCCATGGCTTAGCTCTATCACTTACCCATCATTTGATTTAAAAAAAAAATTAACTTGTGGTAAAATACAGACCTTAACCATTTTTAAGTGTACAGTTCAGTAGTATTAATTATATTCATATATTGTACAGCCATTATTACCATCTGTCTATGGTACCCTCCTCATCTTGCAAAACTGAAACTTTGTATCCATCAAATAACAATTCTCCATTTCCTCTCTCCCCTAGTCTCTGGTAACTACCATTCTACTTTCTGTCTCTATGGATTCTATGAGTTTATTTATACACTGAGAAATTCATATAAGTATTTCACTTAGTATAGTATCCTCAAGGTTCATCTGTATTGTAGTATATGTAAGAATTCTCTTACTTTTTATGGCTATGTAAGTATGTATATGTGCATGTTGTTTATCCATTCATCTGTTGATGGGCACTTGGGTTGCTTCCAATTCTTGGCTATTATGAATAATGTTGTTATGAATATGAGAGTCCAAATATCTCTTTGAGGCCTTGCTTTCAATTATTTTAGGTATATGCCCAGAAGTGGAGTTGCTGGATTGTATGGTAATTCATTTTTTTTAACTTTTTGGGGAATCATCAACCACAGTGATTACAACATCTCACATTCCACCAACAGTGCATAAATGTTCCAATTTCTCCACATCTTCCCCAATACCTGTTATTTTATGTTTTTCTTTTCTTTTTTCTTGGTTTCTCTCTTTCTTTTTTTCTTTTTTCTCTTCTTTCTTTCTTTCTTCCTTCCTTTCCATTTTAATGTGTGTGAGGTGGTACTGGTCCTTTGAATCTAAATTGTCTAAATGGTGTAATACTAGTAAAGACACATGAAATTCCTTTGTGAAATTTAAAGATTCTACTTTGTTCTACGACCTCTTGGGCTCTTCCAGAATTCTTATATATTTGGGTTTTCTCTAAAAAATATTAATTACCAAAGTAGACTTATAATTCAATATACAAATAACCAAAGAAAAATGGAAAGAGCTTTTTCCCTTCCATTCTCTGGCCTCGACTCACAAACACAACTGTGAAATTTTATAAATTTCAGGGAATAGATAACTTATCAGCTATTTAAATGATTGAGAACATAGAAAAGACCCTAAATATCCAAATTCATCCTATAATGCTAGCAGGACCCTAAAATACAAACTAAACAGAGATACTATAATCACAAAATTATATAATATCATTTGAATATTGGAGCAAACTATTAGCAAACTGAAATAGCAGTATATAAAAAAAAATACTTAACTATTAAATTATTCCAAGATGTCTAATCTGTTAATGAAGTATATCACACTAATAGAAGGGGGGGGGAACTTTCTAAAGTTGAAAAGGCATGTAATAAAATTTACTGCCACTTCATGATTAAAATTATAAACATTCTTTGGATATTTGGCAAATGGTATCCATCAAAAACATGTTGTGTTTTTGACTAAGTTCAAAATTTTAAACGTTCCCTGAAGAATCTATAAAATGATTAGAGACAGCAATATAAAAATGAGAACAAGGACTAACATGTATATGTAAGAAACAGGATTATGCCCTTTGCCTGTATTATCTCTTTTAATCCTTTCAAGAATCCCAGAAACTGGGGGCTATAATTGTTTCGATTTTACAGGTAAAGAAAACTACACTCAGAAATTAAACATAACCAGAGTCACAGAGCTAGTTTTAGCTGACAGACCATCAATGGAATACTACGTGGCAATGAGAAAAAATGAAATATGGCCTTTTGTAGCAACGTGGATGGAACTGGAGAGTGTGATGCTAAGTGAAATAAGCCATACAGAGAAAGACAGATACCATATGGTTTCACTCTTATGTGGATCCTGAGAAACTTAACAGGAACCCATGGGGGAGGGGAAGGAAAAAAAAAAAAAAAAAAAGGACGTTAGAGTGGGAGAGAGCCAAAGCATAAGAGACTCTTAAAAACTGAGAACAAACTGAGGGTTGATGGGGGGTGGGAGGGAGGGGCGGGTGGGTGATGGGTATTGAGGAGGGCACCTTTTGGGATGAGCACTGGGTGTTGTATGGAAACCAATTTGTCAATAAACTTCATATAAAAAAAAAAAAAAAGGAGCCCCTTCCTTAGAATTAAGCAAGCTAGAGAAAGACTTTTAATTTCATATACATTTCAATACTGTATCACTAATAGTTACACAGAATCCTGTTCTTGAATTTTGTAGCCATTTCTGTACTGGCATTCCCAATAAAAAACCTTAGGTGAGTGTCCCTGTAAAATTGAGTTCCTCTTACTCTTTGATACCATCTGTGATCATATCAGCAGGTGTTAATTGTTCTTTTGTTAATATCCAAACTAATCCTATTAAGGCTAACAGTGGGAATGTGGCCTACCACAATTTAGTACCTAGGTCCAAAACATAAAAGGAGATCTGGTATCCATTTATGCCTCCAAATAATACACTTTTTAACTGCAATGAAGTGGTCAATTCCCCAAAGACATTCTAAGTGTCTGCCTGAAGTATTAAATGAGTTAGTTACCCTATCAAAACGATTAGAATAGACAAATTAATTGAAAAGGAAATTCATTGTATAATATTATGTACAATTTACTGGCTTAAATAAAACTCAACTTGTAAGATAAGAAAGCCTTCTCTTCCGTGTACAAAGGTGGGATTTCTGCTGGTTAAACATGGTATACACCAACGAGAGGGGGGCGGGGAACAACAGTTGATTGTATCCATTCAATGACCTGTCTAAGCATTTGTAAGCAACAGACATTTAATGTTCCCCTTTATGTTTTGGGGGCCAAAAGAAAATCCAGAGAGTACACTTCTGTAGGACTTTTAAAAGAGAACATATACTTTACTTCCTTTTGCTAGATGGATTCAAGCTTGGAATAAAGACGGTTTGGAAACCAAAACAAGGAATTTGGCAATTTAGCTTGAATTACAAAGTGATCCTTTTTAGAGCTTTTATGTAATTGAAAGTAACATATATCTATATATACCTATGGGCATTTGTGTGTAAAAGAGTATATGGCAGCAAATTATAATATACATTACCTACATTCATCTTTATATTTATGCTAAAATTAGGTCATGAAATAAATGAGGATTACATTTATTAGAAATGCCCTGCTACCAAATTAAACTACCATTGGAGCCTAGCAAATTGACCAGAGAGCTAATCATTTGTTTTGCTGATCTCTCTTTTGATGTGCTAAGAGCCCCTAATAAGGATAGTTAAAGCATTAAGCTGAGAACTCAAGTGTGAAAACTAACATTATCTCCTAATTTGATGATACACATTAATTGTGGCTTATATTTCACAGTTAATGATTGAGAGAAATTCCCACATCTGTGTAGCTTTTTGGTTGCCCACACAGTAGTCCCTCAAATTATGCCCCAATGAAAGTAGAGTAAAAAAGTCACTGAACAATTTACCAACACTGGTAGGATAGACTTTAAAAAAATTATTCTATTTATATTAAAAAGCCTGCAACAGATTGCATATAGATCTGTTTGGGTTGTATTCTAGGAAAGAAGGCCACAGGCTCACAAATAAGTAAAAACACCTTATTACCTAGGGAGTAGGGAAGGTTTGAATTGTCTAAGTGTAAGTGCAAGCAAACATTTTTTTTCCCACTCTCCCAAATGTATTCACAAGACAAAGGTAAGTAAAGTAATTACATTCATTGCATGATTTATTTGTATCTTAGGATTAAGTTCAGAATTTTGTCCTGATGCACTTCCAACACTTGGAATACTCATATGCATGTGCACGCATGCACACACACACACATACACACACACATACACATTTCTGCATGTGTATGTACCCACATAAACCCCATCCTACTTTCATGCTCATATATTCTCTCTTGCTATTCAATCCATTCTGTCCTTGAGCTAGGGTAGCAATAGATACATGCATTTGTGTTTTTTTAGACACTTAGTTGCATATAGGTCAACATACTAATTAACTTCCTTCTGCAACTGATATGCTTCTAGATATATAAAATGAGTATTTTTGTCCATTTCCTGTCTTTTTGCAGGATTTAAGATGAATCAGAGTTCACTTAATTTATTTTATTCTATCTTCTGTTAGTGAATATATAAATGTATCCTATAATTTCTAGAAGTACTTTAAATCTTTATAACATTCTTCATAACATTAGACTATTTCTTATATTTTCATTTTTAAAATAATTTTCATGAAGACCTTATACTAAACCTGAATTACTCTCAAAAGCAAATGGCCAGTGTTGTTTAGATATATTTGTTGAAATTCCATAATTTTGATTTTCTGCAACATAATTCAAAATATCAGTATCATTGTACTCATTCTTTTTTTTAATAAAATTTATTGTCAAATTGGTTTGCATACAACACCCAGTGCTCATCCCAACACGTGCCCTCCTCAATGCCCATAACCCACCCTCCACTCCCTCCCACTCCCCAATAACCCTCAGTTTATACTCAGTTTTTAAGAATCTCTTATGTTTTGGCTCCCTCCCTTTCTAACTTCTTTTTTTTCCTTCCCCTCCCCCATGGTCTTCTGTTAAGTTTCTCAGGATCCACATAGGAGTGAAAACATATGGTATCTGTCTTGCTCTGTATGACTTATTTCACTTAGCATGACACTCTCCATTTCCATCCATGTTGCTACAAAAGGCCATATTTCATTCTTTCTCATTGCCAAGTAGTATTCCATTGAGTATATAAACCACAATTTCTTTATCCATTCATTAGTTGATAGACATTTATGCTCTTGCCATAATTTAGCTATTGTAGAAAATGCTACTATAAACATTGGGGTACAAGTGCCCCTATGCATCAGCACTTCTGTATCCCTTGGGTAAATTCCTAGCAGTGCTATTGCTGGGTCATAGGGTAGATGTATTTTTAATTCTTGAGGAACCTCCACACTGTTTTCCAGAGCGGCTGCACCAGTTTGTATTCCCACCAACAGTGCAAGAGGGTTCTCATTTCTCCACATCTTCTCCAGCATCTGTACTCATTCCTTTTAATACTCATTGTAAGTACTTACAACGTATTATGTCAGACTTTGTCAGACAAAGATGAAGAAAATTGTCCCTATTTTAACACAGCTGTAAGCTCCATTGAATAAAGGGGACTAATTTGTAAATACTATGTATCAAAATGGAAGTAACACGGATAAGAAGGGACATGAGAATGTAGAAGACCTACAAGACAGACTCCGCAAATGATTATCTTCTGGGCACAAAGAAATGATGGAAAGATAGAATGTTAGAAAAGTTGCAGCAGGCCTTCAAAGACATGGTCTAACTTAGATCCCATTGTCCTTTGCAATTGTTTATGAAAGATCTAAGAAGGACATTAATCTAGAGCCCCTTACCCATGTTCAGGCAAGCTGGCAACATACATGTGAGTATGTGTTTATGTCCATATCATTTGGATTGCATTTTGGGTTTTTTAGTTGCTGTTATGATGAAAAAAATGCTTTATGTTAAATAAATATACAATTAGGATAGTTAATACCTATACCCACTGCATAACACCCTATGTGAAAGCATTTGTTTAAGCAAATTTGAGACACTAGCAACTCTTTCCCATTTCTATTGGATCTGAAGTAAGCTCCTTTATAGAACATCCCTAAAGAAATACAGGGAGCTAGAAAACATGTGACTTAGGTTTTATTAGTTGATGGTCCTATGTAGCTGATGGTAACAATAATTCTGGCTCTGAGAAAGAGAAACAATGAAGAAAGGAATAGAATATGACTGACTGACTGCATAAAAAGAAGACAATTTTTTGGATTACTTATGTGATGTGTCAAATGTACAAGTTCCTTCCTAAGAGTGAAGATATTATGGTTATAGAAAAAACGGTAAGAAAGTACTCAGAATCTGGAGTCTACCATACTTTTTCTCTGATTCCTTTAACAAGAATGGATTACGTATAATACTTATTTTTTAATGGATCTTTTACTATATATTAAATTATTAAAATCTAATACTCGTAAGATTTTTATGATACATAATAAGCATTCATAAGCACAATGGTGATATTTCCCTAAACAGATGCATTGGGTTGGTCTTCCCCAGCTGCGACCCCACATAATGAATACTAATGTCGTACTCGCTATGACACTATCAGTACCCTTGAAATTAAGTAACTTTATCTTTAGCCTTATGTCTCCCATGTACTTCAAAGCATCCCTTGACAAAAGGCTCATTTACAATTTTTTAAAGTCTAATTTAAATGTCTTATTGTGTTGTTGTGCTCTGTGACATAGATAATAGGTGACTACATAGCACAATATTTTATGGAATTGTAAGGATATTGATTCTGCATCATTAATTGGGATAACAGGCAAGAGATCTTTTTACGTGTGTGTGTGTGTCTCACAAAACCAGTATCATAAGGCACATACCCTTGTTTAAACTGTTTTGATTTTTGAATATTTGCTCATGTCATAGAATGTTTTTCTAAATCATGATTTTAAATAGCCACACAGTATTTCAGCATATAAATGTAACATAATTTATTCATTCAATTCTCTAAGCTTTTAGATTAGCTTTCAGATTTTTTGAATTTTCATTCTTGTAAATAATGACATAACACACATCCTTAACATGTAAATTTCTTGCACATATCTGATTATTTTATTAAGTTAAAGGGAAGAGCTATATTCAAAAGTATGAACATTTGGATAGCAATGATGATTTTTATCAAATTACTCTCCAGTATGGTTTTACAAGTACAAGTACAACGTACAAGTAAGGACACTGTATCTGAGTTGTGTTTTCCATACTTTTGTCAACAATAGGTATTAACAGTAAACCGGTGTGGCCACTGTAGAAAACGGTATGGAAGTTCCTCAAAAAGTTAAAAATAAACCTATCCTATGATCCAGTAATCACACTCTTAGGTATTTACCCCGAAATGCAAAAACACTAATTCATAGGGACACAAGCACCCCTATGTTTATAGCTATATTATTTACAGTAGCCAAATTATAGGCCCACCCCAGGGTCCATCAATAGATGAATGGATAAAGATGTGGGGTATGTATGTATGTTTGTGCGTGTGAGTGTGTGTGTGTGTGTATGTGTGTGTGTGTATGTGTGTATATATATATATATATACACATATATATTGTATATATATAATAGAATATTATTCAACCATAAACAAAAGAATGGAATCTTGCCATTTACAATGACATGGATTGAACTAAAGAATATAATGCTAAGCAAATTAGCCAATCAAAGAAAGACAAATACCATGTGATTTCACTAATATGTGGAATTTAAGAAACAAAAAAAAATGAGCAAAGTGGGGTGTATATGTGTGCGTGTGTATGTGAGAGAGCGAGAGAGAGGGAGAGGGAGAGAGGGAGAGAGAGACCAAGAAACATTCTCTTAACTATAGAGAACTGATGGTTACCAGTAGGGGCGGTGGGTGGGGGGATGGGTGAAATAGGCAATGGAGATTAAGGAGTACATTTGTGATGAGCACAGGGTGATATATGGAACTGTTGAATCACTATACTGTACACCTGAAACTAAAATAACACTATGTTCACTAAACTGGAAAAACGAACCTAAACTAAACTAAAAATAATAGGTATTAACACAATTATCAATACAACAAGCAAAAGGTATATATACATATTTTTTTAATTTTGCATTTTTTTAGCTATGCCTAAAGCTGTTGATAACTTTCTGGATTTTTGTGTCTTTTTGCACTAGCATCTTTACTGTGTATAGTATAATTGTTTTCACAATGTTCCTTTAATTTTGAGTCATTAAATGACAAAATGGAAAAAGGAGACACTTTTACAGATCAGGGAGAAATATATATTTTCTTCCAAATTGCTATGTGTATATATTTGGACTCACTGCAAGCATTCTATAAGTCGCTGTTGATTTTTGGCCTTACAATGGCAACTGCAACACCTTTCTTTATCCAGTGATAATTAGTAACGTAGTTGTAGGTCCAGACCTAATACTAGTAAATACCCACTACAGACTAAGCAATAAACAGAAAGTTCATCTAAATGTAATTAAAACCACATATTTCTTTTTTTTTAATTTTTTTACATTTATTTATTTTTGAGAGACAGAGACAAAGCACTAGTTAGGGAGGGATAGAGAGAGAGGGAGACACAGATCCGAAACAGGCTCCAGGCTCTGAGCTGTTAGCACAGAGCCTGACACAGGGTTCAAATTCACAAACTGTGAGATCATGACCTGAGCCGAAGTCAGATGCTTAACTAAATGAGCCACCCAGGCGCCCCTGAAACCACATATTTCTAAATATCTTTCAAAAGTATTTTAAGGTATTATTTATAAAGCAAGGTTAAATATAGTATTAAATGACATCATTTAAAATACAAAAAAGTTTCCATTTTAATAAATATTTTCTTTCCTTTGAGATTAGAAATGGCCATTTTAGCTTACTTACTGTGTGTTATGAAAGAAGCCCATATTTGAAGGAGAAAAAATGAATCCATGAGACTGTAGATAATATGAGGCATTTAAAATAAAGGTTTGACATCTGAATTTTACCCCAAGCATGTATGGCAAACCAGTGAATGGTATTACCAGAGGAGTGACATTAGCTGATGGGATTTTAAAAGATCATACTCTGACTGCTGTGGGGAGAACAGATTCACAAGGCTTGAACAAAAGCTGAGAGTTAGTTGAAAAATGTCCACAAACATTTTTGCCCATTAATGTCCACAGAGAAATCGCAATAGCAACAAATAGCAACAGCTTGGACCATGATTGTAGCCCTAGAAAAGGAAAAGGAGAGAAGCAACTCAGTCTAGCCAGTCTTGTTGATGGATTAAATGTAATAGGTAAAGGAGAGAACTTCATGCCAACTCCCACCTTTTTGGCTTAAGCACCTGATATGTCGTTTATAAAGATAGGAGCTAGAATGGAACAGTAACTAGGTGCAGACTAAGTGTGTGTTTCTGAGAAGAAACAAAAGCAGCTATTGAGTTATTTTGAGTGCAGTCAGACACTATGATTTCAATAATATGGCAAGACTGAAAAAAGAATTTAGAAATGTTACCTTATAGGGAAACAGGATCTTTGCAGACATGGTTTAATTAAGAATTTTGTGATGGGGAGATTATTCTGGATTATCTATGTGGTTTTAAATGTGATCATATTTATCCCTACAAGGGGGTAGGGGCAGAGGGAGATTATACATACACAGGAAGGAGATGATGTGAAAATGGAGCTGACAGAGATTTAAAAATGTTGGCCTTAGGGCACCTGGGTGGATCACTTGGTTGAGCGTCCGACTTCGGCTCAGGTCATGATCGCAAGGTTCCTGAGTTCAAGCCCTGTGTCAGGCTCTGTGCTGACAGCTCAGAGCCTGAAGCCTGCTTCAGATTCTGTGTCTCCCTCTGTCTCTCTGCCTCCCCCCACTCATGCTCTATCTGTCCCTTTCTCAAAAATAAATAAAACATTAAAAAATTTTAAAAACTTAAAAAAATTTTAAAAAGTTATAAAAAAAAAAAACAACAACTGGCTTTGAAGAGGCCTTGGCCTTGAAGAGTACAGTATCGTGGCCACATCCAAGTAATGTCAGCAGTCACCAGAAGCTGAAAGAAGTATGCAGTAGCTTCACTCCTAGACCTTCCAGGGGTGTGCTCATGCTGACAACAGGATTTCAGTCCCATGATAATGATTTCTAACTTCTGGCCTTCCCAACTGTGAGAATATAAATTCCTGTTGCCATAAGTCATTGAATTTGTTGTAATTTGTTATATCAGCTACAGGAAACTAAAACGGATTTTGACACTCAGAGTGGGGTGCTGCTGTAACAAATTCCTGAAAATATGGAAGTACCTTTGAGATCAAGTAATGGGTAGAGGCTGGAATAATTTTGGAATAGATGATAGAAAAAACCTAGATTGCTCTGAATTGACTATTGGTTGAACTATGGATGTTCAAGGCACTTCCTTCAGTGAGAAGGAAATGAAACACTTGTCATTGAAAATTGGAGGAAAGGTGGGGAGCCCGGCTGACTCAGTCATTGGGCGTGTGACTCTCGATCTTGGTGTTGTGAGTTGGGCATAAAGATTACTTAAAAGTAAAATATTAAAAAGAAAAAAGAAAATTGGAAGCATCAGAAAATGTAGCAGAAATATGCCCTATTGTTCTATAGAAAGCAGAACTATTAAGCAATGAACCTGGATATTTAGCAGAGGAGACTTCCTAGGTAAGTGTTTAAGTGCAGCCTCATTTCTTCTTACTGCTTATAGTAAATGCTAGAGCAAAACTGAAAAAGCAAAACTGAAGGAAGAAAGTGGTAAACAAAAATAAACCAGAACTTGACGATTTGGGAAATTCTCAGCCTCTTCAGATTGCAAAAGATTCTAAACTTGAGATTTACTGTGAGGAAAATGAACTCTGAATATAAAGCTAGGGGTGTGGTTGGACAACCATTGGCTACTTCTTAAAGTACTTAAGACAATCTTTACCACTTAAAACAATCAAAAGTTCATAGTACTCTCTCACAGAGGGCTCCTTAAAGAACATAAGCATGTGACTCAGGGATCCACTCAACCATCGGAGCAGAAGCCACAAATAAAGATGGGATTATTCAGAAAAGACGTATGAAGGACTCTCTTATCTATTACTGTACATCTCTGTGATATAGGGGATCCTGGAGACACACAGGATTTGAGGAATATTTACCAGCAGACACACTGCCATCTTGGCCTGAAAGGGACAAAGAGGGGATAAAATGAAAGAAACAGAACTCCAAGTGGAGAGATGCCAGAGCCATGTTACATGAGTAAAGGGCAGATGTGTGTACACAGAGGCCAGAGTCATGGGTCGAAAGAGCTCCTCAAACCACATAGGATTATTCTCAGTTCTTGAAATCTAATGAACACTGCCTATTTGGATCTTGAAATTGCTCTGGGGCTTGTGACTCCTTTTTTCCTTAAATTTCCCTCCTTTTGGACTGGGAAAGCAGATAACTGTTATCCTACACCTGTCTCACCACTGTATTTTAGGAACAGATAACTTGTTTCCTAGTTCACAGATCTAGAAATTGATAAGAATTTTGCCACAGATTGGATCATATTCAGACTGTAACTCATTTTTGAGTTATTTAGATGGTGCAATTTGAGACTTTTGAGCTCATGATATTTAGATGGGATTTCATACTTGAGGTAATACTCTAAGAAGTTGAGACTTCTGTTGATGTTGGGATGGGATGGATATATTTTGCATGTGGGATGGATGGGAGTCATTCTTGGCCAGACAGTGGACCATGGCAGGCTGAATAATGTCCTCACCCAAAAGATGTCCATATCCTAATCCCTTGTGTCTGTGAATTTTACCTTTTATAACAAAAGAGACTTTAGAGATGTTATTAAATTCAGGATCTTTAAATGGAGAGATTATTCTGGAGTTGCCAGAATGTCCTTAATTATAATCACAAGTGTTCTTACAAGAGAGAGGCAAAGATAAACTGTAGACATGAGAGAGGGGACAATGTGACCATGGAGGCAGAAATTGGAGTGATATAACCACATGAAAAGGAATGCTGGTCATCAGTGGAAAATCGAAGAGAAGAAAACAGATTCTCTCCAATAGCTTCCAGGGGGAAGGTGGCCCTGCCGAGATCTTGATTTCATCCCAGCAATACCAATTTTCAATTTGCAACTTCCAAAACTGTTAAAGAATAAACTGTTGATTTTAGCCACCCAGTTTGTAATTGAGAAAGTAGGGGAGAAAGTTTTTTTTTTTTTAATTTTAAATAGAAATTAGGGAATGAAGGTCTCATTGATAATCTGACACATGAACACTAGTTATTTACTCATGTTACTTTTCTTTCCTGCCCTCTATGCATCGTAATTCTAATAAATGTTTTGGTAGATTCCATGTAGGGACATCTGACAAAGGGTTTTATTTGCCCCACTGAAGTTAACTGCAACATTGAAAACAAACATAGCTCTACACTCAAATTTTCTTAAACTATATCAGGTATGAATTTGATCACATTGTGACTCCTCCTCTCCAGGCAAACAAGTCTCAGTCTTCTATATGAAAGTATAAATTTAGTCAAGGGAATTTGTTGCAATGAGATACAACCAGTTCATAATAGCAAAAGCAATGCACTTAAAAAAAAAATGCACTTATGACAGGCATATCCACCCACTGGCATAGGAAAAAGTCTCGAACTTGGTCAAATCATCATTTAAGTCATTTGGCTGACTGGCTAGACCCAAAATCCAGTAAACACGTCCTTGGACTCCATGCATAAGGCTTTGAGGACTTCTCCTCCTGCTGGGAAAGCTGCAGGTCATTACCACATAAAACTGCCTCTGCTGTGACATATTTCAAATTAGTATTTTTTTCTTCTCTTCCCTCCATCCGTTTCCAGACTACTGGTGCCCTTCCCACTGTGCATAAAATTAAGCATTAGATGGCTGCTTAGTAATCATGATGTGGTTTGTTTGTTTATTTTTGGAAGTGCATATAGGGGGTGCTTTTACAATTATCTTTATTCTCTGTAATTAATTTCCAGAGCATTAAATGTAAATTAGCCCTCTGTGTGAAGTGTCAGGGCTATCACCTAAGCGAAGAAAGAGGTTCAACTTCCCAAACTGTGGGAGAATTTTCTCTACCTCATTCTATTGTGGAGGGAAGCGCCAATGTTAAAAAAGAGAACAGGAAAATTTTAGGAAGCTGATCTTGCCCTCTCTGGCTTTACCTCCTCCCAAACTCATAACTGCTTTCTACAGCTTGTGGTAAATCCTCAGAGGACCAGCACCGGATGCTGCAGTACAAAGTAAGTTAAGATCTAAATTTCCAGTAGGTCAGAAAGCCCTACCTTGATTACTATTAACCTCAGTGGTCAGTTTATTCAGAGCAGAGCACGGAGCAATTTCAAATGCACAATGACACAGGTGCCTGAATGTGCTTAGAATTTCTTCGGCATTTTAAAGCAGACTTCAACAATTTCTACATGAAAACCACAGAGTAAAACACTACTGGAAAAGCAATGTGAAGATTTTAGTCACTACAGTTGCCCTTTCTTTTACAATGAACTGATATGAATTGCACACATTGAGTATGATTAATGTACAACAAATCTTGTTGAATATGCCATGTTACATGCAAGTTTCTGAAGTAATCTTTTCATTTTAGTCACTGGATTTGTGAATCGAAGATGTGACTGTCCACAGGAAGAATCGAGATTAGTTACTCGTCACTTTTTCCCTTGCCAATGTACCAAATATGTTGCTAAAATGTATATTTAGACGAGGAGATAGCCTTAAATAATGTTAACATTTAAAACCCACATTTCTTGCACTTGATCATGTGATTAAAGGAACTCTTTGGTCTCACTGGTAAACAAATATTAGCCTTACAAACACAGGACCAGTTTCCTAAATGTATGTCACCCAAATGCAGTATTTGTCTTAGAGGTATTTTCAATTTTATTCTAAATGCTTTGTAACATTTTGTTACACAAATCAATACTGAAGTTCAGACAGAATCTTTTGGGAAAAAAAAACCTTATGTCAATTCTTTGCCTTTATCTTCGCTCCTATCTTTATCCAAATATGTTTCAATTATATAAATCACAGTAGGCACAACGATATAACAAACATTACAAAGTAAAAGATGACCTCTTTGTTAGCATGCAAGCATCTTCAAAATGAAGGCATATGGAGAGGCTGGGCAGAGGGGCGCCTGGGTGGCTCAGTTAAGCATCCAACTCTTGATTTCGGCTCAGGTCATGATCGCGCAGTTTGTGGGTCCAAGCCACGCACTGGGCTCTGTGATGACAGCAATGGAGCCTGCTTAGGATTCACTCCTTCTCTCTACTCCTCTCCTGTCCGTGGAGGTGGACGTGAACGTGCGCACACACACGTGCTTACTCTCTCACACAATAAATAAACTTAAAAAAAAAAGGCTCGGTGGAAAGTGACTAATCAACTATAGAATACAGCTGCCATATCTCTAGTTTGAAATGTATTAAGACCTTGCGTTCTGGATCCCTGTCCTGCCACTTGCTGGAGATGTGACGTCAGGCCAATGATTTAACTTCCATAAACCTTGGTTTCTTCACTCATTAGGAAAAGATAAATGATAGTTATCTACTTCCTAGAATGGCTATAAGGATTTAGATTATGTACAGTCTGGTATATAATAACTCAATAAATATTAGTCATTAACACTGTCTTTCCATGGTACCTAGATAACCCTGGAATATATTAAATCTAGATGTCACCTTAGAAATCATGCAGTATGGGAGCCACAAACCCAAATGGCTTCAAAGCGCAGATGGTTTTAACATAAAAAGTACAATAGCTAGTGTGCAAAGGGACTCAATGGTGACCTGGGCATGGTATAGGGAGCTGTTCTACCTAAAAGTTAAAATACCCCCAACTCCCTGCTTCATCTGCACCCTCCTCCTCTAATATGTACAGATTAAACAGAATACATAAAAGCCAAATTGCCCTATGGTTACTGGTGTATAGTCCCTGATTTAATACCAAACCCTTCATTTTACACAGCATAAAATGGAGACCTGGAAAGGCGGTATAAACCAAATTTGTATGATTATACTTAATGGCGAGAGTTCATACCACCTCACTCATTTTCAAGGCAGTCTTCTTCACTATGAATAATCTGACCACATATATAACATTTTATTTGTAATCTTAAAGAAAGTGGCTATATGCTGCATCTTTCTATGAACCCTAAAGCAAACCACATCTTGTAGTTTTCCTAGAGCTACTGCATCTCTAACAGCAATTTAGGCAGCAATCTAGAAAACCTAAGAGAAGAAAAGTGGCCTTATTCTAAGACATTATTTAGTGGATCATTTGCTATTAACATCTTAAATGTATATAACATATGGTTCTCAGTTTAAGATTAAGGATGAAACATTTGCCTAACGTTACTGTTTCAATCTGCTTTAATAACTGAGGTCCTACATTTTGCTCGTAATAACTTTGCCACTAGGTGGAAACCTTTAAAAGATGATGGCTGTTTCTTTTTCTACAGTATCAGATTAAACTCTGACATACAGACATTATAATAAGTTTAAAAGTTTTGTTCCTCTGAATGAAAAAAAAACAAATAAACACAGGCTCTAAGAGGCTCTGAAACAACTGGAAATTTAGTTCAATTTAAGTCTAAATTGTCTTTAAAAGTATTTTTTGAAAGCAGCCATTCAAGGACACACATTTGCTAAAAGTTTAAAATGAAGTTCAGTTCAAAAGCATTTGGAAAAACCTTCTTTTTGATTTTGTCCATTTTGCATATCTTGTGCTATGCCTTAAAATGATTTTATTTTGCACTCTCCAATAATTTTGTATAACAGCATACTACAATCATCCACATCTGCTTCAGAGGTTCATTAGGCATTTACCTATATATTTATTTGATTTAGACACTGGAGCACTTGGCTTTCCATCTCTCATGAAATTGCCTGTTTATGCTCTCAGCTGGATTCAACCTTAGAGAAGCCAAAACAAGCACCCTTGGCAGTGCATACAGCTTCCACTGCCATAATTTTAGCTAAAAGTCTGCCTTGCCCCATTATTAAATTGAAAATAAAATTAAAAAAAAATTAAGCATATACATATCCTTATGTATTCATATTCATCTACTCTGACCCTAAAGCTTCTTGCATTTATTATCTAACCAAAACATCAAAATCTACATTGTTAAGTTGAAATCCATTGAAGCATTATAGTTCTAGAAGCAGAAAATAGCTGACACAGATTCTGGAATAATTTCTTGGGACTCTTTAGAACACATCGTAACATCTATCTGTTACTGAAGCACATAAGCTAACTGTGGGACTGGATTTTTTCAATATATTTGCAGAAGATTTGAGGGTAGCTTAATCTTATTCTCAGAGCCACACTACCAAAAGTATAATTAAAGCTAATAGTTCATAATGTCTGAGCAGAATCTGGGCGAACAAGGGAGAATTGTTCCCCACAGTCAAGTTTTGTACAGCTAACTGGTAGCATTCAGGAATGTTCTGACCATTCCTGTCTAGCATCAGGCAATAACTTCTGCTGACAGCAAGTGAACAGATTTGATGGGTCATATTGAATCTGAAAGGGAAATGTCATTTTCCCGAATGTGCCCAGGACCCTTTCAGGATGTCTGAAAGAGCTTACTTTGGGGATGGGATATATAAACTATCTCTAACCATCCATTAATCAAATGCCTATTTAAGGGGGAATCTGTCATATTAAGTCTATGTGCAAATGTTGATTCAAATAGCCCAATGAAGGAAAAATTTGAAATATCTTTGATTTTAGAATCATGGTATTTTAGAATGACAAGAATTTTTGAATTAAATGCAATAAGTTATCTTATTTTTCCAAATGAGAAGGAGAAAATCTGGAAAAATCAAATTCTTTTCACAAAATTCAGAATTGGAACCTGGTTCTTTTGAATCTTAATCTAGAGATCATGCCAGAACACCTGAATACTTTACTCCATTTGGTTTCTGTTATTTATATGCAAGAGCATTTCAAACCTAGTTGTATAGAATCATAGGGCAGGGTGAAAAATCAAAAAAAAAAACACTGATAAAAAATACTGATGAACAGGCCCCAATGCAGACCAATTAAACAAAATAGAATCTCCAAAGGAAGGCCCTGACATAGGTGTGTGTGTGTGTGTGTGTGTGTGTGTGTGTGTGTGTATTTAATTCCCAAGATGATTCTAAAATGCAGGATGGTTGAGAAGCCAGTGGCTCATACTTTGGTCATGTTTATCAGAAAAGAAGCAAACAGATGCTATGTCCTGTCTTATTCTCCTCAGTGCCTGGACAGACAGTTCCTTACCTTCCAGGCTCCTCAACCAAAACTTACTTTTTTAAAATTAATCAATTATTATTATTTTTCTTAATTTACATCCAAGTTAGTAAGCATGTAGTGCAACAATGATGTCAGGAGTAGATTGCTAATGCCCCTTACCCATTTAGCCCACCCTCTCTCCCACTACCCCTCCAGCAACCCTCTGTTTGTTCTCTACATTTAAGAGTCTTTTATGTTTTGTCCTCCTCCCCATTTTTATATTATTTTTGCTTCCCTTCCCTTATGTTCATCTGTTTTGTATATTAAATTCCTTTAGTTCCATCCATGTTTTGCAAATGCCAAAACTTACTTTCTTGAGAAATGCTTCAAAATAAAGAAGTGATATATATATATATATATATATATATATACACACACACACACACACACACACACACACACACACAATGGAGTATTACTTGGCAATCAAAAAGAATGAAATCTTGCCATTTGCAACAACATGGTTGGAACTAGAATGTATTATGCTGAGCAAAATTAGAGAAAGACAAATATATGACTTCACTCATATGTGCAATTTAAGACACAAAACAGATGAACATAAGGGAAGGGAAGAAAAAATAATATAAGAACAGAGAGGGGGACAAAACATAAGAGACTCTCAAATATAGAGAACAAACTGAGGATTGCTGAAGGGGTTGTGGTGGGGGGGGATGGGCTAAATAGGCAAGGGGCATTAAGGAAGACACATATTAGGATGAGCACTGGGTATTATATGTAGGGAATGCATCACTGGAATCTACTCCTGAAATCATTATTACAGTATATGCTAACTAACTTGGATGTAAACTTAAAAAATAAATCAAATAAATAAATTAATTAATAAATAAACAAACAAAAATACAAATATTTTCTCATAGGATAAAATGATGCATATAAAAACTATTTCCCTAGAGCAATTTATAAAATTTTATGTGTAACTACTAAAGTTTTAATATATTTTTAATATATATGTTAATATATATAATATATATTTATATTAAAATTTATATATGATTTATATATAAATTATATAATTATATATAATTAAAATATATATTACAAATATATAAATATATTTTAATGCATATACATATATGTATATATGTGTATATATATATATATATGTTCATTTATTTTTAGAGAGAGAGAGAGAGAGCATGGGTAAGGGAAGGGCAGAAAGAGAGGGAGAGAATCGCAAGAAGTCTCCACACTGTCAATGTGGACCCCAACACAGGGCTCCATCCCACAAACCACAACATCATGACCTGAGCAGAAATCAAGAGTTGGACGCTTAACCAACTGAGCCACCTGGCGCCTCTCTACTAAAGTTTTAACGTCTTATTTTGCCCAGGAGTATTTGCATTTTAGAAGAAAAATAATAGAAACAGAGCTGAAATTAAAGGGAAGATTGTGGACTGTGAAAGGTATTTAGGGAGAGAGACCTCCCTAAAACCTCTAAAATGATACCATATTTACTTTAAAATCCTGATTGTCTCATCATATTTTGTACCGCTGTTTACTTGGTACCATCATATCAATAACCTCTCACTTCCTATAAGTTTATGAGTGATAAGGTACCAGTCATCAAATGCTATTTTCTAAGTACTACATTTAATCATCACAATTAAGATCCTCCTTCCTAGGAAGCAGATATCATTATCCCATGTAGGATATGGGAACATTGATCAAAGGGTTAACTGGCTACAGTTATTCATCTACTCTGCAGTAGGACGAGGGCTCAAAATCATTTCTATCTCACTCTACAGCAAATGTACTTTAAGATATCATGTTTTACAAAGTCCAGCATGATCAGGATCAAACAAAACAAAACAAAACAAAACAAAAATATCTATATGGAGCCAGATAAATGAATCAGCTTCACATTCCCAGTATTTATATAATCTGATATATGCCTTCAGTAGATTTCTATCAAAATTTAAATATTTAACTGGCCCTAGACACACAATAGTTAACACCTTGGATAAACAGTGCTATAGTTTCTCTAACACCTTGCAAAAATGAAACTTCTACATACTGTTTCTGGAAGAGCAATTTGCTTTTCACACACAGCTCTGTGTGTGTTAAGTCCCTTGTTTGTCCTCAGAGAAATTTCCAAAAGAATGGTGTATTCACAGAAACACAAAACTTCAGTAGTACAGTCAGGTACACACTTCAAAAGGTCTTTGGCACTTCCTGCGCCTCTAGCGTAATTGACGACCTCCTGACCCAATGCTCCCCCCCACCCCGGGGGCGCGCAGGTGCACTGGCGATGACTTGGACAGATATCCCTGGTGTCAAACTGAGAGCCTGCAGTTTGCATGTCAGACTTGTTCTGGTCTTTGGCCACCACCCTGCGCACTGTGGGCAGAATGCAGATGACCTCCTGAAAGTGAAGAAATTCTCAGAGAACTTTGAACAGAAAGTTAAAAGGTTCTTCTCTTGTGTGATGGTGAAGGTGGGAGGTTGACTGGTGTAAATCCGTCACTCCTCATGTCTGTAGCCCGACAAGGTTCTATGATTTGTCCTAAAATCACCGCGGCATCCCCTCAATGGTCTGGCCACCAGCCAGGTGCAGAAACAAAGGGCATCCTTAGCGGCAGAAACGCAGCCACACTTTCGGCATACAGTGTAATACTGGCCCTTCCTACTTCTTTCTCCTCCTCCTCTTGTGCATCCTCAGCAACTCTTTACCTGCCTCTCTGTGTTGTTGTTTTTTTAACCTCCCCCCCACCTCCTGCCAAATTAATTCTGCTTGGATTTTTGTCTTTTTTTTAATTTTTAAAAATGTTTATTTTTGAGAGACAGAGAGAGAGTGTGAGCGGGGAGGGGCAGAGAGAGAGAAAGGCACATAATCTGTAGAGGTTCCAGGCTCTCAGCTGTCAGCACAGAGCCCGACGCAGGGCTCAAACTCACAAGTCGTGAGATCATGACCTGAGCCAAAGTCAGATGCTTGACCGACTGAGCCACCCAGGCGCCCCCTGTCTTGTTTATAAAATTAAAATCACCCAGGGGGGAAAAAAGAGTACTTTACTTTTCAAAATTGTATTTGCTGTGTAGGATTTACATGCTTAAATTTACAAAAAGCTGATAAAAAAAATAAAAGAAAAACTTTTCCTCAAAAAAGAATAAAAATAACATCTTTATGTATTGAAAGACAACATAACAAACATGTCAATTCGACATAAGTTGATCTATATAGGTTTAATGCAATTTCTGTCAAAATCTCAGCAAGATGTGGACACACACTATTCTAAATAGAAATGTCCATTAGACATTAGACATTAGAAATGGACACACTTATTCTGAAATTTATCTGGAAAGGCACAAACCCTAAAATAGATCAAACAATATTGAAAAGAGTATGGGCGGAATCAAATATTAAAGTATGCTATGTGGCTACATGAATCAAGATAACATGGAATTGGTGGAGGAATAGACATGGATCAAAGAAACAAAATAGAGAACAGAAATAGACCCAAACGAATAGGCCCAGCTAATTACAGACAAAAGAGCAAAAGCACTTCAATAGGGGAAGCAATTCAATTTGTCTTTTTGATAAACAGTGCTGGAGGGGCGCCCGGGTGGCTCAGTCGGTTGAGCGGCCGACTTCGGCTTGGGGTCATGATCTCACAGTTCGTGAGTTCAAGCCCCGCATCCGGCTCTGTGCTGACAGCTCGGAGCCTGGAGCCTGCTTCAGATTCTGTGTCTCCCTCTCTCTCTGTCCCATCCCCACTCATGCTCTGTCTCTCTCTGTCTTAAAAATAAATAAATAAAATATAAAAAAAATAGTGCTGGAAAAGTTAGACAACTATAGGTAACTCAAACAATCTACCAACCAACCTCAGTCTAAGTTTCACATCTTGTACAAAAATTAACTCAAAATGGATCACAGACTTAAAATGTAAAAACAAGATTTTAGAAAAAATAGGAGAAAATCTTTAGATCTAGGAGTAGGGAGAGAGTTTTAGATTTGACTCCAAAAACATGATTCAAAAAAGGAAAAATAAATAAGTTGGACCTCTTCAAAATTAAATGCCTTTGCTCTGCAACAGACCCTATAAAAAGGAGGAAAAAACAAGTCTCTCTGCTTCTTTCTCTCACATACGCATGTGCAAACACACACACACACACACACACACACAGATAAGAAACAGAATGGGAGAAAATATTTGTGAATCATTTATACAACAAAGAACTAGTGTTTAGAGTATACAAAGATTTCTCAAAACCCTGCAATACAAAAAAAGAAAAGAAAGAAAATGAGCAAAAGACATGAACAATGGAGAAACATTTCACCAAAGACGATAGCGAACAAAAAAGATATTCAACTTTATTTGCTTGAAGGAAACAAATTAAAACTAGTGAGATATTACATATCAGAATACCGAAAATGAAGAATGACATCAAATGGTGGTGAGAATGAAGAGAAACTAGATCATTACTATGTTGCTGATGAGGATGTAAAATGGCACACCCATTTGGCAAATAGTTTAGAAGTATTTGAAATATAATTAGCAGTCTCTTATAAGACTAAGCATGTAACTACCATGTGATCCAGCATTTGCACACTTGAGGATTATACCAGAAACATGAAAGTTGTTTTTTTTCTAGAATTTTTTTAATATGAAATTTATTGTCAAATTGGTTTCCATACAACACCCAGTGCTCATCCCAATAGGTGCCCTCCTCAGTACCCATCACCCACTTTCCCCTCCCTCCCACCCCCCATCAACCCTCAGTTTGTTCTCAGTTTTTAAGAGTCTCTTATGAAAGTTGTTTTTATGCTAAAACCTGTGCATGAACATTCCATCAGATTTATTCATGATACCCCAAAAACTAGAAACAACCCAGATATTCTCCAAATGGTAAATGGTTAAACAAACTGTCATACAACCATACCATGGGATTCTACTCAGCAATAAAAGAGAATAAGCTATCAATACACAGAAAAACTTGGATTTTCCAAGGAATTATTGCTGAGTAAAGAAAAAAAGGGCCAATCCCAAAAAAATTATATGCTGTATGATTCTATTCATATAACATTATTGAAATGACAAAATTATAGAAATGGAGAACAGAGTAGAGGCTGTCAGGGATTAGGGATGAGGTAGAGATGGATGAGTAGGGAAGTAGGTGTGGCTACCTAAAGGCACCAGAAGGGATTGTGGTGATGAGATCATTTGTATCTTGCCTTTATCAATGCCAATATTCCCGTAATGACATAGTACTATTAGTTTAGACATATTGAAGGAAACTGGATAGAGTATAAGGGAATCTTCTTGTATTATTTCTTACAACTGCATGTGAATCTACAAATATCTCAAAATAAAAAGTGTCATTTAAAAGATTATTTTTATGCTCAAAAGTAAGGCTATTAAGTGCTATATTTGTGCAAATTTATATTTGATTAAAAATATAAGTCTAAACAGTGTGTTTAATTAAGAACTGAGATAACTTTTTTTTTTCCGTTTTGTTTTTTTTTCAACGTTTATTTATTTTTGGGACAGAGAGAGACAGAGCATGAACGGGGGAGGGGCAGAGAGAGAGGGAGACACAGAATCGGAAACAGGCTCCAGGCTCTGAGCCATCAGCCCAGAGCCTGACGCGGGGCTCGAACTCCCGGACCGCGAGATCGTGACCTGGCTGAAGTGGGACGCTTAACCGACTGCGCCACCCAGGCGCCCCTTTTTCAACGTTTTTTATTTATTTTTGGGACAGAGAGAGACAGAGCATGAACGGGGGAGGGGCAGAGAGAGAGGGAGACACAGAATCGGAAACAGGCTCCAGGCTCTGAGCCATCAGCCCAGAGCCCGACACGGGGCTTGAACTCACGGACCGCGAGATCGTGACCTGGCTGAAGTCGGACGCTTAACCGACTGCGCCACCCAGGCGCCCCGAGATAACTTTTTTTAAGTCTATATATGGCTTAAAACCATTTAGTAAAATTATGTTAAGTGCATTTGGAATTGTAGAGGCATATTTTTTAAATTTTTATATTTTTTATTTTATTTATTTTGAAGAGATAGAGACAGCACAGGTGGGAGGGACAGAAAAAAGGGAGAGAGAGAATCCCACATAGGTTCTGTGCTGCGAGCTCAGAGCCTGACATGAGGCTCAAATTCACAAAACTTTGAGATCATGACCTGAGCCAAAACCAAGAGTCAGAAGCTTTACTGACTGAGCCACCCAGGTGCCCTGAGTCATAATTTTTAATAAATTAAGTATTTGAGAACTCAGGAAAAACAGACTTGAAATTGTAGCCAAAATTCATTTTTTATTAGTTCTATGCCCTAGGTAACTACTTGGCATATAACAGATTTTCAAATATTTGAGGGGGTTGAGAATAAGAAGGAAATAGCAGTAATGGTGGTGATAATGGTGGTGGTGGTGGCAATGACCATGGACTAAATTTTGGGATTAGACATACAGGGTTCATTTTGCAAGTCAAAACTTTTTTGTGTATGGCAATGAGGTGACTAGAGTCTAGAATTAAGATTATGTCTAATTGTGGTTTTATTGTTATTTTTTTTACAAGTATTTTTTACTTTAATGAGGTGGCTGGGTGGCTCAGTTGATTAAGCATCTGACTTCGTCATGATCTCAGAGTTCCTGAGTCCCAGCCCCTTGTTGGACTCTTTGCTGACAGCTCAGAGCCTGCATCCTGCTTCAGATTCTGTGTTTCCCTCTCTCTCTCTGCCCCTCCCTTGCTCATACTGTCTCGCTCTCTCTCAACAATAAATAAAATATTAGAAAAAAAATTGAAATCCACTTCATGATCTTTCCTTAAATTAGAAGTGTTTTGTGAACATTGCATCTTTCGTTGTTGTTTTCCTTTTTTTAAAATGTAACTTATTTTTATATTTTAGAGAGAGAGAGAGAGACAGAGTGGGGGGAGTGGGGCAGAGGGAAAGAGAGAGAGAATATCAAGCAGGCTCCACATTCAGTGCAGAGCTCAACATGGTGCTCAGTCCCATAACCCTGGGATTGTGATTTGAGCAGAAATCAAGAGTTGGGTGCTCAACCGACTGAGCCACCCAAGTGCTCCTTTGTTTTTTGTTTTATTCTTAAGGTACCTTGTAAAAACTAATCTCACTTCTGCTACAAACTCAAATTCAGTCTTAGTGGTATCTTTGGTATTTTCTCTTTTCCAAACTTTCTTTAAAATACCATACTGCTATGCTGAGGTCTCCTTAATATATTAACAATTTTTGGGAATTAAAATTTTAAGCAAGCAATAGGTCATTTAACCCATACATTTAGTGTGTGTGTGTGTGTGTGTGTGTATCGTGAATTCTCATGAAACTATGTCTATTAACATGTTTGCCAATTTCTACTGAAGGGTCCAACTTCTCTTAGAAAAAGAAACAATCAAAATTATAATCTTGTACAAGTTAGACATCTTTGGTTTAACATGTTTAAAAATGTAAAACAAATGTATATTTGGAAATAACATTTTTTTAAAAGTGGGGTGGCAGTTTAATATTTTCTCTTTCACAAAATCATTGCCAACAAACCTCCAGTAGAAAGCACCTTTTATGTTGTATGCTAATTGAGAATTCTCAGTCTATCAAAAAGTGACAAAAGTGTACTGAGTTCATACTAATTATGGCCAAATTATACCTAGAGGTAAACTTATCCTTTTTATTAATGACTGATTTTCACCTGCTGCATTGTCCTGGTATCTGAGACATGAACCAACACATTATGTGTTGTAAATTTGGTTTGCAAATATGCACCTAAGGTGGGAAACTCAGCAAGGTTTGATAAACAGACTGTTTCCTGTCTAAACATAAAGTTTATGTTGGTATTTAGTACAACATGAAATGTCTATAAGGTGCCCTTGGGCAGGAGCTCTTTGTTAACAAGCTATCAAGCTTAACTGGGATAACCTGTAGGAAATCTTTACTAAACAAACACAAGCCAGTCAATTCTTGGGAGATGCTTGCATGTATCAGCATGACACAGTCATTGTCATCTTTAAAGACTAATCCCTAAGCTACTCCTGGTTGTATTCTGATTGTTGTGAGTCAGTTCAAATGTCATAAAACATCCATTTGTCTTCCTAGTCTAAATCCCATTTTCTTACACCTG
Organism: Lynx rufus; assembly: GCF_022079265.1. NCBI lineage: Eukaryota > Metazoa > Chordata > Mammalia > Carnivora > Felidae > Lynx > Lynx rufus. The sequence goes on from NW_025814823.1 coordinate 184,178,795, forward strand.
TTAGGATTTTTTTTCTTTTATGCAAAAACTAGTCTCCCTTGAATTTAACTTAAAAGCTGTGTGCTCTCCAAGTCCAATAGCTTGAAATGGTAGAAAAACATGTGGTAATTTTCAGCTAACTTTCAATAAACTCTGAATGATAGAAGCATGCTGAGTTGAAGGCTATATGAAACATGAGAAGAATATTGATCATTTATCTGTTATCTGGCTTTTCCAGCAATTCTTGGGAGGTTTATTGCTGGCGTAGAAGCGGGGGTGGCAGTAGAAGCCCTTCTTTTGAGTGAAGATTGGGTAAAATGTTGACCTCTCTTTTCTGAACATTATTAAAATGTCCATAAAAGTAGAATCTCCTCACTATTGCAGCTTCCTTGGGATAGTATCTTTGAAGGGAGGACTCTGTTTGACAAAATCATTAATCAATGCTAAAATACCAGTTTCTACTAGTCCTGACCCTGGTGAATATTCTATGGAATTGTCCACTTGAAGGCGTCTAGGTTTCTAATTAACACATGACGTGTTCTGGAGCGTGGATGCCTTTTTGATGCTCTCCTTTGCAGTCCCACAAAGTGATTTTCATATGTATCACATTGCCCATAATCTAATTCTAAGCATCCTCAAGTACCTTCTGATTTAATGCTACTTTTATGTGATGTAGATATAGACAGGAAAACTGATTTTATTCATATTGATGATATAGATATGTATCCTTCAGAACACACATTTTGTAGGAAAATCAAATATACTTAAATTTTTTGAACCAGTAGTCTACTTTCTTGTATATATATATATATATATATATATATATATATGTATATGTATGTATATGTATGTGTATGTGTGTGTATATATAAATATACATATATGTGTGTGTATATATATATATTTATATATATATATATAAAACTTTGTACCTTAAAGAAACTAAATACAAGGATATGTTTAATTTTGTTTACTTCTTTTAGGAAACTGAAATGTGACTAAGTCAGATAGCCCTTTAATGTGATAAATAGTCATCATTCTTCACGTTGGGAAGAATATTTTTATGAACATTAATCTAAATAAATATTTGTATTACTTTCATATTACTGTAAGTCATCACAGATTCATTTCATAATAAAATTGTGGCATAAGATCATATTTTAGCATGTTCTTAGAGGCTAAGGAAATATAAAAAGTATGATATGTTTATATTCAAAATTTACATAATATATGTAATATATATTTGGGGTCATTTAGAATCCTGTTTATATTTATTATATTAAATAATTACAACTACATGTTAAATATGCTCTTAAATTACAAGATTGTGGAACCTACAATTTCTAACTGTGTCAATGAAAGCTTAGTACTTATCCAGGTGTCTGAGTTTTCTGAAAGTGGTCCAAGAGAAAGTAATGTTTTAAAATAATGTTTCAAATGTCCACATACTTTTTCAGGCTTAAGATATTAAATAAAATTTTAATATCCACATTAATCCTATAATTCAGGAAAAACATGAATAATACCAAACCAAAGCTTATTCATATTACAAATTTAAGAAAACTAGCCAAATGTATTAATAAAAAGTGTCGCTTGGATGAAATCATATTGATCCTTTAAAATTTGTAGATAATTAAATGTTTTGTCACTTGAATAAAATGATAAATGCCTCTCATACCCTTAATCTATTATTCAGGTAAGATTTGGGCAGTGTTTTTTTTTTCCTCGTTTTTCTTTTTTTTATTTTTAGAGAGGGGGAGAGGGGAGAGGCAGAGAGAGAATCTTAAGCAGGGTCCACTCTCAGCATAGAGCCCAAAGCAGGGCTCAATCCCACAACCCTGGGATAATGATGTGAGCCAAAGTCAAGAGTCAGATACTCAACTGACTAAGCCACCCAGGCGTCCCTGGACATAATTTTTTTCATAGCAATACCTTACCAAATCTAATCCGATTTTAATATTTATCCTAAGAAAATAAACTTCATTGCTTAGAGAATGCAAAAACATTACTTCTCCAATGTCTCAATCACAGTTATAATGCCCAGATATGGGAAGGTGGGAGTGAATATTCTATGTAAGACAAAAGTGTAATAATTTTTTTTTTAATCCCAGTTGGGTTTACATCATTTTTGCAGAATGAATTGTAATAAAGCTTTGCTGGTCAACAAATTTACTTAGAGGGAATCTCTCTGTTGAGAATTTTACATAAAACCTTAGCCAAATCATATAATTATAGTAATAATTATAATACTGTCCATGAATTAGATTAAGAAACATGTATTTTTAGACCATAAAGATCTATCCATACAATTTTGTTCAAAGTTAACAAGTACCTCATTTGGAAACTTGATCCTTGACTTTCTCTGACCTCGGATTCCATTTTAAACCAAAAATTTCCTTAACAGTAACTTTTTCAGAAATTTATTGTAAGTTAGAGCTGGTATTTATGGGTAGATGATTCACACAATAAATATTTATTGAACTCTTTCTACCCAACTGGCATCAGGCATGGCACTACATATGTAGAAGAAAGATGTGTCCTTCCCTGATGGAGTTTCCACTTTGGTGTAGAAGTCTGCCTGTAAACAAATAATCATTCAAATATATAGTTTATACATAAACTGGAGAATATATGAGAGAGTATAACAGAAACAATGATGTCAATTTGGAAGTCTGAGGAAGTAAAGATGAGGAATGCATTGATGTGGCCAGCTGGAGTTTGGACAAGAGAATTTCAAGAACAGGGAATGACTTTGTGGGTTTCCTGAGGCAGGAAACAGCTATGCCCACTTGGAAGCCCAAGAGCAGAATGAATCAATAGAGCAGGATCCCTCACAAGAGGAATGAGGTTAGAGCTACACAGAAGTCAGGACATGCCAGGTGTTAACAGAGCCTACTTCACAAGTGTAGCAGAGTCTATCAGAGGACTATGAGTAAAGACTCAGTGTGGTTGGATGATTAGGTTACATTTCTGCCTTATCCAATTAAATCAGCTGTAGCAAGTTTCACCATTTTTTCTGGGTCCTATAAAGGGCAAATCTCAGATACCTGTGCAAAAGGAAGGGAAATTCAGTTTATAAGTATCCTTTGGGTTATCAGTAGTTAGAAAAGGGCTGGTGGATAATCGTTTCTAATCCTAGGGGTGGAGAGGCAGGCAGAGATTTTGAATCTGAGATGTTTCCAAATAACACTACTTTCCCACAACAATTATTGTATTTGTGTGGTGACACTTTACCTTACTGCTCCAGGCCAGGTAGCTTACATATGCATTTCAATTAAAAATTAAGCCTACAAACTGGTAGTTTTAAACTGGCATTTTAAACTATAATTCTTAAGGTTAGAAGAAAGCATATTTCCAATAAGTCTTCCCTGTTGCCATGGAAAAAAGCTGTAATATTATAAATAAACAACAACCTGGGAGCTCATTCTTCAAAACAGATTGAAGACAGATGCTAACATGTCAGCCAGAGCTGAGTACAAATCTGACATCATTCTGTACATCAAATGTTTACATAGATGTCATTTAAATGAGATTCTCATTATGTTAAATGAATATACAACATCGTTTCTCAGTATATGGCATGCAATAGAAAACCCAATTATTTTCTATTAAAAATGTTTTATCTTGAATGAGATTATGGTTTTCTGGTTAACCAGTACTTACAAGAACACTTATCCAGAAAATTTAGTTTCTACAAGATACAAGTTTGCTACAAGACATAATTTTCCAAATTTAATGTACCTGAAGTCAGGTCTCAGTTACATTTAAAAGTATCTTTTTGTTGGTATTATTTCAGTAAATTTATGATATCAGAAATAATATAGCTTACATATATTTGAGACAAATATTTAATTTAAATGGTCATTCTTCTCTACAAAATGACACTAGTGTTTATAACTCTGGGCCTTGATCTGTATATTTCAAAGGGGTGAGACTTTTGTCACCTTTCAAATTCAACATCAGCATTTTAAAAACTAATTTTAGCTGAGAAAAATTCACCCCAACAAATTAACTACCATCATTTTTTCATGCCCAACCTCTGTTCATGAACTCATGTTATTAATGAAGTAGATCTGGCATGGAATTCAAACTAAAATTAGAACCCTGACCCTCTCTTTAACTATATGTGTGATCGTCAATAAGTTATTAAATCACTCTGAGTCTTAATTTTTTTTACTGTTAAGATGATAATAATAATGTACTTGAAAGAGTTATTATGGAAACTAACCAGCCTAGGGCCAACGTGGCCCACTAGAAACACAATAAACTGTGGCTATTCTCATTAATAATAATGGGGACATCTGCATCTTTACTCCCTGAGTGACTTCATGTACAAACAAGTCAGTTGTTGGAAAATCACTGTTTTAGAATCATGTCACTTACATGATAGTCAAAAAAGCATATAACTGATGTTAAGAATGAAAATAAACTACCTCTCACAAGCATGATTGGTTACAATGCAAATGGTATGGGAACTCTGGAAAGCAGCTTAGCATTTCTTTAAAAACTAACATACACCTACATGCACCCTACAAATACACTCTTAAGTATTACCATACAGAAATGAAAACTTATGTTCACAAAAAAGTCTGTACATAAATGTTCATACTCAATGTCTTTCAACACGTAAATAGATAGTACATACATATAATGAGATCCTACTTAGCAATAAACAGCAACAAATTATTGATACTTGCAATGACTTCAGAATCCTCTCAAGGATATTATGCTGAATAAAAAAAAACAATCTCAAAGAGTTTACATATTGCATTAATCCATTTACACAGTGTTCTCAAAATGACAAAGTTACAGTGATAGAGAAAAGGTCAATAATTTCCCAGAGTTAGGGTTTAGACAGTATATAATTATTAAGGGGTAACATTAGGTAGTGTCTACATGGTGGGGAAACAGTTCTGTTTCCAGATGACAAAGAGATGGTAACTCAAAGCTACTCCTGCGATGAAATTTTCCAGAACATAAACAGACACACAGAAACGCACACAAAGAGTGCATGTAAAAACTGGTGAAATCTGTATAAGGACTGTATTTTCATTAACAGCACTGTGCCAATGGCAGGTCCCTGGTTCTGACAATGTACTACAGATATCTAGATCACTGTTAATGGTATACTCAGGGACTCCCTGCACTGTTTTGGCAAAAGCTGTTGAGTCTTAAACTACTTTTACTTTTTATAAAGCATTTAACTATGTGAATACAGCTTCAAGAGCTTTAGTTTCATTTGCTTCAGTGACATCTTTTGCTAGCCTTGGGAAATAGTCTGATATTTGTTTAATGCTATAAACAATAGTATAGACATTAGTTTTATTTTTTAAGAAGAATTAAGAGTTAAAATTGAATTAGAGTAATTTAGAAGCCCTTAAAATAAAAGGTATATTTATTTATTTTTAAATGTTTATTTATTTGAGAGAGTAGAGTGCAAGTGGAGGAGGGACAAAGAGAGAATCCCCAATGCAAGCCTCAATCTTGTAAACCCTGAAATCATGACCTGAGCCAAAATCCAGAGTCAGAAACTTAACTGACTGAGCCACCCAGGCACCCAGAAAAAAAATGAAATAAATTCTTTGTTACTCATATTCTGCAGTCTAAAAAGTATAAAAAACTACCAATAAATGATTTATTAATGCAAATTTCATTGATTTATGTTCTTGTTTTAGTTCCTAGATATAACGAAGTTTTTCCTGAATTACCATCATTCTATGTGTTGAAACTTACTAGGGGACTTTAAATAGGGAGAGATACTGACTATAAAATGTAGCCTCAATGTACACAATAAATTATTTTTCAAATACAATCCAAAAGTGATGACTCATCTTGATGATAATGGTGAATTATGTAAATCTATATCTGTATCCATATCTAAACCTATATTTATATGTATATCATCTATATCTATCTGTCTTGATTTGGTTTCCTGAGAAACAAACTCTAAGACAAGAATATCAGGGCAAGTAGTTATTTTGGAATGTCATCGTTGGCCACAACTTTACGGGAATGGGAAACAAACTAGGGAAGACAGCCAGTCGGGGTTAATATTTTAAGCAAGTTACTGTTGTGGTTAAATGGAACTGAATCCTTCTAGAGAAATCTGGGACTCAGTATAAAACAAGTGCTCAGAGTTATCCAACCTGAGGGGTAAGAAGGTGGATACTTATATATCAGCTTCCATTGGTCTTTGGTTAAAGCTGCTTTTTGGGAGATGGTGATCCTGCTTGACCCATAGGTAATAAAGTAGCTAAGTGTCCAGAGAAAGCCCTCACACAGAGAATGCAAGTACTGACGATAGCTAGTTGGCACAGGTGCAGAGAAATGATCAAAGTGAGGGGATTTCACTAGGTCCCTGACAGCATCATCTACATATATCCTATATTATTCTGTATACATTGAGCATTTAATAAGTACTCATTGAATTAATACATATATTAGTAAAGCCTGCAGAATGAATGATACACTTTTTTTTGCATCATAGAACTTAAGTACCTTAGATTTAATCTAATTTGATATATCTTTTTTTTAGATCATGTGATTTTTTTTTTAATTTTTTTTCAACGTTTATTTATTTTTGGGACAGAGAGAGACAGAGCATGAACGGGGGAGGGGCAGAGAGAGAGGGAGACACAGAATCGGAAACAGGCTCCAGGCTCTGAGCCATCAGCCCAGAGCCTGACGCGGGGCTCGAACCCCCGGACTGCGAGATCGTGACCTGGCTGAAGTCGGACGCTTAACCGACTGCGCCACCCAGGCGCCCCTAGATCATGTGATTTTTAATACCCTATAAATCACATGATATCTGTTGCTTTAGTCAATCAACAAATAATTTCTCATTACTTGATACTATAGGGAATAAAGGTGAGAAATGTGCTATCCACTAATAAGAAATATTTAAAACATTCAGGAGGAAATAGGTAAATCAGTAGGAGTTGACAGGTCTCACATATTCATATCTCAAAAGAGCTCAAAAGATGTAATACTCCATAGCAAAAATTAATGAATTTTCCACCCATCTGTTAGATTTAGTGGTTTAAGGACATGGCAAGGTTATAGTACTCCCAGACGTAGGGATACTACTTCTTACTGAAAGTCAGTCTGCAGAAGTCAACAATCCTTTTGAAGGACTAAATTTTCAATGATCTGAAATTCATATCAGTCACTCTTATTTGAAATATAAATACTTCATAGTCAATATACTTGTTTGAAACGTTAAAGATGTTATTTTATTTTTTTTAAAAATATTCCCCCAAAACAAATGAAACAATATTAGACTATTCAAGTTAGTAACTAAAGAAGAGTTTGTGTGAAAGAGAAGCTAAAATCTTTTATGTAAGAAAATCAGGTACAGAAATTGGCCATTTTTTCTTATTTGTCTATCAATAATAAAAGGGAGGCATGGAGCACCTGGCTAGCTCAGTCAATTAATTGTCCATCTTTGGTTCAGGTCATGATCTCATAGTTCATGAGTATGAGGTCTGCATGGGGCTCTCAGCTCTCAGTGCAGAGCCTACTTTGGATCCTGTCTCCCTCTCTCTGCTGCTCCCCAACTTGTGCGTGCACATGCTCGCTCTCTCTCTCTCTGTCTTCCTCTCTCTCTCTCTCTCTCTCCCTCTCTCTCTCCCTCTCTCTCTCCCTCTCTCTCTCTCTAATAAACATTTTATATATAAAAAAAGGAGACAGGCATAACAAATTTTCTGATACTAGAGAAAACGTCATATAAGAAATGTCTAATGTGGTTCAATCATGATTCTAAGAAGGAGGAGGGAGGTTAGGAGGTCAATTAATGCAAAAAAAAAAAACTGTCCCTCTATCCCTTTATATTTCCTTTTATTTATATGACCACCTAAAGTGAGACAAAAAGGTGAAAATTCAGGCTTAATTTTCACAGAACAGAATGATCTCAAGTAAATCCCCACTGTTTCTTCTAAGAAAACTGCATTTAGAAACAAAACTTCATTATCTAGCTAAAACTATTGCAAATCAGGCACAGGCAAGAAACTTTAAATATCAAATTAATGTGAAAAGGTTAAAAGACAGAACTGCCTAAATTTCTAAGTGGAAAATGGTTAATTACATTGTCTCTTGTCATATTTGTTAAACGTTCAGTTTTGCACAGCACACAAAAAAGTGAAAGGGGACTTTTGATAAATTACTCCAGAAAATGTAATGGATCATATTTTGATTTAACTGGAATTTATAGTACCTTCAGTGATAATCCAATATTCATATTTTAATTTGTAGGTATGATCAGGACATACCTTTCATAAGCCTTTCATTTTCTGTGAAAGAAAAAGGCAAGACGTTGAATTTAAAGACGACTTATTAATCCTGGAATGGTTAGCCTGAGAAGATGAATAGAATGTGTCTTTTGATTTTTCAGCAGTGTTATTTTAAAATTCTCATGTAGGTCATTACTTATTCTACAGTTGGATCAATCAAAGGGAGGTGAATCAGCAAGGCGCAAAAGAGGAAGCCACCTTGAAATGGATTAAGTGAAATAATTGTGTGAACATATGGTCTGGAAATTAAATTGATTCAGCTAAACAAGTTATATTAAATAGATCAGGTAATTTTCAGGCATCTGGTCAGGTGATCACAACTTAAAGCAATTATACATTTTGAGACTTTGAGAAAAAGAGAGTCTACCACAAAATGATAGCACAAAATGAAACTCAAGTTGTCAGTGATCTTTTTAAGAGTTTGTCCTTTTAAAAAAGGTGCATGTAAAGATAAGGTCCCGGATGAAAGAATTCAGAGAGATTTTCTAAATGAAAGTTGTCAGACATTTAAGTTATCAATTCTTTATTCATTTATTTACTCACAGAAAAACAAATATTTATTGAGCACTAACTCTCTTTAGGCTCATTAAAAAATGTCCTATTTTCAAAGTTCCTATATTTCATTGATTTATATGTATCAAGAGCAGAAAAATGGTGTTTTCTAAGTGATAAACTTTTGTCACAGACTCTTCTTTGCCATAAAGAGATTTTTTCCTTTGTTATTGTCCTGATGTTTGAGCTTGATGTAAACTATACATTTACATATTGTCTCTCTTCACTTTGCCTACTGTTTCCAAATACATAGGTATATAAATATACCAGGAATGCAACTATTAGGTAACTTGCAAAGCATAGGTGATGTGTATTATATTCACAGGCCAAGAATGGCTACTGGTTTAATTTTCCAAAACTCAAGACATAAAATGTAGTAGGACTTTTTCATTTTTAGTATGACAGATAACTACCAAAAACTTTTTTTGTGGGGTGCCTGGGTGGCTCAGTTGGTTTACTGTCCAACTCTTTACTTCGGCTCAGGTCACGATCTCACGGTTCATGGGATCGAGTCCAGCATCTTGGGATTCTCTCTCTCCCTGTCTCTCTGCCCCTCCCCTGCTCCCTATCTTTCTCTTTCAAAATAAATAAGCATTAAACTAATAAAATAAAATAATCTTTTTTGTTAAACAATGTAATAAACTTATGGATAAATTTTTTATGCACTGTATTACATGAATCATGATTATCATGTATTCTTATTTTAAGGTTGTTAAAAATTGAGATTGTAACTGTGCAAGTTAGGTGAACTACTTTAATATCTTAATCATAATGGTGTTTGAGTGGATGAAATTTCCTACATTAGTTTTAATGTAAATAGTCTTGGCATGCTGTCTTTAGAACGTAAGAAGTTCATTCATGTGAATTTTTGTTTCAATGTTGATTCATTAGAAAATATTTGTGCAATTCTTAGGGATAGTATGTCCCCATGGTTACAATGGAAATGAGGCAAACAGTAGGAAATTTTTGTAATTGTAGCAGGCAGTTTTGTTGGTTTATAGAAAATTAATTCATAGAAAAGAAATGAAAGGACTTTAACCATAGTAGGCAATGACAGGTATAAGTGTTTTGTAAAAAGCTTCATATTTCATAAAATGTCTTCTCACATGTTCTTATTGAGCTTTACGCCAACCGAGTGATAAAACTACACTATTCTGTATACAGATTAAAAAAAACCCACAAAACTCAGAAATCCTTGATTTTCCCAAGGATGTACATGACAGATAGATAGCATAAAAATAAAGATGCTCTATAGTTTGAGGAATATATTAGAGAGGGTATGAGGGAAACTAGAAAGAGGCCAGTTGAGAGACCAGTTGAGTGGTTATTATTACATAGTGCAGACAGAGATGATGATATCCATAACAGAGGTAGTGGCAATGGGTTGAAGAGGTATGGATTAATTCCAGAGATATTCATAATTGAGTGGTTGATGACTAAATTCATTGGAACTACATGAATTGCCAATATTTAACTGTTTTGAAAAATTTTTAAAAAACTACGTTGTTTAATCTCATAGAAGTTAAGCATAAAAAAGTCACTATACAAGATTCTCAGTTTTGTGATTTGAGTAGCTGAGTGGTTGGTAGAATCATTTACCATGATAGCAAGCATAATAGAGGGAAGAAGAAAATATGTTTCTCTGACCTACAGAATTGTAAATGTCTTTGAAAAAAAACAAGCTGTAATATTCAGTCAGAATAATTAGATAAGTAAATAGAGGATTCAGAGTGACTGTATCGGCAGAAAAGCATTTAGATTCACATCAAAATCACGAGATTTGAGTGACAGTTTGAAGGGAACATGTATAAATTGACGAGAAAAAAAGGAATGAGAAAAAAAGATCATTTTGAAGAACAGAAGAAAGAGAACTAAAAGATACGAAGAAGAAATAGCCAGAGAGATAGGGGAAAAAAATCAATAGAAATTGGTGTCAGAAAAGTCAAGGAAAGAAGTTCACAAAAAGGAATGGTCTTTTATTCAATGTTAGACTAGGAATAGTATCCAGTGAAATAAGAATAGACATACAAACTGGAAAGAAAGAAATAAAAACTTTTGCTGACAATATAGTTATTTACATATAAAATCCCTAAGAGTCTTTGGAAAAGGTAGTACAACTTATAAGTGAGTGTAGCATGGTAGCAGGGTATAAGATCAACATACTTTAAAAAAAAAAACATATTTACAATAACCCTGAGAACACTAACTACTTAGGTATACAGCTAAAAAAAAAACAACAAAAACTATAAGATCTAAAAACTATAAAACACTATAAACTAAAGAAATATATACTGTGTCCATTAATGGAACATTTAATACTGTTAAGATGTCAATTCTTCACAAATTGATGTATCAAATGCAACCTTGATAAAAGTACTACACGTGTTATTTTTGGAGATAAGTTGGTACTAAAATATGTATACAAATACAAAGAAACTAAAATAGTCAAAATGTTTTTGAAAAAGAATACTGCAAGGGACACCTGGGTGGCTCAGTAGGTTAAGCATCTAACTTTGGCTCAGCCCATGAGTCCCACATCTGGCTTTGAGCTGACAGCTCAGATCCTGGAGCCTGCTTTGGATTCTGTGCTCCCCCTCTCTGTCCCTCCCTGCTCTCTCTCTCTCTCTCTCTCTCTCTCTCTCTCTCTCTCTCTCACACACACACACACACACACACACACACACACAAATAAATAAACTTTTTTTTTTAAAGAAAAAGAATGCCACAGTCAGAGAACTCTGAATTCTTGATTTTAGGACAAACAATAAAGCCACAACAATCAGGGAAAGGTAGTATTGGCAAAAGGCATATGGGTCCAGAAATAAACCCACACTAATATAGTTGATTTTTTTTCCAAAGGTACAAAATCAGAAAGAGTAGGGTAGTCTTTTCAATCAATGGTACTAGAAATATTGAATATTCAATACACAAAAAATAAACCTTGATCCATACAACACACAGGGAGGAAGGGGAAGACGAAGTGGAGAAGGAGGAGGCCCTGAGAACTGATCACAGATCTAAAAGTAATACTTAAAACTACAAAATGTCTAGGGGCACCTGACTCACTCAATCGGTAGAGCATGTGACTCTTGATCCTGGGGTTGTAAGTTAAAGCCCAAGTTCAAGTTGGGTGTAAAGATTTCTTAAAAGTAAAATCTTAGGGGCACCTGGGTGGCTCAGTCAGTTCAGTGTCTGACTTCGGCTCAGGTCATGAATTCACAGTTCGTGGGTTAGAGCCCCGTGTTGGGCTCTGGGCTGACAGCTCAGAGTCTGGAGCCTGCTTCAGATTCTGTGTCTCCCTCTCTCTCTGCCCCTCCATCACTCAGGCTCTGTCTCTCTCTGCCTCTCAAAAATAAGGAAATGTAATAATAAAAAACAATTAAAAAAAGTAAAATCCTAAAAAAATTAAAAAAAATAAGTACAACTACAAATATCTAGAAGAAAGCATAGGGGAGATTTTTAGGAAAAGATTTCTTAGCTATGACACCAAGAGAATAATCCATAAAAGAAAATTTTGATATTCAGACTTCATGAATATTAGAAACTTCTACTCTTGAAACACCCTTAAGATAATGAAAAAAATGAGCCACGGATTTGAAGAAAACATTTGCAAACATTATATCTGACAAGGGATTTTTATCCTGAGTATATTAAGAACTCTCCAAACTCTAATAATAAAACAACCCAATTTTAAAAATGGGCAAAGTATTTGAACAGATGCTTCATTAATAAGATATTCAGATGGCAAGTAAGCACATGAAAATATGTTCCACTGCATTATTTTTAGGAAAATGCAAATTAAAACCACAATGTAATATCACTATATACTTATTAGACTGATTGAGAATAAAAGAGAAAAGTAATTGATAATACCAAATAATAGCTAGGATATGGAACAAATGGACTCTTCTAATATGCTGGTGGTGGTACAGAAAGTATGAACATGTTGGAAACGGTTTGACAGTTTCTTATAAAGTTATTAAACACACAGTTAGCATATGTCCCAGCTATTCCACTCCTAGACATTTACACAAAATATATGAAAATTTCTCTTCACACAAATATCTGTACCTGAAATTTTATATAGGATTTACTATTGCCCCAACCTAGAAACAACACAAATATCCTCATGTTGGTGAATGGTTAAAATGTGGTATATCCATATGATAGGATACTACCTAGCAATAAAAGACATAAGCTACTTATATACACCATAACATGATGGTAAATTGCATATCAAATGTATTATAATAAGTAGAAGAAGCTGGATTTAAAAGGCAACATACTGTATTACTCCATTCATATGACATGCTGGAAAAGGCAAAATTACAGGGACAGAAAACAGATCAGTGGTTTTGATCAGTCTTGAATAAGGGGAGAGGTTGGTCAAGGGACATAGGGAAAATTTGGAAGAAAATGGAACTATTCTGTATATTGAATTTAATGTTGGTTATACAATCGCATGCATTTGTCAAACTCTCTGAAATGTACACTAAAAGGGACAAATTTATTGTATATAAATTATACTTTCATAAAAAATGCAAAAAATGGTCAAGCCATTTATAACACTTCTGAGATATCATATAAGAAAAGAATAACATCCTGTCTACTAGATTTAGGAACAAGAGGGCCCTTGTCGAGAAAAACTTTGAAATACCATAGAAAACATGTAGGTTTGTAGTTGTGAAGGAAGCGAAGCAACTCTATCTGACAAAGGAGAAACAATGAGTATAACTGACAATTCCCTCCAGAAGTATTTCCCTCAGGAATATAAAGAGAGAGAGAGAGAGAGAGAGAGAGAGGGAGGGAGAGGGAGAGGAGGTGTTGTTTAGAGTGTGAATATAAAACTGAGGGAGAATAGTTTTTAAAAGACAAAGGAAACTTGAACATTTTCCCATATATGGGGAAAAGACAATAAAGAAGGAGATTGAGGATATATGAAAAAGAGGGAAAGTTAACAGTGTGAGGTCTCTGAAGAGGCAGAAGTAGATGAGTTAAAGCACAGAAGTGGAACAGTAAGCCTGAGAAGGACACGAAGTTGGAGAAAATAAATATAAGACCACAAAACAGTATTTTGTTTTGTTTTGCTCTAAAAGCAATAAGCAACCCAGACACAGTTGAAGATGAACAGCTGAACTCATCTAAGGTCTCCCTCTCTCTTTCCAGAATGATGAGTTGGAAAAACAAATGAGGCACAGGAATCGAGGATGCTTCCAAAACGTATGTATTTTAGGCTGAACTGTTTAAGAAAGCAAGTAAAAGTGTGAAGAAAAGGAGTCAAAAAATTTGTGATCTTAATAAAGTTGAAATATTGTGGTGGGTGTAGCACAGCAAACAACTTGCTGTCACCAAAGGCTGTCATCTGAGAGTGGGATTTCAAAGCCTGCAGATTTTGGAAGTAGAATGAGTAAGAATAAAATTCTTTATGTTTGAGATGAAACATTGAGAAGGAAAACTGATAAGGAAAAGAGGTCATATCACATGACCTACAAATCTACTGTGTAGATTTTCCATAGTCATATTTAAAACACTGAGAACACTAGAGTGATACAAAAAAAAAGAAGAACTAAGGAACAGAACACTCAGTGAAGAAGAAAGAATGACTATAAAATTGATAGATGAGAAATTGTGTAGAGAAGTAGATTGCTGAATGTTATGGCACTGAAAGCAGGTAGTATTCATGCAAGGATATCCTGTGAAAGTCTTGACTGGCACTAGTGATTGAGAATGCTGAAGCTATCACCCTCTCCTCAGCTCTGTGGGTCACTGGGGAATGCAAGATTTCTCTGAAGAACCAGATGGCAAAAAGTGTCCTAAGAGAATCAGGATTGAGTTAAGATAAGGTGAATATACTCTCTTTATAAATAGAATTCATCTCTCATGAAAAGCTATGCTCAGTGTACATCGTAGAACGGATGCTTCTGAGTGTGCTCGTGTGTGTGTGTGTGTGTGTGTGTGTGTGTAGTAGGGGGACACTTCTAAGGAGATGAGGGGCAATGGAAAGCTGAGGTGGGAGACGTATGAAGATAAAGCCCAAAAAAGACTGCAAACCACTAGAGCTTATTATTGGGTAGTAATTAAGAATGTTAGGTATGGGGGCATGTTCTTTTTTTTTTTAATATATGAAATTTATTGTCAAATTGGTTTCCATACAACACCCAGTGCTCATCCCAAAAGGTGCCCTCCTCAATACCCATCACCCACCCTCCTCTCCCTCCCACCCCCCATCAACCCTCAGTTTGTTCTCAGTTTTTAACAGTCTCTTATGCTTTGGCTCTCTCCCACTCTAACCTCTTTTTTTTTTTTCCTTCCCCTCCCCCATGGGTTTCTGTTAAGTTTCTCAGGATCCACATAAGAGTGAAACCATATGGTATCTGTCTTTCTCTGTATGGCTTATTTCACTTAGCATCACACTCTCCAGTTCCATCTACGTTGCTACAAAAGGCCATATTTCATTTTTTCTCATTGCCACGTAGTATTCCATTGTGTATATAAACCACAATTTCTTTATCCATTCATCAGTTGATGGACATTTAGGCTCTTTCCATAATTTGGCTATTGTTGAGAGTGCTGCTATAAACATTGGGGTACAAGTGTGGGGGCATGTTCTTTATGTTGTGTCTTATTGACTCTGTAAATATTATAAAAGTAAAAGTGGTAAGTGTCCCGGGGATTTCACAGAAAAGCAACGGGGGCTAGACTAGATTGTACAATATTTAGCAATAGCAAATATAGGACATGTATGCTGCTGCTTCTCACTACTGAGCCCATGATAGTAGGCATGACTTATTGATCATGGCATTCTTTCCTGCTAATACCAGATTCAGTTCCAAAGGCCTTCCCAATACCCCTATCAAGGTAGTCATTTCCAGTTGGCCAAAAATAGCACAGTAACTGTTATCGATTATTTAAAACCTATTTTTCCCACCATCTTTACTATTTGAATTTTCTTATGGGAGACCTATCCCCACATGCCAAAAAGAATAGAAATTAGCATTTCCTCTTTCCCTTAAATATTCTTCCTCTCAAAAAAGGCTCTATTCATTACTGTCACCTACTTCTTCCAGAAATACAGGTCCTGTCAAAGATTTGAAGGGGGTTTTAAAGTCTCTTTGCATTTTATATGCTTTAGGAGAAACTATAGATGATCGTATTCCAGATTAATATTGCTCAGTTTGTTATTTCTTGATCTGTATTAGGGTGTTCAGGACAAAACAAGCAAAGACCTTTGCTTTGGTGAAATCATATTTAGAATACAGTTTTTATTTAATGACATTCTACAAAAAATGTTTATAAAATTGAGCCCATTCATGTTATTATAATGCTTAAAAGTTCAGGCAACAGACGATATTGTGAAATTTTAGCTCATACTGGCTGTGTAATTTGGGCCAGGTAACGATTTTGTTCATTTGTTTGTTTCTGCATCTGTTATCTAAAATAATGTGTGTGAGGAGGGTGATGTTAGCATTCACCTCATTAGGATTAGTGTGATCATTAAATGAGAGAATAAATACTTAGTACAGTTTCTGGCTCAGTGATAGTGACAGGAACTCCAGTGAGGACAAAGATGGAAATTGTCTTCATTCAAGGGACAACAAGGCTTATGTTCAGCCCAGAAAAGAAATGACTTAGGGGACAAGTGATCTAGCATTTATATGGAATGAGGGGCTGAATAAAGTCACAAAGAGCAGCTGCATGTTGGCTCTCCCTAAGTAAAACTATCAAATAATTAGCGCTGTCTAAAATTGGATGTCATGCCAAAGATTTGGAGACTTGTTTGTTGATGGACCATCAAAAGCACAGGATCAATGAAAAATCATCATCAGTGTTTTGAACTGAGTTTACATAATAGATTTGACTGTAAGATACCTACAATCTTTATATTCTAATGTTGTGTTTCTTACACCATAAATGAGAATTAGTTTGGGATTGTTTAGCTCTAATGAGTCAGCTTAAAAAGAAGAAAAAGGAAAAAAATGATTTGAGGGATAATTGGTTATTTGGTCAAGACAGAATTTAAAAGTCAAAATTTAAAGGTTATATTTAATAGCAATTATAGCTTTTTAAAAAAATAGTAATTGAAATCTATAATTTTAATTTTGAGAAAATCAAAAAGGAGTGGATGGGCACTAAATTTTCAGCCTTAAATGTATGACATATCTTTGACATAGCTTTGAATTACCACAAAAATCTTATGTGATTGGTATTTTCCAAATGGTAAAATTGAATCTCAGAAAATGTATCTGTCCAAGGATGACAAGAAGCTGAGACACAGACCCAGATCTCTGCCAGAATTTATGTTTTGTAGCATTATTGTATATGCACACACATGAAAACACACACACACATTTATTTGTTATATATAATAACTGAAGAGCTGTTTCTAAAGAATATATAAATTATTATCTTCATATGTGATAATAACATACCATTTACATTATATATACAGTGTAATGAAGCATGAAATAGCATCTACTCAGTCTCTTAAATCTTAAATCTCTTAAAAAGTTAACATGATAAACTATAATTGGTGTTTGCAAACAGGAAAGACTACTGTTATTGAATGATCTAACCAGTGACTTTCTAGATGACATTGAATTCTTTCACTATTGCTGATGATTCAAAACATGACTTAATTTTTTTAAGGAAAAAGTTTGGCTTTTTTTTATCTCCAAGAGTGGTAGAAATTTTGATAACTGCATCCAATTTATTGAGAAAATATAACTGAAGACATCACATCTTGGAAAGGGACTTGAAAAAATTATTTTCAAAATAAAACAATTTCCTTTAACTCTAAGCATATTGATACTTTCCATATGAAGAAAATACATAAATGCATAAATTCAATTTTATTTTCTATCACCTCTTTTACTTCCTCCTTGCCAAAACAAACATATTTTTTAAATCTCTCTCAAATGGATTTATAGAAAAAAGTGAGATACAGAGTTAATAAATAAACCTATTAAAATAGGCTTGTGACTGACAACTAGGGTTAGGAGAACAACTTCTATATAGTATTTCACTGTCAAGTAGAAGAGGAAAAATAGCAGCGAATTCATCCTTGAAAATGTATATCCTAAGCCAAATTAAAACAGGATACACTTAGAAAACATAGTAAGTTCAGTATTTCTACAGATATCTAATTAATTCTAGGAGATTAATGATATTTGGATGCAAAGTATGAAAAGAGTAAAACCATTTCTGTATCTATAGGGTGATATTTCCCAGAAAACCCAAATGACACTGCCTTACTAGAAACAAAACTTGATTACTAGGCATTTAGAAACTACCATAATTTTCATCAATTATGGGTTTTGGTCAATTATTTGGGTTCGTTTGTCTTTATCTTCCATGATATAAATGGATGACCTATACCAATCTACAGATAGAAAGATGAGGTATGCATCTTAATATAAGTATACATACTAATATAAGGTATATATATATACATGTACACACGTATACACACATCTTCACTATATACATTATCTACCCTCATATGTATATAAGTGTATGTGTGCATGTATGTACATATATATGTATGATTGAACAGCCAATTTGAGATATATTAAAAATCGTAAATCATTGAACAGCCAATTTGAGATATATTAAAAATCATGAGAGAGAAACTAAAAAGTTTATAAACTTTATAGTTCTTGGCTTGAGGATTTAATTTGAAGATGATCTTAGTTTGGCAATATTTTTATAATTGTTAATGAAAAGCCTGCCAATTCACTAAAGAATGAAAAGTAGTTTTATCATGTATAGCCCTAACCTAAACATGTATTATCATTTTGTTCATTTGTGATTCTCTAAAGGACAAATTAAGTTTTCATCAAATGTATTGATAAAGGTTAATTTTTTGAACAACCTCCATATAAATTGCTCTACTGTAAATTTCCTACTCATTCTCACATTGAATAGAACATAATATTAAATCCTGTTTATTAATTTATCAGTTCAGTATGATCATATGCAGATAGAAATTTCCCTTAACATATATGTTAAAACAATTAACTGGTTATATAAGCACAGAGAAAAAAACCTCTTACTTAATTTTTTGTTTATTTGTTTAATGTTGTTCAAGTATTGTTTCTGAGGTGAAACTAATTATTTTTTTATATTAAACAGTGTCTTCTCAATTTCCTTTATCCCTAAACTTCCCTCACCATTTCTTCCTCATTGCCCTCAGGGTATGAATAATAAAGAAAATGAGGACAAATTTTTGGCATTTAAGAGAGCACTTAAGTAAATTTTGTTAATGTATTATTGAGATAATATTCAATGAAAATTAAGATTTTCAATTTTATTTTATTTATTATTTTTTATTTATTCTCAAATTAGTTAACATACAGTGTAGTCTTGGCTTCAGGAGTAGAATCCAGTGATTCATCACTTACATATAACACCCAGTGCTCATCCCAACAAGTGCCTTCCTTAATGCCCATAACCCATTTGCCCCACGCCCATCAATTTTAAGAGGCAATCACTTAAGATAAGTTTTGTTTTGTTTTACTCAATCCAAAAGTTTACCTTTAGGTATAGAGAGCAGTTTGAAGTCTCAAAGAAAAACATTTATAGCAGGAGTCAGTGACCTCTTTTCTATAAAGGACTGAACAGTAAATATTTTAGGCTTTGTGGGTTATATGATCTTTGTCTCAAGTACTCAACTCTGCTCTACAGCAGCCATAGACAATAAATAAATGAGTGAGTTTGCCTGTTTCAGGAAAAGTTATTTATGGACACTGAATTTTGAAATCCATGGACTTTCTGGGTGTCATGAAATATTCTTTTTATTTTATTTTCTGAGCATTTAAAAATGCAAAAATCATTCTTAACTTGAGGACCATACAAAAACAGTCAGTGGCTGCACGTAGCCCATGCACCATGGTTTGCTGACCCTTGGTTTATACTTTAAATCATGATGAAAAAAGGATGTCATAAAAACTTTATCATCCCCAGACTAATGAGAATTCTGGACTCTAGTAATCTATACTCTACCTCTCTAGGAAAGTTATCTTATAATGACATGGAAATAGATTTTGCTCTCTAAAAGTGTTGACTTGATCAGTGAAAACACTTATGATCAAATACACTATTTCAAGTTGAAGGTACTGATGCTGGAGTGAATTATTGCCTCTAAAATATGCACTGTGTAATCCATGAAATCAGTGAATGTTACCATTTATGGAAAAAAAAAAAGACTTTACGGATGAGATTGATCAAGGATTTTGAGATAGGAGACTATCCTTAAATACTGTCATATTGTGTTTATGTGAGAGATGCAGAGGGAGATTTGACAACAGAAAAGCAAAAGACAACATGACCAAGGAGGCAGAGATTGGAGTGATGTGGTCAAGGCAAGGAATGTTGGCAGCTACCAGAAGATAGAAGAGGAAAGAAACAGATTCTCGTGTAGAGCTTCTGAAGGAAGCCCTGTCCAAACCTTGATTTCAGAGTAGTGAAACCGAGTTCTGGTGTCTGGTCTCAAGAATTTTAAGAGAATAAATATTTGCTGTTTTAAGCCATGAAGTATGTGGTATTTTGTTACATAAATTACAGGAAACTAATACAGTTTCCTAAGAAACAGCACTAAGAATCTACAACCTTATTGGAGGAAGTGGTACTCTGTTCATTTTTATACCTTTATTTTGTTTTCTGTCATTAAACATTAGAGATGGAGAGGGATGTATAGGTGACTTATTATCCAAGGTTGGGATCTATATTAAAAAGCCATGCCCCTTTTGTTATAAAATTTTTGGTTATAAAATACAACCTTATGGAACGATTTATTGTAAATTTGGGCAGCTAGTTAATTAGAAAAATAAATTTTATTCTAACCTTAATTGTGCTTTCCTGTAATTTCCATTGACTGGTTCTAGTTGTGCTCTCTCAAGCTTTAACCTTTTTCCTTAAATCACAATACTTTAACATATTTGACAAAAAAAAAAAAATCATGTCAATCCCTAGACCCCTCCCTACCCCACCCCAGAGTATCTTACCCTAACCTAGAAATATTCTCAAAGCAAATTTATTTTGTCCCATTTATTATCTTGTATGTAACAGTAATTTCTGTAAACCTCATCATCTGAATTCCAGAAAAATGGTAGGAAACTATCAAATTGATAATAATAGTTCATTTCTTGTGAGATTATTACATGCTAGGCAGTGTACTAATGGTATTATCTCCAATTTGCTATCCCTATTTTACAAAGGAGGAAACAGAGTTTAGGAGAATTTAAGTCATTTTACCCAATAGTAAGGGGTTGAAATGAAGATCTAAATTCATATTTTAAAAGACCAACATGTATGTCCTTAATCACTATGCTGTATGGCAACCAATGGTTTCTTATGCCCTCACGACTGTTCCTAGTATTTAACTTGAGGTTACAGTGGAGGGATTTGACAGGAAGGACCTTATCAAGAGGAATGCTACACATCTTCAGTGCACAGAATTCACTTTAACTTTTTAAAACACAGCTACGGTATTCAACTAGCTCATGTGGAGCTCATGGTCAATTAAAAATCCCATTAAAATTTTTTTAATGTTTATTTTTGAAGGACAGAGAGACAGAGGATGAGTGGGGGAGGAGCAGAAAGAGAGAGGCACAGAATCTGAAGCAGGCTCCAGGCTCTGAGCTGTCAGCACAGAGCCCAATGCGGGGCTTGAACCCATGAGCTGTGAGATCATGACCCAAGATGAAGTCAGACGCTTCACTGACTGAGCCACCCAGGCACCCCAAAATTTCCATTTTTAAACAGAAATACTTGTTAAATCAGGGCCCCTATTTTGTGTTTATGAAAATTCTTTCCTGAAACAATGTGTAATAATAATGTGTCTATTAATTATCTAAGTGCCTAAATTCACAGAGTAGATTAACTATAATCCTTGATCCACATCTTCTCATTATTAATCACTTAGCTACTTTTAATAATGTACTACATACCTGTGAACACACTCTGTAGTACAAAATCATGTTTGCCATTTTCTTCTTTTCCTCTTATTATAGCTTGTCACATTTATACATATTGTTTGTCTTCTTTGTATTTCAATTATATTATATTTATATTTCAATTTTTGTTGCACTTCAGTTGTTGAACTTATATAAAGGACATCATGCTACATCTACTTGTTTGGGAGTCTTTCATTTAATATGATATTGCTAAGGTTCACCTATTGTTGATATGGCTTATTTAATTTATCTGCTGGAAATAATCCATTGTGTAAATATTACAGTATATTCATTTACAATGGGAAACACTGGTCGCTGTAAACATTGAAAAAAATATTCACATTTTTTGCTGTTATTTTTTAGGGTACCCGATGAGCCAAAGCTGTTGGCTTTAACATAGTTACATTTTTCTTTTGTTTAAGAACTTTCTCCCTGGGGCGCCTGGGTGGCTCAGTCAGTTGAGCATCTGACTTCAGCTCAGGTCATGATCTCGCGGTCCGTGAATTCGAGCCCCGCATTGGACTCTGTGCTGAAAGCTCAGAGCCTGAAGCCTGTTTCAGATTCTACGTCTCCCTCTCTCTCTGACCCTCCCCCGTTCATGCTCTGCCTCTCTCTGTCTCAAAAAATAAATAAACGTTAAAACAAAAAAGAACTTTCTCCCTGGTATCCAGGTTCTAAACAATACTTATCGATATTGTTTACTGAGTTTGAATTTTTCTTTTAGATTTAACACCCTTGATAAATAGTGAGCTAAATTATTATATGAAATAAGAATTGGATTTTATCTTTTTCCTTGTAGATAATCATTTTCCTACCTCCATTGAATGGTGTCTCCTTTTTTACCAATGGGAGTGTCATCTTTGTGAGATGTCTAAGTTCTAATTTGGCAGGAATCTTTTTGGGATCTTTATTCTATTTCTTTGGTCTCTTGGTTCAACTCTATGGCAATAATATACTTTCTTAATTACTATAGCTTCATAACAAGGCATTATATCATTTAGGAAAACTGCCTTTTTATAACAAAAGTAATTTTGTAGAAATTATTAGTCTTCACCAATGTCCTCTTGTCCTTTCCTTCTGTGCAAACATTTTATTTCATAGCTTTTCACCATTTAGGAAGACTCGTGACAAATTCTAGCTAATGAAATTTTATTTGAAATCATGTGTATCGCTTCCAGACAGAGGCAACAAAATGCCCATTCTCCAATCTCTCTTTTCCTTTCTCACAATGTCCAATTAACTCTGTGTTTCAAACAGACAATGTGATGGAGGCCCAGACATCCCAGATCACATTTCTCTATGGACATAAAAGGTGAATGAAGATACGTTTTGTGTAAATAAGATATTTATGTTTTGGAGTGGCTTATCACTGTAGTGATGCATTCAAATCCATCGACAGTCATTTAACTATGTATAAAGACCTTTTTTTTGTGGCGCCTTGGAGGCTGTAAACTGCTTCAACATGAAGCTGAACACCTCTTTCCCAGCTACTTGCTGCCAGAAACTCATTGAAGTGGTTGATGAATGCAAACTTCATACCTTTTATGAGAAGCGAATGGCCACAGAAGTTGCTGCTGATGCTCTAGGTGAAGAATGGAAGGGTTGCATGGTCTGAATCAGTGGTGGCAATGACAAACAAGGCTTCCCCATGAAGCGGGGTGTCTTCACCTATGGCCATGTCCATTTGCTGATGCGTAAAGGGCATTCCTGCTACAGACCAAGGAAGACTGGAGAAAAAAAGCACAACTCTGTTGGGGTTGCCTAGCTTTCTCAACTTGGTCATTGTAGAAAAAAAAGGGGAGAAAGATATTCCTGGACTCACTGATACTACTGTGCCTTATGGACTGGGACCCAAAAGAGCTAGCAGAATCTGCAATTTTTTTAAACTCTCTAAGGAAGATGATGTCCACCTGTACGCTGTGAGAAAGCCCCTAAACAAAGAAGGTAAGAAACCTAGAACCAAAGCACCCAAGATTCAGCATCCTGTATTCCATGTGTCCTCCAACATAGACGTTGGCGTATTGCTTTGAAGAAACAGAGTACTAAGAAAAATAAAGAAGAGGCTGCAGGACATGCTAAACTTTTGGCCAAGAAAATGACAGAAGCCAAAGAAAAATACCAGGAACAGATTGCCAAGAGACAGAGGCTGTCTTCTCTGAGACTTTCTACCTCTAAGTCTGAGTCCAGCCAAAATTGAGATTTTTCTAAGAGTAACAAATAAGATCAAACATCAAACAAAACAAAACAAAACTATGTATAAAGAAAAAAAATGTTTTGGTTAATAACCTTACACGCTGACACCAACATGAGTTAGCATACCAGGTTTCTTTCTATCTGTGGAATTTATTCATAAACTGAAAGTTTAAAATTATCCTCCCTACCTAGCAGCTCCAAGTTCAGAGACATTTTTATTTGTGAAATAAGATTGTAAGAGAACATGAGACAGCAGATGGGGAAATTGGGAATCTGATGCTTTCCACCTAAAATATCAATACCCTTGCCTGGCAAGAGTTTTACCTTCTAAAAATATGAAGTTGAATGTTTTAAGAAATATGGGCTTTATTCCTAAGTTAGAATCCCAAAAATTAAGAAAAAGAGGACAAGAAGAACATTTTCAGTAATGGAAGATTAAAATGTGTCACAAAGAAAAGACCAAAGGTTAGTATTTTATAAGGTTTTGCCCGGCATAGAGGTTAAGCTGTCTGTTTTGCCTTTCTCTGCCTCTACTAAGTGATTATTAAACTATGGATGAGATTTAACTAGGAGTGAAGGTTTATGATTTGAAGGTCTGGAAAAGGTAGGAGTCAAACTTTGAGCTGCATCATAGAATAAAAAAAATACATGACTGACATGGTTTAAATGAATATCTTAGCAACTAAATGGGTATACTATAGGTATTTATCAAGTATTTTGGTTCTTTAGATTTAATTCTTATAGACTTCTGAATAGCTATGATACTGTCATTATTGACAAAATTTACTTCTGTGATAAAGCTACAGTAATTTCACAATAAGGAAACCTTTTATTGTTTTCAAATGTTTTCACTGAGTTGAAACTTTTCTGCACTTCAGAATTTGTACTATAAAAATCCTATTGCCATAATACTTGCCTGCAGCTAGATACTTAAGTTACTACACTAAAGATTGATTTAAATTGAGTGTAATTATCTGCCTAGAATCTTTAAAAAAATTCCTCTTCTTTAACCATTAATTTTCACAACCATGATTATCCACAATAAGTTTAGTTGGTGGTCTTTAATTAGTGTCTATTAAAATCTATATGGTGGTTAATTTAATCTGATTAAAAAAGAATCACATGCATAATCACTAACATAGTGAGTAATTTTGTGAATTTGAAATGGGGTCTCTTAACTTTTACAGCTGGAAGATGTGCTTGATTCACCCACATTAAAATGTTGCTAAAGTTCTTATATTCGCCCATTAGCTTAGCACTTTAAGAAATGTAAATGAGATTCCACTTTTCACCTATCAAGTTGAAAAAAGTTGGGAAAGTTTGAAAATACACAGCATTAGCAAGAGTATGAAAAAGTCAGGCACTTTCTCCATATGTACTGTGGCAAGTGTTAATTGGGACAATTTTTTGAGAGTGACTTAATAATATATTTCAAAAATTTAAATGATCAAATCATTGACCAGTAATTTCATTTCCAGGAATTAATCCAACCAATTTTTTTCTTCAAATGTACAAAAGTATGTATAAGATGATTCATGTTTGGAAGTCGGAATAATAAGTGTCCTTAAAGGCACTATGGAATTGGGACAAACCCATATAATGGAGTGTTATGTTACTCTTCAGTTATTCAACAGAAAGCCAGAACACCTGTATGTGTTGCAATATAGGATCTCTACAAAAATTAAATAAGCACTGTGCATACTCTGCTTGGATGCATATATTTTAGAGAGGTGTTTTTGTGCATACACCCACATATTTATGTTTGCATGTGAAGATAGTTTTTGAAATATACACAAATAATTTTTAACAATGGTTGCCATTATTGATGTGGATTTGGAATCTGGGTAAGGAGAACTTACTCATTACACCATTAGACTTTTTTCTTTCTTTCTTTCTTTCTTTCTTTCTTTCTTTCTTTCTTTCTGCCATATACATGTATTAATTTTCATTTAAAAATCATGCAAATTAAGCAAAGGTAGAGCGTGTTAGCATGTTTAGTCTTTTCAACATACAGCACTAAAACATAACAGTGAATATAAAAACTGTTGTGTATCCTTCTGGGTGCTTACAAAGATCCTCTCTCCCCTGTCATACCCATTCCATCTAGTGTTCAAAGACTTAGCAGTGACCTCAATTCCAGAATGAATATCTGAACAAAGTCTGGTAAAAACAGAGTTCTGACTCTCTATAGAAAGCTATTTTTATGTATATAATTTCTTAAGTTATTCTAGGCAAGGCATCAACTTTTATTCTTCAGCAATTAGATAAATATGTTGACCCTAAAGCTATTCACATCTTCCCAACTCTTTTCAGGTTATATGATCATCTACCATTGATCTATATCAACATGATTTATTTCTTCTTATTTTGCAAAAGAATATGAAAGGCTTTTGCCAAACAATATTACGGTCAGGAACTGATGCTGTGAGACTGGAAGCCTGCCCCTTGTTGTAAAATAAGATTGTATCATTAAATAGGGCTCTCAGGTATTTGCCAACCTGGGTAATGATGTCTCTCTGGGATACCTGCCCTTTTGGCAGCCTCCCATCCAGGCACGAGTCAGCAATCACAATTAGTGTGAAGTGGAATAAGAGTGCCAAGTCTGCAGAATGCAGAGGAAATGCAGCAAAGTCTGAAATGCAACTCGGTGAGCAGTCACAATCCTCAAGGTAAAAATTGCTCCTTTCTTAAATGGGAATAAAGCAATGACGGATTGACTGCCAAACTGTATTCTCTGTGTAGGTATGCCTGATCGTGCTGTCAGTCTTTCAACCATTTCCGAGTGTTTCCAATATGATTCTTTCCTCCCAAATAGTCTCAGACGCCTTTCCCCAGGTACTCGTGGCAGAGAGGAGTGACACAGAGTTAAGGACTCCTGTTGAGGACAGCCAGAATGAGGTTTATCCTTTACTGAAGAGCTTGGGAAAAGACTGAATAAATAGAGAGCAGAGAATAAAATGGTTACAGCTGTTTGAGTAAATTCGTACAATGGATTTATCAGGTGAGAGATAGCTTTAAGATCCTAAAGTACACTTGGGAGGTAGGGTGGAGAAATTTCAAATCAATATGTGTCTTCCTTTAATTATGCTTTCATGCTGGCCAGTCACCTTGAGGTTATATCTCTCAGGATATAGCACTCTCAAACTCCTAAGTATTTGTTTATGCTGCGTATTTTTGACTGTGTCTCTTACAGTTGCATTCCCATAGCAGCTGGCAGATTGTCTTGAATATGATAGGTATGCAGCAAGGGTTGGGTGCTCAGGGTTAGTCTTATTTGTTGATATATTATTGATAATCTTATTTACCTTAAATTATAGCTTGAACATATCTAGAGCTGTGATTTCTACCTAGGAATTATCTGACCCACATAATTATTTGGAAATAACTTTTGAAGAGCTGCTATACTGCAAAAACAGACACAGAATTGTACTGTCTGCCTTGCCTTTTCTGTTTTCCTTTAGTGACAATATAGATTGTATAGAATCACCCAGCAGCCACAGTTGCACTAACAATTAATTGTAATTTTACAGTTAGATTTTCTCTTCATCCCTTCTAAATAAAATACATAGAATGCTGCTACTCCAAGTCACACATGCTTTTAAGTTCTGTTAAATTAATCCCCAGATGAATGTACATATCTTTTGTTTCTTAAAACATAAGGGCCATTACTGAAGCTCTTTAAATTTACAGACACCAAAACCATCAATGAAAAAAATCTTGTCAAAATGGGCTTACAGGTGGACATTCTGCTTACTCTCTCATGCATTTAATTGAATTTTGTGCAATTTCATGTGCATTATAATAGACTTCTTTTACACCATCAGGAAACAAGTTTTAAAACATGTGCTGTGCATTAAACATCACATAAATATTCAGCAAGGGAAAGAAAAACAGTTCTGAAGAAGTATAGTGATTTTACAGTCTCTGGTTTCTAATAAATTTTTACAGCAATCCTAAACTGCATTAGCAAGTGCTGGTTTATTGTCAGGCTTCTGCACAACATCCCTCAATGACATGTCAAATCTTTACCACAACAGTGGAACTCCTAAAGCTGTCCTCATTGGCAAGAATCTTGTCAGATTAAATTGCCAGCTCTTGTCAAGTAAAGATATATGATCCGATCGTATTCTCCTGATGATGACATGAGTTGTCCTTTCACTGTGGCTGGATTGTAAATTCCCGGGACATCCCAATGACCACAGATTTTGAGAATAAAAAGAATTTATTGACCTTTCAAAATGACAGTTCTCCCCTGAATAGAATGCCCCATCTCTTAACAACAGTACTCTTATTTCTATGTTGTTATTGTATATCATTTATCAACACATTTATTAGAGAACTTAGGATCTTACATATGCTTTACTTCCTGTCTCTCTACACTTTTTTGTCATTTCCCAAATTAAATGTCATGAATGTATACCTGTCAAGATATTATTTTCTATTTCAGGTATTTGGGATTTTATATAGAGAGAGCAGATTCTCTTTGGTACTTTGGCTTTTTGTTTAAAACATAAAACAAAACAAAACATTGTCAGAAGGCTGCAATGACAATCCATGGACAAGAATGGCATGCATTGTGCCAAATTTTAAACACCAGAAATAAAATCAATTGTTTTCTTTCTATGAATTATGTCACTGGTGACTTCAGGTACTACACATGTCATGAGGCAGGATGACATATCCTATGCCTTTATACTTAAATTCAGGGTATCACAGATCTTTTGAAAAAATTAAATTGAGTACTTATCACAATTACAAAGAATGGCTTGGTTCTTTGAAGAATACAGGATTCCAGCTGGGGGATTTTATACACCTCAGCGCATGTCCCAAAAGTAGTTAGATTTCAGAAGTTGAAACTCTTTCTGTGAGATAGCAGCAATCATTAACCTCGATATTTATAAGATATCTACAATTACACTTCAAATGGTAATTTGAGTAGGCAGGAAAACATTGCTCTATGAAGATAGTATGAGGTCATATGAAAAGGCACATATTTTCTCTGTTAAAATTGTTATCCACCTCAAATATTTCATTAAACAGTGCATTCTTCTCAAATCATGATAAACATAAAATGAACCTTTAATTAAATTTCAACATTAGGCTGACTGCTAGTGATATTTCCTTCTGAATCAATCTAGGAGTATTTTGCATCACTATTATCTCATATTATCAAATAACACAAGTTTTCATTTTAAGCACACATTTTAAATATATTTCTATATAAACTTCTTCCACAAAAAAGAAAAAAAAATCTCACATGCATAACAAATGAGTCCAAAAGAAGATTCAAAAACACTTGTTGAAACTTAGATTTAACCATAAATTGGGGCTTAGTGTCATTCTATCCCATAACAGTGTTTGGTCATTATTCAAATATCCATAATTTGCCTACAAAAATGTCATTCATGTCTTTAAATCACCACAGCCTTCCTTTACTTACGGAAATTGACTTTATCCTGAATTAAATTACATTAATTCCTCATTTTGGACTAGAATTATGTATTTTTTAAAATCTACCTTGATCTTAATTGAGTTGATCAAACCACAAAAACAAAATAGCATGTATATCTGCCTCATAGCTACATAAATGTAAATCTGACCTTTTAAAAACAATGCCTGTTAAATATCTTAAAAATAATTATTTTTAAATGAGAAAAAAAGGAGGAATTTATTTCCCAGACTCCTACAAATCCAGATCACAAAATCAATACAATTTTATTATGAGCATGAGATATAGGTGACTCATTTTCTGTTTTAAATATCCTTTAATGTTGGATTATAAGATATGTTAAATATTGTATAATAATATTATAGTTCATAATATAACTTGAAATAGTTAAAACTCAATGTTAATTAAGTATAAATCAGCGTGAATTTATAATAAATATTAAAATAGTATCAAATAGCCCATTTTATATCTTTCAGTATAATGTTAATACAATTCTGAGTAAACAACAGAGGTAAATTTCCTCTATTATATTTCATCTAGTAGGAATGTGAATTATTATATTTCTATTCTGAAAACTTTAATACTAAAAAATATTGAAGGCAATAAGCTAAGTGAAATGTCACACAAAGACAAATACTGTGAGGTATCACTTATATTTGAAATCTAAGAAAAATAAAAACTGAACTCATAGATACAGACAATAAATTGTTGGTTACCAGAGGACGGTGTGGGGCAATGGGCAACATGGGCAAAGAGGTCAAAAGGCACAAATTTCTAGTTTTAAGATGAATAAGTTATAGAGATCTAATGTACAGCATAGTGACCACGGTACAACACTGTATTGCATATTCTAATGTTGCTGAGAGAGTAGATCTTAAAATTCTCATCCCAAGGAAAAAAATTATAACTGTGTGGTGACTGATGTTAACTAGACTTATTGTGGTGATCATTTCACAATATATAAAAATATCAAATCATCTAAACTAAAATGAATACAATGCACATCTAAAACTAATACAATGTTATATGTCAATAACATATCAATTTAAAAAGTATATTTTTAAAGTTGCATTACTATTTAATACATACATGCACACATGCATACATAAATATATACATAAAGTGGACACATTTTTGGGCTTATAATGTAAAAGCAGATGAATATACCTTAAAAACTAACCAGAATCTCCTTAATAAAAATAGTGTCCAGTTAACTTCTAAAATAGAAGAAATATATATTTACTTCTGATAAGAACATAATTTGGGGGATTTTCCTCCAATATATTTTACCTATCCAAATGATAGCTATTTAGCTGAAATAAAACTTATGTTTAGGGGCGCCTGGGTGGCTCAGTCGATTAAGCATCCAACTTCAGCTCAGGTCATGATCTCACAGTCCATGAGTTCGAGCCCTGCTGACAGCTCAGAGCCTGGAGCCTGTTTCAGATTCTGTGTTTCCTTCTCTCTATGCCCCTCCCCTGCTCATGCTCTGCTCTGACTCAAAAATAAATAAAAACATTTAAAAAAAATTTTTAAAAACTTTATGTTTATTTTCTCTGCTGATACCGTGTTGTTTCTCATTTGTATTTTTAACAAATCTGCTTCAATTGAGCAAGAGAACAAGATGTAGATAAATTCTTGGTTTCTTTATGAATCTGACATTCTATTTAAACATTTGTTGTTAAAGATTTAAGGAAGTTGTTACTCTTTACACTGCTAAAAAAGGGACTTTTTGAGAAAATCTAAACTACCTACATTAATCTCACCCAAAAGAGAGTAAAGTGATATATCAGAAAACCAAAGCAACAACAGATTAATGTTGCTGTATTAAAATCCTATTTACATAAAATTAACATAAACATGAGTTAGTATGCCATATGCTAGAGCATCTGTTCTTCACTGTATTAATAACAAGACTGTCCCCTATAGGGATCTTAAAATTAATACATATTTAAGTTGTATTTATATACATATTTGAAATTTTGACAATATGATATATATGAAATGTCGCCAATTGCAAACAGCATAATTTATACTGAAATGATATAGTCATCACCTGTATTATGACCACAGCTTATGATAGGTGGCTTTTGAGATACTTCACATTTTTCCTTGAAAGACCATTTAATTAATTTTAAGTTAAGTAAAATCTTTATCCCACATAATTACTCCTTTTACCCCTAACTTTGATTCCATCTTCGTTGGAGGTCCAGAACAACTAGCCAATGAGAAATAACTCATCATATTGGAAGATTCAAGATAACATACTTCATTTTCTGATGCTGACTTTGTTTTGTTTTGTTCTCCCAAAACCAAAGTTCATTTGAGAGTTCTTTCTTCCAGCTTCCAGAATAACTAAATAAAACAACTTTCTTATACAAAATTTTGTAGAAGTATTACAGATACAAGTAGAAATGCTGTGCTTTGTAAATTTTATGAAATTTGATATAGGTTGATTCCTTTTTACTTTTATTTTTTATTAAAGTGTATTCATTTATTTTGAAAGAGAGAGAGAGAGAGAATGAGCAGGGGAGGGGTGGAGAGAGAGGAGAGAGAATCCCAAGCAGCCTCTGTTCTGTCAGCACAGACCCCAACTCAGGGCTCTATCCCACGAACCTCATCGTGACCTCAGCCAAAATCGAGGTGGATGCTTAACCCACTGGGCCACCCAGGTTCCCCTGCTTTTTTTATTTTCAAATTTAATGACAATGCAATGTAAAGTTCTGAATTGTATTTTTGCATGTTTGCTCACATAATTTTTTTTTTGCAAGGAAAATTGTATAATTACTTTCAAAATGATAAATATCCTTATACTTGCTAAGTTATAATTCAAGATCAATGTGGATAAGATACATAAATAATAAGTCCTGGATGCACTGAAATAAAGCTACAGATCATTTATTCTCCAACTTTTATATTACCTATTTTCATGTATAATTACACAAAAGATAGTAAATAGATTAAAATAAAATTAAGTATTTTGATTCCTAACAAAAGAATAAATTATTTTCTTCAGGTATGTTAGCAAATTATAAGCACAGTGTGTTTATATGTGTATATGCATACATGTATACATATATATATATATGTTTACGCATGTATATATGTATGTATACTGTATGTGTATAGATAGATACAGATATGATTCTGGTGCTACAGACACTTATTGTCTTCCTAAAGTTAATAACTGAGGAATCAGAATTCAGAATCTCTGAAATCTCTTGATACTTTTTTCTTTTTCTTTTTTCTTTCTTTTTCTTTTTCTTTCTTTCTTTTTTTTTTTTTTTTTTTTTTTTTTTTTTTTTTTTGAGAGAGAGCACGAGAAAGTGTGAATCGGTGGAAGAGGCAGAGGGAGAAGAACAGAGAGAATTTCAAGCAGGCTCCACACCCAGCTCAGATCCTGACACACTGGTCTGGATGTCAGGACACGGAGATCTTGACCTGAGCCAATATTAAGAGAGGAAAGATTAACCGACTGAACCATCCAGGTGTCCCTCTTCAGATTCTTTTTATTATAACCATTTAACATCTGGGATCCGTGGTTTCCATCCCCTGAAAAACTGCACACATGGTTGAATTCAACCCTTCTAATATTTCTAGGAAACTACAGATACTTTGAAGTTCATTTTTGGAAGCCAGATGAAGAGTGATTCAAATAAAAATCATATGCCCAAAGTCTCACCCTTCAAGGACTCAACAAGCATTGGTCCCCAATTTTTTATTCTCTGTAAATACTGAGTAGCCATTCAATAACATAATGTATAAAACATACAGATTAGTATTTCAAAGTACTGTGTTCTATATATCTTAATGATGACTGTAAAATTTTGTTTTATCTCTTAATTTAACTAATTATAATCTTTGCACTTAATTTTGTGTTTCATACTACAGATTTTTGAGTTGAATTTTCAGGTTGTTTTCCAAACCCTTGCTACTCAAAGTGTTGTGCACACATCAACACTATCAACAGTATTTAGTTGGAAGCTCAGACTCCAACCCAGACCTGCTCAATCTGTATCCACATTTTAACAAGATGCCTGTTAGATAGGAGTCACATTAAACATTAAGAAGCACCGGATTAAGAGACGCTTCAGAATGAAAAATATTAGAATTTTTAAGTAAGTATTCTTTGGAGTATTTAGCTTTATACATAGATTTACATTCACTTTATTAATATAATATTTCCCTTTACCTTTCTCAATTCCAATTACATCTATTTAGTCATATTTCCATGTTACCTTTTTTTGAGTCCTTTGTATATCTGCTCTCTTGTCCCAGAGAATATCGATAAATTTTGACTAAATATCAATATTAGTGATGATCATAATTGTGCTTATTTTCCTTTGTAGACAGATGGTCATTTTGACAGGAAAAGATAATCAACTGTAACTCAAGTATTCAA
The DNA here is from genome assembly GCF_022079265.1 of Lynx rufus. NCBI lineage: Eukaryota > Metazoa > Chordata > Mammalia > Carnivora > Felidae > Lynx > Lynx rufus. Next base: position 184,212,611 of record NW_025814823.1, read on the forward strand.
AGGAAAAAAAAAGCAACTAAGTTTGGAAAAATAGCACTTAGTGACTTTTTCCTCCTGTCTGAAAACTGCTTGATAATATAAGCTAAAACATATTGCGAAATACTGGTCCACTAAAAATTAAGAATTCTAGGCTATAATTGTATATAGTAGTTAATCCAGGAAATACTAGAAAAGCATTTCTAGTTTTCTAACAATACTAGGGAAAAGAATTTGGACTCATTGTTTTCTGTATTCATAACTTTGGGTAGTCAATGCTTTAGGTTCTTGCCACAAAATTAACACCTGTCTAGAAGAATTTTATACGTGGCATAAATAAAATAAAAAATATATGGTACATTATATGTGGTATAAATAAAATAAAAGTACATGGTATGTCTATAAAATTTATTTCTAAAATTAGCATCGTTATCTATGGAAAGGAATATTCATCTATAAATTCAGATATTAGAGAATACAGTGACCACTCTACAGTTTTTTTCAAAATAAAAAAAGTAGAAGTAATTATGTGGGCTCAATACTAATACAACTAACAACTACACATAATGTTTTTTTAATTATAGTAAATGAGAAGTTTGTGTGGAAATCCGCATCTTTTCAAATTATATGTTCTATGCTATGTTTTATAAGGAATCAAGTCAAAACTTGTTTCCCATATTTAAATTTGTTTTACTTTATTGTATAGCTGAAGGAGTATACTACAAAAGATTTTTAAAAATCACAGGAATACCCTAATGAAATATAGCTTCATAGTTTAAAAAAAAAAAAAAGCTTTATAACATTCTCAGTTCAAGCCAGAATATTATATCATTGAAATTTTGAAGGTAATTGAACAAATTGTTCCTGCTTGGTTTCCCATCCTTGGGGTAAATTCAGGCCTATCCATCCTAGAAATGAGAAGAAAGAAAAAAAAATACGTTACCTATATTATACCCAGGGTGAATTTGAAAATGACCAATGGCATTCCTAAAATATTGCAAACTTTTTCTAATTTTAATGAAGATTCTCCTTTATCTTAGCAATGAGGGGCTATAATCTGGTTAAATCTCTGAAAAATTTTCATAAAAGGCAAGACTACCTCAAAGTCCAGCTGATACTGAGATTCTATATTTAATAGTATCTTCAGAGGTAAACAGAATTAAAGGATATTTCTATAATACATGTAGACATGTTGAAATTGTTTTGTTTTCATTTATTTGAGGTATTTATTTTCTTTTTAAAATTGCATGAGGTACATTAGAGAAATCTGGAATTGTTTCGTCAAAAAATAATACCCAAACAAAACAAGATACCATCTGGACTCTCATATTAATCTGACCATCTGCAGCTTTGACCTCTTTCTGTAAATAAATCTAAGGGAATCCCCATCATTTTTGATGAGTAAATAAATGTCCTAGTGACAGCAACTCAGACACAGTTTTTTTGTTTTTTTTTTTTTAATTTTTTTTTTCAACGTTTATTTATTTTTGGGACAGAGAGAGACAGAGCATGAACGGGGGAGGGGCAGAGAGAGAGGGAGACACAGAATCGGAAACAGGCTCCAGGCTCTGAGCCATCAGCCCAGAGCCTGACGCGGGGCTCGAACTCCCGGACCGCGAGATCGTGACCTGGCTGAAGTCGGACGCTTAACCGACTGCGCCACCCAGGCGCCCCAGACACAGTTTTTTTTAAATTAATTCATTCAATTAAAATTTATTGAACATCCAACTATATACATTGGAGAGTCACAATTTCCTACTCGGTCCCTCTATTTCTACCATTCCAAGGATCCAGGTTTATGACAATTGGGGAGATGCCAAGTCTAAGGGATTCTCAGTAATTCTGAAGTAGGAGTAACTACAGGAGGGGATTCAGTGGAACAGGAAGAAGCTGAGACAAACAGGTAGAGGTGATAGGTCTTGAGAAACATATTTCCCAGGAGATCCTGGCTGCTATTAACACATTGTTTACTGAAGTCCTCACTCTAAGGAATATCAGTCATGTATAGCTACTTCTCAAGGATAATCTAGCTTCCAAGAGAAATGAGACCTTAAATGATGGCACAACTAGTTTCCATAATTATGCACTCATTGAATTCATTAAGTAACCAATTTAAACCTGCTACTCATGCCCTTCTTCCAAAGAGCCTCTACCATTGAATAGTATATGATGAACTCCTCACTCAAAGAGATTATTAGGTAGATATAATTGTGCCTATTTGCCCTTCTGTGGTAAGGCCTGAAATGAATGACACTTGCACCAATTTCTATACTCTTCTAACAACATTATAATTTCTATTGGAATTAAACATTAGCAGCAATTTAACTTCTAAACTGCTGCACTGATATCACAGTTTCACTCAACAAGTCTCATTGAATTCAACAGCATAAAAGAAGAATCTTAAGCCAATATTTATCTTGAGAATTCTACCCCTGTCCTAGCAATCAGAGAAACTAGAGTCTCATATACAGGTTTTCCAGTTTCCCTGGCAACCACCCCCTCCAAATCCCTTTTCCCATCCATTAACTATGGTGTTCTTACTCTCCAGTGGATATCTTTCCTCCCTTTTCATGGTATTTCTTACCAGATTAACTGACATTGGTGTTACATTCATTCTTCACGTGGGACCTCTATTAACCCAGATTTCTCTTTAATTCATTCTTGTTTCCCTAGGCCTATCATGTGTTTATTTTTATTGTGTCCTTGGATTAATGGTAACTCTTTCAATGATCACAATCCTCCCAACTGAGCTGCACTGTCTAATATGAAGTGTGAAGAAAGCACATAAAATTGTCCTTACAGGCCTCAATAATCTATGTTGGTATTTTTGAAATTAGATTCACCTAATAAAATGGATATTACCTGGTCCTACTTCCATGTTGGGGAGTCAGTAGAAAAGGACTAGACCATAGAAATCTGAATTTGGCAATTCTGAGGAGAGTTGAAAGGTCCTACCCAGGAAACTGCTGTGTATATGATAAATGAATAACAATTCTAAGTGTAGGCTTAGGTGAGAATTTTATAAGCCAAAGGTAATTTTCCTCAACTGGGCTTGATAAAGCACTAGAATTTGAAAATATGTTAATAGTGTGATATGGAAAAAGTTGCATAAAAAATTCATTTGGACTTAGACCACAGTAAGTAGAAGTATTTTACTAGAGTACTATGTGAAGAATTTAATATAGTAGTTTGAACTGTGATTTTTCAAGAAACACAACAAGTATACATTTACTTGCCAAATATATGTCATGCATATATATACTTTTTTCAAAGTTTCTTATGATTACTCATGTCTTTTTAAGCACTGTGAAATAGTGGAATGGAAAAATAAAGAAAAACTGATAGCTGATCATAAGCTGAACTTTTCAGAAGGCTGTTTGACAAGCTAATGTTAAAGCTTATAATATATGCCAAGCATTCTAGGTAGTATGATTATTATCACTATAATTATTATTATTACAATTCATTGTGCAAATGCTGTGGCAGACACCTTAAGTAGAAATATGTTATAGGAAATATGCCATAGATGATTTTTATATTATCTCCTTCCTATCTTGGCTTAATAGACAGTTATATGTTTGACTTGTTGTAGCTTATAGACTTTATCTCTGATTATTCTGTTTATCAAAAAGAATTAAAAATACCCAATGAAAGTTATGTCACTTCATATTGACAAACTTATGTTAAAATAACAAAGTTTTCCATGTTCAGGGAAATATACTTGGGAGATTTAGTATATTTACAATGGCAACATATTGGGGAAATGATTTCTAAAGGACTCATCCCCAAATAGTGTGTATTGTAAAAACTTAAATCCATGTTCATTGATACACATGACCCTTGCAAACTAGATGAAATATATGAAGTTTTTCTAAAAAGATGTAAAACTAGCTATTCTGCTAGGATATACACATTTTTATAATATCTGTATTAATTGTCCACACATGTTTATGTTATCCATGTATCCTAGATTGAGAAGTACTTTTATATCTGTCATGGATTTGTAGCAATTGTGGCCATCTGGTAAATATTTAATAGAAGCATTAAGCATATTTTTGAAATGTGCTAACTTCTTATACAGTGTTATATTTTAACATTTTAATAATTATATTTGTTTTCATGGCATGTGGCTTTCCTTTTCACATTGGTAATAATGCCCCTAACCTTTCACCACTAAAAAGTGTTAAATAAAAGTTTCCAATTTATGTACCACTGACCCTTTGTTTTAATGTGATCTTGGTCTAATTATTGTAAACATGATTTAACAAACCATATGCTCACTCATCTGTTCTTTATTGTATTAATGTGTCCCCTATAAAGGACTCTAAAATGAATGTATAGTAGCTATGTGTAGCATGGCTGATAGCTAATGGGTATTCCTGACTTATTTTTGAGATAAAAGTAATAAAGTACAAATCAATAATAAAGTGATAAATTAAAAATAATAAATTATAATGTAATAAAGTATCATTTAGGATAAAAAACAAAAGTTATGACGTATTAAGAATAGTCTAGTAATTTAGTTATGTTTAGAAAAACTGTGAATCTACTCAAAATCAGTGTGTGGACATATCCATACTTCTGTATATACTCTTACAGTAGACTGTAATCTACTAATTTGTGAAACAGCAAAGTAAAACACAAAAATTTTAACTTGATTCTTTCTGGAGCCGGCTTCAACTTAAATTTCCAAAAACTTGACTTTCAGACTTCAGAATAACTCTAGACTCAATGCACTGTTCTATGATTAATTGGTTCTTGACTTACTCTAATCATATTACTAACGTACCAGGTGGCCCGGATATATTTTCATATTTAGGTTTTACATATTCTACTTTTTTTTGTATTCTGATCTTTTTTTATTTCTATTAAAACCACAAGTACTTTATTTCCATGGCTCTTCCTTGAACTGAAAGCCTTGCTTCTTAAATAATATTTGATGTACATCTGTGAATCAGACAATGGGTCTCATTAATAGATAACAGTAAAAACAAAATAAAACAACTAAAAATCTATCTGGACATCAGAAAGTTTCCTTACTAATAATAGCTGCAGACATTGCCTCAGAACCTTACATGGATTGAAATAATTATCTTAAATGGGAACTTGAATTCAGAGGGTAAACTATAACATTTCTTGACTTTTTAACTCTGCATTTCTTTTCATTCTTCAGTCTTGGGTTATTAACCTTATCATGATAGCAGGTGGCCAACATAAGAGAATGCACAAATTCTTCATTGTCCAACATCCTAATATACTGCCTACTACAGTGGATTACACTACCTATGATGTACTGTATCATCTTATGACTTGTAATAACCTAATGATATGAAACAGGCAAGGACAGAAATACAAAACTTCATATGCTTAACCTATGTCTGAACACCTTTGTTTCTTTTCAAAAATAGCTGAATGAAAAATTTAAATAGATCCCAGGATAAACAGGCCATTAATTTCATTGTACTCAGAATATTATTTTATTGTACCATCATTTTCTTTGATGTGCATATTCACATGTTACAGCACACATATGGAGAACAATTTCAAGGTATTTAAAATAGGCACACTGGAAAGCCAGTTGTTAAAAGATACACCAATGAACATACCCAAGATCAATTTACTCTAACTTGACCTGAGGCACATAACAATGTTCTAGAGAGAGCATAAGCACATAAATTATCAGTATTCCCATTAGACAGAGGGATATCTGAAATCATGATACATGCTGGGCAATGTTGTCCATGTTGAAATTTTTGCTCCATCATTTTATATCAGGGTAATAAAGAGAATAATATATAGTGACAATATATAATCAAGTTTCCCATTAGATTTCTACTTTGTGATAGATAATATATTTAGTTGTCATCCTCAAAACCCATTCTCAGCTTTCTTCTCACTTGAATTCTTCCATCACTAAGACTAGAAAGAAAAGGATTCCATTTTCCCGCTCTCTACGGAGGTAGGGAAAGCCAGTGACACACTTTATGACCAATGACATTTAAATGAAAGTTGCCAGGAAAAGAGATTCCTTTTTTAATAAGGAGGTCGATTTGATGGGAGAAATACTTTTACTATTTGTCTCTTTTTCTTCTTTACTTAAGGACATGATGTTTGGAGGTAAAGTAGCTATTTTATGGTCATGAGGCAACAAGCAAATGTCCCAAAGCACTTACTAAAAATGGTAGGGCACAGAAATATAATGATGTCTGCCTCATCTTGTATACCCAAGGATGCCTGCCTACGTCTTTGAGCAGCTACACCAGCCCTGGAATGCCTGTATATTTACTTGCTGATCTATGAGAAAAATAAACTATTTGTCTGAGCCACTGTCTGATTTTCTGCTTTTTGCAAAAGAATATATTCCTAATTGACACCCACATACATTCAGAAATGGTTTTGAAGCTGAAGGAGCTTCTGTTCATACTTTCTCTGACACAAAGTTCCAAATACCAGATGGCAAGTTCCTTGGATATTTGTTGGGCCTTGTAAGGTTTGAAGTGAGTCAAACTTATTTAGGTCTCCTCCTATTCTGCAACTTTTCTATGTAGGTCAAGGGCTATCCTCAAAGTGCTAAGAAATGGAAAAGAATTCATAGGAAGGCAATACATATTCTGAGGGATTTATAAGGAGTAAGAAAGGGGTTTCAGAATTAGTCTCAGCAAGCCCTTTGAACAAATGAAATTATACAGGTCATTTCATTTTACCTTGTCTTCATTTTGGTCCTGATTTATGGAAGGAATGTCTTTCTTTACTATTTATGTTGTCTATCAGGCATTCTTAGTCATTAGTCATTACATTACATTACATTACATACATTACATACATTACATACATTACATCTATCAGGCATTCTTAGTCATTAGTCATTAGTCAACTGCAACTCCTTAGTCATTACAGAAATGTGGGTTCCACAATGTAGAGGCTTCAAATGCCCCTCCCTATTTGCTCTAGCCCCTCCCTATTTATTCTGAGTCAAGTGTCATGACTATGGTCAATGTACTAACCCTTGTAAAGAACTCAAGTTCTAGATCATACTATAATATTTTCCACAGTGAACATAGATGGTATGTTCCACCCATTTTGCGTTAAAAGTAAAGTTTAAATGTAGGGAATAATTATGAAGAGGTTCATATCTTTTGCATGAAAGGTAAAATTCTATTAACGATTTTGTTATATCATGTTTTCTAAAAATAAGTATTTGGCTGAAGGTCACAAAAGGAGATACTATCTTTTTTTAGTGTTTTATAAAAAAAAAATAACAGTATTTTTAACAGTCTCCTAAGTGTGTGTTATGTACTATTAATTGTATGGTAAGGTAATGGTACCATCACCATTTTAAGAGATGAATAAATTTAGATATAGAATTCTTCAAAGTCACAGAACTACTAAATGGTAGAACTGAGGCTCAAATGCAAGTCTTATACCTGTGTCTCTAAAATTCCTGTTGTTCCAGGTGACCTCATTTCAAAAAAGTATATGGGAAAGTAGATAGGATAAAAAAAATTAATTCTAATTAAACTCATGGGAATTTGCCTTTCTATGGACATAGTGCCCATTAAGATCTTTCATGTATGGGAGGTGTTGAATATCTTTAAGTTAAAATATATTTGAAAAAATTTGTTTTGCAGTGGAAAAAATTGAAAAAGTTATTCAGAATTAGCTACCTGGCCATAATTGCTTAAAAAAAAATCAAGCTGTGTGGTAGCTTGCAAAGTGCTACAATGGACAGAGTTTGGTTGCATTTATAAAGTACAAATAAGAAAAAATGCCAATATGGACAATTAATACATTAGCTTCAGTATAAAAACTTTTATTGTATTTAGGGTATTTGGGGGGATATGTATCATATTTAAAAATAGTTTAAAGGTGCATACTATCATGAACAAGCCTTATTTGTATTTACATAGTTTACTGCAACGTCAAATTTTATTTTGTACCTAACTTCAATTTAAAAGAAGACGACAAACTCTAGAAGTATAGCATTTGAGGAATCTCTAGTAATGGAGGATAGGTGATTTAGGACAATCGACACAATGAGAATATATATATTCCAGTGCCATATGTGTATGTATGTGTGTGTGTGTGTGTGTGTGTGGTGTGTGTGTGTGTATATATGTGTGTATATATATATATATATTTCCCCAGGATAACATGTTCAGGACATGGGGGAGTATGAATTGATAAAGAATGGGCCCAGTATTTGAGGGTTGCTCTTCCTCTGTGGGCATTTACCATGTATGTAGGGATTGCTAAGAAGTTGAGCATCACTTTTGAGGGTATCTGGATTTAAGCATAGAGTATCCATCCGTAGAGGAGCCCAGGTGATCTTTCTTTACTTTGGGCTTATATCTCAAGTGACAATAGCTTAATAGTAAGAGAAAGAGAGGGAAACAGGTGCTCATGAGGATTTCAAGATCAGCCTTGAATCACCTGAACGATTAAGACTTAATCTCTAAAATGTGATTGCAGTGATCTGGTTCCAGATACCAGCAAGAGCAATGAAAATAATGAATAAGATAAGGCAAGATGATTATCTCAAGAAAAACATAATATCTTAGGTTTCAATATTTCTAAACACATTTTGTAAATACAAAATAAATAATAACCATGCACACAAGGGAACAAGAGACATGCACAATAAAACAAAAACCTAAAAATCCACAAAAGCTAGCAGAAACGGACAATTAAATAGACACACAGAAACACCAGATATTGGGAATCCTCAGATATCAACTTTAATGTGCTATTTTTAAAGCACATATCTCAACATATATGTGCTTTTTTAAAGAGATAAAAGACAAGATTGAGAATTCTAGCACACAATCTTTAAGACAAAGAAATTTTTAGAACTCAAGAGTATAATAAGTGAACTCAAAATTTAGGCTATGGGATCATGAACAAATTGGACAAAACTGTAGAAAAAATTAATGAACTGAAAGAAAAGACATGTAAAAAAAAAACTCCCAAAAAGAAGAATGAAAAATACGATGGAAAGATGGAAAATGCACATGATAAGCATAAGAATACAGAGGATACAATAGGAAGGTTTGGATCTACAGATGGAGGGGGGAAAATAATGAGATAAAAGTAATATTTGAAGGTCATCTGGGTGGCTCAGTCAGTTGTGTCTGACTCTTGATTTCAACTCAGCTTACGATCAAGTTGTTGTGAGATGAAGTTGTGAGATCAAGTCCTGCATTCAGCTCTATGCTGGGCATGGAGCCTGCTTAAGATTCTCTCTTTTCCTCTCCCTCTGCCCCTTCCCCCCCGAACAATACAATATTTGAATAGGTAATGACTAAAAATTGTCTAAAATGAATTAAACACATCAAGCCAAATATTCACAAAGCCTCCTAAAAGTAAGAACAAATAAATAGAATTCCACATGTAGTCACCTCATAGTACAACCTCTAAAGAAAGAAAGAAGATAAAAATTTAAAAACAGCCAGAAGGGAGAAAAATAAATACAATGATCAAAGGAGCAAAAGAGAAACAGTGGCCTTTTCAACAACAAAAATGAAATCCTGAGAACTTGGATTGATATCTTTAATGTGCTAAAGGAAAATAAACTGCCAAACTAAAAAATATACTTAGTGAAATATGTATTGATTAGGAGGTAACACGAGGATGCTTTTGGGGGGTTGATAGTCTTTTCTGACATGGAGAGTAGTTACACAGGTGTTTGCTTTGTGATAATATATTAACGTGTGCCATATATGCTTACTCCAATGGTGACTGTATGTAGTCTGACACTTTTAGATATAATTGATATGCCAATGAATTCCAAATTACATCTGGCTTGGGTATTTCCATGAACTTCACATTACATATCAAGCTCTGTATCTTACACTTCCACTGGGTTTTCAATAGGAATCTCAAACTTGACACATCCAAAAATGAGTTTCTGATATCCATATCCCCTTCCCTAAATTATTATTTCAGTGAATATTAAATCTATTCTTCCAGGCTTAAAAAATTGTTGTCATCCTTGACTCTCTTTCTCACACTCTAAATACATCTATTTAAAAATTCATTTGATTTTTCCTTCCAAATAATTTGGTCAGCCTCCTGCCCAAGCCACCATGGTCTCTCTTACCTCAGTGACTGCTATAGCTTCCTAACTGGTCTTCCTACTTTTGCCCTTGTACAAAACAATAGAACAGTCAAAGAGGTTCTGTTAAAATATGAGCCAGTGGCTCGAATCTCCAGGTGCCCCATTAGTCTTCCTTTCCATTTCCATTCCCCATCTGACTTCATGTCCTCCTACTTTCTCTTTAGTTCATTATACCTCAGTAACAGCAGCCTCTAGTCTGATCCATAGCCTTGCTTTTCACTTAGGATCTCTGCACTTGTTATTCTTCTGGCTGTAATACCTTTCCTCCAGATATCCTCACAGCTAGCTCCCTGACTTCCTTCTGATTTCTACTCAAAAACCACATTCTCAAAGTGCCTCGTCACTCTATCTAATTTTCCCCATCTCCCACACAGGTACACAAACATCAACATATATCATCCTATTGTGATGTTTTTTTCCCTCTTAGCATGTATCTGTATTTCATTTATCAGTAACTTATCTTTCCACTGTCTACACACTAGCATGTTAGTCCTGTGAGAATAGAGATGTTTGCCAGTTTTGATCATTATTATATCTCCAACATCTAGAATAGTGTCTAGCGCCATAGTAGGTGCATAATAAATATTTGATGAGTAATTTCTGAATAAGTGAAAATAAAGTAAAATAGTAACTTCATCCTATCTACACCTGTAAATATATTAGTGAGTGACTCAAATAATATGGATATGGCAAACTAAAACAAGACAATCTAAATAAGAAAATGCATTAAAACATGTTTATCAGAATATTCTTATGAGTCTTTCATTACACTACCTGGCCATGGTAAAGATAGCTTATCTAAATAATTATTTTTTATGTCTGTTAATATATCAAATTATATTTAGGAATTCCTAGTTATAAAAGTAACCTAGTGATTTAAAATACAGTGTACTGGGGTGCCTGGGTGGCTCAGTCAGTTGAGCATCTGACTTTAGCTCAGGTCATGATCTCGCAGTTCATGAGTTTGAGCCCCACATCAGGCTCTGTGCTGACAGGTCAGAGCCTGGAGCCTTCTTCAGATTCTGTGTCTCCCTCTCTTTCTGTTCCTCCCCTGCTCACACTCTATCTCTTTCTCAAAAATAAATATTTTAAGAAAATTGTGTTAAATACTGTGTATTAATAGAAAATTTGAGGTATAGTAAGTCCAACATATTAGGAAACAATTGACATTGAAAAGACAGTTTATTACTCATAGTCCTCAAGAGGAGGGGTCATGCCACACACCTGGGGAGCCATATAGGTGGCTCCATATATGCCATATAAGCACCAGGGTCGCCCATGAGGCATAGGGAGACGGAGGAACTGTGTGTATCATCTTTCATTTGTGATTTCTAAGGGAAGGGATGGGTGAGGTAGAATCAGCATGATTGGAATTGGCTAATTGGAATAATTTCAACCAGGTCTGCGGCATAGGGGCTATGCCTAGCTGTCTGTACTGGACCCTACAGCGATTACAGCAGGTGAATAGTGGCCTGATATGTGGTTGTGGGCAAGGACTCTGGATTGGTTAGTTTATATTTGAAAAGTATACTGCTTGGAGGGGGACTTGTGGGGAGAAGACAAGGGAGGCAGGAGGCCAAGGCAAGATGACTCAAGCATATTATTGGGTTGTCAGGAAGCAAGCATGTCCAGCTTATGCATATAGGGCAAGTATTTAAAGCAGCAAGTTTACAGAAGCCAAAAACATGGTTAACATATCCAGTTAATTAGCCATTTAGCACCATCTTATATGTGAGTTGTAAATTCTCCATGGTTGGACCAGAATTGTCAACTCGATCCTTTTGATGTGAGCATCAAGCTAATTGACAAAAGTTATAAGCACTGATTATAATATGTTGACAAATGATGATAGAGCCTAAATTTAAAGCAGTGTTCATGTTGCATGTCATTTAATTCACCCTTTGGAACCTGCAGTGCTTTTTCTATCCCAAATTTTATGAAAGATGGAGCTGATCCTCAGAAAGTGTTTCTACTGCCCAGGTTTATATGCTAGAAATTGTTGGAGCCAAATCTACTCCAGCAACCTAAAGTCAAATATTTATGAGCTGTGTCATGGATATCCTTAGCTGAAGCCTTCTAATAATTTAGTCCTTCAGAAATAAATAAGTAAAAACATGGAGCCATTTCATATTTACAAACTTGTGTAACTTTAGCAGTTAATCACTGATGCCATTAATCATCAAAAAACATAGGTTTTATACTTTCTCCTTGCTACTACTTTATATTGACAAGTCCTTGGGTAGTATTCAGAAGGCTGGAGAAAGTTCAATAGTTAAATGACAGGATTTAACCCACCGAGAGTTACAATCACATCCTACAGCATTTCAATGCAGAGTCAGAGCTAGTATTGAAGCTCCCTGAAAACCTGTCTTCCAAAAGACTCACTGACATAAGTTATAGCTGTCATTTTACATAGCAACTTCTGGTGTCCTTATTTTCATACCAGTACATTAGTATTCCCCAGTGCCTTTTTGTTGTTCTTCTTGTTAAAATAAACTGAATTTTAAAAGGAAGATGTCATGCTTATTTGGAAATCTGTTACATGGATCTTTTATCCTTCCTTTCTTTCCCCTTTCTGTGCCCACTAGTTGAATATATATGGGAATTTGGGTCAGAGAGGCTGTGTCAATGTAATTTGGAGATCAGAAGTACTCATTTACTTATTTGCACATAATATAATAAAAATATATGTTCTCCTAATCAAATAACAGTGATTACTAGATAAGAAATATACTGAGTATAGATTAATGCGACTTTTTCTTCATCCATAGTAACAAACATTCTACATCCCAGGACACAAGAGAGTTTAAATATTCTGATCCAAACAACTCCAGCAGGTTAAACATCCTCACTGGATTGACTTTACTGATTGAAATGTCTGGTCTCAATGGCCAGTCCTTCTGTTGTGCTTTCTCTAGATGACATGAGGAAACTTCTCTCCCTGACAAGAGATGAAACATTTCTGCCAGTCGAGGTGACACTGTGTTCACTCAATAATGATACAAGGCCCTGAGGTCCTTCCACACGAAAGATAACAAAGAAATCCTCATTAGCCAACTGAGAAAGAATAAAGGTCATCCCATGGAGAGAATGGCATTCGTACACGTCACCTAGCCATTTGTTCTTCATTAATTCTGTAAGCCCAAGCTGGGCTATCATCCAGTAGCGTTTCAATACTCTGTCCTCTGTCAGAATTAATGCTTAGGGTGTTTGTTTCCTCTGTAATGTACTTAAGAGAACATTTTATGGTCATTTGCCTTCACATCAATGAATTCAAATAATGTTTTAGAACATAATATGATTAGATTTAATATTGCTACTAACAGTTTGGATTTCTCAGATGAAATAAATGAGAACTGTAGTCATCTATTCTAAAGAGCTCATTATACAAATTCCTAAAACTTACTATCATTCTTAGTGATGACAGTGTGCAAAGTACTGATTTAGTTATTGCCTTATATTTAAAAAGTGCTTATTTACAGGAAGAGACCTCTAAGTCATTTTATTTCTTATAGTGAAATTTTAGTCTATTAGTTATCTGGTAAAACATATATTTTCTCCTTGTTACTACTTAAGTCTAGACTTTTCCCATTATTAGATAGAAAACAGTCTTTAAAAAAGACACATATTGGGGTGCTTGTGCTGACAGCTCAGAGCCTGGAGCCTGCTTTGGATTCTGTCTCCATCTCTCTCTGCCCCTTCCCCACTCACACTCAGTCTCTCTCTCTCTCTCTCTCTCTCTCTCTCTCTCTCTCTCTCTCTCTCTCAGAAATAAACATTAAAATTTCTTTTAAATTAAAAAGACACATATTGTTTCTTCTGTCCAGATTATTTGGTTAGTTACCTAAGACATCTTATGCTATATATACATAATTTCCATAAACTGAGATTACATGTCTTTGATGATAGTACAAAACCCTGAAGTTTTCAGTAAGAAGATATAAGGAAAAAAAGAAGGAAAGATACAGGTTTTTCAATAAAAATTAAAATATTATTAAATATATTTTTAAAATATATTTAAAAATTAAATGTTTATATTTTATAAAATAAAAAATATATTTAAAAAATAACATTTTAAAAAAGCAAGGGAACATACGCTTTTAGTAATTTTCAAATAATCTTTATTACTGAGTGTGCTAACTAGGCCAATAGTATCAGGTTTTATGGAAAAACATCACCTTGGTAAGTACTGTAAAAGTCACATTCTCAAAAGGAAAATAACTATGGTAACACTATGTATAGTAAGAACCATGCATGACTATTTAGCTAATAAAATAAAAATTAAAAGTCATGAATCTACCTAATTGCATTAAAGATTTGAGAGTGAAAGCAAGTAATAATTCTAATACTTGATATTCCAGGATATAATATTAAGGTCAGCATTTTATTATTATGTCATAGAAGCATTAATTCTTTCAGTTGTAATTTCTTTAGGAAACACAAGTGGGTCAACAAACAGATAAGGGCAAAACTGTAGCAGTTTGACAGGTTAAATTAGGTCACATTTTGGGAATAAAATACTCCACAGCAACTCTCCAAATGTGTCTTTACAATGTATATTATATTAATTTGAATTACATCAATTTAAAATAATGTAACAAAATTTATGTGAAACTAATTTCATGTGCAAAGTCCAAAATCATGTGAAGTATGCCGGTTTATCACATTATTTCAAATTGCAAACTGTGTTGTGACTAGTAGTTAGTACCATTGGCAGGTGAATATAAATCTCTCAGTTGTCAACATTTATCTGGTTTTATGCAAAATGTGAATTATAAAAGTATTCCAGGAGTGTGTTCTCATATATATCTGCCTAAATATAAGTCCTTTCACAGAAGATGAGGTTTTGTTGTACTGAAACCCTGCTACTCATTTTCAGGAATATAGCTTTGAGAAGGGTGAAGTTGGTATCATTCCCTTATTTATTCTGTGTGTTCTGTAAACAAGGATTTAGGGGAAAATTAACACTCTCTTTTAAGCATGTCCCTGATGTGAAGCTACTGAGCTCACTTTTTGCTGTTTCTCCAGATAGACACTGCCAAACCCCAAGGCACAATCTTCTCACTCATGTACCAGGCTGCATGTCTAATGAAAGTCAATGAGAAATGTCTGTCTGCTGTAGTTTTCTATTGAATTCTACTTGCCTGTGATGCTATTTGCAAGTCAATTGCAAAACCAGACTAATTTCCCTTTTCTATGTTATATGTTGGAATACATTGCCTGGTACATAATAGAGACAAGCTAAAACCATGTGCATTAAAGCTGTTACTTTGCATTTATACTTGTCTCCCCTTTTGTTACATTGTTGTTATTTGGGACTTCACTTAAAAATGACAGGTCTCCGAGCGCCTGGGTGGCTCAGTAGGTTGAGCGTCCCACTTCGGCTCAGGTCACGATCTCACAGCTCATGGGTTTGAGCCCCACGTCAGGCTCTGTGCTGACAGCTCAGAGCCCAGAGCTTGCTTCAGATTCTGTGTCTCCCTCTCTCTCTCCACCCCTCTCCCACTCACCCTCTCTCTCTCTCTCAGAAATAAATAAAAACACTTAAAAAATTAAAAAATATAAATGATTGGTCTCCTCAACTTACTATGCAAGTGCTTAATCCTATCATTTTATTAAAAAAAAACGTAAGGAAGTAAAAGGAGAATTCAAAATCAAACCTGAGCTTTATTACCATCCAAACTAATCATAAGAAGTTTCAGGAGTTAAGGAATATTTTAATGAAAATTATACATCTTTATATATTAATAATTATTACTTTTGTAACCAATATCATTTAATTCAAAGGAACAACATAAACACTATAACACAATTTCACTTTGTGAAATGACTTGTGATGTGTATCTCAGAAAAGGAGATACTTTAGGCCAAAGTCTCTGTAGTAGGAAATTATTACTATTCTTCAACTTTCATTGTTTCCTCCCTCTGAAAGTTTAATGTATATAGTTTATAAGGTGTTCATGTCTGAAAATCTTGCAACAAATTATGTTTTTCTTACCACTTTTTTTCTCTATCATCTATTTTCACCACTAGTATTCCTCTTTTCTAAACAAGCTTGAAGATGTTACCCCAAAAGCTGCATATAATTTAAGGGCAAAAATAGCCTCCTCCTAACCAATAAAAAAATAACAGTGTCTTTTCTTCTTCCTAAAGTGGGTTTGTATACATATGCTCTCTCTCAGTCTCTGTTGTGTCCCTCCATTTCTCCCTTCTTCCGTCCCCTCCCTCTCATACACACACACTTCTGTAATCACACATTGTTATCTGCCTTCCTTAGTAATACCAATTACCCCCAGACTGGGTTAGTTTTGGGGCTCAGTTTGCATATTTTTTCCAGTGACTTCCATTGCCTGGAATGTTCTTTCTTCTCTAGGTGGGGGTTGAGGAGAAACACAGAACGAAGTACTTTTTCATCTTTTAACACTTAGCTCAAATGTCTTTTCCTTGTTACCTTTCCCATGTGTGTCCCCAGCCAGGCAGTCAGATGCTCCCATTTTAATCATGAAAAGCTTGTTTCATATGCCTTTACAACACAATTTATTATAAGTTTTCACTAGGTCTATGTCTATCCCCGAAAAAAAACACAATATTTTAATATCTTATTTAATATTTAATGTCATAGACCTAATAAAGTGCCTGGCCTATAATAATTCCTTAATAAATATTAAAAAGATAAATTTAGATGCCTGAGCCTTCTTCCCTGGTTTTCTTCCCTTCTATTGTTCTACTGCAAAATATTTTTTTCTCATTCTTCATCATTCACCCATCCATAAAACTCTTATTTTCTTCCAACTTCGGTGAATTGATTTTTTAATTCTTTTCTGAAAATCTGCCTTCTCTGCCAGCTTCTTCCTCTTTATTATTAATAATAGATTTTCAAGCTTGCTATTATAAAGTCTATCATTTAACACAGGAGCTTTCAATTATATTCAATGCTCTAAAACAGATGTTTTGTTGACCATCTTGTCACTAAATTCTCAGTGTTTATCATAACTATATTTTGGTCAAGCCTTAGCTTATAATTTGGTAGTTTTACTCTAAAGTCTTTCTTCTTCCTAAATGCAAAGCTTTTATATATATATACACACACACACACACACACACACACACACACACACACACACACTATAAGGGAAAGGAAGCTGCCATCTTCCTTGGTTAGTAGAATGGCTCTTCTTCCTCTCCTTCTTCCTCTTCCCGTTATCTTCCTCCTCTTCTTTATCCCCTCTTCGCCTCCTCTTCCTCTTCCTGCTTTTTGGCCATTTCTTTACATCTGTGTCTTAGGATAAAACTATAGATGATGAAATGGCAAAAATATGTTCTATAAAATGATACGACTCAAAGGGTGGTCCATAGAACAGAAGCATTGATACTATCTAGGAACTCATTAGAAATCTAGAAATATAGTTGAGTTCATGTCCAACTCCAGACCCACAGAATCAGAATCTCAATTTTCCGATATTTTTATGCACTTTAATTTTGACAAGCACTGATCAAAACTAAATCCATTAGTCCATGAGAACTACACTTAAAATAGTGAAACAATACGACACTATTTTTAAATGTGTCTATGTGTGCTTCTAGACTCCGTGGCAGTGCTGTAAAACCTAATAATTACAAGTGTAATTTTCTAAATGCCAAAGATAGGCACTTCTATTCATAAATACAGAATGAACATTTTTGTTCAGAGAAGATTAATGACTTTGCACAATACATAGGTGTCAACTATGGGGCAAGCATTGTGTTACGTTATTTATTATAATGTAACTTAAAACAAGTAAAATCCCTGCCATTACTGAAGAAGCAGTCGGATGAGTTGAAGTGTAAAAGATTAACTGACAATCACAAAACAGTATGACATCGTACTGGTATTTGCTAAAAGGAGGGATTGGGAGGAGCACAAGGAACAAAAGGACAGGAGAACAGGGATATATTCTGCATGTACAGAATCAGGGAAGGCTTCCTGGAAGAAGTGATGACTAAGCCAAGACCTGAAAGTAGAAGAGGAGGTAAACCTGGAAAAAAGAATACAAAAGAACGTTCTGGGCATATGTGTGTGTTCATAAGTGAGAGAACACATGTCCCAGCTTCATGTGATCACAGTAAAAGTAGTGAAAACTGAAAGGTATAAGTCAAACTTGGTTTTACTATGGCATAGGGCCAATCTCAATAGTTATACTTATGGATTACAAATATTTATCTTGGTTAAAGTTGCAGAGATATAAAAGGAAGATTTTTAATTAAACTAGATTCTTCAAATAGATTTACAACTGGTGGCATATCTATGCAGTGCTTGTGACTTTCTTCAGAGGTAGGCAGCAAGGAAAACGTGGGAACAAGGGCAAAAGTCACAGCTTTTAACGCTGGTATTAGAATGTTATACATCTTTAAGGAGGTCGTTCCTCCTTTCTTTGATAGAGGGTAATTAGCATATTAAGATTATGTAAATAATTGTGCAAATTGAATTTTTAACCTCCTCCTTTAAAATCTCCCTTTCCTTGGGGCGCCTGGGTGGCGCAGTCGGTTAAGTGTCCGACTTCAGCCAGGTCACGATCTCGCAGTCTGTGAGTTCGAGCCCCGCGTCGGGCTCTGGGCTGATGGCTCAGAGCCTGGAGCCTGTTTCCGATTCTGTGTCTCCCTCTCTCTCTGCCCCTCCCCCGTTCATGCTCTGTCTCTCTCTGTCCCAAAAATAAATAAACGTTGAAAAAAAATTAAAAAAAAAAAATAAAATAAAATCTCCCTTTCCTTTCCAGATGACCTCAACTTTATTCCTTATGTATAAATTAAGTATAGTAATAGAAATCATGTCAGTGTTAGAAAAACTTAAGACATCTCTCAATAAATTTAAAATGTAAATCAAATTCTCTCTAAATTAAAATTACGTATTTCTTGGTTGAATAGCGGGTACTGGTTTTTCTTTAATCACTGTTCTTTAGCTCATCATAAATCTTCCATATTATATATGCTCTCTGCCAAATATTTTAAGTAAAACAATTTAAAAGAAGCAGTCACACATCCCAATCATTGGTATGTTAAGTGTGAAAGAGTTAATTCTGCAGCAGAAGGTTTTAAATAGTATGCTAAACATATATGTATTTTTTTTTCTGAAATTAGGGGCATATTTTGGAATTGAGGAGAGAAAAGATAAGGGCCCCAGTTCTCTTGGTGCTTTTTTTCCCCCATTCCCTTTTTCAAGGTCCTTGACCTAGTTTGTCATTTTAATACTTTATTTCTTTCCTTGCCAGTTTCTTATTCCCTTGATTGTAACTTTCTTTGTCAACACCTAACAGCCAAACAAAATTGATCAAACGGAAAGAGAAGGATTTTCCTTGGGGATGTAGTTTTAAATTTATTTCATTCCAAAATTCAAAATTTCTTAAATTCTTGAAGTGGAAATTAACAGCTGCTATAAACTTTTAGCATGCAATCACCTCCTGAAACTTTCATGAAATTGGAAGACAATTTACATTGGCAGAGCCGTTCAAGTTATCTGTTATTATATGTTATCTTCCTACATAAATATCTAGTTATTTTTAGTTCACGAATTAATGAGCTGCTCCTTGAAATATGATAATTAGCCACGATTTGACTGATAGAAGAAACAAATTCTCTGATGGGAAAATGAGAGGCTTTCAGGAATTTTAATCCCTTATGCAAAGCATATTTGAGGCAAATATTACTACCCTGCACACTTTCCCTTGTTAGAGAAAACTGTTTTCATTTCCATCAATCTCAGTCTATTTATTTAGAAATTACTGAGTTATTAGAGCTGCTGTCTGGTCTCTTGTGTTTAATTTTCACTCGGCATCACATTTAGAAATCCTAGCTGCTGACGAAGTGCTGTGTGGTTCCATTTCTGCATCTTCCAGTCCTATAAAATGAATCTTGCTGTGAAAAATGAAGATTAATGGGCTTCATAATGACTCTCCCCTGCTAAAACCAATCTGAATAAAAGAGAGCGAGAGTGCGGTGCAAGGGTGTGTGTGTGTGTGTGTGTGTGTGTGTGTGTGTGTGTGTGTATGTCTGCGTGTGTGTCTGCGTGTGGTGCTGTTGGTGTGAAGAGAGTGATATGAGGACAGAAACACACCAAAAATATCAGTATGGATTCCGTTGGATAAAAATAAGCCATGATGGTATGGCGGTTCCCCCAAAAATTAAACATAGAATTACCATATGTTCCAACAGTTCTACGTCTCGGTATATGCACACACAAAAAATTGAAAGCAGGGACTCAAACAGATATTTGTGCATGTATGTTCATGTCAGCATTATTCATTATTCAGCAGCATTATTCACCTTTCAAAAGGTGGAAGCTACCAAGTACCTACTGACAGATAAATGGATAAACAGAATGTGCTATATCTATATAATGAAATATTGGAGCCTTGTAAAGGAAGGAGATTCTGAAACATGCTACAACATGGATTAACCTTGAAGATATTATGCTAAGTAAGCCAGTCACAAAAGGCCATATACAACTCCACATCTATGAGGTACCTACAGTAGTCAAATTAACAGAGAAAGAAAGTAGAATGGTGGTTGCCAGGTGCTGGGGTAGGCTGGGGGGGAGGGGGGGTCAGATAATAGGGAGTTGTTTAATGGGAACAGAGTTAGTTTGGGTAGATGAAAAGAGTTCTGGTGATGGCTGGCACAATGTGTACTTAATGTCACTGAATTGTACACTTAAAATTGTACATATAAAATATGTTACATATATTTTACTATAATAAAAACAAACCAAACCAAAACAAAAGACATAAGCCTAATTACCAGCTCAGGAACCAAGTAACAACTTGTTGCAAGTACGGCATTTCAAAATATAAGGAATAAATGTTCCAAATATCTGTTGTTTTCTTAGAAAAACTGTTAGTAGCTTCCCAAGGCTTCCAAAACAGGTATTAGTCACCAGAGGATTTCAACCCTCTCAGTGAGTACAGACTCTGGATACCCCCATTCACATGAGCTTTCTTGAGACTGGACAGACTTTTCCATTTATGTTAAATGCCACAGACCGCTGGTTTCTCTGAAAACAAGCTTACAACAATTTTAGGCTTTTGAGACGAAGGCCCTGACACAGGTGCTGTTTATGTGTTAAATGAGAGACAAGTTGATAAATAGGAAGTGCTTTGTCAACCTACAGATTTTCAATCAATTCCAACTCCTTCACTGTTAATTACAGGGAACTTCATTACTCAGTTTCTTTCGCAAATGTCAACTTCAACTGGACACTGGAGAGTATTCTGGCAGTATCCCTTCCATGGAAGTTGACAATTCACCAGACCCAGGTTACATACTTATCTTTTTAATTATGTACTAAGATATTCGTTATGAATTCACAAATATCTGTGCTTAATCTCCTCCCTAATTAATCTCATTAATTAATTAATATCATTAATCTGGGCATGGGAGCCACATGGATTAGTGTAGGTGAGGAGAATCCTAATGCTCTGGCCTTTTGTTTTTTAAAGCAGGGAATTTAATAAAACACGGGAGGTATGATAACCTTGTTACTATAAAATGTGTGACATTTTATTTTTTTGTGTATATTTGCAAGTGATTCACTACACATTTTTAATAATCATATTCTCAATGAATATTAAATATGATTGGAATTAAACACAATTTCTCAGCAGCATCTATTAAGTCCAGCAATAAACTTGTATTTATTATTCTCCTTTCAGTGTCCAGAATATCCATTTCTTAAATAATTGTGAGCAAGTTGCCAGAAGTACAATTTCCTTTTCTCTTCTTTCAGTTTCCAGAAATTGTTACACACCATTGCCCTTTGCTTAATAGTGTGGCATCTCGAGGCAAGCTTAACTCTGACTCTGTTGAAGGTGCGCATTGATCCAGTAGCTTCGGCTTCCTTAGTGAATCAAACTCAATATAGCCCCCTTTCCTACTCTTTTTTTTTTTTCAATTTTGTTTAATTCTCTCCAGAAATGTCCAGTGCCTTTCTTTGCCAGAAACTTTATAAATATTAACATGCATGGCAGTAGGTCGAAATTACTTAAAAAGGATTGTCAGTCTCAATGAACTACAAATCTAGGAACAGGGCTCACATCTGATCCTATTCCATAGGAACAAGATAGTGTTATCTACAACTGTGTTACAAAGTAGAGGAGATTTATAACAATACATGATATTTACTGAATACATAAAATGTGCCAGATACTGGATTACACATTTTACAAGCTCCATCTAGTACAGTACCCAAGATAATTTTAGAGGTCACACAGTCATGCCATTAAGCTAAACTGAATAACATAAAGAAGTAAGTCTCTTTCCAAAGATCTTTTAATTGTGATTAAATCAATACAGAAGTAATAATTGTGTGCCAATCTGTCTTTAACAGCTCTCTAATTGCTGGTTCTCTTCTTTAACAGACAAAAAAGGAACCTCAGGCATAGCTCATAACAATGCTTACCTAGATTTTGATAGTACTGTTTTATATTGCTTTTATCCTACTTATAATCACCAATACAGGTATTCAGCTAGTAATCATGTTTAAATAAATAAATGCAGTAGAAATAAAAGTGGTCAATGTAAAGAGAAATACAGTTAAAGAACAGTCCAAGAGTATTAAGATATAACAAAGTCCAGAAAGTGATATAAGAATGATGAGAATAGGGTGCTTGGGTGTCTGACTTTGGCTCAGGTCACACTTCATGCTTCATGAGTTTGAGCCCAGCATCAGGCTCTCTACTGTCAGTGCGAAACCCACTATGTATCCTCTGTCTCCCTTTCTCTCTGTCATTCACCCCACTTGTGCGCTCACTCTCTCTCTCTCAAAAATAAATAAGCATTAAATAAAAAAGAATGACAAGAAAAAGTGAAACACTTTTCACTTTTCAAGATCATAAGGGTGGATTAAAAACTCCTTCTAAAATGGGATGGACCATTCATGGATTCTGTACGTATTGCTGAAAACACAGTATATACTGGATAATATGTGCAGTTCTGGGCATGTAAATATGATATTCATAATCCTTGACTCAAAAAAGCTTATCATTTCCAGAGGAGAGGGTTATTCAACAGCTATATATAATAAAATGCAATGACTTTTCCTATTTAAAAACAAAGAAACCAAAAAAAAAAACAGTTCACAGTGCTGAACTACTTCACAAAAATTACACATCCAAGAAAATCCATTGTCACAGAAGCAGATAAAATAGGATAAAAGCAACAGCAGCCAAATATTTATTTGGCCATTCATTTAATCAAGAAGACTCATTTCTTACTTGACTTCAGGTAAGTTTTCAGTCTACCTTTCTGAGTCTTGGCTACATCATCATTAGAATTGCTGTGAGAATTAAAAAATGCAGGGTTTATAAAATGCTTAGCCCACTGCATTGCACATCTCATAAATTCAATAAATGAAAACTTTTTATTAATGTGAATCTACAATGTGACAGTGACTGTCAGGTGATTGACATCAAAGTTACATACAGTTTCTGTCTAGTAAAAAGGCAGTGAAAGCCAGTTCTAAACACAAGAAGCAAAATCTAGGAGACCACTAAAGCCACAATGACTTGTTAGGCACAACTGGAACATCAGAGGTAAAATGTTAAGACATGAGATTAAAACAATAAAATGATAACTATGTGTAGCTACATAAGGAATTCTGACTTGATTCTATATTTCACTATCTTTGTACTTTTTTGCTTGACAAACCCCTGAAAATTAGGCTAATATCTTAAATTTTTCATTGTAAGTTTAATAGCAAAAGAGGTAATGTCTAAGGATTTATAAATAATACTGAATTTAAAATAAACCTTGAATATACTGAATGAAATCTAATTTCTGTAGTTAATACAAAAATCATGACCTATTTTGAAAATATGTGAACACATTCTTCTTTAATAGTTGAAAACCTTACATGAATCAATTTTCCTCTCAAATTCATATTTTCATTCCATTTTCCCTAAGGAGTTATTTTCATGTTATTATTTTCATACCTTGAAATATTTTATAGGCTATTCTATCATGATTCTCTAGTAAAAATAACAAAAATTTATTTTAAAAATACCTGTGTCCATAATACTCTAGATATTTTTTCCTTTTAGGTTGAATTTTCAGCATGATTATTGCTAACATCCAACATAAAATATTACATATTTCAATCAAGAATTATTCAAAATAACAACATGTTATTTGAGCTGTATTCTTTAATAGCCATAAGACATTTTTATAATTAATTCATATATCCATGAATATAGATGTCCTGTTGTTAGAATAAGCATAGAGTCTTGCTTATTTTTATTTTATAGATAAATGTTTCGAAAAATTGGTCACTAATTATATAGATGGGTATAGGAAGAATTATGTTTTGTACTGGCATTCAATTCTTACAAATCATTTTGAATCTTATGTCAAAATCACGTAATAACGTATCTCAAAAACTATTTTTAGCGGTCTGCCAATTGATTTTACTGAAAACGAAAAAAAACTGGATGTCATCTGACTCAAAAGGTATTTGTCACATAGTCATTAGATTCATTCACTTTCTAAAACTAATGCCAAAATTTTGAGTGGTACTTTTGTTCAGGACCAGGGTTCTACTTGTTCATGCAATGTTCAATAAGTGGTACAAGGTATGGTGTTCTTTTTAAAGTGGGAAAGGGTGACAAGATATGATGCCTAAGCCACAAATGTCTAGATCAGTTTAGGAAAGGGTATACATGGTATTTGAAGTCTGAATCTATTCTATGTTGGTATTCTCCATGCCTTTTAGAAATGTCCTCACCCAGTATGACAGTTAATTTTATAAATAATGTAGCCATCAAAATATTTTTGAGAAACAAAAAGATCTTGTTGTTTTTGTTGTTTTAGCAGTCAGAAAATAACCTTACTGGCAATAAAAAAAGATGAATTGTGTGGGGAGTTGGTATATTAGGAATGTTTTGCAATGTTTGGCTGAGAAAATGTGATCTCTTTTAGGATGAATGATTTAAAATATATGTATTTTAAAAGCAAGATCAACAGAGTTTAGTGACTAAAGACATATAAGGAATAACTCCAGGTAAAACTTCAAACATTTCTAATCAACTCACTAATTAGGGTATCAATGCCATTCACTAGTAGCAGAAATATGGAGAGAAAATATGCTTACGAAAGTAAGTTTGATATAAATACTTGTTTTAAGATTCATGTGATATAGTCACAGGATGTTCAAAAGATATTTACATGTACAATGCTAGAAAGAAATGGAGTTGAAGCAATATGGTGGAATAAGATGTCCCTTGTAATATCTCACCCTCAACAACAACAATTTGGCATCAATCCATAGACAAAAGGACCTTTGTGAGAGCTGTGGAAACCAGCACCATATACCAAGGGACCCATGTGTTGGGTAAAAGGCATACAGAACATGGGGGTGGGTTGTAAAAAGATATAACTTTTGTATGTGATTGAAGTAAAAGATGCTATTAGCATGAAATAAGACTGTTAAATCTATAAGATGATTTATGTAAGCCTAACAGTAATCACAAAGCAAAAACCAACAATAGATACACTAATGCAAAAGAGACGAGAATCAGCATACTGCTGTAAAGAATCATCTCACAAATGAAGACAGCAAAGAGGGAGAAAGGAACAACAAAAAGGCCGGGAAACTATTGATGAGATGGCATCCAGAAGTCCTTACTCATCAATAATTACTACTAATGTAAGTGGTCTAAATTGATCAATCAAAAGGCACAGAGTGATGGATAAAAAAATACCACACCCAGCTATGTGACGCCAAAAGACTTCAACTTTGAGAACACATACAGACTCAAAGTGAATTGTTAGAAAAAGATATTCCATGCAAGTGGAAAACAGAAGCAAGCTGAGATAGCTATACTTTTTTTGGCAAAACAGATTTTAGGCCAAAAAGTGTAATGAGAAACAAAGAAGGTCATTTTATGATAATGGTATCAATTTACCAAAAATGTATAACAATAAGAAATGTGTATGTACGCAACATCAGAGCACCTAAATATAGTAAGCAAATACTAAAAGACCTAAAGGGAAAAATAGATAACAAAATAATAACAGTAGGGGTTTTCAACACTCTACTTTCAACAATGGATAAATCATCCAGACAGAAAAATCAATAAGGAAAAGTTAGACTTGAATTATACTTTTAGCCAAATGGACCTAACAAACATATACAGAACATTTCATCCAACAACAACAGAATACATACTCTTTAAAGAGCACAGGGAACATTCTCCAGGATATATCACAGAATAGGTCACAAGACAAGTCTCAGCAAATTTAAGAAAATTGAAATCATGTAAGTATCTTTCAAAACCACAAAGCTATGAAACTAGAAACAAATAACAGGAGGGAAATGTGAAAATTCAGATATGTGGAAATTAAACAATACACTCCTAAACAAGTAGTAGGTCAAAGAAGACATCAAATGAGAAATTAAAAAAATATTTTGAGATAAATTAAAATGGAAATACAACACACCAAGACTTATGAGATACAGCAAAAGCAGTTCTAAGAGAGAAGTTTATAGTGATAAATACCTACATCAAGAAAAGAAAGAAAAGAGCTAAAACAACCTACCTTTACACCTCGACAAATCAGGAGTAAAAACAAAACAAAACAAAAAATAAACCCAAAGTTAGCAAAAGGAGAGAAATAACAAAGATCAGAACAAAAGTAAGCAAAAAAAAATCAGAAAATAGAAAATATCAATGAAACTAAAGCCAGTTTTTAAAAGACAAAATTGGCAAAACTTAATTTAGACTAAGGAAAAAAGAGAGAAGACTAAAATAAGTAAAATCAGAAATGTACAAGAAGACATTATGAATGATATCACAGAAATACAAAGACCATAAGAGGCTACAGATGACAACTATAAGCCAACAAATAAAATAATATCGAAGAAATGGACAAATTCCTAGAGAAAACCTACAAAGATTGAATTATGAAGTAAAGGAGATTGCATCAGTTATAAAAAACCTCTCAAAACAAAGAAAAGCCAAGGACAAAATGGTTTCCCTGGTGAATTCGACCAATAAATATTTAAAGAATTAATACAAATCCTCAAACTTTTTCCAAAAGTTGAAAATGAAGGAACACTCCCAAAGTGATTTTACAAGGCCAGCACTAATCTCATACCAACAACAGTTAAGTATACTTCAAGAAAACGACAGATCAATCATGCTAGTAAATACAGATGTAAAAATTCTCAACAAAATATTAGTAAACTGAATTCAGCAGTACATTAAAAAGATCATATGCCATGATCAAGTTGGATTTATTTCAGAAATGCAAGGATGGTTCAACACATATAAATAAATAAATATGATACACCATAATAACAGAGTGAAAAATAAAAATCATATGATCATCTCATTAGATGCAGTAAAAAACATTTGACAAAATACGACATCCTTTCATAATAAAAATCCTCAACAAAGTGGATAGAGGAGTGTATTTTAACATAATAAAGGCTAATGACAAACTCACAGCGATATCACACTCAAGAGTGATAGGCTGACAACCTCTCCTCCAAGATCAGGAACAAGACAAGGGTGGCTACTTGCACCATTCCCATTCAACAACTGAACGACCCAACCAGAGCAATCAGGTAAGAAAAAGAAAAAGAAGACATCCAAATTGGAAAGGAAGAATTAAAATGGTCTCTGTTTGCAGATGATATTATCATATAGAGAGAAAATCCAAAACACTCCACCAAAACAAAACAAAACAAAACTGTTAGAATTAACAAATTAAGTAAAGTTACAGGATACAAAATCAACATAGAGAAGTCAGTTGTGTTTCTTTACACTAACAACAATGTAACCAAAAAAGAAATAAAGAAAACAATCTCCCTTGCAATAGCATAAAGAAAAAAGAAAAAAAAAACCAATAAAATACTTAGGGAAAAATTTAACCAAAGGGGTGAAAGATTTATGTAAAGCCACAAGACTTTGATGAAAGAAATGTGAAGACAATACAAAAAATGGAAAGATATCTCATGTTCATGGATCATGAAAATTAATACTGTGAAAATCTCCATACTACCCAAAGCCATCTACAGATTCAACACAATATCTATCAAAATTCTAATGGCATTTTTCACAATTAAAAAAAAACAACTAAAATTTGTATGGAATCAAAAAAGACCTTGAATTGTCAGACCAATCCTGAAAAATTAAAAAAAGCTGGAGTTATCACATTTCCCAATTTAAAATTATATTATAAAGCTGTAGTAATTAAAACAGTATGTATAGCATGGTATGGTATACTGACATAAAAATAGACCAAGGTAACAGAATCAAGAGCCCAGATATTAACCCTTGTATATATGGTCAATTACTATTTGGCAAGGAAGCAAAAATATACAATGAGTAAAGGACAGTCTCCTCTATAAATGATACTGGGAACACTGGACATTCAAATGCAAAAGAATGAAATAGGGCTGCAATCTTATATCAATCACAAAATGAACTCAAACTCGAATGAGGACTTAAACACAAGACCTTGAAATGGTCCAAGAAGAAAACCAAGAAGAAAACCAATTCCAAGAAGAAAACATAGGGAGAAATCTCTTTGACATTGGTCTTGGCAACTATTTCGATAAGACACCAAAAGCATCAGTAACAGCAACAACAAAAACAAGTAATTGAGACTACATCAAACTTCTGTACAGCAAAAGAAACAATCAACAACAACAAAAAAAGGCAACCTATGACAAAATGGGAAAAAATATTTGCAAATCATGTATCTGATAAGGAGTTAATATTCCAAATATATAAAGAACACAGACAACTCAATAGCAAAAAAAAAAAAAAAAACAATCTGGGATTTAA
Organism: Lynx rufus; assembly: GCF_022079265.1. Classification (NCBI taxonomy): domain Eukaryota; kingdom Metazoa; phylum Chordata; class Mammalia; order Carnivora; family Felidae; genus Lynx; species Lynx rufus. The sequence goes on from NW_025814823.1 coordinate 184,241,516, forward strand.
AAATGGGCAGGGTGGGGCACCTGAGTGGCTTAGTCAGTTAAAAATCTGACTCCTTTTTTTTTTTTGTTTATTTATTTATTTTTAGAGAGAGTGTGTACTAGGGAGGGAGAGAGAGAGAGAGAGGGAGAATCCCAAGCAGGCACTGAAGAGTCAGACACGGGCTTGATCTCACAAACTGTGAGATCATGACCTGAGCCAAAATCAAGAGTTGGACGCTTAACCAACTGAGCCACCCAGGCACTCCAAGTGATCAAATTTGATTTCAGCTTAGGTAATGATCTCACAGTCTGTGAGTTCAAGCCCGGCATCGGGCTTCATGCTGAGCATGGAGCCTCCTTGGGATTCTATCTCTCCCTCTCTCTGCCCTTTCCCTGCTCACATGTGATCTCTCTCTTTCAAAATAAAGAAACATTTAGGGGTGCCTGGGTGGATCAGTTGGTTAAGCATCCAACTTCAGCTCAAGTCTTGATCTCATGGTTCATGGGTTGGAGCCCCACACTGGGCTCTGTGCTGACAGCTCAGAGCCTGGAGCCTGCTTCAGATTCTGGGTCTCCCTCTCTCTCTGCCCCTCCCCTGCTCATGCTGTCTCTCAAAAATGAATAAACTTTAAATTTTTTTTTTTTAAAAAGAAGAAGAAAGTGTTCTATTCTGGAACATCGAGTGTAAAGTATCTGGCTAAAAAATGTACCCAGAGGAAATACTACCAGAAAGGAGAGGGAAAAATATTCTATATAAGACAGAATAGTTATCTTCAATAAGAAAAGCACTAGATGGGTCACAGTATTTTCTTTTCTCTTTTCTTTTCTTTTCTTTTCTTTTCTTTTCTTTTCTTTTCTCTTTTCTCTTTTCTTTTTCCTTTCCTTTCCTTTCCTTTGCCTTTCTCTCTCTGTGTCTCTCTTTCCCTTTCTTTCTTTCCCTTCCTTCCTTCCTCCCTCCCTCTTTGTTTCTTTCTTTCTTTCTTTCTTTCTTTCTTTCTTTCTTTCTTTCTCTTTCTTTCATACCATGGATGCACAATTAAACATGTTGCATGCAGTGCCAGATGACATAACTAATCTTGACAGATGGAAGTGACAGAGACAGGAGTTCTACATCAACATAACGAAACATTATCTGATGATTAGCCCTGGTAGAAAATGGAATGGGTTCTTCTGGCACAAGTTGTTTGTCATTGGAATTTCCAATTATGTGGGAAGAACAGAAGCTCATAAGTTCATGAATTATAAAAGAAGTAAGACCACATGGTTTTGTAGGGGAAGAAAAACAATTTTTCTTCTACCCTTCTAGGCGCTTGGCTGAGACACTACATCCCTCCTTGTACTAACAGACAAATTAATAAGAGAAAAACAAACAAAAGTGTAAAAACATGTATCCCTCCTGTATACGTAGGAGATATCCAGGAAAACTGAGTAACTTTGGGAAATAGACTAAGCTATCACCTTAAACACCATCATCAGGTAAAGACAAAAGGAGTTGGTGAGTGGAGAGCCAGTTATGGAAGGTTATCAGGGGGTAGGACAGGAAACCTAGGGTTTGGTTGTTATATAAATTTAAGTTCTTTCTTTCTCCACTGATAAGGGTTTCTAGAGATTTCTCTTCCTGGTATAGAAAGGGAGATACTCTTACAAATGGAGACTTTACCTATAAAAGTAAATGTCTCTTAATAAAGGGTGACTTGTACTCTTTTTCAGAGCTTCTCCTGTGTCTTCTGTTTCTTAAATTTAATCAGCCTAAAACAATCCTTATGCCAAAAAGCCATATTTTGGGGTGGCAAATTTTGTTCCCTTTGAATTTTAAAGACTTATTTAAGATTACATGGTATATATGCCTGAGATTATGTGGAATAAGTAGGCTAAAGAAGAAAATGAAGCAGAAGATATTGGAATGATAAACCATTTTCGGCTGCTGCTATCTTTTAAGGCAACATTCATGAGCACCTTCTGTGGTCTAGACACTGTGGTCATGCCTTACCATGACAGATTCACTGTTTCTAAATATGAGATCTTCATAACTGCCAATCTTGGGAATATTTGATTTCCCAATTATTATGTATCTGTCTACACTTATACATAATTTTGTATTTCACTTGGATACCTTTAATAAATTAAAATGTATCTGTTTAATAAATACTTTCATGGTGTTATGTGAGAAACAATTCTATGTCTTTTATAAATAAGAAATGATTTAACCCACATGGTGGGCAGTTTTATTCCTAATTTGCAAGTAAGAAAACTGAGGCATAAAAAAGTTAAGAGTTTCCCCAACTTCACATGTCACTGGTAGCCAAGACTCCAACCCAGGTTGTCTATGCAGTTGGGATCATCTGAAGAAACGTCGCCGACCAAATGGCTGCGAGAATCTCTAGCACATTCATTTTAATTATTGCATACCATTGTTTTGTATGAGCATCCTAATATAATTGTTTTAAAACTATACTATTTGTACTATTTTGTTGTTTGTACTTTTCGGGGTACTTTTTATAGCAGTATATCATTTCATTTTGAAAACTTATCCAGTCTCACTCTGTCTTTTAATTAGTGAGTTTAATCTGTTTACATTTATTTTCTTAATAGGTATTTTAGTGTATTTCTTTAATCTTTGTATTTTTTATTTACACTCTTATTTTCTTATACATTTTTTCCTTCTTTCTTTTCTGCGTGTTGAATTGAAATTTTCTCTATTCTCCCATACACATATTATTTTCTTCTCTCTGCAGATTTAGAAAATGTAGATTATATATTTCAGTGCTAACTTTAAAATTTTAAAGTTTATCCTTAACATATTAATATATTTTCATTTAATAAACTTCAAGATCATGCAATATTTCTAATTTCGTCTTCATAAGGACTTCCCTATGTGCTATTTCTTTTTTGTTTAAAGTTTATTTACTAATTTTGAGAGAGAGAGAGAGAGAGAGAGAGAGAGATAGAATGGGTGGGGGAGGGGCAGACAGAAAGGAGAGAGAAAATCTGTGCTGAAGCACAGAGCCTTATGTGGGGCTCAAACTCATGAACTGTGAGATCATTCCTTGAGCTGGAACCAAGAGTTAGACACTTAACCATTTGAGTCACTGAGGTGCCCCAACTATTAACTACTTCTAACAATTTACTGCTTACTTTTTTCTTTATCATGCACACACACACACACACACACACACACACACACACACAAATATCATATAAAGATTATTAGTTATTGAATGCATCCACATATTCTGAAAATCTCTGTTCACCATTTCCCTTTACCCAATGACTTTCCTCTGGTCTCACTTTTCTTTTAGTAAAAATCTGTACTTCAATTATTCCTTTACTGATAATTTATGTAGTGAACTCTTAATCTGTGTATGAATGGTTTAGCTAGAAATATTTTAGATTGACAGTTATTTTCTCTTACGATGATAAAGACATTTATTTCATCTATTAATGTCTATTTCATCTATTAATATCCTATCAGTGATAGGATATTTTCCTTTAGTTTAGTGTTGTTGTTGTTGCTGTTTTCTAGTAAATGCCATCTGTTTCTGGCTTTTAAGATTTCCAGTTTATCAATGATGTGTGCAGTTTCTCTACCGTGTTTAGGTGTGCATTTTTATTTGTACTGTTCAGGACTTGAAGTGCCTTCTGAATAAAATATACATGCCATCCTTGATTCTGAAAAATTATCACCATGTATTTTTTTTTCAAATATGACTTCCAGTCCATTCCCTCTATTTTCTCTTTCTGAGACTCTATTAGATATATTGTGGAGGCTCCATGAGTACTCTGTATTTCTTAAAATTTTTTGAATAGCATTTATCTATCTGTGTTTTGGGATGATTTTATGACTAAATTCCTTAATTCCATTTTCAATTCAGTAAGTCTCTCCTCAACTGTGTCAACTGTTTAGATAGAATTTACTGAGGTATTTGTTTGCTTCTTTGTTCTTTTTAGTGGTAAGTGCTTCTTTATTAAGATTCCTTATGGGTTCCTTTCCTATCCACTTGCTTTTCTTTCATCTCTGTTTATTTTGTTGTTTGATACTTGATATAATTGCCGGTTATCTCTTTGAGGATAATAACTGTTAAGAATGTGTTTTATAGTTTTAATCATATAAACATTTCATCTTGGGTAACTTCAGGTTCTGACTGGTGATTCTGAGAACTATTTTTCTTAGTATTATGTTTCTTCATCTGTTTTGAAACTTTGGTTTTGCGTAGAGGTTTCTTTGCTTCTTTCTTTTTTTCTTTTCTATGAGTATGTTTTCTCCCTTTCATATAAATCAATGTGGTGGTTGCCTCCATCTTGCCCTTGAGGGCTTGTTCAGGTCCCAGGCCTTAGCAGAACAGTTTGGTGCCCTGGATTAGAAGGAAGGAACATAAATGGCCCCAACAAGTAGGGAACTTGGTTCATTTCTTGTTTATGAAGATGTATCCTCCTGTTCTCATAATTTTGCAACTTCATATAAGTGGCAGTCCTAGGGAACAGATTTCTTTCTTTCTTTCTTTCTTTCTTTCTTTCTTTCTTTCTTTCTTTCTTTCAAGTCTTCTTTAATAAGCTATAGGAGGCCTCGCATCCAATCTCAGCTTTAAATATTAGGTCTGGCTCTAAAAATCCATTTTATGGGAGCACTTTTAGTTCCCATGACCCCAGAAAAATTGACCTCTTGTCACTGCCTAATTTTGAACTTTAATACCAGAAGACCAGAGGTTCTAGTCCTACTCATTACCTTATATTTATAACTTATGAAAATGTCTGTCCAGTTCGTGAGGCCTACTGTATCTTTACAGTTTTTTTCCTTTTTCTATTTTATATATAACTATTATGTGATTGGGGCAGGGGTTGTATTGTGGTGGGATTTTACTGTCTTTTTGGAAATAATTCTAATTTAATTTATCTGTTGATCATCTGTACTTGCTTCTGTCTATGATCATGGAGCCACACCACTGTACTTATTTCAGGATATTGATAATAAGAACAGAGCCAGGCTTAAAACATAGAAATACAGTATTGCTCATGAGAAGTCAAATACATATACACTATTCAGATGATTGTACAGAAAAAGCAGAGAGGAAACATTGCTTTATGGTATACCCAGGGACATCAGTGAACTGATCTTAAAAGGATTATGGTTTGACAATCATTTGTAGGGTGATCTAAATGGTGACTGAATTTCAGCAAAACAACTTCATCTGTAATAAGAACTTTGTGTTATTGATTTGAATACCATCTGTATTGTTTTGTTTATATTTGGTTTATAAATGTTTTGGCTACATAAGTGCACAGAAGTCCTACACATATAGACTTTAACCTCACTCTGAACATGATCTTAATTAATCAATATAGTAACAATGATGTATAATAAATACTAGATATGTTTCCTTTTATTTTATTTTTTTTTCAACGTTTATTTATTTTTGGGACAGAGAGAGACAGAGCATGAACGGGGGAGGGGCAGAGAGAGAGGGAGACACAGAATCGGAAACAGGCTCCAGGCTCTGAGCCATCAGCCCAGAGCCTGACGCGGGGCTCGAACTCCCGGACCGCGAGATCGTGACCTGGCTGAAGTCGGACGCTTAACCGACTGCGCCACCCAGGCGCCCCGATATGTTTCCTTTTAAAGAGAAGAACTTCAACTTTAAGTAACGTTAAATTGTATGATCTAATCCTCATAATAATCATGTGAGGTAGACTCAACATTGATCTTGTTCTCCACATTCAGGTGAGACAATTGAGGGAAAATGTCAAGTGATTATCACAAGGTTAAATAACTAGTAAGCCAGGATATAAATTTGTTTGCAGAACCCGTGCACTTAATGACTGAGAATGTGCACAAACGCATGGGGACATAGGGAAAAGAAGGACCCATTTGTCAGGGAATGACTTAATTTCATCAAAGCTTTAGCATTAACCCAGCTCATACTTTTCCCTGAAGTTCTAGTATACATGGGATTTAAGGATAAACTGAACCTGGGCTTCCCATTGCACAAGATCAAAACCTGAGAGAGAAGAAAATGTAAATCCTATAAAACAGAAATTACAAGACACAGTAAATCGATATATAATCAGTCACTCAAAATACGTATCATGGTCATCCTTAAAATTGCCTATATGACATATTTCCTTACCTTTCTTCTGGGACCAAGTGTTTTTAGGTAAAGAGAAGTTTTCAAAATTTTCAAGAAAACCTTAGCAGTGGGAAAACATTAGAAGTGTGACTCTGCCTGTGTGGATTTGAAATGGTTAAACAAAAGACAGGATGATATTCAGGTTTTCCAAAATTAGGTAGTTGAAAAACTATAGAAAACTTTAGGATGAGGGCAATATCGTTTCAGTTGAAAATTAAAATCTCATTGAATACGAACATGGTATGATATTATTACCAATTCCCTTTTACCCATTAGATTCTGACTGCTGTAACCAACTTAAAATGTAACTTTTCTTTTTGAAGCTAAAAATGATTCCTATCTTACTTCAAATAAATTATTTGTCATACTTACAAGATCATGTCGCTGGGTAAAAAAAAAATGTTCCTTGTTGCCATCCCTATTCTTTATTCACTGAGGGAAATGATGTACTTTTTAAAAGTTCTGATAAGAACTCCTCAGTGATAACTAATATTTCATGTTACAAGACAAATTAAATGCATAGTATTTTAATATGTAAAACTGTGTGTCATATCTTGTGAAAGAAGGAGAGAAACAATTGGTAGGGATATATTGCTTCTTGTATATAACTATATTTCAAGTCTTTGGTGATAAGCTTAATTTAAACTTCATAAATCATGTCTTCTTTATTATCATTAAGAAAAGTCTAAGCCCAGAGATTCAAAGTCATTCTCTCTTCATCCTGCAGTTCTTTCCTGTTTTGCCTCCTAACCCCCTCCCCCCCCCGAAAGCTCCTTCTCAGGCACCTTTTATTTAAATGTGGTGTTAGGGCCCCTGGGTGCTCAGTCTGTTAAGCATTCAACTTTGGCTCAGGTCATGATCTCTGTGGTTCGTGGGTTCAAGTACCATGTTGGGCTCTGTGCTGACAGTGCTGAACCTGGAGCCTGCTTAGGATTCTGTGTCCCCTCCTCTCACTGCCTCTCCCCAACTCATGCTCTGTCTCTGTCTCTCAAAAATGAATAAATGTTAAAAAAAATATTTAAATGTGGTCTTCAGAGATCTGTCATTCACCTATTCTCATTTGGTTCTATATAAACTTCATAAAGGATACTATGTAGTCTGTGGTTATCATGCATCTAAGACTAATGGATTTATATATTCTCAAGCTCTACTTGTTTATAAAAAATACATTAATGAGCTTTTATTCTTTTTTCTAGGTTTATTGATATAGAATTGATTTATAACTGTGTGGTTTTAAGGTGTACAACATGATAATATGATACACATATATAGTGCAAAATGATTATCACAGTAGTATTAGTTAACATCTTTATTACCTCACATACTTTTCAATTGTTTTCTTATGGTGAGAACATTTATTCTCTGAGCAGCTTTCAAGTATATAATGCAATACTGTTAACCAAAATCACACGCTGTACATTAGATCCCCAAAACTTACTCATTTTATAACTGGAATTTTATACAATTTGACTGACATCTCCCCTTTTCCAACACCTCTCAGCCTCTGGCAACCACCATTCTACATTCTATTTCTATGAGTTCAGATCCTTTAGATTTCACATGTAAGTGAGATCATACAATATTTTTCTTTGTCTGACTTATTTCACTTAGTGTAATGCCCTCAAGGTCTATCCATGTTGTTGCAAATGGCAAGATTTTCTTCTTTCTCATGGCTGAATAATGTTACTATTAATATCACATGTAATATTAATACTACACACACACACACACACACATATATATACACATATATATATGTATGTATATATATTCACATCTTCTTCATCAGTTTACTCACAGATGTTTGCCTAAGTTGTTCCCATAGCTTGGCTATTGTGAATAATGTAAGAACATGAAAGTACAGATACCTTTTTGAGAACCTGATTGCAATTATTATTTTTTTTCAAAAAATTTTTAATGTTTATTTATTTTTGAGAGAGAGAAAGACAGAGCACAAGCAGGGAGGGAAGCAGAGAGAGCCGAAGACACAGAATCTGAAGCATGATCCAGGCTCTGAGCTGTCAGTACAATGCCCTACATGGGGCCTGAACCCACGAGCCGTGAGATCATGACCTGAGTGGAAGTCGGACGCTTAATCGACTAAGCCACCTAGTTACCTCTCAATTTGAAGCCATTCTTAAGTAAGAAAGCACATTGCCTTTGAGAAACTAAGCAAAATTTACTTTGACTGGATTCTGGAGTGCAAGCTAAATGGTGAAGAATAAACCTCACGAGGTAAGAAAACCCAAATTACACAATGTCTATTAAAGCCATTTTCTGAATACAGTAGCTCTATTAATGTGAACTACAATCAGTTCCTTGGTGGCCATGCTACAGTCTTGATACTGTTGACATTAGGTATACTTCCATAAGAGGAACCCAACTGTTTTCAGTTGTACTTTTGTTTATGTTTATTTGAAATGTAATGGGAAAAAATTCCTTTTTTCAATTTCAATGTGTTAGATTTGTTCCCATCATATCTCTCATTCAAAATTTCTCTGGAACCTGATTGGTCATTATACATATTATACTCACTAACCTCTCATTACAGGTTCCTGTTTTGTCCACAAAAGTGTAGCTGACTTTGTCCATCTCTATTGGGAAACTGAATTTGAGAAATTGAATTTGAGGAACATCATGTCTGTCTAATAATCTAACTTGGTTCTGAGATACTTAAAAAGATATTTTATGTCATCCTAAGCATAACACAGCCCTCAGCTCCTTATAAATATTAACCTTTGTGGTTCAATGTTTTGGAAATCTAAAGATACCTATCTGACAAACAACTTAACTCTATGCCTCTACTCCAACGGTGTTCATCCAAAAAAGAAAAATTATTCAGCCTTTTATGGGAAAGTACACTAATCAACACCCTTTAGCAAGCCTGTTGACTTACATACCCTCTATACTCAGGTACATATTTTAAACTTCTCTAATTAGTTTTTTACACTGAAAGATGGCTCGTTGTTCTGTTGTTTGTGATGAAGGGTCATCTAGATGAAGACTGTGAGAGTGAAGATGAATAAGTTATTGAATTTCAAAGGAAAAATCCTGGAAGGACAGCCCATTATTTTAGACTTATTTCTATGTGTACTTTACAGCATACCACATATTTTTCTTCATTGCCTGATATTTACTGCTTTTTCATTCTTAGTGGAACTTTTTTCATCATGTAATTTTTGAGAGTATTATAATCCTATGAAATTTTGTAATTTACAGTCCAAGTAAAGAACATTTTTATATATATATGCCTTACAACAAACCTGTATTTTCCTGATGGAAGTAAGTATATACACTTTTTTACTTGAAGTAAACCATATGTACGAAAACTGTATATGAGAAGGAAGGTATAATTTTGACTTTGCAAAAGCCTCATACATTGATCCCTTTTTCAAGGTTCTTTAATGCATTTAAGTATAATTCAGTTTCTAATTGAATAACTTCTAAGAATATACTTATCATATAACACAGGGTACATTAACATAATTCAAAACATCATTAGATCAATTTTAATGAAATAAAAATAATAAGTAGAGTCATGGGAATGAGTTAGTTATGGAAAAATATCTCATAAAAGATTCTTTTATATTTTAATGTAAAGACAAAGGTAAGAAGTTAATTGAATGTCAGAAAAGTGACAAGTTTCTGTCTTAACCTTGAAACTTGTGGGAACGTGGAATGCCAGATTTGTGCCATATGTTACAGACCCTGACAGTGTTATGTGTTTTTACCACAACACCATCTGTGCTGCTATACCTGAATAGGGACAGTGGCTAGAAATGGAGAAAAATAATGAACTCTTGCAACATATTTTTTTTTCCCCTGAGCTCACACAGCTGGTGAGAGATGCTTTACTTTAATCTGAAAAGCATTACTTAAGTCTTGAATGACAACGGATCAGAATCTTTGACCTCTTCGTATTGACTATTTATTTTCTACAAGTGTGAAAAGTATTATTTCCATTTTAAAAATTAAAAAAAATAAATCAATATCTAAAACATTGATATCATATCTTTGGAGTTCATCACTTTATTTTTGTAATAACCCTTACAGGTGCAAAAAACAGAAACTATGTCTATATAACAACAGAAATATTAAAATTAGGTAGTAGGGGCACCTGGGTGGCTCAGTCAGTTAAGCATCCACCTTGATTTTGGTTCAGGCTATGATCTCATGGATTATGGGATCAAACCCTGTGTCTGCTCCATGCTGACAGGACAGAGGCTGCTTGGGATTCTCTTTCCTCTCTCTGCCTACCCCATCCCCCACTACTTGTAGGCACTCTCTCTCTATCTCTCAAAATACATTAAAAAAAAACATTTTTAAAAATTCGCAGGGTAAAGTTGATTCCATTGGCTCTGGAGTTACCATAGAATCATTTCATGTATAACTTTATACTCACTTTACTGTTTATTACCACTGAATATGGGTTTAATCCTTGATTTTTGATGATCGTTTTCTTTTTTTTTTTTTTTTTTTTTTTTTGCCTCAATAAGATGGACGACACCATCTACCATTCCAGAGTTGGTGCAAGGTTAGAGGTAAAGTACATCAAGAACATAACATACTGTCAAGTTCAAAGTAGACAATTACCAGTTTTCCCAGCCACCTAAAGGTGCCCTGTCATACTTTTCAGGCATCCAAGAGTAATATTCTATTATTACTGTTCTAACTTCACCACATATGCTAGATAGCATGTATGGGCAATGATCTACTTAAGAAATGAGTGAATATTTCAAATTTTGCTTCTAAGGAACACATATTCATATTTATGGAAGAATGCTGATTCTATTTTACAAATTGTCTAATATGCCACTTGTTGCTTATATAGCTATCATTTACAAGTATCCCCAGAGAAAATAAAGAAACTTAGGCATGTAATCCTTAGTCCTAACATTCTTAGACGTTAGACAAAAAGAAATGTAAATATTTCCCACTAAAGGAAGTAAACAATCCCTCTTTAGGTAAACATGTAGGAAGGAAAAAGGGAAACTAGACAAGTAGGATCGAGGAAAGGAGTAAGGGGAGAAAGGAAGAAGGGAGTTCATTCATAATATAAACAGGCCGTAATATATATATGTGCGGAGGGATAACAAGAACTTGCTTACCAGATCATCTTGAAACATACTGAAAAGCACAGAGCTTTCTTACCCTCTAGTTGTGTAATACAAAAACTTTGAGGCATGATAAAAGAATTTTAGGCATTAACAAACAAGTAAGGATATAATTTTTGCCCCAACTGATGAAAACTTGTTGCCAATGACACTGGAAGCACCAGACTTTATCCATTCGCCAGTTCCGTCAGATGTTCACCAATTCCATCAGACTTTATCCATTCACCAATGCCCACTTATCAAGATTATCAGGAGGGTCAAAGCTGACTGTGGGCCTATCCCTCTTAAGTTATCCCTCCTTCCCTCTCTTTTACTCTACAAGCACAAAACTAGGGTACTCTCATAATCACTTTCTTTTTAAATTTTTTAAATTTGTTTTTGAGAGAAAGAGTGAGGGAGACCAAGAACCCAAAGCAGGCTCCAAGCTCCAAGTTCTAAATGCAAATGCTTAACCAACTGAGCCACCCAGGCACCCCATCACTCTCCTTTTAAACAATCCCTTCCTTCCAATTCCTTTAGCCTAAAGGGCACATGTTTTATGTTTTCAGTCAGGTAACACTTACTTAGTAACCTGTGATGTTTTTTATAACACAAGCATACTTCTGTTTCTTCAATCACAACTCATGTTCATTTTTAATTTACTTTTTATGTGAGATAATAATTATCCGACATATATAATATCACGACCCACGTTTTAATAGACTTTGAAAAATCTGATGAACATAAGTGATATTATCAATGCCCCAAAGAGGCTGAGTTTGCCCAAGGTCAACAGAAAAATTTAAAACTGAAACTAGAACTCCTGCCAAGCGCGTACCACTCTATGTACATGATGTTAAAAGAAATAACAGCTATTGGTAATTTATCAGCCTACCATATGCTCAACAGTGTAGCAGCAGCTCTCCATACATTATTTCTTCCCTGGATAATAATTATAAAATTTATGGGTATTAATGCACCAATTTTGTAGATGAGGAAATAGATTCAATTTTAGAGAATTTCCCTGAGGTCACACGGACAGTAATTGGCAGAGCTATCATTCTAAACAAGGTTTGTATGGCAAGAAATCTTCTTTATAGAAACCTTTAGGCCCAGATATCAAGCAAGGTCATGATTGGTATGTTAATAAACTAATAACAAAAACCTAATACCAACGTACCAAGAAAGGTATTATGTTAATTTCCCTTAAATTAATGAAAGTAATAATAGAAGGCAGAAAGTCAATAATACTCTTTCCAATTTAAAATAAGAAGTCAATAATAATCTTTTGAAATTTTAAATAAAAGATTTTTGGCACGATTATATAAAAGCCCCTTTAGAAACATTAAGATTCATTCAATTAAATTCATAATAGGATGCTATCCTCATAAAATTATTTTAGGTGATATACACATAGATCAAATGTAATAAAAAGCATTTCAGAGCCCCTTTAAGAGCCATGAATTCATCCGTTAATAATGGTTTTGATTGAAGCTATTACATTTACATGTGTACACATACATTTAAAGATTAAATGTGCATTTTTATATTAGATACTTATTATGTATTAGCAAATGAAAACACTTACATTCAGTGGTTTTGTAGGCAAGCCTTTTCTGAACTAAGCAGATTTCTGCTTAGTTAAATCCTTCCCTCCCCTTGACTGTGAATCCCACTGGCTCTTGCTAGAAAACAGTATTAGACTGAATAGGTATATGTGCTTGATGTAATTTCTATCCTTGTAAAAAGCAGTTACTGCACATCTGAAATTGCCACTTTTCCTCTCTAATATTACTGTCATTTTATGGTGTGCTGTATAATTAAGTTTACTGAAACACAGAGGTATTTGGTAGAGTTTCCATTTCCTACCTATGGCTTATTTTTACTCCATATGATAAATTAACAATCTGAAAAATATAATTTTAAATCCCAGCTATGTTTAGTGAGTCTTTTCTCCCCTCTGGAGCTTTATTATTTTTTAATAGTTAATGTTAAGGAATATAGTACCTACATGTTATATTAACCCAGATATTGCAATGTAGCTATTCTGTTTCCAGTTTTTACACTTAAAAAAAAAAAGAAGCAATTTAAATAAATATTTTAGAAAATTCCACCAGGATAAGAAAATCATCAGAAAAATAATATTGAAATCCCAAGTAAAAATTATAATCATCATGGATTGCCACAATACTATGATTATAGAGAATCTGTGATAATACTGCACGGATGGGGGGAATAAAAGAAAGCTATTCAGATGAAAAAGCTGGTATAGAGGAGAAATACTTGATATAACCTGGTTATTTTTTGGAGAGAATAATGCCATAATGTCACACTTTATCTCCTAGCTTTACCTACATACTTCAATCTTATTGAAGGGGTTTTTGTTTGTGTGTTTGTTGTCATTTTTGGTATTCTTGTCTCACTAGGAATTTGGTTTTGGATGAGGTCTGTGACCATCTTAAACTCCTTTTCATATATATATATATATATATATGAATATACATGTATGATATATGATATGTATATGATACATATATGATACATATATGATATATGATATGTATGAATATATATATGTATATATCTTTTTTCTCTCCACAAATTAAAAAATACACATTAACCCTTGAAGAACCAATGGTAGAAGCAGCCGAAAGGTGTTCCTCAGTTACATTTTGTGCAATTTTGGTCAAGGTCATTCAATTTAGATGTCTCTACTACTTCTGCCTTATCACAGCCTCCTACAGTAGTCCAGTGAGACTACCCACCATGGTAGAATCTTGAGGCTAGCTTTCTTGATTTTCTGTGCAAGAGTAAGTTTCCATTGTTCCTGTTAATGGTAATCACTTACAAGTAACATCAGGACTACCTAGTGAATTAATTGATTAATAGTATCTGTTATAGCTGAAGGAAGGAAAAATGATAGCCTAACGAGCCTGACATGTTTGTATCTCCATTCAAATTGTTTTCTCCTGTGCTTCACAAAATGTTCTTTCTTGATTATTCTAATTTGAAGAGAGAAACTGTGTATCCCTTAAGAACTGTAGCATAGTTCAAGGTTTCAAGCAAAGCTTTTTAATGTCTCTTATTCTGTCTTTAAAAAGAAAAAAAAAGTGGGGCGCCTGGGTGGCGCAGTCGGTTAAGCGTCCGACTTCAGCCAGGTCACGATCTCGCGGTCCGTGAGTTCGAGCCCCGCGTCGGGCTCTGGGCTGATGGCTCAGAGCCTGGAGCCTGTTTCCGATTCTGTGTCTCCCTCTCTCTCTGCCCCTCCCCCGTTCATGCTCTGTCTCTCTCTGTCCCAAAAATAAATAAAACATTGAAAAAAAATTTTAAAAAAACAAAACAAGAAAAAAAAAGTAAAATTTGGATTTGACTCCAAAACATAACGTGGATTATTTTATTTCAAAAAATATCATTTGCCTTCTGACTTAAATTAATGGACTGAGCCAATCTGTGAATTATGAATATGCCATTAAGGGCATTAATAAGAGCTTTTGAAGAGCTGTATAAGTCCATGAGTGTGAATAACTTGTTTTGGAATATAGCCATCAGAAAAGCATAAATGTGGCTTTCTAAAAAAGTAACTGGGAAAAATGTGTAAATTTACACTAATAAATTTAATGACCTAGATTAAATTAGTGAAATGAAGTTAACAAATTTTTAAGAATGTATGTCGCCAAAATTACCTTAGAAAGAAAGAAAATATGGGTACATGCCATGAATGGTATGAAGGCCACATATTATTAGAGGTGAGAACTTTATTTATTTTAGTTTATTTTATTTATTTTGAGACAGACAGAGAGAGAGAGAGAGACAGAGACAGAGAGAGGGAGAGAGAATCCTAAGAAGGCTCTGCACTCAGCACGGAGCCCAACTCAGGGCTGGATTTCACCAACTGTGAGATGGGGACCTGAGCCGAAATCAAGTCAGATGCTTAATCTAATAGGCTACCCAGGCGCCCCTAGAGGTGAGAACTTTAAAATCCATGTTATTAAACTGAAACATAAAATGACAAAAAGTTTGTATTTGTTTCAGAGAAATAAGTTCAAAGGAAATGCATATGAGCATACAAACACTCATGTAAAAATACAATTCACACAGATACAAGCATCAGTAAGATTTCTATTATAGAAGATTAAATTAATAAGACACATATAAAATTAGAACTTATACCAGGAATTAAGGGATGATTCAATACTTGGAACTTTATTAACAGAATCACTCTATTAAGAGAACAAAGGAGGAAAAATACCTTACAATCATTTCACTTGATATGAAAAAAAAAACCACATTAATATTGAAGAGCTATTCTTGATTTTTTAAGTTAATAAGTTTAAAATCAAAGGAATATTTCTTAATTCATGTTAAATATCTTCTATTAGAAATCTACAGCAAATACCAAGAATGATTCCTAAGGGCATTTCTATTAAAATTATCATTACAAAGACGTTTGCTCTCAATCAAATTTACTTTATATAGCTCTCCTAATGTACTAAATTTAGAATAATTAAAATAATAAGTACTAGAAAGAAAAAAAAATTGGTGATTAATTGTTAACAACATTTGTATCTACCCAAATTTGAGAGAATGATAGAATGAGACTTTTAAAATAAATGAGTAAATGTCAGAATATTTACTAGGTACAAGATCAAGGTAATAAGTACAAAAATGTTTATTATATTAGTTATTGTAAGTCCAAAAAAATTAAAAAATATTCCATAAGGAAATAATTAAATCATGTTCTATACCATGCCATAGAATATTATGGACACTTTATTTATTTATGTTTTTTAATGTTTGTTTATTTTTGACAGAGAGAGACAGAGCATGAGAGGGGAAGGGGCAGAGAGAGAGGGAGACACAGAATCTGAAGCAGGCTCCAGGCCCTGAGCTGTCAGCAGCACAGAGCCCAACGCAGGGCTCGAACTCACAGACTGTGAGATCATGACCTGAGCCGAAGTCGGATGCTCAACCAACTGAGCTACCCAGGCACCCCTAGACACTTTAAGAGAGTACAATAATCTGCATATACAAACATGAAGCTATGTCCATTTATACGTGTGTGCATGTCTCTACCTATAGATGTGGGTGACTATTTATGCATACAAATACATGTGTATAGGTGTGTATTGACTTGTATATCTTCACTTACTCTTTGAAAATGGGTTCTTTAGCCTGTAACACCATGCTGATTTACTGCTTTCTGGTATGTAGTACCCTGCAAAGTACCACCCCAAATTTAATTTCAAAATTGCCTGGGCTTTCTGAACATGACCCTTTTTTCTGGAAAATCCCTGCACTGATATCCAGGCTGGTGGAATCTATTGCTTAGGCACAAAGAGTCAAGCATTTTTTCTATGGCCTACCAGAGGTTCAAGTGTTGTCATTACTATTTATCCCCTTATACTGAATACTTCACTTTTCCCTATTGAGAAGCACAATGTGCAATGCGGTGCAACGCTCAGCTTGAATCTGTTTTCTCTTCCAACTTTTCTATTTCTAATATTTAAGCTCCTTCTTGATACATACCTTTCATAAAAAATGTTAATTCCTCTCTTAATTTATTCATGATCTTCTTTCTGTACTTTCCCTTCCCCCTCTTATTCCCCCCTACCTTTTTTTTTTCCTCTATTTGTTGTAACACTGGACTTTGTTTAAGGCACATTTCAAGTGAAATCTCCTCTCTGAAGATTTCTGAATCTTCCTCAAACCAGGAGAAATGCCATTCTATTGTCTATCCAGTCTTGGTAATGTGTTTATACTAGTGAAACACTTAAAATATTGGAATGCACATTATTAAACGTGCATCTATTTCTCCCTCAAAGTATAAATTTAAATTTTACTCCTGACTGCTCTGCACTTAGAAAGTGCCTGAAGCATAGGAGGAGCTATCCTGAAATACTGTACTGTGTCAATAGTTAAACATATAGTTCATGATATATTTAAATATTGACATAACGGAGTAAAACTATCACCTACTTAAGATCTATCCCTCACTATTAAATGTAGGTCAAATTGTCACATTTACCAGTAAATTATCAGATAATTGACAACACTATAATGAACTTTAACAGCATCACATTCTGCATGGTGCTAATATGAAAGATTACTCTTCACTAAAACAAATCTCAATGATCTAGCTTTTTACCTATGCACTCCTCAGTGCTCCCCTAACCATTTTATGTTATAGCAGCAAAATTGTCACTAATGCACTTAGCTAAAACAGGATGCTAGAAAATAACCCTAATATAGTGTCTTAAATGAATCATTTTCCATTTGCATTCAAACCAGCTTCTCCTTCTGCAACCCTTTTCTCACTCATTTTTTCCCATTACAACCATAATTATCTTTGCTCTGAATCTCATTCTGTCTCTCTCCTTCTCTCCCTCCATCCAGTCCGTCTGGTACTATCTATCTCTGTCTCTCAATCTTTCTTGCCTGTGCATCATCTGGGGCCATGTCAAGTGGATCTTGCTTCCATTAAGTTTTTGTCTGCACAACTTTCTTTTTATCACCCCTGATACACCCATCTACTTAATCTTCCAGAACTATTCTTGATTTTTCCACTCACTACTGATTTTTATGCCCCCAGTACTTATTTTTACTTCTCATAATATATGTAAAATTAACCATTGTTTGTTAGTTCACCTACTGTATTTTAAACTGGACGCAAAGTATAAATTCCAATTCATAGTTTATATCCCCCGTAGTAACTAGCACATTCCTCTGTACATATTTCATAAAGGTTTTTTCAAGAGAATTTTGTATGTCTTCAAAAACTGCAAGCTCAGTGTCACAGAAGCAGCTGCTTAGTCTTGTTTTATGTTTCAAGATTGATTTGTCTCTTAACAGATATCTAATGATCACCTACTGCATCACAGACATTATTGCTAGAGCTGAAATACAGCAGTGACTAATATAAATGCAGTTTTCAAACAGAGGTAACTTACAGTGTTGAAAAATATACAAATAACAGAAAATAATTGAATGCTTGTAAAGTGTTTGAAATATTCTTTCAAAGTGTTTAAGAAATTAAGTCTAGGACCAGGTAGGTAATTACTGTGTTATCCATCAAAATGTATCAATTAGCAACAAAATTGAATCTAAAAAGCAGACTATAAATTTCACTTGTGAATTACAGTGACCTTGGACAATATCCTTGTAATATCTCCATTTCACTTTGTTAAATGATGATGATCATTTTCATAATTGGCTTATTCTATGATATTGATAGTAGTTAATATGCTGTTTTAACTCATTTACGAGAATTTAAATCTCAAGGGGTAGTGCTTTGTTTCACAGATGTTCTTTTGTTAGTCCCTGAATTATTTAGATAAATACAATAGTACATATCTAATGAGACTAGTGTATTCATAGAAATGAGAAGGGAATAGTTATTTTTTCTTTCTTATTTTATTTTTAAAAATATAGCCTCATCAACGTAATAGTTGTCTTGTTAGGAAAACAAACAGCATCCTATTTTTTTTTTCCTCTCCAAAAAATGATGATCACAACTGGTAGATTAAAAAATTATTTTATATTGCTTATTTAGGTGAAAAATAAGAATTCTATGTCCCACAACCTGAAGAGACATTTATACATGTAACTAAAACTTAAAATGCTTATACCTCCCCTACGTATTATGTGGAGGCAGGATCTTCATAATTAATTCCCATGTATCTTAATTATTATATAACATTCATTGAAGATTTATTATTTCCCAAATAATATGCTAAACATTTTAAATGAATCATCTCATACAATCCTTACAAGAGTCCTTGGTGTTTAGATATTATAACCTCTATTTTATAATGCAGTTAAAACAACTAATATTTAGTTGGAAGCAATGTCTACCTAAAGCATTTTATGGTTAAGCCCCCTTTTAAGAGGGAATATATATACATCTTTAACTGATTCCTTTAGAGGTAACTGCCAAAAGTTTTTGGGAAAATTTAATAGATGGACTTCTTTGTTTTGTAAACTCTGAAAAGAAAACATATATATATATACACACACACACACACACACACACACACACACATACATACTTGGGATCTTCCAGTTTGTTTGCTATGAGGTATAAATAGCTGCAGACAAGAGTTTCAAACTCCAACAGAGTTTCCTGTTGGAAACAGTGCATTGAAACCGGTATAAGGAGCAATTCGGGGAGAAAAAAAAATGTATGTCAAAGACGAAAGAGTGAAAATACAATTCCTTGGGATTTTAAAATAACCAAACACTATATGGCCCCAATGGATTTCCAACTAAAGGTAAAATTAAGGAATTAGGCTTTGACCAAATTTTATATGACTTTCTGGGTCAATATTGATAATGTATTATTTAAATAATATGAAAAATTCTTCTAAATTTAGAAATACCATCTTTTAGAAGTGTACCCATAAATATTCTTTTTGTCGTGGTGGCTTCCTTTCTGTAAGGGATTTCAGAATTGATAAGAAGCCATCATTTATATTCCTGCTATATTCCAGAACCTAGGAATTTTAGTCAATAGTTCCTTTCTTTAAAGCTTGAATATTGGTTGTTGAACTGTATGCAGAAAAAAATGAAAATATGACATCCAGGGTTGTTATCAGGTAGCATGATTTCTCTACCAGTGGAAAGCAGATTTCCAAATGAATACCTAGTTAGAGACGCATAAAGTCTCTGTTGTAATGTTTTTGTCTTCAGTTGCTTTTGTGGGATACTTTAATTGATACTTTCTAAAGATTTTTCTTTTTTTTTAATATATGTGTCTCTTGTGTTTTTGAAACTTTAGTTTTAACTTTCTGATTTCATTAGAAAAAATATAAGTACTCAATATGATACATATAATCATTTTGGTGTACTATAGGACCTAAAACAAAGATTTCTAGAAAATTGCTTAAATATTATCATTTGAAATGTTTTTTTTTTAATTTGCTAAGAATGCAATGAAGACTTTGACCAAGACTCTCATTTAATTACTCTGAAATAGTGTTTTTAAGATTTCACAAAATAAAATGCCAACATCAAGGCTGTTTTGTTTTGTTTCATTCCAACTGAAGGACACATTCCTTCTTGTGAAATGCTAGATTAGGAATCTTACTCCATTTAAGAGAATTTTACATCTCCTCCAAAGTGTTCCTAGTGTTATAACTAAAATTTAAAATTATCCCTGAAAGCTTTCTTACATATTTTTAGGCAATACCAAAAAGTAAGCAATAAACTCATAAAACACTGTTTCAATTCACAGTAAAGGTAATTGTGTGACTATCTAAACTAGTTTCTAATCTTGTGGTTTTTACCTTACGTGTGCAACTATTGGTTGGAAGATCTTCCACTATTAACTATGCTCTTTCTTGATAAGTAAAGGTTGTTGAATGGACACTGGCATTTAAATTAGACCTGGAAGAAAATGCTGTTTTACTTCTTTGTTAGTGACTTGTTCAATGAACTATAGAGATTTGTTGAACTTTTACCATGTACCTTAAGTGCTACAAAAGAGATAATATTACGCATGCATATTGTTGACATTTGCTTTCAATATACCCTATGACTTTTAAGAAAAAAAATATAGCATTCTAAAAACTAGAAAAAATTTTTGATTATTTGAAATACATAAAACGTAATTTTTGGAATATGTTTTTATGCCATAAGAAAAGGAAATTATGAAATGTTTGTGTCTTAGTTTTACTTCATGGAAACAACAAAAACATAAGGTAGAATAGGCTAACAGGCCTGGCTTGTTTTATTTCTAGTGGATTTTTTTTCATTGAAGTAAAATTAACATACAGTGTCAGATTAGATTCAGACGTACGATACAATTACTGAATGATTCTATACATTACATACTGCTCATCACAGTACTATTCTTAGTCCCCTTTATCTATTTCACCCATCCCCCAGCTACCTCGCTTCTGGAAAACATGAGCTTGATCTGTGTATTTAAGAGTCTGTTTTTGTTTTTGTTTTTGTTTTTATACCACCACACACAAAAATAAATTCAAAGTGGATTAAAGACCTACATGAGGGAACTGAAACCATAAAACTCCTAGAAAAACACATAGGGAATAATATTTTTGATATCAGCCATAAGAATATTTTTCTAGATACGTCTCCTTAGGCAAGAGGAACAAAAACAAAATTAAACTATTGAGACCCTACCAAAATAAAAGGCTTTTTCACAATGAAGAAAAACATTCACAAAATGATAAGGCAACCTACTGCATGGGAGAAGCTATTTGCAAATGATATATCTGATAAGGGTTTAATATCCAAAATATATAAAGAATTTATGCAACTCAACACCAAAAAAAAAAAAAACCAAATAACATAATTTTAAACTGGGTAGAGAACTGAATAGACATTTTTCCAAAGAAGACATATAAATGGCCACAGACACATGAAAAGATGTTCAACATCACAAATCACCAGGGAAATGCAAATCAAAACCACAGTGAGATGTCACTGTACATCTGTCTAAATGGCCATTATCAAAAAGACAAGAATAACAAGGGTGAGGATATGGAGAAAAAGAATCTCTCATGCACTACTCACGGGAATGAAAATTGGTGCAGCCACTGTGGAAAACAGTATGGAGGTTCCTCACAAATTTAAAAATAGATTTACCATATGACTCAGTAATTCCACTATTGAGTATTTATCCAGTAAAAATGAAAACACTAATGTGAAAATATATATACACCTGTATGTTTACTGCAGCATTATTTACAATAGCCAATATATGAAAGCAACCCAAGTATCCATCCATAGACAAACGGATAAAGAAGATGTGTTGTATAAACACAATGGAATATTACTTGGGCATAAAAAGAATGAGATCTTGCCATTTGCAACAACATGGATGGACCTAGAGGGTATAATGCTAAGTGAAATAAGTCAAACAAAGAAAAACAAATACCAGTTGATTCCACTCATGGAATTTGAGAACAAATGAATAATGAAGAAAAAAGAAACAAACAAAAAAATAGACTAGTGCACTTTTTAAATGTATATAGTCTTGCTACATTTTTCTGTTGCATAGTAACTAAGATAAAAATATTCCACACAAATTGAAACCAATTGACTTAGTGAGAATTTAACTCAACTAATACATTATGATTTTGGATTATCCTATAAATTGGACTCAACATCTTCTGTGCTATAATCTCAGGGAGTGAACTTGATGACTTCAGAAAAATCTCTTTGCAATGGTTAGCCATCCATGCATTTCATTTTTCAGCATCTGTGACCTTGGTAGTTACTTGAAATATGGATACCAATAATGGAAATTTAAAGATGGGGATTGTGAATTGGAATTTGAATGATCAGTAAGATTTTATCAGGTAGAGAATACACTGCAGACAGAAGGCATCTCTTGTATAAAGTTAGAGAAAGAGAAAAGAAACAACAGCATTTTGAAAAAAAAAAGTGTTGCATTAACTTAGTTTATGAAATGTAATTTAGTAGATGAATTAGAAAAGGGTTGCCCACATCTTACCAGAGTTTCAAAAACACGTATAGATGTTTCTTTACGTGACTATTCTCTTTCACATGAGAAATACATTTAAAAATTATTTACTTGTTTTATGTGGTATAAATGTTTAAAAATTTTTTAGCTTTTGAAAATGAATTTTTATTTTTTAATATCTCTTGGTGTTCTTTATAAACAGGATTGGAACATTCAGAGAGGAACTGGAAACTTTAAAATGCTAAAATGATGATCATTGCAAATTAACTCAGTAAAGGAACTCATAAATCTGTTTTTGGGTTGTTGCCCCTGCATGAATGGTCTATTTTTGTGTTTTTATTAATACTGTTGACTAGCTACAACAGGTGACATTTTTATCCCCTTAGGCTCTCCATTAGCCAAATGAAGGGCCATCTGGAAAGGGATTATGTTCTTTGAAAAATGTGACAGGCCTGATGGCTTTTTAACTGCTAGTCTTCTATGATTGCTGGTAAACACTGGAAATTAGTGTTGATCCCTCAGAATTAAGAAGTTAGTCAAGTACTTAGAGAAAAAGCAGGGGAAACATCTTTTAACCAGATGTGCACATCAACCCATATTTTTAAAAACTCATATATCAACAGTAGTGTGAAAAAATAATACAATTATTCTTGATGATTTCTGATGGAAGATAAAATTTGATGGCAATACATGAGATATACCTTGAAAAATTCAAACTTTGATAACTGATACTAAGGGAATAAAAAGGTATATTCATTATGAGACAGTCTGTTAGCAATTTCCCCAAAGTGCTATTTTATAATATTCCTACTCAAAAGAACAAAGGAAGATGGCTTTGATGGCTGACTCCCAACAGCAGTTCATTGAGTGTCTTTTCATAGTCACTATTTAAAGTGTATCTAATAGCACCATGTTAGAGGAACTTAGTGGTCATTCCAGTCAGAACCTTCAATTTTCAGATGAACTGCATCCCAGAGGGGTTAAGTAACTTGCCCAAGTTTAGTTACTTGATGGTGAGAGTGTAATTTTTTCTAAAGGAGACTCTAAAGGAATAGGTATTTCTATCACAATGGTTCTCTCCCATTGGTTCCTGAATTGGAGGCTCTAGGAATTAGCGTGCTTTTTGTTTGGCTGGTTGGTTTGTTTTGGAGTTAACTCAATACCAATACCAGTCTATGTAACTTGAAAAGATTAATTAATAAAACCTGGGCATCAATGTACCACTTTTCTATAACTTCAAATTATAAGCATTCATTTAAACATATTATTTTATAATATTTTTTACTATAATGTATTTTTTATAATTAATAAGAATAGAAATACTATCATGTTAGAGTACAAAAATTGTTTTTCCTTGGAAAGAACATTCATTCTTAGATTCGTAAAAATCTAAGAACTCATTAATGGACCTTTTGTTGAAAAATTTATCCTACAATTTCATTGTGTCAATAAATTGGTATCTATTTACTACTCTGTATTTACAATCACATATACATTAGTCCTATCCCTGGTTCTTAAAAAATAATAAAGAAATGAAATGAAATGAAATGAAATGAAATGAAATGAAATGAAATGAAATGAAATGAAATGAAATAACAGGTAACATTCTCTTCAGAATGTGGTCATGATAAAGATAAGAAACACAACCAGCACTGGGAGCATTTGAAAATTCATACACGCATTTTCAATCCCAGAACCTCCCTCAGGGCTCAGAATGGTCTGTTTTTTAAGAGCAGATTGGAAATCATCTTTCTTCCTAAATCCTTTCAAAGGATTACCTTGCAGGAAATAAGGACAAAAATCCTTACGAATGTTCTCCCGAGTACTGGGTAGTCTCCCTTTTTTAAACCTCACTTCCCACAATGTTCTTCCTTCTCTGTTATTCTGTTAATTCTTCTTTCAGCCCCACCCCCATGACATTATACCTTTACATACCAAGTCCCTCTGTCGAAAATGTTTTTCCTTCCTTTATTTACCCAGTTAATTCAATCAAACTGCAGCAGATCTTTGCCCTAATACAAATCTTTCCTAACTTCACTAAGTACTTCAAATGTCCCTAATAGAAACTGTTATGGAGCCATGCAGCTCTTTTTCTCTATTTTAGTTCCAGTTAATCCTGTTACTCACAATAGTGAATCAACAATTCCATATATGACCCAGTCATATATCACAATAAGTGCATTCCCTAATCCCCATATATCTATCTATCTATCTATCTATCTATCTATGGGAAATTAAGAAAACAATATATATACTTATATATATATATATATATATACATATACATATATACATATATATGTATATGTGTGTGTGTGTGTGTGTGTATATATATATATATATGGTATCCATTCACCTTATCCTTATCCATTCACCGATTGATGGACACTTGGGCTGCTTTCATAATTTGGTTATTGTAAATAATGTTGCAGAAAACATAGGAATGCTTGTATCACTTTGAATTTGTGTTTTGTATTTTTTGTAAATGCCAGTTGTGCAATTACTGGATCTTGGGTACTTCTATTTTTAACTTTTGGAGGAACCTCTATACTGTTTTTCACAGTGGATGCACCAGTTTGAATTACCACCAAGAGTGCAAGAGAGTTCCTTTTTCTCTGCACTCTCACCAACACTTGTTCTTTCTTTGTTTTTGATTTTAGCCATTCTGACAGGTGTGAGGTGATATCTCATTGCAATTTTGATTTGCATTTCCTGGATGATGTGTGACGTTGAGTATCTTTTCATGTGTCTGTTGGCCATCTGGATGCCTGCTCTGGAGAAACATCTGTTCATGTCTTCTGCCCACCAAATAATTGGATTATTTGGGGTTTTTTGGGTTTTTTTTTTGTTTGTTTGTTTTCTTTGGTGTTGAGTTTCATACGTTCTTTATATATTTTGGATACTAACCCTTTATCGAATATGTCATTTGCAAATAACTTCTCCCATTCCATAGGCTGCCTTTTAGTTCTATTGACTGTTTCTTTCACTGTGCAGAAACTTTTTGTTTCAATGCAGTCCCAATAGTTTATTTCTGCTTTTGTTTCTCTTGCCTCAAGGGACATATGTAGAAAAATGTTGCTACAGCCAATGTCAGAGACATCACTGCCTATGCTCTCCTCTAGTATTTTTATGGTTCCAGGTCTCACATTTAGGTCTTTAATCCATTTTGCGTTTATTTTTATGATGGTGTCGGAAAGTGATCCACTTTTATTCTTTTGAATGTAGCTGTCCAATTCTCCCAACACCATTGGTTGAAAAGACTATCTTTTTCTTATTCAATATTCTGTCTTGCTTTGTTGAAGATTAATTGACCATATAATCATGGGTTTATTTGTGGGTTTTCTATTCTGTTGTATTGATCTATGTGTCTATTTTTGTGTCAGTACCATACTGTTTTGATCACTACAGCTTTGTAACATAAAGGAGTCTGGAATCTTTTATTCACTATAATACTGGAAGTCCTAGTCACTGTAATCAGACAACAACAAAAAAAAAAAAAATAAAAGGCATCCAAATCGGTAAGAAAAAAGTAAAACTTTCACTATTTTCAGATTACATGATACTGTATATATAAAACCTGAAAGACTCCATCAAAAACTACTGGAATTGAAAAATAAATTCAGTGAAATAGCAGGATACAAAATCAATGTGCAGAAATCTATTCCATACACTAATAATGAAGCAGTAGAAAGAGAATTAAAAAAAGAAAGAAACAAAGAAAGGGAAATTAAGAAAACAATCCCATTTACAATTGCACCAAAAATAATAAGATACCTAGGAATAAACTTAATCAAAGAGGTGAAAGACCTGTACTCTGAAAGCTATAAAACATTGATGAAAGAAAGTGAAGATGACACAAAGAAATGGAAAGACATTCCATGCTCATTGATTGGAGGAACAAATATTGTTAAAATGTCTATACTACCCAAATGTAATCTACATAGACTTAATAGAATCCCTATCAAAATACCAACAGCATTTTTCACAGAACCAGAACAAACAACCCTAAAATTTGTATGCAGCCACAAAAAAGACCAAATAGCCAAAGCAATCTTGAAAAAGAAAAGCAAAGCTGGAGGCATCACAATTCCATGCTACTCTTCTTCCTAGTACTTAGTATAATAACAATTTTATATTTATGTGTACAATGAATTATGTTTTTTGCTCTCTGGACAAGAACATAAGCTACCTTAGGACAGGGACCATGCCGATGCCTGTCCATCAGTGTCAGTGCAGAGATAGTCAATTAGATGTTGTAACTTCATGGAGCTATTACTCTCTTCTTATTTTATAAATAAGGAAACTGGACTTAAAATGTGTGTATTGTTTAAGGTCACAAAGTGGGTGCCCACTGACCTTAAGCTTTGATTTTAATCTATTTTTGCAAGAATCTATTTTTCTTCAAGTTTATCCTTGTCCAAACTCCTATTCTGAGTATGGTTCTAATTATATTAAATTGATTTTTACATTTCCTGTGCTCCTACGCCATGAGTGTAAAATAATTAGAATACTTGCCATTTAACATTTTTTGAATGAAATAATTTACTCCTATCCTCAGAAAATAATGGTAAAGATTATTTTGATCATTTTCTCATGGTCTTTGTGTGATCATTTCAAAATATTATTCAAACATTACAGAAGTTACTGCCTAGCATCTGGGTATAGGTTTATAGGTTTCTGAATAATTTATTTAAAATGTATCTTTAAACACTCAGTTCAGTGATTGTCAGTTTAAAAAGTAATTACCTGTAATTTTGCCATGTTTTGTGGCATGAAAAACGTTTTTCCTACTATCCTAACTTTTGTTTTATGTCTACCTCTGGATGGATAGACTAGACAAGACTAAACACATTATACCAGTGTATTCTGAAAGCAGTCTTATTGATGTTGAAGCTTTTTAAGGAGTTCAAAAAAATGAAAGTAATGGGCTTTGTCATGCCACCAGAAACAAAGTGGTTTTAGTTCTTAAAGAACTGCTTAGAACAACATGGCAAGCAGTACAATCAAATTATTTCGTCTGCTTGTCTAACACGAAGGCAACATTATCAACTGACATCCTGCAGCTCTGAGATAAGACTCTGGAGAAAGGCCTGGGAAAACTGTGTTTATCTTACAGGAGACAATGATTAGGTAATTTGGACATTTCATATTTAATAAAAACTATTTAAATCAGAAACCATCAGACCTGCACTGATGGGACTTACATTTATATTGTACCCTCTGTCTGTCTCCAAAAAGTGATTGAATCCTTTTCATTTTTAAGAAGTACTCTTTAAAATGAAGGAAGCGTGTTAAATGCTTGGAATTACTTTTAAATTAAACCATACAGCTGACATGAATAAAAGGGGACCTCCTAAAGTGCTCTGTAATGATAGGGAGAGCAACCAGCTAGCAACCACTTAACTTGTTTTTCCATAGTAGGTTTGATCTGCGCTGCAATGACAATATTGAAAATGATTTCTGGTCCTCACTGATATCACAAATCATAACTTCCATAAAGCTATAGGAGTAATCAAAGATCCATTTCCGCGGTAATTCATACGTGCATGTGCCCATACAGGAAATGTTCACTGTTTTATAATCAGGCCCGAAAACATTTTTCATTCATCTCCCGTTTTATTAAAGCTGTGGAAAGGAGGAAAAGATGGGATCAAATGTTAAAAAAAAAAAATGAGTTTAGAAAGCAAGGCAGTCTCACTTTTTAAAGTCAAAATTTACATGCTATATACCCTCAATTTTCAAGTGAACTGTATTTCATAAAGTAATCATAGAAACAGCTTTTTTTCACAGCAAAGGACTTTTTGAATCTTCAAATCAAAATTTAAAATGCACAACTTTGAACTCCTATGCTGAATAAATCATAATAATTAAGATCTCATTTTTTAAGAAATCACATTATATAGGTGAACAGGAATGAAAGAAAACTGTCTCTACCCTTTCTAATAAGATAGATTCAATGCATCTCTGATTTAGTTACACACTGACATGGTGTGTTTGTGCGTGTGGTGGGGGTGGTATTGTACATATCTGCACACCAAGACATACGTAAGCACAAAAGAATTTATCTGGGTAGTGGAGACATTCGCTCAACACTGTCTAAGCTTTATGCGAAAGAGTCCTGCAAGTTATTAGGGATTTTAGCTTCATTTTAGTAGTGTTCCCTAAGAATTTTTTGGCATAAGATTCTAACTGAATGCATGAAGACAACTACTGCTGGCCCTTAGGAAAATAACATAACACACATACAAGTCAGCTTCAGCCTTTGATATATTTATGTGTTGGATTCCAACTGCAACTTGTGGATTTCCACGAAAGTAGGATTATTTATAGTACAACACTGCAAAACACTACTTAACAATAAAAAATAGGCATCCAAGTGATGAATTCAAGTAACAGCCTAAAAACTGAAGAAGGTAATAAGAGGATCAGCATTAGGTATGGAATGATTTAATCAGATAATTAAGTCCCCACACAATGTTTTTTATAATTACAAAATAGAGCAGGGGGTGCCTGGGTGTTCAGTCGGTTAGCTTCCAACTTTGGATCAAGTCATGATCTCAGGGTTCGTTAGTTCAAGCCCCGCGTGAGGCTATCTCCTGTCAGCGCAGAGCCCACTTTGGATCTGTCTTCCTCCTTCTCTGCCCCTCCCCCACTCACACTTGTGCACCTGCACCCTATCTCTCGCTCTCAAAAATAAACATTTTAAAAAAACTAGAACAAAAATGGGTGAAACTTTGTCAATTGCTTATATAATAATGAAAGATTAGGTTATGGATATAGGAGAGCTAGGAATGTATGAGTGCCATTATACCTATCATTCACTTAAGGGAATTATAAACCTCACCCATATTGAAAACTATAAACATTACTTCTACTAATATTTTTATAGTATTTTTAATCTGAGAATGACCTTTTAAGAACTAATATATCCTTATATGAGACAAAAAAAAACCCACATTTATCTCCCCTTTAACAATTTCTACAATTTATTTTTAAATTCCTTATCTTGTTTTGGGTTGAAATACAACAAATTTAAATGCTAAACACTAGTATCAACCTATTTTACTACAATTATGCTTCCCTAGCTATCTCTCCTTTAGCTATGTATATTCTAAGGGAGGCGCTATCAACTACGTTCCCCTAACCTTGACAACGGTTATCTGTGATTGGATACCCTGGGACATTTGTCTCTTCTTATATATATATATTTTTTTTCAAATTTGTTGTTTGTATTGTTTTAAAATTTAATGCAAAAATATTTACAAAGGGAGTAATTTTTATTTTAAAACAGATTTATTACTTATTTTGAGAACCTAACATGACTGATATTTGTATATATGAAAGAAATGCTCAGGAGTGCTTGGGTGGCTCAGTCAGTTAAGTATTCAACTCTTGATTTTGGCTCAGGTCATCGTCTCATACTCATGAGATTGAGCCCTGCCTTAGGCTGTGCGCTGGGCATGAATCCTGCTTAAGAGTCTCCCTCTCTTTCCCAATCCCTCTACCCCTCCCCGGTTTATATGCATGCCTACACACACACTCTCTCTCTCAAAAGAAAAAAGAAAAAAAAGAAAAAGAAACAGAAAAAGAAATGCTCATACATACAGTAGTGATTAAATAAACTGTGTTATGTCCATAAGGAAAATGATATAATTGTGTTTCCAAAAAGTAGACAGATCTGTATGCACTAATATGGAATGTGCCCCAGGATATCTATAAGTGGGGGGAAATCAAAGGATAAGATGGTGTGTAAACTTTGATTCATTTTTTGAAAAAAAAAACTTTTAAAATTTCAAATGATTAGAAAATTATACTTGATTTTGATGATAAAATACACCTAATTTCTAAAAGTAATTCTGTCATCTAACAAACCAAAAAATTATTCCCCAAACTACAAACTGAATGTGCATTTTGCTTATCTATTTTTCCTTTTCTTGCTTCAAAGATGTGAATTATTTCTTTGGACACATAAACTCCAAATACTATAATGGCTTAGATTCTTTGGTATTTCTGTTGACCCATAATCTCTTCTCCATAGAATCACTAAGTTCTTTACTTTTTCGTTTAACAAGGTCTCATAGACATCAATGTTTTGTTCATATTTGCTCATTCTATTTTCCTTAACCTTTGAAAGAAATTCAAAATCATTTTGTACTATAGTGATATATCTAAAATATTACCTTTATTTCCTTTTACTTAGGATGTCAAATGGTGGCTCCCCAAGGAAATAATGTTTGCAAATAGTAATTTCAATTTAGGGGTGCCTGGGTGGCTCAGTTGGTTAAGCATCTGACTTCAGCTCAGGTCATGATCTTATGGTTTGTGAGTTCAAGCCCCACGTCAGGCTCTGTACTGACAACACAGAGCCTGGAGCCTGCTTCAGATTCTTGTCTCTCTTTCTGTCTGCCCCTCCCCCGCTCATGCTCTATCTCTGTCTCTCACAGATGAATAAATATTAAAAATTTAAAAATAAATAAATAAAATAATTTCAGTTTATATCTAAAAAACAAAGGATTTACACAAGTGCTTTCATATAGCTAATTTCTTATGATTAATGTATCTCTCTGATTCTCATCTTTCTTGAGTATATGTTAATTGGAAATTGGTATGCATAAAAAAAGGCAAGTAAGACATTTTTATGCTAAAATGCTTGAAAGGTTAAATATATCATCTAGTAAACTTGTTTCATGTATTTAACTGAATGTTCCTTGTCTCTCCCCATAGTTAAAAACCACAAAGGACACAGTTACTTGAACTTTCTAAATATGTTCAAAATATAATTATTTCCAATACTAGCCAGCTTCTACTGCTGTTAAAAAAGAAAGACAGAGACTACTGCAGCTTAGAGAGAACTCCGACAGTCTTCGCTAGTTAAAATTGAAACTCACAGAGCATGACCTGTTATCTCTCTCTCTCTGTCATGAATCTTTGCTATTACTAATTTTCTGCAAGCGGTATAGTGACCTTAGGGCTGATTAATTAGCTGTTGGTTTATGTATTTTACAACATTAATTGTGAAAGCCCTCACTATTACTTCATGGTTTGATTAACCTTGTTACTGCGTAGAAATTAGAAATGGAGAAGCCTCGTTAGATTGTCTCTGACATTTTGAAAGGATTTTAACTCGTTAACTGGAACACACACTTCTATACTGTTTTTAGAAGCTCAGTATACCCTTCATATCAGCAAATACCAGCCTATCTTCTGATGATCACTTTTTTTGATGGTTGTGGCTCCCCTCCCCAGTCCTAGGCAATTTTTCTTTGCTTTTACCATAAATTTTCTTCCCTACTGGCTCTGAATTTTTTAAATCTGTTGCAGTATGTTTTAAAGTCTGAACTGAATTGCCATACTAATTCAGACTTTAAAATAGACTAATGCATGGTCTATATTAGCCTATTCTTGGAGGAGGTCCTATTTATTCTGAGAATAAAACAGTCCAAAGAGAATAAGCCAGGTCGTTTCAGCAGCTACATCATTTCCTACCTGTTAAACATCTTTAGAAACTTTATTAGCTGTCTCAAGCCACAGAAATGTCTATTTATTTAAAAATGTCTTTCACATTAGGGTGCTAGTGCTTACAAGAGAAAATTTAACTTCAAAAGTAGCTTAAAATAATTAAAATGTAACTGGATTACAAAAAGAAAATGACTCAAGAATAGGTTGCTTAATTTCCTTTTCAACTTCTTCTGGGGGGTTGTAAAGCTCATTTATTACTCTTAACTATGATACAGAAAAGACAGATATGTCTTTTGATACAGAAAAGATTTTTTAAGAAAAGTCAAATGCTTGATTAAACATAAAAGACAGTAGTCTCCTCTATTCCAAATTAAAAAAAAAAAAGTATTCTATAAGATCATAAACCAAGACGTTTGGTGATCAATGGTATATGAGCTCATAAGAGCTCACAAATAGAATGTATTTGCTTAAAGGTCTAATTAAAAGAATGTAAAAATGTTCTCAGGTCAAAATTAACATTTAAGATTTTAATGAGATTTTTCACTCAATAAATACGTGTTGATTGATCAAGGTCTTTCTTTTTTCCCTTCTAGACTTAAAAAGAAAGTCAAGATTGATCTTGTCATTTGTTTTGCAGCCTTCACATTGCTTCCCTTTACTTTGATTTCTATCCCTAACCTGACTCGCAATACATGAAAGTAACATGAGACCTCTGTGTAGTTGAACAGAGATGCTGTGCCCATATTTTATGAGAGAAGCAAGATGCCAGAATAGTGAGTTGATTAAGGTATGCCTAGTGCCAATTCTATCTCGGTACCTAAAATCTTGTACCATGTAATGTGATGTTAGCTCGTGCTTGTGGATTGTTCACATTTATGTATGGAATGTATGAATACACATGCACGTAGGACGCATGAATGTGTATATATGTGTGTGTGTTTTCAGTAACCAGGGCCAAATCTTGATGGTCCTAGGTAAGGGCTACTTTGTACCCTAAAGCTCTTTCTTATGCTCTTTCCCTTAACATAAGCCTAACATTTTGTGATACTCTTTCTCCATTGCTTTTTCAATTTTCTTTCTGATCTTGATTGTGAAGAGAAGCTTCTTTCATCTTGTCACCCTTTCTCAATAGGATCACTCTCTTCCCCACTAGTAACCATCTTCAAAAAGACCCCAGAGCACCTTAACTTCTCATCTCTCCCTGCTCACGTCCCAGTCAGGGAATTGGTTTTATGTCTAATTCATGTAAAGGTAAAGAAATGACAAAGCAGTTTCTCTACATTAGGTTAATCATTTTAGCCAAAATGACGGCTTTAGTTTAAACTGAATATTTGATTTTTCTAAAACTTAGATAGTTTCTAACTAGAAATTATCATTAATGCACTGTGCTTTTATTTTTACCTATTCACCAAACATTTACTAACTCTAACAACACGCCAGTTACAATGTCAACTGCCAGAAATATAAAAACATATAGTGAAGACACATCACTATATTTTACACGAATGTAGCCCACACGCTTAGAGGTTGTAAAAGATGTTCCCCATTATGGAAGAGCTACCTTTTCCCATAAACTACCGTTTCATATTTACTCAATATCTGAGGAGGATATTAATTACCCTAAGGAAATTATCCTTAGGGAAATAATTTACAATTAATTGACCTATATATTATAGAAAACAATTACTTATTTTTCAACATAATTTAGACTTTATTTTTAAGGACTTATCATTTCATTTGTATTAACGTTTTAGAAATATCAACGTTTGAGGTTATAGATTATGTTCATAGCCTAATGAAAAATCATTTTCTTTTAGAAAGCTTTCCAATACTGAATTTTCTAATTCAGTGTTAGTGTAGTGTGGGATTATTTTTACCCTTATTCTTACTTTGCTTACGGAAAAGATTTTGCACCTGTCATATGAATTGGAAAAACTGAAGACTTTGAAACTATATATAAAAGTTTGTAATAAGTTTGACAATATAGACTTTCTGCTTAAATTCAAATCAATGGCAGGGGCAGGGGGGAAGTTGCTCTTTGGATTAACTCCAAAACCCCCTAACTTTCAAAGTGTGTTTCTGCAAAGGTCAGTTCTTCAAGAAAATAATTTGATATAGGTGAAACTCGTTAGCACCAGCATCATGAACTAGATTTTCTCAGGCCAGAAGTAATCAAAACTAGAACCAAGCAAGCAAAATTATAGGACCATTTTTAATAATAGCAAATGTTACCTGAACTTAGTCTCTGATGTTCATGAAATAGAAAAGTAAGAATTAATACATGTTAATCTAACATAAATTTCGGGTATCCAAGCGAATGTTATCATGTATGAGGAATTAATAAAAATATATTAATTTTTACAACATTTTAATATTTTGCCAATTTTGAAGGTCTATGCTTGTCACCATTTCACGGTAAGGGCATACATTACATTGGCACACATGCTGGATCTTCTGCAACAGTGGGTTTTGAAGCTTGAGAATATTTCTAGCAATCTTCCAAAAAATTAAATAACACTTAAAATTATCTGATTCTATAATAAAACCTATGGAATAACATATAAACTAGGGCCCTTGTGATATAATCATTAATGGAGTAGGAAGAGTTCTTTTCCCCTTCTCAAAGCACTTACTTCATAGTCCTCATGCCTTTCTGGTTCCTCTCTTTTATAAGTTCAACAGCATCTGCCAAGGCACAGCTGTCATAATTTCTCAAGGCTCTATCCTAATCCTTTCTTGTTTTCACTCTGTACTTACTCCCTAAGACTGTCATACACACCCATGTCTTTATTATTCCCTATACACATCTCCCCAGAGCTTTAGATCCATACACCTTAATTACTTCAAGTCCTTTTTAAACATCATAATTGCATCCCGAGTCCAATATTGCCAAAATTGGACCCAACCAAGCCCATACACTTCAAAAGAACTTTAATAAATACCGATTTTTTTTTCCCTGAAATTCTCTTTCCTCCCATGTTTTCTAGTTAACTCCTGCATATTCTTTAATCTCATCAGTTTCTATATCTTCCAAACAAGATCAAATTCTCTTAAACTCTCAATTAACTCTGAACCTCCCCTTCAGATGGTCTATAAACATTATAATTTAGGGGCATCTGGGTGGCTCAGTTGATTCAGTGTTTGATTCTTGATTTCAGCCCGGATCATGATCCCAGAGTGGTAGGATTGAGCTCCCGCAGCACAGAGCCTGCTTGAGATCTCTCTCTCTCTCCCTCTCCCCCTCTCCCCTGCCCGTGCTCGCTCGCTCTCTCTCTCTCTCTCTCTCTCTCTCTTTCTTTAAAATAAAATTTAAAAAGTAATAATAATTTAACTAAAATATCTACACAACTAAAATGCAACATTGGTTTCTACCATTGAGTGTCACTGCCAAGAGGACTGAAACTATGTCTATAAGTGTTCATTACTATATTGTCAGTGGCCAGCATAGTGCAGGACCAGAGGGAGATACCAAAAAAAAATTTGTTGAATAAATGAGAGTGGGTCAATGAATGGACAGAATTACTGCTAAACTTCAACTAAAGGAAGAGCGAAACCTTAATGTGAATATCATTTTAACTAAAAGGTATAATCAGTGTGAAAATCAGGTGCTCTACCAAAAACATATTGATTTGGCTCATCATACCACCAGACAGCTCACGAAGGGTAAGGGAGAATTTAAATTAGCCAGGTCCTCCTTGGGATATGGAATGACTTGGAAATTAATAACTTTATCTGAATACTGGCTTAGCTGCCATAGAGAGTAAATTTTAAAATGTTATTTTCTTTTCAAATTTCCAGTGATGATTTCTGTTCTACAAATGTAAAGATGCTATTACAAAGCACAATTTATCTGATGAATACTAATCAACATGGAGACACAAATATAATAGTTTTAGCTGCAAAACAGCAATAATACAAAAGCAACCAATGTCATATTTCAATCAAGTAACACACACTTTTGGGGTTTCTATCTCAGAAAAAAAATTATATTGTAGGTGTAACCATTTACGTTACATCCTCAGCATAGTTCCCACACAGACTAGACATATGGATCTGAGACTTGTGGGGAACATCTTGAACACATAATAGTCTGAAAATAACCGAAATGGTAGTCCATGGCTCAGTGATTCTATAGTTCTCATTAATCCTTCCCATTAAAAAATTGCATTAGCAAGACTCACAGGAACATTTATCTAAACAGGCCACGTACCCCAGCATATCTGGAACACTTCTGTTTTCAGATATTCAACTACTTATTATTTCACATGATCTGATTTTTCACTAAGAGAATATGGTCATCACTTTCTTACACCATACACAAAAATAAACACAACATGGATTAAAGACCTAAATGTGAGACCTGGAACCTAGAAAGGGCACAGGTAGTAATCTCTCTTACAACAGCTGTAGCAATATTTTTCTACACATTGTCCATGAGGCAAAGAAAATAAAAGCAAAAATAAACCATTGGGACTATCTCAAAATAAAAGGTTTCTGTACAGTGAGGGAAACAATAACCAAAACTAAAAGGCAACCTATGGAATGGGAGAAGGTATTTGCAAATAACATATTCAATAAAGGGTTAGTATACAAAATATATAAAGAACTTACACAAATCAATACCAAAAAACAAATAATCCAATTAAAAATGGGCAGAATACATGAATAGACATTTCTCCAAAGAAGACATCCAGATGGCCTACAGACACATGAAAAGATGCGCAACATCATCAGGGAAGTGCAAATCAGAACTACAATCAGATATCACCTCCCAACTGTCAGAATGGCTAAAATAAAAAAAAAAAAAAAAAAACCAAGAAAGAAGTGTTGGTGAGGATGCAGAGAAAAAGGACTTGCACTGTTGGGGGCAATTCAAACTGGTGCAGCTACTGTAAAAAAACAATATGGAGGTTCCTCAAAAGGTAAAAACAGAAGTACCATGAGATCTAGTAATTCCACTACTGGGTATTTACCCAAAGAATATGACAATGATTTGAAAAGATATATGCACCCTTCTGTTTACTGCAACATTGTTTACAATAGCCAAGTTGTGGGAGCAGTTCAAGTGTCCATCAAGAAATGAATGGATAAAGAAGTGACAGATAGATAGATAATTTATTCAGCCACAAAAAGATGGTATCTTGCCATTTGCAACAATATGCATGGACCGAGAGAGAATAATGCTAAGTGAAATAAGATGGTCAGAGAAAGACAATTACCACAGGATTGCGCTCATATGTGAAATTTAAGAAACAAAACAAATGTACAAAAAAAAAAAAAAAAGAAAAAGAGACAAACCCAAAACAGACTCTTAACTATACAGAACAAACTGAGGGTCACCAAGGGGAGTTGGGTGGTGGAGTGGGTGAAATAGGTGAAGGGGATTTATAGTACACTTCCCTTGACAAGCACAGAGTAATGTAGTGAGTTGTTGAATCACTTATTGTACACCTGAAACTAATACAGCACTGTTTGTTAACTATACTGGAATTAAAATTTTAAAGAAGGATATGGTCATCTTATATGAAATATAAAGAAGTAATATAAAAAAACTAGTGCATGGAAAGTAGGCTTCTTTGTAAGTTTGATATTTAACAGAAGTAATAATGATTAATTCATTTATTAATTAGAAGATGATTCAGTTTGAGGCAACCAGGTGTCTCAATCGGTTGAGCATCTGACTTTTGATTTCAGCCCAGGTTGCCCAGGTGTGTAGGATACAAAGCCCCATGTCAGGGTCAACACTGAGTGTGGAGCCTGCCTAAGATTCTCCCTCCCTCCCTTCTCTCTCTTTCTCTCTCTCTCTCTCTCTCTCTGTTCCCCTCTGTCCCTCTACCCTGCTCGGTCCTCGGTGCTCCCTCTATCCCTCTTCTCTCTCTTTCTCCCAAACAAACAAATAAAAATGCTAAAAGATGATTCAGTTTTAGGAAACCTTTTAAATGCCAATATTTGACGTGATGTATTAAAATGTTAGGCATTCTGTGGAAAAATATTAAATTTCTAGTGTCACAAGCTTGTTAAAGGATGCTTATCAATATAATGGAATAGAATGAGAATGGGAATAAAATAGAATATATTACAAAGTGTCTTTATTTAAATTTATTGACTACAGAAATAATGTTTCTCTTCAAACTAAATGTTTCAGTATTTTCATAAGGACTTTCCTGTCATTTCTTTTGATCCCAGCTAATACTTCTGTTGTCAAATTCTTAAGAAATTTTGGCTTTGATCCACTTATACCCATTCTGGAAAAGGGTAAAGGTGAGAAAATGTGGGGAAGATAGGTTTCTTTTATCCGACGGTGAAATAGAGTATCTAAGAGAATATTTTATGGACCTTTAGATACCTGGTAATGGCATGCATGGTGGTGACAAAACAGCTAAAATGCCAAAGAATAAGGATTCCAGATAAGGTCTATAGCAAGGCGTTTCTTCTTGTCCTTTCATCATGGTTTGTTGCCATAACCGAAAGTTAAAAGGGGGGAGTATTTTAATATTTTGGTTGATAACTTCTCTGTGCCTCCATCTACATCTCAATCCTATGGAGCTACAGCACTTGGAATTGTATTTTAACTAACTCTATATTGCAACATGCCAATTCTCACCTTTTCTTTTTTTTTTTTTTTTACATTTTTATTTATTTTTTATTTATTTATTTTTTTTATATATGAAATTTATTGACAAATGGGTTTCCATACAACACCCAGTGCTCATCCCAAAAGGTGCCCTCCTCAATACCCATCACCCACCCGCCCCTCCCTCCCACCCCCCATCAACCCTCAGTTTGTTCTCAGTTTTTAACAGTCTCTTATGCTTTGGCTCTCTCCCACTCTAACCTCTTTTTTTTTTTTTTTTCCTTCCCCTCCCCCATGGGTTCCTGTTAAGTTTCTCAGGATCCACATAAGAGTGAAACCATATGGTATCTGTCTTTCTCTGTATGGCTTATTTCACTTAGCATTACACTCTCCAGTTCCATCCACGTTGCTACAAAAGGCCATATTTCATTTTTTCTCATTGCCACATAGTATTCCATTGTGTATATATACCACAATTTCTTTATCCAGATGGCCAACAGGCACATGAAAAGATGTTCAGCGTCGCTCCTTATCAGGGAAATACAAATCAAAACCACACTCAGGTATCACCTCACGCCAGTCAGAGTGGCCAAAATGAACAAATCAGGAGACTATAGATGCTGGAGAGGATGTGGAGAAACGGGAACCCTCTTGCACTGTTGGTGGGAATGCAAAATGGTGCAGCTGCTCTGGAAAGCAGTGTGGAGGTTCCTCAGAAAATTAAAAATAGACCTACCCTATGACCCAGCAATAGCACTGCTAGGAATTTATCCAAGGGATACAGGAGTACTGATGCATAGGGGCACTTGTACCCCAATGTTCATAGCAATTCTCACCTTTTCTATCGTACCTTTAAAATCATCATATGAAAATGACCAAAGCCCATATAGCAAGATATCATATTTCTGAATTATTCACAAAAACAACAGAATAGGGACCTTTGGGAGGTTAAAAGCTCTCTCGAACTTCATTCTAACAACTGCACATACAAAAAAGATGTATCGCAGAGAAAAATGAAATGACTACCTAGACCTAAGAGCAGATTTGACTATTAGCAGTGCCCTTGATTTTACTGAGAAAATGAATCACCATTTGTTTAAACCAAAAATATGAAAAAATGCTACTCTGGCTTAAAAGAAATACTGTTACACATTATGAAACATGGGGCTCTAAAACACATTATGGATGCCAGAGTTAGAAAGAACTTATGAATTAATTAGAGGGGTGTTTTGAATCTTGCTTCCACTCTCACTACTAGGCAAAATCATTTATCTTTTTCTTAAATTCATCTGTAAAATAAAGGCAATAATAATGCCTAAATGTGTTACTATGAAAATTAAATGAGATAATCTGACACAAACTGTCTACCACAGTGGCTAGCATATATAAACACTCAAGAGTTATTTTTACTATTAACATCAATATTACTGAGTGCATTCTAAGACAACAGTGGATTCTGAATCTCCTTGAATCTCCATTTAAAAGCAAACAGAGCTACTAACAGTAAATCCAAAATCCATGGACATTTATAATATATTAGGATACAAGCATAGGAAAAAACACAAGAAAACCTACATCTCAAGGACTGCTAAAGAAAGCAGAGGACACCAATGGGGCTTTGGGGAGACCTGGGAATGGGAGAAACCAGAATAGCCAGTAGGTTTTCAAAGGAACTCACCATGGGCTAATTTGATGGAGTTGGCATAAACCACAGGAGTTTGCTATTACGATGATCTTCGAGTGGGACCTAAGAATTAAAAATTAAATAAATGCCAGTTTAGAAGGTTAATGAGATGCTGGGTTATTTCTTGAATCACCAAGATTACAGCATTTTATTTGTATTAAATTATTTGTATTGATACCACACAATTCATTGGATGAATGCCAACCATCCATTTCATTTTCTGTTACGTGGACTGACCTTCCAACTTAATTCTCAGAGTTGGAAGTTTTTTCCATTTTATGATATATTGTTGCTTCTATCTTTTTAATAAAAGGAGAAAGGCATGTAATTGCCAAAACATGTAATTGCCAATGTTTACATTTTTAATTAGCTGAAGGGCAAACACATTCCTGAATTTTCTGTAGGGCAAGCAATGTCTTGGTCACTAATTCCATTTCTCAGCTCATGATTTGCTTTAACTCTGATTTAACATATTTGAAAATTTTCTTTTTCTCCTCACAGAAAATAGCTGCATATAGTCTCATAATTCAGATGTTTTCAAATACTAAGCTCCTTTTTAATATTCATTATATTTCCCAATTTTTGCCTCTAAAATGTTACATTATTCATTGAAAATGGTTTTTAGAATAAATTTCTAAAATTAGGCTGAAGCCCCAGTGCATGTATTTATATAGTCTATGTTCATGTGTATATTTAGCACAGGAATGCCAGAGGGCTTTAAGTCATTGGTATAGTTGGTCATCAAAGATAGAAATAAATGTTGTGCTGCCCCACACTGCCTCTCTGGCAAATAGATGCCTTCACCTTGCCGAAAAGGTCATTGTCAACCCTGGAAGAAAGATTGGAAATTTCTGTTCTTTGTTGCAGCATTTCCAGTTTGTGTTTACAAAGTGGCATTATAAAAAAGTTTAAAACTTAAAGCTTTAAGCAGTGTGCCCTTTCTCCCCACCCTAAGCCTTGCCCATTCCTTTAAACTACTCTGACCTCCTATATGATAGATTAAGATTTCTGCTCTGAAAGGGCAGGTGTACTCCATCATGTAAGATTGATCCTCCAGGAATTTACATTGAAAAATCATGCATCACAATTGTTGTGTAACTTACGTGAATTTATTATTCATCAAAACAAATCACACACATACCTCTAGGCTGACCCTCATTATATGGGGCATCCCTCATTTTAGAAAGCCATCTATCTTACCCTTATCCAAGTTGCCATCTGGTCAGTTTATTGATGGAAATTGTTATTTTTATATGAAATCCAATTGACGCCTAACAGAAGCCAGTTGTTTTACATGTTTTCAATTAAAATTAAAATTAGATATCACTCAGATGCAAGGTTAAAAAACCTGCTTTAACTCTGTTTAGATGGGTAGACAATGAAAAGCAAAATCTCACTTGTAGGGAATATTTAGAATGTCTCCATATGCATACCCAGAATATAGTAACATAGAAGGATGAGGTTGGCTATGGTTAACTTAAATTGTACCCTTTCCCTACTATAATTCAAAATCATGTGTCATGTCACTTTGAATAATGAAGGGAATTAATGTAATATTAACACAACACAGTATCATGTTATTACCCACAAAGGAGCCAATGGCAGACTCTACCAATGAGCTTTGGTCACTAAGCTTAATAACAATATAATGTTGGTTAAATGAATAAGAGAGTCAATGGAACACAGCAATATTTTATGAAAGACTAGATAGGCTTTTAGAGACTAAAATCAACATGTTTGTGAACAACATATGTTTGCTAAAAATAGTCTTATTTTTAGATTATTGCCTCTTAGAGAGAAATAAAGGCAAAAAACAAAAGGCACAGTAGGTGGTAGGTGGGCAGTACTGCCTAGGAGTTAGTTCCTTGACTTTGAAATTCAACAGAACCTGAGTAGAACATTAGCTATTATTATATAAACCTAAATATAAATCTGTTATTAACCTTAACCTAAGGCTCAAGTTCTTCATCTATTTTATGGACATAATGTTTATTTGACGAATTCTTGGGTAAAGATTGAAATGACATTATACGTAAAGCTACTTGGTTCATTGCCTGACACAGTAAAGGGAATTTTTAGCTGAAAAACCTACTCACCAAACATATGCTCATTGTTAAATAAAAGCTTTTGGTGTGAAGTCAGAGGAAGTGGGGACTTCAAGGTAAGAAGTAAAGGATCTGGGGCACCTGGGTGGCTCAGTCAGTTAGGCAGCCGACTTCAGCTCCAGTCATGATTTCATAGCTCTGAGTTCGAGCCCCATGTGGGGCTCTGTGCTGACAGCTCAGAACCTGGAGCCTGCTTGGGATTCTGTGTCTCCCTGTCACTCTGCCCCTTCCCCACTCACACTCTGTCTCTCTGTGTCTCTCAAAAATCAATAAACATTAAAAAAATTAAAATATACAAAAATAAACGAAGGGTTTATTCTTCATAAAAATTTTAACAACTGTAGTAACTGCTTCATAATGGAAATAATCTCAAATTCTTGGTGGAATATGCCATTTTCTTCTGAAATATGTTCCCAGTGATCACATTTTCCTTTATTGTGGATGCTGCGATGATTATTTGAAGTGAAGTTTCCAGTATGTAAACACTGTGAGATACCTGCTTATGTGTCACCATATGCATGAAGGTAAATGCTTTTATTATGAAGACCAAGTGTAAAATATTTTACTTAGGGGTATTTACATTGCATAATGGACATGGTATTTCTGTTCTCACGTTTTTCCCCCTAAAACCTGCAGTTCTGTCACTGGGCATTTTCTGTCTTTCATTTAAACTGACTTCACGTGCTTTCAGTACATTGTTTCTCTTCCTTGCACTTGTTCTACTTGCATTCAAATATTTTAGTTTCATCTTACGAATTCACTCTGAGATATTTTTCTTAAAAGCATTGATAAAAGTGTCTACTCTTGACTTTTCCACTTGATTAATAGAAAATAATCATCTTTCTCTCTCGTGCGGTTTGGTTAATTAACTGATATAGGCAGCACAAATAATTTCTACAGTAGTGTACTTATTGTTTTAAGAATTATGTGAAAATTAGTCTCTTACTACATGATTAGATTTTCAGATCTGGTAATGAACAAAAATAGTCTTTCTGTGCCATCTTTTAATGTGTTTTTAATCACCAGCTAAATAACAAAGAATTGTCTTTTAAAATAATTAAGACTACATATCGAGTCTCCATAGGATGTCAACAATAAAGGGGTTAATGAAGCATCCAATCATCATGGAAACAATCAAAAAATGTCTTGCTTTAAACAACCCAAAGAAATTTCTGCAATCTAAATGCATCTGTGCTGGAATAATTTCCATAGCATCAGAACATTTTTCATCCTGCAGAGATTACAAGACGAAAAAGAGGAAAGCTTACAAATGATGGCAACCTCCTATGTAAGTGGAGCCAAATATTTAAATGAAAAATCTGTCAAAAAAGCCAAGCTATTACAGTTTCACAAACCATGCTAACATCATGGCATGACCTCAGTCATGGCACCATTTAGAACCATGAAAGAATACTACAATGAGAGATTTCCATTTACACATTATACATAGCTTCCCAGCATATTAATAAATTCTCTGCTGTGTGTTAAAGCAACGTATGCTTTTTTCACTTTTTATAATCCAAGATCAATTCAAGGCTCAAATCAAGTACAAATTCATTGCATCTTTGTGAACATGTCACTCATAGCCATGATGGGAAATAACATATCTTCTAAATCAAATGATATTAATTTGTATTTAAAGGGTTTGATGACATAAATGGCAAGAATAAAAATCCTAATAGTATACAGACTTTTTTTGCAGATTTACTTCAATATGTTCCATTCATTCATTCATACAAAAGTACAACATTTGGAAGCTGAGTTCAAGTACTTACCAGCTTATTATCGAACATACTATTTAACCTTAAGTGTCAATAGGCAATAGTCTCAGAGAGATCAGAAATTACAACAAACTTACTTGTTTTTTATATCCCTAATTTATTTACGAGCAAATTACACTAACATTGTAGTGTTCAATGTGCATTTGCTAACATAATATATAAAGAATCTCTGTGATTTTCAGTTTTCCTATCTGTTAAATATGTATGCTATTGTATGAATTAATGCAAGTGTATTTATTGCAAATGAATGTATATTACACACATAATAGATGTTCATTAAAAGGTAACTATTATTGTTCACCAAAAAAGGCTTAAATAAATATACTACATGGTTTCTTTTCTTTTTAAATGTTTATTTATTTTTGAGAGAGAGAGAGAGAGAGAGAAAGAGAGAGGGAGAGAGAAAGCACACAGGGGAGGGAAAGGGAAAGAGGGAGACAGAGGATCCAAAGCAGGCTCTGAAGCACAGAGCCCGATGTAGGGCTCGAACTCATGAACCATGAGTTCATGACCTGAGTTGAAGTTGGAGGCTAACCCAACTATGCTATCCAGGTGTCCCTACCCTACATGGTTTCTTAGGAGGATTGATTTTGTACCACAGACAAGAAATGATATGCTTGCTGTGAATATTATCTTGAAGTATAAATTTACACTTGTATATTGATCACTATTTAGGTAAAGAAATAAGGTCAAATGGTATTATCCAAATATAAACTTATATTTTTTTGGCTTTTTTTG
The DNA here is from genome assembly GCF_022079265.1 of Lynx rufus. Classification (NCBI taxonomy): domain Eukaryota; kingdom Metazoa; phylum Chordata; class Mammalia; order Carnivora; family Felidae; genus Lynx; species Lynx rufus. Next base: position 184,286,496 of record NW_025814823.1, read on the forward strand.
GTGGTATATACTGAAGGCACCTCAGACTCTTTATTTAATAATTTCTTAAAATGTTTTCTTATGCTCTCCATGTTATAGAAAAATGTACTTTAGCTCCAGTCTCATTTGTTTTCTATTTGAATAAGGACTGGTATAATTTCCACTATTATCAAGAGAAAAGTGTAGAACAATTAAATAGGGAGATCGAAGCTGTTTCTATTTAATGTGACTATAATCAACATGGGAAACCAATTCACAGACCCAAATGATTGTTTTTCCCTTATAAGTGAATTGTTTTGGCTAAGTATGCTGTATAAATGCTCTACTTCATAGACTTGGTGCCAGTCAGTTTGCATTTATACTGGGAATGGAACCCAGATTTCTCGCAAAAGCCATTTCCATAGAGCCAAGAATGAAACAAAGAGAGGCTGTTTCCTTGTAAATAGTTCGAGACACAGAGTAATTGTTATAAAACCGTTGTTAACAATTTAGGAAATATGCAGTACATGCAGCTCAGATACATGATATTATTTTGAAACTAGTCCAAATCATGTACTTTTCAACTGATAGTATTCTTAACCTTGAAAATGCTCTGAACTCATGGGGAGTATTGGCCTTTCATAGAATGTACCAAATTGATTAATTTCAAAGAATCCATGAAAACCAAGAAATTTCTCCATGAATATATGAGTTTCCACAAACTCACAGCAAAACATCTGGGCTCAGATTTGAATTTGAGGGAATATACCTTATGTTCCTGGCTTTCATGTGAATATTTCCCCATATTTTAATGTTTCTAAAATCAAGGTAAGCACTTCTAATGCCTCACCTCTCCTACCTCAAACCAGTTATCAGTTCATATCACAAAATAGAACAAATAAGGTATACTGTGATTTTAAAGATATAAATTATGTACTAGATATAAAATTTATATGTAATATAAACATTTATATGTATTTTATATATTATATTAATGTATATTATGATATATACTATAAACATATAATTGTCTATATATAGAATATAATAATATACATTAAGATATAGGATGTATATTATGTGTAACTTGTAAACTGGGTGTGAAATCATTTCTGAGGAGTAATGAAAGTCTACATAACATTCTTTGATATGATAATAGTTTGATTAAAAAAACAGATGACAATTATCTCTGGGGTTTAAACTTTCCATCACTACTCACATTCATATTCTCAGAGTTGGTAAACAACTTTTTAACAGCAGTAAATTCTCATCAATAATGTTTGAAGAGTTTAATTATTAACCTTTCAGGTCATTCTCATTATATACTTTATTTTAATAGGTTAATTATTAATTCATTAAATTATTTTTAAAATTTGCTACAAATACAAAATGAAATCACTAATAATAAAACAAGTTATGAAATAAAAACTTAAAATACAGCTTCAATGATTCACATTTCATAAGGCTTAGGAAGAATTAAATTAATTGTTATGAATAGAATGTAGGATTAAAATATTACCTCTTTACATTCATTATCTTCATTTAAATGAATCTTAATAATTTCCCAATACATTCTGAGGAATACCTTGCATTATATATTAATATTTCCAACATATTTAAATGCTTAAATATATCTGATATTTTTTAGTCTTTTCAGGGCTTATGCTTTAGCTAAACCAACACAAAAATAATTCACTTGATATGTCTATAGTTTGCTAAAGTATAAGGTCTGGTGATAATTCACTGCATAGTTGACTGTAGGTCTTCAGTATTAACTGACATAATGTTACAGTTATTTTACCAAACACTCTTTTACTGATTAGAGAAGAATCTCAACAAATAATTATAACGTTTCTGGACTTTAATAAGTAATTAGAGTATATATGAGACTTAATGGTGGTTATTATATATTGAATTGTGAATATGCTATAATTATCAGAGATTTGTGAACATGGGATTTTTTGAAACTCTATTAGTTTGTGTATGTTTTATAATATACATGTATACATATATATTTCTGAATGCAAACAATAAAAAGGTCTAAAAGAGAAACAATGCTTTTCATCAAATAATAAACAAATAGAAAGTAAATATTTACATAATTTTAAGTAATGAAATCATTGTTACATTATAGCCATTTTTAAATCTTTATAATATAAGTGTATTAAAAACTCAAAATTGGGGGGCGCCTGGGTGGCGCAGTCGGTTAAGCGTCCGACTTCAGCCAGGTCACGATCTCGCGGTCCGTGAGTTCGAGCCCCGCGTCGGGCTCTGGGCTGATGGCTCAGAGCCTGGAGCCTGTTTCCGATTCTGTGTCTCCCTCTCTCTCTGCCCCTCCCCCGTTCATGCTCTGTCTCTCTCTGTCCCCAAAAAAATAAATAAAACGTTGAAAAAAAAAATTTTAAAAACTCAAAATTGGAAATTTTGAATTATTGACTAGATGAATACATCTTTAGGTGTAAAAAAGTAAAGTATTGTGGAGTAAACTAAAATCTAAAATTATCATAAAATATCTTGGGCTTCCTGGGTGGCTCAGTCGGTTAAGCATCCAACTTTGGCTCAGGTCACAGTTTGAGAGTTCAAGCCCTGCATAAGGCTCTGGACTGACAGCTCAGAGCCTGGAGCCTGCTTCGGATTCTGTATCTCACTCTCTCTCTGCCCCTCCCCCACTCATGCTCTGTCTGTCTGTCTCTCTCAAAAATAAACATTAAAATTTATAAAAAGTAAAATAAAATTATCATAAATTATCTTAATACTAGCAAAGTTATAATATTCTATATGGGAAACATTAGAACACAAATGCCAGAAATATACATTCTGATAATCATCTGCCATTAGACTTTGGACAGTTTATATACTTTTCAGTTCTCTTATCTGTAAAATCATGTTAATAATTGAATCTAATTCAGGAGACTGTTCTGAAAACTATATGTTAGAAAAGTGCTAAGTACATTTTAAGTGCCTAATAAATGCTCACCATTGTTATTATTTTTATAATCTATCCACCACAGCTAAATCCTAACATACCTGTCTCTGTTCAATGATGAAGATGATGATCATCATGATCATGATGATGATGATAATGCATGGAAATATCACATTTTCTAGCATTCTGGTTTGTTTTTATAAGAATCAATAGATAAAATTTATTTGATTTCAATATCAGAAATATTAATTGAACAATTTATATATAATTAACATTTCTATTTTTTCTGCTCATTATCTGGTTGCCAAACACACACACATACATGTGCACACACACAAACACACACGAATGGCTAAAAGACAAATAGCAGAAAGGAATAAAGATCTACAGAAGACCTGCATCATAAAGTAATGAATAGAGAAATCAAGAGTTATATCTGGAGTAGGCCTAACATGGCAGCATAGGAAGATCCTGAACTTACTTCCTCCCACAAACACACCAAATCTATAGCTACATATGGAACAGTCACTCAAAAAACAAAAACAAAACAAACAAACAAACAAACAACAAAAAAACAAAAATAAACCACCAACTCCCCCCCCCTGAAAATAAGCTGAACAGCTCCTTCACAACAAACAAGAAAAGAGTCACATGGACATAGGAGAGGTAGAGTCATGGTCTCACCAAAACTATATCCCCAGTGCAGAAACCTACAATTAGGTGGGATCTCACAAACCTGGAGTTTCCCTCTGATAAGTAAGGAGTTCATGTTCCACATAGTTACTCCAACTTCTGGGCCTAGCAACAGAGAAATGAGCCCCCAAAATATCTAGCTTTGAAAACCAGTAGGGCTCACATCCATGAAACCCAAAGAACTGTAGACAATTGAGATACTTCTTTTAAAGGGCTCCTATGCAGACTTGCTCCAGAGACCAGCATAAAAGCAGCAGCTTGAAAAGTGCATAGACTATAATATGTGAAGGAGATGCATTTGCTAATCTTAAAGAATCTGCCCGAGGGGCAGGGGTCTACTGGGAATCTCTCCTGACAGAGATGCTGCAAGCAACATTTCCGCACTCTCCCTCTACTTTGACGGTGTCAGTGGGTACACCCGAGATCTGTGCCATCCCTCAGCCCAACAAAAGTCAGTAGGTGTGCCATGGCTCTGCACTCTCCCACAGTCCCACTAAAGCCAGGAGATGAACATAGTTCGCACAGGGGATGCTCCTAGAACACCTGGCTCTAGATGACAGAGGGGCTTGTGCTCTGGGGTTGCACAGGACTGTAATAATTGGAAAGACAGTTCTTGGCACCCTACCCACTCTAGAACACTAGACAGCAGACTGAAACACACCCCTAGCCTTTCTTTTAAAAAGGCCTATTTATTTGTCTTGGAGCTTTTCTGATGGTCAGGCTTCAGGTTTGCCATACATGTAGAGGTTTTGGAGGCACTTTCAGGAAACATAGGCCAGGGGATACCATCTTTGTACTCTCCTTTGGCTGTGCTACAGCTCACTGGCACCTCACAGAAAGAAGTTTATACACTTTTCTGAAACCCTGATTTTTGCAACTGTTACCCAGGGGATGCCTCTAGATATCCTGGTCTGGAAGCCAGCAGGATTTAAGATTGTATCCCACAGGACTGTATATATTTACATACTTTAAAAGCTGCTGCCTGAGGGTCTGGCTTCTAATCAGCCTGAAACTAGGTGCTGAGATCCCTTCCTTTGAAATACTGACAGAGGACTCGGCACACCCTCAACAACTGGGACCTATCAGGAAAAAATCAGGATCTTAGACAATTACAAAGGTTTGAGAGACAACCAAGAGCTGGGTCAGGTTGAATGGTAAGGTTCATCTCCTATCCAGGTCACTCCTTCAAGATTGGAAAACTATTATGCTTAAAACATGGAAACAAACACAAAGAGTCAAGCAAAATGAGGAAACAGCAGAATATGTTCCAAATAAAACAATAAGATAAAACTTCAGGGGGAAAAAACTTAATAAGAAGAGATAAGTAATTTACCTGTTAAAGATTTCAAAGCAATAGTCATAAAGATGCTCACCAAAATTGGGCGAAAAGATGGATGAACACAGTGAGAACTTAAATAAAGACAGAAAATATCAAAATATACTAAACAGAAGTCACAGAGCTGAAGAATGTATTAACTTAACTAAAAAATGTACAGGAGGGTTTAATGGCAGAACAGATGAAACAAAGGAAGAATAAGTGATCCAAAAGAAGGGCAGGGGAGCTCACACAGAGAAGAAATAAATAAATAAATAAATAAATAAATAAATAAATAAATAAATAAATAAATAAAGGGAAGATAGCTTAAGAGACTTATAGGGCAACATTCAGTGGAATAATATTCTCATTTTCATTTTAGGGGTCCCAGAAGGAGAAGAGAAAGAGAAAGGGAAAGAAAAAAAACATTTTTTTAATAATAATGGCTGGAAATTTCCCTACTCTGGAGAAGGAAACAGAAATCTAAATCCAGGAGGCCCTGAGAGTTCCAAATAAAATCCATACGGAGAAATACTATCATTAAAATGCCAAATTTTTTTTTTTTAGTTTTTTTTTTACATTTATTTATTTTTGAGAGACAGAAACAGAGCACAAGTGGGGGAGGAGCAGAGATAGAAGGAGACACAGAATCCGAAGCAGGCTCCAGGCTCCAAGCTGTCAGCACAAAGCCTGATTCAGGGCTCAAACTCATGAACTGTAAGATCATGACCTGAGCCGAAGTCGGATGCTTAACCGACTGAGCCACCCAGGCAGCCCAAAATGTCAAACTTTAAAGATAAAGAGAAAATCTTAAAAGAAGCAAGAAAAAACAACTAGTTGCATACATGCATATAACTGGTTGCATGAATGCCCATAAGACTGTCAGCAGACTTTATAGCAGAAACTTTGTAGGCCAGAAAAAAAGTGGCACAATATCATCAGAATGCTTAAAGAAAACAAACTTCCAACAAAGAGTACTTTACCTGGCAAGATTATCATTCAGAATTGAAGGAGAGGTAGAGTTTTTCAGACAAGCAAAAGCTAAAGGAATTCACCACCAGTAAACCAGGTTTACAAGAAATGTTAGAGGCACTTCTTTAAGCTGAAAAGAAAGGACCTTACTTAGTAATAAGAAAATACATGAAAATATAAATCTCCCTGGTAAAGATAAACAGATAGTAAAGGTAGCAGATTAATCACTTATAAAGCTGGTATGAAGGTTAAAAAGACAAATGTAGGAAAAATAACTATAGCCACAATGATCTGTTAAGGGATACACAAAATCAAAAGATGTAAAATGCAAACTCAAAAACATAAAAAGTTGGGGGCAGTAAAAAATGTAGAATTTTAGAATGTATTCACATAAGTTGTTATCAATTTAAAACAGACTGTTATTTATATATAAGTTTTTATATGTAAGCATCATGGTAACCATCAACCAAAAATCTACAGTGTATACAAAAATGATAATAAGAAGGGAATTTAAGCATAGCACTCAAAAAAGTCATCAATCCATGAGAGAAGAGAGCAAGAGAAGAACAAATGAACAGAGAGGGCTACAAAACAGCCAGGGAACAATTAACAAAATATGAATAAGTACATATCTATCAATAACTACTTTAAATATAAATGGATTAAATTCTCCAGTCAAAAGACATAAAGTGGCCAATAGGATAAGGAAACAAAAATCAAAAAACCCAAGACATATCTATATGATGCCTGTGAGGGACTCACTTTGATTGCAAGGACAAACAGAGACCAAAAGTGAAAGAATAGAAAAAGATATTACATGCAAATGAAAACCAAAAGAAAATTGTGGTTGCTATACTCTTATCAGACAAAAAACTTTAAAACAAGACTATAATAAAAGACAAAGGGCATGAAATAGTGACAAAGAGGTCAATCCAACAAGGAGATATAACATCTGTAAATGTTTATGCATACAACATAGGAGCATCCAAACATATAAAGCAAATATTACCAAATCTAAAGGGAGAAATTGATAGCAACACAATAATAATAAGGGACTTTAACATCCCACTTGCATCAAGGGATAGATTACTCAGACAGAAAATCAATAAGGAAACTTTAGCTTAAACAACACATTATACCAGATGAACTTAATAGATTCACACAGACCATTCCATCCCAAGCCAGCAGAATACCAATTCTTCTCAAGTGCACAGGAAATATTCTCCAGAATAGATCATATGTTAAGCCACACAACAAGTCTCAATAGATTTAAGAAAATTGAAATCATATAAATCATCTTTTCTGACCATAATAGTATGAAACTAGAAATCAATTATAAGAAGAAAATTGGAAAAATCACAAATATGTGGAGATTAAACTACATACTACTGAACAACAAATGGGTCAATGAGAAATCAAAGGAGAAATCAAAAAATACCTTCAGACAAATGAAAACAGAAATACAACTTACCAAATTCCATGAGATGCAGTAAAAGCAATTCTAAGGAGGAAGTCTGCAGTGAAACACACCTACTTCAAGAATGAAAATATCTCCAAATAAACAATCCAAATTAACACCAAAAGGAACTAGAAAAAGAAGGGCCAACAAAGCACAAACTTAGTAGAAGGAAGGAAATAACAAAAATCAAAGTGGAAATAAATGAAAAAGAGACTAAAAAGAATAGAAAAGGGGTGCCTGGGTGGCTGAGTTGGTTAAGCATCCGACTTCAGCTCAGGTCATGATCTCACGGTTTGTGGGTTCCAGTCCCGCAATGGACTCTGCACTGACAGTTCGGAGCCTGGACCTGCTTTGAATTCTGTGTCTCCCTCCCTCTCTGCCCCTCCCCCAAGTATGCTCTGTCGCCATCTCTCAAAAATAAATAACTTAAAAAAATTAAAAGAAAAAGAAAACAGAAAAGATCAATAAAATTAAGAGATGGTTCCCTGGAAAGATAAAGACAATTGACAAACATTTAGCTAGTTTCACCAAGAAAAAAAAGAAAAAAGAGAGCTCAAATGAATAAAACAGCAATGAAAGAGAAGTTACAAATGATACCACAAAAATACAAAGGATCAGAAGGGACTACTATGAGCAATAATATACAGCAACAAATTGAACAACCTAGTGAAAAAGGATAAATTCCAACAAACATTAAGTCTTCTCAATAGATGCAGAAAATGCATTTGACAAAATTCAACATTCACTAGTGATAATAATGTTCAACAAAGTGGGTATACTGGAACATACCTCAACATGATAAAGGCCATGTGTGATAAGCTCATAGTCAACATCATACTCAATGGTGAAAATCTGAAAGCTTTTCCTCCATGATCAGAAACAAGAGAAGGATACCCACTCTCACCATATTCAACATAATACTGGAAATCCTAGTTGCAGCACTCAGACAAGGCAAGGAAATAAAAGGCATCCAAATTGGAAAGTAAGAAGTAAAACTGTCACTGATTGCAGATGACATGATTTCATATATAGAAAGTCCTAAAGACTCCACATGAAACTATTAGAACTAATAAATGAATTCAGTAAAGTTGCAAGATACAAAATCAACACACAAAAATTTGTTGAGTTTCTATATACTAAAATTGAACTATCAGAATGAAAAATCAAGAAACAATCTAATGTAGAAGTGCATCAAAAAGAATAAAATATATTTGGAATATATTTAACCAAAGAGGTTAAAGACCTCTACACTAAAAACTATAAAACGTCAATGAAAAATTGAGGAATACACCAGTAAATGTAAAGATATTCTGTGCTCACGGACTGGAAGAATTAAAACTGTTAAAATGTCCATACTCTCCAGAGCAATTTACGGATTGAATGCAATCCCTATCAAAATCACAATGGTATTTCTGAAGAAACAGAACAACCCTAAAATTTGATTGGAACTTCAAAAGACCCTGAATAGACAAAGTAATCTTGAACATGAAAAACAAAGATGGAGGCATCATGCTACCTGATGATATTAAACTACATTATAAAGCTATAGTAATCAAAACAGTATGATATTGACCTAAAAAGAGATACCCAGATCAATGGAACAGAACAGAGAACCCAGGGGAAAAAAAACATGCATATATGGTCAACTTATTTTTGACAAAGAAAGCAAGTATATACAATGGGGAAAGTCTTAAAAAATAGTGCTGAGAAAACCGGGCCGCCACATGCAAAACAATGAAACTGAACCACTAACTGACACCATACACAAAAATTAACTCAAATGGATTAAAGAGTTGTAAGACCTAAAACCATAAATCTCCTAGAAGAAAGCTGGCAAATAAGTTCCTTGACATTAGCTTTAGTAATTCTTTTAAGTCTAACTCCAAAAGCAAAAGCAATAATAGCAAAAATAAGCAAATATCATTACTTCAAACTAAAAAGTTTCTGCACACTAAAGGAAAACATCAACGAAACAAAAAGTTAACCTCTCAATGGGAGAAAATATTCCCAAATCATGTATCTAATAAAGGCTTGATATCCAAAATATATAAAGAACTACTACTCAATAGCAAGAAAGCAAACAAACTAATTAAAGATATGGGCAGAGGATCTGAACAGACATTTTTCCAAAGAATACACACAGATAGCCAGCAGGCGTTTGAAAAAGTGCTCAACATCACTATTATCAGGAAAATTACTATGAGGTAACACCTTATACCTATAAGAATGGCTATTATCAAAAAGACAAGAGATAACAAGCGTGGGTGAGGATGTGGAGAAAAGGGAACTCTTATGCTCTGTTGTTGGGAATGCAAATTGATGCAGCCACTCTGGAATATGATGTAGAAGTTACTCAAAAAAATTTAAAATAAAACACCATATGATCAAGCAATTCCACTTTTAGGTATTTATCCAAAGGAAGCAAAAACACTAATTTGAAAAGTTATATGCACCCTTATGTTTATTTTTCATATATGTAAATATATATAAAATTTCATAAATATGTAAATATATATAATATATAAAGTATATATTTATATATATATATAACAGAATAGTATTTAACCATCAAAAAGGAATGAAATTTTGTCTTTTGTGACAACATGGATGACCTTGAGAGTATTATGCCTATTGAAATAATTCGGACAGAGAAAGACAAATATTGCATAATCTCACTTATATGTGGGATCTAAAAAACAAAACAAATGCACAAACAAAACAAAATAAGACCTATACGTACAAAGGACAGAGTGGTGGTGGTCAACAGGGTTTGGGAAGGGGTTAGGAGCTGGGCGAAATGGATGAAGGGGGTAAGTGGATACAAATTTCTAATTGTGAAATCAATAGGTCATGAGAATGTGGTGTGAAGCATGGTAACTGTAGTCAATGGAAATATAGTGCATATTTGAAGCTTGCTGGGAAAGTGGATCTTGCAATTTCTCATCACCATACACACACACACAAAAAAAAAGTTTTTGTAGCTATTTATGGTTACGGATGGTGACTAGATTTATTGTGATGATCATTCCCAGTATGTATAAGTGTGACATCATTGCATTGTACATCTGAAACTAATATAATGGTGTATGTCTATTATATGTCAATAACAAAAAGTTATTTTTCTTTCTCTAGAATATTTTCTATTATAATATCTGAAATATAAAATCAGAAACTGGTAGATTATAAACCATTGTGATTACTGCCCTTTTCAAATATCTGTTGACTTCAGTTCTTGAACTTAAAATTTTCCATTACTTAAAGCATTTCATACATGACAAAATTAAAATCTGACATGTTATTAGTCCATAAATTCAAAAATGATCTTCTGTTTTTAAAGGAAGTCCTTATTTGAACAAAATAAAAAAGGAATTAAGGAATAGCTACCGAAGAAAGAATCCTTGCTTTTGAGAAAAAGCAAATAAAATCTGCTTGCTTCAGTTTCAGCCAGTTGCCTTACTTTCTAAGTGTGTAACAGTGGCTCATTTCTTATAACAATATGGCTCATGAGTATTCAAGAGACTTCAAAATGTGAAGCCAAAAGCATGAGTTGTAGAATGGTCCTTTCATGCCTTTGATGTACAAAATAAATCAGCCTGAAATCAACAGAGAATTGCCATGACAGAGGTTGGACAAATCTCAGCATGATCAAAGCATTCCAAGCCAATGACATTTGAAAGGAAATTAAAGCTTTCTCCACTGAGATTTAGCCATCTTCTACACAGAATAAATGCAAGAATGCTAAGATGGATGGATATGTTAAGTATAGGTAGCACTCCTCCAAACCATCACGATGGTGCTTCATTTATCAAAGCGGTGTGAACCATGTCTACTTGCATACTATGAAACCGTCTGAGGAAAAGCTTTTATTACGATTTACTTGGCCCTCATAATACAGTCCAAAATGAGAAATTACCCACTGAAAATACCATTTAATTTGTTTGTCATATCATAGATAAGAGATCATCATGAAGTTTAAAGGACAGAGTTATTGAGAATTGATCTTTTATTTCTACTGATGCAAAAAGTCTGGTAACAAATTAATGTAACCTTCCAATAAAAACTGCTATCATGAAATTTAATGCCTTAACATGTTTTAATGATTCATATGACAGGTATTACTTATCTGGGAGGATAACCGAAGAGCTAAAATACATTGTTATCCCTGACATGATCAGAGGTTAAAAGGACAGATTGTAAATTCAAACTGGCATTTGATCTGCAAAGCACATCTTCAAGTATTCTCTAATATTCTGAAATACTATTCATCCTAAGAGAAACTAACCACTGAAATATTCTTAGCATAAAACCATGTTGATTGTTTTAGAGATATTTAATGGTACAGGAGTATTATATAAAATGGCTCTGAGAACCGATTTACATACCCAAGAGTAATTATATGATATAATAAGCTTATTCTAATGTAGTTTTGCACATGGTCACTCACCGAGGGCAAGTATATTTTGTATAAAGTACATATATAAAAACTCTGTTTTGATATACTTAAGTACTTCTGTGCCTCTTGGAGTAGAGTTAAACAGTTACATGGCTTCACACATTTTGCTGTTCTTTTAGTATTTGTTAAACACAGGCTTCAAGAGTCACTATGAAAAACATTTTGGGCAACACAAAATGAATGATGTATGGCCCACACCTCACAGAGCTTGCATTTTGATGAGAAAGATATGGAGTATAATCAAACAATGGTATGGTGTAAAAGAAGACTCTACAGAATTATTTGGCTTGAATGTATTACTCAAAGTGTACGGCATAAAAAAAGAAAAATAATGATCAGTGCCAAAAATATGTGAGGCCCTCCTATTACCAGGTACTTCTATTCTAAAACACCACAACTGATAAAATCACACATAATCCCTCCCTCCAATACATACACACAGTTTTGAAGCCTGGTAAAAGATTTGAAAATCATAGTATGGTGGTAAAGAAGGTGTGCCGGCATCATTAACAACCCAGACTCCAGTGCCTGGCTTTCTCGATCCAAATCTAGGATCAAGATTTGGTGGAAGCTTCGAAAATAAAGACAGCAGGCCTTGACTCATAGAGCTGTTGTAAAAATTCAGTGAGATTATGCATATAGAACCTCAGAAATATTAAGTCACTGTGAACACTTGCCATTAACATTGTCATTATTCCTACTATTACATTTTCAGGTCAATAAATTTTATTGTTATTTTTCTTTACTGATTTTAGATTTGAACACTGATAGACAATATTTTCTAAAGAAATATTTTCTAAGGATGTGTTAGGCATTTACACTGATTGGTCAAGTAAAGTGACAATGGGGCTTGAACTGGTGGCCAGAAATCCCTATAATATTGAGCAATGATTCACTTCAAATTGTATAGGTTTTGAATAAACAAGTTCTTAGGAATTGTCTCCAAATAAAATATGATTATTCTGTATCATTTGTTTACATAGAGAACTAAGCTGAGGAAAGTTAATGCCTAAAACAAAGTTTCATGGCCAGGAAATGGAAAAACCAGGCTTAAGAGGTACCCTTAGTGATTACAGAAATGTCTTACTTCCCCACTCTCTTTACAAAGTCCAGTGTTCAAATAGAGCACCTCTTTTAAAACTGTCCTTTCCAGCACCAATAAAATGAATAATCTGCAGACTCCTATGTCTTTCAGCTGTCCTTCCAATTTTTTTTTTTTTTTGCAGATACTTATCAGATACTGTGCTTACAATAAACATTCTTAGTTTTTTGTAACAGAAACATATATGGCATGTATAGTTGGGTACCTGTCATACTTACCTCTTCTTCCTGGTAAAGAAAGGGGCTTTATCTATATCCTAATATAAGTATTAGTATTTAGGTGACTGGTTTTTCTAAAGGCTTGTTAGACAAAAATTTGAGAAGCTCACCAACTCTACATATCATATACCATAAATCATTTTGTTACATTTGCTATTCTTTCATCTTTATTTTAAAAATCTCACCATGGTGGTTTTTAGTTAAGCTTAAGAATACAATATTTAGAAGCAGATAATCCTACTTAGATATGAGGCAAATAAATTTAGATAAATCCTTTACTTTAGGTTCAATGTCCTCATGAATGCAGTAGAAATAATCACGTGGTATTAGCGCCTCCATACTATTTATTCTTAATGATGGCCAATTATTTCAATGTTATATTTTTGTCATTCTGTTAAATATAGTTGAAAAACTCTGCCTCTTGGGCCATGGGAATTTCTTAACTATTTGTCATATTAAATTCTTTATTTCATCCGGAAAAGGATGAACTAAATAAATGGTCTCTAGAAGAGTTCGGTACTACAAAATTTTAAATATCTCATTTCTAAGACAGGATTTTAAAATTTATGTCACATGGGAGGAGAATGAAAGCACAATACTATATATTTCACTCTAGGTCATGGAAAACTTTTCATTAATGTTACTTGTAATGCACTTATTTAAAAACAGAGGAAAAGACCCCTAAGGAACATTATATATATATATGGCATTTTGTTAACTATCTTACACATACAGAAGTTGTCCCATGACCTTGTCCAAAGGAAGCAATTTTCAGATTGTGCCCACAAAGCTTGACAGTGGAGGTACCTCACGGTGGATGTCACATCCCAGAGGAAAGTGGACTTTCATTTGGACTTTCAAATTATTTTATTAACAAATGTGGGATAGTGGGTGTGAAGAATGATTTTAACCAATGTTTACAAAATAAAAATAATTTTGTTGAAAAATACACTGATGTGGGGCGCCTGGGTGGCGCAGTCGGTTAAGCGTCCGACTTCAGCCAGGTCACGATCTCGCGGTCTGTGAGTTCGAGCCCCGCGTCAGGCTCTGGGCTGATGGCTCGGAGCCTGGAGCCTGTTTCCGATTCTGTGTCTCCCTCTCTCTCTGCCCCTCCCCCGTTCATGCTCTGTCTCTCTCTGTCCCAAAAATGAATAAACGTTGAAAAAAAAATTAAAAAAAAAAAAAAAAGAAAAGAAAAATACACTGATGAATATCTATGTTTTGAGAACTTATTTTACTCACACACCTTATAGAAGAGCCCATTAATTAAGTACTTATCAAGAAGGGAGTCCTTCTAAAATTCAGGTGATTATATTCATAAAAGAAAATAGTATAGTGATAATATATTAATATTAGATCTGATGATTCTAAAATTAGTTTAAATGTTGATAGGCACAGAAAAATAAGTATTTTTTGTTTATGTATTAATTGGCAATTGAAACAATAGCTCCCAAAACTGTACATGAATGATAGCTACAGGCTTGTACAATATGTATATATACACATATACACACAGATCTTTATTAAATGACTTATCAATTACCACCACCAATTTATATTATTTTATGTTTATTATTTATTTTTGAGAGAGAGAGAGACAGAGAGTGAGTGGGGGAGGGTTAGAGAGAGAGGGAGAGACAGAATCCTAAGCAGGCTTCAGGCTCTGAGCTGTCAGCACAGAGTCCAATGTGGGGCTCAAACCCACGAACCATGAGATCATGACCTGAGCTAAAGTCAGATTCTTAATGGACTAAGCCACCCAGGCACACCCCCATCAATTTCGAAAATCATTATGAAGGCGCCAAAAATTGCATAATAGTATATTGTGCTAAACATTCTTTTCCAATGACTCATTCTGGGAGTTTATACTATAAACACATTTAGGAAGTGAAAATAAAGGATGTATAGAAAACATTACTGCTTGAAGCAAAATCTGGAGTTGGCTATTTTTATTAAAATAAACATTAGTAAAGGAATTCTCTGTCCTTTGCAATCAGCCAATTCAAATTCTTTCAAAGTCATCATTCATATTTTGTGACTACAGGATAATCTACCTGGTTATGATTACATAATAAACAATATAAAAGGTACCTCTAGCTATTTGGGTAGACATAATTTAGCAGTTAGATGGGTCACCAAATAATGTGTGTTTTAAACCCAAAATGCTCTGGACTAAACATATACATGATGTCACCCTCTGGTTCAAATATGCTCATATCTGATTCCAACAGATGAGGCTGATGTCCTTTAAATATTCATCTATTAGCTATAAACATATTATTTCTTATCCAATTTGAAATAGTAGTACTCCTTTCTGATAGCTTTAGATTTTTGCCTTTCATCATCCATTCTTAATCTACTTCACCTTTTGCTTTTAAAGAGTTGTCCTTGGGGCACCTGGGTGGCTCAGCTGGTTAAGCGTCCAACTTCAGCTCAGGTCATGATCTCACGGTTTCTGAGTTCGAGCCCCACATCAGGCTCTGTGCTGACAGCTCAGAACCTAGAGCCTGCTTTGGATTCTGTGTCTCCCTCTCTAAGCCTCCACTGCTCATGCTCTGTCTCTCTCTGTCTCAAAAATAAATAAAAAACATTAAAAAAGAAAAGAGTTGTCCTCATTGTTGAATGCAGGTATTTTACATCTTAACTTACTGTGTATATTTCTGCATAACATAAATTCATATAAAATGCCAAAAATAAACATTTGTACTTTACATTCTTTGTAAATAAATGAACAATTTATGCTGTTTTACAAACATTCTGAACTAATTTTATCAACTTTAATTTTAATGATTTTTAAGAGTCTTGGTAATTTGAGAAAAATCAAAAATCATCGCAACTCCTTACTAAGCTGTAAAATTCTTAAAGCAGGAGCTACAGCTGATGCCCCGATGGTAGAATGCCTATAGACATCATGTGTTCCATAAATGCTGCTGGCTAGGGTGCACTGCAAGGTAAGAATGCTATGTTACATTTATGTTCCCTAAGTATGTTATTAGTCTGTTTGCAGTAGGGATCTAGCATTATTTAGCTTCTCAGATCAACTAACCTTTTTCAAACATTATGCGCCTGGTCCAGAATAATATACTATTTATATTCTGGTTTGTCACATTTCCTATGAAGAAATGTGTTCCAGGAGTCATCTTGGAATACCCGCAATCAATTTCTCCACTCAGCACAAATGATGTTTTGTCTCACTTTGATTACCATTTGGGTAGAGGAAATCTGAATTCAGTGGTCTCCTTAATTCTGGCATGAAGTGTTTTAGAGGACAGCTGCTGAATTAAGTTAGGTGACAGTTAGGACATGGAGAGGCATGATGGGGAAAGAAACAAATCTCAAAGACCAGAAACAAAAATCGCTAAGGACACTGAGTTTTAGGTACTAACCATATCAATTACAATGTATAATGTGTAGAAAAGACAACTAAATATACACATAGAGATGAAAGACGTTCTGGAAAGAAAAGATTTCATAACTTGCTTCTCTAACTTTATGCCTCTAATTTTTAAAATTTTTTTAATATTTTTCTTTTACATTTCTGTGTGAGACCACCTTAGCCTTTATAGCTATAGCTTCATGATTTTATTTATTATTTTTTTAATGTTTTTTTATTTTATTTTTTTATTTTTATTTTTTTTTCAATATATGAAATTTATTGTCAAATTGGTTCCCATACAACACCTAGTGCTCATCCCAAAAGGTGCCCTCCTCAATACCCATCACCCACCCTCCCCTTCCTCTCACCCCCATCAACCCTCAGTTTGTTCTCAGTTTTTAAGAGTCTCTTACGCTTTGGCTCTCTCCCACTCTAACCTCTTTTTTTTTTCCTTCCCCTCCCCCATGGGTTTCTGTTAAGTTTCTCAGGATCCACATAAGAGTGAAACCATATGGTATCTGTCTTTCTCTGTATGGCTTATTTCACTTAGCATCACACTCTCCAGTTCCATCCACGTTGCTACAGAGGGCCATATTTCGTTCTTTCTCATTGCCATGTATTACTCCATTGTGTATATAAACCACAATTTCTTTATCCATTCATTAGTTGATGGACATTTAGGCTCTTTCCATAATTTGGCTATTGTTGAGAGTGCTGCTATGAACATTGGGGTACAAGTGCCCCTATGCATCAGGACTCCTGCATCCCTTGGGTAAATTCCTAGCAGTGCTATTGCTGGGTCATAGGGTAGGTCTATTTTTAATTTTCTGAGGAACCTCCACACTGCTTTCCAGAGCGGCTGCACCAATTTGCATTCCCACCAACAGTGCAAGAGGGTTCCCGTTTCTCCACATCCTCGCCAGCATCTATAGTCTCCTGATTTGTTCATTTTGGCCACTCTGACTGGCGTGAGGTGATATCTGAGTGTGGTTTTGATTTGTATTTCCATGATTAGGAGCAACGTTGAGCATCTTTTCATGTGCCTGTTGGCCATCTGGATGTCTTCTTTAGAGAAGTGTCTATTCATGTTTTCTGCCCATTTCTTCACTGGGTTATTTGTTTTTCGGGTGTGGAGTTTGGTGAGCTCTTTATAGATTTTAGATACTAGCCCTTTGTCTGATATGTCATTTGCAAATATCTTTTCCCATTCCATTGGTTGCCTTTTAGTTTTGTTGGTTGTTTCCTTTGCTGTGCAGAAGCTTTTTATCTTCATAAGGTCCCAGTAATTCATTTTTGCTTTTAATTCTCTTGCCTTTGGGGATGTGTCGAGTAAGAGATTGCTACGGCTGAGGTCAGAGAGGTCTTTTCCTGCTTTCTCCTCTAGGGTTTGGATGGTTTCCTGTCTCACATTCAGGTCCTTTATCCATTTTGAGTTTATTTTTGTGAATGGTGTGAGAAAGTGGTCTAGTTTCAACCTTCTGCCTGTTGCTGTCCAGTTCTCCCAGCACCATTTGTTAAAGAGACTGTCTTTTTTCCACTGGATGTTCTTTCCTGCTTTGTCAAAGATTAGTTGGCCATACATTTGTGGGTCTAGTTCTGGGGTTTCTATTCTATTCCATTGGTCTATGTGTCTGTTTTTGTGCCAATACCATGCTGTTTGATGATTACAGCTTTGTAATAGAGGCTAAAGTCTGGGATTGTGATGTCTCCCACTTTGGTCTTCTTCTTCAAAATTACTTTGGCTATTCGGGGCCTTTTGTGGTTCCATATGAATTTTAGGATTGCTTGTTCTAGTTTTGAGAAGAATGCTGGTGCAATTTTGATTGGGATTGCACTGAATGTGTAGATAGCTTTGGGTAGTATTGACATTTTGACAATATTTATTCTTCCAATCCATGAGCACGGAATGTTTTTCCATTTCTTTATATCTTCTTCAATTTCCTTCATAAGCTTTCTATAGTTTTCCACATACAGATCTTTTACATCTTTGGTTAGATTTATTCCTAGGTATTTTATGCTTCTTGGTGCAATTGTGAATGGGATCAGTTTCTTTATTTGTCTTTCTGTTACTTCATTGTTAGTGTATAAGAATGCAACTGATTTCTGTACATTGATTTTGTATCCTGCAACTTTGCTAAATTCATGTATCAGTTCTAGCAGACTTTTGGTGCAGTCTACCGGTTTTTCCATGTATAGTATCATGTCATCTGCAAAAAGCGAAAGCTTGACTTCATCTTTGCCAATTTTGATGCCTTTGATTTCCTTTTGTTGTCTGATTGCTGATGCTAGAACTTCCAACACTATGTTAAACAACAGCGGTGAGAGTAGGCATCCCTGTCGTGTTCCTGATCTCAGGGAAAAAGCTCTCAGTTTTTCCCCATTGAGGACGATGTTAGCTGTGCGCTTTTTATAAATGGCTTTTATGATGTTTAAGTATGTTCCTTCTATCCCGACTTTCTCGAGGGTTTTTATTAAGAAAGGATGCTGAATTTTGTCAAAGGCCTTTTCTGCATCGATTGACAGGATCATATGGTTCTTCTCTTTTCTTTTATTAATGTGATGTATCACGTTGATTGATTTGCGAATGTTGAACCAGCCCTGCATCCCAGGAATGAATCCCACTTGATCATGGTGAATAATTCTTTTTATATGCTGTTGAATTCGATTTGCTAGTATCTTATTGAGAATTTTGGCATCCATATTCACCAGGGATATTGGCCTGTAGTTCTCTTTTTTTACTGGGTCTCTGTCTGGTTTAGGAATCAAAGTAATACTGGCTTCATAGAATGAGTCTGGAAGTTTTCCTTCCCTTTCTATTTCTTGGAATAGCTTGAGAAGGATAGGTATTATCTCTGCTTTAAACGTCTGGTAGAACTCCCCTGGGAAGCCATCTGGTCCTGGACTCTTATTTGTTGGGAGATTTTTGATAACAGATTCAATTTCTTCGCTGGTTATGGGTCTGTTCAAGCTTTCTATTTCCTCCTGATTGAGTTTTGGAAGAGTGTGGGTGTTTAGGAATTTGTCCATTTCTTCCAGGTTGTCCAATTTGTTGGCATATAATTTTTCATAGTATTCCCTGATAATTGTTTGTATCTCTGAGGGATTGGTTGTAATAATTCCATTTTCATTCATGATTTTATCTATTTGGGTCATCTCCCTTTTCTTTTTGAGAAGCCTGGCTAGAGGTTTGTCAATTTTGTTTATTTTTTCAAAAAACCAACTCTTGGTTTCGTTGATCTGCTCTACAGTTTTTTTAGGTTCTATATTGTTTATTTCTGCTCTGATCTTTATTATTTCTCTTCTTCTGCTGGGTTTAGGCTGCCTTTGCTGTTCTGCTTCTATTTCCTTTAGGTGTGCTGTTAGATTTTGTATTGGGGATTTTTCTTGTTTCTTGAGATAGGCCTGGATTGCGATGTATTTTCCTCTCAGGATTGCCTTCGCTGCATCCCAAAGCATTTGGATTGGTGTATTTTCATTTTCGTTTGTTTCCACATATTTTTTAATTTCTTCTCTAATTGCCTGGTTGACCCACTCATTCTTTAGTAGGGTGTTCTTTAACCTCCATGCTTTTGGAGGTTTTCCAGACTTTTTCCTGTGGTTGATTTCAAGCTTCATAGCATTGTGGTCTGAAAGTATGCATGGTATGATTTCAATTCTTGTAAACTTATGAAGGGCTGTTTTGTGACCCAGTAGGTGATCTATCTTGGAGAATGTTCCATGTGCATGCGAGAAGAAAGTATATTCTGTTGCTTTGGGATGCAGAGTTCTAAATATATCTGTCAAGTCCATCTGATCCAATGTATCATTCAGGGCCCTTGTTTCCTTATTGACCGTGTGTCTAGATGATCTATCCATTTCTTTAAGTGGAGTGTTAAAGTCCCCTGCAATTACCACATTCTTATCAATGAGGTTGCTTATGTTTATGAGTAATTGTTTTATATATTAGGGGGCTCCCGTATTCGGCGCATAGACATTTATAACTGTTAGCTCTTCCTGATGGATAGACCCTGTAATTATTATATAATGCCCTTCTTCATCTCTTGTTACAGCCTTTAATTTAAAGTCTAGTTTGTCTGATATAAGTGTGGCTACTCCAGCTTTCTTTTGGATGCCAATAGCATGATAAATAGTTCTCCATCTCCTCACTCTCAATCTAAAGGTGTCCTCAGGTCTAAAATGAGTCTCTTGTAGACAGCAAATAGATGGGTCTTGTTTTTTTATCCATTCTGATACCCTATGTCTTTTGGTTGGCGCATTTAGTCCATTTACATTCAGTGTTATTATAGAAAGATACGGGTTTAGAGTCATTGTGATGTCTATATGTTTTATGCTTATAGCGATGCCTCTGGTACGTTGTCTCACAGGATCCCCCTTAGGATCTCTTGTAGGGCTGGTTTAGTGATGATGAATTCCTTAAGTTTTTGTTTGTTTGGGAAGACCTTTATCTCTCCTTCTACTCTAAATGACAGACTTGCTGGATAAAGGATTCTCGGCTGCATATTTTTTCTGTTCATCACATGGAAGATCACCTGCCATTCCTTTCTGGCCTGCCACGTTTCAGTAGAGATCAGTCACGAGTCTTATAGGTCTCCCTTTATATGTTACAGCACGTTTATCTCTAGCTGCTTTCAGAATTTTCTCTTTATCCTTGTATTTTGCCAGTTTCACTATGATATGTTTTGCAGAAGATCAACTCAAGTTACGTCTGAAGGGAGTTCTCTGTGCCTCTTGGATTTCAATGCCTTTTTCCTTTCCCAGATCCGGAAAGTTCTCAGCTATGATTTCTTGAAGTACACCTTCAGCACCTTTCCCTCTCTCTTCCTCCTCTGGGATACCAATTATGCGTATATTATTTCTTTTTAGTGTATCACTTAGTTCTTTAATTTTCCCCCTCATACTCCTGGATTTTTTTATCTCTCTTTTTCTCAGCTTCCTCTTTTTCCATAATTTTATCTTCTAGTTCACCTATTCTCTCCTCTGCCTCCTCAATCTGAGCCGTGGTCATTTCCATTTTATTTTGCATCTCGTTTAAAGCGTTTTTCAGCTCCTTCTGACTGTTCCTTAGTCCCTTGATCTCTGTAGCAAGAGATTCTCTGCTGTCCTCTATACTGTTTTCAAGCCCAGCGATTAATTTTATGACTATTATTCTAAATTCATTTTCTGTTATATTATTTAAATCCTTTTTGATCAGTTCATTAGCTGTTGTTATTTCCTGGAGATTCTTTTGAGGGGAATTCTTCCGTTTGGTCATTTTGGATAGTCCCTGGTGGTGCGGACCTGCAGGGCACTTCCCCTGTGCTGTGGTGTATAACTGGAGTTGGTGGGCGGGGCTGCAGTCAGACCTGATGTCTGCCCCCAGCCCACTGCTGGGGCCACAGTCAGACTGGTGTGTGCCTTCTCTTCCCCTCTCCTAGGGGCGGGATTCACTGTGGGGTGGCATGGCCCATCTGGGCTACTTGCACACTTCCAGGCTTGTGGTGCTGGGGATCTGGTGTATTAGCTGGGGTGGGTAGGCAAGGTGCACGGGGGCAGGAGGGGCAGGCTTAGCTCGCTTCTCCTTAGGTGATCCACTTCAGGAGGGGCCCCTCTTCCGTGGGCCTCTCGTCTGCGCTTGGCTCCAGAGACTCCGTTCTGCTAATCCTCTGGCGGTTTTCTGGGTTATTTAGGCAGGTGTAGGTGGAATCTAAGTGATCAGCAGGACGTGCGGTGAGCCCAGCGTCCTCCTATGCCGCCATCTTCCGACGAAACTCTTTTTTTTTTCCTATAGCTTCATGATTTTAAACTTACTTTCAATTTCACAAATCTTGATTTACATGATCCTAATTTATGATAATATTTGGATTCACAACACAAATATATGCAAACAATAAGTGAAAGCTAATTTACATAATTTTTAAAAATATGAAAAAATGTTAGAAATTAAATGCCATACCTAGAAGCAATTAACAGAAATAATCTTATATGGGAAAAAAGAAAAGATATGATGAACCCCGATATGTGTATCTGAGAGATTTTTTTTTTAATATGAGTAAAGATTTAAGACAAAAACAACAACAACCTTAGAGGTTGTATAACACAGAGCAAGAAACTAGTCTCAGGTTTCAGATATAATTGGGTTAGAATTCTGGCTCTTCCATTTCCTGATTTCATGGCCTTTCACAAGCAAATTTAAATATTCTGACATTCAAATATAAATATTTGCCCACCTCATAGTATTTCATGAAATTCTGCATGTAAAGAGGAAACATACTGTTTTGTATATAGGTGAGCTCTAATTATAATAAATATTATAATTAGAGATCATAGATCTGAGAAATGCTTTGCACTTAACCATTTATGTTTATATTTAAAGTATATTACAAAAAGTTTAGTTCTTTCCCCTCCTCGTGGCCTCAAGACAATCTTCCATTACAGAATTTCTTTTCCTTGGAGACTTGCTACAATTGAAATGCTATTTTTATTAATTTCCCCAGAAACTACCGTCAGTATATAAAAACTAACTTTAGTTGATTGTTGACTGGCCACATTTCAAATGTGGTCCCAAATGGAAAGAATGTGCCTCTTGTTCTTTGAAGTTTACATTTTCATATGTATAATACACTTATCACAGAGAAGTTAAAACAGACCAAGAAATAGTTCTGGCACTGAGCCACCAGCATTTGAATATTCACATCCCATGAAAATAAGCACTGGTGAATTAACAATGGAGTAGAAAATTTCTGGGCATCTGCCCAGCCCAATTATAACTTTCAGGAGATTTTGTTCCTCCTACTCACCTCTACGCATTTGGACTATATAAGCTCACCTTCTAGGCCAAAACCAACTGAGTAGACACCTCATCCATGGTGGACTAACAAACTTTTTAAAAACATATTCTTGAGTTGGGATGCTGGGATTCAAGACATTTGGTTGATGGGGTTAACCAAAAAAAAAAAAAACAAAAAAAAACAAAAAAACAAAAAACAAAAATAAATCCTGCTCTGGACAAACTTATGCGAGAAAAACAAAAATAAAAAATTAAAATAAAACAAACCAACAAATAAAAAGAAGAGAAAACACTGTAGTGAGGGGGGATAGAAAACAAAAAACAAAATGGTCAAACCATAGATTTGAAGTTATGCAAAGATTACTAATAACTTTATGGTTCCTTGTTCCAATCTAAGTCTAAACTATATTTATGGGGAGAAATCAATAAATCCAGTAAATCTGCATAAAATTAGAATTTATCTAAATGTAAACACTATATCTAACTTCATGAATACTTCTCTACTATCACTTCATTTGGAAATGTCCTCATGGATGAGAGTATTTTGTAAATTAAGGCACTTTGAAGTCAGACTTGAGTCAGATTACTTTGACTTTTAATATTGGGCCTTAGATTTCTCTAACTTGAATGTGATACATTTAAGAAAATAGTAATATTTTTCCAACTCTTCTGGTTTATTTAGCATCTTTGTTGTTATATTATATAACTTGCAGTTATTAGAGGAGGCCATTTAAAAGGTGAGTGGCTCACCTACCTGAATCCTTAGACCTAAAAAAGTTTTCTGTAAATAATAACGATATTGTCTTGCAAATCCAAAAATAATTTTCCTTTCCAACTATTTCACACCTATTATCTGTTTTTACTTTGTATATTCTTGGGAGAGAGATGGGTCACAGGGGTGTTACCTCTATTTCATTATAGAGAAGACTGATATCCAGCAAGATTAAATGACATTTGAAGGTCCCATACCTAGTCATAAAAGAGCTGTATAATATTTCAGTCTTCCAAGTGAAAACTTCACCAGTTCCACAGAATCAATGTATATTTAGTAGAACATATTTAGCCTGGCAAGCAACATTTTGTACAACCTTTGGATCTCTATCCAAAGTATTTCATGGATCCATCCACTTTCCTCCATCTCTATTGTCACCTTGATTTATGCTCTCCATATTTCTAAGTACTCAAAGTTGGTCTTCCTTTTTCCATGCTTTTACTCTCCCAATATATTGTCCAAAATGAGTTTCTTTATATGTTACAATATGCCAAAGCCTAACTGACTTTTTCATGGTCACACAACTAGTTAAAGACAGAAACGGGAGAGAAACTATATTGTCTATTAGATTCCTGAATGACAATATAACCTCCTTGAAGGTTGATATTACTGTGATAACTTACAGTCCCCAGAAAAATGTCTTAAGCATAATAGGTGCATCATAAATACCTTGATTAAATATCATCTTGAGGTTTTGATTTAAACAAAGTCAAGCAAGATATAAGAGTAGCATCTTATTAGATCAATACCCTGTCTCAGTGATACTATGGCTGTTACGATATGTACAGGCTATGTGTTGAGTTACTCTCAGGACTGCAGTTTTAAACCTGTAGTCAGAGGGGCGGCTTCTTCATACACTTTCTATTTATATTGTTTCCCAGTATATTTAGGCAAACCTCTTCAAGCAGAGACATTGCAAATATATGGAAGTAAAAGCAGGCTTTTAGTTTTAACCTTAATTGATGCTCTAAGGCCAAAAAAAACCCTTCAGCAATAAGGGTCCTCAGCTAGATAAACCGCTGTGTCACAGAAGGCCCCCAAACTGTATTCCTTCTGATCTTTCTCCATACCAGCCAGCTGCTGCCTGGCAGTTCAAGAAGACAGTGCTTAAAAGGACTTGCAAGTTTGACAAAAAAAGTTGGAGAAATTGATTGGTATTTAGAGTTTAGTGGTCTCCTATGGGTATTCCTGGGTTTCTGTGACTGATTTTGATGAAGTGCTTTTATTTGTCTCTCTACCCAGAGACTGCAGATGAATTTGCAATAGAGCAGCATGCCTCCTGTTTAGCTTTGTCAGGCACCACTTAGACATGTTATAATTTATTTTCCAGGAAAAATATTTCTCATGAGGGCTCCTGGCTAACACAGTTATAAAGCAGCTGGCTACCGTTCAGCCTGTTGTCTGCTGGCAGCTGGGCTTCCCTGTATAGTCTGAAAAGAAACACAACTGGAGAGCAAAGCGATGGAAGATGGGGGGAGGGGCCAAACCTTCTCCTTACACAGGCCTCAGTCTCCTCTCCCCGGCTGTTTTTGGTGACTTCAAACTTCCCAAACATCCTATTAAGTCTGGTAGGAACACTGTTATTTCTTGTGTGTGTGTGTGTGTGTGTGTGTGTGTGTGTGTGGTTGTAGAGTGGAGTCACATCTTAAACAGGCATTGGCTTGTGTTAGTCATTGTGTCAACTCAAAATAGCCCTTGAAATTTCATTAAATAACCCAGCTACTTTTTTTTTCTAACACAGAACATTCTAAATTGAGCTTCTGATAATTACTTTGCTTATTTTAAAGGAACATATTTTAAAAACCCTTAACTCTGAATTCACACACTTTGTGAGGAAATGTTTACATTATGACAGGTACAGAGGAATACAGATGAATTGATATTAATGAGACTTATTATACCCTCACTCTGGGGCATGTGCTACCTTAGTGGAATAGCTAGCAAAATTGCCAAAGGATTTAACTTATTATTTCCCCTACTGTATATATCATATATCAAATATCAGACATTATCATTTACAACACAACATTTTCAAGAGTATACATATCATGATGAGCACTGAGTAATAAATAACACGATTGTATCACTATATTGTACACCTGAAACTAACACAACAATTATTACACTGGAATTAAAATAATACATTTTCATATAACACTGAGAAAAAAATACTGCTAAATAAATAATACCATCATATGTTATTTATTTATTTCATTTATTGTCAGGTTAGCTAACATACAGTATATTTTTGGCTTCATGAGTAGATTCGTACGATTCATCACTTATATTCAACACCCAGAATAGCATCATATTTTTACCACTTTGAAACTGTTATTTTTAATTTAAGAACTGTTTTAAATTTATTTACACTTAGATATTTACCAGAGTGTTCCTGTACATAAGAAAAAAAGTAAAGAAAATAATTGTTTTAAGCAATTCTTAAAACTTACTTTGTACCCAAATATTCTGAATCATTCTTCAATTCAGAGTCATCAGTGCCTGAGTTTTCCCACAGAGTAGGATACTCTCTTGCCACCAAATTCATCAATAATAAAATATTTATTTTAAAAAAAAATTTTAATGAGAATTCATTTTTTGAGAGACAGAGAACAAGTGATAGAGGGGCAGAAAGAGAGTGAGACACAGAATCTGAAGCAGGCTGCAGGCTCTGAGGTGTCAGCACAGAGCCCAGTGGCTCAAACCCACAAACTGTGAGATCATGACCCGAGCTGAGTCAGACACTTAACCAACTGAGCCACCAAGTGCCCCAATAATAAAATATTTCTTAAGACAGCATCCTACTATTGCCTCCAGGATTTTTTTTTCAAATTTGGTGACACTCATTTTGCAAAATTTGATGTTTCTGTTTTCTTGCTTGTATTTGAAAATGGCAATGAAAAATTCTCAGACAACAACTAAATCTCATGTTCTTTATTTCATCCTCAAATAGTTTGTTGACTAAAAACAAAAAAAAAATCAACATTTATGGGCTACAGTTCAGTAATGCCTCTAGGAATAAACCAAGTTCAGGAATGCATGAAAATTATATCCTGATATGCCATCAATTCTAAGTTGTATCTGGATTTTCAAGAGGTTCGAAGGTGAAAATATGCTTCCTAAATTTGAAAACAAAATATGGAAGATGAATAGGTTAAGTGTGTATGTGGCAATTCCAGCGTGAAATATGAATTTAGAGAGTTTCAAAAGGAAGTAGTCTATACTAGTTTTAGTTGATGACTGTCATCATCAGAATCAGCCATAGACCTAAAAATATGGACAATGTAACCATCTAGGAAGTGGGGCCAGGGCACCAGCATTTTAAAGAAGTAGCCCAGGGATTCTGATGTAGTCAGATTAGGGGAGCACTTTTGTGGAAAGCCTGAAATTAAGTCACTGGCTGTGTCGTCCAGGCCATCACACATTTTACACAGGATGATTGGATATCTGGGCTAGCCTGAGACAGATTTGGCTTAAGCCTCTTGTCCTACCTTGATGGCTAGTCACAATTCTTTCACTCTTAAAAGTATCCAGTTTGGGAGGCATTTTATAAAGTCACCCTAATTTTATAGGAATGGGTAACAAACGTATAATCACAACTAGAAGAAATCCATTCACATATCCTTGCCTGGAAATGTAAATCATCCCTGTTTGCCTTTTAACTGAAGTATAGTTGACACACAATGTTATATCAGTTTCACAGTGACTCAACAATTCTATACTCTATGCTATGCTCACCACAGGTGACCATCTGTCACCATACAATACTTTAAAATTCTACTGACTATATTCCCAATCTTATACCTTTCATCCCTAAGACTTATTCATTCCATCACTGGAAGTCCATACCTCCCAATCCCCTCTACCCATTTTGCCCATCCACCCACCCCTCTCCCCTCTGGCTACCACCAGTTTGTTCTCTGTTCTTAAACAGGCTATTAAAAGCCCAGTGGAGAGTTCACTCACAGGCCACCCAATGAAAATCCATTGTGTAGAAGATTTGTCTTCAAGAAAAAAAAAAAAAAAACCTTAAAGAAAAATGTGCTTTGCTTTTAGAAGTCTGTAAGACCCAAACAAACCCTTAATAAGGACAATCACTAACAGTGCTAACTCTAAGATTACAACATTTGCTGAATGTGTGGTATTTTTGATGGTGTACCTTTCACGGTTCTTATATTTATTGTTCAGAGGCTAAAATCACACCCCCAGAAGCAGCCAGCTCTTTTCAGGTTGTGTCCATCATTACATTATGGACAATTTGGGGAGCTTTTAGATGATATGCTAAGGTGTCACCTTTTACAGGGCATTCATAATGCACCCCTCCAGTTGACCTTCTTCCATGATTTCAGTTTAACATTAAAATGGCAACATTAAACCTTAATCTCAATGATACCATCAGTGCCATGGAAATGAAGAAACAATTTTTACTAAAAGCACTCTCCATACAGAAAGTGAGTTCTTTCCAAGTGAATCAAAAGACCTAAAGAGATGTTAAGTTTTATAGTATCGGTGGGTCAGTTCAGAAGAACTATCCTGGAGAATTTCATACTTTCTCCACCAGTGAATTGAGTGATGCAACACAGTTTGTGAACAAACTGTTATTTAATCCTACTACATTATTTAAACTATATTAGACAAGTATTTTGGAAATACATGAAAGAAACCTCTGTTTAGATGAGGTTAATAATTGTTTTAACCATACAAATCATTTGGCAACCCAAATAATGTGCATTAGAGAAAAAATAATAAAATATTTAAGGAATTCTCATTCTGTGTCTGCCACTTTTGGCTGATCTAGGAATAGTGGGTCAAAGTTGTGAGTAAATAGATTTTGAATCCATAAGAGAATGGAATTTCTAGTGGTTATAACCATCAATTATTAGAATAATTATCTTGTGTGGAGGTAAATTTCCCATCTCCCAAGGAGTTTGATCTAGGACAAAATTATTAAAAGTGTGATGTATATGTACATCAGGGGCTATGATCTGAATGTTGTGTCCCCCTAAATTCATATGTTGAAATCGTAACCCCAAAAATTATGGCATTAGGTGGCAGAGCCTTGGGGAGGTGTTTAGGTCAGCAGGGCAGAGCCTGCATGGATGGAATTCGCGTTTTTATACAAGAGACCCCACAGAACTCCCTAGTTCTTCCATCATGTGAGGATTCAGAGAAAAGATGCCAGCTATGAACCAGGAAGACAGCCTTTACCAGAGTGTGGCAATGCTGGCGCCTTTATTTTGGACTTCCCAGCTTCCAGAATTGTGAGATATAAATTTCTATTGTTTATAAATCACCCAGTCTGTGATATTTTGTGATAGAAGCCTAAACAGACTCATACACCAAGATATGTGCAAACACGTGCTGGTGAGCACAAAGGAAATATTAGAGAATATAATCCAAAACTGCAAAAAAAGACTTTAATGTTATCAAAGATATGGAATGACTCTGGTCCCTCCCTGGGTCCATAGGATAGGCCATTATGTGTAATTTCCTGTGAAATTGTCTGGAGGGAAGTATAAAGTTCTACAGGAGAATGTTTGAAATAACCCCACTGTTTGCTCACTTTCAGCTTACTGAAACATGTACGATTATGTGGATTTATGGATTATGCTCTAAAATTTAAACAAAACCCTGTAAACTGATGATGTGGTTTAAAAAAGATTACTGCTCATAAACCATGAATTTAAGATAATGCTAATAATGGAAACCCAAGTAGGCAATAAGAGCATGACCAAGCTAACAGTTTGTCTACTCTTCATTAGGTAGAAATTCTTCCTTAACCACAGTACTATGTTAAAAAAAAAAAAAAAAAGAAAGAAACCATCAGATCTCATGAGAAACTGGTGAAAACTGTGAAATTATCTACTGGTAACTTGAAATATGGATGAAATCTGCTTTACATGTTTATGTTGCCTTGAGATATGAGCAATGATGTTAAAATAAAGCCATCACAATTAGCAAGATACTTTTAAAGTAGCATTCAGAGCCTCGTTTGAAGTTTTTTCCTCATGAAAGACAAAAAATTTCCCCTTTGAGAAAACAGTAATTATTCCTGACACAGTAAAAATGATTGAGACAATATGTGGCAAATGATTTGCTAACAAATTAAAATGTATTATTTTGTTTGCAAATAGTGTTGTCAGAGGCACTGAAAATATTGCTGAAATTATGAAGAAACACGTATTAGAACAAATTAAGTCATTTTTCTTATATGGTTGAAAAAATAAAACCATCTAACGTTTCTTAGCTTTCCTGAGCTATTCTTTTTGTTTTGTTTCGTTTTGTTGGAAATATGCATTTGCTAGATAGCATTTCACGCATAAAAATAATAACTAAAGGAGCTATTAAAGAAACAAAGTATTCAAAAAAGCATGTCCTTAACAGTAGTTTGTTGA
The DNA here is from genome assembly GCF_022079265.1 of Lynx rufus. Lineage (NCBI taxonomy): Eukaryota > Metazoa > Chordata > Mammalia > Carnivora > Felidae > Lynx > Lynx rufus. The sequence continues at coordinate 184,316,898 of NW_025814823.1, forward strand.
AGGGGGAAAAAAAAAGCTTTAAGTGGGAAAAAAAATTTTTTTGAACTATAAGGACAACCACTAATGGAGCAGTTTATCAGGCAAGAATTGAGAGAGAGAAAGAACAGGCGGGGAAGAGACAGAGTCCAGAGTAAGGCTGAGAAGCGATGACTACACTTGGAAGTTCGTTTAGTGAGTTTAATAACAGCGTAATTGCTTCTTAAAGCAAATAGCTTAAAACTAGAATTACAACTGTGCTACAGACAGTTCAAAAAGGATGACAATAATAATTACAAAAATGTATTTTCAGTGACAGGGGGGCTGTTCTTTGTATCACGTGGGGTTCACAGTCATCTCACCACAAAAATAAATGAATAAATAACAAAGAGAGTACAAAATTATTCACCTTTCTCTTTAAAAACAACTCTTAAAAGAAACAAATACTTGGGTTGCTTTAACAGGAGTGAAAAAAAATCACAATTAAAAAAATAATAAAACTTATGCAAGGAAAAGGTATTTAGAAAATAGATGTTTAGAAGTGTTTTGATCATTTTGCAATTTTGTTACCAAATAAACTCTCATATGTGCACATTAAAAATGGAAACAATTTTCTAATCTATGCTCAAGAAAAAGTTTCATTGTGTCTTGAATCCATTCGTTAAAATACACTAAATTTTAAGCCTTTCAAATTTGTTTATGAGAAAACTGATCCATATAAGAGAAATTTTACAGATTAAAACTTCAATAAAAAATGTTGCATAATTGGTAAATGTGATTGAAAAAGTATGTATCACGATTTAGTATTATAGTAAGCAAAACTAACCATGTACTCCTTTTTATATATACGCACTTTGGGGAGTTATTATCTTTTAGTCATTAAAGTCATTTATATCAAGAATAAAAATAAATTGAAAATAGGGGAGTGGGAGGCACAGGCTTTCAGTTATAAAGTGAATAAGTCACAGGGATGAAAGGTATAGTGTAGGGAATACAGTCAATGGTATTGTAATAGTGCTGTATGGTGACAGATGGTAGTTACAGTTATTGTGAGCATAGCATAACATATAGAGTTGTTGAATCACTGTCTTGTACACCTGAAACTTATTAGTACACCAGAACTAACTATACGTCAATAATTTTTAATAAAAAATAAAAATAAATAAATTGAACTAAAATCAAGATATTTAATCCCTGTATCATGGAGACTATACCCGAGATTTTGAAAAGATTAAAATAATTCAATTATATATTCAGTATGAAAGATTTAATATTTTTAGTGAGATTAAATAGTGTTTTTGCCATTAATAAAAAAATGTTTAAATATATTTTAAGGTGTTTTTCTGAAAAAAGTGGTTTTCATTTTTTTCTAATTCTTTTTTTTTTTTAATTTTTTTTTTTCAACGTTTTATTTATTTTTGGGACAGAGAGAGACAGAGCATGAACGGGGGAGGGGCAGAGAGAGAGGGAGACACAGAATCGGAAACAGGCTCCAGGCTCTGAGCCATCAGCCCAGAGCCCGACGCGGGGCTCGAACTCACGGACCGCGAGATCGTGACCTGGCTGAAGTCGGACGCTTAACCGACTGCGCCACCCAGGCGACCCCATTTTTTTCTAATTCTTAAATATACTTTAATTTTCGTTTATTATGTTACTTCCATAGTCTGTATAAGTGACATGTTAATAAATATGACAGTAAATATATCAGAATATTAAGTGCAAATTTTCTTATTGTCTTAAAAGCTTTTAGGTTTAAACTCAAAATAGATGCCAGATCAGGTATTTATGTAAAATATGCTAACACATAAAGAAACAAGTCTAGCAACCATGGTTGATTACGTAGGTGACAAAGTGTGAGGGGAAGGTGAGAAATCAAAGAGATTATAGAGAGGACTTCTTTCAGGAGAGAAATACTGGGAAACTGAGATATCTTCTCTGCCTTGCTCCACGTCCTTCTCCAATCAACCTTGTCCACACGCACAACCTCTTATAGTTTGAGGAACACGTAGCTCAGGTCAGAAAAATTCTACAAGGGTGAATCTGGCTAGAGTGGTCTGTGATGGCCAAGTCAAGAAAGCATGCTGCTCTAGGAAACAGTCACATTCCCATCCTGGCAGGCCAGATGATTTTCCCTCACACCTTTGTTAGAGAGCATTGAAATGGACCAAACCCAAATGGTAGTTCCTGTAGTTGTGAAGACTTTACTTGAAAGGAGGCCCTGAGGGTAAGTCTAAGCAGACAGTCAGAAGGGCATCTGCCTGTACCAGCAAACTGCAAAAGCCCCAGAGGAAGTTCCAATGAACACAATGTCTTTTGTGCTCATCTTAAGAGACAAAGGATTCCAGAATGCAGAAGTATACTTCACCCAGAAAACCCCGATAAAAGTTACAATTCTCTCATTCAAGACCTTGTCTGCCCTGATTTTCCCCTTGCTCTTCTGCCCACTGCTGGAAAACCAAAAAGGAGGCAAGCAGATGAAGATGTGAAGAAGAATGAGTGGGGGAAAGGACAGCTAACCATCTCCCAGCCTCCATTCCCAGTCGCACCTCAAGCTTACCCCAGCTCACTGCAGGCTTTCAAGTTTGGGCCCAAGGTGGTATGGAGAAAATTTAAACCGGATGAGATAATAATGCTATGAAATAATGGTCTGCACTGGACATTTTTAATGAGGACATCTGTTAAAACCTTGGAAACTACTGGGAAAGCTAGAGAACCAGCCTGAAATTTCAGGTCAGAGCAGGCTGTAGGAAAGAATAAAGCTGCTTTCTTTTGTACCTCAGCAAGTCCACCTCATTCTTATGCTTACTGCATTTTATTTTTAGCATTAATTTTTATATAAAATCCAAAATGTTTGGTGACTACTGGTCTAAGGTTGGCATTTTTACACAGTTTCATTATCTTCATAAAAAGGTATATGTCCTTAATATTAACTTTGATCACTTACTTCATTCTCATCCACAATAATAAACCCAAAACATGGCAGGGATGTTCTGTAACTGTTTCAGATCTAACAACTAGCTAATCACAGAGGAGAAAGATATGCCTTTTTCCTCTTTTCCATTCTTTATACTGGGCCAAGCAATAAGTGTGGTTAGATATCTCAGATCTGTACTGTTCACTACATTGCTATTATAATTTGCTGCTTCAAATTTTTTTCCTTGGACCCTTGCAATCTTCCCTAAAAAATTCTTAATCAGCAATCACTATATTGTATATCTGAAACTAATATTACGCTGTATGTTAACCAGAATTTGAAAAAAACTTTAGAAAGAAAAAAACATTCTTAATCAATTTACTCTTTCTGTGGTCATGCAAATCCTCTCTCTAAATCACGGGTCAAAAATGTCTTTCTTCTTTTTAAAAACAAACCATTAGGATGATACCCATTAGTAGAGGGATTGCACCATTTTTCTGGCTCCACACCAAACCAGATTTTTTTTTTGTGACTGAAAGAGGCACAAATCATAATTAATCTGGAACCATAAGCATAAAGCAGGATATCAGAGACAAACTGCCATGTTTGGGTACTATAACTATTAACGAGAAGATAAAAATCAACACCCATAATGTCACAAATTGCTCCATTGTTTTAACACTTGCCTACCTCTCTTGTAACACCTGTCACCACTTCCTTAATTCATACTCTCAAACTATAATGTTCTACCTATACTGCTACTCAATTTTATTGAGGGACACTGGGAAAAATTCATGAGAATAACAAAAACTAAAGTTCAGAAGAAATCTTATTTTCTTTTCAATGATTTGGATAAATATGGATAATAGATCTGATTAGCATACATTTTACTAAAAACAAAAAGCCCATGTATTGTGTTCCCTCCACGAATCTGTGTGGACATTTTAAAACATATTCATTAATTTCTTGACCTTCTTCCTATTAAGAGTGAGGTCTATATCTCCTCCCCTTGAATCCAAATTGGTTTGGGTCCACTTCAATCAAGATGGTACAGTGACAATCACACTATGTGATTTTTAAGGCTATGTGACAAAAGTCCATGAAGTTTCTGTTTTGTTTGTGAAAACACTTGCTCTTGTTGCTAGCAGTAAGTTTGATTTACCTCAAAGTAGCCATACTGAGAGAAGTCTAAGCTACCTGCAGAGACCACAGGAAGGATGTCAGTAGATTCAGCTGTGCCCAGCTTTTCAACCTTTTCAGCCCAGGCCTCAAACACGTGAGTTAGAAACCTCCACATATTCCAGACCCCCAGCTATTTGAATTTTCCCGACTTAGCTCTCAGACATCATAGAGCAGAGATAAGCCATTGTCACTGTATCCTACCCAAACCCCTAGCCCCACAGAATCCATGAGCATAATTAAATGGTGGTTGTTTTATGACACTAAATATTGGGGTGGTTTGTCACATGGCAAAAGACAACTGGGACTATCTTCAAAAAACCTGATAACTTAATTCTAACCTGTAACAATTTTTTAAAGAGATATTTCCGCTTACAAGGATATTTTCCATTTATTGTCTTCTTTTTCAGTCAAGCAAAACCAGAAATACTTTTCAAGTTTACTATTACAGTGTAGTGATAAGCAGTCAGCTATATGTTGGTGAGACTGTCTGTACTGCTAAATCTAAACTTAAATTCATGGATTTTTGATTTTTAAAAATTCCAATGGCTCATGAAAGTATAAAATATCAGTTCTAATCATATAGCTTGTAGTTTACAATACATTACCATGTTTCCATGCTTCCTCCATTTGATCCTTTTATTTCTAGTACCGTGAATTATAATCTTTATTTCACAAATAAAAACCCTTCAGATCTCTGCAAGCAAATAATGGACCCAGGATATAGAGTAACAGCCACTGATAGGATTTGAACTCAGGTCTCCTGCTTCTAAATCTCACTTTTCTTTCACTCCTAACTTTTACAATTGGTGAAATTATCAAAAATAATTGAAATTTTCCAGCTTCCTAAGTGATCTAATTTTGCATCTTCTGGTTCCACAAAATAGCCAGAAAGATCTTTCTAAAGGTATACTTCTTATCCTGCCCTGCTTAAAGCCTTCTATTGTCTTCTTTTTGCACTTGGTAGAAAAAGCCCCACAAAAAGCTTCCCCCACCTCCCTTCTAATCCCAACATTAACATTGTTCGTTTGTAGCTAATCTTATATTTGATAAGTTCAAACAGAGCCCTTTTGTTCACTTAGAAATTTTATTTTTTCATTCAGTTGTCCATTTATTCCACTTTTATTTGTTGCATGCCTTCTATTTATGCCAAGACTTGGGGATACCAAGATAAAATTGTCATGTTTCCAGCCCTCAAAGTCTTGCAGTCTTTGATACTAGAAAAATAAACAAAGTTACTACATTCTGTAGGTCTTCATTTTTATAATACAAAAATAGAAGAGGTGACTGAAATATTAAGAGGATACCCAACATAGCCTGGGTTGATGGGGAGGGAGCAATCCTGAGAAGGTTTCCCAATAGAGATGATGCAGGCAGCATGTAGCAATATGTCATGTCCCAAGGCAGGGGGTTGGGGAGAAAGAACCTTGTGCATGATAGAAGAGCTTCAAGACTGAGTTAGGGTAAAAACAGCTTCAGAGTAGGAGTCTGATGGCCCATTAGATTGAGACAGACAGAAGGCTAGAAGATAGATAGGAGCTAAATCATTAAGGAAGTAGGAGACCTGAGTTCAAACCCTACCAGTATTAAAAATGTCATGATATTTCACAACTTGGTAAGTAAATCATTCAAGTTGCCTAAATAACTGGGGAAACAAAGTTGATTCAATTGTAGCACCAAACACTGTGATAGGAGAAAACTGAAAGGACTATTTCAATTGGCCTTTGCTACATGCATCCATTCTAAAATTCAGAGGTTTAATTAGTTATTTTCTTAATTCTAGTAGTTGACTAGAGAGTTCATCTGCCCATTTTATCTGGGCCTCTTCAGTTGGCTGGAGTCAGCTCTGAGTCATCAAGGCTACAAAACCCAGAGGCCTCAATCATGTGTCTGACAGCCATCACTGGGGGCCTCAATTCTACACCTGGCTCTTCTCCTTCATAGGCTAATTAGCTTCTTTACATGGTAATGTCAGGGCCACATTCCAAGGTCTCTTAAAACACAGCCTTGGTAGTTAAATAACATCACTTATACTACAGTAGTCAAAGCAAGTCACAAAGCCATCCCAGATTCAAGAAGTGGGGATCAAGACACCACCTCTTTCTGGAAGGAGCAGCAAAGTCACATTACAGTCTTCCATATAGGCATTCTTTTTTTTTTTTTAACATTTATTTATTTTTGAGAGACAGAGAGAGAGCATGAGTAGGGAAGGGGCAGAGAAAGAGGGAGCCACAGAATCCGAAGCAGGCTCCAGGCTCTGAGCTGTCACCACAAAGTCCGATGCGGGGCTCAAACCTACAAATTGCGAGATCATGACCTGAACCAAAGTCAGGTGCCCAACCGACTCAGTCACCCAAGCGCCCCTACATTTTTTTTATTAAAGCTTATTTATTTATTTTGAGAGAAAGAGAGAGAGAGAGAGAGATGGGGGGGCAGAGAGAAAGGGAGAGAGAGAGAATTCCAAGCAGTCTCCACACTGTCAGCACTGAGCCCAACACAGGGCTCCAACTCACAAACCATTGAGATCATAACCTGAGCATAGATCAAGAGAAGTCAGACATTTAACAGACTGAGCCACCCAGGCACCCACCCCATAGGCATTCTTATATGTCAACAGTTCCCAGAAAGTGATCACCCTCTTTTCCTATCTCAAGATAATACTGGAGCTCTCATATTTTGAAAATTTCACTAGCCCATTATATTATAGCTGTCCTCTCTGATTTGTATATTGGGACATAGTATACAACTGCATGTATTTGCAGAAATATGCTTATTGAAACAACTCAAGGGAATCTTCTGAATTGAGGGAAAACATTTACATTGGAACAAATTACATTTTACTGAAAACCTAATTGTTACACTGAGAGCTGTACACTGTTGTAATTGCATACTCCTAATTACACACGCTGCATTATTTAAAAAAGAATGGCATTGTTTATTTGTGATATTCTCTGCTTATTTACACTTGCATATTTGAGCAAGGAGCAAGGAGTTATTTCTACCGTGCAGCCGAGATTGTTATCTGTTCACAAACACAAAATTAATTCGGTAGAGAGAAGCAGCTCTCAAACAGGAAGAGAGAAATTTCTCCTGAGGCAAGACATTCCACAATTGTTTCTAAATTTCTGTATAATTAACAAAGCACTTACCATCTGCAATGATTGACCCGTCAGAGCTACTCCTCTGAGATAATTTTGGCGACATTAAAAAAAAATTGAATATCCAAAAGCCACATTTGACATAAATGAATTAGGCTATTCTTGTAAATAGAAGTAATACTCAAGACAGAATGTTCTATAAGATGCCGCTTAACATGGGTAACCTTAACCATATTAACTCCCCTTGGGCACTTGTCGAAGTCTCTCAGTGCCACGATAATGGTAACCTTGTTCTCTGTGTCTCATGAGTTTGATTTTGTAAATGCTACTTGAACCTCAGAGCCAGCAGCCCAGTCAAACCTCTTACTTAAGTATATAGTTAAGTGTATAATTCTTTCTGAATTACAATCACATTTCCTGATTGATATGTCAGGAATAAAAAGGAAGGGGGCTTAGAAATCCTTTAAAAGCTCAAATGGAAAAGTTTTTCTTTTTTCTACATTTCACATTCTTTGTTAACAATTAATATGTATAAGGTAACGATGTGCTTGCTCTATCACAAAGAAAGGCTTTTACCTTCTCCTATAACAGAATCAGAGCTATGTATAATGGGTACTTTGAGTATGTTGGTTGTTTCCTTAAGAGCATAATTGATAGTTGATGTGGTTTTCAGAAAACAAACAAACAAAACAGAGCATTCCTGGTTAGTTATTACAAATAATGACCTTCTTGCCCTTCTTGCCATTACTACTCCATTTAAAGACATGTTGTTTAATATTGTATGTCCTTTTTATCTTGGGAGGAATACAAACACATTTTTTTTTCTGGAATAATGGTGAATGCTTTCCATTTTTAAGAAACTAAAAGTTCAAAGTGGCCATGACCACCGGTACAGGAATGTTTAAATTTCAGTGACCGGTAGGGAATAGTCACTTACTACATAGTTCACTAAAATTGTTCCTTTACCTTAATACATGAAAGAAAGAAGAGTCTAACATTTCATCCTATTTCAGAGGAGATTCCCCCTACAGACCAGTAATAAAGTATCCCTACAAGTCCAGTCTGTGCTCCTAGCAGAGAAACTTCTAAGTGTGTAAGCTTGTGACTGATCTTTTCTATTTGATGTATTTGAAGTTCATTACTGTAGTAACAAGAACTTAAAAACATGAGAGTTAGGCTTACATATGTCTAAAGTGTCTTACCGTGACTTTGTGTGTGTATCCCAAGGATTAAAGTAGAGTGTCAATATATCTTATGGTAAATGAAAAGGATCTTTCAGTCAGGCGGCCTCACTATTATATATTACTATTATTAATAGATCTTTCTTACTTTCACTGGCTTAGATTCCATTTTTCTCGAGCCATGAAGCTGGAAGTCATTTTTTCCTTAGGGCTTAAAGAAATAAAAAATTATCAAAGCCTTTATGTATGGCAAAGGTTAAAAAACCTTCAAACAAGATTCATGTATTTGCTTTATTTTTTGGAAATACAAAATTTTCATGGATTTATCATGAGTGAAATTTATTTCTGTGGGGTAAACCAACAAAAATTGTTCAAAAAAGAAAAATAATAAACTATTCTATCGTATCACATCGGCAAAGCCAAATGAGCCGTGTTATCCCAGCAAAGGTTCAACCAGTCGAAACTTCGATTGCGTTCTTCAGCAAGGGCAACGAGAAGACAGCAAGGGCACTAGAAGACTCAACGTAGCAAAGCAGTTTAAAGACATGATATATTTATATATAAATCAATTTTATAACATGCCTCTGCATGTTAATCAGATTGTATTGAATGACTACATTTTGAAATTCACTGCAGAGAAGTACCTACCTGCTTATTTTTAGAAGGATAAGTTGACTACGGAAATTGGTTCACTTGAATTCTACTTTTGCTTTTCCCCCTCTTCTTAATAGCCGAGGATTATACGTTTGTTATTTTCTCCCTTGTGCACTTCAATTCTTTTAAAAAGTGGTTGGAGTCTCTATTCCACATTTTCCTAGAAAACCTCAGACTTTCTCAGTGTCCATTTCTCCTTCTCTGCCTCCTAGGGAAGTGAGGTCACATTGCTTGACTTTTAGGAAGTTCCTAGACTCTTCAAAATTCTTATTATATATCTATGCCTCACTCTTCCTCTGCCATATCCAAGTCCTCTTTTACAAAACAGCCCATCACCTTCATTTGATCAAAAAAGAAATATTATTTCCTCTAACTAAAGAAAAATTATGTTATAGCCTTAGCAGGCAGCAATGGCTATTGTGATTTTAAGCTGAATACTCTTTCCTTATACTACTCTGGGTTTGTTTGTTTGTTTGTTTGTTTGTTTTAGTTTATTTATTTCTTTTGAGAGAGACAGCATGTGCACATGCACACATGAGTAGCCTGTGAGCAGAGAGAGAGGGAGAGAGAGAACCCCAAGCAGGTCAGTGCTATTGATGTGGGGCTCAGGGCTCAATCTCACGAAATGAACCGTGAGATCAAGACCTGAGCTGAAATCAAGAGTCAGACACTTAACTGACTGAGCTACCCAGGCTCCCCTCCTTAAACTACTCATATAGTTAATTGAGGGGAAAATTCTGTATATAACTTGACAAACACATCCATTTAGAAATCTTTGGACACATAAGAACAAATATTAGAGAACTATAGAATAAAAGTATAGGTTTTTTAACTTAAAATCTGATTATTATGAAAAGTTAACTTAATACCTACCAAATATAGACAGTTATAAAAGTAGAAAGTTAATTAAAAAAATAACTATCATTCAGATTAGCACCATGAGAAACCAAATATGTCCTTTGGCATATTTTATTCTAGTCTTTTTTCTACCTATATACCTATATCATTTTTTTAAACAAGCATAATTTTGGTTATATAGACTACCGTAGGGAAGAAATCGTGATTTTATTAAGTAGTCTGCATCAGTGGGACCGCCCTAAGGAAAAGGAGTGTGGAAAATTCAGAACCAAAGTATAATTTAAGAATATCCAAAGAATATGTCATCTCCCTGAAGTCCTTGTGACAAGCCACTTAAGGTGAAGGCAAGCTCTGTAACTACTTTAACTGCTGATGTGCATTTATACACATTGTCAAGACTGAAAGAGAGAGGGGGAAAAATGCAGGATTTAGCTTATCCCCACTCTGATCCCTCAGACTGATCCTAGAAAGGTCTGTATGCCCAGACCACGCACATTTTGCTTTCACTCTGTTGGCTTCTTCCCAGCTCACATTTGTGCAAGTGAAGCAGTATCTCAGAGAGGCAAGAAGTGTCTCAGAATAGAAATAAAGGTAGTTGGTCCAGGTTATATGAAAATGGCTTTATAAATCCAGATGAAATGCTCTGGAAGAGAATCCAGTATGTGATCTGCTTTTGAAAGACATGAGGAAATGAAGAAATGCTGATTATTTTAAGGTATTCTGAAAGAATTCTTTAGCATTTCTATGGAAAACCAAAGAAGGAGGAAAGAACAAATAAAAATATGGCTGTCATAACCTATTGGTTCATTGCCTATTAGGATGGAACTTACTGACTTATCTTACAAGGGAACTGCCAATTCTGTTCTTAATGTTATTAATTTAAATTGCGTGCTAACTGTAATAAGCACGATTAAAAATATATAGAATTAGACATTGTCCCTGCTCATTAATTCTGCTTCCTAGTGGCTAGTACTCTGCCATCTTTCATGTTCACAGCTTGCCAGGTGAATAAGGACAGAGTTAAAAATGTTTCATGAGGTTGATCATTATCATTATTTCCAATTAATACTTTGAGTGCATATGGGGTGCATGGTACCATGCCGGGTCCCTTAAGAAGCATGATAGAAACTAATTAAAAGTCTTAAAAGGACATCACACATAAAGGGCAAGTAACACCTCAAGGAAGGGAAGACATCATAAATAAATGATTTTAAGAATTTTTGTTCATGTAGGGGGATATTTTCACAATTTTACTTAAGTTAAACTGTGGAGTAACAAAGATGGAGGGAAATGGTACATGAAGGGGAAAAGAAAAAAATAGAACAGAGAAGGATGGGTTGAAAATCACTATTCACAAAAGAAAAACAGAGATAGGGAAGTATCAATTAAGAATGTTTATATCTGGGGCGCCTGAGTGGCTCAGTCGGTTAAGCATCCAACTTCGGCTCAGGTCATGATCTCAGTCCATGAGTTTGAGCCCTGTGTTGGGCTCTGTGCTGACAGCTCAGAGCCTGGAGCCTGCTTCGGATTCTGTGTCTCCCTTTCTCTGACCCTCCCCTGTTCATGCTCTGTCTCTCTCTGTCTCAAAAATAAATAAACATTTAAAAAAATTTTTTCAAAAGAATGTTTATATCATGAGTTAGAGAAATCCAAAGAAAACTGGCTTAAAGAAAACCAAAAAGAAATTTGTGGGCTTACATAAATAAGTCAAATGGCAACCTCTTGTACAGCTTGATCTAGAGCTTTAAGCAATGTCACTGGGGTTGAATTTTACTTTCTTTCATTCTTTAATTTTGTTTGCTCTGTCTTCCTTCCATACCAGGAAAGTTGCCAGCTCACCTTTCACCTCCCACCATCCTCAAGGTCACCACAATGAATAAAGCATTATGCTTAGGAAAACACACAAAACTCAACGGGCCACCTTCTCTCCTCCCAGTACAACAGCTAAATTTGCAGCTTTCATGCTATCCCTGCTTCAAGCAGTATAGCTTCTGCAATGTAATTGTCTGAACGGCCAGCTCTGAAGAGAATATCAGTCTTGGAGACACAAGTGGGATTTGCATCATCCAAATCATATGGACTAAGAGTAGGGGAGCTTTGATGAAAATAAGTAAGAATAAACAGTAACAACAGCAACAACAACAAAAACCCAAAGAAAAAAAGGGTGAGTGTATGTCCAGTATAGCAAGTACAAGAGTGAAAGAAAGAAAAGACAAGGAAGGATGGGCGCTTTGCATTAAACTTTATCTTGTATTTTATAACTAATGGAATAAAATTATAACATATCAAAATGACTAATTTTGCTATTGCCATAGGACCAAAACCCTCTGCTGAGTTATTAGTGAATTATAGTCACTTAACTCAATGGGTTAGGGACGTCAAATACTTTTAACAAATGTCAACTTCATTGTGCTATGGCTCTGAAACATTTGCCTGGCTCCACAGGGTATGAAATAAGCTTTTCACATTTGGGCTGGAGTGCTGCTGTATGCAGTCAGCACTCAGTGAAACTTCACAGAATCTGCACATGGAATAAGAAGTTTCCTCACTGAGACCAGAGAGAGAAAAAGAAGCATAACAAACTTCTCAACAAGGATCAAGAAACAGGTAACCTCAGGATGTGGACAAAGAAGTTGGCACACTACAGTTCAAACAGGGAAAGAAACTAACTTTCATTGAAGGCCTAATATATTCTCAATATCTTACCTACCTCATCTCATTTAACCCTCACAGCAATCTTATGAGGTAAGAGGTTAAATTCAACTCTTACAACTTAAAAGAGAGAGACAGAGAGAGAGAGGAGACTTATATTTACTAAAAACTTTTCAAATGTATTACTACTGGTAAGTTCCAAAACTGGTATTTGAGCTCATGTTCACATAAGCATAAAGCTCAATTTATAGAATTTCCAACTCTCTCCCTTCGTGGAGTAAAGTCACGGGGTACACAAAGCTGATAGCTTCTTCTACCTCCTATTCTTTGTCCCTGCACCCACCCACTACACCAAGTACAGAGATGGGAGGTAGGAATTGAAATGGTTTGGGGCCCCAAAAAACCCTGGGTGGTGAGTGAAGAGTACACAAGTTCAAAGAGGATTTTACGAAGTTTGCCCCGTGGCTACATCTCACTCTGATATTCCACTAAAATGTTCATTTATTTTTAATGCATTGTGGAATTGAATCCAGTCTGTGGTTGTTTTCAAGTCCTGCTCTCAATGAAGCTGAGAAAAGGGGCTACTCATGGGAAGATAATCACAACTCGGTTAGGTTGAAAACAGGAACTGGTTCTAGTTCTGAGAAGCAATTTATTTTGAGTACATAATAATGACTATTTGTAATAATTCCATTATAGCTTCACAAAGATATATCAGGGATAAATATAAGAAAAAACAGTTAATATTCATATGGCAGTAATAACAGTAATATAAGAAATAAATTAAAATTTATAATAATCAAAAGCATAAACAGTGTCCATCACAAAAGAGGAGTTATTGGCTGTATAGCCAGGGAGTTTTCTCATAGTGAAATATTGTGTTCAAATAAGCAGCAGGGATATAACCAGTTATGGTCCTATGTCTTATAAGATGGATTTTATCCCATAATCTACATTTACCTAATAGGGATATTTCTATTTTGTTTGATTAACCTTATACACATAAGATGTTCTGAAGATAACCTAAATACATGACGAAAAATGAAAGGTGTTTATCATAGCTCACGGCAGTCTTGGGGCTAACATTTTCCAGCACTTAGTAGGTATTCAAAAGATGGCAAGTATTCTTTATCAATACTAGGAGAATAGTCAAAAGTCAATCAAGAAACCTTTCAAATGTCAGAGCATCATTTAGAAGTAAAATTAGGGAAGAAATACAGATTTCTTCAAATTATAGCACCCTAACTGTTCTGATGGTGTTTGTTTGTTTGTTTGTTTTGTATTTTTCCCTATCCACAACAATCTCTGAGAGGCTTATCTTAATTCATTATAATTTGGGGTTTTCTCCTCTCTCATTTCTTTGGGAACTTTAATAAATAACATCTATGAAAAACAGTTAAATATTTACTTAAAATGTGTCATTGAATAAAAATGAGATAAGGAATATTATAGGGATCAATCATTCATTCAACATAAGGCTGCCTCAAATTATATACACAGACAATATGGTTTTTCTCTTATATAGTAAATGGTGTCCCATAAACAGTTCCAACATTACATGAATAATATATTATGGCTCAAACAGCCAATACATTTCTTACATGCTTCTTGTTAATGTTTAAAGGCTTTTGATAAAGGTGGAATTTGATTTGTTAGTTTTGTTATTAGAAAAAAGCAGTTAGGGGCGCCTGGGTGGCTCGGTCGGTTAAGCATCCGACTTCGGCTCAGGTCATGATCTCACGGTCCGTGAGTTCGAGCCTCGCGTCTGGCTCTGTGCTGACAGCTCGGAGCCTGGAGCCTGTTTCGGATTCTGTGTCTCCCTCTCTCTCTGCCCCTCCCCTGTTCATGCTCTGTCTCTCTCTGTCTCAAAAATAAATAAACGTTAAAAAAAATTAAAAAAAAAAGAAAAAAGCAGTTAAATAAAGCATACTGCTTTTTGTTGTTATATTCCTTGTTTTTTTTTTGTTTTGTTTTGTTTTTTTTTTCCTAAGCATGACGTAGTACAGTGCTGGTTGGATCTAAAATGAAGTCCTTATCACCTTACTAGCTTTGTGATATGGAACACACATGTAACATCTTAGGGGATGGGAGTCTAGAATGCCAAATCTTAAAAGAAGGACATGAAAGCCAGGTGGCCTCTAGTTCCAAGATCTAGTGCAGAAATTATTGGCTGAATGTCTGTTTGCAACCTTAACTTTTTTATATTACATTTGTCATCAGTAATACATTTACTGGAAATATTTCAAAAATTTTATACCTAGGGTATCAAAAATCATTACAAGCACCTGAATAAAATAGAAACAATGAGTAACAACAAATTACTGAACTTAGAAAATGTCTCTTTCATCAAAAATACACTTATTGTAACTTTCTTAGAGACTGCACACTGAGATATAAAATATGTCACCCTAAATATTAAGCAGTTAACTCATATTCATCTTCATTGCTTACTGTCTTTGATTATAAATTCCAAGATATCAAAATTCCATTGCTTCCATATAATAGAGTGACTGCAAAGTTAAATAGCTATTATGTTTTCTGGTGATGACTGGTTATATTAGCCACACATTTGAAAAGCTCATTTTTAGTCTTCTTTATTCTAAGAAGGTTGACTCGGTATTTTTTTCTCTCTTCTTCTACAAATTATTTTATTAAAATGCTTGAAATTTTAGAAAGTATTTACTGGTATTTACAGATTTCAAACTTTAATAGGCAATTCAAACTGTATTGCTATGGATGTAAAAAGTGCTTAATATTTTAAAATTTGATTTGCTGCTTAAAATTTGATTTGCTGCTCCCTATATATAAAGTACAACTTTATATGAATGCACCTCAATTTTCAGAACGCACCTCAATTTTGTTAAGTAAAACAAACGTCCTAATGTCAAAGTAGCAGGAAAGTATTAAGTGGAAACAGATTTCCAAAATAAATCTCCGTCTTTTCTTTCTACTCGTAATTTATTTTCATTGAATTTAATAATAAACATGTTGTTTGAGAGTTGCTTATGTGTCAAGAGAAAATAACTGAATAGAAACTTAATCTCACTTAGTATAAATTAGACTCTTAAAATCTCTAGGTAGGAACCATTTAATACTTGGTCTTCCCTCTTTGTTTTTGTAAGAGAAAACATCTATTTATAAATTTCATCATTAATCTACATTCTGGACCAGTGATTAGAATATCTCTCAGGTGAGAAATTGATAGATTTATAAATTTAATTAATAACCACACTTTTCCTGATGGCCTAATATTTCCTTAAACATTTCAGCTTCAATAGATAGTACTATTTGCTCATTTTCATAAAATATTGGAGCAGATTCAATCGTGGGCATTCTGCCGGAACAATGGCCAAAACTGACCTTCAAAGATTAGAAGTGAACACTCACTACTTTTATTTTGAAAGTTGCTGCAGAACTTAGTCCACTCTCCTTCCTGTAATCAACAACAATTTTACTGCTCCAAAATGGTTGTTTAAAAGAAAAAGACAGTGGACAATGAGCAGAGCAGAGAATGCTGACAAGTGTTTACATGTAATGGTAGGCATAAGATAAGGAACTATCAAAGGGGTGAAGTCAAGGATTCAAGTAACAGCTAAGAATTCAAGATTAGTGATATTAAAACTAAAATCCCATACAATTCAGGGTAGAAGACAATGGGGAATTAAAATTCTGTTAAATACATAAATGTTGGTGATTATATTAAAAGGCTAGAAGTTGTAAAACCTTATTTCCCTGTTAAGTATTAATGTCCCTTCTTTTGGTAACAGACTCCCAATATTACTTTTGAAGAAACCACTTATCCTCCATTTTTAAGCCTTATAGCTCAGGTTTGGCTGACCCCACACTTTGGCTTGACATAAAAATTCCACTGGACAACAGATGTGAATCCTGGAATATATCTTAGAACAACTGGGTGTTACAATCCTCAGCACATAGTAGTTGCTCATCAGATGGAAGCTGATGCTTTATTAGCAATAACATTTTTTTTTCTATTCACCTAAATAATGATTTACTGACATAATGTATACATTTTTTTTGGTTTAGTGAATTGATGTTTTGAAAGTTTGCTTTTGTTTATCAAGAAGAGGGCAAAGAAAAGAAATAATATTACAGCATGAGAAATTTTGTTAAATGCTTTATATATATGTTAAATCATTTAACAGATAAGTGTTCCTTGATCATCTTTACATGATAAATAAAATGAGGATAACGTGATAAAATAGATTCTGTATTTCTTACACTCATTCACTTATTTACTATCAAAATGAATGGAATCCATTTTTTCCCTTTTGAGAAGCTACTTTTATTAGCCTAGAATTTAATTGAGCAAAATGCTGTTTCATCTGAGAAAGGGTTATATTCAATTTTTATAGTAGCAGTCAAATGAATCCATGTTCCTTACCATTTTATACTTGATAAATAGTTCAATTCCAAAGCAATTCATGAAGTAAAAATAAATGCTGTCCATCCAAATATATTTATTTGGTTGTAAAGGCAATGTTATAATTAGATTTGCCATCAAATGAGTCTCTCTCTTTTCAGAGGAATCATCAACAAAGGGGTAAAACCATCTCAACTTAACAAACAATGTTAGAAGGAAAACTACCAAATAGAAATTGTGCAAAAGATTTAAAGGAGTCATCTGATGCTGTATATATTTTGTGAAAATATGAATGTTTTCTACTGCTGATGAACAGAATGGATTCAAATTACTAAACTCAAGGTTGACTGTGAGTTTTTTCTTGAAGCTAATATGAACTTGAAAGAGAAGAAAAAGCTATACTTAAAATGAAGTAAAAAGTATCAATCATTTTGAAATAAGACAATTATAAAAGAATAATTGTGTTCACAAGAATAGGTGTAAATTTCATACAACAGATCATTAGCATTCCTACGAAGTTACCTTTTGGGGTCTTACCACTTCTAGTTCTTTATCTCCAGATAGATACATGAGAGGAAAATTAATGTTGCTCTAATATATTACTATATAAAAAAACACAAGTTAAAATATGGACTTATCTTCCAAATACAGAAACTACTGGGTTTTCCTTACCTTCTTTAAAAATACGTCTCCACTTGAGACACTCAGAATACACTGCGAAAGATCACCCCAAATTTAATAACTTCATGTACTGCACCTATTAGGACTAAACCATTTCCCAAACTGGATGCCACTGAATACCAGTTCTAGAAGACGTAAATAGGTCCACTGCTCAGAATTAGGCTCCATGAAGAAATTCTTTTGGGAAACCAGGCATCCTATCTTCCTTTTGCATGCATCAAGAACACTAGTATCTTACCAAGGCTCAGAATACCTGAACTACTGTTCAATTGTTTCACCCACCTTTCTCAAACTTATTTTTACATGAAATATTTTTCCCCATAGCCTCCCTATTAATATCCTAATGAAGACAATCCCATGGAATATCAGTGGAGGAAATGCTGGCTTAATTAAGATGTGAGCACATTCAGACAAGAATAAACTCTGTTAGGGTAACATTTTGCGACAGGTAAGATTTTCCTAGATTGTATCACACTAAGATCCAGAATGTGGACAGTAATTATTGGATGAGGTTCTGTGAATCTAATAATATGTTAAAGCATTATTCGCCTTGTGAAAGATTGAGAATAAATAAATTTCCAGTAATAAATGTATGTATGTAGTGTATAGTATATAGTATTAAAATAAAACAGACAAAATATATATAAACCCAATAGATTATGATACATTTCAAATTCTCATTTACTGAGGAGTCTGTATAACTCCTAATCAGGAACACTGAAAAGAAATTATTTCAATTTTTGTCTAGATGCTCCCTCTCTCTTATCTTCTTTATATATATAAGGTCTACTAATTGTTCTTTCTGTCCCCCATAGTATTTTTGTCTTTTATCACCTATAAGAAAATTCTATCAGGATATTAATATCAATGTTATAAAATCTCATTTATGTTTTTATTTTATCTTTTAAAAAATTTTTAATGTTTATTTTATAGACAGAAAGAGCACAAGCAGGAGAGGGGCAGAGAGAGCTGGAGACAGAATCTGAAACAGGCTGCAGGCTCTGAGCTGTCAGCACGGAGCCCGACGTAGGGCTCGAACCCACAAACCATGAGATCATGACCTGAGCCAAAATCAGACACTTAACCAACTGAGCCACCCAGGCACCCTGACTCATTTATGTTTTTAAAACCAAATGTCTACACACACACGGAGGAAAAGAGAGAAATAAAGTTATTTTACATGATAATTTATATGTGTTTCGTAGCATACAATGCATGTATAGACATGTTTCCTTAAGATGCATGTGTGACATTATGTCCACCTCTACATACAATGACAAAACTCCCCTTTCTGAATATTCATCTTAACCTTAAATAAAAGGAACCCATTCACCCTTCTGGGGTTTGGGGGAGGCTCACAGCTTTTAAAGTTTTTCCCCAGGATCCTTTTATTTGCTGGAAATAAAATTTCCTTTGTGTAACAAAATAATAATAACATTCATTGTTGCTGTTCTTATTGTTTTTAAGCTTACATTTTTTATTACATATTTATTTATTTTGAGAGAGTGAGTGGGGGAGGGGCAGAGAGAGAGAAGGAGAGAGAATTCCAAGCAGGCTCCGTGCTGTCACTGCAGAGCCCAATGCAGGGCTTGAATTCACTAACCATGAGATCATGACCTGAGCTAAAGTTGGACACATAACCAACTATGCCTGTGTTTTTAAGCTTATTATATGTATTTTCAAATGACCTCAAATTAAATTTATGGAATTGTTCCCAATAGTTCCATCTAGGGGTGATAATGAATGAACATAAGGATATATTATATTCTTTTTAACAATCAGCACTTTTTTTTATAATTTGACAGTAAAACCACGGAATTTGCATTCTCCATCTATAATAATTGAAAAAATACATTAAGGCCTTGCTTTCATAATCACACTCCTTCCTGTAATATGCTGTGTAAAAGGCCTGCCCTCAGGTATGCGTCACCCCACAGAGGCTCCTAGTTTTAGTGGTTTGTCAGTGTGATTTGTCCTCCTTCATAGCCTTTGCATTCCTGTGGTATATGACTCGTATTTCTCCTTTGGTCATCGGATTTGGGTCTCATGGTTGCAAGTGCCCCATGCTGCAACAGTGCGAGGGGTTTAAGATATTTGCTGTTTGAAAAGAATCATAATGTTCACATTTGTCTCTAACTGAAAAGCAGGTCTCACATATTATGCTATCCTGGGTAATAGGATATCCAGGAAACATTACTGTACACGTTTTTTCAGAGGAGCAGTAAACCCCAGGTTTACTATTTTATCAGTGGAGGTCCACGACTCTCGAAAACTATGTCAGCATTGTGCTTTGCTTGAAGGAGATGGGCCACAAAGACTGCTAACACATATTTTTTAAAGTTTATTTACAGAATGCAATTTGGAAATTAAATATTTCCTATATGATTTCCTCTGTGGTTTGTTTTGACTTTCAGAATACCTAATACACTTCATCTGTCCCATGAACTTTGTAGGATATTTTGCAAAGGTAACATCTGCTGTTTGAAAAAGTGTAAACAAATATTCGGTGGAAAGCTAATGATTGAAATCATAATTTTCTTTGACTTCATTTGGAATGAATCTTAAGATTAATCTAGAAAGGAAGGATATTGCCTGAATATCAGGGCCTTTAGTCCTCACACACATGTTAATTCTTTCAACCACACAAAATTCATCAGATGACTTCCGTGCTGATGCTGAAACGGCAAGAGAACCACTTAACAATGTTTGTCTTCAGGTGGTTTCTAATTCAGTCAGTAAGGTATATGTGGAGGTTTCTAATTACAAATACCAGGCAACACCTTCAATTTAGTTTTCCTTACAAGAAGTTAGTTAGCCTTCCATGCTTACTTGTCAAAGTATATACATACTCTATCCCCTGTGTAATACATTATTTTAACTTAGGAAAATGTCCTCAGGGTCTAGATCTTACTTCATCAGGATTATGCAATTGCCTATATAACTCATGGCTCCAGGCATCTCCCAGAATGTACTTCAAGTCATAAATTAAACAATACACAACTCACAAACACACACACACACACACACACACACACACACACGTTAATTTGCCCAAGATGACAGAGTTATGGCTCAGAGCAAGAAAACTCCATTTCATACAGAAAATGGAGGCAATGACTGTATACTAGCTTTCCCGAAACGGTCATAAAAAATACTTTATATTAATGGACAAAAAAGCCAGGAGTAATGTAGCCTCCTTTATTTTGACAGAGTGTTAATTTGGAAAGAGGAAGAATTTGCAAAAGCTTTGATGCTACTCTCTGGTTGTTTTCTAAAGTTCTTAGCAACACTTCTTGCTTTTATGTACTTTTTGCTTGTTTCCAGTTGATTTAACTACTGTATGAGTGTGCAGAGAGGTTAGTGTGAGTGGTCCCTGCAAGAAGAAGCTGCATTTCAGAGGTAGGAGGTAAAGGATCAGAAGAGCTCTGGCAGAGTTGTTGAAATGATCTTAGAGAAAAGCAGCATCACCCTAGGGACCTCCTGCATGTAAAAGATGATATTAACATGAGAATCATAAAAAATAGATTTTAAAATTGCCTTTGGGTGCTAAATAGCAGAGAAAGGCGAGATGAAGGATTAAAAAGCAAACAGCAACCTAGATATCAGAAAGTCAGAGGAGGGAGAATAGAAGGGAAAAAAATGATTTTGCCAGAGGCAGCTGACAATATGAGTTGGAACAGCAGGGGGAGCCATGGTATCGCAGTTGTCAAATCCCAGGTTTAGGAGAGGTTTCAGATTTATGGTTCTAGCAAAGAGGACATGTTAGTGATTCTTACTTTTGTAATAAACAACCCAGCTACAGACACTGGGATGGAGTTTTAACAATCTGTATCTTCTGAAGCCAAAAGTGCGATCAGCACATCAACCGCTTTGGACAGACTTGAGTCTGAACCACGTACATGTTTTAATGAATTTACCTCCTGGCCTGTATTTTTCCTCCTAAATTTATGGATTTGTATTTTGAAAGAAGTCATCCTTATCTTTGGTTAATTGAGAGAAAAAAAAACAACTTCAGCTACAGACAGGAGAAAACGTGCAGTGTGAAATACAAAGCAGAGGACATTTTTCTAAATACCAGAGATGGGTTATATAATCCTTACAAAAGTTTGTTTTTGTTGTTGTTGTTGTTGTTGTTTAATTGTTTGAGCTTGCAAAGATGTGAATGACAAGATGCGGAGTGGGTGAATGTAGGCACATCAACTCTTCCATAATAACCTGTTCTACTTTTCCCTCCCAGCTCCTGTAAACAACTAGTGTCTCAGTCAGTCTGCTTCTTAAAAATAATTCAGTGTTTTATTCCTGTCTATATTCTTGCTTAAAATAGATGGCCAGGTTTAAGCATAGTAAATTGCACTTCTGTCTCCTACATCCATCATGGTTTAAAAGTTCATGGACACCAAGAAATCTGTCCACCTTTTTAAGCTGCTAGAGCATTACCAAGAAATCTGTCCACCTTTTTAAGCTGCTAGAGCATTACTAATGAGTCAGTTACCCATATGGAAATGGTAGTAGAGGTCGGAGGTCATAGGAACATCATACCTAAGGCATCTCTCAACTGAACTCTTACCTAAAGTGAAATGTAATTTCACGAATTTGTAATTCGGTACACTGTGTTAGTTTTCTAAGGTTGCTATACAAATTACCACAAGCTGCCACCTTAAAACAACAGGAATTTATTCTCTAACCATTCTGGAAGCTAGAAGTCTAAGGTCAAATTGTTGGGGGGCGGGGCTAAGCTCCCTCTGAACGCTCTAGGCAAAGTCCTTCTTTGCTTGCTTCTAGTTTTGATGGTCCTGGCAATCCTTGGCATTCCTTCGCGGGTAGACCATAATTCCAATTTTTGCCTCCACTTTCATATAACTCTCTTTGTTATGTCTCTATATTCCCTCCTCTTTTTATAAAAGACAACAGTCACTGGATTTAGGGCCCATCTAAACCCATCATGATATCATCTCACTCCTTAACAAATTATATCTGCAAAGACGCTATTTCCAAATAAGATCTCATTTTAAGTTTCTGGGTAGAAATGAATTTTGGAGAGACACTACTCAATCCACTACAAGCACATAACAAATGTACATAAAGATTGTTTTTACTGGTCTTGACTGGGAAAAAATAATAACCAAATAGAATTATTTTGAAGATGCTAAAAGTGAGAAATAAGTACTTGAAAAAACAAATGTAAATATGCTCCCAGCAAGGACTTACTCTTTTTAATGAATTTAAAGTAGAAATAAAAATAGTTGGTTGTTATACATATAAATTGACAAACTTCACTGCCAAAGAGAAAATAATTTTGTTTGGGTAAATGCATTGTAATTGTACCCCTGAAACTGTACATGTATAAAATATAAAGAAAAGTTGTATGGAAGCCAAAAATTACAGATTTGCATTCCAGTATTACTACACATTGATAATATAATGTATGCTAATTATTTATTCTTTCTGGTACTTTAATTCCTTATTTTAAAAATTGAATAGATACTAATATCTTTGGTATTATCAGAAAATGTATGGACATAAAGGTTAGAGGAGGGGACACTTGAAAAAATGGTAACTTACTTGCCTTCTTTTCTATAACTTCTTCAAGTACTCAGGCTCATTCTCACCTCATAAACTAATTCATACTTGAAGGGTACACAAATAGCCGCTAATTTGTTATTTCATAAGATGATAATATGACGTACTTTTTAGGCATTGTCAAAATAATAATTTATCCTAAAAGCTTGCATAGAAATCATGATAACAGATTTTTTAAGGAAAAAAAAATAACTTCAATATAAAGGGTTTTTTTCCATGTTACAAACACCCAGCTTACTGAATACTTCTTATATTTGACAAATATTTATTGAATAACTAAAGTTATTGAACAACTGTACTCCTAGCACAGTACACTTTAAAAACAGGGCTAGAGGAGGACAAGCAATGAGGAGTGTGATATATAACATGGTATATAACATGAGGCTGGAAGGGTAGGTAGGAGCTAAACTACACAGAGTGCTATGAATGGAGTTAATTAGTCTTATTTGAAACCTAAGAGTAATAGGACAACATTAAAAGTTTTTAACGAAGAAGATGAAGTGCCCAAATTTGGCAGTGGAAAGATCAATCCATTGCAACTGAGTTGGAGCAGGACAATAAAAGATTTAAGTAAACCAGTTGGGGTAAGTCAAGTAAGGAGCTTAGACCACAAAGGTATGTATTTATAAGGTGGGATTTTTAATATTAGATATGAGCAATTAAGTAAAGATATGCAACCAGAATGACTCTAAGATTTTTGATTTGACCAACTGGATGGATGATACTGCCATTCACTAAGAAAAAAACACTGGGAAGAGACCAGGTGTTTGGTGGGGTGGGGGAATAATCATGTGTTAGGCCCTGTGGAAAATGGGGTACCTTTGAGATACCTCGAAGGAGATGTCACATTGGCAAATGGTAAAGGGATCTGGGGTTCTGAAGAGAGGTCTAGACTATAGTTACAAATTTGAGAGTTATTAATTTGATTAAGATGGCGTCCAGTGCCTATTTGGAGGAAGAGAGAGCTCCAATGATGTAAATAAAGATATACCAATATGAAACATATTAATCAGTGATAGCTAATACAGGTCTTCATGTATTTGTGAGGTGATTTAATGTTATAGATTATCAAAACCTGAATCAGTTGTTTAAGCAAATCAAAATTTCACTTTATAGTTTCGACCCTTTCCAAGTTGGACTAAATCTTTTTTTCTACACAGATTTATCAAAAGCCCCCTCTGCCAAGCATTCTGCTAGCCACTGACAACACAAGAAATCAATAAGACAGGTTCCAGCCAGTTCCCAGCGGCTGTAGCGAGAGATTCTACAAGGAAAAGTGTCACCACAGAGTGGGGGAAGTGCTAGACTACATGTGTTAAAGAACCTATATTTATATATAGTATAGATATTTTGTGTGATATTTTAATGGGATTTGGCATGGAGGACCATGGAAGACTTGTAGAGGAAGTAATTTTTAGGCTGAGTCCTGAAGAATGAATAGAAGGAAGCCAAGCTCACAGTGGAAAGGAAGGTTTCCAAGAACATAGAAGAGATATTCAAAGGCTCAGAGTCAAGAGTATGATGCTTTCTGAGAAGTACAAGTACTTTGATAGGACTAGAGTGGGTGGAGAGCTTCATTTCAACAAGTGGGTAGAAGTTAAATCATAAATGTTCAAATGCAGTCTTGTTTTGGTTCTGTTAAAGGATTGGCAAGGAGAGTCCGGCCAAATCTATAATCAGAGGTGATGCATTACATGAAAATAAAAACACCTTTATAATGACAGAACATTCTTGGAAGCTTTGCACATGGACATAGGGGAAAACATTTCTCTAAGTGAAGAATTTGCTTTTAATCTTTATGTAGTATCTAAACAGAACACTATATACAGAACTTGGTATATCAAAACTCTCTTCTACCTCTTGAAAATTTGCTTTTCTTCTTTTGAGCAGCAATTCTATTATTGTTGATTCATACTTTTAAAGTGAGCACTTCCGGGGCGCCTGGGTGGCGCAGTCGGTTAAGCGTCCGACTTCAGCCAGGTCACGATCTCGCGGTCCGTGAGTTCGAGCCCCGCGTCAGGCTCCGGGCTGATGGCTCAGAGCCTGGAGCCTGTTTCCGATTCTGTGTCTCCCTCTCTCTCTGCCCCTCCCCCGTTCATGCTCTGTCTCTCTCTGTCCCAAAAATAAATAAACGTTGAAAAAAAAAAATTTAAAGTGAGCACTTCCTCCTCCTCCTCTCGTATGAGAACCAGCATATGATATGACATTTTAATATAATATTAACCATGCTTCTTTGTTTAAAGTTTTCCACTTGTTCTGTCACAACAGCATGGTCCCATCAGCAACACCAGCCCATTATCTGACAGGGAGAGTGGTGATGAGAACTTAGTCCAGAAGATACCCCACTACCTGAGGAGTAAACAGTCCTTGAAGACTAATGTATTTAAATTAAGTCCTTGTTATACATCGATCAGGCTTAGCTGGAAAGGTGTTTTCCAAACACATGAATTTTTTTTCTTTCCAAGCAGAAATCAGAAAAATTTCCCTAACCTGAGGCTATTAACATTGATAATTAAATAACCCTACTATTTATGAAAGCATTATGATAAATACTCTTAAAGGAAAGAAATAGTTGGAAAAAAAAAAAGTATATATGTAGGCTAGTTCCATCCCTGACTTTCCCCTTCCCTAAAATTAAATGAATTCTTCATTCGCTATTATAAACTAAATATTTCCTTTGAGTCCAATTAGCATTGCTGAAAGAAAAAGCAAATCAAGGCTCTGTTCAGCATGCATCAATGTAATGGAAAATCAGGTCTTTTATTCTAGCTTTAATAACTGCAGCTTGATTAGAGGCAAAGAAAAGGCTATGAAGGGAGAAGGGGGGAAAGGAGAAGGACTGCCAAATTAGTTCTATAAGAATTCTCAACCTGTCTGCTCTCTGGCTCACTATTCAAATGCTAATTGAGCCTTTTGGTAAACAGAATGGGTAATCATGGAAGACAAAAACAGACACAGAAAACAAATGAAATATCATACCTTATCCAAAGCAGCATGGCATTTTTCTGATAAGCTTTGGAAGACTTAAAATTTTAAGTCCTTGGGTCTTATTTTTTTCCTGGATAGATTAAAATTAATATAATAAAATAAATATTACATAATCAAATAAAAAGTGACAAAGAACTGCTTTGTTTCAACAATGAAACCAGTCATGTTATAATTAGATAAGAGGATTTATATTCACAGCTATAAACATGAAAGTAGACCATGAGGCTGGATAAAGGCAAGTTTTTAATTCTTAAAAATTAATTACATGGCATTATTCTTATCAGTACACAGAATGCATTAATTATACAATTAATAAAAAGATGAAGGGGATTTTTTTTTTTTTGGCAATTGTAATGCACATGGGGGCATTTGGTTTTATACCCAGAATTGTCCTTCAGGCATTTCTATAATCTTCTTACTAGGCAATGTCAAGACCCTAAACCAGTTAGTAGGAATATTGAATGGAGTGGGTGTTCATGTTAGTGCTTAGACACATTTCAGAAAGGTTATGGATTTCCATGTAATTGGGATCTAAGGTGTAATAGGTTTAATTTGAGGTCCTCTTTAAAAGAACAGCAGGAAGAGGCATTGTCAGCAATATGTAATAGCCAGTAAGAAGTGGCAGCTTGCTCCTTCACAATGGGCTTCCTTAAGGATGAAAAAGTGATTATCTTACTACAACAGTTATTTCTCTGAGTGCTTCCATCATCGGCGTGGCACTGAAAATGCCTTGTGTGTGCTACCGCCTTATCCTTGAAAACATTTTAAAGCTATAAATAACATTCACAGAAGAAGAAATGTGGTAGTGAAAAGACAGCTGGCTATCAGGAGCAGAGCCACAGGCCAAATCCATTTTAGCAAACTCCAAGGGACTGTCCAAATTCTCTTGCTGTCTTGCAACTGTGCTTTATCAACGATTACTTGGAGTAAATGGGCTATCAGCCAGGACCAGGAAATCTGTTTTTGCTATATACAAATTGTTGATGTAATGTACAGCAGGACAACACAGTCATATTGTAATAGTATTTGACTTCGCTGACCTGCCAGCAATATTGTATGTAGGAACAAACACGCTCCAACTTCTTCTCACCCAAAAAGGATCACTCAGCTACTTTAAGAGCAGGCTGTGAACCCTTGCAAATAATGCAGAAACAGTCTTGAAATAGCCCCAGTTGTTTACAATTTTAGAACAAAACTGAAGTGGTATCTAGCATGTAGTAACGGTGACTACTTTGTTGTTTGGGGTAGGGAAGAAAAAAGCCCTAAAAATAGAAAATATAGAATCGCCATTGGTGTCGGTGTCACAGGAGTGACCAGTGGTTGCCTATGCCTTCCCCTCGTTATGCCTACCTATCCCCATTTTTTGATCTGGATAAATGAAATAAAATGATAGGAAACTGCAGCTTTAAGCCCCTACCATCGCACATGCTATGATCCCCATTTAATACAGAAATTCTGGAGGTACCACTCATCTCCATTGCTAAATATCCCTATTCTGCCTCTCCCTCCACCTCTGTTGCTCTCTCCTCTCTCCCTCTCTCCCCCACCCTCTCACAACACATACACACACAACACACACCACAAATCACAAATATTCTTTGCCTTTCTCATAGCCCGTTACCTTGTTGTTGTCTACTTTTCTGTTCCTGGGCATATCAACACTCCAAGGTTAATGATGAGGCACCTTGGAAAAGTGGCGTTTGTTTAGCTTAAGGTAATGTTTTAAATGTCTTTCTCTGTGTGGCAGTCTCGTTGCTTCTAAAACAAAACCAATCTGCCATCTGAACCTGCATTCCATATTAACACCTCAGACACATTGCTGCAGGGTTTCAGGGCTGTGTATTTTGTTGTTGTTGTTGTTGTTGTTGTTGTTGTTGTTGTTGTTGTTGTTGTTTTGTGTGTGTGTGTGTTTATGTGTATTTTGTCATCCTGTCCTAGTTGAAAAACCATATGTGAGAGTGCAGCTGGCAAACACTAGAATAAGTCTGATAGGTTTGAGCTCTGAAAAACACATTTCTCCAAGCCTTATTATCAAATTGATGTGCTGTGGCATCTCATCCTTACCAAGTCTCCTGAATTCCTGGCAAACGGAGTAAAGGAACTGGGTATTTAGCCAGAGTTTGTTTATGATTCCCTTCAAGTTATAAATATGGATTTTAGTCATATTCATTTATGAGGAATTTTAAAATTCTAATGCAAGTAAGTAGCAAAAAATTTTCCTAAATATTAAAGAATTCCTACTTAGCAGGGATGCATTTGTTCACAATATCTAACAAGGAAAACTTTTTATTTTTTTCATTACCTGCCTCACAGTTAATCTAAAAGGAAATGATAGTTGCAATTAGGGCACATAGTGGATTCTACTCCTCCAACCTGTTTGAAAGAAGATGAATGGCCAGTGACAAAGGACCAAAAGAGTCATGCTGCTTTGTTACTGAAGCTTTAAGATCCAATGATTAATTCACCATATTCTTTTCCCTTTGCCAAGAAAATTCTGGGAACTCATTAAGGACAGAGTGCCCTCTCTAGTTTAGATCTTGAGGTAACTATGGTTAGCAGAGCCCTCTTATTGGCCCTCACTGGAAATGAGAAAGAAATATATTTTGGGGGGTTGAACCACTGAGATCTGAGGACTGCTTGTTTCCACAGCATAATTGAGAATATCCTTATGGATACACCATCAAGATCAACCTTATATCAGAAAACTCCAGACTCCTAGTGATCTTCTAGAATAGTTTTATGGAATGGAAAAATAATGCCTATCCTCAAGTGTTCATGTAGGCTGATAAAAGATGAAATTTCATTAGTACCAAGCATTGGGATAAGAGTTTTATCTGAATTATCATATTTAATCCTCACAGCAAGAGGCAAGGTTGAAATTAGAAGTCCTTAAAGTCTAACTTCTGAGTCCCATGCATTGGCTTCTCAGTATTTAGTTAAGAGTTAAAAAGAAAGTAATATGATTTTTTAAGAACAAAGAAACATACACCATCAGTGAATAACCACTTAATATTGTCATTTGTTTCTGACAGTCCTGAAGACTGTTTTTTAAACTACTGCTATTTGGTAAAGTGTATGTCTGAAAGGACTATTAGGAGAAAGAGGAATCAAGACTTCTTAGGTTTTCAGTAATAGTGTCCTGAGAAGACAAAGCAATTGTTCTCACAAATATGCTTATTTAAGATCATTGTAGAAATCTGTTTCATTTCCTTCAAAGAATATGTTTTGAGAGCTAAAAATCATCTTATCATGTTGGACACATAGAAGTAGTTACTGCTTAAGAATCAAGTGGTTATTTCTTTTCAAAGTTGTATATGTTATATTTGATAATCCTAGTTTATAGTTCTCAAAATAACTCTCACTCTGACATGTCTTTTAGATTTGAATTGGCCTCATGGATATATGTATCTATATACTCAAGTGTGTGTGTGTGTGTGTGTGTGTGTGTGTAAATACAGAAGATTTTTCCCTTGTTTCAAGGAAATTTGCATAGGAAAATCTAAACTTTCAAACAATAAAATTAGAAGCCAATCATCCCAGAAATTATTAAGAATATGCATCATTGCCATAATATTGGATGTATCCTGTGTGTATAAACAATTGAAGAAAAAAACCTTTAACCCTCTCTCTCTTTTATAAATACACACACATATATGGATAGCTCAAGGGCGAAATGCTTTGAAGATTGATTTCCCAGATTCTTTCTGTGTATTGGAGAAGTGCCCTTCCCAGTAACTCAGAACAAATTGAGGAAGCATTTCATCATGAGAAGATAGGCCGGTGTGGGAGAAATTTAATATAAAGTATTTCACCCAGATTGCTGATCTAATCCAGATAAAGCTGAGTAACTTTGATTTTTGCTATTCAAACTGCGGAAATTTTAGATTTATATAAGGTCCATTTAGACTCCCTCCATTCTTCTGAGTAAAAGTTTTACCAATGTTGTTTAGTGAATCACTGTTATCACTGTTATATATTACCTATATAAATATTTCCATCCATAATTTTTTGCCAGAATGTGATTACAGGCTCTGTCCATGTGCCAAGTAGATTGAAAAAGTCCTATGAAAATATGAAGGACATACAAGGCCCCTTATGGTCTGCTGCCTTCCTTTCTCTCTAAACCTACTCAAGACGACTTTGCTACATGCACTTGACCCTCCACGCAATCCAGACATTTTGCAACATTCTTAACGTGCCATTTTCTTTTGCATATATGGTTCCTTTTACTGGAAATGCCCTTCCTACTCCTTTATGCACAGACACTTGCTACTCATCCTGTGAAGCCCATGAGCTCCTTTAATACCACGTTTTCCAGGAACACTTCTTGTACCTCCCAGCATGTTAGGAATATTATAGCATGCCGGGCTTTTCTGCCTTTACCATATTATTTTATAATCTTTAGTTTACATGTTTTCAAGCATCTTAGAAGCAAAAATCTTGTTTTTTATTTCTTTACTCCTAGTATCTGCATATATAGACAATAATTTGTGGAATAGACGAATGAATAAATGAATGAATGAATGTTGCTATACTGGTGAGATATTTTAACCGGCAATTTGTTAGCTATGGTGAGACCATGTGGAAAATCAATGAGGAAAAACAGTGTTCAAACTACAAAAGGCTAAAAGTCGATATGATAAATCCACATACCTCAAACTCCAGGTAAAGTGCTTGAAATTATTCATTAAATACAAGGTTTTTATAATCATTTTAAGGAGAATTTTGAAGGAAAAAAGAAAACTGAAAATTATAGACACTAACTTAACAAATTCCCTGTGTCAACAATCATAATGAAGAATTGGTCACATTTTGTCATGTTTGTTTTGCCTTCTTTCAAGTAAAAGAATATTAAAACCATACCCGATTGGCAAAATAAATCAGCCCTGATATGAACATTGTCATTTGCTTCTTTGTCATGTCCCATAATAAGACATTTTCCACCCCCTGTGGAAATATAAAGTTTATTCCCCTTCCCCAGTCTTTAGCACAGGGCCAGCTACATAATTTGCTGAGCTTAGGGCAAAATAAAAATTTGCGACTGCTGCAGGGAGAAGAGAAGTCCATCTCCCC
Source organism: Lynx rufus (assembly GCF_022079265.1). Taxonomy (NCBI): domain Eukaryota; kingdom Metazoa; phylum Chordata; class Mammalia; order Carnivora; family Felidae; genus Lynx; species Lynx rufus. The sequence continues at coordinate 184,348,113 of NW_025814823.1, forward strand.
TTCTCATTAAACTGCTGCCCCAACCCAAGGCTGAGACACCCTTCAAGGGCCTGCAATGTCCATGATGGAACATGATTGGTACCTAATTCAGGGATGAGCGGGAGGCCCCCACCATGACTACCATTAAATGTCCTGTTATACTAGCCCAGAGCAGGAATGCCAGCTACTTTATTTATAATGTCCATAATGAAAGGGAGGAAGGTAACTAATAAATCCATATGCCAGAGCAAGGCAGGCTTTATGGCATAATCCAATGTAGCTGTATAGGTCCCTATACTCAGAAAGGCCTAATGATTGGGTTTTAATGCTCTGTCATCTACTCTTTCTGCTCTACAAAATCAGCCTGACTGATCTTTAGGAAATAGCCACTCTCTTACCTGAGGTTCCCTAACAGACTTTAGATTCAACACTCAATCCTATTAAAATTACTGATTTATGCCCAAAGTTTGCTGACTACTTATGACCAGCTTGCTATATTGGTGTCCTTTCCCTCAACTACCACTTTTCTTTCACCTAGTTGAGTTGTTGGTTTATCACGCCAGTTGAGTTTATCCCCATGTATGCATGTTTATGTCTACTGGTCTTTAATGCTCAATGTCTTTGAACTGCTGATTCAACTAGCTTTAAGTGTGCCCTATCCCTGGAGTTCCCTCCATTAGAAATCATGAATTTATTTATTTTATATGTTACTTTTAGTTCTGTGTATGTACGTGTGTGATACATTGGTTCAATGTTTCTTACTTATCTGTGTCCCCTACTGTTTGATCATTAACTTCTAAAGTTTATTTATTTTTCACAAAGAGAGAGAGCGAGCGTGAACTAGGGAGGGGCAGAGAGAGAGGGAGACACAGAATCCGAAGCAGGCTCCAGGCTCCGAGCTGTCAGCACAGAGCCTGACGTGGGGCTTGAACTCATGAACCGTGAGATCATGACCTGGGCCGAAGTCGGACGCTTAACCGACTAAGCCACGCAGGCGCCCCTGATCATTAACTTCGAGAGCGGGGAAATAAAATGTTAGATTCTTCATACCTCTAATGCCTAGAGTTCAGAGTCTATCACATATTAGATGTTCAATAGCATTTATTGACTCAACAAAGAAATTAGAACATTATTTTCTTAAATGTAAGAAATAATATAAACATACACTCTTTAGAATCAGGTTTATTAAGGCAGCTAAATTCATCACCTTAACGCTATTAAACTTTAACAACGTATCTTAAGAAAAAGTAGAAATCATAGTAAGAAGGTATAGTTTTTGTTTCTTTGGTTTTATATATTGCAATCTACAGTGGTTTTAGCACATGATTTAAGATCCGAGTAGAGCATTGAACCCTTAAGGTAAGTCAGCTATTATTAAAAAAATGGATCTTATTTACCAAGAGGAAAAACTAGCAAATCAAGGGAAATGGCTCTTATGGTAACGGAAGAATTTCAGCAGCTCGTAGGGTTGTTATTACTTAGATAACATGTGGCAAGACCTGCCAGCAGATTCATCAGATGACATTGTAGAGTTCATTCTTACTGTCTCTTTTGTTGTTTGTTTACCTCCTTGGCTGAGTTTCCAGTCCCTTGTTAACCCTCGATTATCTAGTTCCTACTGCTTTCTTAGCTCAACTGTGTTTTACTTGGGTCTTTCTATAGTCTGTCTAGACATTGCTCCTTCTTTGCCTCCTCAGAAGACACTGTGCTGACATGAAAAGAGACAGTAACTTGGGAATTTAAAAAGTAAACTGTAGATATTCTCCCCACTACTTTTGCCACCTTTAGCAAGTTACTTTAGAAATCTGTTTTCTCATCTGTAAAATATAGATAGTGTCTACCTCTCAGGACTATTGGGTGAGTAAACTGATGAGCTAAAGCAGCAGGGAGCACAGAGTAAGCATTCAACCAACTATCAGCTATTATCATGCCTGGGAACGTGACCTTGGGAACACTGGTCATCTGTGAAATGGGATCAACATACTCTATCTACTAGGGTTGCACTGATATTAATAAAATAACCTATGTTACTTGCTTGTACAGAGTCTGACATATGATAATTTGGATAACAAATACTTGTCTGGACATAGCTTCTGAAATTTTCCAAAATGTTACATACTAAATGAGTAATGTCTTCTAATATATTAGGCAAGGTCATTAAGTGATTATTGTGAACGTATACTTCTGGAATCATGGTGTAATAAAGGTCAGAAACTAGAATACTTAATATGATGGATTTGTGAAATAAGGAAGTAAGTGTGGATTATAAGAGAAAAGATGGGAGGATTTGTGTTCTGGGCACTCCAACCTTTAGAAATTGGGGGAATGAGGAATAACCAACATGGGATATGAAGAAGAAAATGCCAGTGAGGTGGGGGAGATTATGGTGCCTTGAAAAGCAAGTGAAGAAGGTGTTTAAGGACACAGTGATGAAATAAATCAAGTTCTGTAGCTTGGTCAAAATGTGAATGATGTTAGTTTATTTTCTAGTATCCAAAAACTTTCCCTTCATTATTTTGTAGGAGTGTAACACAGTGAAATGCATATTCTCCTTTTTGGGGTCTGGCACATTAGTTCCTAATACAAGTTATATAAGACAGGGTTTTGAGTAGCCTGTGTTTGTCCACATGTCCCCTTGTCTGTTACTTTTAAGCCTAATTTCTGACATTTCCCTCTAGATAAGATACCATCAAATTGTTCCATTTTAGCCAATTATAATTTCTGGGGAAAGCAGGTTTTAAGCCTGTCCTTAGTCCCATCATTCATTGTAAGTGAAAGTTTTACACCAAAATTACAGGTTTGGATAAAAACTAAAGAGCAGTCAAGCTTATTGGGCTGCTCATAAATGGAAACCTTGTCAACCAGTGTGGAAACATTTCATTTTAAAACTTCAAAGTATTGATAAACATCATCAAAACTATGTAATCTTCAATCTTTATCTAAGTCCCAGGTTGTTAGGCAGAAAACAGTTAATACAATGATGCTTCTAACACATTTCACCACTTAACACTTGGTAATTTTATGCTTTTAAAGGATAAATTGCTGATCCTTTCTTTGCAAAATGGATGAAGCTTTCTAATATGGACAGTAGATAATGGAAAAGATGCCAGCTCTTTCTAATTTTCCTATTTACATAAACAATAGAGTTTAAATTTGTCAGAAAAGAGTATTTTGTGTATATTCTAAAATTGCAATGTATTTTTACAACTGATTTCATGGCTTACCCAAAAAGGTAGGAAAAGAATGTTTGTACATCAAGAGCTAATCAGTTTATGACACCTCATCCAGTTTATTGTACTCAAGTAACTTAGAACTAAAAGTAACTTTAATTTTGTTTTTAACTTTGATTCCCACCAACTCATCTTTATAGATCTCCCTTCCTCTAATAGAACTACACTGTGATTATGGGTCATCATACCATTCATCCGGTTTTATGTATTCTGTGCTATGCCTATTTATATAGAACATTACATTTGTTCCTAGACAAAATTACTCCAATTTCTTTGAGGTTTCCTCCCTTCTTCCCTATTTTTCTGTTCCTTTAACCATTTAGGAACTGAGAATTTTTTTAAAACATACTTCTAAAACATCAAGATTAGATGTTTGCACAAATGCTATCTTCTCTTGAACCCAATTTCTGAAATATAAAAGAATTACTAATTTGTTCAGTTGAAGTTTTAGATTTGAAAACGTGAAAGGAGGCAGCTTAGTGTCTAAGCATACAAATTCTAAAGGCTGACTACCTGGTTTTGAATCTCTTCTCTGCTCTTTAATAGCTGAGAAACCCTAGGTGAATAACTTAATATCACTGTTGCTTGTTTTCTCATCAATAATAATGGGATTGATAATAGCATCCATTTTATGGCACTGTTAGGAGAATTACAGTGGTTAATCTCTATCAAGCTTTAGAAAAAGCACAGCACAGAATAACTACTATATATGTACTTGAAATAAATGTATTTATTCAATTAATGTCATAAATAATAGCACCATAAAATAGATGTATGGCATCAATTAACTGCATTTCTATTTTGGGGATACAAATTTATGTCCAGCTCTATCCTAAAACCTAGGGAAAAGAAACATTTCTTTATTGGTGCTATCTACAGTTGTAATAGTAAAGCATAAATATTCATGATTAAACTCTGACAGTCCCTATAACTCTGCACGTGTCTCTCTTAATTGATACTAAAGACTGTGAAACTGAAAAAAGCCTCAGAACATGGTTAATATAAAAGGAAGATCAAGGAATATATTAATTATTGATTTTTTAAAGAATAATAACCCAAAAAGGCACATTAAAAATTAATAATTCCAAATTGATTGTCTAGATTACCCTACACAAGAATATTAAGAATTCTGTTCTTTTAATAGTGAATTATAATAGTAAGTTTAAATCCCTAAAGAAACATAAAATTATTAAAATGAAATCAATTTCTATTTATTAAATATCACAACAAAATTTTTAAAAACACTTAAAACTTGGTTACCTGATTTATAACGTAATAGTATTAAGTGTAAGAAAACCATTTTTTTTCAATATATGAAGTTTATTGTCAAATTGGTTTCCATACAACACCCAGTGCTCATCCCAAAAGATGCCCTCCTCAATACCCATCACACACCCGCCCCTCCCTCCCACCCCCCATCAACCCTCAGTTTGTTCTCAGTTTTTAAGTCTCTTATGCTTTGGCTCTCTTTCACTCTAACCTCTTTTTTTTTTCTTCCCCTCCCCCATGGGAAGAAAACCATTTTTTAATCAAATTATGAAAATACTTGGTAAAATAGCTAATCTAATTTCTCACTCATCAAGGACTGCCATATTCTTTTTTATATTTCTTTCTTTTGTTATTTTGACTATCTCATTAGTTGTGCACAAATAGAGAATAGTTCATTTGAGACTTTATGATATTAAAGTAGTGCATAAAATTTTTAATAAGCTCAAAATAAACACAACTATACCACATTTACATTGAAGGTAGGATTTCAATGTTAAATAAGGTCATGAGGGCAGATTCTAGGACAGGACTGTCCACAGCATGAATGTGAAGGAGGCAGAAAGAAATCAGATCACAATCAGTGTTCAGAAGACTTACCTCCCTCAACTTTACCCATCTGAGTTAACTTCCTAAATATTGTGGTTCTCAGATCATTAATTCTCCTGGTGATTCTCATTAATATACCTTCATTTAGAATCCTTATCATTTAAATTCAATTCACTTGATATTTAAATTAAGTTTGCACACCTATTTCTTCAGAATTCCATTTATAAGACCTTTCCAGCAAAAACTTTGCAAAGATATTTATTATATTGTCATTTCTAGCTCCAAATATTCAAAGAGAAATGATGAAATACAGTTCATTCACGTTATAGAATACTGTGCAATTATTTAAAAGAATGTGTTAGCCCTCTATGTATTAGCATGGAAGTTTGCTCAAGATAAACTGAATGAGGGGCACCTGGTTGGTTTAGTCGGTTAAGCATCCAAATTTGGCCCAGGTCATGATCTCATGGTTAGTGGGTTCAAGCCCCACGTTGGGCTCTGTGCTGACAGCTGGGAGCTTGGAGCCTGCTTCAGATTCTGTGCATCTCCCTCTATCTCTGCCCCTACCCCTTGCGCTCTGTCTCTCTCTCAAAAATAAACATTAAAAAATTTTTTAAAAAGATAAACTGAATGAAAAACTGGAAACTGGAAGAAAGTATAAATAGTTCTGCATTTTCTGTAAAACAAAAATGCATATAGTTTTGTGTTAATACAAACACAAGTTAGGATTCAGAAAAAGCTACCAAACTGTAAACATTTGTTCTTCCTCAGGAAGAAAGTGAGATGGGTGGAGGAATTTTACTTTTTAAATCTCTGCATTTAATCATTTTCAAACAAGTCCATGCTATTTTTCCAATAAAATGTGTACACATTTAATTACATGTTCAAGTGCATAAATAGTACATAATCCTTGAAAACAGTATACAGTTGTATTTGTTTATAAACATATGTATGCATTTATGTATGTATATGTCCATAGGAATTATCATCTTAGAGATTTAAAATTCCCATTCCAGACCTATTGCATGTATCAGAACTACTAGGGCCACCCCAGATAATTCTGATGACTAGGATAGTTTTGAATAGCCAAATTTCAGAATAGCTGTTCTACCTTATATAATACTGGCTATCCATGTATTTAGTTTTATTCGCTCATGCCTACATTTATATTTATTATAAAAGTCCTGCTCTATTTATTAAGAATTTTTTGCTCCATTAAACAGTACCCCTTTTATAAGAGCTTTTAGAATATACCTTGAACAATAGTTTACTGAATTCAACAAGAATTATGGTGTGTGCGTGATATATGCCTGACTCTGTTCCATGCGGTAGGTATACAAAGGTGAACAAAATCGAAAAGTTCCCATCTCATGAAAATAATCCTCTCATAAGTAACTGATCAGCTGCTTTTATTTCATGACAATTCCTGTAGTGCAGTGGTTCTCAAATTTGAGTGGGTATCAGAGTCGCCTGGAGATCTTGTTAAACTACATTATTCTCAGATATTCTGATTTAGTAAGTCTGGGGTGGGTCCCAACAATTTGCATTCCCAACATGTTCTCAAGTGATGCTCGTACTATTAGCTATAGACCACACTTTTTGAGAATCATTGCTAAAATGCCATCTATTTTCTTTCTTCCATTGGATGGTATAAAGGTGTGATCCAATCCTGGAGTCTTCCTCTAGAAAGATTTTGGTATGCTGAGTACTAGTTTCATAACTGGCACTCTTTTACTTTCCTCTCCTGATATCTAAAGCATATTTTATCTAACATTGTATATATTATTTAAGCATCTAAAATACTTTCTAGAAAACTCTCTATTTACATACGAGAAAAAGATAGTGAGACAAAGAACCTGAAGTTTATAAACACATGCAAGAGGACAGCTAACGTGAGTTTGAGTCATTGAGTGTACTTTGCTTCCTCTGGGAACTATGTGCATCCTACCTAGTTACCAGAGTGGTTGAGATCAAAAGAGTTAATATATATGGAGACTACCTGCAAAATGTAAAGAGCTATAAAATACAGGTTCCTTAGAGAACTCCTCATCTCATCTCTATTAGAAGAAAACATAGAACATCTTTTCTTTAGTTAACCCAAAGAAAATGGCTCCCCATTACATTGAGTACATTGAATATGACCTATTGCATCCCAAATTGGTGTATATGCCAGGCCTAGGACATGCTATATAGGTCACTTATCAAATGCCACTGAGGTGAGTCTCTCTGTACCTTTACACTGTGGAGAGAAGCCAGACACAGGCCTTACACCTTGAGATTTCTGAAGAACATGTACCATGTGTTTGTCATCTTTACAGAAAAGCACTTCTGAAGAGCCCTTTAATGAGTTTCCTAGAGAAAATCTAAGGGAATCGTAATGCAACTAATCATTTCCTACCTTCCCACTGAACCTCTTATTAATTAACATGTTAATGCTCTGTTTGATTTCTTAAATTTAGTTTGAGAGACAGTAAAACAGCTATTTTCAAATTAAATTAAATTGAGTTGTGAGAAGATTTTCAACCGATATAGGGTTTTTTGTACTCTACTAATTCTAGTACTCATTAAGGTAAAAAAAAAAATCAATGAGCTTGAAATGAAAGTGTTGATATTATTGTAGGCTAAATCTACTTCTGAATAACTTACTCCCTCCATGACAATGTTTTAGCATGTATGTGACATTAGGAAATGCAAATTCCAGTGCTTAAAGAGAGAGAAAATTTTCTTCAGTTACCATAAATGTCTCCCAAGTATCTGTTTGGGGAATTAGCCTAGTCATAAACTGTAAAAATTAAGATTTTTCTCTAGTACAGTAGACATTTTTACTGTTAATAGGCTGCAATAATCCTTTGATTCTTAATGGTGTATTGCTCTCAGTTCACTGTGCAAATTTCAGGTATAATTAATTATCTTTTATCTTCCTCAAAGGCTTTTCTTTTTAGCAAAAGGGATTTGTTTATACTTTTGTTCTAATGGATTCTAATGGGAAAGTTATATAAGATAGTCCTTATCACCAGAGCTATTGCACCATTATGAACCAAATGGTTATCACTTACTCTTCTTTAATAAACAATTTTCAAACACCTTTATTTATATTGATTTGGGTCTTCTAAATCTTTTGGTGATTTTATGTTGAACTTCAGCAATGTCTTCTATTGCTAGTGTTTGCAATTATCTTTTTTTTTCTTCCTCATTTATCCTTTTTTAGATTAACATGCAATAATGGGTTGGGTTGATACTACAACTCTACCACCTATAGAAATTAAGTATGGCTATACCAGAAAATTTTCCAATGTCTTGCCCTAGGTTAATGCAAATGTTTCAGTGCTTCTCAAACTTTAGTGGCCATGTGAATCACCTGGTGAGACTGTTAATATGTAGATCCTGATTCCGTAGGTCTGGGTTAGGATCTGAGATTCTGCATTTCTAAGAAGCTCCCAAGTTGTCATGATGGTACTTTGAATAGTGAGGGTTTAGATAACACTTAAAAGCCAAAATTAATTAGACCTGATGTCTTCAATGACTGCAAATCTCACAGCTTTTCTGGAAAGCAGAGTTTGCTACTCAGAAAACAGTATGTTTGGCAGGACCAAAGTTCTGTAGTCAAACAAAACTGAAATATTTCTTTTTTTTTTTTTTTTTAATTTTTTTTTTTCAACGTTTATTTATTTTTGGGACAGAGAGAGACAGAGCATGAACGGGGGAGGGGCAGAGAGAGAGGGAGACACAGAATCGGAAACAGGCTCCAGGCTCTGAGCCATCAGCCCAGAGCCCGACGCGGGGCTCGAACTCACGGACCGCGAGATCATGACCTGGCTGAAGTCGGACGCTTAACCGACTGCGCCACCCCGGCGCCCCTTTTTTTTTTTTTAATTTATGTATTTATTTTGAGAGAAAGAGAGAGCCCAAGCAAAAGTGGGGGAGGGGCAGGAGGGAGGGAGGGAGGGGGAGAGAGAGAGAGAGAGAGAGAGAAAGAGAGAGAGGGAGAGAGAGAGAGAGAGAGAGAGAATCCCAAGTAGGCTCTGTACTGTCAGCACAGAGCCTGACGTAGGGCTGGAACTCATGAACTGCAAGATCATGACCTGAGTAAAAATCAAGTCAAGACACTTAACTAACTAAACCAAGTCACCCAGGTTCCCCAAAACTGAAATATTTCTTTTTTTTTAATTTATGTATTTATTTTGAGAGAGAGAGAGAGCCCAAGCAAGAGTGGGGGAGGGGCAGGAGGGAGGGAGGGAGAGAGAGGGAGAGAGAGAGAGAGAGAGAGAGAGAGAGAGAGAGAGAGAGAGAATCCCAAGCAGGCTCTGCACTGTCAGCACAGAGCCTGACATAGGGCTGGAACTCATGAACTGCAAGATCATGACCTGAGTAAAAATCGAGTCAAGACACTTAACTGACTAAGCCAAGCCACCCAGGTTCCCCAAAACTGAAATATTTCTTTTTCTACCTTTTTCTATCTTCTTTTTGTAAAGCAAAATACATTGCTGATGTGAAAGTTATCTCTAGAAGTTTTCACTATTTAGAACTGTAATTGTAAAATATTTGTAATATTTTTCATCTTAGTTTGCCCTTTGAACTAAATACTTTGTGAAGCCAGTTCAGGGCACTGTGATGATTCCTTACATCACAGCTGGGGGGGGGGGCGGGGGGAGGGGAACAAAACAGTTTTATCTTAAAGATAATAGTCAGGATTAGTCATTATCTCCTAAAGGTTAATAATAGGCCTTAGGATACTACAAAAAGTAAATGGAACATCAATACCAACCTCTTGTTAGGTCTCTTTTTAAGTACCTGCCATCAAACCCTTTTTGTCTTATAAGTGTTCAATAAGAAATTTAGTTTATATCTCTAAGTTATTTTTTGTCACTGGGAAAGGAACTGTTAAGTTTCCCCCTCTGTTAAAAAATCTCCTTCTGTTCTAGAATGTGTACTTTACTTCTGGGCAGTGCTTCTCAAACCTTAGTGTGCAGCAGAATCACCAGGGTCTGCTGCTGAAACACAGCTTGCTAGGATTTACCTACACAGTTTTGGATTTAGTAGGTGTGGTGTAGGAATTTGCAAGCATTCAAGAATTTGAATTTCTTTTATTTTAATTTTTATTTATTCATATTTAAGAAGTGGGTGTTGAGGGGTAGAGAGAGATAGGAAGACAGAGAATTCTAAGCAGGCTCTGCACTGTCAGCACAGAGCCCAATGCAGGGCTCAAACTCACGAACTGTAAGATCATGACCTGAGCAGAAGAAATCAAAAGTCAGATCCTTAACCCACTGAGCCACCCAGGTGCCCCAAGAATTTACATTTCTAACAGTTTTCCAGGTAAGACTGTCTGGTCCAGGGCCCATACAATAAGAACTAGTAATTTAAAAAAATGTATTTGTCTGTTTATCAAAGATTTCTAACTGTGGGAAAGTTAGGTTTATAAGGAGAAATGTGAGGATCTCAACCAGTCTTTATCTAAGCTGTTGACACAGAAGCTATAGGAGCCTCATAAAATCATTCAGTAAAATGTCAAGGAGCAGTGGCTTTCCATGTCCCATACAGGGAGAGAGATTCTTCAGGTAAGAGTTTAAGATCACTTGGTCAGGGAGGTCTTAGCAAACTCTCATATTAGGACAGGTCTCCTTGCAATCATACAGGACTCTGTAATTGACCTTAACAGTAGTCATAACTATGATTATACAATTATTTGTGAAAATATTTGTTTGGTGAGTGTATTCTCCATGGGACTGTCATATTTTTATGTGCCATAACTGTCTTTCTTGGCTATGACATATATATTGGCTACATGCAATATCTAGTTTGGAGTATGACACATACTTGATGCTCAGTATCTGCCAATATAAATGATGGAAAATGTTAGTATTCTTCTATGTATATAGAGATGGGAGGCTTTATTTCAGAGATGCTATTCTCTTGAGTCCATGGCAGCTATTTTTTATTGATCATGACATTCTTGCATGCTGAACTGAGACTCGGCCCAGGAATTATTTTCAATACAGGCGGCCTCTACCAGTTGTCATATATGGCATATGAGATAAAACCTAATTGCCATTCCTACAATGAACTCTATTCAGAATGGCCTTTGCTTTGTTCACTCAATATTCCCTGAGTTTTGCCTCTACCTTTGTTCATGCTGTTTCATTTATCTGAAACAGCTACTCTCCTCCAAACACACTCCATTTGTTGAAAACCTATTAATTCCTTAAGTCCTATCTTGAGCACCATCTTTTCTGTGAAGCCTTTTGAAATCCCCTTAATTAGATGAAATCTCTGATGACTCTAACCTTACTCTCCCTTACAACACAGTAATTTGTATGCTTGCCTTTACTTTACTGAAATGGTCCTCCTTAAAGACAAAGAACACTTATTCAACTTCTTTTACCATAATTTCAGTCATTAAACAAATAGTATTGATCTGCTATCATATACCAGGCCCTGAGCTAAGTATGGGAGGCAAAGCGATGACTGAGACCCAGCACCTGTTTTTAAGGGGGACACCACTTGCTAGGGCATGCAACAAATACTCAAAAACATAATTGTAGAATAATGCAGTGCAGTGCAAGGTGTAGTAATGGGATGGAGAAAGGAATGATCATCTTCACGCGGGCTGGGTGCAGAAACTGAAGATACTATAGTGGTTAAAGACAAGTAAGAGGCTTAAGAGGTAAGCAGAAGATTTTCCAGCTATTGAACTATATGTAGTAGATTTTCACCTTCTTCCAGTTATCCAGCTTATTTGAACAGATCTAAATGTACATTGTAAAACAGAAATGGGTTAAACAAATTATATTTTATTTTCTTATGCCTCTTTAGTTTCCTAAATGTCTGCTGCATGAAGTTTTCATGGATCCTACACCTCAATCCTCCTACCATCAGCTACTTTTCTGTAATAATACACTATACCTTATCTCAGTCCATGCACCTATTGGCCTTACTTAGTAACTGTCCCATGGACTCACCTTGGTTGCCTTGTCCTTGAAGTGATAGCATTATTTCCAATAGCCATATCAAACATATATTTGGAGCCTGCTAAAGTAGTCATCTCCTTTACCAATGTATATAATTGCACAGATTGAAGAAACTTGCCAGGAACCCAAATCCAGTTTGCTGTTACAGGAAGCAAGGGCTGCTGAAGCAATTCTCAGCCAGGATACAGGTAGGAACATGTTCTCAGAATCACCAGGAGGGATCACAGCAAGCGGCCCAAGGACAAATCTCTCTCTCTCCACTGATCACCACTGAAACCTGTTCCTCTGTATTAAAAGCATTAGATCATAGGGTTCTATACCTACAGATTTGTTTCAGAAAACCTAGTTCTGACTCCAGGATGTCAGTTTGAACCAGTACCACAGTGGATGAGGTTACAGGTAGCTCACACCACATACTTTATTCCAAGTAAATCATCCCTGATCTTGTGGGGTGAATTCTGAAACAAAGGCAACTGCATAATGTTTTCCCTACCACGACTTCTATACGCTAATGTAGGAAACATGGAAAATGATTAAAACTTCTATCTTTTGCCAAGTGGCCTGCTTCAAACTCCCTTCCCTGTTGTCTTTGATTACCTCTTTCTACCAGAAAGAGATGGTGCTGGTTATTTTCTTCCCCTCTTTCACATAAGTGATATAGGAGCAATTTAAGAATTTTATTTATCTTGGGGTGCCTGGGTGGCTCAGTCGGTTAAGCGTCCTACTTCAGCTCAGGTCATGATCTCACAGTTTGTGGGTTCAGGCCCTGCATCGGGCTCTGTGCTGACAGCTCAGAGCCTGGAGGCTGCTTCAGACTCTGTCTCCCTCTCTCTCTCCCCTTCCCCTGCCCACACTCTTTCTCTCAAGAATAAATAAACATTAAAATTTAAAAAAAAAAGAATTTTATTTCTCTTATTGATCCCTCACATCATTATGATTTACTTAGGTGAAAAAACTGAAACCAGGACTTGCCATTCTCCCAACAAATTGTTAATTTGTTGCTAACCAGGCACAAGGTTTCCTGATCTCACTTCTCCCTCAAAGTAGCATTATGAAGAAGATGCAATTGTCCTCACTTTACAGATGGGAAACAAGATGAATGGTTAAGGAATTTGCAAAGATCACCTAACAAGTGAAAGCCAGCCTCAGTTCAAACCCAGATGTCTGGTTCTACAACCCATTTTTTAACCACATGAAACAGTTGGTATTTCACTTCATTTTGTTGGGACAATAGGCACTGAGCAAATAATGAGTGTATATATGCTGTAATCTACCAGGTTAATTAATTATACATGTGAAACGGTGTCCTTCCCATATTCCTTTAGCCTTATTCTCTTCCTTGGGTTGAGATATGTAATAATGTTCTCTAACACTAGGCTTCTAGTTTCTGTAGTTTTCTTTCTCTTTGACAACCACTTTTTCCTCTTCGTTTAAGATTCTGTATCATCTATCTTTGATCTAGGCACTTTTTCTTTATTCTCCAGAGTGTTTCTTCTCAGCAGTCCCCTAGTTTTATTATTCGGAATTTTAGACCTACTTTTCTCTTTTAGCTTTAAGCTCTGGGCTTTTCTCTTATTCTTCATCTGAGGTGGTCATACACCCATGCTGTTTCATTCATTAGTTGTTTTTTTTTTTTTTTCAATCATACATTCTTTTCTGTTCCCTATTATTCTAGATTTCATCACACTACCTTAATCCTTACTAATGTGCTGGAAAGATTTTCCCCTCTCAAGCACGTCTGTTACTAGTCTTTCAACTATGACACTCTCATTATCGACTTTATTGATCACATAGATACTTCTCCAAGTTTTTGTATCAATGAATTTACTCGATGCACAAGTATCTTATTTATGCCCCACCCAATATGAATGGGGATGTTTTGATATGATAGCCATCGAGGCTCAAATCCATAGTGAGATAGGATAATATACTCACACCTGGAACTACATTTGCCTCAAGTGACAAAAAAACATTTCCAAAAATTAGCTTCTAGAAAACAGGCTAGTCTCTGGTCATTTCAGATCAGTGCATTTTCTATTTTAAGGCATTATCATAACTGTTACTAAATCTAATTGTAAACATCAAACTTTTCTAAGATTCACAATCCATTAGAAGATAATGTAACGGATTCTGTAAAACTCCATCACTAGAATGATTTATTTGTCACTATTATATAATTTGTAAATAAGGGAGAGAAGAGCCTAAAGTTTTTTTTTTTTTTTAAATATCACAAATTACATCCCTTACATTGCAGTGATTATTGTGTGCTTCTTTTCTGTTTAGTAAAGGTACTAACAGCAAGAGTTTCCAGAACAGAGGAATCATGACAGGGCAAACCAGAAATGCAATGCGTCAAAGCAACACCAGATGTCACTTTTACATAGGCCTGCTCTCTTCCAGGGTGCAGCTACACCTGCATTGTGTACAACATGTGGAGAGGAAAAGCACCAAAGAGATTTACAAATCCTTCAGAAGCATGAACAGGAGCCAAAGTTCTTAGCTTGTTATTAATATTTATAACAATATCTTGAGAAGTATCCCCCAGCTGGAATTATTCTCCAACACCTATATAAACCCATGCCATGCATTGCCTTCAAAACACAATGCAGTTTCTCCTTCACTTTCTGGATGGCACAAGGCCCAAAACTAAGGTTATTCTCACTGCCTACCATATTCTTCCTCTTTGCTTTCTTATTTCTGCTCTTCCAACATTTTATTTGAGGCCTGGTCAGTTCACATAGGCAGCAGATTGGGGCTCAGTCTGTTAAGCATCCGACTTCAGCTCAGGTCATGATCTCACAGTTTATGGGTTTGAGCCCTGGGTTGGGCTCTGTGCTGACAGCTCAGAGCCTGGAGCCTGCTTCAGATTCTGCGTTTCTCTCTCTCTGCCCCTCCCCAGCTCATATTCGCTCTCTCTCTCAAAAATAAATAAACATTTTTTTAATTTAAAAAAGAGCTATTTTTGGCCATATAAGTCCAATATTGTCAAGTCTTCCAGTTTTTTCCCAAGAAGGAATTCTGGGAGTGCTGTAAAATTTAAGAGCGCTGTAAAATGATCAATTGATGAAATTTAAATAAGTATACAAACAAAAAGTAGTATAAAATGGTACAACAACATTGCAAAACTGGCAGTTTCTTTTTTTAATTTTATTTTTTAAAATATTTTTAATGTTTTTATTCATTTTTGAGGGAGAGAGACAGAGAGAATGTGAGCAGAGGAGGGGCAGAGAGAGAGGGAAACACAGAATCTGAAGCAGGCTCCAGGCTCTGAGCTGTCAGCACAGAGCCCGACACAGGGCCTGAACTCATTAACAGCAAGATCGTGACCAGAGCCGAAACTGGATGCTAAACCACTGAATGACCCAGGCGCCCCAAACTGGCAGTTTTTAATGAAGGTAAACAAATACCTACTCTGTGACCCCACAATTCTACTCACAGATATTTACCCTAGATAAATAAAAACCTACATCTACAAAAAGATTTATGTAAAAACTATAGCAGCTTCTTTTTCATAGTCTGAAACCAGAAACAATCCAAACACTGCTCTTCAAGTTACTGTTCCAATGACATATTTCATTACTCTCCTAACTACTCAGAATATGTTTCAATTCTGTCTGCATTCAACTTAGAGTGGACCTTGAATCATCTACAAGCTTTTCAGTGTTCTTTGACAACAAAGAGCACAGTGGATCTGATCTTTGCTTTATATTACTTTCTGTATTTCTATAGATGTATTTAAAGAGGATGCTAGGTAGTTTGGTAGTTACATTTTTCCACTATTATGTATTTTTCTATTGATTCGTATTGAATATAATTTCTGAAATGGTTCTAAAACTTCTATATCTGTCCCTGATAGAATGTGTTTTTTTTTTATTCTATCCCTTACAAAAACATTTTTGTTTTGCTTGGTTTTTGCTCAAATGACATAATATCCATTTTAATCTTGTTGAATTTGATTCATCCATTTCTGCAAGCTCTTTAAGTATATGGAAGCTCTCTTGTTGATAGGAAGTATCTTTAGGAACAACAACCTTGTAATTATCTCCACCATAATGGATATGTATTATATGCTAAGTGTATTTGTTACTTACATAATTGATGCAATGTGTAGATGGCTCTTTCCTTCATTATCGTTTTTATAGATGAGGAAACTGAGATTGATAATGGTTAACTTACTCGCCTAGAGGCACACAACTAGTATGTGGGAAAAGCAGAACCCTACACTAAATCCACCAATTTCAAAGTCCACAGTATTAACCATTATAATTTTGCTTCTTTGAAATTTGAAAATAATTCCTACTATTCCATCCATTGATAAAATGTACAGTAAGACATGTGTCAGAATCCTAGAGTAATAAGAGTTATTCTCGGGTGGCACACATTTATCAGTTTACCAGATGTCTGGTAACACAGTTGTACTTTTGTTTACGTAAGTTAACAAACCAATTAAATTTATAAATAGGAATTTCACGCACTTTAATTGCAAAAATCTTATCCAGAAGGATATAATTAGTGGCTTGGATAAACGTATCTGGACTTCAGTATAAAATCTATGTCCACTTATAGCTTCTAACCTTGTTCTAATCACTTGCACACTCACACCGTCACTGCATCTGAAGATTGATGTATACATTTAAAGGGGGTAGAGTTTTTAGTGGTTGCAGTTATAAAAAGATGTCTCATTGAGGAACTAGTGTAACCAGTCCTAGAATCTTCTGAATGCTAAAGGTCATGTTCAGGTCCTTAGTTACCAATATTAATCTCTTTCTCCTTCTGAAAATAAGAGCTCTATTTCCTTCTCAGTCTTTTTTTTTTTTTTAATGTTTATTTATTTTGAGAGAGAGAGAGAGAGAGAGAGAGAGAGAGAGAGAGCGCGGGGAGGGGCAGAGAGAGAGGGAGACACAGAATCTGAAGCAAGTTCCAGGCTCTGAGCTGCCAGCACAGAGTCCCATGTGGGGCTCGAACTCACGAACCGCGAGATCATGACCTGAGCCAAAGTGGGACACTTAACCGACTGAGCCACCCAGGTGCCCCCATCCTTCTCAGTCTTGCTGCATCCTCTTCTTGACCCTTTATTCCAACCCTGAGGTTTCCTTTTTTTTTTTTTTAATTATTTTTAATGTTTATTTATTTTTGAGAGACAGAGAGACAAAGTGCAAGCTGGGGAGGTGCAGAGAGAGAGGGAGACACAGAATCCAAAGCAGGCTCGAGGCTCCGAGCTGTCAGCACAGAGCCGGACATGGGGCTTGACCTCACAAACCATGAGATCATGACCTGAGCCGAAGTCAGATGCTCAAATGACAGCCACCCAGGTGCCCCATCAACACTAAGGTTTCAATCTCACTTCTAAGATTCTCATTTTGGAATGCTGTAACCACAAGCCAGGTCACAAAGTTATTTAGGACAAGATCCTGTTCCTCAATACTTTACTTTTAGGATCCCCTCAATCACCTCTCTCAAGTGTTTGTTCACTCTTGGAATGCTATACTTTCGAAAAAAAAAAAAAATTGGACTTGTTAACCCAAAGCACCTCCCTTGTTCTGTTTTTGTAACTGTAAAAACCTTGACAGATCTTCAGTCGGTTCTTTTGTCCTTATAAACATGAGCTCTTTGGATTTCAGCTTTGCTGACCTCATTTTTAACTCAGAAACTTCCATTTGTTTTTATACTTTGTACATGCACCTTAAAAATACGAGGTTAATACAGATTTCCTTGTTCAACAACAATAAAACCTACCATTTTGAAGTATGCATATGTTAGATATTCTAAATACCTTATAAAATTTATCAAATCTATACCTTCCCAAAATTATAAGCTATTACTCCTATTTGGCAAATGCAGAAAATAAAATTTTAATTTGTTTAGGTTACACACCCCTTAAAAAAAAGCAGAACTAATGCATCTAACTCCAACTTCATGCTCTTAAGTAACATTTTTGACAAAATCTCATCTTCTGTCAAGTCCTGTCATACTTTTTTTACATGGTTAGACCTGTGCCTATCTTTCTAAAACATATTTCTGAAGACATTGAAATCATATATTCCTTATTTAACCAGGTCATATTTGTCATCTATGGAGCAATTCAATAGTTTTTTTTGTTTTGTTTTGTTTTTTTTTGGTTTTTTTGTTTTACCATATTGGTATTTAATCAATATTCTTAAAGGAAAATTGATGTAAAATGTAAATTTTGCACTCACTTTTAACACTTCCCCCTAAATTGACCTGATTCTTATACTTTGGCAGATATCAGACATAAATCACAAAGAAATAGGCTGTAAGGGTAAAGAGGTATGTATTCATAAGATCTACAAGTTGGTAGAAGGGAGGAGTGACTTCCAGTGGGAGAAGTGTCATCACCAGGAAGGAGCTGTACTGCTCATTAACTCTTTGTAGCAGAGATCATGGTTTTCTACCCAAATCCAAAACCCTCTCTCCCTGTGTTAATAGGGTTTTTTTCTGGATACATGGTTAGACTACATTTCCTAGACTCCCTTACCGGTTATTTTGACAATATGACTAATTTCTCTCCAAGGGAATGTAAATAGAAATGAGGTGGCCTCCAGGCCATGCTTTTTAAAAGCAAGTAATTCTCTTTTCCTTCTAATGTCTGGATTCAAACAACAAGGCAGGCATTGGGATGACAGAGCTAGGAAGCAGGAGCCTGATTTTTTTTTTAAGTTTATTTATTTTGAGAGAGAGAAAGGGAAAGAGAAAGAGAGAGAGAGAGAGAACACACATACGCCCACAAGTGGAGGAAGGGTAGAGGGAGAGGGAGAGAATCCCAAGCAGACTCAATGCTCAGTGTGAAGTCCTACATGGAGTTTGATCTCTCAATCCCAGGACTGTGAGATCATAACCTGAGCCGAAATCAGGAGTCGTGCACTCAACCAACTGAGCTACCCAGGGACTCCAGAAGGAGGCTGATTCTTGAATCAACATGGATAAAAACTATCATCAGGCCAGGAACACCTGCCTTGTGTTGTAAAGAAATAACTTTCTATTGAATATCAGTTAAACCACTGATATATGGAGGTGTGGGTGTGTCTGTTTATTATAGAAACTTAGTGTGGTCTTTAATATACTCTTTCAACCTTTTAACAAAATATATCTACCACTTTTCATGATTTTCAATGGGTAAAAGTGTCTCCTAGGGAATCCAGAAAAAAAAGAAAAAGAAAAAAATTATTAAAATACACTGATGTTGTGGAAGAGATAGTCTCAACGAGTGCACAACTGTCTGCCTGGGAGAGATTTACAAAGCTTCCCAGAGTAGAGGACTTGACGGGTAAAGATTAAATTCTCAAAGAAGTTGGAGAACAACCATCTACAAGTGAGAACAGCATGAACAAAGTTGAGGGAGTCTTGAACTGGCAGTGGGCCTGTTTATGGGAAGTTCAGTTTGGATGAAGCACTTGGCACAAAAGAAATGAGGATGGACCCTGGAAGGGGATTAGGACTGAAGAGTTATATGGGGCCAGATCTTCAAGTGTTTTCCACTCCATGTGTGGTGGGCAGAATAATGACGCCCCCACCTGGAACCTGCAAATATATTAGGTTACAAAGGGGAATTAAGGTTGAAAGTGGAATTAAGATGGCTAATGAGCCAACCTCAAAATAGGGAGATTATCCTGGATTATCCAAGTAGGGTCAATGTAATCCAAGGGTGGTTACAAGAGTTAGAGGAAGATGTGACTATAAAAAATCAGAGAAATGGAAACAGGGGAGCACTGGGCCCATAGTGCTGGCTTTGATGTAAAAGGAAGGGGCCATAAGGCAAGGAGAGTGGCAGGTGGCCCCTGGAAACTGGAAAAGAAAAGGAAACAGTTCTCCCCTAGAGCCTACAGAAAGTACTGCAGCCTACCAGCAGCTTGACCTTAGCTCAGTGAGATCTGTGTCAGACTTTGGATCCACAGAAAATAAATTTATGTTTTTCTAAGTTGCTACATTTGTGCTCATCTGTCATAGCAGCAATGGGGAATTAATACTTTGTCTTAAGCCTGACCTTACAGAACAGAAGAGCATTGGATCAGAATTTCCCCAGAGGGTCAACTTGGAAGCAGTATGTAAAATGGGTTCATTGGACAAGAGGAGAAAAAGAAAATCAGGGGCCTATTCTATTAATTTTTTTAACATTTATTTATTCTCATGAGAGCATGAGCAGGGGAGGGGCACAGAGAGAGGGAGACAGACACAGAATCTGAAGCAGGTTCCAGGCTCCAGCTGTCAGCACACAGAGCCTGACGAAGGGCTCGAACCCACGAACGGCAAGATCATAACCTGAGCTAAAGTCACCAACTTCAGACACTTAACGGACTGGACCACCCCGGTGCCTCTATTCACTGACTTTTTAGGTGGTGCGTGAACAGTGCAATTCCCTTTTAACCTCACTGATCACTTCAACTCAATGTACCCATTTGGTAGCAACTGACATCTATTTATGTGAGTTTGTATATCCAGATGTAATAGCAGACTGACACAATCTCAGACACTTTTAACTGTGCCTGGTAAACCACTGTTGACTCATATTTGCATTTGAACAAGAACATGAGCTTCAAGGTGTGTGTGTGTGTGTGTGTGTGTGTGTGTGTGTGTGTTTTGTTGTTATTGTTAAGTACCATCTCAGACGTATTTCTGTTTTTCCTCTTGGCAGCCTCCTCATTCAGTTGCATACCCTAGAAATGTGTAAAAGAAGCAGAAGCAGGGCTGTTTCTAGGGAAAAATGTTCTGAAGACAGTACTGGAGATCTCATGCTACGATTAGTGGAACAGGATACGTCAGCAGTTAAGAATTCTGTTATTTACCTAATTTAAACCTAATGATATGAAACATTATTGCAATGCTGAAGTTCTCTTATCCCTTTCAAGGTGCCTCAGTCCCCTGAGGAAAGAACCAAGCAGATGGAACCTCTCAGGCTGCAAATATAGAAGAGCTGGCTCCAAGAATGCTCTCCGTCCTTGATGTGAAAATTCTGTCACTTTTAATTCTCCAGCTTGTTTACTTTTCTACTACATAAGAACTGGGGCTTGTTGTTAGCAGCATTGATTAAGTTGTCATTGATTTTTAAGATACGAAATAGGACTTTCATATTTCCCACATGAATTCAAAGCAAGAAAGATATTAACATCAAGATAAAACATTTACTGTAACAATGACAGAACAGCCAAGTATCATTCAAAACCTTTCAAGGCTGGCGAACAGCACGTGGCTTCCAAATGTCAATATATATGTGAGTGGTATCATTTTTACTAGTTAATCTACAAGATGCATCAACATGCTTCTAGCCCCCAAAATGGAGAGCTCATTTGTTTTTATACATGTCTGTGTTCAAATTTGCATAAGTCTTTATTTTCTGGCAGTCAATAGTCAATAGAAGTCAGTCTTATTATTAATCAGTCTTATAATCGGTCTTATTATTATCCAGGTCTCCTGCTAAACCTTTCAGCATGGTGTGAATTAAACCTCACACAAACTTTTAAGTTATAGTGTCTCAAACTCGGCACTATCAACAATTTGGGCCGGATAATTACTTGGGGGAAAAGTTGGGGCTGTCCTGTGCATTGTAGGGTGTTGAGCAGAGTCCCTAGCTTCTACCCATTAGATGCCAGTAGCAACCCTCTCCCTGCCAAGTTGTGACAATCAAAAATGTCACTGCAAATGCCCCCTAGGGTCAGAAATGTCCTCTGGCTGACAACCATTGTGTTAAGGTAAATATTATTACTCTGTCCTGTAACAGAACTTACCCAGGGACACGAGGTCAGCAAGATGAACATCTGGCAGGGACAGAGACATGTTTGGATCGAAAGCCCAGGATCTTTGCACTAAATGGTATTGTCTTCAGTTGATTTTAAAGATACATGAGCAAGATTATATCTAGGTTGCTATGAGGCTTTTACTAGTTTTTACTCTATGTATATATGAATTGAACATCTAGTATTCACAAAGTACTATGCCAGGGTGAAAGGTGATAACAAATTTTACTTACCCACAACCAGTGGAGAACATAAATCTTGTCTTTCGTAAACAGCTATTTACAATAGAGATTAGAAATTACATGTATTCAAATGTGCATAAAGGTTGAATTATGCATTAATAATTCTTAAAGGTTACTTTTTAAGCATTCTAGCTCCATTAAAGTTTGGGCATCATTGCAGAAATGTGTTATACAAATGTTAAATTATTACCTGTGATGGGATTATATAGTGAGACATAGATATATCTAGCTAGCACAGGGGTTGGCAAACCTGACTCGCCATCTGTTTTTGTAAATAAAGTTTTATTAGGACACAGCCAGGCTTATTTGTGTTCTTGCTGTCTGTGGCTACTTTCATGATACAACAATAAAATTGAGTAGCTGTGACAGAAGCAGTACAGTTTTCTAAACCAAAAATAGTTACTATTTGGCCTTTTACAGAGAAGATGTGTCAGCCCCTGATATAGTATCTCAAGGTGGTTTGATTTTTATAGAAACGTAAAGAAGGTATTCTGCTTGTCTGTGTTTGGGCTTTGTATGTTACATTTTTAAATGTATATTGCATATTCAACTGGAATACGTGATTGTTTTCACATCTGTGAAGCATAAGAAATAACATTTAGTCTTTCCCCCTCTTAAAACACTTTCATAGCAATAATTGATTAAAACTTACTAAAGGCTCTTTCTGTGCCAGCCAATTTGCCGGGATTTTTACACACATTGAACTGATTAATTCTCACAATACTCTGAGGTAGTTAGTCATATTTTCACTTTTTATGAGGTTACTGAGGCTGAGGCAAGGTAACCTTCTTAAGGTTATGAAGAACCGGAATTCTGACAGGTCTGATTGCAAAGCTCAATTTTTTGACCCAACCACTATGCTATACTCTGTGCACAGAGTAAAATGTTAATCAAGAAATTTACTCGATTTTACATATGTTTTAAACACCTATGCGATTTTTTCAGAATTTATACAAATTTTCTTAATCTTCTTAGAAAGTAAGAAGATCCTATGCCTGTCCAAATTAAAAGAGAGAGAGACCATTAATTTACTCATTTTGCAAATATGTATTGAGTCCCTATCCTCCACTATACACTGTGCTGGATCCTAAGGATACACAGCCATAAAAGACATGATCCCTGACCTTACCAAGCTTTTTCCTATTGGAGAGATAAAGAGAAAGGAGAAAAATATGGCAATGCATACTGATAAATGGGGATTACACAGGCTTGTGCCAGGTACTAAGGGAAGATGGAAGAATCCCAAAGGCATCTGAGGCTGAAGTTTGATGAATGAGCAGCGATTGACTTGGATGGCAATTTGGACCCTGGAAATGATGTACTTAGAGCTCTCAGTACACAGAAGTGTTTTTGCCCAATTCCTGGGTGGCTCAGTCAGTTGAGGGTCCAACTTCAGCTCAGGTCATGATCTCGTGGTCTGTCAGTTCGAGCCCCGTGTCAGGCTCTGTGCGGACAGCTCAGAGCCTGGAGCCTGCTTGGGATTCTGTGTCTCCCTCTCTCTCTGCCCCTCCCCCTCCTCCACTCATGCTCTGTCTCTCTCTCTCTCTCTCTCTCTCTCTGTCAAAAATAAATAAACATTAAAAAAAATTAGATGGGGAATACAAGATAGATCATGTCAAGCACTCACTAACAACAGAGGACATTATGTAAGGAAGTGCTAAATTGCATGGAACAGTAGAACAGTACAACAGACATTGCGTGTAGCAGGGAATGGACAGAATCTAGGGTTGTCATCGAGAAGATGAGATGGAAGGTAAATGTTGAAGGATAAACAGAGCGTGGCCAAACAGATAAGAAGGTTAGGGTAGGCTGAGCATCTTCAGTAGCTAACCACAGCAGGTACAGTGTCCATGAGTTCTTGGCTCCTAAACTGGCCTCAACAAAAACAGGGTGAAAAGAGTAAGGAGCAGAAGTCCTACTGCGAGCTTGGGACAAACATTGAGTTCGTTTTCAGAAGTAGGTGGAAGGAATAAGAATATAGTTCTATATATTTATATTTAACCAATAATATTTATATTTAATGAATAATAAGTGGTTTGTGAAGAGTATGACATAATAATTCATTGCATGAGACAAATTAAAAATACCAATCACTATTGAATCCACTACCAAAATAACTGAGAACTTTCACAGAACATATTTCACATCAAAACGAAAAAGCTTCAGTGCTTTAAAAATGAATTTATATCTCAAAATAAATCACTCTGGTTTATTATTCAGTATAGGTAACTACCTAAAACTCTTTATCTGACACTGTGTGAATAAAACTATCTGATTCATCACCACCTCCCTAGCTTCCAATCAAACAGAGGAGGCAAGGTATAAATGAAATTATCACCCAAGCGACCCTCCTATTTAACAAGATAAGGATCCCAAATGAAAGAAGGGTTCATCGATGAGAGCTTATTACAAAGGAAAGTGATCTCAGTGTCGACGAAATTTTTTTCTGATAAAGTGACATTTGAAAAGGAACTGAAAAACAAATAAATGTTATGTAGGCAAAAGGGAGGTGAGGGGTGGTAAACTGGGCAAGAAGATATCCAAGCTAAAATAGTAGCATGTACAAATGTCTGCAACAGGAAGAAAACAATATTCTAACTGTGTATGAATTTATTTGAAATGTGCAGATAGGCCTAGAGTAGTTATTAATCGTCTCAGTGTCCTACTGTCGAAGCAAAAGTTCAAGTTTTCAAAGAACACATAGTTTTCTTTATTATTCAGATGTAAAATCTGGACCTCTGGCAAAAAACAATGTAATAAGGTATAACTTATCTGGAAGTGCTAGTATATTTTAAAAAGTGTGTGTTCCTCGGCCAGAAAACTTCTCTGCTAAAGAACTTTTATTTTCTTTCCACCTGAAGACAGAAGGAAAAATAACTTATAAATCTTAGGTCAGGGGTTAAAATAGAATGGGTCTAAAATTGAACATATATAGTCAGGATTCTTTGATTTAGATCAAATAAACATTTCTTTATAGATTACTACAGTTCTTAAATTACAATCTTCTCCTTTTTCTTTATTTTTGCTTTTGTGTAAAGGTTATTTATTTTTGGATATAATTTAAATACCAATTTTATAATTTTAGGTATCAACATTTTTTTCTATTTCTCTTAAACTTATGAGGTCAACGTCAGTGTTTTTGGACTTCTATCTTGAGCCTGAACGACTATGTCCGTATATTTAGAAATCAGACATTTATTAAACACAAATCTTGCATGAGGCATTATGCCAGCCACTATGGGGTATACCACCACATTTGCCATCAAGTGGTGCAGAGTCTAGTAGGCAAGCCTCCATTTAACTTGTACGTATAATTTAATTAAATTTAATGTATATGTTGCCTATAAAGATCAATATCATATATAAAATAAAATTAGTTGAGAATAAGTGCTTAGGACTTCAGAGAGGTGATCTGCAGTGTTCTGTGTTGAAGGCTTTGTGGATAGGGAAGTACTTAGAGTTGGATCTTGACTTGGATTAAGACACAGAGGCAAGAGACCTATTAAATGAACCCTCAGGATTTTAATCCTTGTCTTTTAGATCTGAGTCCATTTTTCTATTTATGTGCTGTATTTTCTTCCTAATGGCACTTTTTAATATTGTGATCATTTTTGATCAAATTCATTTTTGTAAAAAGAATATCTTTGTCGTGTTGTTTCTTTTTCAGGAACCTTAGTTTACACAGAAAATAATAATGAGGAATGGAACACTGAGGGATTAATAAGAGATCAGGTAAAAGTTAAATGAACATGTATTCAGTGCTCTCTTGGCTTGGTTCTTTTCATCCCTCCTCGTCTTATTTTTATGAGACCATCTTTTACAAGGGGCATTAAGATCTGATTCTCATAATAGATCATGATGTAGTTTGCTTGTTTTAATGTGAGGTTTTTAGTGTAAAATTAATTAAAATAATAGGAAAGCACAATCCTGCTTGAACTTATGAATGATTTAGCCTTTAAATCAACCAAGATTATTTTATAGGAGACAAGAGTTAATTTTAGATATTCTTGATTATCTATATATTTGAGTAAAAGTGAATAGATCACAATTCTGTCAAACTTACCCTCTTCTTGTGAAAACAGCTACATATATGCAGTCTAGTTTCATTGAAGGAAATAGAGAGAGAAATTGGTTTAGAAAAGCAATTTGAGGGGCACCTGGGTGCCTCAGTCAGTTGAGTGTCAGTTCAGGTCATGATCTCGCGGAAGGCAGTCTGTGGGTTCGAGCTCCATGTTGGGCTCCGTGCTGACAGCTCAGAGCCTGGAGCCTGCTTAGGATGCTGTGTCTCCCTCTCTTGCTGCCACTCCCCAACTCTTGCTCTGTCTCTCTCAAAATAATAAATAAACATTAATTTTTTTAATAAAAATGAAAAAATAAAAGCAAACTGAGCGGTGCCTGGGTGGCTCAGTCAGTTAAGCACCACACTTCAGCTTAGGCCGTGATCTCATGGTTCAGGCAGTGGAGCCCAGTGTCCCCTCAGGCTCTGTAATGACAGTACAGAGACTACTTGGGATTCTGTATCTCTCCCTCTCTCTCTCTGCCCCTCCCCCATTAATGCACACGTTCAAAATAAACTTTAAAAATAAACTGGAGGGTATTATGCTAAGTGAAATTAGTCAGAGAAAGACAAAAATCATATGACTTCATTCATAAAGTCATATGAGGACTTTAAGAGACAAAACAGATGAACATAAGGGAAGGGAAACAAAAATAATATAAAAACATGGGAGGGGACAAAACCGAAGAGACTCATAAATATGGAGAACAAACTGAGGGTTGCTGGAGGGGTTGTGGGAGGGGGGATGAGCTAAATGGGAAAGGGGCATTAAGGAATCTACTCCTGAAATCATTGTTTCACTACATGCTAACTAATTTGGATGTAAATTTTTTAAAAAATAAAAAATAAAATTTTAAAAAAATAAAAAAAATAAACTCTCAAAATAAACTTAAGAAAAAAGAAAAGCAAACTGAGGCCTACTTACAAGCGTGCTTATTATTTGATAGGTTAAGGCTTGGGGGCAGGAGAGGGATATAGAGAGGGAGAGTCTGTGTTTCCAATTGTAAATTGGCTACAGTTTTAGGAAATTGTGAAAGGACATTAGGAAAACCATGTTTTATCATGGGCACAGGAGAAAGGATACCAATAAAACAGATAATACTTTACAAAATGATGTCTGTATACAGTGACAATGATAATCATCAGTAGAACATGATTTACTTTTAATCTAATAAAACTTGTTGAGTATATCTTAAAAAGTATGTTATTTTCTCCTTCATTTTATATTAAATATGGACCATTGGATAACAAGTCTCTTGTACTTTCACAAAGCACCTTTCTCCAGTAATTGTGAGGTTTTAACACAAGGTCAGGTAAGGAGAATGAAGTGAAAGAGACAAGGGTAACAATGAGATCAAATTACATAGAAATCAAATAATCAGTTGTCACACCCTCATATTGTGGTCATTATCTCTCAATTGTCCACATCAACAAAAGACAGTCCTAACAATCAAAATTCATCTCTGCTTAACACCAGAATAAGGATATTATTAGTCCTTAGATTTGCGGTATGTGGAATGCATCAAGAATGTACTTTAAACCTAAGAGTGACAAAACTAGTCTTGAAAGAATGATATGTGATTAAAGGAAGTTTACTAATTTGTTACTATCTCCTAACTGTAGTTCAATTAATGTAGTTCTCATGTGTCAACGTGAGAATGACCCATTATCTTCATACTTATCTGATGATAATTTTTAAAATATATACTAGAAATTAAACAAATGTTCACTAGGAGCACCTATGTGGCTTAGTCAGTTGAGCGTCCAGCTTTGGCTCAGGTCATGATTTCTGGGTTTGTGGGTTTGAGCCCCACATTGGGCTTTGTGCTGACAGCTCAGAGCGTGCTTCAGATTCTGTGTGTGTGTCTCTCTCTCTCTCTCTTTACCCCTCCCCCGCTCATATTCACTCTCTCAAAAGTAAATGAACATTAAAAAAATGTTTAAACAAATGCTCGCTAGACACTAGGGACTATTTAAAAGTTGTATATTACTTCTCTCATTCTCCTGATATTCTTATGACATCTCTAATGTAGTCAGTGTGACCACAACTTTATAAATGAAAAGTGTGAGGCTTAGAGAATTTATCTTGGTCAAAGTAACCAAGCTGGAGAGTCACTGAGCCAGAATATGAACCCAAATCCCCCTGATTACAAATTAAAAATCAACCACATGTTATACTGCCAACCACAGGATGAATCATGAATACCCAATAGCTGTAGAAAGTCCAGTACCTGGATTACAGAACCTTGGAGAACCACTTACTAAGCTATGCTCTCTACCCTTCATGTTATTTATCTGTAATATAGGGTTAATATTAGTACTAAAGTCTCTTAGGGCTAAGGTAATAATTCAGAAATACAGTGCATAGAAGTAGTTTAGTTTCTGTTATGCATGGCCCTGAGTTAGTGTGCATTAAAAAATAGCTTTCATTATTATTCTTAGATTCATATATCTGCATTTATAAAATTGAGCGTCTTAGATGTATGTACCATGGTAGAGCTTTCAAAGTGTTTTCATGCATAATATATCCATACCTATGTTACTTAACATTTCATGTTTTATTTAATTATGATAGGCTTACCACAGGTAATTTTATGCTTTAGGAATGACGTAGAGATTTCAGGTGCTGCAACTCAGCTTTGCTGTTGGGAAAAAAAAATGCAGACTACTCTCCTTTTTTTGCTAGGCTGGCTAGGTCTGAGATTCAGTTCTAAGCGTTTTGCTATTTAGTTTTAGTTACTGCATTTACTCACTTGAAATGCTTGGCTTTCTCTCCACATTTCTGAAGAATCAGCAACCTCTCTGTTTTTGTTCTTCTAACAACTGAATGCATTTCTGGCCTCATGTCATATGCACTTCCCCCACCCTTCAAGAATTTCTCCCTACCAGAATAAATGTGTACCTCTCCCACTTTGGCTACCTTCTTTCTTACCTCATTTGAGGAAGAAATCTCTACAAAAACAGGAAACATCTGATGTTGTGTTTCTTGGAGTTAGGATAGTGTTCTGTGAGTATTCCCTCAATGTTAGGAATATTGCTTTGCCCATAGTTAAGTTCTCAAAAAAAAAAAAATATATATATATATATATATATATATATATATATATATTGCCAAAATTGTTGAACAGAATCTCAGAATCTATAAGCATTGGACAAACTGTACAAAATGATATCCATGTTCAAGTGACTGGCAATTTTGTTGGTTAAAATTTTATTTTAAACAGCTTTTATTTTGGCTTAAGCCTCTGAGTGATTTTAGGAAAGTTTTGGAAAATACAGAGAAATACAGAGTATTATAACAAATGAACACATACCCATCTCTATATTCTTACTTTCCTTCATTCCTGAAAATCTCTCTCTCCTATTAGTGGATATCTTTCCAATTCAAGTTCTTAAATACTTATTGAAATTTATATATTTATACCTAATGCATAGTACTGGATTATGGATTTTATTATTTACAGTGTTATAAACTACCTATTAATTTTTTTCACCCAACTTTATTTTTGAGATTGGTCATGTTAACACACATAGATCTAGTTCGCTTCAATTGTTACATAGTAATACGTGACTTAAAGATATTACCTTGTGTTTATCTATTCCCTTGTAATGGGAACAAAATGAACAATAATCAACAATGGTAAATTATATATTCTTGTACATGATTCCTTTCCATATAGTTAAGACTATCTCTAAGATAGATACCTTTAAATGGTATTGCCAGATCATGGGGTATGTTTTCAACTATTCTGATGACACATACACCTTTTGTTCACACCCCACATTCATAGAGTCAGAATATTCTAACAGCTGTACTACTGAAGGAAGCACATAAATTAACCTCTTCTTACCACCATCACTGCTGCCATCTTGGTCCAATCTTCCTCTCTTTTTTTTTTAGTATATGTGCTGCCGAAGCGAGCATGAATCTTCTTCTCTTGATAAGATACTGCCAAGTCCTCTAACTGACCTCAGTGTACCTACCCTCCCCCTACAGGCTGTCCCCTACACACTAGCCTCTGAGGTACTTCTGAATTTAATTCAGATCCTATCACTTTTCTGCTCAGAACCCTCAAAGAGTTCCACTCAGAGTAAAAGACAAAGACTTCATATGGACTTACTCAGAGTAAAAGAAAAAGACCTCATAAGGACTTACAAGTTGCAGATACAATAAAAAAGAGTTTTGTTTCTTTCCTTTTCTGTTTTCCATTGATCTATTTAGGTGGTCTGAGATCTTCCCTGCACATCTACCCCTATTCCCGGGAATGGTAATCAGGATTATTTCCTCTCACTCTGAGGGTGTAGTATTCTGTGGTCCTGGCTTAAGGGGGGTTTGGTCTCCCCATGGACCCCTAGCTTCTCTCTGACTTCTCTCCCTCAGCTCAGCAGGGCAACAAAGCCTAATTTACTTAGATAAGCCAATGTCTGAGAGAAGGCAGTTAAATGCTCCTGTGATTTGTTCACTGTTCTGAGTTCCATTCTCCCTAAGAGTACAGTCAGTTTTTCCCACCAATCCTGTCATAGCTCAGACCCCGAAGTGTTGTTTTGTTTTAATTCAGTAGTATTTGTGCCCTTCATGATTAACTCACATAAATTTCTTCATTGTTAAATTAATACAACATACTCACAATATTTTTAAACATCCATAAACTCTTTGTTTCTCCAGAAAAGCAAGGGTTCCCTTTAGCTTCCTTTTATGAGAAAGAGTCAGCCTACTTTGAACATAATTATCGAATGAGATGTCCTGCTTGCTAAATTATTATCCTTTTAATTGTGATTTTAGTGGTTTCTAGTCCCTCCCAAGGTAGTCAAAACTGAAAATGCTATGGAGTTACTAGATTATTTTTACACAGAAATAAATGAAAACTGGAAAATCTTTCTACTCTTTGGACAGTGTAAATAGGCCAGAGCACTCATGGTACATCTGCTTGAATTTCTGATAGCTTGAGAAATACAGTTAATTTAGGACAGAGCAGCAAAAGGACCAATGTATGGTAGCCACATAAAGCTAACTTAATAAAATGAATGGTGAGAAATGAATTATCCACTTTAGATTTCTGGTTTAATTTTAAAGCTATAAACATAAAAATGTAAAACCTTCCTTAATTCTTCACTCTAAAAAAAACAATACACAAAATAAGTTTACAGTTTCTTTCCTCACCCTTCCAATCCTATTACTTAGAAGAAACACTTAGAAATTAGTACTATGTCTGGATCCCTCCATGTATGTTTACACCTACTTTTTCCAAAGCTGAGCTCACATTACATATCTATCCCACGTGTTACTTTTTTTTTCATCTTAAGTAGTTATCACGGCAAATGCAAATTTTAAATAATTTTAAAAATTGTGACTAGTAACACAGAAATACATTTTTCCTGTATAATTAGAGTAAGATGTATATTGACCTCAGGGAATGTTTAGAAGTGAGAAGTTAGAGCTCTCCAGTGTGGCAACCCAGAGCCACTTTTGACTTATGGGCATGTGAAATGGGGCTAGTTGAAATTGAGAAGCCTTGTAAGAATAAAACATGCACTGGATTGCAAAGACTTAACATGAGAAAAGGAATATAAAATAATCTTATCAATGTTATACTGATTATATGTTGAAATTGAAACATCCCAGTACATTAGACAAATGAAATATATTATTAAAATTAATTTCCTCTGTTTCTTTTTATTTTAGCAATGTGGCTACTAGATAATTGGAAAGTATATTTGCAGCCCACAGTGTATTTCAACTGAATGGTGCTTGTGTCGGTTTTGGTTGGTTTTATTTCTTTGTATTAATACACTTCTCTCTGAGAAATAAAAATGCAAAGTGAACAAAGAAGTGACTCACTGAACAAACTTACTGACCTAGATGCAGCAAAGAACTTTTCCAAGTGCCCAGGGAACCCACTGTAGATTCCAGAATCAGAAAAGTAGAAGCCTACACAGCTGATGGAATAAATTTCCATACTCCTTCACTTTCTTCCTTATGTGATCCCTACATGATTCTGAGGAACCAGGTAGTGGAACAGATATACAAAGGCTATGCAGTTGGGAATTTCTGTACTTTACTTTTATGCAAAAAAGATGAATAACAAATAAGAAAACATCAGTGCTATGGTCTAAATGTCTGTGTCCCCATCAAATTCCTATATGTTGAAATCGTAACCCACAAAGATGATAGTATTAGGAGGGGAGACCTTATTAATTATGTCCTTATAGAAGAGACCCAGAGATACCTTGCCCCTTTCATCATATGAGGACACAGGAAGATGTCAAAGGCTGGTACTTACCAGACTATGATCGTGCTGGTGCCTTCACCTTGGACTTCCTGGCCTTCCTGACCTCCAGAACTGTGAGAAATAAATTTCTGTTGTTTATAAGCTACCCAGTCTGTAGTATTTTGTTACACTAGCCCAAATAGACTAAGCTAATCAGTATTCATGAAAACCAAAATCTGCTTTTGGGTGATGCATAAATTGAATACAGTTTTCTAACTGTATGAATTCTAAGCTGGAGTTCCTTCCGAATCAAAGAAAGATCCCAAATAATTATGATTCCATTTTAATTATGAAATAGCTTACTCTAAATATTGAAAATTAATAATCCAAGAATTGATATACAAAATTTCCTCAGCAGAGAGAATATTCAGTTAAGTAGTTACCTTGTTTTCAAACATGCTGAATAATAGATATGTTTGTATAAGTTAGAATATTTTAAAATTTTGGTTTGGGTCACAGCACTGTGGTTTAAGGAGCACTAACAAATATGATAATCAAGGTATCTGAAGCCTTAGCTCTAACTGGTTACATGGCCTTTTACAAGTTAATTACTTTCTGGATCTCTCTACACCTCAGCTGTAAAAGTCACGTTTGCAGCAGGGCAGCTAAAATGATGCAGTGTTTTTTTTTTTTTAAGTTTATTTATTTAGTTTTAAGAGAGAGAGAGAGAATAAGTGGGAGAAGGCCGGAGATAGAGGGAGAGAGAGAGAATCCCAAGCAGGCTCCTCACTGACAGCACAGAGCCCAATGTGGGGTTCAAACTCACGAACTATGAGATCAAGACCCGAGCTGAAACCAAGACTTGGACGCTCAACCGACTGAGCAACCCAGGCTCCCCTAAAATGCTGTACTTTTATTTTGAAATGCCCTCTGCTATGACCCTTCAAGAAATTCTTAAAGACTTCTTAAAGAAATTTAACTGAGATTATAAAGTGTAGAGAAGGAAGAAGACACAGTTAACACTCAAGTCTCCTCATCCAGAGATGTTGCCAGGGAATTTTCAGGGATTCCAAAGGATTGTTTTGAGAGTTTTTGTACTGTGCTTATCTTACTGGGAGAGTGAGCTCCCTGAGTATCAAGTGAAAGTTGAGCACTGAATGAAACATATGTTTTTGCCATTCCTAACAGAGACATATATTTGAATTCAGGTTATCAATTTAAATTATGACAAACCTGACTATTCTGTTTTGTTATTATAAATACCACGAAAGGTATGCACCCTCATCTGCCCATCCCACACTTCTTTGCCCAGCTTATTCTAGGTCTCCAAGCCCATCCCATAGACCTGCTGAAGGGACAACTTTTAGGCAGCAATGTTGGGCGCATGGCACTTCATACTCAGTCTAAGCTGAGTGGACCTGGAATAGATCTAACTCAAAGGCAACCAAATAACAGGTCAACCAATGATTTATGCTGTGATGTGATTCAGAAATATGAATTGAGCCTACCAACTTTCTTCTCTTGGCAATGTGAGCCAAGAATTGATAAAAGAATGAGCTGATTTCCAATCAGAAATGCACCTGGAAAACCAAGAAGAAGAAATGAGCTCTGAAGTGAGGTTGAGAATAGAGATGATTTGTTTAAAAAAGTGAATAGAACAGATGAAAAAACAGGAAGATTCCATGACAGAAACATTAGCTGTGATCAATTTTATTTTTAGTAATTTTTTGTTGTTGTTGTTGTTGTTGTTCTATGACATTCAAACCCAGAAATACTTAACTAAATTATACACTACCAATTACTCTGTTCATTAATGATTGCACTATTGGAAAAGACTGTATATACACTGGATGTGACGCTGTCTCTTACCACAGGTGTTTGCTGTTGCCATTCTAAAATGGGGACATTAAAAAGTTATCATGGTATTATGCTAAGTGAAATAACTCAGTCAGAGAAAGACAGATGCCATATGTTTTCACTCACATGTGGATCTTGAGAAACTTAACAGAAGACCATGGGGGAGGGGAAGGGGAAAAAACTGTTGCAGAGGGAGGGAGGCAAACCATAAGAGGCTCTTAAATACTGAGAACAAAATGAGGGTTGATGGGGGTGGAGGAGAGGGGAAAGTGGGTGATGGGCATTGAGGAGGGTACTTGGGATGAGCACTGGGTGTTGTATGGAAACCAATTTGACAATAAATTATGTTAAAAATAAATTATGTATAATTGAGAATATTTTTAAAAAGTTATCATGGGATTCCACTGGGAATCAAATTAAATAATATAGGCAAAGAATCCTTTGACTGGTGGATAAAAGGCTTTTAGAATATATTAATACTGAGTTCTCAAACAACCATCTTGTTAAATACCTGGCTTTTCACTGGGACACATTTTGCCAGTGCACTTTAACTTGAAAAGGAAGCTAAGTTCTGAGTCTATAGAATAAGAGAAATAAGCTGAACATACAAACCATTATATTTTAAAAGATCATGAATTTTTAAAGAAATCAGGTGTTGGCTAAAACTGTTTTTCTTTTCCTTCTTTACAACGTAACAGCTGAAATCCTCTAATGCAAATGAACTTCAACTACAACGAAGTAAGTGACATTACACCAAGTGGAAAACAAAGCCTGTCTGTGTCACCACATTCATCAGTTAACTTTTGATTATGCCTAATAATTTTGTATGAAAAAAATCAGCATGTGAGAGTCATAGAATATAACCAGAAATACAGTCTATACTAGACGAAAATTTATTTCTCAGGGGCTTTAGTGGTTCTATTGGTCAAAACAAATGTATTAATAAATTACCTAAATTAAGATTTTATGGGTGTCCCCAAATAGTTTTTGACTGAAGGAGTCATGTGGTTGAGTCCTGCTTGAGACAGTAATTATAAATATCCTTGAAACATTCATATGTTCCCACCAAAGGTATAGGGTGTAATATGAAGAGTTAAACATGACTGGACACATCAGAACGTAAAGTAGGCAGGGCCTTCAGGATAATGCCATAGTGAATGCTCTGGGGATCAAAACAGTTTAGATGTGGCTGTTGATGTTAATACCCTTCATGCCCATAAATTAAGAAAAGAAATCCCGACATGAACTAGGGTTTGCTTGTTTGTTTGTTGGCATAAGAAAATAGGAGAGAGAGAGAGAGAGACTGGGAATTGCTGCAGGTCTACAAAAAATGACATTATGAGACTTTCACCTTCTCTTACTTTATCATTAGACTAGGGCTGATTCATAAACAACCTCTTGAGGTGCCCACTGTCTTAAATAAAATGAATTTGGACTAAATATAATTTGGCTGATAAAGCAGTATTGATATAAGAATCACGCTTGCACTTGCGTATTATTCCCAAGATGCCAACTAAACCAGATAGTTGGGAGAGAAAAGGGAAATGAGCTTATCCTTAAGTATGTTATGAGATAAACTTTCAACAAATTATACTCAATAGAAAAGTAGAGAAACATGAGAATCATATAACAGAGCATACTAAAAATCCGTCCAAATCCAAAAAGTTTCATGTACGGGGAACATTTCAAACGTGTAAATGGTACATGTGCATTCTGCTTATTCTGTAATCATGAAATAAACAGACACATGCGTTTTCCGTATCATGGTGTGCTTAATAAGCAGTGATCTGTCAGCGTCACTTTAAAAGTCTAGTTGAACAGACTGGATCCCTATCTTACAAATGCTTACAAATAGAGGGAGATAATCACTGACATGCTTAAGCTCCACTGTATCCGTCTTTCAGACTGACGTCACATGGTAACCGTCTGTAAGGGAGGGAGAAGAATGCTTCTCTGAAGTGACCACACCACAGGTCATTCACAACAGAGCTCAGAAGCATCTACTCAATCTAGTTAATGTTTGATTTACATTTAAAATGTTTTTTTTTATTACAAAACAATCACTGAGAATTAAATAACCAAATTCCAATGAATACCAAATTAAATGCCAAATCAATTAAGGTATAATCAAAGACTGAAATAACCTTAGGAGAAAGAGCAAAGATAACAACAGCATATGGGATTTAATGTACTTCTTTTCACAAACATGCTTGTCCTCCAACCTCATTAATTTAATCGTTGCTCTGGCACCCAGCCCAACGTTAAGCACAATCTTTGAACAGTTGTCTGCAGCTGTGTGAGAGCTCTAGGCTGATGGCGACATGGAATATCACTAGATGTTGGAATTCACAAACCAATTAAGATTAGTACAGGTTCACATCGCCCTATCTCCAAGGGTTCATTCCTTCTCATTTTTAAAGAGTATCCATCTTATTATTTAGCATCCTTAATATTAAAACAACAACAACAATGATCCCTGTGCTTCTAAAAGTAGAGAAATATGAGATTGTTCTGTTGAAGTAACATTTTTATTCCCGTTACATGGCAACTTTTCGGGAGCATGAGTAACTAATTTTCTCTTTTGGAAAACCTTAAAAGAGACAAAAAGTTAAGGGCTCAGTATTATATTTGAAGCTGGCATGAAAACACTTAAACTCTATGGTCACTTAAAATAAGACTGACTCTAAATGTTAACCAAGGACCTTGTCCAGATGATTTCACTTCTTGGATAAATGCGCTATTAGTAATAAACTTTCTAACTCTTAGGCTGGAATCTTAATGTACTGATTCCTTTTTCTTATAGCATATTCTAGTTGTTCAGTTTATATGCATTATGAAGAATAATGAAAGCTTTATATATTTTTTTTTAATTTGGAAAAATGTGTATTACTTTACATCACATTTGATTTCTCAAATGAATTACTGTGGCCCTTTGAAAAAATTTTGAAAATATGTCTTTGGAGTCCACTATATTAGTCATGTCTTCTGGTATTCTTTATTTTTATTTTTTTTTTGACAATAACCAAATTACCTAATGTCATTTCAAGTTCATCCTATTCCATTTACACATGTACACAGAGCTGGGGTAATTCACTTATGTAGTTCAACATCTTCCTTGTTGCAGATGGTAAGGGTGCAGATTTCTCCCTCAAGGAAAGAAAATCTTTCATAAAATAATTGCATATTCTGCTCATTTTTTTTCTCTTTGCTGATGCTTTTGTATTATTACACCCTGTCAGATTAGTAATTAACATGCAGTCTCCATATCACATAAGTGCATTTTTCCTGCTTTCATAAAAGCCCGTTAGCAACTCACAGCATATAATAACTGTAGATGGCAAAGAAAGAGGAAATAAATAATATAACAGGAATAACTGTAAGAGCAAGTACAGCATTAGGTTGGTGCATTTATTTTGATCATGGGGTTGAGTTGCAACTCTTCCTGAAGAGTATGCTGGCACCTAGAACAGGTATGTGACCTTTGAAATTAATTTTTTCTTATTCCTATTTGAATAAATAATTGAATTAACAGCCTTGGTTATAATCTGAAGGAGAAAACTGGCTGAGGAAGGAGAATATCCTATAAAAAATCTACTTAAAAGGAAAAACAAATAATGAAAGTTGAATTCACAGGTGCACATTAAGTGAGACCTAAGGACCAACAAACCTAAAACAGTAGTTTTTGCCCACTAGTATCAGACTGAGATTATATCCATTGAAGATGAAATTACATGAGGGTTAACTAACAAATAGTCCTATTTGGGGGAAAAGTTAGTCTCCTTGGATATATTTTTCAAAGGGAAAATGATTCAATAAGCAATAACCAAGGTGAAACTATTCTGTGAAATTCCTTCACTAAAACTGTGGAACCGGACTGGTTACATAATTTGTAGATTGAAGTACAAAATGAAAATGCAAAGTCACTTGTTCAAATTAAGATTTTCATAATGACAATAGAACAGTCTTAAACCCAGAAGGGGACCTTTCTAAGTGTGGGGACCTGTAAAACTCTCATGTCACATACCTATGAAGCTGGCCTTGCTTCTGAAAGGCAGATTCCACCAGACTGACCTGAGGCTACTCTCAAATGAAGCCAGCAATGAAAGCAAGAACTCAAAGTCGCATCTTGATTCTGATCCTGGCTCCACTGCCCAAGTGTGACCTTCAGCAAGTTATTCATCTAAGCCTCAGTTTCTTCACCCCCAAAACTGATATCACAATGCATAAAGAACACCTTTTAAAGTGCTCACTGTATAGTAAGTACCCAGTAAATGCTGTTTGTCTAACATAGCACTAACATCTAATATATAATGATCAAATATCACAACTCATCGAGTTTAAGACAGAAAATAGTTTGCACCTGGATATTTGTTTCTTTTACTTGTCATCCTTACTGATGTTTTGCCTAAATTCAGTTTGGTAATATAAGAAAGAACTACTGTTTGGTTAGCATTTGCATGTTTTCTTTTTATGGAAATATCCATTCACAATATAAGTTAACTTATACAGTTAACTTATGCAGTGTTAAACTTATACAATCTTAAACTTATACAGTGTTGTATGTCAATTATATCTCAATAAAACTGGATGAAATAAATCCAAATAAAGCTAATCAGAGTTGAGTGTATTCTTTTTTATTTAATTAATAACATCTAAAAATAACTATCACCCAGGACTATGTTAAGTAGCAAAATATGGTAAGTGCCTTGGAACAGTTATCTGAATTGTTGAGATTTCACAAACGAAGTGATTCCCCTTAGACATCATACTTATTTCATATTACCAGTGTTAGTGGTGCTGATCATTATAATTACTAATAACCACAGTTACAGCTAAAATTATGACATATTGACCATCGATACAAAGCAAATGACCACACTCCTTCAATTCTAACAAACTACAATTATAACACACAAAGTACAGACTGAATAAAAGCCTTTTGATGGAGAAAAAATAACTAAAACCCTACCATATTGTAGGTACATGTGAATTCTAAGATCCATTCTAGTTTCTAAAATACTGAAATATTTTATATGCATGCTAGTAATGAATATTTTATTCACATTATGATCTCATCACAAAAGTTTATTCATTTATTTTCTCACTGAAGGGGATATATATGTTATATATACATAACGTGTGTATATACATATATATATGTAATGTAAAATACATTAACATTCTCATGACTATGAAGATAGAAATTATTCATTCCTTCATTAGTTCATTCCACAAATATTTACTAAGCACTTTCTATGTGTCAGGCACTATTTTAGTGCGATTTTTATTTATTTTATTGGCATTAAAAAAGTGAACAAACCACACAAAATTTTCTACCTCCATGGAGTTTACATTCTACAGGGGAAGATTTTCAATAAGCAAAATGAATAAGTACATGTAAACTAAAAAAGATAATGCTAAGCTCTCTGGAGAAATGTTTTTCTTAAATGAAGATTTGGAGTTTGGGAATTTGTGACTTAAAACAGGTGGTCAAAGATTATATAACTTAGAATTCTTCCTTTGATATTCTAATACAAATGGTGACTCATTTGTACTAAGACCTAGATTGAATATAATCGTGATTTTTTTGTTTGTTTGATTGCTATCTACTAGGAGTCCTTCATTATGCTAGGCATTTGAAAAATGTTATTAACTACTAAAAAATATTGATTCTAGGGGTGTGTGGGTGGGTCAGTTGGTTAAGTATCTGACTCTTGCCTGTGGTTCAGGTCCTGATCTCACAGTTCATGAGCTAGAGCCCTGCATTGGGCTCTGCGCTGATAGCACGAAGCCTGCTTGGGATTCTATCTCCCCTTTTCTCTCTGTCCCTCCTCTGCATGTGCATGCACTATTGCTCTCTCTCTCTCTCAAAATAAGTAAACCGTTTTTTAAAAATTATTCTACATTTTAAAATGTGGATTTTCTAGTTTGAGAATAAAGAAAAATAGATCTGAAAACATGATACAAGATAATTTCATATTTTAAGTGCGGAATTATATGGTAGATACATAAGTATAGACCATGTTGAGAGAAAAATATTGGTAATTCATAGTAAATTTGTGAAGACTCATCTCTTCCTCAAGTTAGGAAGACATCTAGTAATTAGATATGTGTTGAGTGTGTGTGTGTGTGTGTGTGTGTGTGTGTGAGTGTGTGTGTGTTTGTGTCCTACCCAGTAAATATTGAGAATTGCCAGGAATTGCTTACTTTTAATCACAACACCTTTTATGGGATGTGGGACCATACAGTCAATAAAAGGTGGTAAGATGAAAGGCACTCTTTCATTCCTTCAATCCATCTTTCAAAGGGAGGGGGGAGCTTTTATAAGGAGGTGGCTCTTACTTTTAAGCAAATTGTAATTATTTCTGAAAATTTTGTTATTTCTATAAAACTCTGCTCATACATGAACAAATTCATACCTACATTATCCCAAATCACTAGGTACACTATCTAAAACCTTTAATGAAAGGAGCCTTTTTGTTAGGGTTTTGCTAGAGATTGTATTGTTTCTTGTTCAAATGTACTGTAATGAATACATTACAAAGGGACAGATCTGTAATTTAACCTTGGAGGAAAATAACTTCTAGAAAGAATACCAAATTGCTGAACATTTCAGGAGAGTGGACAATAGACAGTATTCACTCTAATATCCATAGCTTAAGGTTGAAAGTTTACTATGAATTTCATTTTGTTTTATTGGTTTGTTCTCAAAAACTACTTTAAGTACACTTATACCAAACATCCACATTTGGATACTATGATCTAATTATCTATATCATAGCTGACTGTGTTGAACCAGATACAAATTATTTTTTTACCCCACAGAACTCCAAGTTCTAATTAAAATTAGACCACACTAATAAGGTATCATAGTCTCAACAGTTCACATTCTTACAATTGTATTTTAAAAACTCAGGTAGAGTAAAAATACTGTTTCAGTGAGAGAAATCTCATTAATTTTTATTGAAAGAGTAGGTCAGATTTTTGGTATTATATAGGTGAATAATATAACCTTGGAAATACTGAAATGATTTAAATGATTCATAGCTATTAATTTTCATCTAGCAGATTTTTGAGGGATTTCATGATAAAATATATTTTTATAAGAGACTTATTCATTAAATGGTATTTGCATGATTAAATAGATAAATTACAATCAATAGAGAAGATGGCATGCTCTGAAAAAAGGAAGCTAACTATTAGACAAAATATTTTGTTTTCTGTGTTTGAAATAATAAATGTTAAGGTTCCTCACTTTTTGAGTGAATACATCATAGACTCCTTTTTAGTTCATTCATATTCTACCTACTTTCTGTCAGCCAGTCACTGTTTTAGGCTCTGGGCTGTAGGGACATAGCCATTAATAAAATGTATACATCTTTGCTTTCCTACAGCATATATTCCGGTAGGAAAGACAGATCATAGATAAATAAAAACATAAATTATTAAAATGTCAAATAGTGGTAAGTATTATAAAGAGAAGCAGAGTAAGAGGACGGGGTTGATGAAACAGAAGCATTATTGCAGGGAGGGTGGCCAAGGAAGGTATTTCAGTGGAGAGGATATATTGTCAGAAACCCAGAAGATACAACTTTGGAAGCTATTTGAAGATCTGAGAAAAACTTCTAGAAGGGGAAACGAGTACAAAGATCCTGGGTCAGGAATGAACTTGGTGCCTTTGAAGGCAAGAAGATCAAAGTGATGAGTCTAGTGTACAAGGAAGAAAAGCAGGAGACTGGGTCAGAGAAGTCAGGGGTCGACTCAGGGAAGGCCATGTAGGCTGTGCTGAGGAGTTGTTTCTTCCAAGTGCAGCAGCAGAAAGTGAGCAGTGTTGAATAGGATTCTGATGTGGTTTATATGTAGTTTAAAAAAGAATGCTCTACTTTCTGCAGAGCAAGGATTAAAGAAGGGAAACAAGGTTGTTGCTGGACTATAGGCAAATAATGAAATGGCATGCATTATAGTACTTAGGGTGCTAATAGCTCGGGTGCTTAGATATAGTACATTACTATGCTGCTCAGAAATCCCTGTGTTTCTTTCTGTATCAGGGAGAGGGAGATAAATGTGTCTGATGATGTTGGGTATGCCCAAAGAAACTCACTTAAATGATATGAATAGAAAGAAACAATCATATATCAAGGTTAATCACTGGCCTTTTAGGGAGTTACAAAACTCACAATTAGTAGAGCATAGCATTTGAATAAGGTACTAAGAAGGAAAAAATGTCCAAGAAGGAATATTTTGAATGGTGTTCATTTATTTCTGTTGTCCCAGGAAAAGAAAGTAGATATACTGTATAAACAGATAACTTGAGATTAAGCCCGTAGATGTATATTAAAAAAAGAAAAAGGAAAAAGAAAAGCTTGCAATCACTGCCCTAGTGACTATGTATTTATCATCCCCTAAACAGCATCCATGTGCAATAATAATGGCATAAAAATGGTGTCTACATTTATGACTGTCAGGCCCTAGACATTCTGTTAGGTGATTTGCTTTATCTCATTTCCTCCTCTCCTCACTCTGTGATGTGGACGTTATTATTACCCATGTGTCTCAAGTTGAGGACATTCAGGCACAGAATGTTTACGTAAGTTGCCTATCCTAACTCACCAAGCCATTAACTGGTAAAGCTGGGGATCAAGCCCAGATCTGTATACTGTGTACTAATACTGGTTAATATCTTTTTTTTTTTTTTTCAATGTTTATTTATTTTTGGGACAGAGAGAGAGACAGAGCATGAATGGGGGAGGGGCAGAGAGAGAGGGAGACACAGAATCGGAAACAGGCTCCAGGCTCTGAGCCATCAGCCCAGAGCCTGACGCGGGGCTCGAACTCACGGACCGCGAGATCGTGACCTGGCTGAAGTCGGACGCTTAACCGACTGCGCCACCCAGGCGCCCCAATACTGGTTAATTTAGTGAACCTACTTTCTCGTGACATGATAAAAATAAGCAGCTGATGAACACTCTTCCTGTTCCACTGGTTATTTTGAAATATAGACACAGTGTCTTTTTGGTAACAGCATGCAGCAGTCAGACAGCTTACAAAACATATACATCCCGGCAAAGACGTACACTGACCATTTTAAAGTCAGTGAGTCAATACAACCACCAAGGACGTAAATACACCAAGTGACAGCATAATTAATCCTATGTACACAATCAATGAGGAATAGTAATGTTTCTTGGGAAATGGAATATAGTAGAATGAGCCTGAATTTTCCCTGAGCACAGATGTTGAGTTGCTATTCAATGAATCCTCCCTGGAGGAGATTGTAACAAATACACGAAACCCCTCAAGGACAGCCAGGGTTGTAAATTGTGAGCTATAAAGATAATAATATAAATATTGTGCCAACATTTATAATTTATTTGCTGGACTCACAGGTGAGAAATAGGGGTTAGCTGGCAGGTCTAATTTGAACCAGTGTTGGCAAACCCATGCCTCACACTAAATCATTGCTTTCTGTGTTTTCTTTAGCTTAAAAATATATAATAAAGTTCCAACAAAGCTACTTCCTTTGGACAAATGAAGCTGTGGACACAGATCTGCAATGTTACATTATAAAGTTATTGGAGGGCTAGTATACGGACAGTTTTTCTTCAAAACTTGTAGTGGGGAACTTTATGCAGTTAGAATACACTGGGTGAAGGCATAAAAGCATAAGAGAATTTTTCTTTAAACATGCAAAATTGCATAGTTTTGTTTAATTTGGTTGAAACTCATCATTGGGAAGTCAAAAGCACTGACTGAAGAAGGACATCACTGTGATAGGAAGGGGTCATGAAAAGAACACAGAATTGAATAATTCAATACATTTTTATTTAATAAATTGAATAGTTTATATTAAAAAAAAAGAAGAACATATATCAAAAGGTTTTTTGCCTGGTTTCAGCTGTGT
Source organism: Lynx rufus (assembly GCF_022079265.1). Classification (NCBI taxonomy): domain Eukaryota; kingdom Metazoa; phylum Chordata; class Mammalia; order Carnivora; family Felidae; genus Lynx; species Lynx rufus. Next base: position 184,392,120 of record NW_025814823.1, read on the forward strand.
CTTAAACTAGTCATTTTGGGCAAATCAGATAGTCCTCAAGGGCCTATAGATAGTTTAAACAGTGCCTGCTACTTCCAACACATGAATAAAAAGTGAGATGTGTCTGGAGCGTCTAGGTGGCTCAGTTGGTTAAGCATATGACAACTTCAGCTCAGGTTATGATCTCACAGTTCTCATCAGGCTCTCTGCTGTCAGCACAGACCCTGCTTCTGACCCTCTGTCCCCCTTTTTATGCCCCTCCCCTGCTTGTTCTCATTCTCTCTCTCTCTCCGTCTGTCTCTCTCTCTCTCAAAATAAAAACTAAACTTAAAAAAAGTGAGATGTGCCTAAGAGAAGGGCAGTATTACTTTGCCTTCAGTGGTGCCCTCCCGTTCCTAGCTGGGCAGCATTGGTAAGCTTTTCAGCCTCCATGTACCCAAGTTACCCCCATCTTGCCAATGAGGGTAATAAAACTTACATTTGATATTCTTTTGAGGATTACTGAAAATATCGTGATGCTTGTCAACTTCTGAGTACTGTACCTTAGAGAAAGCAAGAGCTTCATCACTGATAGCATTCTACATTTTCTATAGATCACACAAGGTAATAAACCTTCAGTAAATGTTTATTGAATAAAGGAAGAAGTATGGTCAGAAGTGCCACTGGATCTCACTAGTTTTCTGTTTAGACCTAGTTTGCTAGAGTTTGTAGGTGTGTACAAACTGATGATATGATCAGGAAGGCACAAAAAACAAATCTGCTATTTCTGTCTGAGGAAATTGGGCAAGCATACATGGAAATGTTTAAGGACTACCTTATCAAATGCACAGGCTTTTGTGAAGCAGACATGACAACACCACACTCCGTAAGCAAAGGGAAAGAGTGGTGGAAATATAAAGTCTATTTACAGACCCCCTAAGAGTTAATGGATAATCAAGTGAAAGGATGTGTTAGGGAGTGGAAAGAAAGGGCAAGGAGAGCAGCAGAAGAGGTAAGAAATGAAGTTTATCATTTTTAAGTAATAAAAGCTTCCCGGAACATGGTGTTAATTACTATTTATTTATTTATTTATTTATTTTTGGAGGAAGAGTTCAAGAAATTTGAATGTAAAATAAAAAGTCACCAAGAAAACATATTTCCCTTTGACTATCAATAATCATCGGCTTACTGTTTCAGTCCTGGGCCAATTTCATCTCTTATCTCTCACTGTAGGATGTTTTCTCTCCTAGATTCTATACACAAAGTTCATGAAAGGAAGACCATCTTGTCCTGATAAAATGATCAAGGACAGCCTTTTTGGGAATATTAATCTGGAGATGTGTCAGGTCGAGTGAACAAATTGGAAAGAAAAGGGGAGACCAGTGGCTAAGTGGCAAAGGTTTCAGCCAGTGTGATGACCTTACTGGAAATAAAATGAAACAGATGGTGTTGGGTGGGGGGGGGGGGGTAGCTAAATATTGAACACATTTAGTAGGAACATGCTTTCTCATTTTCTTTCATGATTAATTGAAAAACGTGGTAACTTGAAGTATGGATGGTCAATTTCAACCATCTCTATGGTTATAGCTATGCTACTACTCATAGAGGGTGGTAACATTGCTGAGTATCTAAAAGAAAATCTTTGAAGTTGAAAATCTAAAATTTTCTTAAAGTTTTAATATACCAGAATTCTCAATAATTAAATAACATCATATGTTTTCTATCTGGGGTTAAAAAATTGGTTCTGAGTATTCTCAGAGCACAAACTGTAATATTAGAAAATTAGTTCCAAAGAAATCATTTCTTTTTCTCATGTTTTGAAATAAAAATTAATCTCTAAAATACTTAAAAGCTATAAAAGACAGGGCCGTCCCTTTTCAAATGACTGTAAATTGTGTATATATTTCAGCTTTGGGCCATATCTTTTAGGCAACATGTGTATTTATCTCAGATCCTCACTTTTTGAGTAGAGAATCCTGCTGGCAAATTAACAATAGAATGTTAGAGAAAGGTTATAACACTTTAAACATCAGTTTGTCTGCATTTATCCAACTCAGTAATCTCTACTGTGGATATATTAGATTTGTTTGTATTTTTAAAATCTCATTACAACTTTTTGAAAACAGGAAATTGCTTCTACTATGAAAGATCAATGTGCTCTTGACTCCGGCATTTTCAACAATGGCTTATCTTTGCTGATGTAGTAATGGAGATCGGGCGGATATGAGAATGAGTTTGGGTTCTCTAACAGGCTTTGAAAGAAAGTCACTCAGCAGAAAAACCACAATAATTATGAATTCTTAAACTTAATGATGCTTATCCAACCAGATTATTCAACTGCCCAAAGAAGAAAACTCTCAGGTTCATACCTACTTCTGTTGCAAATTTATTTTTTTGAGGGAGAGGGGGAAAGGAAGAGGATTTGTAAGATCATGATTAATAGATTTAATTTAGAGAAAACTGTATTATATCATGCCCCGTAATTAGAAATGGAAAAAAAGTCTTGGAAATTTGGCCCAAAACATAAGCCAAACCATTTCAAACTGGAAATGATTCCAGAAATGTAAGCCTAGGATTTTCGTTTTGTTTCATCTTGGTCAGAAACAGCATGGGATCAATTAGGTAAAATTTTGTTTCTCATTAGAGCCAGTTAACCTACTCACAAAATAAACATCATGATATGGCCAAGTATGCTGCAAATTTGTGTCTTCTGCCTAAACCGTTCACTGTGACTTTTGATCCACTTATACTGCCCAAATTACTATTCTTAATTCTTTATCTTCCTTTCTAAAAACTCTCATCCATTTCTAGGATTTAGTGCCAAACTTCAAAGTTCTATTTCTAGCTGTCTACTGAATTCCACCTAGGAGTTCCACAGGCAACTCAAACCGAACAAAGCATTTACCTATCCCCTAATAAAAATTCTCTTATTTTTAGCTTGATTTCTAGTGCAACTTATCACCAAGCCTGAATTTATTGAAGCTCTCCTCTCTAATTATTAACCTACAAATTATACCCAAAGAATTTTCTTCAGAAACTTTTTCCCAAGTTGGGGCAACCCCCTCCTGTTGAGGCTTTCACTGATTTTCAGTAAAATCACAGGAATTCTCATGCTTAACTGATTCTTTCTATCAATCCTCTACTACCTTGAGGAAGTGGTCTTGACAAATTTCAATGTTATCCCATTATTCACTCCCTGGAATCCTTTGATGACTCCGATTGCCTTCAGGATAAAGCATCAAGTTCTTAGTATGATTACCAGGCTCTTAATGAATTGGCAATAATGTTAAATTGCCAAATCCCCCAATTCCTTCCTTCTTCAGACCTACTTCTCATTTCCCAGAAAGTTTTTTTTTGTTTGTTTTGTTTTGTTTTGTTTTGTTTCCTAGTTTTGGTTTTGTAAATAAATTCTGGATACATTACATTAAGATACTTACCATTACCTCAATATACTGAATCTAAATTCTAACTTTTTTTCTATCATACAAGGGGCATTAAAGCAGCATTAACAAAATAATAGTCAAAAACTTGCATGACTACCCCAACTTCCACTTTTTTTCTAATCTCTTCTTGTTCTTGTATATGAACAAAAGCATTTTTTAAAGATTATTATAGCTATAAAATGGGTAACATTCTGTAATTTTTAATATTTAACTCTAGGATTTCTTTTCTGCAGTTAGCATTCTGTTGAATTCTTATTCACATCTTGAAGGACCCTGGTTCTCTTGTTATCATTACCAATGTAAAGGCTTCCTTGACTTGTTTGGGGATTATACCTAGAAATTTTAATACTCCTTTCTTAGTAATTGATAGAAAAGTAGACAGTAAATCAGTAAGTATATGAAAGGCTTAAACAGCACTACCAACCATTTTTGACCCACTGACAACTATAAAATGCTCCATTCAATAAGAGCAGAATACATATTCTTTTCAAGTGTACACAGAATATTCATCAACACAGGCCACATTCTGGGCCATAAAACAAGTATTAATACATTTAAGAAGACTGAAATCATACAAAATATGTTATCTGAGTGTAAGGGAGTGAAATGAGAATTCAACAACAAAAAGATTTTTGGAAAATCTCCAAACTATTAGGAAATTAAATGCTTTATCAATAATGGGTCAAGGCATAAATCAAAAGGAAAATTAGAATATATTTTGAAACAGGGGAACCTGGGTGCCTCAGTCAGTTAAGCATCCAACTTTGGCTCAGGTCATGATCTCACAGTTTGTGAGTTCAAGCCCTGCATTGGGCTCTGTGCTGACAGCTCAGAGCCTGGAGCCCGCTTGGAATTCTGTGTCTCCCTCTCTCTCTACCCCTCTCCTGCTCATGCTCTGTCTCTCTTTCTCAAAAATAAATAAAAATTAAAAATTTTGTATTTAAAAAAAGAATATATTTTGAAACAAACAAAAATTAAAACATAAAATATCATAACTTGAGGAGTGTAGTAAAAGCAGGGCACAGAAAGAAATACATAACAGTAAACATTTATACAAATCTTCCTTGACAGATGATGGGGTTACATCCCAATAAACCCACCCTAAATTTAAAAAAAAAATGTTAATGCTTATTTTACTTCTGAGGGAGTGAAAGAGAGAGCATGAGCAGGGGGAGGCTCAGAGAGGGAGACACAGAATCCAAAGAACGCTCCAAGCTATCAGCACAGAGCCTGACATGGGGCTCAAATCCACGAACTGTGAGATCATGACCTGAGCCAAAGTCGGACACTTAACTGACTGATCCACCCAGGCACCCCTAAACCAAGCCTACATTTAAAATATTGTTGGGGCGCCTGGGTGGCTCAGTCAGTTAAGCGACCGACTTCGGCTCAGGTCATGATCTCGTGGTCCGTGAGTTCGAGCCCCGCATCGGGCTCTGTGCTGACAGCTCAGAGCCTGGAGCCCGTTTCAGGTTCTGTTTCTCCCTCTCTCTGACCCTCCCCCATTCATGCTCTGTCTCTCTCTGTCTCAAAAATAAACATTAAAAAAAATTTTAAATATTGTTAAGCCCAAATTCATTTAATACACCTGACCTACAAAGCTTAGCCTAATCTACCTTAACTGTGCTCAGAATGCTTACATTAGCCTACAGATGGACAAAATCATCGAACACAATGTCTATTTTACACTAGTGTTGAATATCTCCCATAACGTACTGAATACTGTACTGAGAGTGAAAAAAAGAATGGATGTATGGGTCCAAAATGGTTGGAAGTGTCCCAGTTGTCCACGTTCATGATCACATGGCAGTATGGGAGCTGCAGCTCACCACCACCGCCCAGTATCAGTAGAGTGTATGGTACTGTATATCACTATGCCAGGAAAAGATCAAAATTCAAAATGGGAAGTATTGTTTCTACTAAAGGTGCATCACTTTCACACCATCATAAGATGAAAAATTGAAGTCAGGGACCATCTGTGCTACAACAGATCAAAGGACTCAGTTAATGATTAAGATTCCCACTTGAAAAACTTAGGATAAAAGGGTAAGTTAAACCTAGGCAAAAGAGCAAATTAAACCCACTAAGCAGAAGGAAAAAAAAATTAATGTAACAGCAGAAATCAATGAAACAGAAAATAGTAAGGACAAGAGAAAATCAATGAAACCAGAAGATGGTTCGTTGAAAAAACAACAAAATGGACAAATCAATTACCAGACTGATAAGGAAAAAAAGTAAGAAGACACAAATGACCAGTATTAGGAATGAAAGAGGGACAAACCCACAGATATTGAAAGGATAAGTAGGGAGTATATGAACAACTTTATAGCAATGGATGTGATAACTTTATATAAAATGGACAAATACTTTGCAAGCACAAGCTACAAAAGCTCACTCAAGAAGTTGCATTTATAGTTAAACACCTTCCCACAAGACTGGAAATAATGCCAATTTTTCACAAATTCTCTCAGAATCTAGAAGAGAAGTTCACTTCTTTGTACTCTACTTGTGCTCAATATGGAAATAAAAACAGAACCTAGAAAGTTCTAAGAACAATTGTTTTGCTCCCATTTAAAGCCTGGAGGCCAGCATTACTCTGATAACAAAACAGGGCATACACCTCATAAGCATAGATATAAAAATCTGTCAGGGCACCTGGGTGGCTCAGTTGGTTGAGCATCTGACTTCGGCTCAGGTCATGATCTCACAGTTCGTGGGTTCGAGCACCACATCAGGCTCTGTGCTGACCGCTTGCTCAGAGCCTGAAGCCTGCCTCAGATTCTGTGTCTCCTTCTCTCTCTGCCCCTCCCCTGCTCACTCTGTGTCTCAAAAATAAGTAAATGTAAAAAAAAAATTTAAAAAAATCTGTAAAAATATTTTAGCTAACTGTATAGAGCAATACCAAAAATAAATAAGAATCATAAGCAAGTAAGATTTGTTCCAGGATAGAATGCATTTCACCACATCAAAAGAACAAAGACAAAAATGCTTATGATCATCTCAAAAAGACATAGGAAAAGTTATTTGTCAAAATTCCATATTCATTCATGATGAAAACCTTCAGTACACTAGAAGGGGATTTCTCAGAGAAGATTTCCTCAGCCTAATAAGGATGTCTAAAAACCAATAGCAGGTTTCATACTGAGATCGGGAACAAGGTGAGAATATCCACAATCTATTCAACACGGAAATGAAAATGTATGTGCAAACAATGGGATAACTCTCAGGAGGAAAAAAAGGAACAGACTGTTGACACATACAACATGAATAAACCCCAAAGGCATTAATTTAAAAAGCCAGGAAGAGCAGACTACATATGTAGGATTCTACTTACACATGACAGTGTAGAAATCCAAACTCTAAAACTTGAGGGCTAGAAAACCAGGAAAGCAGCTGCCAGGGTAGAGAATTACAGGAGTAATTAATACGAACAAGCACAAGGTGACTTTTTGGGACAGTGGAAATATTCCATATCACGATTGTGGCAGGAATTTCACCAGTTTATATAGTTGTTAAAACACATCAAATTGTAGAATTAAAATTGGTGAAATTTTGTATATAAAATTTATGTAAAATATGATTTCAAAGGTTAGAAATTTTCTGAGGAAAATTGAGTTTATGTATTGATCAACGTGCTATAGAAGTAATATTTAAAAAGTAATAGGTATGAAGCATTTAGCTATGCCTCACTCTAGACAATTTGGGTCTAAAAATATTTGTATTCATGATGTATGTGAAAAATGTACTGGTGCTTTTATTCGTGAAAATCTTCTGACTTGTAACATAAATATTCATCTAATGAATATTATTCATTAAAATGCTACCGTTGCCAATTTATGAAGCAGCTCAGCTAAAAGAATTCCTAAACTGTAATATCATTCTATTATCTTCTATCATATAAACTTTAGCTGGGCAGATACGTTATTTTCTCATATGGGTATTTATGTAGTGCGAAAAGGTAACCTCTGAAATAGACTGTGTTTCACACTGTTTCTGATTAGGTACTAGTTACTCCCCAGACTGTGGTGAAATATTTTATTGGTTGTTACAGCCAGTGCCATAGATCCTAACTTATCTTTCATCTGACCTTAAATATAAATGAAAAACAATAAATTTATTTCAAGGTTGCACTGAGAGTAAGCAAGGCCAATTGAAATAGAAGCTTTAAGCCTCCTCCAATTTATATTCCAAACTAAAGAAAGAAAAGAGTAAGAATTATCCTTTCTGCTGTTGAATTACTTTTAATATTGGAGGCCATAATTATATTTTAAAATTTATTTTTGGGAACAGCATTCTAGCATAAATAAAGGGCAATCTGTCATCAATAAATGCTATAAAGTAGCAAATCATAAGCATATGGAACGGCTTTTTCATAGGCACTAGTGAACATTTCACTTTTGAAATGAAGTGAATCATTTCTTTACTGAAAAGAATTCTGGCATCTTTCTTATGGAGGGTAATATTGAAAAGAAAGGTATATAACTTTTCCAGATACTCTTCTAAAGATCATGGATATCAGGGTAAAACTGTAAGATTTTATAGTTACAAACTTGAAATAATCCAACTTGGAATAAGGCATACTTTCAATGAAGGTCAAGTGAATGGCAGAGATACAGAGCTATAAAATCTGCTTGGAGAGCAGTTAGTCACAAACAAGCCAAAACCTTGGCCCATGGGAATTTAGAAAGATGTTTATAAAAAATACCACCATGCCTGTTTTTTAGACATGCATGGATAGGAAAGTTTCCTTGTTTTTGCTCCCAGTGAAATTTGAATCTGAAAAATCCACAACTCAAGTGTTCCATTTCATTACTGTGTATTGATTGTTCACGTGTATCCTTCCAAGAAAGTGGAGAAACATGGTTGTTACAAATCCTCTTATTGCAGACTGATACTCTAGTTTAAAAGGCAAGAGTGGTAAAACACATTTAAAATGACTGTTAAAAATCATCTTGAATTTTAATTCCTATAATCAGGAAGGTAAATTTAAGGTACCCAAGCAAGAAAGTAGAACCATTTTTCCATCTGCCAGCTCTGGTTCTTGTCTAGCAGACTCTCCCTAAAATACACACAACCAGTTGAATGGTGACTAGCAAGGGATAAAGTGAAGGGGCGGGGGAGTATGTTTAGAATTTATCTGAGGGTAAAATGAACGTAACACAGGTCCACTTATGCAGAAATGAAAAAGCAGTAATGGGCGTAGCTGCCAACATTTTTAAAACATTGTAATTTATTTCCATGTCTTCCTTATCTAATTAGCCTTTTTTCCCCTAGGAAATGTGAGCTTTTCAAGTCTTCCCTCTGATACCAGACAAAAGAAGTCAGAACTTATGACACTTCATGCATCTTCCTTCTAAGCCTGCTTTCCTTGGAAATGGAACACTGGAATATTGACTACCTAACCAATTTCCAGGGACTCTGCTTCTCCCCTTCTCTAATTGGAAGTCTGTTAGCTCCTGTTCAGTAATGTAACTTGTATAATTTAGCTCTGGAAAATTTGGCTTATCTAACTCTCCGTAGCTTTCCAAACTTAAATTTATCATTTTGTTAAGTATATGTAGCAATATAAAGTGTTTCTGCATTAAAAATAAGGTTTTAGGGGCGCCTGGGTGGCTCAGTCGGTTGAGCGTCCGACTTCGGCTCAGGTCACGATCTCACGGTCCGTGAGTTCGAGCCCCGCGTCGGGCTCTGGGCTGATGGCTCAAAGCCTGGAGCCTGCTTCCGATTCTGTGTCTCCCTCTCTCTCTGACCCTCCCCCGTTCATGCTCTGTCTCTGTCTCAAAAATAAATAAACGTTAAAAAAAATTTAAAAAAAAGGTTTTAATATTTTTATGTTTCTTTACATCAAGAAGTTTTACACATTTCCAAATAACGTGAAATAAGAAATGTTATACTTTTAAAACTGTTTGATAAAAAAACCCCACAATTTATTTGCCTCATCTTCATTGTTCCTTCTACCATCCTTGTTCAGTTGCCTCAATTCATCCCTAGAATAAGTAATTGCATTATTACCTTTTCCAGTCTTTCTGCATCTGTTTTTTTCCAAACTTGTCTTTCATACCACTACTAGATTAACCTTCAAAAATAATGTTTAATGCCTTTGTGAATAATACATTACTTAGAAGAGAATATCAAGTTTTCCAGTACTTCAAAGGCTAGGAAAATCTGGATTCAAGTTGTCCTTTCCAAAATTTCTCCCATTCTCTCCCTCTAGGTAGTGTCAGTTATGATCCCCAAATTGCACCTTGCTTATATTCGGACGCTTGCCTGAGAAATGTTCAACTTGAAGGCGCAGCAGCAAACATTCTTGAATAACTTTTATATCATCTCTGAACTCCAAATTTCTATAACACTATCACTTACTTAGCATTTACTATTCACTATAGTAAATCTGAATTTAGATATCTGAAAATATAAATATCCATGCAATTCATGCATATATATATGCACACACGAACACATATGAACACATGAAATTACTGGTCCAGCACTCTTTTTCCAGAAACTATGGCTCCTATCAGCATCGTCACCATAAGAATGAGCATTTTATATAAGCTGACCCTTTCCATTGACATAATTCTTCCCTGTGAATTTTAAAACTTCCAAGAAAACTGAGTAAATCTCTTTCTAATAATTAAATCTTTAAACGAGAAACGTAAGACATCACAGGCATATTTCATAATTAAAATGTGTATTGTGCATTACTCAATATCCTTTATCCATTTCAACATCCTTCTGGAGTACCTTCTTAAACTACTGAAGCTAGGGAGCTCAAACTACCATTTGGGTAGGGTTCTAGATAGGGTTTGGACTTTGCTAATCAAGTGTATTTGGATGAGACATGGTTTGAAAACTGAATTTCTGGGGAAAGAGCCATGGTGTGAGACATAGGTTTTATCACTGTGGAGTACAGCAGGGGCAGAGGTTCTGCAATCAGTAGCTCCACGGGTGCCTTCCACTTTGGTTGGAAATTTCCCAGTACAAATGGAGGCAGCAGCGCCCCTGGTGGCCTAGTTCTGCAATGCGCCTTTGAAAGTTCTGGAAATTCAGCCAAGGTTCTATTTTTTCAGCTTCCCTAATAATCCATGCACTTTTAATAAATGTAATAAATATCTTTCCGTTGTTACTAACTAGAGAGGTTTCATTTCCAATATTACCCCCTGGAAAAGCTGGTCTGTTAGTGAGAGAGAAGAGCAGAGATAAGAGGCCAAGAGGGATACCAATGGCATCTGGTTTCCTGAGTTGACGTATACTAACACCAGGCAGCACAAGTGCATTTTCTGTTAGGGTTAGCCATTCAACTTTTTCCTGGACTGTATCAGCCAATAAATTGCACTTGTTGCTTTAAAATTCGTTTTAATTTGGTCTCTATCATTTCAACCAGAAGAATCATAGAGAATACAATGTATTTCACTAATACCATTTCATTCTGTCAAAAAGGGGCTCTGTGTACCTGAATGTCTAGTGTGCGTAGTTAACATATTTCATGACTAAAACTTCTTGACTAAAGTTTTAATTGTTGATAGTATTATAAATGCCTAAGTCAAAATATTTTATTTGTTTCTTTTCTCAGTTATATATTTTTAAGGACATTATTGATTAACTGTGATTGGCCTCAATAAACATTTAATATGAGTAGAGCTTTTAAAATAGTTTTGAACTTTTGAAGAAAATCCTGGTCATTTTATGAACTTTGAGTCCATTTAGCCCTACCTAGGATAATGCTAATAATTATACTGATTTTTAGAGAAGTGTCTATTCATGTTTTCTGCCCATTTCTTCACTGGGTTATTTGTTTTTCGGGTGTGGAGTTTGGTGAGCTCTTTATAGATTTTAGATACTAGCCCTTTGTCCAATATGTCATTTGCAAATATCTTTTCCCATTCCGTTGGTTGCCTTTTAGTTTTGTTGGTTGTTTCCTTTGCTGTGCAGAAGCTTTTTATCTTCATAAGGTCCCAGTAATTCACTTTTGCTTTTAATTCCCTTGCCTTTGGGGATGTGTCGAGTAAGAGATTGCTACGGCTGAGGTCAGAGAGGTCTTTTCCTGCTTTCTCCTCTAAGGTTCTGATGGTTTCCTGTCTCACATTTAGGTCCTTTATCCATTTTGAGTTTATTTTTGTAAATGGTGTGAGAAAGTGGTCTAGTTTCAACCTTCTGCATCCAGATGGCCAACAGGCACATGAAAAGATGTTCAGCGTCGCTCCTTATCAGGGAAATACAAATCAAAACCACACTCAGGTATCACCTCACGCCAGTCAGAGTGGCCAAAATGAACAAATCAGGAGACTATAGATGCTGGAGAGGATGTGGAGAAACGGGAACCCTCTTGCACTGTTGGTGGGAATGCAAATTGGTGCAGCCGCTCTGGAAAGCAGTGTGGAGGTTCCTCAGAAAATTAAAAATAGACCTACCCTATGACCCAGCAATAGCACTGCTAGGAATCTACCCAAGGGATACAGGAGTACTGATGCATAGGGGCATTTGTACCCCAATGTTCATAGCAGCACTCTCAACAATAGCCAAATTATGGAAAGAGCCTAAATGTCCATCAACTGATGAATGGATAAAGAAATTGTGGTTTATATACACAATGGAATACTACGTGGCAATGAGAAAAAATGAAATATGGCCTTTTGTAGCAACGTGGATGGAACTGGAGAGTGTGATGCTAAGTGAAATAAGCCATACAGAGAAAGACAGATACCATATGGTTTCACTCTTATGTGGATCCTGAGAAACTTAACAGGAACCCATGGGGGAGGGGAAGGTAAAAAAAAAAAAAAGGACGTTAGAGTGGGAGAGAGCCAAAGCATAAGAGACTGTTAAAAACTGAGAACAAACTGAGGGTTGATGGGGGGTGGGAGGGAGGGGCGGGTGGGTGATGGGTATTGAGGAGGGCACCTTTTGGGATGAGCACTGGGTGTTGTATGGAAACCAATTTGTCAATAAACTTCATATAAAAAAAAAATAATTATACTGATTATCCCACCAATGGAAACATCAACAATGAAAGTTAAACATACTTTGCATAGGCCAGCAGAGTTTCCATTTCTTTCATGAAGAAAATTAGTCACCCAAAATTGATAATAAGAGACAAATAGATCCACAGAGAACTATAATACCTTAGAGGACTATTAAACATTTGAAGATAATTTAACTACTGATTGAACCACTAACCTTTTTAGCAACCTCCTCCTCCCATTTCCTTGGGGAAATGTATAAAAATTCCTCCAAGTGCAAGCACCTGATGGAAAGAAGTTATCTGAAAGAGGAAAACTGTATAATACATTCAGGAATCAGCTAAGACTTGACCTCATTTAAATGAGCTTGGTCTTGCATGAGGCAGAAGAGAGTTTAATCAAAAAATAAATAAATAATCTGATAATGATCAAATGTCTTGACTTACAACCAAGGAATGAATCACTTCTATTGGAATGACAGGGAGAAGGTTTAGCCGCACTACTTAGATCAAACTACATTGCTTTAGTACGTAGTTTTACCTTGGTCATAGGATTTAACCTTTAAATGCACATAAGTGGAAAGCATTTTTCCAGTTTAAATTTAGCCATGGAAGAATCAAAGTGAATAAGAGACTGTTTATCTTCTCCAGCATGTGATGGTAGCATTTATAATTTCATATCACAATAGCTATCCCTCGGTTGGTAAATCTCTGCCTGGAATAAATCAAATTTGTCATGTCCATTTTGTGTTTTGTTTGTCTTGTGCTGTTACTAATGTGATAGGTTTGAAATCTCAGTGACCCTGTATCTGAGCCATGAATTCCTGTGAAAGACAGAAATATTACTCATCTCTTCACATTCTATTTCCTACTTTTAGTTGGTTTTTCTTTTTTTCTTTTTTTTTTTTTATACATTATGGAGACATCATGATGTAACACCATCAAAAAGGTTTAGCAGTTTTGAATTAGGATCTATCTTCTGTGTGAACAGAGAAGAAAGAGGCTGTCTACTTAGGACAATTTGAGAAATGTTACAAAAGATTGCTTCCCCATAAGCTTTCATAATGTATCTCTCTCCCAGGCCTCATAAATTCTTACCGGCCATGATTTAACCTATGGTATTGTCTTCAAGCCTCTAGGAGTATTCTTTTGAAAAACAAATACTCCCAGCAGACAATTTTCAAAATAAGAAAAAACAAACAAAATCCTAAACCATTAACACAATTATGTGGGCTAATTAACTGATGTTATCACATAGGTTTTCTTGCAAGGTTCTTAGAGAAGGATACAAGGATAATTAGATTTTAACAGGGAAAGAGATGTTTAAGACTACAGCAAGAGGCACTACTAGGTGCTTACTAAAAGTCAGGTTAAGCATGGGGACCTTGATGGCAAGGAGGAAGAAGGAATGAAATGACTAAAAGAGAGAGAGAGGTCTCTTAGTCAAAAATTCTTCTACCAGTGCTACAGGTTTATTCTAAGTAGCCTCTGTGAAAATTTTTACCATTAACTACTCATTTATAGACTCCTGTTCTGATCATCCTTTGAGGCTTCTTTTACTGGAGTGTGCTAATGTTTCAGGGTGCATTTTAAATTCAAGCTTTAGTATTTTTTAAGTGCAAAATATTTAGTAGGAGTCAAACTGGACAAAATAGCTTATTTAACTGGAGTTGATATATAGACAGATAGATAGAAAGAGATAGTCATATATGTCTATATATGTATATAATTTTATGATGATATATGTAATTATAAAATTATTGATAGATAATAAAAGATGGATATATAAATGCTTACATCTATACTTATATTTATTAAATATAAATATTTACTATATACATACATATATACTTATATCTATTATATATGTATTATGTTATATATGGTATATGTGTCTATATGTGTATGTATGTATACATACACACATACACACACACGCATATATATATATACATATATATATGTGTGTATATATATATGTATATATATATAAAATTCAATAAGAGTTTTAAAGAAAATCTGTTAAGTTAAAATCATTATCTTGATCTAAAAATTGTAAATCTAGCATTGGGACTGGAGAATGAAAATGAGCCATAAATTTCTATTACTCAGATTTACAATGGCCTCTCTAAACATTTCTTCTTTATAGACAAATGAAGCTAAAACCATCGAATAAAAAGTATTCCAAATTTTAAAAAGTTTTACATTTAATAACAGAAAAAAATTAAGTTCATTTTTGAGAAATTAGAAGCATACCTAGAAATATCATATACATATATTTTTCCACAACTTTGTTATATTTCAAAAATTAACATTCACAATTGTTATTAGTGATTATATTAAGTCTCCACATAGATTCAGTTCAAACCACAAAATAATTCTAGTGAGTCATATCACACCAAAGAAGCGTTGGTTGAGGCTTATTAATTGAAATATACACACACTGTCCCTTTCCCATAGGAAATGGAGTCAGACCTTGTAGGAGAAAAAACAATGTATGAAATAATTTTACATAGTCAGTGGAGCTCTTGCTCAAGAGTGGTCTCATTCCCCCCTCCCAGAGTGTACATGGCCCCTCTACTTATTTTCTCAAGGGATCTGAAATCCATAAGTAGACCAAGGTATCAGGAGGCACAGCTGCAATGCCCTCAGTGACAGGAAATTTGCCGCCATGTGGTCTAGCCTCACCTCTTCCCACACTCAGGGGACTGCTTTCTTACAGCTGAGTTGCCAGTGGCTACACAAGAGACTCCTCAGCTTGGTTTTCAGCTCTGAGGCCTCCCTCTAAGGAAGAGAAACAGAAGCTCTGCCTTGCTTTGTAAGAAACAGTAACATTACCTCTCTTCTCTCTCGTTTAATTAACAATATTCTAGTGGTAAGGATTATACTTTAAAATGCATAGCAAAAGTGCTGCATTATCACATATTTCATTCCATTTTTACCAGTTTACTAAGTGTTATCATGTGTTCTTTT